>NW_026577982.1:10000000-12654166 GCF_029603195.1 Condylostylus longicornis
TTTAAATTAAGTTTTTAATTTTTCCTAAAAATATGCAATAAAAATTATTTCTTCTTAAACAGATAAAATTTGCATATATTTAGGATGAGTGATAAATTTCTATGTCTTGTTGTTTAATTCAAAAAATATTATGAGAATCGAAAATTAAAAAAAACAATTTATTGTTGAATATTTACAACAATATTCAACAATAATTTAAAAAAAAAATTCACAAGACAACTGAAGTGTTGCACGTAATTCACTTGTGGTACTATTTTGAATGGACAAAAATTAATCCTTTTGAATATAATTCATTTATTTGAGTGCTTCTAAGGCAATTTATTAGTTTGTTTAATTGTGTAAAAAAATTTAAGAGATATTTTCGGTTAAAATTCTCACAATATTCATTAATATTGGCAATATTAAATAATGTCAATATTTTATTCGGAAAATATTGAGCTCTTCCAAAAAATGTTAAGCTCTTTAGTATGAAACACTGCAACTATCACTAAGTTTATTTCTTATTAAACAAAAATAAATCTTAAATGTCGTCTTCTCGAAATATTAAATGGTCACTTGAAAATTTCCAAAAGTTCACAAGATCAAGTGCAATTTAGAAGAATAGAGAATATTAATTTTAATATTTAATAAATAAGTATAAAATTTTAAAGTAGTGAAAAGCAGTTTTTCCAAAAAAAAATTAAGCACTTCTTCTATTTGTATTTGGTAATTTTTTTTTTTTTTTTGAGAAAATTCTTCTTCTTGAACTTGAATTCCCTTGAATTGTTCTTAAAGAATATTTTTTTTTTTGCGTTTTAATAAATAAAAAAAATATTTAAGAAACTTCCTACATTTCCGGAATATTTTCAAAAGAAATCAATTTTCTCCCACTTTTTTTTTAAATAATTTCTGACAAAAAATTTCCCTATGATTTATTCAAAATAAAAATATCAAAAAAATCTTAAGTCATCATCCATCATCAATTTACGAGTATTTTTATAGAAATCTAGGGCTATTAACATTTTTATTATATAGGAATTAAAAATAAAGACCAACTTATTTTCTGTTCATTTCCTTTCAATAGAAAATTTCTAGACTTTTTAATGTTTATATAGAGATTTTGTTTTTCTTAATCACATTTTCTTGAACTCAATGATTTTCAATAAAATATTCTTTTAAATATTTTATTATTAGAATTTTATATACCATTTACAATATACGAGTAGATATTTTCATTTCGCACGATACCTACTGAAGTAAGCAATTACTGGAGGAAATTCAAACTGAATTGTAATATTCTCTTAAATATATTGTGTAGGTGGATCTATATTATAATTTGAATATGATATTCAATGTCATTTAAATAGATATTCGTTTTGTAAGAAATCTCTTACAGTCTTAGGAATTTGTTATTTAATATAAGCGGAGTTTGTCATTAAAAACAAAATAAATAAGCAGTCAGAGCAGAATGAAAGTGATTTAAAATAAATAAACTATAAACGGTTTTAATAAAGGTCAATCAATTATTGAAGGATAAATGTTGAAATTAGAAATTTCACTGCTCGAATATCTCAATAATCTACATAGTATTGAATTAACAGATAGAAGGACATTTGAAATACAGGATCTGATAGAGAAGGAGTTCATCTGAAAATACTTCATATTACTGATGGTTTACATAAAAGCGAAAGTGGAAATGCTAAAAAGGCAAAAATCTTTATGTGAAAAAAATAAAGTCAGCAAGTTCGGGAGAATTATAAACGCAAGGAACTGTGGGCAATAACTATAATAAGAAAGCAATGTACGAGTAGTTAAAGCGAAATAGAAAATTATTTGATATAATTGGCCGCTATTTTCAAAGGAAAAGAAATCTTGGCAAATCAAAAGCAACAGTATAAGTTGTACAAAAATAATGTTGGAAATAACAAGGCCAGAAATTAGAACATTACCACGAATCTCGCAAAAGCGATCTTTGTTATTTTCTACATGAAATTTAATTGTCGAAACTCAAGACTTATTTAACTAGAATTGTACTCCTAAGAATAAGTATGCTTGAATTTGATCATACAAAAATTATTTTAAATTATCCAAATTTCATTTGAACCAGAAAATTTTAAAATTAAAATTTAATACACTTTTATTTAACTTCAGTTCAAAATGCTTCCATGTTGGTTTTAATGTTCATTTGTCATAATCTTAATCTTTTAAAGTATATGTGTTTCCAGGACCATAGACGTGCCAGTTCAATAAACTTTTTGTCTAAATTTCTAATAAAAAATTAAATATAAAATAATGAAAATATCTAAAAATAGCTTGGTATTGTTTCATCTAAATCTATAGTACAAATAAGATAAAGGAGAAAAAGTGACACAACAATAGAGGACATTGAAAAGAAAAGAAAAGCAAAAAAAGAGAACAAATAAAACTAGGGACCGAAAATTTGTCGAGATTTTCATTTTTCCTACAGTAGGGGTCAATAAAACTGGCCACAGATGAGTTTTTAAATGGAGATGAACCGGAATTTATTAATTTTTGCATAAAACTGCGTTCGAACAAGAATCCTACTGTCAATTAGGAGTAAAAATTAAATTCTCTACTGTTTAACATGAGGTTACTTTTATCGACTGTGTAACGTAAGGTCATTTGTGTCAAGTACGTAACTTAAAGTCATCTTCAAATTATTAAAACCATAACAAATGACATTCAAGCTAGAAAACATTTATCCTGTTTGTATTGTTTGTGTTCATATTTGAATATGTCAAATATTAGTTAATTTAAAGTTAGTTTTTATTCTTGTTTCAATAAAATTTTTAACTGCTCCTAGCCACTCGTATACGAATTTTCATAGTTGGAGGGTAAAATCATCTGTTGGAATAAAGAATTGCATCATCTCGTCAACTGTAGGTTACTTTATTAATAATGGTGTCTATGAATACAAATCTAGGGGTACTCCTTTCAACGGAACTCATCCAATAGCACACTTTAATAATGCTATTAAATCTCACACTCAAACGTGTGTTCTTATACCGGACACACAATTTGAAACAAGATTTTAATGAGATTTTTATACCACAAAACAAAGCCATACACGTTTTCGACTGCCAAACATCCTGTTCATTAAACACAAATTCCATTGTATGGAGTATTCATTTTATAAAAATTTTACTGTATAAGCAATAGAATATTACCAAATCTTATATTCAATTTTTAATTACGTCTTCGTCAATTTTTCACTTGTTCCTTAAAAATAATATTTTTACACTTATAACCTTTAATAAGAAGTTATTAGTAAACCAAAAACACACAAACAAATCACATAAAATACCAGGAAGTCGAAAAAGAAAAGAAAAAAGGAATGAGTCAGCAGGATATCAATAATGATGACGAATATTCTCTTCCTTCTTTCCACATCTTCATATATCCATCTCTTTTTCTCTCACAACGTTATACTTTATATTATTTTTCTTTTATATTTTTTTATATTTTAATGATTTGTTGTCATATTCACTTGGAATATTGAACTTGTCTTTCGAGTATTAAGGATAATAAACAATAATAAGAAGAAAAAAAGATAATTTCTTTTTTGTTTTAATTTTTTCTGTGTTTCCTTTCAATATGAAAACTATGACTCCCTTTTGAAAGACAATAATAAAATGTTAAAATAATTTTTCATTGTTTTCTGTGGGTATACACTAAATGTATTCTTGTATTGTTTCGGGCTCTTACGGCATAAACAAAATTTTATCCTTTTATAATTATATTATAATAAATGTGTATGTATATAGGTTAATTTCAAAGAAAGTTGGTGTATGATAATGACTGATTTAATATTATAAAGGAAGTCATTGATCATTAAGACCAAACAATAAAATAAAAGTGAATAATTATCGCGTACCTACGCGTCCAACCATTATTCATTATTAATGTTATATATTTTCGATATAAAAGGAAGGATTTATATTGTACGGCAGCTTTCCGTCCCCTCCACTATTGTAAATATTATTTTGAATGACTCAAGTTCAATCATTCACATTTCGATAAAGATTTCCTTTTGTATATAAAAAGAAGGCTTTACAATGTACTGTAACTCTCCCCTCCTCCCCTTTCCTGTCCTCTTTAATCTTTAAATATTATTTTAAATGACTCAAGTTTGGAATAAACAAAAAAAAAAATATTTTTATTTTCTGAAAATTTTGTCTTTTTTTCTCTCTCTCTCTCTGCCTCTTTTATTGATAAGGTTAATAATGAGTCACAGGTGTATTAAAAAGGATATCATTACGATGAGTACTCACTCTTGCTATTTTACTCCCTCTCTTTCTCTCTTTCGCTCTCTCTCTCTCTTTGTCAATATTATTGAAAAAGAAAAAATTTTTTTATTTAAAATTTTCTTGTGAATTTCATATTAAAAGTTAAAATGAATAACGCTGAAAAAAAAAGTTTTTCTGAAAAATCAAATTATTTTTTTATTTAAATATTTTCTGAATAATTTGAAGGATATTTTGTTTATTGCTATTGAAGAGTATAAGGATTTATTAATAAAAATTTATTTATTTTGTTATCAAAATATTTTTTTTTTCTTATATTAAATAAGGGCTAGAACACACATGCTTAAAAAGAATTTTGTAATTATCAATTGAGTCACTATACCCTCTTTCATACCCAATTTTGAAAATGATCGATTTGCACTCTCTAAGGGAGCGTAAGGTTGTCGCTGACGTAGTATTTATCCATCAGCTTATTTCGGGGGCCATTTTGGCTCTTTCATTGTTGGAACGGATTTTTATTACGGATAGTGTAACGAGTTTTGGATCTTTTGATTTGTATAATGTTCGCTATCATTCTAATGATTGTAGTAGAAATGAGTAGGTCTTTATAGAATGTTGCGTTGTGTTAATATTAATTCTTTAGTGTTTGATCCTACTATTAGAAAAATTATTCTTATAGATCTAGACCTTTGTGTAATTTAAATTTGTAGTATTTTTTTATTACTTGTATTCGTCATTTTATTTTCGCTGTCTTTTTCCTCGTCGCTCTATCTAACCTACATTTTCCTCTCTTTTCTATATAAATCACGACGCTGTTACTCGATATAACTGATAGTTGCTGAGTTGCGACTAAATAATGTTTTTATATGTCATGAAAATCTTATGGTTTCATAATAATAAGTTAACGGAATGTTAATGAGCCTAAGCTACAAATAAACCAATTAACGCTATAAGTGTTACAGGTGCTAAAAATCGCAAAATGAATTTGACAATAAATATTTAATTTCTTCCAAAAATTCTTTCCAAATTTGTAAATACATAGGACAAAATAGATTCTAAACGATATAGAATTAGAATATATTTTGAGTTCCCTTTAAGTTGAAGAAACAGCCAACCGAATTATTAATATCTAAATCTATACAACACTATATATAAATACATTCCATCCGTACCATCGTTAAATCCATTTACAAAAACTAGTCTCATTTACAGAACAGTTTCAGTAGTAATTAATGGCTTGATAAGTTTACTTTCCTATAAAAGAAATCTGAGCGTTGAGCTGCATTAATAAATCAATGAAACTGAAGGCAGAACCATTTTTAATCTAGGCAGAAGGAATTAGTAACAGGCAGAAGGATTCTTATCAAAATTACTTAGGAATTAAATTGCAAATCATAATGCTTTTAATAAACTGATCATAAATAACAAATTCGCTAGGGAAAATTTAATTTTCATTCTTATTGAGAATAAGATTTGTCATCAAAATTTTTAATAATTTTATTTTGTTACATAATTTTATTTATTAGCTTTTCGCTATTATGTGTTACAAAATATTGCATATGTTAAGGCGAAATGTATTTAAAACTTACATTTTCCACAGTAGATATACAAAAACAAATTTCTATAATTAAGAATTTTATGTAATCTGCCACATAAGACTCAAGAAAAGTTCGTCGAATCAGTAAAATCTTCATAGGATGGGTCAGATTAAACTAAAATTTGTAATCTCAATTGTAATATTATTGTAACTTTTAGATTTTGCTCGAACTAGAGTCAACCATTATAGTGCTTCACTATAAAATAAAAAAAATTATTAAATAATTAATAATTTCACAAATAATTTTTAAATTCAAAATTAAAAATTTATTCACTAGAAATGTTGAGCACAGCCATAACCTACTTCTATTCACATTGTCTTAACAAAATATTTTCTAATTTCGAAATTAAGAATATATATTTTTTTTAATATTAAAACCTTACCATGTGCACTACTTAGTCAAATTATAATATATTTGTATGTACGTGTATGTTCACCGCACAAGTTATCTAATATTCTAATTTTATCTTAAATAAAACGTGTTATGCCAAAAATTTTTGCGCATATTTGCACTCTTGTAATTTTAATTTTTATTTTTATATTTTTTAAAGTATTCTAAAATATTTTTAATTTTTCGTATGCTAAGAAATTATTTATAATTTATTTTATATAATTACAACAACACGTTATTTAATATGAACGTGTTAAATGACTTTTTAAACAGGTGGAAGAATAGTTACTCTGCACAGTGTAGATTTTTTTATTATTTATCACATAACCTAAAAATGTAGCAAAAGAAATGTAAGTTAAGTAAAATTTAAAACGTGTTCAAAGGGAACATTAACATTCTTATATTTGCTGTATTAAAGGAGCTTTGTTTAATTTAAAAAGTTTTCATATAACACTGACGCACACCGAATTTTGTGCGAAATTTCCAAATATATACCCGAACAGCATTTTGAACTTTCAGTAAAGCAAAAAAACTGAGAGTGGACTTAGGGCCGACTTGGTTTTTTGGCGAACATTGAAATTCAAATGTAAAATAAAGAAACAAAAATTTGGGAGACGTTGGGTGGGCATTGCGAAGAAATAAAAACCATTTCTATAGTTAAGCTTTTTTACAGTTAAGTGTGTCTATTTTTTTTACTATGTTAGTGTCTAGAGAAAACCGATTTAGTGCTGATTTTATGTCAGCAAAATTTTCCATAAATAATCAGTGCTTTTATTAGTTTTCAGACAGTTCATTATTCCATACAGAAGTATACATAGGCTACAGCTAAAGTTATGTAAATTTTGTTAATAAAGCAGTGGTCTTTAAAGTTTACTTAATAATTATACCTCTATTATGGATCCTTTGGCAGATTTTCAGTAGGACTACTTCATTTCGAAATTTTCGAAATTTTTGTAAAAAAATTATGCATCTAGTAGTTCGATGAGCGATGAATGGATCTCATTTGAAAGTTAGACTTCTGTTTTACATTAGATTTTTTTATTGACCTGAAAAATTTTTGTGCTTTTTGTAGTGATAAATAAGGAACTTCTAAGGAGGTGTAGACTTCGCTTTTCCGAAAGAAGGTATATGCGTTCTGAAGCTATGAATCTGGTTATATGTTCAACTACTTCGAAGGAATCGCCTTAATTATAAATTGTAGTTCCAAGTACAATTTTTAAATTATAACACGAATTTTAATAGCACAATGCAGTAGGCGTTCGCGATTGTGAAATTAAGATTGAACTTTTACACCTTATTAAATTTATTATAAGAATGCCATCAGAAAGGAATTTATTTTCAAAAAAATTTCAACAAAAATTACATTAAATTTGAGATTCAATAAGGAAGTAGCAAGTCCATAATTCAAACTTAGGGGAGTCGACTGCTTTAAGCAACCTAAATTCACTACTCTTCGTGGCTGTCAAATTTTTAATTTATTTGCATCAAACATTCAAAATTCCTTGAAAAAATCTATGAATTGCTATTTTTAGTTTTAAAAACAAAATTGTTTGAAGGTTATTGAAGGTTTTTAAAATATGGAAGTTTTCTTTAAAAATAAAATTCGTATAGGGAGGTACACATAACATGCACAGGTATGAAATTTCATAAAAATTTTCGCTAAAATTTTTGCATAAAATTTTCTGCTTGTTGTTTTTAACTCACAAAATATACCAAAAAGTATGAGGAAAGCTCGTGTTAATATTTTTTCTTCTTAATTTTTATTTTCGAAAATTTTATTTTCTCGGGAAATTATGAAATTACTCCCAAAGGTGCAATTGCACAATTTTTATCTTTAGTTATAGTGTTATACTAGTTAGCTTATAGTTTTTGTGAACGCACAGAGGGAGAGAGAGAGAGAGAAACCTTTTGAATTATTATTGTGTTCCTTAGCTTTACTCTAATAATAAAGTTAAGAAACAAAATCGTAAAATAGTAAAACTAATTTTCGAACATTGTTCTACTATAAAAATGAAAAAAAAGAGGAAAAAGAGGAATAATTTTTGTTTTTTTTTTTTTGGGAAAAATTATTATTTTATGATAGAGAAACGTGAATATGGAAAATAATCGTATACAACCTTGGTCATACATTATATTATAACAATATGTTTGCATCTGTATGTATATAGTAATATAGTGAACATGTTTAATTATTATTTCTCCGAAATATCTAGTGTATATTAATTTATCCGAGAATTTTTTTTGGAATATTCATTAGATCAAGAGATTGTGGTAATTTTTACACTTGGTTTTCAGTTTTAGTTCGTATTTATAACACTCTTCCTTACGTATAAAGAATAAGTATAGCTGCAAATACTCATACTGCTAGATGGCTGTACACAGCTTTATAGAATAGGGAGTGGCAAATAGAATAAGTTTTGTTGCCCTAGCTGAAAAATAACAAAGACTATAATACAAATCAGTTATAATTAAGTCTTTCAAAAGGGTCATGGTAGTTTTAAAAATATTTGAATGTTTGCATTATTATGGTCTTCGTTTTTCGGCCCGGTAAGAGTCTTACTTGGAAATTTGTTAAGTAGATTTTTTGATAATTTGATTTTGATAAATCAAAAGTTCATATGTCATTTGATCACTGATTATAAATTTGTAATCCGTCTCGTATACATTAAAAAATTTAGTTTACCATTTACACATTACACTCTTCGTCAGGTCAGTTTTATGCAAAACTTAAGGCAATACATAAAATAGGTAGATAATAGGTAAATAATAGGCTATCAATAGGTAAAAACCAATTTCATGCAATTCACCGTAATAATGGTAAGCTGTTTATAATATTCAATAGATGGCGTGATTTATTTAATTGTATATAATCAAAAGATATCGTGGAAATTTAAAAATTTCAGCAGGGTTTGGTGAAAAATTACAATTTAGGTAAATTTTTTTATGAAAACGCAAGACGATTGGAATATTGAATAATTTACCATGACATGATTATTGAATAATATTGCAGAACAAAGACACTGTCTTCGGACAAATTCAAATTATAAATCAACTCACATCTCAAATGTCTTTGCGCTAAAATGCACTCTGACACCATTGTTTTGCAAGATTAACTTTAACATCTAATAAAAAGGAAATTCAATATCTAAGTGCAACAAATGTAATAATGTCATCAATCTCCTTTACAAATATTAAAATTACAATTCTTCTGTATACGTTATTTTGTATATAAAAATTTAATATAGAATAACACGTCAACAGATTGCGTTGTCGCTATTTTATATTTTCACTATATATAATTGTCTTTTTGTATAATCATTATTATTCTATATGTACAATATTTATTCACAACCATATACATTCATACATACATAATATACGAGTATTTTTGTTCATATTTTTAGTTGGTTTACAAAGTTACGATGTTGAAATCCCAAAATTATCATAACACTATATTCTAGGAATATTTGCAATGCCACTTTAATAAAATATTGTTATACTGTATTTGTTATTTTACTGATTCTTATATTGTTTTTACTGTTATCCTTAACACTTTTTCTCTCCAATATAATTTTCAAACTCTTTTGATTCACAAATTTGGTTGAAGCAAAAAAAAAAAATGTTTGCGAAAAAAAAAACAACCGCACAAATGCTATAAAACAACAGGAAAACTAATTTTTTTTTTTTTTTTGGTTTCTTCTGATATACATACATTATATTTTGTTATACATAGGTATGTAGAATATATTTTGTTTTGTAACTTATTTTTAATATTTTGAGCACATGCTATTGTATTAAAAGTTGAAAATTAGTTTAAGAGAATAATAATGCTCGTAAAAATAAAATATTTTCTATATAAAATACACAAGCACAATAACCACGAATCTCTTACGAAAAAAAACGTAACACGAAAAAACAAAAAACCTTTTCTAACAATTGAATTCAAAAAAAAATTTTTTTTTTTTTTTAAAGGATATAATGAAAATATGCTTTGATAATGTGTGCATAATTCTTTGAACCGGAAGATTATTATATGAAAATAGAAAAAAAAAAAAAAGAGGAAAACGTGGAAAATATAAGCACGTAATTTTCCTAACAGTGCAGAACACATATGAGTTTCTAAAACATTCTTTTACTCTTTTTTCCTTAAATAGCGTACATACACACATAGCGCACTCTCGTATATTTATTAATAATTCTCACAATTATATTTTGTGTATATGTGTGATTTTTCTAAAAATGAAGTACTTAAGTTGAATGGGATTTATAATTTATAATAATTTTTTTTTGTTCTAATATAAAAATTATTTGTTATACGGTTTTGTGCGAATATAAAAATAATGCCTTATAATAAAATTCCTGTATAAAAATAAATTCTAAGTTAGGAATAAAAGCTAGATGCTTGAAATGAAGATGAAGACGATTGTATTCTAAAACAAAATTCGATTTAATTGCATTGATTTGTATTTCAGGTAAATGGGAAAAAGGTTCAGAGGCGACTTGTAGCAAATCTAATACCTATAAGGGGAACAGGTTCAGAGACGAATGGTAGGAAATCTAATACCTATAATTTGTGAATTTTTCAATATATAGCTTGGTATAGCAATATTGATGGTTATCAAAAATGAAATATGAAATAAAAGGTTCTGCTAGAAAAATTTAAAAAAGACAGCGGATTTCAATAATTTGAGTTGAAAGCAAAAATTTCTAGAAAAAAAAAGAAACAAATTCAAATAGTTACCTGGCTTAGTCAAAATTAACGAATCTTGCATATTTATTATTTCCATATTTATAACCAATTATTGCATACATTTAGGAAAAGTTTTAGAAAAGTAATTCAAAATGTAAGATAGAATAATAGATTAATCCCAATTTGCGATAAGAAGATATTTTCTGTTTCATAAACTCTTACTTCATTAGAATAATTTTTGAAATTTTTTATTGGAATTATTCTTTATGTAAAATGATTGGGAATAAATAGGTAGCCGAAACTAGCCGAAACAGAAGCTGAAAGGAAATAAAAATTTTATATTAGCACAAGTGTTACCCGCTATTTAATAAAAAAATATATTAAACATCTTAGACTTGCCATTGAGCAGAAAAAATTATTTTGAAAATTCAAAAAAAAAAAAGATTTTAGAACAACGGCCGAAAATATAATTTGGCATTGACAATTATTTGTTTTCTTTCTTTCAGACTAAAAGGGTATGAGGCGAATTTTCTGCGTCTGCAAAGCAAAAATAATTTTTGGACATTTCAGCAAAATATTACTAAAAACTGACGATTTTCTTTTGTAAAACTTAAGACAGAATAAATATAAGTGTTATAAAGAAATGAGTTTCTATTAAGTAAGGCTCGTTTTGCTTTGAAATTTTCGTCTTTCTTAATTTGGTAAACGAATATCCGAAATTTGTAATATCCGAATTTTGTAAATGAGTTAATTACCTAATTATAATTATTAAATTTCGTTCCTCTACCTAATTCAATCAAAGTATTCTTACATTTCTTAATTTATGAGTAATTTTTGCTCTATACGACATTTACGACATTTATTTGAATTTTAGGTTTTCATTCAATTTCTAAATTCATTTCACTGTATAATAATATAAATTTATTAATTTTATAAAAAATTAAACTATAAGTGCATAAAAGACCGTATATCGTCTCTCATATCTTCTATTTTAAAATATTCTTTGTACACAACATTATTATTGTCTGAAATGAAATTTTTGTTTCTACTCTGCAATAATAAAGTTAAAATATTTATAACAATAACTTTGTAAAACCATAAAAAAAACTTTACTTAGAAAAGCAAAAAAAAAAAATTTGTTACAAGTATTTGTCATATTTCCTTTTTTTTATTGTTGTTGTTGTTAATATAACAGAGACGGTATTAACCTTTTCTAACAAGCTTTATAAAAGTGAAAATTTTCCATAATATAATTTTATATATTCTATGCGTTTTGTTGAAAGTACAGGGTGTTTTTCATGAAAAGATTTTCGTAATTTCTGATAATTTTGGTGTTATAGGGAAAAATTCGCGATAATAGTTGCTAGTTGCCAGTAAAAGTTATAAGTTATGCGACAAGATTGTAATGATTGTTATGCGAACAATGATTGTAAATAAATAGAATTAGTTCCTAAAATTGTGATAATATGACTATGATTTTTTAAGTGATTCCTGTGAAATATTAATAAAATTAATATCACTTCTTTGCTTTAGTCTTCAGTTTACAACTGTTTCCTTTTTAATGAAGAGCATTTCGTATAGGATCCCTCTTTCATATCGGAGAATATTTCATACATATGAACAATTCATATTAGTCTATACTAATAAGATATTGACTATCCTGCCGAAGCTCATTATAGAGCGACCATTCTATCCAACTTTTTGACAATTTCATTATTGATTTAGAAACTCCCGGTACCTAATATGCATTACACATTTGTAGACTGCTTTAACGAAAGAAAAAAATATTATAGTAAAAATTATTTGATATTTTGTAATTTTTTTAAAGATTTCATGTATTTGTAGTGGTATAAAATAACCTTTATATTATCAACAGTTCAACACTTTATAAAAACAAAAAAAAAAAATAGAAAACTTTCAAACGATATGCGTACTATATTATCAAATTTTTAACTTCATCATAACCAAGAAGGCGAATACCATCCAAATATAAGGTAAATATGAAATACCATTAATATAACAATAATAATACATAACACATATACAACAGTATAACAAAATATGCTTGTAAAAACAAAAACTAACATAGAGTATAACAAACTAATATTACATAGATACATACAATTATAATAATATGAAAAAAGTTTCGAAAATTTATTGTTTGGTGCGCTCATATCAGTTTATATAGTTTTTATATTGCTAACAGAGTGCAGTATAATAGTTATACTTAAATATTATACTGTTATTAAGTTAGTACCGTACTTTATTTTTAAAAAAGTTTTCTCTCTTCTTTTGTTTTTTTTTTTTTTTGTTTTTTATTTTATACAATGATAACGATACTGCAACAGCAGTACCGTTAATATTTCATTATATTTTGTTATATTTTTTTATTACATTTTGTATACTAACTTTTAGTTTCTTTAGCTGCGCTTACTTTCATGTAAAAAGTTCTTGCATTGTATTGGAAAAATCTTGGAAAATAATATAACAAAAAAAAAAAAAAAGAAAAATAAAATACTAAGAAGTCCAACATTAAAAAATTTTTAAAAAAGAAAGTTTAAAGTATTTTTTTTTTCTCAATATTTTTCTTAATGCATTTTGTCTACTCATTTTACAATGACAATGTATTGAGTTTGAGTAGGTTTTAGCTCATTATTAAGAAATGAAATTCAAAATATTCATTTAAACTCTAGCAATTTTATTCGGAATAGGAAATGATTTAATAAAGAACGAAATTTCAAATAGAACATCTCAATAGACAACATGATTCCTCAATTATTCCATACAAAACCGGTACAATAAAACTTTCTTGAATCAAAGAAATTGCACAGAAAACGCAACTAAATATTCGAGAACAATGTCAAATGAGTAAAACCTATGGATGTAACCTGAGCTGAACGAAGCGCCAGCAGTGCAGCCCTGCTGTCTGAGAACACATAGATGGTGCGGTTTCTATACCCCCTTTCCAAATTGATTCTCAGACAGATCTCTATTGCATGTATTTCGGCCTGGAACACTGTGCAATACGGGTCAAGGGTTGCATATACACGCGTGTCCAGGCGGACACCGTATACGCCCGAACCCACACCCGACTCCATTTTGGACCCGTCCGCATACCACACGCAAAATCTCAAGTAAATACCACGAGATATCCATCAGAGAGTTGGTGAAACAATGTTTAGTGAATTTAGTAGTTTAGTGAAAGCCATGTAAGCAATACTATGAATGTTGGGTAAATTATTCTCTGAATATTGTACTTGATTCATAAATGCATTATACTGCAATATAAAACGAAAATTGTGCTATATTTGTGTTCACAAATAAATCTAATTTGTTATAAACGTGTTTAATTATTCGCAGTAGCACAGTTAAATCATGTGAACTGTTTTGATTTCTATTTATCACGAAATATTTCTATAACAATTCGGTTCGCAGTTATTGTTTTGTGGTATTGTGTTTATGAAGGCCTCTAATATTTATAAGTATAAAAGCAAGCCCCGATCCTAATAGCTCTAAGATATCTTGAATAGCTTCACTATAAAAATTTCGCATATAGTAAATTTACATTTTAATTAAGATTGATCACAGATCGGTCAAATCGATAAGAAATCGTTTATTATTATTATTAATTTATTTTTGCTAAAGAAATAAAAAAAATGAAGGGTTGTACAGTTAGAAGAGTTCTAATTTTACTCTTTTGTATCTATAAAAACAAAAACTTTGCCGTATTTTCTTATTTTTACTTTTTGGAATATTTTTTTCAAGTTTCCCCAATAGCTGCTGATGAGAGAAAATGAAAATTTTTACATATATTGCAAACGGGATTTTAGATCTCTATATATACACACTCTGCTCTACAAAGCAAGTAAATTGTGGTTTAAAGAAAATTAAGAGCATGAAATTTTTTTTTTTGACAAAAAGAAAACTTTTCCTTTCCACTGCTGTTATCAACGCTATTGTAACTTTAATTCTCTTTTAATTTCAGATACTTTGTTGTTTTTTGGGTTTTTTTACTTTAATTTTTCGGTCATTAATTATATTTTAATTGCTAAACGTTAAAATTTCTGATGACATTTTTGGTTACATATTGTACATAATGTAAGTAGAAATGTAATGTATAGACTTTGATACTGATGAGATTTTGTGGATTGCATGTGTGCATAGTAGTATAGTATTTGCCCTTAAAAGCATTGGTAGCAAGTACTACAGACAGTCTTGTTCAATTATTCATATTTAAAAACTTACTAAATTTTCAAAGAGTATATAAAAATAATTGAATCAAATTTAAAATTTAATTAATTCCTAGATTCTCATTTAGTTTTATTAGTTGGCAACTTTTAATTAATAAAATATTTAAATTATAAAAAGTTTGAATAATTTTAGATTTTTTGCAAGTATTAGATTTACTTTTGAAAATTATTTTTTTAAATAAATTATTGTACTGCACATGCTTCTACGAGTATAGTTCTTAAGAGAATTAATTTTTGTAATCGATTTTTCAAAAAATTAAGTATGTTGGAAATTGTTAGTAAGCTTGGTAAATTACTCAAGTTAAAGGAAGGGGCTCAAGTTTTGTTGTAGTTCATGATTTGACAATAATAAGTTATTTGACGAAAAAATAGTTGCGATTCCCGAAGGCAATTGAAAAAAAAAACGGAATACACTGCTTTGATGGATCGAAACTTTTGTGGTATATAAAGATTCACCAAAATTATTTATGATTCAAAGAAAACACTACAAGATCAACAATATCATTACATTCGATTGCAATTTTCGAATTAAAAATCCGAATCCAAAAAAATGCCCTCATTTTTATACCCTGCACTTCGTGAAGGGTATATTAACTTTGGTATGGAGTTTGTAACTACTTGAAGGAGTCATCTGCGGTATGGACATATATATATATTCTTGCTCAGCGTAAAATTCTGCGTCGATTTAGACATGTCCGTCCGTCCGTCCGTCCGTCCGTCCGTCCGTCCGTCCGTCCGTCCGATCGCACGATAACTCAAAAACCAATAATGCAATCGACACCAAACTTTCACAAGTTTTTTCTTTTGTGCCAAGGACGAACCCTATTGTTATTGGACTAAATCGGACAACGGGTTCGGGTAGCTGCCATACAACTCCAAGAGTTTATTTTAAATATTTCAAAAACTAATAAAGCTATAAATATAAAATTTTGTATACATGTGTCCAATTATATTCTACACATGCTCTAAAAATTATAATGGGATAGCTGCACCGGTTCGGGTGGCTGCCATACAACTCCAACAGCAAATTTTTTATATTCGGCAAAATAATAAAGTCAGATTCATGAAACTTGGCAGTTGTGTGTCCGATTATAGATCAGATAAATTTGTGAAGTTTTAGTGGAATTGCTTGACAGGTTCGGGTACTTGCCATACAACCCCAAAAGCTTATTTTAAATATTTGGAAAAATAATAAAGTCAAATTCATGAGACTTGGCAGTCGTGTGTCCAATTATGGGTCAGACATATTTCTAAAGTTTTGGTGCGATTGCTTGACAGGTTCGAGTAGCTCCCATACAAGTCTAAAAGCTTATTCTTAATATTTGGAAAAATAATAAAGTCAGATTCATGAAACTTGGCAGTCATGTGTCCAATTATGGGTCAGACATATTTCCGAAGTTTTGGAGGAATTTCTTGACAGGTTCGGGTACCTGCCATACAACTCCATAAGCTAATTTTAAATATTTGGAAAAAGAATAAAGTCAGATTCATGAAACTTGGCAGTTGTGTGTCCGATTATAGATCAGATATATTTGTGAAGTTTTAGTGGAATTGCTTGACAGGTTCGGGTACTTCCTATACAACCCCAAAAGCTTATTTTAAATATTTGGAAAAATAATAAAGTCAAATTCATGAGACTTGGCAGTCGTGTGTCCAATTATGGGTCAGACATATTTCTAAAGTTTTGGTGCGATTGCTTGACAGGTTCGAGTAGCTCCCATACAAGTCTAAAAGCTAATTTTAAATATTTGGAAAAATAATAAAGTCAGATTCATGAAACTTGGCAGTTGTGTGTACGATTATAGATCAGATATATTTGTGAAGTTTTGATGGAATTGCTTGACAGGTTTAGGTACTTACCATACAACTCCAAAAGCTAATTTTAAATATTTTGAAAAATTATAAAGTCAGATTGATGAAACTTGGCAGTCGGATGTCCAATTTTAGGTCAGACATGTCCGTGAAGTTTCTATAGAATGATCTCACAGGTTCGAGTACTTGCTACACAATAACGAAAGGTGCAGGGTATAATTCAATCGGTTTATACCGACTGAAACGTTTTTACTTGTTTAAATTTCTTCAGTTCCCTTCACATACCTTGAAGAGGCACATTGAGTGCATTTAGCTCTTTTTTTAAGTATCTAAACCATCTAGGCTTACCGGAATATTTTTTTACGGTACTTATGTAAATTAGAGACAAAAAGATAATTAACTGATAATTTTGCCAACAATTCTACAAAAAAATTGAATATTGTTTTCATTTTAAATAAAAATAATCTTCTAACCTTTACATATACCCTTAATTTTTAATTATGATGATCAACTATTTCAATCGTGTTCAACCAAAATTTAAGGCAGCATACATTTAAATGATTAATGTACAATATGAACTTTGGAATGCTATTATAAAAGTGAATTCCATATTTTTTCTCTAATCGTCCATTAGTTTAGATTCTTCATGTTTAGTAAAATTTTCTAATATGGCATAATTTTTTGCCTTATATACTAAGTCAAGAGGAATACTTAAAATATAAAAACAAAAATTTTAACAACTTTAAATGAATTGAAAACCTTGTTATACCCGTACGAACGTATGTTTGAAGGGTATACTAAATTTGCCTTACCGTTTGTAACGCTAAGAAATAACGGTCTTAGATTGTATGTTTTTGATCAGCGTCGAATTCTGAGTTGATTTAGCTTTCTCTGTCCGTCCGTCTGTCCCAACGATAACTCAAAAACTAATTGAGCTAACTTCACAAAATTTTCACAAATGATTTATTGTAGTAAGTAACTGTAAACTGAACATGATCGGGGTACCGGTTCTGGTAGCTGCCATACAACTTCAAAATTTATTTGGGTATATTTCAGAAACTATAAAAACTGTGGTAGTAAAATTTCACACAAACGAATATATAAGCAGGACCAATGTGTTTCATAAAAGTCGTTGAAATTGCTTGGCTCCTTCTGGTAGCTGTCGTACAACTTCAAAAGTTATTTGGCTATATCTCAGAAAACTATAAAAGCTATAATATTGATATTTCATACAAGCCAATTTATCAGTAGGGTCGATGTGCTCGATAAAATTCGTTAAAATTTCGTGGCTCTTTCTGGTAGCTGCCACACAACTTCAATAGTAGTTTGGCACACACAGTATTTTGAAAAACACAGTACTGAAATTTTGCATAAATTAATATGGTAATACGACAACTTAAAGTCGTAGTCTGTCCCATAGTCAGTTATGACATATTTATTTGCACATAGGATGACAAATTCGTACGGGTATCACAGAGTTGACAAGGTCAACTCTATTTTTTCTCGTTTTTTACTACAACTGCCTAAAATCAATAAAAATTCTTATGGATTTCAAAGAACTATAAATCGCAATTGATTACAAATCTAAGTCACAAAAAAAAAGAAAGAAAGCTATATACAATGTGGCTTTTAATACTGGAAATCATAATATTTTTGGCAATTAATCAAGTTTTTTATTTGAATTCCAAAAAAAAAAAAAAAACACTAAAATTTCATTTCATTATCGAATTTTTGTGTTGACCATAAGCAGACCAATACGTTTTAGATAATTTTAAATTGGTTTTCTTCAACTTCTTTCACATCTTAATTCTAAAAATGTCAAAATATATGAACTAGTTTTTAAAAGATGAATGTCTTCTTAAGACTTCCATTATTGCTTTTATAATATGTTTTCGATTTTGTTACCAAAATATTTTCTTAAAGTAGTTTATTAATAAAGTTTATTAGAAAAATGTTAACCTTAAATAGGTAACACATGGTAAAATAACCGATTTGTTGTCATTTTTACAACATAAATAGAAAAAATTCTTGAATATTCGAAAATTAAGCACTTAGTTATTAGATAGTGAGAAAACTTCGGGAATTTATAAGGGCATAATTTCTATAAATTATAAAGGAACAATTAAGTTTTGTTGATCTAGGCTCCATTAAAAAACAGGCAACCAAAGTGATGTTCATATTGTAGCTTTTTTTGTAATTCTAAAGAATTTATGCACAACTTATTTTAATTTGATAGAACTTAGGGGTCTTGATATTAAAAAAACATAAAATTTTTTAAGTTTTTTAACAAATTTCCACTAGTATGAACTCAAATATTTGGAAAACTTTTATTTTTTTTTTGTTACTATTTCTATTATATGGTAATTTATATCCCATGATACAATGCATATAATTATGTCTGTGAATATTTTGTAAGTTGATTCTAATACAGGTTCGCTTTCACTTTCCAGCAGAACGAGCTTATTACTAAATAAATTGGTTGAGGAAAAATTACAAAATATTTATCTATATAACTAATAAGTTAATGTAAAATTCTAGTTTGACGCTTGCTTATTAAATTTAGTACAAAATACCTGAAAGGGAGGACTGGGAAATGTCAACGGGTACGTGCAAGCTCTTATTACGCAATATGAATGGAAAATGGAATGACATGCACCGTGACCAGACAATTTTAGCCTATAGGCTAGATCTGCGTCGAATCACGGCGAATCTAAAGTCTCTCCCTTGGCGGTACAGCGTAGTTGTGATAGGAGTAATAACTGGGTACTACCTAATTGGCGAACACGCCAGGAGGGTAGAACGCATCGCTAACGATCTCTTCAGAAGCTACCGTGAGGAGGAGGCAGAAGCTGTGGCTCACCTTCTGTGCTCATGCCCAGCTTGGCATGGGAAAAGTGGAGGTTCTCTGGATTGCTTAGGGTTTAAATCGTTTTATAAACGACTCGGGCTGCTTCACTTGACAATGGGGATATGAAGATCCAGCGATATCATTCTAATGACTGCGTCAGCCTAACTTAACCTATATATAACATTTTACGCTGTAACGATCCGTTACTTATTGACTATATTTTTTAAATTCGGGGATTAAATCCTCAAACTATATAATTAAAAATTTAATATTAAATAATATTATAGAAATTTCGGTTCAATTTTACTTTTTAATTAAAAGCAATAACCTACTAACCTATAACTTACTTATTATCTATTTTTAAAATCCTCGACATATAAATTTACGAAAAAAAATTAGAGCTATAAAAATGAATATCATATCCATGTTTTATCACTTACTTCCCAATTCCAAATTAAAAAACAAAAATAAATTTCTCTACAATAATTACAAAAATTATTAAGTGAAAAATGTTCAGTACTTTTTAATTAGCCTCTTTAACTTTTAGAAGAATAATGTAAAAAAAAAATTAATAATGAGCACGTTCTGAAAATATCATTGTTCTAAAATCTTTTATTTCTGCTTATTTTTTTTTCTTAACACTCTTCAAACTTTTATTTATAATTCAACTTTATTTTTTTTCCTATATTTTTGTTGCTTTCTTTACTACACTCCTCCCCTCCCTTTAACAACAAGGAACTACAAAACAATAAAAAATTATGAGAGAAAAAAAAAAAAAAAACTTCAGCTTCAAAATAAAACTAAAATGTTTGAAGAAAACTTTTTGTATAATCGAGCCGCTTGAATACTTATTCAATCATTAGATTTCTTAAGTTTACGTAGGCTATCAATCATTTCATAAAATCATAAAAGTCACATTGAATCTTTATTTAATAATGATTGTCTAACTATTTAATAATAAGGTTGGTATGGGTTTTCCACAAAAATTTTGAAGGAAGTCCTTATAAGTTTCATTCTGTCCGTCCGTCCATCCATTTGCTTTTTTAACGTGTTTTAGCCTAGTTGAAATTTAATAATACGATGTGGCTCTTAGTTCGAGTCTGAAATTTTCACAGCTATTAAATACCAATAAACAGCTCACCTTGCTAAAAAAATTTTAACTACTTCTAGTTATCGCCTTTCAAAATTTAAAAAAATTTCAATTTCCACGAACTTATACTATATTTCTGAAACTGAAAGAATTTCCAAATTTCTATAAAAGCAGAACACTAAGGATAAATGTCATGCCATCAATAAATTTAATAACTTTTTTTTAATCCACTTGCGTAAAGGTCCAGATCAAGGCATTATATTAATGATTTTTTCAATTTTATTTTACTTCATCCTAAATGTATGCAATAATTTTATATAACATTCAAAGTGCCGTAGAAACTAATGACTTTTAAAAACAGTGTTTTAACTTTTTTGATTATTATTTTCTATTTTGGTAGAGTTCATATTAATATCTACTCTTTTTCTTCCCTATTCAATGGAATCTTCTAATGCTCTCTGAAGTATTATTTTTATTAGATTTTTAAACTAAATACATACCTAGTGACCCTAAAAAGAACAATAATAGGTAGAGTTGACCGTGTCAACCGCGTGATACCCGTACGAATAAATGATTTTAAATGCTGTGTGTCAATTGCCACAGTGCTCAATTTGTAATCCTGGTTTGTGCAAAAATTCAGCACTTTATTTTCAATAGTTCCCATAATATACAACTAAGTGCCTTTAGAATTTGTGTGGCAGCTATTATAAGCGTCCATGACATCTTAATAGCTTCTACCAAAAATAATTGTCATGTTACCATATTTGTTTTTGCAAAATTTCAGTAATGTAGGTGTAGAAATTCCCAAGTTATAGGAGTCAAGTATATATAGGAAACTTACTATATGTTTCTTTGAACCCAAGGTTTACAAGACTTTAACTAGCATTATAAATGTAAACGAATTTAATAACAAAAATATTTTGTATTTTAAATCACCTTCATTATACCCGTACGAACGTATGTTCGAAGGGTATACTAAATTTGCCTTACCGTTTGTAACGCTAAGAAATAACGGTGTTAGATATAGACTCAAGTGTATGTTTTTGATCAGCGTCAAATTCTGAGTTGATTTAGCTTTGTCTGTCCGTCCGTCCGTCCGTCCGTCCGAACTATAACTCAAAAACTAATTGAGCTAAGCTCACCAAATTTTCACAAATGATTTATTGTAGTAAGTGCCAGAACCCTATTTAAATTGGACATGATCGGGTTACCGGTTCGGGTAGCTGCCATACAACTTCAAAATTTATTTGGCTATATCTCAGAAACTATAAAAGTTATGGTATTGAAATTTCACACAAACGAATATATTAGTAGGGCCAGTATGCCCCATAAAAGTGGTTGAAATTACTTGGCTCCTTCTGGTACCTGCCATACAACTTCAAAAGTTATTTGGCTATATCTCAGAAACTATAAAAGCTGTGATACTGAGATTTCACACATGTGAATATATTAGTAGGGCCAATATGCCACAAAAAAGTCGTTGAAATTACTTGGCTCCTTCTGGTACCTGCCATACAACTTCAAAAGTTATTTGACTATATTTCAGAAACTATTAAAGCTATAGTATTGAAATTTCACACAAACGAATATATTAGTAGGGCCAATGTGTCTCATAAAAGTCGTTGAAATTACTTGGCTCCTTCTGGTACCTGCCATACAACTTCAAAAGTTATTTGACTATATCTCAGAAACTATAAAAGCTGTGATATTGAGATTTCACACAAGTGAGTATATTAGTAGGGCCGATGTGCTTGATAAAATTCGCTAAAATTTCTTGGCTCTTTCTGGTAGCTGCCATACAACATCATTAGTAGTTTGGCACAACCAGTATTTTGAATAACACATAGTACTGAAATTTTGCATAAATTAATATAGTAATATGGCAACTTAAAGTCATAGTCTGCCCCATAGTTAGTTATGGCACATTAGTTATTCGCACATAGGATAATAAATTCGTACGGGTATCACAGAGTTGACAAGGTCAACTCTATTTTTTTTCTCGTTTTAATATTGTGTTTAGGCACCTACCGTCCCATGTAATATTCGTTCTTAAATTCTAAGTATGAATCTGTTGACCATCTTATCTTTTGTTTATACTTTACATTGGTGTGTTTTGATTTCTTATTTCTCCGGTTCGTTGATAATTTAAATGTTTTCTACTTTTGTTTTTTATTTCTTTTTTTGGATGCTCATCTTCAATATTCTGTTTACATCTTCTTATTTATGCGGTTATACAAAATGATTATGTTGTACTCAGTGGGGGGGGGACGAGAGAGAATAAGCCCTCAGGGTCTTTTAATGTTATTTGTTTTATTGTTGAATTGAATAGCACATTTTTTGTTTTTGTTTTGATTTTACTCTTCTGTAGCTAATTGTTCTTAGGAGGTTCTAATTTTGAATATTATTTTTTTCCTATTTTCACCGTCAAGCTTTTTTAAATTCATTTTTTTACAAGAAGATGGAAAATAAAACTAAAAAATAAAAAAGAAAAAAAAAAACAATGTTAAGTGTGCTTTGGTTAGAAAGTTGAAAAGTACCTAGGTATAAAGAAGAAAATTTTATTGAAAATTTTATCCAAAGTTCATTTTTACAAATTTTGTTCACAGTCGTGGAAAATTTATGTGAAAACAAATTGAATTGTTGATTGAGTTAAAAAACTTTTGAATTCAGAAGTATTTCGTAATTTGTAAGAGCTACGTGAATCAAAAACTTTGATTTTTAACAAGCCGCAATTTAAATAAACTGACAATTATAGCGATGTTTTCAGTTTCGAAAGGCCGGCAGAAAATAGTTCCTGCCTTATATTTTATCAACTTTCCAGAAATCCAAATCTTCAGTAGAAGACTACTAAGGAATGTCATCACGCGAAGCTGTTAACTCCATCTTTCGCGAAAAAGTTCTCTTCGTAGCTGCTGGAGATGGATTGAGATCGGATCCGAGGAATTACAGCCTTGCGGTGAAATATCAAGTACACAAACTGGGCAAATCGGACACCCTTTAGCGTACGGTCTGCTGGGTGATTCTGATAAACGACAGTATAATGTATAGTATACACATTCTGTGTGACGATCCCAACCTAGGCCAGGATGCCGGGGGATTCTCAGTGTTAAAGAACTCACATCCAATTTCTTGGGCAATATCTCCGGGCATTTGCATGAGACCGGGTTAGTATGAGAAAGGATATTTGAGACCTAGAATGAGCCATGGCTGGCTGCGTTAGTAGAATGGAAGAAGTTACTTTGTCTACATCGTTCTTCAGTAATCTATAACATACAATCTAAAACATGTGCATTAAGAAAATTCCTGTTTAATACAATGCATGTTCCAGTTAATTGCGTGTTCAGCAGAAAACATTCTTAAACAACAACAATACCTAGAAAATTTGGCAATAATTTGTCCACGTTTGTTAAAAATTAAGTAAAAAATCTTTTTAGACCATTGACCTAATCAGGTAATTTTTCAAAATTAATAACAATAATTCCCAGTTTTGTTGCAAAAAAAAATTCATAAAAAGCCTTTCCAATTTTATAAAAAAATTCATTCAGCTACCGGCAAGAACCTAAACGACATCGTGAAATTTTAAATTTATTTTATTCATTCTATATCGTAAAAAAAAAAGTTAACAATTTGCTATTGCGGATATTTCAAAAAAACTTTTAAAATTATGTTAGTGAAATATTTCTTAATAAACTTAGTTGTATTAGCCGGAGTTTTCAGTGAAAATGTGGAAAGTAATTTAAAATAAATACAAAATCATTTTTCAAATATTGAATGAAATCCTTTTTTTTTGTAATTTAATTTAAAGGTGAAAAAGTTAAAACCGAAAATATCGTAAATTTTCCTGACTCTGAAAAAAATTTAAAAGAAACCGAAAATACAAGTGATGAAAATAATGAAAAACCAATGCCAAGAGAATCAAAAGGAATAAAGTATGTAACAATCGCCAATAATTATGAAGCTCGAAATGCTAATCCAGTTGGTGATAACTACGAAATCGATGATTATGTTATTGCTGATGAAGAACCAATGGCTTCAGAGGTAAATGATGATTACAATTATGATTATAAAGAAGCAAGTAGAAGTGAACCTATTGAACCAGTTATTAAAAGAAAAAGTGCGAATCGAAAAAATTCGGATATATTCGTAAACACTAAAAAATCTAGTGCTGATAATCCTAGAATTTATACTCTTAGAGATGGTCTTGATTTATTTAGGAATTTTTGGAGAAGTCGGACACCCGCAAAAGAAAAGGAGGTTGTGCCGGTTATAACATTAACAACTACCCCGACTATGGTAACAGCTCCAACAGTTCAACCAGGACAAAGTGGTATGGTTATTCCATTCTTGTATAAATATATTAAGAATTCATTAATCTAACTCGCTCTCTTTATTGAAATGTAATACTTTTTCTCTTCAGATGATTTTGGTACAGCTACTGGTACAGCAACTGGAACAGGTTAGTTTTTTTTTCTTCTTTTTAAGTTCAACACAAAATTTAATAGACAATCTAAAAAAAAAATTTATATTTAAGGTACAATGACAGCTGCCTCTGCAGACGAGATTGCTCAAAATAATGCTGCAGCTGTTGAACCAGAAAAACCATCTCAATTTTTCTCTTTTAGTAGACGACAACCAATTCGTTATGAGATTATTGAAGAAGATTCAGAGCCGTACAATCATAATATCATAGTTACTAATGGAGATTATATTGATATAACCGGTGATGAAACACAACGTCATAATCCTGATAAAATTTCAATTCCAATGGTATCAACAGCTATAAAGCAACAAGACACTAATCATAAAGGATCTCAAGTACCAAAACGTAAAAATACAAAACAACCGGTTAAAGTTTTATCGGAAACAGAAAAAGTTGTAGAAAAACCGAAAATTGTACAAGAAGCACCATCGCAGAATGGTTTAGAATATTATCGCCAATATCTACCAAACTTAAGAAAATTAATTGAAATTCGCCCAAAACTCTTTGTAAATGGTATGTTTTCCGGATTGAAATCGAAAAAGGAGAATGAAAATGAATCAACTAGAAATTTTCAAGGTAAATCAACACCACGTCGAAGACAAAATAATTTAAGTAGTAGTAGCACAAAAGCTAAAAAGCCAATACCAAATATTGTTGGATTAGTTGATGCTGATCAAATATCAAGATCAAATAGATTACCGGTGAAAAGAGTACAATTGTATTTAGTCTAGATAATTATTCGAAATAAATTTTAATTGCAATTCCAAATTTTTTATTTCATTGTATACTAGTAAACTTTTAAGATCTTGTTACCAAAAGCACGAGTTTGGGAACTTTGTATAGAGCTCGCTGTATGAAGTGTGCAGAGATTGCAGCAGCTAGAACGTATTCGGCCAAAAAATAATTTCTCCGGTCAAATAATTTTTGAAATTTTTAACTAATATTGAGCAAATGAAGGATTTGGAAGTCAAACGCTCTATGCCAAAATTTTTTTGCATCCCGTGGTGGTATCTTACATTCATTACTAATAAAATAAAAATTCCAAATTTTTTTTTTTTTTTGAGAAATTTAATAAAATAAATATTAACAATTTAATAAATAAATGAAAACCATACATGAATTAGAACTTATTCTAGTTAAAACCAAATCAGATTATTTTTTAAAATGTTCAAATTTTTTTCTCATCTTTATTGGCCAATAAATATGCAAGTGGAATATAATGAACTTGTCGTTCATTATTTACACTTCTATCTTCAATCTCTTTACTACTAATTAATTCTGAACTTTTAGCAGAACCACCAAAATTTCGAAATATTCCACTTGCAATACCACCAGCAATAGTACCAGCTGTCATACCAGCTAAACCACCACTACCAAAACCAACAGCATTTGATAACATTGAACTTGTTAAAAGACCCATCGCTGATTTTGGTAATATTATAGCTTTCAATACTTTCTTGAAAGTTCTCTTCGGATGTTTAATGCCACGTCTTATAATTCTTTTAAATTTTCTAAATGGTTTTTTAATTGAATGCACTGTTTTACGTTTCAATTTCTTTTTCTTTTTATGACCGCGACCAATATCATCTTCATCATAATCCTCAACTTCTTCATCATCATCATCATCAACATCATCATTATTAATTAGTTTATCATCATTATCGTCACCGTCATCATAATCATTATTTTCATTATTTAATATTAAAGTTGTTGGAGTAATTTTATCATCGGATTTCTCAATTTTATCATCACCATCATCATTATTATCTTTCTCTTCTATTTTAATATTATCTTCATCATTTTCATTTTTAACTTTTAACTGACTTCTTAAATTTTTAAATATTTTGGTATCTTCGTTTTCTTTTGAATCTAATAAATCTTTTGGTATTAAAAGAAACATATTTCCATTATCATCTTCGGCAATAATTTCTTCTTCCATTTCATTATCATCATCAAGAAGTTTTTCATTGTTTTCATCATCATCATCATCATCATCATTACCAATTAAATCTCGAGTACTTAATCGTAAAGTACTAGAAAGAGCTTGATTATGTTTTTCCATTGGCTCTATTTGTTCAATTTCAGTTTCTGATTGTAATTTTTCTATAGTGCCACGATCCAACAGTTTTATGTATAACTGAGCGTTTACTGAAAGTAGAAAAATTTGCAAAATACTTGTAATTTATGTGAATATTATTAGACCCTTAAAATTAATACTATTATTAAAATATAATATTTTTTTATCCTACTTCGCTCCTGGGAGGAGCATAGGAGTGGTGCACAATATCGTAGTTAACCATGAATCAGTTTCTGACGGTATGTGTCCCTAATGTTCTTCTTTCGGAAAACTAGGTATCTAACGAGCTTACCGTAGTTTAATTAAAAAAAATACCGTGAGAAAATAAATTAAGAAAATTAATCTTTAATTTTAATTTTCCATTTATTTGCACGTGTTTCAGTCAGAATTAAAGCAATTCATGCGGAAGATATTTTGAAATTTTGAACATGAGGCAAAAATTTGAATAGTTTTGAATGTTTTCAAATCGAATTTTTAAAAATAATGCAAAATATGAATTATTTGCAAGTATAAAATTAGAAAATATCCAAAACCGTTCAAATAAGTAAGAATCTTAAAGTATAACCTTAAATATAAAACGAATAAAGCCTTACCAGAGATTGACATCAGAAATAAAGGGAACAGAAAATATCCTTTCAGAGAACTTCTAAATTTGACTGGCTTCATGTTTTCACTTTGGAATAATTTGTTTCCTTAAATTAACTAGAATTTTCTCACACAATTCGTGCCATGCAATTCCGGCACAATTTAATATTTGGATAATATTAAAGTCTCACACAAAACACAAAAGCCCCGAAAAACAGATTTTGTAAGATACACTCTTATAAAACGATTAAAAAATAAAAGTAAATCTTCACCTAGATCAGGTGAAATAAATTTAAATAACAAAAAAACAATTTTTTTTTTATATTTTATAAAAAATGAAGTTACCGAACTGGTGGCTTTACTCTAATTTAATAAACGTTTTAATTTGGTGTTTTCGTTTTGACGATCAATAAATGCATAATATTAAAGCACATTTAATGCTAATTTAGTCTGATTGAATGGTGGGGAAGAGAAAACTTTTACTTTTCAAAATTTCTAATTAAAATAAAACAAAAAGAAGACACCAATCGCTTTTATTAGAGAAATTTTATAAAAATGTTTGTTTGATCTTTTTATAATTTAAATGGCACATACACAAGTGTACAAGTAGATCAGAGTTAGAAAGCTTTCAATAAATCTTTTGAATAAGAAAGTTGCTCTTGTTAGAAAATGTTTTGATATTGTTAATGTCAGACATAAAAACAACTTAAATTATGCAAATAAAATTAATAAATTAAAATGGAAAAAATATAATCAAAATAAAATTAGAAAAAAAAATTTAAAATTAGCTTCAGTGGAATATCTGCTAGAAGTAAATCGGTTCTTCACTTCATACTTGAATAACAAGGATTTTTTTATAGTCATCAATTCCAAATGATCGGTGAAAATAAAGCACAATACCTACATATTAAATTTTATAAAATAAGGTACGTACAATACGATATTTGTATGCAAATATGAATAATGAAATTGGTTAATTATTAACACTACGGGAGCTACGGGACTAATGCATACTGAGGTAGTAGATGACCGATACTTCCGCTATTGGCGGATGACATGCCTTACCAAATCGTGCTTTCATGAATGGAATGCTTAACAAATATATTGTTGCAATTAAATTAAGTCAGTTAATTTGATATTTTCACAAAAACTCAGTGTTATTCACATTTCCTTCAGCCATACTCATTTTAAACTATGCTGACATCTAGTATACTATTTCTCTCTTGTTCAATAATACAATATATTATTTAAACAGTTTTAATAAGAAAAAATGGCTTAGCATATACGAATATGTGCGTTATTATCAGTTTTACAAAAGATTGAAGCAAGCAAACAAAAAAATATATTAGAATTGTAATGGCGGAAAGAGGGAATTGTTAAAAAAGAGTTTTCAACACTTTTCTCTCTCCGTCATTTTGCCTGCCCGTGTATTTTTTTACAAAACTTCTACACCCTTTGAGATATAGAAACTTATTTTTGTCAAATAAAATTGATAACGATCTCTCCCCCAATATAAAAGTTTTAAGCTTTTAAAGTTCTGTCGTTTTCATCAGTTGGACGACCGTTTTTTTGTTTTTGATGGAAACTTTTTGAAATCTAAAATTTTAGGAGCCTTCAGACAATAATAAGTAGCTCATTTCATTCGAAGAAAATTTTTTTCCATCACCATGTGTTCGCTATCGCCTCTCGAAATTCGTAAAATTTGAATTTCCAAAGCTACAAGCTTTTCAAAAAATTTCTATAAAATGTATGCCAGCGAATGTAAATGCATTGTCATCAACTTAACCGTCCAAGTCATTTATTCCGTCAACACTTTTTTTAAAATTTTTCTTTTGCTTATCCTAAAAGTATGCAATAATTTTATATATTTTGGTATGCAAGTAAAAGGAATTTAAATAACGTGGTAGCTGTTAAAAAGTAGTTCATCACTTGTTCAAGGGAAAATTGCTTCTTTACATTGACTTGATCAAAATTTTTTAAATTCTATAATCACTATAATATAACAGTTAATTCATATTGTATGTATGTATGTAGTTACATAAATAATATAACAAATATCTGTATACAATTAATGAATTTATTATAATTGCTTTCAAAATTTCATTAAAATGCAAATTTTAATAAAAATTAATTTTTAATTTCAAATTCTACGTTAATTATTTAGAATCGTTTATTAAAAAACCAAAAAAAGAGAGCAAAAAAGGAATTTAATCCATCAACAGATGTTATAAATTTTCTCTATTGAAATTTTTATATTATATGATAAAATTAAAATCACATTTATTTTATAATCCACAAAAATTCTATTTAGTTGGTTTTTCATATGGATGATTTGCTTTTTTTTTGCTTCCGGAAATTAATAATTCATTAAAATCATATACATAAGTTAGATTAGTATTAATAATTCTCGATGATTTCAACAATATTAATTCAATTTATAATAATTTATTTATGTTAACGTATAATTGAAATATTATTAAAAAAATTTTTAGGTAATTTGGGAAAAAAGCAAGTTCCAACTTATTTAAATTTTAATTTTTGTTTAGTACCCATACTACCTACACAATTACGTAATTGCATATTATAATTGCATATATCGTATAATATTAAAACCTTGTTCTCTTAAAATATAAAATTAAACCTCAATTTAGAGATACTATTTATTATTTGCCAAAACTAGAAGTTTCTAGTACTGGAGATATGAAGCTAGAATATGTAGAAGTTGGCTGGAATAAACTTTTATTAAATCTTTTGCTGTGTTATTTGCCGTTTTTCTATAAAGCGCTTTTATAAAATAAAGTGATATTATTCAAAGCTAGCATTAGCAGTGTTGCTCGAATTAACAAAAAGGAAAGTATAGCATAAAGACTTTAAGATAATTGAAGTTTATAAGGTAAAATCTAAGCAATCTAAGAAAATTAGGGGTAGAATCCACTTGAATAGGTAGATAGTAGCTTGCCACAAACTACACTTACCTACAATATCTATTTACTTACTTAAATTTAATATAAAAGCTTAAACATGTTTCAAATTTAGTTTGAAATTTCTTACCATAAATTGTGTTACCACTAAACTTATAAAAAGTCCTTCTTTAGTTATACCTATTAATTCATCCATACAGGATTATCTTCCATATTCTTATCAGTGTTTTAGTTTCAGAAATTTTTAATCCAATTCTGTTCATTATGAAATTTTAATATTCGTCATTAAATTAAAAAATTTCAAAACACAAGAAACAAAAAACAAAAATTATTTTCCATAATATTGAGAAGTTTCATGTACATAATATTATAGAAGTCAGGAAAGGCCTACTATTTCATTTATTTATTAAAATTCAAATACATACATAGATATTCATTTAAAACCCAAATACTTACGTTATACTGCAATAAAATTAATAAAATTTATCTAGGTATGCCTTGCAAAATATTGTCAAATTGATTTTTTAATAAAAATAATTTTCTAGTAATTATCATTTTGTGCTACACTTGGTTGTATAGAACAAACAAATTGTTAAAATTTATGAATTCAATTCTATTATTTAGAATAATTCTAATTTTATTTATTTTGTTAATTAATATTTAAATTAAAAAAGTTTAAAAATTTGGGAAAAAAATAAAATCTTAATAAAAAAGTCCTGAAAAATTGTGAAAGTTTTCAACAGTTCCATATTATAAGGATTAAAATAATCAGAAAAATCCATAACATTTCCACTTAATTTATGTGAATCGTATAGGAAGAGAAGCAGTACAAAATAATATATTCGTAAAAAATAAAGTAATTTTGATTAAAAACAAAAGAGAAGGAAAATAAACATCTAATCCGAGGGTGATATTTTGGTCAAAATTAAAATAATAATAAAATGTAAATCACCTTTACTGTTCACATTTTGATTTTATACTTATATTCTGTTTTTATTACTTTTATAGAGGAAACCGTCAGCTGCAGCAAATGCCAGTCCAGTTTCAATTCCTCCAGAAAAAAGAAATGGAGATGAATGAAAAAAACAAGCATTTTTTATGAAAAATATACTGCGTGTCACAAAAATGTATTATTTTTCACCATTTTGATCTGTTTTCATCACATATTTGAAACCACATGCACCGCTTGAAAATGTTTTATGTATATGTTATAAGCATGACTATAAATAACGGGAAACTAGATTACAACTCCTGATCTTTTTATGACTTCTGACTTTTTTACAAAAAAAGTAAGTATTAATTGTCTAGAATTTTGCTTATGAATCGTTGGATATCACAAATGCTTACTCAAAGATTAGAAACTATAGCATTAATTCAGTCAAAGTCATATAAATTAAAACCTGTTAAACTATTAAAAATTTTTAAGATAGAACCAAGCATACAAAATTATCAACAACTGAATAGAAATTGTAAATTAATTTTATAAGCATTTAAATTGTAAATTAAGGCAGAGATTTCATGGTTCTTACTTTTTTTCAGCGGGCTACGGACTTAGCGAATGTAAGTGCCAGGAACTTTGGTTGGTTTCTTAGGAACTCAGGCTGGTTCTAATGAAGGAGAAGGGAAAGATCCATAACGGACCTAGATAGGCTAAATGTACTCTTTGGCCGCGTTACCAAACCTAACCTAAACTGTTAATTATGTATATAATATTCAGGTTGCTCCTCTTTGGGGTTGACTTTATATCCCAAAAATTAGAGTTGATCTGTTAATTTAATTTCGACTAAATGAACTGTAATACAAGTAAAAATGTTATACCCTATATTGTAAATAGAAAATAGTGGAAGTAAAGTTTGTGATAGTAAAAAAAAAAACTCCAAAAAGAAGGAATTCTTAAGTATTGATCTTTTTAATAAAAATTGAAATTGTAGATTTCAACACTTCATTTAAAAATTACGGTATAAGAAATTTTTGCCAATTCTTGTAGAACTTATGCAGAGGATTTTTTCGTATTATGAAAAGAGAGGCGCGTACTGCAATATTTTATATGAGAGTATAGTGTTGTAAAGAGATGTATTAAAGAGATTAATCTCTTTAAATGTTGTAAAGAGATTAAAAAATTAATACCGTTAATATTAATGTGATCAGTATATTTGAATATTTCGTACAATCCTTAATTTATATATTAAATTTTGCCAGCAATATTCCTCTAATTGTAATATTAATATTGAAAGTTTTCTTAGCCACTTCATTCAGTCAAAATGCCTATTAAATACTCATACTTGGCACCTTCCAAAATTTTTTATTTTAAATAAATTCAGAATTTTTTAACAATTTTTTCTCCCTCGTAAATATTTTTCAAAGTATATAAAATGTGTACATTTATCTCAATCTAATTCTAGGTATACAAAAAGTAAACAAAAAAATTAACTAATACTCACAAACCCGCACTCACATTATTTTCTCTGTATTAGTAAACAATTAAATTTTAAATTAAATTTAGCAGCTTTCATAGACTTTTCATCGACAAATTATAAACATTGTAAAATAATTGATAAACAAGTGTAAATTCAAAATTGTATAAGATTAAGAGGATACGAATTCGGCCGAGAACCATAAGTACTACGAGAGTAAAAGATCACAAAGCGCGTAAATATGTAGCAATTCAATAAAATCTGCTGTATTACTGTTATTGTTGACAATAAATTACAAAACAATATCTTTTTTAAGTAAAATATATTTATAAATATATTTATGTAATGTGTACAACTACCTGAAATAATTTTAATTAAAAACAGAAGAAAACAAAAGAGAAAATGTGTAGAGAGCAATAAGAAAAAATAGCAAAAGAGAAGAAAAGTCATAACAATATTATTTTTGCCTGATAAGCACGAACTGAGAGAATTTAGTTTTATTTAATAAAAGAAATCTATCACAAGATTTTTGGCCACAAAATTATGCGTGTAAACACCATTCATTAATTTACATGCAAAAATTGAAACGCTCCCTTTCTATTAGCATTTGCCTCCCTTTCTAATAGCATTTGAAACGCTCCCTTTCTATTAGCATTTGGCACTAAATATATTATGAGCATTATACCCAGCAAATTATGTTACTTGTGTTTAAAAAGTGACTTTTGTATCAATAGTCAAACATACGTTTCATTCCTTTTGTACACAAGCTTTGATGGCAAAAATGCAAGGGTAATGAAACGTATGTCAACCATTGACGCAAAAATCGTTCTGTAAACACAGCTAATAGTTTGTAGTTAATTAAAAATAAAGAATTGTAATGAGATTTAAAATCCGAATTCCACACTTGACGATATTTACACTATTTTGTCGTCCCTGTAGTTTACTGTAAATTTTAAAAGGTAAATTATTGTTATTTTCCCCCTAAGATTCAAACACTGTTTTGGCATATTTTTGTGTTAACGGTGAACCCATTAATTTCGTTACTTCTTACCTTTAAATTTTTTTTTTTTTTAATATAACTAAGATTCTTTAAGGACCTATTTATAAGAGCTAAAAAAAATGTTTTTTTTTGGAGCGTGAAAATTTTTATTATTAGTTTAATTTTAGTGTTATAAGTATAAAGTATATATGTATGTATATACTTGCGTATTTACATAAATAAAACAATAACGACCATTGAACGAGTTTTTTTGTTTAAGCTTACCGTTACTCTTTTTGCTTTTATATTTCGCCATTTTTACTGTTTTATTACACAATTATTACACTTTTTTTTGTGCTACTCTTCTAAACAATTATTGTTTTATCTGCCTATGGATGGTATGAATGTATTTTGCTTGTGTGTGTGTGTCTGTATAACAAATAAAATATGTGGAAAAATTAAAATACAAAAATTAGAAACTTTTTTCTTATCCTTATAATGGATAATTTATATTCATCATTATTATAATTTTAATTAAAACGTGCAAATATGCAAATAAATATTCTCAGTAATTTATGAAAATTTCCCATCTGTTGTCATTATTGCCATATTTTAGTGTTATACCGGTAAAGTTCGCTTTTTTTGTTCCTGTTTCATGCAAATAATTAAAAATTAGTTTATAAAATATGCCAAGTATAAGATTTTTTTAATATGTTACATAAATGAATGTGGATTTAAGTCATTTGATCCCGACAATATATAAAATAATATTTTCGTTCTATACTTGCCTGTTCAAACAACTCATAAATAGCCAAAACTGAGCCACAACCATACTACCTCGAAGTAATACCTAGATGATCGGTTCAGTTACGTTATTTTTTTCCGGTAAATGGAAATCGTGTATTTAATTTACAACAGATGGATGACTTAAGGATGGAAACAAAAAATTTAAGTGAAATGAAAAGTTTTTAACTGTTACGAGTATTCACTGTAAAATATGTAACTGTTATTTAAGTAAATTTCGTTTTAAAAAAATTAGTTACGTTAGCAATGTTATTGGACGGTTTATGTAGAAATGAATTTTTTGTATTGAATTCCGTGGCGATATAGATGAAAATTAATTGACGTGATCTTTTACAATTGAGGCGAATGCAAGTATCGTGTACATACATCGGACTGAGTCCCTCAAAAAATAATTTTTAATTCTTATTCTTAACAGATATATTTTAAAAAAGAAGCCAGGCTCCACCCTGTCTAAGTATACAAAAATTAGGAAACATATTTTGTGTCTGTTCTAAGGCGATATTTGAAGGAATACACTTCAGGCCCGAGATGGTACTCGTCGATTGTGCAGATAAGGAGACAGCTGAATCGAACGAGCACGAGCGCCAGTTCTGGGTACATGGAGCGGACCAGAATTGATGGCAAGGACCAGTCGTGGCGTGGGCCAAGCCTGGGAAAAAACACTGGCCATCTTCCAGGCGCAAAACGGGGGAATACACACCCGGGTCTGGAAGCTGATGGGGCAGCGAGAGGACGGTGGCGGAAAGGTTCTCCGAATAGGGATCGATGACTCTTCCGCAGAAGCCATTAGACGGGGCGGTCACATTCTACGGTACCGATTCGGGAAAATCCCTGTACACGGGCTCAGAATGGGGCAGCCCGAAAGATCAGGGTTGATGGAATCCTCGGCGGGCCGGGTAGAATCGCCACGGGAGTCATATGATCCCAAAAAGGAATCGGCGGACGAGGGGGTCTTTCCGAGGGATATGAAACCCCGGAAGAGGGGTGTCCCCCTTCATTAACGACGGAGCAGCTGATGGATAACCTGGAGCTAACTCTTCTAAGTCTCAGGGAGTCCTTCCCAGAGAATGACGTCCCGATGGCAGGGGAAGATCACCCTACCAGTCAACTCAACAAATGAGGGACGAAGGCTCCAGGGTCGCTCAGGTGAATGTCCACCACGCCAGAGCAGCTTCGGCTGTTCTGGCAAGGATGTTCACCAAGGAATATCTGGGCATAGCCATGGTACAGAAGCCCTGGGTATACAGGGGGCACATGAAAGGATTGTCAATTAGGGATGCGCAGGTAGTATGGGATTATGGGCAGGACCGGCTCAGGACTTGCATTCTAATTAGAAAACATATTAACTTTATTTTACTTTCAGAGTACATGACAAGGGACCTCACACCTGTCAGGTTCCGCATTAATGTTGGGGGCAAGGACTTGGAGATAGTGCTCGCATCAGCTTACTTTCCGGGGGATGGAGCATCCCCTCCGCAACCGGAGGTACGGGGGCTTGCGGAGCAGTGCAATAGGAAGAGGTGGCCACTCATCATGGGCTGTGATGCAAATGCGCATCACGTTGCATGGGGGAGCAGCGACAACAATACTAGGGGTGAGTCCTTATTAGAATTTGTAGTTAAAGAAAACCTAGAAATATTTAATGTAGGGAATGCCCCAACATTTGTGACTAGGGTTAGAGAGGCGGTACTGGATATCACATTCGGCAGTCCGAATGTGGGGTTTCTTGTACGCGACTGGAAGGTATCGGGGGAGGTTTCTATGTCAGATCATAAAATCATCCGGTTTTGTCTGGGTGGGTTGATGGAGAAGAAGTCTTCCTTCAGAAATCCGAGGCGGACAAACTGGGAGGGATACAGAAGGGACCTGAAGGCAAAACTGTCGGGTGCCTCGGTTAGAACTGTGGCCAGGCATCCCCTGGTGTTGGAAAGGGCTGTGGAGGAGCGCGGGGGAATTATGGTCGAAGCTTTTGAGTCGAACTGCCCCATTAGTGTGCCAAGGGATTTCACAGATACACCTTGGTGGGCCACGCGATTAGAAAACCTGAGAGTTGGGGTTAGCAGGCTTTTCAATAAAGCTAAGCGAGAGGGTACTTGGGAAGAGTATAAGATGAACCTGACAGCAAGGAAATCCGCAGGGCCAAGCGCAGAAGCTTTAGATCATTCTGCGGGAGCATTGCGGAGACGCCGGCGGCTGCGAGGCTGCACAGAGCCCTGGCTAGAGACAGGGTGCCAGTGACTGTTTCTTTAAGGAGGCCGGATGGTGGCTACACGGAGAACGAGGAGCAAAGGGCTCTTCTCCTCCTGGAGGCGCATTTCCCTGGCAGTACTCCGTATGCAGAACACCAGGTCCTGAGGATTGGCGGAGAACTGCGCGCATAATTACGGAGAAAAGGATAAGGTGGGCTCTTGGCACTTGCCAGCCCTTCAAGGCGTCGGGAGTGGATGGGATTTCACCAGCACTTCTGCAACGCGGGCTGGAGCCAATTATGAATTTCTTAATAAGAATATTTAGAAGTAGCTTGGCTCTCGGATACATTCACGAGTCCTGGCGGGTGGCTAGGGTTGTCTTTATTCCCAAAGTGGGAAGAAGGGACATGGTGCCAAAGTCATTCAGACCAATTAGCCTCACTTCGTTCTTATTGAAGACGATGGAGAAAATAATCGATAACCATGTCCGAGTGGGGGTGCTGGAGAGGAGGCCGCTGAGCGATTGCCAGCATGCGTATCGGGCGAGGAGGTCAACAGAGACTGCTCTGTTTCGCCTTGCCAGTACCTAAAAAGCACAATAGAACAGGTAGAGGTGGCGCTATGCGCGTTTCTGGACATCGAGGGGGCCTTCGACAACACTTCTCATGAAGCGATTGCGGGCGCCCTGAGGCGTAGAGACGTGGATGATGGCACCTCTCTATGAATGTCCAATATGTTGGCTACGAGGGTAGCAGAGACTGCTGGGGACAGAGCACAGAAGAATCCGTGTGGGTAGGGTATGTCCACATGGTGGGGTTCTGTCACCGCTAATGTGGAGTTTGGTAGTGGATGAACTCCTTGATGAGCTGTTTCGTCAAGGAATCGATGTCCAGGGTTATGCCGATGATATAGTCATCATCGCTAGAGGTAAGTTTGAGGGAACTCTTTGTGATATAGTCCAAAGGGGATTACGGGTGGCCCGGACCTGGTGCGATACAGTGGGCCTCAGGCTTAACCCTGACAAGATGACCCTGGTGCCTTTCACTAGGAGAAGGAAGCTGGAGCATCTGCGCACAATATACGTGTGCGGAGCGCCTGTAGAGAGAAAACCGGAGGTCAAATACTTAGGAGTGGTGTTTGATTCCAAGCTTCTTTGGCGAAGTCACGAGGAAGCTGTGTGTACACGGGCAACCCGGGCACTTATGGTCTGCAGGGCCATCTCGGGCAGGTCGTGGGGCTGCTCCCCGTCTGTCATGTGGTGGATGTATACCATGATGGTCGTGCCGCTCCTAACTTATGGAGCAGTGGCATGGGCAAGAAGGGTGGCTCTTGGTACGGCTAGAAGGAACCTGGAACGATTGCAGAGACTCGCATGCGTCTGCATCACAGGGGCTATGAGAACTTGTCCAACGGCGGCAATGGAGGCGATTTTGGGACTAAACCCCTTGCACCTTGTTGTGGAGATGGCAGCGAAGGTTGCCATTTTCAGGTTGGGGAAAAATGGAGCCGGAATAATCGGTGTGAGAGATCGGGGTCGTCTTGTGGGGGAGGCTCCGCTCCCATCGATGCCTAGAGACGACATGGTAAGGAGATACAGCTTCGAGAAAAATTTTGCCTCGTTGCTGAGTAACAGAAGGGACTGGAAGCGTGACTTTTCGGGCCTCCCAGGTGGAACACACGTTATTAGGTGGTATGCAGGAGGGTCAAAGACCAGTACTGGGACGGGTACGGGGGTATTTGGGCCAAGGACCAAATTCTCCGAACCTATGGGAACTTTTCCGAGTGTGTTTCGGGCTGAGTTGCACGCCATTGAAATGTGCGTACGGTTCAGCCTAGAAAGGGGGTATCGGGGAAAGGAAATAATGATTATGTCGGATAGGCGGGCTGCGATCGGAGCGCTGAACTCGTTTTCAGTATCCTCCGCGGCAATATGGGGCTGTCTTGAGAAGCTCAATGAGTTAGGCAGATGCAACCGGGTCACACTGTGTTGGGTGCCGGGCCATGTGGGCGTGGAAGGAAATGGGGCCGCTGATGCGCTTGCGAGGAAGGGGGCAGGCACACCTCTTCTATGCCCACCTCCTGGGGGATTGTGATGCTCTTGCTCGTAGGAAAGGGTAGGTGCTGGGAAGCTTTGCTCTAACGGTGGCGGAGTTACGGTCTTCTTGTCTTCACAAGTTGCTTGAGTTCATCAGGGGGGTTGGTCTCGAGCGTGTGTTGTAGGGTATGCCCCACACTCGAGTGGGGGCGCGATCGCGGTGCATTGTTGCCCCCGTTGCACAAATCTACAAATCTACAAGGCGATATTAAGAAATCGGATTGTCTAGTATAACTCGGCAAAAATCATACATATAATTAGATCTAATTTCTATTCATTGACCTCTGCCTGCTTCCATAACATTTTTAAAATTTGAAGTACCTCGTTGTGTTTACATAATGTATACGAGTAAATGCTTATATTTAGTAACTAACAAAGTCAGAGTTTTGTTTAGAGAAACAAAATTCTACAGTGTCTAGCCTAAATGACGATAATTATGTACATATTATATTCTATATACTCGTACATATACTCGTTATAATTATATACCCGGTTATATTCAACACTCATCCACTTCTTTTCTATTATAGCCTATTTAAACAGAAGCATTACTAAAGAATAATGAAGGTAATTTTCATCTAAAATATTTTTCTTTACTGTTACCAACGAAAAGAGACTGAGTTAGGTAGTTGTAGACATAAAAAAAAGGGAGAAAAAACAAAATGATAAGCTGAGAATTTGTAAAATAGTTTATTTGCCTTTTAACTGCTTTATTTTTATTTGATGACATTAATAAAGTAGTATCTGTATATTAATTTTACTTCTGTTCATTTCTGCCCTGTCTTTCAAGTTAAATTTTGCTAACTGAACACTTTTCATTTCAAGAGGACCTATAGTTAGTATCCTTAAAAATTTTGCTTCTTTTGTACTATTTTGCTTTTTGTTTCTTTCAAGAACTTGTCTACAATAAATGTCTGATTGCTGGTATATTTTACTTGTTGGAAAAGTATATATAGTTTTCTCTTGATATCTATATCTATCATAACCATCGTTATTACTTTATCGTCAAACTGTTGAGTTCGTATATTTTGTTGTTCGTAGAAAGTTAACAATCTAAAAAAATGAAGAAACAAAATTTGAAAAGAGAAGATGATGTTTTCAAGTTGTTGCAACTATGAAATTTGTGAATTTTTTTCTTATTGACGATTCTGTTTTTGCAACCTTGTGGACTTATTTTAATTTAAGGACAGTTCGTATAAGCTTATGTCATATTGTAAATATTATGCCAAGGAACTTGATTTTTTACATAGCAGTTACATAAAAATTTACTCGTGAAATAATAATGGTAAAGGTTATGTTAGAAAGGGATTGTTCTCAATATTACATGATAACGTTTTGTGAGGACTGTGGAGGAATCGGACAAATTTGATAATTGAAGGCTTATTTCAGAAGAATACATGCCCAACTACCTGAAATTTAAGGAATTTTAATATTGTGCGACCATTTATGAGCATTAAAGGGATATTGTATAAATAGAAGATAAAACATACTAGCATGATAGTGGCATGGTGTTACAAGGCAGTAAATAACAAAAAACTAGCTATTACTTTATAAAATGTAATTTTTCTTGATTTTTATATAATGCTAGTACCCCGCAGCAGTTACACTTCGTCGAATTTCTGTGATTTTCCTTCCTAAACTGGGAGTGTTAGTGCGAACTTTACACAGTATCACTTAGTTCCAGATTGACCTTTGAAATATTGAGCTCTTAATGGTAAGTTAAGTCAAAGATAACAAAATATCAGGCACATCTTCAATACGAAAAACTAATATGTAGCCAACTTGGATTTAAGTTTGCCCTTAATATTTCAACTTCTTTTCACTTTTTATTGGACTTTAATACAGTTATTATATACAATATCTTTTTTTAAGAATTCATTAGAAGAGTTATAAATTTTATTTAAGTCCATATAATAAATCAAATAACAAGCAATGAGATTGAATTTTTCAAATAAAAAAAAGCAAAAAAATCAGAAAAACTTTTCATTTATTCCAATTAGAATGATTTCTATGATTTCTTAATAAGGATGTTGAACAAAATAAAGTCTTGTCATCTCACACGTCCTAAATCTAGTAGAAGTTGTGTATAAGTTTTGATATTTTGTTTTTATTTTTTATTTGGAAACTTTATCAAAGTTAAAATGATTGGTGTCTCGTTTGATTGAATGGAATTTTCTACAAAAAAAGTTTCTCTTTGCTATTGTAAGATTTGTAAATTGCTCTTTCATAAATTTTGTTCATATTTTATAACCTAAAAACTTGTTGAATCTTAATATTTCCTTTACAGTATCCGTTTACACTCAAAAAATAACTTGTTTCGTATCTTTTTAGAAGAGCTGAAAGAAAAATATAATTTTGTAATTTGTCGCATAGTACGTTATTTGTGAGGATACGTGAAAATTATTCGTATGTAAAATAAAATAAGACCAATGTAATTATAATAATTTTTCGATTGTAGAACTAAAACTAACTGAACAATTAATAATTTTCGGAGACTTTTGCCTTAAATTCTTGAGATTCTTCAGATTATAAGGGTACAGCTCATTCTAAATTATATAAGATTTGCAAAGTGTTGAAATTAAGATTTTAAATATTTATATTGATTGTAAAAGAGTATTGCAAGATTAGACTAATACCAAATCTGTTCGTCGTCCATACTTTTCCTACCGTCCGTCCATACTTCACACTTTGCATGTTTGCAAAATTTCTGCACCCTATAGTTAAGAAAATCTTCAGCCCCCTCCCCTCCTCTACAATTAATATTTCATCAAAATCTTGAAAATTGTTGACTATTAATTAGGAGTAAACCACAAACTTTTTTTAGATTCTGCAGACATAGAAAAGTATAGCGGTTAACTTCTTTCATTTTCTCATATCACGGCAAATGTGATGTTATCAAAAAATATCATTACACAACTTAACTCAAGCCTTTAAATTCGATCGTTCTGTCAACACCTTTTTTTAATTTTTTTTTGTCTTATCCTAAATGTATGCAATAATTTGAAATTTTTTAGTATACGAATTGTTTTTAAAAGCAACACTTCAAGTCATTATTAAAGGAAAAAGTTTGACGCAACATATTTTAGAATTCATATAGTCACACATGTATGCACACTCATAATAACTTTCTAATTTGCAACTAGAAAATTAAAAAACAAAAAACTGCACTATTTCTAGAAATAATACTTTTATTACAATTTCTCAATTTCTCTTAACCATCTGATGGACTAGTAATATAGATTTGTTCAATACTCAATAATCATCTTCTTTATTTAAGAGAAAACGATGTAATTGATCTCTAAGTTCAATTTCTTGTCTATTTCGATTTTTTATCACAGCTGGTACTACTTCTACTGATGGCCTTTTAATAACGTTTACCCTATTAAAATTTCTTCTTAATTGATTTCTTCTATATTGAATTTGTTGTCTACGATCTTTCCATTTTTTATTATTATGTCGTGTTGGTTTCGGTTTCGATTGTGGTTTCGGTTTATTTTCCAAATTTAATTCCATATCATTTGGTAATGCATAAATTGGTATTAAAGTAAGTTGAATTTGTTCTTGATTTGTGGTATCTTCATTTGTTGTCAAATTAATAGATGATGTTGTAAGTGCATTTAATATTGGTGAATAATTATTATTATTTGTTTGATTTAATGGTATTTCCTGCTCTTTAATATTTTCATGATCTTGCAATTGATTATTTGAAATTTTATAATTTTTATGTTGTAATTCACATTTTGTTGGAAGATTTTCATTTTCTAATTTTTCTGGTTTTGTTAATTCATTTTCATTTTTTAAGATTTTTTCAACTTCAGATGCATTTGGAAAATATTTTTGTATATTATCAATTGTGTCTTTAAGGAAGAAAAATACTGGTTTTAATACAATCACTTCATTACTCTTGAGACCGGAGAGTGATTTTAGAGCTTCTTCATCTTCAATTGTAAAATCACGTAGTGGTGGTGGTTGTGATGGTTGTAACGGGTTTTCAACTAAAATTAAAAAATTTTTTTAAATTTTGTTAAAATTGAAATTTGTTTTGATTAGACATCAAGTACTTACTTGGATCTGCTTTTGATAATGTTAAAAAAATGCTGAGAAATAAAATGGTTTTCTTCATTATTTTTATTTAAAATTTTATAATTTAAATAGTAAAATAAAAAAATTTAATATTGCAAGTACAAAATTTGTAAATTGTAAAATTTAAATTCTATTTTTTGTGTAAAAAAGCGACCAGTTTCCGCAACGTTTAATGTTAGAATAACTGGTAAGAGATCAAGTTGAGTCAAAAAAAAAAACTAAAAACTTTTATCAAAGTTCAATCGTCTGAAATTCTAAAAATAATATTTTATTTTTTTTTTTGTTTTCTTAATTTTTTTTTTTAGAAGAAAAAATGTATAAAATTTTACCAAAATAAAATTTACAGCTAAAAGATTAGGCAGCGATGACTACTATTGATTTGTTTATTATTGTTGTTTTTTTTATTTTACTATCTTTCTATATTATTGTATTAACTATGCTTAACTGTTTTTAGGAAAACTATAATAATAACAATAATAATAATATGATAAAAATTTCTTCTAATGGTTGATGACCGTTTGAATATGGTAAAATCAGCGATAGTTCACATTTCACGTTTAGTTTTCGTGTAATGCATTGAATTTAGGAAATTTTAAGAAAATATTAAAAATTATTCACCAAAAATTAAGTATGGCCTCCGATATTAGAGCTAATCTTATATGATGGTGATAACTTTGAATCAGTTAGGGATGTGCAATCCAGTTACTTTGTGGTATTCATGAACACTTATTACGCTATTAATCAATACCCGTTACTTTTTACTCGTTACTGGGCACTACTAAAAAATTTTTTTATGACTATGTAATGAAGCTGTGTATCTTGGGAACCAGAAGTCTGACAGACATGATTTAAAAAATGTTTTCCTGGGTTTTGACAACAATTTACGACAAATGTTTTCCTGGGAACAACAATTTACGGAAAAAAACATTGAAAATTAAAGCTGCTCCACATTGCGCAGAAAATAGAGTCCAAAAAAATTACGTCGCTTTTGAGGCATTTCTATTCTACAGGAACGTTTAATGAATTAAGTCGTTAGGAACTATAGTTCCTAAGATATCACAACTTCTTTAACAAGAGAGTGTTGTGAGTTCTTTGTCAAAATCCAGTAATATGTGTTTTCAATTATAATTGTAATGTCAATTTAACGTTAACGATATTTTAACTGAATTTTAATTTTACACTTGCATTTACATTCATCAATAATTGACAGTTTTTAAATGTAAATTCTCTTCCCCTTATACATAAGTACAACATTTTAATGTAATTAACATCAAAATATGTAATAATCACAACTATACAACAACGGTAACACATGAAAAAATTCTAATACGAATCTGTCACATCCTAATTATTCCATTACCTAAATAAAAAAAATAATTCTAGTCAATAATAAGTATGTAATGTGACAATATGAAAGATTAAGTGCAAAAATTGAGTAGCGGGTATTCTTGATCTACCAGGAACCAGGTACGTGAAATCTTCCAAGTAACGAGTAGTTGGTATTCAGTTGTTTCCCGTTATTAATACAGGCATCAGTTGTTTGCCCGTTATTGTTGCAGGAATCAGTTGTTTGCCTGTTATTTGCTGGTAAAATAATGTTTTGGACGGTAATTCTCTTTGATGTTAGTCTCTAATCGAGTAAACTGCAAAAACTGCTGTCAAATCGATTAAAATTTTCTTAGCTTGCAGTGTAAACATTACTTTTTATCTCATCCTATCTCATTTAAACTGTGTTTTTAATCATTTTTGTAATTGGGGAACTAAATTTCGTGAAGTTTACAAAAATAACTAAAGAAACTTTAACTTTCACTCCATGAAGTACGTAATTATTTTTCTTATTCTAATTAAGAATTTTTGCAAATATGAATTCCATAATATCACAATAGTCTCTTCTATACTTATAATATCACGCATAAGTTTTGCTATAAAAGATCTTAATTGGAATTAAAATAAAATTATATTATGATTATTGTAAAATGAAAAAAAATTTTGGTCGGAGAAAATTACATAAATAGTAAAATTTAAGATTTTATATTTTAGGCATTCTTTTTATATTTAAGGAAAGTGGAATGATTAAATCAATTTTTATTAGTTAAAATTACCAAATTATTTCTGTGAAAAAAATTAAAATGACTTTAGTGAAACTTTGTAATAAAAATTTAGAACAGAAATCCCGTAAATTTTTAATATAACAATTCAATGGAATTGACATACTTATCGACTTACTTATATGGAATAGATCAAATTTAAAGAAAAATGTAGTTAATGAATTTGATTTATTAAAAGCTCAATAATGATCGTTTATTACAATTTAAGTGTTCCAAATAAATTACTATATTGTTATACTCTACATATACATGCATAAATATTTCATATTTATTTTGTGTTAAAATTTTTTTTAACCATTTTAGCTATACAATTATGTATTATTCCTATTATTGTAGGTAGAAAGAATTATTATACCTTTGTTTATTGTATGTGTGCACTAATATGGAAGTACCCCAGTTAATATGCCGAAAAATAGGTTTCAGTTTAGTTAGCAATTTTGTAAGGTAGGCATCTTAAAAAGTTGAGTTTATTGGAAGTAAGGATTTTATTATGTATAACAAGATAATATAATCAGTATAATAGTAGGGAGGGAGCTTAGAACAAATGTAAAATATTCTCTAATATAATGTACAAATCACGAATATTTTTCGAATAAACAATTCAAAATCTAGAAATTTTGAGAGAGTAAATGAAGAATTTTATAGTTTTTCCCCCAAACTTATTTCCACATTCAATTTTCATTCATAAATTTTGAAGAATTCAACGCTTCGCTCGGATATTTTGTATATTATTATAATGAATTTTTAAAATCTAATATTTGTATTAGATACCTATCCACTCACCTTAAAATTCAAAGAGAATAAAATAAATAACTTTACAATTCAATTTAGAGCTCAAAATTGTTTTATAACAACAATATTTTAACAACAAACTTGATTTTGAATAGTTTAAAACTGGTTTATGAATTGGATATGAGATTTACAGAAATTCATTTCAGATTTCATTTTGTTTCATTTTGATTCAAATTTCATTTTTGGTTCCACATTCGTTTATTTTTAAAATATTTTCACTCAAACGGTTTCTTATTCACTTGAGTGAATTTTCGATTGCCTTATTCAACAGAAAAAATGCAAATATTTTCAAAATTTACAAGATATTTAACCAAATTTTTGGTAACCAAATTTTTAATAAAACAAAAGATGCAGGAAAAATATTCATAAAAATGTTGAATAATTTTTCTTCTGAACAGGAAATATACAAGTGTATGCGGTAGGTCCGAATTCGATGATAATAATTGTAGTGGGTGAAAAATTTTTTGCTTTGTTCCAAATCAGATTTTTGTTAATGATGTTAAAAATTTTGTAATAACAAAGTGAGGCATTTGAACTACACAGTAAATTTGGAAATTTTATTATTATGCTTTACTAAAAATATTATAATTTTATTATAAGGTTTTCAAATTATATCATTGTCGATTTAAAATTGATATAAAATTTGAATGCAATATTAATTACAAAAATGGAAATAATAAAATTCATAATTTTATGTAAATTTTAGTAGATATTTGTAAATGGTTTTTGTCAGCAGTAAAACTACCAAATGGTCAATATGATCAATCGTTTCAATATTTTTTACGTGGCTTCTATTAAATAAATTTATTTAAAACTTAAGAGATTGATAACTTTACAATTAGTGGAGTTATTTGAATCTTATTATGACTGAAAGAGTTTTTAGAATTACTCAGCGTTTGGAGAAATTGGAGCGGGTGTTCCCAAAACTGGGAAACTAACTTAGGCTACGACGATACGTGGGTTTGAATTGGCTGCATATAACAAAGTGTTGATAAAAATAACCATATAATAAAGCCTATACGAAAATATTATGGTATACAGCTATTGGGTTGTGCTAAACAAAAACATATCAAGCAACACAAATTTTCCAGAACAATGTGGTTCGTACTGTGGTGGATACTCCTCTTGGTATGAACGCAATGGTGACATTCATTCGGGTGTTCCCGAAGTAAGTGAAGAAATAATAGTGAAACTGTGCCATGAAACATAGAATTTCAATAATGTTTGTTGAAATTCTATGTTTCGTGGCACAGAATTTGAATAATGATGTTCCTGAACTTATAGAGGAGCCTCAATACACACGATAGAAAAACTAAAACGAACGACATCTTCCAATTTTGTGTTTTGCTGCATATTTTCTTTTATTTGTCAACATTCTGAAATTTTTCTATGTAAAATCTTTTTAGATTTTATAATCATAAAAATTTTTCATATATTTATTTACATAAATGTGTATGTGTGTATGTGGTATAAATCAAATATTAATTTTTATTTCGAAAATATTTATACAAGTATAGATAAAAAAAAAATAAAGATAAATTAATGTAAATTGGCAATTAACGCATATTAAAAATTATGTTAAATAAAAAAAGTGTTAAAAATGGTTGTGTTCCTATTTTGCATACCTAATAGAATTTATTTTTATCAGTTATAAAATTTATGGAATTAATGGATATTAATTTTTAATAACTTTTGATTATAATTTTCTAATATTAAGAGTGTTATCAAACAATTTTGTTACACGAATAATCTCATAAATTATTAAGAAGTAATAATCTTAAAATTTTATCGATTTTGTATGGCTAGTATTTGAATTGTGAAAATACTAGGTCATAGTGTGTCAACTCTATGAAAATTTCGTGCCAATTTCGATAATATTTCGTGCTTTATTTGTCCAGGCCTCGTTGTTATTATGAATATCATTCAATTTTCACAAAGTTTTACCTACCATTTTAATTAAAATGGTGAAAATTTAAAGCTTACTGCGCCTTTTGTAAATTTTTGCTAAACGTCAATCCAGTGCTAATTGAAATGTCATGTCTTAATACCCCGCCTGCATCTTATATTTTGGGGCATATTTTTAGGTAACACAGAAAAGAAAATATTTGCGACTAAATAATTGCATGTACATAATTTTTGTACGTATAATATTGTATTTTTGCACAGAGTGGAGCTTCACGTCGGCTTAGCCATGCCCATTCACATTCCTGCGGCTAAAACGTTCATTTGTGAAAGGAAAGAGCTATTAACTTGAAATTTGGCATAGACAGTCATTTTTACTGCTCAAAATACGTCTTAATAAGCAAAATCGACTTATCAGAAAGGGCACTATATGTGCTAGCTTAGCTTTGACTAGGCTGAAATTAAGTTTTTACCAATTGAAATTCTCACAATTTGTATTATTTTTTAGACTTTCTCTTTATTCTTCAATTTTCTATACGAACCATGTTGTACTTATGCACATGTTGTGGTTTGCCTGTCACCAATTTGCAATGTTGAATGGCAGATTTTTTTTTTTTTGCAAAACGACGGTCATTTGTGTAAATGACTTAGTCATCATGTGAAATTCGAATAGAATGTTAGCAAATATATCTACATTATATTTTAATTTATTCCATAAATATTTTTATTTTTAGTTGAGAATTTTAATCGCCCATTTGCACACTTACATATATAATTCGCAGTAAAATAGCCACTTCAAAATCAATACAATAAAATAACAATAGAAAATTTGTGATAACAATGTTTAAAATTTTTAATGTCTTTTCGTACAAAAAAAAAACGCGCTATTTTAGATTCTTTTATTAAAGTAAGAATAACCCAAATGAATTTGAATGAAAATTCTTAAAATTTCTATTTAATTTTTGCGAAAAGCTTTACGATCGTTTTCTTTTTTATTGCCAATTTAAGCTCTTGTTAATTAATTCAAATACGATATTAAATCTCGTATATTTTAAGTTGAATAACCGAAACCGTTTCCTAAAAGGTTTGTACTAATTTCGAACATTTATACTTAATGGAAAAATTCTAAGAAAAGGTGTGGTAATAATGGATCCGCCTTAATTTAAGTCAACTTTCATTCTATGAAAATTACGACATAGGTTTGAAAGAAGTAAAAAGATATTGGTTATAACAAGCAGTTTAATTTTCAGTGTTTGGGTCATTAGTAGAAATTTTTGCATTATATAGGTTCCCTAATATAAAAGTTATACAGTTGTAACTTGCACTAATTCTGTCATAAAAATTCAATGTCAAATTAGCTTCTATTATGCAAATTATGAAGATAATTTAACAGCCATCTACCTGTTCTCAATTGAACTACATAATAATATAAACACAATAGAAATTCAGTTGGAAATTTAATAGGTCTTAATTTATACCTCATTTTCTTTCTCTTATGTTTCCTGTCTTTCTTTGTGATGCAATGCGGCACAGTGCCTTATACCTTATTAATAATTTTTTATATATTACGTGTATGTGTGTGTAATTAATTCGACAAGACAATAAAAATGTTTACGAAAAATGATAAATGGACATCGGATTTCAAAAGGTGATCATTATCACTTTATTATTCGGATTAATGTTTATAATAAATATTAATGCGGAAAGAAAGCCACCTTTGTCATAAAATATCTGAAAGTTTTCTTAAATTTTTTTTTTTATTTTTGATTGCAGTTTCATAAAAAAAAAGATTTGTATTAGATTTTAAAATGAAGTTTAAATTTGGCTTAAATTTTATGAAGCATAATGTTGTATATGCAAAGGTACTATATAAAGAGATTTAGTTATTATTGCTTATCTAATAGTATCTTACCAAATTAAATCGCAGCACAAGAACATTATTTATTTGTATCAAAAATGTTGAATCAATTTTTGCGAACACAATCCTAAAGAATCTCAGGTCTCGCAAAATTATTGAGATTACTGAGAGAATAATGCTGAAAATGTTTTCAGATAACGGTTTCAAGAAGGACACAATATCTATAATTTGTTGAAATCTATAATTATCGACCGCAATGCATAGAATACGGGAGGTTATGTGATGATACTAAATTTCGGATGTCGGATTTTCGGTGGAAATAAAATATTTTAAGAGATATGTCGGTCTGTGCATCTGTCTCTCTGTTTGTCTGTCAGTCGGTTTGTCTGTTTGTGTGTGTACGCATGTATCTCAAGTTCGGCTAAATCGATTTTGGCGAAATTTTATATGTGAGTTTATTTCGGAAATGTCACGAAATGATCAACTTTTGTGATACTCGTATATCAGACCTAAAGAACTGGACTTTCTGGCCTAACCAAACTGTACTGTCATACTTTTCACAAAATTCGAAATGACAAATCGAAACTACTAAGAGCCAAATTTACATTTTTTAAGGAATGTTAACTAAAAGCTTACTAGAGTTCTTAAAATTTTAAATAAGTATTTAAAATGCAATTTTTATAATATTTTCTAACATTTTCACTAAACTAGGCAATATACGTACATTGTGATCGATTATGTGCTGATCACATCAGATTTTTTTTTTTAGTTTTTTTAGTTGGGAGTTTCGTTGGAAGATCCTGTTTGCTATTCAATTAAACGCGTTCAGCTTATCCTCTTCAAGATTAAGAACAAATTCGGTGTTTTTAGTTTCAATTTTAATTATTTTTTTCAGTTTTTGATTTAATTTTGAATAGTTAATATAAAATTAAAAGGGGTAATGGTTAATTGCAATGCTTTTGATATTCGAAACTCTTGATATTAATTGATATTCGAAACTCTTAAATAAACATCTACACATAAATATAATTGAAGAGCGTATGATTTTTCTCATGAGAATTTCGTTTAATATTTTCGCCTTTTAATTTTTATATGAACTTTAGCAATAGTTGAGATCCGTAAACCCGTACTATTGTTTATTATCATATTATAAAAAACAATATCGTAGTGTTTAAATTAAAGAGAAGATTTCTTTTATTTATTATATGTATAATAGTATTTAACAAATGGATTAACTTAACAAATGGTTTTCAAATAAAATTCTCATAATTTTCTCAAATCAACCATTCATTTTATATTTTTTCTCTAGATATTAAATTATCTACTCCAATTGGCATTATTCATTCGATATACACATATTTTTTTTTAAATTTCTGTTATTCGAATAAAAAAAAACTGTAATATGTTTCTAAGTTTACAAAATACAAAAAACCTAGATATCCAAAAAAAACGAAAATCTTAATCTTTTTTATTTTCTTAAACAAATTATTTATTGCTGCCTTTCTGAATTTCTTGTGAATGCTTTTGTATGCTCTTTTTAGCACTTTTCCAAAAAATTTTTTGAAAAAAGGTGCTTATTAGTTTCACTCTGTCCGTCCGTCCGTCCGTCCGTCCGTCCGTCCGTCCGTCCGTCCGTCCGTCCGTCCGTCTGTCCGTGTGTCTGTTTACAAAACTTCTACACCTTTGAAGATAGAAAGCTGAAATTTAATACGTACATAGATCTTCACTAGAAACTTATTTCCGTAGAACAAAATTTTTACCTATCTCCCCCCCTCTAGAAGTTATACCCCCCCAAAACCCTAAAAATGGGCTTTTTTTAATATTTGTTGCAATGAAACCATAAGCATTTTTGAAATTTTGCAAACGCAGAAAGGCAGTGGCTTGCTTCCCCTTGCGCGGTATACTATAGTTCAACTTAATAAAAACAAAATGGCCGTTCAAATTTACCGTTATTTAAAGTCCTTTTTCTCCAAATTTTTGATGTCGTTTTTCTTCTAGACCCCAGACTGTAGAAGCTTGAAATTTTAGGAGCTTTTAGATATTAATAAATAGTTCATTTCGTTAGAAAAAAATTTTTTTCCATCTCCACCCCCTCTCAAGTTATCACCTCTTGAAATTCGTAAAATTCGAATTTTTGACACCTTATATTTCCGAAACCGCAAGCTTTTCCAAATTTTTATAAACGCAGAAAGCTAACGGTAAATCCCATGAAATTAAAAAATATAATTATTTTTCTTAACTCACACAATTAACCCTTAAAATCCAGCACTATGTTAACCCCTTTTTATATTAATTTTTGCTTTAATTCAGAGACTGCATATATGCGTCATCCTAAATATATGCAATCCCAGAAATAGTTTTGTATATGAATGAAAATAATTTTAATAGTGTGATAGCTATACATAGACTGTATTTAAAAGTAGAATTTTCACTTGTTGAAGGGAAAAGTGCTACAATACAAACCATTGGTTTGACCCAACTTTATTGATTTAACTTTTCAAGTTATTCGACAAGCGCTAACAAAACGCAAAGAAAATGTGTTCGGTTCTAATCAATGGTTATGTAAAGTAGCACATTTCAGTGGAACATATTGAAAATTGTTTTTTTTTAAAGAATTTTTGATTTTTTTTTATTAATATTAATATCAAATTATGTTATAATAATTGCATACTTTTAGGCTATCAACAAAAATTAAAGGAAACATTAAGATGACCGAATTCGGGGACAAGTTATGTTTGATAATTATAAATATTTTTTTGATAAGGACAAAATTTATCGTTAATGTTTTGGCATTACACACAGTTACAATATTTTCTTTTATTTTAACGATTCGATAATTAGGGAAGGCAAAGAGGTCAAAAAAAGTTTTTTTCGAGCAAGTTAAGCCATTATTATTATTATTTATTAAGAAAATTTTAGTTTTGCACGACTTATTACCTAAAACAAAAACGATGTAAAAAATGTTCCAAGCTAACTGTTAATTTTAGAACGTGATCGTGCAATTCTTTATTTTATTCGGCAGGTGAATCTCGTTTTTTCTAAAATGTATTTATACAAAATTTAACTCTCTTTGTTGTTGATGGTAATACGTTGAGTTGATGTTTTTGCAAATAGTAAGAAAAAAGTTTTGAAAGGGATTAAAAAGGAAGATAAAACATTAGGCTGTTAATATCAAACAACATTTACCAAGAAATTTAGAGCTATTTTACGATGCTATGCTATTGTATCATTCAATGTTTTCAGAATTCAATAAATGCTTGAGGTTTCGAAAAAAAATTGATTACTATCTAAACTTTTAGCCAATTAGGTGGTAGTAAATCATTTCCTTCCGTTTTTTTTTTTTTTGTAATTACTTCCTTACATATCTCTCTCTTAAACTTTAATATTCTCTGTACCTTCGTACTGTTTTATGCTCTCTTAATGAGTGTTAATATTTTTTATTGGGCCAAAATCCTTAACGAAAAAGTTGGGTGAGAGGTGTTCGTTAAAAATTTCACCTCGTACTTTAAAGAGTGTAAAAGTTTTGTTAACAGACAAATGGATGGCTTGATTGAATTTAATAGACAATTTTTTTCTCTCCTTTTTCTTGGAAATATGCTACAAACAATAATAATGAAAAGCAAAATTGACAAAACGTATGACCGGTGAAATTCTTATCGTATAAGAAAAAAATATGTCGATTATAATGATGTGATTTGAGACGAAATTTTTGACAGCTTAATAATCACTCTAAATTTAACGCGAGTGAAACTTTAATATTAACTTCTGTTGAGAAGAAAATGAGAAGAAAAAACAACAAATTAATTTATTGTATGATCTTTCAAATATATTGGAAAAAAATTTATATTTTATATTGAATGAATTAAATGAAATTTCAAAGATTCCAATAAAAAAAGCAAAAAAAAAAAATACTTTATATTTTTTTTTTTGCAAAATGAGTTTTCAAATAAAAAGTGACAGATTGTTAGTTAGGCTTTTATCGTAAAATTAAAAAAAAAAAATAATAATAATAAACACTTTTCTTTTTTCGCATTATGTGTGAATTTTTTCGAACTAATAAAAATTATTTTTATAACATGAATATTATGAACGTAGGTCCCCACTTAATTTTGCAAAAAAAAATATTGCCAAAATTCAAAAATGTTAAATAGAACTAAAATTTTAAAATTTCTTTTAGTTAAAATTTTTTCTTCACAAACGAAAGTGAAATTTATATTTAATCATAATATTATTTCTGTTATACTTAAAAATTAACATATTTAAAAAAAAAAAATACAAAAAAAAAATATTTACTGGTAATGTCCTTCTTTTGATTAAGAAAATTGAAAAGAGACAACAAGCGATTATAGCCGATAATTAATTCATTAATTTGAACAAAAAAACAAAGCCTACGCAATGAAAGCGTTATACGCATCATCGCTATTCACTTTAATATTTTTATTTGGATTTTATCTTCAAATTGAATGTAAGTTTATGACAGACTGTTTATTTATTTGTGATTTTGAATTTATTTAAAATAATTTTTATTTTATTATTGGTTTCTTGTAGAAATACTTATTTGTTTAATAATTTTAACTAACTTTGTTTCTTGTTGATCAAAAATATAAGTAGCTATTTTATATTTTATATAATCAAAATATAATTATATTTTGTAGTAAATTTTTTAACCTTTTAATGTAATTAATTTGTATTTAATTTAAATAAAATTTTGTTTTTAAGTAGTTTTGTATTAAAACATAATTGAAATGCAAATAATTAATTTTCTATTAATTTTTAAAATAGAAGTGATTAGAATTTAACAGTATAACAGAAAAGAATTATTTTTCAATAGCCGAACTATATTAAGGTATCAGTATTTTAAACAAATTGAAATCCGTATTGGCGATTGCATAAAAATATTTAATTAGAACTTTTGGTATTGCAGAAAATATTAATAAATTAATTAATTTGAAAACTGTTATATTTCTTTTCGTTTTTGATTCTTTTAGTTATATTGCTTAGGGATTTATTAGGAGGGTACTCAACTAAACAAATATTTTGTATTTCAATTTGATTCATCAGATACGATTTTGTTATGGAACGAAATTTTAAATTGTAATACGTAATATATGAAATGACTAATTTCAGTAATTTTAAACTCGAGTGAGGTGCGCCTCTAATTGTTAGAGCGCGTGTTTAATATTATACTTTATTTCAATTTTTTATTTTTAATATTTTAAAAAACGCTTATTTTTTTTACAACTTTTGAAAAATTACTACGGACGGAAATTTTAGAAAAGTTGAAATTCACTGTTATAATTTAGTATAACAATTTTCCAAAAGATGTCATTACTATTATTTTTTAATTATTATATTAACAAAGGATATGAAATAGGATTCTGGAAAAGTCAGCATTTACAAGGATTTTGCTATAAACTTGTCTGTTATCAACAATATTTTAATACTGATTCAATTTATATTGTTGTGTTAGACTGAGTACTAGGGCATTGTAGTTAAGTTTACGAGGTCGATTTGATGTTTAACATTAAGAATACCTTCTTTATTCTAATAATTTTTATTTAAAGTTTGAAAACTTTATAATTTAAACATTTTGTGTAACAAAGATCACAAAAGTTAAGTTCTTTACCTTAATTTGGATACACGTGCTGCCTAAAAGCTTTCTATAAAATATTTCTATAACAATAACAACATTAGAATATTTTTATGAATTAAAATTATAAGCGTGTCTTTTTGAATTAAAAACATTCTCTGTGATTTTTAGTTAACCGTAATTTTCTTTTGAAGATTTTTGCATGATTTATTGATTTTTTCTTTTTTATTAGTAAGTTGTTGTGCTTATTCGGTTGAACCCTTGTTTTAAACAAAAACACGAATTCACCTTTGCATAACTTATATGTGAAATTATAGTAGTCAATTTTGGATACAATGTTTTTAGCTCTAAGGCATCTTGTTTGATTCATAAAATGTAGACGGAAGTTATTTTGGGTATTTCTTTGGATAAATTTTTCTTTTCTATACTTTTTAAAAATATTTTTTTCAGATATAATATTGTTATCTTACTCTTAAAATAATAGCGTATTTTTTATAAATCAAAAAGTGATCATTATTTTCTGCTGAATTTGGAAAATTGGCCTTAATTTTACAACATTTGGAAGATATTTTCTTTAGAAAATATTATATATATTTTTTGTTAAGGGGAAAGGTTAGATTACAACCATATAATTAATGTCTACAAAATTATTAGTTGTGTGAAATAGTAAATAAATTCTTAATCAAACTGAAAATAATTTTTAATTTTGCTCCAAATTTTCTTAAATCGTTCTTTAATTAAAGCATACTCGTTTCCATTATTTATTATACCCTGCACTTCGTGAAGGGTATATTAACTTTGGTATGGAGTTTGTAACTACTTGAAGGAGTCATCTGCGGTATGGACATATATATATATTCTTGCTCAGCGTAAAATTCTGCGTTGATTTAGACATGTCCGTCCGTCCGTCCGTCCGTCCGTCCGTCCGATCGCACGATAACTCAAAAACGAATAATGCAATCGACACCAAACTTTCACAAGTTGCTTCTTTTGTGCCAAGGACGGACCCTATTGTTATTGGACCAATTCGGACAACGGGTTCGGGTAGCTGCCATACAACTCAAAGAGTTTATTTTAATTATTTCAAAAACTATTAAAGGTACAAATATAGAATTTTGTATACATGTGTCCAATTATATTCTACATATGCTCTAAAAATTTTAATGAGATAGCTGCTCCGGTTCAGGTGGCTGCCATACAACTCCAAAAGTAAATTTTTTATATTCGGCAAAATAATAAAGTCAGATTCATGAAACTTGGCAGTCGTGTGTCCAATTATAGGTCAAAGATATTTCTGAAGTTTTGGTGGAATTGCTTGACAGGTTCGAGCAGCTCCCATACAAGTCCTAAAGCTTAATTTAAATATTTGGAAAAATAATAAAGTCAGATTCATGAAACTTGGCAGTTGTGTGTCCAATTATAGATCAGATATATTTCTGAAGTTTTGGTGGAATTGCTTGACAGATTCGAGTGGCTCCCATACAAGTCCAAAAGCTTATTTTAAATATTTGGAAAAGTAATAAAGTTAGATTCATGAAACTTGGCAGTTGTGTGTCCAATTATAGGTCAAAGATATTTCTGAAGTTTTGGTGGAATTGCTTGACAGATTCGAGTGGCTCCCATACAACTCCAAAAGTAAATTTTTTATATTCGGCAAAATAATAAAGTCAGATTCATGAAACTTGGCAGTCGTGTGTCCAATTATAGGTCAAAGATATTTCTGAAGTTTTGGTGGAATTGCTTGACAGGTTCGAGCAGCTCCCATACAAGTCCTAAAGCTTAATTTAAATATTTGGAAAAATAATAAAGTCAGATTCATGAAACTTGGCAGTTGTGTGTCCAATTATAGATCAGATATATTTCTGAAGTTTTGGTGGAATTGCTTGACAGATTCGAGTGGCTCCCATACAAGTCCAAAAGCTTATTTTAAATATTTGGAAAAGTAATAAAGTTAGATTCATGAAACTTGGCAGTTGTGTGTCCAATTATAGATCAGATATATTAGCGAAGTTTTAGTGGAGTTGCTTGGCAGGTTCGGGTACCTGCCATACAACTCCAAAAACTAGTTTTAAATATTTGGAAAAATAATAAAGTCAGATTCACGAAACTTGTGTGTTCAGTTATAGATCAGACATATCCGTGAAGTTTCTATAGAATGGTTTCACAGGTTTGAGTAATTGCTATACAACAATGAAAGGTGCAGGGTATAATTCAATCGGTTCATACCGACTGAAACGTTTTTACTTGTTTTTAATTAATTTTCTACTGAACATACGCAAAGCTATGATTTATTTTTAAAATAAATGAAACTTTCTAATATCTCTTATAGAACAAGTTAAAAGTGGGGCTTTTATGCAGCATATGAAAGAGTGTGTAAGTGGGGATATAGACTATTATAGTCTAAATTAACACAAGAGGTATGACTCTATATTAAGACGAATATAACAAGAAGTTGTCATATAAAAATTGCAATAATTTGTATTTTAAAAGAACAAAAGGGATTTTAAAGTTTTAAAGTTGTTAAATTTTTAGAAGTTTTCATCTCTTGAATTATTGGACCCATTCAAGATCAAACGGAAAATTTATGGTTGCTCTTACAAATTACAATATGTTTCCTGTGTAATAAATTATTTTCTATTTTCTATCGGTCTCCTTCAATTAATTGTAATACTGCTACGATTAGAACTTTTTATTCACGTTGTATGCATAATTATTAACACTTACTTACAATTTTAATATTGTTAAATTAATTTTAGGAAGCAACAGAATCTTCCGACTAATTCTAATAAAGTTGAAATTTAATTTTTCTTCTCAGTCACAATTAAAATTACTTAATACGGGTACATTTGAACTCTTGACGTGCTATTCTTTCACTCAAAACAGTCACGTGTAAGAATATTGTTATTTGACCTTTATTTTTATGTAAATGTATATAATACAATATCAGTACATGTGCACCGGTAGTAAATAAGATTTTTTGTATACCATTATTTTTTAGTTACAGTCTTAGAGAATTTGTTACACGATTTGTATTCTATAAAAGTCATTAATTATAAGAATTTGATTTTTTTTCTTTTTGAATACATATTAATTTGAAATTGAGTTTACACATGTATAAAAAAATTTTTGTAAGATACTCGTGTTGAGGCAGTCAAAATCGTCATACATTTTATTAATACTGTAAGGTATAAAAAATTATCTAGTTCATTAAACTGAGAATCAAAAAAAAAAATTGCTGTCTGCGTTAAAATATTTTTATTAGACAATATTAGTTAGTCATTTTAAATTAAAAGCTTTCACTTTTTGACAGATGAAATTAATTTAAAAATTTTTTTTCCTTGCGAACATGTCGGTAAGCTTTGTACGCAAGTAAGCGCAAAAAATATTGAAATAATAAAGTTGGGTCAAACCAATGGTTTGTATTGTAGCACTTTTCCCTTCAACAAGTGAAAATTCTGCTTTTAAATACAGTCTATGCATACCTATCACACTATTAAAATTATTTTCATTCATATTTAACTATTTCTAGGATTGCATATATTTAGGATGATGCATTCATGCAATCTTTGAAATAGAGCAAAAATTAATATAAAGAGGGGTTAACATAATGCTCGATTTTAAGGGTTAATTGTGTGAGTTAAGAAAAATAATTATATTTTTTTATGTCACGGAATTTACCGCTACTTTTTTTTGTTTATAGAAATTTGAAAACGTTTGCGGTTTTGGAAATATAAAGCGCCAAAAATTCAAATTTTACAAATTTCAAGAGGCGATAACTTAAGAGGGGGTGGAGATGGAAAAAAATTTTCTTCTAACGAAATGAACTATTTATTAATGTGTATAAGCCTCTAAAATTTCAAGCTTCTACAGGCTGGGGTCTAGAAGAAAAACCAAATCAAAAATTTGGAAAAAAAAGACTTTAGATAACGGTAAATTTGAACGGCCATTTTGTTTTTCTAAAGTTTAGCTATAGTATATCGCGCTAGGGGAAGCAAGCCGCTGCCTTTATGGGTTTGCAAAATTTCAAAAATGCTTATGGTTTCATTGCAACAAATAGTTAAAAATGGCCATTTTTAAGGTTTTGGAGGGGTATAACTTCTAGAGGGGGGGAGATAGGTAAAAATTTTGTTCTACGGAAATAAGTTTCTAGTAAAGATCTATGTACATACAAAATTTCAGCTTTCTATCTTCAAGGGTGTAGAAGTTTTGTAAACAGACACACGGACAGACGGACGGACGGACGGACGGACAGAGTGAAACTAATAAGCACTTTTTTTCAAAATTTTTTTGGAAAAGTGCTAAAAAATAGTAACGTAAATATTTCGAGATAAATTTTTACAACGACAAAGTTTTAATTCAAGGTTTAAATCATGACAATCAACTGAATGAAGAATTCGAGAGAACAAGAGTGAAAAAACGCGTAATTTTGAGATATTACTCTCACGTACAAAAGAAGAGTACCCGGGTGCTTTTTACAAAAATTTTATAAAAATTATTTGTCATTTCCCTCTTTAAGAGGGAAAAGTAAATGTCAAAAAATTTTTGTAAATTTTCAAAAATAAAATATTTTAAAAAGAGAGTAAATAGCCTATTAGTTCTTCATTTCTTTCCTCTTTTTTTTTCCAATAAAACTCAAATTATCTCAGTAAACGAACACATTTTGTTCTTTTCAGAAATTTACATAAATTTGAATTTTAAAGCAATTTATGAGAGAGTTTTGCCTACAAAGAAGAGATGATTCAATTTCAATATTTTATAAAATATTTTATTTTTATTCAAATTCCCTCATGTGAGGAGCATAGAACTGGTATAGAATATCGTAGATGACCATGAACCAGTTTCTGGCGTCATCGAGTTTTAGTAGGTAGGTGACGAGCCTACCGTAATTAAATATTTTGAAATAATATTAATTTAATTATTTTATAGAATATGTATAAAAATAAATTACGTAGAAAGAGATAGAATAACAAACATAATTAATTTTTTAAGATATGTGGTTTATTATAAGACTTTTGTATAAAAATATTGCACACTTACCTATGGATGCAAGTAATTTAATTGTGATTTAATAATTGAAACAAATGGGGGTAAGTATCAGATCCTAAAAATACTAATTGATTCACGTAATGATTGTTTAAAATTGCAAGAATTTTTCAAATTCATTGAGTAGATAATTTGTGTGTTACTAATTAAAAATATTAACTGTTATCGTTAATTTGTGTTTACGTATACATAGTTCAAAAACTAAAAACAAAAGTAGTGCTGTAAAGTTAACATTAAAAATTTAATTAACATTTCGTTGTGTTTTCGTTTATTTATTCCATTTTATATTTCAAAATTTAAATAGAAAACAAATTAAGTAATCCTCCAATTCAATTAATAGCAAAAACACGACGATTGAATTCATTTCCAATCACAATACCCAGATGGATTAAAATTAGAGAAACGGAACCGCAACCAAAATTTATTATACCTGCTGGGGCAGCTGGTATAGCTGGACTTAAAGGTTTTCTATTAGGTGTGACAAAAGGTGCATTTGTTGGAAATATTGTTGGCACAACAACTGTTACACTAGGTGCTTTAGCAATCGATGTATACGAGATTGTAACAAATACAACTGTAGATTTAAATGCTATGTTCAATTTAAATGCCTTATCTTCCTTTGTAAATGGCCTTACATCTTCAACTCGAACGTCTAGTAAATCAGTAGGAGAACCAATATGTTTTGTAACTAGAGAAAATAAATATTTAGGTAACACATCAACAAGATCATATAGAAAACATTATCAAACAAATTCAGTGAGAAATGACAAAAGAAGTGGACGCCGAACAAACTTACGTAGAATAGCACGGCAACATAATAATTATCAAGATTTGAGAAAAAGAAATGGTAACCGTAGAAAATTAAAAAATAGAAGAGAAGAAAATTATTATAATGATTATGACGATATTGTTGATGATCAAGCTCTTATTGGTTCAATAATTGCCGCCGAAGAAAATAACATTAATGAATATGATGATATTTCTACAAGATCAACTCAGGAAAACAGTGATAAAGGAACTATAAATTGTATATTGCTTCGTAGTGTCAATTGAAATAAGTCATTAGCATAGCGTTTTTCAGATAACTCAATTGTTTTTGTACTGGATAGCAATAAACGTAGATCTCAAAAGATAAAAAAATATGTTCCTAAAACCTTTGTTTCATTTCATATTTTTTATGCTCATAGCTTTAATTGCTCATAATATCTAAGATTATCAAATTTAATATGTACTTCTTATTTAATTCTTAATATTTTTACTTTTTTTTTTAGCTAAAACAGTTTATATTAACCCAATTCCATTTAGAAGGATTCAAAGTCGACTCAAGTCATTACATAATGAAACTGCTTACAATGATGACACACCTCGTTTTATAGTTACAGCTGGAGCTGCTGGTTTAGCTGGTTTAAAAGGATTTTTATTAGGTCTAACAAAAGGTTCGTTGGCTGGCGTTGGTTTTGGAGCCGGTTCTGCTGGTCTTGGTGTTTTGGCTTTCGAACATTTTAATATGTCAAGTATGCTAAATCCAGCTAATGTAAATTGGACAGCATTATCCTCATCTATTGCAATACCATCAGTTAACTTAAGTTCATTATTTACTGATTGGTCTTTTGGTAATAGCAACTCAAATACCCAAAATCCAATTTGTATTGTAACAAGAAATGAACGTAATTCACGAGGACTTACGCTTAGACAAAAAGAAGCTAATAAACCAGAAATAATATTACTTAGAAGTGCAATTAAACAAATTCGTTCAGATCGAAATAGAATAAGACGAACACAAAATCTATTAAAAAATCGTCATAGTGCTCCGAATCGATTAGCGATTAAAGAAGATGTCAAACAACATATTATTACAGGAGAAACAGCACCATTCGAAAGACAAACTTTTGTTGGTACTGATCCAAATACTGTAAGTTGTGTATTCATAAGGAGACAGCGTGATAGCAATGAAATTAATTTAGGAAGACAAGCCGAAATTCCCAAATATAAAAAATCTAAACCGAAGCATAAACCTAAAATTCAAAATCGTTTGTCAACATACTTGGGAAAAAGAAAAGCGTTAAAACGTAGAAAATTAAAAAGACATAGACAATTTTAATTATTAGTGAGCTTAGAATAACTCAAATTTATTAATTAATATTTAAAGAATGTACTCTAGCTTTTTAAGTATATAATTTACTTTATTTATTGCATTACATAAGATTTAAAAAAAATTTAAAAAAGAATTAAAACTGAATCATTGTCCCTCCCTAACACTCAAAATGCAAGGAAACCATTTATCAATTGCCTTAGAATAAAATAGGGGAATAAAATGAGAATTATGACCTCGTAAAAATTGTGGGCATTTTGTTAAATTAAGTTTTGCAAATTTTACTATTGTATCTCCGCTACGTTCTGAGATATGATAAAAACGGTTCTAAAATTATATGGCAATTATATTAAAAAAAGACACAGTTAATTATTAGGACTCAAATAATCTGAACTATGTACATATATTTTACAAAAAGAGTGGCTTTACTTCCTTTACAATTGAAAACAGCCATAAAAATTATTCAAATCAAAAGTAAACTGATGATCTCGATGAGCTACAAAAAAAAAAAACTGTCCTACAATATTCTACACATTCACTTTTTTCATTGACAGCCAGAAAGGCAGACGGTAAAAGTATGGAAAATAGTGACAGAAAAATTAAAAATTATTCTTTTGGAATAGCTTGCGTCACTTAGAAGCCACTCGCAAAAAAACAAACACGTGTAAATATTACATAAATTATAAAATAATACAGCCAGACTTTTTTCGCCCAAAACACAAACTAGAATTTTTTGTTGAATAATTATCAATTTTGTTTGAATATGTAAATTTTAAAATTTTCTGTTTCGTTTTTTTTCTTGTTTTAATTCATGAATAGGATTAACAAATAGCTATAACATAAAATATGGTAGCCATTAAAATTTTATTTAAAGGTTCAAAAATGAATTTCTTCTTTTGTTTTTTCTTAATATCTTGATTGTTAAAAGTTTTAAAACAGAAGTTGCAATGAAATTTTATAGGTCATCGATGACGTACATCGTCTCATTGTCTTTTTGGCGAATTAAAATAATTTAGCGGTAAAAAAAAATTCTACAAAATGGTGATATATTTTTCCCTTTTCGAATTGGAATTAAAGTGAAATAGATTAAATTCAATATTTTATCGGACGGTAAAGAAAATTTACATGTAGGCAGACATGCTTTGTGATTTAAAAGAAACTTTTAAAAATTTGGACACAAAATTGACACTTTATTTATGTACTTACCTTGTTTTCTAGATTAAATTTCTTTGATTCCTTGAATTTTCAAAAGCGCAGCAATTATAAATCACGCATTATTGACTTTTCGAGTATCATGCGATCTTCATTACAACTGAGTTTTCCAAAACATCTGTTTAATGAATTATGTTTCTATACCTACTTGAACGTAAACAAGTGAAATTTTCTAAAATCATGAAATACTGGCATAAATTAAAAATTATATTTAAAATATTAATGGAGCACGAATTGCATATATTATCTGTAATAACTTGAATGCAACACTCTGCAACATCATCTAACAACTTACTAAATCAACTGCTTAAATTTTTGTCATAATGACACATGCATACAGCGGCATGTTTAATATGTGTGTAAATTTTTGTATTAAAATGTAAAATATTAGCAATTTGCAGCAATTTGTAATTTGATTGGTTTAATCCATTTTATAGCCTTTTTGTACGTCTTGGTTATTGAAGTGAACTTTTAATAATAATGGCAACTCTATATAATTTATATTAAGTAGATTAACACTTAATCAAATTTTATAAATTATTATTTTAGTTTAGAATGTTTCAACTGCTCTGTTCAAATGTTCATAAAGTTTAGTTTCTGCAATGTTCTTAAAATAGGAACTCATTTAATTAGTTATAAAATAATACACAGTATTTTCATTTAATACTGATATAATTAATTGTCGAATATATTTTTATATATAAATAAATATTAATTAATTAATTTAAGATGATATTCAATGAATTTACATTAATTCCATAACAATGTGCACATTTTATTTTACATTGGCGAAACATCAAAATTAAAAAGTTATCGAAATTTTCTGAGATTCTGATAAAAATTTTTTAGTTCATTTAAAATATCAACCATTAGGAGTTGTCGGAGGAAATGTTGTAATTGGAGGCGGTGGTGGTGGAGGTGGAGGAGGAGGTGGTGGAGGTGGTGGAGGTGGAGGTGGTGGGGGTGGAGGTGGCGGTGGCGGTGGAGGTGGTGATGGTCCTGGTGGTGGTGGAGGTGGTGGTGGTGGCGGTGGTGGTGGCGGTGGTGGTGGCGGTGGTGGAGGTGGCGTCGTTGGAGGTGGTGGCGGTACTGGTGGTGGTGCTGGAGGTGGCGCTGGTGGCGGCAGCGGTGGTGGTACTGGAGGTGGTGGTGGAGGCGGCGGTGGCGGTGGCGGATTTGGTGCTGGAACCAGAATAATGTTTATGACTTCCGGTGATGAAGGTGTTGCTTTAGATATAAAAAATCTCCCTTCAATATGTTGCGCTAAAAATCAAATTTATTTTTTTTTTAAATTGTTTGGTCTTATTTCCAGTTCTTCTTCTTATTTCTAAGTGTGAAGACTCACATGGTGCAAATTTATTTCGAAAACAGTTTTTATCGTTTTAAATTTTTAAGTTCTTTTAAGATATTTCCACTAAAATACAAAAAACTGGATATTTTTCTATTCATAATATGATTTGGACCATGTGAATTAATTAATGAAAATACACTTTTTTTACTCACAGAAAGTTACCGCAAACAGCATAGAACAGAATAAGTAAAAAATTAGGTAATGCTTTACCATATTAGAAAATTATTTATCTCACTACCAAATAAAATACCCGAATCTCGCGGAATGGTAAGTGCGATATCTTTTATCACTTTAATATTTAAATTGTACAAGTTCATCCGGTAACGATTCTTTCTACTTTGGAAACTGAAAATGAAATAATCTGAGTTGTTGTCTTCTAAATCTATTTTATCAGAATGTGTTTTTCTACAGTTACATATAAGAAATGTAAATTGAGTTCGAAAAAGTTGCTTACTCCATATAAAAATCTTAATATTTATTCGAAAATCTAACACACCGAAAAAAAAACTGAATTCTCAATACAGAAAATAGACTAGTATTGAAATATTCAGAAACTAAGATAGTAGGTGATTAAAAATTTCGTATTGACTTTAAACCTACTATGGGGTATTGATTAATGCGTTGATTAGCCTAGAGAAACAATATTATTTTTGATTAGAAATGCTTATTTTTTTAATGGTTAACGGTTAACTATTTTGGTTTCTTATTATTTTCAATAAGCACGACTGTTAATTATTAATGATTTCTTCAAATGAATTGTGTGAAGTGAAAGGAATCCTTTCCATTATGTGAAAGGAATCTTTATCATATTATACTCAATCAAAGAGAACTGTCTGCAGATATATTAATACTCTTATTGCCAGAAGTGCATTTACATGTCCCGTGTTGCAAAATTATGTAAACAACAGTTATTTAAGCAAATTCTGCCCTTTTGAAATGAACCAAAAACATATCATAAACCTATCATATTGAAAATTATATTAATATTGATAATGTTGAAGAAGCTTTTAAAACAAAATTTTAATAAATGATTAATATTAATTTATTAATTTTGGAAAAATAAATAATTTAATAGCCAAATATTTTATTTATCTTTTCTTATTCATGTTTTATTAATGAAAAATTTAAGGGTTTCCAGATGAAGATCGATAAAGTTTTTGTTTTATTTTGTATGGAGTAAAATACTTAACACAATTGCTTGAAAATAATAAAAATTAAATTCAATGTAGGCTTAAACTGTGGTTCGTTAAATAAGTATATATGTATGTACAAGAAGGTTTCCGTACATAAACGATCGGTCAGATGCCATTACAATTAGAAAGAATAAAAATTTGATGCGTGCAGAGAGAGACATAAAGAACAGACTCAGATTTGCTAGAATACCATTCGGAAGACTATGGGCAGTCTGAAAGGATTATTACTTAACAAAGGGTATGAAAATAAAAATATTCGACGAGTGATTCAAACTCGTACTCTAATATGGCAGTGAGACAAGACTGAAAAAAAGAAAGCTACATAGATAGGGTGCAGATCTTTATCAATAGGTGCCTACAAATAATATATGAAATATTCTGGTCAACAATAATGAGTAAAAAAGATCTCTGGGAATTAACAGTAACCAGTATACACTTAGATCAGAAGAAAAAAATGGAGCTGGACAGGCCACACTCTGCGAAGGCCAATAAGTAACATCCCACGGAAAGCCTTTGAGTGGCAGGGTAAAAGAAATAAGGGGCACCCGAAAATATGGTCCGAAATGTTTTGCAGATACCACATGCTCCCAAAAGGAGTAGAAAAGGGAAAAAAATATAATGTATATAATACTAAGGATAAAAAAAATAACCCTATGCTTAGTTGCAGATTGTATTATGTATACAAATGAGCTTAAATATATCAGAAATCCAATAAGAACATGTTTTAACATGTTCTTATTGGATTTCTGAAATATTGGAAACACGAATTAATAGTGTTTTATAAAAACCATGAAAAATTATTGCTGAAATTTCTTAATAATATTTCTAAGTTAATTGAAAACTTTTAAAATGGTAGCCCAAATCAATAAATTAATACTGCATTTATAAAAATGGAAAAATACCAGGCCTAATTCTAAATATTTACCACACATGGTAACTTTCCCGACTGTTTCTTTTAAAAAGTATAAATAATATAATATTATGAGCTACTTCTAAAGAAATCGAAAGTAAGCCCTTTTTTGCTATACGGTGGTAAAAGATGATCACATCAAAACTGTTTTTTCTATTACTCAGAAAATAATGCAATTATTTTTACTCTACTTTTTGTATACTTTTTTCACGGTATGCTTATTCCATAACGAACCTGAAGAAATCAGTTGCAGTACATAATTAGCTGCTTTTTTATATAATTTTGTATGTTATAGATCTTGAATCTTATATATTGTGAACGGAATCGAGGGGCATATACAGCTGCGGATCTGGCATATATACAAAGTAAGAATTTGCAATAAGCGGCAGAAATTACCAGGACATTATGCGCCATGTGCAATGTTATTGCATGTTGTCATTACTTTCGGTTGAGGACAGTATACTATTTTATTTGTTACGGTGTACTGTCAACCACAGATATTATCAGATATAATTATGCTTCAGAATTTTTTGCTGCTACTGAATAGTTCTAACATCTGGGCTTTGAATTCTTTTCCTTTGATTATATTACTATTTCTACAAAAATGTCCCGAAATATTGAAATTTCGATAAAATTTTAAAAAATTTCATAAGCGAGTGACACAAAAAACAAATTTTAATGTAGGAAAAAAAGAAAGTTATTTTTTTCTTTTTGATTTTTTAAATGTAAATTTGAGTAAAATAATATGGAAATGGTAATCAAAAGGTGAACTTATCATTAAGTTGTTGAATGAAAATGGATTAAAAATCTATTGCCAAAATAATGGCGGTCAAAGAGCAAAAAAAAATACTACAAATAGAAAAGTAACGCTAAAATTCTTCATGTTTGTTCCAAAAGCCATAAAAAATTTAAAAATAACTGGAAGTTCTTTTGTTTTGATATTTTAATTTATTGCCTCCAAATTAATACAAAATATTATTGAATTGGTAAAGTTGTCTAAAACGAAAAAAAATAAAGTGTTTAATTTTAAGTTAAGCGTCGATTGTTATATGAATTTGCACGAGTATAGTATTTTAACACCAACATGACGCCTCAAAATATACTCCGGTATTCCGTCAGCCTGACTATTTGTACTTATTTTTATTTAAATAAAATATTTTGCATAACTACATTTCACATGCGGTAGTTCTACAGTCATATTCTCTTAGGAATAATGAGGAACTACATTAGGCATTTAATTTCGTCTTAAACCCCAGATACAAATGGAATTTTTTTAGTATTTTAGGGTTATACAATTTAGTACAAGTATATATTAATTAAAACAAGTAGGTTTGACAACGTTTAAAATAACAAAAGTTTAATGTTATTATTTTTTATTTTGAACAAGAATCTTTGTATTGAATCTGAAAATAGTACTATTGAAATAAATTTCGAATAAATAGAACTCTGAAATTTTTCCTTTACTTTTACTATTAACTTTAATAAATTTTTTTAATAATTATAATTCTAATTAAAACTACACTATGTTTTAAGTATACATTGTGATTTTGAACTTCAACCTATTTTAAAATAATGATCACTCTGTAATCCCAATGCTTTGAAACGGCATTGACCCTTTCGGTAAATCGTTTTAACCTCCAGTTGGTGGTACTGGTGGAGGCGGTCCTGGTGGCGGTGGTTCTACCGATTGCGGTGGTAATGCGTCGGAGGGTGGCGGAGGTAACCCTGGGGGTGGTGGCGGTGGTGGCGGAAGCGGTGGCGGAGCTGTTATTGGTGGTGAAGCGTCAGGTGGAGGAGGACTTGTTTGTGGTGGTGGAGGTGGTGGTGAAACTGGAGGTGGTGGCGCTGGTGAAGTTGGTGGTGGAGGGGGTGAAGCTGTTGTTGGTGAAGGGCTTGTGGCGGTCGGTGACGTTGTTGGTGGAGAAGTTGGTGTTGCTGTTGGTGCTACTGTGGGTGTTGCTCCCGGTTTTACTACAACATTTATGACTTGTGGTGATGGTGTTGGTTTAGATGAGAAAAATTTGCCTGATATATTTTGAGCTACAAGAATATTAATATTTTAATTTTGTATTTTTTTTGCCTAATTGTTCGTCTAATATTTTAGTTCCAATTCTTCGAAATTTCGCTAATACAAATTAAACATAAATTTGTTGAAATACACAAACATTTCATATTTATAGTTTACATTTTTTAGGGTTCTAAATTTGTATCTGATCACACGAAATAAATATTAGTTTAGAATTGGAACTAAAACTAATGACATTGTTAAAATTAATATTAATAAACTTTATTTTACTCACAAAAAGTTACTGCACACAGTATAACCAAGAAATAGAACACGCAGAGAATGTGGTAGCATTTAAGCATGTTAAAAATCTCTTTCTTTGCTATCTTCCAAATGTAATAAATCCAAACAATAATACTGAATAGGTGATCCTTTTCTAAATTAATTCTTAAAATGTCCAAATGAATACATGCGATGAAAGGTTCCTTTTACTTTGAAAGGTAAAATCAAAATATCTGAATTTCATTTTGTTAATTCGATTTTATTTGAAGGTGGTTTAAAATCAGTATACAAGACACATTGCTTGAATTTGAAAATAGTTTGTTGTTCTAAATAAATTCTAGACAAAAAAAATTTTACAAAATTAATCTTAGTAGAACTATAAAAATAATATCGTGTGGTATACACACATAAGGTAAAATTTTTATACATGACTGTGACGCTTTCAATGAAAAAGTAAAAAAATTTGAATGCTTTCCATTTCACTAGTACTTTCATTTCATTTAAACTTACAGCTCCTCATTGACAAAATGTATATGGTTTGCTATAATTTGTAGGCCATCCAATGATAGTTTATAAATTTTTAGGTATAAGAAGAACTATGACTTGTTTATTAAATTGTGCGGCTGAGTTCGTTTGATGCATGTAGAGTGTTTTTACTATTTTTTTCAAATACCAATCGAATTTGCAATAACATAATTTCTTTCAATAATATTCTTATATACATATATATTTCTAATGTAGTCCAATCATCAAATCAAAACTCAAACAATTTAATATAGAATATTACTAGATATTCACAGAACACTTAAATAAATTTAAATATTGTATTAATAATATTGTAAACTTTTATAAGTGACACTAGTTGTACTATATTGTAAACGTACTATGAAAATATTGTTACAAACGCATTAAACTAAATAAGCTTTTTGGACAAAACAAAATCAAACGATTTAAATTAATTAATTATGGAAACTTTGATTTAAATTTATTTTATTATTAGAAGCTTATAGGGTTTCCAAAGGAGAAGAAAAGAGATTCTAAAAAAATTCTAATTTTACGTTTTCGTTTATTAGAAAATTGTCAAATAGCTTTTTATATGGTTATTTGCCATTGATATTAAAAATTTTGAGAATTCAAAAAATAATCATGCCTTAAGAACTCTTTTACAGCAATTTTTAAATTTCGAAATAATCAGAAATGTTTGAAAGAAATTAATAGAACAAGATATTAAACTTTTCTGTCAAATAAACAGAGTGTTCTTGCTTTAACTAAAAATTGGGATTTTAACTAAACATTTATAATTTGTGACTATTAGAAAGTAAGGATATTAAGTGAAAAACAGTAACTCAATGAATTAAATGAAGGCTCATCTGATATATGATTACAAAATTTCGAACAATATTTGGCAAGCTTGATTGAAAATATTCTTTGAGCTTTGTATTTATTTGGACTTTCATCGCAAATATAAAGACTCCGGGAGCATTGTTCTACTTTTAATAAACAACTATTTATTGTAAGTCCAAAAAGTTAACATGTTAAATATGTTGACCTCTTCGAACTTACAAAAAAAAAAAAATCGGGGTGACAGTGATGACGAATCACGTGTTTTTAAAAGTGTAAAGCATGTAGGGGGAATATACTAGCTTTTACCAAATCATTTTAATTTTATTGAGGGTATTATTGAGTGACTATTGTGTAAGATCTTATAGTGAGATCAATTCCAAATTTATGCGAATATCGCTTAAAAATTGTTTTCATATTAATAATTTTTCCGTAAAAATAGGGAAACACGCAGTATGGATAAATTTATGATTTAGTTTACGCTTTATATAATATTTATTAATCTTAAAATTTATTTTTTTTTTATATTATAAATTCAATAGCACATAACACTTGAATCTCTATATTCGAGTATATACTCATTTGAACAAATAATCGAAGGGTATCCATTAAATATTTACCACTCCATTTGTAACGATAAGAACCAACAACAGAGTCATCCATTTTTCCCGGCAATAACTTGAAAACTCCTATAGCTAGACTAACTGATTTTTCACCAAGCAAAAAAAATTGCTGCCGTGATCTAGTTCAGCAACTTGTAAGGCGCAGAGGAGCATAACTCCGCTACCGTGAGAGCAATATCCCGCAGTATTTCCCTTCTCCAGCGAGCGGGAAGAAGATGTACTAAGGTCCTTTCATCTTCTACAAAAAATTTACCATCCCAGCCCACTATGGCGCCTCGTAAGTCTCCGTTAACCCGACACGACCTCAGTGAGAATTCTCGCCTGATTCTTTCCCATCCCTATAATTTTCTTAAATCACTTCTGGCCATAGTTTCCCAGAAGCTATTTAAACTGCCACAGCTCCGGAAAATTTCTCCAACAGAGCAGTCGCGCCCTGTCTGATTTCTTGCTTAGTTTCCAAAAATAGTATGTGATTCGATCATGCAGTACGTATCCTCCTTGTCTCATTTCCTTTTACGCCCACATAGCCTGGCACCTAGTACAAGATGATTCGATTGCACCAATCCAGTGCATTGATTTTCTCAAGACATCGTCATACTACCGCGGGGGATGTTTAAAATTAACTCCATTGTTGTTATAAGATTTGGTTTTTTAAACAACCTTCCACAATAATCGGTCAACTCTATTTCTTTATTTGTTTTTTAAACAAATAAAGAAATAAAACAACATTTAAAATTTTTAAATTAATTCTTATAGTAGAAATTCTTGGTGATTCTTTCTACTTTGAAAACCAAAACTAAAATGATTCAAATTTTTGTTTGTTGTTGCAGATTTTTATTGAAAATACCATGCGTACACATTCAATCAGATTCTCTGGAATATATTATTTAATATTACCCGGTATAAAAAATAATAAGTAGATATTTGTCGACTCACTTTGGTTAATTTAAATATGAAGCTTTGCCTGGTGAACACTAGCTTTAATATTCAAATTACTATTTATAAGAACACTAGCTGATAATTTATTCAAATTACTTAATAAGGGTTTGTCTCGTGAACGAAGCATGCACGATTTTAAATGTGAGAGTTCTTTTACGCATAGGTTAGCAAACATTTGTATTTTTGCCTATTTAACCAACCTAATCAATTTAATTAATATTTTAGCTATAGGTTTTCTTAAGCATTATATCAGTACAATTTTGTAGGCAAACTTGCGCTGTATAAATAAATGCTGTGAAATAATGTATAAGTTATCAACAATACAGGCAAATTTTTAACACGACTACTGATCGTCAGGGACAAATCATCTCTGCACTGTTTTCTTTCATAGAATCATCATACTATCAAACTATCGAAAATATATTGTGTAACATGTATCAAGTTGCTGTTTTGATTTTATTCCCTAATCTTTTCTATCTTAATTAATTTGAAACTAAAAAATTTTCTAGGAAGTATAAGTAATAAGAAGAACCTCTTACAAAAAAGTATAACTACATTTTTCTTGATAATTAAGCAACCTACTAGTATATACCCAATTTTAAATAAGTTAGTGTTGTACAAACTAGATATTTAAAAATACTTTAGGTATAGTAATATAAACACATTCAGTGAAACTTATATTGTAGTATTCAGAAAACAATAATGGGGCAATGGTAGATTCTAAACAAAACCTTAATCTAATCAATTTAGGAAGCTTAAAATTAATTTTGAAAGAAAGCTCAGATAGAAAAAACAATAATTTGATTAATATTTTGTTAGTAATTAAGAGGGAAAGATCTGTGCCAACGATTAAAAATGAATTTTATTAAAAGTTTTAGATTATTTTTTTTCTTCTACTCTTTTTTAAACAAACAATCAATTTTAAATGAAAAGTGACCATTTGAGAGTAAAATTGTGTCAAACATCTTTCTTAGCTAATACACATAACAAATTATTTTAAGGCAGGTATTGTTGCCACACCCAAGATTTCGGTTTCCTTGTGTATTGAAATTTTATACATCATATATCGTTGATATAAAGATTTTGAACCGAACTTTCACAGGACGCTGAGTACAGATTGAGTGCCGACATTGGCCAATGTATTTACATATTTTTCGGAATTTTTAAAAAATAAAAACAGTAATAATTTTATACATTACCACCTTGTTTACATTTACGACAGTTTCATGTACCGGAAAAGTTTGTTGTCCGACTCACAATAATAATTTTGTTCAATATTTTAAATAATTTACAATTTTTTACTTTTTGAGTTGTATAACTCTATCTTTAGTGTTTAATTCCTTTGTTCAAATTCCTTTCTTTGAATCACTCACATAAACTTGTTATTTCTAATTTAATTATAATTGCTATTTAAAAATTCTTTGAATATTGATAGCGTTTTTTTACTAAATTTACACAAAGTTTACAAATTAAAAGTAAAGCTGCTCTCGTATATATGCAATTTTTTTTTAAATATTTCGAAGTGACACCAAAATTAGTTGCCCATGTTCCCACGTTTTAAATTATAAATTGATAAGGTATAAGTGTAATTGTTATATACCATAATTTATTTTTTATATTCACTTAATGTTTCTTACTTTTTATAAGTTTTCTCACTTTTATTTGTTTTATTCAATATCACTTAATCATTATTTCTAACTGTTATTGATTATTTCCAAATTTGGAAAGAAATATTCGAATTCAATATTACGGTTCATTATAATACATATAACACTTTGAAGCTTTAAATTTAACGATCAACTGTTGAAGTCCTACTTAAGTAAATCTAAGTATGTCAAAATTCCTCTATATTTTTAAAAATATAACAATTTAAATTTTTAATACTTTATTCATGGTCACAATATTAAATTCCAATATAAATATTTTGTGTAATATGGGTTTGACAATTTAACCACCGGGTGTTGTTGGAGGGAATGTTGGTATTACCGGGGGTGGTGGTGGTACTGGAGGAGGTGGTGGTGGTGGGGGTGGCGGTGGTGGTGGAGGAGGAGGCGGAGGTGGTGGTGGAGATGGAGGAGGAGCTGGCGGTGGAACTGGAGGTGGTGCGGGTGGTGGAACTGGAGGCGGGACTGGTGGTGGTACCGGAGGTGGAACTGGTGGTGATACTGGGGGTGGTGGTGGTGATGTAGGTGATGTCGTAGCTGGCGTTGTTGGTGACGGTGGAGTTCCAGTTGGTGATGTAGTAGCTGGCGGACTTGGCGCTGGAGATGGTGAAGGTACTAGAATAATATTGATGACTTCTGGTGCTGGAGTAGCCTTGTACATAAAGAATCTTCCTTGTATACGTTCAGCTAAAAAATATTATTATTTTAGTTTTTATTCAAATCCACAGTTTTCCTAAATTTAGTGCGCTTTTAATTTATTATTTTAGTTAGAATTTAAGTTTTTTCGATTATTCACTTGTATTAGAAACTAAAAAAAAACCAATGAATATTTTCATTTTTTTTTATTTGATTTAAATCTAATCTTGTTTGCACGTGTTAAAAATTTACATAGATTAAAGTGCCGAAGTCACTATATTTTATTTTTAACTCACAATGTATTTCAGGAAGCAGCGTAATTAAAAATAAGCAAATATAACTTATATAATTCCATTTCAACATATTGGAAAATCACTTTTGACACTTTGCCGAATTATTAAAGTTGAAATTATTTTAAGTTAATTGAATTTAGTGCGGTTCATTTCTTAATTTTTTTTTAAGTTACTGATGCGCCCCGATGGTTCTACCTTGAATACTGAAGCAAGAATAAACTTAATTAATTTTTCCAAAATCGTTTTATTGTATAGGATTTTTAAAGGAATGCTATGCCATGTACTGAAAATAACATTTGAATTAGTTGAATTTGCTTTCTATATAAAATTAGTTGGCTAACGACGGCTTAGAGCGAATTTATAAATAAGAAGAACAATTTAATTGCCAATAAAATACAAAAGACTAAAAAAAAATTTAAAAAATTAAAAATATTATGAAATTATAGACTATTGTAAATAGCAATAGTTTGACTACATACCTATAGGATATGATAATTTTTTTTTATTACTACTTCGCTCCTGGGAAGGAGCATAAGGTCGATGCACAATATTGTAGATACTCAAGAATCAGTTTCTGAAGCCATTAACTTTACTACATAGTTGACGAGCCTACCGTACATATGATAATTAAAATCAAATCAAATGTTGTCGGTATTGCCAAGGGAATTTTTGCAGGCCACCATAGCTTACTGTATCGTTCGATACCCAGCTTACACTACCATGTTCCCGAGTAAATATCCGGACATAATCCTAATGTAGATGTAACTCAACTTTCCAACATTGAGAGAAGCCCGCGCAAACAATCTACGTCTCCTGGCGGCCAGAGGAGCAGTCATACAGAATATCTATGGCTGTCAGTTTATGCAAGGGGCATTTCACAGAACATGTCCAGTGAAGAAGCCAGTAATAGAACGAACCCGATTCCGACGAACCCCAAATGACTTTGAGGAGAGCTTCTTTGTGCAAGATGGAAAGGAAAAGTTTCGGATTTTGGCATTACTCAAAAGCTTCCTAGCCCACAATCAATTTACAGTTATAACAGTCGAAACCGGATAATTACAAAATGAAATGAGCAGTATTTTGCGAAAATAGCAAACGCAAGTGAATACAGCTTAAAATGTGTTTTGCTTTAACCGAAAGATTGTTCAACAATGTAACTTGAAAACAATATTAATGTTACTGACAACGTAAATTTTTTTGGCAGAATGTAAACGATTTTTCTAAAAAATATTATAACAAAAGTTCTTTGAATTTTATCAAACATTAAGTCCATCTGCCATCTGCAGTCGGCTTTAATCACTTATCACCCATTAACTCGAAAAGACATTTTATGACATAAATGAAGCTATCATAAACGAGATTCATCTTAAATTATAGCATAAATTTTGATTTATGATGGAAAATTTTTACCTACATAAATTTTGTTTAAACTTTTCTTAATGATTCTAGTGTTATAATATTCTAAAAGTTTCTAAATGAAAAAAAAATAAATAACTATTTACGTCATAGAAAAAAATAAAAGAAGTCAGAATAAATTACAAAACAAATCAGTAGCACTCGCGGCTTATAAAACAAAAAAAAATAAACATTCTTTTTGGTTAATATTTTTTTTAAACATGTTTAATGTTTGGAAGAAACACACGACATATACGACATACATAGGTTCTTATGTAATTGTATTCAAATTTTGTGTGTTAGTGATTTTCAGAGGGTGATGCATTTTTAAAGTGCCGAGTGATAATAATTATAAATTTACATAAAAGATCCTGGCAAATTTACATAAGACTGGCAGCTGAGTTAATTTTTTGAGTGAGCTCGCCATTTAACCAAGAACGATAATGTAAACCAACACATTGTATATTGCGTTAAAAAATATCCTTCCAATTTTATTAAGAATTTGTGATTATTTGCTCATTTTTGGGATTTCTTCGGCATTTTTTTCAATAGTATTTCATTAAAACTAAATATTTTTGAAACATTGCAAAATTTCCATAAATTGTTAACTACGGTAATTAACTACGTATATAAATAAAGCTTCTATAAAAGAATTACAAATTCTTTAGAAATTGGTAACCCATTAATGATAATTTTATTACTGAACTTAAAATAATAGAAAATTTTTCATTAAAAATTGAATAAGGAAAGTTGAAAATTAAAAACAAATAAAAATAAACATAAAAATCGCATTACAAATTACAGACTTAAACCAAAAAAAAAAATAATAATAATAAGGAATTCAAAAATTCGCTTTAAAATAAGGTGGTTAGCTTGTTAGTCTATTAAGCAAGACACAAGGAAAAAAGCTATAAAAGGAGAAATGAAGTTGCCGAAATTTCACATTTTCTTTTAGTTTTTGTTTTTTCTAAGATATTTTGCAAAACTATTCTTGTTTTTTTTTTGTTTTGATTTCCGAAAAATAAAAAAAAACTAAGATCGTAAAAAATAATGGTAACTGACATTGTTTTTATTTTGATTTATTAATTTATTGCTCTTGGTTAAACATCAAATTTTTGATCTGCTGAATCTTTATTACCAAATTTTATAAAAAAAAAATTAAACGAAACCAAATAAAAATATCAAATTAATAAAGTTGGGTCAAACCAATGGTTTGTATTTTAGCACTTTTCCCTTCAACAAATGAAAATTTTGCTTTTAAATACAGTCTATGTAGTCTATGTACCTATCACACTATTAAAATTATTTTCATTCATATACAAAACTATTTCTAGGGTTGCATATATTTAGGATGAATGATTTATGCAGTCTTTGAAATAAAGCAAAAATTAATATAAAGTGGGGTTAACATAATGCTCGATTTTAAGGTTTAATTGTGCGAGTTAAGAAAAATAATTATAGTTTTTAATGTCATGGAATTTACCGTTAGCTTTTTGCGTTTATAGAAATTTGAAAAAGCTTGCGGTTTCGGAAATATGAGGTGTCAAAAATTCAAATTTTACAAAATTCAAGAGGCGATAACTTGAGAGGGGGTGGAGATGTAAAAAAATTTTCTTCTAACGAAATGAACTATTTGATAATGTCTAAAAGCCCTTAAAATTTCAAGCTTCTACAGGCTGGGGTGTAGAAGAAAGACGACATCAAAAATTTCGAAAAAAAGGACTTTAGATAACGGTAAATATGAACGGCCATTTTGTTTTCCTAAGGTTTAGCTATAATATACCGCGCTAGGGGAAGCAAGGCACTGCCTTTCTGCGTTTGCAAAATTTCAAAAATGCTTATGGTTTCATTGCAACAAATAGTTAAAAAGGCCATTTTTATGGTTTTGGAGGGGTATAACTTCTAGAGGGGAAGAGATAGGTAAAAATTTTGTTCCATGAAAAAAAGTTTCTAGTGAAGTTCTATGTACGTATGAAATTTCAGCTTTCTATCTTCAAGGGTGTAGAAGTAAACAAAAAAAGTGTCCACGGACGGGCAGAGTGAAACTAATAAGCACTTTTTTTCAAAAAATTTTGGAACTATCAAACATTTGAGAAATTTAATATCGAAGTTTTAGATCGACAACAAAATTGTTAACCCTTAAATGCATAATTAATATCAGTGGACAGCAGATATTAAAAATTTGCTTGATGAAATTTTAATTTTAAAGCGGCAAGAATAGCGAGTCCAAGATTTCGTATGGTCTTTTAAATCTTTGAATTTTAATAAAATTTTTTTACAATTGGGAAGAATTCCCTATTGCAAATTAATCGAAATGCTCACATAGGGCCGTGTAAAGAAATCGGACACTATATGACTTTTCAAAAAAAAAGAAGTCAAAAGAATAAGAGCCTTAAATAGATCTATGATCGGAAATTAACGACGGCTCTTAAACATTTAAAATTAATTTACTCGTATCGGTCTGTTACAGTTCTTATGCATAAATTTTACAGCCGATCATTTAACAAAATATTTTTAATTTTAATTTTTATTCAAAAATTTTCTTCGTTGGAAAAATTTTTCAATAAAGAAAATATTTCAATGTCAAATACAAAATTGGATTGAAAAGTGTTAATTACGCTAAAGAACCATGTGCCTTAATTTATTTAGAAAGAAAAAAATTCCGTGTAAAACTTGATTTTTCAGACAATGAAAGAATAAAAAAAATTTTGGAAGATTAGATAAATTTTATTGATTATTTTTGATGCAATTAAGGAAAAAATTACGTCAATGAACTTTTAAAAATCAAATAAAAATTTTATTCAAATAAATAGATTAACCATAATACTGAACTTTAATAAAATATACTCTACAAATTTAAACCTAATTTTATTAGCACATCAAAGATACAATTTAGGTCACTTCAAGTTTTGTTTGGGAAAAATTAATCCTTAAATGGTTTTAGAATGTTGTTCTCTAATTTATTTGTAAGTACATACAATTAAAGAATCGACTGAAAATAAGTATAAAAAATCTGATGTGGTCAGCACATAACCGACCGCATTGTGTATTGTCTAGTTAAATGAAAGTGTTACAGAATATTATAAAAATGTCTGTTAAATACTTCTTTCCAATTTTTAGGACATTAGTAAGCTTATAGTTAACATACTTAGAAAAATGTATATTTGGCTCTTAGTAGAGTTTCGCTTTGTGCTACCCGAATTCCCTGAAATGCTCGCCAGTTAGTTTCGGTAACAACCAGAGCTCAAATATCAAATTTCAAGAAATTCCATCAATTTGTTCTGTGGATATGGTGAAAAATGTAAAATCGGCCCGCAAATCAGTTTTCGAGCCCTGGTCTTTCCAAAAAATTTATATGTTCATTGTTTTAATACGAGGAGTTCATATATTAAATTTCAATGAAATCGGTTGATTATTTCTCTTTATATACACAAAAATGTATATTTGGCCCGTAGTAAACGTCTAGTTGCCGATTCCTGATTTCTTCCAAAACATAGGAATTTTCGCGGACGGTCGAGCTGAGCTTATATATAAAATTTCAAGTAAATCGGTTGAATATTTTCTTCAAAATGTTCAAAAATGTAAAACAGGCCCGCTAAAAAGTGCAGTTCCCGAGGCCTGATATATACCAAAAGTTGATCGATCAGTGCCATGGTGGAAACAAACTTACATATAAAATTTCATCAAAATCTGTTCAGCCGAACTTGAGATACACGCGTGCACACACAGACCGACAGACGGACAGACCGACAGACCGACAGACCGATAGGTTGCTAAAAATAGTTTATTTACACTTCCCTACTATGGAGAAGTACGTTCCCACCGAAAACTAGATATGCAAAATTTGTTGCCATCACATAACCTACCTATTGTTTACACAATACGGTCGGTAAAAATCGATTCTTGATTAAATGGAAAAAGAGACAATTGATTTTACTTAACTCGTGGAGTTTTGAGAATTCGAAAAATAATTATGCCTGAAAAACTCTTTTACAGCAATTTTTAAATTTCGAAATAATCCGAAATGTTTGAAAGGACTTGGTAAAACAAGATATTAAACTTTTCTGTCAAATAAACAGAGTGTTCTTGCTTTAACTAAAAATTGGGATTTTAACTAAACATTTATAATTTGTGACTATTAGAAAGTAAGGATATTAAGTGAAAAACAGTAACTCAATGAATTAAATGAAGGCTCATCTGATATATGATTACAAAATTTCGAACAATATTTGGCAAGCTTGATTGAAAATATTCTTTGAGCTTTGTATTTATTTGGACTTTCATCGCAAATATAAAGACTCCGGGAGCATTGTTCTACTTTTAATAAACAACTATTTATTGTAAGTCCAAAAAGTTAACATGTTAAATATGTTGACCTCTTCGAACTTACAAAAAAAAAAAAATCGGGGTGACAGTGATGACGAATCACGTGTTTTTAAAAGTGTAAAGCATGTAGGGGGAATATACTAGCTTTTACCAAATCATTTTAATTTTATTGAGGGTATTATTGAGTGACTATTGTGTAAGATCTTATAGTGAGATCAATTCCAAATTTATGCGAATATCGCTTAAAAATTGTTTTCATATTAATAATTTTTCCGTAAAAATAGGGAAACACGCAGTATGGATAAATTTATGATTTAGTTTACGCTTTATATAATATTTATTAATCTTAAAATTTATTTTTTTTTTATATTATAAATTCAATAGCACATAACACTTGAATCTCTATATTCGAGTATATACTCATTTGAACAAATAATCGAAGGGTATCCATTAAATATTTACCACTCCATTTGTAACGATAAGAACCAACAACAGAGTCATCCATTTTTCCCGGCAATAACTTGAAAACTCCTATAGCTAGACTAACTGATTTTTCACCAAGCAAAAAAAATTGCTGCCGTGATCTAGTTCAGCAACTTGTAAGGCGCAGAGGAGCATAACTCCGCTACCGTGAGAGCAATATCCCGCAGTATTTCCCTTCTCCAGCGAGCGGGAAGAAGATGTACTAAGGTCCTTTCATCTTCTACAAAAAATTTACCATCCCAGCCCACTATGGCGCCTCGTAAGTCTCCGTTAACCCGACACGACCTCAGTGAGAATTCTCACCTGATTCTTTCCCATCCCTATAATTTTCTTAAATCACTTCTGGCCATAGTTTCCCAGAAGCTATTTAGACTGCCACAGCTCCGGAAAATTTCTCCAACAGAGCAGTCGCGCCCTGTCTGATTTCTTGCTTAGTTCCCAAAAATAGTATGTGATTCGATCATGCAGTACATATCCTCCTTGTCTCATTTCCTTTTACGCCCACATAGCCTGGCACCTAGTACAAGATGATTCGATTGCACCAATCCAGTGCATTGATTTTCTCAAGACATCGTCATACTACCGCGGGGGATGTTTAAAATTAACTCCATTGTTGTTATAAGATTTGGTTTTTTAAACAACCTTCCACAATAATCGGTCAACTCTATTTCTTTATTTGTTTTTTAAACAAATAAAGAAATAAAACAACATTTAAAATTTTTAAATTAATTCTTATAGTAGAAATTCTTGGTGATTCTTTCTACTTTGAAAACCAAAACTAAAATGATTCAAATTTTTGTTTGTTGTTGCAGATTTTTATTGAAAATACCATGCGTATACATTCAATCAGATTCCCTGGAATATATTATTTAATATTACCCGGTATAAAAAATAATAAGTAGATATTTGTCGACTCACTTTGGTTAATTTAAATATGAAGCTTTGCCTGGTGAACACTAGCTTTAATATTCAAATTACTATTTATAAGAACACTAGCTGATAATTTATTCAAATTACTTAATAAGGGTTTGTCTCGTGAACGAAGCATGCACGATTTTAAATGTGAGAGTTCTTTTACGCATAGGTTAGCAAACATTTGTATTTTTGCCTATTTAACCAACCTAATCAATTTAATTAATATTTTAGCTATAGGTTTTCTTAAGCATTATATCAGTACAATTTTGTAGGCAAACTTGCGCTGTATAAATAAATGCTGTGAAATAATGTATAAGTTATCAACAATACAGGCAAATTTTTAACACGACTACTGATCGTCAGGGACAAATCATCTCTGCACTGTTTTCTTTCATAGAATCATCATACTATCAAACTATCGAAAATATATTGTGTAACATGTATCAAGTTGCTGTTTTGATTTTATTCCCTAATCTTTTCTATCTTAATTAATTTGAAACTAAAAAATTTTCTAGGAAGTATAAGTAATAAGAAGAACCTCTTACAAAAAAGTATAACTACATTTTTCTTGATAATTAAGCAACCTACTAGTATATACCCAATTTTAAATAAGTTAGTGTTGTACAAACTAGATATTTAAAAATACTTTAGGTATAGTAATATAAACACATTTAGTGAAACGTATATTGTAGTATTCAGAAAAAAATAATGGGGCAATGGTAGATTCTAAACAAAACCTTAATCTAATCAATGTAGGAAGCTTAAAATTAATTTTGAAAGAAAGCTCAGATAGAAAAAACAATAATTTGATTAATATTTTGTTAGTAATTAAGAGGGAAAAATCTGTGCCAACGATTAAAAATGAATTTTATTAAAAGTTTTAGATTCTTTTTTTTCTTCTACTCTTTTTTAAACAAACAATCCCTTTTAAATGAAAAGTGACCATTTGAGAGTAAAAGTGTGCCAAGCATCTTTCTTAGCTAATACACATAACAAATTATTTTAAGGCAGGTATTGTTACCACACTACCTCCCTTGTAAACAAGATTTCGGTGTCTTTGTGCATTGAAATTTTATACATCATGTATCGTTGATATAAGGATTTTGAAACCGAACTTTCACAGGACGCTGAGACATTAACCAATGTATTTACATATTTTTCGGAATTTTAAAAAAATAAAAACAGTAATAATTTTATACATTACCACCTTGTTTACATTTACGACAGTTTCATGTACCGGAAAAGTTTGTTGTCCGACTCACAATAATAATTTTGTTCAATATTTTAAATAATTTACAATTTTTACTTTTTGAGTTGTATAACTCTATCTTTAGTGTTTAATTTAAAATTCCTTTGTTCAAATTCTTTTCTTTGAATCACTCACGTAAAATTGTTATTTCTAATTCAATTATAATTGCTATTTAAAAATTCTTTGAATATTGAGAAACACATACGAGTACATAGCGTTTTTTTAATAAATTTACACAAAGTTTACAAATTAAAAGTAAAGCTGCTCTCGTATATATGCAATTTTTTTTTAAATATTTCGAAGTGACACCAAAATTAGTTGCCCATGTTCCCACGTTTTAAATTATAAATTGATAAGGTATAAGTGTAATTGTTATATACCATAATTTATTTTTTATATTCACTTAATGTTTCTTACTTTTTATAAGTTTTCTCACTTTTATTTGTTTTATTCAATAGCACTTAATCATTATTTCTAACTGTTATTGATTATTTCCAAATTTCGAAAGAAATATTCAAATTCAATATTACGGTTCATTATAATACATATAACACTTTGAAGCTTTAAATTTAATGATCAACTGTTGAAGTCCTACTAAGTAAATCTAAGTATGTCAAAATTCCTTTAAATTTTTAAAAATATAACAATTTAAATTTTTAATACTTTATTCATGGTCACAATATAAAATTCCAATATACATAAATATTTTGTGTAATATTGGTTTAACAATTTAACCAACGGGCATTGTTGGAGGGAATGTTGGTATTACCGGTGGTGGTGGCGGTACTGGAGGAGGTGGTGGTGGTGGGGGTGGCGGTGGTGGTGGAGGAGGAGGCGGAGGTGGTGGTGGAGATGGAGGAGGAGCTGGCGGTGGAGCTGGAGGTGGTGCGGGTGGTGGAACTGGAGGCGGAACTGGTGGTGGAACCGGAGGTGGAACTGGTGGTGATACTGGGGGTGGTGGTGGTGATGTAGGTGATGTCGTAGCTGGCGTTGTTGGTGACGGTGGAGTTCCCGTTGGTGATGTTGTAGCTGGCGGACTTGGCGCTGGAGATGGTGAAGGTACTAGAATAATATTGATGACTTCTGGTGCTGGAGTAGCCTTGTACATAAAGAATCTTCCTTGTATACGTTCAGCTAAAAAATATTATTATTTTAGTTTTTATTCAAATCCACAATTTTCCTAAATTTAGTGCGCTTCTAATTTATTATTTTAGTTAGAATTTAAGTTTTTTCGATTATTCACTTGTATTAGAAACTAAAAAAAAACCAATGAATATTTTCATTTTTTTTTATTTGATTTAAATCTAATCTTGTTTGCACGTGTTAAAAATTTACATAGATTAAAGTGCCGAAGTCACTATATTTTATTTTTAACTCACAATGTATTTCAGGAAGCAGCGTAATTAAAAATAAGCAAATATAACTTATATAATTCCATTTCAACATATTGGAAAATCACTTTTGACACTTTGCCGAATTATTAAAGTTGAAATTATTTTAAGTTAATTGAATTAAGTGCGGTTCATTTCTTAATTTTTTTTTAAGTTACTGATGCGCCCCGATGGTTCTACCTTGAATACTGAAGCAAGAATAAACTGAATTAATTTTTCTAATATTGTTTTATTGTATAGGATTTTTGAAGAAATGCTATGCCATGTACTGAAAATAGCATTTGAATTAGTTGAATTTGCTTTCTATGTAAAATTAGTTTGCTATCGACGGCTAAGAGCGAATTTATAAATAAAAAGAACAATTCAGTTGCCAACAAAATAAAAAAGAATAATCGATCTTTTCTACAAAAAAATTAAAAAAATTAAAAAATTATGAAATTACAGACTATTGTAAATAGTAGTAGTTTGGGTACATATCTATAGGATATTGCTTTTAAAAAAAAAAGTTGCAGAATTAAACAAGATTTGTTTTTGCTATTGGCAAAAGAATTCTTGCAGGCAGCTATGGCTTACTGCATGCTTCCCATATCTAACTTACACTACCACGTTTCCAAGAAAATACCCGACGGTAACTCTAAGGGAGTTGGTACTGAACTTTCCAATACTGAGAAAAACTCGCGGAAATAATCTGCGCCTCCTGACGGTAGGAAAAGGAGTAATAAAGACTATGACCGTCAGCTCATCGTCTCTGCGGAATCTATATAAAAGGTGCGATTTCTCCTGTTTATGCAAGTGATATTTCATTGCAAGTGAGAATTTAGCAGATTTTTTGCAAAAAAAATTGAGAAGAGTGAATACAAATTAGCATGTATTCTCCATTAAGCGATTCAATTGTATTCGGCAATTGCGATTTTAAATCTATTATTACTGTAGGTAGATTGTGCAATAATGTGACTTAGAAAAAAAAAAACTTGGAAGCAATAATTCTTATTGAAATATTAGCAATATAATGTTTTTTTGCGTAACCTAGAAGATTTTCGTAAACAATATTGTAACAAAAGTCATTTGAATTTCATACAACACTAAATCTATCTGCCATCTGCAGTCGGCTTTAATCACTTATCACCCATTAACTCGAAAAGACATTTTATGTCATAAATGAAGCTATCATAAACGAGATTCATCTTAAATTATAGCATAAATTTTGATTTATGATGGCAAATTTTTACCTACATAAATTTTGTTTAAACTTTTCTTAATGATTCTAGTGTTAGAATGTTCTAAAGGTTTCCAAATGAAAAAAAAAATGAAATATCTATTTACGTCATAGAAAAAAATAAAAGAAGTCAGAATAAATTACAAAACAAATCAGTAGCACTCGCGGCTTATAAAACAAAAAAAAATAAACATTCTTTTTGGTTAATATTTTTTTTAAACATGTTTAATGTTTGGAAGAAACACACGACATATACGACATACATAGGTTCTTATTAATTTCACTCAAATTTTGTGTGTTAGTGATTTTCAGAGGGCGATGCATTTTTAAAGTGCCGAGTGATAATAATTATAAATTTACATAAAAGATCCTGGCAAATTTACATAAGACTAGCAGCTGAGTTAATTTTTTGAGTGAGCTCGCCATTTAACCAAGAACGATAATGTAAACCAACACATTGTATATTGCGTTAAAAAATATCCTTCCAATTTTATTAAGAATTTGTGATTATTTGCTCATTTTTGGGATTTCTTCGGCATTTTTTTCAATAGTATTTCATTAAAACTAAATATTTTTGAAACATTGCAAAATTTCCATAAATTGTTAACTACGGTAATTAACTACGTATATAAATAAAGCTTCTATAAAAGAATTACAAATTCTTTAGAAATTGGTAACCCATTAATGATAATTTTATTACTGAACTTAAAATAATAGAAAATTTTTCATTAAAAATTGAATAAGGAAAGTTGAAAATTAAAAACAAATAAAAATAAACATAAAAATCGCATTACAAATTACAGACTTAAACCAAAAAAAAAAATAATAATAATAAGGAATTCAAAAATTCGCTTTAAAATAAGGTGGTTAGCTTGTTAGTCTATTAAGCAAGACACAAGGAAAAAAACTATAAAAGAAGAAATGAAGTTGCCGAAATTTCACATTTTCTTTTAGTTTTTGCTTTTTCTAAGATATTTTGCAAAACTATTCTTGTTTTTTTTTTGTTTTGATTTCCGAAAAATAAAAAAAAACTAAGATCGTAAAAAATAATGGTAACTGACATTGTTTTTATTTTGATTTATTAATTTATTGCTCTTGGTTAAACATCAAATTTTTGATCTGCTGAATCTTTATTACCAAATTTTATAAAAAAAAATTAAACAAAAGCAAAATAAAAATATCAAATTAAAAAAGAAAACAACAACTATCAAATATTTGAGAAATTTAATATCGAAGTTTTAGATCGACAACAAAATTGTTAACCCTTAAATGCATAATTAATATCAGTGGACATCAGATTTTAAAAATTTGCTTGATGAAATTTTAATTTTAAAGCGGCAAGAATAGCGAGTCCAAGATTTCGTATGGTCTTTTAAATCTTTGAATTTTAATTAAATTCTTTTACAATTGGAAAGAGTTCCCTATTGCAAATTAATCGGAATGCTCGCATAGGGCCGTGTAAAGAAATCGGACACTATATGACTTTTCAAAAAAAAAGAAGTCAAAAGAATAAGAGCCTTAAATAGATCTATGATCGGAAATTAATGACGGCTCTTAAACATTTAAAATTAATTTACTCATATCGGTCTGTTACAGTTCTTATACATAAATTTTACAGCCGATCATTTAACAAAATATTTTTAATTTTAATTGTTATTCAAAAATTTTCTTCGTTGCCAAATTTTTTCAATAAAGAAAATATTTCAATGTCAAATACAAAATTGGGTTGAAAAGTGTTAATTACGCTAAAGAATCACGTGCCTTAATTGATTTAGAAAGAAAAAAATTCTGTGTAAAGCTTGATTTACATGAGACAATGAAAGAATAAAAAAAATTTTGGAAGATTAGATAAATTTTATTGATTATTTTTGATGCAATTAAGGAAAAAATTACGTCAATGAACTTTTAAAAATCAAATAAAAATTTTATTCAAATAAATAGATTAACAATTATGCCGATACTAGCGTCAAAGATACAATTTAGGTCATTTTTAATTTTTGAGAAAAATTAATCCTTAAATGGTTTAAAAACTGTGCTCTCTAATTAACTTCTAAATACATAAAATTAGAGAATCAATTAAAGATAAATATATAGAATCGATTCTCGATAGAATGAAAAAAGAAACAATTGATTTTACTGGACTCGTGTCATTGATTGCGTCATTAATTGTGCTCTGCAGTTGTATGAAGGAATTTCCAATAGTTATAGAATGGATTGTTTTCAATTTAATTTTACTTTGGCTTAAATAAACTTAAGAAATGTATAGATAGAAGGGATTCAAATTAAATTTTTTGCAATACAAGGAGCCAATTGAAAAAATGAAAAAATTCGTAAATCAAAAAGAAATCGAACTAATTCAAAATTTCAAAAGTTAATCATCACACTTAAGGTTTAAAACTGGAAGTTTATCAAAAACGAGTTTAACGAAATCGCGATTTTACAATATTGAAAGCATTCTTTAGCTAACCATCTTATAAAATTTTGCGAAATCTAAAATTGAATACCAAACAGGACAGTAAAAATCTTAATAGAAAATTTTCTAAATTTTGATTTTTTGAAATGATCTTCTGTTTTCGAATTAATTAGGTCGCCTCTAATATGGAATTGATCAAGAAACATTCGCAGTGAATATTTTAAATTAGTTCAGTAAAATTTATTCTTCCTTTCTAATATTGTCAAATATTCTTTTAAAATACGAAAGCATACTGTGGTATTGAAAGTCATGAAAGAATTTGTTCTTTAAGAAAACTGCATTTTATAATCAGAAGTATTGTGTGGCAGTTCGTAAATTCAGTTATTTTATCAAGAATATAATATTATACATCCTTTAATTACTATTTGTGCATAAATATCATAATATTACAAGATGTTCATTTGCTACATATGATCATAGCATCATATGATTAGATGTACATTTTGAATTTAATAACATTTTAAAAATTTTATTAACCACTCGTTGAAGACCCTATATATTACAGTTAATTATACCCGTACGAACGTATGTTCGAAGGGTATACTAAATTTGCCTTACCGTTTGTAACGCTAAGAAATAACGGTGTTACATATAGACTCAAGTGTATGTTTTTGATCAGCGTCAAATTCTGAGTTGATTTAGCTTTGTCTGTCCGTCCGTCCGTCCGTCCGTCCGTCCGTCCGTCCGTCCGTCCGTCCGTCCGAACGATAACTCAAAAACTAATTGAGCTAAGTTCACCAAATTTTCACAAATGATTTACTGTAGTAAGTACCAGAACCCTATTTAAATTGGACATGATCGGGGTACCGGTTCGGGTAGCTGCCATACAACTTCAAAATTTATTTGGCTATATCTCAGAAACTATTAAAGTTATGGTATTGAAATTTCACACAAACGAATATATTAGTAGGGCCAATATGCCATATAAAAGTCGTTGAAATTACTTGGCTCCTTCTGGTACCTGCCATACAACTTCAAAAATTATTTGGCTATATTTCAGAAACTATTAAAGCTATGGTATTGAAATTTCATACAAACAAATATATTAATAGGGCCAATGTATCACATAAAAGTAGTTGAAATTACTTGGCTCCTTCTGCTACCTGCCATACAACTTCAAAAGTTATTTGGCTATATTTCAGAAACTATTAAAGCTATGGTATTGAAATTTCACACAAACGAATATATTAGTAGGGCCAATATGCCATATAAAAGTCGTTGAAATTACTTGGCTCCTTCTGGTACCTGCCATACAACTTTAAAAATTATTTGGCTATATCTCAGAAACTATAAAAGCTATGGTATTGAAATTTCATACAAACGAATATATTAATAGGGCCAATGTATCACATAAAAGTAGTTGAAATTACTTGGCTCCTTCTGGTACCTGCCATACAACTTCAAAAGTTATTTGACTATATTTTAGAAACTATTAAAGCTGTGGTATTGAAATTTCACACAAACGAATATATTAGTAATGCCAATGTGTCTCATAAAAGTCGTTGAAATTACTTGGCTCCTTCTGGTACCTGCCATACAACTTCAAAAGTTATTTGACTATATCTCAAAAACTATAAAAGCTGTGATATTGAGATTTCACACAAGTGAATATATTAGTAGGGCCGATGTGCTTGATAAAATTCGCTAAAATTTCTTGGCTCTTTCTGGTAGCTGCCATACAACATCAATAGTAGTTTGGCACAACCAGTATTTTGAATAACACATATTACTGAAATTTTGCATAAATTAATATGGTAATACGGCAACTTAAAGTCATAGTCTGCCCCATAGTTAGTTATGGCACATTAGTTATTCGCACATAGGATAACAAATTCGTACGGGTATCACAGAGTTGACAAGGTCAACTCTATTTTTTTCTCGTTCATGCTTAATTTTAAAAATTTTAATACACTTGTTTTAGCAGTTGATTCATGTGAAACTTTACTTATTTGAGTGTGGAATTGTTTTTATTCTTTGAATATTTTTGTAATAAATTTATGCACCTTATATATATTTATAAATAAAATAAAAGTTTCTATACTTACCCTAAAAAGTCTGAAATCTGCTTTAGTTTCTTGTAAATCATTACCCTCCAGGGGTAGTGGGAGGAAAAGTTGGAATCGTTGGAACTGGTGTTGTTGGTATTGTGGGTGTAACAGTTGGTGGTGGTGGTGGTCCAGGTGGTGGTATTGGTGGTGGTGGTGGTGGAGGTGGTGGGGGCGGTGCAGGCCATGGTGATGGTGGTGGTGGAGGTGGTGGGGGCGGTGCAGGCCCTGGTGGTGGTGGTGGTGGAGGTGGTGGGGGCGGTGTAGGACCTGGTGGTGGTGGTGGTGCAGGCCCTGGTGGTGGTGGTGGTGCAGGCCCTGGTGGTGGTGGTGGTGCAGGCCCTGGTGGTGGTGGAGGTAGTGGTCCCGGTGGAGGAACGGGTCCAGGTGGTGGCGGTGGTAGCGGAGGAGGAGGTGGTGGTGGAAGCGGAAGTGGAGGTGGTGGTGGAAGTGGTGGAGGTGGTGGTTGTGGTAATGGAGGCTGTACTGGTGGTACTGGCGGTAAAGGTGTTGAGGGTATGGTCGGTGGAAACGACGGTTGTGATGGTGATGTAGTTGGTGTTGCAGGTAATGGAGTAGTTGGTGCTAAAGTTAGTGTACCTGCAGTTGGTAAAATAGTTTCAAATATAGGTGGTCTCGAAGGTGATGGTGGCAAAATTCTAACTATTGTCGGTTTGGCCGTTGTATTAAACTTATCAAAAAATATTGGTAAAAAACGTCCTTCTATGTTATTATCCAAACTTTTGATGACATTATATGGTCGCTTTTTGAATGAATAATAATTCGCACTAATCCTCTTTTTGGCTAAAAGTAAGTAAATAATCTGGTATTTTTTTATTTCTTCTAATGCTGTTTAATAAAGAGGTGTGCCAGTTAATCTATAGAAATATACGCTTTAAAATAAATGGAAAACTATCCAAAATATCACGAATTTATAAAAGTTTTTTTATTTTTTGTTCAAATATTGTTATATTGAATGAACAGTTCGGGCGAAAACTTTATCGACTCGGGGCCGACACACCTCTGCTAATCTACCATTTAATTACCTGATATTTCATTATTTACTTTTAAAAATACAAGTAATATAACTAATATTTTTATTTTAATCATGATGTTGAATAATTAAAAGCACATTTTCATCATTAAGTTCACTTATTTTAAAGAAATTTTTTATATTTAATAGAACTTTAGTATATTACGTCCACTATATTATAAAAAAATACGTCTTTTAGGTAGAAAATTAAATTTAGAACTGACACTTATCAAATTAAGTTTACGCTTTAATATAAAATAGAAAATTGAAAGGTTTCTATTACTTATCTTAACAAATCCAAATACACAAATGTAAAAATATAAAATTAAGTGTAACTGTATTAACTGTACACTAAAGTTTTGCAAATTTTGGTAAATATAAAAGTTTATAAGTAAAATATAATAATGTGACATTTATGACTTAGAATTCTATAAGAACATAAAATTTTTGTCACCTTCCTTCTAAGTCACTCTTTTACTTTATATTATTTTATATACTTACCTACATATAATCTATCTACAACAAAAAAACCCGCAATATAAAATAACTTTAACTTTGGCCATAACTTATCTTAACAAAGACAAAATTTTAATTCTATTAAATTTGATAAATTTAATAGCAATTCCAAAAAATTTTGAGTTTGAAATGTGAAAATAAAAAAAAAATTTAAAAATATAAATTCCCCAGGAAGCATAAAATTTCAGAAATTGAAGTAAAAATCCTAAAATTTTATACTACTAGTATATTTAATTGCGGTTTTGTGCTACACCTTGCATATACTCGATCGCCATTAACAAAATTTACAAATTTGACAAATTTGACGTCGAAGGACGTGAGGAACCTTACACTTTGTTTGATTAACGTACAACTTATAACTTTTTACATACAATACAGCGTATCTTTCAGCGGAACCATATGGTTAATATTATTTTGGTGTAATATACTGTAGTACATTAAAATGTTTGCTGGTTTTAGATTTTTCGTTTTGGCTCTTGTATCTTATAAAATGTACATTTAAAACTTTTTAAAATTTTATAGTAAATTTCTACAAAGATTTGTATAGAAATTTATTATTAACACTTTTATATAAAAATGTAATTTAAAACAATAAAATATAGGCCAATAACATGGTGTGATTCGCGAAATTAACTACACGCATTTTACTTTTATGAACAAAGATAGAGGTTACTGAATTTTAAATGTGTTATTGATCGTATAGTTTTCAAAATGTATTAGATAAAAATTTATGTGAATATAATAATATTGTGTACTTCTGTATAATATGAAAATTGGCAGGGTGGTCCGAAACTAGTACTGATGGGAGTGATTCCTTCCAATTTTTTAAGTACAAAAAAAAAAAAAAATTTTGAGAAGTTCTTTCACTTCCATATGAACAATTTTTTTCCTTTAAAAGTACTAAGAATGGCCTGCAATAATAAGAGTTTTAACCTAGTTCCGAACCACCCTAAATACACACAATTATGGCATATAGTATAAAAATGATTGACCTCAAAAGTTGCACAATACATTAACGTGAAGGTATCATTAATGTATTGGCATCTCTAAGCAATAGTTGAATATTTTGAAGTATAGAATTTTGAGTAACCTTTAAAAAAAATATTTAGCCTCTTTAAAGTGTTGGGGTTTCGAGAAAGTTCGGGCCAAGAGATGTTATTTTTTTTGTGCTTGAAGTTAAGAATGCACACCCACTATAAAACCTAGCACTCGTCAGTAAGGACCAGGGATCCGGTAGAAACTTAGGTAAGAAATTTAATGGACAAGTTGGGAGTTATAGAAATGCTTTTCAAAACTGTTGCATTCTATAGATCTCCTTGCCGATTATAGCCATTAACGTATCTTGTAAAAAATACTAGGTAACAACTAAGCGAAAAGACTGATGAAAGTCTGGGTGGTCGACACAACAGTCTACCATTTCGAGACACTTTACCGGATAATGCCTTGCGGAAGCATTCTGTGACAAACTCTAATGACACAAACTCTAATCTATAATTCAGAGTCTTTTTTAATATGGTTAATATATCAAAGGTAGAAAGAAAAGGAAAATACTTTTTCATTTCCACGGTAATAAGACATATTATTATATTTAAGTTTTAAGAGATACGAATTTCAGAAAGAAATAATATATCTTTAATTGTTATACATGTGTAAGAGTTGCATATTACAATATTGGCTAAACTATGGTTCTATTCTCATAATTCTAAGATGGTCGGCATTAAAATGAGAAAAATGTTCTAACAAATAAACTACTCGTAATTTCCAAAATTTACTTAAAGCACCCCATTTTATAAAACTGGAATCATGTCAATCAATTGGATTTACACTAGAACATTAATTTCGTTTTTAGTGGTTTGCCATTGTTTTAAGTGCAAATGCTTCATGATATTTTAACTTTTGCTTTGGGGTACCGGCATGTAGATGTCCACATATACGAATGTAGTGTGAAACGGTCAAACACCTAGAAAAATATATTTGTAATACTTGTATACATATCCGTATATGTATGTATATGTGTTTTTAATTTTTATGGCGATAATACTGTAAACTATCCACATGCCGCTTTTATGCTGATATTTTTGCAAAAATAAATTTTTTTTTTATTACAAAATTCATTTATAGAAAAATTTATTGAAAATTTATTGAACTTGAACATTTTCAAAATGGGATACTTGGAAATTCCTACTTTTTTTTGTGTTCGATTTAGTTAAATGCATATACATATACATTTTGTAAATGAACTTAGAACACGTGTCTTATTTGCTTAAGATATTAAAAAATTTTCTCTTCCTGCTGTACGTTTGTAAAAATTATAATTGAAAGAAATAATATGGCATAACGCTGTTGTCTCTGTATTGGTATAACACAAACCTATTTATTTAGGGAAAAGTTTTCAAAATTCAACATTCCTCTAAATGGATTGCATGTCACTAGATCTTGAACATTTGAGTACAATTCTATATTTGAGAATACTCATTATTAGCGGTTGTAACAAATTGATCGTTGGCAGATTTACCGTCGGTAAAATTAGTTACCAGTAAATTGAGGACAACTGCTACTTATCTTTACATATTTGTATAAAGCATATTGTTTTCATTCTCCATATTGTGGAAATATGTACATATCTACTTAACTAAATGAGGATTTAGAAATAATTTAATTATTTAGTAATAAGTCGTTTAGTACTATTTCGTAATCCAGCTTTCGGTCTAAAAATGAACTGGTAGGAAATAATGGTTCATATATAAAGGGTCAATTCGATAACAGGGTAATTACTAATAGTTCCTGTTTTGAATATTAGTAGTACTTTGTCAAATAATTTGACAACCTGAATTTAATATTCTTAGCCTAAATGTTGCAAACGGATAGACAGATAGAAAAAAGAAGAGATGTCTCCAAGAAATTCCATATCATTCGTTATTTTAATATTTTTATGTATAACTATAGTGTAAGGTAGATATCGATATATGAATGAGATATCACACCTGAAGGTACGGAGCTAGGGGGTACGGAACTAGTGTTAAAGATTTTGTGCGACGATTCCTTCTAGTAGTTTATGAAAAAAAATTGTTCGCGTGGCGGAATTCGGAAATCTAGAGATAGAGAAAATCTATTGGAAACTTATTATTGAATATATTGCGAGTATAATCCGCGAAAATTGCAATTAAATTTTGAAATATAAGGTATTTAAATAGAATAATAACAAAAAATAGTTGAAGAACGGCTTAGAACTTCCCGGCAAGTGGCTGGATAAATAATTTTTCAATTTTCTATTTTCTGGAATCGAAATTTTGTTCTGTATTTTTTATCTACCAATATTCATTTTCTCTGTCACTTGACATTCTGTACGTACATTTTTAATATTGACCAATTTTCGCTATTTTATCCAAACATTTGTTTTTTTCGTATTTTTTTGTATTTTTTTTATTTTTAAGCAATTTCCTCAAAAATTCTGTATCACTTGTACAAAAACCAAAAACAAAAAATGAAAAAATCATCTCCATTTTAATCGCTTAAATCAAATCATTATTAATATTTCAAAACTTAATGATCACATGAATATTTTAAAATTTAATTAATGCGAAACGAGTTTATTCTGATCGCGATTTCATAATATTGAAAGCTTTTTTTAACACACATATTATAAAATTCAGGGCAGCCTATAAATTAATTACCGGCCGGTGACTAAACTTTTAGTAAAACATGTTCTATATTTCTGCTTTTAAAACATTGGAATGGAAAGAATAAGGAAACAATGTAGGATGACTTAACAGCAGCGATGGAAAAAACAAATAAAAAAATTTAAATACTATTTAAATTCGAAAAATATAGCTATGTTGAATGTTTTCCCATTTATAGCAAATAGAGTGAGGTAAATTTATAGTTAGAAGATTAATCTAAGAAATTTTAGATTTTGGAAATTATAAATAAAATTATATCTTCTTAAAGTCAAATGAAATAGTCGATTTAGTCACAATGTAGACCTAGAAGTTTACAATTATTTTAAAAATTATTTTTGAACTTAATATTTTTTATTAGAATTGTATTTTAATTGTTCTTGAATACTTTTAACAGACAACATGAGTAATAAGTCTAAAAAATGTTTCTTTAAAGAAATTACAAAACAAAAACCATAATGTAGCCTTAATTAGGGATTGGAAATTTAGCTTCTCTTTTACTTGCACTCGTTTTAAGATAAAACCTCAAAGAAATTCTATAAAATTACATTTGATCTTACTTTTAGCCAAATATTTTTTTTTAATCTGGAAGTTTAAATATAATATAGTTGCGTGTCTTGAATTTGATTTCAGCAATAAAGTACTAAAATCCGATTCTATGACTGAAACTGTTTCTATTTAATATTAAGAGAATTTTATAATAAAAATTCTTATTTCAGTTTCGCGTTAGTCACACTGCATTGAATACTATTCAATAAAATTGGTTCAAACTAATGATTTGTTTAAAATAGCATTAAAATAGTTTGTGAAATGGAAATTTATTAAACACTTCCATTCATATATCAAATATTGCAAAAGATTGCATACCTTTAGGGTGAGAATTAATTCTATGTCAACTTTGTATGTATAAATTCATGTAAGTATTTGTATGTGTTTCAATTGAAATTTTATATTTTTTAATTAATTTTAAAATTACTTCAAGCTTTTTTCACACTTAAGGGAACATTTTAAAAGTGATCGCAGATTATTAATCAAAATTACTTAGTATTATGGGTATCTTGTTAACTAGTTTAATAACTTCACTGCTATTTGAAATTCAAATAAATTTTATAATTAGATTTTTGTAAGCTTCAAAATTTTATATTGCATTTTTATAATCGTACAATTTAATTTAATTTAATTAATATTTGGCTTGATTTTGTTTTGCTAAATTTCGTTCATGTAAATTATTTCCTTATTGCACTCATTAACTTTATAATCATTTACATACATACATGAATATTTTGACAAAGTTATTCACATTATTTCATTCTATTAAACTCACAATTGCAAATCAATTATTCTATTGCGACTATTGAAAACATTTTGATGTATAGTTTCTTCATATACTTTATTGATATTTTATATTAAAATTTATTATAGCATTATTATTATTATTATTATCACCGTTAAATTTAACCACCTCCGCCAGGAGTCGTTGGTGGAAATGTTGGAATTGGCGGGGGAGGTGGTGGTGGCGGCGGAGGTGGTGGCGGCGGTGGAGGTGGTGGTGGAGGAGGTGGTGGTGGCGGTGGTGATGGAATTGGAGGAGGAGGCGGTGAAGGAGGTGGTGTTGGTGGTGGTGGCGGTGGTGGTGGTGGTGGTGGTGGTGGTAAAGGTACTGGCGGCGGTGGTGGAGCCGGTTGTGGTCCAGGTGGTGAAATTGGTGGTACAGATGTTGTAGGTGTCGGAACAATAGTTGTAGTAGTTGGTGCAATACTTGTTGTTGGACTCACTGGTATAATAATAATTATTGGTGGCATTGTCGTTGCATTAAATTTATTAAAAAATATTGGTAGGAAACGTCCTTCAATTTTATTATCTGAATCCTTAATTACATTGTGTATTTTTTTCTTATATTGGTAGTATCCAGTATTAAATTTATATTTTTTAGCTAGAAGAAATGGAAATTTTTTTCTGTGCTTTTTGAGGATGTATTTACAAATTGAATTTCAATTACCCGATGTTTCATTATTAAAATTTATAAATAATGCAAGTAAAAAAATTAATATGCTAATTTTGTTCATTTTTTTTTCAATTAGAATGAGTTCACTGATTTTTTCTTCAATTTAATTTTTCACCAAAATTTGTTATTTAAATATTTGCCGTAATAAACACGTCTTTTTTGTATAAAACTTAACTTAAGACTGATTTTTTTCGAAAAATATACAACTTTTAATTTGAAATAAAAATATCAAAACTCTATTATATTTTTATTATTTAAGCATCTATTTCGCTCATATTATTTTTATAGCTGCTTTGTATTATTTCCATAAAGAAATAGTAAGAAAAATAAGATTCTAATATTGTTAGCCTTACAATTATGGCAAAAAAACATTTCACACCTTTCTTTTTATCCAATCTTTTATTAACATCTACTTTATTGTCTGTTATAGAGGATAGAATACGATTTTATGCAAAATTAATCTCATCCATGGTATACTTAGAATACGACTATTTTAAGAAGGAAAATTACTTTTCGTATGAATTGAAATTCAACGTATGCTGTACATCAAATATTCTAGTAAGAATAGGTATTTGATGTACTCTTGATTTAATGAAAATTAGTTTGGAAGATAACGTAGTAAATCAATATTGTTGTACTTACAATTTTAATTAAATTATGTGATATTATAATTTCCCTATAACAATATAAAAAAATCTGATGTGGTCAGCACATAACCGACCGCATTGTGTATTGTCTAGTTAAATGAAAGTGTTACAGAATATTATAAAAATGTCGGTTAAATACTTCTTTCCAATTTTTAGGACATTAGTAAGCTTATAGTTAACATACTTAGAAAAATGTAAATTTGGCTCTTAGTAGAGTTTCGCTTTGTGCTACCCGAATTCCCTGAAATGCTCGCCAGTTAGTTTCGGTAACAACCAGAACTCAAATATCAAATGTCAAGAAATTCTATCAATTAGTTCCGTAGATATAGTGAAAAATGTAAAATCGGCCCGCTATATAATATAATAGTTATATGTTCATTGCTTTAATACGAAGAACCTCAATATTAAATTTCAATGAAATCGGTCGATTATTTCTCTTTATATACGCAAAAATGTATATTTGGCCCGTAGTAAACGTCCAGTTGCTGACACCTGATTTCTTCCAAAAGTTAGGAGGTTTTGCGGCCGGTTGAGCGAAGCTTATATATGAAATTTCAAGCAAATCGGTTGAATAGTTTCTTTAAAATGATCAAAAATGTAAAACAGGCCCGCTAAAAAGTGCAGTTCCCGAGGCCTGATATATCCTAAAAGTTGATCGATCCGTGCCATGGTGGAAATAAACTTACATATAAAATTTCATAAAAATCGGTTCAGTAGAACTTGAGATACACGCGTGCACACACAGACCGACAGACGGACAGACCGACAGACCGACAGACCGACAGGTTGCTAAAAATAGTTTATTTACACTTCCCTACTATGGAGAAGTGCATTCCCACCGAAAACTCGATATGCAAAATTTGTTGCCATCACATAACCTACCTATTTTATACACAATACGGTCGGTAATAATTGAACGCGATATAGGGTAACGCGATAGGGTAGGCAAATTCTTTCGATGAGACGTAGTTTTAAAATGTTAAAAATTATAATAAATGAAGAGATCGATTTAACTCTTGATCCTGGATGGTTAAATTTGGCGTTAGTGCAGGTACAGAATGTTATGTCGATGGAACTGGATTCACTTATAAAATTCACGTGGAATGATTTACTGATGAATAAAATTATTGAGCACATTATAATATTGCAAAATCATCATAGAAGATCAGCTCTCCTTTTTAACCAAATTCGTACAAATGATTTTAGTATCACTGTTCCAATACTGGTGCAGATCAACAATAACTAAAACACAAATCTCAAAAGTTCTATTTTATTTAAAATAATTTTTATTTTAATAAAATGATAAGATTTTGTAAGTTTATAATTTTTTAAACTGAATTTTTATCATTTGCCTTATTCAATAGGAATAGTCGATAAAGTGGAATTTAGAGAACTGCTATTGTTGGTACTGTTGATGCAACAGCTGGTTGAGTTACTGGTGGAACTGGTCCAGGTTGTGTTGTTGGTGGATTTGGTGCAGGTGGTGTTGTTAGTGGATTTGGTGCCGGTGGTGTTGTTGATGGATTTGGTGCAGGTGGTGTTGTTGGTGGATTTGGTGCAGGTGGTGTGGTAGGTCCAGGTGGTGAAGTTGGTCCAGGTGGTGTAGTGGGCACAGGTGGTGAAGTTGGTCCTGGCGGTGTAGTTGGTCCAGGTGGTGTAGCTGGCCCAGGTGGAGTAGTTGGCCCTGGTGGTGTGGTTGGCCCTGGTGGAGTAGTAGGTCCAGGTGGTGTAGTAGGTCCAGGTGGTGTAGTTGGTCCAGGTGGAGTAGTAGGTCCAGGTGGTGTAGTAGGTCCAGGTGGTGTAGTTGGTCCAGGTGGAGTAGTTGGCCCTGGTGGTGTAGTTGGTCCTGGTGGAGTAGTAGGGCCTGGTGGTGTAGTTGGCCCTGGTGGTGTAGTTGGTCCTGGTGGTGTAGTTGGTCCTGGGGGAGTAGTTGGTCCAGGTGGTGTAGTTGGTCCCGGGGGTGTGGTTGGTCCAGGTGGAGTAGTAGGTCCCGGTGGTGTAGTTGGTCCCGGTGGAGTAGTGGGTCCAGGTGGTGTAGTTGGCCCAGGTGGTGGCGGTGGTGGTGGTAATGGAGGGGGAGGCGGTGGTGGTAGTGGAGGTGGTGGTGGTGGTGGTAATGGTGGTGGTAGTGGTGGCGGTGGAGGTGGTGGTGGTGGTACTGGTGGTATTATTGGAACTGTTGGTATTGGCGGTACAGGAGGTATTGTTGGTGGTATGGGTGTGCTCGGAATAGTCGTTGGTTGTGCTGTACTTGGCGTTATAGGTAATGGAGTTGTTGGTGTTGAAGATAGTGTACCAGCAGTTGGTAAAACAGATTCTATTGTAGGAAAGTTTAATGGGGAAGGCGGTAAAATTCTAATTGTTGCTGGTTTTGAAGTTGTGTTAAATTTTTCAAAAAATATTGGTAAAAACCGTCCTTCGCCTTTATTATCCAAGTTTTTAATATCATTATACGTTCTCTTTTTAAATGGGAAAAATTTTGTCCTGCCTTTTGTTTTACCTAAAAGCAAGTAATTAATTGTATTTTTTTTTTGTTTCTTTTAATATGATTTTATTCAGAGGTGTGCTGGTAAAACGATTTTAACACGGTCACATATTATTATGATAGATAAAACAATATCGTCATATTAACACTTAGTATAAAAATAAATACATTATCAATAATAAAGATGAGATGGTCAATAATAAAATATTTTAATACAAGAATTACTATTAGCCCGTATATTATACTCTTCGATAATGGATCAATTAAATTATGGATGTATCGAAGTACAGTTAGTATTAAATTGCTCGAATTTTCGTTGGTTATAAATTTAATTGTTATATTTTCTGAACGTAATTTTTATGTCGTTCAAATGTGAGATACCAGAAAATAATTTAAAAAAAAAAACACGGTAAGTTTTTAATACGATCTTTAACTACCAAACTAATTGGTTCAAGAAATTATCGAATTGGTTTAAGAAATTTATCTGTCACTTTTTAGCACGATTTACTGAAAATCTTTGAGTAGACCATAGAACTTTCGATCGATCTTCAAAGATTATAATAAATTATGATATTTTTTATTTTTCTACTCATTAGGGGATAATATTATACAGTCCGATTTTCGGTAAGGTTCACGTTTAGATGCTCATAGGTAAAAGCTGCGTCGTACATATCCTTGTAATTGAGTTTAAGGTGGTGTATGCTTTTACTTTTGAATTTAAACATTTTGAATTATATAAAATACTACTTTGATATTCGTAATTTATTAAAAAATTTAAATAATAGATTTTATTATGAAAAAATTTCTCGAGCACACCTCAGACGAATACAAATCAACATTTTAATTACCCGGTATTTCACTGTTTATTTGGAGAATAACGACTAATATAATGAATATATTGATTTTGTTCATTGTTAAATTATTTATTTTAAAAAGGTACTCAGTTTTAATTGAATAAACTAAACTATATTACTTAAAGAAGATACGTCTTTTTGATACAAAATTAAATATAGAACTGAAATTTTTCGAATAATGTGAGCTTTAATATAAAATAAAAAATTAGGATTTCTATTACTTATCTTAAAAAAATTTGAGTATATTGATCCATTTAATTTTTCAAAATTTGGTAAAAAATGAAGAGCAGAATAATATCTTGTATAATAATGTGACATTTATGACTTAGAATTTTAGTAAAAACACTAAATCTTTTTTATTTTTTCTTCGATATTATTTTACAAACTTACATAAATGCCTACAGAAAAAAACCCAAAAAATAACATATAACATAGCCTTAGATATAACTTTTCTTAACCGAGAAAAAAATTCAATTCTATTAGGTTCGAAAATTTTAATAGTACCTAATTCCAAAAATTTTTATGTTGGAAATTTTGAAATAAAAATTTTAATCATATAAAACCCAGGAAGCCAAAATTTCAAAAATTTTAGCAAATTCCAAAAAACTGATATCATTTATGTTCTGTGTTATGATCATTACTTTAAGTCACTCATTATGCTTATAAACGAGTAGAAAAGCGTAAGAAGCTTTTTGCTTCTTGCTAGTTGGTTAATCAACATGACACTCATGACTTTTCAGTTATATTTTTAATAATTTATAGAGCAATTTGGAAGAATATGCTTCGTTTATTCCAGAATTATTTTATGGATTGTTGCTCTATATAATAAAATACTGTACGTAGCTCGTGTTTACAAAAATTTTATAACATCAAATGTTGCCTGGTTTTATGTCTGCTTGTTTTCGCTTTTATAAATATAGGGTGTGTTTTTTTTTTTTATATGTGAATTTTGATTTTTCTTATATTTTGCTCACTTTTTGGCATACATGATTTGCTGTGGTAAATCTTTTGGAATAGACTCGCTACCATAAGCCTTTAAATATAAATTTGAATAACATTACCAAACCCCTCAATTTACTTTTATACATCAACTATTTGCTTTATAGATTTAAACTTTATTGTTATTAAAAAAATAACATTATTTTAAAAAAATAAATTTATCAAATTACTTCAAATAGACCACTCACTTGATTCTTTTGGAATCTAAGCTCTTAATGTTACTGGTGACACGCGGTTAACAATATTCTGCAAAATGCGACATTTCCATTAGCTAAACTCATGTATTCCACCATTTTAAAAATTTTTTAAATATTTCTAAGCTGTATCGTATATACTCAAAAAAACAACCTATAAATATTTAACTTATATTTACATTTAAAAAATTTTTAAATTCACGTTTTTATTATTTTATAAATGTGATTTAGAACAATGTAGAGCCATAAATATAACAGTTATATTGGGGGATTCTAGACATGAGTTATACAATAATACTTTTTCGTTTTCTAAATAAAAGATGGAGGTTACTGAATTCTAAATCTATTATTCGTCGTATAATTTTCATATAATTTTTATAAAAATACTTACGATTATGTATAAAATATAATATATACATATATATTTATAATACAAGAATGATTGATCCAAGAGGTTATTGTAGATGTCAACCTTTTCTTTTAAATTTCATTAAAAATGCTTATGATTAACAAGCGATAGTGTAATCAATATGTCCCGTCGCTTGAATAAAAACTTGTAGTATGTACAAATTTTTCATTTTCCATTTCAAATTTTGGGACGTGCTGTAATAACTTGGGTGCCTATCATTATATGAGAAATTTTGCGTTAATCTGTTGTTTTATGTGCTTTCGTCGATTACTGCTAAGTTACTATTATTCATGTTGCATTTGAAGTTATACAAAATTTTTTTTTTGAACTATAATTTTCACAGTATCTATGTAGCTACTTAAATATTCTTTTATGCAAATTAATTGTTTAGTTCGAAAAGTTGCAGTAGGCAAATAACTTTCTCAACAAAAATAATAGATTCATAAAACCAACTCACAGCCTCGGATTAGTGGCGAGGTTATGTGGAGGCCCTATGTTCCCTCTGGGAACTTTGAAGGAAAAAAAAATGAATTTGAATAATTATATTCCTGTTAATTACCATACATTTACGATTTACAGAAATTGTACCTTAAAATCTATAAAACCTTATTACTGAAAAACAATGTTTTCCAACATACAACAACAATCTACTAAAGCGGCTGTGAATGTAAATTTATTGATTATGTCCAAAATGGAATAATTGGAAAATCCAAACTTTAATATTTGTGTTCAGTGTAGATGGATCCGACTAAAGAATCGACTCAAATGTATGTATTATTTTTTTAAGATTTTAAACATGAAAGTTCTTTCTATTTGGTTTTGAAAATTTTTTTTTCTTACTAAAGAAATTGAAATTTCCACTCCCTAATTAAATTATGATTCAATTCTAAAACGATAAAAACAAATTATAATTGATATAGATGGCTATTGACAATAATGTCAATTCAAGAATATTACAGTTAAAATTCTAGTTATTATTTTTTTTTTTATTTTGTATTCATTCAGGCAATAGTTTGCTTTATGGTAGCTTTCAAAATTCTTCAAATAGTTTGTTTATTGTTGGTTTATTTGTTTTTGATATTTTAAGTACAGGTGCTCTTGAATAGTGCTTTTAAGTACGGCTGCTCTTAAATAATGATCATAAAAGTGTTACATGTAGAATAAATCAGTTACAAAATGAAAAATAGAAGCGTGATTACTTGAATACATGTTTTAATTAATTTAAATTTTATACTCAATTATTGTTATAAATGTTTATTGTATAAAAGTGTTTATGTAAGTGTAATAAACACTTGAAATAATTTGCATGAAGAAATCTCCTATAATCAACCCTCTTTTTTTTGTATAGGCATATTCGTGTTAAAATAGTCGCCCTTCTGTGGTGAATGCAATAGACAAAATTCAATGAAATTCTACTGTATTTCTTCCGTAGTTTCTCTGAAGTTTGTTTATTTAAAAATGTCCTCTGTTTTATGGAAATGGAATATATTCAAAAGTCTTCATTTTTAAGATCTTGTTTGTGTTGGCACGATAATATTCATGATCCGAACAAAATTGTCCTGGTAAAGTGTGAATATCGTCGTCTATTATATCGTTGAACAATAATCACAGAGGTAGTATTTTTCTAACGTTCCTTCCATTTCTGTATTGCCTTAATTTGTACGCCCTAGCCCAATCAAGGTGATATTCATATTTATAAAACTTTACTCTTAAAAATTTGATCTCTTTCCTATTTCATGTAAACTTATAATTCTCAAGATTTTCATTGAACAATTTTTTCACAAACCATTGTTTAAAAGTTTATTCTGAATCTTAGTCTATATTTCAATGCCAAATACATACAACCGTATGTGTGCCCATTATTACTAAAGCTACTAAAAGAAAAGCTACTCAAAATTTTTTAACAATAATATTCGGATATAATAATTACGATAAAAATATTGCTATAAATTTTTCTCTCTTTAGAAAATGGTGAACCCAGGTAAAAATCATAAAATGTTTGTATGAGAATAATATCTTATAACTTATTTTTTCAAAAAGCTGTTTTAAATAACATGAAAATCTGTTAAGTTTCTCCGATATCTACATTCTCATAAGAACAGAATTCAGAAACAAGTTTATTATATTATTCATTATAGTTATTTTGCATACTTTAAGGAGTATGGAGAAACAAAAACTTCACAAAAATTCTTAATATATATTTTTGGTTATTAATTTAGAATGCTAAATAGAAGCCTTTATATATAGAAGAATATAAAAATTCAGTTAATTTTAGTTAGATTTTAAATTAGTATGAATGCATGGTTATTTTCTGGGGTATACGTGTTTTTGTTGGAAACAACATAATAACAAAACAAATAATATGGTTTTTTTATAACAAAAATCTTATATATGAAAATTAAAGTGTATGTTTGTAAACTCTGTTAATAAAACTATTAGGAAATCCTTATAAAGCTTCGGGAATGCCTTGAATTTATTCAAATATGGTTTATGAAAAAAAATTCTGTTCACTTTCAAAAACTATGCTAAAATAGTAAAAATTGCCTGAAATAGTTTTTACCATCCGTATTGCATACAAATAAGGAAATTTTATGTACAGGTGCTTTTCTATCAAGATTTGGGATTTTGGTGGGAAACCACCTATAAATTTGTTAATAGTGATGTGCTGAACATATCAGTTATAGTGGAAGTATTCCAGGTCTCCAACATATTATTGAAAAAATTTTTGTGTAAAATAAAAATTAATTGTGTGGATTACGATTTTTCTATGTTGCAATGCTTTTCAGATGACGTATAATTAGCAAGATTATCTTGAATTTTATTTTGCATCAACCATATTGTGGTTAACACAAAATCTCCGTGACCCTTCTATATTCAAAACTCTTTTCCATATGCTACTTTGTATTGGTTCTTTATTCCTAAATCCCAAGTGTAGGTGGTATACGAAAGTCCAAGCAGTATATAGGTTACACATTAAAAGAAATTGAGAGCATATCGATTCAGCCAATATAATTTTACTAATTAGGTACATATGAGAATTTTTCGATAATCATTAATATTTTATATTTCTAACAAGCACCGTTATTTTGTAATACAATGAACCCGTTTTGTTTATTCATCGTTTAAATTTGTGTTTAAAATTAAATGAGAATCAGATATGGAAACCGGTTTTAGAATAAAAATAACAGTGATAACAAAAACAAAAATTAAAAAAATTTGTTTATGGACCTACCAAAAATCACTGGCTTTTATTTTTAATTAAAAATTTCTAACAGGGTTATATAATTTTTGCCTCTGGCCTACGGCCTAGTCAACTAAATTATCACATAATATGCAATTCAAGACTAATAATTGAAGCAGATGCAATGATTAAAGTTATAACCATGTTTCAACAAATAAAATTCTTTAATAAATTGAGTTCTTTGATAAATCTTAACATTTTTATTTTAATTTTTCTTCTATTCTTTGTTTGTGACGTAGTTATTTCTGTTTATAATCAATCAGGCATTAATTATAGGTTAAGAATGCGTCAGTAAAGCGTGTGTTCATAAATTAGTTTTTAATTATTTCAAAAATATTTCGATATTTTGTTTTTGGCAGAAGTCTTTGACCTTAGAAAAGAAAAAGGCAATAATAAATTAAATAATTATTTTATAAGTTTTTATTCATATACACACATATACGATTAGCTACTTCGGAATAGAATCCATCAATCATTTACTGTAGAAAGAAATTGTTGGTTTCGATTTATAAGGGACTGTTGAATTGAAAATTATGCGTGGAAGAAAAAAATCTTACTCTATTTAGAGTCTCGAAACAAAAGATTGGTTACTATCATACCAAAAATCATGTAAGTGAAATATGAGCCCAGAGCTTATGAGCTATTTAAAAAATAATTGCATTATGTCTGTAGATGCAATCTTCATAATTCCAATTGTAACAAAATAAATTAAAGCTGTTACAAGAAATAAAGGAAATTTGAACAAATTTATTTTAGAATTTTTCCTATAACAGTCTAAGACTTAGGAATTGGTCAAAACTTTTGAATTTACTTGATTTAAGCGTTAATTTATTCTTGTTTTCAGTAATTTTTGTTACGCCGAAAAATTGATCTGTTATAAGATTTTCTACAATACTAAATAAATGTAAAATTTTTATTTTAACGGAAATGACGTATTTTCTACATGATGTGTTCTTGATCATCCATCCGGTCAAATTTGTCCTTCAATTAATATCATGGTTAAAGTACTGCGACGGTTTACTAAAAAATATATTGTAGAGTTCATATTTTTTAGATGATAGAAACATTGTTTTCATATTTTTTAAAAAGATTTTCCATATTTATTTCAGATTTAAGATAATTACAGTTATTCGCCAATTTCAAGGTTGTCATTCCATTTTCATAAAAAAAAATTCATAATTTATACTGGATTTATACTGGAACTGTAGTTGGAACAGTTGTTGCAGTTCCCGGCGGACTTGGACTAGTTGGCGGTGGTGGTGATGTCATTGTTGGTGGTGAAGTTGCTGGTGGACTAGTAGTTGGTGGGCTAGTTGTTGGTGGGCTAGTTGTTGGTGGACTTGTTGGAGTCATAGTTGGAATTGTCATAGTCATTGGAGCTGGTGTAGTCGTTTTAAATTTATTTATAAATCGTTTACGATCATTATCAATATTGTTGTTGTTGTTGTTGTTGTTATTACGATTATTATTAGCTTCATTCATTCTTCTTCTAAATGAATTATATCGTCGATTGGATTGAAAATCTCTATCTGAAAAAAAGAAAAAAGAAAATATTGAATTATTTAATATTATAGACTATATAATGATTCCTGAAAATGGAAAAAATATTCATTCTATAATACTCTTCGTTTTTTAATATCGTAATCGCTTGTAATACTAATTCAATTCAGCTTATGAATGTTAATTGTTAAGTGAGGTTCCAATGTGGTATTTCATCTCCGATATCGGGGTGAATAAATAAACTTATGGAACTAATCCAGCTTATCGCGACATTTTGATAAAGATATATCGTAAAAATTTTTAAAATATTTTAACATGAATAAACGGTTTTGGACAAAATAATTTGATTTCAATTAAATTAATCATTTAAGTAAGGTTTCAATTTTAAGTTTTGTTGGAAATCATTACTGCGTAATAGTTATACTGCATGTGGAATTAGTTCTCAACCTTACTTGACTAGCTTTGATGACTTTAATCTTTGGTAATCCAAGAACGTTAACTTTTAAAAATACGTTAAGTTGGCTGTGGAGCAGACTTATTCAACTTATTTAACATAGTCTATTTTTGGATATTATAGAATAAGACTTACCACGAGAACTGTTTATGGTTATTATTGAAATTAGAACAATACAAATAATTAATTTTGTTCCTTTCATCTTGCACAGAATTAAAAAAATTTTAGTAAACGTTTTAGGAATAAGTTACGTCTATTTTCTATAAAATATTTTTGTTGACTAAATCCAAGTTGGAATTAATTTTGCAATATAATATAGAAAATTTAGAATTTTAGAAAGATGAAAAAAAAAAATTTATTTTGTATTTTTTTTTTGTTTTTTTTTTTGTTAATGAATATTAAAGAGCAAAAGAAATTATCACCAACATTAAGGTGCCCATTAAAATAAAACAAACGATTTTACATTGGGAAAAAGAATGTTATAAAACCAATGAGAAAAATTTACAATTATAATTAATTTATCGCGAAAATTTATTTCAATAGTATGTAAGAGCTAGTTGTGAGTGAGCCCAAATAAAAACATATTTTATTAAAAACTTTTATATAGAGAATTTTGCACAAAGAGGTGTTGGTCTTTTGAAAAAGTGTTATAGTTGAATATATATAAAAAAATAGCAAATTTTGCATGACTTGAAAGCACCATTTGTGAGATATTATTAAAAGAACACCGCAATCAGCTTGCTTCGTTTCAAATAGCAGCTATTAAATATTTTTACATCATACATTTATGGATATTGTTCATGAATTTAAGACATTGTGATTTTTTCAATAGCAATATTCGTCTATATGCAATTCTATGAAGAAATCTTCGTTGTTTATTTCTAAATATGAAGAAAATTACATTTCTTATATAAATCTTACGTTAATAGTGCTATAGAAAATATAACAATTGCTGCTCTTTTATTAGATTGGCTTTAGTTTTTAAAAGAAACGCCAGCGAAAGCAACCTAATGATTTTAGAGCTGAAATACTAAAATGCGGAACAAAGTAACTAAAATCCATGTGATAGTTTATTAGTAAGTTACTGAAAATTTGGATTTTCGTATGGCAGCTTTGACTTTCGTATGGCATAATATTTATAATATATAAGTCAACATTTAGGCGTGACTTTTGCGAAGCACTATGTCTTGGTTTTGTACATGCTTAGGAGTAGTCATTTTAATCTTTATTGCTACAAATTTATTTCACGAAACAAAAAATATAAAATTTTTTTTATGAAATATTTTAGTCATAAATCTAAGGAGGCCAAATTTTATTTTAATGTCGTAAATAGCAATAAACCAATAGCAATAATTTTCAATTACTCTAAAATAATTTGAACATGCCTACATATTAATTTATAAAGCAATAAATTTTATTATAGTTTTCAAGATAATACCAAATATTTTTTGCATATGCTTAGGCGTCACAAAAACTTTTTCCAAGTTGAATTCACTTCATTCTTTCTATTTGATAAGAATTGAAAACTATTCTTAAAATACTGCAAAATAAAGAAAAGTGGAATGAACTAATAAAATTAAAAATAGCTTTACAAATTTAATTTCCGTTTCAATTCTGAAAGAGTATTATAGTGATCTTTATGAACACTATACCTTTATTTGGGACGCCAATAATAAAAATACGCTAGAATTATGGTGAATCAAACAAATTCATATTGTGAATCGTGCTGTAAATTAAGGATAACATAAAATTTTTAAATAATTTTTATTCCTTCCATCTTAATGTCTGCATTGTAGTTTGTGCTCATATTCAGGGCTGTTGTGCTCACATTCAGAACATTTGACATTGAATATTTGCATAAGGTTAATGTTTGTGAGTTAATAGAACGTATACGAGAACTGGTAATTGAGCAATTCACCATGTCATTTAAGTCAAACAAAAAAAAATTTAGTACACATATTCGCAATTAATTTTATTGCTATTTTGATTGGGAGATTGGGATCAACATAAAATTCGGAAAAGATTTTTTACATGTTATATTTTGGGAAAAAAAAAAAACAAAAGAATATCTTGTATTTATAACGGTTTGCAAACACAAACCCAATTTTAATTACAAAAGAAACACAAAAACAGCAAAAAAGAAAAGCAAAATATCCAATGACGTCAATGTCTTTGATAGATTAATTTAATAAACATTAAAATAATGGATCCCAAAAATTAATCTTGTCATAGAAAAGACGAAAAAAAAAACAGAAAAAATTAGCAAAATCTTAAAATTTTATTGGTAGACTAAGAAAAAAAATCTGTTTTAATAATGAATTCGCGTATAATAAATCAAATCGACAACAAAAAAAAGTTTCTCAAACGCACGTGTGTTACATTTTTTACACAAAACGTGCAATACCTTTTAAAACTTAGACCTGATTTTCAAATGCAAAATGCTAGACATGGAAAATGCATGAATTAGACGAAAATCGAAAAGCGAGTTTAGTTATTCTTATTGCAAAATTCCTAATTAGTTTTCCCAAAAGAACAAAGTTAACCATAATTTTGCATTTGTTTATGACCCCTAATTGCTTTCGATAAATAATGGATTCTGTTAAATTATACAAGTGTTCAATAAAAATTGTGGCAAAGAGCTATTAGCTCGTTCAAGATCTAACAAGATCTAAGATCAAAATTTTTATGTGCACTAAATAAAAATGTATATTTTGCACATATTCCCAAAAATGCTTCTGGTGACCCTGCTGCTAATTGAGGTTTCCAAGTTACAAGGATAGTTACTGATTGGTTTTTGCCGCAATATTCTGTCAGGTATGTTGGTTTGCTAAAACATAAATATTATAAAAATAATACAAATATTTTTATTATTATTGTTTATTAGGTTTCCAAATACAAACAGTGTTATTAATCTAAAATTGTCGGATAAAATTGCATTCCACATTATTGATTTTAATTTGGTAACATTTTTTACAACCTTAAAATTAATATGAAATGCTATTTTCCATTATATAATAAAATTTGATTAACCATTAGGTGTTGTAGGTGGAAATGTTGGAATTGGAGGAGGTGGTGGAGGAGGTGGTGGAACAGGGGGTGGAGGAGGTGGTGGAGCTGGTGGAGGAACAGGAGGTGGAGCAGGGGGTGGGGCAGGTGGTGGAACTGGTGGTGGAACAGGTGGTGGAACTGGTGGCGGAACAGGTGGTGGAACAGGTGGTGGTACTGGTGGTGGAACGGGCGGTGGAACAGGTGGTGGAAAAATAGGTGGAATAATAGGAGTTGTTGGGGTTGTTGGTGTAATTGGTGGAATTGTTATTGTTGTAGGTAATGGCGATGGAATTGGTATAGTGATTGTTGATGGTGCTCCAGTAGTAGTTGAAAATTTATTCATTATAAATGGTAAAAAACGTCCTTCAATAGAATCAATTTCATTTAAATAATTTTTTCTTCGGAATGCATTGTATTTGCGATTATATCGAATATTTTTCACTAAAATAAAAATACAAAATTTAAATTCTCTTATTTGTTATCCTTTTTTTTAACAATTCAATTACCTGAAAGGCTATGCGCCGTTTTCATTAAAATTAATACGATAAAAATTGATGTAATCCTCATTGTTCCTCTCTTATTTGTAATAATTCGAAAATATTTTAATTAATTTCATATTATATCACGAAATTGTCGAAGTCAATATTCAATTCAGTAGTAATTTTTTTTTATTAGGAATACGTCGTTCTGCTGGTAAAAATATTTATAGACTGAAAGATAACTGAGAAATTTATTTTTCGTCTTATGCTAGAAAGAACGGTGATTATTTCGATTTGTTTTTTTTTTTTTTATGATTGTCTGAAACTTTTATTTTTCGCAAAAAAAAAAAGACTATTCACATTGTAGAATAGAGGAGGGAAGTTTCTTTAACCTAATATTTTGAATAGAGTTTTCGCTAATATCATATGGGAGAAGTTGGTGCTGTGTTAAAGCTAAATGATTTAAAATCCGAAATCCTGAAGCCAAAAGAACGAAATTTGTCTCATTTCAATTTTAGAATAAGAATTCTTTCCACGTTCAGCCCTCTTCATACCTATGCGAGAAATAAGACTTAGGGATTCTTCGTGCAATCTACTTATGGGATTGCGCTTTTTTGAAGAAAACCAAGCTCTATTAAAAAAATCTCTAATTTTCAACATATTCCCAAAAACTCAAATTCAAATTCATTTCAATTGGCTAATCCCAAAAATTGATAAAACCATCTCATCGTCGATAAAAGCTCATATATAAATTTTCGTGAAAATCGATTTACCCGAACTTGGGATACTGCGCAGACAAAACGGACAGACATACAGAGATCTGTAAAAATAGTTAATTTATGCTTCCCCAAAGAAACACATTTCTGTCGAAAGCTCGACATGTGAAATCGGGTGCCATCACATAACCTCCCTTATTGAACGGAATGCAGTCGGTAATATAGTTATTTATCTTATTTAACTCACTTACTTACTAAACCGTCGAATTCGGCCATTATATTGAAGATTCTTTCAGTCTTTTTTATGTTAGCCTAAATATATGCAATATTTTAGTAAATCAATGGAAGAGTGCTACTTTAGCATCTATTCGTATGATCCGAATTTACTTATTTTGGTCGGATTTATAAGAACAAAGAAAATTTTTCTTTTAACATAATCGTAAAAAATGTATCAAATTTTGAATAATTTATAAGTATACCAAATTACAGCCCTAGATAACATACTATCACATGGTGTGATCTACTTTATCATACACATGGCAGTTATTTTTATACGAAAGTTAATATTTTTTACTATTCGTAATTATATGCAAAATTTGTAACTATTTTGATGCTAATAAATTTTAGGAAACTTTTATTTCAATCGTCTTACGTTTTATTTCAATCCCGTGATATCGTAACACAATAGAATAATTTTTTACGATATGCACAAAAATTTTATGTTTGTTAAAGAATTAGTGATTCTTTAGAATTGCTTATAAAAAAAAAAATACTTAGTTATAGAGTTGATCTTGAACATTATAGGGTGGGATTTAGTTCTTTTTCTTGTATTGGATAAAAATATTTACCAGTTTTCAATAAATTTTTTAATACTTTTAAAGAAAATTTTTTGAAAACTCTTTTAATGAAATCATTTGAAGTTTCTAACTTAAGTCTTTTGTTTCTTGCATTTGGTTTACCTTCTGATTTCGTCTAATATTTTAGAATTCCAAAACTCTCCTCATACGATTTCTTATTTAACACATTCCTTTTAGTGTATTTTGATCTTTTTACATGCGTCTAAGTACAGCAACCCAATTGGAATAGCAGAATAATTATTGTTGAAGCACCTGTTGCCTGCAGTGTGTATATAGGAATAACACTCTCTTCACATAGGAAAAAAAATTTTGGAAATTTTGCTCAGGCCGCATTAGAAACCAATTACCAAAGGAATATTTTTCATATTTTGTAAAATCTTCTCTAATATTTAAAACGAATAATGATTTTCGAAGAACGTTTGCTTAAAATAATTTTTATTTTTATTAATGGGATTGATTTTTAAACTTTTGAAAATTGGAGATTTGCGAAAAGCGCAAAAAAACAATATGTAAATAATTTATGAGAATGGTGGAAGCGAAAGAAAAAACTAATAAAACTCTGTCACCTTCTGTTTAATGTGATTTTTTCATTTCTATTGTAAATCATTTTGTGATTGTAAGACGTCTGCAATTAGCAAAAGAAATACAAAATATTTGAAAATTAAAATTTTTAAGTTTTTATTAAAATCAATCAACTTACAGCCTACGGCTCAATTCTTTAAACTTTAATTCAAACATTCTAAATTTCATTTGTTTTCTTGTTTTTTTTTTTGGAGAATGATATAGTTTCAAAAATATTTAAATATAACTTGATGGATGTGTTAGTGTTGAGGTGGTTGTTGTAGGAATTACTGTGGGACTTGTATTAGGAGTTGTTTATGATGACATTGTTGGTATTAATGGGGGTTTTACAATGGGACTTGTAGGAGGACTTGCATTTGGAGTTGAAGGTGTAAAAGTTGGTGGAATAGTTGTTGCAGTTGGACTTATTGGGATTGGCACGGTAATTGTTAGCGGTGCCCCTGTTGTTGTTGTAAATTTATCCATTATCATTGGGATGAAACGTCCTTGAATACCATTATCTTTATTTGTATGTATTTTTTCACGAAATATCTTATAGTGACCATTGTTTTTGTTATTCTTAACTAAAATCATTTTAAATGAAAAATTAAAAAAAAATTTTTCCTTACATTTTCAGTAAGTGTTTGTTACCGGAAATGCAACTTATTACATTGACCAATAAAAGAAGGTATATTGTTACTTTTATGCTTTTCATTTTGGAAATATTTTTAATGATTTTAACGTGATTCTCATGGAATCTTTACTTTTTGCAGAAAGATTCGGATTGTGATGCAGTACAAATTTTTTTCAATCCTCACAAAACTTTTTGACAATTCGTACAAATTAACTAACTAAATTGTTTAAATTATTTTTCAAAACTAAAATTTTTTATATAAAATTTTTAGCTTTTATTTACAAAAGAAATGAAAGTTAGGACGTAGTCTTCAAAATAATGAAAATATTTTCTTCTTCTTTATTACCCTTAACTATTAAAATTGAAAATTTTTGAATAAGCTATTAAATTTATTATAAAAATATATAAACATTAATAAAACAAAAAATATTTTGAAATACACTGTACAAAATTATTGAAGAAAGTGAAACTATAATCTTGTGATTGAGATCATGTTTTGTTTTTAAATAGAGTCACAAAGTATATTTTAAATTTAAAAATGTTGACTAATGATAATTCCTTTTTACAATTGCAGAACAGATGAATAACGTAATCAAAGGACCAAGTCAAGGAACGAGTCAAAGTAGAAAAGTTTAAAAAAAAATTTTCCTCGAACTGAACTCGCACCAGTGAAATACCGCTTTCTAAACGGACGCTCTAGGCCAATAGAGTTACAGAGGTATGAAGAAGCATGTGAGAAGAGGTATGCATTTTTTTAAAGTGTGAGACATAGAGGAAAATGCTATATTATGAGTTAACTTTTAGCTTTCGTCGTAGCGCATCAAAAAAAAATTAATAACAAAAATTTTCGAGTTTTTTAAAACAAAATTTAAAAAAAAAAACCAAAAATTCTGATTTTGACGCGCTGTATTCCAAAAATTATGGCTCAAATAAAATTAATTGTAACATCAAAAATAAAGATCAATCAATCCCCTTTAAAATAAGCTTCAAATGATTCCTCTATGTTGCATGGTTCCGAAGTAATAAGCGTTTAAATAAATATATGCATGGAAAATCTGCTACCATTTTTTAACAGGCTGTAGCTTGAAAACAAGTTCCTCCTCCCGTTTATAAAAATTTTTGCTAGAAATTGATCAAAGAATCATCCCTGAAATTATTTGCCACCCTACGCGAAGCACCCTGTATAATACTTTTTTACGCCACTTTACTTGAAATTCACCATAAAAATGCGAAAGATGATTTTCTCACTGAAAGAAATTACACACTATTTTCAAAAAATTTCACACTATCAGCGTAATAATGCAGCTTGCTAGAAGTTTTACTTCATGTATAATATAAATAATTATTGTAAATCACTCTAGATTAATTTTTAAATTGCATAATTTCTTATTTTAGCAATAAAATATAATAATTAATAAATAAATGACCTCCTTATCACAGCAACAGGAACTACTCATATTAAGTATGAGTAATTACAAGTAATTACTCTTAACAAACACCAAGGGATAGTGACGCAAAACTATTAACACTATAAAGTAAGTGTGTTCTTTCAATATTTTTTTTGTTATTCTTAATTACACTTTAAACTTGAACTCGTTATTATTAAAGTTGGCAACACTTTTTCAATATAAAACAGAATAACATTTTTTGCTCGGTATAAATATTTTTAGGTAGTTTATTTCTGAGTTTAAACAGAAAATTTAGAAAAATAATTGACATATTTATTGCTAATGAGAACCGATAAAATATTTTCAAACACTTTAAGAGCCGCATTTGATTTTCTTTTAAATTGCCATCTCTAACAATTGGAATCAGCTATCAAAAAGAAAAACACGATTTCAAAATATTTTTTTTTTATTTCAATATAAAAAACTCGAAATCATAAGCATTATTAAACAATCAAAAATTATCCGGCCGCAATTTTATCCTCCTGGAGTTGTTGGGGGGAAAGTTGGAATTGGTGGTGGTGGAGTTACTGGTGGTGGTGGAGTTACTGGTGGTGGTGGAGGAGATGTTGTTGTTGGTGGTGATGTTGTGGGACTTACAGTAGGTGAAGTCGGTGGGAATGTTGGCGGAAAAGTCGGCGGAAATGTTGGTATAGGTGGCACAGTTATAGTTGTAGGGACTGTTGGTATCGGAACAGTAATTGTCATAGGTGCTCCGGTTGTTGTTGTAAATTTATCCATTATCATCGGAATGAAACGTCCTTGTATACCATCATCTTCATTTAAATGCATTTTCTCACGAAATATTTTATAACGACCATTATTTTTCTTATTTTTAACTATAAAATAATTTTATTTTAAAATTTTAAAATTTATTGAACTATTAATTGATAATTAAATGATATTTTATTACCGGAAATACAATCGATTACTTTCACCATAAATAGAATGCATATTATCACTTTTATATTTTTCATTTTAAAAGATTTCTGAATTTTTCTTTAAAGTGTTTAAAATTTTAATTAGAATTTTTATAGCTTATAATAAAACGTCTTAGTTTATCAATAGTTTTTATGCAAATGACTCGATGGTTAAAAATTAGTTTTAAAACTAACACAATTTAGGGGAAATTCTTAATTTTTATGCACAAGTGGAATGAAAGTTAAGGAAAAATATGTACAATAACAAAATCATGTTTTCTGTCTTTTTGCTTGTTGTTCTTTGTTGTTAGAAAACAAAATTCTTCAAACAAGAGGGTTATTAATCACTTTGGAGATAATTTTTCTTGCAGAACACTACAATGTAGGACAAAATTATTGTGCTGCTTATAATTCGTCTATGTTTTTAGTTCGATGCGCATTTGAATAGTAAATAATTCTTTTTTTTTCTCGGAATAAAATTTCTGGTTATTTCTGCGATTTTTTCGGAATAAAACAATGCGGAAATTGGAAAAATCTAAGGAGTGTTGAACTAACTCGTGATTAATTGTGAATAAATTGTATAAAGATGTTGTGATTTATAGTGTAGAATCAAGATAGATAAAACTATAGCTACTTCACCTTTGGAAAGCACTTTAAATAACTTTAAAGAAAGTAAAAAAGTCAATTGTAAATCAGAGTTTCTAATATTCTATTAAATCTAGCAGTAAACGTAATCTAGTAAAAAAAACGGGAACAACTAAGAACCCAAGTAACCGTCTTCAACTATTATAAGAACAGTGAAAATACTCTGATTTAAGTACGACGATCTTTCATACAAGGCTCAAATTATTTGAAAACTAAAGGACATTTATAGCCAAGACAAAATTTTGAAGTTTTAATAATGGAAAAAAAAACCTGAAAACTAATTAAAAATAAAGATACTATTTGGAGTCCATTTTAAGAGAATGCGAAACATGATGGAAAGAAGGACAGAAATCTGTCAATTATTGTCTGGAGTGTAGTGAAATGAGAAAGTATCTAATAAATGAGTAAGAAATAATAATTTAGTTTATGCTGCAACATTTTGGAAGTAGATTTACCAGGCAATTAGCCTTTTAATTTGCCTGATTGGGAACAGGAATGAAAAATGATCAGGACAACCGAGGAATCAAAAACGAATAGACGTGGGAAGAGTCTAGAAACTGAGAGTGTAAGGAATTTGCCATATCTTAGAAAGGAAAATGCCTATAAAATAGATTATTTAAAAAACTCTTCAGAAAATAAATTTTTTAATATTCTAATGGAACATTTTAGAATTAAAGTTTTAACTTATGTTGAAAATGAAAAACTGTTCCGGGGTTTCTGCAATTTTAAAAACTTCAATTTCTTTTCCATTTTCGATAGTCATAATTTTATGTTTCTTTGTACTAAACTTTATTCTTTAGAATGCATTCCTACAATCTATATTTAAGCCAAGAGACTAGGATCCCTTGAAGTCATGCTAACTAATATTCTTATTTGTTTAAGCTGAATTTGTAAGAACCCTTTAAGTAAGAAGAAGAAAAGAGAGAGAGAACTCTTTGTTCTTTAATAGTACATATTTCTCTTTTATAAAATTAATAACTGCCTTGGGTAAAAAAGTGCAAAAGGAAAAACGAAATTACAATTTGTTTTTTTTTTTTCTAAATTTAATTTCCACTTTTTTTTTTAATTTATTTGTCAATCATTATTAATATTTTCGCCTTAAATATTCATAAATAGAAAATCAAATAATAAAATAATTTTTTTATCCACTATTTGGTACTGTAACTGTTGTAGGTGTATTAGTTGGTATTGTTATAGTTTGTGGGGCTGGTGTCGGACCACTTCCTGGTTTACCACTTGAAGGTGGTGACATTGGTGGTAATGTAATTGTTGTTGGTGTTGTTGGAAGTGGAATTGTTATTGTCATCGGTGCACCAGTTGTTGTTGTAAATAAATCCATTATTAATGGTATAAAACGTTCCTGATAATTTTCTTCATCATTTAAATGCAACTTTTTACGAAATGTTATATAGCGGCCATTACTTTTATAATTTTTAACTACAATATAGAAAATGAAGAGTAAATTTTCATGTACAAAATTTTTTTTTAATATTTACCAGAAATACAATCAATAATATTCACTAAAATCAATACATAAATTATGAAATTAAATTTTTTCATATTTAAAAAAATTTTTTCTTTAAAATTTAAGTTTTAATTTTTAATAATTTAATAAAAAATAAATTTTTGCTTTGAAATAAAATAAGGTTTTAAAACTGTTTAAGTTACGAGAGAAAAACGTCCGTTTTATAGAAAGTTATTTTTAAAACTGATAACTTTTAGGGTTTCATATTCTTTGGGTCATGTCATTTACAACAGAAATGAAAGTATGAGAAATTCGATATTAAAAATAGCAGAGACAAAAAAAAATTTTTTTTTTTTTTTTTGCTAATTTATATTTAAAAATATTTGTATGAAATTTGTGTCAAGAATTAAAATATTTTTGAATAATATTTTCGCTATTCAGTAATCAATATTATCGCATAGGGCTGATCACATTGTACAGACAAAGATAACATAAGATCCTAATTGATAAATAACATGTTTTATTTTTTTGTTATTATTGTTTTTTTAATAACTGTGCTGTTTGTTTTAAAATTGTGTCAAATTTTTCTTTGTTTTTAAATCGCATAGTTACGAGTGGTTTGGTTTTTTTGTTTGGTAGGGAATTCTTTAGGAAGGTATTTGTAACTAATTTTTTTTTATCAGTCAAGAATTTTAAGGGGGGAAAGTTTGATGAAAGTTAATTGATTTGTTTTTTTTTTTTTTTTTGTGTGTCCTTAGTGACCCACATTTTTTTCATCTGTGCACAAATGAAATAAATGTAGGGTGTATAAAATGTGCTAAACCATTTTTATTGCATGTTTGTCGTTAAAGAAATAAACTGAGAAATTCCCAGTTTATAAACTTTAGGATGCCAGTTTTTAAAGTAGAACAAGAGCTTTCTTCAAGCAGCACGAGGTTACAGAAGAAATTATACACAAAATTAACGCAATTGATATGAATAATCCCGAACCTGTAGAATTGCACCAATAACCAATATACAACAAGATGGAGGTAGTGAAAGGTAGCTTGGGGGAATAGAGGAGCTTGTTACCAAAATTTTTCTTTCAAGATGGTGTACATGCAAGTAATCACTGGATTTCATTTTGAATAAATGAAATAAGGAGAAGCCAATAAGATCCAAAAAGAATAATGAATATATTTTTCTAGATTGCAGATTTGTACAACCGATACAAAAGTGCACCCAGAGCACGTGAAACAATCTAATGTGCCTGTCCTCTGTTTCACACATCCGATTGCACTCGCTCTAAACCAACCCTCGTAATAGGCCAGTTCACCTTGTCAGGTAACATAATATTTTCCTTCTCCTACGAGTGAGAACATCAAACTCTCCCAGAAGGTGTACTGAAGTTTCACAGAATCTAGGCCCAATTTATTAAGATTTCAAAGCTGCAATGCCCCGATAAGACTCCGGTGAGGATTTTCACCTGTTTCTCGCTCAAACCTACAACCTTCCTAAACCTAGTCATAATCTCCCAGAAGCTCCTTGGCCTATCGCAGCCTCAGAAGTCCCTTCTGCGAATCGACCGCCGCCTCTCTGATTCCATTTTTAGTTCCCAACGGACAGTATGTCGTTCGATTCTTCAAAACGGCTGTGAGGAGAAGTATTTGAAAACCTCTCTTCGCGTTCATCTCATTTCCTTTTACGCCCACACGACTTGGCATCTAACACAGAATGACATTGTTTCGACTACCTAATTCATTGAGTTTCTTAAGACAGCTCTATACTGTGGCTTAATCAGCGCTGTTATGGCAGCTCAGTTATCTATCATAATATTTTTTCGTCAGTGTTTATTATTGTCTATATGAATACAGTATATTATCAAAACCGAAAATAATTAGGACATGTTTTAGTGCAAAATCGAATCAGTCAATGTGTGGCTTGTGTCGTGTTTATTTTGTTAATGAAGCTCAAAAATTTTATTATTGAGCTGGACTATAATTTATTTATTTGCTTTAATCGAAATTAAATAATTTTGCAGATGAATATTTCATTTCAGTTTTCTAAAAATTAACACAGAATTACTGATTTAAGAAGATTGTCGTCATAAATTTTTGAATCGTTTTTGATTGATTGCTACCATCATAATTAATTTAAAAATTTTTAGAACATTTTTTTTACAAACAAAATGTTAACGTCCATTAAGAAGAATTAAAATGAAATAAAAGAAAGGTATAACACAAGAAACAGTTTTCGAAGAGTAGAAATAAGTTCAAAGGTAAGAAAGGCATAACTCTTTAACAGGTTAAAATCCTTATTCTTATTATTGAAATTAAAGTAATCTCTTTTTCTGAAATAAAATTGATGAGAAAAAGAGAAAAGCATTTAATTATTCAAAAAAAACAATATGAATCCCATTAGTTCTATGCCGATATCTTGAATTCCGTTCATAAATTTTTTATTACAAAGGCACACTAAATTTAATTTATATTTGACGTTCTTTAATCAAAAGTATCCTACGAATTGAAAATGTTATTTCACGATGTTTGTTGAAGAATGACGAATGGTAGAATTTGGGATGAAAGTTTGGCTTCCTTTAATGTCTACAGATTTTTTAATCTAAACATAACAAACAAAGATTACGTGTTCAGCATACTACTGAAATGAAAATTTTTATCGGTGATGATCGGTGATTAATGAATTTGCCTTATTTCATTGATGGTTTAACCACGACTTGATTATTTTTCATTATAATGTTTTTCAGATTTCATTCGAAGAAATCAGTTAGCTACAGCAGCAGCTATTATTTAAAGCTGCAAAATCTAATATAAAATAAGTGTTTTATAGGACGGCTTAGTGTGTCTCAAAATATATTTCATACATGCAAGGAAAATATCTTGAACGATGTGTATAGCAACATCGGACATACAAAATATTTTGTGATAAAAAAATTTTATTTTATATTGAGTTCAAATTAATTTTATTTACTTTTTTTAGTAATATCAATGTAAAAAAATTATTTATTCAACCTCCGGGTGTTGATGGCGGAAAAGTTGGAATTATTGGCGGTGGTGGTGGTGGTGGTATTGGAGGTGGTATAGGTATTGGAGGAGGTGGTGGTGGAGGTTCAATAGGTGGCACAGTTATTGTTGTCGGAACCGTTGGAATCGGAATAGTAATTGTTTGTGGTGCACCTGTCGTTCCTGAGAATTTATCAATAATCATTGGTATAAAACGCCCCTGAAAATCGTCATCATTGTCCAATAAATGGATTATTTTACGAAATTTGTTGTAACGTCCATCATTTCTATGATTTTTAACTAAAAAATAAAAACATTTCCAAATGAAGCACTTATTATAAACTGAAAATTATTTTGTTTTTACCAGAAATGCAATTCACAGTTTTTATAAAAATTAATATGAAAATAATAAAATTTACTTTATTCATTTTTTTGGAAATTTAGATTAATAAATTTTCGGTCTTAATTACAGAATATTTTTTAAGCTATATAGGGTTTAACTAGAGAACGTCCTCTTTCTTTCTAGTTTATTGCAAAACTACTGTCTTTAAAGAAAAATCGTAAGGAAATTAAAAATGTAAAATTAATTCAGAGACAAAAAACTAGATTATTTTTTTAAAATTTAGAATTTTTTTTGCCAAATCAATGATTTATGTTCCATTTCGAAATTAGTATTGGAAAGTATATTAGGAACCATCTTTTATAGCTTTGCTATTCAAGCTATACATGATCAAGAGGAGAAAAATATTCTCAAAGGGAGTTGAGCATTAAAATTTATATGTAGAATTTTAAAATTCTGCACTTGGAAGGAGTCATAGTAAGATTTTAAATTGACATATAATTTTATTTGAGTCATACATATAAATTTTCAAGATGCTTATAATCATGCTTGAGACATCATTTTAAAATTTGAAATACAACTGGGTCTTAAATTAAATTTTTTACAACAAATTTATTGCTTTTTTTTTAATCATTCATGTTTTATAAAAATGGAAAAATTTATAATTATTTATCCTGCAGTTCCTGGAGTCGTTGGTGGAAAAGTTGGAATTGGTGGTGGTGGTGGTGGTGGGTTTGGTGGTGGTGGTGGCGGTGGTGGAGGAGGTGGTGGAGGTTCAACTGGTGGTGTAGTTGGTGGTGGTGGAAATAGTGGTGGTTTAACAGGAGTTGTAGTTGGCGTTATCGGTGGTAAAGTAATTGTTGTTGGTGTTGTTGGAATTGGAACAGTAATTGTTTGTGGTGCACCTGTTGTTGTTGTAAATTTATCCATTATCATTGGTATGAAACGCCCCTGAAAATTATCATCATCATCATCTATTAAATGCACGATTTTACGAAATTTGCTATAGCGTCCATCATTTTTATGATTTTTAACTAAAAAATAAAAACATTTCCAAATGAAGCACTTATTATAAACTGATAATTATTTTGTTTTTACCAGAAATGCAATTCACAGTTTTAATAAAAATTAGTAAACAGATTATAAAATTTATTTTTTTCATTATTGTTAAATTAAGGCTTTTGCCTTTTATTTGAAAAATATTTTTTTCTAATAGACTTTGTTTTGACTTAACAATTTTAATAAAAAAAAAAGCGTCTGCTTTGCTAAAAGTTTATACAAAAACTGATTTAGTTTAAAAAAGTAAAAAATATTTGCCAATCACTAAAAACCAGAGGTCCTAAAAACATAAAAATTTTTTTTTAACGAAAGAAAACAAAATGAAATTATTGATTTTTCTAAATTAAATATTTTTATTATTCCGAACATTCTTATTCAAATTAGCTATTAAATAATATTTGTAAATAAATGTGTGTTAGATCATTAAATAACGAAGATGATTACTAATGCGAAGAAATAAAGGATAGAAGTCTTAAGGTATACGACAGAGAAAGTACATTTTTTTCGAAATTTTACTTGACAATTAAATAATATTATTATGTATAGTAGGTCACCAATATTCATTTGGATAATTCGTAGCCTATTTTATTAAAAAAAATGTGTGAAAATTCGATTTCAAACAGGAAATATGTCAATAATTTTGCTTCCATATCTTGACTATTTAAAAATATTAAACAAATATCAAAGCATCAACCTCATTTTATTCGATGTGGTCTGAATTTACAGTTTCTTTTTGAATCAAACATGTTCGTTTGTTGAAGACTTTTGAATGATAATCATAATTTGAAATTAATTTGGAATTTTCAATCGTGAAGTTGGTTTATTTCAAACAGCTATTTCTAAGCTGTTTTATTTAATTGTTCGATTTTTTAAAATTTATCAATTAGAAAAATATTATTATAATTTCAAACATGGATCGAACATGTTCGTTTATAAAAATTTTTTTTTCAATGTTTACTATCGAAAGCGCCGTTTTCTTAATTCTCAAAGCAAATTTATGAAGAATTCCATTATAATTCTTGAATTTTTCATATAACCAAAAATTATTGAACAAATATCTTGTATAAAAATAATGGCAGCTGAGTTGTATTATACAACCGCATTTATATTTCAATGTATTTAAAACGCTAACACAAATTTAGTATGTAAGTATAAAATTTTGAGAATTGTTTTATTTTTGAATTGATTCCTTTTAAATTTACTAGTGATATGGGTAATAAATTTTTTTTTTTATCGTAATATAATTTTGATGTGTAAAGCTTTTGAGAAGTCATCGGCATAAATAGCTTACAGAAACCTTAAATTTTGAATCTTTAATAACAAAAAAAAAGCATATGTATAACATACAAATATAAAAGTTCTGTTATTAGAACCTTTGAGAATAATTTAATTTAAAACATATTTTTAAACGGTAAAATCATAAAGAGTTCATTCAATTCCTAAAATATATTCAAACTTATTCATTTATCTAGAATTTTATTGTATTTCAGTAGAATATTTTTTGTGGTAAACGTTGGCAAAACTTTAATGTTATTGTAATTCCATAGAATTAATATAAAAATATTATGAAAAAAAAATTAATTTATTTATTTTATGTAAAAAAGGTTAATCTAACAGTATAAAAATCTTGAATATCATAAACAAAATATTTTTACAGATCAATTTGTTAGTAACTACTTTAAGATGAAATGTTGTTTGGTGGGATAAAATTTTTTTTTTTTGTTTAAGATGCGAATACACTTCGTAATATCTTCTAAATAGGTCAGTTCGGCAATACTGTGTTAAATTCAGTGAATAAATAAATAAAAACCTGTTTTTATTTAAGGATTGCTCAGGTCAAGTATTTTATCAGCATGAATTACTGTTATCACAATGTTATCTGGTTAAAAGCCAATACCGTCATTCTTTATCAGCTTTTCTTTTATAAGCTTTATCAGTAAATTGGCAATACGGTATCAGTATAATCCCGAAATTTAAGAAGAAATTCAGAATATGAAAATGAAATATTAAAATAAACACAACATAAGGTCTTATAACCTTACCTCGTAACCTAGAGTAGTGCACACATGTTTCTAGACAAGAATACACACAGTAGAGCATTAGAATGAGTTTTATCTATTTTAAATTAATTATTCCATTCAAATGCTCAAAAATGTAGGTTCTTGTAATCGCCAATTAGTATTTACACTGACAGTTCCAAGGTCCGGACGAAATTTAATTATCCGGATGATTCGAATAAAAGGCTCCTTTTTGGAGTTCTTTAGCAATATTAGAGTAGAACTGATCTCAACATACTTACTTAGAATAAGAATGGCATTTTCAATTTTTTAAGAATAAGAGAGGTAGAGAGCTTTTTTAAGCAAATGAAGAATTATTATTATTCTGTCACGAAAAAAAATCTGTGGACAGTGAAATTAAAACAGAAAAATTCCTTAATGTTCGTATAAAATAAAGAATCATAAGGCTGAATAAACTTAGATTAACAGCATTAAATTAAAGAATTTTATTATAGAAGTACTTGATGTCAACAAATTAATGTTATTATTCTACTGCTCTTAACATTATGTAAAAATTTTCATTCACAAAAGCGTGGTATGGCTTTACATTTCGTTACTGAAAAAAAAACACTTACTTTCTAGTAAAAATTCTCACCTTTGTGATTGACCTTAAAATTCTAAAATGTAGAATGCAGGACACATTATTGCAAAGTATTGATTTTTATTGAGGATCGCAAATAAAAAGCATACACATAATAAATGAATCGCTATTTCCGATTAACACACATTTAAAACAAATTAATCTATAGTTTTTTTTTGCGAAATGTGCTTTTTGTAGGCATTTTTGCCTATAACTATGTGAAATTTAAGATTTTAATGATTCTGAAGTTTAGATTCATTTCTTTTTATTCTTTTGTTTTTTTCAGATAATTAAAAAATTCAGATGAATTGATCGCATAAAAAACTTTTTGCATACTGTTAGGCGAAATCTCGTGAAAACAAAAATAGTTATAGTAGATGTAGATAATAAATTATTTGCTTATAAGTCTATGTAACCAAAGTTAAGGGTACTAAAATAATTGAAACAATTCAATTCTCCATGTTCCTTTCGAAATATACGTGTGTGTCTTTATTAAAATATTTTAAAGAACAGCCAATAATGTCTTCAATACCAATATTCAATATCTCATTAATATGATTCTAGTTGATATAATTACAGTTGATAATAATTTAAAGTGCATAATCGTTTTTTAAATAATTAATAATTATTAAGTGGTCTCTTAATTTAATACATTATGTTGTCTTTTAAATCACAATTAAATCTAGATAACCAGCATCCGGATGAGAGGAAGATCCTAATTAATAATATCATTTTCGAAATCATTTGATTTTTATTTAATTGACGGAATCTTAGTTTCGTCCTTAATAAATTAGACCAATATTTTGAATGCGTTCAACTTTTATAGTAATTCTGAATATATGGGTAAGCTGAATTTATTGAAAATTAAATGAGTGAAACCGCCAAAACTAAAATTAAATTCAACTATTTAACTTGAATTGAATACTAAGTAACATATTTAGGTGTACTAGGCAATTCTAAAAGTTGAAAATATTATCTCGATGTGCTCGAATTCCTCGTATCCAAATTCAGCTGTTTAAAATTTTCATTTATTCTTTTTATAATAATTTAATAATTTATATAATATAGTATGTAGTGCGAATAATTTGGTGCAATTCAGTCTAAATTAGGAACTGAGTAAGGTTTAAGAATTTCTATACGACAAATACTCTTGGCCATGGCATTCCGTTTTTCGTTTAAAGACTCTCTTAAACAAAAGAAAGTTATAGCATTCGATTGATAGAGTTTTGAGTGTTCGTTATAATAGAGATTTCACTGCATATGGCACTTTTAGCTTGTGCATCTTTCATTCTTGAAACCATTATTTTAACCATTGTAAATTATTTCAGGTGTATATACAACTGGAACATAAAGAACACCATTGAAATTCTTTTGAACATTTTGTATAATATGTCGTCGTCGTATATTTTTTAATGGTTGTCGATTAAAAGCACGACGTCTTGGTTGTTGTCTATAATATAAAGGTTGTCGACTTTGCCGATATATAATCGGTTTATTTTGAACTTGTTGACGAAGATTTAATTGTGTCCTTGTTCTAATTGGTGTATTTTGAAAAGAACCAGGAGTTGATGGTGGAAATAATGTTGCCGGTGTTGTTGGTACAAATGTTGGTGTTGTTGGAACAATTATTGTTGGCGGTACTACTGGTGCAGCTGTTGTAAATTTATTATTGAAATGTGATGAAAAAAAACGTCCTTCTATTTTATTTTTATGCATTTTATTACGGAACGTGTTGTATTGGCCGTTCGTCTTATAATTTTTAACTAAAAATTTTTAATTTTTGATTAGAAGTAATTTAATAATTAAGAAATTTATTATGAATACCTGATAGAGAATAAGTTGAACTTATAAAAAATATTACGAAAATTATTAGGTCTATTTTTTTCATATTTATAAAAATGGTAAGCTTGTATCCTCGTATTTAATTGTAATATTTCGGTAGAATATTTTATTGTAACTGATGAAAAATTGAAAAAATTTTGCCTTTATATAAAAATTTATTAAAACAATTATTTTGTATGGTAAGTCATAATAAAATGTTTACTTTTTTACACCTTAGATATTATCAATTTATTGTTAAAAGAAACATTGATTGTTTGAAGTTGGGCTTGGATTCGTCATAGTGTATTGTCGTGATATTCAACAATAAGTGATTTTTTTTTTATTAAAAGTTTCCTATATAGTAAAAGAAAATGAAAATATAGCACATTCGTGAATTTGAAATTCAATTATATTGATAAGTGAAGTTTTTTTTTGTTTTCTTTAAAATAAGATTATAAGTACAATGGTAATTTTTTATTAAGCGATAAATGCAATCGATAAATTATGTTTTTATAAAAGACTTTAACACACTCTATTGATTTTAAAGCAGTTTCTTGTAAGTTTTCAGAAAGACAAAACAAATTTGAGAGAAATCATTTCTTAGAATCATGAAAAATTTTCACTTTTATGGTACAAGGATTACCATCTGGTATGATAACTACAGTGGAATAAAGAAAAAAATTATCAAAATTATATTGGATTGTAAGACATTGTAGGGAGGGTTGTTGTTTTAAAATATAAAAGAATGATCGAATTTATAAGACAAAGCGTAATTCAAGCTTAAATAGGAAACAATATTTTAGTACTATACAGATATTACAAAATTAATCTTTCGAAGTGTTCCAATTTAATCTTCCAAAATTTAATTTTAAAAATTATGGAATTTTGATCATGTGAAATCATTTGAAATACAGTTGATGTTAAAACCGCAGTTGATGTTAAAACTGGAATGCGTGAGAAATACATATAAAGAGGGCAATCTGGATCTTTTGGAACTCCTTAAATACAAGTTCAATTGAACATCCTTGTCCCACTAATATTCTTCATAATCCACTATCATTCGGTAATTCTTCTGTAACGAGAAATATTTCAAAAATATTCCATTTCATTTGTAATTTACACTTAATTTATAAATCAAAACCATAAATTTATTTTGTATTAACTGATTAGCTGAAAGACAAAGTATGATTGAGCCTAAAACTTCTTATAATAATCATCAACTATAAAAAAACTATTTCCAATTTTACAACCAGAGTTAATCATTTCCAATTTTAAAAAACACTTTTTTTTTTAGTAATAAAACTTTTCTGTTGGTAACCCTGTTCTAAGTGTAAAACTGAATTATGATTGACAATAAAATAAAATTTTTGATAGAATGCGAAATATTGGCAAAGAGGATAAGCTTCATTACAATTATTAGATGAAAACAAATAATAATTTATTATGTATGTACGTCCAAAATTCTAAATTAAACGCAAAGAGTGTGAATTGATGAACAGTAATTAGCTAAGCGAGATGTAATTGGAAAAAATGATTGAAAATGAAACTACAAATTATCGTAACTTTCCCGTTCGAATATTTTATCTTTCATTCAATTCTCGAAAGAATTTGAGAGAGTTGTATGAATGGCTATTATACGGTCTCATAAGTAATCTGGTTTTCCAGTCTGTATAAGTTACTGTTGTTGGCCAAGAATGGGTATTAAATATGATACCATAGAAAGCTTTTTTACATTATATTCTTAACTTTCAAGATGTTACTTACAAAATTTTGTACAAATAAATAAAGCATTTCTTTTGTTTTTTCAAATTATTTGTCGAATTTAATTTATTTTCCATTTAAAATGTATATTTTTTATCATATTAATTGTTCGTTTACCTTTTCGTTAAGGGTCATGATCAGTTCAACCACGGAAGCGACGACGACGACGACGGCGACGACGTCTTGATCTTCGTCTTCTTGGATAGTTTCGGCGACGCCAGCGACGACGACGACGACGACGACGTCTTTGTATACGACGACGAGCTGCTGCTCTACGTCTCAATCTTCTACGTAAACGTGCAGCACGTCGGCGATTTCTTCTTCTACGTCTTGCAGCTCTCCTTAATACCCTACGCCTTCTTCTTTCAATTCTAGCACGTAATTTGCTATTTCTTCTTTGCATTTGTCTACGGCGTTTAGCTATACCACGTCTGCGAGCTTTTAAAAGTCTTCTGATTTTGCTTCGATTCCTCCTACGAACTTGACGATGATAACGACGTCGTCTCCTTGCAGCTTGTTGACGGTTACGTCTTGTCTTGGATAATCTCTGTCTTCGTCTTAGTTGATTCCGTATATATTGTCGGTGACGAGATTGAAGTCTTTTAAATCGTCTCGTATTTCGTTGGGAAAGTCTGCGTCTCTGGTTTGTTCTTCTTAAATTATAACGATTCCTTTGGAAAGTTCTACGTCTTTGTAGCTGTTGCTTTCGAACATTTTCTTTTTGTTTTTCTTGCTCTTCACGGATAATCTTATTTTGGCGACGCCTTTCTAATAATATTTGTCGGCGTAATAAATTTGCTTCTCTTTGCGCTTTCAGCAACTGGCGTCTATCGCTTCTACTAAGCTGGCGCGCGGAGTTCCTATTGTTGGATATCGCATCATTCTCGAAATCTATATTTTCAGGTGTTATGGCAGTAACAAAATCTAAATTGTTTTCCAAATCATTTCGATTTCTCCTCTGTTTTCTATCCTCTTCATCATCAAGATCTATTTGAAATTCAAGATCATCCTCATTAATGTCTAAATCTCCAAATCTATTTCCTTTGTGTCTACCATCTCGATCGACATCATTGAATTCATCAACGTCATCGTCATTATTTGTTACAGTTATTATTGGTTCATCACTTGATGGACCAGATAATATATTAAATATTTGTCGCCCCGATTCACCCTCTTCTAGTCCATGTACTGCAGCTGTTGTAACCAGCAGTAGTAGAAGACAAATATATTGAATTCTCATACTTAAGAATCCAATTTATTTCATGGCTTCTTCTGAAATGAAATTTGTGATGATTACTATGAATGATATGTTGTTTATACTGATTAAGTTTTATCTCAAAGCGTCTTTTATATCCAAAAATTTTCTTAATTTTTATTCTTGTTTTCCATTTTTTTCATATAGATGCTGATTAACATCGAGTGTTCGAAATTCTAACATTGATAATACATTTACGAGAAATAGGAAGCAAAAACAAAAGTCACATTAACATTTTTTTTCCTCTCTTACAAGTATTCGAAAATTTTTACGGAATTCAAAATTTACATGAATCAAGGAGCAAAAAAAATTAATCAATGAAAAGCTAACGACTGCTTATAAATTTACATTCTAATCTACTTAATAGTTTGTGTTCTAAGTTCTAAAAATTCCTATACATATTTAATATTTGAATAGTGTGTGAGTATTAAAAAAATCATAAATTCTAAAATAAAAAGCTAATAAGCCGTTATAATTTTGTAACACACAAAGATAGAAAATTTGCGTAAAGTTCTATAATCTAATAAATATAAAGTTTAAGTTTTCGATTTATAGAAAAAACGCAACAAATAAAGAATTTGAAAAAATAGCAAAAATAATTGTTTGTCGTTTTTGTAGCAATAAATTATGCAATAAAATTGTGAATTCATCGTTTCAGATAAGTGAAGTATGAGCAAAATGTTTTAAGAACTTTACAAAAGTGGATTTTAGTGGTACTGGTCAGCACCTAGCAATCTAAGTTCCTGTTCCGTGCCTAAACGAAATTTTATTATTTTAGCATAATAAAAATTAAGGCTTCGCAACAATTGATCATCAAACCTAATTTAAAGCATTCGAATAATCTCGTAATTCGAAAGAACTTTAGATGGAAAACTGACAGTCTTGCCAAATTTGTGTTTCATGTCAATTACCTTTAATCCTTGAAAATATTTGTCAAATTTCGAACTTATCGGGAAAGTCAATGCCATTTTCTAAAACCTAATGCAACTTCAACACTTGATCATTCGTTATTTGATCAATGTAAAACGCACATACAAATTTTAATTAAAATCAGTTAATCGAAATTGGGATACACAAATGTACGGCTAGGTCGATGACTTTTAAAAATAGTTTAGTAGTAGTTAAGTTTATTCTGTATCATGAAAAAATTAACCTTCCCTAAAAGCTTGAGGTATAAAATTTCGTACCATAACAATACTTCTCTTATTATTTTAATGCAAGACAGCCGTTTATAATAATACACAATATAGATAAAAATAAAAATTGGGAAAACAACAAAAAAACTGGGTTGGTCAATCAAATTTTGTTCAATGTTAGTTTTTCATAGTTTAACACGAGATTTCGCACTTTCAACTTTATTAAAATATTCTTACAATAAAAAAAAATAAAGTATGTAGGAAAGGTGCTTCTTTCTAAAACATTCTATTGAATGATTGTTGACATTTTTATACCCGTACGAACGTATGTTCGAACTATATACTAAATTTGCCTTACCGTTTGTAACACTAAGAAATAATGCTCTGAGATATAGACTTAAGTGTATGTTTTTGATCAGCGTCGAATTCGGAGTTTAATTAGCTTTGTTTGTCCGCCCGTCCGTTCGTCCCAGCGGTAGCTCAAAAACTAATTAAGCAAAGTTCGTCAAATTTTCACAAATGATTTATTGTAGTAAGTGCCATATTTTATTTGGACATGATCAGGGTACTGGTTCGGGTAGCTGTCCTACAACTTCAAAATTTATTTAGCTATATCTGAGAAACTATAAAAGCTATGGTATTTAAATTTCACACAAGCAAATACATTAGTAGGGCCAATGTGCCTGATAAAAGTCGTTGCAATAGCTTGACTGCTTCTGGTACCTGCCATACAACTTTAAAAGTTATTTGGCTATATCTCAGAAACTATAAAAGCTGTAATATGGATATTTGACACAAGCGAATATATTAGTATGGCCGATGTGTTTGATCAAATTCCTTAAAATTGCTTGAATCTTTCTGTTAGCTGCCAGACAACTTCAATAGTATTTTGGCACACACAGTATTTTGAAAAAAACAGTACTGAAATTTTGCTAATATGGTAATACGGCAACTCAAAGTCATAGTCTGTCCCATAGTCAGTTATGGCATATTTATTCGCACATAGGATAACAAGTTCGTACGGGTATCACAGAGTTGACAAGGTCAACTCTATTTTCTCTCGTTTTTTTTTGCATTTCGCATTAAATGATCATTTATGATTGAAGAATGACGTCTGCAAAATTAATAGTTGTTATATTTAGCATAAATCTAAGTCTTCGTAGCATGAATAGTTTTTATAAACTTTATTAAGAATTAATTTGAATATCAGCAAAATTTAAAAACTAAAATTCCTACATTAATTAATTTTTCTAAGATTTTTTCCCTTTTATCTTGTGCTTTTCTTGCCTAATCTCCTGGTTTTTTCATTTAATATCATAGTTTATAACCTAAGCTGATATCAGGCCAAAATCAATCTTATATTTTATTAAGTTGAAATTATTGCACATGTAATATCTTATAAAAAATTAACCTCCTGTAAAACTGGACCAGTAGCCAGTAAATTAAAAGACGGGGCAAAAGATCCTTTTGTTTTTAAATCCTATTTAAAGCTATTCAACGAATCTATCGCTTATTTTACGACGAAGCACGATCGTCTTACTTTCTGTTTCCTCCGTTTCTCTCGGATTATGAACAAAATTTATCTCTCGTATATAAATTTGAAGCAATTGCAATCGAATTAGAGATGTGGAAGAAAGGGCATCCAGTAGAATTTGGCAAAGAGAGCTCAAACGAACATAGTCAAGGAAAGTTCTTGGATCTGGATCCTGATTGGGAACTCAAACTATTTTTGGTCATACTCGAATAAATACATTTATATGGGATAAAGGTGAAAAGGACATCATACACAAATATTTCAATCGATTTCGAGATACTGATGAGATCTAACATTTTTGGATTCCTGGGCCACAGGAAAGATTCTGAAGGACATGCAAAAAAATTTATCCAATATAATCTGCTTGCATAGAGACTAATATCTTTTTAAAAAATTTATTATTAATAATATTTTTCAGGATCTTTATTCAGTGAAGGCTCATATTTCGTTAGGTTCGAAATTTTCTTCAGATGCTGTTAATTTGAACTTATTTCGAAAAACCACATGTTTAGCCCAATCGTAATCACTTCACCTTGTTATATTAAATTGGTGTTATTTTATGATGTTAGAAAGTAATTTCTTTTGTAAGAGGTTAGAACTAAAATATTTGCTTTCCTACCATTTCAAAGCGTCTGCGGCTTTTTTTACAAATAACGTGAAGGTGCGTCGCGTTGGAACGAGGATTCTAATTGCGCTCTCACATGTCTAACATTAATTATGGTCCTCTATGCTCATCAGTAATATAAAATTATTACAATATTTTCAAGTTTTCTATTACAAATTTATAAAATTATAATACAAATAGATCTATAAAACTTAAAACGATTAAGCACAAATATTTCAACTATAAAAAAAATGCGCAATTCATGTTTACGTCTGTAACAAAAACCAGTTTGCTAATATTAGATTTAAAATATTTCATTTTAACATAAAAATGTTAAAATTTCATTTATGAAAATGGGTACAATTTATAACAATATTAAGGTTTTTATGTGATTATTAAAAATTCAGTGTTTTTAGTATAGTGAATAATTAATTAATTAAAAAAAATCCCGCTAGGGTTCAAATACCTTTTATATATTTATTAAAAATTTTATATTTTAGTCTATTGATTTTCTATAAATATGAAATCTGGGGGGTTCATTTAACCTATACATAAATAAACAGTGAATAAAAAATAAATTGTAAACTGTATAGACGACAAAAAAAATTTAAAAGATTTTTGAACTTTTATTTTGACTTGATTATGTTTTTATTTATTTTTTTTTTAGTTTGGCATTTTTTTTCTTTAAATAACCCAGTGATATTAAAAATTTGCACATTACAATAGAAGAAAACATCATTATATTATGTTAGTATGTTAAAATATTAAAATTTTATATGGATTTAACAAGAGACAAAAATAAGAAGGAAAAAAATGATGTGAACAGCACATAACCGGCCCCAATATATATTATTTAGTTAAGTGAAAGTGTTAAAGAAGATTATAAAAATTCGTTTTAAGCACTTCTTTACAATTTTAAGGACATTATTAAACTTTTAGAGAATATACCAAGAAAAGTGCAAATTTGGCTCTTAGTCGAGTTTCGCTTTGTGCGAACTCAAATATTACCAGACTCAAATATTCAATTACAAAAAATTCCAGCAATTAGTTTCGCAAATATGGAAAAATATAGGCAATCGGTTCCTAGTTTGGTTTTCGTGCCTTGATATATCAAAAAAATTTGTAGGTTCATTGCTTTTATAACCCAAATTTTGAAATTACCCCACAAAAAAGCTTAGTTCCCGAGGTCTGATATATCCCAAAAGTTGATCAATCCTTACAAGCTAAAACGAACTCACATATAAAATTTCATCATTCAGCCGAACTTGAGATAAACGCTTCCACACGCAGACTGACAAACAGATCGACGTCTCTCTAAAAAATAGGTTATTTACGCTTCCCTACTATTGAGAAATGCGTTCCCACCGAAAATCCGACATCCAAAATTTGGTGCCATCACATAACCCCCCTTATTGTATGCAATGCTGTCTGCAAAAAGAGAAAAAGAGAGAAAGAGAAATAAAAAACAAAACATATTCGAAATCAACTAATTTGAATTTTTATTGTGTTTTTCGCATTTTTCAGTATTGTTTTAATGAAATATTAGGCGAAAATTAGCCATTTTTTTGATTTCATATTTTAATAGTTTTATCCCGTTATAAATAATAACGTGAAAACATTTTTTTCTCTTATTTTGTGATGTCATAATGATAAATGACAGAAGGTTTGTGTTTGTATTAGTTTTGTTCTTTTTGATATTTGTCAGATTTACTGACAATACTGTTATAAAAAAAAAAAAATTGTCTAATAATTTTAAGTTTATATAATTCATTGACATCTGGTGGGAGCATAACGTATATAATATAGGGCAGGTAATAAGAAAGTAGGTTAAATTAAAATTAAAAGTCTTTAACCCAAAATAATTTTTAAAAACTTGCATAAAAGTGGAAATCTATTTTTAACTTAAGAGTTAAGATCCGTTCCAGAAAATAACATCGATTGGACTGTCGGTTAATTTAATTCAATAATTAATTGATAAACCAAATAGCGCCTTTATTATGTACATACGAGTATAAGAGTAGTGCCTTTAAAAACTGTGATTCCATTAAATATTGGCTTCCTTTTATGTAGTGAACATATTTTAAACTTGTGCTTCTTCTGCCTCATAAGAAAATTCTTAGTCAAATAAAATACACCAAAACCTCGATTTGCGTCGGTAATTGGGACTTAAAAAAGACAACGCACGTCGAAACGACGCAGATCGAAATTATTTTTCCCATATATTTATACCATATTTTTGTTAATTGGTTCCAGAATGGTAAATGTTTATAATAAAATTAACTAAAATTATATAAATAACAAAAACTTTATTTCAAAATGATATTGCTTGTATTGGGGTAGCAGTTTTTGCAACTCTTTTATTTGATCAGCATCTCTTTTGCAAATTGTTCTCATTGTGGTAGTAGCTACACCAAGTTTTTTTGCGATTTGAACCGCTTTTTCCCCAGAATCAAAACGTTTTAAAACTTCTAATTTTAGTTCTAAACTAATGTTCCGTTTTCGTTTTAGACTCATTTTACTTTTTGCAAGAAAAAGAATTGAAATCAAAATAATTTTTTTTTTTATTTCTCAAATTTAAAATAATAAAAAAATTTTTCAACCACACTGCAGTTATGATTAACTACACAAAACTAACTTGTTTATATTAAAAATTGTTAGCTATGGTGAAGTATGGTAAAGAAAAAGGTAAATTGCCTTTATATAAAATTTGGCAACTAGCTTGGTTTTTTAAGTTGCCTTCTAAAATAAGGAGAAAATCCCATTTTTTGTATAAAAGTTAGCAACGCAAATCGGAATATTCAGCAACACAACTTCGAAGTGACTAAAATTTTAGAACGACTCAATTTCGAAAACGACGCAAATTTAAATGACGCAAATCCAGGTTTTGGTGTACATGTGGTTTATTTTGAGTGTGATTGTAGTGTGTGGTGTGTTAGTGGAATCAAATTGTTGCATTTGAAATCTATTGAAATAGCTGAAATATAGTAACCGTAAGAAAAAGTGAGCAAACTAAGTGATTAAACTGAGTTAAGAGCAAACGAAGACAATTGAATACCCCTTGTGAACTTACCATAAAACTTTGCATCCAACTACAGTTTATACAAATTTATACAAAATTTTAAATTATACATTAAATATATTCTTTATTTATAATAAATGAGTAAATGAAAATAATAAATTATTTATAAATAAATATTGAATGAAAATATTTGTAATGCTACGCCTATATTCTTATAACGTAGACTTATTTTTCTTGAAATCTGATTTTTGTTCATTTAAAATGGGGACATCTAAAATTTTTCCAATATCACGTTTTGTATTCCTTCTTTTTTGTAAAATTTGAAAATTTTTATTTATTTCTTGCAATATATTATTATAACGTTTACGTCTTTTATGACGGCGGGATTTTAAACGATTATTTACTGAATTACGTCTTTTAAGATTACTTTTACGTTTAACTGAATTTTCATAATTTAATTTCGATAAATAATTTCTATTTCGTAAATATTTCAAATTTTCATTAAATTTACTTCTAATTTTTTGAAATTCTTTTGAATTTTTAGCACCAACTTGCAAATTTAACGGTTTATTACTATTAAGATCAAAAACTCTTACAGCTCCAGCTGGTAAAACTAAAGGTTGTCCATTTGGTGAATGTAATGGAATATAACCGATAATATGCTGTGGATGTATATTAGATTGCTGTAAAACAGAGAGATTAGCGGGTACCAATACAGCTAAATTAGATAATTGTGAACCTACTGCAAATATAAGCTTATTGTTCTCTTCATCATTAGGAATATTTTTTGTTTTATTGTTTGATAATTCGTTTACATCGGTTTTATTAACTTGTATTGTTTTTGGTTCTTCACTGACATAATCCTTAATAAGTTTCGCTTTGTTCAAATTTAATGGTCCACCATTTAACAATTCTTTTATATTATTTACTTTGACAAATTTTATTGGTGAAAGATTGTCCGCAAAAAATTTTTTTCCCTCTAAAATGAAAATTTTTTAAAAGTAGAATTAATTCAAGAATAATTAAATAAATTGAAAATAATTAAATACTTGCCAATTAGAGATAAGCAGATAGCGAAAAATTGTAGCAATAAAACTGCAATGTGCAGTTTATTCATTTTAATATTTTTTGATATTGTGCTGCCAACGTTTTCACTTAACTAACGCTAATGATAAAATTTATTTAGTAATCTACAGTTTATATTAGTTTGCAAAGAAATGATTCTGGACAATTTTTTGGTGGTAGAAATTTCTTTTTTGTCATTTTATTGAAATTTCTGAAAATAAAGTTAATCCATCTATCATCAGGGTTTCACTTTTTTTTTATATATAAAATTAATAGCGGTTTCAAAACACAATTTAGGAATTCCCGCCTTATAATTTGTCACGAAGAATGAGTGAGAAGAAAATTTTCGAATTAAGTATCACACTTTTTCTTTAAATGAGAGTAAATATGATTGGAGCAAAAATGAGAAATTGAATTAAAAAAAAATCTCTGATGGTTGGTTTTTGCTAAGGTACGTACTATCTGATGAATCTGATCTGATCTAAACAATAGAGAAACGTAGTAAAAGTTGTAAAATAATAATGTCAATTTTTTCAAATGGAACGTATCGAACAAATTGCTTAGATCAAGTCTATAACTCTTACGTCATAAAGCGTAAAAACAGAGCATAATGGAAAAATATGGTTAAAAAGCTCCTTATAAAGCGAGTGCTTCATTTATCACATTCAGTTAAAAGTTACAATGAAGTATATTAATTGTCTTTGTGTCTTTTTTAATTTGTAGACAATGATAAGCATAATAATTTCTAGACTTTTCACATATTTCACGCGGAACGTGAATTTACGTATTACCATTTTTATTAATGAGCTGTTTTGATAATTTATGCGCACTAATTTGTTACAATTTAGAAGTGTTGTATTGGTTTTTTTTAGACCAATATATGAAAAGAAAGTCATTAGAAAGTAGTATTTTTCAGCTTTCCTCTCTGATTTTAAGAAAATCAAAACAAAAGTGAAATTGATCTTTTGTTCATTCAAACCAAGAAGACCAAATTAATTTTGTCACTCTATAATTTGAATTTAAAAGTAAAAATTTGAATGGTCTTCTAAATTATTTGCTTCAACGTGAAAAATTTTGTACATAGATGTATTATCATCAACGTTCTTAGAGTACTGGGAGTAAAATTGTAATATTACTAAATTAAATTAAAAATTTGTTTTTTTTGAATAGTATCAAAATCATTAAAAAAAATTTATTAGATAATAAAATACACGTGAGACATCAAACTGATTGAAGATAGAAGTTCAATTCCCTCTATTTGATTTAAAATTTCCTTGTCCTTGTTGTTAAATTCTTATTTGTCGTATAATGATATGTGATTCTTTTATAACATTTCCATTTTCATCCTTGCTAGTTTTTCGTTTACTACTAGAACGTCTTCTATTTTTACGTCTGATTACTTTTCGTTTTTCATTTTTGCGCCTTGTTCGTCTCTTAGCGCCGCGCTTAGTAGTTATACGTCTACGTTTAACTTTAGTTGATCTTCGTCTGCTACCAGTTCTTTTATTATTTCTTCGTTTCGTGCTACGTTGCCTATTTCTTTTATTACTAACTCGTTTACTACTTTTACGTCTAACAACACGACGACGTCGCCCGCCCGTATCACTCCGTAATTTATCTTGTGAAGATACATTTCTTATTCTTATACTAGCTCCTGGTACATTAAAAACTGCCTGTCTTCCAAGGGCAATTTTATCTATTTCTTCTGTATCATCTTTTGTAATTGTATTGGGAAAATTAACTGGTATTAATTTTTTTCCTTGCTTAAAATTATTTTGATTAGGTGATAAAATAAAAAGACTTTTTCCTTTCGGAACAACTGGATTATTTTTTTCGCCAGATTCTTCATTTTGCGACGAACTTACATCAATTGCTTCTTGAGAATTCAAATGATTTGCTTCATTTATAAGGCTTCTAATTTTAATATTTTCAAGAGGAATTTCATCTTTTTCATTAACAAAACTGATTGGATTTACAAATTTATGGTGTTGTTCGTCTAAATTTCATAAAATGAACAATATTCAAAAAAGAAAAGTTCTACATATTAATATAAATAAATTTACTTTGATGAATAAAGGATATTTTAATATTTACCTGCAAAAACAGCAACTGCTAATAACAAAATTACACAACAAATTAGTAAACGTTGGATTTTCATGTTTACTAAGACTATTTCAAAAAATTTTTGTTCTAAAACCTTTTAGTTTTCTTTTTCTAATTAAATAAGACGCGGTAATAATTAATTCTCTGTAAATAGTTGAAGAAATTTAGAAATTGTTTGAAAAATAAGTAGAAATTTGAATTCAGTTTCAGTTTAGATTTTAGTACGAAGTTAACAAAATTTGAGCATTTGAATAAGAAGTATTCTGTTTGGACATAATAAGTACGGTTATCATATTTTATTAGAGCTCCTTCGTAATTGAAATTGTGAAAGTAGACTCCCATTAGCATCACGTCAATTACAAAAATTATGAATATGAATGATGAATTTTTATAGAAGATTAGATATGAAACGATTGACAGCTACGAGCTAACAGGCATTCTATTTAATAGTAAGTTTGCAATCTATGCTTGTCCCGGTACAGTATATTCCAGCAAATAAAGTACATTTAGAGAAAAATATTAAGCATTTTAGCAGAATAGTTTTTTTTAACTCTCAACATTTTAACAAATGAACGTTGAATAATGAAATTGAAAACAGTATTAGAAGTATCAAAAGTAGTGCACTCATAAGCGACAAACTGCTATCATATGTTTGATTAAAAAGTATTGCACTTCATATTAAATTTTAATGTGATTATGAATATGAACTTGGTTTAGTAATAATACAATATATTTATAATTTTTACCATGACAATGAAAATGTTGCTGTAATAGCCCACTAAACAGTGCGTTATCCTTTGATAAAATAAAACTGCAACCAGAAACAAATGATTAATTAGACCTTTCTTCAACAAAATCTTTATTAGAACTGCTAAATTCTACAATAGCGAATAGCTTTTATTTGAAAAATTTGACCAACTTTTCGAAAGTGAAAAAAAAAATCCTCGGTCATCTTTGACTCAATTATCATATTAAATTAAATAAGAAAAGTGTGACACAAAAAGAAAAAAGAAAAACAGAAATATAGGAAAAAGATGGACAAACCTAGCTCAATTATCATAAATAAATTAAATTAAACTTTCAAATATTTTAAAATTTATTTTTTGTTTTATCTTATATCTTCTTTTTTTTTTTCCATATTTTCGCTACATTTTCATTCTTAAAAAATATTTTCTTTTCAACTAATCATAATTTACATAATAAAATTATTAACCTTGTCTAAAATTTACTGGAATCTGATTACCATTTTGAAGTCTATAGACACGAATTCCACTATTACCAGATGTAGCTGAAGCTGCAGCACCATTTGGACGAGCAACAACGCGCCTTACATTGTTATTTCTTCGTCTTACATTATTACCATTTATACGTCTTCTATTACCACGTCTTACATTAGCAGTATTTATACGTCTTATAACATTAACATTATTGTTTCCACGTCTTACAACACGTCTTTGACCATTGCGTCGTCTAACATTACCACGACGACGTCGTCGACGTACTCTTTGTCTATTACCACCTCGTCGACGTCGTCTACGTTGGCCACCATTACGTCTTCTATATGGTCGCCGGCGCCTTCTATATTGTCTTCCTAATAATTCAGGATCTTGAATTACAGCAATAATATCATCATCTTTTATTTTACTAATTTCTTGTACTTTTTCGATAACATTTGAATCATTATCTCTTTCATCCTCTCTTACACTACTTAATGCACCACCATCTAATTCAATAATACTCTCTGGTACTAATATTGCACCATCATTATTACCAGCTGCATCATATTGTTTTTGTATTGCTTGTATTGCTTCTTTTGGTATTAAGTATGTATCGCCCTTTGAATTTTTAACTGGTACAAAACCAACTAATTTATCAGAATCTAATTTTGTATTATCCCTCTTTATTTGTATTCTAATTTTATTATTTTCACCATCATCAGAATTGCCAAGTATATTAATTATTTTTGATCCATCGATTTTGTTACCATTAACAAAATGAATATTTGTATCTGATCGTCTCTCTGAAATATTAAATTGTGAGTACTGTTGAAGATTTGTGTTTTAAGTTTTTTTAAGAAATTTAAAATTTGAATTTCTTGAACATTTTTATTCTTACCGGCTAGAGAGATAGCCACTAGTGTGGCTAAAAGAAATAATACTTTAAAAACCATCACCAAATGATTTCTATATTAGAATTCATTTGGTTCTTTCTTATTCAAAATCTTAATAGTAACTAGTTAAGATTTTGTTACCGACAATCGCTTTTATTTACGAAATTGAAAAAAAATTTGTAAAGATTTGTTCTTAGTGCTTACATTTTAAATGGTAAAATTGAATTAAAGAAGAAGAAGGCAGATAGTTTTTCTCAAGAAAAAACAAAACAGAAGAAAAACGAAAACAAAATTAGTAAAGAATTTAAAAATTTTAGAATAGAATTTTTGGACTGAACACATATGCAAAGTTTATTGACCGTTCGTTAATAGTCTGGGAAAATTATACATTTTATAAAATGTTCAGGAGAGAAGAAGTTTTTTATACTTGGAGAGCCTAGTTTTTCTACGTTACATTAAAGAGAAACAAGATATACCAAAATGAGATTCATGTTGAATAAGGTTCATTTAAATTTACATACTTGTGCTTTTTATACGGAAAGCAAATATTTGCTTTAAAGATCTAATTTCCGTCTTGTCGCTCTATTTACTATCTCTCTTTTTATTATTGTTGCATATTTTCTTTACTCTTAGTCTCTCTTTATTGTTATGTTTTATACAACTATTATTGTTGAAGATTCTTAACCAATAAAATCTAAAAGAATATTTCTACTCCTTATATATAAGTTGACTAGGCTATTCATCAAACTTTTGTTATTTTATTTCAAATCATTAATCAATGATTTAATTTTTAGCGATTTCAACTTCTTTTTATACCCGCCTATAAAATTGTTACTCGATATGCTATGCAGAATTTGGTTTTCCTGCCATAACAGCAGAAAGAATAAATTTTCTTATTTTGATGAATCACCTTTGATTTAGTTAGTTTTCTTCTTCAACAGCTTGTTGACTGAGAGTTTAAGTTTTCAATATTTTTTTTTAAATTTTATGTTTTCTAAAAAAATAAATGATTTCCTTCCCATCATTTTCTCCTGGAGTTTGCTTATAATAAAATATTTTTTGCCTATTGCACCTTTTTTTACCTGTTTGTTATCAACCTATGTTCAGCAGCCTTAATTAGTACAGAAATGAAACATAACATTTTTAAGCTGTTTTTTATGACATTGGCGCTCAATTAATTTTTTTGAGATAGCTTCGAAAAAAGTAATTTAATTAAAGCTCTCGTTAGCCAAATAGATGGTTGAGAACATTTTGACGAAACCATTTAAGTTTTTCACAATAACCTTACGGTTACTTAGAGCAACTAATCACTTAATAGTTTTCTTTCTTTTGTTAATTTATGATTAAACAAATTACTGACATATTTTATAAACGTTGCTTGCAAAAAAAAAAACAAAAACAAATTATTAAGTTTCTAGCTTTTTCAATTTTTATTAGCTGGTATTTACACTAAATTATCGGATCAATGTAAAATTAACTTGTACCATATTAGGCTATAATTGCGTCAGAAAATGCTCATAAAATTTTATGCTTTTCAAAAATAGAATCGTTGTTCGTCATAGTGGAGAAAAGAACACATAAACATAAGCGTCAAATAAGGCCATTTTTAACATTTTTTCGAGTTGGGACCTTTGTTATCACCATGTTATGAACAATGTCCAACGTGACTATATTGTTCTTTGTTTACAAGTAAAATTATTTTGGAGGGGTCATATCGTATGAACTTTGTTTAACGAATTCTCGAAATCAATTTGTCACCGAAATTTGATTCAGAGGATTCGATGGTACGTAACGCCATCCTAATGATTAAAAAACTGAGTAAGATGAAATGATGTGTTGTAGGGCATGCCCCGCACTCGGATGGGGGCGCACAATAGATCCTTAAGCGTGGTCGTGGCGCACTGTTGCCCCCGTTGTACAAATCTACAAAATCTACAAGATGAAATGACGCCACTAGAATATAATCTGCCTTATAGATAATATATGTACAGTTTTGACCGTAATTCGTTGATGTGTTACCTGTCAGTGAAATTATGTTTTAAGCTACGTGTTTTTTTTAAGTTTTGGGCAGTTTTGAACCTTATTCAAAGTGTTGTTTTGATGATTCGTAGAAGCATAAGAGTAGTCAAGCTTTTCAACGTTCTATCTAAGAAAAAAAAAATACTATACTTTTCAAAATAAAAGGTCAGTAGTTTACAGTGCATTAATAAATTTTTAAGAATTTTTTTTATAAACCTTTCAATGTCATTATCAATTTTTTAAATAAACTTGAACTTGAACTTCAACGAAACTGATGGATAGTATCTTCAAAATGCATTTTATTATAGGATTGTGATTTCGTAACAGAAAACAATTTAAAACGGAATGTGTTTTTTTTTCACTATCTTGTATAAAAATTTGGGAAAAAATGAAGTTGTTCCAACTTTAGGGTAAAGATTGTAAAAATTTTCATTTAAGGCAAAAACATTATTGGTTACATTTTACGATGCTAAAAATTGTGGCAATTTTGGTAAATTAGAATCACAATGGGTTAACCGTGTTTAGTTTCGTCAGCAAAATGTGAATACAGCTCCTTAAAATCAAGAAATGATGCATGTAACACCTAAACGATCATCATTGTGGAAAATTAGAATGGTCAACGGGGGTTTTCAGAGAGTTGATGATCACTGAAGTAGAAAAAGAGTTGCGGCAGAAAATTAGGAAAAATCCAGTAAGAAATTTTTTCGTGAGCTTATGAAAAACTTGAACATTTTAAAAATAATTTTTATTAATAGAAATTTTATTAATAAATTTTGAATAACATTATTAATGGAAAACAAAAAATGTTATAACCTTTTCAACTAGAGTACACAATATTGTTGCGTGCATAAAAAACCTTTTATCAATTTCCAAAGATTACTATGCATCTTTTTATAAATTGATAGGCCATTTGAATATCACCAGTTTTATTGTTACTATGTTGCAGGTAAAATACTGCCGATTCATTCATATTCATAGAAACGCACGCCAGTATTTTTGGAAAAGAAAAAAAAATTATTATTAATAATATTTTTTCTAGGTAGTGTAGATGATTCAGGTAAAAGCTTTAATACAGGTATAGGAAAACATCAAATACCTTTCACCGAAACATTAGGAAATTTTTTAAATTTTCTTATTGTCTGCATTTTGTTGTATTTGTTTGATTGTTGTTGTCTCGTTATCATTTGAACGAAAACAAGTTGAGTATTTTGAAAAAAAAAATGTTCATTCATAAATTTTGTAAATCAATTTGATCTAATTTGGTTAAAACTAGTAAATAAATTAAATAACCTAATTTAGATATTTTGAATTTTTGTCAATCAATTAAAACTATTGTGAATTGAATTTTAGGAGACATTTTTACTTCAATTTAAAAAACAAATATTTTTAGATTATGGTAAGCGTATCTGCGGTAGCATTTATTTTATTAGGCCTTTTTATTTTCTTCTTTAGCACATAAATTATGAAAAATTGTAATAAAAGCATAAACTGATTTAATTGTGTTCATTGAATATAGAATTTTATTCAAGATTATCAAAAAAAAATTGATTTAGAAAATAAAGTTTTCTAATTTGTTCTAACGCAACATTTGAGAGTCACAATAGTATTGAAAAAATTTCAATTAATCAAATAATGCAGTTTTAGCTAAACTATGACTGAAGAAAATAAAATGGATTAAATTCTTTAATTTTCATAAAATAAAAGCCAAAATAGAAAAATTTCAAAATTTAAAATCGAAAGAAATATCAGTTATTCTTGCATTGCATAAAGCAGGACTGTCAATACGCGCAATTGAGAAAGTCATTAAAAAATATACAAGAATATTATTGCCCATTTATTAAAAAAAATATGGAAGTGCTTGCAGTTCAGAACGAGCTGTAGGTCTTATGAAATATGGGGTAAAATAATCTTCTCAGACGAATCGAAATTCAAGCTTTACGTCGACGAAGGACGTTTTAATGAATCGAAGAAAACCCGGCGATTTAATAAGAACGGAGGGTGTAATGGTTTGGAGATGCTGAAAATATATTTAATTTAAGATATATTTAATATTGATTTAAGGCTCAATACTGTAGAAACTTCAATATAATTATAAAACAACTAGATATCAATAACTGTGATAAAGTATGTGAAAGTCTCACTAATCTACATCATGGAAAGTATAATAATTTAATGAAATGCTATCAACCGCAACTCTCCAATTCCAATTATTCATCATGTGTACAGTCTTAGTTAACTGTGTAAATTTATTAATCCGTGTATTTTTTCAATTCTTTACGATGAAATTTTATTATAATGTGAGAATTTAAATTTTAGTCAATACCAAGATAATATGCAAAAAAATTTTAATAAATTGACGTCAGTAACTGTCATAACAATAAAATTCTCCCATATTATTTTGCATAATTGGAATATAAAATCTTGTTTTAACTCTTTGTTTTCTATATAAAGAGATTATCATTCATAAAATTTTTTTATTAGAAAACTGAAGTATGAAAAACACTAAAAATTTTATTAAAAAATTTTTTATCAAATATTTTTTTATTAGCCAATTCAATTGAAATATCGAAATTATTTATTGAGGCCAACATAGTATTTAGTGATATGGTTACATCACCAGTAATTGGAGGAGTCTCAAGATTGTGATAAGACAATTCGTACAATTTTTTTTAAAAATATTGGCATCACTGGAAAAGTCTAGTAAGATTTTTGTAACTAGAGTTTAATAAAAATTTTTAAAAATTCAATGTTACTTACTTTTTTCTACAAAACGAAATCGCGTGTGTTTCTTCAAATTAACGATATTAGATGCCTTATGGCCTACGCTATTGAATCCGCTTCACGATAGGAGGATTAAATTTTAAGTGCTTTGGTCAGTATTCCTTGTAGTAATTCCAGATAAAGTTATGAACTCTGTTTTTTTCAATATTGTTTCCATTAATGAAACCATTTGCAAAAGTTTGAATTGTTCAATGGCACAAGACTATTACTTTCTCATGTGGCGGTGGTTTCAACTATTTATAATAATCACTTAACTCCTATTTTTAATTCGCAAACTTTATTAATTTTAAGTTAAATCTAAAATTGAAATTTTACGCAAAATAACCGCTAAAAAATTTCCATAATCGTAACGTAATCTGAAAACTTATTCTACTAGTTAAGATCATTTCGATTTTGAATAAAAGAATTTCTCGAATGACAAAAATATTTTTCATAATTCGAACTTAAATATTCATGTCAATCTTATAAATTAAAGAAATTAATTCCAGAAGATGATATTCGACTTTTTTTTTTTTTTGTTTTTTTTTTTTCAGATTTAATTAAAAGGTTGTTAACATTTTTTTGCTAATTTAATTTTTACAAATTGCAAATCGATGTAAAAATAGTTTTGAAAACCAAGAAACTTTCCTAAATGCTAACAAAAAAAAAATGAAAACAATCTAATGGAAGGGTGAAAAGACTCATTTCAACATTAAGTGGTACCTAAAAATGCCTAAAATCTTACATCTAATCTACTACTGGAAACCGTTATTAAGCCATAAGAAAAAAAAAAATTTGTCTTTTTTTTTTAATTTAAATTAATTAATAATATTTCGATTTCTCTGTGTGTATTTCTGCATAAAATCATTGTTAAAATAGGCAAAAAAAAAAAATCATAAAATGAACAAAAAAAATATGCCATTCATAAGAATTTTTAATCATCCTGGAAAGTTGACTGAACCATAGATTATGCTTGTTTTTATTCCACATTAATAAATTCAGAGTTGAAGAGAAAACATTTGAAATACCATTGAAAGCATATGGTTGACCGTATGATTGACCGTTTTAAGAACTCCTATAATTTTTTGCAAGAAAATTTCCTTCAAATTTTAGTTTAAGTTATCATGGTGATTTAGTTGAATTTAGAAATCAAATTTAATACAAAAAATGACATTATTTCGAAAATAATGTAACTGTTATTTAAAATTTTTAGAATCCAATATAATTTTACCAAATTCCTATGCAGTTTTATCCGGAATAGCCGGTTTTAATTTTGGTCTCTTTTACTAGATCTAATTAATTGGAACATTAGTAAACCTATATTACAATTCCTTATCTACGAATTTCTTAGAAATTGTCTAACATCTCCTTATATTTTGTAGAAATTCCTTTCCCCGAAGAGTATATCAGCACCTTATTAATTTCATTAGGAGTACTTGACTTTTAGAAAATTGGTATGTACACCAGAATGAGATATGTAGTAATTATAAGACGCTAGATAAAAAACATATTCTGTTTTGGAAAATAATTTGAATTTAACTTACAGTAAAATTGCAAGAAATCCTTTTAATCCTTTAAAAGGAAGTTTAATTGTTATTACAAATATTTATGGTTGTTCTTTTAAAAAAAATGAATATTTTAGTTTAAAGTAGGCATTTTCTTTCTATCGTAATTCTTATGAGCTCAATTTATTAATAATTCTTATGAGCTCAATTTCAGCTTGACTTATAGGACTATTGATATTTTATTACATTAGCCATCAAAATTAATTTGGTATATCTAAGAGTATATAAAATTTGATGAATCTTATGAAGAAGTTATGTTAAAGAACAAGTACATTGCATTAAAATAAGGACAGAAATATTCGTTTTTGCCTGTATTCGTTGTTAATTAAAAGTTTACGTCGATGTTGGTACACTGACAAAAAATTTCTAATTAAATTTTTAATTTTTTAAAAAACCATCATTCTTTGATGTAGTTACAAGTGCATCATAATTATAATTTTAATATAAGATTGACAGTACAGGTCCACAATAATGTTTTTAAATCCAACGTATTATTGACAAGAATTACTGAAATAAACTTATGTATAAATTTTTGAATTGAACGTAAAAATTGTATTGCCGCATAGTGAAAATCAAGGGGTGCTCTAAATTTTTTTGTTTAAACTTTCTGAAACGTTACGTAAGAATGGAACTAAATAAATTCAATATGTACAGAGTTCCAATGTGTGAATGACTATGAAAAGAATATGTTAATAAATTTATATAAATTAAAGATAAGTGAGACCAAATCAAAAGAAGAAGATTTAAGGATTTGTGGCTGTGGGTGATTCTCTAGCTTTACTAAATTGAAATAATTCTAAAATCTATATTAAAACGCAACTAACAAATTTTTAAATTGTTTGTTCATCATTTTAATACTTAGTTTAAATTTTATATAAATAATTTTACACAGTCATATATAGTCTGATTTCTATTGTTTGAATTGCATTTCAGAATAAAATGGTAATTAAATTTTCACTTCCTCTGATTTAACTAGAAATCGACCACCATTTTGTTTTTCCTGAACTATCTCTGATCTTAAAAGTACTTTCGCAACTTTATTTACTGGTGGGGCTACTGTTGAACTTTTTTGTTCTTCATTTTGTTCATGTACAACAAAGGGACGTTCTGTGGTTGTAGAAACACTTCCATCATCAATTTCTTTTTCAGATGGTGCCGTTATTTTAGGGTTTTCCACTAATTCACTTTCAACCGATTTTAAATTTTCTAAACTTTCTGATTTTTCAACTTTTTCTGTTGGAATTTCTACTGCCTCTTTGGAAGCTACTATGGGGTCTGATTGCTTTAGATTAATGTCTTCAATCTCCTTAGCTATCGAAGCACCTGATTTTTCTTCTGATTTGTTATCAGATGTTTCAACTACTTTAGCAACATGTTCAATTTCTGAAACTGGGTTTTGTAAATCTAAACTACGGGCTGATTTTAATAAAAAGCGGCCATTATTTCCTACGGACAAATATTTATCAGATCCCAAAATTTGATAAAAATTTTGAGGCAAGTAAAATTGGGTTCTTGCTTGAGGTTTAACATCGTCATCATCATCCTCATCTTCTGATAGTGATGGGGCCGGTGCAACATATTGTGCTGGAGTTTCCTGAACTTCGTCGCTGTCAGAAGATTGTGGAGTTGCGTCTGGTCGATTTTTATCTAATTTTGCTCCTGCTATTGTACTTTCACCACGGAAGCCGTCCATAGCGGATTGTCTTTTAGGAGTGGTACTGGAACGTGGAGTGCTTCTTCTTGTGGCTGGCCGACGTGTGGCCCTGGTTGTTGTTGTACTTCCACGACCTGAAGTAGCTGGGCCTGGAGCAATTAAGTTCACGCTATAAAAAACGTCATCATTTCGATTGGGTTTTTGAGTTGTTGTTCTGGAAATTCTTTGGTTTTGATTTTTTCGTCTCTGTTGATTACTGCTTTGATTCAATATTGTAACTCTATTACGATTATTTACTGGTCTTCTGTTATTTTTGTTTCTGTTCCTGTTGGGATTACGATTAGGTACATCGTCGTCATCGTCTAAAATACTTGTTATGGGACCTGTATTTTCAACAGTATGGTGGTGTTGAGCAACAACCTGAATTTGAGCTTGTGGTTGAACTTGAGGAACAATTTCTGAATATGGAATGGAATCCGGAATAAAATGTATAGGAATTACAATGTGTTGATTACTCAGAAGAGCTTGTTGTAGTTTTTGTTGTTCACGTTCCCGCTCACGTTTTCTTTTTTGCTGCAATTGAATTAATTGTTGTCTACGTTTTATAGCATTAGTTGGAAATTGTTGATTCATTTGAGTGATACGATCTATATGGCCATTTCCGGTGATCGTTACGTGTTCAATTGGTCTGAAGCCTACAACTGGATGGAGCCCAGACTGTGGTCGGATTTCTAATGGCTCGAAATCTTGAAGATCTATGAAACTGTCGTCATCTTCGTAATATTCTTGTCCTTTTTTGTTTTTTGAGTCACTGGAATCGGATTGATCATTTTCATCCCCATCTTCTTCGTTATAATCTTCTGATTCTTCCTCATGTTCTGAGTCATCACTATTTTCGTTCTCATTATTATCGCTATCATTATTATCATCTTCATCATTATAATCTTCCTCATCAGTTTCGTTATCATTATAATCATCTTCATCACTAAAACTATTATTATCATTAAAGCCACGTTTCGAACTGGAAACCATATTTATTCGTTTGAAATTCTGTTTTTTACTGACAGGTTGAACAGATTGTGTGTGGAAAATTAGTCTACGATTCGGGTTACTTTTGCGTCTGATCTGCACTGTTCTTCTTCTTTTTTCATTTTGTTGACGCATTCCACTACTTGGCCGACGGTCGACATTGCTATTAACACGCATGCTTTGTCGTAAACGATTTGTATTTGGCCGGGGTTTATTATTTGCCAAAATACTATTAATAACAATTGGAATATTTTCTTCTTCAGTTTCAATATGTTCTAATTCATCATCATAATCGTCTTCGGCATCATCAAATTGCTCATTCTCAAGTCTCTGTTGTTCTGCTATATCTTCTAAAGCTTCAACAAATTCTTGATGTGAAAGGGGTGGAGGAGCATTCTTTACTGGTGCTCTATTAAGTCTTACCATATTTTTGTTTTGTCCCATTCGTATAACTTTTATTTTAGGAGGTTGTCTGTTATTTTCTCTAATATCATTGTTCTGATTTGGTTTAATCTGTTGAACTTGAACTAAAATATCAGGATCTTCAGAATCTGGTTTTGGCGTTGTTGAGCTTTGTTGGTTGTTAGTTAATCGATTTGTTAACCATCCAGTTAATGAACTTACTTGTGAACCTAATGACTGGCCTGCTTGAAACCATGAACTTGTTTGATTTTCATTTCCTTCGGTTTGTCGAACAATTTCTGGTTGAAATACTGCGATTGCTTCACCAGGTTTCGTTTGAAATGCTTTCAATGGAGCTTCAAATAAATTTATTATTGGATTCTTTTTCTCTGGTGCAGCTGAAATTTAAAAAAAAAAAAGGATAGTGTGAAAACAAAGCTAAATTTTTTTTTTTTTATTTATATGTAAACTAAAAATTTTTTAAAAGTTGAAGTTCTATTCTCTCCCAACAATTACATTCAATGCAGAATTTAAGAATAAGAAAAGGAACGAAAACTCCGCGACTTGTTCCTTTTATCAAAGCTCACGTTTTAGGCGAATTTCTCCAAAACCTGAATGTGATATTTTTGAAAACGGAAACAAAATTTAATCCTTAATTTCTAAGGTAATCTCTTATAAATCAAAAATATTTTTGGTTTAATATATGAAATTGACTGGTTTGAATTTATTTGAATTTTAAGTTTCAATCCTGTGGGAGGATTTCTTCGAAATCGGTAATTACATATTTATCTCACTTTCAATTCGATTAGTAATAACTGAGTTTATACTGTAACGAAAACGATAAGGTTCATGTATGTTTCAAACATGCTATGAAAATTAACTTTTGAATACTATGCAAAATAACTTTTATGAACTCGATCATTCTTATGTTTTATCCTTTTTGAATCTCCATTTGGTATAAACTTAGTTGCATAAATATTAACAATTTCATTTAATTTTAAAATTACTTAATATTTTATTTACCTTTATTGTTATTATTATTATTCTCATTTGCACTAGCTAATTCACACACTACTAATATTGTTAACGCTAAAAATAACCTATTTTTAATCATTTTGATTTTAGTTTTCCCGTAACTACTGTTATTTATATTTAATTTAAAATTGCATTTCTTCAGAACGAAAATAATTTCTTATTATTCTTAGAATAAAGTGGAAATTTTTTGAATTGAAATTTTCCTTTTTTTTTTCAAATAAAAAAAATTCAATTTTAAATTTCTTTTTAGAATCTTTGAATAGCGATTTTTTAATTGTTATTTTATTTTTTTTTTTTTAATTATTTTTAAAATAATAGTAAGTAAATTTTGGCTTTTCAAAATTTTCCGTTTTTTTCCCTATAAATTCCTTAAAATTAAACAATTCGTAGCCGGCTCCTCTTTAGTTCCTCTGATAATCAAAACTTTATATTAACTGATCGCCACGGAGTATTCAACATTGGTTTTTATTCTCGAAAAGCAACACATTTAATTTTCCTTAGTCTCTCACTTTTCTTCTTCTTTCTAACTTTACTATATTTTTTCTTAAAATAGTTATATTATCTATTTTTATATAAAATTATAATAATCATATCTGTTAAGATTTATATCTAAAAAATATTAGGAATAAAAGTATATTGTAGGAATGAAAGAGAAAGATATAGAACAACTGTGTTATTATAGATACAACGGATGTATCATTCGAAATAGATAATTAGTATAATGGTTCAACGGTTTTATTCGCTCATCATTAAATCCAAATCAAAAAAAAAAAAAAAAACAACATTTCAATAAAAAATGAAGAAGAACCATAGAATGAAACAAAAAAATATTTATAAAAAAAAAAAAATTGGTTTGTGCAAAAAACAAGAATTTTATTTTAAGCTTATTTTAAATGAGATTTTTGCGTTGTTCCTTGTACTGTTACGCACAAGCGTCTATTATTAATACCGATGAAGAATCGCTAAGAAGCGAAGCATCATAACAACACTATTGATGTTATAACAGAGATGTTTCAGAGTTTTAATTAAAACGCATGCATTCATACTTCTTTTCATACTAGCTTCGTACATGTATGAAAGGTGACAATATTTTCATTTTATTTGAGAATTAATATTTTTATTTCATGCATATTTGCACCAAATATATACGAAGCAGCATTTTAATAGAGTTCAGATTGCATATGTCTTATATTCATAGCTGATTTATACATGTATGAAGACATGGTGGCAATTGATTTTTTATGAGAAAGTAGGAACAAAATTTTTGAATTTTTTGTATGAAATAGTGATCTTACAACTAACAGTACAACAAGTTTATTTTCTAAAATCTTTGGATCAAGAAAACTTGTAGCTTACGGATGTCCAAATATTTTGGCTTGTGTTTTTTTTTTTTCGAATGAAAATAATTAAAATTTTTTCTGAATTTATTATAAACCCAAATTCAAATTCGTAAAGAATTTAAATTTCATTTTATATTTTTATTTTTAATCTCTTAACTATCACTCTTTTATGTTACTATCTTTTTAAGTTTGATAATATTGTAATAATATTATACTTGTTTTACTTCTTGTATACTTTTTGTTATGTTTTCAGCCTACTGTTTTCATATCAATCTATGATTTAAAACGATCTATAAAGCAATATACAAGAATTGTTTGTTAACTGTTCACGAGAAATATTTTCTATTTCTGTTATTTTAGTAAACTTACGCATGTGATTATTTTTTACTTTTGTATTTGTAGATACACGAAGAAAGTGAATGTGGTGTAGCGGATTTCTCGATCCATTATAGATTTTGAAATACCCAATGTTTTTGAAATTCTTTTAAAAATTTGGAACAGATTTCACCCGAAAAATTATTTTTAAATTTAAATTTAATTTATTTCAAACTATATATTTTAAAGTTTGAAGTACTTTGATTTAGTTCAAGATCGTGAACATGGGCATGGCGTGTTAGACTACTAAAAATATCTGGAACATAAGTAACTGAGTTATCTACAGATAATCAAGTCAATAAAAATTTATAAAAATAGTTTATTGTTTCAAAAGCGGTTGCACGGTTGCAATTTTCAAACCATTCATATAAAAATATTAATTTTTTGACAATCGCATGGATTACGTTCTACAGATAATCCGGAGACGCATAAATTGTAGTTTTAGATTTTTTTCATACCTGAGGAGTAATATTTAAAATTTGATATTTATTAATATTTAATTCAAATTTTTTTCCTAGGATTAACAGTTACAACTCTCTTTTTCATTGTTACTTTCATAAAAAATATTATGCTGGTTAGTAAGCTTTTAACATTTTTTTGTTTTGTTGTAAATTAAAAATAAATTTTTTGCGATGGATATTATTAATAAAAGGTTTGTAAGACATATTAAATAATATTATAAAAGAAATTCTTCAAAATTATGATAATCAAATGTTTTGACATTAGATGGGTTATTCTACACAAATTTTAATATCTGAACTTGTTATTTAAAATTGCACAGCAAAATTTTCTTGTAAATACAGAGTATTAGTGGTAAATAGCTTATACTTCTGCAGGTATACACAAATATCATGAGCACTACAAGCAATTTCGTTTTATTTATGTGAATTTACCTTTAAAAGGCAAAATTATCGGCTGAAAGTCGCTTTTCGGTTAATAAGTGATCTCTTTTATGTTTTTTAATATTACTTTACCTTCTACTTTGTTGATATATATTGTGCCCCGCATCATGAGCGCTTAGTGTCCTGCCTAGAGCATCTCCTCGAGACCCACACTTTTGATGAATCCGAGAAACTTTTCTGTGGGGATTTCAAATAATGGCATGCCCACCAGCCAGGGGCACCCAAGCTGGCCCTCCTTTTATGGACCGTTTTCTAAGCCTGCAGTGCCCCATCAGAAAACCTGTAAGAATTCTCACATGATTCCGCGGCATTTTTATGATTACCACATCCGATCGTAAATGCCCAAAACTTCAGCCTTTCTTCCTCTACTTCTCTTCTAATCACCTCACGGATCTTACCTGTTTCAATCCCGTAAAAGGGCTCCGGCCCAACAAATCTGGAACTGGCTTCCCGCTGCGCCAGCATATTACCTCCTAATTTACTTTCGTTTCAATCTTCATAGAAGAACCGATATGTACATTTTATTGAAAATCATATGAGATATAAATTCGCTTTCACATTATGAAACATTCTCGGCTACATGGATGTATGCATATGTATATACTTAGATCTGTATCTGTATGTGTACATAATAAGGTATACCTACAATATAATGTGAAATAATAAATAACATTATAATTTAAGGGAATTTGTTTTGGCATGTGGAAAAAATTCAATGATTTGAAGGAAAGGAATGTTTTATGCCCCACAATGATTGTTTTATTTTTTTTCTTTTTGTTTCCAATTTCACATATATATTAAGCTTCTCTTTCTTTTTATGGCTAATGTGCAATTTTTAGTATGTTTAGAAAAGTTTTCTATTACATGAATTTTATCTGGAGGCGACAAAAAATAGAAACAAAAAAATTGTAACATTTAGTTTACATAGCACTAGAAGAAATAACGGAAGCAATTTTTTTTTTTTGAAATTTCGCAGATGTTAACTTGTACGATGTGAGAGAGTTGTATCAGTTTGAAAGCATCACACTGTCGATATTTTTTCTTTTTTTTTTCTGTCAAAATTGAAAATGTTTTCTAGGTTAAATTTTTGACATTCGTTTTCGACAATCCAGCAAGAAGAAGAAAAAAAATTAAATTATTAACATTTAATTTTGATACATTTTTCCTCTACAAACATTATCTTTTCATTAAAAAATTATAAAAAGATTATCAAACGGATAGCAAAAAAAAAGCTTTAGAAAAAATACATATGGAAACGGGTAATAAAAAAACAATGGGAGAGTTTTTAATAGTCGGGGCCTGTATACACATTTTTGTTTTCTTCTTATGATATTTTTCTCTTTTGGTTTTCCAGAAATATTGTGTATTTACTCTAGTTCTTTGATTATGGGAAAAAATCAAATTATAGTCACGGGTCAATAAAATATTAAAAAGCAATTAAGAAGATAAAACATGACGTATGTAATTAAGTGAGAGGAACAGATCATATTGAAGAAGATTACAAATTATTGCAAGAAAGTGTGTTCGAGTATTGTTTGTAATTACAATCGCGTGAGATGAATGTTAAGTTATTTTTAGTACACATTTTTTTTTTCGATTGGCATGAAAAATTTAGAATTAGTGAGAAAATTTTGAATGAGCGAAATTTGTAGATTTATTTCATTATTAATTCATTAAAATCTTGTATTACATTATGTACAGAAGATCTACCTTACATATTTCTACCTTACACCTTTCAAAATAATTATTTTTTTTTCTTTTATAATTTTAGAAAATTAATTAGTGGGTTTGATACAGAAAAGAAGGAAAAAAAAAATTTTATTATAGTATTGCTCAGAAGTAAATTTCAAAAGAAACTTCAAAAAAAGTTGCAATTCGACTATAGTGCAAAGTGCCATAATACTATAAATCCTAAATGATAATTTTTGAAATTTACTGTACCAATCCAAAGCAGTTATCTTTTAATTGAATCAATTGATAGAAATATAATTAAAACCAGTTCTTGAAACGTTAAATCTAATAGGATTCATTCTTCAATATTTCACTGAGCAAACGAGATGTATAGCTTGACCAGAAATTCGCTATAGAACTCCGCAAAGCCATATTACAGCAGATCGAGATATGCTGTCAAGATATCTTTACTTTGCTAGAAAAATTTCCAAAAATCTTAAATAATTTAATATGTTTTAAGTTTTAACTGTTTCAGTTCTTAGAGATTTTAATGTGAGATACGCCACTTATGTCAAATTTTTGCAACAAGATAATGGAATGTCATAACAAATTGCATATAAGTGAGTTCTGATAATTTATAAATGGGTTTTGTTTGATATTTACAATTAAAACTATACAGCAATTTTAACAATTCCTTATTTATGTTATGACAGTACAACACATATAATTGCACTTTTTGCTGGACTTACTTCCATTTTGAAATTCTAGTTTATTGCGTTCTTTTATATTGGAAACTTTTCGGTTACTTCCTATCAAAAACCAGGAAAATATTGAAATAAAACCTCACTAATTATACCCGTACGAACGTATATTCGAAGGGTATACTAAATTTCCCTTACCGTTTGTAACGCTAAGAAATAACGATCTTAGATATAGACTCAAGTGTATGTTTTTGATCAGCGTCAAATTCTGAGTTGATTTAGCTTTGTCTGTTCGTCCGTCCGTCCGTCCCAACAATAACTCAAAAACTAATTGAGCTAAGTTCACCAAATTTTCACAAATTATTTATTATACAAAGTCAACTCTATTTTTTTCTCGTTTTAAATAGTTTCTTCTAATACACTATTCTGAAAATTTGATCTTTTCTAAAATTCAACTGATAGCCGTAAAAACAAAGGAAGTATTTACAAATAAAATAAAAATTTTATTTGTAAAATTGCAAATTTTCGTCTTCTTATACGTGTGGCATTTCTATTTTTCGCAAAATTTTTAATTATAGCCCACACAGTGAATATGTCATAATAAAATTTATTACTATAAAGCTAAAAGTACATTGGCTAATCTTTCTAATCCAAAGTAATGTTGTTAAAATAAAAATATTTTTTTTCCAAAAATGGGTGAAATTTAATTGAAAAATGTCACATTAATTGTATTCTTTATAGCGCAAATCTATTTACATGTGTTATAATTGTGTCATTAAACTATCATAAAAAAATTTTTTTATTTACTAATTCTGTTTGTTTTTATAAAATCTATAAGATTAACAAAATTTTAGAAAAAAAATAAATAAATAAATTTATACCGTATATGAAAGTTTGTAAATTTGCAAAAAATTTCTTTTAAAATATAATCGACTTGTCGAGGATTTCTGTTATATTTTATGAGTCTAAAACGTTTTTTAACACAAAATATGCAGATTTATATTGTGACACACATACATGTGGCTATGTATTTTAACAATGGATTATGTGTTAGTCACAACAAGTCATAAAATTTAACAAACCAAATGGTGTTCATATTAAAATAAATCAAAATAATGTAAGGGAGCAAAGAAAAAAAAAGAAATTATTTTGATATTCGCAAGATTAAAAAAGAAAAACCATTTTAAGAAAAAAATAAACATTAAAAAATATTTTTATCCCAAATTTTTTTTTTTTTACATTTATAACAATTTTTCTATTGAAGAAAACATCATTAATTCGAATTTACATAGTTAAAAAATAATACATGAATTATTTATGACACAACCAAAAATTTGGTGTTCCTTTAAAATTACAATACATACACATTTCGTATACATTTACATACATTAAATTTATGGACGTTTACTTCTTAACTCTCTTATCTATAAATAGGTCTTAAAAATTCATACAAGTAGGTAGAGCTATTTTTATTATTTAAGCAAAATTTTATCAAAAATTTTCTATCTTATAGAAAAATGACAAATTGTTTATTTGAAGTGAATTTAAAATTTCGCAAATTATTTATAAATCTAGTGCTTATATTATAACACGCAGTGAATATATAAATCCTTAACGGTTGAGTTTACAGCGGTGTTCTTCCTGGCTCTGACTAAAATTGTTCAGCTATACCATTTTGCTCACTCGCCTTTCTGCCAACATAGGATTAAAAATATTGTGTAACTATCTGTTCAACAATATTTTGATGTCAAATTTAAGAGTATTCTCATTCTGCTATACAGTATCGCCGAGTTTTCAGTTCAGTTTTTGATGAAGTATTTGTTTTTGATATCCCTGAATTTTTAAAACGCTCTCACAATAACTCCCATAAAATAAAACGTAAATTAAATTTCCGCTATTTAGTGACTAACAATAATGATAGCCCTGGTAATAGCATAATCAAAGCTTAGAGATAATGGTGTAGAACTGAGCTTGTGTTCAACTCTAAATTAAACTCAATAATCGACTTATTTTATTTAATCTTAATAAGACATTCTTAATAAAACATACGGCACGACGTCGCTAAAACAAAAAATTAGGTCATTCCATTCTAACTAAGTCAATTAATTCAGTTAACCTTATTTTTAGATTTTAAAATGTTCGTAGCTTTGTTTTTGCTTGTGATATGTGTTTATTATTTCGATGATGTCTTTTAATTTAGAAAAGGTATTTGTATAAGACTCTGAATGAATATTTGAATTCAAATACTAAATTTATTGACTACTAATGTTAATTCATTCAATACACTAATAGCAATAATTAAGAATTTTTAATAGTTCTCTTTTTTTTTGATGAAAACATTTTCTAAATTTTTCTTCTATTTACAAAGTTTCTATATCTAGCTGTTTTCTTTCTCTTTGATTTTATTCTCAAATCTTCTTTTCTCCTTTTGACTGATAGAATCAAGTTTTCGAAAGAACACGATTTTACTATTATATTCTAATCACCAGCTTTCTAGTTGAAAATTGTCATATAAAATTTATTTGCCTTAAATATTGTCAAAATGACTGAAAGTTCATTAGTGTTGTATTTAATTTGCAGAAGTTTAGTGTGTAACAATGTCAAATAACAAAATTCAAAACTACTATTGAAAGTGTAAGTAATTTGCTAACAGTTGTGTTCAAATAAACTTCAAAAGTTATTTTTTGACTGCTAAAATAAAATAACTACATAAATTTATAGTCAAGCGTCATCATTTGATGAGAACGAAAAAAGAAAGGGAATGACGAAAAGTTAGTAAGGGTTAGAGTTTATTTAGTATGAGAGACACAAAAAAAAAAAAAAACAGAATTCCGTCACATTATTACTGATTCAATTGAACCCAATCAAATTCCTACATGGCATAGATCTCAAAGCACTCCTTCCAATATCAAGATCAAAATAACCAGAATTAGAAGTGGCGGCTCGCAACATCCTAGTCATTGGCTCATTCCTACCATAATCCATACTGTGATGATAAACATTGAAAAGCTTGAAATACTGTACGAGATCGCAATGTTCGCAAATCTAACGATATTAGCCTGTCTTCAAACACTTTCAGATCTACAGTCTACCAACACTTTCAGAAAAAACTGTCTTAACAAGTTTTGTGTCATCAGGAAAACTACTCAGTATGCTACAGAAGCCGGTGCATCGTTAGTCACCGGATTAGATCTAAGCTAATCCAGTACAAATCATAATATAAACCTCTATAGAGCTTAAGTTTCCAACATTTTTTTAATTCTTACTTATTTCGTCCATCGTATGAGCCAGAGGATATAAAAAAAGAGCTTATTAGCAAAGACTTTAAATGTCTAGATGTTGTAAATAAAATCAAAAGGAAGAAGGAAAATGGAAAATATATTTCAGTAAAACTTCCGCTCTTTATGTTATCTTTTGACCATTCGGAAGAGGTAACCAAGATCTATAAGATAGAATACTTACAGCACATAAGAGTAAAAATTGAAGCTCTTAGAAGCAGCAAATCCATTCCTCAATGCAAGAGATGCCAGAGATTTGGACACACACAAAAGTTTTGCCAAAGAGAGGCTAGATGTGTAAAATGTGCTGGTAATCATATGGCAGCGGAGTGCAACAAAAAGGATAATTTTCAGCCCAAATGTGCGAACTGCATTGAGGCACACCCTGCTAGCTATCGAGGCTGTTTGGTTGCAAAAGAATTGCAAAAAAGAAGATTGAAAAAGAATAAGACCAAACAAAACCAAATTAAATTTAATGAACAAAGAACTCCAAAAATAGACAGAACGACGGCACCTAGTAAGGTGTTAAAGGGAGTATCTTATTCACAAGCGCTTCAAAGCAAAACCCCACAAAAAAAGAAAATGAAGGAACCTGAGAACAAAACCCCACAAATAAAAAGAACTGGCGCAGACATTATGCAAATGATGCATAGTATGTTGATTAGAATTGACGTGATCTCTAAAAGATTATTAAAAATAGAAAATGCATACACTGAGATGTATACGGGGACACCAAAGAAGTTAAGAAAAGATGTACGTAAATGAGGTACGTATAGTAACTTGGAATGCTAATGTTAATAAGAAACAAGAATTGGAGGTCTTTCTCAAAACGAGAAATATAGATATTTGTTTGCTGTCGGAGGCTCATTTGACATATTATACGAGCCTTAAAATAAAGGGTTATGATTGCTATAAAGCGGTACATCCCAGCAATCAGCCAAGAGGAGGTAGTGCAATACTAATAAAAGAAAGTATAGAACATAATGAAGAATTCAAGATAGAAATTCAGCTTATTTCGATAAAAATTAAATCGACTAAACAGGACTTTAGTGTTGGTGCTGTATACTGTCCACCAAGTTGCAGAGTTAAGCAAAATACTTTTAAAGATCTCCTGTACAAGCATGGACACAGATATCTAATAGGAGGTGACTATAATGCCAAACATACAGATTGGGGTTCTAGAATCACCTCAATTAGAGGAAAAGAGCTTAGAAAAGCTATTCAAGAGCTAGGCACGCTCCGCCACTGATGAAAGCAAATTGCAGTTGGGCAAGGAGCAATATAGAGAAGGCCGAATTGTTTGCTGATCACTTGCAAAACATATTCACGCCAAACGGAATAACCTCAGATGAGGGTTTGGTAGAATCTATCGCAAATGAAGCAGACAGCATAGCTCCACTTACTCAATTAGAGGTTACGGAAGAGATAAGATCCCTGAAGTTGAAAAAATCGCCATGTTTTGCTCTTATTACTGCGGAAGTACTGAGAGAGCTACCAGACGAGGCATTGGAACATCTAACGAAAATCATGAATGCAGCTATTGATTTAAGGTATGTTTCTTGTGCTTGGAAAGTCGCGGAGGTAATTATGGTGCCGAACCCGGGAAATCCTTGAGGAAAACAAAGTCTTACAGGCCCATTTCACTGTTACCAATGATGTCTAAGCTTTTTGAAAAGCTGCTATTAAGGAGATTGAAGCCAATAATAGAAAATAGGGGCCTAATACCGAACCATCAATTTGGTTTTAGAAGAAACAATTCTACAATAGACCAGGTCTATAGAATAACTAATATTATAGCTAATATTAAGCTTGGAAAATAAGGAAATCTGCTCTTCCATGTTTCTGGACGTAGCACAGGCATTCGACAAGGTGTGGCACAGGGGCCTTATACTTAAGTTAGGCCCAACGTTGTATCTGCTTTACACGAGTGATTTGCCACAAATAGAAAATTCTACGATAGCCACTTTTGCTGACGATACTGCAATATTGACAGTAGGAGCGAACATTGACGATTCGACAAAAAAATTACAGGAGGCAATTAACAAAATAAGCCAGAGGACTAGAGATTGGAGGATGAAGTTGATTGAAGCAAAATCGGTTCACATAAACTTCACCAATCAGAAAATAGTGAATCCACCACAAATTAACGTAAATGGAACGAACGTAGCGATTCATAACTCAGGAAAATACCTAGGAATGACTTTAGATGTCAAGCTAAGGTGGAAAGAGCATATAAAGAAGAAACACATGGAATTAGAAAATAAATATAGAGAAAATTATTGGCTCCTAGGTCGTACGTCCAATTTGGCAATTGATAATAAGATCTTAATTTATAACCAAATCATTAAACCAATATGGCGATATGGCATTCAGATGTGGAGTTGTGCCAAGAAAACTCACATTAACAAAATTCAAACTTTCCAGAATAAAGTTTTACGGGGCATGGTAAATGCGCCATGGTATATACGTAACAGTGATATCCACAGGGACTTAGGAATTCCTTTGGTTGTGGATGAAATTAGGAGTTGTGCTACAAAGCGTAGGGCTCGTCTAGAACAGCATGTAAATATGGAAGCAGCTCGGCTGCTACACAATGGCGTTATGACAGAAAGACTTAAACGAACAGGACCATTCGATTTAACACGAAATACCAATTTCCTTATGGAAAGTATTTAATTCCTGCACGGAAAAACCAAGTTAGCGCGGAGGTAATAGTTGGTCTGTAGGACCAGTTTTATCCGTTCAGAATTTAGGTGATTTTTTAGGGTAGGAGTCACGCTCCTCCACTGTCGGAGGAAAAAGGCAGATAGAGCCGTCCTTCTTCGTCTTTCGAGATTTTTTCACCTAGTAGAAAAAAAAAAAAATTTCGTCCACTAATCGAAATCAATCATTGACCATTTAACGCTAATGGTGTGGAAAGCCAGAACCCATTTATAATTATTCCACGAGTAAATTTTATGATTTTATTATTTTTATTTTATGGTAATAAAATTACAATCACAATATTGTTATTGAATAGTTCTCAAACGATTAAAAATGAATAAAATTTAGAGGCGTTCATTTCTTCAACCTTGTTTGAATGAAATGGTTTTTTTGTTTGGTAATTTTTGGGGCAACATACTCATTTTCAATATGTATGATTTTTGATTTTCAATAAAGTTATCATTTATAAATAAAATTAATTAGCAGAAAAGCGTAAAAAATTACAATTAGTTACCAATTCTTAGGTATTTTTCATGTAATTTTCATTTTCAATTTGTTCAATTTGTTCTACGTCATTAAGTAGCTAATAAATTCATAACGCATAAGATGTTAGATAATAGTTCAGAAATTATAAATTTATTACGTAATAATAAGTATGTTTCTGAGACATCAAATTTAAGCGTTCGAACTGACAAAATACACTATCTTTTCCTTAATCAGAGTGGCGCCCGAGCGTAAGTTTCATGTATTACGTATACGCTGCCAATTCTCAAGTGGCACATTTTTCCATGTATATGAATTTCAAGTTGTACTCATTTTGGTTATGGTTAGATTAGTTCTGAATCTAAGATTACAATTAACAAGATATTTTAGGTGATTTCTATAAATTCCATAATTCGGAATAATATTTCAAATATTTACTTGAAATTTTCTACCTTAAAGCATTTGATTTGCAACTATAAGACAATAAATCTAAAAGAGCAAACTAATTTGAATCTTTTTCTAAAGTTAGAGGCAAATATAAACTTTTTACCTTATTTGCTGAACACGCTTCTTCATTCTCTGTTCTTTTTTTTTTGGCGTTAAACATAACAATTTTAAGGTAAATTTCCCGTTAATATTTTAAGATTAATATTTTTACGATTAATATTTTTTTATGTTGTTCTTCTTTTTATTAATTTATTTCCATATGGACAAAGAAGAACGAGTCATAAAAATTTCTAATCTTTAAAATTTTGCATTGTTTTTTTTTTTATGTTGATCATTTGCAAACATGCGTCGAAACCTTATATTGAAATATTTGGTAATTTAAAATACAAAATAGGGTTATAATTTTTTTTTTTTGTGTATAAATTTTCCTCTCATTCGAAAATTTCGAAGAACATTGTTATTTTTTTGCAGCAAAGTGAAAATCTTTTACTGACTAATAAAGCGGTTGCGGAGTGAAACAATTTTGTGCTCAATAAAAGGGAAATTTGAAAGCGAAGATTATTTAGATTTTTTTTTTCGCCATTTTAAAATTTTTTGCTTATTACCAAAAAAACATTTTTTTTTCCTTAATACGTATTTAAACTAGATGAGAGATTTTTTTTGCACTATAATCGATAGCAAGAAATAGTGTTTATAAGCAAAAAATATTTTTTATTATTAATTTGAATCAGGTCAAATCCAATAATTATACACCATGTTCTCGATTTACGTCTTTTCCGACTACATAGGAGCCATCTGTGCTGGAATTGTTCTGAAACTTGTAAATTTCAAAGACTCAAACCTGCTAGTGAAGACATCATATTTCTCGAGCAGAAGACCAGTAATGACTGGGTGTATTATATATGATTTATTATTTAAGTATAAGTAGAAAACTTGAGTTTACGAGTACTTAAGCGAAAGGTTAAAAATTATTAATTCAGTTATAAAAATTTAATATGCCTATAAAGTTTTTTATCTGTTATACGAATCTGATTTTTTTTTTATGATAATATTGAAATATTATCTTTTTTATTAAATTTTAAATTAGGTCCAATAGAAGAGAATAAAAACCCAAGATTTTATAATTGAAAAGAAAATATTTTAATCATTTCCAAGTAGAAAAAAAAATTTTGTTTCCATAATAGCTTTGGTTTCTTAAAATTTGCAACAATATTGTTAAAAATGGCACAATATTGTAATTTTTTTGTTAATTGCTTTTCTTAGAATAGAAAATTTTTGCTACTTGTTTATTATTTTTGCACCTTAAATTCGTTGTATTCGTTAAGCTTATTCGGTTGAATACAATTAAATAGGCTCAATTATATTTATAAATTACATTATAGGCTCAAACGGGTCAAATTATAAGTTTATATGAAAAGTTTTTTTTTGTACAAAATTACTATCAATGTGAGTAAATGTGAGTAATTTAGCAATTTGAGCTTTTTCAACTTCTTTTCGATTAGTACAAAAATTATCGGTCTAGAAATTGTAAGAATACTTGTCTCTTGAAGTACGGGAACTTTAAGTTTTGCTACTAGAATAATATGTTTTCAGTTATGTGTACACCGTGTTGACTTCCCCTTAGATCAATTTCTAATGAAGAAATTTATTTATTTCCTATAATGTATGAAAACTCTAAATGTAATGAGGTAGCTATTGTTTAAAGTGTTAGATTATACGAGTATTTAACGACAATAAAAGGGTACGAATAATGCCTTTTTTCGTAGAATTATCTATTCAATAATAGATAATATTTCGTAGAATTATTATATAATATTAATAATTTTTCGTAGAATTATCTATTAAATAATTTAGAAATATTCAACATTTCGTTAATTCAATTTCATTAAAATACATTCTTACAATTTTTAAATTTCGGAACTATTCCATATTTATAACAGTTTTGTTGCAAATATAATATTGTTATAAATGTTAAAGATCTTAATATGGTATATTGATAATTATTTATAGTATTTAAAAATATAGTCAAAAATAAATAAATATTCTTGCACGTTTTCTTTTATTATATTCTGAGGTCAAAATATATTTTTATGTCTTACACAAATGAGAAACCTAAATGTATTATATCCAAAACAAATGACCATTTTATGTTCTAAAAACATGTAAAGCTTAACTATAGTAATTGATTTGGTAGTAGTTTTATGAGGCTTATAACAATGACGTATACACATTTTCTTTCCACAACTTATATATGCTCCTGTTAAATCGAAAACTTACGTTCCAATATGATATACAATAAGACGTTAAAAATTATTATGAAAATAATATCATAATAGAAGAATAATTGTTTGAAATTAGAATATAAATTCTGTTATACAAAAGGATAGAAGTATCTAACCTATAGATTCCTCTTTTATTCAGGATAGTTCAGTTGGGAGTAAATCGTATAAAAGTGTTATACAATTTTAGTAGTAAATAATAAATAGTGCAACGCTGCCTTTTATGCAAATCATTTTCATGTATACAGAATGTAAATAACAGGTTTTAAAACCTAAAAAGAACTTTATAACATCTTTGTTTTCGAGTCTGGTATTTTTGTTTTCAAAAAAAAAGAAATATTTGTGATCTACAAGGGATTTAAATCTTTAAAATGTCAAAATAAGAAAAAGTATAAAATAAAGATTTAATTCAATATCTGACACATAAATTGTCAAAATAACACTGTCAACAATAACCAGAAAACAAAATGAAAGAAAAGCTTCAAATAAAATATGCGCGAATTATTATGCGAACAAAATATTGTTTTTTTTTTTTTTAATAAATTTATGATTTTTATGTTTTGTTACCCATTTCTTTTTTTTTTGTCTCATATTTTAACTATATTATTATTTCGCCAAATAAAATATTCACTAAATTTTTCGACCTTTAAAATTTTATTATTATTTTATGAAAATTCATTCAAATTTTATAAACCATAAAATAAACTGATTGTTCCGTAGCTATAAACAATAATAATTTTAAAATGCTGCTCCTTTAACTTAATAATTATAATAAATTATTTATACTTATTGTTACATATAAAATGTGTGCCTAAATGGAGGAAACGGGAAGATGAACCATTCTTTATTCTCTTTCCTTTTCCCCTTTCAATGGTACTTTTCATGAGCACAGTAATATTCGGTTATAATGCTGAAATTTTTGTGTATTGAACTGCAATATTTATTTCGAGTACTGTACATAATAATGTTTTACACTTGTGAATTGTGTTAGTATACAAAGTATAAATACACAATGATTACAACAAATGGTACGCAAGTCATTCCGAGGGACTCAATGAAGAATTCCGATGTTATAAAAGAGGTCTACGAAAGGTACCGGAGAGAAATATCTGAGACTATGCAGATGTATTGTATACCGTATAAGCCCAACAAGGATTATTTGTTAAAAAGAGTAAGAGGCAATTCAATGACAATTGGGTTCATCTAGAAGTAAGAGTACAGTAAAGACAGTTGTTGTTGTAAGTAAACAGATTCTAATCATTAGTGTTATTATGAATTACAGAAAACCACCCTCGAAAACGTGAGTAATAGTCTAACGTGAGCTTACATATAAGAATACTTCCATATTACAATATTTTTCAAAATTATGCCAATTAGAACCATAAAATTTTTTCAAAATTGATTTATAGAATATTAAAATAATTTATCAATTTAAAAATTTTTATAAGATTTTATTATTATTTTTTATTGTGAATTTATTTTTATTACCGTTTGTTGGTTATATACGTATATACAATAGTAAAGTGTCATATGAAAACTTAAACGTCAAAAATTTCAATCTTTTCATTGTTTTTTGCTTTCTTTTTCTTTTTAATACAAAATAATACTCGTATTGTCGTAAAAAATTTTTTTAAAAATGTTTATATTGCTAATTCAAATATACAAAAACTAAAAGAAAAGAAAATACAGAAATCTTAATTTATTCAAAATTTATTTGACAAAGAAGATTAGTCTCTAAATTTATATTTCATATTTCTTTGATAGCTTTTATAACACTTTATATGTACTACGTGTTCAGCTATTGTATACTATTGTAATAAAACTATAACTAGAAAACACAAAAAACCAAAGTTTTGTATAATGTAGTAGATGCTATAAAAATACAATGATAAAATTTGTAATACGTATAACATTTTGAAGAGTAGAATGGGCAGTAAAAACTATTATACAGTTGCTTTTTTCTTCGTATATTATTATTATTATTGTTATGTACATTTTAACAATTTGGCTGTGCCTATAATCATAATATTATCGATATTTCGGAAAAGTAATTTAAAATAACTAAAATATTAATAAAATGCTTAAAAATTTATTCATTTATGGGCAATTTTACATTTATGCCTATGTATGTCAATTATATTATTTCTATTGTGCCTTTTGTAAAATTAAACATTTTCAATAATAGGCTTTAATATTTTTAGCTTACGCATCATAGACTTAAATGTTACCGCGTATATCTAAATACTTTTTGGTCAGTTTTATTGAAGTTACCCTATAAGGTAGCATACTAGGTGGCATACCTATATAAAATGCTTTCGTTTTGTCTGAAAATTTTGAGAATATGTTTACATAGTAATAATAAACATATTATAAAATTTTTATATTGTAAGGTAAATATTATATGTAAACAGTAGTTCCAGATTAACTACTTATATTTTCTATAATAATGTGTGCGTTCCTTTTAAGGTTTTTAAAATTAGCTCTTTGAGTTAAGTTATTTTTTAAATTATAATTTTGTATAAAACCTTCTGTTATAAAGAATAACCTGCGTTTAATTCTACAATATTATTTGATATTCTAGCAAATTAAAACCGGCTACTGGGGCTAGTGTACTTAACTCTACTGTTACTAGTTTATAGAAGAAATATATGGGTAAAGAAACATCTACCTGCGACAGCCGCGCAGTCATCCGTGGCTTACTGTTATTGTCAATACTATCGCAACTCCAAGTAAATACACGGAGATATCCCTTGATGAACTCAATCCAAATGAACTCCTAGAAACTCTACGAAAAATGTTAAAATATAAAATGGAGTGTAATAACTTAAGTATGGATTTTCTTTGGTTTGATTTAAGTCAAATTATGTAGGGCAAAATATGATGACTTAAAATTACTACTCAATTATTGTTAAATTAGCTATTATAAATCAAATAGAAGTAAAACTAAGAAAAGAAATTCTATTTTGCGATTTGCCTCATCCCATTTTTGGATAATGTAATAATGGAGGTCAAATTCGTTATAAATATTCCATCATATCTCTTATGTGAATCTCTACTTTTAAAATAATTAAATAAATTCCACTCACTATAATGTGCATGCCCATTAAATATTTCTAACTTTTTGTAAACTATTCTAAAATTAGATCAGTCTAAAACAATACCGAATAAATCTATAAATCACGTTTTTGTTATTTTTAATGGGACACCCATATATTTTCTACTCTCTTTTCTCTTAGTACGAGTATAATAATTTTCAGTTATTTCTTTTTCAAAGTATTGTTCTCCCATATGCAATGGTCATTTTTTCTTAATGTAATTTTCTCTTTACTTCTATTTTCTTTTTTATTTTTAAAATAATTAACCATTAATTTATTATTAACACTGTGCCATAGAATCGTTCTGCTGATATTGTTTTGATTGATTTGAGAGAAATGAAAAATAGAGCAGCTCAAATAAAATGAGATCAATATTTCTTATTTTTTTTTTTTATAAAATTAACCTTAAAATTCTAATATTGTTTACTTTAAAATCTTTTATATTTTTTAATAGTTTTTTTAGTTACATTTTCAATTTTAAACGCCTGCATTGTTTAAAAAACAGAGAGTCTTGCGATAGCATTAAATTGTACATGTCAAGTTTTGAACGGAAATGTGTTTGTCTATGAAAGACTAGACTAGACACCCCTCAGCATAACAGTTTTGATTGTACTGCAGTTAACAAGAGAGGTTTTGATTAAAATTTGTATCCGAATTGACTTTGAGCAATATATTAATTGATAAGATTTTTCAGCAATTGGTACATCAATATGGACCCCATTTATATTTTCGATCATTACTACGAAAATATTTGGCAAACTTTCTTGAAATTTAATATATTGTTTAATCTGGTGATATTATTGCGAGCCACCAATATAAAAGACAAAAATTTCCTTGAAATATGACATTCCATCCTTAAAATTTGACTGAAGTAACCAAGAAGTTAATTGGAATTATCACGGCTCGGATATCAAGCTTTCAACAGAGAATTGAATTTGCAATTTTAACAATGTCTAGTGAATTAATTAACGAAATTTTCTGAAATTCAAAAATTAGGCTTTTATCAATTAATTTAACTGACAAATACATATTAGAGGAAAACCGGACTCAAGAAAGTAAAATTATTATAGAACCATGGAAAGCTACCAACTATCTTAATATTAAAAAAAAAAGGAGCTTTTAGGGGAAATGTTCCTAAGTTTCTGCAATAGTTACTTTCGTTGAACTAGTAAAAGCAAATTTACTGGAATTCGAAATAATTCATAAAACAATCAATTTTGTGGTCGCGTATGTGATGGTATGATGTGCTGACCATTTGAGATTCTTCTTTTTGTAATATTCTTATATTTAGGCTTTTGAATTATATCAATTTTTTTCCCAATATTTCTTATTGTAAGTGATTAATTATGATGTGGATCTTGCAAAGAAATAAATTGGTTATTCAGTACCTTCATTTTTAGAGTTTAAAAATAGATGAAAACTCATCATTATTTTTTTATTTTTCTTACTAGAACTAATTTTAATTCGACGTAAAGAGAACGTAAATCAGTACAAAAGATTTAAGTATAAAATATTTAAAGATCAGTTTGAAATTTCATTGACAGAAATTATTTTAACCTACATTTATATTTTTTACTACTTTTTTATTGGTGATTTTCTTCTAATTCAGAAAAGAAGAAAAAAAATTCTCTGACGTATTTAATCTATAATATTTACAATAGTTAGACACTTTTTTAAGAAAGTGATATTTTGAAAATATTTTTTTTTTTTGAAAAAAATATTGATGAGATTTGTTGAAAAAAATATTGATGATTGAAAATGTTTATAACCTACGGCAATATTTTTTAAATATTTTGAATAATCTTGTCTTTTTTTTTATCTTTTTTATATTTGTCATTAAAATATTCTTTTAAAATAGCCTTTTCATACCATAATAATAACGGGTAATAAACCATTTTCTAAAGATTTTAAGTAATTTTTTCAAAAATTTATTGATATTTTTTATATTTGACGGGATTATTGGCAGAAAATTTTATAAATATTAATTTTTTTTTTTTATTTGAGGCAGGTCAGTTTATAGGAGGACAAGCCTTATTTATTTTAAATTTAAAAGAAAACATGAAATTTTTATTACTTGTACAACATACTGTGATTTTTAAATAACAATTGGTAAAAATAAAATTTGACACTAAATTTTTACGATAATAACATCGTGTAATGATCGTTTTCTATATTGTCACAAACAATCGGAAATCGAATTTTCTATTGTGTTGTAGGTATTTTATTAATGTTTTGGGTCTCATATTATAAAACTTGTTTGTGCCATACAAAATACAAAAATAAGTTTGTTGTCATACCAAATTCATAGAATGTTGTCATAGTATTCATTCTGTAATTCAATTTGCAGCGGATGAAAACTGGGTGAGTAATATTTTCAAGTAAGAAAAATTCTCTCTTGTTAGTTAGCATCTAGAAAGTAACGTAGATATTGAAATTAATGTTTAAAAACAGTTTTTAAAAAAATTGTTAAACAGTTTTGGATTACTTTTTAACAGAGAGCGGACAATTTCACGTTTTCCCGATAAAATTTCTTAAAATTTGTTAAAAAGTGCAGTATTTACTTAGTTTGCAGTATTTTTCGCTGAATATCTGAGCCGGTAGCCATAACACGATTTGTACAAAATAATGAGATTAATTTAATGAATAACACAAGAGCAGATATCTAATTTTGAGTAGAAATTTTATAGAATAAACATTTTCAACAAAAAATGCGTACACATTTTACTCTTCTCTTACGTTTCACTCGCATATTCACTCTTCAAATTTAGTGATTTCGTCGCATAAAACCTAATAACTGTATAGCATTATAAAATTAATAACTTTTCTGCAGATCGCCATTTATATTCCTTAAAATTTTTTTTAGTATAATAAAAAGATGAATATGTTTTTTAGTGCAAAAGTTCAATTTTTCCATTAATAAAGCAACTATTATAGATGGCGTGTCTATTATTATTTTTTATTACTAACCATTAAACCCGTATCGGATTTCATTCTTGTTTTTTTTTATTAATATTTACTTTGTAACATTTTTATGATATGATTTTGATGGTTTGATATTGTAATGATTTTAAAATTTAATAATGGAAATAAAAAAATCACAACAAACAGACAGAGAAGAATAAAGAAATTGAAAAAAGGTTCAGCATTACCTTTTTAATGTTTTTTTAATAATTCATTTTCTTGGGATCTCGATTATTGTGCTGTGACGATAACAATGTTGATTTTATCGTAAAACATGATCGATAAATGTTTTCAAATCAAAAAGAAAAATAATTTCATACTTATTTGTTATTTGAAATAAATTTAAGAGTTAAGAATCAAACCTATATGTCTTGTTGATTAAGTAGGTGATCTTTGAGTAAATATAAATTTTATTGTTAGCGATCGTCACAAAATTGATTTCTGACATGGTGAGAAATTCATATTTACTTTTACTATGAATGATTTGTCAAAAAATAATGAAATTTTATACCTTAAGGTCATAAGAAAATTGAAAGAAAAGTGAAAATTTTTTGGTAGCGCTGTTGTATGAGTGTGAGAAAAATTTAAAAATATTATTGATTAAGTTCATGAAATTTATTTTTGTACTAAATTCAGTAAATGATTTTGTACTAAAACTAGTGTACAGCTCTATAACATTCTTGTAAACAGAATATTTAATATTGGAATAATTGAGTCTGTAAATAGAACAAATTGGCTGGAATCTTTTTGTCCATTCTCAATGCCCCAGAGCAGCTCTAAAAGTGGCTTACTACATACACAATTATTCAAAAATTTTAACAATTTTACATTTTGTATGAGTAGCATGCCTGCCTCTAAAATCTACCAAAATGTTAAATGTATGTTTGTTGACTATAAAATTCTCAATTATGTATTGCTTTTCTCATTATTTCCGAGTTCTAGTCAATTTTAGCGCATTACACAATAAACCATTGACAAAAACTGCATGATTTGAAAGTTTTTATAGCAAAAGCACAATAATTTTTCCAAAATTTCCAATTTTTATTCTGGAAATGAATTAATTAACAATATTTTAAAATATTTTATGAAAAATTCTATTAACTCACAATATTATTACACTTTAATGAACACAAATATTTTGGTTTTCTGTGTGTGGTCAAAATAAAATTTATAAAAGATTAACAAAAATTCGAAAGATGATGCCAAAATTGAAAATATTTTTTTAGATAAACTTCATTAGAAAGAACAATAGATTTTGTTTTTTATTTTTGAAATTTAATTTATTCCATTAACACCCACTTTGAAGAAAAACAAAACTTTATTATTTGTGGTTTAAAGGTGATAAACTTATAAATCGAGTTTTTTTTTGTAACACATTGTTTCTACAACAATTTTTCAGTTTGAATTTCGTTTATAATAGTTGCAAGGGTTTAAATGTAAATTTCATTTTGTAAAATACTATACGTGATCAGAGATTTTTGTAAAAACAACGTGATTAGAGAATGTTAGAAAGACTGGTCCTCGGAGACCAGGGCCCACTTGAACTAACAAATTTTTGCTTTTGTTTGGTCACTTGTACTTTCTAACTTTTTTAAAAATTCTTTTTTATCGACGGAACAACAATATTTATTATATTTATTTATTTATTAATTATAATCTCAGAAAAGAGCATTAGCTCATAAAGAGTGAATACAAAAAAGAAAAATTTTGTTAATTGCAGCGAATGTTAATACAAGCATATTTAACATTTTTCAAAAAGTTATTGTGTTAGTTTAATATGAGATGAATTTAATTTTTAAAACAAAAAAAAAAAAAAAAAAGAAGGAATACAAATTTAGGGTCTTTGTGTTTGATAGTGTTTGATATAAATAGGGTCTTTGTGTTTGATAGTGTTTGATAGCCATAGAAAACTGCGTTTTTCCATAAAGAGTAAAAATAGCACTTTATATAGAAATATTTTTAATCTTATTCCTATAAATCTTTAGTAAATTACCAATTCTCAATAGTTACCCTACAATATTCTTACATTCATCTTACATATTTTTTTGTTATAGCTAAAATTTTTCGACAATCATCGCCTAGCGAATTCTATTAATTTAAATTATTATTGAAAATCACATATGTAATTTAATTTATTTTTACGTATAACAATATTAAGTGTTTCACCACAATTTTTGGTCTACAAAATTTTTCACATTAATTTAAAATATTTATGATAATTGAAATTGATAAATTATCTGCTTGATTTTTATTTCGAAATTTAAAACTATTTGTTAAGAAATTTAAAATCACATATCGAAACCTTTTCATCCAATAATATAAATTATAATGAATCCAAATTTGTATGAAATAGAAATGGTTTAATGAATGAAACTCAAATATAATTTAAATTAATTTTTGTAGTAATGTGCGTGTGGGTATTAAAACCCACTTTTCAAGCTTGAATGCAATTAATTTTTACCTTTGGAAATAAATTATTTTGAACGAATATTCAGAATTAAGAAATGCGATAATTTTTGTAGAACGTTTGAGGAGCAGCAGAAGTTCTTATTTATTAGGAAGTTTTTGCACCAAGCATAAAGAGTTTTGTTTTGCACACATATTATCTAAAGCAATCTTACACGACCTTTGAAAATTATAATGAGGACTTGTACAAGATCGCATGATGCCAGACTATAATTAATATAATTACTGACCTTTAAGACAATTATAATTTCAACGAAAATCAGTTCAGTAATAACTATCATAGTAATTATGAGGGCCTCTCTTCTAATTTCGTGGTTCATTGTAGGGATCGATGCGGATTTTCTCTTGATTTGCTTTTGTTAAAGAGTGGGTGTTCAAATTACGATTTCTTATTCAATTGAGAAATTTTTCGTTTTCATTTGCTTTTCATTAGGATTGCGTTCTTTCTTTCTATTGTCTTTAGTAGTTTTTGCCTGCAGTAATTTGCAGTTAACTAGAATATTATCAAAGCAAGAATGAAGAATGCTCTTACAATCACTGAATTTTTAGGTTATCGTAGTCGTCGTAATGTTGTAGTTCTTGTCATCATCAAATTCCCAAAGAATTTACAAAATTTTGTAGCTATACAATTAAAATTTTCAATAAAAAAAAGAAAATGAAATTATTTTCAGTGAAGTACAATTATTTCAAAGCTGCAGTTCAAATTTGCATGGGTCATAAAATTCTTCCTCAGTAGCTGCATCGAAATTATTTGAAGTAAGTTTTTATGTGATTTAATAAAATTATTTAATTTAATGAAATTTTTTAATTTTTAACAATTAAAACGAAATTGGTTTTATAAAAATGAATGGTTCATAAAATTTAAAAGAGACAGGGAGTGAAGCAGAATATTTTTATACTATAATCCTTTTAAGTGTTTTTAGAAAATTATCCAATTCAAGTTAATATTTCGTAAATTTTTATAATATAATTTTCTCATTATTTTATATTTTTAATACTTAATTTAAGTAGTTTCTTTCCCACATTAAACTCACTTTAAAATATCTTCTTTTTAATTGAAAAAAATATAGCCCTCATAATATTGCCATCCCAAGCAACGTATAAGAGTACATATAAAATAAATTTGGTAACTACCTTTAAAAAGTTTTGATTCTCAACTTTTAAGAAAAAGAAAATTTCTTTCATGATGGAAAAATAAAGTACCTTACCTTAACCAACAAAATTAAAGACATACTCGGTTATGGTGAACAACAAGAATGAAAGATATTTAGGTCTTTATAAAGAAGAACAATAAAATGAAATAAGGATAAGGGTATGTTGAAGATCACAGAAACAAAAAAAAAATTCAACCCAGGAAAAGTTTCAATTCCGGGTTTTTATAAATTTTTTTTTTGTTATCATCCAAAAAAAATTTCTCAAGAAAATAATAAAAATCTGAAACTAATCTTTAATTAAAAAGAAGGAGCAAAATATCTAAAATTTTTTTTTTACATGATATGATAAAACTCTTATCCTAAATTGAAGTGAATTTTGTGTTTGCCTTTATTAGCAGCTCATACTTAGATACTACATTAGAGTTTTCTCATTAGTTGGTTTCAACTAATATTTTATCGTCTTGAATAATTTGTTTCTAACTACTTATCGCATTGTTGGAAAACTCGCATATAATGGTTTCCTACAATGAGCAACATCTCATATTTCTAAAACTAAAATTTAAGTACACTGAAAATAATATTGCAGCTTACAGGCAATAAGTTGTGTGCTTGCATTTTTAAATAATATTTGACCAGTTATGGCATTGAAGGTAATGATACAGAACGAAATAACTAAATAACCCGCTCATTTTTGCGCATTGCTGTCAATGCACCGTACACATCATTTTCAAAAATGTTGCATAAAAATAAAAAAACTAATGTATTCCGAACCATTTTATTGAGTAAGTTTTCCGAATTTTTCTTAATAAAATTATATATAATTACATTGTTTTTTTTGTAACTTTAAACTTTTCGGAGTAGTTTTATTTAGATATATGAAATTTTTTGTTATTATATTTCAAACGTACATAAAATACTGAAAATAAACGCAATATATTACTTTTAAAATTTTCGGAGTAATTTCGGAGTTATTTTCGGAGCTTTTCGGAAACATGTTTTTGCAGTACTAAGCATTTTACTTTGAAACCTTATGTCAAATAACTTTAAAATTTAAATTATAATTTTTTCGGAGTTATTCTCTTTAAAGTTGTTTGGATATTATTACTTGAATAAGAGTTTTTTTCTGTTCGCCTGTTTTACAAATGTTTAAAATTGAAAAAACTTTTACAGTGAATTTGAATTCGGAGGCAATTCTTAATATAATTGTGTCTTATTTAACTATTTAAATAGTTGCAATTAAATTGGTATCTCAATACTTTATAATAAATCTACCTAATAAAATTATATACAGTTATAAGGACAATAAACTTTTTCTTGACCACCTCAGGGTTAATATGAATGAATTTACATTAGTAATTAAGAATTTCATAAAAATAGACGCACATTACAAAATACACAAAGAAAATAAGAAATGAAAAGAAAAAATGAACAAAAGAAAGTACAAAAGATTTTGGGAAGTCTGAAAATTAGTGACTATCATCTTTGTTTCAGAAAAATCACATAAAATGCAATTTGTGGAGAATTCACTTTGCTTTTTATATCATTTTATTCCTTTTGTTGGTTTAGTTGTCTTTGTCTTATTTTTTTTTTCTGCATTAAGAAAACTTTTTCCTTTATCTTGTGTTTCTTATGATGGTACCGGATACATTTTTACTTTCTGTGAAGATTACGTTCCTTTTTTTTTTGCCTAACATTCCTTTTCTTTTTTTTCTAAACTTATAATTATAAAATGAACTGAAGTTCCTGAAATTTTGTTTTTTTTCATCTTGATAACGACGATGATGATGATAATGATATTGATGATGATTTTAACTAAAATATTCTACACTTTATTGCATACATACATATACAAGAATCCTTGCTCATATAATATGAAAGTATTATTTATATGTTACTATATTGTATAGGTGTATGTGTTTGTATTCTAAAGAAATTTAAAGAAAGTTTATAAAATTTTATAAACTAACACTAACAAATAGTTGAACACAACAAAACAAAAAACAGAAAACAAAAATAAAAAAACAGGATCTTTAACCTTATAATAAATGCATAAAAGACACGAGTGCAATTCGCCTAAGTTTATGCAAATTATGAAATTTTGAATTTTACCTCAGTTTTTTCAATTCATCATTCGGAGTATTGGTGAATATTTTTTATTGAATTTAATCGTATTGTCTTCGATCTATTTTACCATCAAAACCCTATTTTACTAAAAAATCAGGTTTTTCATGTTTCACTTAATATTTTCCATATTTTGTATGAAGTAAAGGTACCGCTTGCAATTAATATTACAGGAATAAGAGCAATTTTCTCAGATAATCTTTGAATGTTTGAATAATTCGGAATAGCTTAAGCACTGTGCCAAATTAAAATTAATTTTTATTACAATTTTACAGCGTTAAATTTAGATTTAAATTTTCTTTTGTCTAAAATGTTTACTGTAAATTCAAATATTTCAAATTTCATAAACACCTTGTATTTTCTAAAATAGAATTTTTTGTTTTTTAATAAAATATCAAGAATCATTTAAGAAAATTTAGTTAAGCATAATAGAACAGGTTATTCAGGCATTAAATAAATCCTTTACTGTTGCACAATTACGAAAGGTTTTAGATTTCAACCAAGTGAAAATGTTATACTACACCACATTTCATTATATAAGTTTATATATATATGTATGTAGATAGATGCATACACCTATATAAAAATTTATATGTTATAAAATTGTAAGAATGTTAAATTTTGATGGTGCTATTAAAAACAATACTAAATTGGAATCTTAATTTATATTGTAGGCAAAATATTCGGAGTCTTCGTTATATACAAAGCAACAGAGTCGAATTCTGAAAACTGAGTTCCTGATCGATTCAGGGGATGATGAAAATTTATTTATTAAAATCTCAATTGCTGTTCTGGAATATTATTTACTTGAAGCGCAACAATCATCAGTTTACCCTTTAAAAATTAAACTTTATTAAAAAAAAAAAATTCTGTTTTCACAATTTACTACCTTCTTTTTCGGAACTATCGACACGTATATTGAAATATGCATTTAATTATAATATGTATAAGTGTATATTATTTAAGAACGAACTAAATGCAGTTGCGGATATATGCAACTAAATTGTAATATAAAATTGGTGTTGTAAACATGAGATGGAAAACTATACACACATACACACACAAACTACTAAAAATATACAAAAATGTATAAAATTACGAAAAAGTTTTATAAAAGTGCTATAGAATATCAAATGAAAATATTGTAGTTCGTGTGTGTTCATTATAAATGAATGTTTAAAATGAAATGAAGAGAATTTTTAGAATATCATTGAAGTGGTATTTTATAGTGCATCATCATTAGGATATTATGATTCTTCTCTTATTATAATAGTTTCATCATTTTACAAGGTATTAAAAAGTATCAAGTTTAAAACTGTACTTGTATACTTTAATAATAAGAAAAACGAAAAAAAAAAATGGGAAAGGATATACATAAGATGTAGAAGGATCTTATAAAGAACTTAAGTTAAAGATAATTAACAGGAGAATTTTTTTTTTTTTTTTTAGTAACCCAGATGTTGGAAGAAGAAAATTAAAGAATCATGAGTTGCTTGGATTTTCGTTTCATTGTTCTTCTGTGTTCATACCCTCAACATGATTTTGATTATATGAGAAATTTTAATATTCAATGTCAGCACGTTGTATGCAAATACACACGAACACACATACAGGCTTAATAAGTCTATCATTGTGTAATAAGATAATTTTAATTTTATTAATTTGAGTGACATTTTTACACTTATTTTTTATGTAGAAATTTAAAAGAAATTTTTCTTAATTTAAAGAAAATTATTGTAAAATTTTATGTAAAAGATAATTAAGAATTTAAAAAATAATACAGAGATTTCTATAGATCGTGATTCTTAAAAAATCACGATTTGGAAATCTCTAAAAAACTTTATTGAGAATTAATAAGAAACAAGAAAAATTTAAATCTTGATAAAGATGTTGGAGCTTGGAATTGAAGTAGAGGTTGAGCTTAAGAGAGATTGAATTTATTGTTATTGAATAAATCAATAATTTTAGTACGCCATCGTCTTGAATTTAGATTTTGTTGGAAATATGATATGCGTTTTGCATAAAAGCTCCTATGAAAAAGATTTAAATCAAAAATTTGGAAAGTGGCGTGTGCATCAAAATAGCACTCAGCCGACGATATGACTAATATTTGTTACAATTAATACAATTAAATTCCCCATGGGAGAGGTGAGTTTTCCACATTTTTATTATTTTTTTTCCTGCTAAAATATTTTTTTACAAATTTCAGAAGTAAAAAAAATAATAAGGTTAAGAATTTAACCCTTAACTAGTGTTGGTTTTTGTTACTTTTCTTTATACCAATTTTCATTATAATTTTTTTCGACATAGTGTTAATGAATTATTTATAATTTAGTTCTAATTCCAAAATTTTGTAATTTTTTTGTATTTTAAAAATAAAAGGGAAGGGATAAATTCACAAAAATATAAGAAATCCAACAATAGTTTTAAAAATTTTTAGCAATACTAGTTGAGGGTTAAATTTGTACTGTTAAGTTATGGAAAAATTTTATACTATTTTGTTTGAGGCTCCCCCAACACTTCCTAAATCTAACAAAACTATTTTTTTTACTAAAAAACGTTAAAGTCTTCAAGAACTCTTACGTTAACAAAAAGCCTATTTTCTTTTAATATTTTTATCAATCTAAAATTTGTTAAATCGATTTTTGAAATCAATGTCAAAAATTTATGATCAACATTTAAAAAATCAAGATTTTCTATAATACTTTATAAGGATAATTTCCTTGACATTGATACCATTTGTAAAAGCTTATTGATATCCTTTTAAAAAGGAAAAGAAAAAATAACATAGTACAAATACGAAACAAAAATCCTTAATCTAATTGACCCTCATAACTATTAATCATACTATTGTGTGGAAAAACTAAGGCTATATGTACAAAATTCAAAAGCAAGAAAAATAAGGATCTTCTGAACGCTTCATATATGGTTACATTTAAAGAAATTTTTTGATTTCTATAAAATAGAGTAAAATAGTATAAGAATATTGTGATTAATCGATAAATAAAATCTTTAGTTGGTAGCGTAAGAAGAGAGGGGAATATTTTTGTTGTTCATCATAACATTAATTTTGTTCCCAAATATATTTCAAGAATATTTTCAAAGTTTTCTAAAGTTTCACATAACAAATATTTTTATACGTATGTTCTTCATTATAATATAGAGGACCTGCAGTAATTGCAGTATTCACCATACCTTGTTATTCGCAGCAAATAAATTTACAGCATATCCCAAGTTGTGCAAAGAGTTACACCAATCTTGCTTAGTTTACGACCCTCTCTTTAAAACGAACGAGCCTAGTACTACGTTTATATAATGAGCTATACTACGTTTATATGCCTTTATCAGAATAAAGGCATATAAACGTAGTATAATACATGCCGACTTTTACAAAAGTATAATCGAGTATTCTAGGAGATTCCAATGTCTATTTTGGAATTTATTCGGAATTTCATTGCTTTAATTTGAAAACCATACAATTATGAGACCTTATTATCTATACTCTTATATATTGGAGTGATATTCGACAGTGATTTGAGCTATCAGACTGTCATACCACTTCATTCAACAATCATCATAATTGTTTTCTTCTTAAAACACAATATGTAGCACAGCCTGAAATAAATTCTCTTACCCAAAAAGAATCAACCATTTTTGTAATAAACAACGAAAGAAAAAGAAAGATTTTTGTTTTTCCATTAATCTTTTCAAAATCAGACCATTGAAAAATGAACAACGAATAACGCAGAACAATAAAATGATATCGCAATATTAAAGAGAGAGAAAAAAAAACAAAACAAATTGTTATGTTAGGCAAGGCAATGAAAAGGAAAAGAAACTAGAGGGAAAACAGGAAGCAAGTAAATGGGGAAGAGTGAATGAAGAAGATTAAGAAAATATTTTTCAGTTCAACGAATCCGTCTAGTGTAATGATTATTATTTTTATTATTCTGTAGGTCCAAGGCAATTCATCTTTACACTTACGGATAATTTATTTAATGCTCGAATTTATTCACACCACAAATATATGAAATTATTCACCAAGATGTAAGAGTTTTCTTTTTTGTATTCATAAAATATTTAACTTATTCCTCAGCTTTCACATGTTGTATACTAGAGAAGAACATCTGGTATTTCAACACAAAAAAGGACTTAAAAAAATTGAGAGAGAAGAGAGCAAAAGAAAAAAAGCAGAAAATTTGGAGAAGAGCAGAATGCGCACATGAGAATTTCGGAGACTAGTCTATTTTATAGTCTCAAAATGTTGGTTCTTCTATTATAAATATCGTTAGTGAGAAGTTGGTAGGGTCGTATTCATTGGAATTGTTATAACGATTTTGATAGATTTGCCATCGAACAAAATTCAAGCAGATTTTCACATCAAATACTAATTATCATATCAAAAAAATCTATGAAGAATGTTTGGTTAAAGATTAAAATTTTCAAACAATCCAATCCCCCATATTGAGTGTCTGCATTTAGTGAATTGTCTTTTATTCCAAGTCTCGCAATAATATTGTTATTTGTTGTTCTTCTTTCAATTATTAGAACAAATCTAGTTTACAATAATTAAATGGCTAACAACACTGCCTTTGTTTAGAATGGCAATTTAATATAGGCAACTGTTATATAATTTCTGTTTATCGTAAGTGATGCAATCTTCCACAATAAATCCTAAGTAATTTTCATTCTTTTCTCAAATGATTGTACTGTAATTGAAGTAATCTGGACTTTAAATTAGGATAAAAAATTTTGTTATACAGAAGTTTAAATTGAACTTTATCCTAATCTCAATTTGAATCATTTTTCTTTAACAAAAGAGTCGCGATAATTGTGAATTGTGAGCAAAAAAAAACAGATGACAAGAAAAACAAGAATGTTTTTTTAAATTCTTTGAGAGGCTTTGAATCTCTCCATAATGGAGTTATTTAGAGCTTAGACTTGAGCATCGGGTTTTACAATTTCAATACGAACGTCTTTTAGCAAGTGGAACTTATGTACGTGTTCGAAAGGAGGCTAAGGAGGAGAAAACCGAAATTAATAGAGTTTTAAACACGGTATGAAATGTACATAAATTTTAATTTAACAGAAAGCCGCTCATGCTTCCCTCAGACATTATGTTAAGAATTATCGTTTGCTTCGCCTTCCATTCTGTATTTCGTTGTCAACGTCTTATCTTCAAAGAATTCAATCCATATAATGTACGTATGTGTTTTAAATTTGTAGCAATTTTAAAAATTTGTGAAGACTTTAGTTACCTCTTTACCTATTTTTGTTCAGCTCTTGCTTTCGGAAAATGTCTTTTTTTTTTCAGATAAAATAAATCGCCAATAAAATTGAATACAATATTTTTGCACCCAACAATTTTTCTCTTATAAATTGTCCATAAATTTTATTTCAATATTTTTTTTTTAATCACAATTTAATTTTTTTTAGAATCACAAAGAAAAGTTAAAAGAAGAAGAACAAGAAATAGAAATGAACCAGGCGGTATCCAAGGCACGATTCTCCAATAAAATATAATTCAGAAATTTTGCCATTTTTTTCTTGCATTCTAGTTCTTCTTTTTCTTATTCGTTCGGTTGTCATTAGAAGAAATGAACGAATTACTAGTAAGAATGAATTTGAGTCCGATGTTCAACATTGTTTTTAGGAGATTCCTGATATTTTCACCATTAATACACAGTAGAGTTACAATTTCATATTGGCATCTTCATTTATTATAATTTTTCAATTTAATTTGCCGCTGGAATTCTTATTTTTACTATGTTGGTTCATTGAATTTTTTCAGTGACTACTTTATGAAAAATTCTTAAAGGGTGCAAAAATATAATGGAATTTCTATATTTTGAGTGTTTTTCATATTTTTCTGTCTGTTTTTCTTGAAAATCTTAAAAATTAAATACTAAATACGTTGCCTAAGTAAAGTGACTGCATTAAATCTGTAATATTTTTCTAGAGGGCTTCTATTAATAACATTGTTTTCGGATTAAAGGAAGAAATTCTTCTATAATCTTAAGCATCTCTTAAAATTTTCATTTTCATTTAAAGTTCTATGTCAATGTTTTATTAAGTGTATTTGTGTAATAATTAAAACAAACGAAAATTCCTCAATAAAGATAAAGCATGTACCGGAAAAATAAAAATAAAAGAAGAAAATTTTTAAGCCAAAAATTACAAAACCACATTGTTTTTTGGTTTAATTTTATTATTATTGTACTTTTTTTAGCAAATTTTATCATTTCGTACCCTCGCCATAATTATTTTCTTCTTTAATTTCATTTCTTCGGTATTTTTATAGTCCCAATTTGTATTATTTTCAACAATCTAAGAAAATTTTAATTCAGAAAAGTTTGGGATACTATAGTATTGAATTTTATCTGACTTGAATGAGTACCCAATATCGTAAATATTTTACTTATTTATGTAGATTAATGGGATGAGAGTTGAGACTCCATGAGATGAAAAAAAAGTTCAACAACTAGAATAGAAAATTAAATTAAAAAATTATGAATGGAAATCGCATTAAATTGCTTGCTCTTCAACATTACTACAAACTGAATAATAAATTCATAATACCATGTGAAACAAGATGTGAAACAAAATATTATTATAAAAGATGCGGTTGATCATATCATTCTCGTATACTCCGTAAAATACACGGGAAAATAAATAAAGGGTGGGTGGGCTTTTGATATATTTTATTGTTATACAAGTATACTACACTCTTCTTCTATAATATACTAGACAGAGAGGTAAATAATATAACGGAAAGCAAAAACCAAGGTTACAGTGTAGTAATGGTGGAAACATAAATCAAAATTTATGATTATTGTTAGAAATTTTGTTTTCCTTTTAAAAAACATCTTCTGCGTTTTTCTATTTTTTATTGTTATTTTTATGCTTTTAAAAATAAGGATATTTTGTGTACGAGATTCTATGACACAATAGAAATTATGTATTGTGTGCGTGTATGTATGTAGATATACTCGTATACGGATGCGGTTGAAATAAATAACGTGTAAAAGCGAGGATGCTGTTATATTTTTTACGTTGTTTTATTCTTAGTGTTTATTGGACCGAAATTTTCTTTTGTTAAATTTTTTCCTGTAAAATTATTTTGTTTTTGTTCTTTTGGGCAAATTATTTTTTCACGTCTTTAGAATACATTTTTGGTGTTTTTTTTTTTTCATAAACCTTTTAAAATTCATTGTTTCTACATTTTGTTTATGTTCATATCTTCATGTTGAGTAAATGTTCGTTATTAGGTGCTTTATACAAAGTGAAAGAAAAAGAGTGGAAAATCTTTACGGATTTTTTGAGATTTTGTTTTTTTTTCTCTGTGTTTTGATTTGTTGTACAATTTCAATGTCAAAAATTTATTTAATATTTTTTAAAAGAAAAGTTTAAGATATTTTTAATATTTTGTAAATTTTAATTGAAGACCTCTATAAAAGAGTAGAAGAAAAGCAAACTCTTTGAAATTATGAAGGCAGTCAAAGGTTAAGATGTTTTAGCAGGTATATATTATAATATTTCCCAGAATTTATTGATACTATAATTCTGATATTCTTTTATGCATATCAGCGCCTTGATCTACATTTCCTTTGTCTTGGGTTTTGATCATACTTGAACCTATTGTGTTTAGTGGACTCGGTGTGTCCGATGGTATACCTTCCAAAGTTAAATTTTCCTTCTTTTTTGCCCGTTTTACAGTTGAAAGAGGCGAACGTCAAATCTTTGCGCTCATGTAATAAATAGCTCTCCCCAGAATCCATAGAGCCGACCACCGAAGAGGGTAGATTCTCCAATGTAATTGGATTACCATCTGGGATTGTTTTGTTTTCTCCATTGCATTTCGATGAATATGCATTTTATACCTCCTGCCAGGATTTAAAAACTGCCGTTCCTCAGACGCAGACCAGGGAGCCGCCTATTCTAGGTCAAACGCTTCTGTATTTACCGCCCGCACGTTTACTATATAACGGATACCCAGTTAAAAAACCAGGTACTCGCATTCACCCACACTCGTCAGCCACACCAAAGTGTGTTACGAGGAGACGCATGGCAGATAACTATGTTACCTACCTTCTGGGAGGTAAGAGTCGGATTTGCTGGCAGAGCTTATGATTAACTCAAAAGGCATTTGTCAGCTTTTCCATTAACACGCGCTATGAAAGTGAAATGACTAAGACACACACTAATTTTTGTGTCCCTTTTTCAACAATATCCATCAAATAGTTTTGATTTTTAGAATTTTCTTGTACATATTCTTAAGGTATTTCTCAAAGAAACTGTGAACCACATCTATTATATTATTCCTGAATCAGTAAACATAGTGTCAGAGACTCAATGATACTCTGCAGAGGGATGATATATTGCGTTCAGATGAACAAAAAACGCTTAATTAACATTTTTTGGACCCTCCTTTTCAAGTTATAAGGCCTCAAAGTTGCAATTTTTAAATTCATCTTTCATAATAAGTTCTAACTTTCAAGATTGATCCACTATTTTCAAGACAGATGCAAGTAATTTTATTATTTTATATATACAGGGTGGCGCAAAAAGAAAGATTATGGTTTGAATTCCGCAAATTGAAATATCGCCGATATGCTCGCCGAGTTAAAGTAACTGACCTGTGATTTTGATAGTAAAATTCTATGATTTTTGTTCGCTGCTGCATTGTGTACTGCCCCATAATAAATTTGCCAAGCCTTTTTTACAAGATTCTGAAATAAAAAAAAAAAAAATTAATAAATAAAAAAGTTATCAAGAATTCAAAACATATCGTTCTTTTTGTGCCGCTCTGTATTATTCCGAATCCAACAAAAATGCGCCTATGTTTATGCAAATTTTTCTAAATTATGCTTTGTTTTCGGACCATACCACAATATTAAAATATTAGATTCTATTACTAATTTACAATTTCTATTCTTTGGATAAAAAGATTAAATAAACAATATATTTTAAGAATTAACAATTTTCATCAATTATTAAAAAAAATAATTTGTAATTTTCTTAAATGTTTTTCGGTAAAATTTAACATTGTTTTAAATTAAAACGACAGAAAATTCTAGAAAATAAAAAAAAAATATTTTTAATTAAGTGAGGTTGAATTAACAAGAATAAGGAATTTTAATTTAGGTTTAATGATACCAAGGATTTTAATATTTTAAATTTTTTTCTTACTTTTTTTTTATATTTTGCAAGTAAAACTTTTCAAACCACACAAAGTACTGCATTATTCCTGCCATTTTGTTTTTTTTCATAGCTATAAAAAAGAAAATGTCTGCTCAATTTAATTTATTTTGTCTACAAAAATGAAAAAAATGGAAAAAAAAAAATTTAAAAATATAAAAAAAAGTTTTTTTTTTTATAAAAAATATTTTAAAATTTTTTAATTTTTTTCTCATATGTTAAACCAAAATGAGCATTAAAATTCAACAAAATATTTTCAAAAGTTCATAAAAAAAAATAATTCCAATGTTGGTATTTTTAAAGTCCCCAGACGTGTGGTGAATATTAAGGTTGTACTGCATCATAACGGTATATCGGCAATTGTGTTGTATAAAAGACATTTTTAATTTTTATAGTAGTTTTGAATTTGAAGTTTATTGGCTTACAAATCGTTTAATTTTAGCACTTGAGATTTATATTGAAAAAATATTTTCCAATAAAACTCCATTTTTTTTTCTAAAATTTAAAATTTTACAATCATAAATGAAAATTTACTTGAATTTGAGGCTTTATAAAGAAAAATGCTTTAATAGTTGCTATTCTCTTGCTCTTCAAAAATTTGTATAATCCTTATGTTTCCGATATCAATCATATAGCTTCCATATCTCAGATATTAAGTGAGAAATCTTATTGTATCTATATTTTGAGGTAACAAGACCTATATATGAGGAAAATCTTGCAAAATAATTCAAACTTCTTAAGGAATTCAATTTTTTCTTAGTCTGTGTGTGACAACAATATAGTCATTACTATAAATTTATTTTAAAGCTATATGAGACGTATGCGTTCTAATAAAATATTCTTCCTCATATACTCAAATTCCACGAATCGTCACTGTAGACATTAACAACTCAGGATAACTTTAAAACCTCTAAATTTTCATTAATGAGTGCTTCAGTTAGATTTGCTAATATGGCTAGATTAGTCTTTGAATTTGCGTCTGTGAGAATATAATTATGGGCTTTATATGTTAAACAGTGAATTTTCATCTGCGTTTAATAGATCGTTAAAACTTGGAAATTCCTTCATATAACATAGTGGATAGCAATCTACAACATGTGGCTATAACATTATGTAATAAACCGACATCACAATGGGTTCAAAAATATTTTAGAATGGCAACTAGCATTAACCACATACAATCATCGACATTTAGTCTCATTCATTTATTTTTGTTTTAGACAATAAAAATCGCATTGTTTCTGATAATCTCACAAATTTTTAGTGTAGTCCAAGAAATTGGATATCTGGTTAGTTTAATGCTTAAGATCTGGCTCTACCATAAACTAAATTGTTTTGCAAGTAAAATATAAAATAACAAAATTAAAAAAAAAAAATATTTAAGAGCAATTTTCTTTTTCTCTGTACTTTATTATCATTCAAACCAGCATAATTTCTTGGTTTTAGTTTCCCTTTACCTTATCCAATACAAGAATATTCTAAACAATTTCCTTTTCCCAAGTGTTCACCAATTTCATATTGTGGCATTGAAAAATTTTTTCAAGTCAAAAGAGGGAAAACCATAGGAGTATTGAGTTAAAGAGAGTTTTCTTATTATTTTTATGTTCCTTTTAACTTTTTTTATGTAATAATTTTAAAAACACACATATCGCTCTCTTTCTCGTATTCCATATATAGCTATCCGTAAGTCGTATATGAATAATCAAGAGAAAAATTTCTTGCATTCATTTCCGCTTCAAATATCTTCTTTAAAGAATAAGACTAATTTTTTGTTCTTTTTTCTCATATTGTACTTTTAATTTTTTTCCTATACTCCTAAAAACATAATGGATTTAATCTTCTTTTTTCTTACGTTGTGCCTTAAAAAGTATAAAGGACCAACAGTTTAAAGTATCGCATATATACACATTTGAAGGCAAGACAAATGCAGATCTTGGCTTTTTCCTTGGTCTTCTTGTTTTGCTTTCTATTTTCTCTTTTGCTTTCAAATAATTGCAATTCATATCAAGTGAATTTTTGTTTTTTGTTTTGCTTTTGTTTTTCTGTACATAAATATTTTCCTCGCATGACTAAGTTGAAAATACCTAAAGACATTTTTTTTAAAATAATTTTATTTATGTATTTTTAACCCAAACCCGCACATCACAATATTTTCTCCGCATTGTTATGGTGTGATGAATTTTAGAGAACGATCGGAGCGACATCTATATTTGGAAAACTATTCGGCTAATGTCGAAAGAAATCAAGCTAAAATTTTATTAAAAAGTGAAAATTTTTTCAGTTCTAAAATGTATTCCTCCAGCAATTGAATACAATTTAGAAATTAACTTATGTGTTTCGTGTTTTTGTAACGTATTAAGGCGTTAGTATTTGCAATTGGCAAATCATGAGCTGTTTTAACATTTTTTGAAAAATTTAGATAAGTCACTATAAAAATTTTCTCGCGGAGGATTTTGATGTGGTTTAATGTGGTCATCGCATCATCGCATTGCGGAAGAGACCAAGAAAATTGGGCTCGATCCATAAAAGTTGATCAATTCGACAGAAAATCAAGAACAGACAAGTATAATACAGAAGGGCAGAACCGCATCTTGTTAAAAATAATTTGTGCAACCTTCCACGTATGATGATATTGTTGAAGAGTTCCCGATGAGAACTTGACATTCTATTTTACGAATATTTCATGCAACGCGGTCGGTATTAAAAAACTGAAAAAGAAGTTATAATTATTAATATTTGACTTCAAGTATCAAGTGCAAACCTATTATTTCAAGATGAAGAATCTTTTGAGTTCTTATATGACAATATTCTTTCAAAATTGAATACACAATATGTTATGAAATTTAAATAATCATAATCCATAAACCCATTGAAACATGCACAAGAAGACTGTAAATCGATTCGTTTACAAACATATTTTCAATCATATTCAAAGGGCACAGCACAAGAGAAGGTCTCGTCGCTTCTATCTCTTACATTTTTTTCTAATTTTTTGGAAAAATATTTTTGTCCTTTTGAATTAAATGGTATCAACATTGGTATTTTTATCAGTTCCTTATTTTTCTTTCCCCAATTTAAAATCAAAATAAAATTTATGAAAAAATAAAAAATTTGGAAAATTGAAAAAAATTATGGAATGGAAAAGTTTTTGAAATCACAATTTTCTACATAGAAATAAATTTTCCAGTAAAATAGAAATCTGTTTTAAAAATTTCCATTGTCTAGCATTTATTTTTATAGTGTAAAGAAAAACTTCACCCCGGAGTATTCCTGTTTTTTATTATTTTGGTATTTATATAAAGTGCATGAGATTCGAAATTTTTCAATTTTGTTCTTCAATTATTGGCAAAAAAAAAATAATTTGTATTTATTTTTTACATTCGAGAGAAAAATATTGAATTTCATATTCCCTATTGATCTAGTACTTAGGTCATTGCTTTGAAATTGAAATTTCTTCAAGAATTCAAAATTAATTTTTGTAATTTATTGAAAATTGAATTTTCAATAATTTTTATATTTTATAATTAATATCTAACTTATTTTTCGAGGATTATTAATTTTTAAGTTGAACTAAAGAGGCTCTTAAAATAATTTAAAAACCTTCCAAAGAAGGCCTTTATGCTTGAATGCTAATGATTAAATCATTCGTAGTTTTAATTTCTTCGAGAGAAAAGTGGACTCTCTTATTATTAGTATAAAATATCTCTCAATATTTTCCAATTTCTCTGTTATTGTTTGCTTTGTTATCATTATACGTGGATAGATTCTTATACGTGGTCACGGTGCACTGTTGCCCCCATTATACAGATATAGAAATCCACAAATCTATTGTTTGCTTCTACCTTCCTACATAGGTACATGAGAAAAAAACATGAAAAGTATTCAAAAGGAACTCAAATTCGAAAAAAGAACCAGGTAGCCAAATAATATAAAATTCCGTCAGCCAAAATTCATGCCGTCAATAATTGCGAATACAAAAATCAATAATTCCAAAAAAAAAAAGACGTTAATTTGTAGAAAATATGTTTGAGTTAAATTCTTATTGGAATAATCCCAGTTTAAATTAATTTTTTTTCTTCTGATTTAAAGTTGTTGACGATGATTTCGATGGCAGTATTGTGTTTTGACTCGGGGCAAATGCTGAGCGGTTGTCTATGTTATCAAAAACCCTCTCGGATCTCGGAACAAAAGGTGACTTTGAAGGTCAGTTCTTCCAGTACTTAAAAAAATCTCGGTTGCTAATATAATAAATCTAAAAATGTACAACAGATTCAAAGAATGTCTTCATCTTTTCCAATTTTGTGTAAAAAGGAAAAGGTGGAAGTCACATCTGTTTCCACTGAAATAAGAGTGAGAATGAATTTTCACAAACAGAGCCACTACTCTTTAAAAACCTCCAAGTATAAAGCGTATAGAATGTCCCACATTTTCGTTATAAATTTTCCGGTAAAAAAGGCTATAAGCATTTCAAATAGAATTTCAATTTTAATGCAAAATGTCATCATCCTATTTTTTTTTATTTCTTTCAGTTTTTTTTTAGCAATTTCACGGTTCTTCTTGTCTTTTTTCTCTCTTTCTTTGTTTTGTCTTGCATTCCTGTCTTTTGTTAAAAGGATTTTTAGATTGTCTAAAATGGCGTCAGTAAAGTTTTTTTTCTAGTTTTTCTTTAGTTTTCTTTTATTTTGTTTTTTTTTTTGCTTTTGAAAAAGAGCTAGAAAACAAAATAAAAAAAAAATAGAATTTCAAAGAAAATATTTATTTTAAATATTATTTTTTGTTTTTCATTGTATTTTGTAAATAAAATTGAATTTCCATTTTGCTTTTCCTTTCATACCAAAACTGGTAACCAGTTTCGATTCTTTCTGTTTGTATAGAAAGAATCAAAAATATGAGCACATAAAATATAGAATTTAGAAATAAGACCAAAAAAAAATGGGATTTTTAAAGTAAAATAAAATAAAAAATGTCCTACAGGATATTCACAAAGGACGTTTTCGTTATAATATTGGGAAAATAAATAAAAAGAAAAAACCAAAAGAAGAACACTAAAATTCTATTTAAAATTGAAAGAGAACGGGAATGCACAGAAATTAAATTATTATTTTTTTTGAAAAGGACATTTATTTTCATTTCATTTTTGTTTTGGATTAAAATTTAATTTCAATAATATTTTAAAGCATAACCTAAGTGTTGTTATAAAATTTTTTTTATTTATCTTTAAATAATCTTGAATTAAAATTTTGAAATTCATAAATTCTTTTACTTAAAATGAATACGAAATAATTTAATCGATTGAATGCAACAATTTAATTTTAATCTTTACCTTCATTACCCTTCAATACCCTTCATTTGATTGAACTTGCGTTTTAGTCAAAAATATCGTAATTTATACACTTTATAATTTCTGAAGTCACAAAATATTCACACACAAAAATAGCAAAAAGTGAATATCAAACATGTATCAAGCAATTTCAAATATGTTGCATGTAGGTAGGTAGGAACATTAATGTCAACCGTATTTATGAAATAAAAACACATAAGTCATTTATTGTGTGTTAAATATGACGTTTGAAAAGATTTCATGATTGGGATTGGGAATAATGACTGAGTCAAAGAAAATTGTCATATTATGGTTTTTGTTATACAACATTTTGATTTATATTGATGTATTTATATTTATAAAGGTTTACGCTAATTTGTGAAATGTTTGTCAATGAAAGCAAAAACATAAAAGCCTACTTCTTAAAGAAATTAGAATTAACGCAAGAATTATATCAAATTTTCAGAGAAAATTTTCAATAATAAGTATAAAATTGTTCTGACTTAGACTAATACTTTTATAAATTGATTTGAAGACAAGAGAAAATTCAAATAAGTTGAACATATTTTTAATATCTAGAAAAGTGCATTTTTTATTCTTAGTGTTTATTTTTTTAAAGCTCAGACAGACATGCAATTTGCAAATAACGCTACATTGTATGCAACCGAACTAATTCATCAATACAAATTGTGAACGGTTTGATTCTTTAATTTAGTGCGATCATACAAATGAATGTGTGCTCGTTTCAATATAAACGTATGGAATACAAATAAGTAATCAAACAGTTACAAAACTAATAATTGTATGTCTACGATAGTCCCTGTGCACACTAGTTTCAGTGGTACGGCATATTTGACGGGAAGAGAACTGAATATTAATTTTAAAAAATATTCTATATGCAAATTAAGGAAAAAAATCGATAAATAATTTACACAATTGAACATATTTTTTTTCCAATAATACCAACATAATAGACTAGTGAAAAATATTTTAATAATCCAATTTTTGTTATAAATAATTAAAATTTTTTTTGAAAAAATAATTATCTATAAATGCCATAAAACATCACAACTATTAAAAATAATTTCAACAAATAAATCACTTAGTGAACAAAACAACTAAAATATTTTTTTGTGTGTGTTCAGCATAATTTAGAGAATTAAAAGTATGTAGGAGAAAAAAATAGCATATACCTAATAAAATATTTACTAATTTTAATTGAAATTTCAAATTTTTAATTAAAAATAATAATTTAGATTTTGTAATATTAAATAAGATTACATAAAAAAATTTTAATACGGTTTTAATATTGAAAACTACACAAAAAAACAAAGCATGTTTTTTTTTTTTTGTTCCAAAACCATTTTCATTAGGTATTCTAAATTAAATTCGGAATAAAAAACAAAAAATTGAAATTAAAGAAGAGAAATTTTTCACATACGTTGTATGTGAACCATAAAATAATTATTTTAAACACGGCATAAAAAGCGTACTTATTAGCGTTCCTAATGTCAAATTCGAAATATTCTTTTCATTCATTATTATTCTTTGTCAGTCACTTAGTTGTTGTCGCCGTTTTGTTTCATTTTTTTTCAAAAATCTCGCGTTCCATACACAATCGATTAAAGTGTACGATAATCGATTGAAATGTACGAGAAAGAAAATAGTGTTGATTAGAACTTTTTGTTCATTTATTCTTGTAGACGCGTTTATTTTTTTTTTGTTGATGAAGTCATGCTGCGTTCTTTATGATTATTTTGAAATGAATGGAAAGCATTCTTTTATTAAAATAAAATTTTACTAATTTTTTTCTTATTTAAATAAGATTATTAAAAGAAATTAACAGTAATGTGTTTTTTTTTCAAAAGCTTAACTTTAATAAAAGTAGTTAATAAATTCTTGGCTAAATAAATTAATTGACCCATTTACCCAAATTCTAAACAAGCATTTGAAAAAAGAAATTAATTTCCCTTTCATTTAAAATTCATTTGATTTTTTATATATGTATGTATTGTATATCGCACCTAGGTGTTAATAGTAAAACTAACTAAGAGATTTGTAAGCTGAATAATTGTGGATATAAAACGCATCTGATTTAGCAGGGAGTAAAAATGATACTCGGATTACGTTCGTATTGTGACGAAATCACACAAGTCAAACGAAAACTTGAATTTATCTCATTTTGCTTCCTTTAATTTTTATTTATCTCTCTTTCTCTTTCTCTTTCTCTCTCTCTCTATCTCTCTCTCTCCCTCTGAGAAACTCGTTTAAATTAATTGCTTTCGAATTTATTGCTGGAATTTTTCAAAATTTAATGTTTACGTTAAAGTGAAAGCAGATTCATGCACTTAGGAACTTTAACTGCGAGAGTTTCTGAAGAAGAGATTCATTAATTCGAGATTTTACCCAAAATTATTAAATTTTTTTTGGATGAAGTATAGCTTTACTCTCATAATATGGAGAATATCAGTACAGATTCTTGATTAGAAAGAACTCTTGCATGAATTTTACTATATTTACAATATTTTACTTTATAATATGGAACTATAATTTTTCAATTTTAATCCTATAATAGTGAAAAATCAAAATTTTGAACAATATATTGTAATAAAACAAGTATAACAAAATTAATTCTTATAGTAGTCATTAAAAACAATTAAATTATCAATCTTTTTGTATTAGCATTTAAAAATATATTTTATAAAAATGTAGCTGGGATACTTAATTATTTTTTGACATCAAAAATTGAAATATGTTTACATAGACACAATAGCTATTAAAAATTTTTATTACTACATACATAGCTACATACTTACAGTATAAGTACTTCAATAAATAAACAATATGAGTGAGTATACGTGAACATATTTAATAAAATTACAAAAAAAAATAGAAAGAAATTAGAAAAAGAAATGGTCAATACTTAAAAAATTAATTCATAGACCAATACACACAAACACAAACCTAATATGTACATCTAAATTATTAATAAAAATGAAAAAAAAAAATCCCCAATCGCATACGTGCTTAAACATTAAATTTATTCATTAAAATATTTATGTTCGAAATTAAGTATAGAAAATTTTCCACTGCAGGATAACAACGCAGAACGAAAGGCGAATGAACATAAAAAAAAAGAAAGAAAAAAAGAGAAAAAGAAAAGAAGAATAGAAAAATTAATATTCACATTTTTTTTTCATATTTTTTTTTTATATTTTTTTTTCGAATATTAAATTTCCAATTCACCGAAAATTTATTTAAAACCATAAAAAATAATAAAAATAAATAATAGAGAATGCCAAAAGTATTAAAGTACAAGAAAAACAAAAAAAAAAACGAAAATACGCAAAGAAAAACTAAATTAATTTTTCTCTAATTTTTCCAAATTCCGAAATTTCCAAAACAATTTTTCTCGCTTGATTCCATATGCGTGCCTGTGTGTGTATGTATGAGTGTACGGATGTATGCATGTTTTTAAATTCAAGATTGTTTTTATATTTTGTTCACTATTTTTATAACGGGTGATTTTTTTTCGTTATTTGGCTTTATTTTGTTTTCTTATTTTACATTTGTAGATTGTAGATTTATAGATTCGCATAACGGGGGCAACAGTGCACCGCGACCACGTATAAGGATCTATTGTGCGCCCACATCCGAATGCGGGGCATGCCCTTCAACACACGCTCGAGACCCACCCTCCTGATGAATTCAAGCAACTTGTGAGGACCAGAAGACCGTAACTCCGCCACCGTTACAGCAAAGCCTCCCAGTACCTCCCCCTCCTACGAGCAAGAGCATCACACTCCCCCAGGAGGTGCACCGATCTCTATACACCTCATAGAATCTGCAAGTATCCTCATTTTCTAGGCCCAGCCTACTGAGGTGTCCCCTAAGCCTGCAGTGACCCGTCAAAATGCCGGTGAGGACTCTCACCTGGTTCTTGCCCATCCCTATAATTTTATTAAATTGCTTCTGGTCATAATCTCCCAGGAGCTCCTTGGCTTGCTTTCTTTCTGATTCCTTCTATTCCTTCTATATTCTATTTTATTTTACATTTTACTTGTGGGGCACTCACGAACGTCGAAATGATTCATTGCCAATGAACTACAATGTGTAATCCTGGAAATTCTTTCAATTTATTGAAGTTTAACAAAATATTATTTGAGAATGCATTGCAGGAGGAAAATTTATTTAAAAGTTTCAGTCCCATCAAATATTAGCCATTGAGATCATATGATTTGACGCACCTAGACTATTTTATTTTGGGCTGATATGTGAAATTTCATATTTTTAGTAGGGATTTAACTGCGATTGCTTCTTTGAAAAAAATTGCTGAAGAGATTCTAATATAATTATGACGTGCAATGTGGCTGAGAACAGTGTAATGGAATACAGTTCAAATTTTACCAAAGAACACGTATTTTAAAAATCGCAACCTTTCATATATTATGAATTTTTAAATACTATTTTCATTGATTATAGTATTTTTTATTTTTGTTTTTTTTTGAACCATAAGTTTTTCAAAAATTTTTCCTTAATTTTGTCATAATTAAGATTTGACAATAATTAATTGTGTTCAATATCAATTTTTGGTATCAGAAAAATGTGGAATTTTCGAAAAATTTCCACAGAATTACATTTAAAAAATAATAAATGAGAACGATTGACTTTCCAATTCAAATACAAATTACATGAAATTTTGCAAATTTTTTTTTTAAATTTAACAATGTTCAAGAAAAACACCCATTACCATTATTATTTCGTTTTTATATTATGTACCTATAGATTTATATTATGTTTACCTATTGTACTACTTGAAAAATGAAAATTTTGTACAATAAAATTTTATATTCCGATACGTTATTGTCGTTTTTACCATTTTCTGTAACACAACAAAAAAAATTTTTGAACAAAGGTGTATAAAGGTGTTAATTACCTTTTTTTTATGTTTCGCCAATATTCTTTATGATTTTTCTGTTTTATATAATAATAAGAAAAAAATACGTCGATGAAACAAAAAGGATACTACTCCAAAAAGGATATTTAATTGTAAAAATGAAAATAAAGTAAAAAAAAAAATTTATACTAGAAAAAAAAAATTATTTTCATGGACGATCCTTTTCCAAAGAATTCTTATAAAATTTTAGAATACTTTAGCGGTATGCTTTGTGATATTTGCTTAAAATTTTTGAAGTAAAATTGTATTAGAAATGGTCGTTCCAAAGACCTATATTTTAAAAGCATTTTGGTAAGTTGATAGTTTTCGCATTTAATTTTCGCAGTATACTATTATTGTAGGGTATAGAACTACAAGTAGAGAGAAGTATTCAGTTCAGTGTTTCCGAAAGGATTTCTTTAACTTCAGAAACAGTTCAGTTCAGAAATCAAAATTTTGGCTTTGTACTATCACATATAAGGTAAATTCTTCTCTTCTTCTAAAATTGAATTGTTCTATAATTTTCATATTAAATACATTTTTAATGTTGTCTAGGAATTTCTATAACCAAATTTATCAAGTTCCAATATTCGATTGATTTTCCTTTCGAAAATCATTGTCGCAGTTTGAAGAAGAACTACAACTAAATAGAACATGATATGCTATGGTTACAAACACTATCTCTTTAGTGATTGACCCGGGTTGGAGTAAACGCAGTGAAAACTGAAATACAGGCACTTGATTTACAAATTTTTCTTTATTAACTTGGTTTTTGGCTGAATTTGGGCATTTCCTTTTAAAAAAAACTAAATTAAATCTATATATACAATAAAATCAGAATTCTTAGAATCTCATTTTACTAAATTATTAAAGGTGCCAACACAATACTACCATTTAATTCGAAGAATTCACAATTCAATCAAAAATTTAGATATTAAATTTTTAGTCACGTTTAAATCATCTATTTGATTGATTCTTAATAAAAACGAATAAATGCAATAATTTGCACGATCTCAAATCTTTTATGAAATTAAATTGTTCAATTGAGGCATTTTGTTTTTTTTCTCTGATATTCATCATAAAAATAAACGTATTAGGCAATAATAATAATAAAAAAAGAATGAAGAATGAGTTACATTTTATTTCTTAAATCCATGGACCAAAATTATATAAAAAGGTGTTATTAGAAAACATTTTGGAAAAAAAATATGAAAATAAATAAATGAAAATAGCCAAAAAAAAATAAAAATACTTAATTAAGCCTAAAATAATTTTTAAATAGGTACGTGCTCTCGTATTTTACTTGTGAATATGGCGTGGCTCAGGTGATTTTATGCGTTATGACTAAAATTATCCCCAACTCTTTGTACCTATTACTTTTTTGCGGAGCAGAGCAAAAAACAAATGGTTATTGTTCTTTTGTTTTTGTTTTTTTCTGTTTAAATATGATATACGAATTGTTATCACATACACAATTATATTATTAACAAAGTTTCTCCTAATTTGTTACAGAGGGCACTGAAATTGTTAAAAAAAACTCAAATAGATCTGAATTCTGCGCTAATTTGCAATATTAAATAATTTTTAGTTAAAAATAAGACTAATTTTTAAATAAATCCTTATACTTAATTGACGCCCTCAAAATTTAACCCGATTTTATTTTAATAATATGTCAATTTACAGCCAAAAACGAAGACTAACGAAGAGAAACGAAACATTACTTTTTGATTTGGTGCTTGATCTTCAAAAATTGAGGTGGTTAATTGGAGATTATCATCTTGTTTCGATACCGAACTTGATCAATTATTCAATAGTAGTAATCAAGAAGATCTATATAAGTGTGAATTATCACGCAAAATATGAAATATTTAAGGAAATTTTGAAATATTTTCGAAATCTCACTATGTTGCAAACATTTCAACTTGGCAAAGAATTAACATTAATTTAGATAATTTATATGATTGTATTTATGCTGACGCCTGTAAATATGCAATATTTATTTATATTTATTTTTTAGTTGACCTAATTAAATTCGAACCGCAATACGAATTTTAAACCACTATGTAATTAAAAAAATGTTTGCACTTATTATAAAAACAAAAACAAATAAACAAACAGTAAGCAACACACACACTCACATGCACAACATCATCGATTTAATTTGTTATTTTATTTCATTTTTTTCGTAAAAAACAAAGAAAAAATTATATACAAAATCTCATCAGAATTCTCTCTAATTTCTCCCCCTTAACTTCTCAAAAAAACAATGTAAAATAAATTTTTCTTTAAAAAAAAATTGAATATAAAAAATTTTATTCAACCAAATCAAATTTAACCAAAAACAAAACAAACAGGATGGATGCCGACAAACTAATTCGTTCAACCATTCCGAACAAACCGACCGACCGACTATTTTACATTAGCTAATTCAGCATTTTCATATTATTTTGATTTTTTTCTTGTTTTGATAGCAGAATCCTCCTAAAGAGTGTAAGGCGGGCGTAGCTGGGTATTTTTGTGAATTTATAGACAAAACAGGACAGCGAACGGGCAGGGATGATTAGGAGAGTAAAGTAGAGATTGTGAAATTTGGCATTAAATAAAAATAAAAGAAAAATGAAAATGAAACAAAATATTGAAATAATGTTCATATTTTTGTAAATTAGGAAAAGGGAATTTAGAAATTTGAACAATAGGTAAATAATATGTAGATGTAGATAGATAAATATTGGGTATATCGCAAGTAATGGGATCATTAAAATTAATAGGATGGAATAAATGAAATTTATAGAGGACAATATTGTGTTAGAAAAAGCATTTAGTTTTTTTTTCTTATTATTTCTCATAAATATCCAAAATATACGCGCATACAAACACTTCACATGCACATATACGGTTTGTTTTTGCAAAGGGGTATGTATAGATAGGTATAGAGGTGAATTTATATTATAAATGCGCCTATGTAATTATTGTTCATATATTTTTGTAGAACCATTCATATTGTTGAATTGGTAATAATATTATTATATAAGTAGGATGATGGAAGCACAACCAAAATAAATTTTTGGAAAATTCGAAGCAATAATTTCTATTTTTTTTTTTCATATTTTCGTTATTTTAAAAGCTAACAAGGTACATAAATATGTTATGGAATACCGTGCTGAGACTTAAAATTAATTTCAATGTGATAATAAAAATTTATAAAATGATGGTGCTTAACAAGAATAGAAGAAAAAAATCCAAATTATGGTAAATAGAAACAGAATTACAAAATAAATTCGGATCAAATCAATTGATTTGTAGAACAGCTTGTTTACTTACAAAAAGCGAAGATGCTTTTTATTTTAAACTGTGCTCTAGGTATTTATATTGTTCTGTGAATATCATAAAATTGTGCTTTGTTGCATACTTTTAGGAGGAGAACAATATTTATAAGAAGCAATGGCGGATAATTTAAAATTGCACGGTTGAATCACAAGAACGCCAGCAGTTCTTTAATTTTTTTTGGAAATTTGACAAATCCGAAAAATTAAATCTTGGAATTTTTACAGTTGAAGAAGATTAGAGAAAATTTGGTTGCAATCAAATGAACCATTTATTTTCGGAACGCTTTAGTTGGAAAAATAATGTTACAATGTCAAGGAAAATTCGGTTCAAGATAACGGGTAATTTCTAATATTAATTTGCGATTACTCATAAATTTGAAAATGGCCGGATGCTCGGACGGAGGTGCAAAGAGACGAACAAAAATACATTAATTGGCTTTTATTTAAAATTATTGAAATTAAATATTTTGTTTCAACAATATATTATTATAATAACAAGAATTAAGGATAAAGTTGCAAAATATGCGACGATTTCCTGGCAAAATATTGCTAGCAAGTAATTGTAGCCCTTATGTTTCAGGAAAGAGAGAGAAAGAGAAAGCCTTACTTCAAAATTGAAGCAATCCTTAAATTTCGAGAGAGTTTGATTACATAAAGTAAACGTAGGACCGCATGTTTAAGTTGAACTAGAATTATTTGCGTTGTTATTGCTGTTCTAAAATATTAAAAAAATAAGACACGCAGCCAATAATTTAACTAAATGAGGGCAGCACCTTAATTAACTATAATACTTTTAATTAATAATCAATGGTAGTCATAACTAATAAATTATGCAATCATCTATTGCAATAAAATTCCCATTTTTTTATGATTTCTGCAAATAAAATATTTATAGCCTTACACGAGTCGATTTTAATGTCTGGCACATTAAAGAGCCCACAAATATATACACAGTAATAAAAAATCAATTTTACTCAAAATTTGATTATATTGAGAGCTTTAAACATTGTCTTTCAAAATATTTTCAATTATGGAAAAAACTGAAACAAGAATAACATTTGAGTTCCAACAATGAAGATAACAAAAAAAAAATTTATAAATTATTATAATTATTCAAATTAATTTTTATACAGGCAATTAATATTAATTCCAAAAAACACACACACAAAAAAAAATAAAAAAATAAAACTAGTTTTGCACAAGAAATTCTAAAGTCAATAACATTTTAAGCTGTAAAGTGTTTTTGTTTTTAATTTATTAATTGTAAAAAAATATGGAAGTCTAGCGATGTTCCAAAAATTAAAACAAGTTTTTATTATTCAAAAATGGTAATATGCCTGCGAAGCGTTTACAAAATGCGAAATAAAACAACAATTTATTAATATTTTTAAACAATTCAGTTTCTAACCATGACATTTGAATTGCTTAAATTCTCCTCGGCGAATATAGATAGGATGGGCTCGCCGGATCTCTATATATCCACCCCATGTGAGCGTAATCAGATCATTTACTGGGACGGCTGGTTTTTCTTACATTTTCGCCAATTATAAATGTGCCATTGCAATCTTATCGCAACTATAATGCTTCGTCGTCGGAGAAATATCAGATTCTCCGTACAGCGTAGACCCAGTTTTGGTCGTAAATTTTTGTTAGCCATTCCAGTGGTGAAAAGCTTGCAATCGCGGATTGCCTTAGAAATAGACGTTTCTTGTTCACTTGCTATCTAACAGTCCAGGAAGATGGTAACTAGCAAAATATCATAATGACAGTCATTTTGAAACTTGGCTTAATACAACCATATAATTATCATTTTATCTTTAAAAATGTCTACAAATGTATTCAATATTCACTTTTAAATTAGTACAAACTGGCAAAACACTTAAGTTAAGTTTGCAGTACCCATCTTATCTCTCAAAAATAGTTGCATCACAGTAAAATACCAAAAACAAATTCTTTTATTCCATTTTTATAACGTAACCCAGAAAAAATCCTGACGTTATTTTAGAAATTCTTTAGAAAAATTTCTAGTCAATCTCACTTTAATTTTTAATATTTTTTCTCTGAATTGAAAATTAAATAAAAAAAATGTCGTCCCAATTCTGTTCTTTTTTAATTTCGACTTTCTATTCTATATAGAAACAGACATTTTTTTTTGTCAAAATAAGAAAAAAAGAATGAGATCTTCTCTAAATTATGAATTCTAGAATACAATGAACCATCCACTAAATTAGATGGCAAATTTCAAAGAATTAAGAAAAAAAAAATCACCATCCAAATTTTTCATTTTTGAAATTCTTTTGTTCTTCATTAATAACACTGACATTCATTTTATATTATTTTTTTGTTCTTAAATTTTCAATCTCCTAAAAACCATTAATACCATGATGAAATTCTACTTTAAGAAAAAAATAAGAACAATTCAGTTCCACATTATCACTTTAGTTCTCATTTGGTAAAGTTTAAATTAGCGGAATTTCGCAGTGAGAAACACACAAAAAAAAAAAAAACATTGAATACTCTTTGCCTTTTTCTTATAACACAACAAAAAAAAAAGTAATCAAAAGAATTTTCTAAATAATTTAGAAAGCTATTACCTACAATGTTTAATAATCGAGCGAAAACAATGATAATTGCAATTATTACAATAATAATTGCAATTTTCTCTTCATTAACACCAACAGTTAATGGTCAAGTTCAAGAATTTGAATTGAGCTCAGATTTATTAGCATTAGAAACACAAGATCCAAAAAATTTACGATTACAAAAACTTCAATTATTAAAAAATCATAATAATTACGAGAAACCAATTGTAATACAAGCTCTTCCAATTGATGATTCTTCTTTGGCATCATCATCACTACAAAATGATAATCCACGTTCAATTGGTACTGTAATAAGAGCAAAGAAATTTGTATTATTAAAATTAACAAAATTATTACCAGCTGGACTTCCATTATTAACATTACCAATATTATTAAGAACAGCAGATGGTGTAGAAATTCCAATTTCAAATACTGATGATTTAAAAATAATTGAAATACCAGAAGAATTATTAACACAATCGAATAGTGGTAGGGCAGCAATACAACAATATAAAAATATTTTAAATGGTAACGGTAAAAGTGCTGTCTTAAAACAACATCATACACAACAATCAAAACAGCAGCAGCCAAAAAATCAACATAAAATAATTGTTTTAGATAATATTGAATATCCAAAAACAATTGATTTTAAACCACAGTCATCATCACAACAGCAACAACAATCTCAACCAACACAACAGCATTTATTGGGAAGATCTTTAAGACCAGGTGAGACACAATCTCGATTTATACAAGTATTAACATCACAAAATCGTAAAGTTGTTTCAAATTAAAATTAATAACGAATTATGAAAAGAATAAAATTGTAAATTGTGAAATTTTTTTATAAATTTTAAGTATTCTAAGAAAAGTTTTAATTTTCAATTAATAATATTAATAAATGTAAATATTAACCTGTTGTTGAGTTTTTGTTTTGTGTTAAATTAGAGCCTTTGTTGTCTGCTTCAATTGGTTGTGTTAGTAGGCTTGTTCTTATGGCCTAATAACAAGGCCTATATACAGTGTCTTATTAATTTTGTATTTTAAACCTTCAACAATCGAGTTTCACCACGCGTGATAATTATTGAAATATTGGAGAATTTTTGATTAGCAATTATTCTTTTCGGTCGTATGCTCGGATCAGGATTAATTATTTACGATATTACCAAATTTATTTGGTGAATTCTTATACAAAAGTAGATAAATTGGATTATAGTCCAACCTTATCACTATTTTTACTAATTACGAGTATAATTGAGTAGAAGATTGTTTAATTAAAAATTGAGTTAAGGTATAAAAGCTTGTGACGCATCTTATACTAAAGATGATTAACATACGATGATTACTTTTACTATGTGGCTGAGTACATTGATAAATTAATAATAATTATTTTACCGCAACAGTAACTGTTATAAAATTTAAAGATGCAAACACTATAACTATAATGACTTTTAAAATAAAATTCTTAAATTGGAATTTCATTTATCCCAATTATTATTGAACTCTTAACATTTTAAAGAATGTTTACCCATATGGAATTTACCCACATGGAAAATTTAAATGTAAAACACTTTTTATTTTACTTAAAACATTTAAACTCACACTTTTTCATTTTTGTTTGTTCTATCTTTTCTTCTTGCATTCTGAAGTGTATTCACTTTAATTAATTCAATATTAATGGGTTTTATATGCACAAACAAACACATACATTTATATAGTTTCCTTTGCAATATTCATTTAATATCGATTCATATGTATGGGGTAGTAAAAAAAAATTGAATAAATTAACATTTTTCAACATTTTTCCAGTTCAATGACGTTTTCATCATTCAGAACGTGATTTATACAGGAACTGTAATAGAACAGAAAATCCGATGTTAACAGTAAAACAGATAATTCGGGGAAATGACTTAGACGTCGGAAAAATTGAATCATTCCTTTTCAGTTTTTAACAGTCTCTGTGCTGTTATGTCAAATACACGTGCTTACAATTCTGTTTATCCAATTTCCTAAGCAATCCTTTTCACACATTCTGTTGTTAAAAATCACAGAAATAAATTAAGCGATTTCTCTCATTAATAGTATTGAAAAAATGACTTGTGTTGGTGGACGGTTGTACGAAAATTTCTCATTAGTGTGAGTTCTGCCTTTAAAATCCCGATGAAATGCAAAAATAAATAACAATGGACTTTTAAATATTTGCATTTCTTTGATAATAATTGTTAGTTGCAATTACAAATGGAAATTTTTGGCCCACATATTGTTGGCTATTTTTGTTGGCTATTGTGCGTGCAATTCATGTTCGGGCACCACGATATGATTATCATCCATGATTTGTTTTCTTCTTGTGAAGATATGTAGAAGAGATTGAAAAGATGGTATTTTATCGGTTAAACGCCCGCTTTTAAATAAATAAATAAAATTAATAAATAAAATTTTCCAATTTATTCATATTTTATTAATTTCAACAAAAGCCACTACATGTGCAAGATTAAAAACTTCAAAAAAAAAATATTTAAATTTAATAAATAAAATTTTTTATAAAAAAAAAAATATTTACAAAACTATGAAAAAAAAAATCTAATGTGGTCAGCACATAAACGACCACAAGGTGCTTTGAGTAGTTTGAAAATATTGCACACTATTATGAAAATGCAGCAAACGATAAAGCAAAAATTAGATTTCAACAAATTCCGTAAATTTGCTCCTAAGGTATGATTAAATCCATAAAAACATCCAGTTCCAGAGGCCTGACATATCGCAAAAGTTGAAGAATCCAAGACAATTCATATGTATATAAATTTTCATAAAAACTGTTTCAGACAAACTTGAAGAGTTAAGGCACACGCGTGAATATACAAAATGAAAGCCCAGTCTATTTTAAACAGTTTATTTTCGCTTTGCTAATTTAAAGAATTACGTTTTCAATGAAAACTCAATATGGAAAATTTGGTGCCATCAAATAACATCCCCAATTTTCTGCAAAGCAGTCGGTAAAAATTAAATTCTTTAAAAAAACCATATTGTACACCTCTTCGCTTCTAAATCACAAAGCAATATTTTAATTAAAACTAAATAATGTGTAAAATTAAATTTTATCAATTATGAACGGAATTTTAATTACAATAAATAATATTAGCTTAAAATTTATATTTAATTTTATAAATAATATTATTTTATTTACTTATGCACACATAATTAATAAATATAATCATGGTTAATTTAGCTAAATTCCATAAAATTATTATTTATTAGAATTTAAAATTGAAATGGGGGAAAAAAATCATATAACAAATTTTATGCATATTAATAATCTATAATTAAATATTTGAGAAGCTTATAGCGTTTATACGAAGGATAATCGAAATGTTAGCAGAGTAGTTATGAAATTAAAATTCATTAATAATTTCTTTATTATTATTTTCTAATGTATTCTAGTTTTGTTTGGGATTGCAGGACTATGAGTGTAACACTCATGTAATTTCAACAATTTTATACGAACTTTTTATATAGCCTCTGTCCAAAATTAATTTTCTCATTCTATACATACAGCCCATTTTCCAGTGATTCCCAAAGTGGTGTCATAGGTGTACCTGGCTGCTATTAGAAATTTGCATCTATTAAAGAAAAGTAATAGGGGGTCTATGAAAAATTTAAAAAGACGGCAAGGGGTCTACGAGAGGAAAACGTCTTGGAACCTCATGCAGTCTTTTCGAATTGATTTTCTCTAACTATACATTCATTGAAAAACATTAAGACTTTGTTTTACAGTTAATTTAAATTTAATGTTAATAATTTTTCAAAATATTTTCAATTCATTGTCATATCATGCTTTTGTTCCCAATACAAAAAAAGCCAATTTTATAGCATAACAACATCTATGGTTTTAATTAATAACAAAAGTATTATGTGTGATACTCGAAACTTTTGCAACAACCTCCATAAATTTAATTTTAAATACATATTACGAGTATGATGAAAATATTCCCTCGGGTCAGGGTTATTATAGTGACATAAGTTAAATAAGAAATTAATTCATAAATAAATTTTAAAATTCATAATAAAAATTTATTTATTTAATTCATAAATTAATAAATTTAGAATCTATAAAATAATGAATACAATGAATCAAGGTGTAGTCACGTGTATAATTCTAAACTAAATACGTGGAATTAAATTAAAAAAAAACTCATATTGCATAGTAACTTTTTTGATTTTAATAAGTGCATAAGATTTAAGTGAAAAATTTCCTTAATACAAGCAAATATTATAATTTGTCCGGTTATTTAGAAAAAAACAATAATTTAACTAGAAATTTTAACGAAGCTCCTACAGTAAGTCTTTGGTATGATGAAAAATCAGTCAAGAATGTAAGTATGTAATTGATGAGTTTCAGTTTTTGAAAAAAATTTAGAAGTTTTTGCCTTGAAAGTCATCACACTGTAATATTTTGCCACATTTCTATTCGAATTTCAAATAAATTAGCTTTCCTCTAGAAGTCTTAGAAAACCAATTTTCAAAAATAATGAAAATTTTTTCAGAAACGGAGAAAAAATCAAAATATAGGAACCCCAAACCTCATGAAATTTTAATATAAGAGAACGAATAAAATTATTATTAATTAACGACTACACTTTCTATCACAATGTTTGTGTTTTCACTACACGTTAAACGTTTTCCATATTTTTATTAATAACCTATTGATTTTAAGTGAAATATATGGAAACTAAGTTGCAATAATCACACAAAAATTCCTTAATTTAGAAAATATCTCAAAATTTTCCAGAAAATATTAAAAGTTTTTTGACTCATGAACTTTCTTAATTTCAAAAATTTTTTATGTGTAAATAATCAATTGAAAAAATCAACAAATTCACATTAAAATTTTGTATAATATAATTTTAATTTTTATCTTAAATGTATACAAAAATATTCCTTTATAATTTCAAATACAAAAATGTTCCCAAAGGCACAAAAAAACAAAAATCAAGAAAAAAAATATTTAATTCTTAAAATAAAAAGTCATTAAACACAAACTCTTCCTATCACTCTCAGCCTTCACCAGAGTAGACTTCAAAAACTTGAAATACACATACTCAAAAAAAAAAAATTTTTTTTTATTTCCCAAAAAACATTCCTTTTGGTTGTTGTTTTTTCCAAAGAATTTTCATAAAAAAAAAAAAACTTTTCTATTTTCTATTTATATTTTATTAAAAATGAAATGAAATTAAAATAATTTCGAATTCAGGATAAAAGTAATAATGATAATAAAAATAACAAAAAATATATAAGAAGATATTCATTGAATATTCTTTTGATGTAAACAATTTTGACACATTATGTACATAACTTATATAAGGTTCTACAACAGAGAGAGAGAGACAGAGAAAAACAAAAAGGGACGAACAAAAATATGAAAGGGTGGGAGTGCGAACGAATAATATCAAGAATAAGACCGAGAACAAAATATGTGAAAATATAAAATAAAATAAAAATGTGACCCAAACTTGTCAAAAAATGGACAGTTTTCCTTATAGAATACAACAATATTGATAATATATGAACACAATATATAAAAGGTACTCGTATATACCTATTTTATGTCCTTACAGCTTTCATAATAAGTTTATATAAGAAAAGTTAGTTAAAAATATGAAAATCCCAGTAAAATTATGAATCGCTTGTATGAACTCAAATTTGTATGATACTCAATTTTATTAAAACTTTAATTGACTTTATTTTCACTTTATTAAGTTTGAAATTCCAAATTCTAAACCTATGTTTATACATCAAAGACTTCATTGTTTGTAGGCTTCATTTTAAACTTCGAAGTTTGATAATGTTTGATGTCTTTGGTGTTAATGTTTGATATCAGATTTTATTTTATGAAAAAGGAAAAAACAATAGCTGTGAGATTAAAACTCTTTCATTCCGGTGTATCTGTTTCATAGTTTATCATTTTCCCGTTATATTTTGATATTCAACCAGCATTTTAAAAATTCTTGACATTGAAAGAAACGTTTGATTTTAATGTGTTACGTCATAAAATGTTTGAAATACTTGAAATTAGGTGTAAGGGATTAAGGAAACCCTCTTCGCTCTAATTATCACTCATATGTATTTGGCAACGTAATTACTTATTCCATACTCTATTAAAAGTACATTCTTGCAGGAGAGCTTCGAATAAGTTTAATAGCAACTCATATATCTTGATTTCCATTTTTTTTTTGTGTTCATAACACTAATATTAATCAAAAACTTTAATAATTTATTATAAATTTATACAACCAAATGAGTTATTTTAATTGCAAATAAATTAGATCACTCCTAAATAGATTTAGAGCCAGGTTTCGAGTGCATATAATGATTTGTGTACAAAAAATTACAGAATTTTTAGTTTGAAATCGACACAAATTTTCACTTTACTGTAATCCTGTATTGTATTGGCTCAACAAATACTCAGAACAAATATTTAAAAAAAAACTTCTGATTAACATTATTAATTCTCATTTAACTGAATAATATTTTTATTTAAATTAAATTTTGATACCGACAGACGGATAAAAGCAGACACAATTTAATTTAATTTTTGGAAAAAAATTCAAAAACAAAAATATTTCATTATAAAAAATAATGATGAAAAAGGGATATTGAAATACTTAAATTCTAAAAACAGAAAAAAAAAATAGAAACCCATCACTCCCTGCATGAGATCATAAATATTCAATCTGGTCTATATAACATTTTTAGATCATTGAAGGAAGTACAAAGAAGATTCACACAAAAAAAAAAAAGCAAAAAAGACAAAAGTAAGAATAAAAACCCTTTTATTTAATTGCTTCCGGGTATCTTTTTGGTTTTCTTTATCGGATTTAAACTTTTATATTATTCAATCGTTAAAATATAACTTTTATATGTATGTACATTTATGTTATACACTCATCACTTATTCGTATTATATCCATATATTGTTATAATATTATAGTTACATACATGTTGTATGAAGTTTGAAAGCAATTTATAACATTGTTGAAAGGAAGATATTTTATTTTTTTTTTTTGTTAGCTTATAAATTTTATACTTTAACTTACAAAATATTTTTATTATAATTTTATTTTGTGATATTTTTTTTTGTTTTTTAATATTTTATTTATAACAACATTAAAAGAAGCCAATTTTATATTCTTGTTTACACTCATATCTTTAGAGTTAATACTAAAGCTCAAACAATGAGTTTATTAATAATTCATTTTAAATGAATTTAAATGAATTCAAGATGAATTTATGCTATACCTGGTTATAAACTATTATTTTATTAACAGGAATTAAAACAAAAAATATAGTCTTTTCATATTTTTCAAAATTTTCCAACATTCTTTGCAACACACATAATCTCTATGATTCGAATATAGTGTCAGCCAAACATTCAATTTTCAATTTTGCTATTACTGCTTCAGTGTAAAGTTATTGCCGGTACATATATGTAACTTTGATTATTTAATTGCATGATCATACAGTTGCATGTGTGCGTGTTTGAGTATAAACTTATGAAATTTAAAAGAGCAATCAAACAGTTGTAAAACTAAAAATTGCATGTCTGTCTGAACCGTAATGCTACATTATGGATATGAAGAGAATACAAAATCAAATATGCATGAACTAGTTGTGAATTTTATTTTGTTTGCTTAGAGTGCTAAGATAAAAAGTATTCTACTTATAGTATTTAAAAAATGCTGTGTTTTTATGGGCTCACTTAATTTTCCATTATGAAGTATTCTGGTTTCGTTGTTGTTGTATAGTGCCTTGATCAGTCTGATTATTTTGCCAGGTAATCTTCCCTTCTGTAATGATTTCCAAATAGCTTCTCTGTATAATGCGTCAAGGGCCGTTTCGAGGTCGACAAATGTGATGTATAATGTCGAGTTTCACTCAACCGATTGCTCTACGATTAGTCTTAGAGTATTAGATTGGTCTATGCATCCACGCTGCATACGGAAGCCAGCTTGCTCTTCACGAAGATCTTTGCCTATTTTTCTTCTATTCTTGAGAGGATTATGAGGGCCAATACTTTATTTATTGTGTTCTGGATAGTTATACCACGCCAGTTTTTGCAGTCCGTTGCTTCTCCTTTTTTAAGTAACTTTATTATTATACCTTTTTTCCAAGAATGTGGTATTATTTCATCTCTCCATACTTGCTCCAGAATAGGTTTCAATATCTCGGCCATAACATTACTGTTACTTTTTAGCAGCTCTGTTGCCACACCATCGGGACCTTAAGCCTTATTGTTCTTCAGTCTGTCTATAGCTGACCTGATTTCATTGTATGATGGTGGATTCTGATTGAATCTGCTGTGGCTGTGGCCATCTTCGCTCTCCAATTGTTGGTCAATATGGACTTCGTTGTTATGGTTACTGATACTCTCAAAGTGCTCCCTCCATCTCTGCATCTGATCTTGCGTGCATCTGATGTTATTAAGATTCCATTTTTGTCTTTAATTGATTGATTTCTCTTTATATTGCTATTCGAGAGTTTTTGAACATTTTTATACAGGCCATGCATATCGTTTAGTTGCGCTGCTGTTTCAGCATCTTTCGCTATTTGGTTGTGGAATCTACGTTTATCTCTTCTGGCTGATTTCTTGACCTCTTTTGCTTTTTCTTTATATTCTTGCTTCAGGTTTTCCGAGTGCTGAGTTAGCAATTTTTCTCTTATTTTCGTTCTTTGCAATATTTTAGTCCATGTTTCATCAGATATCCATTCTTTCCGTTCTATATCTACGGTTTCAAGTATTTCTTCACCTGCTTGTCTGAGTACATCTTGTATATTTGTGTTTCTATTTTCTGCTAGCCCATTCTGAACTTTGTGTACAAATTCACGCTTTGTATCTTCAGCTGCTAGTCTTTTTGAATTTAATTTTCTCTTTCTACTACTGAGGTGGTTACTTATTGCAGATGAACAAGGCAAATTTAATGTACTTTTCTTTTAATTCCTAAAACATCTCATCTGTTCGGAATAGGTATATGCTATTAATTTAAGAACTAGAATATAAACCAGTTAGAACCTAGATGTAGAATACAAGGAATTTTCCATATTCCGTAATTTCTTCACGGTCTACTTATAAGGATATTAAAATATATTTTACACATTTCTTCACAAATTCTTTTTATGCAAAAAAATTTCATATTTTATGTTCAAAGTCCTGCCTTTAATAATAATTGTGTAGAAAACAATTGCGTGGGCGCAACAAAATTTAAATTGAGTTTACCTAATAGAGTGTATATGTACGTATTCAAATGTAAAATTCATAAATTGTTATAACAATTTATCATTTTCCAATTATAATCATAATTTTCTTTCAATTTACCAACAACAATGAATTTTATTTTATTTTTTCCATAGCTTGAAACAAAAATTCATGGATGGACCAAAATCGATATTAATTAATACAAGGAAATTAGAAAATATTTTCAATATTTTGTGATAATAAATCGTTCTTCTTCCTACATTGTGCTGTATACTAATAAAATATTTCACTGTCGCTGCACTGCGTAGGCAAACAAAAAAAAATGTGTAGTAGTAAACAGGATTATGTAATTTGCTTTGTATTTAAAATAGCACAATACAGTTATAATTTCTATAGTGTACCCGTAACTGGTAAGAATAAAGGATAACAAATTTTTCATAAATTTTTTTTGTTAATAGACGTTGGTTCTCGTAACAAACGCAGACTATAATCATGTTTAAATGTTAATATGAACAGAGTATACCAAAATTTAGTGAAACAGTGGCTGATTAAGAAGTGAATTGATTTCATTAAGTAAATGTTATTGATGAAAAAGACGAAATTTTTACTAGTCCATTCGTTTGCTTTGTGAGAAAAATTCATTCTTCACCCCTTCGACCACATCCGTTGCTGTGAATAGTAATAGGATAACAGCTGAGCTAAAGAGAGTAGACCCCACACAACATCGAATTTTTACAAGAGCCGACATTAAAACAGCCGAAGATCTTTTTTAAACTAAAAGGTTGTCGAGCTGAGTTACCAATTTGCCGATAAAAATGTCACTTTATGTCTCTATATAGATTTTTTTAGGGGCTCATGAAAAGTCTCGTTATTTTATCAATGTTTATTATTATTGACTGCCTATTTATCATTTTTAAACACTCTGTATAATCATATTGTAAATTCAATATACTTGAATATTCTCATATATTGGAAAAAAGTTATGCTTACAGCGTCAAACTTAATTTGCAATGAAAAATTTGCTGAATTTACAAAGTATTATCATAAATCGGTCATTATTATAACCTAATCAGATACACTTGTATCTAACACACTATAATGTATCAAATGTGTATATAGTGAAATTGTTACATTCCAAATAATTTTCTATGACATATAAGTATATAAATATTATATATTAGATTTTCATGCTCAACTTTTTAATATTATTAACAAAAAAAAAAAACAAACCAACCAAAAATTATTGAAAAAATATTCAATTTATACTCGTATTTCTATGTATATCATCTACCTGTTTATCTACATTGTATGTTCATTAAAAAACGAACGCCATATTAGCATAAGATAAAATTATAGCAATGTCATGGCACTTTGGTATCGCTACTCCATACATAAGCTTTCTATTTAATACTATTTTTTTGCTGGTGCATATTATTCATTATTCTATAGAGTATATTTTTGATTTATGTAACAATATACAGAAAGAAAATGGGAAAAAAAGGATATTATAATGTGGCATTATCATGTTATCCTTCCTATATGTTATTATTCAATAATATGTTACATTTTTTTGTCTGTACATTGTAGTTTTCTCATCGTTAGATTGAATAATTATACCTATAAATGTTATGCAATATTATTTTATAGTGAATGAAATTTTTGGTTGAATTTAAGATAATTTGCTCCGAAAAATGTTTGTAGTTTCACAGGATAAAAATGGTCCACGCCAGTCGATTTATACATCATGAAATCTTATTACTTTTTATGGAATCAGACATAGACTTATTAGCTGGCTAAAACATATATTATAGTATGACATTTATAGGGGAATCCGCCTGGGTATTTCGGAAATTTCCTATTGTCAAGACACATTGAATTTTTTTTTCCATTAAATTTTCATATAAAACAAGCGCTTGAAACAAAATTTCCTTTTCTTGCAACTTGAAGCTTCAAAATTTATATAAATTTGATATTTATAAAAATCAATTTGAAGGCAAAAGAATTGAGGTGCTCATTAATACTTCTCTGAACTGATACAAACTCTTTGCACCTCAAAACATTTTCTAAAACTTTAAAGAGTAGTACAATTAAAAATTTTCTCCAGCATTGCATTTTTGTTGGCTTTAATGGAAGCGAACATTGAGGCTAATTCTGAGTATGAATTCACCAAGTGAAACTTATATTTATCGTAAAAGTTTAAAAAATTTTATTAAAGACACGAATCATTTGCATGAATTGGTTTGCGTTTAAAATATAATAATATCGAATTTTGTAACTACAATTCAAAATATCTAAAAGAATAAATATCCCGTTATATATTTCAGTATTTGCAAATTCTTCCCGTTCGCTCATAGTAGGAATCAGTTTAATTTCTGTGCACTATTGAAATTAAGAAACGTTTACAAATTTGATTAAATTACTATCAAGCTTTGTATGTCTCTAATGATCTACTAGAAACTCAATTTGTTGTTTTAGAAGCGCAACTTGTTTTGTACTTCGATTGTCGGCTGTATATTGATTTCATCATATAATTGATCCTAATCCTTTAGTATTTCTCATCTTTTTCGAAAATTTCAATAACAATCTAAAATAACAGACAGAAAATCCTTTATATTCGCTTATATAAGCATTATACCTATAAGGATCGTAATATAAAAATAAATAAAATGCAAAAAAAATTTTTTGTAAAATATTTTTTTATCCGCATAAACTACATAACTCACAATAGAATAGTTGAATGTTCATACACAATATTTTGCACAAAATTTATTTAAAATTGGAAAATTCAGCGGGAAAAATCTTATTGTTTTTCTTATTATGTATTTTTTAGCATAATAACTAAAATTCTTCGAAAAGAAATAAATTAGAGAATTCTGACAGAAGAACGAATTATTATTTCCGTGGTCTCTGTTGAAATATGCTTTGAAATGAGTGAATGTGCGTATTCCAATGCACATGTAGAGTATTTGTACATATACTTTTGTGTATGTATGCAAGTATATTTGATAATGTTGTGTATATTATATGCCGCCGTGTTCAGACTACGAATATTTAATTGCATATTTTATATTTGTGTAGTGAAAATCCTGTTAAAAGTCTCGAAACATTAGCTTTAGAAGAAATTTAGTTTAGAAAATTTTGGAATTTCTTCTTATATTGCAATTCAAAATTTCCTTAATGAAATGTGTTATATTGGATCTGTGTTGATTAAATTGAATATTATGGAAGAACTTACGTTCAATATAGCAGCTCTTGTGTCATCAGATTTTTATAAACGGGCAACCGATATAGAGTAGGCTGCAATTTTAACAAAGAGTTTTAACAGAAAGTGTAAAACAAGTTTGCAAGTGAATATTTTAGAAACTCTTAGACTCTTTTAATTGCTTTTTTATCTAAATTGTTAACTTTGTTAAATTTAAAATTTACTAAAATATCTTGAATATTTCAAGAAAATCTTGCTTAACAGTTGAATACCTTAACAGGGGTTGGATTTTTTTATAGATTATGAACTGTCTTTTAAATTTGACTACAAACTATATGTACATAGTTTGACTTTACGGTTCTTTTGTGTTCAAGTCATGTAATCAATAATTAAATTCTTCCTCACAAATAAATTCATATATTATGTACGATAGCAGACAACCAGCAGTAATTTAATATTAATTAAAATAATTTTTTTCCCAAATTTATTTGATTACAAAACATAATTTTTGCTACGTGTCACCCAAAATTGAAAAAAAAATGATAAATGAAAAATTATTATATAAAAATATTTTATTTTGTTGTTCTGGAACTAATTTAAAACACGATTTTAAAATTAATTTTGAATTCTCTAGTGTAAAATATAAACTTAAAAAAAAGTTTACAAAACAAAATTCTATTTTTAAATTTAAATTAAAATATTTTCCATGAAAAAATTCTAGAATTGCAATTATTTGTGTTGATTTACTTCTGAAACCGGGAAAATTATTATAACAAATTTGGTCTAGAGAATTCTAGGATATCAAAGTGTTAAAATGATTTTCAATATCAGGATAATCAATGATTCCGCATGATTGACATTTAAAAATAGGGCTGAAAATTTCTAGTTGTATTGGAGGGAGATTAAAGGACCATAAGTGTCAACTGATTCAGTATAACAATTATAGCTAACCATCATACCGAATTTGGTATCCTTTATGTACTCAAATTAATCCGTATTGGATACAATCCGAGATATTTCGATCATCATTTTCCAAATTTACCTTTTTTCAGCTACAAGATTGTGATTATTCTTGACGGCTGCTCGTCAAATTAATATAATTTTCAAATGGATTCCGTAGAAATATGTAAACATTCGATGGAATATATGCGGAGAATCGATCAATGAATCAAGAATCAATGTTACAGTCGAAATATCTGTGCAAGTAATAATGTATACTGTCAAAAGATTCCTTACATTATCGCGTTAAAATTAAGTGGCAGATATTAAATTTTGAGAATTTTAAGCAACGCATTTCAGTTATAAATCAGTATGAAACGTTTTTAATTAGAACTTTTGTTTTATTTTCAGAATTATCCTTAAAATAATAAAGCGTCTAGTCATAATATTTTTGCTATATGAAATTTTCATTTCACTTTTTATTTTTTAAACAACAAAAAATTTTAAGCATTTTTGTATTTTAAGTAGTGCAAAAAAAAAAAAACGTTCTTTCATTAAATTTTGTTGTTGCTTTGTTTTCCTATTTTTTACAGTTATTGCCTTAGAATTTCTTCTCCTATACAATTTTGAATAAATGACAGAAAAGAAAAGTAAAAAACAATAAGAAAATTCTTTAAACTACAAAGATTATTTCCTCGTTTAATTCAACTTTTTATCTGCGCGGAGAAACAATGAAATTGCCTCGTACCCCGTATAATTGTCTTCTATCCAACGACTTCTTTCTATGAAAATGGTTATTAGAGTCCTATACAAACTGAGTTTTGTTTAATAGTTTGTCCCATTTTCTTGGAATTTGGACTTTTATTTTGTAAATTTTACTTTCTTTGTTTCAACGACCGGAAATTTTCCTTTTTATTATACTCTCATTTAAGAGACTCCACTCTCACACTTTATTCTATTTTGAAATTAAAACAGTTTTATTAATATGAAAAACCTTTCAAACGTATGCCAAATTTTCAACTTTTATAATTCCTTAATTTTTAGAAAATTTTTATGATAAAGAAAGAAGAAAAAAGAAAGGCAAGAAAGAACAAATCTTGACAATTTCTTTTAATAACGGTATCCCTATTAGTTGGGACATTTTACTTGATCTCATTTGTAATTAGCATTTCGTTATTTTTCTTATTTTTTTACTCTTAAAAGTAAAGCGTAATGAAACTGTTTATCTCTTGATGCTTTTCATTTAATCTCCTTTTAAAATTTCGTAGCTTTATTTTTTGGTTTTTGTTGTTTTTGGATTAGCGTTAGGGGTAAACAGTTCTGACATTGTGTTCGGACGATTCTGTAAAAGAGATTTTGATAATGAAATTCGAAACTACAGAGTCGTAAAATAATAATGAATGAGCCGTTAAACGTAAACCATAACACTTGAAATATCCCAAAAAATTACACCTTAATCGGAATGAAACCATTTAAGATGCAAAGGTGCAAATTTAATTTATCAGTTTTTTCCATGAATGCGCAAGGAAAATTCTAGATGGTATTAAGCAACATGACTCGATTTATTTTCCAAGGTGGTTGAAATCTGCAATTTTCGGAGACGATCGGAACGAAATATGAGCTTTTGTTGAGTACACCTACTGGTTGTCAAAAGTGTTGTCGTATAAAATTTATCGGAATCTTCGAGACATTTTGGACGATGTATAGTGTTATACCATAAATATGGAATTTGTTTTAGCTTCCTTAGAACTTTCTTTGAGGATCAAGGCCTGGCAGAAAAAATTTCCAAAAAGTTCTCTGAACAATTTTACACCATTCCAATACCCTTTCGACAGAGAGCTCTGCTACATTTTTAAGTTTAACACTATTTTTACAACACATCGGCAAGCTCATACTATTTTATTAATATTGTGAAAGCAATATTGTCATGACGGCAAAGAAAATAATGTCATGAAAGTAAAAGTTTTGTATTTGGAATATTTTTTTTTTTTTCTTTGTATTTTACTATTGTACTTACATACAATATAAAAGAACCGAAAAATTCAAGGATCAATTTAATAATTATACAATCAAAACAAAATGGAAATTAAATTGCGACATTTATCGTGTGACTGTAGTAGTGTTATAGTTGGAAAATAATGTTTCAACTTGCGAAAGTGAATATTTAATTAAAAATCGCTTTGAATGTTTGTTTTAAGTTTAATTTTGTGTTAAATCTCTTTTTAGTTTTTTCGAGGATTTAGTTTTTCATTTTTATTGAAAATGAAACCATTTTCTTCTAGTTCTTTTCTTTTCGAAGTTGGAAAACTTTTTTTTTTTTAACGAAAAATTAAATAAAAATTAATTCATTTGTATTTTCCTCGTCCTCGTTTTTCTAATTACTTTCAGTTTTAATACAATAGGAATTAGAATCAAGTATTTAAGTTTTATTGGGAATTTTCAAGTAATATTAGAGATAGCTGGGTTGATTAGGCAGCAATTGGTCATTTATAAAAGTTTTCTTTTATTATTTTAAGCAAAGAAGTTTTCTTTTCCGTATTATGCGCCTCAATACTATCGAACAAAAATAAAAATAATTAAGAAAAGTGTCATTTAAAATTGCAATTTTTTCAAATTAACAATTTAATTTTTATTTTAAAAGGAAAACTTTACTTAATTATTTCGTGCAAATAATTATTCAGCATTCAATGAAATTATTTTGAAGTTAATCTTCAATTTAATTGTAATGAAGAGAAAGAGGATAACAATATCCTTCCATTGAATTTTTCCTAAATGATTGTACAATAAAATTAAATATTCAATTAAATTTGTTGAATAATTTGAAATTGTGCGACTGAATTGTGTGATTTTCAAATAAGTTTTTGTCAAGTTTACAAAATATGTTTTCATAATATGCCGCCCATGATGGGTATGCGATGATGTTAGATGCATAAAATCAATATAAAATTAAAATTAGTAATTAAAAATAGTCAAATTAAATAGACAAATTGTCAAAATTCTGGAAAGGATTCAGTACGAAACGTTGTTAAATTTGTTATGTTAACGCTTGTTAAACATGGTAGAGAATAATAGAAGAACGCCTTAATAGTGTTGATATGATAATGTGGTAAACATTATTGCAATTTCATTATCGTAGCGGGTGCATCTAATACAGAAAGTACTGCTCAATTTCTACCATTTTCAATATTCTCTTGAAATTTTCAATGAAAATATTGCATTTTTCATAATTGTAGTACTTCATCATGCTAGTCGTTATCGCTTTTACCTATGTATGCTAAACGAATTTAGGCATTTCTTCTCATGTATTAATGTTCGATTATTAGATTATTAGAATATTAATTTGTTTTACTGAACACAGTTCATCCGCGGTCATCTAATTATAACTACAATACTTTGATTTAAAAAAGTTTTCATTCATTATTTGAATTTATTAGTGCAAAGCACAAAGAAATAAAAAAACGCAAGTAAATTATTTTTAAAAAATTTCAAATATTTTTAATTTAATTTTAACAAAAGAAAAAATATTCAAAAGCAAAAGCCAAAACAAAAAAAAAATTTGATTTAAATTTATTTAAAACGATCAAAATTGAATATTGAAAATGAATGACAAAATTTTTACAAAACAAATAATTAGTGTTGCCGTTATGCAACTGTCATTTACAGTACAAAGCCGCAATATTAAATTTCGGTGTTTTGCTACGCTTATCTCGTAAAAATAAGCATCTCTTTTGATTGTTAGATTACCTCATTAAAATTAATTCAAAAATTAAAATGTAAAAATGAAATTCACGTAGCAAACAAAAAGACATACATAATATAATTCACAGCAGCTAACCGAATTCATGTATAATTATGATTAAAGTAGAGTAAGTGCTTACAATATTGCAAATTGTAAAAAATTTTTGAAACAAGAAAAGAAATTATAGCTAGCAGAACTAAGAGACTGAACTAAGTTTATTTGAATTGGAAAACGTGGTACAACTTTTTCAATTGCAGTATAACTACTATAATTGCATTATTTTGGCAATATTGTACATACGCCATAGTATAAAAGCATAAAATTACCACAGCAAATGTATAGATGGGAGTATTAATAGTAAAAATATGAATGATGAAAGCATGAATGGTGTGGAAACTATGAATGGTTGAAAAAAAGAAGAAGTGTAAGAAGAAGAGAAAAGAACAATCAAAATACAACAAAAATAAACAATAGAAACACAAAAACAAAAAAAATAGAAAAAAAGAAAAACAAAAGCAGAAAAACAATCAAGGACCTTTTCTTCTTTTTTTTTTCAAAATCCTTTCTATATCCTTTTTGTAAAGTTAAGGATTTGATTAGTTTATTTTCATTTCTATTTTTATTCACTATATTATAGAAAAAAAACAAGAACAAGAACAAAAAAAAAACTATATTATTTTATTATTATACAAGAGAAATGGTATAGCAAGTAGGATAAGCAATAGGATAACTTCATTTCTTTTTAATACTAGTGAATGATAAGTAAATAAGGAATTTACAGGATATATTCATTTTCTTATCCTTATATTATTATTATTTTCTATTTTTCACTTTTTTTATTTTTCTATTGTTATTTTTTCTTCTCTTTCTCATTTTTGTGCTTAGTTTTTCGTTCTCCTTTATACCATTGTCAGATTTAATTTCATCCTCTTATAATTCCGTTTTTAATAAAAAAAAGAGAAACAAAACATTCTTTTAATAAATAATCAAAACAAATAAAAGAGCGTAAAAACAAAACAAAAATAAAAATAAAAGAGTGAAGAGAATTAGGAAAAGGCAGAAACTTTTAATAATTTGATTTTAGAGAGGAGAGTGTTGAAAAAATTGTAGATTGTGGTGTAGTACAGTTTTTTTTTGAGTTCATTTCATTTAAATTGAGAGTTCTGATTAAATTTAAGAACATTTTGAGAAAATAAATTATTTGATTATCTTTAATTTGTGAATAAAAGGTAAGTATTTAATTGAGCATTTAACATGCATTCAATATGGTCCGCCTGTTAGAGTTATAAATCAATTACGGTAGTTTAAAGTAATAAACTTTTATTTTATTAATAAAATTTTATTTAGTCCGTTAACGGAAATTATAATTTTATCATATTAATTCTATTTTAACTTTGGAATAGTTTACTGAATTTTATGTAGTTTTGTTAAATCTAATGCTACGAAAATTGATTGAGTTAATAAATTATAACATCTATATATTCTAAAGATACAACCAATTTTCTTTTAGCTATACGGAATTCCTATGAGAACCTTTGAACTCTTTTGTGTGAGATGTCATCAGGAATTTTTTGAGTGCGGGCAGTGTAAAATAACATGAAAACTTTGATATGTGCTAAAATGATATCGATATTTCGGATTTGGAATTGCAATATTCTAGGATTTACACTGCCAGTACAGCGGTTTTCAATATATTAAAATTTAAACGATAATTGACATTATCTCAAGTCATTTTTATTAAGGCAATTCACAGGTTTCCCATATGAGCCATATAAATTCTTACTTAATGAAATAAGATATTTTGCTTTATTTAACCTTACCCTTATAACACATTTATAATTTACACATTTTGCGAAAAACATTAACTTTAGGTAAGCCATCGCTTCCATTTGAATAATAGATGTTCTGCAATACGAGATCAGAGAAGTAAGGTGAAGTTATAGTCTCGATTTTTTTCACCTAAAAACTTACATCACTATAGCTAGTCCTCTCCAACTCGATTTAGAGTTAATTCTTCTCGTATAATAACTCCTGCCCAACCCTAAACTTGTATGGTATATTCAATTTTGCTTTGTACCTACATATTTCTGTAGCGTCACTAAAATAGAAAACGAGAAACATAAACAAAAATTCAAAAAAAATATATGATAGACAACATAAGCGGTAAGAGAGAGAGAGAGAGAGACAGAGAGAGAGAAAGAGAGAGAAAACTCTTAAAACTTTTTCTATACTATGGAAAACTTAATTAGTGTTTTAACAGTTCAAGAAAAATCTTTTAATATTTCATTAAGTGGCCATAAACGTTTTCAGAGGATTTTTTCGGTTTGTTTTAATTTTCTTTCTTTTTTTTGTTTTTTAATTTAATATTAACACAAATTTAGTATAAAAACTTGAGTTTGTCTTCCCCTACTACAACAACTACTACCACTATTTTTAATATTGTTTGATTGTTTATATGCGTATGCTTGTGTGTGCCATTATTATTCTAGAATAACTAAATTAAAAGTTAAAACAAAAAAAAAATAATTTTGTATCAATTTATACGTTCTTATTCAATTTATACTTGTACTATAGAAAAAGAAATTCAAAGGTTGAGGGAAATTAAAGAGAAAATGAGAAAGTGAGGGAGAACAAAAATTCTTTAAAAATTTTCTACTACACTTTTCTCTTATATTTTTAATCAAACAAATAATTTTTGGTTTTCAGATTTTTAATTTCTTCTCAAGGATAAGCACAGTCATTTTGAGAAGCGAAGTAGTAAAATCAAAGAAAAACAAAAAAAAATTATAGAAATTATACACAAAATTCACAAACATTCAAACCAAGTGAGAAAGGACAAGAGAAAAATTTCTTCTAATATTAAAAATATTTTAGAATTTTTATTCTTGTTTAAGATACAAAAGGACATTTTATTTATTAAAATATTAAAAATTTTTTTCTGATTTTATTTTCTTTTTTGGGCTAAAGTTCATTAATATGAAAATATTATTAGATGAGGATGAGTAAATCAGAAAGTATAATGATCCTATTAAAGGAAATTATGGAAAATCTCAACTCTTCTTTCAAATTTTATATAAGTTTGAGAATTTGAAGAGCTTTAATGCAAGTTAAATCAAATGAAAATGTTTAGAAATGATATTTCGAGTAAAAATATGTAGTTCTTAAGAAAGAAAAACCGAGAGTTTGGTTCCATTTTTAGATAACATAACAAAATCCACACTAGGAGGTTATTTTAGAAAATATTCTTTTCGATTACAGGAAAATTGTTTAAAAGTAAATAAAATATTAAAGATCAGTCGATTTAATTCCAGTTAACTTCCGTAATTCAACTCTTAATTTTGTAATTTGATTAAAATGTTGTTAAGAATAGTTCCACACTAAAGGAAGTCAAAAGTATACCATAAAATATCAGCATTCTCCTTGTATTATAATTTTTTCTTTGGATATCTGAAAAATGTTAGAGAACTAATATACTGCTAGAATTTGTCACCGTACTTGTAAAATATTGCTGGAATTATTTTTAAACATCAAAATATTAAAGAATAAGTAGAACCTTTCAAATACGTCCATTTTTTGCGAAATCGATTGAGAAATTTGCCATTTCTGTAATTGTACACAATATAAAAATTTAGATTAAATTTGGTTGTGTTTATTCTCTCCCCGAATAATTTTTCAGTTGAATATTCTGTTACCTCGCAGTATAGTTAGATTATTAATTATTATCACTGCTCCTATACATTGCAAAGTTGATTCATTAGATTTAGTTGCCTTTTAATCGGGAAACATCCATTTGAATTCATGCTACATGATATTTTATTTTAAGATAAACTATAATTTCTATTTTACATTAAATTTAATAAAAAATTCCTAAACTGAATCAATTAGTCATAGAATCTTCGAATTCAAACATTAATTTCTCTTTATTTTAAAGTAAGTACCCTTAAATTTTCGCATTCTTTTGTCGTAAACAAAGCAAAAAATTTTATTCAAGTCAAAATAATCTTAAAAGCTTCCATTTTTCATTTAGTATTCAAAAAGTAATTATATACTTAAAATATGTATGAGAAAAAAAAGAGTTACTTTTAGTACAGGTATAACACTTTTAAATAACAACAAAATAAAAATAAAAACATAAATAACAATTATAAAATTACAACACAAAAAAATTCTATTTTGTTTTAATGTGTTTTTTTTGTTTTTAATTATTAAAAGAATAGAAAACTTTGTCCTTTAGTTATGCAATGGAAAGTGTTATACTAAATAGATTCTCTAATAATATATATGGGAACTATAAATTTTCTGGTCTATTAAAACTTTTTCAAATTCATAAGAATAACAAAAACGAAATATACACAACTTTTCCTTTAAAATTTTTTGAGGTTATTTGATTTTTATTCTAGCTTAATTGTACAGATACGGAGTGTTTAATTAATGTATAAGAGAATGGAATACCAGTTAGTTAGACAAAAGAAAAAATTTAAGTCTTGAAATATGGAAAAGTTCGGTGTTTTTCTAAATATTTTTGGAATCATAAATTCTACAATTCACAAATTTAAAACTTATCTCAAATGTACCAACAAATTTTCCACTAGTTGTACCAACTCATTTACCATGGAAATTCTGTATGAAGTTATTCTTGGCAAATAACATCTTGTTTAAAAATTGTTTTTTATTTGAAATTTTAAATATTTGTAATTATTTTGGTTTATTCGGATTTTTTGTATGAAAAAACCTTGGAACAGAATCATTAGTTTATTTCTTAAACAATTATTACATATTTAAGATAACACTATTATATTTTATTACCTTAATCAGTTCAATTGAAGCAGGATAGATTTGAATTTATAATTTGAATTGAAAAATTCATAAAAATATTATTGCTGTGTGCTCATTCATTGTCTCTCTTTCGGAGAGAATACAAGAGAATATGGTACTATTTTATGTAACTTTTAGCAAAGTTTTCAACCATACTATCAATATTTAAATTAATTTTTTGTCTATAATGAAACATTTAGTAAGTATAAATTAAACATTTCTTTCCGAAATGTTGCAATGTAGTTTTAATGTTTATGATGTATATTTTTAGTAACTCACCTGTTTCTTTAAAAATTATAATAAATTTCGGAGTATTTAAAATTGTAAGCAATTTTAAAGACGTAGAAGATTGATTGAATGACTATGGAAAACTTTGACCATTTCAAATAAAATTCTTTTGGTTCTTCTTTCTTAAGTACATAAATAAAGTTTTCTTGTAAATTTGAGATGAAATTAGAGAAAAATTTTTTTATATTTTTTAGACAAAAATATATTCAATGTGCATACATATAATTGTTTTAAAATTATAATTGGATGGGTATGAACAGCCCATATGTATATGAAAGTGTGGAGTAAATTTAAAATTGTAGTAAACTTACTGTCAACTCAATTATGTCCGAGTTATCAACGTTATAAATATTTAATCTTGTTAAGTATTGTGCAGCTACAATTTATTCTGAGTACGTTTAGCACATTTATTGTGAAATGGAATTATCAGAAATACAGTTCTTAGCTTGAAGTTTCCAAATATTATTTAGAATATACAGCTAACTGAATTGAGCTTTAATTTTGAAAGCTATTAAAACTCTTGTCTTTTAGTTAAATCAAGGTTCTTTTAGCCATGTCTTTTGTTGGTTAGTGAAACAGCGTACGTGCGGTTTATTGATTACATCATTCAATTTTCCGTATTTCTAACAAATGTGTCTTCTTCTCAAGTATTTTCCAATAACAATGCTAAATATAAGGAGGTCTATTTCATATATCTAGGCATTTCCATATTATATAAATAAAAAAACACCAAATTATAGCAAATTAGGTTAAAGTTATTTAAAAAAAAATTGCTTTTCTTCCACGGAAATTTATTTTAAAACTTAAATTATATGCCGGCACACATTTTCTTTACACATTACATAAACTCTATATGTAACAGTATAAACTATATAAACTATAAATATTTTTAAATTTTCCAATTTATTGTTAAAAGTTTAGAAATATAATTTTCTAGCTTATTTAAAGAACAATTTACTATGTAGAGTTACAAGAATTTTCTAAAATATTTTAGTAGAACCATTTTAATTTTTTCGTTTTCTTTGGAAAATGTGTGAGCATGTGAGGCATAGAAGGGGAAATTAATTGCGAGAAAAATTGTTATTTAAGATTAAATACAAAATATTTTTTTTAATGTTTTTAATTATTAATAAAATGGAATTTTATTTAAGACTTTGTGCAATATTTTTCTTAAAGTTTTAAAAAAGTTTTCATATAAATTTGTAAAATTTCTCTTATATAATAGAAAGTTGACTACATAAGCTATTTTAAGACATTCCTTTAGAATAATTAATAGATAAATTTTATGTTATATGGTATGTTAAAGGCTCATGTATAAGTGATGCACGTAAATTCGCTCATATGTTGAATGAAAGTAAAATAAAATGAATATGAGTTGAATTTAGTTGTAGTGCCTCTACTACAGATATGTTTTTACATAGTCTTTTAATTGAGTATTTTCATATAGAAGTAAAACATTTTTATTGTCTTAGAAGTGATCTAATCTATATTAAATTGTAAAATAAATTAGGCAAATAAAAACCAGAAATTACTTAATTTATTGCAGGAATTTCAACGATTTTAAGAAAATCACAGTAAAACTAAAACTTAAGGTGATTCTTTCTGGTATTTTTTGAATGCTAATATAAATTACCACGATAATATCAAAAATGTCAATAGAATTTCAATAATAACCAACGAAATTTTTAAATTTATTCGAAAAGTATGCGAAAAAAAAAAATAATAAATTTTCTTGCATACTTTTAGGATAACAGAAAATCGTGATATCAGTGGCCTCAAACACAAACCGCCTAACTCGAGTTAAGACAAAAATTAGATATGTTTACCAGCGAATTCTCCGTTTTGAGTTTCATATGCTCACAAAATTTGGTGGTTCTACGACTGTTGTAGCCGGAGTTATTGTCGAATTCACACATGACCTAACTCGAAATGGTGGCTATGTGCACTTGCACTAATCGCCTAAATCGAGTTAAGAGCAGAAAACATCTCTTTTATGTTTTTCACAAACCACTTATTTCGAGATAGGCTATTGTTGCAAATCAAAATTAGTGACATTTTTTTTTTCATGTATGAATTTTTATAACCGCTTATCTCGAGTTAAGCTTTTGTTGCAAAATTAATTTTGAGTGTTTTTAAATATTAACTCGAGATAAGCGATTTGTGTAAAATAATAATTGTTGGTTGTTTAAACTCATCTCGAGTTAGGCGTTTATTGCAAATGCAATTATATTCCAAAAGGCTTCTTATGTTGAGTTAGGTTTTTATAACGCGTGCAAATAAGAATCAAAAACCAAAGTTAAGCGTTTAGTGTAAGAAATAATACATGATTAGTATAGAATATTTTTTAGTTTTTTATAATAAAAAATATTTTATAAGGTATTAACATATTATTTTATGTGATATTATAGTGTAGGTACTTTATGTCCATGATTTAAAACTTGTTCACTATAGTTAAAATTAAATCTTACATTCAGCGACAAGTAAGATAGTTGTATTTTTAACACAAAATATAAAACATCTGCAGAATTTACCTGCATTATTAATGCTCTAATTACCCAAATATCCCATGTTTAAAATTTGAATTTTTTTATTTAACAAATAATCTTGAAGGTCATCTCGTGGTTTACCTGCGACAAATGTTTTTTTCAATTGACGGAGTTCCCATGTTAAAATGACACGTGGCTAGCTACCTGATGGTAGATTGTTTTGCCTTTGTGGTCTAACATAATTGTATTATTAAACAAAGTGTTGTTTTATTACGCCCTTGTAAAACACATGTTATTAGGAAGATCAAATTTTTGTGTTTAACAAGAGTTTTTATTCTAATTATTGTACTACAAAGCAATATTTTTATTATAAACTAGTAAAACACATTTTGTTAAAAAATTCAAATTATTATAATATGCAAGGGTTTTCAATGAATAAAATTGCTACATCTGGGAATAACAATATTTTGTTATACCTTTTATTACTCATTTCCGTAAGCATTCGAAGGAAGCATTTTTTGCAAAGACAGTTATTTATTATTGTTTTTAAATGTGCTGATGTTGGAAATTGTTAAATAATGCAAAAATTATCCAATATAAACTTTATTCACGCTTAATAAATGTACGTTAAAAATTTTGGAACTTGCTAGGAGAGCTGAGATGATTGTGGCGGATGTTAGAGGTATTGCAATATATTTGAAACTAACATAACGGATTCAAAGTGTTTTAAAGCATAGAAATTAGCGAAACTGGTCCTGTAGTAAATAAACAAGTATTTACATAACAGATCTTACTTTGAAAACCGAAGTTAATACAGTTTTGAAAACCGCAATTGACTTTGGTCGTGGTGACTGTATTAATGATCCTGATTTTAAAATTGACAACATTCAAAAGCAAGTTTTCGGGTCCTATTGGGCATGTGAACATATCTGTAGAGATGAAAAAATATGAAAGGCTTTCTACTTTTATTGTTTTAAGAGAAATCCTTTTACAATTTGCCGAACGGTTAGAAAAATTCGCTTAATTTTTCGCGTCCGGGCTTCCTAAATGCACTCAAGTACATGAACGCTCGAAACTGATTCGTGGTCCATTTGTATGGAGTCTTAATTGAAAAGTAAATGCTGACAGCTAAAATAAAAATGTCGAGCAAACTTACAATATTCTTTGTTTATTTGATAATCAAATACTTATATACTCTATGATAGGAGAGCAAATTCCGAACCAATTTACTTTGCCACAACTTTTTACGGAGATCTATATACTTTTTACGGCAGAACTTAGAGAAAAACTGACGAACAAACCATTTTCTATATGTAATTAATAATACGTCTCCAAGATTTAATTTTCACAAGTATCGAATTATTATTTTCTATACGAGTTCGAGTTCACTATCAAATTTGACTTTTCATTACAGTAGTTGTAATGACTCACAATCGATTTCATTTTGTTTTTGATTTAAAAATTTTAATTAATTCGCATTTAGTATCATTATGAACAAGTAAGAAAGTCATATGGACTATAATGTACTATAATTTAATATAGTACATAAATAAAATAACAAACACAAAACTCATAAACTCATTTTAGATATTACTTTATGTGCTCATTTTTACAATAATGTAACAACTTTGTCAGATCCGTTGCACAATGAAGCCTTTTTGTAATTGAATTACCTTTTGAAATTTTCTTAAGTGGAAAGAGTCGCACCACAGATTTCAAAAAATTGACTTCCAAAAATATTTTATAAGAACAGTTTATACAAAGATTTTTTATATTTTAAGACGAGGTGTTAACTAGTTAGATTTTCAAGATATACTCCGAATTGAAGAAGAAGAGAAAATTAGTCCCAAAAAAGAAAAACTTAGAGTACTCGATGCAATTTTTTAATGTTTTGGTTTACAAATTTTACAAAACGATTAAGACTGGAGATTTAGCAGATACTCATCCATATTTAGTTGGAGAATACGAGAGAGAATAAAAGATACTGTCACCTTTCTTAAATTTAATGAAAAAATTATTTTTAAACTTTTAGAAATAATTTTTACTTGAAGTTTATTCATTTCTTACCTCAATTTATGTTTTTTATGACAATGATTTGGAAAAAAAGTGAAAAATTAAATAACGTAAAAATAATATATATATTTCTTCCCATTTTAGTATAACTTAAGTCACCTAAAATCATATCTTCAGTTTTGCAACAACAGCTTAAGTCGACTTAAGTTTGAAGAAAATGCAAAAGTAATTTTTCACAAATCGCCTAAGTCGAGTTATGCTTTGCAAAGTGCTTTTTATAAATTTTGTATAACCGCCTATCTCACTTTTTTCATAATTATGAGAATACTATTAGTTGTTTTACTTCAGATTATGAGTTAATCGCTTCCTTTTTTAATTATCTTTCAATTAAAAAAAAAATTGGTTCAAAAAACTTCATAACTTTTTTCAAAATTTAATTTAAAGTTTAAAATGCATTTATCTCGAAATCACTAAAACAGACTTAAGTCGTTTGTGCTTGAAGCCACTGATATATTAGTGGTTTAAAGTACAGATGCAAGTAAACAATTAAATCTCCAATATAAAATTTTTCAATCAAATTTAATTTTGCTGAATTTGGTAAGTAGGTTAACAGAAAGAATTTATTTTTAATATTTCTAAGGAATAGATAAGCCCCTTTTAACATTTCTTCATAATAATTATTTCGTTGTGTTGAGGTTTTATTTATAGAATAAACTCATTAGTAAATTCATTTTAGAATACACTCATTTAGTTGTTCAAACAAAAACGCGATAGGGCGACACTAATGATTAGTTAGTTTCACTGGTTTTAGGAGTTTATCCAGGTGCGTTTTAGATTGGGTTAAAGTTCCCCACTATTGATAGGTCTGACTACAAGATGGGTCCGCTTTTCTTTGTTTTTCGATGATTTTTAACACCTATATTAAAAAAAAATTTAGTTGTTAAAAAAATTATTATTTTACTACCAAAAGAAAATAGACTTATTAAATTTAAAAGGTAGATTTCAATTATCTTGTAAACTCCAAATATCCACTTACAATTACTCCTTATAAACTATTATACTTCTTATAGCCTTAACTAAGTTAAAAGTATAACAAGTATAACAGTATACAAAACATTCTTAATATACTCTTAATAACTTTTATTACTATTTTTGTATGTTATTGTACTAAAATAAATTTTGATTTTGATTCTGTTATTGCATCTGCAGGTATAATTTACTGTAAAACCCCAAAAAAAAACAAAACAAAAAAAAAATAGACTTTTATAAAAATTTATTATTATCTGCATTGCCTTATTATTGGTATATATATATCGGTACAAATATACCCATAACAATATATTGTATGTATTGATAATTTTAAAATGAAACCGATATAAACTGTCGCAGGATAATAGACTGTACTTCAATTTATTGGTATACGCATATAACATTTTATTTAAATATATAAACATATCGTATAATATGTATAATTGTGTTTTGTCAATATTATATAACAATATTATAGAAAAGTAGAATAGAAACAATAACAATAATAAAAAAAAAATATTTCAATATTATTATTTTATTGTTATACAATTTTGATTATATAATTTGTAATAATGCAGCATATAAAAATGTTTTAGTTCTTTTTTTTTTTGAATAAATCAATAGTGACATTTTATAATTTATTGATATTTTGAAATTTTATTGGTTGTTATATTATATTATATGTAAATTCGTCTAAATAATGTGGAACCGCTTAAACAATAATATTTTTCTAATGTCAAATTAGAAAGTTTCATTTCAAACATAACACTCATGAAAATTATTGTTTCAAAACTATTGGTATGACAGTATTTTTGTATGATTTTAAAATAATGTAGTGTAACATGAAATTATGAAGTGGTTGTAATGCAAATGCGAAGTATAAATTGCATGACGCTAATGTTAAATAAGGCATATTATGATTTAGATCAGAAAGAATGTGTATAAGATCAAAGTTCGAGCTCATGAAATTACAAATAATTATATAATAAGCGTTACACACTCTCATTATATTATTGTATTAAAATTACACAAACCAAATTAAATGTTCGAATATATTCATAATAATGTTTAGTTCGAACATGTTGTATTGAAATGATGTTGTTCGATACCTCTAAGCTGTTCAATCCAAGCTTTAAAATATTACCAAATGCTTATAATAGGCTAATAAAAACCCTAATCAATATGTTCAGAATAATATTTTGAAAATTTTTAATTGCCTTTCAAATTGTTCAACATACGACTACTAAAGGACAATCTCTAACAAAATTAAACAATAGTTTTATTAAAAAAATATACGTTATTATTGAGAGTGTTAGAAAATGTTTGACATTTTTACGATGATATTAAAAAAAAAAATGCATCTAATATAATTTTGTGTATAAAAAAAAAAATAAATTGAAAATTTTTTTAATCGAATTTTATTATCCTTATAGCTTTTATTTTTATTAGAAAATTTACAATTTTCCATTGAAATCAATACAACTAGCTAGCTAGCTATAATTTAAAAAAAAAAATATCATGTTAGTTTATTGTTCAAGTGTTTCAATAAATATAAATTAGATTGGCATATTAAAATTTTATTTTCTTTTCCAGAAACTATAGAAATAGTTTTGGAAATGAAAAATAAAAAATAATTTACGATAATAAAAATAATACCTGTGTATATGAGGTTGAATTTTGAAATAACAATAAAATTCATATGAAATTTATTGCAATTGAAAATATTAAAAAAAAACAACACTTACATAGCTACATGTACGATTTATATAACAACGGTAATTATTAAATTGATTGAACCGAGTGAACTCTACTCTAGTTGTGGGGAAAATTATTAAATTAATTAGTTTTAGGTTAAAATTATTGCATATAAGTTTTGTATAAGTGAGAAAGTAGTTGATGTTACGTTTTTTCGAAAGAGTCAGAAAAAATCATGTGATTTAATGACTAATTAATATTTGAAATAAAAGGTGCCTACCTTAGACAAACAAATTTCCGTGTTTTATTGAATTTTAATTAAAAAAGTATGCTAGATAAAAAACCAAAATTACATTTTTTATTGAAATTTTATGGTCTACAATAAAATCAAATAAAGTTTTACGATTAAGCCATGTAATTCGAAATTGTGTTAGAGTCGAACACTACATATTTTCCAATTCCGTTAGTTTCTCGTTTCAAATTGCAAAATTTTTCAAACCTGTCTGCGATTATAACAAATTATTGGGAATAATCAGAAATAATTATAGTAAAGCCAATGCTGATTTCATTCGTATGAGGTAGAAAATTTCGAAAACTACATACGAAAATTACCTTTATACGTTAGATCTCTCCGTACTCTTAATTTATTATCTATACGGTATAAGATGCATAAACATTTTCTATATTTTGTACATGAAAATTTCGAAATTCCCTAGAATTTATTCCCATTATACCTAAATATTTATTTTTTTACTATTCCAAGCTAAATTCCCTCCCGTTCTTATTATATTGATCACACAATGTGTATGTATGTGTATGTAACTTATTTAAAATGGCAAGAAAAAATTATTAAAAATATTGGTATATGAAAATTCAACAAATTATGACATAAAATAAAAATAATATTCTAACACTACCGTATTTACAGTACGTACATTAAATTTTATTTAATATTGTATATTTTGACATTTCGGATGTCATTTATTTAATGAATTTTCATTTCAAGAGACGATTACTTATGTATAAAAGTACAAAATTACAAACACAAATTACATTTATTTTTTAACCACAGAACACGAATTTAAAACGAAGATAACACGAAAACTTTTACGAAGTTTTGCAACAAAAAAAAAACGAGAGGAAAATAAAATGAACATTTCCTGAATTATAAAATGTCAATGTCAATTTTATTACTGTTTTTTTCCCCCTATTTACTGTTATTTTAATTTTTTTTGTTTTCTATTTCCTTCATTTTTTTTTATTCGTTTTTACTTATTGTTTTCTATATTAAATGTTAATTTCAACCAAACCCTATAACTATACTAATGTGACAATGGTTGTAAATATAAAAATTATAATTGTAATGTTTTTTTTTTTTTTTTTGTACAATAGCAGTAATTTTATAGAGCAAAGTTGTAATAGTCAAGTAATCGGAAATTTAATATGACATGCAACAATAATAATGACATACTGAGTATATTATAAAAGTTGTACTCACAATATATATATATGTGTATATATACAGTTCCAGTATATACATATATATTAAATGTAGCGTAAATTTGCAAAATAAAATTCATATTCATCTATTGTATACATGCATGATACTAACGCTATCTATGCAAGTAAATTAAGTTGCATGTATTCGAGTATAGGTTTGTAAATATGTTCTGTATAATATTATCCTACTCTAATATTCTATTATTATTATTATTGTCTATTATTATACGAGTATGATATTCTGCATATTATGAAAATGGAAGGATTTATTATCAACTTAATATACCGGTAATGTATACACAAAGTACTTAAACAACTGACGAATTGCAGGTGAATTTATAATAATAATATGTGCAATGAGAATGGAAATGGTAAAGGGAACAGGAAAAAGGTAAGTATGTTAAAATAAATTTCTAGTTTTTTTTTTTGTTATAAAACTGAAACTTGTGTTGTAAAACCGAAAGGAGGATATTAAAATTGGAAATTGTTTTAAATTGAAAATTATTAAAAAAAAAAAAAAACAGGAGGGAAAACTTTTCCGATTGTGAGGAAAAAAATTTCTTTTATACGTATAACAATAATAATTGATCTATTTTTATATGATTAATTAAATTAGTTTTTATTACATATATATCGATGTCATTTCTATATTATACTTAATGAATAGAAAATTAATTAAATGAAGTGAAAATATAAAATGATATTCATTAAAAAAAATTGTTAATTAAGTAAATGAAAAGAGTTTGTTTTTGCTATTTTGAGAAAAAATTATTTGAGAATTGGAAAACATTTAAAAATTATTATAATAGTAAAAGTAATTAAATTAATTATAAAATGTGAGATTATGTAATTAAAAACTGGAGCTGGAAAGGAATGAAAAAATTACAATTTAAAATTTATAGCTTTAGTATAAACATTTTTAGAATCTCATTATAATCACAAATATTTCCAAAATTGCCTCAGTAAAGATTTAATTGGGAATTTATTCGAAATCCAAAATTATTAGCATATTATAAATTATTAAAATAACACGTTTGGGTTCATTAACTCAATTCTAAAGGTTGTATTTATATAGACCTTTGATTTAAATAATTGAAACGATCTATTGAAATAATTCTCTTTAACTGCTAGAATATCAAAAAAAATTGCATAAATCTAGGAGAAATCTTTGATTTATCATTCTTTGTGAAGAATTTTTTTTACAAAGCTTGTCTTAATTCTAGTTATAATAATGACGATCACTGTAATATTTGTGATTTTATATAAGTTCGAGCTTATTGTGTCAAAAAAAAAAATAAGGAAACTGAAAATTTATTTTTTGCAAATAACTTGGGGAGGAGTTACTCGTACAATAAAATTAATAAAATATAAACCAAGTAATATAATAGCTGGGTTTTTGAAAATCTTCTCCGGAAATAATTAAAAAAAGTGGATTGAAAATTATAGTAAAATTTTACAGTGTGACATTTTGTTTATGTCATTAATTAAGCATTAAGCTGGTTAAACTTGAATTTTTACGATTTTCAAATTTTAATGTAAGGAGTTTGATTAACATTACGGATGCATACGGACTGGTACAGTAAAACTATCTAAACAAAATTTTAGAAATGCGCCAGTAAAATGACGGACTACTAAACAAGTGTTTAGTAGATGTGAATTCTTATTAGGGATTTCGTAAATCGTGTCTTCAAATGTTATTAAAATTTATGCGAAAATTTTCATTTAAATTCTATTGTTTTTCTCTCCCGACTTTAATTGAATTAATCGACCGGCTTTAATAAGTAGATAGAATTGTCTTTGTCTGGATGGGAATATCGATAAAAATTATATGAGCAAAATTTTACTCAAAAAAATTATTTTGAAACAATCTTTAAAAATAAAATTTAAAATTATCTTAAAAGAAAATTTATGAAGAAAAAAAAAAAATTAGCGTCCTTTTATTATTATTTTTTTATCTTAAATTTCCTTTCACAAAATATTATAGAAAAATACCATAAAGGTAAAAGGAAATGAATATAAAAAACCATTTTTATTATCCTATCATAGTTTGTTTTTTCATTTCGTTTCTTTTTATATACAAGCACATATCCTAGGTCCTCAGTTCTATTCATGTTATCTTAATTTTTGTATGGTATTATGATACCATGGCATTTATACGTATTAAGTCTTTCTCTATCGTTAATAATATTTTAGGAAAAGGCAAATATAATACTTAAACTAAGAATACAAAAAAAAAAAAAGAACAAGACGAAAAAATTAAGAAAAAAATTTTATAAGAAAAATGTGAAATTCCTTTTCATATCGGAAGCTCTTAAAGTTAAAGTGACACAAATATGTACTTAAATAAATGAATTAGAATATGAGAACGAAAATAATAAATTTTATTATATTTGTGTATCATTTCATAAAGAAAACTTTATATTACGTATGTATGTACTCGTATTTAAGGCATACATATTGTAAGGAATGCTTTTCATATATAAGTAGAAAAAGTTCGCATATTTTAGTATGAAACGGAAGCAATAATGACCTTCAACTAAACGATACTCAAAATATAGAAAAATATTTCCTTTTCCATTTGTGAACTATGATATTCAAATGTGGCATTTATTTATTTATTAATAATAATTCAAATTAATTTGTAGGAAAATATTAAAATATAAAATTCTTCTCTAATATTAATGTGAAATTAAAAGCTCTTTTCTTCCTTTGAAAACTCTATATACGGATTGCAGATTCTTGATTGTACAGGTGAGATAACAGTGCACCGCGACCAGCATATAAACATTCTGTTGTGCCCCCCCTAGGTATTGAACACGACCCTACGACACCTCTCGACTCTGACCCTCCTGATGAATTCGAGTATTTTGAAAGTGCATGTTCGCTTGAATGAGTACGTAGTTCCCCAGTACTTCTCTTCTCCTGCAAAAATCCCCAACTAAATGCACAGAGGCCTCCTCATCCATCCCAGCAAAACCTAAGGTTAGCCCAAGGTAAATTTAGCCTCGTAAGGTTACCTGTACGCCTGCAATGTCCCGTCAAGATACGGGTGCGGATTCTTTCCTGATTCTTTTTCAACTTAATTATCACTTGATACTATTCAATCACTTTTGGTCATAATATTCCAGAAACTGTCTCATTTCCGGAAGAGTTTTCTAGAACCAAGACCACTTCTTATCGGATTCCTTTCTTAAATCAGTTTATATTATGAAGTCCAATTCCGCAGAAAGACTGCAAGCCAAGAGGAGGTGTGTTGGCCCTGAATTCAGCGTTCTGAAGGCAGCCTTACGACCCATATAATACTCTATTTTATTGCATACTCTCTAGTGTATTCTAAAATTGAAAATATTTATCTTCATCCTATATTTCGTAGTTCCCAGTTGACGCACTGTTACTTTCATGTATGCGTGCGTAGACCATACTATTTTCATTCATTCACCTTATTATTTTTTAAATGCTCGTAGCATAAAATTTCAACACAACTTTTAACAATTAGTACTTTTTGACCAGAAATATAAAAATAGTTCCTAATAGAAACTATTTTTAATACCTAAATATTATTTTTCCATTGGAGTAATATTTTATGAATAGATATCATATGACGTTGTGCAGAACATGGCAAAAATAAGTTATTTAAAACGAAAAATGATAACAACTCTAATGAAAATGATTGTGTATTATTAGTAATATGATTACAATGAAGAGAGTCCAACACATAGACTTTTTACATAAAATTGTTAAAACTTCATAATAATAGTACAAATATATTATTAGAAAGAGATGAACATGTAAATGTATAAATGTTTTTACTGTGTATATACTCCCACTGAAGCTTTCTGTTAAGGACTTAGGTTTAACAAAAATGACTATATAAAGAGTAGAAAACTTAAAATGACTCTGTTAAAATGTCAGTCTAACACCTACAAGATTATTTATCCAGATTTTGTATATTATGTTCAATGTTGCTGCGTGGAGTATGTTTACGGTGTACTTGTGTATATTGTAGTACAGGTATGTAGGCAGTAGGTTTCTATTAAAAATATATTAAATATAGTATAAGTACTTATATTATATGCAAATATACAACTCATCTGTTTAATTTTACTCAAAGTAATTTTTAAAAATTATTTTACTTAATACTTGATGACATAACGATAGTAAATGACCTGAAGTATTTATACACATATTCACCTATGTACAGATAGTACAATGGAAGGACAATATAAAATGTATTTAGTAAAATATGTTATAAATGTGTGCATACTTACATGAATACATGCATATGGTCTTTTACTTACACCGATAATTTGAAATATAAAAATATTTCAATTTCTAAGTACGAGGTATAAGCTTAAGGTTTACTATACAAGACTCATCCTCATATACAAAATTTTTTTCCAGTATTCTAAAGAAAGATGTCCGCATTTTATATACGTAATATGTAAGAAGGAGAAACAAATTAGAGCAGCCATTTACATCTATGACACACTAGAATTAGAGTGTATTTTATAACGCTATTATGCTAGGTGCATTGTGTGTGTATCACCTTTTAATTCACTGGATGAGAGCAGTGTGAGTGTGTATAAAACAAGTAATAGGAAAAGTGACTAGGGTTAGAACGCCTTTCGTTAAGGAACGGATCATTGCGCGTCGGTCGAACGGGCTAGTTGAATTAAATTATCTATTTGAATTCACCTTGTTCAATAATAATAAAAAATTTTTTAAGTACTCATTCAAAATACTGTAGAGATAGTTTATTCCACACAAAAGCAAAAATAAGAGGAACAAATCTATTACAAAAATTGAGATAGAAAAGAAGAAACAAGAAAAAAAAAGCAAATTTCCGCATTTAATTTATTTCTCTTCTCTTCTTTATATTCAAATTTACTGTATACGTAAAAACGTACGTAAAAATTCTTATATGGCCATCAGGATACCTGAACTTGCTTTTAGATTACAATTTCATAATGATTATGATGCAAACACATAAGATAAATCTCATGCTATTTTTACACTTTATTTGCCATCTTTTTTTATTATTTCCTTATAGTGATAGCATACACAAATACACACATACTTTAATTTCGTAAATATTATATATAACACTGTATAAGCTTTCTAGTATTAAGTAAATATGGAATGAACCTATTTATGGAATCTTATACACGTACATACTATTATAATAAAATTTTAATGCATTTTTGGTCTAGAACGCACTTATACTAAAATTGATATTATTATAACAAAAAAAAAAAAATTTAAAATAAGTCCATTTCCTCTGTCTGAATTTATAAAATTCTCGAATATCATTCTTATATACGATCCATTCAACCTGATAATAGTATTATTTTTGGGGGGCGTTGGAGTTAGTTAATTGTTTTGTTTGCTCTTCTTCATCGCAAATCTTATCGTACTTCTGACTTTGTTTTTCACACGACGTGCATTATAAAATAATAATGAAATGCTATACAAACACACAAAGATATTAAAATATAAGTATTAGTATATACTATATAAAGCAATCCTTTTCGAATTTTTAGTATTTTCAATCTTAAATCAATGTGAAATAAAATCTATTTTTAGAAAAAAGGGATAAAAATTTTTTAATTTCAAAATATAAATGGAGAAATATTTCATTTACAATTCTATTTTAAGTGAGTGAGATTTTATAAATTATAATAATAGCAACAAAAAAGAAAGCAAATCAAAAATAAAATATGAATTTATATTGAAGTAAATGAACAAAAGGATCCAAGCAAAACAAAAAAAAAAAAAGGATAATGAAAGCGACAAAATTATACTTGAAAAAATTTCAATTCAATGATTAATGAGAATAAATTGTTTGACCATTTTGCTGAGTATTTTTATTTAAATGAGAAATAAGAGAAAAAAAAAATCTTAAGTGAAAATTTTAAATTAATTTTAAAATAGAGAAAAATAGTAATGGAGTAACCATTCTCTTGCAGGATATGGAAGAAGCATTAGATTTACTTTTAATTTTGTGTTCTAAAAATAAAAAACAATATTTTGGTAAAAGTTTAATAATAAAATTATAAGTGTCTCTCCTGTATTTCATAATTTTAAAGGTAATTTTGGTATCAAGTGAATGGAGACTACAAAAAACCAGTAAAGTAATTTTTGTCAAAAATGAACTATTTTGTTCTAAAATAATGTGAGTTAGTTAACAAATTTTTAATAGAATTATGGGGTAATCCTTAAAGACCAACATTTGTAAAGAAAATTTTTCTAATGCGCAACCGGTTTAGGAAGCACGGGATCTTAAAAGTTAATTGTAAAAAGTTAATATTAATAGTATAAACTTAGAGCTTCAGCTCTATGATAAAAAATAATGAAAGTTGACAATCGCTGGAATATTGGAACAATAGGCTATTCAAGAAGCATTCATATTGATGTTCATATAACACTTTTAGTTCAAATATAACAAATGCTTTAAAACGATTTTTACGTTTTTTACTTGAATGGCAATGTTTTTATAACCAATTAATTAATCTATTTTCACAACTTTTATGCGTAACTTCTAAAAGTACTCTTATACCTTACATAGCCAGTACTATAGCGCACTTTTAACGGAGTTAGATTCAATAAGAAAAATATTTTGGCTTTTAGCATGGCCGTATCTTTTGCCACAAACTTGGTATTGTGGAACTGTTTATTTTTTTATGGAATACTTGTAAATAAAGATTGACACGTTGATGAATGTTAATAAAAGGTTTCTTTAGGAAATATATTAAAAAAATTTCGGTTGAATATAAAATTTTCTATTTTTTCCATAATTTCACTTGAATCGTTTCTAATTACATTAAATTCAAAAGTGATGAAAATTCAAACTGTTAATTGTTGAGTTTCACTATCCATTATCATTATTTACCTGATATACTTACTAGCCTTTATGTTAATATTGCTAAAAGCTAGTATATAGGCCCTTATTCTGAATTTAAAGTTTGTATTTTTTTATAAAACCGCTCACTACTTACTAAAAAAAATATTAAATTTTTAGTTAAAAAAATTTTCCACTACAATTTTAGTAAAAACTTTAAATATTACAAAAGCATGCGAAAATATAAGAATTTTTTTTTTCAAATTTCTCAAAATAATAAATTTTAAATCCAAAATTATACAGAAAAAAAAAGTCTTTATAGAACAAAAAAAATATGTTTTAAACATTTTACAATTTCAATTTATTCCTTCATTTAAATTTAAAATCCATTTTTTTTCTCGCTTATTTCTTATATGTACGTATACATACATATACAAAAAAAAACGTAATCAGCTATCAATATACATAAGTTATATTTAAAAACTATAAAAGAATAGGCCCATAAAATACTTAAAAGAGGGCAAGTCCATACATTTATATCGATTTCGAAACTTATGTGAAAAAAAAAACAAACCGGAGAACAAAAAAAATGAGAGAATCCAAAAAAAAAACATAAACTTGAAATCGAAATTATTGGGGAAGTACATTTGTTCCCAGATGTATAGGGTATTTTATAAAATAGTGAACGGACTACCTTTATAATATTTTGAATTTTTATAATCGTGGTAAAAGTATCATGGCGAATTGGGTTATAGGGCATGTAATCAATCAGCTTTTGATGCCATTAATCTATAATATAGCACAAAATTTTTATTGCAGCTAAAAATACTTCTCAATTGAGAGGAGGGCTCCCATTCTTTTGTCATGTCAAAATATTGATTTTCTTGTTTAAATTTTCTTCCTCCTATATGTATGCAACACTGTTGTTAAGATATGCATGATGACTCTACAATGTCAAAAAAAAATTTCCAAAACGTAGCAATTTATTGCATTTTTTTCGTTTTTTTTTATTTTTCTTACTCCTAAATGTATGCAACAAGAAGATTCTATAAGAGAAAAATATTACAACAAAAAATTTGTTTGTTATTTAAATAGAGCCGACAATTTAAATTTGAGTTTACGTAGACTCTCTTAATTTTCAGCAAAAACTGAGTCATTAAACGGAAATTGGCCTTCTTGGAATATTCATCCGGATTTCTTACATTTAATAATGAACGTTTAATTGAATAGGCACATAATCTTAAGAAAACTAGTGTTCACATTAACACTTTTCAACTCATTGTTCATTAAAAATAGCCCATGGTGTGCAATACTAATTGATTTTAATTTAAAAGTTACTTAAATGTTTTAAAGGTATTCGAAACCAATAAATTTCCACAAAAATGGTTTTAACCATCTTAGTTTAAGACCATTGACTATACTAGTTTATAGGTATTCGAAACCAATTTTCAAAAAAATATTAATGCTCTTGCCCTAGGTGACAGAATATTTTCTCGCTTCCTCATTGTATGTATATAGATTTATAAATTTACAATCGGACATGACCTGATACACACCATGGTATTGAATTAAAATCATAACACTTACATTCTATTATATACAGGCATATACATACATACAAATTCAATATAATATGAGAATAAAAGTTGAAAAAATAAAATCCTTCTATTATCGTTCAAAAAAAAAAAAATCAACTAGAATTCAGAACTTTAAAAAAAAAATTCTTAATAGTGCCAAAAAGTTAAAAAAAAAATATTTTTTTTTTTGTATCCAAATTTTTTAAAAGTTTTTCTAAAATTTATGAAAGTCAAACCATTCAGCACATACGACAAAAAATATATGTACAAACAAACGTCGAATTCACATTACATACAAACAAACAAAGTCCTGGAATTTATGACTTCGATCTTTTTATAGTATTATGTGAAGGTATTTGTTTTTTTTTTTATTTTAAGATTAAAAAAAATTACAAAAATATGCTGGGCCCAAAAAAAAAAAAAAAAAATATGCCTGAATTAACTTTGGAAATTTTATTTTGTGCTCCACACTCTAAAACTGTAGTAAAACAGAGACAAAAACCAATAATAAAAACATTTTTTTTTCTTTTTTAAACTTTTGAGTTGGTCTTCCACACCAGTCTCATATTTTCTACAAGTGAGAACTATTTAAAAGAAAACAAACAAAAAAAAGGGATTTCTGTTTCTGTTTTGCTTTTATTTTTTTTTTTTATTAATAACACAATACTTGCCATTGAATTGAAAGTATTACTAAATTACAATAAAATAATGGCTGTGTATTGCAGGGTATGAAAGGGAATAATATTGGAGTAATGCAATAGAATTTACGTTTAATGCTTCTAAATGAATTTCAGGACTTTAAATATTTTCGAAAATAAGAAAAGATTCTTGGTTCGCCCAGCAAATACAGATATTTACCAAAAATTCACTATTTTTCAGTTAAAATTTCCTCAATACGTGATTGTACGTGCTAGTTATAAATGCCGTTTTGCTTATTTGTCCAATATTGTCTTCATCCGTCTATTAGTTCTTCCAATTTCTGAGGCCTTTAGAATTTCTGAATGAATATTCTAGAATTTATGAAAACTTAATTTTATAACACACACGAAAAATATAATTCCAATACACATACACATACTTATATGAAAAAAAATTGGAAATTTATTTTTGATATAAAAATCGAAATTCGATTTGAAAATTATATACAAAAGTCAGTTTTATTTTTTTTAAAGGAATTAAATTAACCATTTTATTACGGGTATCTATACGTACACACAAGCAAACACACATTTATACAGCACGTTTTTATATTATGTAGGAAATTTTAAATTCATTGAACTGGAAAAAATAAAAGTTAAGGAAAATCATTTTATGTTTCGTTTTGACTTTAACTTGAAAAAACTAAGTCAATATGTATGTGTGTGTGTGTCAATAATAGATTCAAAATATTGCGAAAAAAATTATGCATTCTTACCTTGGCGTTATACCAAAAATTCAATAATAATGAAACTCTGAATTAAAGGATTTTATTAATATTAAATAAAGTGAAAATCAAGACTTTTTTCACTATGAAAATTTCATGATTTTGATAATAAAATGCAAGAACCTATGAATTGCAATGAAAATATAAACTTTATTTTTTAATAAAGTTGGTGGAACAAAGGGCTATTAGAAAGTTTTTTTAGTATAAATTTCGCATAAAAAAGAAACTTATGGTATGCAATGGGGGATTTGCATTTGAAATTATTTTTTAATTATTTTGATCAAAATGAATAAATAACTGTGGTTACTACACACTCACGCAACACGCTGTATAACTTGTTACTCACACTTCACTATAAATTTTCAGATAATTAAAAAGCAATATTCTCAAATGCTATAAACGTTAAGTTTCAGTATTCAATAACTTTGAATTTGATCTAATTTCACAAAAATTTCGCTTGTTTCAAATGCGGCAAATTTAAGTAGATTATATGGAATATTAGATTAGATTAAATTCGTAGATTGGCAGGGGTTAACTGAAACTTGATCTCAGCGCCACCATATGTCCACCCAAGCGAAGTAATCACCTCCTCGTCAGTGTCTTAAAAAAAGCAGGAAATATGCTCAGCCGTCTCATCTTCATCATGGAAAATCTTAGCCGTCCCCAAATTGTCCCATTGTGAAAGTGATAACGCAGTCTGGAATGCCCAGTGAGGAGGTCGACCAAATGGGTACCTTATTAAATTTCATTTTTGTCACTTATATTTATTTATAATTTAAAAGCGACTTTCATATTTAAGTAATCTTGCCATTAATAATTGAAAGTCATGAAAACAACCATATTTGTGGGCTGCAGTTGTTAAATAAAAAAAATTTTAATTAAAATAATTGATATACTATGACCAAAACCATTTTCCAGGCTCTTAAATTTTTCTTCAAAATAATTAAAATGAATTATCACTCTATTGTAAGTTATAGAAGAAGGCAAGATGAAATCATGGGATTGGATATTCCGGCAAATCTCTGAAAAAAAAATTCAAGACCTTTCTTCATATGAATAATAGATTATTCTAGCAAACCCAACCCCATTGGCAAAAGAAGCCATTGTTTACCTCTTTATTTTTCATTAATAAAAATGCTCATATATGCTTAATCATTTAATGAGGAAATAATTCACGTCCATGTTATGGTCTCTTGTAATAATTTTCAAAAAACAAAAAAAAAAAACACTAAACGACAATAAAAATTTATCTAAGTGATTTATTTTAACACGCTAAAAGGGCACATTTTTAAATATTTTAGACCAGAATAGCAACACAACGACAAAAAATTATAGAAAAATTTGTGGTGTAAAAACAACCCTAAAAGAAAGAGCGGCGTTGGGAAAAACAGAAAAATGCAAAAACAGAGAAAATTTATTTTACTAAATAATTTCTCACTGACCAATACCACACTCAATCTATACAAGTATAATAAAAAACAAAAAAAACGAAAACATTCTTATCGCCTTTATTTGTTGCTCTTGTATATTGCACAAAATGGAGGTAGATGGCAAATTATAAAAATTAGAGGTTAAAATTTTTTTTAGGCAAAATCTTGATTTTTATGTCGGAAAAATTAATTATGTGGTAAACAGTTTTTTTTTTTGCTTTGTGGTATGCAAAGCGCTATTTTTGTCGTTACAACTCTTGTATTATAAACAAAAGAAATAATTTTTTTTTTTAAATATTAATTTTAAAGGAATGTTTATATTATACAATATAATTTTCATGTGTCTAAAATAGGATTAGTTATCTGAGTCTCTTCATAGCAAGATTAGAAAATTAGATTATGCATCTAGTGGCTATCTAGTATTAAAAACGTAAGAGCTTAATGAGATTCAAATTTAAGACCGAGCAATAAAATATAATTAATATTCAGGATGTGAGATTCTTTCCTTAGGCAAACAAATTACATTTCATAAAATTTGTTAATGAATAATTAATCTACACTCATAACAAGATGAAGATATTATGCCTGAATAGCAAATTTAGAAAAAAATGAGAAGTAAACAGATAAGAAAAAAAAGACAAGCTAATCGTGCTGGTTGTTTATTTTTCAGAAATACCTCGGGAGCATTTCATATTTAGTAAGTAGTTATGCTATATATTAGTGAGAGTAACAAAGTCTATTGGAAAAAAAACTGAAAACGTTCACATATATTTCTGTATGAAAACAAGAATAGCCGGAGTTATTGTAAAATACATACAACGCCTAACTGGAAATGATAACTTTGTGCACTTGCACTAATCGCCTATCACTTAATTGAGTATAAAGAGCAGAAAATATCTTTTTTATGTTTTTAACAAACCACTTATTTCGAGATAGGTTCTTATTGCAAATCAAAATTAGTGACAAATTTTTATATATGTATGAGTTTTTATATTATATAATATGGTATATCCTAGTCTTCGATTTATGTATTACAAAAATATTTTACATACACCCAAATAAAATAATCTATAGAAACTTTAAACAGTTTGTAATACATTAAACTTATCAACAATTTTCTCAACAATTTAATATGTAAAATTTAAACAAAACATTGAAAATGAAGAGAATTAAAATTATAACAAAATGTACAGGACGGTACTCTTCTGATAACAGCTAGCTCTAATATGAATATTTTTCAATATCGTTCTGATCGTATTATAAGATTTAGATTTAACTATTAATCATCATGCAATTGTAATTAACGGTTCTTCTTACGAAACTGTATACAGTGTGATTCAAAAAGGTATGCAACAACATACACTATTGATTAGACGGTCAAAAATTGGTAAAACTTTTATTCCAGACTAGATTCCAAATTTCAAGGGTTTCCGAGTTACAGCAATTTTAACGAAGTTTTACCAAATTTGTGCTTAATTAAGTTGCTTATAATTATGTGAGCATCTAATTTCGAAATAAACAAAAAACAAATGTTCAAGCAATTGCAGAACAGATAAATTATAATTTAGAAAACTATTACGGCTGTCTCGGTATAATTTTGGTTTTTTTTTTTCGAATTCTTTAATTATTTATTAGAGAAAAGAAGCACAAATAATATTATAAATTTTAAAACTATTCAGAAATTTACATTTATTTTTTTTGTAGGAATTTAAATTAATAAATTTTTAGTCTAAAGAATTTGTTTTATAAAAATAGCTACAAAATAAATTTTCTATTTTTCATTAAAATTTTCAGACATGGTAAATTTTATGTCACATACAAAGAATATTTATTAAAATATTCTTCATCCTTGTATACAAACTCTTAATATTTTTATATAATTATATAATAATTCCCTTAAGAACCAAAAAAATAAAACTAACAAAAATATTTTAGGTACTAACCATAAATTTATTCTTTTTAATTTTCTTAATTTTCCATTTCCATTTTTATTATTTTTCACAATTTTTATATTTTATTTTTTTTTTACATTTTTACAAAATATTTTTATTTTTATATTACACACTTGAATGAGTATGTATTTTTATATTACATACATATCTACAATATACAATTATACGCACATATGTACAAATAATTTCAAAATTATTTCAATAAAAAAAAAAAAAACCGCAAAAACATTGAATTTATTTCAATTTGTCCATAAAACTCACACTAAAAAAAACAAATAACAAGTATACAAAAATAATAATAACGAAAAAAAAGAACAAACAAAATGGAGAAAACATCATTATGGTATTATCCTTATATTCTATTGTTTGTTAACCCTTTAAAACCTTTTTACGAACTTTAATAGGATAATTTTTTTTTTCTCATTTCTTTTTTTTGTTCTTATTTTTAAAAAGAGAACTCCTAAACCCGGAAAGTAGAAAATGAATAACCATAATAAAGAAAAGAAATAGCATTAATAAAAGAATGAAATAGCAAATACATGAGAAGTAAAAAATATAAAAATAATACCAAACAATTACAATAAAAATAAATAAAAATGTTTTCTTGCTCGCACACACACACAACAACTCTTACACAATTTCAATGTTTTCTCTCTTAAACATATTTTTCTACTAAATAAAATGAGCAGAAGAAAAAAAAACAAAATAAGAAAACACACGAATAAACTTAAAACAAGCAAGAGAAAAATTGAAAATAACAAAAACATACAAAGAGTTTGTACAGTTAAATTTACAGTAATAACACATATGACACTAAACATTTTGTCGTCAAATTGTCACTTTTGTAATGAAGTGAGTCTGCGGTTAAGTGAAACATAAAAACTTTACAAAATAAAAATAAAAAAAAAAAAAAGTATGAAAATTTATAAAAATAAAGAAAAGAAAATAAAAAAACAACAGCAACAAAAATTATAAAATAAATTTTTGAAAAGAAGAAGACAACAATATCAGAAATGAAAGTGTAGAAGCAAAAATGGAAGCGAATTGAATGCGAATTTTTAAAGTTAATTAAAAGAAGTTGTGAATTTTAAAATTGGTTTTGAAAGAAGAACATTTTACTTTATTTTGTTTTTGAAAGAAGGATTCGTCTGCAAAACTGTTTTAGAACAATAAGAAAACTTTAGGTCAAAATCGGCATTGTTAAATAATAGTTTTCGATTAGTTTCCACTTATCTATTTCGAGTAAGTAGGAACTAATAGCTGTCGTACACTTGTTTGTATTCCATTTCAGACTCTCTTTCCAATAAAGTTTTCGGTTAATTTTAACCCTCTTTGTAGACACAAATATTCTTTCTTTCTTATGTAATATCAACATTCTCTAGGTCGCCATCTATTAGGAAAATTTTGTACTTATTTCAGTTGTTAATAGAAAGCGTTTTGTTTTTATATTTTAGTATTTACAATGAAAAATTAATGTTCTAAATAAAAATCATATGATTTAATGATATGCACAAAGTTTTCATGGGATAACTAAGAAATAAAATTTCAGAGGACAGGTAAATTAGACATTTGAATTTTTAAGAATAATTCCTTGTCGGAATGGACGACGAATTAATAATAGTTAGCAGTTTTTTTTAAACTTTTTTGAAATTCTTCTATAAAAATTTAAGGAGTTTATTCGGTTTGGTGAAATTTTTTATGTTATAAGTATGGCAAGTTAAGAAATTTTTGAAAATTTTTCTTATAAACGCTATAATATAAAATTTTGTTTTTGGTTGGTACCTAAACTAATTAAAAGGATTTGAAAAAATATTGGAATTTTAAGAGAACGTCAACTATTTAGTCGTAAATTTATTCTTTATTTTAAATATTTTTTTCTTAAATGAGAAAACTCCTTATAGAATTCTAAAATTCGGACTTGAGAGTGACTAAAAAGTAATCCATGATGTCAAATATATTCTCTTTCTGTTACTTCCTGCCATTTAAACCCAATTCAAATTATATTGCTGTTATACACCATTTTGTAATATTTTTATAACACTTACAGTTCTATACTCGCAAATTTATATACACTCTTCTCTCTGTTTCCCTGCCTTTCTCTTATTTGTCATCATTAATAGTAATTCTGGAGAAACATCTAACTATTATCAATGTGCTTTTACTTAAAGTAAAACTAGAAGTTAAAAGTAAAATTATAAAAAATACACACAAACATTAATTTTTTTTATTTTATACTACTTTCATCTACTCATATATACATTTTCTGAAATGCTTTATATGCAAAGTTTGACATGTCAATGGGGTCTATATCTTAAATAGAGAATTTTACTTTCAGAGAAAATAAAAATAGAATTTATGGTTTTGTTAAGCTTATTATTATTGTTTTTATTCTTAAAAAGTTAAGTATTTGCAAGAGTAGTCTATTACATATTTAAGATTATTGTGTGTATGTAATGAAATATAGTTATATTTCTTGTATTATATAGAATCAAGCATGTGAGTGAGTACAAGGAGACATTTCTTAAGAAGAGAATGTTTTTTTAAAGAACTCTTTTTTAGGTATTTTAAAAATAAATGAATAAAATGTGTATAGGCTCTTTTAATAAAAATAAACTCAGTTAAAATTACCTCGATTAGAATTCATTCATTTGGCCCTTAAATGTAAAATCTTGAATATTAGCAATTAATGTGATGATGATTGCAATTGCAGCTTCATAATGGCATTCCACGCTATTATCTCGCTCCAATTCTCTACTACTACCAATTTTGAAGGTAAAATGCTCGCATAAAATTAATAAGGACATTTCAGTTTCCTAGAAAATAAAGTTTAATATGCAAAATTAGGATTGCATGTTTTGGAAATAATTTTATGCCATAGTTACGTTGTTTACGAATTTGGAAATATTACCAATTTTTATAAACGGCAATTATAATTGAAGCAGTTGCTCTAATACCGTCATATCTCTTACCCCATTAAATGTTCAGAGAATCAAAAATAATTTCTTGTGAAATTTTTATAGTTTCTTCAATCATTTAGTTTTAGTTATAATGAATGAGAAGATTTTTTATTAATTTTTTTTTACTTTTCCGGTAATTCTACTTTATATGAAAGTAATTGTATCGTATCGTAGGTCCAGTACTATTCTTTTCCTCATTAGTTGAATAAAAGGAGTGCAGTACCATTAGAACACGAACAGTGAGAGCATTCCGCAAGTTTTCTCTTACTATACTACCTCCTATATTACTCAGGCTATAACTCAATCGAAATTTGAATATGGAAATCAAAGAATTGTACGTGAAACCCTTTAATGAATAGGTGCGAGAATAAATGCAAAGCACCTTAAAACAGAATTTAAATTATTTGAATGTACAAAAATTTTTTACGCCTGAAAAATCAAAAATTTTCTTTATTATCCTTTGACTAGTTCCAATATAAATTGAAACTTTGTGAATTCTTATTTTTTCTCTATAACATTTATTTTTGAGTATTTGTTTTGTTGTTTGTTTGTTCTTTTTTTTTGTCCTGTGTGTCTGTAAAAAATAATGAGCAATATAAGTTGAACAGTCCTTTTTTTTTTCTGTTCCCATGAATAGGTTTTCATTGCCATTATTCTGAAGTTTTGTGAGTTTATTTGTCCCTTACTGTTTTTTTTTGTCAAATACAATAGTTATGACCATAAATTTTTATGACACTTCACACACTATATTTCCCATTCTAATTAGTTACCTTTTTTTTTTTGTTTGTTATGAAAATTCATCAGACTATTGATGCATATAGAAAAGTTTTCTTGTATGTCAAAGAATTCAAAAGTATAGAAAAATTTTTAGAATTTTGTTTTTCCTGCTTTTATTTTGATTATTGTCTTCTACTCTCTCTAAATTTTAATGAGTTTGTTTTTTTTTTATTTTCTGACCGTGATAATTTTGTGCTTTTTAAAATGGGATACAGTAGTTTTATCAGGTGTTTTCAAACTGGTTTAAAAATTAATATAATCAAGAGCGAATTGTAGGGAAACAAATAAAGAAAAACATAAAAAATTCTACAATCATATTGGGAAAAGCATAAAAATGGATGCCCCAAATGATATGCAATTTTTGTGTAAGTAAGCCCCACAGGGTATGCAATTTTGGCCTAAGTAAAAATAAGTTTTGTGTATAAACTTTCACTTTTGATTTAAATGACTAGGTCGTCTTATGAAAGGAAAATATAAATAACATTTAAATATTAATCAAATTAGGCTTAATGTTACGGAAACTTAATTAATATTATGTGGTTATAAATTTTATTAAGAAGTTACCGTGATCTGCTACTTAACCCCTCGGCTCCCCCCACTCTAAGTGCAAGGAATTTCTTTTTAGCACTGGTGCTAATTTAAGGCTTATTAATTAAGTCGAGATGTTTATAAGGTCGAAAGGAGAGTGTAATGCCCAAAAAATCAGTGCTATACATTCTTCCAGAAGATGGAAGATTTGACAGTCTGCGACTGCCATTCATCTCTACATCAAGTCTCCTAAGCTTCTTAAAGTACTCCATGAATTTGCAATGACTCGAGTGTATGTCTGTGAGGATTCAAACATTGTTCACACATGTTTAATCATTTATAAATTAAAACAGTTATGATAAACTCACCGTTGCAGTTCACCTTTATTTAAAGCATTTCGTATAGAATGGCCCAGACTAATTGAAAATTGTGAAAGACTGGAATTTTGCCATATTATCATTCATAAAGTTTTTTCTATGTGTTTTTTTTTTTCTTTACATATGGCTGGTATATCCCTTTTTTTCGTAATGAATACAGAACATAACCTATGTGTGTTTATTAATGTAGATTGCCTTTCTAAGAGTGTACCTTTATAATTCACAACTAAATTGGGTAGTAAAACTAAATTTTTAAGATCACCTCGAAACTCATTTACTCAAATTGTGATAAAAAAAAGAACTGGTGTGAAATACAACACGGTTTTATTTTTTATTATTTTTGTCATTTTTTTTTTTTTATTTTCCATTGTGTCTTTCTCATGTTATTTAATGGAATGCTATAAATTTTTTTTCCAAATAAGGGTTGCGTTGTTTTTAAATTGGTTGAGTTTTTTTTTTTAAAATAACCTTAAATAGCACCAAATTGAATTGTGTATCTGAACCGTATGTAATACCAGGTTCGAATCAATATTTTCTAAATATTGTGGGGTATTTACTTAACTCATTACCCGAATCCAAAATTTCAGTTATATCAGTCTCAATTTCTTCCATAATTTTGTTTAGAAACCTAACAGAAGAGCTCAACATGACAATAATTAGATTCTGTTTTAATTTTCACTCAAATTATGGAAGACAAATTGCCCAATGTTAGTCAATAATATTTTGTCTCCTTCGGTTTCAAGAAACTATTTTTCACTTTGAATAATAAACCTTTCCCCAAATTTAAATTTTCGAATCAAGAAAATAGCAAATCTCGGGACCAGTCTCGGAAAGCGTAAAATGTGCCATCAAAATAATTTTTATTGCAAACCTACTTGAATAGCATACGACCTTATTGAAATTATTCAAAAATATTGATTTCGAAAAATTTTTCAGACATGTCTTCAGTGTCCTTTGTCCTTCATTATGGAACAATTTTTGGAATTTTAAATAAAATATTGTACTCAAACAAATTTTCTTTTAATTAAAATTCATTTTTGAAACTAAAAAAAAATTAATTAATCCTTTGTTATACTTTCCATTATGTCTGAGTTGAGTCAAAACAATGTCATCGGAAAATTGATTGGTACGTGTGGATAATTTTATTTATTTTCTATTTCTGTTTTCATTTTGAAAAAAGACAACCCTAGGCAATTTTCATCTATTTTCATGTAACCCATATCACAAATAGTAGAAAAAAAAACAAGCAAAAAATACAAGAGTACGAAAAAAAAAAGGATATTTTTATGGACCTGTCATTTGGTGTTCATATTTTGTTGAATTTGTTTTTCTCTTGTTTTATTTTAATAATATTTTTTTCTTTATAGTTAAGTTTATGATTTGGGGTATATTTTTCATAATACTGGACCGAAAAAACTAACTTTATAAATTTTATGATTATGAATATGAGAGGAGAAAAATGTGATGAGCATAAGAGAAATGAATAAAAATTTGATTTTCATTTTTGTTTTTTTTTTTTTGTTTCGTCCTTTTCATTTTATGATATTTTCTTTGTAATAATGTTGAATTTATCCTTTTATTTTGATAATAATGTTGACTCAATATAAATGAATGTAAAATTGGTGAATATGCAAATATGAAAATGTTATCATTAAAAAAAAACAGTAAGAGTTTACTATAAAAAACAACAAATTGTTTTACTATAAAATTGAACAACACATGGGAATAATTAAATGTTTAGTCGATTAAATTCAAAATAGGTGTGTGAAAAATTTGATATTAAATTTTTTTTTCTGTTGGGTACTTTATGATAAGTGGGTAAGAAATTATAAAATTTCTTTTTGTAAAAATTATTACTGTTGAGTGAAATTTTGTAATAATGAGTGAAAAATTGACTCTTAAGAAATTTTTCAAACGGAAAATTTATTTTATTTGATAATAAAAACATCAGTGTTAATAAAGGTAAAAGCAAATAATTAGGCCATAAATTTATTAATAGGAGCATGTTGCTCTTCGTGACGTAAGATTAATATTTTATGAATTAAGATTTATAATTCTAGGAAATGGTGCATGAGCAGTAGCATTTGCATTTAATTTAATTGTTATTAATACAACTGTTTGATTACATTCTCAACTATTATACCATATCAAAAATTATTATATTATTAAGAGCGTGGCCCTTGCAGGACACACATGCAGTCTGGTGTTATCGAATAGTCTCACATTTTGTTGAACTATCACATATTGGTCTCATGTGAACTGCATGAAAGATGAAATTGTTTAAATGCCTGTTAATTAAGAAAGTTTATTAAATTATTTTTGCGAAATTTTGATTAAAGAAATTAAGGCCTAAACAAATAAAATTGGAAAGGTCCAAATTCTCCTATAAAAGGCATTATTAAAAAATATCTCACAATTAAATTATTACCTTAGACTATTCTTATTTTTCTTCGATAAGTTTAAAGAATGCACAATATTAAGACAAGGTACTAGTCAGAATCTGATGGCATTCAAAAATTTTCAAAATTAAATGAGAAGAAAATAAAAATCCTTGAAAGAAACCTTTTTTATATGAAAATAAAATGAAAATATTTTTCAATAAATTTGAAAAGAAAAATAGACAAATGAAGAAAAATGGAAAAAAATTTCAGCTCTTTCTATTTTACACTTTCTTTGGCATAATATAAAAATAATTTTGTTAAATTAAATTTCACTTTCAATATGGTAATAACATTATTAAAGAAACCTAATGGAATTAAGCTATAAAAAAGTTGTAATAAATTTTCAAAATTGAAATTTCAAAAAAAAAAATTTCATAAATTTTTTTTTTCCGCGCCTACTATTAAAAGAAGGAAAATTGTGAGAACTTGAAATAAATGGAATGATTACTTTAATTTGGAGGTGAAAAACCTTATAACTGGATATAGTAATGATTTTTCTATTTTCGTATTGGCAGAAGTGAATAACTTATATATAAAAGAGCATCTACTTATGCATGAGCTTCTGATTTATGCAATACTCTTCTGTTTCAGATCTCCTGTTCAACACAATTGACAGAGGTGACGTGGTGCATATATTTCAGATGAACTATGGAGTGACAATGACTAGTGAGTATAACGAACGATAATTTCAGTTTTAGTTCATCTAACGAGGATAATTTTTACACATATTTTATGAGTGTGATAGACCCGAACAGCATTATATCCACTATTTTTCTCATAATCACTCAAGGTGCCTAGTGTCTTAGGATAGAATCCAACAAAAACCATGGGTATGTTAAAAATTTAGGAGACGATTTATTTGAAATTAAGTTTTTTTTTGACTACATGCCGTATTGACGTCCCATTTTTGTAAATTTTAACTTTTTACAAAGTTATAGTATTAATAATTTGCCGTATCATAATATTATGGACTTTTGGAACCTTCTGTTGTAGTGCCTCTCATGGTAATAAGAAGAAAAATAAAATTTTTTCAGCTTATCACGTGTTACAAGAACAAATTTTCTTCGCAACATTTACTTAATTGTGTTAGAGAAGATAAAGAGGAAAATTGAAAATATTGAAAAATAAAAAATAAAATGAAATGTGAAAAACCAGAAGCAAAATGAAAAGGCGATTGAAAAAATTTAGGCTTGAAATAATTTTAGAAAAAAATTTCCATTTTAACATTTTTCGCGATTTTCTAAATTTGATTTCCACGTAAAATTTTCTGGATTAATATTTTTCTTTTTTGAAATAGAAAAGTAATGAACATTGAAATTTTCTTGAAAATTAAGTTTTCAAAATTTTCTTTTGGTTTTCTTATCTGTGATTGCCTTGAACAGTTAATTAACTTTACTGAATTTTATTTTTCTTTCTTAAAAGTTTTCATTTTTTCTTTGCATATATCTAGGATGAATTGTAAATTAGGTTAATATGTTACGCTCCTCTCTTAAGAATATGAAATTTCTTAATATTTTGAAGTTGGAAATTTAATTTTGATTTAAATAAAAAGTGTTTGGTTTACATTTTCTTTAAAATTCAATAGCTTTATTGTATTAAAACACGAAGGAGTACACGTTCCACCAATTAGTAAAATATATTCCAAATTTCATATGATTCCTTCATTTTCATATCCAGTTTTAAAATTTATTTTGCAACCACTTTGTAGACAATATATTATTTCGGTTCCCCACCAAAATTTTAAAGATTTTATTTTAATATAAAAATGTAAAAGTGAAAATGAATCAAAAGTATAAAATTATTGGTTTTCCTCTTCTTTTATTTTATTTTTGCACGGTTGATTTCTTAAAAGCATGATTTATCAAAACGCAGAGAAAAATTAGAATTATTTGAAAATTTTTTAGGTAACCTGCATAAAGTCATTATCATGATTATAACTGTTATTACTTTGTAGAAATGCTTGGGTGCTAATTTTTTTTTTCTAAAGCTGTTTATGTACACGATGATTTTTTGTTCCCTTACTCAAATGCTTTATAGCTGTTCTATCATTTTCTGCTATTGATGATTGCGATATAATCTGTTGATTGCCATGCAGTTATTAATGATTATAATTTTCACAAAATTTTTGCAAAGTGTTCATTCAGTAAAAGAATATGCTTTCTAAAATTGATGTGTTATTGTGAATTAGGGCAAATGTTTTAAAGTGAGACTGTAAAACAATTTGTCATATGCAAAATATACGAGTACATTAGGTAGCTGTTACGAGAATTATTGAATTTTAACCAAATTTTTGTCAATATCGTATCTTCCATGGTGTTATAATAGTGCACTGTCACTATTTCTAGCTTAGAATTCACGATAAGGTTACATTATATTTGATTTCGATTTGGATCAAAAATTTAACATTAAACATTGCAAATTGTTAAGAACATTATCTTTACAATTATGCAATTAGAAAGTTATTGCATAGCAATAGCATACTCAGCATAAGCATTACTTACTTTATGTGAAAATTTTGGCGGTGATTTTAATTGATAACCCCAACAAGCAATATATTTTTACATCTTATTAAGAATATGAAATGTTTTGCGAATTTAAAAAAATTTAATTATTAAGAGTTACTTAGACCACCTTCTTATACCATAGAGCAGTACAGTGCTACAGAGTTTTAATTATTAATGAAACCTAAGTACTCGTAATTAACCTAAATGACTATAATATTGTATAGGGTTATACAATATTATCAGAAATTATAAATTTAAAATTTTTATGAGGCAATAATTTCCCATTTTATTTTCCAGGGATAGCACAAAAAAAAGCGAATAAATTTTCAATCATTATCAATAAGTTAAGCTTTATAAGGGAACGGATATTTTTATTATAACAAAATGAAATTGAATAATAACTACTCATGCACAATGTACAAAATTATAAATTTATTCACAATATCATACATAACATACATACATACATATGCTTAATTATAATAATAAAATACAAGTGTAATAATAAAAGTATTTTCAATTTTCAAAGGATAATGTTCTAGGAATACAAAATTTACCATGATATTGAAGTCACAATATTAAAATTTTTTTCTTTTTTTTCGTCCACTTTATTGGCAAAATTATAACAATCATGTACGATTCTTGTTTATTTCCTTATTGAAAACGGAGCAGAAATAAACTATAAAACCGTGTTTTATTATAACATCAATACCATTGAGAATATTCGTTATACATTCTTATAGGTTTACATGGAATATCGAATGAAACTTAAGACACAAGGTTTAGATATTAAATGACATGAAGAATATAGAAAAGTTTTTCTATCACAACAATTTCGTTATCATACACATATAGTTGAATACTGTACATATTGCGAAAATGAGATTGTGTGTGTGGTGAGTAAAATTAGGCAATAAAAATAAATTTAATAGGTGAAATTTTTCATCGCTATACACTGATATGTAATTCTATTGAGCATTGTCAGTTCCAATTTTTCTTTTAAACGAAACCAGCTGATGACATTCTTTTCATTCTACAGAAAAACGATATATCAAAGCAGCTGTTAGGCGAATTCCAATCAGTTGTTTCAATAACAAACAATGCGGCAATTTCCGGTTGTAAGTGTACATTAAAAATATTTTTTTCTTATACTCTTAGAAGACTTCAATTGGGTTGTGTACGATTTTTTGATGAAGCAATATTAGCAAAGAGGCAAAAACTTTATCTTACAAAACTTTATTAGAATTTCTTATTTTCTTGTATATTAGAGATGACAGGTACATATCCAAAAACTGACAATTAAAATAAGATTGGAATTTTAAGTTGAATTTTATAATGAAATGAGCTGGAACTCATAGACATAACTTTAGTACTACAATATGAGCTTAGTTTCAGAAAAAAAATATTTTGGGAAAACATGTCGAAATTTCCGTATATTAAAATGTTGCACTAGTTTATTCAGACCAAATATGCCGTTTAAGAAACATCAAAAAATCACATTTGTTTCCCTGTTCAATTTGATTCGAAGGGCTCTATAAGCAAAGCTGTAATATAATATTATAACATTCTAACAAACAAATTAATTTAAATTTCTAGTTATGGAAAAATTTTCTTGGTTACATCCACAATCACGTTTCAATGATAATTCTTTCATTTCTTAATAATTTTATTTATAGCTAGTTTAAAAAAAAAATTCTAGAATCTCAAATTTAAAATTCTATATTTAAATTTTGAATTTTCAATTCTTAAGAATCGAACAAAATTATTATTGTGAAAAATGAAAGTCACATCCTTTTTTTTTAAAGAAGTCAAGAAAAAAAAGTAGAAAAAAACTCAAAGAATCCTGATTAAAAAAAATTAAACCCTTATAAGCGTAAAAAAATATAAAAATAGCATAAAAATAATAAAAATAAAAAATATATACACAGAAAATTAAATAAGTAAAAACATACATTATGTACATTATAAGTTGCTGTACTTTATTTATACATACACACATGTACGTAGGAATAGAAATGAGAGCGAAGGCAAAAAAAAAAACATATTTTTATTGTTATTGTCGTACGTTCCGAGAATACAAGGTGAGAAAAAATTGCAAAGAAGAAAAAAAAAGCTGCTCATGTTGTGAACACAATTCACCATCATTAAGGTGATATTCTTATATTCCTTTATTGAATTTAAAGGGTATTTTATTATTGTATATATGGTTTGTACCCATCTAGCAAATCAATATGAAAAAATTTAATACCGGATATTAAAGAACATTTTAATCAAACTTTGAATTTGAATTTTCTGCGAAGACAGATTAAACTGTTTATCAATGACTCTGCAGGTGTAATAAAAAATTTGCGGCAGTCTGATCCTATTCTATTCGAAATCATGATTGTTTCTCTCTAAAGGTATTTAAATATTTTGGGTACTTACATGTCGTGGAAGAGTTCGAGAATTTCTATTAGAATAGCTTTTACTGCCCCGCTGTGAAATATAAACCCTATAGTTTTCCTCCCTGCTCACGAACATCTTCCTCTTACTTATGCTCAGTCCTTAGAAAAGAATTTTCCTAATGATAGATAACGAATACTGAGAGGCGCTTGGTTGGTATTCAAACTATACAACCAGTAATAAATTTACAAATTTTAAACAGCCTTCGGCTTGTTCGAAAAAGAATCGAAGACAAGTTTAGCTCTACACATTTTAACATAAATAAAATTTCTAATATTGATATTGAATAAGGAAGTGATGCGCATAAACTCTATATAATGAATCTACGAACTAAGTCCAAAAAAAGGTGGTTCCTTATGCTGACATTTGGATTTTCTTCGGCAATTTCTTTTGAGTTCCCGTTAAACCGAAAATATTTCTTGAATGTTAACGGACTAAGTTATAATACGAGCATACACAAAAATTACAAACTAAAATACATATATATATAGAGTTTAATATGTATGGGTTTATTATGTAATGAAAATCATCATTATCATTATAATCAATATTATCATCATCATCATCATTAATATTGTATAGTATTATATTCCTTGTACTATTCCTGCTGTTGCTTTTGCTGTTCTGTTGTTGTTGTTGGTGTTTTCCATTATTGTTAATATCATCATCGGAAAATGTGAATACAATATAAATATTATTTAATATTAAATTTGAGAATAGAATAAAATTACAGGTGTAGATATGCATAAGTGTACAAACGTATGTTGTTACATATAAGTAGATTATATTGAAAAATTATTATGAAAATAATTTCTTATTTTTCTTCTCATTCAATAGGTATGAAATTTTCTCTCTTTTTTTTTTTATTGGAAATTCAATAAAGAGAAGTCAAGGATTTTATATGTTAGGATTATAATTTTCTTAATTTTTTTTTTTTTTATTAAACCTTGAATTAAAGGTAAAGGTGATAAGTTCAATTGTAAAATTTTAAGAAAAATATTGTGTTTATTTCTGGTTCAATTATTTTTGATTTTTAATACTTTAAAATAATTATAGGGGCGCAAATAATTTCTGGTAAATTTTTTTTTAGTGGTGCGAATTTAATTTAAAAATAAATTTACATTTTAGTCTTTATGCAATATTTCGTATATTATGTAAAATGATTAGGAATAAATTCTCTAGTTCACATGATAAAAAATCCAGTAATATACGAATTGCGTTTAAGATAAAAAAGAAGATAAATTAATGAGAGCTCGTGTTGCAGAGTTTTTATAGTAATTATATACGCCAACGTACGTAAGATAAAGTGAAGATTTATAAAAAATTTTTGTGTATGCAAAATATTTTAATATCAACCCTTCCAATGAGGTTCCAGTTCGACTGCTTTTTTGCTACTTTAATTACGCATGCAAAGCTGCGATTTTCAAATACATGGAATTCTATTAAAATCCGATATCAGTATAATCTTCGAAATAAAAGATGATTTGAAAATATTAAGAAATTGTTAAAGATAAGAGACTTTGTTTATTTGAAACAATAGACGCAATCAATTTCCATTATAGTAATCAAATTTAAAATGGAACCAGTCCAAGGAACAAAACTATTGGGTATGACCTATAGTTTTATGACCAATAATACATTCCCGTATTTTTTATAAAGGAATTTTATTTAGTCAATTAAGCGGATCAAGTTTAAAACAATTAAATTTTCTTTGTACAGTACACCTCAAATTTCTAACAAATAATTTCCATTAGAAGAATTTAGAATATTTTATTTTTAAAATCACAAATATGAAATCCTGTAATACTAATCTGTTTTTATAAAATAAATTTTGAATTTTAAGGAGCTCATACAAACAAACCTATTATATTTCAATATTTTTTTTTTATTTTATATAAGGATTGAACCCAATATTCTTGTACAATCAAATTACAATACTCATTTCATTGGTATATGGTCCTCTAATATTAATAATTATTATACTTATTCATATTTCCTATAAAAATTCATGTTATACACCCAAAATAAAATACACAGCTACATAAGTATGTCTAGTCCATCCTAAATTTAAAATTGATAAATTGTTTTGAAGAAGATTCAAATAACCAGCTTCCTGATAGTGTCCTTTTGTACAAAATAAAAAAATACGTTTAAAGGAATTATTTTACAATAAATTTTGTGTTATTCAACCAAAGAAAAAAAATATATATATATATGTATATAAATTATATTTTGACACATTGTCAAATTGATTTTACAATATTTTCAGGGAAACACGAAACATGAAACACAAGAGAGAACCGAAACAAAATTTTAAGATATTCGATATTATTTTATGTACATTTTTTCATTTTTTTTGGTTTCTATCCTGCAAATATCCTTAATCTCGAATAAAAAGAATTCTATTATATTGAAATAAGTGTTGGTGAACATTTTATTTAAGACTTTTATTTCATTCAAGGGATTGATAGTAGAAAATTATGAAAAATCATAAGAATTTTTAAGTGTTTCAATATCAGCTTAGAATTCAGGGATACGTTCTATTAAATATTTCGAAATAAGTAGGCAAGGAGCACTCGTAGTAATTGGCTGTCAATAGTAACAATGCAGCCTTAGATCTAGAAAAACTAAAATATTTCAGAAAGCAAAAATTAATCGAATTTTGGAAACTTAACCTTCACACCTGGTCGTAATCATATATCGTAAATCATATATGGGTATTCATTCCACTTTATTATTTCGCAGACTATAAAAGATTTTTGACATCGATGGTCGGTCAACAGTAGAAAGAGAATTTTATAACCTTTAAATTGAGTCCACCAAGTTAATTTTATCTTGTCATATTTCGCAAGTTAAAAGAAAATGAGATCGTGTATAACTCAAGAAGGAAAACGCAAACACTTTGTAGTATTATTTAAAGCTCTCTGATACAACGCTACAGGTTCGCTAACAAAATTTTAGCAGTCATAGCACTGATTTAAATTCAATGTAAATTACATAAAATATTTCACATGATTTGCCAAAATATGGGGATAAAATATTTAAATAGATATTAAGGTATCAATAAATTTTCTTTAAAGCAAAAAAAAAAATTATGATTATAGATGAAAAATGTTGTTATTGTAGAATATTTTTGTAAATTTTTATATATCTTTCTCTTTCTTCATGTTTCATTATGAAATGTTGATATTTTTTAAGTGTAATAAATTTGCTTATTTATCGTTTTTAATCAGAAAGCACATTCAAGATCTTCATAAATAATGAAAGAAGAGTTTGAAAATGAAAGGTTTTTTTTTTCTAAAACAGAATTTTTTTTTTTCTGAATAAAATTTTGAACGGCTAATAACATTTTGTAATGCGTAATATTAAAAAATATTTAAAACGTTAATTAGGAGGACTTGCACCAATTTGGTGATTTCTTTTTAATTTGATAAGCTTAACCTCATTCCGTAACACACTTATTCTAAATATTCTAAAACAAAGTGCCCTTACTTGAGAAATGAAATAAAGGAACATTAATGAGTTACACTAAAGGCGAAAACATACGTACACCAACGACAGATAAAATATTGTTGTAAATAAAAAGAGAGAAACGAAATTAAGAGAGAAATAAGAAATAATAAAGAGACATTCCACTGCTGCGATAACTTATGCTTAACTCTGCGATAAAATCTTATGCTCAACTTCGTAGAAATCTTTCTTAAGAGACAGTGTACCGCAAAGATACCCATCAGCAAACCGAAATCATCAGTAACACACCGAGTCTTTACTTCACCCCTGAGGGGGCAGAGGACTTTAGTTACCTGATAATTTTGTTGATTGTGCAGCGGCCGGCCACTAGAACCCTTCTCATGCTTTTATTTTCCTCGAGGCCAGTTCATCAAGCCGCTTTCAACAGCCGTCCTTGCACTTGCAAACATCTTAAAATACTTAAAGTACGTAACCACGATTTTCAGAAATTTTTCTCTTTAAAGCTTGTAACTTTGTCTACTGTCTCTAATATGTTTTTTTCTGGAAATATGAGCAAAATAGTTACAATGCGCAATCACAGATTGCACAAATGAAAATTCTTATAATAAATAAATTTTTTCAATATAAATTAAATTTTTATATTAAAATTTCAAATTCGTAAACATACCTAATGTCCTAATGTCTACTAATTTTATTTTCTCCGAATAAACTTGTCCTTGAACATCACCTCTAACACGTGCTTATTTTTATATGTTTACTATGTGTTTGTGTTGTTAAATGTTTTTATTGAATACTTATAGAAAATATAAAATAAAAAAAAGAAAAAAAAAACAGAAATGAACGTGGATAAATAATTTATGAGCATTTATTAAACATTACCAGGGACAAAAATTATTATACACGTCGTATTCACAAAATATATACTTATAAAAATATTTCCATAAAACGTACAAAATATAAAAGAATCAAGATGAATATCTGTCAACCCTCATCTGTTGAGTAATATAAAGTCATCTTTACCAAAACAAAATTTAGAGAGAAAAAACGAATTTAGAGAGAATCCAATAAAAAGAACAGATCCTTTATTTATTTCGTCTTGGTCTAGAAAAGTGGGAGAATAAACACCATTCCATCTCCATTCTTTTCTTATTTCTCTAGTTTAATGTTAAAGGCTTTCTTTTCTTTTCTTTTTGATATTTAAAATCAATTTGTCATTAATTTATTTAGGGAAGCAATAATCGATAATGTACTTGGACCATTGAGAAAATTTTTAAATTGATACATTTAAGAAATATCAGTTTGTGACTATTCATGGCTATTAAATTTATAACATCAAAAATTAAAGAACAATGTAGGGTTCACTACATTAAACTGTCATGGTTTACCTTAAATTGTTAGTGGATTGACTCAGTCTTTTTGAATATTTTTAAAGAGCTCACTTATACTGGAAAACAGTTGCCAATTCTTGCTAAATCCTTTGTTCTTCTAAATAGTTCCTTCTTGAAAATGCATTTCTATTTTTCAAAAAATTTTAATTCAATTCAAAATTTCAAAGGTATTCGAGATTTGAATTTGAAGTTGGCTTTTCTCAAAGGCTTTGCACAAAAGAAATTGCATCTAATGGTAAATTTTGACTACATTCTTGAAAAAAATTTAACATTTTTAATTATAAATTTCTCGAAAATAATATAAAAACGATATAAGAAAGAGATTTCTACCTACTACAATAGAAAATGGAGAACAATTATACCCTGTTTATTTCCTATTATATTTGTCGCAATCGCGTCGCTGTGCAGTTTTCTCATTTTCTTAAGAACAATAATAAATTAATATCGGATTTATAATTGAATATTTTTCTTTCTCAATTGAATCATTTACCTAAAAATGCTTCTCTATAAAAGCTTTTATTATTATGGATCAGTTCAATTATGGTTTTTATTAAATTTGCTATTTCCGAAAAAATCTCGAACAATTTCCCAAATATTTGAAGAAAAAAACTTTCTCATAATAATCCGCTCATATATACTGAATTGAGAGCACAATAACGTATGTTACGGTTTTATAATAACTGTAAGTAAGTTCTGTAAAAAAAAATAAAGCAGATCCATTTAATTCATATTTTTTTTATTTGAACCATCATCAAATTTTATTGTATAATATTCGAAAATCGTTTCCACTTAAATTTAAATTTTAAAATTTACAAAATAATTCTTTCGAGAATAAGAGAAAAGGATCATAATAAATTTTACAATATTTTTTTTCTATATTCAAGGTATTTTTTATTGAATTTTAAATTCAAATATGATTTACTGTAAACAACAATAATTTTTAACTCTAATAAACATACACCAATCTAAATATCACAAATATATTCAATATTACAAACATAATAATATACAAACACAATAAGAATCCTTCATATTCTTTATATTTTTCATTGCACACTATATTAAATATTATTTAAGTTCCACTCAAAATTTTTAACATTATTCTATATATACAAATATTATTTAATATGTAATACTAAATGTACAACACTGAGGTACATAGTTTGTATGTATATAGAAACTATATTGTAAATAATAATATTATGTAAAGAGGTTTGTTTGTTTGTATACCTACATATATATAGGTTTTTACTCTTCCATTTATTGCAAATAAAATATTGAATGAAATTGCAATTTGAAAAAATAAAAAAATTGAGACAACGAGGTAAAAAAAAAGAGGAAACAAAAAAAATAAAATAAAAATTAAAAAAAAATTTATTTTCAATGTGTCCTTAGAATTACAAAAATCGACCTACTCCAAATACAGTAAGGATATGAAAATTATTAGACAAAATTTACAACAATATTAAATAAAGCCTAATATATTATTCTATTTTTAGGCATGAATGTTATCTATCCAAGGCAATTCCAATTGCTGAGTCGAATGATTATAAGAGCCTTGAAATTCCTCCTCTCCAGTTTTGTGAATTTAAGATTTTGAAAATTAAATTTAAGATTTTGAAAATTTAATAAGTACCACATGAATAATTCATAAAGAGTAACAATATCTAAGATTGGTTTGAAACATATGAGGAAATTTAAATTTTTAAAATATTTGACAACAAATATTGTTCTATGTTCATAGTAGAACACATCTGCGTACACAGTTTTATTACAGTTCGACACAACCACGTTTTATAAATCCAAACACTGATTTCAGAACTGATTTTTTAGAATCCGAATACTTAGTAGCGCAAATTCATTTAAGAAAAATGCCTTTTCTTATGAATTTCTACATTATACAATATATTCGAGCACCGTCTGTCTGAGCGTTCTCTTCTCATTCTTTAATTTGAATTTGGAATATTTTACCTTGAATACAAATAATATTTCATAAATTTTCTTGTGTTTCCAACTGTATATTTTACCATTACCTAAATATAATATAATAAATCTTACATATTATTTCTCGTATTATATTGATTTATATGAAGGGAACTCAACACTGTTAACAGTTGAATTAGTTTGGATATAAAAGTATAAAAAAAAAGGATATACGAAATCTTAAGATGTTATATGTGTAGTACATTAAGTTGAAAGTGCAGTTTTCGATCTTTTTTAGAATATTAATGGATTTCAATTGATGATGAAGATCTATGTATGTATGTATATCATATGAATATATAGACCAAAATATGAGTACAGATATGTAATATAGACTGTTGTTTGTACATTTTATTATTATCGTTATATATGATTGAGATTTTCAAGTTTTATATTTATTTCTCCATTTCTCTCTTGTTCCTTGTTCTTGTTCATCTTCGAAGAAAATATTAAAATTCTATTGACCTAGTTATTTTCTTTTGTGATTCAATTGAGAAAATTTCATTATTTTTCCATTTTTTTTTTTCTTTCCTATTTAGTTTTAACGAAAAATTTAATTAGTTTGTGAATAAATCCAAAATATTTTTTGTATTGAATTTATTTTAAATTGAAAATATTTGAAATATGTAATTTGATTTTACACAAATAGAACGCGTAATAATGTAGTTATAGTGGTAGGATATAATTTGGGACTAAATTTTTTTAATATTCGAAAAAGAAATGGTTGAATAATAAAGATATTTTTGTATTGTCATAAAAATTGAGTGATTTTCAAAGCCTTTTCTGTATTCGTGTTCCAAATTTTCTTAAAATATGCTTGTTTATCAAATATTTTTTAATTAATGTCAGCAAAATGCTTGTGGGAAACTATTCTTTAAAATATTTTTTGGGATAGTGAGAACAAGGACACAATTTGTTTGAAATAATAAAATTATGTACCAGAAAATTTTATTATAGTCATTGGATCTCAAAATCTTAAACTCTGAAAAACTCACCATTCAAATTTTCGATTTTTATTGCTTCGAAATCAAATATTTAAATTTTATTTTAAAACTATTCTAATAATATTATTCTTTCTTCAGCATTCATAGTGTAGTAAAAAGGATTCTGACAGTAAGACCTCATTTAAAAATTATGCTTTTTGAAATTTAATTTCGTATTTTTTGTATATCCATTCAACGTATACCTATACATTTTGTTTACTATAGCCACATTTTACGTGTACTTTATTAAAAATTTTCAAAAAAATTTCAACATTTTTTTAAAAATATTTAATTTTAAATTTCTTATGCCATTCAACTGACAATTTAAAATATTATATTTTTTTTCTGTTTTAACTTAAGGAACATGTTACCCTACTAGCAAAAATTTTCAAATAAAATTTTTTCCGAAAATCCTAGTACACTCGCATTTGATTAAAGCATAGTCAAGAGAAATTTTTTTTTCATTAATTTCATCAAAAATCGAATGGAGAGATGAAAGGATTAAAAATGCCGAGATTAAGTAGTATTTATATTGATTAATCGGAACTGAAAATGGGACTGATTTAACGTACTTAACATAATTTTGATTTATCTATGGTCACTTCTAATGTTTCGGCCATGAAGACATTTCGTATATCATCCTAATGCCTACCATATATACGAGGAAATTTCAATATGTCCGTGACTCGAAAGTTTTTATATTTGAATACTTTATGGTGGCAGTATTTATTTTTATTAACTAAAAGTAAAAAATTCGAGCATTCTGAAATCATTTTCCTTAAAATTAACTTAAAGCCTGGGATTCTATTGATATTGTGTAATACAAATTTAAAATTGTTTTGTTACCTGGGTCAACAAAATGATTTTATACGTAAAAGAACGTTATTATGCTTATTTTTTCTCGTTGCTCTATATTTAGAATACTGAAAATACCTTTAAACCAAATTTTCTATACTTAAAAAAAATATTGAAAGTAAACATTGAGAAACCGCTAAAACCAAAAATATAAGCCAAAAACTAAAGGCAAAAAAAAATTTTTTTAAAGAAATATTTCAATTCTTTTGGCATCATAACAAAATGTAGGTACATTTAATATGATATAACGTGTATGTGTACAAGTACCCACATAGAATATAATCACATCATACCTATGCACGTATTATTAACCTACTACTAGTATACAGCTATTTTTTATATATTAAAGAGAATGAAATTATATGAGAGGCAAAAAAAAAAAAATACAAATGTGAACGACGGACTTTCGGTAAAGATAATCAAGAAAAAAAAGGAAGAAGAAAATAAAAAAATTAGACATTAATATGAGATCTAAAGATTGCCATTACATGTAAGCATGACTATGCATATAAAAATATTTTCTTTATGGTTCCACCGCCCAAATATATGCAAATACATTAATGTATGCATAAGCATGATGTTAAAATTTGTAGACATACATACATTTTTTTTTTAAAACAAATTTTTTTTTTAAAAGCCATCATCACTATAAAAATGAAATTTTTTATTTTTTTATTTTTTCTCCCCAACATTTTAGGAACGGAACTCATAGGTCATAGCCCTCACATATTAATATTATAATGTAATATTAAACAAATTTATATAGGAAAACTGAAAATTTTACATAACATTTTTATAATAAGAATTTAAAATTTATTTATTCAACATTTTTTTTGGAAATTTTTGAGTAGATTCGGAAATGATGCAAATATAAAAAGGATATAGAAATGAATTATTGCACATTTGTACAATCATATTCTTTTTTTTTGTTAGATATTTTTGAAAATGTGCATTATAAGTGAACGATGAATTTTTCATATTTAGTTTTCTTTTATAACTTTTTATTTTAACTTGTAATATTTCTGTATTTTAGTTGTTGCTTTTAGCAGGTTTCTTTTGATGTGGACAGGATTTTTGGTAAGATATTTTAAAATAATATTAGAAAATAAAATTTTGGTTATTTCTCTTTAAATAGGAGCCTCATAATAAAAACCAATTTCGAATAAGAAAGGTGAGTTTTGTATTTTCTAAATTTAATACTATTAGAAGAATGTATTCCATGTCTCTGATGCGAAATATGCAAGATTTATATCTTAAACTGAGCTTAATTTGACAAATAATGGAAAGTGACTGCTATTGTTCAGGGTGATTCAGTAATGAGTGACGTAACATATATTTTCAATCATTTAGTGCCTAACGTTTTTTGATTTGCATTAAAGCTAGACAAAATTCTGTAAGAAAAAATTTCAGAGTTCCAAAAAAATTTTGTACAAGATTTTAAAGTTAGAAAAAACTAAAAAATTAAAAAAGAGAAAAAATTAGTTTTTTCTTCTAAAGTTCGAGTGCTTGTTGCTCCGAAAATGATAAGAAGTAATATGTTGTTTTCAAGCTCTTTATTAGCTCTTTGAAAAGCTGTTCATTTGAAGCTCCTACTTTTTTGTGCGCAAGAGAAGTTATGAGCAAAAAAGCTTGAACAATTAGAAATTTCTTTTAAATGCCTTGTATCTCGGAAACCTCTGGGATTTGACACCTCGTACTGAACAGAAATTTTACTCATTGCAGTAACATTGCAATTTATTTTTACTGATGCAGTAAATGATGGTATATGTTATTTTAGTGATTATTGAATCGTTCTGTATAAGAAATTGAAGTAATAATCAAATTGACTGAAAACTTATTCTTTTCAGTGGGAATATTTTAAAATGAAATTCATCGAATACTTAATTGAAATTTTCTAAATGCTTAAAGCAGCTCCTTAAGTATAATACCGGAATATCTCCATTTGCAATTCGGCAAATAGTAAATACCAAAATTTCAATTGTTTTTTCCATTAACTTTGAATATTATGCAGTAAATTAAATTTTATCTAATTCATATTCAATACTTTTATCTAAAATCTTAATAGTTTGAAAATCATTATTAATAAAATTTTTTTGTTTAATATTCAAAATTAAAAAACAAAAATCCTAGTAAAATACAAAACCTGTTAACAAAAAGAAAAAAAACTACAACATATTAAATAAGCATACAAAGGAGCAAAATGAACAGGACCTTCATAAAACTTTTTCCATACCTTTTCCATAAAATATACGAAAAAAAATATAAAAATAATTATTGGTTTTTATGAGATTTTTCCGCTAACTGAACAATAACAATAATAAAAATATGAAAAAAAAAAATGCATGATTTACCAGATGGTTTGCTTACATTATAAGAAAAGTTACCAGCATTTTTACCTTCTTATATTTCCACATCTATACATATACCATAATTCATACATATATGTACATATATACCAGTTGTTAAATTGTTATCATCATATATTTTAATAATAAAATAGGAACCTACTGACTTTATAACCCTATTCACGTTTTTATGTTATATTTTCTATTACAAAACCATTAAAGTCAATACCACCTTGGATATTATGGTATATAGCATAGGGCATACAATATTCTGTAACATTTTTACCTGTGCATATATACATATATATTATGTATAAGAACAATTTTTATTCATATCATTAATATTTAACATACTTAAATAATATTATATCTAAGGTATTTAGTTAGAAGTCCTGCTGAAATATAATTATATTATATAAAAAGTTTTCTCTATATATGTACAAAATACAAAAGCCCCAACCTTACCAAAAAAAAATTGAGTCTGGAAAAAAAAATTACGATAGAAAAAAGTTAAAAACGAATGAACAAAAGATGAAAAAAATAGAAAAATAAAATGGGATCCTTTTGCATAATAATGCTGGCAGTATAGAATATTATTAGTGTTGTAATAAAAAAATATTTTTTTTTTAGAATATTATAACTTACAACTTATATACAGTCGAATATCTTATTATCGAACCTTCAAAAATTTCGATTTCTTTTGAAGAGCAACTATTTTTAAGTGAAAATTCTCGAAATATTTAATTGCATTTCTTGCATTTTTGGAATTTTTCAGTTTGTCCAACCCTTTTTCCACTTTTAGAGTAATTGAATTTATTGATAGTCTACTGTACCATATTGGAAATATTCTATGATATTATGCAAGAATAATATTCGGAGGAAATTGTAAGCAATTGGTTTTTCTTAGCTAAGTTTCTTTCGTCTTAGAAAAGAATAGAAAAGTTGTGGTGAAAAGGGAAATACGATTGGTGGTAGGTACAATTTTTACCATAATAATGTGCATTTTCGTTTAATAACAATGAAACTGAACTTTCTCTACAATACTCACCTATATGAATTACAAGATTTGGACTGCAGGAACCGAAAAGAACACCTGAATTAGCGCAATTCTTTTCATGTATGATACAATTAACAATTATTTCCTTTTATCTTGGGAGGGGTGCAAACTTTGTATAAGCAAAATGGCCTACAAGATCGCATGGGCGTGACATTGCATGTATGTATGTTTTGTGTTGAAAATTGTGCTCACCATATTAGAAAATTCAGAGGAGAACAATAATTGCTTTTAATGTATTTCATTTCAGTATAAGTTGATTAAGTGCCATAATACATCTGACAGAGCAAAATAGAAAATAAGAATTGAATGTAGCACTAATATTATAACGTCCGTATGTACGTTAAGGAAAATATTGCAATTTCAACTTTCATCTTACTATTACTAATATTTAGACGAATATTCTATTAAAATATTAATATGCAATTTATTTTTAGTGCTCCTAGCTTTTTTTTGTGAGAATTTCACCTTATACTTTAACAGTATACGTTTTATATGTCCTAATAATATTAAAAAAGTTGATGTTATTTTAAAATGTTGTGTGTGTGGTAAATAAAATAATTGTATATAGAAAGAATAGATTTTTTCATCTTTAAGTAACAACATTATTACTTTAAAATATTTACAGTTAGACCCTTTTTCAACATTTTATTTTCAATTCTGTTATTTAACGCTATTGGACACGTCAAAAGATAAATACTTTGTTTCCTACTTAAGTATTTTATCATTAAAAAATTAAATTTGAAAATGAAGAGATTATATGAAAACTCTATTATTGTGTAAAAAGTAATCTAAAACTTTATTGAAATGGGAGCCTATGTGTTTTTTTTTTCACTTTATATATTTTAAAATAAATCCTGTACGTGAAAACTTTATATATATTTCAACAGCTGAAACTAAAATTTTACGAACTATCCAAGAATTGCTAATATTGCGGAAAAAATACTTCCCGTTGTAGCACTGCTCGAACCAGCTGATATACTTCCAATACTTCCAAAAGAACTTGTTGCACTTTGTGGTATGCCACTTGTATTTACCATTCCTGGACTCATACCGAACAAATTTGGATAGCCTTGCAATCCATTTCCATAACTAGGAATAAATGGGTTACCATACGATGGAATATTTCCATATAAATAAGGATTGCCACCATATGGAGTTATAGAATTACTGCCAGGATATGGTAGTGTTGGAGAATATCGGCATTGTGAACATGGAACCATAGGATTATTAATTGGAGGTGGTAACCTTGGTGGACATCTATGTTGTTGACATGGATACAATTTACACTGACTACATGGATAGTATGATGGTGGTCTATGTGGTGAAATAAAAATTGGATGTTGGGGGACTGGTACTGGTCGTGGATATGGTACAGGTACGGGAATCAAAATAGGTTTTGGTGTAGTTGTTGTCGTAAATAAATCAAATATTAAATTAAATGTGCGTGATTGAGGTGGTTCAATGATAACATTTTGTTCTTCTCTCGTTTTGTTACTATTAAATATTGATTTCATTATTTCAATATCAGAACTATTCAACTTGGATATAAATAAAGGTTGAAATGGTTTTTTTATAACACTTGGGTTCTTATCTCGGCTATTAATCTCTTGTATGATGTACTCTAAAAAATTAATGAGGCAAAAAATTACAATTCAAATTCATAAATCATCCATGTAAGTACAAAAATAGTAAAACTTTATTAAACGTTAAAAAATTAAATTATAACATTTCCTAGAATATTGTTATCCTAGCCCTAAAAGATCCAGAATAGCTGTGAATAGACTACCTCTTGTTGCTGTGCTTGAATATGAAGAATAATTATTACCAATGTTTAAAAATGATGTCTGTGCATTTGTGTAATTGTTAAGTAATGGGAAATTACTGTTCGAAAGACCTGGTATTCCATTATTTATTAAGCCATTTCCAAAATATCCATTAAACGGTGGCAGAAAATTGTTAAAACCATTTCCTAAAATTCCATTACCTAAAGGCAAGGTATTGCCAAGTAATCCATTTCCTACTAAACCGTTAAGACCATTCCCCAAAATACCGTTATTTAATATATTTCCTACCCCGATTCCATTATTCAAAACTCCATCTAAATTAGGAAGAAAGTTGAAACCACCAAATGCATATGGATTCAAGTTTAGATTTGGATCTATAGGATTTATTAATCGTTCACTGCGTTCGGGGAGGCAACAAAATTTATCTGGAAGATAAGAAGTTCGTTTTAAAACACGTGATTTTAATTTTGAAATTATTGGTAATTTTTTAATATGGTGCGTGAATTTCGGTATTGGTGGTGGTATTTCTGGTACAAATACTGGTGAAGCTTGCCTCAATGGAAGAGGCAGTTTATGCTCTAATACCGGATGAGGTATATTCGAAAACGGATTTGAAGTAAATGGCAGGATCAATGTTGGTGGTGGAAGTGGTTGTACTACTCTCAGAGGTTCTATAATTCTAAAGTAATAGTACTGATTATAGGATATTAGGTTTGTATTTATTTGCAGTGGAAATAATGGTGGATAGAAATATGGTTGTTGAATTAAAAGCGGATGTTGTTGACTTTGTAAAGGAAGAGGCATTGGTCTTAACGGTCCTTGAGCCGGAGGAAGCCATGGCAAAGCAGTTCCGGATGGAAAAGCTATAATTTTCGATGACTTGTTATTAATTATTGGATTTTCTTGAACAGTAATATTGCATTTATCGATCGTATTCATAGATTCTTTTGACATTAATGCTTGGTTGACTATTTCAATGGATTTTTCATTTCCTTCTTGTAGAAATCTATTTAGTTTATTAGTTCTTGAGGAAAAAAATAAATGCCGCTCAACGTATTCTTTAAGACAAAAAAAAATAGAAAGTTAGTAAATGACCGAATGGCGAAGAACATGTGAAACAAACATTGCAATCAAACACTCTGGTGACTAATTTTGCATTTGGTGCCTATTTGAAACTGTGCTGATTCTATGCTTTTACAATAATAGAATATAAAATTTTCAAAAATAATTATAACAACTTTATTTCAAAAATAATTTTTCATTCTGCCCAAATATAGGTTTTAAATACCTGTATATTGTTGGATTCTCAAATCACGTTTCTTTCTTCCTAAAAATGGAAATAGACTGGGCTGAGCATGACCTTGTGAATTTGATTGCCCAGATACAGAAGCTGAAGATGGTCCTTTTCTTGATATTCCAACTGCCTTTGAATCTGTATGTGATGAATTAACATCAAAGAGGCCGACATGTTGTGTATTTGTTCTAGCATTTGCATTAGTTTTTGCTCTTTGACCAGTTGCTGCTGCACTTGATGCAGCATCATTATTACTAGTTGTAGGATTTGCTTTATGACCTATATCAATATCAAGTAAACCTAATCCGAAACCTACACTACCATCATTATTTTTATGGAGGCCAATGTTTTTTAGATTATCTTTTGAAAAACTTGTGCCGATATCTAAACCTCCTATATTGAATTCATCTGATACACCACGTGATATATGACCATTATCATTGGTTCTTGTTTTCGTAACTGTATTAGATATTCCTAAACCACCAAGGTTTAAACCTTGAGTTTGTGCATTACTATTTACAACATTTGTTGTACCGCCATTTCGAACACCACCATGAGTCTTACTTACGGTTCTCGTATTAGAAGTTCCAGAGTTAAGATCGAAAATATTTCCAAATCCAACATTTCGTGAATTGGAATTTTCTTTTGCTACTGATACTGATGCTGGACGTCGTCCACCTGGTGCTATTTGTCGCCGTTCTAGTGGATGTCCGAAAAATTGTGCTAAAAGAAATTAATAAATATAAGTGTCATCTAGCATACAAAAAGTTGGAAATATCAAATAAATTGCTTAAATATGTAGGAACACACAACTTTTAAGTTAATCAATATTCACTGGGTTGTGAACAAGTGCGAATTGCTATTTTTAAAGGTGAATCAATAATACCTTTAAAAATAGTAATTCACACTTGTGTTACTACAAAAATACTTGCAAAAATGTAAACACTTCAATAAGTTCATAAAAAATTTAATTTATTTTAACATAAATTAACTATTAAGACGATAAATCATCAAATTCTATTGTTAATAATGATTCTTGCCTTCACTTAAGCTGAAGTGATCAACAAAAAATTGTGATTGATTTCAACATATTTAAACAGACGTCAAACAGGTTTTATTTTATTATGAAAATATTTATTTTTACAAAAAAGAAGAGCCCGAGAGTTCAAGGATAATATTGCTAAAAATAAAATTTTTGATTATCTAATTTCCAAGTAGATATTTCGAAAAATATTAATAGACCTTAATTACAATTAGACTTGTAAATTAAAGTTAATAAACAGTCTTGGAATTTAAACTTCCAAGACTTCCAAAAGAAGTTCTTGGAACTTCTAAAGTTCAATAGTTGAAAAGCTGCACAAATTTTAAAATTACTTTGAAAAGTTGTAATTTTTCATAAAAGAAATTTACATAAATTTCAATATCGCTCGGAAACTATAATAATTAATAAATTACATAAAATTTTAATAATTAAAAATTTAAAATAAAATATTCACCATTAGAAAATCCAAATGCACCCACACAGAATAAAATTGAAAGTAAAAGCTGCACCTTTAAAAACATGTTAGTTTTTGAAAACCTTGCTTTAATCTAATTATAAGCAATATTTTATTTAATAATTCTTAATAATAATTAATTATTTATTAATATTATTATAATTATCAACTGTACTGAAGAACGTTCTAAGTTAAACTGGTGATTTTTTAAAACTAAATAAATTTTGTTCAAAAATTTCACCATAAATTCTCTATTATTTCACTAATCTTCTTTAAAAGATCATTACTAATAATAATTAGAATTACAATAGATCAGTATACTAGAATGTCAGATAAAACAGGGGAATTTCGAAAGAGAATAACAAAAAATTAAAAAAAAAAACAAAATAATAACAAAATCAAAACTAGTACTCTCAGTCAATAGAAGTGCTGTCAATTGAATGATGCTCTTAATGAGATAACACTGATGACGGATGATATTAAAAGTACCGGTTCTCTCAAGTTTCAAGTTTATTTGTTGTATTTGTAGTAATTTATTATTTAGTTTTTATTTGAATAATAGATAAATCAATTGTGATCGTTTGAAATGATCAGGTATTTTAGAGTAATACGTGAATTGTGACATAACATAAATATATAATGTATGTAGTTGGGTGTGTTCTTGAACAAATAAACAAATATTTTGAAATTTATTAGAATTCATTCAGCAAATTCATTTAAAATTTGTTCAACAATTTATTGTCGAAATTCTTTGGTTTATGGTGTGTAAACAAGTACTAATAGTTTCTATGTTGTTGTTTAATGATAATTGATTGATTTAATGACGTGAAAGAAATTTATGACAGCAACATTTTTTTTTTCAGTGTGAATTTTTAACAGACATAACAAGTTTTAAAAATTTAATGAGAGTGCCAAAACAGTGAAAAAAACAGTGTTGCCATAAAATTTTAGAGAATTTTTCAATACTGTTTTGATTAATTTTTTTTTTGAAAAATGTTGTTGCACATAGCACATTATATCAAAGTTTTGTTCCTGTTTGTCACCTTGCTGCTTAACTCAATTTTGAAATGAGAGCAAAATGGCTAATTAATGAAAATAATAATTTCACTCCCTTTGTGTTAAAGCAGCATAATATTGAATCTCTCTGAGTATGCATACGTTTAATTTATTCTGACAGAGAGAAATTTAAAACATGGTGAATTATAAGAAAAATTATTAGTAACTATAGTGTATTGTAACAGTAACATAACATAAGTTATGTTACTGTTACGAGTACAATGTGGAGCTCAAATTAATTTGTAATTTTTGAGCAAATTGTAATTTCTCGTCTGATACGAAAATTAACAGTGCAAAACTAAAATTATTTTCGAATGTAATAGCCAAAATATTTAAAGTGTAATAGTAAAGAATCTGTAATGCGGGGGTGACTATGCTCTGGATATTAAAAGGTGAATGAAAAGATTTATTAAACGTTCAATAAAATTAAAATTTTGTGAGCAATATAATTCAATTTGGACAAAGTAAAATTAAATTGTAAACGTTTAATTTGGAAAAACTATAAATTTCCTTAGAAAATCTAATAAATTTAAGAAAATCACATAAATTTAAGAAAATCAAAATATTTTAATAAAATATAGATGAGAGTATCGAGTTCAAGTAAAATGAATGAACGCGCTCACAATAACAATTTCTACCATGGCACAAAAATTAAATTATGTCATGGCAGAATAAGTTTTTACTTTCATAATAAAATTATTTTTGGTTTTGTTTTTCTTCTTCTCTTTTTGTTTTGTTTTTTTTTTAATTTCTCCCCCTTTTGTAATTTTTTCCCTATCTTGATGAAAATTTCGGGTGTTTTTTTGTTTTTGGTTTGTTTTTCCCCAAAATAAGAATTATGTCAATGTTTTTCGGTGAAGGTCATTTTCATTTCATAATCATTTTTGTTAAAAAGAAATTTTTTAATAATTGTTTTTAATTGTAATAATGATAATTTGAATTCGGCTAATTATTATTCATTAGTATTCAAAGTATTCAAAAATGTTAATGGTAAAAGAAAAAAAAGTTAAAACTTTTATACATTTATTTTGATTTTTTGTCTTCAAGAATGTAATTTAAAGTTTAATGGCTAATTTTTACTTGATCAAATTATCATTCACAAGATGTGGAATTTTGAACATTTTCCATTACAGTCTGGTTTTCAGTATTTCGGAAATGTAGTCTAGTATTTGGCGGGTTCTTTCAGTGCTCTTCATATTCCTCGTTAAGAAAAAGTTAATTATAAGGTGATTCTTTGAGGAGCTTCAACAATGTTGAAAGCTGTTTTACTACTATGTAGTATCAACATCTTATCATCAATTAATCCAGCTGGTGGTATGGAAGTGGAAAGGAGATTTGATTTTAAAATTTATTGTAGATATTAAATTTTAGTTCTTATATCATTCTTAGTACATAAAATTTCTCTTAGTTTACCAATCTTCTATCAGTCATTATTACTCCCAATCCCAGTAATATTTAAATAATCTCTTTATCTTCTTCGAAGGAATTATGATATTAATGACGAAGTTGTGATTTATAGTTAATCATCAGCACAAATTTAGAGAGGGCTCATGGTTAAGCGCTCATGGAATTTAATGATCCGTATCGACACCGTATTGTTTTTTAACGTAATACTCTGAATGTATTAATCTTCAACAATATTTTAGACCTAAAAATATTTATGCTCAACTGTATTTTACAAGCTTTAATACATTTTATGTAATTTTCGCTTAAAGTGTTAACGAGAAAAATATTATTGCTCTATTTTCATATTCGTGTTTAGACGAACAATAAAAATATTTTTAAAAACTAAAACAATTTTCAGTCTTCTGATTTGATAATATGATAAAATATTATGACCATTTTTCCTTTAATCCTTGTTCAAATGAATATTAAAAAAAAAATAAAGTCCAACCACCACTAAAAAAATATCAACTTTTTTAATAACCTTGAAATTTCTATCACATGTTGTGTATAACGATTAAACCGGAGAAAAAAAATGGAACGTTTTCAAGGATAATATTCTTTATTCTTCAGTGTATTTTGTCTCTCTCTCTCTCTCTGTCCCTCTTTAGCACCTTGTAGCATTTTTGTTATTTTTTTTTTTTATTTTCACCCCGAATAAGATTTCTATTTTCTGATATAATTGTTCGTTTTTTTTTTTCTTATTTTCAAATTTAAATGACAGTTCCGTTTCACTTTTGTTTGACAAAAATATTTGCGACAGTGATGAATTTGAAACAACCAAAATGCAAAAAAAAAAAAATTATTAAATTCGTATATGAACGACGTGAATGTGTAAACAAAAATTTTTCCACCTTATGAGTGAATTTTAATATTATATTGTGTTTGTCTGAATGTTATGATAAACATTAAAATGAACACACATTTGAGCTTGGTATTTTTACCTAAACACACAATTCATTTAACATTGTTTATGATGACTTCTTTTCAGCGTAGATAATGGGGATTACTTGGGATTAAAAACTTTTAATTTTGTATTAAAAAAGCCATGGTAATTTCAACGCATAAGTGACGTCTTGTCTAAAGCAATATTTTTTGTTTAAAAATTAAATTTTTTTTTCAGGGATGGCATATTAAGAAGTGAGAAGAGATAACAACCGAATTTGTGAACAAAAAAACACGTGACCGCTTCAGTTTCAATTTAATATACAACAACACCAACTATTACTCCTCAAACCAATTTGAAACCTGGACAGTAAGATTCTGTTAATCTGATTAAAGCATAAAAACTAAATTCAAAATTTTCATTGCACCATCACACCAATTCCAAGAGATTTATTTACTGAATACTTGACTGCCTACCCAAACCTAGTTGTTATAATACATTATACTTTTTCTTTAATTCCCTCCACAACTCACTATTATAAAAATGGTTAAAATAAAAATTAAAATAAAATGCTTCAATATAAAAAGATCATGAATAAAACTATAAAAATAGAAAAGGCTGTAAGGATATTCAAAAATCGACTTAATTGAAAAAAGGAACGCCGGCTATATTCGACCACTTTTAAATAAAAAGGGGAAAAACATAAAAAAATGAAAAAAAAACGCACATTTTTCCTTTCTGTTTTGTTATACTGCTTTGTATGTGCCCTCTTAAAAGTATACGGTAGCTGTCCTACCTTTTCTTCATGAATTTATCGACGCCTAAAAATATGCCATAACAAAATTTCCAAATTTTATTCAACCAAACGATTATGTTCGTCTTGGGTTAAGTTTAAAGGTTTATAGACCAAATGATAAAATACAAAAAAAGTGCCAATCACAAAATGACCAGACTTTAAATTTTAGTCCTTCTTCTTTTGTTTTTACGTATTACTTAGCCAGTTTTTAGAGCATAAAAAAAAAAAAAAAAGAGAAATATTTCTGCCACATTCGCTTCAAATTTTTTATATGCGTAAGTTAACAGCAATATTGACTGAGCACAGTAGAACGTGAATTATTTGCTAGCATAACAATAAAAATTGTTGAATAATTTTTTACGAGCAAAAACTGATTAAGTTCTACTAAGTTTTTCACCTTTCGAAAGAAGAATTCCAAATTGTAGGTTAAAAAAACCTGTGGGAAAATGTTGGAAAATATGAAAGATTGAGAAAAAATATGAGAAATCTCATAATAGAACAATTGTTTAAGATAGTTGAGTAGAGTTATTACGCTTTTCAGTCGATTTTCTCGTTGCTGAAAATCACTTTACATTTAATTTATAAGAAACCATTTGAAAAGTTATTTAATTTTGATCAAGTACCCCATTTGTTCTAAATATTTGGAACAAACTGTAGGGTCAAATATAAGTTATAACTGGGTATAAAGCTCTTTCATGTGTATATTATACATTTGAATAAAAAATATTCTTTGTCTTCTTAATTCTTTTCGTTTTATATTTTATTTTATTTTGGTAGCTCATTAGCATTTTGATTTATTGCGAAGCAATTGAAATCAACTGAAACGGAGAATTGATTTCCTAACGTCACCAACGTTTCGGTCATTTCTTTATCGAGATCTCATTTTTAGTGGCACGGCATTTTAACTTCCAATTATATTTTTCCAATTATTATTCCTTTTTCAATTTTCTATATATTATAATCATATACACATATAAACATAAAATATTTCCATATACATCAATGTCTATGTGAATTTGGATGATAACGGTAAATATATTTACATAGTTTTACCATTATAGACTCTTATTTTACAATTAACAGCAACAATTTATTATAAAATGTTTTTATTTTAAATAAGCCGCGCGAAAAATTTTGTACGTTGCACGCTATACTAAAGTAAAAACATTTTTACAATACTATAAATATATCTACATAACACCTTTGTAAAGGGTGATGTTTTTAACGTTGAATTCAGTATTTCCTTTTTCAAAATAACGAAGATAAAAGTTGGCAACCACTTCATTTTAAGGTATCCATTCAAAAAATCTAGTTTTGAACCACACTCTCGCACAATTTTCAGCAATTTTATGCTCAATACTGTTTTCTAAAGTTGCAATCGATTTCGAATCAAATGCTATTTTCTTTTCGGACAATGGACAACAAACAGGACCAAAACTTGTGACATTGCTCAACTTCTGGATATTAAAAATTCGGCCAGTCGATTTGACATTCACAACTGTTGTAAATCACTGAGTGAAATGGATAAGGAACAAAATGAGAAAAAAATCACCTTTTCTTAACGCATATCAATAAGGTATTTATATTTGTATAAGGGAACTCAGGTTTATGTGTGAGTCATACACACATATACAAAATGTTATAAGATTTTTATTAGAATAATATTCAAAAAATTTTATATTGCAAGATATTTTGTAGGTAAATTGTAAGGCTGACATATTCGATAAAATCACAAAACACAAAAATTTGAAGAAAAAATTAATAGGAAAATAGAATTCCGTGCAGAGCACCTATCAGGACTATTATGGACATTTATATAATATAAAATGCTTAAATAATGTCTTTCAAAATGATCGATAGAATATTATTGTTATATTTTATAAACACATGGCTATTGAGGTACATATACATAATATATATGGCCATATTTATATTGTTATCATAGTTTTGGCTTGTATATATACATACATATATGTATACGAGTATGTACGAGAATATAAATAAAATTGGACATATATTATGGTTTTATTTATAAATGATATCATAAATTTAATTCTAGTTATAATTTCATTTCAGAATTATGACATGATACAAGGTGATTTCGATTGAATATATTCTGAATTATGAATTTTTCGTAGCACTACAAATCAACTTTAATTAATGAGCTTTTATTTAACAATTCATAATTACGATTAAATAATAGTAATATTTTAGTTAACGAATTAGTTTCATAATAATTATGAGTTAATTAAGTTTATAGTTTAGAGCAATCGTCAGTTAACTTTTTTGTATTATGGATAAATTTTTATTATATGTGAGTATGAGTGTATTTCACCACCCGAGTTTCTTACATTACCTATTTACAAGCATGCCGCCCATGCGCCGCACTTTTCCGCAACAAATCACTTCAAGTTTGCAAAGGCGGATTGGAAAAACTCCCATGTTTATACTAATTAAAAAATATTTTTTTTAAGAAACCTTTTGGTTCGTTGTAGCAACATTTTTCAGCTCCTCACAACCGTGTTATACTGAATGAAGTAAGACCATACGAGATGTTGTTGGAAAAATATCATTTCTTTAAGTTTATTTTTGTACCTGCTGGGCTCCAAAGTCGCGATTAAAGGACTCAGAAATGGGTTAAATATAGTTGCAGGCATATCGTGCATTACATAGAGTTTGTATAATAGATATTTGACAGATTTTAGTAAATTTAAGATGAAATTTTATCAGGAGACTACTTGTAATTAGGTAATCAGGAGACTACTTGTAATACATGAAGGCGTTCCTTCATGTATCCATAATAATGTATCAAAAGAAAATCTTAATGCGTTTGAGACTTTTATTAAAGCACTACCACGTAATCCATACGGTCGGTAAAAAAGAATGCCACTCTCTCTTCTGAAATCGAGTGTTGACCTTGCAACGGAATAGCTAGTTTTGAATAAATTTAATTTATAATTATACATAATTGAACATGATTACAGATATAATAATTATTTCCACTGTAATTAATTTGCCCCTAAAATTATGCAAATTTACAATTATTATGAAAAGTGAAATACACATGATATAACTACTATTATTGTGTCCTAACAGACACCCTGTGTATTACTTGTTATTTAGATTAATTTAAAAAACTAAATATAATTATGGTTATTTTCAAAACAAACTATATGTAGCACATTACTTACATAAATGTGTACAAAATACAAAAATATTTTCCGATTCAAAGGGAAATAAATGAATCTTATATCTAAATAAAATAAACTATCAAAAGGAAAATGTCGGAAAATGTGAAAATAAGATGGATTAAAGTCCATCACTTTCAAAAAAAAATTTTCTTTTTTTTTTTTTGTTGTTTTCGTAGTCTCTATCTTTAAAGCATCATACACGCACGCACATAACCAATATCCATTTGAATCAATTTTTTTACTTTTCTCTCGTAAATTTATTTATTTTTTCATTCTTTGTTTTGTTTTTTTGGTCCTGTCCAAGAATATTTCCCTTGGGTCTAATTCTATAAGTTCCTTTTGGGTTATTATCTCTTGATGGTGTCACGTTTTTAAAAAAAAAATTTTCATCCTCTGGCTTCTCTTTTCTAATAACACGTTCAACATAATTTTGTTGGTATTTCTAAAAAAAAAAAAATTAAAGGACAATATCTGTACAAATTTGATATTTTTTCTTTTTTATTATTTTTTTGCTTATTATCTAAGAAAATTCATTATTTTGAAGAGAAAATATTAGGGTTACCATAATACAATCAAAATTTATAAGAATAATCGCATGTAGAGTTCAAGCAATGTATTAAAATAATAGCAACTAAAGGGTTTTCAAGTTACACAACGAAAATATAAATTCGATTATGTCAGACTATGAACGGTTGATTTTCTTGTTTTAATGCAATGTTATACATCTATACATCATTTGTTTCTCTAATTAGTAATACTAAAGCTTACATCTCTCAATGAATATCTTTGTCATAAAAAATTCTGTCTTTCCTTCTTTACTGCATAAAAATAAGGTACAGAAATTAAACGTGTCGCAGGATGAAAAGTTCAACAGCGGAAAACAATCATATTCTATGCTTTTGTCCTGTAGCATGTTCAAGTTCCTTTGTTCAGCTACATGCTTTCCTCCGCCACCATATCTATTGTTGAATTAATTGTTTAAAACTTAATTAATGAGCAAATTTCAATTAAGATTTTTGCTGACCAAATAAACGACCATAAAACATTGCAATACCGAATTCATGGAGGCTTAGATTGTTGTATATACTTGCAATAAATTATTACAAATAAAAAATTTTATTGAAAGCTATTTTATTCGAAATTTCTTTCATTCAAGATATGGTATGGTCTCCTATTTCCATGTATTCTTATTTTCTCACTAATGTTAAATAATGACATTCGAATTCTATACAATCGAACAAACTGTATGATGATTTCTCTATTGTATATTAATAAAAATAACATCCCAATGAGAATTTGTTATTGGTCTAAGCATGTATACCAAGTAACATCATTTTTATATTAGAAATGGCACGCAATCTAATTTTCAATTCATCTTATCCAATACAAATATATACTGAAAAAAAACAAGAAGAACAGAAAAAAAAACCAAATAAAATTCCAAAAATTTATATTTGTACTTTAATTTAATTTTTTGTTGGATGTGATGGAAATATGATTTTTGAAGAAAATTTTTGCTATTCACAAGATGAAAAATTTCATGAAGAAGTTTTTATTGTTCAACAGGTATGAGCACAAAAAAAAACACAAAATAAACAAATTTTTCCGTGAACGTTTTTAAATTAATTTAAAAATCTTCTTAAAAATATTTGAGGAAAATTTTATTATTAGTTTTGTGAATTTATTGAAAAACTTTGGTGTTTTTTTTAATTAAATAATTAATATTAGTAACAGAGTGTAATATTCCTATACCGCTTTGTGCTGGTAAATTTACTTTAGGCAAGAACACATTAAGTATTCAAAATTTTAGTATGAGAGTTTTCTTAAGAAAAATAATTAGAAAGTAAATACGAGAATAGGCAGAAAATTCAATGAATTTTATTGAATTTTTAAAGCTCATAATGTGCACTCACTTTTCCTCTTTGGGACAAAATCTTGAATTACAATCTTCATATGTACTTAATCAGATTGTTTGCTGTTTTTATTTTTGTAAATAAGAAAGTGGTTAGTAAAATTCCCATGTGCAGATATTTGAAGGCAATGGCAAAATTTATCTTAAAATTTTATCACCTTTTGAACATTGTGCAATAATTTCCCTAAAGGCTCAAATAATAATATTCTCTGATTCAAATCTCTGCAAGAATATTGTTCTTGTCAATCACATTTAAATATTGTGAGCACAAAGCAAAAAAATTACGACAAGTTCAAATAAGGGAAGTTCCTAATTCAAAACTCAATAGCGTAGCGAAGCTTGTGTATGGCTATTTATAATATCGTTCATCAGATCTACAGTCCTCCTATGAAGGGCGGAAAATAAAAAAACAATAACAAAATCATAATGGACACTCAATTTTGTTCACATGTTAAATAAAAGCGAAGGTATACATTAAAAGATTTATTTTATTAGAGACGTAAAGTTTAACAACTAAAATTACCCTCATATATGGTAGAAATTAGAGAATTTTTACCCTTTAATAAAAAATAAACATCATAAGAGGCGCAAATTTTTTTTACGTATAAAAGAAGTTTGTTTGCTTGTATAATTAATAGCGTAAATACTCAAAGAATCGTTAATTTTTAAACATCTTCGGTGCTGCTTTCCCATATTTCACGCTGCTTTCGCGTAATTACTCACTTATGTATAATAGCTCGTATTTGCCTGAATACACTTCATAATGTTTTAGGGCTATACATCAGCAATTTGAAAAAAATTGAATTATCGTATCCGAATAGTATTAAGCCTCATATGGAACCTACTGTTCATGACATTGTTCTTGATAATTGGAATTACGGAAACCGTCATTTCAATTATTCGCCGTGGTATTTCAATGGTTCGCATCCTAATTACATTTTTTTTAAAAATTAAAAATGAAACTTGGTTTTACACCACCCATACCAAAATAAGAAACATTCTAATATTATCCGCAATCGTGAAAATTTTCTATTTCGGAATTGATAAAATTAATTGCTTTCGATAACAAAAATTTCTATAAATTTTAATGTTCGCCCTTAGGAAAGTCAAATACTAGAATCAATTATTCGTAAAATATTTTTTTTTTTTAATTTTAGGTTTACCATCATAATAACAACAATAATAATGTTTGAATGTAAGGAAAATAATAATAATCCGATTCAGTAATTCAAAAGGTCGGATATCCTTTTATAATAATAAAATCATAACTATTTTGTAGAAAAAAACCAAAAAAAAACTTTAAGTATAAAATAAAAATCTTATAAAAATTTTAAATCTAAAATCTTTTCTCTTTATTATTTTTTTTTTCTAAATTCCTTTTTATTAACCATTATTTTTACTAGACCTGGAAATGATTTCTTTCTCCTTTTTTTTTTAATTCATTTCTCTTTTAGTCCATTGTTTTTAAATAATGTGCTAAATATTTTAATTCTATATTTGAAATTATAATAAAAGCACGAGACTTTTAGATATTTTCTTCTAATTTGTGTTTTCCTTTACTTTCCTTTAAAATAATCCTTTAATTACCGAGTAAAATAGATAAAGAATAAAATATTATACGTCCAATTTAATGGTATTTCCGATTTTTTTTTCTTATTTTGAACATTAACACTTTATTATTATTAAAATTTGTGTATGTGCGCTGGGACGGTGTTGAGTGAGAGGTTTTATACCTACTCTCTTCAAAATCATTAATTGTCAAAATTAATTCAATTACTTAACTGTACATTAAAATTGTCAAAGTATAAAATAACAAAAAATAATTAAGGATTTTTATGTTCGCATTCAAAACATTTTTATAATAATATTGTCTTTTGAGCCATTTAGTCAATTCAGTCAATACTTACTTACAGAATAATAAATTAGGTAAATGGTAATAGAAGAAAATAATTGCCAAAATATTTTCAGGGCTTAAAAAATTATTGACCTCTACCAATGAAAATGGTAGGTGGTGGTCGAAAAAATTTCTAAAACGCTTTTTGTTGCGTATTTTTTTGCTAAGAAGTTCAATGGGACTTTATTTAACTACGTATCTTTGTACTATAAGGTTCTGGTACAGTATTTATACTGCATTTTTCTCTTTTTATATGAGAGTGTTTCCAATCCTAATAGCTTCATGATTTATGATTAAATATTACCGGCTATTTTTTTCAATAATGTGTAAGCTTTTATTACCAAAAATGATACTGGAATGCTTAATGAGAGATGCTCTGCGCATAATGTTAAATAGAATACAAAATCATATAATTTCAATAGAAGTAGCGAATAACACCATTTCGAATTCCATTCTTTAAAATAAAGTTATGGGATTGCTATGATGTCGAGACGTATCTAAAAGAGAAAATATTTAAGTGAATATAATATTCCAATTTGTTCTCAATTATCCAAGTGAGAAGATATTGGAATTTTTTTACCATTAGAGAGGCCTCAAATATAAAGCAGAAGCAGAGTACTTCTTAGCTGGCTTAATATTTTAATATGGAAAATAAACAGCGAATATTTTAATATTTTCGTTTTCCACAATTTCCTTTTAAATTTGTCTTATAAATATAATTTTAATTTAATAATAGCTTTACTCTATATTGCTAGCATAGGGCAAAATAATTATTGGTGACCGTTGTTTCAACCGTTATATTATTGCGTTAAAAATGTCTACCATTCAAAAGCAATAAATTTTTTCAGTTTTTTTTTTCATTTTAGCTATACTTCTTATTATTTATTATTATTGAGCAGCCAATAAGTGAAGAAAAGCCTACAAAATTGAAACAAAATAATGTGGTGAGTTCGAGCACAAAAACAATAATAATAACAATAATACTAAAGAATAATAAAAGTGGTGACATTTTAGTAACCTATTTAAGAATTTTTGTTTTTTCTTTTGATTTTTTCTCCTTTAAAAATAAATTGAAAAATGAGACAAGAAAAGAGAAAAATAAACCGGAAATGGAAGTCACAATAATAATAATGGCGACGATTGGCATATTCTTCAGCTTAGCTAATGATATTTTCTGGTTGATTTTGTTCTTTGAACAAAATTTCCTCAATTCTCTTCTTTCATTGTGTATGCGTTTGTATATTGTTATGGCCCTTTATAACTTAATTTATTTACCGTAATAATGTTAATGGTATAAAAGAAAATCAAGGAGAAAAGAAATCATTTTTGTTTTTTTTTTATAAATGGATAAGTAAAGGTTGTGTAAGGTCGATGTATCGAATAGTGTATACGGAGGAAGGAATCAATTTACAATTTGTCTGTTTTATATTTTTAGAAATAAATTTGCGATGATCAAGACGTTAAACTTGAACTTCTTTAACATTTTAGTTACCTATATCGTAATAAATTACGTCACAATATCGCAATTTATGTCTTGTCAAATGGAATGTTATTTTGGAAAAGGAATTTTTTGAAAAGTGTTTAAGCAACTACGATTTGAATAATTAAATTTCAATGAAATTGCGCCATCTACCAAATTGTATTTTAATTTTTGGAAAATTCACATTTTATACAGGCCAAATAAGTGAAAGGCTAAGTGGATAGGCCCTTAACAATTAGAAATATTTAGGACCACAACATTTTTTCATTGGTAAAAGCTGTATTTTTTAACACTACATTTGATTTTAGCAAATAGGCTTACTGTATAAGTTAATTCATATTTTGCTACACAATATGCTATGATGAGGTAAAATGATTCGAGTCATACAGCACCTTTGGTAATAAGCAGTCTAATATAGCGAAAACAAGCTACACAAAAAAAAAATTTTATCGAACAGAACCGAAAATCTAATTTATAATTTTCAATATTGTAAGATTTGCAGAGGGCATAGTTAATTCAGTTAGAGTGTGTACCAAAAACCTAATAAAAAACAAATATAATAAATTGATTCTAAATCTCAATTGAATTCGCATTTGACATCAATATTTTTACAAAGAAATTTCGAAACTATGAAGCACGTTTTGTTTAATTTAATTTTCTATTTTTGAATTTATTCCGACCATTTATTCTTAATTTTGTGTTTTCCTTCTTATAGAAAATTTCATATAAAAAATAATTTAAACACATAAGCTGTCACAACAAACAAAGCAGGCATACCACAAACGGCATAACTTTTACCAAAACAATGTATATTTATGTGTCTTGAGTTTCTGTTTATCAGTAATGAATTTTAAAGTTTCGAATACAGAAAGAAATTATGTGCAATCTATCATTATAGGAAACGAAATTTCAACGCGTTTCTCCTATTGAAAAAGTGTGAAGAAACAAAACAAAACACAAAAAAAATAAAACAAAGTGAAAAAAATTAAAATACAAAAAAAAAATGGTGTCCGGATGAATACAAATTTTCTCTTTTCCTTTGGATGACAATTTGTTTTTTTCTGTTCTGTTTTTTTTTTTTATTTTTTCAAGGACTTATTGTCCTTCATTGTTTAAAATAATGAGTAGAAAAGTGAATAAAATATATTTTGACAAATATGTCGGATCTTGAGGTTATAAACAAATAAATTTTTATTGTCCTTTCCTATTATGAAATTTTCTATTAAATAAAATGTATATAAGGTTAAAATATCTTAAGGACGAAGAAAAAAAAACAACAACAACAATAAAAATTCAACATTTCTTTTTTTTTTTTCTACGGATGATGAGTTTTTATGTTTTCATTTTATAGGCTTTCTGTTTTTATTTATTTATTTATTTAATTTTTTTTGTTTTGGTCTTCATTTTATTATTATTTTTGTGTCCTTTTTCTGTAAAATGTTTGAAAAAAAAAACTCACGTAGAAATTAAAGTTGTCACGCATTTCTGAAATTTGTTTACCACACTCCCTAATTTTTTTCTTATCTTTTTTTTTTCTATATTTTTGTCATTATTCGTTATTTGTTCTACATGAACCTACACACAATGTGTATAATAAGTTTGTGTTACAATACAGTGTAGTTGATTCCTTGAAGAGTGTTTTCAGAGATATTTTTGTAGATAACTGGACTATCAATACCATTCATATAGAGTTTGATATTTGGCCTTCAAGGTCCTGGATATTTACCTTTCTTTTTGTAAAATATAAAAAAGAAGACTGGAGTGGGGTGGAATTCTTTTTAAAACTCTTATATTTTTATCATAGGTTTGTATTTAATTTTGTTTTCATGTTTTATTTATAAAAAAGAAAAAAAATTAAAACTTTCTCAAAGTCTACTTAAGTATAAATTCCTGTTTTATGTGATTCTTTTTCGGAATAGGATGACGTCATAGAGGAAGAGTTTGTTTTCACAATAATTAATTTATGTGTATTGTCACTTTTAATTTAAAAAATTTCGAAGCTACCGGAAGTATGGTCATCAAATGCATATATTTTGAAGAATATTTATGTTCAAATTCTATTTTGTCTTACTATTCTACTGAAATTAATAATTGTGTATATTTCACTTGATTTCAGAATTTATTTATTTATTTTTGAAAACAGTTCCAATGCTAATGCTACAAGTTATTAAACTGCGTTCACTCGATTTAAAAAAAAAAATTTATTTCATACAATTATAATCATTACTTAAAAAACAGATTTTAAATTTAATCGAAATTCTAATTAACAGTTTATTTAATGCTGCTGTTATTAACATCAAATTAAGACTTATCCGATATCTTAAAATCTAACGGTATTTATACTAATTAAAATTAACTTCATTTCCGGCCTCGTGCAAAATTGTAGACGTTACGTCAGCACTTTTGATGGGAACGATAATTTCATAATTTCTTCATGGTTAAACATGTTCGATTGCAGACACTGTGCCAGCAATTTACATGTGAACAGAAATTAGTATTGTACTAAAGATGTAATTCGAAGCCTCTTGAATATGTTACTTGACACCGTGATAACTTACATTGAAGCACAATATCACAATAGCTTCCGAAATGTAATCAAATTTAATTGTTTTCAAAATCTTACCGCAGCTACAGGAGGCAGTTTCTATAAAACTTGTATAATTAGAATATTGTCCTTATATACGACTTTAAAAATGCTATACAAAAATAGTAGCTTAATCAGCCCAGAATTAAGTGCTGTTAGGGAGAAGATAAGAGATTAGGTGCTGTGAGTCAGATTTTTAATTCTGAGCAGTAAAAACACGTATTGCTGAATGTAATATTGTTATTTAAATTGTTGGCTAATCATACAGCTTAAGTATGATTGCTGTTTTAATAGTGATTTCGCTAGACGTTTGCTTAATATCAACTTTCTTTAAAAATTATTACTTAGCTTTCTCTTTAATTGGTTCTTGAAAATATCTTCAACTCGTAAATACAACAAAAAGTTCACAAATTTAATTACCAGCATTTCTGAACCCAAAAATTTTACTATTTCACAAATACATTCATTATAATGCGAGTAAATTAAATAAGTCATATTTTATTCACCTTATTTCACTCTTATAATAAATTTTTAAAGAAGCAAAACCACCTCTAATAAAATTTATGTTAACTAATTTTCAATTTAGAAGATTTGAATTCACCAAAAAAAAATTATTGTTTTTAATAAACTCAAAATAGTTTATTACATTTTACCAACGTAGGTTTATTTTAACGAATGTAAAAAGTAAGTCCCACAGTATAAGCAACTTCGGTAAAGAAAATTACTACCTATATTTGGAGTTTGAATAATAACCAAAAGCATATGTAGGGATACAACTACTTTAAAAATATTTATTTGTAATCCTTAGTAAACAGGATTTCAATTGTATGAATGTCGCATTATTCCTATATTCTTATTTAAATGTACAGATACATAATATATTATATGTAGGTTGCACTTAAATGACTGTACAACGAACTTTCATTGAAGTGAATGGAACTCCATTTGTCGTTTTTCGATTGTAGCAAATTTTACCAGAGAATACGTGAATTGAGAGTATTATTTACTCTTCTTCTAATAAATTGTGCCAGCGAGAAAAATGAGTTTAAGAACATTTTTAAGTGTATACAATCAACTTGTTTAAGGAAATGTGGCGTTGAATAGCTTTTCTACATTACTTTATTCGGTTTTAAAAACTATTAAACTCAGTCGATCAATTAATTCCCATAATTTGGACAAAATGAAAAATCACTCTCAGAAACGAGAATCTTTATTTAATATTTCCATTTTCACTGACCCAACTACTTTCTCAATCGGTGAGCTTAAGAAGAGCTGTTCGATTAGGCTTTTCCTAAAAAACAAATTACAAACTGATTATATGTAGTAGAAAATTATTATTATTATTATTATTATTATTATTATTATTATTATTATTCTAGACACAAACCAATTCATACAAACTGATTTGTGCCTCCAGTAATATTTTTCTTAAATTTTGAAGTGAAATACGACTCTCATTTAAGAACCATTTTCTATAAAAACAGAGTATTTTGGAATTCCAATGATTTTCCAGATTCCTCTCAAGGATATTTGGCCGAATTTATACTGATAATTGCTCCGAAACTCATAGGTAAAAATTCCAACATTTGCTTTTATTATTGGTAACACTTTTCTGATAATGTGTAGTAGGTCCAACTTTCTATAATCCTTTTTATATTATTATTATTTTTGTTCCAAATTTATTTCAAGTACAACAAACTTTTATTTTATTTTAGAATATTGTTTTCTCTTTCTTCCCTTCTCTGTTTTTTTGTTGATTTTGTTCAAATTTTGGTTTTACCTTCAATAACTTTTCTTATAATTCATTTTTTTTATCCTAGAAAATGGTAAAAGTTTACTCTAATATAAAGTATGTTAAGCTGTAGTAAATTAAATTACATACAAACATATTTTGTGTTTTTAGCAACTAAAGAAGGATAAAAAGTTTATTATGCAATTTTTAGATTTATACGTACTGCAAAAAAAAAAAAGAAGTCGAAATACAAATTTATATCAAATGTTTTGCGGTACAATGTGCACATTATTTTTAGATTATTTCACAGACTTTATACTTATAATACCTTACTCTAACACAAAAAGGATAATAAACTGTATGTGTACCTAAAATGTTTAACAAAATTTTATTTGTTATAATTTTTTATATACACATATAAAATTTGTTTGTATTTAATAACGGAAAAGTGAATAAACTGAGATTCATAACGGTAAAAAGTAATCATAATAAATTTATTTTGCAGTTACAAGCATAAATCACTTGTTCTTTTTTTTATTTTTATTTTTATTAAATTTTATATTTTGTAAAGTTTTGTAACAATAATTTTATAATGTGAATCTATTGAATATTTTTGATTCTTCCATAATATTTTGAATGGTGGATGGGATGTGAAAAATATTAACCTTCTTAGTAGATTATTTTTATTCAATTGATTAGCCGTGTTAGGATAAAGCTAATAGGCCTAAAATATGAATGATAGTCTAAAGTGATTGCTGTTTTTTTTGTTCTAAATGAGACCATTGATCTTAACAGGTGTTGAAACTCTTATCTCATGTTCACAATTTGATAAATTTATTTAATATGTTGGATAAATTTTTAAACTTTGCTATTCTCGTGGTGAATCTTCGATTCTTCCAAAAATTTGATAATGGCTTAAGCATCTATTCATTTATTCGACTCTCGAGGAAGGCTGAATGGGTAAAATCTAGTGAATGATAATGAAAATATCAAAAATTCGACAATTATTGTCGTTGGGGAAAATACAAATCTATATAATATTTCAAATTAGAGTGTATACATTAAAATTTATCATAAGCAAGAACCTGTCGGTTTTAGAATCCGATCAAATTCATCTGTTTTATTTTCACACCAGACAGAATGGCATCGAAAAATTGAAATTATTTTTTCTTTCAAATTTTTCAAAGCTTTTGAACTTGTTCTTTGTGCGGAACAAATAAAATTTACAAATACTATTCAATTGGATTGAATTTTCTGATACGTATCCTAGCTTTGTGATTCCTGCTTAAAAAATTTTTAGATTGTCCAGAATAAATATCCAGAACCTAGATACTGAACAGCCAGAACAATATAGGCGGATATTCCAAACCATTAAGCCGCGCATAAATCTTAAAAACATAATGTTCATAGTTTTATACAAAACAGAAGTACTCGCAAGAGCTACACAAACCCCTTTTCTTCAAAACCATTTTTTCCCCCAAAAAGAATGCAAAATTATATTAATTGCATTTTAAAAATATTCATCTGCATTCATTCTTTTAAAAAAATTCAGAATTCTTTGAGATTTTAAATAAAAGGAATTTTTATTGAACCAAAAAGAAATTACCAATCATATTGGTTTTTTGGTTTTTTTTCCCTTAAATACAATTTCAATTACTAACAAAATTAAACTTCATTTTAAAATACTTTAAATTCTTTTTTCTTTGACTAAAAATCAATCAGAACCTCAATAAAAGAAATTTTCACTCACATCCAAAACGAAAAAAAAATGAAAGGATCAACTTAAAGAGAAATTGCATTTTTTTTTCATATATAAAGAAAATTTCATCATTCAAATGAGTTTTCATACTCACTACTTTTAATTTTAGTTGTAAACTTTTATTTGTATTCGAAAATTTCAATCCAAATAATAATGGATGATGACGTCATAAAATATTATAAGGAATGTTATGAGTACAAACAATAAAGTGTAGCCCTTTTGCGAAAAATACTTGCTATAAAGAACTTAATTAAGAGTGCCAGAGGAAGTAGTGGAAACAGAGGAAGTTGAGAGAATTATAGCATTGACCAAGAATGAATTGAAAGTAAAAACTCTTACTGGTACTCTTCCTCCAAGCTTAAAAAATTATTTGAACTTGCCTGTGATCCTCGCACCCTAACTATTTTTCCTCTGTTTAAATTCAGAGTACTAGAAATTTTGAAGACCAGAATATGGAATCAAGATGAATCAGAAATGAATTGAAAGATGAATTAAATTCTGTCTTCGGTCGCAATCTTGAATCATAAAAGGTATAGTGGAAAATTGTGACCTACAATTCCAGAGACATCTGATTGCAATAAGTCCACCCTTATCTTGCCACTTAAATAAGGTTTTCAGCCGTATATACCATGCAACAATTTCAACAGTCTTGATTTTACAAAGGATTAGTTGTCTTTTTCCGAGCTTTCTTGAGTACGAAAGTTATACAAAAATTGAATATTTTATTTTAAAAATGTAGCAATTAAATTTATTTAAAACTTTTCAAAAAATTTTAATTTAAAATCATTTTTTCAATATTACAAAGAATCTCTCTCACCATGATAAATGGCTTCCGTTTTTGAAAATATCAAAAAATTTTCAAAAAAGAAAACTATAATTTATTGTTAATTAAGTGTGACTGGTCGTAAAATATCTTAAGTTTTAATTTTTTTATTTAACACAAGAGATAAGACCCACAGTATCTATACACCTATATAAGAGAAACTTTTAAAGTATTAGAAAGTAAAGAAAAAAACCTTACATTAAATTAATCTTCACTAATAGCTAATACATTATCAAAAACTTTGAAACCACAAACAAAACAAAAGAACCAAATTCTGATGTGATCATCACATAACCGACTACAATGTACATTTGTCTATTTTAGCGCAGCTGTTACAGAAAATTATGAAAATGCGATTTTAAACACTTCTTTACAATTTTAAGGATACTAGTAAGGATTTTTTGACATTCCTCGAAAAATTGAAAATGTGGCACTTGATAGCTTTTACGCCATTCGTCTATTATATTCTCGGTAACAACCACAACTCAAATATTAATCAGCTCCGAGTTCGGTTGTCAAGCTTTGACATTTGCACAAAATTTATAGGTTCTCTTTGAAAATAGTTTATTTACGCTTCCTTACAATGAAGAAGGGGGTTCCCACATAGTAAATTCGGCATCCGAAATTTGATTCCATCACATAACCTTCCTTATTGTATGTAATGCAGTCGGTTAAAACCAGTTAGTGGTGCATAACTTCAGTTTACATTTTAATTTACATTTACACGTAAACAATTTTATTACTATAAATTTTCCTCAAAAACCCAATATTTACTTGCTTCATTTGGTATCTACCTTTTCCAAAAAAAAAAAATTCATTTCTATTAAATTGATTTTTCTTTAGAATTTTTCATTTTAAAAAGGCAAACTTTCTCTTCATTCACGTATTTTTTTTATTTTATCCAAGTTATCTCTAAAGTTAAAGATTTTCAAAAATAATTTTTGTTTTCTTTTTTTTTTGTGGTAAAATAAAGTGCAAAAGGTAACCCTGCTCGTATATGAAAATGTTGAAAAATTTTTGGAAGAATAAAAAAGGATTTTGCTTTTTTTTACTGTTTTTGAAAGTTCGGATTTTCCTCTGCATTTTGAACAAAAGTTTTAAAATAAAAAAAAAATAATAAAGGAAGAAAAAATAAAGATTAGTGTTAAAATATCGTGAAAATTCGAAAATTAACTGTGTTACTGGGAATTTTGAAAAAAATTATATTTTAAAAGATTTAGGAAGGTTCCTTTTATTTTTCAAATTCAATAAAATTTGCTTTTAACTTAATAAAATTTTCTCTCATAAAAGATAACTCTTATTTTTTTCCCCGTATTTTAAGTGAGAATTAATAATATTCGCAATTTTATTAAAATAACCATACTCAATGTTATCCTGCAAAACGTAACCAGCTTTCTTCTACATTCTATGTTATGATTAAAATCAAAAGGGTGTTGGAAAACCCCGAAAATTAGATTGCTCCTATTGAATTTTACATCACATTAAGCAATTCATTACAATATTTTTGAATTTATTTAAGATTTTAATTTAGAAAATTTTCTGTTTATATTCGAAGATAATTTGATTGTCATAACATTATTTTGAATGAATAGTTACCGTGTTTATCCAAATGCAATTCTACTGTGAACCGAAAAAATATAATAGTGAATATATCCGAATTCCCTCGCAGATTCAACCCTTTCTTTGTTAACTGCTTATTGTTCTTCAATATCTCAAATAATTGACAAATAAATTTTGAATTCTCATTAAATTTAATATATGACAAAATATCTTAATAAATTAACGAAAATGCAATATGTAATATATGTATGTATATAGCACATGATAGATCTAGGATTGTAGACGTTGACATCTTCTCTTTACTATTGCATTATTTATTATTACAAATTTAATGTGTAATTTCACGCATTTATCAATTAGCACCTCTAATGTCACTCACTTTTAATGACATGGTATGTAATTTTTAACAATTTATATGTTTTTGGAATTTTAAAATATTATAATGTACATGTTACAAGTACATTTGCACAACATTAACTCATTGACCTTAAGAACAATTTATTTAATTATCTTTATATAGGAAAACTATATGTCGTGCGTATGTACCTATCTATTTAATAAGATAACAAATTGACAAATGCATTAAATAAATTTTAGAAGAGGTTTTGCTTTACAGAAACTTTCTTTTTTAAAATTTGTAAATCCTTTAATGCTAAAAACTACAATTTTATAAACAATCAGGTCCTTGTCAGAAACTTATGTCTATTCCTTGGGGATTTTTATATAAAAAGCAGTAGACCCACAAAATTTCAACACTGGGATTTTGAATAATAATTTATTCTCTCTATGGAATAATTTTTTTTCCTCTTTGCATCTCAGCATTTTAATAATGAAATTTCAATTTTCACGAGCAAGCTTGTTTATGTAAAATTGCAAGGCCCGCCAAATTTATGTGGCAACAGACAGATAACGTTAAATATGTTCTATTAAATGCTTAAAAACTGAAAATTTTTTATTTCTACCCCTAGAAGTATGCAATAAAAATATCACGCGAGAATGATTTCAATATAAATAGTATCGTTTGAATTTAAACTGAAATTATTTAGGGAACTTTCAGTTTTACCGCATTATAAGTAATTAAATCGAGTCTAAGATGTCAATATTCTAATTTGAGTTTAAAAGCGAGATGATCTAGTTATTTTCCATTGACAAAAAATGTGGCGTGCTGAACTTAATTTTTTATTTTTTGCTACTTTTTTATCCTTGAACACTTTATAGATTTTCAGCAAATTATTCTTCCTTCCATTTTATAAATTTAAATATTTTCCATTAAATTTCCATAGCTAATACTTTGGTAATATTAATTTTAAATAAAGAACCGCCCACTACTCTTTAATACTGTTATCACTCCTATATATAAAATTAGAATGGTATCTAAAATATAAAAATACATTTTTTACAATATAAAAACATTCAACAATTTTTAATTTAACATTTTTATTGATATACTGCGACAAATACATAATGACAAATAAAACAGAATAATAAAAAACAATGAAAAATTATCATCAAGGATTCTAATGTAATTTTCTAAATCATAATATTTTTATGCGTTCATTTGACAAATACGCAATATACAATAAATATACATAATACGTAATATACACAATATACACACTCTTATAATCCTTTATTCACTCTAATAATACACGACGATACGTACATATATGAGTTGAGTATTCAAAAGAGTAAAAATCAAATTATTTAAGTGTCTTAACAGAGTATTTTAGCAAAAAAATGAATAATAATGTTACTGACACAAATATTATTTTGTACAAGTACCTATGTATGTAATGATCATCATATGAATTGATGATAGTTAATTAACTTTTTTACAACATTTTGAATTTGATTGCGTTATTCATGTAATTTTTACATTTTTATTTTTATTTTATGCCTCCATATTTTCATATTCCAATTTATTATTGAAAATGTGACAAAAAATATTATTGTATATGTGAAAGAAGACAAAAATATTATAAAGGATAATAATGTAGTATATAAAATGTATGTAGATTAATGTTATTGTTGAAGGGGTTGTTGTTGTTGTTGTAGTATTAGACAAAGAGTGCGTGTGTATGTTATAAAATATATTTACAACTGTTTTAATATTATTTTGCTTTTTTGTCTTATTTTTTTTTTTTTTATTATAATGTATTAAAATTATTGTTAACAAGATTATAAGCATATTGTAGAAAATTTATCATTTTTAATAAATTTACATAATATTATGTATTTATGTATATAAACATTATTATTTTGATGAGTGTTTACAAGAACTTGTGTATGAAAAATAAGTATAACATGTGGAATGAAATTTATTTTAATTCATAGACTATAGGTACCTATACTGAATATAATACATAAATTTTTGCGTTCCTTTTACACTAAAGAATGATATGGAGAAGGATAATTGGATGTTTAGTTCTTATGTTTGTAGAGTTCCTTTTGATAAGTAAAAGTTAGTATTTAAATCTTAAAATAAGGCTTAATTTTTAAAGAGTATGATTAGATTATTTTTCAAGCAATAATAATTCTTCGAGAATAAGAAATCTCCTTAATGCAATATTTTAAAAATAAGAATCTACATTTTTATTTCAGCTAAATAGTATAGTGGCTACTCGTCTCAAACAATTTTTCATTATAATTGAAAATGTATATGAAAATTTTTAAATTTAATTGCCTACTTTTAAGATAGGTTTAATATATACAAATGTCACACGTTAAAAAAACTAATCAAATATATCTGATGAGGCAAGTGAAACAGGTACTTCCTACTTTTCCCAAAAAACTTCATAGATTTCTTTAATTCTTTTGCGAATCCTCTTCAAGCAATATCCGTTTAATACATAATATCACAAAATATAAATTTTAGGATTTGTAGACTTGAGACATGTCACCTGGTTCTGCATAAAATAATTATAATAATTTTTTGTATGCGCGGGTCATGTGGCGTCTTATATTGGCAACATCGTTAATTTTCATATAGTCTTTATTAGAGTTTACACTTGTAAACTCCAAAAAATGTAGTATTATTTCTACAAAGAGCTTTTCCGGGAATTACTCATTCAATATTGGGGCCATGCAGCGACTTCAATATTGAAGTTCAACTGGTTTTTCAGCCATATTATAGTTTTATTGAAAACGGAGTGTTATACACATTTAAAAGGAACGCGATAATAACATATAAGGTGGTCTTTACATGTAAAAAAAAACTGTAATAGTAAACTGTTATACATAATAACATTTTATGAAATAATATATGGAACTCATATAAATTATATTAAAACTTTTATATTATTTTTGTTTTGAATAAATTTTAATATTTGAATTAAAACATTAAAGTGTAAATACAAGTGTAAGTAATATTAATTGAAAATAATCCTTTTTAGAATGAAAACAAAAAAAAAAATATTGTTTTTGTTTTTCATTTTGTCTTTTTAAATTATTCAAAATTTTATTGTTAAAATTTATTATGATAGAAAATTATGTAGTATAAAAATTATTATATAAGTACAAAAAATATGTAGGATAATAATTTGTTCCGTTATTATTAATGAATTTTTTTTTTTTTTGTATTCAGAGGTTTTACATGTAGTATCTAGGTATATAAAAATAATTTTGTTATAATTTCACTCTTATAATATTTTTCATGTTTAACTCAGGAAATTTTTTTTATTTTATTTTATTTATACAATTTACAATAATGGTAATGGTTAAGTACAAAAATTTTATAAATGAAATTTTAGGTGTAAGTGTTTTTTATTATTATCACAAAAAATTTTATGGTTAAATGCAAAAAAAAATTAAGGATTTATAATTTTTTTTTATTACTTAATTATTAATATAACAGTATGGTGCACAAACACATACATACATAATTATAACGGTATATGTACAAATTAATTTGTAGGTGGAATTCCGTTATTTTTTTATTTTTAATTTTTAATTTTTTTTTTTTAAGTAGGATTATAATTTTAATGATGGAAAATGAATGGTTTTTAAATTATAAAAATAAAATTTATTTGTGGGTATTATGGAAAATGGAAAATTTTTTTATGTAAAAATAAAAAAAAATTAAAAAATATAAAAGAAAAATTCAACAAACTAATATTTTTATTATTTGTGCATTATTATGTGTGTATGTGTTGTTAAATAATAACAGTAATAATTAAGACATAAAATTTTATCGAAATTTTTTTTCGTTTAATAGTGTACTTTGTAAATTTTAATGCATAAATTATGTGTAGGTAACCGAAATAATATGGTCGGACTCATGTATAAGAGTAATAATAACAATTATTGTGTTGGAATTCATGAACACTTTAAAAAAAAATTCACTAAAATAATATTGCATATAAAAACTAAATAGACTTGTTCAATATTATGTTGGAATTTAAGGAAGCATTTTGAGAGAATGAGAAATAAATCATTAACAAAAAGTAAAGTGGTATATTTTGGTAAAATTTCAGAACTCTAAAGAACGATTTCCAAGAATTCCAAAATTTCTCTCAATTCAAGTAATAGAGTTTAAAAATTTTTAATTCTGTTGCAAATTCCGAATTCTGTAATAGTGAAATTTATATTCTATTTTAAATCTTTAGTTCCAATTTTATTGGTTAAAGTACCTATACATTAAAACTTTCTGAAATTTTTTAATTTTTAACACAGGAATTCAATCTATGCCTAAAATACGTTTTCTTGATCTATAACAAGATTTACTTTGAAATCATAGATTGACAACTTATCAGTATTTTTAATTAGTTGGGTTTGTTTGCAGATGAAAAAGCTGAACATACTACATATCTAAATGAAATTTTGTGATTTGAACGGGTTTGATCAGTTGAAAGAGCAAAATAAATTCTCTTGTAGATGTAAAATAGATCGAATTTTAATAGGAGTTTTTGATTAAAATTTTCAAAAATTTTTTTGAGTGTATTAAAGTTAATAAAATTTACAATATTTTTAACATCGAAAAAAATAACAATATATTAAATAAAAATTCAAATAAAATAATAATATTATTCATTGATTTTATTATTATTTTAAAAGAGTAAATTCTCTTTTTATAATAAAATTTCATTCATAGTTTCATTTAAATCAAAGATGACCACCTTATATAAAATTCGTTTAATTGGCATTTATTATTTTATTGTGAGAGAATAAAATTTTATTTTAATATTTATAATATACGTACTAATAATATGTAAAATTAAAATAATAATATAATAATATTTTTGATTACTCTATGTTTATGTCAAAATGAAAGTTTAATGAACTTCAAGGCTTTTGTTTTATTATGTGCAAAGATATGTTGGTACTTACGGAATTATATCTAGCAAGCTATGTATCCCATAATATTATGAGCATTCTCTGCAAGTATATACAATATTATGCGAAACATATATACATATGTACGTACATATTTTAATTTCACGGTATACGAGTAAATTTTCATGCAATAATGGCATGAAATGAGTTGTATAGATTAGTTTGATTTTGATTTTTAAAAGAATTTAAAATTTGGTTTTTTTGCAGCAAATTCAAATATTTTGAGAGGCTTAAAGAGAGTTCGCATATACTGATTGAAAATTGTATGATGTATTCCTATGCAATGTAAATTTTGAAAGCAACTCAGAAAATGATGACTGATTCTGAAAGAAGAATTAAATAAGCAATATTGCATTTTATAAGGACTGGGTTTGAAAATATTGAAAGGGTTTGATTTAATAAACGCTTGATGCCTGTTAATTTGCAAATTTACTATTCTAACTCAAAAAATAGGCCATTTTTATAGATGCAAAAAATCCAACAATTTAATTTTTTAATCTTCGAATTATTTTAGTATCTATTTTTTTAGCTGATAATCTTCCTATGAAAGTTTCTGATGAGTTTTTTTTACTAAAATAATTTTTAATAAAATTTTTTTATATAGTCATTGTTGTAATTTAATATTATTTTATTCAAAGAATGTATTTATGAACCTATAAATTTTTTTTACTAATTTTTTAAATTGAATATATGGAACATTTTTTGTTGTGTACAAGAAAACACAGGTCTATTTTTTTAATTTGTAAGAATAACAAAAAATAATTTGTTTTTTTTTTTTTTTTTCAAAATAATAAAAGCAATCAATTAAAATTCTACAATATTGTATTGTTATATGCAAAATAATTTTCTCTATGTATAACTGTATAAAATTTGAGATCAAATATTTTTGAATCAATTATGTTATTTGGGTTCTTCTGTATACATACGTATATAAATCTAGTCTGCATTAATTTGAAATTTTAATTTTTGAAGAAAAATACTCTAATCTTATGTCAATATGTGTTCATTTTTAATACAAACTCATCTACCTATGTATAAATAAATTTTCCATTTATTGACCGCATTGCATGCAATAAGTGCAGTATCGTGATGATATCAAATTTTACATGTCATAAGTATGTTTTTAACAGAAAATGCATTTCTTCTAAAGCATAGATAAATAATTTTTAGCTATAGCACAAACAGTCATCTTTGTTATAAGATTTCTGATTGGATACACAATTCAGTTTGAGAAAAAAACTAATTTATTCGAACATGAATAGCCATTAAAAATTAAATTTATTCGAACTTATGTTATTAAAAAAATTCATAGTGCCGGTCATGTCGGTTATGTGTTGCTCACACCAGATTTTTGGTTTAAGATTAACAAACATTGCTATTTTAGATTATAAATTTGTTTTTATTTTTTGCTCGTTTTGTAAGAATTATTTTTATAAAAGTAAACATGAAAAATTTTCTTTTTAATTTTATAGTCAAACACCCAATAATTATACTCTATATTGTTCTCTTTATTTTTTCTACTGCATTTAATCCGAAATGTATTACTTTTAAAAATATCTTGTAAAATTTTTTGTTGAGAAATATTTGTATATACAAACACACAGGAATATTGTATAAAAGTTTTATTTTAATTCTGAATTTTCTGGCAGAGGAAAAACCTATTGTATGATACGTAGATAGTAAGAAAAATATAGAGAAGATTTTCATCCAACATTTTATTTAAAATTGATTATAATGCAGATAACATAATATTCTTACATAATATTATTCTACTATGTTATTTGAGATAGAGAAAAAATAATGAATAGAATTATTGTAAAATTATCCTTGGTAAAAATTTTTTTTTTTTGGAAGCATTTAATTTACTTCCTTGTAACGTAATGTTCTAATTTTAGAAATTAAAATTTTGTTTTCTTATTTTTCTTGTTTTAAAAAATTGTGATTGTTTTCCAATTATTTCAAATTGACCGTAAAAATACACGTTTGAAATGCTTTTCTTTTTCTTTTCTTTCCAGATAATTGAAGATGAGAAAATCAGTAGAACAGCAACAGCAGCAGTATAGCAATAGCAATAAGTATAGTGTAGCCATAGCAGTATAGTAGCAGTAACAGTAGAAAAGTATTAAAAAAATTCAGTTGTCACAGTAATGTTCATCCTTTTGTATTTTTTTTTTTCGAATTTTTTGTCCTCTAATACTCGTATTTTGTACCGATATTATATTGTAGAAATCGTACGTGAATCCTGATATAAAAAAAACTTATTTTTAGACATTTTTATTTTTTTGTGCCATAACATTTTAATTCTTATTCAGAAATTTTTTGAACAGTTTTCGAAAGAACAAAGTAAATTCACGTTCAGTAAAATATAAAGATGTGTGTGGGCTGTCTTTATAGTTTGATGTGCTTTATGTTAAAGCTTTTCGAAAAATATTGTGTTTTCGGACAATTGACTTGTTGCTTCTAATATTAATCTAATCATGCAAGAATTTATAGTATTTAGTCATCATGAAAAATTTTTATTTAGCAGCTTAATAAAATTTATATGGTTAAGTAGTTGCTCCCAAAAGTTGGTTTGCTATAATAAAAGAGCATGTCTTTGTCATATTTTTGACTAAGTAATTTCAAAAGAACAAACTAACTCTGAATTTTAAGGCCTAAAATTTAACCATTTTTTTCGAAAACTCAAGGCTAATGGCAAGGAGGTAATATTTATTAAAAAAGCTGCTAATTTGGCATAAGCTAGAAAATAATGTTGGAGACATTGGAGGCGTAGAGTGATTTTTTTTTATTATTTCTAATATTTCCATAAACAAAGACTCGTGGCACTAAAAATGGCAACCTGTATCACAGGTTATTAGAAATAATTCTCATATTAGAATTATTAGAAATAATTCTCATATTTTGTACTCTATTACCATATTTTTCTCGTCGCCATTATAGGCGTTTAAAGGCTAGCGCACAAAATATTGTAATATACAACGAGATCAAATCCAATATCAGGTACTATGAATCATAAAATTATACTTTCGAGTTCATGTTCTCTAAAATCTTATTTATATTGGCAGCCCCAGTTAAAATAGATTTTATAACAAATCTTAAATTCTCGACATTCTTATTAATAGGAATATATAGCAACGGCTTAAAAATTAAAAAATATTGGGATAGCAGTAATGATGAGCAATTAAAATTTTCTATAAATTCCTGTTTCATTGTTTCTGGATATAATTTTTTTTTTGTATTTGAAATTCAATTCATTCAATATTGAAGTAAAAATAAGGTTAAGCGCTTTTTAAAATAATTATTGTTATACTGTTCAAGTTGTATTATAAAACAAAAATTTTTTTTATACAAATTTACAAGTAGCTGCAGCGACGGATCTACCATATAAACAAAGTGAGTATATGCAACGAGCACCGGAAAACAGGGGTGTAATTATTAACGGGCTTTATGCAGTGCTTATTGTGTATTGTTCATTATTTTGAAAGAGGACGGCCTCCATTTGGTATAACGCGTAGGGCACCGAACATATAACACCCGGGCCTGAGGAGATGCATATGTATTATGTATAACTACATGCATATGTATGTAAAAATACGCATAAAATTTGAAATTTTCTAATTGTATGTGTGTTTGTGTAACTGCCATATTACTAAATAATCGCATTTTTAAATGCACCAGATGCACATTGCACATTCTATAGCTTGTAGATTTGAAAATTTGACAGTGTACCAAATTTTTTTTACTGTTTTTTTTTTAGTAATATTTTAAGCTTCTTAAAAGCTTATACGTTTTTTCCATTCTCTTCGTTCTTGTAACACAGTAGTTCTTTAGATTTTTTTTTTTTGAAAAATGAAAAAATGTTCGATTTAAAAACTTTTTTTTTTTTTTTTTGGTTGTAGTGCATTGCTAAAAAGCTTGTCTATTTTTTGAAATCGGAAAAAAAAGTAAAGGAAACGCAGTCATACAATTTTTTTTTTGTTAATTAAAGTGAAGTCCTTTTGAAGTGGATTTAAAAACGACTTGTCTTTTGGTATTCTATAGAAGAGGAGTAAAAAAAGGAAAAGAAATATAAAAAATATTTTCGAAAACATTTGGAAATAATTGAAATTTTCGATACACAATTTTCATCCTTTTTAAAAAATTTTTTTTTTAGTATTAAAAGAAGTTTTTGTTTAGTGGACCTTATACTAAATTCATAAAATAGAAACTGTTTAATATTGTTGCTAGTTTTTAAAATAAATAAATTTAAAATTCATGTAGTCAATTTTTTGTATTTGAATTTAATAGAATAACATGGACAAATCGAAAATATTCATCCAATCAAGGAGTGAAATAGAAATAAGGCAGACTCTTTGAAACTCAACTAGAAATTCTAATTTTTATAATTTGAGCTCTTCTTAATTTTTATAATTCGAGAGTCATTCTTGTGCTTAATATTCGCTTTAACACAAATATGTTTAATGAAAATTTCCTCAACTTCCAAATTATTTTTTTGAAAATAATTTCTGAAAAATAATTTAGAAAAATCCCATTTTATTGCATAAGTTCATAAATTTCACATAAATCTTTATGTTTATGCAAAAATTTACAATAATAATTACAATGACATTACATAAAATAATCCTTAATTTTGATTGTAATAAGAATAACATAAATTAACGTAAAAATGTAAGAAAAATTTTTGAAGTCAACTTATCGCATCTTTCAAATTTTAAGCTTTCACCGCATAATAATAATATTTGCTGTTCTCTTTTTTCCTGAATACTGTGATGCTTTAAGTCTAAGAAATACAAAATATTTATTTTAAAAAATATTTCAGCAAAAAAGTAGAGGAGAAAGTATGTTAGAGTCAATAATTTTACTTCCACACCACAATATTTGCATGCATAATGAGATTTTATCACAAATGTTTTGTACTTTTCGTGCCAATGATCAATTTTGGGTTTTAACAGTCTTAATATTTGATTTGTTTTTCTTCAATATAAAGCATTTCATTCACACCTTGTATTTCTCAAAGATAATTGAGAAGAAGCGAACAGGAAGAAAATAGGAGCCGTGAGTTATTGATATAGAAATAGGCTCAATTACATGCTCAAAAAATGAGTAACAATTAAGAAGATTTTGTTTTAAGGGAGAGATATCATGTTTGATAAGATTTTATCTGTGTTTTATGAGTCCTTTTTAAGGACCTGGAGCCTCGAATCCTGTTCCATAAAATGGGAAAGAAGTTGTAGATTTATTTATTTGCCATTGACATATAAGTCATACAGTTTCATTTAACATATTTTTACCTCTTACGGACCTTTCTAGGGGTCTTAAATCTATACCGCAAACTTTTATGATGATATTGCGCATACAGGTTGTATAACACGGTGAAGGTAATCTCCATACCTGCTTTGAGAGAGTATAGAACTTTTGTTCACATAGGAAGCCATTCGATTACTACACTCACGAAGCAAACGAATTTTGAGCACTTTTGAGTAGATCTGTATAATACGGTAGCAAATACAATATATCTTCCATGATTCGGGTGCATTATCAGCTCATAATCAATATTTTCTCAATATTATAAAATAAACTACAATAACCAAATATTATCAAAAGCGAAGCATTGGGTATACACTCTTTTTGCTTTTTCAAACTTAAATAAACTTTCAACATAAAAATTCTGGTGCTTATTATGTATGAAGGTGACATATGAAAATATTTTTTAAGGTAATAAATTAATTTACTTCTCAAAATATGTTATGTTAAAACATAAACATATATATGTATACATAAATACATACTTACATGCATATAAATACCACAGTATGCGGGCATTTAAAACTTTATAATAGTCTATAAGTAAATTAGTGAAGGATTTATACTGGCTTATTCATAATTTTAACTCTGAACATAAGGAACCTAAAATTTAATAAAAAAAAAATTTTTTTTTTGTACATCTTCAGTTCTCACAAAAAAAATTCTTTTTGTGGTTAACTGACGTATATATAGGAGTCTAATAAGGGTGGAATAACAACACAATGTTATTTACGGAAGGCATTTTTATGAAAATTTTCGAGGGATGAGAGCGAGTGTTGTGCTTGTATTACAGAATAAATTTAAGTTATTTTTACTCTTTATCATATTGGAAGTAAGTTTTGAAAGATTAAGTGCCTGAATGTGTCCAAATTATATAAAATATCAAAGAATGGATAGTTTCTGAATAATATACAAGAAATTTTTTGCTTAATTTTTTGATTTAAATATTTTTATAACATTATTGATAATTAAAAGTTAATAAAGTAGAATTAATGTTCATCTTCTTACGATATAGTAGATAACCAATTATTATTGGAAATGGTTTGGGATTATTCGTAGAAACCTGGGTAAAGCAAATGCGTACAAAACATATGCGTATATTTGCGAAAAATTAGACTGGAAGGCACTTGTTTACATTGGTGAATTCATTTTCATGCTGCCATGGTTTATCGATAATAAACTTTCAACTGACCCATAACGTTATTGGGCTGTTGATTTATATTGTGAAAGCTTTAGTTTACTTGAAAAATTTACAATGAACCTTGATGACCGTAGTCACCTTACAAATGAGTAGATCCAGATAGATTTCAAAATTCCAACTACATAATTATGTTAAAAATAAATCTCAAATTTCAACGAATACACATTTATGGTTCAAAGCAGATAAACTTGTTTACTTATTGCTATTTTATTAATTTTGTAAAGATCCTGTTCAATTTCTTCTCACCTAATTACTCTAATTCATTTTTAATAGTTATAGGTCGTTCCTAGAATTCTATAAAATAAAATTTAATAGAATATTAATTTAGTTTCTGGCAGCTTTTGTTCATTCAATATTCAAATACAGTCGAATCAAAAATTATAAAAATTCATTATAAAAAAAAAAATACTTAATTTTCTAAATGAATGAAATTTAATTGAGTCTACTAATAAAATAATAAAATGAAGCTAATAAACATGAAACATTTCGAGCATATTTTGAATTGTTGAGTCTCTAAATAGCTCTACATATAAATTTTCTGATACAATTCATAAAACCTTATTGTAGTTCTCGTAAAATTTAATTTATAATAATCCTTTAGTCCAGTTTGTTATAAAAAATATTATAAACAAAAAAAATGGAGAAAAATTTCCTTTTTTTTTATACGATTAACATTTTTTAAGGATTATTTGAAAAATAACGTTCTTTCACATTGTACAAGTTTTTCATTTTCCATTTTCTCTTTATTTATTTCTGAATTAAACTTAAACGTTTTTAAAAAATATTATAAATTCTTTGTACAATTTTTTTTTTTTTTTATTATTTATTCATTCATTCGAAAGAGTTTCTCTTCATTTTATTTACTCATATTGTTTGTGTTTTTATTCAAGTTTAATAATAGCGAAAAATTTTGCTTACATTTTTTTTTTGCTGTTTTGGTTTTGTATTTCTTTTGTATTTGTGTGGTAGTGTAAAAAAAGAAAACAATTTCAATGTTAAACCGCAAAACTACAGTTTCAGAATTAACTTTTAAAATAGCAAGATAGGAAGGCAACAAAAAAAAAAAGAAGAGGAAGAAAATAGCATTTTGCATCATACACAATAAAAATGTAGAATAGCATTGAAAAAAAAAATATGAACATATCCTTATATAAAGTGATTAATGTATAGAGTTCGAAATGTACCGGAAGAAGGAAATATTCATAATAATAATCCAGGAAGTCAAACATTATAACGTTCAACTATACAAGTATTGAGAATAGATTGCTGTTTTCTTTGTTGTTGAATTTTGTTAAAAAAAGTTTTCATTTCTTCCTTGTCATTGCTGAAATTTTGGTTTTTAAATAAAATTATAATTGGATTCGACTGTATATCAATATTGGAATGTAATAATAACAAGAATACAAGATAATACATAGCTTCGTTGTACAATAATATTTAATATTTGTGTATTAATAGCAAATTGACTTTTAAAATCGCCCTTTTGTCCGAAATGATGGAATTTTTTGTATTTTAATGAAGAACATTGCGATTCTTTGTGCTATAAGCACGTCATTACGGAACAAAAAAATTTCGTTAAAAATCGTCTTAACAACCTGATAACAATTATGTATTCAGATGAGTTTATTTTTGAAGGCAAAATTATATTGCCTACGCAATGGGAAAGTTATTTTGTAAGGGTCACTCCAGCTTCTTGAGTTACAGCGCGGTAATATTCATTTGTTGTCGTAACTATCCAATTGTCGTTTGTATAAAACGTCAAAATTAATGCAAAAATTTTTATAGTTCTGATAGTTAGAACACACACTTGCATTATTGATAATCTGAATGGAGTACTGTGTTGCCATGCAGCAATTTTGTAAAACTTAAAATTATTCATCTAATTTTTTTTAATAAGAGGATCTTTATAGGGACGGCCCTATATTCCAGACAATATTTAATAATACTTTTATTCTTTTGACCGCAAATGAACCGTTCACAGCGGTAGGGTCTAAAACATGGAATTTATAAAAAAAATTTTATTGAAATGAAATCGAAATGAAAAAAAATTAATTTTTTTTTATAAATTTTCATCATTTACAAAATATTTTAACCCTTAAGCGCGAAGAATATTGTGTTTATTAAAAATTTTTGCAAAAAGGGAATTGAACGATTAACAATGCAAAAGTATGGAAAATTTCCACAATATTTCCATATTCTACTTCCACATTCTGAATATTGCCGTGTGTATTTATTGTAATGCTATGCAATATGTTGATATGTGCATATATCGTATACGTTAAATTGTAAATATTAAAATAGCAAATAATGTACATTAAATTATTTTTTTTTTTAATTCATTCATTCATTCATTTATTATTGAAAGCAATACTATGGTTTACTGAAGAAATTTCTCTTTGAATGTTTAACAATTATAAAAACATGACTTGTAAGGAAGCTACTACTACTGCTATCAATGTATACTGTATCTACTGTTAGAAGAAAAGGATTCAATAAAAACATATAAAATGGCTGCATTATGCATTTTATATTGTAGTTCATTATTATTTGCTTTAAGACGAATGAAAAGCAATAAAATAGTACCTGCACAGTCATGTGTAAATATTTGTATCTATGTATTTATACAAGACAAAGAAGGTATGCAACATGACAATAAAGAAATCGAGCGAAATGAGAAACAAGTGAATTATCACACATAAATGAAAAAATATAAAAAATATTTTTGTAATACAAAAACAAAAAAAAAATATTTGAAGTTTTTTCAACGCTTCTCAAAATTATCTAGAATTAAATTATTTTTTGTTATATTAGTAATTTGCTAAATTTTGGAAGTCGATTACCATCTTCCATTACCATAATAATTATAATTATTAGTCGCTTGAAATATTCGAAAATAAAAATATTGCTCTACGCTTTTGGACTGTTGTCAAAGCTATAACACACATAATAGTCAGAACACTAAACAACCGGAGGACATTTTGTATTTCTGAAAGATCCGTGAGCAATTTCTTATGCTTTTTCATTGTTAAAATAGCTCGATTACAGTTTAATTTTACTTCAATACTAAGAACCCTTTTTAGAATACCGAATACACTAAAACAAAAGAAGAAATTGCAACACAACAATTGCAATTCGATTTCTTCACTACAATTTTTTTCCTATTAAAATTGCAATTATGCTAGAGACACGCAAATAGCAAATTAGTAAAGAAATAATTTGTCAGAGGGTAATTTTCATTTAATGCATTTGAAGAAAATTCCTTGTGTTTTTTTTTTTGTTTTGTATACTTTTAATGTTTTGGAAATATTATGTTTTACATACACTTAATGGTCAGGCTAATCCGAATGCATGCTTATTTGGGGTAGCTGGAAGACATGTATGCGTGTCAGGTGTACCATCATAGTAAAGAATATTATATTGAATATGTTTTTGTAAAGATTACTGTAGATCCTGTTGTAGATTTTTGTTGTGGTAAGTCAATAATTTTATTGTGGATGAAACATAATTTCAGATTATAATTTTTTTTTAAAATAGTGGTCACAAGCATCTTGTTTGATTGCCGAGACTCGCATGCGTATGCATCACAGGGGCTATGAGAACTTGTCGAACGGCGGCAATGGAGGTGATTTTGGGACTAACCCCTTTTGGGTTGTGGAGAAATGGAGCCGGAATAATTGGTATGAGAGATCAAGGTCGTCTTGTCGGGGAGGTTCCGCTCCCATCGATGCCTCGGGACGACATGGTAAGGAGGTACAGCTTCGAGAAAAATTTTGCCTCGTTGCTCAGTAACAGAAGCTACTGGGAGCGTGACTTTTCAGGTCTCCCAGTGGGAACACACGTTATTAGATAGTATGCAGATGGGTCAAAGACCAGTATTGGGACGGCTGCGGCGGTATTTGGGCCAAGAACCAAATTCTCCGAACTTATGGGAACTTTTCCGGGTGTGTTTCGGGCTGAGTTGTACGTCATTGAAATGTGCGTGCGGTTCAGTCTGGAAAGGGGGTATCGGAGACAGGAGATCTTGATTATGTCGGATAGCCGGGCTGCGATAGGAGCGCTGAACTCGTTTTCAGTATCCTCCGTGGCAGTGTGGGGCTGTCTTGAGAGTTAGGCAGATGCAACGAGTCAAACTGTATTTAGTGCCGGGCCATGTGGGCGTGGAAGGAAATGAGGCCGCTGATGCGCTTGCAAGGAAGGAGGCAAACATACCTCTTCTTGTGCCGGAGCCCTTCTGCGGAATCGGACCACATACTATTCGTTGGGAATTAAGGAAGGAATCAGAAAGAAGGCGATCGGAGCGCTGGAGAAGATTTCCGGGGCTGCGGCTAGTCAAGGAGCTTCTGGGAGATTATGACCAAAAGCAACTTAAAAAAATTATAGAGATGGGCAAGAACCAGGTGAGAGTCCTCACCGGCATTTTGCGGGTCACTGCAGGCTTAGGGGACACCTCAGTTGGCTGGGCCCGTAAAATGAGGATACTTGCAGATTCTGTGGGGAGTATGAAGAGACCTCGGTGCACTTCCTGGGGAAGTGTGATGCTCTTCTTCATAGGAGGGGAGAGGTGCTGGGAGGCTTTGCTCTAACGGTGGCGGAGTTACGGTCTACTGGTCCTCACAAGTTGCTTGAGTTCATCAGGAGGGTGGGTCTAGAGCGTGTGTTGTACGGCATGCCCCGCACTCGGATGGGGGCGCACAAAAGATCCTTATACGTGATCGCGGTGCACTGTTGACCCTGTTATACAAATTTAGAAAATCTTGTTTGGATATTTATAAATACGGAGACCGATCTAATAAAGGGAACCTGTTATGTAAAGACATTGGAAATATTGAATAAAAGTTTGAAATGCTGTGATCGGCTTATGAGGAGGAAAATAATTAAAATGAGTAGAAAATTAGATTTAAAGAAAAAAAGGAATAAGTCACTTAACTGCCATACGTAATCTTCAAAAATTCATATTGTCCTCAATATTTTCAAATAGCTCTTTTTCTTCCATGTCATGAAATTTCTTTAAATAAGTTAAGAAAATTTGGGACTTACAAACCACAACAATATTTCTTATATCATCTTCTCTTCGGAATAATTTGTAATTGTACAAACCTATGTAAATTCATTTACGTAGTGTTATGATTTTTTGTTCCATCGAATCAATAACACTAACAACAATTAAAATGTAAGTTAACAAAAAATTAAGTGACTTTCTGAAAAAAAAAATTTAGTTAATGGAATCGCATTAAAATTTGTTATAAAAAAAATAAATTGCTGACAAAATGAATATTTTAGCAATTATCATGAAAATTTTAATGTTTATAGCAATAAAATTTAATATTTTTGTCATTATTAACTAGACTTGATTTATTTTATAATAAAAAGTTTTGACATTTAAAATATTATTATTAATATTAATATTTTGATATGTGACATAAACAATTTCATCTATCTATTAAAATATTATGAAATTTATATTAAGAGATCATCATTTAATAGACGAACATTATAAATTTTAATAGAATAGTATCGTGACATGAATTTATTAATGGTCATTAAGTTTGTATAACAATTTAGTTATTTTTTCTTGTTTTTGTTGAAAATTTAATTGACATTACCATGGATTATTATGTATGAGAATCAATTATACAAGTTTTACAAAAAAACTTCAATTAAATATTAAGATTTTCAGAATAATTTGCAATTACATACAGTATTGGTTACTAAAATTTCAATTGAATATGAAAATATTAGAATCTGTTTAGGTCAGCGATTAAATATGTTTGAAAAGTTGTTAAAATTTAAATGACGAATTTAGTCCAACAAACTTTTATTTAAAAATTGTAAAATGTAATTGAATATGAGGTAATGCAAAAATTTACTAGTTTAAAAAATTTTGTGTATGAGATTAACTTACAAGTATTACTAAACAAGTATCAACTAAACATCATTTTACAAAAAGTATTACAAGGAAAGAACAGGACATTACACCTAATGTGTGAAAAATCAAGCAGAGACGATTTCATGGAAGAGTATTTCAGTTTCCATTGAGTAAAAACCCAAATTGAGTGAAGAGAGAGATGATATTTGTGATAGTGAAAATCGCAATAATTCTCAAGCTGTAGTGTTCAAAGATAGAGCACAACAATCTTGGAGTTAATAAATCAAAATGTTTCCCTATATATCGTAATCGTGTGTCATAACAGGGAATGGAATACTTCGCTAGAGAAAGAAATGAAATCAAACTTTAGAGTAATTATTTAATAGACTGACAGTTAAGTAGAACACCTAGTGCTGTCTAGGAATATGCTTTCATATCAGCAAATGATGGTAATTACTATATTAGAAATGAATTACCATATATACAAACTGCGATTGGTTGCTGATCGTTTGCGCAAATTTTATGAAGAAAATTTTATAAGAAAATTATGTCCGAGCATCCGCGGGCATGCGAGGCACTGAGATAGAATCAAAATTTAGACCAAAACAGGACGTTCTTGTGCCTTTAAATTGTGGGGTATGGGGCTCCAGCAGATAATTTTTGCAGATAATCATACGTCATAGGTGGAATGGTGGTGCTTTGTATCAGTGAATTAACCACCAAAAGATCACAAAATTTGTTACACTCTGATAATGAAATCAAATTTGAAACTATAGGGTAAAAATCGTATTTGTTTTTTTATTCTTTATTAGCTGAAATATGCAGGTTAGGTGTCATTCGAATCAAAATAGCACGGTTACTGGATATATCGTATTTATAATCAATTTAAAATTTTCATACATAAATATTATTGACTATATACCTAAAAATGCACAGGTCCGTAAAACCGAATTTAATTTATACTTTTTTTTTTCTTTTGTGTATAGATAGTGTTATTGTAACAGGTATCAAGGCTACGTGAAAATGCACGTATTTGAGTAATTAAGCATTATATGAGAGAAAAACAAACACATTATACTTTTATTAACCTGTATGTACTTATAAGAGTTTGTAGTAGAGATGAATGAACTTTAAAACTTCTAGGGCTCTCTCCTTTTTCCTTGATATTAAAACGTGAAAATAAAAAAAATATTGTAAAAACTATGCGGAAACCAAAACAGAAAATAAAATAAAATTGATATTAGCTTTATCTCATAAGTTTTTACTTTTTAATGGTTAAGACTATTTTAAAAGTAAAAAAAAAAAAAAACACTTCTATAGATATTCACAATGTAATGAGTTGTAAAAAAGAATAGATAGAACAGGAATTTGCAGGAAATTTTGAAGTGAATGCGGGTAAATTTTGCATTGTCATATTGGAATTTTAGAGGGCGGAAAATTTTGCTTAATACATTTTTGCAAATATGATTTTACAAGTACAATGGTTTTTTATTTTTTTTGTATTTTTATGAATGGCTGCTTTATGAAGCTTTATGAAATCAAAAAGTCCTGAAAAGTACAACCTGATGATTGAATTAATATTAATTAAATTAATGGTTTCAGCAATATTCGATCTACAGCGAATTCGAATCAGAGATTTCTTTGATGATTCAAAAAAGTGAGGATCCAAAAAGAGCATAATTCAAGCCCCCGCCTTACTGCTTCTTCTAAAACTAATATTAAAACAACTATTTTCTAAATTGTATTGTACTGTATCCTTTTTCTCACAATAATGTAAGTGAGAAACAAAAATATTATCCAAAGCCCAAATAATTAAAATAAATTTTACGTTCCATAATATAGCAGAACTTTTTTCCTCATCATATTGTAAAACTCCCTTTCTTTATTTTCACACACCTCACATACGAATTATATTTGCGTTCCTTTTTAATGTAAATATCTCCCACACATGCCCGCAATTCGTAATTCTTTAAAAATATCTTGTTTGATTACTTTATCTCTCTTATATACACCAACTTATAAAAGTGAAGTGGTAAAGCGACCTATAAAGTACATAATTTTATGCATAACTTATGCGTAACCAAATCATACCATCTAATATAAAAATTCAATAGGTAGGCATACGCGCGTAATAGTGCATCTTTTTAACTTTTTATTTTCCCTCAAGAAAAACGAAAAGAAAAATATAAAAATTTCAATTTAGAAAATAATGAAAATTTTAGCGTTCCCCTAAAATTATGCATTTTAACGTTCTGTTTTTACTTCATTTGACTTGCCTCGTTCATTCGTTTTTTTCTTGCTTGTTTCTTCCTACGCAAATACTTAAAACATAACTGTTATAATATATGAAATTCATTCCTACGCAGAAAAATAAATATTAAAGTGCATTGGAATTGATAATAAAAAAAAAAGAGATGCATAGAAAGGGCACCAAATGATACCAAAAGTAATTATTTTCAAGTTTCTGTCATTAAAAATAAGGAAAAAGAAAATGAAATTTTCATTTTATATTCTTAATTGTTGTTGTTGCTGCTGTTAGTGTTGTTGGTGTTAAATCAATGAATATGACTATAATATAATAAAATTAAAAAGAAGGAAAAATTATAAGAATATTGTGAAGGACTTGAACACGTAGAATTTTTTATGTGATTTTTATTTTTTTTGCCTAACTAAAGTGGTTCTTCCACTTTATGTGACAATAAAAAAATAAAGTTACAATGTATATAGCTCTTCAAAATATAATTTTAAATACACACACACACACACACACATACACATTGGAAATAATAATGTTAGAAGAGAAGTTCATTACACTTTTTTCTTCTTCTGCTTCTTCTTCTTATACAAATTTATGAGTACATAACGTGTATGGAATCAAAAGTTCGTGTTAGAGTTTATATCCTGGCATAACATTAATTTGTGTTCAAAGAAAAAAAAAAGTGGAATATGCTATAGGTATACAATATGTCTACTTAAGTTTCCTTTTTTCTTTCCTTAAAGTTTTAGAGTATTTATTTTCTTTTCTTTCATATTATAAGCGAGGACGAGCTATAAAATTTTATAATTGAATACATAAGTTTTAATTTTTTTTCTTTTTCAAAATAATAAAATTCATTGTGGAAAATAAGTTGCTGTTTGTTAATGAATTTAGTGAGGTTGTTGTTGCTAATTGTTATGGATGGAACTAATAGTATTTTAATGGAATTTGCAAAAAATCAAATTAGATATTCCATAATTTTATTAAAATAGTTGAGAATAATAGAAGTTTTCATTAATTTGGAAAGCATTTCTTAATACGTTTTGGAATTTACCCATTGTTTGACTTGTTTCATTTGTTAATTTTTATACACAGATTTTTGTATAAATAGCTAATTTGTAATATTTAAAATTCAACTAAATGTTGAAGAGAGACAACCTGTATTTACATTATGTATAAAACAATTGTGAACACGGGACTAATAAAGTTAAGGAACTACATATATTAAATTAATAAGTTAAAAATATTCCATAAATTCAGAACGAAAACAATAAATTTTAGACTTTTGAATAGAATACACTTTTCCAACATATATGGGTGCGTGACACTAAGATTGTCGAACATTTTCAATACACAACAACCATTATTATTACGTTCATATTTCATTGGAAGATTTTGATTCTGAATTACATATTGATAATCTCCATAAATCAAAAGGGGAAGTTATATAAAATGATTTTAGAATTAAAATTTTAACAAAATCCCAGATCTGGTTAGAAAAGATGACATCAAAAATAGAAATAGTTCTCATTATAATATTATGTATAACAAATTCTCACTATTATCTTATAATTATTTTAAATTTAAGACTGATTAATGATCAAGTGCCCAACTTTTATAAAAAATATTAAAAATTGTAGATGGCAATAAAATTTTCTCATAGCCTAAACACTATACTTATTTGTGCTTTTATAACAATTTAAAAAGGGAACAATGGTGAATGAAATAAGCTGTAGTTAAATGTAGTCTATTTAATTCAATTTTTTTTCGGATTAATATTGTGTCTGACTGAATTATTTATGTTATATGCAGTAAATACAGTACAAGCAGAAAACAACTTGATCTTATTGTGTCTAAACTTTCGATTTGACTTTTATTCATTTCCATTAAAATCAAATAAATAATTTGGTTAAGTTTTAACCCTTGTGTGCATACTACAATTTTTAATACAAAAATAAACAAACAAAACTTTTTAAATGAAGCAAAAATAATAATTTTAAATAATTTTCTTTTTATTTTCTAAATTTCAAAAATTTAAAATGATGAATTTACTTAATTCATGCATCTATATGAACAAACACATAGACAAACATACAATTTGTGCATAAAATAAATAAAACTAAATCACCATTAAAATAAAACTTTTCGAACAAATGAATCAAAGTTACCCTCTATACCAAAACGAAAAAATAAAAATTGTACTGTACACAATAATAATAAATTGCTGAAGCAAAAAATTATCATGAATGTAAATGGAACATTATTTGCAAGGACATTATTTGTTATATATAATAATTTCAAAAATATTAAGGACATAAACGAAATAATTTTTTTTTTGCATATCTACTCGTATACAAATATTGTGTATGTATAATTTGCAAACATACTGTATATGTAAATAAATTAATATAGAAAATTGTACTATAATAATATTATTATTTTCTCCTGATGCATTCTAGATATTTTTCATACATAATGGAATGGGATTATGGGAATATTCTGTGATTTTATTCTTCTTTTAAAAGGCCAAAAAGATGTCAAATAAAAGTTTATGTGTCTGAGAGTTCGCTTCACTTAATATTTTATTCTTTTTATTTTTTTTTTTCCTTTATTTTTTACTACTACTGCTGCTTAATAGCTATGAGGATAGTTGAAAAAAAATATAAATGGGACACAAGAAGAAAAAAATCTGATATGGTCAGCACATAACCGACCGCATTGTATATTGTCTAGTTAAATGAAAGTGTTACAGAATATTATAAAAATGTCTGTTAAATACTGCTTTCCAATTTTTAGGACACTAGTAAGTTTATAATTAACATACCTAGAAAAATGTCAATTTGGCTCTTAGTAGAGTTTCGCTTTGTGCTACCCGAATTCCTTGAAATGCTCGCCAGTTAGTTTCGGTAACAACCAGAACTGAAATATCAAATTTCAAGAAATTCCATCAGTTCGTTCCGTAGATATGGTGAAAAATGTAAAATCGGCCAGCAGATCAGTTCTCGAGCCCTGATCTTTCCAAAAAATTTACATGTTCATTGCTTTAATACGAGGAATTCAAATATTAAATATCAATGAAATCGGTTGATTATTTCTCTTTATATACACAAAAATGTATATTTGGCCGGTAGTAAACGTCTAGTTGCCGATGCCTGATTTCTTCCACAACATAGGAACTTTCGCGGACGGTCGAGCTGAGCTTATATATAAATTTTCAAGTAAATCGGTTGAATATTTTCTTCAAAATGTTCAAAAATGTAAAACAGGCCCGCTAAAGAGTGCAGTTCCCGAGGCCTGATATATACCAAAAGTTGATCAATCCATGCCATGGTGGAAATAAACTTACATATAAAATTTCATCAAAATCGGTTCAGTAGAACTTGAGATAGAACGCGTGCATACACAGACCGACAGACCGACTGACCGACAGACCGACAGACCGACGGACCGACAGGTTGCTAAAAATAGTTTATTTACACTTCCCTACCTCGGAGAAGTGCATTCCCACCGAAAACTCGATATGCAAAATTTGTTGCCATCACATAACCTACCTATTGTTTACACAATACGGTCGGTAAAAAAGAGAAGGAAAAAATTAAAAAGCTATTTTAATATTTAAAAAAAAAAATTTTAAATTAAAAAATAGTGGCGCCACCACAATAGAATTTAAGCTGGAGAATCAAATAAAAAGTTATAAAAAATATTTTTTGGTAAAATACTAAAGAAATAGACTAAAAGCGAATTTATGTGCAAAACCAGAGGACCCGACTATTACAATAATTTATTCATTTAAGTTATTTTGTTCTCTCCTTTTTTTTCTCTCTCTCTATGTCAGAATTGATCAATAGAATAATTTACTTACAATGAAATATTCTTCTATTTAAAAGAGAAATATTTCGTACTTGGAAATCTTTTGGTTATATTTGACGGTTTAGAGTATTAAATAGGCATTTAAAGAAATTATTGAAGTTAAAAATAATTTTTATTTAGTTTCAACTCCGTATTTTTACAATTTTCTAATTAATTTCAAAATTTTACATAGGGGCCCCTAATAACGTTCGCGTTTCGACCATATAAATGGGACACATTTATAAAGCAATGAACATGTAAATTTTTTGGAAAGTCACTTTAATCCCTTCTATGTAATATTCTATGTAATATTATGCTCGTATACAAATATTAATTCAATTTTGTTTCTTATATAAGAAATGCTTTACAGTTCGCTTCATATACAGCTTGCTCTTTTATTAAAAAAGATAAAACTCTTCCATTCTCTGTGAGCGCAATAAAGGAAAGAGGATTCGAAATTAAATCTAAAATTAAAAATTAATCGATCTTAATATTAATCTTTAACGCATATTCTAAAAATCTGAGTACTGCAAAACATTACAAGAGTGTTTGCTTGTGTTACTACGAGTACGTCATTACGTGAGGACTCAAAAATTTTAAACCTTCACTTTATTTCCTTGAGAATATAAAATTTCCTTACTGCAAAATTAATTTGTAGCGAAATGGAAGATTTTTAGATGTGTACAACCGGAGTAACAGTGCACGTGACCACGTATAAGAATCTATTCCCCCCCACCCTTAATTACGGTGTATTACCAATCAACACACTCCAATAAAGGGGAAATTACAACAGGGTTTACGGAAAATTTTTCAATTACCCTGTGCGGTGCAATGCTATAAGAGTGTTGTTAATAAAATGAGAAATCTCTGACATTTCTTTCAATATTTCGCAATAAAAATTAACACGTTTTCTGGCTAAACTAGAAGAGATAGAGCGATTTTAAGTGTTTTTTGTGATCACTGGGAGTTCACAGATTCCGCCAATATATGATAATAGACTGTAGCAAAAATATTTTTGGAGATATTTAAAAAAATCTTTTGCAAAACTTTAAACGCGTTTTCTGGCTAAAATAGAAGAGATAGAGCGATTTTAAGTGTTTTTTGTGGTCACTGGGAGTTCACAGATGCCAGAAAACGCGTTTAAAGTTTTGCAAAAGATTTTTTTGAATATCTCCAAAACTATTTTTGCTACAGCCTATTATCATAATATAGATTTTAATTATTAAAATTGTAATAAAATTTTTACGTATGAGAGTGTCATTTTGGAAATTTTTTAATTTTGTCAACTCAACAACATGTTACTCATCAATATACTCCGAGTTTACTTTCTTTTTTTTTACAATTATACTTTTTCTCTCTTTCAAAATGAGTTCGTTTTTTTTCTGTTTGTCGTATAATACGATAAGAGAATAAGGAAATTTTATTATTGTAAAGAAAACGGAATTCATAAAGCCTTTTTAATTTATTAATATTTTTTTTTTATTAATCTATATTATTATACTTGAATGTGTTTGTATATATTTGAATATAACATGTAGGTAGAATCACTCATGTATTCCCGAAAATTGTTATACGACAAAACATATTTTTCGTCTCCTGTGGAAACACGTAAAACCTTTTTGATTTTAATTAGTGGACAGATTCGTTTTTGTTTTTTTTTTTTATTAAAATATTCTTGTTTGTTTTGTTTGTTTTTTTCCTTTTTATTTTGCTCCATTATAAAAAAAAAATAATTAAAAGAAACAAAAAGGTGTTAATTAAATTTTATTCTCTTGAGATCACATGCATGTTTGTGTACCTACATAATATGTACCTTAAATGTATGTGTACGTAACATACAATATGTGCTGTTCATATTAAATTAAAAATAGGGTATTGCAATACAATCATGGAAGGGATATAAGCACAGGTCCGGAGTTAGATTGTGTGAGAACTCTTTATCTTGTACTTGTACAAAATTAATTGATTTTGTGTAATTTTTTGGAAAATACTTAATATTTTTGATTTTAGGAGGCACTGCGATGAAATTTGTTTCCTTACCGACTAAACTTTCTTTTCATAACGAATACTTCTTTGTAATTTTCTAATTTTTACTTAAAAACTTCCCGGAAACATGCAGCACTGTATGAATATATATGACGTTAACCAAACTTGATACCCTTTGACTCCCCAACCACTTTTCGGTAGTTATAATAACTCTATGCCCCTAGTTTTTTACTATAAAATTATTATTTATTCCTGATTAACCCTATACCATAGCTATTATTTTTATTATTATGTTTGTATACACATTATAAGAACTCATATACAAATTTATACTTTGGTGATACCATTCTGATAATATTTTATGAAATAAGAGTAAAGAATATAAATGAAAAAGTCTGATGCCATATTCTTCTTTTTTTGTTTGCTTGTATTTGCTTGTTTGTACATATTATATTCTTTTCTCGCAAATATTATTTTAAATGTTGGCGTTGTTCTTATATTCATTCTTATTTAATGGTGCATTATATAAAAAAAATGAAAAAATAAAGGTAAAATACAGGGCTGTGACCAGAATTCAATGAATGTATCTGGTTTGGAATCAAAAATAATGTGATCAATGTTTAATGGCATTACACTCATTAAGTGTATACGTACATACATAAGTGATCGAAAACGAAATCGTTTTTATGAATTCATTCCCTGTTTTTTAAGAGTCCTTTCTCTCTCTTTGTATCATTTATTATACAAGTAATCGTCAACAGAGCATCGAGTATAGTTTAAGCTCTCTCAAAAGTTTGCATATATAATAATATGTTGTCAAACAAAACAAGTTTGAATATATTTGGATACCCTTCTGTTTATCTGTCCCACTCTTCGACGACAGCCTTAAAAATTAACTTCATCAAAATTTCAGAAAATTTTTATAATGATTAAAACTGGAATCCAATTTAATTTGAGTGTGATCAAAGTGTGATAATTTTAGCTGATTGAAATATTATAAGAGAATTTAGTCGTTTGCTGATAGTTCGAATTCATCACTTGTTGCCTCCGATATAAAATTGAATTATCAAAAATTTTCGTTGGCTGTATTTAATTTTAATAGTATTTGCAACAGTTAGTGACGTGAAATCTATTGAATATTTTTGTGTAGAGCCAAACTGTAGTATAGACTTTGGTGAAATATTCTATTACGAATTCTTTTTGAATAAAATTTTAATAAAGATATTGGACGTCCTGTAATATGATAATCTACCTCAAAATTTAAATGAAAATCTTTTCTAGAACATTAAAGACACGTCAGTGATAATTTGACATAAATATTATACACACATAACAATACGTACATTATTTTTTACATTAAATTTTTCTCATTTTAAATTACGAATCCTTTTTTTTTTGTGTTTTTGTTTTTAAGTATTATATTATTATATCCTTTAACAAATTATTTTGTTTATGTTGAATATTTTTTTTGAAAAAATCGGATCTCTGATTTATGTATACAATATGAAATGAAGCATTAACTTTATTATTATATAACTCTTAATATTGTAGAGAGAAAAAGAGAGCAGAGTACTGCTTTTATTATAATTAAAAAATCTCGAATTAAAATTGAATTATATTTTTATTTTAATTTAAAAAATCAAAAAAAAAAAACAAAATTTTAATAATAATTTTTTTGTATTATTGGAATTTTTATTTCTACATAAAGTATTTAATATACAATTTTTATATTTACATAATATAAAATGTATATATGTAATAAATATAATAAAAACAAAATTTAAATAGGGTCTTGTGAACAATAAGAAGCAAAAAAAAATATTTTTAAATAAAGGTTTTAAATGAATTGTAAATTAATGATGAATTAGGTGACTTAAGGTACCTAATTTTCATATTGTGTGCATTTCTGTGAATGAAACGTGCCAATTCTTTATATATATTATTAAAGTTTTGGGAAAGATTCCATAAAATTTTAAAAATATGCGGGTTTCTTTTCATATTTTGTTTTATATTTAACTGGAATTTTAAAGAGAAATGCATTCGATAATAGTATTATATTTTGTTATACAGAAAATAAATGAAGCATAAAATAATATGGGGAAATTCGAATAAAACTTCAATTAACCCTTATTATCTCCCCATTTTTTTTAGTACTTTTCGTTTTTCGTCCAATACTTTTAACGTAATACTATTTTCTGTGATAAATTTCAAATGTGTGCCCAAATGTAAGTATGGAAAAAAATTAAACTCTGAATATTTTAATTTATTTTATAACAAATTTTGAGTTCAGTCGATTGTAGACCCTATAATATAATAAATAATTTTTGTGAAAACGTTTGATTCTCACACCAATTTTTTATAGATCAAATTTGGTAGCGGTATTCCGTAAATTTTACAGAAACGAAAATAGGAAATTGTTGTTTACCCTTTTTTTGATTTTTTTAAAGTGTAATTATTTTTCGTAATACTGCTTATAACAACAACAACTTAAATATTCCGGAAAGTTCCATCAATAAGAAGTCTAGCAATACGTAATTTATTACAGTAATTTGATTTGCAAAAGATTATACTGGATATGCACCGAGGTCAAAGTATGAGATCAATTCTGAAAAATTTATTTTCTCCTCTTTTTTGGAGGTTTTATTCCATAGCCTCAATTTTTAATTAATCACAACCAATACGATAATATTGCATACCATTATTGCAAGTGTAATTTCCCACAAAATGCGGGTAGTTCATTAACCGTATAACTTTCCTGAATAAAGCTGCATTAAATAATAATTTTTTCTTTGCTATAATTATTAACAGGAAAGTAAATAACTAATTTCATTGAATAGAATCATCAAAATTCATAAGAAATGATTTCTCAATGCGTCGTTTTGTTTACGTACAAGCAAATTACATAAATGATTTTAATGATAAATTAAATCTAAGACCTAGATGTTGGTATTATTTAAATTATGAGTAAACAATATTTTTACTTATATACAATACAAATTACAATTCGATTAAACACACGTACATACATTCTATACCTGTTTATAATAATTAATGTATTGATATTCTATTTATAATTTCCTTTTTACCATTTTCTTTTCCTTAATCACAATTAAAACTCTTGTATATTTTCCAAAAAAAATTCAATTAGATTTTCCTATGCTTTGATACTTATGCTTTGTCTCAGCTCATTTCACACAAACATATACATTCACATATAATAATTATTTACATTAACATTTTGTCTTACATAATTTTAAGTTAGAAAATCCAACCACAATTTACATACATTTACATACATGCAAACCATATATTTAATAATCATAAAATAGTTCTTTGTTCGGGTGTGCTTTCTTTTATGATTTTATTGGATTTTCCTTTTTTTTTTTGTTGAAGAAAAGGACCTCATTATTTTTGCTATAAGGCATAAAATCCTTTTTCAGGTAGATCAGATTTCTAAAAAATAAAAATTTTTTTTTTATAGAAATTGATTTCTCAGCAAAATTATATAGAAGCTGGAAGCACAATATTATTTCCCTTTAAAATAAAAGATGCAAAAGAAAAGAACACAAATAAAATAATTTTTGCTTTCTTGTTTTTTAGCACTTTTCCAAAAAAATTTTGAAAAAAAGTGCTTATTAGTTTCACTCTGTCGTCCGTCCGTCCGTCTGTCCGTGTGTCTGTTTACAAAACTTCTACACCCTTGAAGATAGAAAGCTGAAATTTTGTATGTACATAGATCTTTACTAGAAACTTATTTCCGTAGAACAAAATTTTTACCTATCTCCCCCCCTCTAGAAGTTATACCCCCCCAAAACCTTAAAAATGGCCATTTTTAACTATTTGTTGCAATGAAACCATAAGCATTTTTGAAATTTTGCAAACGCATAAAGGCAGCGGCTTGCTTCCCCTAGCGCGATATACTATAGTTAAACTTTAGAAAAACAAAATGGCCGTTCAAATTTACCGTTATCTAAAGTCTTTTTTTTCCAAATTTTTAATTTCGTTTTTCTTCTAGATCCTAGCCTGTAGAAGCTTGAAATTTTAGGGGCTTATACACATTAACAAATAGTTCATTTCGTTAGAAGAAAATTTTTTTCCACCTCCACCCCCTTTCAAGTTATCGCCTCTTGAAATTTGTAAAATTTTAACTTTTAGCGCCTTATATTTCCAAAACCGCAAACGTTTTCAAATTTCTATAAACATAAAAAGCTAGCGGTAAATTCCGTGACATTAAAAAATATAATTATTTTTCTTAACTCACACAGTTAACCCTTAAAATCGAGCATTATGTTAACCCCTCTTTATATTAATTTTTGCTTTATTTCAAAGATTGCATGAATGCATCATCCTAAATATATGCAATCCTGGAAATAGTTAAATATGAATGAAAATAATTTTAATAGTGCGGTAGGTATGCATAGACTGTATTTAAAAGCAGAATTTTCACTTGTTGAAGGGAAAAGTGCTACAATACAAACCATTGGTTTGACCCAACTTTATTAAAAAAACCTTTATTATAGATTCTATGGGTTGCACATGAAAAAAAGGTGCTCTCTATCTCATTCTACATGTAAAACCCACCCAAAAACAAAAAAATGAAAAGAGCAACAACACTATTTGAAGTGTATAGGTAAGGTATATAGAGGTAGATTTATGAAAGTATTGAATATAAAATACTCTAAAATAGAATGGAACAGACTTATATTGTATTAACAGGTATATAGATAGAATATAAGATCTAGATTTTGGATTACAAAGGACCAACCATCATATTTCTTTATATGATTTCATTTTAAAATTTTTTTTTCTTCCCTTATGTAATTTCGGAATAAATATTGAATTTAAAAAAAAAAAATGAGTACGAATATGCATAATACTTAGGTATTAGTGTTGCCGTGTTATGCACAATTAAAGAAAAATCTAAATGAAATTTTGAAATTTGAAATTTTTTAATCATTTGAATTTAAAATTTAAAATTCAGTGTTTTATGAATTACAACAAAACATAAAAGGCTCAATTTTAACATGTACCGCTCTCCTCCTCCGTCCATTATATTGGTATATCTACATGTCTCCGGAATTAAGTCTGAAATATTTCGTTCTTGAGAAAACAAACGGTTTTGTACTTTACTATTGCTCTTTATTTCAGTTCAAGGTGTAACATTTCAAGTCTTTAGGAAGGCTATCAGATTATTTCTCTTCGGTATGAAGTAAGGGCAGCCAACAAGTGTAAGAACAATAGAAATAAGAGCAGTCTTGGCATTATAAAGAATAAAATAACTAATTATTTCATTCTTAATTAGTTCGCTGTCAATACCCAGCCGATAGTATGGGTCCGTCTCTTTGACAGAAGCGTCCAATTAGTAAATTAACTTTGCTAAAATTATATACTAAACATTATCAGAGTACATATACAGTTTCGCTTACCATCTTTCGTGTATTTGAAAATTTCTCCTCTGTTAGATTTTGCCTTTTTATTTTTGATCGTATCCTAGTGCACTGTTTATTCCATTACCATTAAACTTCACCAACTAAATTTATTAATTCGTAATTCTAGTTAAAATTAAATTTAAATAAAATTATAAAATGATGGCAACCTGTTTTTACTGTTTCCATACCAGTAACTACATCTATCCTAGATGTATTACATGCTATACTTTCTAAAATATTTTTACTCTTCTCATAGGTCATATACGGCCGATATTTTATCATCACTTTACATTTTTTTGGTACATGAAAAAGGTTAAAAAACGACAAAAATAAGATACAATGATTTCAGGTTGATTCAAAAAATTTACCAAAAAGAAAAACGAAAAAGAAGAAAACAAAACCGAAAAATGAAAGAGGAAATTTGGAAATTTAAAAAAAAAAAAATTAAAATAAAAGCAGAAACAGACCAGAAACCAAAAATGGGTCAAAAATACATATTGGTTGTACCATTCTACCATGCTTTAACGTTTCCGCTTCATATAAGATACAAAATTAAAAAAGAAGAATATATAAGGCTCTACATACCAATCGTTCTTTATAACTAAAAATAATGTGTGCATGTGTGTATTTTAAATTTATACCAAATGTACTCATAGAACCATGAACTTTATAGTATATATATGTGTGTATGTATTGTGTAAATATACATTTAACATGCATAATATCGTATAAATACAGACTGATATTCTAGATCCTTTCTAATATCCTATATAAGAAAAGATTTTCCTAAAATTGATAACAATGTAATGAAACAATGGAAGAGCAAATTGGAAATTATTTTTGAAAGATATTTTCTCTAAAATACACAAATTGTCTTAAGTATTTATACAAATATATAGATTCTCGTATATTTAATAGTGTTGCCTTCTAAAAGTTCACATATGATCTTATACTGCAATTCATTTAATACAATAATATTATGTATAATGTTTTGTAGATAGTTATAAATGGAATAAAAAACTAAATGGGTTTGTATGTATGTATGTATGTATTAAGATTAAATTGGCATAAAAATGAGCAAACCATCATTACATTGAATACGTCTGTTATATGATTTTTCTCCTTTAGTTATCAGTAAAAAAATAAAAATGGAATAACGAATTGGAATTTATAGGATCACTTTAACATGCATCGAAAATTGTGTGTATTTTATATAAATGTTTTATTTTCCTGAATCAGTTAAGGTTACAGGGTCGGATCATGCAATGCAATATTTTCTCCTACGAGAAGGATTCTTGTTTACGATAGTATTTTTTATGTAGGTAGAAACAATATGCTATAGTAAAATTATCTTAAAAAAAATTGTTTATCCGATAATTTTAGAAATAGCTATTCCGAAATCACATACGACGTGATATAGACTTAGCAATGGGAAGTTTGAGATTGCTCTTTATTCATTCTCTTTCGTTTTACTGTTTAAGAAGAGTATTCGGCTCCCTTGGTTGCGGTTATCTGGGCCAACCGAATATTTTGTGAAAAAACATGTAGGCATTGTTTATTGAGTGCCTATGGAGTCGCAGTGACCGCTGTTATATTAACCAATATTGTCTTGGATAGGAAAATTTTTCATTGTTTGTGGCATATGCCTTATATTACAAAATCTCTTTACTACGAACAAAACTTATATCAGCCTACAGTCATATACAGCTTGCTTAAAACTCGAACAGATATTATTCGAACGTATAGTTGAATCTCTCAATTGGATTTTCGGTTAAATTTTGCCTTTTACAAATGGCCTCTTTTTCCCTGCAAAACACATCTGTTTAAAATTTTTATTCTACTATGCTACTATTGTTTTTTGTAGAAACAAAAACAAAATCGGCATTTCTTTCTGTTATCCATCTACAATATGTGTGTGTGTGTATAAAACCTTTTTGTAAAAATTTAATTGAAATTCCAATTAAGGTGAACTGATCCAATGAATCAGAAAGAAGATAAAGGATTAACCATCATCATCAAGTATATAGAAAAGTTTGGGATACGTATAAGAGGTTTTTCGTTTTTCCTTTTTTTTTTTTTTTGAAACAAAAATAAAAATAATGAAATTGAAGTATAAACAATGTATGCATTCATACGTAGCATATTTAATAAAAAGAAAATGGAAAAGCAAAATAACAAATTTGAAAAAAAAAAAAGAAAAAAATTTGGAGAAAGAAAAAATTAATTCTTTCAAAGTATCAGCATTGAAACATTGATGATTTTTGAAGAAGAAAGATCAAATTACAAAGAGACAGTGAGAGAGAGAGAGAGAGGAAAAAACAAAATGTCTTCATATTGTTTATAAAATTTTCCAATTTTTTGTTTTTTTGTTCTTTTTTCTCTCTAACTTTAATTAAATTTCTCAATATTGTTAAAATTTAACTTTGGCTAAAAAAGCTTAACTTTGATTATGTTCAGAACTCATACTCTCACGCACACTACGAAAACAATAGCAAAATTAAAACACAAACATAGGTAAACATTTTTTTTTTTTTTTGGTGATTCATTTATATAAAAACTGTTATACAAAAAACAATTCTCTTGAATTTGTGAATGAATTTTTGCAAAGTTTCAATGAATTTCTAGAAAGAATAAAAATAAAATATAATCTAGGTATTTGGACTGACACTACTAGTTTCAATTTAATCAAAGAAAAAAGTGGGTCAAATGAAATGTTATTTTTAGAATGAATAATTACAATACGAAATTCTTATATAGATTAGTATTGGAAGTTTGTGGTCTCTTAATACCTTTAATTATAATTCAAAAATTTCAGCTCATCTTAATAGCAAAATTAAATTTGAAACCTATTATTGTTCCTATATGGATGATTTTCTGTTATTGTAGAGCGGTTCAGCAAATATTAATTTCAATTTGTGTTGATAGCGGATTTAATGTTCACAATAATCAGTTTTGGAGCTAAATTATGCTTGTTATAATTTAATTTTTATTAGCTTTGAAAGTCTCCACATGCAGGTTAAAATATAGACGTCAACATAGATCTTTATTGAAAGAGATAGAGAAAATTGCTATTTTGTATAATTTTTCACTATTAATTCCGGAATCATACTATTATTAAGAGAAACCAAAATTTAATTACTTGAAAACTTTTTAAAATTCTTCATTCTTTAAAATATTTTCTGGCAATAAATAAGTTGTAAATAATCTACGCGTCCATTTTTATAAAAATAATATAGAACAAATTAAAATATTTATTCATTCGTTTAAAACGTACGCATTACTAAGATTAACATCAACTGTAGGTAGAGGAACGACCGTAGGTGTACCTTTATAATACTTTTCCCAATGGATACATGATAGGACATTGGTATTGCTTTCTATGGTGGCAAAATGATAAAAAAAAAACACAAAAAATTAAAAAAATTCATATGCCTACCTAAGCAGTTTGTGTTGTGATGAGGAAGGAAAAATATTCCTTTTTATAAAAGTTTAGGGAACAGAAATTGGGAAAAGAGAAACGAAAATAAAAAAAAAAAAAAACAAAAATCTTATCAAAACTTCAGGGATATAAAAAGAGGGATTGAGCATCACTTCCTCTTTCTTAAGTTTTTTTTCCCTTTTTTTTTGTTTTTTTCTTTAAATAACTTAGAGGCTTAGGAAAATGTGAACAATTTTTGTAACAATTTTATAATCATGTCATTTTTTATTACGGTTTATTTTTTTTTTCTAATATTTTTTTTTATATAAAATTATTGTTATCCTTTATCTTTGAAAAAAAGTTCTCTTACCCATTTAACTTGTTTTCTGGCAGTAGACAAGACAACTCTGGCGGCATTTTTCAAATGTAGAGGGGATGTAGATTTAAGAATTTTTTTTAGGTAAAGAGCGGCAATAGTAATTTAAATTCCTTAACATTCATGTAAGAAAAATTATGTGTAAAATTAAAATATCCTGCTTCTAAATTTTTTAATAAATCTTAGTTGCTCACAACAATTTCAGAATTTTTTAAAAAGAGTTTTGAAACTCTTGTTACACTGCCCTGGTTTGTATACCAATTCATAATGAAAACTTACTACAGAAATATTCCTGAGAAGTATAGTCTTGCTCTCACGGCATCGAAGTTGTGATCCTTCCGCCCCTTACAAGTTACTCTAGTATATCAGGGCGGTGGTGTTTAAGCGGGTGCTGCAGGGTCATCCTCCATACTTAGGAGAGAGATGGGTATGGCGCTATAGCACAACTAATATTTATAACTGGTCGCAGTGTTACCTAAGTTTTACAAATCTACAATATACCTGTTGTTAACAGTGCTGTCTTTGCCATTATAACACAATATAGATAATTTTATTTAATCAACACATTGAAATATTTTAATTATAATTTGAAGACCCTTGTCTTCATACAAATTTTATTTTCACTTGGTATTCATTCAACTGTGACTCTTTAGACACTGGTGTTTTCGAAGGGTTGTCATTTTAATTTTATTTCTATATGAAAAACAGCAACAACTTCATATAAGTTTTTTCCTATAATCACTAGGCTTATTTTAAGAAAATGTTTTGAGTTTTTTATTATATGTGAGCTCAAATTTTATCATAAAATATGGTAATCAAAATTGGCTCCAATTAATCTCAAATTTAAACATTTTTACATACAATTGCTCTGAACTCAATTAATTTTTATTAGTTCTTTTAATAATATAATTATATTTTTATTTATTTTAGTATTAATTAACCTAAATTGCTAAACATTTTATAAAGAATATTAAATTTATATTTTTAGTTTTAAAAAATTTTAAGATAAAAATCACAAAATTAGGACTAATATTCTCTATTGTTAATAAAAATCTATGGCGATTTCTATTTTAGTCTTCATATTATATGGAAACTTTTAGTATCTATTGTGTATATAAAAAAGAAAATAATAGGGACATTAAAAATCATTTTATTTAAAAAAATTTATTTCTTCTCTTAAAAGTCTTAAATTTATTTGCAATTTATAATTTAATACACATACATTCTTACACATTTTATTTTTTCGATGTAAACGCATTTATTGTGCTGTAAGATTCTCGTATACAATCTTTGATAAAATTTTATTTTCTTATATAAAGTGCTGCTATGTATGTATATTGAAATTAAGATGTGTATGTATGTAATATTAGATCAATGATAATCGCGTACTCGCATATTGTATAATATTGTCATCTTTTATTATAAAATACAATAAACAATTTGGAAAACAAAAAGAAACTTGAAAAGACCTCATAAATTTTTCTGTGTGTCCCTTATATATACACTTAAAAAAAAAAACAAATTTGAAGAAGATGATAAAGCATGCTAGCACGTACCAATTTAATTATATAAGAATTCATTGCCCTTTATTTTTATCCTCAATATTATTATTGTTTATACTAATAATAAGACCTATTTTAAACACACACACGCACACACGTCTACATAATATTATTAGTATTGTATTTGAAAAACAAAATTTCTATAAAATAATATTGATGATCTAGCAGAAAAGGAACAAAAAAAATTAAATGAGGAAAAAAAAAATTCTGGACCGACCCTTTTTCACTTTTAATATTTTTGTTGTTTTTTTTTTGTCCTTAATATTTTATTGATTTCATTCTTTTATGATTTCCTCCCTCTTTTTATGTTATATAAAGTTGTACTCGTTGACGAATTTATCATTTCGTATTCAATACTATTTGTGAGCTCGAATAGAAAGAAAATTGGTTTGAATTCTCTCTTTATTTAGCGTGTGTATCTAGTCATGTGCTCCATCAATTATTTTAATCATCTTGTCTTAAATTGTTCAGTGTTCTAGAGGTAAAAAGTAAAATAACCGAAACATAAAATGATTTTTATAATTTCGGCTACGAATAATAAGACTTTTGCAAATTAGTTGGTATATTGTGTTCCGCTAAGAAGAGAAAGGACTGCTTAATTTTCTAAAATGTAAAATTCAATTTTAACATGTTCCTTTGTTGATTTCTTTTGAATACTTACCTTGTCAATCAATATTAAATTTTACAATTTACATAGCAATTAAAATTTTCATGAAAATCTCGTAAATTTACTAAAGATCATTAAGAAATGTGTTATAACATTTTTTAATACAATTAACTGTGTATCAGCAATTCCCGAAATTCTTATTTTTTATTTTATTTCAATTATTTGTTGTGCTCGATTACATTAGTCTAATTTTATTCTATTGAAGCCTTATAATTCAAAAATTTTAAATGGATTTTCAGAAATACAAAATTGAATAAATGAAATTTTAAATGTAATTCTCTCTAGCAGCGATTTTAAATAAAATTAAAAAGCGAAAAATTGTTTGTCCTTTTCATCATTTTATAAAATTTATTTAGTAATTCTAAAAAATTTCCATGTAAAAGAGTTTTAATTATAAAAAAACTTGCATACATTATTATAATAAACACCATTTTGTTTTTATAATAATAAAGGTAAATTTTATTTTTAATTCATGCACATTCAAAAACTTTCTCGGAAAAATAAATATTAATTTTTTTGCGTCTAAGCAAATTTGTAAGTTTTCATTTTTGTTCCAACATTTAGTTTTAATTTTAACGATTTTATTTTTGCAAAATAGCTTGATATTTTTGCAAAAAGTAAAAGTAAATGGAAAGTTTATAAACAGGCTGCGTGTTCTCTCCGAATTATATTTCAATTATTGCGAACAAGCCGATTTTTGGGCATTTGGTTTCAAAGCGGGTAATTTGAGCTCTCTGTATGCAAACAATATTGTTTTACTTAAAAAATTTGTTTCATTTAAAAAAAAACTTGTAAGCAAATCTCAAATTTTCAAATTTAAACGATTAAGAAATTGTAGCGTCTTGCCCATAATTTCAAAATTAATTGGTTATAATAGCTAAATTAAAATTCTACATGGATAGTTCGATAGCTTGCATGGATAGTTTTAATAAAATCTTGAATAATTATCAAATTTTATCAAATTATAAATAGTATAGCTATATAACACAAGGTGTCCGCTACTCAAAGGTGTTCCCGAAAAAGGGTGAAAGAATAACTTCTGACAAACAAAAAACATCGAATGACATTTTTCTTTTTGGGGCCTCCTTCTCGGGTTATGGGGTCTCAAAGCTTTAATATGTAAAACCGTCTTATTTGTATATTTTCACTTATAACTCGGGAAATATAACAGGTACAGACAACTTTGTATACTCATTTTAAAGCTAGTAAAATTTTCCTTCTAACAGTATACCTTTTTAGTTTCAAAGATATTTTAACTGCAAAGTCAAAATTTTCCAAAAATTTTTCCAATCAATTTTTGTTTAACCTTCATTTACTTATAATTCCACGCCGCTAAGATAATATGGAAAATTTTAATTTCCTTCTTACTTACAAGAGCGTTTCTTTTCTATTAGGACAGAGAAATTCTCCTACGAGCAACCTGTATAATAAAAATCATTTAAAATTTTGGAATTCTAGGAAGTAAAAGTGAACAATCCAAAATTATAAATGGTTTGGAACAGACAAAAATAAGAGCATTAGACAGTTAACGGAGGCAAGGTTTCAATTGAACATTTTTCATTTTGGTATGGCACAATAAATAAATTTACTTCTAATTATATGCTTAATTCATTCTAAGTCATAAATTTCGAAGTTGATATTACTATTTATTGCACCACGGTAGGTCACATTAAATTTCGTATTTCTAGCTTTATTCATAATGGCAATCATAAATGGAAATAAATATAGGATATGGGATAAACCAGATCCATAATATCTTAGAGTTGCACTCACTGAATAAGTTTGAATTCCGGTTGAATTTTACTATAAAAATATGCTTTTTCTTTTTATCAATTACTTTAAAAATTTTCAATTTTTTATATTAAGATTTTTGCAATTATTGTCTAGACCATGTCACTACTAATGACATTTTATATTAGCATTTAATGAATAATATTGGGGAAAAAATCCTTCAAGGAATAATGCAAATGAGAAAAATATTTTTGGCATATGTTTGAAATTTTTATTGAAGCTCATTGAATAGAATTCTCTTTCAAATATTAATAAATTTTTTGTTTCGAAGAATTGCCATTCCATTTATGTTTTTTTTTATTTTACCGCCTAATTAAAGAATGACCTCCAAAAAAAAAAATATCCTGAAAATGTATGGAGAAAAAGGAAAAGAAAAGCAAATTTTAATTTTCTTTCATTTTTACTTTTTTTGTTATAAAAAAAAAATATCCTTGAATTTTAAAATTTCATGAGAGGAAAAGAAAAATAAATAAAAAGGAAAATTTTTGTTTGTATGTGTTTTGTTTGATGTGTAGTTCAAAGCTATCAAAAGGAAATATTTTGTCTATTTCTCTTATATCCTTTTGGCGTTTTGATTTTAAAATTTCATATGAAATTTTAATATTTGCGAATTATAACAAAAATTTTTATTCATGGTGTTTGCTCATGGTTTTTTTTTCTGTTTTAGAGAAATTTTCAAACTAATTCAAAAACTAAAACGGTATGCCTTTGAAAGTAATTTTGTTTTATTGGTGGTTTCTTTGCTTAAAATATACGCAACTAAAAAAAAAAAAATTTCCTTTATGAGCTTAAGTTTTAGTATAACATTTTTGTTATAATTTTGCTTCAAACTTTTAATTAAAATTTTCAGTTTTGAAGAGTCAAAGAATAGTTAAAAATTTTAGGAATTATTTTTACAATTTCAAGTTTACTTTGATATTGTACTTATAGAAATGTGGGTTTTTTTTTTTGTGCATTAAAAGAATTTTGAATAAAAAAGTTAAGAAAGCAAGAACATTGTGTGAAGGTGGCTTGACTTTCAATTATTCATTTTCAGTTTAATAAAAATTCAAGGTTTTGTAAATTCAAAGTCATGCTAACCTTGAAATAATTTCACAAATTCAGCTTTCTACTGTATTTAGTAGGCAAAAAACTGGAATATTATTAATTTCAAATTGGGAAAAGCAATACAAAGTTTTGTTTAAGATTCCTTTATCTATAGAAAATTATGGCAATGGATGAAATGTTTGCAAATTGGAAGGTTAAACTAATGTTACAGTAATTATTTTCTTTTCTCCAAAAACGTCTTTGGCAATCATCGTCATTCAAGTGTTACAATTGCTAAGAAAATATGATAGAGACCGCAATTATTATTATGACATTTTAAATTTGTGAAAATTTGAGGTCTAAATCACATTACTTTCTATCTTATATTTAAAAATTTATAATTTGATATGCAATAATTGTATCAGTAATTAAGAATTTAGACTGAAACGATAGAAAGCAAAAGGTTAAAGTAAAATAAATTGAAGGTCTGAAAAGCACTACTTCTAGCGTTTCTTAGTTTAGATTATTAAATTTGTATTCACATTATGTTATTATTGTTTGGAAGCCTACCACAATTGTTTCAAAATTGCTTTCATTATTTAAATAATCATCTTCATTGCAGTATGTGTAGGTTTTTTGAAATTCCACCATATATGATCAATTCCGCCTTATTTTAAATTTTACTTATTGTGAGTTACCAGCATTTATTCTTAAATTTTTGTTGAAAATTTTAAATTTTCAAAATTCCAATATGAAAAAATATATTTAAAAATTTAATTCAATTAATTTAAAAATTTTTTGTATTTAAAATTAAAAAAAATAAAATAAGTTTATTTTATATGAGTTGTATGATTTTAATTGTTCCAGAAATTCTTCAATTACATAAAAAGCAAAAATGTTCTGTTGTGAAAATTGCATAACCTACGGCGATTTTATTTAACACAAAATTTTTTTCTTCTACAATAAATTCTAAAGTATCTTATAAATTTTACTGGTCTCAAGTCCGAAAGCAAAGTAAATATTTTCATTTTTTTTTTTTTTCTTTTCTAATGATTTTTTTTTTACAATTTATCAATAAACAATAACAAAATAATAATGAAGGACAATAATACTTAAAAATGAAAATTTTTTAAAAGTACATCATTTCGTATGATGTAGAAATTAATTCTTGACTACTATGTGGTTGTTACTCTTAAAATAGTAATTTTTGTAAATTTACGGCTTTAGTACACAATTCGGATTTTTGACAGCAGGTTCGAGTCATTCTCTTTAATTCTTTTATTTTCAGTACTCTCACATGATTATTCTCCAAAGAGGTATTTTTGAAGAATGCCGTACCAATAAATTAAGAAGCCATAGGAAGCTCTACTACCAGCTTTCTGAATGATTTTATAATAAAAATATTTGAGAATTTCGTTCATATCTAAATTTTATAATGCAATTAAAAAATATTTTCGTGATTCGAATTACAAATCCATTTTAAAATAAATGCTTTTAAGGAATACCATTTAGAAAATTTTAAAAAGCAAACCAATACAATGAAAAAATATAATAAAAGATTAAGAGAAGAAAAAAAAGGATCTTTTTAAATTTTTGCTCCAATATTATTTTCTTATTAAAATTATGATAAACACACGTTTATACACAACACATCACATAAATACCACATAGGTATAAGTATGTATGTACATTATAGATATTATAAAGAATAAAATTATGTGTGTTTTTGAAGTTTTTCCATTTTTCTACAATAATTTTATTAAACAAATAAAATAAATTTTTTGAGACCAAAAACAAGCCCTAAAGCAATAATAATATTTTAAGAAAAATCTTTTGTATTCAAAATAAAACTAAACAGAATTAAATTTATTATAGTATAGGTAAGGTGTTTTTGGGTAACAAAAAAAAAAGTTGAAATTATAATTCCACATTTCATAATATTTTATAGATTTTTATAGGGAACTTTAAGATTGAACGTGTTTTGTAATATTGTGTTTGAAAACAAATAGAATTCTTGAAAAAATTTCCAAAAACTTTTATCACAAATTAAACTAAAAATTAGGATATTATGAGGTTCCTAAGCGTGTTGAATTATTTAAACTTTCAGCAGCAACATTAGTCTTCGACTCACACTCTTCATTTTTGTTAAAGTAAAAAAATTTTTTCTATTAAACTGAAGTTGTCAGTAATTTTTGAATGTTCTCTCTTTGCCATGTATGAAAAATTGCAAAATTTTTAATTAGAATGCAAAACGCCATGACCCAACTTTAGCGATATTTAAGAACATAAAACACACAAAGTCAACTGGCATCCTTAGCAGCTTTAAAGACCATAAGAGACACAAAAATTCAACTAGCATATTAAATCAATATTTAAACGGGATTCTAATTCGTAAGGGCTCTAAAATCAAAAATTGAATTTTTGTGATCCCCATTGGATATTGAAATCATCGACTTAATACTGGAAAAAAATTTCTCATTCTGATTTTTCTGCAGCAAGATGCTGTTAAAATTTTAAATGAATTAATGACTCAGATCTTCCTTAAATGGAAATTTCCTAGAGCGAAATACAATAATATGAACATGGATTGTATTTTACGCGAATTTTTAACCAATTTTCCATATGGAGTCATTGTAGCCCCTTTTTCGGCTGAAAAATGTGGTAATTATTTCTGTTAAAATTCAACAAGTTGACTATTGAAGATCAAAAATTCCGCAACGTATGTAAAACTTCCTAATTTGTTTGCTGTTGTTTTTCAAAATTTTAAAAAAATTGAACCGGAAAAATATTTGTAACAAAAATTTTGCTAAAATTGCAAACTTTTAGGCGTGAAATTTCACTCATTCTTTGCGAAAGGTGACATTATTATTATAATTTTTTCGTTTTCATTATTTTAAAGAAAAAAATTTTACATATCCTTGATTTTCTGTCATACAATTGTTACAATTTGTATAAGGCAAAATTTTGTATAAAAATTTATTCCTTCTTACTTACATATTTTATTGTATGCTATTCTTTTCTTTTATTTTGCTTTTCACTTGTCTCGAATTATTCATAATTGGAACTTCTTATGCTTAAAAAAAATTTCATATTATACTTTTGGTGTGTAAATCTTGTGAAAATTGTTTTATAAAACTCTTTAACAGTTTGTAACACCTTGAATGTAGTATTATATAGATGATAAGGTACAAGGGTCTATTATCCTTTTTCTTAAGTGATTCTTTAATATAACATACCACGAATTAATAATTTTGCAAGAATCACGAGTTAAATTTTGGTAGAGTAAGCTTATGATGGGATTTTAATTCGTTTAAAAATGGATGGTAGTTAAGCTAACCCGGAAAGAGTTTAGCAACTGTTATTAAATCTGGAGATGACCCACAAACTCATAAAGTTTTGGCATGCATAAATACTAGACATTTACAATTTATATTATGGTAGAGTTGTACCAAATTTCCGAGTGTTGTCAAAGACAATACAACACTTTTCTCAGTTTGTATTCTATGATCTTATATATTTTTATTTTTCATAATAAATGGTGTCGCGACAAAGGAATGAGACAAACTAAAGGAGAAAGAATGGTATTTAATGGTTACTTTTTTTTTATTTTTTTATTTTTTGTTATCTCACTGTTAAAATGAGGGAAAAGAAAATTATTTATGCTCATATGACATTCATGACACTTACTTCCTTTTCATAAAAATCATCTCGCATTTCTCTTCTGCTTTCTTTCTGCTTCTCATTCTACTTTATTATTATTATTTACAAAATGTATAATTTAAACGTTTCGCTTACTTTACTTATTTTTTGTTGATTTTTTTCACGGGAAAATGAAGAAAAAAATTTTTTTATTTCTTTAGGTTCTCTTATGTCGCATTGCTATTATGGTATAAATATATGTATGCTTTGAATTTGGTTTATGTATTATGGGAATAAAGGCTGGTTAGTGGGTGAGTATAGAAAAACACATAAAGTAATTTCCAATTTTTGAAATGCAAGGAATTCGAGTTAATGAAAATTTTGGCATTCGAAAAGAGTTTGCTGTTATACCTATGCATTATTTGTAATTTGGAAGCTATAAAACGTATTTGGTCATTTGGTATTCGCATGATACAATAAAAATATTGAGTGGATCACGTTATTGGATTTTAGATGAAACATGTAAATTTAAGCAGCTTAATATATGTATTTGATTAATACATTCCTACCTGGAATGCACAATATTTGAGTATTAAAAATGTGAAGCAAGTACTGAGTGTAACACTTTTTCAGATACACAATGTTCTGAAGCGGAGGATGAAATTTCAGTTTTAAGTTTCATTGCGAAATTTTCAAGTCGGTAAGTACGGCAAAAACTTTTTATAAGCATTAATTTTTTAAAACGGCAAAAATTTAGAATATAAGAGTTAGGGACGAGAATGATGCAATATGAAAAAGAAAACTGTAATTTTTACTTTCACTTACTCTGATTTTTTTGTTGCTATTTATAATATAAAAGGGTAAATTTTATGGAAGGACAAAGAATAATTTTGTGAATTAATTTTGATTTCTTTTTTGTTTTTTTTTTCTTTCTCCTACTTATTTTATATTCACTTATATTTTCTATTTCAATTTGTGAGGTTAAAATTGAATTTAAAATGTAAAAGAGAAATGTGAATTTAAATAAAATGTGATTTTAATATTCAAATAATATGAATTTTAAATGCATAAGCACACATGCCCACACACATTGGTGTTTGTTATAAATAGGACCTATGTTATTAAAATAGCACCTACTAATAACGTAGGTGTATATTTTTATATGCCGGTAAGCCAATTAACGAAATTCTTGCAAACAAGTTAATTAATATATGTGGTTAAATAAACAAAATTGCTATTGTTTCGGAAGAGATAAGAGCTAAAAGAGTCGAGTATACTAGGTACAAAGGAGTATATTTTATTTTGTTAAAATATCGTTATATATATGTACAAATATGTTGAAAATGTATATGTACTTTAAAATAAGAATTGCAAGGAATAGATTGAATAAATTTCTAAATAAAATATTGTATTTAAAAATTTTAATGAAATTTTAGAAGCACTTGAGGCTTTCATGAAGTAAAGAGGCTGGTTTCGATTTAATAATGTGATATTTATATATTGTGATTTGCAATCATAATCCAAAGAACCTTTTGAATAAAAATAATTTAATGAATTATGCCTCCAGCAACCAAGAGGATGTAAAGTAATCCATCGCTTAAAAATTTATATAAGAGAAATTAATTCGTCTATTTTGGGTTCTTTATAAAAACAATTACGTTTAGCGAACCTAAGTGACTTATGGTGAGAAAAAGGATTCAAAATTTTTGGAAAGGAACTTTTCTATATCGAGGTAGGTTTGTCTGAGGTTTTACTGTAATTTAAAAATACAATCGTTTCTGTTGAAATTTATGAACGGGGAGATAATATTACGATCCAGTATTTGCGAGAGAGCATAATATTACGCTATATTTTAAAATAAAAGTCCGGCAAATTAAATGGGAATAAAAACTTCCAACGAAATAATATTTTTAGCTAATACGAAGGTATTTTCCATTTATTCGGTTTTCTTACTGACATTTTTTTGTAGTTGAAGCCATTATGACAATAATTTTACTTACGTAATTACAATTTATTAAATTATTTGAATTTTGTCGGAAATTACAAGTGACATGACCAATGTTACATTGTTCCTTTCAAATTAAATTCAGCATTTACTGAAAATGAATTTAGTATGTTTCATTCAAAAATTTTCTGAAATTCCTGCGCAAAATTATCTGTTGTACCTTAAATTTTAGGCTTTAACATATTAGTCCTTGGATATAAGGAAAATTTAATTAATTAGTTTTTCTATTTAAAAACAATAAACCTTTTTTGCGTTGAAGGTCTTGTAATATTCAATACTCCATTAAAAACCATCTAATACACTCATATCCAAACCTAATTTAATCCTATTTACACTATACCCTATTGATTTTCATATACAATCAAATTACATTATTCCACAAGCATCACGATTTATTCGCAAAAAATCTTTTAGTTTCATCTGAAAATTTTAATCCCAAAAAAAAAAAATCCATAAACTTCATAATCTATTCAAGTAAATCTAAAATTACATACACACACACACTCACAAATTGATTAACTTAATAAAACATTATTAATTTAAAAAGCAAGGAAAGTGAAAAAAGGGCTAATCAAAGCATAAAATTTTTACACTTTAAATCTCTTATATATATATATATACAAAAAAAAATTGTTAATATTAGCAACAAAATAATATTAGCATAGGTTAAGTTTTTCAAAAAAAAAAAAAGGTCGAAATTTGTGGTCAATGGATATACGTTATTAATATACATTTTATGAGTACATGTATATGTATATGTGTATATGATTATAGCAATTTTTATCCATTATTCTAGCAATGCAATAACCATTAACCGTATATATGCAAAAATATTCACAATAATTATATTACAAAATATATAGGTATATACCCAGTAACTTGTATTTATTTCATATTGTACATAGTATATACAAGTATTTTCATAGTGTATTTAAGGACATACATAGCTGTATGACCATATAGTAAAGTTATTCTTAAATTATTAATGGGTACACATACATTAAATCTACTTAATCTTAAAAAAAAAATCCCATTGTCCTATCGTATGTGCCGTAATATGAACAATATACCTGTTATGTGCTATGCAAATATATAATATGGTTATAGAATATTATATTTACATCAATATAGAGTACAATTTAATGGCATAGAGGGACTTTGTCTTTTTTCCTGGTTTTTATGATATTTTACGTTCTAAAAAATTTCCGCATATGTGTTTTAACATCATATTATTTTCTTCTTATATAATGAATACCTCTATTGTATTTTGAGTTTATGTATATTTTGCATTATATATAACATTTATGTAGAAGGGACGTCATACACATTGAATAATTTTATTTTTAAATAATATATGAACAATATCTTCCCTATATAATATTTTCATTTCGCATTATGAATTTTCTTTGAATTATTTTGTAGATATTTGCAAAAAGTAAATATTAGAAGGATATTTGAGGATTTTTATTTATTTCTTATTATTATTCAAAATAATAAAATAAATTTTATACAATAAATAAAGTAGTAGATCTACATTATTAATAAAATGTGTAGGCACTAGACAAAAAAGAATTTTTTCATACATACAAAATTATAATAAAATTAAAATAGAGAAAATGCAGAAAATGTTTATAAAAATAATAAAAATAAGAAGCAAGATATAAAGGACAAGAATCACAAAAATTAAAAGAAATTCTAGAATAAAGATAAACAATTTATAGGAAAATAAAAATCCTAGAAAATAACGGTATCATAACAAAATTCTCATGGGAATTCTACATTTAAAATATTATCATATAACGTGTCTAATGCTTTTTCAAAATTTTATATTTTGTTTATCGAAAAGATTTCCTTATTATTTTGTAGACGACATAATTTTGTATATCTATATTATGTATTTTAAAATATCCTTACAGAATGTCCTTAAAATTCCTTTATTTTTTAATAAAATATTCATATTTTTCCATACATATTAATATATATTAAAATATACGCAAGCGTTATAGTTTCTCGTATTATATCGTATATAAAACCAACAAACATACATACATAAAGTATAAAACAAAAAAAAAATCATAACATTAATAACAGAGAATAAATTTAATCTAAAATGCCAGTTGGGTTAAAAGAGTAGAAAAATTATATTGAGAAATTCAGAAATAGAGAGAGAATTTAGTTGGAGGGAATAATAATAAAATGAGCGCTACAAAATAAACGTGCAACATTGAAATTTTATCCAGGTGAGATTTTTATAGTAGGTGTAAAAAAAAAATAAAAAATTTGAAAAAAAAATAAAATGAAACGGTAAAATTTTTCTGTTCCCATAACGGTAAGAAAATATTTCTCCACTATTATAAATTCCATATTTTTACGGTATTCTAATCATAGTCTCCTTAAAAATGGAAAATATTCCAGTACCCATATATTTTTTTTGAATAAAAATTTTACTTATATTTTAAACTGAAAAAAAAAATTGGAATATTTCAAAAAGTCTCCAAAAAAAAATTTTCCTGTGGAGACTTTTATAAATTTTTTTTTTTTAAATTATTTACAAAATTTCAACAACACATTGTAAAGTGCGCATATTCCATTCAAAAGCATAAGATATACATACCTTCATATTGAATTTCGAGATTATAGAGTTGCTCATAAATTTTTAAATCGTTCGTATTTTCGTGTTGCTGGAATTTTAATATTTGCTGAGAATCACATCCAATTGGGGAGATAAAAGCTGAGAGAGAAAATAAAAGGCAGGAAATAATGGAATAAAAACAATAGTATAAGAATTTGAATAAGTGTAAGGGGGCATGTTTCAGAAAAATTTTTGCAGTAGAAAAAAAAATTTTCTTGGAAAACAAAAAAAAATTTTTAAATATTTCTGAAATTATTATGTCAGAAAAAAATTGTTCTTTTAATATGACAAAAATCAAAAGAGAACGAAAATTTTTACTTCATTTAATCAGAGTGTTGCTGAAAATATGAGAGAAATTTAAAAAAGAATACAATGAGAGCAAAATATGAGAAAAAATTTATTTTATTTATTAGCATTTTTATAACAATTATGTACGCATATAAATATTCATATATATGGCATATAATATTGTAATATCTACTGCATAATATAAAATATTTAAATATTTATAATGTTATACATAGAATTATATTGTAGAGCAAGTATGTAAGAATATTTCCACATATTGTACAAAAAATTTGTACGTACCTATTGTAATTTTTCGAAATTTTTATATACATACATACACGCAGATATAGATAGTAACATGTACCTAATGATTGTGTTGGCTAGTATGAAAAAGGATATTTTTTATATCAATATAAAATTTATATGTGCGTTTGTGTATATAAGCAATCGTATATAAAACATATTTTTTCTCTTGTTGTTTGTGTTGTTGTTTTTTCTCTTGTTTTTTTTTTTTATTATGGGTAGGTATAATGAATTATAGTCTCATCCATGAATATTTTAGTTTTACAGTCAATTTAAGCAATTTGTTAACGTTAGTAGTTCTTATATTTTTCGATTTTATTATTTTGCTTTTTTGTGTTATAGTTATTATTTTTCTTGTTTTGTACAGTTATATTCTTATAATTTTCCTTAGCAAGTACTGATAATATTTTTATAATTTTTTTTTCATATTTTTCTTTTTCTAGTTTTTATTTCACTTTACCGTTATAAAATATTTGTAACATTTTCATTTTGCTACTTGTACATTTGAAATGAAGGATTGATACTGACATAAATGGAATATTCTTATACAATATACGAGTGTATAGATGTATGAGCATACATAAGTTCACAATAATAATAATAATGCCTATATGCTATGAACTATGATGTTATTATGAATAATATAAAGTATAAATGTATGTACAAACAATAATATAACAAAAAAATAATATTATATACATAAGTAATATTTTTTTGTAATGAAAATTGCAATTCATACAGAAAACGTAGCGTATATAATATGAGTATATGATAGAGAATAACAAAATAGGGTTTTCATTCTTCTCGTTATTTTTTTTTTTATAATATTATGATAGAAAAACAGAAAAGGAATATTATAAGGAAGATGGAGGGCCAATAATAATAATAATAATGAATTACAGTTACAGCTGATTCAGAAAAATTCATATTTTATTTATTAAAATTGCTTTTTATTTACATATACATAGATGTATGTATTTTTATATCGTTATAAATTATTCGTAACCAAATATAATTGTGCATGTAGATGAATATACAAGCTTATACCCTTATATAGTGTAGAGTAATATTTATAAATTTATTTATAATATTAACATGCGGTTTATTCATAATATTTATGTAGATATACAATAGGGTTAATATATTATATATGTAATGGCATTAATATGTATGTTATTCGTACATATTGTATGTAAATTATTCAATATTATAAAATATTATGTTTTATAATTTTGAATACAACAACCGATGTAAGTACAACTGAGTGAATTATAAATTTTATTGTAATTTTTGTTCTCTATATTTACGCTTGTTTTTCTCTTGTATTTTTGCTGAATCACAATAATTTTTACAATAATTTTTTTGTAACTCTGCACTTGTATAACCTACATATATAAAGAGTAAAATATTTAATTGAAATTGTTAAATTTTTTTTTTTTTTTTGATTTTGTTTTGTGTTTTTTTCTCTGTCAATTTGAGTATATTTACGTTTAACATATGCACTCAACATATAGTACCTTTGTTTATACAGTAGAATTCAGAAAAAATGAACGAGAGTTGATTTCAAATTTTGTTGTGATTAAAAATGGTACTACCGTCTTGTTCTTTAAATCATAATTTGGCTAACTATTCAGAAAAAGAGTCTTGTGTATAAGGCGTACATGCAATCAGCCTGATGTTAATATAAATTGTATTATATGATGTGTTTGATGTCTATTTTATAATCACAAAAAAATGTTTAAAGTCAAGCCTAGCCTTTAATGTTATACAAGGAAAATTTTAATTTCCCAAAAAAGGATGAAAACAAATTAAACGAATAAATTCTACATAAAATTGCCATACAAAATTGTCATCATTTACTTAGGAGAAAGAAGGGGAGAAGAACTGTTAGAAGCTATTAGAATTTGAACCGCATCAGCCTAAGAAAAATTAAAAATTAAATTTCGCACTAGCTAGAAGTAATTTTCGGCTGAATGTAAGTGTGATTTACAATATTTAATTAACAATCAAGTTGGTTTTGTGAATTACACAGCTCGTTTTCAATTCGTCTTCCATCTGATTTAGAGTTGTAATACCAGTTAATTGATTACATTGACACAATTTTTTCGAATTTTGTCCGATTTATCTAAATTTTACTGTTAATATTCTTTAATATTATATTTTTTAAATGAAAATATAAATTTAATATTAAGAAAATATGAAATATATAATTTAAATAATATGAAAAGTATGTAGACCTATGTATAAAAAATATTAAATTTCTTTCACTTTCTCTGTTTCCTTCTCTTTCTCTATCACTCGCTCTCTCTCTTCTCTGTGAAGATCTCATTATAATAATAATCGTTAACATCATCATCATTGCTTTGGTTTCAATTTATTTTTTTCTTTTAAATTAGTAAAAGTAAAATGTAAAAAATTAAAAAAAAAAAAAATCCTTACAATAATAGTTCTGGAAGAAAATAAAAAAAAAAATTTATTTGTGAAACGTTTTTTTTTTTCTTGCTATTTTTCACAAGGAAATTATTAAATTTACTCTGTGCAATGGGATAAAAATTACTAGGTTACTGGGTTCATTCATTCTTCATATACCGATTAATTCTATGTGCATTTTATCCTCCAGAATCTCGGTGCAATTTTTGTTTTTTGTATCCATTTTAGAACATTTTATGATAGGATATGGAATGTTGCAAAACAGAATGCTTTAAAATTTAAAATGAAGTAAGAAATAAGTGAAAAATTAAAAAAAAAATAAAAATAATATAAAAATTTACAGAAAACGTATAAAATTATGGGCTTGCATTAAATTAGCATTTAAATTTAAATTGAGTTTTCATTTTTTTTCAGATTTTTTTGTTATTTCAACTTTTCAGTTGACTATTTTTTTTATAATTTTTTCCCTTTATGCATAAATTGCAATTTAAATTTATAAATTTATTTAATTTATTGAAGAATATAAAAAATAAGAATTTTTATGCTGTAATTTTTCATATTTAAATTTTGTTTTTAAAATTTTCCTAAATATAAAAAAAAATTCATTTTTTTAAAATGGCTTTCAATGGAAATGGTTTTTGAATGGAAACTTGGAACTAATCAATGTTAATTATTGTCCTTTAATGTAGTTCCTGATTTACAAGCACTTTATCGCGATATAAACATTTTTTAATGATCCGATAATTAACGTAAATTGGCCTTCATATAGGCTAAAGTGCTATAATTTCGTAAATAATAGATAACTCACTCTTATATTGGTCGAAAAGTGGAAAATGTTTAACTCATTTGACGATACTAATGCATTTATACATTTCTTGGAAAGAAAAGTTAAAAAAAAAAGTAAAAACCCCTAAAAGTATGCAATTTTTATTCAACTTGAATTTCATTATTTCAATAAAATAAGATCCATTAACACTTAAAATGTTTAACAATTTCAAAATTAATAAAATTTTTTTTAAAAAAATGAAGATTATTGGACTTTATTGTGTCAAACGCATTGATTTTCTGTTAAAATTTTCATTATTATACACGATCTGCATTAAGAATAAAATTTTATAAGAATATGAACTTAAAATTTTTTGAACATGTTTGAAGATGGCTGAAATTGAAATTATTTCGGAGTTACTTTTGCGCACTACAATTCCATTTACTGTAATTTTTCACTTCTACACTACAAATTTCCATAAAAAATTTTTACTAATTACCAACAGTAACTTTCTATTATAGTTACAGTCTTCCCGAAAATTCATCCAAAACCTTAAAATTCGAGTTCATATATAATAATTTTTTTTTTTTAATTAACCATGTCCAAAAATATTTTTTTATTATTTACATTTCACTCTCCAAACAATTTCATATTGAGTAGGTTTTAACCTTTTTGTTTATAAAGACCATTTATAAATAAGAAATCTTAAAGAGAATCCTTAATTTGAAGGACTATTATAATGTTATATTATGAACTTGTAACGGAATTTCATGCTCACTTTTATACTCTTCATTTACTAAAAAATCTACCTGTATATTGTAATTATGTACATATTAATAAATTCTATAGAATTTTATTATGAATCAAAGAAAATTACTAATAAAATGTGTAGGTAGACCTAAATTATTTCCAACAGGATAATAAGGAAAGAAGAGTGAAATTGGGAATTTTTTTTTTCTTGCCTGTAACACAAAAAAAAATTAAATGAAAAGTAAAACGAAAAATAATAAAAAATGCAAACCAAAGTGAAATTATTTCAAGTTTGTTTTGATACCTTGAAAAGGATTGCATTTAAAAAAAAAAAAAAAACTAAAAGGATCTAAAAAAAAATTTATTTTTAATATTTTATGTTCTTTTGATGTTTTATGATAAATTAAATTCATTTATCAGTCTGTTTTTAATCTTTTTTTTTTCTTAGGTAATCCTTATTTTATAAAAATAATGTTGATGTAATGAAGAATTTTAAGAACTTAAGGATTAAGAATATTTTGTGGGAAATTTTTTTGGTGGGCGTTCAAAGAAACGAAATGAAATAAGATAAACGAAAAGAACAACATACTTTAAGTCTAAGGTTTTTGGAATTTTGTTATATTTTTGTTTTCTTATTCAAAAATTTCATTAAGATTCTAAAATAAATAAGAAAAAAAAAGACTATAAGTAGAGTTGACCATGTCAATTTTGTCATTGCCCTGCGAATGATTTATGTTAAGTACCGAATGTTTACAGGCACACTGTTTCACACACACTTCTAGTTTTTATATGTGTAAAGCTTATATACATATATTGTATGCGGCAGTTACCACATCGATTCATACTAGCTCGAACAAATTTAATTGAAAATAATGGCCATATTACCATAATTTCAGAACGGTTTTGAATGCCAAATTTCGATTATATAACTTCAACAACTTCTGAGATATAGTCAAATAGTTTTTGTAGTTGGATGGGAGCTACTTTAACCATTCTCTCGATCATATGCAATTTAAATAGGATTCTGGCATTTGCTATTACAAAATTATTTGGAAAAAAATTTGGCCAACTTAGTTCAATTAGTTTTCCAGTTATCACTAGAAGGTACGGGCAGACGGTAACATATATAGCTAAATCGATACAGAATTCGACGCTGATCAAAAATATAAACTTGAGTCTATATCTCAGACCATTATTTCATAGTGTTACAAACGATAAGGCAAATTTATTATACCCTTCGAACATATGTTCGTACGGCTATAAAAATATGAATTAAAACTAAAAAAAAATTTTTAAGTAAAATTTCAAATTTCTTTTTTTTTTGCTCTTTGGCGGATTTTTAAAAATATTTACTAGAAATCAAAAGAATTTTTTATTAATAAATAGAATTGAAAATAAGAATAATTTAATCAAAGTTGTTTTTTTAATATTATAAACTTTTATACTTAGAGTTAAAGTCAAAATAATCAAGGTTAGAGTAAGTCTGAAGTGAACTGTTATAAAGTGTTTTTATAGAAATTATTTTTCTTGTTCTTTTGGTATTAATTTCGATTTAAAAAAACAAAGGTCCTGTTTTGAATAAATTTTCATCGTTCTTTGTATTAAGTGACTACAAAATTTATCTTTAATTTTTCAATGGCATGAACTTAAATAACATGATTATGAACTCATTATGTATATGAATCTTAAGGGTGTGAACTATGAAGTGCTTATAGGAATGGAAAATAATGAAAATCAGAAATTTAAAAGTAGAACCAGTGGTTACCATAGAAATTTATAAACTACCCATTATCACAATTATTATTTTCAATTATTTTGGAATCCGTATTCAAAACAATACCTGTGATTTCTTTATTTACATGTTCGATTTCAATTCAGTATTGAATTTATATTTTAAACCGTCACACAAACATTCTTCTTTAACCTTATTTCAATTAATTTTCTTATTTTTTGTGTATAGGCTTGAAAATTAAAAAAGTTTATTTCAAAAGTTTCAAATTTTTTTGTCTTTTATTCATACAAAAAAAAAAAACTGAAATAGAAAAACAAAAAAATTTTAATGTGTTAATCTCTAAAATAAATCCTCAGAACCCTTAGAATCCTTTTTTGTAAGAAAAAATTGTAGAAGAAAATTTTGATTATTGTATGAAACAAAAATTTCTTGTCTCTCTGTTGTACTCTAAACTCGCCTACTTTTTTTTAATTTTATTGCGAATTTGAAAATTTCAATGACTATAAATTGGTCCTCATTCTTTCGCATAATTGATTTCCTATTCTTCTATGTTATAATATAATAGTGTTTTTATTGTTATATGTGTATAACAATAAGTGTGAGAAAGAGTTTGTGTGAGAAATGATTTTTTTTTTTGAGGAAATATTAAAGGAAAACCATAATTTAAAGTACAAACAAAAAATATTTTCAAAAGATTTTGTTAACTTATGAGTGAGGGTGTTGAATTATCAATTGATTGAGAAAATATTCAAGAATAATTTGAAAATAATAATTTTAAATATTGATTCCACTTTGTGCCTTAAGTTAATGAAAAGAAACAAAAGCGTACATGAAGGTTTAGAGCAAAGGTACGAGTTATTCTAACAACAATATTGAAGCTTATGAATTTTATCAACTAAAGTTTGGGAAATCAACACAATATTTATACTATATTTTAATTCGGCATGTTCAGAGCAAAAATACTGTTAAATAAAATTAAATATAGTTCTCTGAGGGCTTCTGGCCTGCAATTAACAATAATATTATATTATTGATAATTTTACCCACATAATTGAAGCTATTTTAATACGTTCTATCTTAGAAGTAATTGTTTTTGCATTTCATATTCACAATGAGTTAGTATCTATTCAATTACAATTCTCAAATCGACCATTAAACACTTTATATGAAATTATAATATCGTAGCAGAGACGCGAACCGCATTGCTTGTCTAACATGAAATTCCTTCAATTTTATGTCGAAAATCTATTACAAATGGAAATTTTATTTTTCAATAATGAGCACAAAAATATTAATAATTATAAAGTAAAATTTCATATACGAATATTAAAATTTTTATTATGGAAAGAAAAAATATTTGCTAATATTACACATTTGATTTCAAAGGTTTTTGAACTTAACTAAATCAACACTCATAATATTGTCTATGTAATAATACTCTCATATTTTTACATACATAGCTACATGATTATTAAATAAACTCAAAAATTCATATAAGTATTAAGGATGTTTAAATATTGTGTTGTAAAAACTATATAGAGAATGTTAATTTAGTTGATAAAATATTTAATGAAATTCTTGCATAAAATTTTTTCTTTGCCTTATTGACTTTAAAAAAAAAGGCATTTTTAAATTTTTTAACAGAATACAAAAAAAAAAATAATAAAATTTTAAATTTGAACTCTTTTATTTGTAAAAGTTCACAAGAACTCAAAGTAAAAGGAATATAAAGCAGGTTTATGTCAAGGATTTTATAAAAAATATAAGAAAAACTGAAAAAAAAAATCAAATAAAAAATTTCCTTTTCATTTAAAAATAATTTTCATTTTGAACTCATATGAATTTTTGGTGATAAAGAATTTTGTAATAGGATTAAAGAATTTACATTTATAATATTTAAAATTGTAAGATCCAATCAGATACAGTAATGTTATTTAAGTAAAATACATTCGGTTCCTTTAAAATATTTTTATGATCAAAAGGCATAGTTTTTCATTCACCGACCACAAAAAACGAACGTAAGAAATCGGATGGGCTCCTGACGAGGGATATCGTCTAGCTTACGATAATTTACATGGGAAACTGGACGTTATGGTAGCATGAGGCTGGGCTGAAATTGGCCTTAAACACAACGTTTCGCAGCTTCCAGGAAATAGACAAGAAAAATACCATTTTTCACTATCTTTGCGAGTGTCCAGTTCTGTATTGGGCTAGACTGGTCCCGTTTCAAAAGCATGCGGGACGAATAGACCGTCTGTAATCACACACTCAATGATGGCCTCAATGAGTGACACGCTTTATAAGTGATCCCAAAATAGTGGTGACGAATTGGTAAATTTGTACTAATAGGAGTATGATGGACTTAGTGCACTGCAACCAAACAAACAACTATGGAGCCGAATAAGTTTCTGAGAATTTACTTAAGGTATATTATGTTAGAAGACAGGGTATTGAATTGCCAAGCTTTCTTAAAATATTATATTAAATGCAATTACTATATCCAATACAAAATTAAATTTATTTCGAACTTAATTTCACTTATATCATAATACCTAACACTAAATAGCAACTGCAATATCTTAACTTTCTTTTCTTTTGAGTTTCAGAAATTTTTCAACTTCTAATTTTTCTTGTGGGTATTGTGGGATTTCTTGTGAAGTTCAACTAAATCCCAATGTCACCGTACAAATTTAATTGCATTAAACAAAACCCTGTTAAAATCGCGTTACCCAAGTGTTAATAAAGAAATTTTTAGAATACCAAAAATTTATGAAAGTTGAATAAGCTTATTCTTAACAACAACCAAAAAATTATCCTTAAATTTTAGGAATCATTCTAAAATTTTTCTTGTTTTTCGCCTATTTTTTCAAATAGAATTAAAATATAAAAGTTGTCTTTATTTTCACACAAAACATAATATTTCCCTTGTATGCGTCTATCTATATTTCATTTGTATGCGTGTTATAGATGTGTGTACTGTTTATAAAATTTAGTGTTGTAAAAAATGAAGGAATGAAATAAATATTGATATTTCTGTTTTTTTAAATTAAAAAACTTTTTAAACGACTTTTCAAATATAAAATGAAAATTTTAGAAAGAGCGAAAAAGAGATTTCATTTTTGTTTTTTATTTTTTATTTTATTTTCTAAGCACGTGCATAAATATTATTGAATTTTCTTTTTTCAGAATTTTTCTTAAACAAATTTCGCAAATTATTTTCTTTACAATTTCATTTTGCATCTACTTTGTTTATTTAGAAATTTTATAGAATATTTTTTTTCTTTATTTTTATTTTGAACTAAGAAAAAGATATACAAAAATGAAAAAGTTTTGAGAAGAGGGCGCTGTATTTGTTAAATTATTATAATTGCTCCTCTAAGTAGGCAATAATCGTTCTCATTACGCGTTCTATGTAAATAAAATTTTTTTTTTTATGATTCCTGCAACATTTCTGTTTTTGTTTTTATTTTTTATAATTTTTTTTTTGTTTATTGATTTTGAAAATATATTTGAATTGAGGGAAAAACTTCAGGAATCGATATTCAACTTCAGTTGTATTAGATTTAATTTGTTATTAATAAAAAGTCTAGTGTAGTTTTCGGAAAAGTGATAATATTTAGATAATTATTAACTATTTAAAGAGTAAGAGTATAAAGTTGGTTAAAAATTTAATTAAATGAAATGAAATTTTTTAGTTTAATATTTAATTTTTGATTTCTCGTGTTTCCTGAAACTATTTGTATCCAATTTATAATTCAATTGAATTTTGAGAAGGAAGCTCCGATCATATTAAATTTTGAAAATTTATTGTATAACATAACTACTTTTAATAACAAAATAATTTTTTATGTTAGAAATAACATTAATTTAAGAATAACAATTCATAGTTTTATAGGTTTTCAGTTTATTGATATTATTTTTTAAGTAATACTGCAAAACTGTATTGCAAAATCCTTGCATATTAATTTTAAAATTTTCAAATATGACCTCCAAAAGGCAAGAAGGTGAATGAAAAATGTTCTATAGCAGATGAAATCTAACTTCGTACAATAGAGAAATCGAAAACGCCCAAAAAACTAATATTTGTTATATTCTTTCTCGAGATACAGCGGCGAGGCTACATAAACACTTAGTGAATACTGGCAAAGTTGAGGATTGAAAAAGAGCTGCTTGAATATATAAGTACTTAATTATTATTAATACGAATATTATAAGCCAAACTGTAAGTTTTTTTTTTTATATACACAATGAACTAAGGTTATTAGGTTATGATCAAAAATTTAATTTAGAAAATTTTAGTAGTTAGCTAGTAAGTATTCAATTTTAATTATTAAAATTCACAAAATTTTCACATACGACATATAGTATTATATTTTATTCAAATTTCGATATGTCAATCAAATATTTTCTTCACTAATTCTAATTGCAATAACAACACTTAGAGAATAGATTACAACTACTATGACTATTTAAATTCCAAGAAAAACTTCAAATATTTTTTTAATAATTACTTTTAAAACTTTAAACAATGGCAATAATGTAGCTACTTTTTCGTAAAATAATACGACTATCCTATATTAGACACTATATATTATTATCTATGTAATCTATATATTCGGTGTATAACAGTAAAAAACATTTTAAGAAAAATAAAAGTATTTTCCTTTAAAACTTAAGATCCAAATATGTTTTATAGCTATGTAAGAACAAAAAATTTTTTTATGATAATTTATGATGAAAAATAATTCTAAAACAAAAAGAATAAAATATTTAAGTATACACACATACAAATTCTAATACACACATATCCACTCTAATATTTATACTACAAATCTAAAAATGTAAAAATTTTAAAGTTTTTAAGGAAAAAAGCATATTTTTCTCTCTTTAATGTTCGAAATTAGCAAAATGCCATAAGAAGAAGAACAAGAAGAAAAATAATAAATTGAAGTTAATTATCCTTAAGCATTATAATTTAAAGTTTTTCTTCGTCATTTTCTTTTCTTTATAATTTTTACGATTGAAATATTTTTCTCGTATATTCATTCGTTATTATTTTTTGTAATAAATACGCGTAACAATTTCATTTTAGAATTTTTGGTAGGTTATGAACTTGAAAACTTTATTCTACAGCCATTTTGAAAATTTTTTTTTGGTAATAATAAAAATGTAAAATTTTTTATAATGAAATTTTGAAAATATTATTCGTTTTTTGGGTACGAAGAGAAATGACTACTCATTTTACAAAATATACATAGCTATTGGATTAGATTCAAAATTGATTTTCCATTTTTAATATCAAAAAATTTGGGAATTACCGGAACAGTGAAATTTTATACTATACCAAAAATGATAAGCAAATTAAGAATATTACTTGTGCCGGAAAAGTAGTAATTTTAATTGAAAGGAATTTAGAAGTCCGAAACAAGGCCTTTAACTATTTTGTTCTGACTAAAACTTTCTTTGATTCGATGAAACTGCGATTTCATAAGCAACACATCTGTAACTATTAATCTCCTTCCTAAATTTTAAGAAAAAAAATTGTCTGTAAACATTTTCAATTTAAAGATTTTGAAATTTAATCCAGAAATGCTTAGAGAATCTTAATCTCAAGAAAAGGATATTCGAGTATCTTAGGAGTGTTCGCTGGATTATTTTTCGAATAAAACTCTTGTAATTCACAAACGGTTTTTCTTCACTTAATTTTTTTTCAAAAATATATTTTAAGCCTGTATAACAGCTTCTTTTTTCCTTTTAAATAAAAAATGTTACCCCCTAAAAAAAATCTAAATTTTCAATTTTTTTTACAAAATTAAAAAAAAAATACGATATACATAAATACGATCAATTTAAATTTGATCAGTCCAACTCTGGGTTAACAAAAATTTATTTTATACAGAATAATATTCATTGTATAACAGTTACTTTTTTTTTTTATTCTTACTTCGCTCCTGGAAGGAGCATAAGGCTGGTGCACGATATTGTTGATAACCATGAACATCAGTTTCTTACGTCATTGAGTTTACTACATAGGTGACGAGTCTACCGTAATTGTATAACAGTCAGTAGAATAGAAAAACAGCTGAAAGGAACCAAATTTAAAAATTGCATTCTTTTTAATTGAATGGCTGAAATGAATGGATTTGATTCAAATCTTTTTTAAATATTTTCTCATTTGACGCTTCGCTTAATTTGATACTCAAAATTTAATGTCAAATTTTTAATACCATACGAAATTCATTAACAAATTCAAATTGAAGGAAACGCACAAAAAAAAAAATCAAGAAAAAAAAATTTTGTTTTTTACCAAAAAAAATTTCCTGTTTGAGAAAAGTTAAAAATTTTAACATTTTAGTAACAAAAATCAAAATAGAGCAGTTTATTATTTACAAGAATGAATCCGTTATAATGGCCATTAAATTTTTTTTCATTTGCTTATTTTTTAATTCTTGTTGATTTCCGGTACACAACAATTAAAGTACTCTGTTGTTTTTAAATGGTTTTAGAAATAAAAGAGAGAATTTGTAATTTCTCGCTCACAGAGAGCAATAGTAATTACTGAAAGAATTGTAGTGGATGCGTTACATTGTACACATTGTGTACTTCATTTTTACCACGTTTAAGTAGCGTATATAAAATCAGTAATACTGCGTTTTAAGACATTATTTTTGGTTATACCGCGTTTCTCTGTGGTTTGTCATCGAAATTTAATTATTGAAGCAAAAGCATTTTTAATAATTGAAATTGCTTAGCTTTTGTGTATGAACTCTTGCAATATACAAGCAGTAAAAAACTCTAGAACTTTTAAAAGTTAATTTTAAAAATTCATTAAAAATTTTTAAACCAAATGAAAATTGCTTTCAATTTTAAATAATTAAAATTATTAAGCTCTATAATACTTGCTTTCACTATTCTGAAGGACCTTACCTTCGCTTATTTAATGCTGCCTTTATCTCTACATGGAATAATTTCACAGATCCATAATTTTAAAATTTTCTCATTCTATATTGCCATTTCTGTAAAAAGGGCCGAGAACAAAATTGATTTTTGTGATGTTTTATGAAGATTTTGAATGAACTACTCTGTGCATTGTACTGTTTAAAAATTTAGAATTTCAATTAAAATTTTTTTAATTTTCGTTCATTGGCCTTTATCGTAAAACAAAATTATCTTCAGAAATTAAAATTTTATTGTAGATATTTTTAAAGAAAGTACCAATACTAACAAATTTATAATTGCTTGCTACAAATAAAATTCTGAAAATCTGCAATTTGAAGGTTAATTTAAAAGTCACTTAAAGTTTTCAAAAGCTTTAAGCCCTTAAGTATACAAAAGATTTTATAATTATTTTTTTTACATTTATGAATGTAAGTGATTGTGAACACAACACAAACACATTTAAACTACTAGAAATTTGTACTACAGAAATGTGATTTATGATTTTCATGTTGCGTGTGACTTACTTGAAACAATACAATAATTTGTAGAAGACAGTTTCTATTGTAATAATTGTCATAAGTGTCAAATATCAAAAAAAATTCTCAAATATTGTAAAATAATTCAGAACATTGTGAATAAATCAAAGTCAGTACTATTGTGCTTAAATTTTTTGTTATAAATGGAAAAACATTTAAAATTTAAGTAATGGACAATACACAATGGAATACTACATTGGGCCTATGTTCTGTATGTATGGGTAATGATTGAAAGCTGAAAATTCATAAAATGTGTAAATTCAGTATCTAGCACTAACTAATTAGTTTAAATGTAAGAAATTTAAGCAAGTGGAATTGGTCAAGGTAACAATAATAATAAGTTTCTAAATTACGATTATATACGTTTCATTTGCGATCTTAATACTGAGAATAATTTTGTAATGAGAATAATTTTGTTTAGCAGCAACGCTCCCTAAAATAATTATATTTTTTTTTCATATGGTCACAATATTTTCACAAATCGGTATATTATGTAGCAAGAGCTTATATTCTAACTGCCCCTCTCACACCAACAAGTATCACATCCTCTAACATACTTAAATAAATTATTTTATTCTTTTGATATCTACTCTCATTTACGCTTCTTCTTTTATAATGAAAAAACGCATTTCTCAAGGTTGCCTTTTACACATAATTCACCCTATATACACATAGACATTGTGCACTAAAAAAATATCTAAAGTGTTAAAAAGAATTATTTGGTTAAAAGGAACAAAACCCTTATACATTTTTAATACTTACACATTTTCTTATTTATATTATTACACATTATTATAGTCATATACACACAGAAACAAATAAACAAAACACTCATAATAAAAAAAATATTGTTGATTTGTCATGTGGAAAAATTCGATCAAGCATATAACGGACAAGAAAGAAGAAAAAAGGAACTGCGGTTCAACTCTATTGAACATTTTCATTCGATATGATTTGTGATTTTCCATTTTCCTCATTTTCAAATTTTTCTGTTTCTTTTTTTATTATTTTTCATTTTTCATCTTAAATTTTCTTCCCCCTTCAATTTTGTTTCATTTTTTTAACTTTTTATTATTTGTTTTTGTTTTCTTTTTTTCATTCTGTAACAAGGCCACAAGTGAACCGCCAGCCTTTATATGGTGGAAAAATAAACACCCTTTTAGTTATCTAGAAAAAAGAAAAAGGAAAAACCTTTAGTGAAGAAGCAAAGAAAAACATCAAAAGAATTTTTATACTTTTGAAAGCAAATACGAGAATAACAAAAAAAGAGAAAGAAATAAAAAAAGAACAAGAAAGAAAATGTGTAAAATTTTCGCACAACCCTTACACGAAAAACAAATAATACCGTTATCTTTGTGCGCCGATATGTAAACAGAATACCGTTATTTTTCTAATTTTTAATTTTTGACTTCTTTCACATTCAAAGAGGAATAGAAATAAGGATGCTCTCTATATGTGTGTTTTATCTGCTTTGGTAAAGTAACCACATTCTTTGCTTTCAATTGGATGATTTTTAAGTTATTTTTTTTTTTTTCATTAGAATTTAAGTATAAAATAATCTAAAAAATTTTGATTTTCATACACTTTTTAATTTTATAAGCGTCTAAAATAGTAAATTTTGTTTTTCACTATATTTTAACTCTAATGATAAAGGCTCTAATGATATGTGATTTATTCCAATATTTCTTATTCTTACAAGCAAGCTTCTCATTCTTTTATTGTCTGTCCACGTATAAGGACCTATTGTGCCCGTCCACCCCCTCCTGCTTTTGAGGCGGGACATACCTTACAACACACGCTCGAGACCCACTTTTGTGATAAACTCAAGTAACTTGTGATTGAAGACCCCGCATTCTTTAAATCAGTATTTCACTCCCGGTACTACACAATGCGTTTTACATTTTCATTTTACTCATTTTACTTTATAATTTTACTCACTCTACTCTCATTTCTCTTTTTCAAAATACAAATTTGCTAATTAATCTAAATTGTGTCAGAAAAGAAAAATATTTTTAATATTATTTGATTTAATTCGATAATTTTCATAAAATTTACTGGTATGACAGTAATAATATTAACATTTTAAATCACTATTCTCAAAAAATAGGTACATAATTTTATTTAAGTTAATTAATTTAATCTTTGACAAAGCTTTAAGCACTATATTTCAAGCTACATACTGCAACATTTACTTTAAAATTTATATTTACTTTTATGGCAGTAAAATTTAAATCCAAGTAACTTAATAATATTACTGTTTCATTAATTTTTGTACTAAAAATTTTTAATAAGGAAAAACATTTTTTCTGATAAAATAATAGCAGAATATTTTAACAATATTCAGTAGAATTTAGATGTACGACAACATCAACCTTTGGACAAAACTTTTACTAAAAGTTTATAAAAATGGTTAACAGCAATGCCTTTTCTAATCGAAACTTTAATCGTCTCTTTACAAAATTATTGTGAATTTTAATGTTGTTCCCGTAATTATCATTATCGATTTTTTTTCTCTCACTATACTTAATAAATATTTACTCTATATAAATATTATAGGTCTAAAATATCTAGATATCTATAGAAAATTATAATTGTAAAAAAAAATTTTTCCCTATAGAAAAAACTTTTTTCAAACTCTCTCTAATTTTCATCCCCATATTAATTTTCTACTGCATTATCTGCATTTCATTTTGATTTTTTTTTTCATTTTGCTTCTTCAATAAAAGTTATTATTAGAAATCACACTTAACTATTTGAAAAAAGGATAAAGTTTCTTCAAAGTTGGTGTCGTTTTGTAAATATTTGATATAACGGTATAACTTTTAATTTGATGCAGATTTTTAATTAATTTTTTGGTTTTCTCATTTTTTTCGTTTTTATTTTGTTTTTTATTTTATTGCCATAACACTCCTTAATCTAAAAGTCCAATTTTTTAGAAAATTTAAAAATTTTAGTAAATTTTTTTTTTCTGGAATTTTTTCTAGTTGCAATTTCAAGTTGAAGTGTGTTTAAGGACTTCCTTATAGAAAGTGAAGGAAAAAGGGAGTGGTCGGTACAATGACAATAATTGCTATGAAAAATTTGGAATTCCAAAAATATTAAATAGACAGTTGTTCTGGTTGATTCTTTTGCATTATCAATGAAAAACCACTGAATTTAATTATTTGATTAAATATGATTGAATAGGATATTTCGAATTTTCTTCCTTGAATTGTTCTAAGAATTATAAGGCTTTCAATATGCATAAAATATGCTGGGTGATTATAAGGTGGGCTGTAATTAATGTAGAATTTTTTCGAATAAGTTCACATTTAATATTCACTTTACGCTTATTATGTAAAATTTGCACGGTTCTGTTGTTTTTCACTAATCCAAGTATAATCAGTTTCAAAGGTATTGTTTTCAGATTTATTTTATTTCTCTCAGTTTCTCCCTTGGAATTTTTTGTAGCAAAATGCCTTCAAGTGAGGTATTAAGAGAGTCTGAAAGTTGAAAGATATGGGAATTTCAGCGATTGTATACTATCCTTAATTATCCTGAAATTCTACAATAAGATTAATTTTTTCGTATTAATCAAAACTTTACATTAAAATTAATTAATTTATAAAATAGTAGAAATTTTAGAAATCTGTTAAAACTACTATTAAGACATCCTTTTCTTAAACTCTAACATTTTTAATCTACAATTTTTTTTTTTAGTAAAATTATTAAATTATTAGAGCAAAAATTATAAAATATGCTTGCTTGCATATACAATATAAATTTATTTTTGTATTTTTCTCTTCAATTTTGAAAGCTAATAGCAACCACTTTAATACCAAACACTAATAATAATGATAATATCACTGATTATAATAGCAATGTTTGATGTATGTGTGGGTGTATGTTAAAGGAAAAATTATTATTTACAAACATGTAATAATAATATTATAAATTAAATATTAAAAATTATTACTTGGAGTTGTCAACGTAAATTCAAATGAAAAGCAAAAAAAAAAATAAATAAAACATTTTAGTAAACGTTTCCAGGTTGAAAAATATTTTATATTTTCCTTACTTACCTTGCTTTTCTGTTGTTGTTCTTCCTGCTATCCTCTATTTCATATAATAATAATAATATGGTGGAGGATGATGTAATGTCTTCTTTGTCATATATCTATGTATATTTACGTACATAATTTTATTTTAAAATAAAGTTGTCCCTTATATTTTAAAAATTATTTTGAATGTAAAAATGGTACATGATGCATAGCAAAGGCACGTATTTCCTTTAATATAAAAAAAATAATCAGAAGAAACAAAATGTAAGGTACTAGGTACTAGCAAATAAAATATTTCTTTTCCCTGAAATTTTATTTTATATTTTCTTTTTTCTGTTTTCAGTTGAAATGAATTATGCGATTACATATTAGCGTTTGTTGCGGTATTTGTTTACTCATATATGCTGAATGTTATATGCGCTATCATCCTTATATGTAGAAGATTTTCCATTTTCCACCTTCCATTTTCATAATGTTATGTATGTTATGTACCTTATATGATAAAGACGTACAGTAACGCATTTATTGAATTAGAAATCAAAAAAAAAATGGAATTCTTTCACATTTATGATGGCTTTCTTAAAAAAAAAACTTGGGCTGGAAATTTAGAACTTATGTTACGAGTTTTTATAATATTGTAATTGCTTTCATGGGCAATTTTTATGACAATTACATTCGGAACATTAGAGTTTCGGCTGCCATTTAAAACAAAATTTGATTTCCCTACATCTTTATCCAAAAAGCTACATCTTTTACTCAAAAGGCTTTGAATTCTTTAAAATAAATTTGGCGAACTTATATAATTTTAATAAATTGAATTCTTCAAACATTTATTTATATAGTTCCTAATTTAATGTACATCAATTGAAATGGTGTTAAGTAGTGAAATTTCAGTTTATTCGTCTAAGGTTAAAAATAAATTTATCAAGAAGTTGAGCATAATAGAGGCATCGAATGAAATATAAAGCCAAATAATTAAAAGTAAACTAGATTTTTTTAAGCAAAAGAAGATTAATAAAAAAATTTATCGGAAATCTTCAATCTATTCTCCTTCAAAAGACGTTAATGACATCAATAATGTTATCGATTTTTGAATAGCGCCTCTCGTTCGCCTAAAATGCTCATCACCTCAAATTTTAAAAAAGAAACTTCTTAGTTCTGATAATTATGAGTTTCGTGTACATGCTTCATAAGAGCAAAATAACAAAATAAATCCGAGGGTCACTATAAATTTTAATCCATCCTATGTAAACTTGCGAATGATTTTCAACAAAAACGTGCCATATTAGAATTTTTTTACAAATGTCATTTTGAAATTTTTTTAACCTTCAGTAACACAAATTCAGTTTTAAATTTTCCAAGTATCACTAAATGTATACGAGCGTACTGTCATTTCAATCATAATACATGTATACATGTAGGTGTACGATTGAAATTTATATAGGTATATATTGTGTGTTTACTCAAAGTCTGTTTACTCTTACTTACTTATTTTTTCTTTTTTCTTTTTTATGTGTGTGCGGTTATATAATAAATTCATGATAAATGGTGTGAGAGGTGAAGATCTCTCACCCTCTCTTTCATTCTCTGAAATGTCTTTATTATTTTTATATCATTTTGTTTACATAACGATACTATGAAATGGTATATATGTGTGTCATTTTAAATTATTTATATAGGTACATTATTATATAAAATGCCATAAAATACTAAAATAAAATAAGGAATTTAAGAACTGAGTTCCACCAATTATGAGATACCTTTTATAAAATTTGTTAAAGTTATAGAATACAAAATTGCAATCGTTCGTAAATTAGAAAATTTGAGCTTGGTTTTGAGAAAATTTATGCCTCAGTGTCTTATAATTTTAATTATTTCAAATTATTTGTTATTTATCAAAAGCAAGGGTGTAATTGTCATAAAATAAGGATAGTTTTCATTCAAAAAGGCTGGAGAGTAACTTTTCGAATCCGAATTCACAAAATAATTTAAAGAGAATCCAAAGAAAATTTTTACCATTTGAATTCGGAGTTCAGAATTGGAACAAATTCAATTTTATTTTCTCAAATTATCGCTCATATGAGAATAACATTCGCTAACCTACTAATTGCTATATTGTTGTTATTATTCAACAGCAGCTGTTTGCTACCACTAATCTTCTAGATACAGCTCTCTTGTCTCTTGTCAACTCGTGTCTTTTATTTGTTAAAAATGGAATGATAATTTTACAGGTAACATCATTCAAAGACAATTTGTAAAGTACATATGATTAGGAAACGGAAATTTTTATAAAATATTTTGTTGATAGGTGTGAGTATATTATGGCAAGAGAGTTATAATATTATATACATACATATACAGATGTTAAGATGACAACAAGACAAAAAATAAAAGTGAATTTTCTTCTTCTTATTTTTTTTTCCTTATTCCTTAAGATTATGGAAAATTAAATGAAAAACCGTGCACTCTCAAAATATTATTCTTTTGCCATTTTATATTGCTTTTAAATTTTTTAAAGAAAAAAGCAAAAAAAAAAAACGGTGAAATAACAGTAAAGAGAAAAAATTATTTTATTTTTAATAACGTTGTGTACGGACAATATCATTCACTTAAAAGCATCGTATCTCATCATATTGTCATAAAAAAACATAAAAATGACAACAACATAAAAAATAAATATGCAAAAAAAAATTTGTTTTGCTGCTGTTATTTTTTTTTTAATTTTCATTTCATTTATAAAAGCATCTCACTATTATCCTTACATGTCACATCAAAAATATTACACCTTTTTTACCTTTACTTTTATTTTATATATAGGAACACGCATTATTATATAAGTAGCTGCAGCTACATAAGAAAATGTTAATTTTTTTACCAACCGCCTTATAGATGCAAGGAAAACGAGGTATTGTACTTAATTTGAAAAAGTCGTTTGTAAATTTTGACAGAATTTGCTTGTCCTTTTTTTTTGAAATATAATGTTAAAACTATTACGTGCCAGGCGGTCAATTTCCCAATCTATAATAATTTGGGAAACTTACTTTAAATCTACAATATACGAGATCTGTGATTGTGTTCTTTTCGGTAAATTGATGATTTTACTAACACTTTATAAAAATTTGGTTTTGCAATTAAATTTATGGATAATGTCGCCTTATTCAATATTCTATAGTAAATTTTATCAAATTTTAGTACTGGTAATTCATTGATAGATTATTAACTCACTTTATGTAAAAATAAGTTTTTTTCTGAACTTTATTAAGACAGGGCCAATCATTAAATTCCAATCATATGTCACTTTCTATACAGGGTGTGCGAAACTAAATAGTATCCCCGAAGCAAGGTGATAGAATAAATCCAGACGAAGAAAAAAAGCTAGTGACATTTTTGTTTTGGGCTCTTGTTCTCGAATTATGAGGTCTCAAAGTTGGAATATGCGATAACCGTCTGATTTTCATATTTTTAATTATAGCTCGGGAAATATGACAGGTTAATCCAGCTTTGTATACCCGTATACCTTGATTAATTAAATTTTTATTTTATGATTTTGAAGACTGAATCTAATGTTAGTCTAAAAATATTACAAAAAATTGGAATCGGTCGCATATACATTGGCCACATCCGATTTTTTTTTTTTCATTTTTTTCATATATTTCAGGATGTAATAGCTTAATAAGATATCAAATATTCTTTGGTACTCATTTATAATAGGTATACATAATGTATTAATGTATAATTTATTATTTGGAATGGTGTAAAATAATTGTGGGCAATAGAAGATAATTTATAAGATGAAAGGTTGTGGTTTAATGCGCGTATTTATGTTTTAGTGTTTATATGTACATACATTATTAGAATGCGGATTAAAATAAATTTCAATTTGATGAAGAAAATATGAGAACATTTATTTTGGATATATGCGGGCTACATAATCAAGTAAAATATGATTTTATGCATTTATTGATGAAAAAAAAGGAAAAGTAAATAATTTGCTTTTAAAATCTATTAGGATGCGGATATTTTCGCTATATTTAAAGGTTACAATAATTTTATAGTAAAATTTTCCGTAAATAAATATTTCAAATATGATTACAGCAGAAGCTAAAATTCGAATTCCGGATTTGAAGAAAATAAGGCAATAATACCTGTATTTGTCACATACTCTCAATGTATAAATAAACCTATAAAATCGTACAAAATTTCAGCTTTGAAAGTCAAATTAAAAATCTCCTTCTCATACCCGTAGAAATGGCACATTCCGTTCTCTTTATCATATACAAATTTTTGTGATTCTTTTGATCTCATAACGGTTGCACACAATTGAGAAAGAGGCAAGAACTTTCGCCTTATTTCTATCCATTCTCATACAGTCAAACTTCTCTCTTTTGAAGTGTCTATAAGGCCAAATTCATTTTAACTTATAAGCATTTCCGTTTACTTAGAATTTTGAAATATTAAAGAAATTTAGAGTTTAGATCTGTGAATTGAAATTTCACTGCCTTTCCAACGTTTAAAGAGTATAAAATATACAAGATCCACTGTAATGTAAGACACGCCACCACGGCCACCTCCAATTTATAATCAATATCTTCAGAACATAACGACAAACTAATTAAAATTGTAACAAGTTAAAAATTTTAAAACAAATGCAACTTTGACCATAAATCATAGATTGGAAGAAACTGTGAATTATACAAAAAAAAAAACTAAATGCAAAAATGAACAGAAAATTTGAATTTCATGTGACAAAAAAGAAAAAATGTGCCATTTATAGCGAATAATTGCAGTTGTTCTCCCTCTTTCCCATTGTATACATGAAAAACTTTAAGTCATAAATTTTAACAAGTTTAGCTTGTCAAGAGTTTGTTTTTACATTTTTTGTTTGTGCCCAAAAGTGGAAGTGTAAAAACAACACTTTATTAATCAGTAATCAAAATAAAAAAATTTTAAAACTCTTTTTTTTTTTTTTTACCAAAAAAACTGGCAATGGAAAATCGGAAGAGCGTGAATTTTAAAATGAACCAAAGTTTTTGAAATTCCCATTCCTTTCTGTTCCGCATTTCATTTCTAATTTCTACTCTTAAAAATAAAGTTAACAAAAAAGTATGTTGGAACAAAAAAATTTTTTTTTTATTTTAACAATGTAAAAAATTTATTGATGACTTTTGTTTTTAAAACAAAAAACAAAATTATTTAAAACAAACGCCAAACTCATTTGTGAATTGCAAACTAATTTTTGTTAAATTTACACATTTTTTTCACATTCCGATTCAAAAATTTTATTCCTATAAATTTTATTAGTGAAATTTACATTAATTGTTTTGGACAGACATGGGTTACAATCTGAATCTATTAAAGGTACATAGAAATGATGAAGGTAAAAACTATTTTTGAGCAGTTTTGTTTTATTTTAGGCTTGGTTGAAGCAAGAATTAAAAGTTTTTCGCTAAAATAAAGACATTGTTAATTTTTTCCTGGTCTCGATATTCAGATGCTGCTCCAAATGTACCCTATGCTTCATGGGACAGTTCTTTATTTCTTAAGTTACTTCTGGGACACCCAAATCCCTATAAATATTACTTTTGTGCACACATCAGAAAGTACTCATCATCTTGTGAAGCACCTTGATAGTTCTAAAAAATTTGTATTTGCTTGATATGAGTTGGCTTGGAAAAATGTCTTGGCTGTACCTCATATTATGCTTTAGGCTTAATTTTTTGGTAATTAAACATTGTTATTGTAAAATTTAATAGTCGAAATTTTCAAAAATTACTTTGGGTCTCGAAGAAAGGAGCAGGTTTAACTATCGAGTAATAAATTCTTTGTCCATTTCCTATGTTTTGATTCAATAATTTACGCTCAACTCAATCATTTTCTCAATTTTGAAACACTAAGCTTCAAGAAGAAGAAGAAGGATAAATAAGAACTACTTTTTATGATTTCAAAATTTTTGTTACCAACTCTTCTCCAAAAAATTACAAGTTTTTTAAAAGTCGGTAGGTTGTCTTAATATTTATGCCATAAATATATTTTTGAGTGTTAATAGCTTCATTTGAAGTTATTTAGAATGCTCTCTTGTTAAAAAAAATTTTTTTTTACTAAATAAACTAAACTTATTTTGACTAAAAAAGGACACATACTCAACACTATTTTTTAACTAGTAAGAGCAGCTCTTAAAATTTAGTAGCATTTTTAACAAAATAAAAGTTGGTAGTTATTTTAAAATGTCATCGCAGTTACTCAATTACATATTATGTTGTTTCGTGATCAGGATTTTAAAAAAAATGATTATTTAAAATAAAATGATTAAATTGAATTATATGAATTTCTGACGAGAGGAATTTTTATTTTTAGAGAAAGTCTGATACTATAGTTAAAATAATATTCAATTGAACAGAAATAAAAGATTGAGAGTCTTAAATCAAAAATTTTTAAAGCTAATATAGAGAAGTTAGATGATTTTCTGCGTCTTGAATGCCTGGCAGAAAAGGAGTAAATCGACAATCGCCCGGGCACATCTCACTCAAAAAAATTTATATCTTTCTTGGAGCCGACGGGGTAGGAACTGGCCACACTCGGTGATCCGGATATAAGGCTATTTGTGGGTGTACTGACTGGACACTGTCTCGCGATGGTACATCTGAAGAGGATGGGCAACACGGAGATCAAGGTATGCCTTCTCTGCCTGAAACTTTTGTGACTCGCGGCTTTAGATGGCTCTATATCTGAGCCCGTAACAAATACTACAATTTTAGGAACCCACATATAGTGTTGTTGTAGATGAGGATGGAAATCACAACAAATTCTTCATTGGTCGATATGAAGAGGTACTAAGAATTATTTATGACATCAAAACCTTAGCCCTCCCCCCCCCTAGCAATAAAAAAAGGAAAGAAGCTAATTTTAATTAGCGGACTTTTAAGATTTCAATGAGTTTCCAAGATTCCATTATGATTTTAAATAAGAAAATTTATTTCTAAAACTAAATCTAGAATTAAGTTAGTTCTTAGATTTTAAAGATGGCAAAATTGCACACATAGTTTTTATTATATATCCTGCGTCAAAAAGTTTTAAGAAATTTTAACAATATTACGAACACTTTGTTTTAAGCTTATTCTTACGTTCTAAAGAATTTACTAACTAATTTTTGTTTAATTTCTTACCATTTTCTAATAGGACGCTAAACACTTGCAATTATTGTATTTCATTGTTTTGAATTACCAGCCTGAAAGTATGCAATTTAAATTTTAATTATCTATTGTTTTATTTTAGTAGACATCAAGCTTTCAGAATAAAATTTAAATATTTATTACATAACTTGTGTTTAATACAAAATATTTGATATTGATTACCGTGACATTCTAAAATTTCTCTATACAAAGAATAAAAAAAATGTTATACAGTTAAAAAAATATACCGTTATCTTTATTTTAAATTTAAATTAAATAAAATGTTCACGTTTTTTTTTTTACTGACATTTTATTTCTAATTCACCTTCATTCCAAAATTGATTTATTCCATGTTTTTTTTTCCCTTCCATTCATTTTTAATTCTAAATTTGAATTTTCATGGTTCAGTACAAGATAACAATTTAAAATGTATTGAAAAAAAAGTTCCCATTTAAAAATGTAAAAGTCCATGAAATTAGAAAAATATTTAACAAATTTATTTAAGAGAAAGCAAAAACAAAACTTGATACTAAAGGCGGACAAATTGCAACAAAACTCTAATGAAAGTAACGAATGCATATAAGCACTAGTTGTTTTTTTTTTTATTTCGACATTTTTGATAAAATAAAAAAGATTAATAATAAATTTATGAAAAATAATAAAAATGTATTAGAGAGCACATCGATCTGATAGTAAATTTAAAGATGGAATGAGGACGCAATTTTCATAAATAGCTTGCGTATAGAATATATGGTCAGTAATATTTACGTAGGTCAGTTGGCATTCACAAATTACTGACTATTCAAAAATATTTTCTAGTTTAAACGTGATTTAGTTGATTCACCAGTTTCATCAGTTCCGAAATCAACAATGGAAAATTGGCTATATTAATAGTGATTCCAATATAATATTTGTTCATCCATTGGTAGTTGTTTTAATGCTAGTTCAAAGTTCTTATATGTATCCTTTTTTTCTCGCATCAAATTTTATATTTTTGCAGTAAAGTTTGGTTACAAATTAAATTTTGTTCGATGGAATTTATTTTTTTTTCATTACTTACATAAGATTTATAAAAAATTTCAATTTCTCACTGAAATTTATCAAAATATTAATCCACAAATGGTAAAGCAGCCTTAGCAAGAACTTATATGACCAAATTATTTGCCCCACTACCACACATTCGTTTAATAAAAATTTTTATTTACTACGTGCTTTACGATCATGATTATTAATTTTCAAGTTGTATGCCAGCTACTCATACCAATACTCAACTGAACAAAAATTCAATGGGCTTAGCCTAACTCGCTACGAAGTACAAACAGACATTCTTTCGAATATGGTCGTTCGCTCCAGTATGAAAGGTTTCATTATCTTGCCCCATTAGTTTGTTGTCATAAATAATTCTTAATTCAAATGACATAAAACGATTACTTTTTTTATTACTAATTAAAAAATTATTGTTAGTGATTAGGCATTGTTATACATTTCTAATTCAATGAATAGAATAACAACAAAATTTTCAAGATGCTCTCCAAAATAATACAATTATTTTATTAACAGATAATTAAAGTGCCGCCATTTTTTTTTCAAATACTCATAATAATTTTTATAGCACATAGTACAAAGCAATTTTGGGAGCTTCATGTATCATTCTAAAAAATTGTGTGTGCCTACAAATTTTATATTACATTTGTTTTTTTTTTCAGGAAAAAAAAACGGATGATTCGGAATTGGATTTTTAGAAAAAACACCTGTTTCCATTTTAGCATTCAAACTATTAATCTTCCTCTCCCTCTTTGCTTCATTGTTTTTTTTTTGCGTTTATTTATTTTTACTTTTCCTCTCTCTTTTTTGTTAATTTTATTTTCTTTTTGTGTTTTTATTATTTTTATAATACTTTTTTAACGTAACGTTAAATGCCTTATGCCTATTTTGTATCCTTTCTCTCTATTCCATATTTCATAGTAAATTTTTTTTTTTTTGCTTACTCGGCTACTTTTTCAATGTTTTATTTTTTTATTGCAAATAAATATTCGAATATTACATTGTCTACAAAATAAATCGAAAAAATTTATAAGTTGTTAAGATGAATGAGTCTAATGTCATAAAAACATTGCAGATATGCCATATGACTTTTAGAGTACGGATTAGATGAAGTCGAGAGTTTTGTATATTAGAAATCAAATTTATGGTGCATCTTATCTCAGATGTAGATTAACAGATGTAGATCATCACAACCCTTTCAAATCCAAATACTAGTTTTCTGGTTTTCCTTTATCAATAGACAACGGGGTTTTCCAGTTAAATAGACAACGGAAGTGCTTTGGAAATCTGTAACCGCTTAACTAGTTAATTAAATTTAGATGTGAAAGAGTTTTATAAGTACTTTTCAATTAATTTACTTGTTGCTACAATAGTATATGTTGTGGAGATTTTAAAGTTTCATCACTTTAATGAGCTCAAAATTTGAGTCAACCCACATTCGATTAAATAAAATAATAATAACAAAGATTTATTTGACAAATACTTTCAAAAAGGCGATTTTTTTAAATTGTTATAAAATATTTACTTTATATAACAGTTATTCGGCATTAAAATCTCATAAAGTACCCTTCGAAATACGTATAGGAAGAAATGATTCCTACTAGCACAAAAAATTTCACATGCTAATAGGCAGCGCTTAATCATCCTATGCGTTCATTGTTGAGCCTTCCAAATTTAAAAATTCTTTTGCATCAAACTAATTTTATTATTTCAAATTTTTATTAAGATTGTTTTTACTTTGACATCAAAATCAAATATAAAAATTAGTTAAAGAAGGAGAGAAAAAAAAAACATTCATTTCTTTCTCATAAAAACTTGCGTAACCTTAAAACAATTTATTGTAATGGATTACACGCATATGGAGTACCAACGGATCTAAGCTAATAGAAAGAGTTTTTTTTTTTCAATAATATTTTTATTTTCATGTTTTGTGAGCAGCGAATGTTTTAGTTCCACACAAGACCTATGTGAAGATAAAAACTCATCCAAATTTTTTCAAAATTACTCTTCAAATTATTAATAGTGCAGTATTACCAGCTTTTCTTGTAAGTTTTAGAATTTTTTTTAAATAAAATTCAATAACCTCTAATTGATTCTTCAAATTTATGATTCTAATTGCAGTAAAGAGTCTTAAGACTTTATCAGCTTTTCAATAGTCTGAAAAATTGTTGAATTTTAATTTTTCTTTCAAGTTTTATTTTGTTGTATTAGACATTCTTGTGATTTAATAATTTTTATAACACTTTTCTTCGAACCTCTAGTTCATTTAATTTTTGAAACTAAAAACTTTGATTTTTCTCATTCTTCAAACAAAATTTTAAGGCACATAAAGTTTAGGCGTGTTATTTAAGCAAATTTAACACGCAACATGCTTAAGTGTGTTGAACTCACAGTTTAAAATTCACAAATGCAATCTCTTTATTTCATTTTCTTCGCCTTTATCAGTCAATTATCAAAGAGTATTCCGTCTTTATTGCTGTTCATTTTACTAAAAAGTACAAAAAAGGATGTTAGTTAACTCTTAAAATTATTTTTTATTATTCTAAATCAAAAATATTTTATTATTTTTATGTTGACTTCATAAATTTCAATTTTTTTTTCTTATAATGGTGTTTTTTTTTTTAAATTCAAGAAAAAAAAAACTTTTTCATTATTATTTTTAGATTGAATTGAGCATAAGGACTTTTTCTCTTTGAATATTTTTTTCCTATTTCCTTTATAAATTTTTTTTCTTTTTCGTTTTTTTTGTTATTTTTATATTGCACAAAGAAGAAAAAGTATTTAGAAAATGAAAAACCATCATCCGAAACTCAAAGGATTCTTACAACTACAATTTTTTTCTTCTTTTTTTGTTATTGTTTTTTATTATGGTTTCCTTATTTCATTTGTTTTAATATTTCTTATTTCTTGAATTATGATTTTTCCCTTAAAGAGATTTAAAATTTTTTTTCTTTACATTTTCTAATGAATCTATAAAAATGCTGTTCCTTTACTTTACATACAACTATAATAAAAAAGAAAAAGGTGAAGAAACTGTCCTTAAAAAGTGAATTTTAAAGAAGATTGGAGGAAAAAAAAGAAAGAGGTTTCTTTAAGAAATTATTGTGACTTCTTTAGCATAATTTCTTCTCATATAATTCTTGATAGAGAATTCGAAAAACAAAAAGTACCACAATGAATGAAAGATAAAGATAAAACGATTGTTATAAATGATAAAGAAATTAGAAAAAACAAAACAATAAAAGCATTTGTATGTGTGTTTGTGTAAAAATATTTTTTTTTAACATTTCATTTTTACATTTTGATCCTTAATAACATGCATAAATGTTAGATATCATTTTTGCAATTTTCATAAAACCAGAAAATAAAATTGTGTCCTGAAAACGTTTAAGTTTTATCCTTTTCCGCACTTTTCCAAAACAAAGATTTGAAAGTCTAATTTCACTTTATGGTCTGTCCGTCTGTTCGAATGCCCGTATATAAAACTCCCACACCATTATAGATAGAAGGCATGAATTTCACACATACATAGATTTTTTCTAGAAACTTGTTTCCGTTGAAGAAAATTTTTGGTTTTCCCCTTCCCACTCCTCTAAAAGTTATAGCCCAACAAAGTCTTAGAAATGTCATTTTTTGACTATTTAATTTATAAATTAATAAAGAGTTATTCGTCGGAAGAAATCTCCTTCCGCATTTATCCTCTCTCAAAGTCATAATCGTTTGAAATTCGTAAAATGTAAATTTTCGGAACTTTAATGTTGAAAACTGACGGTAAATTCTATGCTATCATAAAATATAATTATTTTCCTTAAATCACGCAATTAACCCTTGAATTCCTCTAACAGACATCACTTTCAATTTATTTTATGTTATCCTAAAATTATGCAATTTTAAAAATATTTTAGTATATGAATAAAAATAATTTAAACAATGTAGCTGATTGTTTTTAAAAGCGGTATTTTTACCTTTTGAAGGGAAAAATGCTACTTTAAAAGCCATAGGTTTTAGCCAACTTTATTTTTTTATTGTTTTTTTCCATCGCTTTGTTTAAGAAGCGTGAGCAAGTAAATCCTTTTTATGTTTACTTTAGAATAGAATTTTTTATTTTATTTTTACTTGTAATATCAACAGTTTTTATTGTATGCAATTACATAACAAAAAAACAAGAGCAAGAGAAAAAATATGCCCCAAGGTTAGGTTTTTCAATTATTCTACATTTTTATAAATATTTTTTTTTTCTTTTGTTTTTCTGTTTCTCTATTTCTTGTCCAAGACCATTCCATTCTTTTGATATTTTTCTTTTCGAATTAAAAAATTTATATAACAATATCCTGGATTTCATTTTGTGCGTACATATGAAAAATAGTTGTGAATATTTCATGTACTTTTGTAATTCCAAAATTCTTAATCGTAACATTTAAAAGGAGAACACAATTTCAATAAAGAAAGTAATTTTTAAGGAATCTTCAGGAGTGGCATATTACGTTCATAACTTAAGGCTAAAACTGAATAACTGCTAGTATTGTTTTTATAATTAATATTTTAAATATTCCAATAATTGCTAGATGGGGAGGGGGCCGGTAACTAAAATTGAGGCTGTTGTAATGCATATCGCAAATCGACGTTATTTAACACTTTAAGCAGCAAGGAGTTAGACCCATTAAATCTCTGCCTGGAGTTCGCCTACACCGAACATAAGCATATTAGGTGGGTCACCCTTTGCTCCACCTCTTCGTCGGAGAAGCTTCTATAGAAATCGTTTGTGGGGCGGCCCTACTTCCTTGCATTCACCAATCAAAAAATGGCCCGTTAAGAACCCCTAGATTAATTCAGTTGGGTAGCTATAATATTGTCGTAAAATCGTAGTGTTACTGCAATTTTGAGGTCATGTTCCAATTGTATTCTGAAATTCTTTTATTTCCTCAAAAATAGAAAAAATTTTATGGAATCACGATCTGTTGCATTTGCAAAATCAAATAGAATAGAAAAAGTGATATCAATTTTAAAATTCCAAACATTCTGTTGACCTTTCAACTATATGCAAAATTTACCCTATTTTCTATATATTTTTCAATGATGCATGTGAATTTTCTATGAATCTCAATATTTACAATGTAAACCAATTTTCTTCAGTTTAAATTTTCCTCCAGTATATTTACTTTACTTTTTCCAGATTTTATTTTTGCATATACATACATACATTTTTTTTTTTTACATGAAAACTTGAAAATTGTTTTCTCTCACTTCAATACTATTTGTTGAAAGTTGAACAAAAAAATAAAGAAAAACTATAAAAAAAGAAAAACTTTTAAGGTAACTGACCCATAAAAGGAAAAGAAAATTTTAGCTGCTACTCCAAAGAACAAGAATAAGAAAAGAAAAGATTCCTTTTTTTTCAAAATGAAAACAAGAATAATAAAAAAACTTATGATTATTTAAAAGCGTCTTCATCTTCAACAAAGTGAAAATAACAAAAAAAAACTAGAAAAATTCCTTAATGAGGTTATCAAATTAAAGTTTAGAAGTCTGAATTATTAATGAATCCTTTCTTTTTTTTATCCTTCAAAAAGGAACACAAAAATATGAAAAGTAATAATATTGTATGCAAAAATTTAAGAAAGCCAGAAAAAAACAAGACCAGGACATAAGAAAATGTAAAAATGTTACTTAGGCATCACAAAATTCTTTTTCGTTATTTTTATTTGTTACTTGAGAGAAAATCCTCTTAATAACTTACTTTATTATGATATCCTTATGATGTCCTAAAAAAAAAAGTTAAGAAATTACTTGCACATAATTTTTATAAAAAAAAAATCTCACATATTTCAAAAGTTTTTCTTAATTTAGTTTTAATATTTCTGGAATTTTATTTGAAATTCTCAAAAAAAATATGAAAGTAATTTTTGTAAGAATTTCAAATATTGTTCTTCAAAATGTTTTAGTTTTGTGTAAAATGTGATTTCATTAAAAGTTGTGGAACATTATATGAAAAAATTAAGTACTGCTCTCAAAATGATATGAAAAAATTTGATCAACACAATTTATTTAGTTTCACATAAAAATTTTGTCCGAACCGCATAGGTTATGTAATTAATAATGATCAGTTGTCTGAATCGTTACATTCGTCAACAAAATTAACTAGTGCACAGTACCATCTTAAAAAAGCACTAGTCTCCCATTAGCCCTTTAGGGTCTATTTCATCAATTCTCTCTAAGTTAACAAGACAGGTACTCTAGAAATCTGTGTGAATCTCCATCCAACTCTTGCCGATTCATATGTTTTTTTGCAACGCTTCGGATTCGATAAAGAACTTGACAGCTTTTCTTAATTCATAATTCTTTTACCGTAACTCCATTTCCTTTTTTTTTTTCTTCTACGTAGAACCCTTCATCGATTTTTCTAAAAATTCCAGCAGTATGTAGTGATAGACTCATTCCTTTCTATTTTAATTTTCAATTATCCTCTATATTACTAATCTCCGTAATCATTTTTTGTATTCAAAGCACTCCTATACATGAAAAATAATATGCCAATTATACAAGTGACGCACTTGGCACATATTTTTCTTATTATTTTATTTTTTTCTAAACTCAAATCAAAAATCGATTAATTTCAATTTAAAATATTTTTAGCTTGAACACGCATATATCATAATCAAAATTTGACAATTTCTTAATCAATTTCCATTTAAGTAAGTTGCAATTTCCACGGTCTTCTTTCCCCTACCCCATTTCTTTCTCTATTCACCTTCCGAAATAAAAGATTTTACTTTGTTTCATTGACGAAGTAAAAATAAAACTCAATGTCATTAAAAATTTATGAAAAAAACAATGAAAAAAAAAAAAACCAATTCCAACACAAATTTTCAGTTTTCACTTTGTGATTCTGTCATTAAATTCTTCCCCGTTCCCATCCACCCTCCAATTCTGAAATTCTTTGATATCCGTCATGCTTTTTATTTTATTTAGATAAATAAAAATGTTTGATTGTATACCTCCCGTACAAATGGAAAACGAAACATACAATTTCCACAAAAAATCTGTAGAACTCCTTACAAACCTGTAGAACAGGTAAGGGAAAATAAACTTTCGATAATAGTTTTTCAACTGATCCAAAATATAAAAGAACATGCATTTCAATAATAATGAAAAGAGAAATCATACTTCGTAATCAAACATTTTATCGTATTTAAATGCATGTCAAACTGTTACAACAAACGGTTATCGTTACTAACAATTTTAAAGGCATATTGAGAAAGAGCCTCGTTTTGAATTTTTGTTGCAGACGGAGGCTAAATATAAGAAATTTTAGCAATGAAAGTAAATCTAAACGGACAAGAATTGTAGTAACCAACATTTTGCTTTCAAACATGTGCCTTCAAACATAAAGAATAATTAACTTTATGTATTGGTCGACATCTTTTATACAATTGCAATATTCATAGGATTTGTCACAGTTTAATTGTTTACTTCATTTTTCTATTCTTTTTCATTTCAAGAGCCTTAAATCTGATATAATTCAAGGCGATTTCAAGGACTTCGCATATATTTTAAATCCTGAATATGATTTTTTTTTTCATATTACTCCCAGAGGATTAAATGTCAAATAAACAAAAAAAAAAATTAAAAAAGAACAAAAATGAAATGAAAACTCATTTTAACTCTTCTTAAATTCACTTTTACTCTCTAACTTCTTCTAACGGTATTGAATTAAAGTTATTTTTTAATATCATAAGTATGAGTGAGAGAATGAATAATGGCAAAACTTGGATAAAAAGTAAAATAATAAGAATAAAACATAAGGAGTAAGGAAAAGAAAAAAAATTAATTTTTCTTTTTTTTTTTGTAATTTTTTATTGTTTAAAAAAGAAAAAAAAATAGGAGAAAAAGAGAAGCACAGTTACATCGTGTATTTTTGTTTTTTTTTTTCTTTCTTTCAAAGAAGTAATTTTCTTCTCTTCTGTCACATACCTTCTCTCCCCTACTCTCCTACGCTCCTATATTCCTTACATACATACCAACGCATATCAGTGCCATTTCGTTATCACAATGCAACATTAAGTGTTTGTATGTTTGATGATTTTCAGATGTGTCCTCTTTTTGTTTTATTAAGTATATTTTTTAGATTTCTTTTTGTTTTCTTGATTTCATTTTTTAAGAAGCTTTTAAGGGATATCTCAGAGGAGTAAATTTATCTTATTTAAAAAAAAAAAACAAATAAGCAGGAAAAAGAATAAATTTCGAAAAGAAAATGAAGCAACAAACTTTTTCATATCAAATGTACATCAAATGTTTCACTTTATACTTCAAGTGAGTCGACACACACAGTTGAACACGAGGATTTGTATACAATATTTTTTTTTTTTGTATAACGAAAATATATTTTTTCGATTCCATATGTGTTAGGAAGTTTGTGTTAGAGTTTTAGAGGATTTTTAGGTTAAAATTTTCCATCGAACCTTTATGCCACTTTTGGCTTATAGATTTATTTTATCGAATAATAATTTTGAAATTTATTGCTCTTTAAGAACAACCACTAATTGCATGAAATAAAATGAAGAATTGCGACTTGACAAAATGGAAAATTTACATAAGGCAGTTTATAAGAATAGAAATACAATAATGAAAGAATTTGTTGAAAAAATTGTTTTTAAAAATTTTGATTTTGCCCTTAAATATCTAAAAAAATGAAAAAACTCTTTGCTATACCAACTATACATCGCTAGAAGTGGAACTTGAAGAGTTTTAAAATGAGTACATCAAATTTGCTTTGCATCCATATCTCCAGATTTATAAACTTAAATTAAAAAATTGGACGATTTTCAGGAAAATCAATTTTTAGGCCTCATAATTCGAGAAGGAGAGCCAAAAAAGCAAAAATTTGGGTGTGTTTTTAATCGTCTGGACTCCGGACGCATTCCATCACTCCCTGCTTTGGGAGTATCCTTTAAGTACTGAACACTCCGTATATTTTTTTCTATATTCTTGCAAAAGAACAGGTAACTTTATATCTTTTCAAAAATTTAATACAGTTTCTACTTTATTTGGTAGCCTCGTTTTCTTCTTGTTATTTTAAATAAATAGTTTATTTCTAATTGTTTCTCATCAGCCACGGACATTGGTTAATTGAACATGTTATACAAACATACAATTCTCGTTAATTCATTTAAATAGCATTCAGAAAAACTCTTAAACTTTCCTATTTAAACAAAAAAATTAAAATTCTATATTAATTTCGACTCTCTTGTAATTTATCTCTTTTAAGAGAGTTCCAAAAGAGAAAGATATCTCATTTTGAGGAGAGAAGAGAAGTACCTATATTATTATTGTTTCGTATTACTTGTATTGTTTTACATGTGAACTCTTTGCATATTAAAATTCTTAAATTTTGTTATGTTTCATTTCATAATCAAAATAAAAAAAAAATAAAAAAAAAAAGCAAAACAACAAAATGTGCTCTATAATCACAAAGTACACAACTATAGGTGCTTTCTCTCTCTCTCTTTCATACAATTATTTTATTCAAATTTCATACCTGAAAAATTCTTATTCATTTTTATTTATTTCATCCTAAAAGTATGTAAAAATGAAAAAAAAAAGGAAAATACATTCCAAAAAATTACTTACAACAATTTGTCTGCCTTTACCTTAACTGTTTATTGTCTTGTTTGTATTTTATGTTTTTTTTTTTCTCTTACAGTTTTGTTGTCGCAATAAAAAGATAACGGAAAAGAATTGTTTATTTTTTTTTTTGTCATTTTTTGTGTTTTCTTGTTATCTCATATTTTGTTTTTTTATTTTTTTATTATTTTAATTTTTTGTGTGTTAAGATAAAAAAAAAAAATTGAACTAAAGAAGAAAAAATAAGAAAACTAGGCCTTATACCCTTTTTCTGTTCTCTTTGTACTTTCAATGCTCTTAATTCACTTCTCATACTTTCTCCTTTTTGGTTTTGATCTTGTTGTTGTTCTTGTTGTGTTATCGTTGCTTTGCTATTGTTATTTTTATTTATTATTACTTTTTTTTTTGCCATTCTTTATGAAAATTTTAAGATTGTTGTAAAAGCACAAAAAAAACAGAAAAAAAATTTTTGCCATTCTTTTTATTTTACGCAATTTTTACCTTTTTAAGATACAAGGTGGTAAAGGATGCAGAGAGAGGAGACAAATAGCAGCCTATAGAATAATGTAATGAAAGGGTTATAAAAAAATTTATAATACCGTGTATATCAAATCCCATGGGTTTTAAGAAGATTCTTCCAGAACATTTCATTTTCTCTATTTTGGTGTTTATTTTGTGTGTTAACAGAAATTGAAAGAAAAAAATAAGAAAAGGAAAAGAAAAAGACAAATGTATATGCATATTTTTTTTACAGTTTCATTTTTTCTCTTTCTTTTTGGTTCGTTTTTATTTATTATTTTTATGTTAAATTTTTTTTTATTCTTGTTAGTTGTTTGTGTTAGTGTTATTAATGTTTGTTTATTTCATGTTTTTTTTTGTTTTGTGTTTTAGTTTTATTTCTTGTTTTTTTTATTTTTTTTATTATTATGAATGAATTTTATAAAATGGTTGAAAGTTAAAATTTTAATTGTTTATCAAATTGCCTGAAATGGATTATGATATGCTGTTATAAATTTGAAAGTCTAAATTCCATAAAACACATTTGTAATTCCAGATATTTATATTTTCAAATATTCCAGATTGAGGAATCCTTTTGAGTATTTTATTGTACATTGAATTCAGAAATTCAATTTAACATAATTTGAATGATACGAAAGAATTTACAAGATTTAACTAGAAAGTTTATTGTACTAAGTATAATTTTATTAGTTTCTTAAAAATTAGTAATAAAATCAGGTACAAGTTCTTTGAGCACTAATATTTGTAGTATACGGTGAATTTATTCAAAAAATTTACAAAAGAAATTCATCTACATGTACAGTTTATGTAATTGTTTTGTTCTACAAGTGTCTTTCTCTTTGACTAGCTTAAGTTCCTAATATTTGAATTCAATCCTTTAGCTTAATAAAATTCCAGGTTGTGCATATTAAAAAGAGCATATCAAAATACAAAGAGCGATGAATAGCATACGACATATCCGTGATGACACCATAATCATGCTTCAATCTATAACCATAAACAAAATAATTATGTACAGACAAACGGCCTAAATAATTGCAATTCGACAATTTTATATTTTGTAAAAAATTAATTCTTTTATAATGAGGAAAAAAGAAACTCTTGAATATGAAGATTGAAATCCATTTTTGTAATGAAGCCTTCTATATTATCCTGTCAGGTTGTCTTATTTTTAATATTATTCTTTTTTAATATTTTTATTTTAAACGCCGAAAACAAGAAGAAAAAATATAAGGTGTTTTTTGAAAATAAAAGAAAAATAAATTGATTTTCTATTATGTGATTTTCCATTCTTTGAGATTTTCATTTCCCTTAATAAAAAAAAAACCATAAAAAAATAACACAAAGAAGAAAATGAGAAAAGTAATAAGAAAAATTGTGTTGTCTTTTTCATTTCACAAAATCATTTTCTTTATTTTTGTTTTTTTTTTATTATAATTCGAAAAACAAGAGCACAAAAACGCAAAGGTATTGGGTACAAGTGTTTTACAAAAATATAAAAAGACATTTTTACCCAAGAAAGCTCTACCAAAAATATTAATGACAAATCTATGAAGTAATTATGTTAAGGATGTTATTTTAACCTTCGTCGTTCTCCAAATCAACTGCGTTCTTTATATTTTTTTTAATGTGACAAATATTCAATCATTTGACATGACAGATGATTTTCAAGTAAAAATTTTCTTATTTGTTTTGTTATATATTTTGGGTATTGTGTGTGTTTTGCTTGTATATAACTTTTGTGACACTTCTACTTTATGTCATTTTATAAACCTACTTACACTGTTTTCAGTATTTTTAACATTGGTGTTTTTATTAACTTTTGTTTGTAAAATTAGTAAAAAAAAATTTCATGATTTTTATGTTGTTTTCTTCTGAAAAAATAAGATTTTTTTTTTTTTTTTTGGGGCCATGTTATTTTATTTCAAGGTAATTTTTTAGGTCATTATTTGAATGAATGAACATTTTGAATAAGAGAAAAGATAATATTGGTGTTGTTGTTTTGTTTTTTTTTGTTATTTTTGTATTTTTCAAAATAAATAAAATTATTCTGTCACTTTTACTTTAATTTTTGATTTTTCTTCATGCAATTTTGTTTTTTTTTTTTTGTTCTAACATTTTTAAGGCAGAAAGATGTTCAAAACTGAAATCTCGTTTATAATAGCGAAGTACAACTTTCAAATTCAACGGGCAACTCGAACTAGAAACCTATTAGGCGCATGTAAAACTACTTCCATATCTAGAAATATTAAGCCCGATAGGTACAAAATGCATCAAAATACATGACGAGATCAAATGAACAACATGCATGACCGATATATACGACAATATCAACATGCAAGACAAACACTCCTGATTAATTTTGCATGACAAACTTGCATATCAAACATGGATAACCAACTTGAATGACCAACTTGTATGAACAACATGCGTGAGTAACATGCATGACCACCATGTATGACCAACATGTATGACCAACATGTGTGACCAACATGTATGACCGACTTGTATGACCAACGTGCATGACCAGCATTCTTGACGATCTTCCCAAAATGAATGATGATTCCCAAAGTTTAATGGTGATCGTATTATATAGTGTAGTGTTGGTAATAGTATAACAGTGGATAAATGAATTTATGTAAGGATTAGAAAATTTGAATTCGAAATTGATTTTGCAAAATTTCTGAAATTTTTTTGTTCAATTTAAGCTTTGATTATCCTCGTAAACACATTATTCATTGTCAAGGAGGCAATTAAAAATTTTAAGGTTGCAATGCAGCTGGACAATTTTTTTTTTCTTAAGAATTCTTAAGATTTTCATGATCAACTCTTTGTAATTCTTTTCTCTTTTTTTGTTTTGCATTTTTTTGAAACTAATCATTTAAGACACTGTAAAAATAATAGTGAAATTTAACAAAAAGCGACAATTTTGATTTTTAGGCGAAAGAATAACAAAATAAAGGAAAAATTATAAATAATGGAAATTTTGTTTTTTTTTTTTTTGGGACGAAGGCATTGTTGACAGAAATTATTGAGAAAAACCAAAAATATAAAAAAAAATTATTTTTATTCTCTTGATTACCTTTTATATCATTATTAAAAAATTTTTAATGTTATGAGAAAAAAAAATTTATGAAGAAGAAAAAAAGGTGAAAATTATAAATTTAGTTTTTTTTTTAAATAATAAAAAAATTCTAAGTAAAATCTGTTTTAAGAGTTACGAGCTTTCTACTTCAGATAGAAATGCTCATTAATTAAAATGATTTTGGTTACATTATGCGTTCATCATAAATTCTGTCACATTTAATATTATTCATATTGATAAATTTGCAAAAAAAAAAAAAAATGGATTCGTTTTTTAATAACTCCGAATAAAATTAGAAATGGCTTTCTTATTGTGTATTAAAAAATTGTATAGCATTGATTTTCTCATATATGTATACGCTATGAAATATACATATATGTATACGCTTGACGATGCACCCCGGTCTGCGATTATTTATTGTTCCGTACTCCTAAATGCAATACGATCAGTGATAATACTTGTTTTGTTATACGAGATTTAGATATTTGACCATATCATAGTAGTAATGTAGAATCTTAATATATACCAGTAAAATTTTTAAGGAATCAACAGTGCTATACTGTAAATTAATCCAGTATTTTAAATTAATTTTATTTTAAAATTTTTGCCTTGTAATTTTGCTCTTGAAATTTTCCTTTATTTGTAAAAGGCAATGAAAATCATGTGTAATAAGAGCATGCTGAATGTTTCATTGGAGTATACATTCTAGACATTTAAAATATTTAAGAATTTCATCCTCTTTTAATTCGAAATTAAACCGAGTCAATATCAATTTCATATTAATTCTCTATTATTAATGCTAATTGTCAACAACAAATTTAAATAGAAATAAGTCTCAAGTTTCGAATTTAGTGAATTACCAAACTGTTATACGGAAATTTCTTCTGGAAATTCTAATTTTGTTTATTAATCAATTTTCTATATTTTTCTCTTAATTCCGAGATTGTTTTTTTCTCGTATGTACAAAGGTATACAAAACTGTCTTTTAATTTTATTCTATATAAAAAATGGAAATAAATCAATTACGAATATAAAAGAATATTGTATGACAATAGTAAGTTGTCAAATGCAAAAAAAAAACTAATCATTAGTGTACTATACGAGGCCATTATTTTTACATCATAATAACTAGACTATTACTACGAAAAGGAAGTATGAACAAAAGAAGTATTGGTTTCTGACAAATGTCATAAAATAAACAGAAATTTAACGAATGTTTAAATTATCACCATTTTGTATTTTTTCACAATAATTGTACACTTTTGAAGTGTGGATATTCTATTTTATGTCCTAGTGTTACCATAATTGAGAAGAATTTTAATAAAAATTTTTCTACATCCAACATTCAGTATGGGATTAGAAATTTTGTATCCAAGGAGTCAATAAAAATATAAAGTGTAATTTTTTTCAAAATAGAATGCTATAATCATAGAACAACAATAAAATTAATATAGGTGAGACTCAGTGAAAAATTGCATTAAATAAGGCTGACAAATTTTTTGCTTAATATTGAATTTAGTTGCAAAATTATCTTGTACTATAAGGTGGTCTCTAATTTTAAATAATGAAATATGGCAAAAGCTATTTTTGACGCAATTCGGCTAATTTGTTGCTCCTCCGTTTTCTATCACTTTATGGAATTTTTGCATAATTGCAACGTTATATGGTATACTATTAAACTATTCTCTAATCTGATCGAAGCTATATTCTTTACGACTGTTATGCAAATTTAATAAACACATGCTGACTTTGTTATCACGTATACAAAATTGAAGTACATATTTTTTAATTTTATGATTTGGCAACATTGACATGTTGACGTATTTGTAATATATGAAATACATGGTTATTTGCTTTATTTTTTTTTCTCCACTTCATAATGAATATTTTCGCACCAATAAATCTCCTCTAGAAAGGATATTTATCTTAACTGTTTGTGTTGTCAGCAACATATAAAAACATACCTAATAATAAATACAAAAAAAAAAAAAACAGAAAAATACGCAAGGAAGCAACAAAAAAAAAAATTCTGTTTTTTTTTTTTTTTGGGTTCGTAATTTTTACTGTTTTTTCTTCTTTTTTTTCCATGTGTATCCCATGGGACATAATGGCCAATGAATAAAAGAAAAACAAAAATAATAGAAAAAAATAGAAAAATAAAAATTCTTTTCATTTCAATTTTCATTTCTTTTCTACGTTCACAATGCCATCAAAGACATACACAAAAATAAAAAATCATTTCTCACACTAAATTATGTTCCGTATAACTGCGTATACGTGATATGCGTGCTTCATAACACTAGATACTGCATTTAATTGCACTTAATTGACAGGTTTGAAAATTAAAAACAAAAATAAAGGTTATGTGTGAATGGAAAAAATTTGTAATTTATCTGTTTTATTTTTTCAAAACTTGCAGTATATAGATAGATGAAAGATTAATAAATTTATAACGGAGTAAGTAAGAAAATTAAATTTGACTATAATAGGATGCGGAAAATGTGCTTTGTATGTGTTATAAAATAAAAGTTCCTAGATATTGTTAAGAATTCCAAAGAGCTAATAGTTACCAATTAAGATGTGATAAGCTCACGAGTTAAATTGAATTTGTATATTAAAAAATTATCTCATTGCTCTTCAATGATAATGGAAAATAAAGTCAAAGACAAGATCCAATTAAAACTCAAAACTTGTTCAAATTTTCGTAATGAAACACATTTATTTGCTTAGAAACCATTGGAAATCTTTTCATTTTATTTATTTGCATAAATTTAGAAGACCTTACACCTTTAAGTGGTTAGCTGCCGCCAAGTTGATATTTTTATTGCAATCATTTCCAATAAATTTATAATTTCCATTGCAAAAGTAATAATTAATTTCTTACTGATGAATTTGAAATTGACTGTTTTAATAACTTTTTTTTTTGTCCTCCTTTACTTCTAGGAGGACCATAGAGCTAATGCATGACATCTTAGATAGGGGACATGACCCCAGTTTCATTGCGTCATGGAGTTTTAACTATATACTAATTTGCTATTTTATAAGTATGTATATTAAGCTATAATATTGAATATAAATTTTATAGTGACCCGACCGGGTTTTGAACCCGAGAACTTGCGATTAAGGAACCGGTGCCATAATTACTGCTCCAATGGTCAGGTTATTTTAATACTTGACAACACACTTTAATACTTAAATTACGATATTCTTTTACTAAATTAATAACAAGGAACATAGTTACTAGAGCTTCCTCGCATTTAAATTGTTACTTCAATTCTCGAGCTGCAATTCGTTATTACTGCATCGCTATTAATATTAATTCAGTGACATTTTCTTCCATACTTATTAGAGCGCTTGTATATTGTGAATAGCTTTATTGATTCTTCAACTAAAATATTATTCAAATAACAAATAAAATTTTTTTTTTGGAGTAATATTATTTTTTTCGGACATTAATATTGTAAATACTTTCAAATTATTAAACATTTTGTAGCAGAACTCCATTCATTACAATAAGACCTAAAAAATTATAATAAAAATGCTCATTTATTGCTAGAATAACATTTCCGAGTGAAACCATCTATACTCAAATAATAAAAACCCTTAAAATGCAACCTTCCAAAGATGTACAGGTATTGTTTTGCTTCTAAATTAAATTTTTCTTTGGAATTTTAAAATAATACAATTAACTGAGATTTAGATGAAAAACTACAGCCCCAATAGCTATTTATAGCTAACTATTTTGAAGATTTTTTTAAAAATTATGTATTTAAAAAAAAAATTGCATAAAATAAGGCTGACAATTAATAGAACACATAATAGTTGCAATTCTATAAAATTTAATTAAATTTTTTGTTTAAATTTGATATGGGATTGCTGCAATTCAAGGCTGTTATGTTCAAAACTATTATTATTAAAAGATTCACACTGAAATTAATTTTAAACAATAAATTTATTAATGAAATATTTATAATAATTATTCACACAATTTTTTTTTTTTTAAAAACAAAATCTTCCATTAAATTCATATTGTTCGTGTTTCAGCTATAATTTTGTAAGCATTATGGAAAAATATATAACCAGTAGCTACCAGTAGCTACCATTCTACGATAATACAAAAAAAAATAACAAAAAAAATAAATAATAAAATATTGTCATAAAAATAATAAATTAAATTTTAATACATAAAAATACATTATTCTGGATTAATTTGTAATCTCTGTTATATGTTATATACGAGTATAATATTTTCATTATTGTTATATTTTTAAAGGATATATGAAAATTATAATGTTGCTTTTGTTTTTTTTTGTTCTTGGTCTTATTTTCACTCATAATTTTCCGTTTTTTATTATTATTTTTTTTTCATAAGTACATTTTCAATTCATTTATTACTGTTGTTTTATTCTGTGGCTATAATTTATTTAATTTTGATTTGTTTCTTTTGTTTTTTCTTTTTTGCTACTGCTATTTTTCTATTTCATATTCTGGGTTTTATACATTGTTTAATCCTGATCCTTTGATATATTTCCTATATAAATGTGAATAAAATATTATTCAAGTACATAATATATAAATACATAATTAAATATATACTACGTATATATAGATATATATAACATATATATCATGCATAATATAATTTTATGATTTTTTTTTTTTGTTAGTATATAACAGTGTACATATAGAACCTATATATGTGCATATAAAGCTTTTTATAGAACACAAGACCTAATTCTCTAGTGCATATACTATTTTTGATCTATTTCAAGAAATCAAAGAAAAAAAAAAAAGAAATGAAGAAAATGAAGTTAATATGAAAGAACGAATATAATAAGAAGATGTGAAGTAGAAGAAAGAGAAGAGAAAAACTGTTATTTATAACCGTATCTTGAATTGAAAACGTGTGAAAAATAATATAATTCACATATGGTTTTTCCAGAGTTATGAGTTCTTTATTTTTATTCTTGTTCTTGTTTTTTTTTCATTAAAATTAGTTACTTTTACAAAATTCAGGTAACCAGAGAATTGTTAGTAATCACTTTATCCATTGTAATATAATTTTTCATTTGAGAGAACAAGTGTTAAAGAAAGAAAGAACAACTAGAAAAATATAAGAAAAATAAGCAAACCAGGTGAAATAAAAAATCTTGTTTGCTTTTTTTTTCTGTTTTTCAGTTATTCCTTTATTTAATTCCATTAGAAATCAGATTTTCTAAAAAACTTCTAAAATATTCTTATAATTTTATGATACGCCGTTTTCATTCTTCCTGAATTCAGAAGTGTCCACAATTTAAGTTTAATTGTGTAATAATAGAATATTTCTGCAATTTCTATGTGATGGGGGCGATTTTCACTGAGTTTTGAAAGTATTTTCACTGAATTGCTGAATATCATCCTATAAATGCGTAAAACGTTGGCACACCTGAAGACTTTGGAATCTCGCATACTTAAATTTGAAAAAAAGAAATTAATACATAATATTCAATGGAATTGATTCGGCTGAGAGATTCTTTTTTCCTTTTTAACTTCCCAATCCTCATGCTTTTGCCTGACACCATTGTCGGATACGAACTTTGACATAAGATTATGAATTCAGAATATTTATGAATTTTATTTAAAATATTTTATAAACTGCTATAGGAAATTCAAGGAACTTTTTTTATGGGTAAAATTTTGAATTTAAAATCAATATTACTTTCTCTATTCATTAATTTTTTCTTTTAGAAATTTTGATAACTTGTTAAACTTTATTCTCACATACTTCTTATATCTACTTAATTTTTTCTAAGAAAATTATTGTGTGATCACATTACCGTTAAAATAATAATTTGGAAAAAAAAATTTTTTTTTTAGTTGCGTTAGCACAGAATGTGCGTGTTTTAACTGTACGTGTATAACAATTTATGCCTATTTTATACGATTGTATTTATTATGATATATTCAAAACTATTCCTAGAGACGCTGTTTTTGATTTCATTTTTTTGCTTTCTTTTTCTTTTCTACCTCCACCTTGATTTATCATTGTGAATATTATTGTATATGAGATAGTAATGTCAGTTGGGAATAAAAACGTATTCAATCATTTTAATTTATAATCATACACAAAAGTTATTTAGACCCAAAATAAAAATAAGAACATATTATACCCTAGCCATAATTAAGTATACGAAAACCGTACCGTTCTAAATACACAATTGAAATGATATAGTAAAAAAAAAAAATTATATTTTATGTTACAAATGAAATACAAGTCAATTAATGTGGCCATATTTACTAGAAATTTCAATAATAGGAACATGAAAATCTTATTTTATTGAAAACTATATTAGAAACTTGAAACTCGCTATTGTATTAAGATCCTTGAAAATTTAATTTAAAATTGAATTAATATTTACTCCTTTATTAGTTGCTTGTTCCCACTATCGGGAATTTGTGTTTTTGTAACACGATTCTTCTTTAAATTTTTCGGAAATTATCCGAATTTTATTATGAAAACGATAACTTACTAATATGAATCCTATATACCTTAAGAAATTTTAGGAGAATTATATTTGTTGCATATCAAACATATCCAAGAAATCAAATCGAACCTGTCTTCAAGCATTCTCATAAAAATTAATTCACAAAATTTGTGTAAATTTCTGTAGAAGAGCATTTTTTAGAATGAAGTTTTAAATGAAGTTCCATTCAATCTTACAGGAAAATTTGTGTCCTATATTCGATTCAAGCAATAATGGATAATTTAATAAAAAATCGTAAAAATAAGGACAAAAAAATTTATATATTTCTTATGCCTGAATGTGAGGTACGAAAAAAAATTAAAATAAATAAATAAATAAAACGAATAACTATTAAGGACATGAAGGATTTCTAGTTTTCGCAGGCTGTTTTTTTGTTTTTTTGCTTTTTGATATATTGTCTGTTTCATTATTATTTTGTAGGATGGCATTTATTTTTTCTTCAGGTATTAGAATGCTATAATATATTTTTATTTGTTATTTTTCTTTTATTTCGGATTATAATTATTACCGCACAAATGAAATATGACTGAGAATCTAAGACATTTTTAGAATTCTTAATTATTTAATTTCTTTAATGTTATTATTTTAGGCAAGAAGAAGAAACTTGTGTGGTTTTGGGGTTTCAAAAAAACATTTGATAGCTTTCAAAATTTTCAAACCACATTTTTTAATTTATTTGATTTATATTTTAATTATAAAAGGAGTGGGTTTATAACAACGAAAATTGAGGCTTATAGCAATTAAATTTAAAAGTAAGAAATTTGCATAATAACGCGCTTGTTCAATTAAAAATTGGGTTTCATTATAATATTATTTTAGAGGCAGAGATTACTTGAGATAATCAACAACTTAGTTTAATTAAATTTGTATTTGAATCAATTCATTTAACAATGTTAAGATAATTATAACTTGAGGGTGCAGAATTCAGAAAAAAATCTTCCATACTGCTTTTAACAAGGATGAGATTTGTCTCGTAACTCATACAGAGTTTTCAATTTCATCATTTTACATTATAAAGAGCTTCTTTTTCTTCTAAAAGTTTAATAATTCAAATTAAATTATATTATTTTATATTAGGCAAGTTTCCATCCACTTTTGAAGAAATTTCTCTGACTACAAGAACTGAGTCCAATCAATTTGTATAACTTTCGCTGCGTTCAATAACAATTTACAAACTTTAATTAACTTCGAAATTAAAATCAATTATAAATGAAGTTCATTTAAAAAATCTCGTTTTTTTTTGATTTAATTAAATTTTAAATTTAATTTTTTACAAAAACAAATTTCCCTATTAATTTTATTTCAATACAACAAAGGAAATATTTATAATAAAGCGATTAATGTCAAAAATTCAATATTTTTTTATTTTTACTATATAGCAGTTTCCCCTAAAAATATGCAATAATCTTTAATATGGAGAAGTTATTAAAAAATTTTGTTCAATAAATTTCAATGAAAAAAATTTACGAGTTAACAATAAATTTTATGAATTTTATTTAATTTTTTTATTTTTTTTTTTGTAATGTTTTTTTAAATCAATCTGGCCCAGTTTAACTTTTATATTTTCTGGCATTCTTTATTTTTTCTGAAATAATTTCAATTGAAATCATCATAAATTTTTATAATAAATATCTCAAAAAAATTCAACTGAAAAATAAATATAAATGGCTACTATAACGGTTAAAAAAAAAACATACACACACACAATATGTGATGTTTTCTTTTTTGTTTTTACTTTTCTGGTGAATTTTACATTTTAATTAATACTGAAATATATTATAAATACATGAATGGAAAATAAGGAGCAAAAATAAAATATAAAAAATTTAAATGTATAAAATTGATGTCAAAAATAAGTTTATAGGTATTTGTGTATGTATGTAGGTACCAATATACTTTTTAAAACAATTGTGGTGACGACTGCTTTTATGCAAACTGCTCTTTTTTTTTATTGTTATTACACTTAAATTCTTTTGTTTTTTTTTTACCCCATTTTCATGAAATTTCTTTATTTTTCTTTCTTTTTTTTTTCATATCCTTTGAAAATTTATTTGGAATTTTTGTAACATTCCAAAATTATTCAGTGAACCATACACTTGCTTTCTATAATAATTATTATTGTAGGTATATAGTGTTGAAATAATATTATAAAAATGTTCTTTCCATCATAATATTACAATTGAAAATAATTGTAACAATTTTCTATATTTTTCAATCTTTCACCTATTTAACGCATCGAACACTTTTAATGTTATTTCAACCACAATTGTTAAATTTAATTCGCATGAGAGAAGATAAAAAGTGTTATGCTATTCTGTATCAAAAAAAAAAAATAAGAGTAAAAAATAAAGGGAAGAGAGAATAAAAAATCAAATAGAAATGTAAAAGAGAAGCAGAGAAAGCATTTTATAAAAGAAAATAATATGGGTTTGTATAATAATTAGCCAATATTGCATATGTATAGGCGAAACTATATAAAAATAATAAAAATTTATATTTTTGAGAATATTATTTTTGAACAATTTGTTCTACTGTTATGCAAAAGTGGTATCAAGTATTTTACATAGTAAAATTTATGTTTTTTGTTTTTACATTTTTTTAAGAGTTATTTTTTTTGTATATCAATTACTTTATTTAATTCGTTATTTTGTTATAGATTGTAAAATATGAGTAATGTACAGGTACTTCAGGATATAGATATTATTCACAATTGAAGGAGAATCTTTTTACTTTATTTAGTTTAGGATGAATGCGAAGTGTCCAAATATGTGTATCAATGATACGGAACTAGAACGAGTGATAGAAAAGAAAAAATTAGTCTACAAAAACAGACAATAACGTACACGCGCAGATGAATAATAATTGATAATACAAATTCTTGTTCTAACAACACAAGTACCGTGCCAGCAAATATTTGCGAACCTGCTGATAAGTTGTTAGCGGATATGTTGGAAAAAACTCTCAATAAAGAATGGCTGTAATGTACGATCATCATTTTTGATCCTTGTAATCGAGAATATAATCTTAATTAATTTACTAAACTTTTGAAGAAAATATACATGGTGCAACCATTAAAATTGTACAACGTTGGAGCAACCATTATAGTTGAAGGAGTAATTTTTTTGAAACTATATTTTGAAACTTCATTTTAGCGTCCTTCAAGTAAACGATTCCGTCATGGTAATGATTCTAAAGGAGAATATAATAATTGAATAAGATGAAAAAGAAATCTAAATCAATTAATATGCCTTGTCCGTTGCCAAGTCTTGAATAATTTACAATAATTCATCAATTGAAATATCTTATATCTTATAACTTTGATTTTTGCACTAAATCAACATCCCACCACAAAATTGATAATTTACGCCTTAACGTAATCGTTCAATTTTTTTTAAACAAATTTCGCCTTTAAGGTCCCAATTGTTTTCAAAATTAATTCCGTTTTTTTTGTTTCTTTTTTAAAATGATATTTTTCCTTTTTCTCTTGTTTTACTGCAAAATATCCGGAAGATATACGAAAAGGTCATAACAATCATTTATTTTCTGTATTAGTGTAACATTTTGATATTTTCATACGAATCCGTAAAAGCAGGTATTTATAGTATATTGATTGTGAATTAAAAACGTTAAAATTTCCTTCAAGTATATTGCATGACGGTCTGATTATTCTAATAAAGACATTTTAATTACATGTTCTTCACGTTACCATCATTTTTAAATTTTCTACCAAAATGTTAATAAGATGTAAAATCCTACAATAATGTTCAACTTAGTTCAAATATAATTCAAATTTAATTTTCTCTTTTAATTCGTGTTATTCACCACAATCGAATTTTAAAAGAATGAAAATTATTCGAAGTAGTGCAATTATTAGGACATAAACATGTCAACCCTTAAATGTAAGAAGATATCAGTTAAACATAATTAATAATATTAACATACGTCTGTTATACATTTCTTAATGACTCGTTTACCTTGAGTTTTATTATAATTGCTGTAGGTAAATGAGTGATCTATAGATTATAATTTTAAGCAAACTATTTTTCAGTTGTTTATCATTCCGTGTGGGCTCAGATTTTTGTAATTAAAAATTGTTTTTGAGTAAATTCGTAAACAGCGAAAAATTGCGGCTTTAAATTAAATTTAGAAATTAGTTACAATTTTGTGTCATGAATACCTTTAAAATCAAAATATTGTAGACAGTAGATATATTTAACAAATTAAAATTTAGGTTATCTAATAACACGTCTACTCAACTTTAAATTCAGCTCAAATCTACTCAGAATGAAATTTAAAGAATTACAATATTTCAGTTTATAACCAAATTAAAATTGTGTCAAGTCAAATGAAACTTTTAAATCAAAAATATTCCAATAATTTGAAATATTAAAATTTTTTTTTGTCCATTCTCAATTCGACAATGTAAATTTGTATAACTTTTAAAAATATAGAAAGTCCTTTTTGCAAAAATGAAAACAAAAAAAAACGAAACTTCAGTCATACGATCCTGATAATTAAATATTAATCTGTAGGAAAATCTTTTATATGCATTTTTGACTTGTTTGCTTTTAATACAATAATCCTTTTGTTATAAACCGCATGTAGATCTATATAATGTTCATAATATGAATGCATATACATTATACACACATATATAGATTATTTGGTAATTTTGTTTTTTATTACAATCGGGTTCAAATGTTTTAATACTTTACAAACCAATTTTGAATGAAATGCAATATTGCGAAAAATAAACAACTTTCTGGTGTATATATGTATATAGCTATGTGTGTAATTAAAATGAAACGGTTTTGATAGCTTTATACTATTATAATTCATTCTCGATTTATAGTGTACCACTGCTATAATAGTGGCATTAAAAAAATAAATCCATCAACAAAATGCTTAATATACAATATACATATAGACATTTAAATAGGTAGGTATATGAAATTAAATTTTACATTCTTGTTATATGGTGTTGCAATGTATGTAAAGGTTAACATATGTGTATTGATTTCAATATGTAAAATCCTCTGCGTTTATGTAAATAATATGGTTGAATTCAAGAGCGATGAAATTTTCATGGAATTTTTAAAAATATAAAAAAAAATTAAATAAAAGTCAAATTAAATTAAAATATAAAATGGAATAAAATATAAGAAAATTAAAAAAAAAAAATAAAGATGAATTTAAAGTAAAATAACCACAATAATTGACTTAATGAGGATCCTATTTAATTATAATTAAATATTATAAAAAAAAATATTGTAAAGGCCTAAGAAAAAACGTAAAATACAATTAAAACTTATTTTCAATTTTATTGTTTAAATTTTTGTAATTTTCAGGGTTTTCTCTTGGGATAAATTTAAAAATAAATTCAAAAATAAATTTATTATTGATTAAAATAATAGCAGAATTCGTATTATTTACATTTTACTCTGTTAACACATAAAAATTGTAATAATTCTACTGTAATTTTCAAAAATTTCACAAATAGCACATTGAGCTGACGATATTATTAATCAAGATCTCGAAATTTATAACAATAACACAACAAAGTAGAAATATCGAGAAGAAATTAAAATAGAAAAAAAATAATACCCCTGTAGTTATGCAAAATTTTCATATAATTAAAAAATGGAATTTAAACATCAAGACTTGAAAATTGCCGTGAAAATTAACAATAATTTCAATTAATTATGAATGAAAAGGTTACAAGAGCATTCTATGTATAATAAATATTTATTATAATAAGTGGAGCAACATTTTTTCAAAATTATAATTTCTATATCCTAAAACTTTTCACTTCAATAATTTTCACTACATAAAATATAAAATTTACACATGTATAAAATGAAATTTTAAATAATTTTCAAGATTTATTTGCCTTAATATCCAAAAAATTGATGATTGTAGAATTTTGAAAGTACAATTGAAAAAACATGAAATTAAAAAAGGATCATTTTCACTTTAATATGCGAAAAAGAGCGTTACACTCATGTGAACTTAACGCTCGTGTGAGATATTCATAATATATACTCGTACGAGTATGAAGCGTAAATGAAAACTTCTGTCACACATTTCTATTTCAAATATTTTGATTAAGTAGATTTATCGTTATAATAAAAATTCAATATCCGTGATGAAAAACAATCTTCCGTTAAATTCCTTAAAAATTAAAATCAATAATATTATTTACGTTATTGTTATATTTATCTAGTTATCATATAAAGAAAGGATTTTGATGTTATTGAATTCAAAATCATTGACTAATGAAATTTTAAGTTAATCTTCTTCAAATTTGCTAAATAAATAACCGTGCAATACAATAAGACTGTTTATTATACTATCTCCAGTTCCAAGAAGAAACTGTTAAAATATCAGTTTTTAATATATTACTCAATTAGTTCAGAAGTTAGTCATAAAATTGCAATTAAATATGTAAGTAATGTAGGAGTTGAATTAAATGTCTGTTGTAATTTATGGTTCTTAATTGAATTATCAAAAATATCTATTAAAAGAGATGATAAAACTCACAGTTAATTTCAAATTTTTTTTTTTTTATGAAGATTGTAACATAATTTTCGATCCAATTGTTACACATATTTCCAATCGGAGCTTTAAAATTCCAAATATTTTTCATTAATTTAATTGTTAATATTTTTGTATAACACATAAATAACAGACTATTGATTACGTAAAATGTATAAAATTCAACATTTTCATACTAAACGTAAAAAACTCAAGATTCTTCTAAAAAACGTAAAAAACTCAAAATTTTCGAAAAAAAAAGTAAAAACCTCAATATCTTCGTATAAAACTCGATATTTTTCATTTAAAATGAAAACACAATATTTTTATACAAAACGTAAACAAACCAATATTTTTCTTTACATACAATGTAAAAAATTCACATATTTGATATGATACCTAAAAGACTCGGTGTCTTTTAATAAAACGTAAAAAACTCAGTATTCCCGTAAAAAACGTAAAAAATTCAATATTCTCGTAAAAAACGTAAAAAACTCAATATTTTTTTGGAAAAAACGTAAAAAACTCAATATCTTCGTATAAAACGTAAAAAACTCAATATTTTTCATTTAAAATGAAAAAACAATATTTTTATACAAAACGTAAACAAACCAATATTTTTCTTTACATACAATGTAAAAAATTCACATATTTGAATTGATACTTAAAAAACTCGATGTTTTTATTAAAACGTAAAAATATAAACATTTTTTATTTAAAATGTAAAAAAAAACTTAATATTTTTTTTTAAATAAAATGTAAATAACCCAATATTGTTTACGGCAAATGCAATGAACAGCAATGATATGAAAAAAACTTCAATGAGTTTCATTTAAAACTTAATAGGATTAGGAGTCTCACAAATCTGTTATGTAAATAATATGTAAAAAATTGGAACAACAACTTCCGCTTGGTTCACTAGTTTCAATCAACTCTCAATTAATAAATTTTCCAATATTAAACTAAGGGACTCTTCCTTAAATTTGAAATTTGGTATTTGTATAATAAAAGAAAAAAAAAAAACAAATCATTACATATGTAATACAACAATTTGTAATTGATTATTTCCGATGAATTCAACGGATTTAACAGAAACCTGACAGAATTATGTTCCATACATATCTTAGCACATAATATTCTTACATATCTTCCTACATAATCATATTATATTATCTATATATTATATTCCCAATATTCTAATGTATATACTTGGAAATCCCGGCCTACAATATTATTCAAACAAGAGTACATTATTTTAGCTCCTGTATACTTAAAATTAAATTAAAATGTTTTCTTTCCTTTGAAAACAAAATCAAATATCAAAAAATATTTTATTCCATAATATCCATATCTAATACATGAATATTGTTGCAGGCAAAAGAAAATTACCGTGGAAAACCTAAGAGAAAAAAATTTGAGAGTATTTTGCTTTCCACCTAAATTTTATTTTTCATTTTAAATTCAAATTACATTTTAACAAAATCCTTTTTTTGTTTTCCAAATTTTTTTTTGTAATTCAGAAACCATAAATATGTTACCAATATAATATACAGAAACTAAGACAATATTACAAAAATTGACATAATTGTTCGTATATAGAGACCATATTACTCAAAAGATATCTGACACTTTTTTTGAAAATATTATTAGAAAATATCCAAGGTATTAAATTTTTTTTTTGCAAAATGAAATTTTGTATTTCTAAAGTTATACGCCTTTTAGGCACTGAAAATTCTCAAAAATTTGAAATTTTATATGTAGCCCACTTATGTAAGAGCCTAGGTGGGTACTCGCGAGTATACGCACACGTATTATTATAATAATATTCTTCAAAACATACACATGTATACAATTACATAAAGCCTTTATAAATAAACGATATTGCCATTTAAGATTTAAGAGGCTTATTCTGTCTTTTAAATTTTCATCAACTTTTAAAACGCGTCAAAATCCTTTTTCGAAAAAAAGCAAAAATAATTTATTTAGTTTTTTTGTTGTTGTTGTTTTTTATCTTGAATAACCATTCATTTTAAAACAACAATAAGCGCTTCATTGCACTTTGGTTGAATTCATCTGAATTTAATTTTCATTCACAAAAAAAAAAAAAAGAAAAAATCTTTATACTTACCTACCTTTTTCATCTTTTGAAATATTTTTTGTTTTCCCAAAAATTGGATTAGCAAGCCATTCAAAATGAATTCAAATTGGTTACATCTCCTTGTCACTTTATACATAGCTATTCACATACACAATATATGTAAGTGCGACCGTGTATTGAAAAATAAAACACTAAAAAATGAAATTAAAAGAATTTTTAGATTCGCTTCAATTCTTTTTGATTTTATAGTGAAAAATGAAATTTTTTTTCTTTTTTTTTTGGTTGGGTAGTTGGATTTATCAGATGATGATGATGATGATGCTGATGAAAATACGATCATATTAAAAGATTATTCCAAAAATATTTTAATGGAATTAATTTGTTGATAATACGAATAAATCTTTAGTATATTTCAAATTTACATTATATGTATGTAGGTATGTGTGAATAGCATCGCTTTGTTACAATACATAATCATATTTACTACACTGCGATTCCTTATAATACGAATAATAGAATTCAAAATATTTACATGCAACTATGAGTATAATATAATTGTAGGCGCATAAAATGGCTGAGTATGCATAAATATTATAGAGGCAGAACGTGGCCTCATAACCTATGAATAAGAATCTATGCTGTAATCTGCTATTTTGTAGTGCCTTAAATGTTGTGTTTTCGTTAAAAAGTATAACAGACTTAATATTATAACAGACTTTTGAAAATGATTACAGAGAGATTTTGGAGGGATTACAGGTAAGCATACAGAGCCCTCAAATATTAGCAAAAATTTCATTAAATTTCAAATAATTATAGTAATTTTTTTAAAAATATTACCTATTCAGCCTACCTAAGCAATTTTAGCCCAAAATCGAGGCTAGTATCATAATAATTTGCATTTTCGAATAAAATCTGCGATCCAGCAATGATTGACTTAATTCAGGCAATGCTTGACTTAATTTGAAATTAAAGTGAAAAAAAGTACCGCAAATAATAATTAAGAACTTGTTCTAAAGTTGGTAACAAAATTTATTATCATTTCTTTTCGAAACTTTTAACTCTGCCTCATTCAAGAAACAACATTCGAACCATTCATTATAATTCCAGGTATGTTAAGGTCTCATTTTTTTTTTCAAATTTAATGTATAAGTGGTTAAAACACGATCTTCAAATATATTTTTTCCGGGGAAATAAATCATCGACAATATAAAATGAAAAACTATAAACATTGTATTTTTATATAATAAGGAATTTTTCAATTTTAATAAAATTACAAAAATTTTTGTTTAGATTAAATTAATTCAAAAAATTTTTTCATTAAAATTTTGCCTTAAGACATTTAAAATTAAAATTTTATTATTTTTTTTTTCAATAAAAATAATATTTTCCTCTTTAATTTTTAATTTTCATATTATTATCCTTTTGTATCTCTTATATTTTATATGCAATTATTATACAAAATAAGAGAAAATAATTGAAATATGAAAGGATTTTGAACTACGAATCTTTTTTTGATAAAGACAATGAAGAAATTTTTCAATATTAAATTCAAACTCTTACAAATTCACTTGTATTTATGGTATTGAGTTGGAGGATGTGCCTGAATGTAGAACAAATTTTATTATTTAAACATAAAAATAAGTGCCTATTTTTTTGCATACAGGCAGCATTTTTAATAAACGCTATAACATACAAATAAATTTTACAGGTTATATTTGATTTATTTTCCAGATCACATACCATTCAGTAAATAATAATGAAAATGTTTACCAATTTAATATTATCATTTTTTTTTTCTGAAATTAAATAGACGTGTCGAACACTATCACTTATATTATTGCTATAATACTCATATAATGTGTAATTGTAAAAATAAAAATAAATTCAATCATATAGCTGCAGTAGGTAGCTATACCACAATGATTGATTATATGCTATATTGCTTCATATATTTTACAATATATAAAGATGAGATAAGTGGAAACTTATATACATTTTATATAAATAAATTTGTACAGAAATTCACGTATTTTACAAAAGTAATATTGTTTATATTTGCATATATACAAGTTGTCCGAGACTCCAAGATTCTGCTGAATCAGAATGATGAATTGGATCTCTTTTTCTCAAATTATATTAAAACGAGGCCAGTTCTTACGTCATTTTTGCATTATCATTCAGTTGATGAATTCATTTTAAAATACATAAAATCGCCCTTGTAGCGACAATATTAAATAATTTTTAGTATTTTCAATTTTAATAATACCAAAAAAATTACGTACGAGTTAAAAATTTTTAAACGAATTTTCATTTAAGTTGAAAACAGTCAGAATTCATATAGTCTATTTAGAACAGCGGCGAGAAAATGTAAAAATTCATATAAAATAAACCTATATTTAAATGCGATTGCTCAACTGAAGCGAAATTGCCATCGCGAATTAAGGCGCCGCCAGTGAAATAGCCTTAATTCTTATTTTATGGCTGTCGGTGTTTTTTTTTTTTATTAAATTATCTGTGACATTTTACAAAAAACTGTACCTTTAATCGTATACCACTCAGCGCTTTGGTTTTATTTTCAAAATTTACCCTAATTATACTTTACTCACAATAACATGCACCCTGTTAGTTTTCTTTAAGAAATGTGAAATGTGATATACCAAACTTCATTTTACGACCAAATATTTTAAATTTAGAAATAGCTTGTTGGAAAACCAAAAACCATAGAGATCAAATCATTAAAAAGCTGACACCCGTACAAGTTGTACCATTGAGTCCGAGAGATCCTGTAGTCGTCATTACCATATTACATTCGTATACCGGTGTACTAGTATATAGAGCTTTATAAAATATAAGAAAATTGCAATTTTGCAATGAAAATTATTTGATTTGGTCAGTGTCTATACGGTAATATTGTCGATGATTATCAATGATGATTAAACAAAAATTTTCATAATGATTATATCATAACTACTCGTACATATCTACGTATAATACAAAATGGAGAAAAACAAAAATGATGACAATGCGATGACAAACCGCCACATTTTCCTATTTATAAGAATATACCTATAAATAGTATAGAATTTTGATTTCAGGTGTTTATATTGTATTTTATGAATTCAATTTAATATATTTATATAAAAATATTTTTATATGTACATACATATATGTTATGAATTTCATATTATTATTAAACAAATATTAATTTCTGCAGAAATTAAAACTTTATCAAAAAAATTTTTGAATATTTTTTTATAAAATATGTGTGTATGTCTAATAATATTATATATAACATGTAATTGGATGTGATCATTTTATAGTATACATATATATTACATACGAGTACCTACATCATATATACCATAATTTGGTATGCACTTGCTGAGAATATTACCACAACAAACGGGACAAATGGTTTGAGAAACCTTTACCTATTGCATTGAATTATTTGGTATTTTGTGCATATAAACTTAAATAAATAATGTAAAATATAAGTATGTACATATGTATTAAAATGTAATGGAGAGAAACAATTTTAATGTGGTTAAATTTGCACGAACCAGGGCGGAACAAAAACAAAATGGGAAAAAAAAGAAAGTGAAAAAAATTAAAATTTAATATTTTTCATATTTTTTTATGAACTAGCTACTCGGTGAAAACTTTTAAAATTTAGAAAAATTTTTAATTACATGAAAATTAGTTGGTCATTAACAGAAAAATTTTTTTTGTTTTTTTCGAATTGTACACAAATATAATATTATTTCCGGTAATAAAAAATTTAAGAATAACAAACAACATTGTGTGCATTTAATTCTGAATTCTGGGCAATATGAGAGGATTATTCTGAAAAATATTAGTATTCGAACCACAGCTGCTGTGATTTAGCTTTAAAATTTCTGTTTAATAATGGATTTTCCATAAAATTTTCGATTTCTAAATAAAAGTTGATATATAAGAGAATTCTGGGAAATTTACAAACATTTTTATTTACACTAGTTATTGTTGATATTATTGATGATGATTCCTGTTATTATATTTTGTGAAATTCTGTAGTTAAATCCTATAATTAATATCGGATTCTGAGAAGACCCGCTATTCAGAAAAAATTCGTATTATTTATAGAAAAATTACACTATGACGATGACAATTTAATTAAAATTCAGTATTGAGAATATTGTTAAAAAAAAACTAATTAACCCCAAAAAACAAGACAAAATGTACATATATTTTGTTCATACAAGAAGTTGTTTGTGTTAAAAACTTGTTAAACTTTTTGCCAATAAATCTATGAAATTTTCAAAATTAGTGTTAGATAAAAATCTTTTCAATTAAAATTGCTTCTTTTATTATAATAAAAATTAACCTACTCTAACATGGCACTTAAGATATATTTTGAATACTATTAATATATGAAATTGGCTCAGATTTGTTCCGTTTAACACAAAGATATTCCTCGTAGTTGTTGACAATATTGTTGAAATTTAATTTTCTAGTCAAATGTGGCTATTTTGTCCATATTTTCTTCCTCCCTGTAAAGCAAAAATCCACTTCTCGAGTTCAAGAGAGCGTAGTGAATGTAGTTTTGATACCTGGAATTTCCAACAATTTATAGCAGCCAACCACATAGGATCACCTACAACCTAACAGTCAAAAATCAGGAAAAAACATTTATCATAATTAATTTCCAAAAAAAAATGAGAGCCTGATGTAAATTTGAATATAATATTATGTATATATAATATAACAATATTAGAGAAACTTATATAGTGATAAAATTTGTTATATCATCAGTATAATATTATACATGAAATAGTACAGTGTGTGTTAAAAATAATTGGCACACTAATTTTAAATAGCAGTTATCTACTAGATTTGGAATTAATGATAAATATTGCACATTTAGAAAGTTCAATTACTAAAAACAGGGAGTTTTATGCTATGATATATTGCAAGATATATCGTATGTACTTTCTGTATATCAAAGACATATTAATTGAATTAGTAGTTATAATATCAGTTTTATAAAATATAACCATTAAATTTTAATATTTGAGAATTTTTTTTCTGTATTTTGTACACTGCTTCTAAGTGGATCTCTAATGCTCTGAAAGCTTAGTGACAATTAGAAATCTATGATAGTCATGTTATATTATACTACTATAGTGCCTTATGCGATATGAACTCTTAAATTTCTTGAAAATTTCAGTCTTTTCAATGTTTAAAAACTCAATTTCCACATGTTTATAGCTTGGAACATAAATATTCTCTACATTGCACAAAGATCACACTTTGTATAGCTATAGTTACAAAAACTTTTGTTATAAAATTTTTATATTAAATTTTATAACAAATTTAAGGATATTCTGTCTGTTTAATTTTTTAGGTTAATGTGATTTCTAATACACAATTAAAATTAAACTGAAAAGATAAAATTTCTTTTCTCTATTTTATGGGTTCAAATAAAAATAACATTATTTTACATAATAATTACTATTATTGTTGTTATTATCGGTGTATACAACTAGCTGTGGTTATTTCAATCATAGACCTAATTTTAAATTATTATTACACAGTACACCTTTAAGGACGAAAACACTTGACGATTGTAAAATTTTACATACATAGTTTGCATTATTTTTTTTTCTCTTATAATTTTAATGAGAATATGTGTTTAAGTAGCGAAACATCATATCTGAGGTATGAAATGGTACTTTAAATTGTCAACATAAAACTCATTATTATCACCGTTGGAAATACTAGATGCATATTATAAGAATAACTTGTAAATGAATGAAACTAAGATACTTTTTTTATTTTTATATTTTAATACACAAAGTGGGGGCATAGTAAAGTTACTTTTTAGAAATAATTTTCTTAAAAGACCTATCAACAATAACTTTAGTTTTGTTTCCATTATTATAGAAATTACATTTTAATTATAAAGAACGATCCCATTATAAGAGTAGAGCAAATCCAATTCGAGGTTAACAACATTTCGATAGAACTCGAGAGATATTATACAAAATGTTATTTTAATCTTAACTTTAAAATACGTTCACTTCACAAATTTTATAAAATTTAAAATATTTCCCATTGAATTGAATAGCAACTTCCGGAATGTAACATTTACCTCTTTTTTTAGAATTGCTTGGTATTTACTGGTTTTTTTCTTCTTCTTTATAGAATGCAAAATAATTTCGGGACATTAGTTTCTTCCAAAATGTTATCCAGGCCTACACCTATTTTAAAACCAAAAATTTTCAACTTCAGCTAAGTAGTGGTTTTTTCCCTAAACCAAACGCAATTTATTAATAACTGCAAGGTACTACAATTGAAAATTTTTATATTCTGGCTTTTACCATTTTTTTTGTTTTTTTTTTTTGAAATTTCATGAAAAAATGGAATAAAACTTGTTGTAAACACTGGTTGCTCCATGGCTTAGAACTAAATTGACAAATACCAACCAAGTTGTTCAAACTAGTTTGTCGTGCACATTGCAGTTATGGTGATTTCTCATTCATATTTTGTCACGGTTGTTGGCCATCATCATGAATGAGTACTCTTGAGATGATTAATCAATACAAGTAATCAGCATGACTAACTTGCACAATCAATATGTAATACTAACAAGTATGATAAACATGTATGACTAGCTTGTATGATAAACATGTATGATCAACATGTATTACTAACATCGTCTAGGAAGTTTTGTTAGCAACTAAACTTCCATGATAATTGGATTGCTAGTTTAATAGAGAACAAAGCACTTATAGGCAGATATACATACTTTAATTGTTATATACATACATATGTACATACATATTATATTATACTGTATTGTAAAAGATAATGTACCTAATTGTTCCAACACATAATTTGGAACAAATAAAATTCACAATAATTTGAATTAATTTTATTCAATGTGTAACTATTGTGAATATTTTAAGCTTTTGTATATCAAATTATTATTCGAAAATTTTTTAATATCGAAATTTAAAAGTTATACAGTGACCTGCTCATAACCATTCTACAGGAAATCATAAAAACACTATAGTATAGGTGTTAGTGGAACCTACACAAAATTTCCGTAAATTTTAAATAGCTTGATAATCTTAGAACACAAAGTAGTTTTATTTTTTTAATAAATAAAAATATCAGAACACTTTAAAGTTGACACTTAACAACAAAGAAGATGAAGACCTAATTTTTTTTATATTTTTTATATTGTCAAGAGATTTTTTTTTTGGAATTAAAATAATTTAAAAATTAGTTTTTTTTGTTTTTTGTTGTTATCCTCAAGAGATCCTTGTTCTTTTTTCTCGTTTTTTAAAAGTAATTAGGTTTCATTCTTTTAAGATTTTTGGATAATAATAAAACCTAAAACATAAACCTAATATTATTTACATAAAATATTACATTGTATACATTATGTATATTTTGTTATATACATACATTATATACATTAATTCTTTTCAATTTTAATTAAATATTACCTATATACTGGTATTTATATACGAAAATCAAGTACTTAGTAACAAGAAAAAAGTTTTTAAAAAGTAATTAAATTTAACCTTCAAGTTAGAGTAAATTACAAAAAAAAAAAAATAAGAAAATATGGAAAATTTAGGACACACTATATAGTTTGAATTTTCTTTTTCAACTAATTATCATTGTATAATAATGGAAAATTTTTTAGTACAAGAACAAAAACCCAGAACTAAAAGCACTAAAATCAAAAGAAATAGGAAAGCTTAACATTTCGTCGGCTGTATGCTTGTCGGCCGCATACGCCAAGCACTGTAAACCGAGAAAATTGAAAAAGAAAGTTTGACAAAGAATTAAAGAAAAACTGCGCGCTGGGATTTTTTTATATTTTATATACGAAATAGTACTTTTATTTTTAGTTTTAATTTAAAATTTCAGTTTGCGGACTCTTACGGTTCTTGAAATATTGCAACTTTTGTAAGACCAGTCGTTTTGGCCTTTGCTGCATATTCCATGATCTTGTGCAAATTTGAAATTTTATTTTGTTATGGAGCTTTGCGTTATATTTTTAAGGGAAAAACTATATTACTATGAAGCAAACAAAAATTTTCAAAAAATTATCAAATTAACTAAGGGAATGTATGAAGTGGAGCAAAAAAGAAATTAAATTAACATGCAAAACAACAACAAATTTATTATTAAATATTAAAAAAAAAAAATTAAGCATTTAGTACTGAAATATATCAAGTAAAACAAGTTATTTAAGTAATGTTTTTAAAAATTTTTATTGAAATTATTAAATTCCGAAAATTTCATAACAAAAATAATAAGAGTATACTACCATGATGAAAAAAAGTATAACAACTCAAACAAAACTATTAGCCTCTGCATTTACAAAATGATTTATTATACTTTGTTTATATTTTAAATACTATAATATAAAAATATTTAAATTCTTCTTATAATCTATACAGGAATTGTTTTCAAAATAAAAAATTAATAACTTCTTACAAAAAATTAACAGCCTTTTCGTAGCTTAAGTTTTAGGAATTAATTATTGTACTTTGTTTCATTTTTAAATGCTATAATATAAAATATTGAAATTCCTATAATCTAACAGTAAATCATTTTAAAATAAAAATTAATTACTTAAAAAAAAAAATAACAGCCTCTTAGCTTTATACATTTCTAAATACTATACTATAACAGAACGTTAATACATTTGTTTTTTTTGTTTTAATTTAATTTAGTAATATAAATTTTTCAATTTTTTGTCCTTTTTTTATAAATGGAAATCACCTTGAATTCTAGGTCTGAGAAAGAAGTTTTATATTTTAAATTAAATGGTTGATTGCTTTCGTAGAATATATATTTTGCTTTTGTAAATTGTATAGCCGAGTAATTTAATTGGGATGCCATTGCTGAGTAGTTTTTAAAGTCGGTATCTAACATTTGAATTACATCGAGCTTGACTTTAGGCATTTCCATGTTTTTTAATAATTTTATTAAGTGCAGAGGGCTATGTATCTCCAAATTTTTCAAGTACTTTTCAATAACTGAATGAACACAGTCAACCTCCTGAATTTCGGAATGCCCTGGTTCAGAATATTTATGTAAAATTTCTTTGATATTTAAAGATGAATTTATAAAATACTTTATACATGTTGCATTAATTTTATTTTTACTTTTCTTTATTTGGAATCATCGCAGTGCCAGTTAAATTAAAAACATTTAACTTTCTTTTGTAAAAAAATGCAGACGCATATCCTTTTGGTAAGGCAAAAACATTTTGCAAATCATAGCATATGATGCAATGATTTGGATCTATGTTGCTTCGATCTACGTCTTTATCCTTTGTTGCTAAGTTTTTTTCATGTGTATGCCTTTCCATTTCTTTTGTTTCTTCAACAGTATGTGTGTTGCTATTTTTTGTATGTTTGTTGTATTGTGATGTTTTTTTCCAATGTCTATGCAGCAAAATAAAATTTTTTATAATTTTGAATTTTAATGCTCTATCACGCAGTACTATGTAAATAGAGCACACAAGAAAAACGTAAAAATGTTCTCATTTTTCCATACAAATTGTGCCGCAACAACCAAAAAATGGTTCATGGGGCACATAAGCATTAGAAATTCGTAAAAATGCAGTCTATGGAGCAAACCTGACACTCTGTATCTCAGCAGCAGATCGAGATAGAGAAAAACGGATTAGACAGACAGAAAGAGCATCACTTAAAACCTATAGATGCACTCATAAGTCAAAAAATGCAAAAGTGGCGTATGGAGCCGATAAGCATACAGCCGACGATTTTCTTTCTCTAGTTTTTTTTTTTTTAGTAAAATGCCTTTAGAATTTTAATAAATATTTCCCTTGTCTTAAGATTATCCTTTAAGCCTTCCATAACTGTTTTTTTTTTATTATTTTAGGCGTACCAAATTTTTAAATATATTTTGTGAATTTTTTTCTATGAGTGTAACCAGGTGAAACTGGCATTAATTTTGTTCTTGTTTTCGTAAATATTAATTTTTGGTTTACTAAGAGTGTGCGTTTGTGTATTTTTTGGATTTTATTACATTGCATTGAACCCAATTTGTATTTTAAATGCATTTTTAAGGCACATAAATTTTACATTAAACCGAAATGTAACCTAAATTAAAAAAATTTTTGAGTTAAAAAGTTTGAAAATTTGTTTTTAATGTTTTTTTTTATACCCTGCACCTTTGTAAAGGGTGTATTAACTTTGATACGGAATTTGTAATCTCTTTAAGGAGTCGTAAGCGGTGTGGACATATCTTTAGATTCTTGCTTATTGTAAAATTCTGCATTGACTAAGACATGTTCGTCCGTCCGTGCGATCTCATGGTAACTCAAAAACGAATAAAGCTAACTTTACTAAATTTTCACAAATAGTGGCAAGGACGGACGCGGCTGTAATTGTACCGATTCGGAAAACGGGTTCTGGTAAGTTCTATGCAATTATGAAGGATAATGCCAAGTATTTCAAAAATAATCGTTTTTCTAGAGATTGTCAAGGTGTACGGTGTAATTCAGTTAAGATAGAAGATTCAGTTAAGATAGATTGAGACGTTTGAAAATGGTAATTTAAAATATTACAAGAGGGTTGGTTTGTGTCAAAAATTGGGAAAATTAAGTATTTTTATACAAAAATGTAAATTGTTAATTGTAGTTTAATTGAAACAATCAACACAATATGTCAGCTCAAATGAAACTTTTTGGACTGACATTTTCCAGTATTATGGAACATATTAGTATTTATAATATTTTCATGTTAGGAACAAATTTTTCTCTTCTTATAGACGTTAACTGCTGATAAACGTTAAAAAATTTGAATTTCTTGAAACTAAGTGTGAAAATGTCTATTTGAATATGCAATTTAAAAATTATTTTGTCATAATTTTCAATCAAGCAAAGTAAGAAAATCGTTCCTTCAAGCAAGGATAAAATAAATTACATTTTAATTATGAAAAATCGGAAATTTCCTTAAGTATTTAAATGAAATTTCTTTCAAAATCAAATTAAACAATTGTTTCATATTCTGCAATTTTATTAATGCAAAATATAAGAAAAATTAAAAGAAAAATGCTAACAACATTAATGACAAATTTTTCATTTTAAAACTAAAAATAATATTGTAATTTTTAATTTTAAATTGCAAAATTAAATGAATTTTTAATTTTCTTAAAATCTTATACTTACAGTATGACTTAGTGTGACTAAATCATCTTCATTTTATTCAATTAAAATTCAATATTCCTTAATAAAGACGAAAATATTTCTTTAATTCTAATTATGCTTGTATTTTAAATATAAGAATAATAAAATTAAAATCAATCAAGGAATAAAAAAAATTAAATATAAATTAATCTTGTCTTTTTCCTCCGGCTACTATTATGATACGAGTGTATTGTGTCTATTACACTCCATAATTTCAATTATGGTGCCAGTTGAAAGAATTAATTTTAAGAGAATTATTCAGCCATTACTGCCTCCATTTTCATAAGAAAATTTCTATAACAAAAACAAAGGCAGCAAGAAATATTTTTCTCAATTTATAAATGAGAATAGAATTGCTATATAACTCTGATTTTAAATTAACAATTAATTTTTTACTTAAAAACCATTCTTTTACTATAGAATTACATAAGGCCCCCCCCCCAAAAATTGACGAACTCGCCATTTACTTATTATTAGCCAACAAAAATCAAAAAAATTAAATAAAATCCCTTTAAAATGCTCTGAAATTTAGAAAATTGAATGTAAAGATTACGAAAGCTAATTGAAAAGTTTTGTTTAACGTGAAGACATACACATAAAAAATATAAAAATAAAAATCCTAATTACACTGTCATTCTCTGTTGAAGCCGAACTTCGTTTTTATTTTATATTTTAATTTAAAAAAAAATTTCAAATTAGACATGAAAAGGACACAAAAATTTTTTCCCTAACGTGAATAATATAAGGATCAAAGTAATTTTTGCTCTTCTTCTTATTCTCCTCTTTTTCATTATTGCTAATAGGCTCCGTTCCTTCAAATGTTAAAATGTAAATCTGTTGGGTGAGAAAAGAATGATTCAAATATTGTGTAAATTTGATGAAAATAATTAAGTTTTAAAATGCAATTAGATTTTATTTTGTCCCCTATTTTCCCTTTGTTTTTATCATAAGGATAAAATTTCTCTTTCACATTTCATTCATCTACAAAAAAAAAAGGAAAATTTTTAATTTTTTCACTTTTTTTGTTTAATTATTTTTGGATGTATTTTTAAAATAAAATAAATCAGGTTTTGAAAACCGTAAAAATACAGAACGATATTAAAGCAGAATAGCAGATCCACTAGAGCCTAGAGGGGGGGGGGGGGGGCTCTGACAGACATGCAATGTTTAGTTTTCCAATAACAGTTTGATTGGAAATTAATTGTGCATAAAAGTAACTGAAATTACTAAATTACAATCAGTTTGATAAAAAAAATTACAATCTGTTTGATTGCTTAATTGTTTGTGACCATACAGTGGCATGTGTGTACGCTTAAATATACGAGTATCTAAACATATGGAATATAAATAAGCAATCAAACAGTTGAAAAACTAAAAACTGCATGCTTGTCAGCACCGTAATTTTTCTTTAATGATAATATAAGTGTCTCAACTAGAAAATTATAAAATACTTTTTTACTTTATTAGATACAATCATACTGTTTGATGCATACAATATTATGCTGTTGCATTTAAAGAAACAACCATTAGAATGTATGCCCGCTTTAGTATCGCTAATGAAATGCGATTAACAAATAGTTCAGAATTTTAGGTATACAACGCTGAAATCGTGCAAAATATAATAATATTGTAATGCTACATTATAGTATTTATTATATTACATACGTACATACATGTAAAAGGTAAAAATATATAATTTTTTGTTTAATTTCTTCTATACAAGTCTTTAATTCTCGGAAGGGAATTCATGCAATGTTTTTGATGTGTGATTGTGTAAATGTTGTCGTACACGAAACATATATGCTTTTATATAATAAATTAATTGAAAGGTTTTTCTCACCAATATAAACTACCCAATATAAACTGTTATAAAACACAAAAAAACGCAAAGTAATTTTATTACATTATGTACTGTAAAGAGAAAATTGCATGATTGAGTCATCACAAAAAATTATCACATTAAAATATTGGCAAAATTAAATTTTATTGTTTATTTTAATAGTATATTTAAATATTTATAAAATGTTATATAAAATGGCAAAGTGTTATACTGAATCGGTTTTGAAATAGAAACTTTTGTATCATTTACATTTATATGTGTGGAACAAGGTCAAAATTAGTAACTTCCGAATAAAATTCAATTAACCCTGTCGGCAACTGGGTTTCTATTGGCACCAATATTTTACCAGCCCAAGCAAACTACTTACTCATACCATAGAGATAATTTTCTTCTCTCCCTGGTATACAAAGTCAGTTATTTCCGAAGATCACACACTCTCACTGCGAATTTTAGCGGGATTCGCGTGGGCTGGAAACTAATTCCGAAAGCTGGATATTCGTTTTTCTACTTCGATTTAATTTTGAAATCATACAGAGAAGCTTAGAAACGTGTCCAAAATATTATTCACGCATAGGCGGGAAATTTTGTTTTTCATTTTTAAACTCTTTGTTAACATTTAATCAAAATCCATCAAACATCATTATGTGCTCCAAATTTTTATTTATCATGTGTGGCACTTTTATTTATTTAAAAAATAAAATAAATTTGAGCAAAAAATATTTTTTTTTAGAATATTTTCAAAACTCAATTAGTAAAAATTTTTTATTTATATTTTGATTACATACGCTTTTATTATATACGCTTGAACTGTGCAATTTAACTTGAACATATATACAGGTATAAAAAAAAAAATGGTGACACAAAACATAAAATGCCATGTATTCAAAATATTTGCGTGATGTGTGAGGTTTGGTCGTCCAAATAAATAAAAATTTTGAATTTTAATGAAATTAAAAAAAATATCTAAAAAATAAATATTTGTACAATAGAAGTGAGTAATTTACGTAAATTGATTAATATGACATTTAAGGAAACCATAAATATACAAAAAAGAAACAGAAAAAATTGGTGTTATATAAACAAGAAGGAGTAGCTCACGTTTACGTGTTTAGAGAATTTTCAATTTCAATCAAAACAAAATGTTAACAGAACAAAATGTTAAAAAATAATTAACAGAAATTGTGACATTACTTGAAATTACTTTGAATGGAGTAACTAGAATTAGTATCCTTGTTTTGGTTTTAGCTGACGCATATTGAGCTTAATAATCCTTATTCACCGATTTTAGGTGACGGTCGATAATTTGCGTACCGATTTTTAGAACATGATTTTCAAGTTTATCAATTCAATTTTTATAATGCCATAACAACTACTGCCCTAATCAAAAAAATTCAATATTTTATGTACAGCTATTTTATGATACGGTTAGATTTATTTATAAGCTGAGTCGCCGTATCGGCTCGACTCGAAAAATCGACTTGGCACTCAATCTTGACACAACTATTAAAAACGAGAACAAAGGCTAAATTTTCTATATTAAATAAATTAAAATTTTTAATATTAAAAGCATCATTTGATCGGCCTAATTATCAACCATTTAAAGAATCAAAGACATTTTATGAAAATCATGCAAATTTAAGCAGTAAAAATTTTATTGCGTATTTAAAGGCGTATACAAATTGCAAACGAAGAATAATGACGTGCAAGAAGATAAATTCAATATTTTCATCTTAAATTAATTTTATAACTATACCGAATATCTATAAATGTATAACAGTTATGATAAAGTTATAAAATTATCTACTACTTATAAGACTATAAAGCTTTCTACTAAGGCATTTCTACCTACAACTATAACATGATTTTTATTATAGTTATAAATGCAATAATTTTATACACATTACTTGTACTAGAGGCACACACGCATTTATATTTTTAATTAAAAAAATGTTTGTATCACAGCCTGCTACACAATATAGTAGTCATGTTTAACAAGGATAACATTATGTTATAAAATCAATATTAAAACTTACATTTCTATAATATTTTCTAGTGAATTTTCTATAATTTTTAAGTGCGTAAGTTAAAATCTTTAATGTATACGAGTATAAGAATTTTAAATTGCAATTTTTTTTTCTCTTTGCATAAATTTAACATTAAAATTTTCTTTTATTAACTTTGAAATTGTGTTTACCTACATTATTTTGCATTACATTGCTCAGAATGGAAAATGAGAACATCTTTATATAATAATGATTCTATGAAAATGAACGATAATGAGAAGATATTATTGAGGAAAATTTTCAATAATGAATTTGGTGTTTATTTACCATGTTCAAATAATGGTTAAAAATATTTTTAACTTCATATCTTGGGCAGTATTCTCTTTAAATATTTCTACACATATACAAACGTAGTTTTTTAGCACTTTTCCAAAAAAATTTTTGAAAAAAGTGCTTATTAGTTTCACTCTGTCCGTCCGTCCGTCCGTCCGTCCGTCCGTCCGTCCGTCCGTCCGTCCGTCCGTCTGTCCGTGTGTCTGTTTACAAAACTTCTACACCCTTGAAGATAGAAAGCTGAAATTTTATATATACATAGATCTTTACTAGAAACTTATTTTCGTAGAACAAAATTTTTACCTATCTCCCCCCCTCTAGAAGTTATACCCCCCCAAAACCCTAAAAATGGCCTTTTTTAAATATTTGTTGCAATGAAACCATAAGTATTTTTGAAATTTTGCAAACGCAGAAAGGCAGCGGCTTGCTTCCCCTAGCGCGGTATACTATAGTTAAACTTTAGAAAAACAAAATGGCCGTTCAAATTTACCGTTATCTAAAGTCCTTTTTTTCCAAATTTTTAATGTCGTTTTTCTTCTAGATCCTATATTCTAGAACTTTGAAATTTTAGGGGCTTTTAGACATTAACAAATAGTTCATTTCGTTAGAAGAAATTTTTTTTCCATCTCCACCCCCTCTCAAGTTATCACCTCTTGAAAATCGTAAAATTTGAATTTTTGACACCCTATATTTCCGAAACCGCAAGCTTTTCCAAATTTTTATAAACGCAAAAAGCTAACGGTAAATTCCATGACACTAAAAAATATAATTATTTTTCTTAACTCACACAATTAACCCTTAAAATCGAGCATTATGTTAACCCCTTTTTATGTTAATTTTTGCTTTATTTCAAAGACTGCATATATGCGTCATCCTAAATATATGCAATCCTAGTAATAGTTTTGTATATGAATGAAAATAATTTTTATAGTGTGATAGGTATACATAGACTGTATTTAAAAGCAGAATTTTCACTTGTTGAAGGGAAAAGTGCTACAATACAAACCATTGGTTTGACCCAACTTTATTTGAAAATATTTTCAATTTTCTAATTTCTAGAAAATTTTCTCTGAATATTTATTCTTTTATACACTTGATTACACACTTTTAGGTTTGTGGTCTCACTTAATGATAAAACATTCAAGCTATTTTATAATGTACGTACAATAGCTGATGGAATAACTATTATAATGTGTATTAAAAAATTTGACCAACACACTTTACATAGAAATTTTCATAATTATTAGTCAATATGCAAAATATCGTAACATATTTGATCATTATTATATCTACATACAAAGGCTGTGCAAATGTAATGGAAAATAATAATTGGAAATAAGAAAGCATAATAATTATTTATTAAAATCTAATATTGTTTTCTAAAATGGAATATGTGAAAGAAATTTATAAATTGTATTTTTTCAAAGAAAAAAATTTCATCTTGCATAGAGAATATAGTGTTGCTGCATATTCTTGTGAATCCAAAAAATTTTATAAAGAATTTTTTTCAAAATACACCACTAAGGCTGTTATAAATTAAATAAAATTACTTATAGGCACACGAAAACCACCGCTTGCGGTTTGTTAATCCATTAAAATTTTCCAAAAAAATCCATTATTCAGAAAGTTCGAATTCTGGCAAAAACCATATTAATGACCGTAAAACTTTGATCAACACGTTTAAAAAATATTGATGAAAGCTGGTTGCTGGTTGAATTGGAAAACAACAAAAAAAATTCTCCTAGTTTAAATTACGATTCATGTAGCAATAAAAGACAATAATCAAGTAAAGTGAGCCCTTCTGTTATCTATCCAGTTCTTGTATACGTTACACAATCTCATTATACTAGAAGAATTCAAGTTTTTCGTTAACTTTATCCACATCAACTAAAAAAAGCGACTGATTTTACGCACGATGATCAACTGCCCAAGTAGTTTTTCAAATTACTACTACAAATTCAATCATACTAGTATTTTAAGAACATGTTGAGTGCAAAGAATGCCACTTGTGTAAATACTGTCAGGAAGAAGCGAATTTACAATTTTTTCCAGACAGTTATGGGACTGAAAAATGTGTTATAATCTGTGAAGTACTTGAATATATGACTTTATATTTAGCTCTTGATTTATGATTCCCATGCTCTTGAATCCCATGTTATTACTAAAATGTACAAGAAATAAATGGTAGTATAATACAGGACAGATTTGCTACAAATTTAGCAAAAACAGAAGTCTATAATTATGATTAAAAATTTAATAAATAGGTGCTTTCTGTCTCATTATAAAACTTTTAATTCTCTTGTATTAATTTTTATTAATGAAGAAACCAAAGCATGAAATCTGAACATGAAATTAATTTTTTTATTAAAAATATTTTTCCTTATACTATACAGGAAAAATTTCATATGAACTTTAAAATTTAGATTAAAGTGAAAGTGTAATGAAAATCTTTATGAAAATTATTACAAACAACATGTACAAAATTTTCATTTATTATTAAGACATAGAAGATAATATTATAAACTACACCATACACATACATACATACATACTTATTAATAATAATTATAGTTGATTAAATCCAATCATCATATTTGTATATTCGATTCCAATTAAAAAACCACATCAAAGTTTGTGTGTTTTCTATTGAAAAGTAAAAGAGCAAATCCACAAAATAAAATTAAGAGAAAATTGGAAAATCAAAGTTTTCCTTTTAACATTGAATTAGAACAAATATTACATGATTACCACCATTTTTTTTCCAACACACAATCATACTATATATAATATTGTATTATAGTATTGTATAATATTAAAATCCATGTGTGTGCTGTCTTTTTTCATTGTAATTCCTAAAATTTAATGTTGATTGCACGTTGTTTTTTAACTAAAACTATAGGATATATAAGAATATGACTCAATGCATATTAAATTTTCTGATTTCTGCATTTGTAAATGCAATTCCTGATCCTGATACACCAAAAAAAGTGTTATTTGGAAAAAAATTGTTTTACATGAAAATTTCTCTATTTAAATAGTAAAAATTGGATGCTTTCTATGAACCCGTACAAAATTGTAAAATTAAAGATACTAAAATGAAATTTTCGAAAATTATTTAAAAAATATTATGATGTAGGCATTTCAAATAACAAATCCTTTGAATTAATCCTGAATATCAGGTGTTATGTAACAAGTTGAACATTCAAATTTGGAAAATACTAAATTACCAAAAAATTGTTATACATTAGAGATCAATATTTTAATAAATTACTTATAAATGGACACTTATGAATTTTGTTGGAATAATTTTTATATTAAAATAGATTTGAGTCGCCATAACTTTTCATAGGAATGTCGTACCCTTAATAACTTTAACATACTATTATATTACTAGTCAATAGCAAACATTTTTGAAAAACAAAATTTTATTAATAATTTCCTAGAAAACAATGACTATGATTAAAGGAAAAAATTGCTGTTTTAACAATTACGTGAAATAACTTGAATCTATATGAAGTTTTTAATTTGAACCACTTGAAAAGTGTGTTATATTAAAATGTCATATACTAACAATCTGATATATTAATCTGAATTATCTGTTCTTTTTTAATATTATACATGATATTTTGTGTTTTGTTTCAATTCGAATCAATTATAACCTTGAATTTATCCATCTAAGTTATGAATATTAATATGTGATTGAAAATGTGGTGAGATTTCCACTTCAAAATTATAAAATGAAAAGGCTTTATTGCGTAGTTCAATAGGATATTACGATATTTTTTAAAATTACTGAGTAACTTTGGACATACAACGAAGTGCCGGTTTATGTGGCATTCTACTATATCAAAGCGATATCACAATAATAATAATCAATTATTTCGACCATTTCTCCTTTAATCAACCAGATATAACAAAATTATCAACCATTACCAGACATAATCCACTATTTCTTCTTTAATCAATACAGTTTATGACATTAAAATAACAGAAAAGTAAAAATATAATTAAAAGGTCATGAATTTTACATTATTCATGAATATATCCAAAATTTTTTAAATTAGACAAGTTTTGCTTGTTACCACAGAAATGAAATTTAAATAAATTTTTTAGTAATAAAAAATATTGGTAAACAAAATTCAATATGTAAATTTTTTTTTAATTTTATTCAAAACGGTTTTATCACCAAAAAAAAAAAGTATCATTTTTTTCTATAACAAAAATAAAAAAATCATCTTTTCTGATTTGTTTTAAAGTTTTATACTAGCTATGATTAAAATTATTTATGAAATTTATTAATGGTATATAAAACAAGTTCATTGCTTCCCTATAATCTGTAATCGAATTTACATAATTTCGTATAACACATGTAGGTGTCTCATTTTTGAAAACAAGTTATAATTTAAAATATTATCAACTTTTTGAATGCTCAGCGAATACTTTAATATTTTGGATGAATTTTTAGTATTATTACACTTAAGAAAGCTGTTCTAATTAAAAACAATAATTTATATTTGATCCACAATTGATTTATTCAAAAAATAATTAAATATTCCATTGATTTGCCATGAAGAGAATTACAAAACTTCGTTATATAGCTTCCAATACGATATAGAATTGATTCCAACTTAAACTACAAATTTCCTAATAGGCCCTAATATTATTAAATTTAAAAATGTCAGCTCTCATATTAAAATTAGAATAATAATAACATTCACTTTCATAAATTTGTGATTTACTCTGAAATCTTATTAACTACTCTCTAAAAATTTAATATGACCTACACAATGTATACTAGCCAGTTTCTCCAAAATTCAAACAAAAATTTCTTTAATAAACTTTAATATGATAAAATTTATTGCATAAAATGTACGCAGTATTCAAAAATTTATAATTATTAAAATATTCAAGACCTTAATAAAATATTAATAATGAATTTTTTATTATGTTTTAATAGTTCAACAATTAGAATATTTTATTAAAACTTGTCATATTTTGTATCTTAAGAATTATCTATAATTATATACATAAAAATAATATCATAAATTATTAATGAAGTTTTCAAAATGTCTTCTATTAAATTGTATACGTTCAGTTTAAATTTTAAAATATGTATAACGAAAATATAATCAGTGAAGTGACCTTAATCAGTGTCCCTACTATTCAATTTGTTAAAATTTTTTAACAATGACAATTTCGGCTTTCAACTCAAGTCAAAAAAATCTGTTTTAGTCGTATTTTTTCTCAATTTTTCGAATTTGCTTAAATAAATTCAAATAAATACGAAATATTTCAACGAATTCACTCTCTTTTTAAGTAGAGATTTTGATGATACGAGATATGGACATTTCCAGAGCCTATACATATTCAACTTAACACGTTTTGGATATTGACCACAGACACAATTGCATTGCATTATGAGAATAATTGATTATCATGTCATTTTTTGACGGTAGTTTATTGTTTAATATTGGTAATAATGATAATAAGTATAAATAGATTAAAATCCATTTTAATCTTTACCACATTTACCGACATCAGCATTAATAATGACCACTATCAGTATTATAATAAAGTGAAGAGAGCAAAAAAAAAAATTGAAAATAATTTTCTTATAAGAAATTTCAATGACTTTTAATTATTATAAATAATATTATATAAGGACTCAGTTTATACTTGCATATTATATGTACATTGTGTGTGTTGCTCTTCTCTATCCTTAATCCAAAACTTCTCCCCTCTGGATACATAATATTATATTAAAATACAGTATAAAGGCATATGTATTATTATGTATGTGTGTATGAACTCTGTCATGTCATCAACCACATTATTTGATGATGGTAAGAGAATTTCTTATTATAATTAATTATTATCTTATAAAATCTTATACGTACACGCACTTATACGCGTACAAGCGTTCATTGTTACATAAAACCCAATAAATATGTACGCGTAATGAGTTGTTATTCACTCTATGTGCATATACAAATATATTAATATTCATACATAGATACATAGAACATGATACAGGCCAAAATGACTGCATATAACTATTATCCGCAAATAGCTACCGTTTACTATATATGTAGGTATGTGTGCATGAAGTTAATTAAAGTGTAAAATTCAAAATTTAATAATTTTATATTATATTGGTTGACTGAGGGGTATGAGAAATTTTTGGTTTATTAATTATTTAAATTTAATTAAACCAACAATATAATGAAAATTGAATATTTTGTTAATCAATTTTTAACATAATTATTATATGCGTGTATGTGGGTATGTTAATATTTTCACAATTTATAAAAACGGGTGATGTTTTTGCTCTTTGATTTTTTATGAAACCACCCAGCGAAAGTGTATTGCTGGAACACATACAGAAAAAAATTTTTGCTGCTACAGCCGAAAGTGTTAATGAGAAAAACAACTTGTCAATACGTTAAAATACTTGTTGGGACTCAGTAACAATATTATGTATCTATATCCAGCATGATCCTGACTTTGAAGAGCACAATACAACTATGGCAAGAAAAGTACTACTAGAAAAAGTTGTGATTTCTCATTAAATAGATTTGTTAGTGAATATTATAGGATTTGCTCCCATAACCTACATATGCCTATCATAGCACAAATTGTATTGTGGCCCGATTTATTATAAAATATACTGACTACTGTTTGGTGCAGTTTGTGGGTGAAATTAAATTATAATGGGCATCCTTTAAAAACAGATGACAGTCTAAGTCTTGCCGTATATCAATAATTTCATATTTTAAATAAATTGCAGTATATAATATTGAAATTATCTGTTATGATTTTTACAGAACTGAGTCATACCAACAAAACCTGCAAAAAGAAGAGAAGAAACGTTACTGTGGCTATCTGTATAAAAAATTCTTATATTTTAAGTACCAACAATTGGGTATTTAATTCCAAATTAAAAATTACAGGTAAGTTTGTAATTTTTCTGTCTTTTTCTTTAAATTTAATAAACTAACATTTAAAAAAATCACCCATTATTCTATTATACTCTGCATATTAAAAATAGATTCATTAGATTCTCATATTATAGGTACATACATAAAATATTTAAAAAAAAAATGTTGATATGTTGAAAATTATGCGATTATAATTAATCGATGCATTTTAGATTATGCATTTTCCGCTAATATTTTTATTTGAAATGTTATAGATAGCAAATCGATATATCTATATACCAGGGGGTATAGTTAGTATATATTAATAAAAAATGTTATGACAATGTTGTCAATGTTGTTTTATTATTAAAATGTTTATTGGCTTTCATATCAAGGGAATAGCTAATATCTTTATAAAAAAATATTGAATTGTTTTGATTTTAATACAAAAATATTAATAGAGGCTTACGTAAGAGACAACGGAATATTATATTATAGGGAAGTAATAAAAATATGAATTACAATTTTATAACCAAATTTATTAATCTTATTTATTTAAATGATATTTTAAATTGAGTTGTTGTTAATATTGTTGCCCAAGGTTTAAATCAATAAATTGAAAATTATTGCTAAAATTAGAATTTAAAACAAAAAATAATCCTCTATCACACGGGATGATATGGCCGAGTGTAAATTACTATCGAAGGCTTAAAAATTATTGATATAGAACTGTTCTACAAGTATATGAACAAGTTTTCGGTATTATTTTGTTACAGAAAAGCTTTAAATATTAAAATATAGTAGTAATAGAAGCAAGTGTGCGATTCTGCATTTTGACTTATTGTTTTCGGAAATGTGAAAATGAAAAAACTAAGCAGGATTCCCGAAATGTTTTACTACATATAAATAATTTTATATAATCTGTTATATTAAATTTAATAATCAATTAGTAACAAAATTTCTTAACATCATTAATTTTTAATGGGAAAGAGCAAAAAATTTTGGTAAAAAACTCTTCTTTCCCCTATACCACTTAATTTCGGGATGATTGCTCTTTTCTTCATTTTGGTTTAGTGGTTTTATCTGTCCATCTGGATCTTGGTTAAAAATATTTCCTTGTTTTGTATATCCAGGTTTTTATCCTTTTATTTTTTTAGCACTTTTCCAAAAATTTTTTGAAAAAAAGTGCTTATTAGTTTCACTCTGTCCGTCCGTCCGTCCGTCCGTCCGTCCGTCCGTCTGTCCGTGTGTCTGTTTACAAAACTTTTACACCCTTGAAGATAGAAAGCTGAAATTTTGTACGTACATAGATCTTTACTAGAAACTTATTTCCGTAGAACAAAATTTTCACCTATCTCCCCCCCTCTAGAAGTTATACCCCCCCAAAACCCTAAAAATGGCCTTTTTTAACTATTTGTTGCAATGAAACCATAAGCATTTTTTAAATTTTGCAAACGCATAAAGGCAGCGGCTTGCTTCCCCTAGCGCGGTATACTATGGTTAAACTTTAGAAAAACAAAATGGCCGTTCAAATTTACCGTTATCTAAGGTCTTTTTTTTCCAAATTTTTTATGTCGTTTTTCTTCTAGACCCCAGCTTGTAGAAGCTTTAAATTTTAGGGACTTTTAGACATTAATAAATAGTTCATTTCATTGGAAGAAAATTTTTTTCCATCTCCACCCCCTCACAAGTTATCGCCTCTTGAAATTTGTAAAATTTGAATTTTTGACACCTTATATTTTCGAAACCGCAAGCTTTTTCAAATTTCTATAAACACAAAAAGCTAACGGTAAATTCCATGAAATTAAAAAATATAATTATTTTTCTTATCTCACACAATTCATCTTTAAAATCGAGCATTATGTTAACCCCTTTTTATATTAATTTTTGCTTTATTTCAAAGACTGCATATATGCGTCATCCTAAATATATGCAATCCTAGCAATAGTTTTGTATATGAATGAAAATAATTTTAATAGTATGATAGGTATACATAGACTGTATTTAAAAGCAGAATTTTCCCTTGTTGAAGGGAAAAGTGCTATAATACAAACCATTGGTTTGACCCAACTTTATTTAATTTTAAAATTGTGTCATATTGTTAAATCATTAATATTTCTAAATAATTAATTATTAAAAATTTGTATATTAATATAATTTAATTGCTTTAATATTTATGAAGAAGTTTTAATTTTTTAAGGGAATTAACTTCCATTTACAGCAGCTTCCTCTTTCTTGGTTGTTATTTACAAATATAACAGTTATATAACAGTGTTAATCAATTTTTAAATAGCTTTGCGTGTATAATATCTAACACAAACAGGCGTTAAAGGCTTAGAAGAAATTTTAATGAATTTTTGGTCTTCGAATCTTACATAATTTCTAATTTTCTTTCCAATTTTTCTAAATTTAACAATAGAAATAATTAGCTGATTAATAAATTATATTATAGAAAAATTAATCATGGCTAATATCTCAATTAAATTCGACCATTTGTACAATGTGTTAATAGTGTGGTTTTAATTTTAAAATTTTAATTATAAAATCCTCATAATCGAGGACCCCATTTATTTAATGATTCATTTTTTTTTCGTATTTAGGTAATCCGTTAATGATGACCAAATAATAGGTATTGCTCCTGTATAAAAATTAATAAAAAATATTAAAAATTTTCTTGCCACTCCTGGCAAAAATTTCTTTAAAATTTTAATTTTAAATAAAATGAATGAGTTTTTCCTTTTAAAATCACGTGTCAGTAACATGCGTATAGTAAATGCGTATTAAGATAAATTATTCATCAAAATTGAAAAAAAAAGAGAATCAAATTCTTATAAAAGAATGTTAAAATATTGGAAAAAAAATAATTTTTTTTTTGATTGATGACGCAAAATAATGAAAGTCCTCTTAATGAATAATTAAATATTTAAGAAAGAAAAAAAATAAATCAGTGTTTTTTAATCAGAATAATTATTATTCTTTAAGGTTTTCATGTTTCTCTTTCCAATTTTTTTGGTTTGCTATTTAAAATTAATTAAATATAATATTAATGGTATTATAATATTAAAAATCTTCTCAATTATTTTGTGAATTCTAAAGTGTTTTAAACTCTCCATGAAAATTACTAATTGTTAAGACACCATTTAAACTATTTTACAGTTTTTAAAATTTTTTCATTGTAAAAAATTATTCAACAAAATTCCATTGTTTTTTAGCGAGTTGAGTTTCTAGGATTGTGTCAAAGGCTGTTTATTCGCAGTTCACAAAAGATATAATATTTCGGAATGATATCGGTGCTGTAATAGGTTTTTTAATTGCGGTATGTTGTTCGTTTCATTCACACATTCCAAAAATATGATGCACGCTGGAAATTATTTTACTAGATTCAGATATGACGTGGAACAGGAAGAAACGGTAATTGATCTCTTTTCATCATTTTTGGCTTTACCGAAATCAAGATTAACTTGAGTCTCGATTCTCTCAACGAATAACGGATTTCAAGCCATATAGGATCTTTTCTGATTATCCACAGCATCTATTTTACGACTATACTTAGACCACTGAAAAATTTCGAAATTGTAACTAGCTCGTGCAGCAAAATTTTCACTGGAATCACAAGGCCCCTTCCAAAGCATTTCAATCATTTCGCGAGCTACCGTCTCACAATAAGTGACGGTTAACCTAACACTAAATTTGTGTGCATACTTTTACAAGCTTCATTTTTGCTTTTCTCTCACTTGGGATTCATAATTATTTTAAAATTTTGTATAGAAAAATTATTATATAATTTCAGTTTAACAATTACTACTTAATAACCCTTTAGGAGATATCAACATAATTAAATATAAAAATGTTAAAAACTAAATTTTCTACAAGTATAAAGCACATTTTCCATGTTGATATTTAAATAAAATATTCAAATACGATGCTAAAATTCAAAAAACACTTATTTTAAAAAATTTTATTAAATTTAAGCATAAAATTTTCATTTTATTATACGTACATCTAATTAAGTATACACCTACGTATCGCAAGGAGCAAAATATGCAACTATACTACAATAGAGAAATTTAATGGCGACATCTTTTAGTGAAACATGAAAATAACACTTTAGACACTGCCATTGTTTGTAGAAACACTGCCATTGAAACAAGTGTAGAAAATTTATTTATGTACATATTTATGTTTTTAATTATAAAATATAACATTATATTTATTTAAAGTATAGTTTATATTTAAATTAAGAAAAACGCTTAGTTATAATATAAAAGTTGCCATGTTATACTCGTTTTTCAAAAATGAAACATGTTGGTAACAAGAGAGTGTAAATTAAAAAGTTACTTTGATATTTGCTATACCGGGAATACTGGCTCTCTTAGTTCCTGCGCTATCAATTTTATTCAAATTTGCCTCTCTCTTTGAATATACCATAAAGTTGAATATATTTTGCTTGAAGAGAACTGAAACAACGAGCTACATTATCATTCGATTAATAAGAGGCCTAATCCGCTCCTCCCCCCCCCCCCCGCCCTTTTAAATTCACTTAAGTAACATTAATGACAAATTTTCTTTGCAACATTACTTTTCAAAATTTGAAAGTGTCAAACATTCTTTTTACTCCCGATTTGCCGAAAAGGTCAACAACTGTAGCGTGTTCGACTTCTATAGCAATAATATGCAAAGCACATCCCTATTTATAGTATATGTGCTATAATCAGGGCTGTCGTTTGGCTCCGATTTGAAAATTCGTGTCCCCGCTCGTCCTTTTGCATTTTTGCTCCGATTTTGTTTTTTCCTCAGTCAGATCCATAAACAATATTGATAATTATTCTTAAAAAAATTTTTCAGTTCAAACTTTTTTTGCAATATTTAAAAGTTTGTTGACAAATTTTTGGCTAACGAAATTTTGTACATATACCTTTTTCTGCTAATTAGTGCGGACACCTACCATTATGTAGACAAGTTAATCAATTAGTCAGTTAAAGTGTCAAATAACCAAATTTAGAAAAATTCGTTAATAACCAAACTTAGTCGAAAATTCAGAATAGCTCTGGCTATAATATTCAAGACACACCACAATTTATAAGATATAGGTTCAATTCTCATGATTATCCAATTTACTTCCTAGGACGCCTACAGCAGTTTAAGTACCTAGACCGGGATTTTTTTCATATTTCTCTTAACTTAGGTTTAAATTTATAATCTGGCCATACAAAATTTTTCTATTTTAATCGATAAAAGTAAAGAAAAAATTTCATCTTCCGTTTTCAATTTTTCTACCTTTTCTGTCATAATTTAAACACTTTCAAGATGCAATATACTTGTTTCACTTTTAAAAACAACATTATATAAGATAAGTATGATAAGAGAGTAAAATAAAGAAAAACAATTTATTCAACAACACATTCATTTAATCTAAAACTACTGGCATGCGTATAAGTATAGATAAATAACACTATTGCATTCCATAACAATTTTTGAAATTTAATAAACTTCCTTGCAACACATTATTATTATTATACACATACTTATAATTATTACTGTTATTTAATTATTTTAGGTGTATTTGTTGAATTGTTACAATTTCAAGAAGTTGTAGGTGTTTTTGACAGTATTAAAGTAGACTGTAAATTTTATGCTTTGCACTTGATGTTTGTCTCTTAAAAATTAGTAAAAACAGAGTTGGCTGAATCAAACTTTAAATACCTGTACGAAATGCTTATTTAAAATCCGATTGCAGTAACATCCGGAATGGAAAGACCTTTAGGTTTCTAGACCATTTCTTTTGAATAAATATTTGATTTTGTTTTGAAGTAATTGAACAAATACATGAAACATTATTCAAATGTATACTTGTCCACATGCGAAACAGCAAAAAAAAATCTGGCTATGATAGCTCTTTTGAAAAGCGGTGGAGATCCTTGCGATGTCTTCGTGGAATATCGACGGTATATACGGGATACTAACTCTTCTTGTTGTAAGAGGCCAAGGATTGAAGTCTTATTCATCGCGGAGCAGTTGCAGAGAAATGAATAAAATGGAGACCCTTTTGCAGTATCTTTGCGAGTATTTTTCTCACTAGATAAAGATGGCGTGTCTCAATAGATGTAGATAGAAGAGTGATCACGTGGCGTAACGATTTTTATTGAATTTTATCAGAAAAAGGTCTTTTAAAATTGCTTTAGATTGTCAATTTCCTCATATTGATTTTCCATATCGTAAAATTCTTTAAGGGTATGGGTAACTGAGTTATAAAACTGTTTTAAATGCAGAGCTTCAATCTCGCAGAGGATTAGGTCTGTTAATTTTGTCAATAAGTTTCGCTATGTGTGAATATTAAAATAAATGCACTTTTTTACTTAAAATATGATTTATAGATAAAGTTTTCTTAAATTTACATAAAGAATTATGCTTTTTGACATTGGGTCTAAAGTTGATTTTGATATTTCAATGCAGCTTCATAATTTCTATAATCAAAAAATAGAAAATGAGTTTTGTTTTTCGCTATAATGCTATTTTAAATTAAGTAATTATTTCATATTTTAAAACGATTACTTTTAGTTCTTATTCTATATAAATTTCGTTTAAATTTCAGAGAAAAAAAAATGGCAGCAACTTTAATATCCTATAATTTGTGAAAAATAAACTCATTCCTGGAAAACTCTCACAAAAAAAACCGCCTATGCATATATTCTATACATACATTCTTATTATTCTGTTTCGAATACTTTGTATATACGATTATAAATAAAAATTAAATACCTTATATTATACGAAAATACTTTATAAGTACCCCCGTATATATGCAATACAATATTATATACCTATATATAAATTTACAATTTTAATAAAGAAAAGAGATAGGTAAGTATACAGAGAAATAAGTAATCGTATTCTGTGTTAAAAATGTTATAAAAATTCGCATAATCTTCAATAAGCACAATAAAACTGAAAAAAAAAAATATTACTATAAAAGTACACCTTGATTATACTTGGAAACTAAAATTGTATAGTTTTCTTAGTTAGTATACGTACATATAATATAAGATTCTGAGCAAAAATGTATACAGTAAGAGTCATTGTAGTTCTGAAATTATACAGAATAATATTATACAAAAAAAAAATTATGATAACATAAAATTATAAAAATTTACGAAATATGTCATAATTTTTCATTTTACTCAGTGTATCGTCGACAGTTATTATTTTAATATTTTTGAAAATATTGTGTGCCGTATATAAGATATTTCGAGTAAAAAACCTTAGGAACAACTGCATAAGTAAATCTTAATAAAAAATTATGATTGATGATGAAAATGCGATCAATCAGAAGCTACACTAGCACATAAAACCTTTTATCTCTTAGTACGATTTCTAAACCCTGATCGTTCCAAAATTTGTATAGGTTTATTATTTTAATATTCCGGTTTTAAATATCTAATTTCAAGGAAATTGGTTGATAATTCTTTTTGGCATGTGCACAAAAGTTTAGTTCACGAGGTTTATATATCCCAGAAGATCAATCAGAGGCATAGCCAAAATATGCTGACATATTATTAAATTTCATCAAAATCGGGTTAGCTGAACTTGAGCTACAAACACATACACACATACTTGCAAACACACCGACACCTCTCTAAAAATAGTTTATTTACGCTTCCCTACTACGGAGAAGGGTGTTCTCACCGAAAACTCGACATCAGAAATTTGGTATCATCACATAACCTTCCTTATTGTATGCAATGCAGTTAGCAAAAACGGTTCCAATATATAGCAGCGAAACTAAACAGATAGTAAAGTCAATGAAGAAATTTACTTTATTTTTCCATGAGAAAAAAAAGAAATTGAAGTGATAAACAGGAGAAGTAATTGGTGAAACTTTCTCTATACGTTTACAGCTTTTAAATTCGAAATTCGACAGTAGATCGCATATACGGATAGAATGAATTTTTTCTTAACAATTTTTTTTGAAATTTGCCAAAAATTACCATAACAAATAAAGTAATATTCCACAAAATCTGTACACATGTGTTGCATATGAAATTTAAAATGAATTTTCATAGAAATCCTAAAACGGGTACACTCTATACACTATCATGTACACCTTATATTATGCTTTTCAAGTTAAATAACGATTTCAAAGTTTTTTATTTCCCTCATTATTTTTTGAAATTCTTCTTAGCTTCTACATACCTATCAGTATTGTATTCTTGGATACACATATACATAATTATATAGAGAAAATACTGGGGGTATAAAGATAATAAATGCACAAGGGCTCTTTACCTAAGAATAAATTAAAAATGAAAATAAAAAAAATTATTCTTTTTCCACTGCTTATTTTTTTGAAATAAGACAAAAATTGTGTATGTGTAGGTAACTACCTAGAATAACTTACATTATTATTATGAAAAATAGGGAAGTTATATTTTGCTACTTACAAAAAAAAAAAAAAACAAAAGGTGATGTGGTTGGTTATTGATATTGAGTTTACTTACCTGTATACTTTATTATTTTTTTTTATATAAAATGAAATTTAAACTTAGACTCAAGTTATTTTTTTTATTTTAATTTAACTATAATAAATGCGTTAAGTGTTATATGCACGTATAGGATGTAAAGTGTCAGTAACCTGCTTTGATAATGAGGCCATCTTATTATAATTTTAATAATTGTCATTTTAGTTTTAGATATTCTTGAAGCTCAACAAAATCTGAAACTAACAAAATTTATTTGCCTCCTTTACATAAGTCCACTCTTACGAAATTTTGAGTTTATTTTTAAAAAAATTACATTTTAATATGCTTGCTTTATAAGTAGCTTGTAGGGGACTAATAATATTTGTAAGAATATTTTAAGAATTAATATAAATGAAGGGTAATAGTTATTATTTTAAAATTTTAATAATTACAGTGCGTAGGTTAAATGAAGAAGATTCTGAATTATACAATAATTATTAATTTTGCCCTAGATAACCTGAAATTTATTTTTAAACAGTAGGCTTATTCCGAAATAAAGTTTAGAATAAAACTTGTAAAATAATTTTATGAATAACAAGTGGAAAATATATCATACTCTTGAGTTCTACATTTTGCATAGTAATGCTATTTTTAAATTCTATGAAAATTATAAATTAATCGCGAAATTTGGATTAAACTTAATTATATTGTATAGATCTTTAAAATTTTATTACTAGTTTGGGATTCGTTAAGGTTAAGGAAAATGCTACAAGAAACGCCTTACAGTTAGTGAGGAAGCGGCACAATAAGTCCGTATAGCTCACTCCGAATTTTTATCGAAATCTGTTAATTATCTATTTTAAGGAACAACTGGCTTTTTACTTAACTGTGTCTCACCAGTTGATCAACAAAATGCAACGAATAAAGACTGCTTACTTTTTAGTAAATGTGTTCTAACGCTTCAGTCATTTCTTTCCTTCACACCCTAAACAAAACTTAAAGCCGAACTCATCTTTAGTATTTTTCAATGACAATGGATCGTAATTTTAAAATAAGGTTCGAATTTCTTAAAAAAAACATATTGTTAGGAAAATCCCAGTAAATGATGGCACCATTTTGAAAATATCCAAATATTAGTCAATAAAATTATTACTATTAAATCTTAAATCAATTCTCTCTCTATTACGTAAAAAAAACCGGAAATTATTTAACAATTTTATATAATTAATCAAAAGTTTTCTTGTTTCCAATTCTAAGACACATACATGTGCACACATATAGAAATATACATAATAAAATAAATTTGTTTGTTCAGGAGCAAGTAAATTATCAAAAGAAAAATGTTATCACTTTCCATAAGTAAAATACTTTTATCCTTTTTTTTTCTTAAAAATATTCATTCAAATAAAATCCTTTTTCTTCCAAAATGTTAACTTTCAATACCAAATTTTATTTTTCTTCTCGTCTTACTTTAACAATACACTTATAAAGTGCATGATGAGAAAACAATTCAATTAACCTTTATCTTCTATTTTTATAAAATATTATAATGTTAGTAATACCCTTTCTGGTAAATCTGTGCTTTTATCGAAAAGGATAAGAGAAAATTTCTAAAATATTATTTATAAAAGGAATTAAAAGAGATTAATAGTATATTTCAATGATAGAATTTAGATCAATATTGTTAGAATTACTAAATATTTTTCTAACAAATTCGAAAATTGAAATGCAATTCATAGAATGTTAATCGGTTCCAATGAGTCTACAAATTGATTCTGAAAAGAATTTTTCATTAAGGGTACTGGGACCCTTTCATGATAAAATTTATGTTAAACAATTATAACGGGAGTAAGGGGCGAAGATCGCCATGAAGGAGTAGTTCAGGTCTCTACAGTAAAGAATTATGAATATGACAATTTAGAACAGAGGTAATTTAAAGGTAAAATTGTAATTTAAAGGTAAAATACATATTGTAGATTGTAGATTCTAAGGGAACCGAGTGGGACAGGAGTAACCCCCCAAGCCACCGCAGCCATTTTTGACTTATTGTAGCCCCCCCACTCTCCCGTCTATAATATCCCCGTCCCAATCACAAAGCCGGAGATATCCCTAAGGGAGTTGGGCAACAGTTCCCGAACACTTAGAGACCCATGTCCAAGACAATTGCGGCGCCGAACAGCCAGTGCCGGACACTGACGGTCTCATCGCCACCCCCACAAAATCTGCACAGAAGGGAACCCGACTTCACCAGCCTATGCAGGTGGTACTTCACTGGGCAGTGTCCCGAAAGAAACACTTTCGCATGACGGCACACTTTCGTGTCCCGCCAGTGACGGCCGCATTCCGCCGCGAACAGGCAGGCAAGCCTGGCCTCCACGGCGGAAGAAGGCAGACCGCAGAAAGGCAGCGGCTGCACAAAGTCAGCCCCAGATCCCCTCCGCGCCAGCTCATCGGCAACTTCGTCGCCCGCATGGGATTTCATAAGTGCAGCAAGGCAGCTCCAGACCAGCTTGGATGTAACCTGAGCTGAACGAAGCGCCAGCAGTGCAGCCCTGCTGTCTGAGAACACGCGTGTACGGGCGGACACCGTATACGCCCGAACCCACACCCGACTCCGTTTTGGACCCGTCCGGATACCACACGCTCGAACCCGACCTAAGTACCGGACCACCTCGATCCCACGTCCATCGATCGGGAAACAGAACCCTGTACCTGTGGTCGAGGTTGTACCGCGGCAGACAGGTATCCGACATGGTTATTCTTAGAATCGGATCGCTCTCAATGAAGTCTCTGTGAGTTCTGTGGGCCAACTTTAGCCCTGCCCCGTCCTCGCCAGAGAGAAGTCGGTAAGTCACTAGCCGAGCTTCCTTCAATATATGGAGGTGCAGTGGCGGCAATCCGATCATCACCTCCAATGCAGCGGTGGGAGCCGTCCGCATCGCCCGGGCACTCCCAGGCAGGCCATCCTCTGTAGCTTTTCCAGCTTGGCCCGCACACCCGCCTGCTGAGCCTTACGGCACCATACAGTCGACGCATAGGTGACGATGGGCCTAGCAAGGGCCGTATATAACCACAGTGCTATTCTGGGACTAATTCCCCAGGTCCCCCCGATGAAGCTCCTACACGTCCACAAGGCCGCCGTAGCTCTCCCGATAACTCTATCTATATGGGTATTCCAAGAGAGACGATCATCCAGGGTTACCCCCAGATACTTCACCTCCTTCGAGTAACTAATACGTTCACCAAACAGAATTGGGCTCGTTAATCTGTCCCTGCTTCTGCGTCTGGTGAAGGCGACTAAAGTGCTCTTGCTCGGATTTATATTTAACTTAACGCCTTTGCACCACCTTTCCACAACACGTAAATTTTGCTGTAGAAGATCAGAAATAGTGCTCTCAAGCAGTATACTTGTTCAGTATTTTATTCATATTTTATAAGTTAAAGTTTTTCTCGCACTAAATAGTGGGGATCACGCGCCCCGGAGCCCCTGAGAGCAGCGATTAGATCATTCACTACAATGGACCACAGGAGGGGCGAAAGAACCCCGCCCTGCGGACACTGTTTTGCAGCGGAAATGAAGAGTATATCGTCAACTATGGTGGACTTAATAATCCTATCCTGTAGCATCCGATTAACTCATCTGCTAGTCGTCGCATCAATCCCTCGTTTGTGCAACGACTCACAGATGACATGATATGGGGTGTTGTGAAAAGCTCCCTCTATATCAAGGAAGCAGCCAACTGCCATCTCCCGCACTTCCAGTGAGTTTTCAAGGACCCCCACCAGACTCTGCAGAACGAGTACAGTAGACCTTCCCGACTGATAGGCGTACTGAGATTCATGCAAGGGATTGCTTCCCAGTGCATCGTCCCGTATAAATCTATCAATCACTTTTTCCATTGCTTTCAATAGAAAAGAAGTAAGGCTGATTGGACGGAAAGACCTTGGGTGGTTGCTTGGTCGCTTACCCACCTTCGGAATATACGTCACTTTAGCCACCCTCCATGCCTGAGGGATGTAACCCCACGCATAGCTGGCACGAAAAATTTCCAACAGTGCTCTATCGATATGTTGGAAACCCCTCTGCAAAAATGCAGGATATATCCCGTCATCACCTGGAGATTTGAAGGGCTTGAAAGAGAAAACAGCCCATCGTGAAAACTAGACGGGATCGTTGCCAGTCATCCCTCCTGGGCCAGGATGCCCCGGTTCGATGACCGCATTTGAGTGATTCCGAAGAATGTCCGAGTCAGAAAAGTGCGTTGACACTTTAAGCAGTATACTTGTTCAGTATTTTATTCATATTTTATAAGTTAAAGTTTTTCTCGCACTAAGTAGTGGGGATCTAAGTATTACGGTTTGAATTTTGAGAGGAGCACCTATTTATTGAAAAAGATGGGAAAGACAGAATGGCAGAAGACGTGCAGAACGTTCTCTGCGAAAATCCTAATTTGATCTGGAGACTACGATGCTTTTTAGCGGGATTTTGGTTCGATGGATCGAAGGAGACTGCTGACTCATTACTGCTCTTCTACAAGGAATTTTACATCAATGATCGTCATTCATTTTCAATAATAAAAATGTTTTCATTCATAGCATACCCACTTCTTTAAATGCCAATATAATGGTTCAATTGTCAGTATTCTCAAATCCAAACAAATTTTATACACTACCATTATACTAAAAATGCTGGGTATCTTCTCTACATAACAAATATCTTCCTATATTTTAAATATTTAAAACAAAGATTTTAATTAAATTTAATGAAGAAAAAATGGAATTCCTACTTTATGTAAAATACAAAAAAATTTTCTTTGAAAAACAAAAATAGGAAAAAAATACCAAGAATAAAAATAAAATCTTTTTTAATTATTTTACCATAAAATAATAAAATTCATTATAATCTTGAATTACAATACTAAAGAACTTTTAAAAATTGATTTTCACAAACCAATAGAATAAACAAGTTTTGAAAATTTTCTAATTCTTCTAATAACTTTATTATTACAGCCACTTGATGGACTCAATTTTAATCCTTTCAAAAAGAAATAAAATTTATAATGTTCTCTGGTAGACCTTAGAGTATAAATCAGAATAAATTTAGTATTACGATAATTTTGAAATATTTTTGTATATACAAAAGATCAAAAAACCACTAAATATGTAAAGTCTATATAGAAAATAAATTTTTTTCTATAATTATGAGAAAAATTGAATTACATTGAATAGAATGGAAGAAATTCAAAGAGTTTTTGAAATACTTTCAAAATATGGAATAGATTATTTAATTTCAATAGAACACTAATTCTGCATTGCACTCTAAAAGATTATTTTTATTAAATCCCACAATTAAATGCTGTACAAGAATCTTAGACTAAATACAAGTTTCTCTTAAATCATATTTTTTGCTCATGGAACAGAATATTTCTTCATTTGTTACACAAACTCTATAGTTTTGGGGCGGTAAATTTTTCCGTAAAATACAACTTTCCGATTCAAAAAAAAATTTTTTTTTTCTCAATGGTTGATAATTTTTCCGAAATATAATTGTTTATTATTGGTGTGAAAAGAAAACTTCCTTTTATTCGGAATCAAATACTTTTATTTTTCGCTAATATATTTCGTACAACTTTCCGAATTTAAAATGCCCTTATGACCTATGATGCGCATTACAAGACTAGGAGGACAAACTTACAGACCAACACAAGCTGTTTATTCAATAAATTTCTAGGAAACAATACGCAATATGGTTTTGATTAGAATAGACTGAAAAATGCAATAAATTTTTTCTGTCATTTTCTCCTCGGAATATAGAAAAATCACATGGCATTGGGGGGCCTAAAATTTGCGAACTGAATTTTTTGTATGAAAGCTTACTTTTAATAAAATTTAATTAATATTGAATTCTCTAATATAATTAAAAGGCCTATTCTATAAGCCACTAAATTTCATAAATTTTTATAATAGCTACTCCAATATTACTTCTTATTCTTTCTAAAATATAAAAAATAAATAAAATTTTTTTACGACCTAGAGGTTAACAATCGCTAAGCTAGAATCAAAAGACATTCTTTTTATTTTATTTTAAATTCTCAACAATTCGTCACTTCTTTTAAGCTTATAGTGTTATTGGTATAACAGTTTTCATAATATTTACTTGCATAGCATTTACCTAAGCAATATTCATTTCATCGAGTATCACAATAGTTTTCATTATCCAAACTATAATATCCTTGTTCTATTTTCTAATAAAAGTGAGAATTAAAAAAAAAACATTGAAATACATCTTTGAAAACTACTTAAGCTTTTCCATTTAATAATAATAATAATATTGCATTACATTGCATACATTATATTTACAGTAAATAATAATACTGCCGGCATAGAACACCTTCAAGTAAATATACTTTGTATTATAAAGTACACTATAATATTAAATAATTAGAACTATTAAAGCTTTACTAAAATACAGGATCTCTTCTATAATAATAAACTAATATTATAAAATTAAAATGGCAAAAAAAAAAAAAAAATAATAGTTTACTCTATTACCTACATATAGTATATAATATACCAGGATCTTAACTACTTCTGAGACATGAAAATTTATTAGTGCATAAAGTTTAAGTTTTTCCTTTTTAAAATAAGACCCTTAGGAAGAATTTTCAATATAATTCATAAAATTTAATACTATTTACTAACATTTTTATTGCTATAACTTTTATACATATATAGGTAAATGTATTATAGGAAAAATATACAATATATTAATTAGTATAGTTATAAAACATATACAAACAAACATTATATACGATTATTGTACTTGAATAATTTTTACATATAGTGTAGTTTAACCCCGTACTGTTTTACTGCAGTGCAACATTAATAAATTTTTTTTTTTTGCTCTGCACTCTACAGGTTTTTCTCTTCTATATACGAGTATATGTATGAGTAAGTTTCTCTCTTTGACATGAAAATATTATAACCTGTGGTTTTAACTTACAAATTTTTAATATTTTTTGTGTTTTTGTTTTACTGTTGTGATTGTCTTCTTATTTTTACATTATTATAAAATTTATTTTTGTTATTAAAATATAATATAAATGTATAAGAGTTGTATGTGTATAACTTGACCATATTAGTTCGAACTCAAAAGTGTATGTATACTCGTATGTGTTGAAAAAAAAAAACCAACTGAATACTACATTAAAAGAATCTAGAAAAAATTCATATTCAACATAAAGTCCTTTTCGACTTTAGGTCTTAAAATAATAGATTATTCTTTTATGTTAACCTGTTTCTCTTCCATTATATGTAAAGTTTGTGTTTCTACAGGCAATAAAATAAATGAAAGTGTACAGTTATGGTCGAAATTTAAATTGTAATTTTATTACGGTTGGTAAAATACGAGATTGTGTTCGTGTCAATAATTTACTGTTACGTAGATTTGTCAGCCTGATTATCAAAAATTGGCCAGCTATTCTTGTGTATTCTTAGTAAAATTAGTAGATGATTGTTTTTTGAAAATTCAATTTTACAAACTGTTTTATTATTAGAGTGTGTGCTTAAATCAGAAATTCTTAGAAGATGACGTTTCCATCAACATATTATTCTATCATATTCGTCAAAATAAGGAAGTGCGCCAATAGAATAAGAGACATATTTACTTTTTTTGTTAAAGATATCAAAGAATGTCGAGAAGAAAACCTGTTCGGAATGATAGCGCAATAAAGCTTTTTACGATAATATAAAAGTTTTGACTATAATTTTTTATACCATTCACTGTAGGTGCATCCATGATTAAAATGTATGATATTTGGTATACAAACTATGCATAGCACAAAATGTGGCTGTATAAAAAAATACCCTTCCCTATTTATACATATATGAGTACATATAGTTTTGTAACAGCAAAACACTTTAATAATATTTTTATAAGTTCCTGAATTCTAGGCTAATGGTATAAAAAATATAAGTGATCCTAGATTACAATTATGATTAAAAATCGTTCAATTTTTGTTAAAATTTCCTGTTTTCTTTATTCTTCTCTTTCTCTCTTTCGAAATAAAAATATTTTTTACTGTTGTTTATACAATAAAAAAAACAGGAACAAAAACTGAACATATCCGGTAGTAAATATGATTTTTTTTTTTATGTTTTTTTTTTTTTTGCAACTAAACAGGTCACATGTGTATGTAAGTAAAAGTAATTTTATAGAATGATTGATGAGAGGATTTTCAAGAAAATATTTTCTTTGTATGAATATGGTTTTGATGAGGAAATCTTGAAAAGAAATAATAATTAGGTTCTTATGTTAGAATAGTTCAATATTTTTTGTATTATTGAAGATCGCTGCAAACCTTATGTACGGTAGAGCAAATCAGCCTGATTTAATTGATCGAAACGATAATTTCGATTCAAAAGAACTCATATTTCTATGTCCGTCTCTGACAAACGACAAAAAAGCTAAATTTTGAATATAAAGAGCTCATTAATAAAAGAATTGAAAGAAAAACTAAACCAATAATTTTTAATAATTTAATTTAGTAAAGTTTAAGATTTTTTTTTTTCAAATTTATTTAGATATCAAAATTTACACGTTAGTTAGAAGCTCACAGGATCATTTCAATTGTTTACATTATTTTTCCTCACTCTGTTATTATTTTTGTTCATCTGTTGTTCTTGATTTTGTTGTTGATTCTGTCGTTGTTTCTGTTTTAAAAATTCATCACGTTCCATACGAATATTTTTATTAGCGGTATGTACTCGAACAACCTGCGGTTGACGTCTATTATTTCTTCTTCTTCCGCCATTTACTTGTGCTCTTTGATTTTGATTTACTTGTGTTCTTCTATTTTGATTACCATGTGCTCTTTGATTTTGATTTACTTGGGCATTCTGTTGATTTTTTCTTCTATTTTGATTTTTCAATTGTTGATTATTACGTTTACGATTATTTGTAGTCTTAGACTTCAATTGTTGATTCCTTACAACTTCAGTACGCTTATTTTTGCGTCTTCTGCGATTTAAACGTGCACGCTTTGTTTTCATGCGATTATTTTTGTTATTATTATTTCTTAAATTTTTTCTTTGTACTGGCCTTTCAAGACTGATAACATATTTAGTGCCTTGACGTGATGTACCTTCAATATGTCCGGATGCATTCAAAACTTGTTCCTCTGGTTCATCAGCTGGATCTAAATCTTTGTCATGAAAATTACCACCAAAAACTGCATTATTATTATTATTTGGACGGAAACGTTGTCTATTACCTGGTACTCTAACTAATTGAACAGTTTTTCCTTTACTTTCTGAATCAGAATCTTCATCTGAATCTTGTACATTTTGTTTATTGCCCAAAGCACGAGTTAAATCATAAATTCGAACTTGTGTAAACCCTTCCTTACATGGTCCAACAGTATAAGTTAATACCTTACCATCGTGGCATATGTTCTTATTGAGTTTCGCAGATTTTGCTTCTATTTGACGTTTTTCTCTCGGAATTTCTTCGCTTTCACTTTTTATTGCTGGTTCTTCTAAATTCTTTTCAATTACTTCTGGTTGTTCTACAGTGTCTTTTTTCAAAACTTCATCACTTAATTTTTGATGTTCTTCGATATCTTTTTTTAAACTTTCTTCACTTACATTCTTTTCAGGTACTTCAGGACTGAGACCTTCGCTTTTTTCTTTTGGCTTTTCTTCACCTTCAATTTTAATTGTTTCTTTATTTAAGTTTTTATCGGATAACTCTGGCATTTGAACGTCACGCCTTCTCCTTGAGTGTTCTTTATTGTCGTCTAATAACATTTCTTCTTCTAAATTTTCGTCATAGTCAAATTCATCATTATCATCACCACTTCTTGCCCTGTATCTAAATCTTCTGCGACGATTTTGTTGGTTTCGGTCACGTTGTTGTTGTTGATTTTGTTTCCGACGTTGCTGATTACGACGACGTTGTTGTACTTGACGACGTTGTTGGTTTTGTCTTTGAATTTGTATTCTATTACTATTTTGATTTCTTCTACGACTTGGTTGACCTCTGTTGCGGTTACGATTAGGCAATCTATCTCTTTTATTTTCTTTATCTTCCATCTCTTCTGAATCATCATCTGGGCTATCTAAAACTGTTGTAAAACTATTTGGACCTGACTCTTTTCTTATAATTATGTTTCCGTCCAGTAATTCATCATCACGCTGAATTTCTTTTTCCAATCTATCAAGCTCTCTTTTGTCCTGTTCTTCTTGTTGACGAAGACGGCGTCGTCTATTTTCATTACGCCTTCTATTACGTTGTTGTTGTGTTTGTTGTTGGTTTCGTTTATTGTTACGTCTTCTATTATTATTCTGCCCATTCGCTTGGCGGGATTCTTCAACTTCTTGTTTGTCGTCAACTTCATCATCGTCATCATCAATTTCATCTTCATCATCAATTTTTTCTTCCAGATTTTCGTCATTTTCTTGAGAACTTTCAGAAGGGGCATTACGTCCAAAGTTTTCAAAATTAAAATTATTATTAACAGAAAAATCATCTAGATTATTGTTGTCATTTAAATCAAAATTGTTTAAATTCAAATCGTCTTGATCATCACGGAAAGTATCGAATTGAGGATCATCGTTTATGTCGAGCCTATATTTTAAGTGTATATAAAAAAAAATTAATTATAAATTTTCGTAAAATAATAATAATAAAATTCATCGCACTGATTTAGAGACTTAGAAAAATATTTCAAAAAAAAAAAATAAAAATACAAATTCTTACCTTGGAGTATCTAAGTCTTCTTCAAACTGGTTTAAGCCAAAATCATCATCGAAATCTTTAAATGAGTCTTCTTCATTTAAATCACCGTTTGGATTATTTAATAAATTTTCTAGTTCTAATGTAACAAGATCTGGAAAATTATCGTATATTTGCTTAACAATTATATCATTATTTTGATATTGCCGTGAACTTGGACGTATTTCTGAATCTTCTTCAGCATCAGAATCAATTGGTGTATCTACATCATCGTCACTACGTAATTGTGCATTTTTAGCAAGATCAATTGCCTCTGGTCCTCTTACTATTCTGATTAATGGATAATTTCCATTACTTTCTTGATCTTCACTAATATCTAAAATTTAATTAATGAAAGATTAACTATTATAACTGCATTGTTCATATGTAATTATAATCCTTTTTGAAGAACAAAAATAAAATATTTAATTACCATCTGCTGTTAGAACACATCCTACGCCAAATATTACCAAAATAAACAGACTTTTCAACATCTTTAAGAACGGTCATTGACTGAATTGGTTTGAAAAGAATTTTTACCTTTTATAAATTTTTGATAGATGCTATCTTTTTACTTTTTTTTTTTGCTTTTCCTTTCGCCATGTAATTTAAAATTTCTCCAAAAATAAATTCTTAACAAATTCTTAATCACAAAAGTTTTCGAATTTCGATTATGATTTTTTTTTGCTTTTCATTTCTTGCAAAAAAAAAATAGCGCAAATATTTTTGGTACGAAATAAATGTTACAAAAATTTCAACAAAAAAAAAAGACGAGAACGGTCTTTGACCAAAAAATTAATGTAAAAATTTCTGACTACGGGTAATTCTGGAGTAATCTCTTACAAAAAAGAATTGCCTAATATTTTACTACTATGATAACTAAGTACGAAATTAATATCTATTAACAAGTACGAAAGACCTTCGTTAAATAATTCTTGTTAGTTTTGGAGATGAAGAAAAAAGCTGGGAACGATAGCTAGCCATCCAATATATAATTAAGACGAATATAGTAGGGCCAATGACAAGTTATCGTAATGTCATTGCAATTTTAATTCAAAATAATAAATTAAGATGACGCTACGTACTCATCATTTAATTTTTTCCATATATTTGTAAGTTAAATTTAATTTTAATAATTTTATATTATTCGCAATTGTCTCTCTCCACCATATCATCTTTAAATTATTTGAGTTCCATAACACACACACTTGTGTTAAACACAAATAGCCACATTAATAATCATTCACTATATCTCGTAAATTTTTAGATACTTGGAAACTGCTCGTGGAATAACCCATTAAATGAAAAATCATAACAATATTGGAAGAGATACACGGAAATTAAATAACGTTATGTTTCTATAATTTTGTTTTTTTTTTTTCATCCACATTTTTACTAAAATTAATTTAAACTTTTAATAAATTCCTAATCATTTTCTAATATCGTATTGTTTTTTTTTTTTGTTTTACATAAATTATTCTACATATCTTTCGAATTTTAACTGTTTATAATAAGCTTTCTTTCTATATAAAAATATTAAGAGTCATTGGCCTACCATAATATAAAAATATAAATTAAGTGTAGGTTATAAACTCTTTTAATCATAGGGTGATAGTATAGTGATTATTCTTAGACGTTCGGATTGGAAAAGAAATTTAAACAATGAACCTTAAAAACCGTTTTTCTGAGTTACCGCCATATATTTTTTTTTTGGAAGCTGCTAAAAATAACCTGTTTTGAGAAAAAAAATTATCATTTTTTGCTGACTGATTTTTTTTTTTTATATAAAGCTATTATCAAGTTTGATATTTTATAGGCAATTATTATTCTTTAATAAAAAAGAAAAGAAAAAAAAATATGTGGTTTTCTGTTTTCAATCAATTTGTTGTTTCTTTCTTTGTATAGCTTTTGAAAAGGCCAACATAATAACGAGACATGACATAAATAATTGGCTATCATGTTTTTTGTTTTTTTTTTTTTCAGAAATAATTTTTACATTATTGTGTCATAAAGATCTTGTAAAATTACTCACTAAAAATAGCTTTATTTGAAAATTTTTTCTTTTCAATATTTTTTATGTGAAATCATGATTTTTCGGAGTTTTTATTAAAATTTCATGGTCATTAATTATCATTACTAATAATAAATTATATTGATTGACAATAACAATTGAAAATATTCTACATTACAAATTAGCTGGAGTCATTTAATTTGCGCTCACATTGCTGGCTGCTGCCAACTGTAAGGGCTGCATTAAATTAATAATAAAATTTTTTGAAGTTGAATAATATGTTTCTCTTATAAAAAAAACAGGCTTTTGCCTGTTTCGTAGTAGTTCAAATCTTTTCATTAAAAATGGCTCAATCTACTATAGCTGGGTTGACTGGTTTGCCAGCTTAGCGACGAGCTGAAGTATTTTATATGAAAATTTGAATTTTTGACATGCTATTTGTTTTTAATTAGAGTCTCTTTTCTTTCTCTCGCTCAGGTTTTTTGGAACTCGCCAATGAAATACTGAGAAAAAAAATAATTCGATTTTAAATAGCTTAGCTCAAAATCGACGAACCAATAAATTTACCATTAGAGTAAAGCACCACAAGGTATGAAAAATACTGAAAAGGTTAATTCTTGCAATCAAATATTTCATGATTCCAATATAGTAACATATAATATAAAATAAATAAGTAAATATAGAGAAAATTATTGGCTCCTAGGTCGTAAGTACAATTTGGCAATTGATAATAAGATATTAATTTATAACCAAATCATTAAACCAATATGGCGATATGGCATTCAACTGGGGGGTTCTGCCAAGAAGACTCACATTAACAAAATTCAAACCTTCCAGAATAAAGTTCTACGGAGCATGGTAAATGCGCCATGGTATATATGTAACAGTGATATCCACAGGGACTTAAGAATTCCTTTGGCTTTGGATGAAATTAGGAGTTGTGCTACAAGGCATAGGGCTCGTCTAGAACAGCATGCAAATATGGAAGCAGCTCGGCTGCTAGACAATGGCGTTATGACAGAAAGACTTAAACGAACAAGACAATACGATTTAACACGAAATACCAATTTCTTTATGGAAGGTATTTAATTCCTGCACGGAAAAACCAAGTTTGCGCGAAGGTAATAGTTGGTCTGTAGGATCAGTTTTATCCGTTCAGAATTTAGGTGATTTTTTAGGGTAGGAGTCACGCTTTCCCATTGTCGGAGGAAAAAGGCAGATAGAGCCGTCCTTCTTCGTCTTTCGAGATTTTTTCACCTGGTAGAAAAAAAAAAATATAGTAACATGCAAAACACCAAATATGACCAAAGTTTTATCAATAATAATTTATTAAGAATTTTCTATATGAAAATGAGAACATTTTGTCAAACTGTTTATAAAATAAAAACTGGAAAAAAATGATTAATTTGATTTCAAAATCAAGTTTCTATAATTATAACGACTTTCACCGTTCTCATATAAAAAAAGCGTAAAAATTCCTGAAAAGAAATTGTTGTCGTTCTAATTCTCATATCTATATTGGTCATAATGGTCATATGCTCATCAATTGTAATTAAGAAACTAAATCCATTTTTATTTTGATATTCGCAAAATTAATTTTTTTGCTTTTTTGCTTTTAAAATTAATTACTCCAATTAAAAAATATTTTGCCTTGCTTGTTTTTAGCAAATCAAGGCATTTTCATATTATTCAAAATATGAATATTTTGCGTAAAATTGATTGAAATTAAAATTACCCTCATTTTATTACTGGCCGGATAACGTGAGCTCAACTCACTGTCATATAAATTTGGAATTAGTTAAATATGTTCATGAGTGTATGTAGTATGTTTACTTTTGCAATTGAATTAAGTATAATTTTTATAATATACAAAATTCGTATTTCCTGCAAAAATTTCATTTTATTCTACTATAGCTCTCATATAAATAATCCAGAAGAGAAATTCTCCAAATTAAATACAAAAATTTTCTTATACAAAAATTAATTATGAACCTCGCTTTAAATCAATTGAACCTAGCATGAAATCTTAAATTTTCGTTAAAAGTGGTTGCTGGATTTTTTATTTTTATCAAAATATTTGTTGTAAATTATTGTGCTTCTGTTAACACTCTTGAATTAATCCTAACTTGATATTTATTATAAATTTATTGGGCTTTATTAACTCAATTTCTTTCTTTAAATTCAAATTAAAGAGAAAGAAATTTAGAGTTATAATATTTTTAATGAAAGTTTCTTTATAAGATTTTTTGCATTAATTTTGATAAATTAGACACAAATTAATAGGTAAAACAATGACGGATAAATTTTTTTTTTTGTACATGTAAAAGAAAATTTCAGCTACAAGCAAAATCAACTAATTAAATTTAAGGCAAATCATTAAAATTAGCAAAATTATCTTAGAAGATGTAAAAAAAAAATATATAAATTTTAGGTCAACAGTAAAAAAATCTAATAATAGAAAGTTATAAAATGCTAACTTATAATTTTAGATCTAATACCAAAATTATGAGGAAATTAATAATATAATTAGAGTTTCTTAAGATTTTAACTTTAAAAATCTTAATTAAATTACAAATGCTTTGAATACATTTAATATACAAAATCCATTATCAAATCTCTTATATTAAAATGAAAATATTACTTAAGCCTTGGATACTTTAATTCCAAACATATGTAATTTTAAGCCAACTACACTTATATATGAATATTAATCAACCCCATTTTATAATATATAAAAAATAACAATCTCTTTTTATGTTATTTTTGGTCTGATAATGGTATAACCATATAAAAATGTTGAGGAACAAAAAAAAAACAATATAGGAACATTCAAATCATAATATGAAAGCGCAAAGCATACATAATCATCAAAATAAATTTATTTTGCTTGAAACAAGAGCGAAAAGAAAAACAAGAAGATGAAGAAGATTTTAAGTAAATCTTTTGAAATTATACTGATAAAATAGATTTACTTTATTTACTATCAACAAGGATATTTACTGTTTATATTCTCCTTTCATCCTTATATAAATAATGTTTTTGTTTCTTGTCTTGTATTCGCTCACATTGCAATAATATCCTTTATTTTCATATTATTATTATTTTTTTTTACTAACAATGCATACTATAATAAAATATTCAAGTTTTATGTTGCATGTATGTGGTTTGCTTCATTTTTAAAGTACATATATACCTATTCATAATAATATTAAATAAAGTTAAACAATAGTGTTTGGTTATGTTAAATTCTCCCCCAAATAATATTTTACTATTTATAGTGTGTTATTATTATCATTATTATTGTGTGATGATGATTAAGAAAATAACAAATAAAAGAGAACAAAAAATATTTTATATAGAATTAATAATAAAAATAATGATAGTATTTAATGAGAGAGCAAGAGAGGTGCAATAGTATTATGATAATAACTGATAACACTGTTGCTTTATTTTTAATTTCATTTGATTTGCAAGTACTTAAAATTGAGAGAAATCAATTTTTCGTATTCACAGTAAATGGATGATTTTTATATTGAGAAAACATTATTTGCATGAGAATCTTCGTAGCACGTTCTCTCTTAAACAATCGAAAACCTTTGTTTAATTTTCATGCGAATTATTTTTTTTTTTTAAATTTTAATAAAAATAAATGAATACATAAGACATATTTACTCATTTTCTATATTTCATTAAATTTTTTTAATAAAAGAAAATTTACCATTTTAATATCGTATTTATATGGGTAACAAACAACTTAACCATAACAACTCCACAAGAAATTTAATAGAATATTTTTTTTCTTCTTCATTACTAATATTCTATTTGCAAACAAAATTCTAAATATTTATGGAAAAACCAAGAGGAGGAAAAAAAAATTCTTATAAGAATAAGTGAAAGAGATAAAAAAGGGAAATTTCATTTCAAATCTTTAAAGCGGCTTTATTTTATTTTTTTCTTCTGTACAATATGCACGCCGTATTTGTTTCCTAGATACAAAAGTCTATTTTGTATATATTGAATTTTAATAAATAATTTATTAATAATTTTCATATACATACATTATAATTATATAATTACATACATGCGCAAACTTATATACTTTATAGCATTATTTTGTGCAAAATAATAACATGAAAATAATAAACTAGTGGTTTTTTGAGAAAAAGGAAAAAAAATTATTGTAAAATATTATTGACGAACCTGAATTTTACTGAACTTCGTTCAGTTAAAAAATTTCATTTTCAATTAAAATTTAATAGGGAAATTTTAGAAAATCTTTTGGTATTACCAACATTAGTAGCAATTACAGTACTTATAAAGAAATTACCAATCACAATACAGGACATTGTGTTGAAATATTGCATGTTCCTCATACAATTAACATTGATCAAACTATTTCTGATGAAAAATTTCCTCGAATTTTACAATATACCGATTAGAATATTCTTAAAATTTTACTACCATTTTTATTTTTCAAATTTAATTTTAATAAATATTATGAAAAATAAATTTTTAATGGCAAAGTTAAATGCAAAAAAGACATAACATTGAGTCGATCATTTATGAATTTCTAGTTCATTACATTTTCCTATTTCTATACATTTTTTTTGTGCTATTTTTATTTTTCAAGAAAAAAAAAATAGAAAATACTTTGTTTCTACTTCTTTAAAAATATTACAAATTCTATTTTATCAGCTTTAACATTTTCTTGCTTAAAATGCATTTGAAAATATCTTGGAAAAAAATGCATAATTTTAGATATCTCATAAAGAAATGGAAAATTTCTTTTGATTAAACACAAAATAATTTTCCTTTGAAATTTTTCAAGTACAGTGTTATTCAAAATAATTCCACCACAAGTTAATTCATATTCCATGTGAAATATTCCCAAAATGAAATCGCAATATTAAAAAGTTATCCGACTCTTTTATAGAGTCAAGCTTTTAGCGCTACAGGCCGTAATTTCAAAAATTCTACATTTTAATCAAAACATGTATGTGGTATGGCCGTTCCATTACTTCAAGAATAGGCTGTATTAGAAAAAATAATTTTAATGTAGCTCAATTTTAATGTAGCCAACTTTGGCATGGAATCATTTTGTAACAACGTGATTCATTTCGATTATTTTCCCAAAGAAATCAATTTTTAATAATATATTTTTCCTCGAATATTTCTTGTATTTTGCAAAAACTAAAATAGTTTTTCTGTAAATTCTAGAAAATAATTACAAGAAAAATTATTTCTCAATAATAACTAGTACAATCTACCTGCTAAAGAAATTTGCTACTTATTATAACCTTATACTAAAAACAAAATTTTCTTTTTATTAATAAATTCTTAAAATTTAAAGAAAAAGAAACCTAGTTACTTATGGTTATGGTTTAACTACTATATCGTTGCTATTAAACTACATCATACCAACATTATAAATACAAAATATAAAACAGAGTTCATAAAAATCATAAAATTTTAAACGTATGTGCCATTAAACGTAAAAATGTCATCATCAAAGCCATGAAAAATAAGAAAAGAAAATATTTTTGAAAAAGAGCAAAACTAAGAAAAACAAAATTTCATTTAAGGACTATTAAAAACAGATTTTCTTCTTTTATTTCCTTGAAATAGAAGATAAAAAGTTCGTATAGAAAAATATTATTATCAGGTATACTAGGAATTTCAAAAAAAAAAAAAATAAATTCTTTACCTTATATAAAAAATTTCAATGTGATTTCATAAAATGCGTTCAAAATTCTTTTGAAGAGAAGTTCATATATTTCATAGAAATCAAATATAATAAGCTTAGCTTAGAATTTCGAAATACGAAAATAAACAGAAATTTAATTGATTATATTGAATGGAAAACAATAATTTTAAATATATTCAGTAATACGCCATTTTATAAGAAAGAATCTATAAAGGTACCTATAAATCATACCATCTTGATAATATTTCAGGTTTTAGGACATTGTTAATACTCACATTCCAATAGTGATCTTTCCTACATAACGATCTGCTGCTATTTTTTATAAGTTTTTGTTTAAACGCTTTAAGTTCAAAAGATCAAATAAATTGTTTTGTAAAGAAGCACATTTATTTCAGCTTTGAATAAATTGAAAATGCTTTTCTAAAATAATCTTTGATTTCTCCTAGAATAATTCCCATTGATATACCAAAATTGTTACATTTTTATTCACAATAACAAAATATTGCATACTTTTTGGGGAAGGAAGAAAAATTAAAAGAAACTTTAGCATAATGGTAGAAATCGAAGTAGAAGAATTAAGACAAAATATTGCATATATTTTGGGGAAAGACAAAAAATTGAGAGAAACGTTAGCATGGTAGAAATCGAAAGAATGAAGATGAATAAGGAGCCAATTTTATCATTTAAAAATTTTAAAAATGTTTGCGATTTCGATATGTGCCATGAAAACAAATGACATTTCTAGGACTTTGTGGTCTATACATTTAAGAAAAAGTGTATTTAAATTCTATTACAAATTATCTGTATTCCTGTAATTTTTTAAATATTTAGAGAAATCGATAGCTCACAAGCATCTTTTCAAACACATATAAAATTTTGTTTTTTTTTTTTTATAAAATGAAGCAGTCTTGTAAACGGACGGACAATTAGACGGCGTTTTAAACAAAATTTTCTTTCAAATTTAATTGGAAATGTGCTGAAAATGAAGCACATATTTCGTAGAACAAAAAAAATTTTTACTTGATCTAATCTGTAACTGTAATGAGAGAATTATTTATAGATTTTATTGTTCTAAATCTGTTATTCTCTCTTAAATGATTATTTTAATAATAATGTGGGTTAAATTTTTACAATTTACCAATTTCATTTACATCGAATCAAAAATATTATTTACAATAAATACAGACAAGTGTCCATATTATTTTAATAGTTCCTCAATATTGTACCCAATATATTTTTCAATATTATGTTTCTAGTATTGAATTAAATTTATAGCTATAGGTATACCAAAAATTTTTATTGTTTCAAAATATTTTATGTCTATGTGATAACAGGTTCAATAAACTACTAAAATACTTACTTTTTACATAGAACAAATAACAAAAAATTGAATTTTCTCTTCTATTTTTAATTTTAATTTTGTTGGCATTATTATAATAGATTTTAGATATATTCATTTTTTAAATTGCAGGAAAACCTCATTATTCTCTTATATATTTTAAGTACATGCACATAAAATAAAATTGAAAATTTTAATTAAAAATAAAAATCTTATTTCTGATCGAACATATATGCAATACTGAAAATAACTAGAATACAATATTATTTTCTCTTTAATTTGTAATATATTGCAATTTATTGGAGTAAAATTGAGTTGAAAATGAGAAATTGTTATTGCAATACAAATAAGGTTATTATACCTATTATAAATATTCGAAAAAAAAGGTCATACAATAAGAGGCTGTACAATACAACATTTTAGAGAAATGAAATTTTTCTGAATTTAAAAATCAACAAAAGTCACTTATTTTCATTTCAAATTTTGTTAAAATTTAACCCAAAACCAGCCTAAACCACATTATTAATAAAAAACAAAAAAAAAAAACAAACAAAGAGAATCAAAAATATTGTGTTTTTATTTTTATAATACTCTTGACTTTAAAGACACAAAAACAAAATATTTCAATAATCTTATACTCTTATTTTAAATATTTAAGAGACACATGAGAAGAGGGAGCGAGATTAAGAGAAAACAAAAGGGAGGAATAAATAAAATGGTATGCTATAGGTATATAATGTAGGTATACGAGCTCAATATGAAAAAAAAAATAAATAACTAAACAAATTTTAACTTACATTCAATGTGATACAAAAGACAGAGGAGGTCCTTTACTTGTCTTTTTTTTCTGTTTTTTTTTTTTTGTCAATATCTTTTGTTGTTATTTAAACTGATTTATATCAACTAAATTGGTTAAATTCAGCCCATAAATCACAAGGAGGAATAATAACAATATAATAAAATAGAAAAAAGAAATAATGCAAAAAATATGCAAAATACAGTCGAGTTTAATTTATTTTTCCTACACTTAAATTTTCTGATATTGTGTGAACTGAGGCAGCCTGTGTACAAAAATTAAAAGTGTTGAATACACGAACAATTGAGGCGCTCAACGTCATTAGTGGCTTACTTGCAAAATTAATATTTTGAGTGAATGAAATGTTAAATATTTAATTTTTAAGAAAATTTTTAACAGACTATTATGTCAAAATAGAGTGAAAAGAAGAGTAAACTAAGTATTTTGAAAATATAGAACAATTCTTTAGATCATCACAGCACTATTGAATATAATAACTCATTTTTGCAAAAATGTTGGATAGGCCATTAATGCTCTTAATAAAAATTTAAGAAAAATTTAAAAATTTCTTCAACCCTTGAGCAAATTTTAAGAATTAGAAATAAAATTATTGATTTTAAATTATAAGAATGCCTTAAAATTCTAATGAAAATGCATGTATGATCTTATTTTTAGAACACCTAAAAATCATTTGAATTAAATAATAAATTACATAGGGCTTAGGTACTCGTACTCGTACGATTAATATTTTTGAAAATTTTCAATTAAAAGTTTTGATCGGCTTTTAATATTTGTTCCTGTCTTATGTGAAAATACTTGGAATTTCTTGGAATTTTCTTAACAAAGCCTTACCATTTTTTAACTGTGTTCAATAATTCCAAATTGTACTGTTATTGAAAATTTCTAAAAAATAACAAATTAAACAGGAACAAAAATTCCAACCCAAAGAATTTTAGGGTCAGTCATTGATCACAAAATTTTTTGTTTTTCCTTTTTTTCTTCATTTATTTTCATTCTTTTTTTTTTTTTTGTGAGACAAATGCGAGAAAAAGAAAATTGTATTATAAGAATTTTATACCAGCAGGACACACATATGCATATGATGTCCTTTTATTTTGTGTTTTATTTTGTAGTAAAAAAGTAAAAACAAAAACCAGAAGAAAAAAAAATGGAAACAGAAAAAAAATATGTATATGAAAATAATGTTGAGATTTTAATGAACATAAAATACAAAAACGAACCTTTAAAAAAGAAAAAAAAAAGGATATAATAAAGTTTAATACTTATAAAAAAAAAAACTGCTGAATAAAAACAATCTTTTAAGGACTATTGAAATATCTAGGATCCTAATTGGTTACATCCATCTTAACTTGGAAGGAAACATTGGAACTGCTTGTATTTTTCTTAATTTTTTTTTTCATTTTTCTGCTTTGGTCTCTTCTATTTTTTGACATAACAAATATTTAACTTTTCTTCTTTTTGTTTCTGTTTGTTTTTTTTTCTCTTTTTACTTCTAAAATCAGATTATCAAGCACAGTATATAAGGAAAATCAAAAAAAAAAAAATAAGTAGGCAAAAAAAAAGGATATTTATTGAAAGAAAGTAACTTTTTTTTTTTTATTTTTAAATGTACATTAAATACAGGATTCAGGAACAAAAGGAGGAAGAAAAAAAAAATTATTATGTTATTCTATAAAATTTTTATAAGGATTAAATTTTTTTTTTTTTTTCTCCCTTTAATATTCGAATTAATTTAAATTGTGTAAAAATATATTGAATTTATCTGGTAACATTGTTGATTTATCCGAATAATAAATGAATTTTTTGGGTATTAAAAAAATTTCAAATTTTTTTTTTTTATCTTTTTTATCATTAAATTCGAAAACCTATTCAAAACAAAATTTTTTGTTGCATGAAGACAAGAAAATACAATGTAGACAATATTTTTAGCAACTAAATATTTCAATTTGTATTGGTAAAGTCAATTAACAAAAAAAAAAAAGAGGATTCATTACGATGTAGTTAAGTTTATATTTTTCAGCACCTACAAACAACTTTGTAGATCTCAAATATCAAACCTGATAGGAGTGTTTTAACTCTAAAATTAAAGAATATATTTTGCTATATAAGATATTTGCCAAAGTAGTTATTAAAAAACAACAGGATTTTAAATGTGTCTATCGAGAACAGAATATGTAGGTTGACCCAGTTAACTCTGTGATACTCCTACGAATGAAGAGTAGTTTCGAAATATAGTTTCATCAAATATAACATCTCTAAAAATATATTTCTTTACGTGAAAATTTCTGTATTATAGCTTCCGTAATTTTCTGACATAGTGCCAATTAACTTTTGAAGTAGTATTGCAGCTATCGTACAAGCTCATGATATCTCAACAGGTTTAATATTGATCATGTTACCATATATATACGATACGAATTAGGATGTTTATACGATAACATTGCACCTTAAGTAGTTTTAAGATATGATCAAATTATTTTTATACTCCTCTAAAATAAGTGTATCCAGATTGTAATCAACAGTAGAATATCGACGTATTCTCACTTCACTTCGGTCTATAGCAAAATTCGTTTTATACTTTTATTTCAAAACGTTTCTCAATAAGAGAGCTATCATATTATCTCATAAAATTTTATCCCATTATGGTCTTCGTGCTAGAAGGAACTCAACGCGCCACCAAACTACAAGAATTCCAAAATAAACTTGCATATTATGGCTGAAGCATCATTTGAAGCAGAAACGTTCCATAAAAAAACCATTAAAATCCAAAAATATAGAATAGAATATTAAAATTTCACTTCTAATTTAATTTTGAAAACTTCTCCATAAAATTAAATAGGAAAATTTTTTATTTAACGTAACCACAAAAAAAGGAAAAAATATATTTTCTACCTTTACATGTAAAACTTTTAAACTAATTTTAATTATTTAAAAATGAAAACAATTAAAAATTAAAAATAAAAATAGACAGTAATTAAAAAAAATTATGTGCAAGGATTCAACCTAGAAGCGCATCAACAGTAATAAAAAAGAGAGAAAACCAAATGAACAATTTAAAAAAAAAAAAATTTTTTTTTTTACTCCATTTGTATAGTTCCATTTCCGTTCCGGGAAATTTTTAAATTTTTATTTTATTTTCTTATTCCCCTCATTTTAATTTTTCCAAAAGAAAATAATAAAACATTTTCCATAATAATATTTTAAACGCAAGGACAAGGACATCACAATTCATTTCATATATAGTTGAAAATAAAATAAAAATTAAAAAATCAAAAAAAAAAAAATATTTGAAATTAAAATTACAGTCTTTTTTTTTTTAATCATAAAAAAAAAATAAAAATCCAGAAAAGGATAACAATATGCCATTTTAGTAATTTTTTTTCAATTGTTCATTGCTTTTTTCTTTTCTTAACTTTTTTTGAAAAATTGGCTTAAAAGAGCTCTGCTTCCTGTACACACCGGTTATGCGGTATAATTTTTAAGTCATGATCAGATTTTTACTTAAATATTTTACAGTTAAAAGGATAAAATGCTATAATAATAATATCCTTGAAATAATATAATTCTATTATAAGGCATATAAGGTATTTGCAGTTTTCTTCCAACTATTATCAATTTTATTTCCATAGATAAGGGTAAATTTATAAGAGTCTCGAGTAAAAAAACCAAAAATGCTAAAAAAATTTTTTAAATTCTAACAATAAAAACGAAACAAAGAATACAAGAGAACGAAAAATAAAATAAAAATAATTTTATAGAGAAAAATGGTTTCTTTAAAAAAAATTGTGCATTGTTAAATTTTCTCAAGAAATAAGATTTTAATTTTTATATTCAGATGTGTCCTATTAATTGTCAGGATATTAAAAGGGACTATTCGATTATTATTATTCTTAATTTTGAGTATTTAATTAAAAAAACTAAATTTTAAGTTTGATAATAACTCGTTTAATTATCATGGCTTGAAGATCAAAATGTGTGTAACATTACTGTAGAAATTAATGTTCCCCTAAAATTATGCAATTTTTGCAATTAAATATACTACCTATAGTATAGGGAATTTATTTTTCAAAGTATAATAATTATGAATAATCATCGTTTTAGAAAAAATAATATTGAATGCTTCCTCACAGTTATGAACTCAGAATCGGGTCGAAAATAGCTATAGTTATATTACTATTTCATTCAATTTTAATTTTAGCACTATTTTTATGGAATAAGTTTACGATGACTCGAAGCATTATCATTATTATTTAACGTCTAGTTTATTAGCGCTCAAAAATCAAAATTATTTTGCAATATATTGAAATAGTAAAAAATTTTTTAATCTCTCAATTAAATAACAATAATAACTTTTATTATAATAAAAATTTTCAATTAATTCAATTTTTAAAAATGGCGCTTATTTAATATTAAATCTCAAATGTATATTATACAAAAAACAAAACAAAACAGACCATAACAAAAGGCAGAAGAATTAAATAGATGATATCAAGATCGCATAATAGAAAGGTTTATAATAAAAAAAAAAAGAAATAGAAATTCACGGCGCTGCGAATCTTCAATGTTTTTTTTTTCTTCCTCTTCTTAAATAGCATTAACAATAGATTTTACTTTTGCCCTTCAACATTAATGCTATCATGGTATTTGGTTAGTGTTGTATTCGTCTCTCTATCATCATTTTATTATTTTGTCTTCTCTTCTCTCTTTTCTTGTTTTTTTTTTTTTGTTTATTCTTAAATAGAGTGTGCATCAGATACTGCAACCATAAAAATTTGCAAATAAATTAAAAAATGTCCTGTGAGAATTTCACTTTTGAATTTTTACTTTCTTTCATTTTATTGTTTTTTTTCTTTTTGTTTATTGCATTATGTTACTGTTATATTCGGTCTTATATAAAAATTTAAAATGAAGGCATTTTAGAATTGTTCAGACTAAAAACGAAATTTTTATTTCCGACAATAAAAATTCCTCTATTTGACATTAAGAACAATTCACATTATTGAAGAGAGGCATCTGTTTAAAGTGGTGAATGCCGTAAATAAGTTGTTATAATAATAATGTTGAAACTCAATGTCGTACGAAGTTGTTGTGATAAATTTTTGACAATATAGCTAAACGTATAGCTAACACGTATAGCTAAAGAAATATCGAAATTCGCCTGTCAAAATCCACCTGAGTTGAAAAAGAATTTAACATTTAACATTGGGTTCAAGGTTAGTGGTATTAAATGAAATCTACGATATGGAAACATTATTAATAACTATTAATTTTCCCAGCAAAACTTTGATTTCAGACTCTATTCAAATTACCATTTCAACGATAAGACCTAACTTTTCAATTTTAATTAAATCTGATTTGGTTTCAATAATTTGGTCCACTACACTCTCTATAAAAACCTTAAAATATTTTACTTTATACTTAAGCCTTTCATTCCATGTTAAAATATTCCATATCTGAAATACTTCTTAGTACACTGAATGCAATTCCATGTAGATGTGAAACCTACTTAAAAATTTTTATTCATATACTATGAATTAATTTAAATATAGAATCAGAATAAAAATATAGAATAGCATTAGTGTAAGAAGATTTCTTTGTTGAATATTGTTGAATATTTTAATAATAGTATAAGAAAAATTTCTTAACAATAGTTTTGTGTCCTCCATTTAACCTATTACCTACTTTATTTTATTATTATTATTTTTGTTTTTTCATTTTTTATTCCCATTATAATTTCATTTTATATGCCATATCTGAAAGGTTTCATTTTCTTATCGTTGCAATTATAAAGTAAAAAATATTTATCCCTGAAAAGTAGGTACTATATAAATTGACAGGGTGATGTTGTTTCCTTTTTTTTCCAATTTGAAAAACGATAATCAAAATTATTGGACTTCTTTATTATAAACTAATTGATAAAGTAAATTAAACAATTTGGTGCTAGAAAAGTTGTTCATCGCATCCCAAAACAAAATTTGATCTATAAATATGTTATGCTCCAAAATTAGGAATAATTCCTAAAGCTCTTTCGGATTATTTATTTGAAAAGGTTATCCAACCCTACTGATCAGTTTAAGCATCTTATATGAAACAGTTGTTTAAATTCTGTTGTCTACGAAAGCATAATTATTAAATAACAGCTGTCGCTTTAAGCATGGCTCCACACTTCAAATCTCCTAGCTAGATTTACTTGTACGTCATTTTACTACATTTCTTGACAAATATAACATCTGCCAGCTACAAAATTCGATTTCTTACATCAAGACACTAGCAATTTCTTATATCCTATGCTTAATCTCTTTCAGTATTAATAATTATTCCACTCGAATTTCAAAGAACTATACAAACAAGCTAGTTTAAATTTCAATATTTAACAATATTTTGTCATTAATTTTTCAAACACTCTGTAATATATATTTAAATTGAGAATGCTTTCTATGCAATTTTCCTTTTTTGCCCACTTTTAATTTTCTTTTATATAAAAAAAAAAAAAAATAATTTCATTTTAAATTAACGAATTATAAATTTATTAGTTAATGTATACCTAAAGGGATTTTTCGTTGAATAAAGGTAATAATTTCCAGCAAAAAATAAAAAAAAAAACAAAAATCAAGAAAATAAAATTATAATCTGTAGATATTATGATTAAATTTTAAAAATTATGTCTACCTTAAAAATGAGGTTAAGGTACCAAACTATAATGCTGAAAAAAAAAATTTATAGAAATTAAACTTGAATTTTTAATAAATTCAGAAACACTCTTTTAAAATTTAGCGCTATAACAGTTTGAATTCATTCAAACAAAAGAAAAATGAAAATTTTGTAGATCGTAAAATAATGAATTTTATTATTATTTTTTTATTCGAATGAATTTTGAATGAATTTTTAATTTGTTTAACCCCAAATATTAAAAAAATTAAATTACTGGCGCGAAAATTTTAATAATTAATTGAATGAAAAATTTCGTATTTGAAATATTTTGAAAAATTTACTGTGACGACAGTATTCTCTCACTCAACTTATGTACTATAAAACTAATGATGTTAAATGAGAAAATCAATTTTTTACCTAGAGACGCAAAATTTTAAACTCATTTTCTCAATTATTTTAGATCACAATTTTAATACTCTCACTATATTCGAGCTCTCCGATAAACTTTGAATTTAATCTCTCTGAAAACTTTCTATTATTTATACATGCTTTTTTATTTTAACGAAAGCAACTTTTAAATTTTTCTCTAAAAATTCAAATTTAAAGCCTTTCAAAAAAATAAAGGTGATAATGCGATTTCCTCCATCTATATACAAGATTATCTCATAATTTTATTAATAATTTTCATTATTTTTATTTTTTTAATCTTAAATTTTGATTATAATAGCTTTAATAATATCCTTGAATATTCCTTATATGTATAAGATTTGCTTTATTCCGTGTGATTATTAAATAAATTCTGATAATCATTATTAAAGAAATTTATTTAAAATTGAAAAATATAATTCTTTTTTTTTTTTGTTCCGCTGGTATACCTTATAAAAATCTAATTATTATCATAAAAACCACTTAACACAATACAAGAGAATGTTGTATAATAGAAAGAAAAGATAATTTCGAAAAAAGAAGAATCTATAAAATTTTAATACCTGATAAGGAAGAAACAAAAAAAAAAAATTAAATTAGAAAATCATAAAATTTGAATTTAAAGGTATATAGAATATATGAATTGGGTGTGCAAGCTTATAGCAAGTTCGAAATAGTGGAAGAAATCGTTAAATAACAAAACTACTAGCAAATATTAGTTAATAAGGAAAATGTCCTAATTTATGAAAAACCAAAGTGTTGATTACTATAGGGTATTTCATTTAATTTGTAGATTACGGTATTGTTGGAAAAACACAAAAAAAATTTGAAATACTGTAGAAATAATAATAAAATTACCAAACAGATGAAAGACGAGGAACTTAAACAACATGAAAGAGCTTGAACACCATTTTAATCTTAAAAGAGCTGAATTTTGTCATCAGCATCATAAAGCTTTGATTTATAATTGTATGGTGCAAATACGGCTATACAGAGAACTCTGCAATGCAGATTTTTGAAATAAATGAATTCTTGTAATTCAATATAAAATTTAACTGTTCTCTGCCTCTTTATTTCAAATAGTGCCAACATTTGCATCCATATTAATTGAACTGGCGTCACAAATTAGACGAAATATGAAACCGATTTAATTTTCATTAAAAAGAATATTCTATCCCTCAGACAACTTAACCTTTAAAGTATTATAAATCGGAAAATCTAATTTAATATTCCCAAATATAATTATAAATGTTCATACTCAAATAATAAAAACAAAACCCGAAAAAAACCGAAAAAAAAACGATTCATGCTCCACATTTGAAATTCATGTGCTATTTTAAAACTTTTCATCTTAAAATAAATTTGTTTTCTTAAAATAATTTTCTTGTTACTTTTTTTTTCCTCTATCCATCGCAATGATCTCTTTAAAAACTAAAATTGTGTTTCTTAAATTTGCACAAAAAAAAAAAAAAAAAATTATCTTTTCACCCAGACCCAGATTAATAATTTATGGTATGTACCAGGAATTTTTCGGGCTATAGATGAGAAGAGATTGTAAAATAAAAAATGAAATAAATTCTCAGCTCGGAATAAGTGAAGGTAACAAAAAAACACTCTACATATTTTTTTTTCTTTCCTGCACTAGAAAATACAGAAATACTGCCAGTCCAAGAGAAAATAGAGAAATTAACAGTATAAAAATTTTTAAAGAGAACTTCTCATTTAAATTTTTTTTTATATTTTTTAACAAGAAAAGTTTTCCTCTTACCTCAATTTCTTTAACATTATTGTTGTTTTTTTTTTTTTTGCTTCTTTGGTTCTTCTCATATAATTTTGCTTTTCTTGCCATTATTGTTAGAATACTATAAAAAAAGAAAATATTATTTTTTCCTTATATTTTCCATTTTTCCATAAGGTAATTTAAGTCACCCATATATTTTGATTAAGTAGTTAACATCAAAAAAGTACTAACAAGCACAACAAGACAACAATAGGAATAATATTTTGGTGTACAGGTTTAATGGCATATAAAAATGAAGAAAAAAATAAAAGTTTCTATTCCTCAATTAGATTTTGACATACAATAAGAAAGATAAGAAGAACGGGACAGAAAAATAACAACAATAAGAAAATAAAAATTTTTTTAAGAAAAAATATTTTGTGTACAAGAGTTGCTCCAATGACTACAGGAATCTTTTTGATTTGAAAATTTTTATTTTATTAACTCAACAGATTCCCGCTATAAAACAGTTCCTATCTATGAAATATGATTGTTTACAACGGAAGTCAATATTTCTCGGTAGTATAGTGGTCAGTATCTCGCCTGCCACAAGAAAATTTTCTCGCATATTCCATTTTTACAATTTTTTGCTTCTGTCGAAAATTAACAAAAAATAGAACTAAATTTAATATTCAAATTCATATTTCTGTCTATTTATTTAAAGTAATACCCAGATGAAACTACCTGAAATCTTTCATGAATCACAGCAAAATTGTTCCTTTTCCACATTAGGCAGTTATACCGACAGGCCACATTCTGGCATATCTAACGAATATCCGATGGTGAAATTTATTTTAGCAAAGAAAATTAATTTTTGCCTCGTTCAAGAGACAGTGCCGGGAATTTTAACCAAAAAATATGGTGTTAGGTCATGAATCAAGTAAGTTCTTGAGGAATGTATGGTATTGAAATTTCTTGTTATATTTGACCATTAACAATTGTTATTTGACAAAAAATTTGACATAAAATAATTTCCGATTTTTTTGGCTGCATTTCATTTTTAGACTTGTATGGCTATAGGTACATGACGGTACAATCATGCTTATAATCAGGTTAAATTCAAATCTAAAATGCAACTTTATAATACCTTTTCAAAAAATCATAAATTTATATGCAAGACAAAAAATATGAAATTTCTTATTGCAATTTAGCATTCACCAATAGAAAATCGTGCTGTTATGTTTATGTTATTCGCTCTCCATATAGTTTTACGGTATCGTTATACCATTTTTTATCCCGCTATAGCTGTATGGAATGTAGGAAATTTTATTTTATTTGGGGTCCTCAAGATATTCTATACATTTATTCAATTTTTTTGGCTTGTTTTTTAAAATTAATACGCTGCTTTTTTTTTTTTAAGGCAGGGGATTGAATTTAAGCAAAATATTTTTTTTTCTTATTTTTGTTCTTCTGAAAGTTATTCACTGGAATATGTATAAGAAACTTTAATGATTAAGGTTATAAAAAAAAACAGCAGCCCTCTAAAATTACGAAAATGTTGTATTAAGAAAAACATAACAAAATTGGCTTTCTCTTTTTCCAGTAAATAAAAAGAACAGCAAAAAATAATCTTAGTACGTAGGTCAGTCCAGTCTACCTAATACTAAATAAATAATGATGATTCAAAAATAAGACAGTTAAATTTTATGATAGTAGCGTATAAGAAAAGGTAAATTGACTGACTTTTTCTTCTGCTTTTTTGCTTTTGTGCATAGTTTTCAAATAAATAGCGTGGGGCGGCAGAAATAATTTATAAAAAAAACATTTTAAAGTTGCAACGCAAAGAACTCCAAATAATAAATGCACCTTGTCTCCAATAATCAACTCGATAGTAACTGCCGACGTTGATGTAGTGAACTTGATAACAAAATAGTATGACCATGTTGTAGTAAATTTTAACTTTTGTATATTAAATTTCCAACAAAATGTGGTGGCAATAGGACTCTATACAATTTAAATGCCAGCCAAGCTGCAGACCTAATACGAAATTCGAACTCTGTACCGATTCAATTTTAATCTGGATCTGAAAATTAATTCTAAAATATAAATATGAAAACCCAAAAAATTATCATCAAAAATAATTTAAACGGAGAAAAGAAGAAAAGGAATTTTTGCTGAGAAAAAATTAAAGACCAACGTATTTGCAATTAATCTTGTTTTAGTATTCCTTTTCATTTTTGCTATATGCGAATTAAATAGTCTACAAATTATCCTTAAAGCATCCTTTTTCCTTATATAATCTTTTCACTCTTTTTCTCTCTTAATTCTTTTCTATTAAAACATTTGTTGATTTTAATAGTACAAGCGGTGTATCAGTTGATTTTCAACAAAAATGTGTGGGTCGGTCGGGCATTCATTTTATTAATTTATTTTTTTTTTTTTTGACCGAGAGATAAAAAAAGCATTGACCATCTTTTATAAGAAACTAATTGAGGAAGAAAAGTTAATATTAATTATATCCTTTTTTTGCGCTCTCTTTTCCATTCCTTCTCCATTCATGCTCTTTCTTAAATTCTGCCTCACTCACGTTGTAGAAAACCTTTAAGATAATGATTTTGAGGTGGATTATATAATAGAATAAATTTCGTTTGAACAAATTTAATTTTTTTTTTAAATTAATTCAATGAATATGAAGGCAAATAATAATAAATATAAAAATTAAATTTAAGGGGTGTTGAAATATAATTAAAACGAAAAAGAAGAAATAAAAGACAATCATTGGTAGTTTATCGATAATTAAAAGAGGATTAGATTCTTAAATCGACTCATTATTTTGGAATTACTAACTATTCGAACAACTTTTATTTTCATTTAAAAGTAATTACGATTTTCCACAAAACCTGCTTTGATTCTAAGGCCCTTATGGGTGACGTATCATACACGATTATATTTCCTTCCGGAACCCATTTTTGTTTTCGAAAAATTCTAGGTCTTAAGTCAAAAAAATTCAAACAAAAATCTTGAAAATTTTCAGAGAATTCCTTTAATACCCAATAGCTTTATATTTCTCTAAAATGCCAAGACCAGTATGCTGACATTTTTATTCAGAATTTGAATTCGGTTTTTGACGAAAATTCCCATTTCTCGTCTAAGCAAAGAAGCTCTTTCAGGAATTTTAATAATTCAAATAAATACAATGCCAACCCAAATATTTCAGAATTTAACATTTAAAATTATATTTAATCCTTCTTAGAATTTTCAAAGATTTCAATTTAAAATTAATGGAAACTTAAAAACCTGCAGAAGAATTGCCTCATATGTCAAATACATTGCCCCCATAAGTACTCTGATAGATTCAATCAAATTCGAGTTATGAATAAATTTAAGAAATAATTTACGATTTCTAATTACTGAAATATTATGTAAGATGCTCTCATGAAAGAATAATATTTTTTAACAATGAAAACATCTTCCTTATTGCCTTTTTGAATGCAAGCATTGAAATGTAAAAGGAAATTTCATAAGAATATCAAGACGAGTCTCACTTAATGTAACGTTATATTTTAGTTTGTAAATCGGTGTATGTGTTTATAATAAAGCTTATTATCTGTATGCAATATTCCAAGTTTTTTTTCACACACATTATACACATATAATATTTCTTTTTAACTTAAAACTAAGAAAACTTCACCCTTTTAAGTTAATTCTCTATAAAAACATACTTTTATAATTAGCTTATGTGAATGTTATGTATACTTGTATGTTTGTATAATATTTAATATAGAATACGTTCATATATCTAAGTATAACACTTTATGAAAATTTACAAATAAATTTTCATTCAATTTATAAAGCAACGCTCTCATTTCATTCGACATCAAAAGGATCTTGTTGCGAAAAACATACCAAGCAAAAAAAGAAAATGAAAACTTAGATCAATGGGATGATTTATAAAGTAGAACAGTTCCAAGTAAAAGCACTTTTTACAAGTAAAACCTCTTAACAAGTATATGAACCTATTAATATGTCATTATTATTGCATACTTTTGGGGAGAGAACAAAACTAAAAGAAGCGTTAGCAAGCTGATTTATATAGAAACTTTACTGATTGGACACGGGATAAGCTGATATGATGGAGCCGTGGAGGAGATGGGTGAAACTCTTCTAGTGAAATAGACTTTTCATCAATTTTCCAATTTCAGACTTCTTACGTTTATGGAATTTAAAAAGTGATCGAACACAATAAATTTTTCTTCGAAACTAGGACGACATCAAGTTCATTTTTACAATTTTGAGGGATCATTTGTGGGGAGTATACGACAGGTAAGTTAAATTTTATTTGGTTTCTTGCATTGTGCACAGGAGCGAATGAACAGATTGGTGGACAGACGTGATTGAATCTAATAAGGTATTTTTTTTTTTTGAATTTTCTAAAAATGTATTAAAAACGACAATTATATTGTATATAAGCAAATTAATTTTAAATGTATGTGAGTGTGTTAAAGAAGATGAAATCATTATTTTTTATAACATTATTCAATAGTTTGGTTCATCAAGCTAATTATGGTTTTATTTGAGTATCATATACCAGACTGTATACAAGAACACATATGAATTATAATAGTAAGGAGAAGATGAAGTGAAAGAACAAGAAGAAGAAGAAAAATTATTTTCTTTTGATATATGAAAAGAATGAAACTTTACGCAAATATTGAAGCACCAAAAATATACAAAAGAACTTTTGAATTCTTCATTTTTTTCCACGATTTTGTTTTTTTTGAAGTATTAGAGTTTCTTTTCATTTTGTTTTATTTTCTATACACATACGTAAAACCGCATCAAAGAATAATGAATAATAATATGGAAATTAAAAAATATTATAGACGTTTGACATCAATTCAATAAACATAATATTAATTTTAAGCTCCTCTTCTTGATGTCCTTTGTTCGTATATTTGAAAAAATGAATGAAAGGAAGAAATATATAATTTATGAGCCTTAAACTTTTTGCTATTGTATTAAATTCCCATATTTATTTAGCTTTGCATTTTATGCAAAATATTTTATATGTGAATTCAAGTTCTTTTTAATTAAGAGAATGTGACGGATGTTGTCGTCTGATCTATGAAACAAATGAATTAATTTTCTACTTTTCTTCTACAATTATTCTTTTATATTCTTCATTATAAGTCTTAGGATTTTGTAATATTATTTAAAAAATCAAAATTTTATAACACTTTCAATATAGAAACGAACTGCTTATTCATACTGTATTTTTCGACAAAGCTGAGCCTGAGTAAATAAGAAAAATCTTTCACTGAAATTAAATCTAGAACTATTTGATATTCCAAAATTTGATCCTAGTTTGATTCAACTGTATTATAAAATAATTAAAGTTTTTCAAAATTCCAAACAACTCATTAAAATAAATTGCTAGGCAATATAATAAGTCAAAATATGGAGATCGCCAAAAAGTATGCAATTTTTTCCTTCATTTATATTAGTTCATTTTTAAAGTTTTTTAAGCAATTCCTTTCAAGCACTTGCCAAGTACTTGAATTTTAATAGTTAATTTTTATCTTAATTTGGTGTCACTTTTATTAAAATTTCTAACTTCGCCCAAAAATATGCAATTTTTACAGCATACAAAAAAAATTTACTATTTAGCTATAAGATGAAAATTTCAGTATAATTTCTAAGCGAGCCTATTTAGCCTAGGCTAGAGCCTAGATATTATATTTGCATATAAGAAACCAAAAATTTTAATATTAAACGTACTAAAACAATTTGTCTATTTTGCGACCTCTATAAATCTTAAAATTTTATTTTTCTTGAAAATTAAAAATTTCCCAAAATTAATTTATTTCAAAACTAAATTCACTAACTTTATAACACTTAAAATTTAAATTGAAAATCCTGTTGTGACCTCATTAAAATTTCATAATCTGTGAGTAATTAAAATAAATTTGACACCATCCAACAATTATTATTGAAATAGGCTGAAAATATCAATACAATTTTAAAAAACAATAAAAATAATAAAAATTTCCATAATTCTTCTTCATCTCAAAACTTATCTTTTATCAATAAAACATCCTTCATTTATAGTACACAAGTATAGCAGGTTTCCCCAAAAAAAAACTTTCATTATTTTTTCATCTTTAACGCTTGTGTTCACATTTTAATCTTTTATATTCCCAACACGTTGCATATACCTTTAAAACGTGTTCTTTGAAATTTCTTTATTTTCTCTGTCAATACCACAAAACTTTCTGTACATTTATTATTTATTCACCAAAAATCTGTTTTAATTCACCCCCTTTAAAATAAATATGAATTTTCTACCATTGATGCAAAAATGGTTGTATTTCTTGTTCCTTTTTTAATGATTTAATATCTTTAATATTAAAAGAGAAAATAAAAATATGAACAAACAAATACAGGATGATATTTAAAAGAAATGATGGAGAGGGAGTGAGGGAGGGGAGAAGAAGTCGGGAAAATAACTGTTTTCGTTCTTTTTATAAAAAATCATAATCCTTGAATTTTGCTTTTTCTCTTATACAAAATTCAACGACAAAGCTACCATAATAATCATTAAGACAAAAGTAAAGAAAAACTGATATGAGAATTAAACCATCTTACAGGTTTTTCCACATAAAGTGAAACATAAAAAAACGAAAAACTATACGTGTACCAGGATGTAGAATCGAAAAAGATCAAGAGATTTTCCGTGGGAAAATGCAATAAAGAATTGAGAATGAAACACAAAAAAGATGTTCAAATCATACAGAAAAAATTCACCTCTCTTTATATTTTTAAATGCATATACAAAATGCATTTCAAATGAAAACTAAAAATCACCTGTGGAAATTAAAAAAAGAAAATTATGAAAATTTACAGAAATCGAAAAAAAATTTACGTTTTATAAAGAAAACCATCATAAAAAACTCACGTAACCAAACATACATTAAGAATATACAAAACGAATATAAAATTAATCATAGAGGAAGTAATTGGGTTGCTGGATCAAAGATTAAACAAGGTATACTTGTGGTAGTGTTATGAAATCAAAAAGAAACTGAACACTTTAATATGCAAATGAGTATTCAGGGGATTGCTCACACAAAAGCAAATGCTTAATCCACTTGATACTTACATCTTTTGTTTCTCTTTTAACGAAAAAATCTATATTTAAACGATTAAACGATATTACTAAAATTCTGATTGAAAAATAATTTTTCTTTTTTAAAAAAAAAAAATCCATAAATAAAATTAATCAGTAAAAAAAATAAATATTCAATAAAAGTACAAAATACATAAGGGATTTTGAAAAAATTCTTTAAAAGAAAAAAGAAGATCATAATAAAAATTATTATGATTCCATTTTTAATTAAAATTTATTAATATATTTAAAAAATCAGGCCAAGTTTGCCTTTCATCAAGGTTAAAAGCGGAAAGAATAAACTACAGTGATATTTTTCTTCTCACCTGAGATTTTTTCTCGATTAAATTTTAATCAAAAATTAATTTTCGTTTTATTTTGTAATTCACGTACGCATGATAATGTTTTCCAGCCTTCAATATAGAACGCAAGTGATTAAATCATGGCAATAACAATTAATCGAAAATTTTTCCTCAAGGATATTCAATTTAAACATAAGGTCATAAATTATTATAATTTTAGTTTGTTTCTTTTTTTATTATTATTAATGTTATTGAAAGACTCTGCCGCACAGTTAATAAAAAATAATTTTCCAAGTCAAAAATTTTTGAAAAATGGAAATTACTTGTTTAAATTTCCCACATTCTTCTAATGTTTCTAAAATTGTGAACAAATTTCAGAGTATATCTATTGTTTCTGCCTTAACTATTTAGTTATAACCTGAAGTCATATGGACTCCTTCTCATTTTTATGTATATTTTAAAGAATATCATAAACTTAAGGTAAATGAATGGGGCAGGAAAAGCTCTCCGAGCCACCAAAGCCATTCCTGACTTATTGTAGCCTCACGACGCTCTCACATACAATATTTCTGTCCCAAGTATAAAGCTGAAGATATCCCAAAGGTAGTAGTTGGATAGAAATTTTCGAACAACTACACCATAGACCTTTACCAAATAATAAAAAAAATTTCACAATAATTGAAAAATAGTAAAATTTAAATCCCATGTTGATACACATTACTGGCAATTAGAATTGTTAAGTGATTCTTACACGCTCTTGGAAAGCAATAGGTCATTAAAAAAGCTTCTCAATTATACTCTTATATAGACAGTAACTTTAATTCGGGATATGTTCTGCAGTTCTCTTCTATTTCTTCTTTAGTATTTCTTTCGGTTTGCACACTTTCCATTAACCGTGAGAGTTTGATTGCAGGGACTGCTTTTGTATGTTATTCTGTGATCTTATGAGGGTAAAATCGATCCAATGTCATTTTCTCTTCTTTATTTGGATCTCAATGGGTTCCTGCCCTATCACATGCCAGAGCTCTATGTTACTGATTCCCTGAGCTCTAAGTTCATAAGGTATTTCTTTTGTTGTGAGCAAACGATTACGATTCTTAAAATATTTTAATTGTTAAGTGCAATTTGTGTTCGTAAATTGGTTACTCACATTTATTTTTCAAATCAGTAGCTTATATATTATAAGCTATATTATCAGTAATTATATAGCTTATAATTATATAATTTTTCTTGAATTTATCCCTTCTTTTTTTTCAAAACTTATAAAAATTAATTGTATAAAAACAATCATATTGTATAAAAAACATATTTTTCATTTTATAATTTAATTTTTTACAATTCATTTCTTCAATCAAATAATAATAAGCATAGAAATATTTGATTAAAATACAACTACAACACCCTCACCCCCCCCCCCCCCCATACTTAATTCTTTTAATATAAAAGCAACGTAATTTAATAAAGAGAAAAGGATGTAATAAAAACAAGAGAAAAAAAAATATGAGAATAAAATAAAAAAATCGTAAAAAAAATTTCAAATCATTTCAACCAATATTCTAGTACCGTGTTTATATTAAATTATTTTTTATTCCCTTTTACCCCTTTTCTATTTACAGTCTATCCTGTTTGATATGTGCTAAACATAAAATAAAAAAATAATATTAATAAAATGAATTTTTTTGAATACTCCGTTCTGTCAAAATATTAGATTCGCAACATAGGAAGAGAACGAAAACAAAAAAAACCAAACAGGAAAAACAAAAATAATAACAAAAATCTCTCTCACATAATATTGCTGCTGCGACAGCAGATATAGATGACACAAACAAAGAGAAAATAGAAAAAAATCTTAATAAACAGCAAAAACATTATAAAATCAAAAGCAAATCACAATTATATTTTTTATTGAAAAACAAAAATGAAAGCAAAAAAAATTCTCTTTTTCCTTACATGCAATACACTTCCCTTCATTAAAATCTCTGAAAATCATAATACAAAAGTTAAACAGGAAAATGAGAAAATAAAATCAACCATACCTGATAGTAAGGTAAATGAAAAAAAAATCAAATCTTCGAGTGAAAAGTTAATTTTTTTGAACGTCTCAATCAAATATTCTTTCCTCGCATTTCAATTTATTTCATTTCCGGTATTGGATCTTTCTTTTTCTTTTCTCTCTCTCTCCTTTTCTCATAAAATCTCTCTATTTCTATTAGGTTATACCAGAAAAAAAAGTCCCGTATTTGAAGAATATTGTAACGACATATTCGTAATGAAATTTGTAGTAATAAAAAAAAAATAAAAATCGGGGAGAAAATAGCAGTAAACTGAATGTATAACGGTAAAAAATATGTTAATATAAGTAATTTCAATTCGCGAATTTGTTACAATCCAAAAAAAATTCGAGATAATAAAAAAAAAACTGTTCTTGAAAAACTGTTCGTGAAAAATAAGTACATATGTATACAATTATTCTTGCCAACTATAGGATGTTAAAGTGAGAATACAAGCTATTGACATCATTAATTGCAGTGAGGGAATCGAAATAAATCTCGTGAACTACAAAATGTTGGACTTGCATTATTTTATTGTCCATTTAATCATCAAACCCTATGCTTAATTTGCATTTTAACATTTCTCAAAGAATCCGAGTCTCGTTGTAACCAGGGAGTGAAAATGTTTAGATGAATCGGAGTTTAAAAGTCAACATCGACAAAATTACGTGAAAATATTGGATTAGGAGGTCAAACATTATTACTTATTTAATAACAGCTATGCTATTGCGATTAATTAAATCAATACACATTCTACTTATTAGCTACAACTAATACAAAATTTCGTATGTGTCAGAATATTGTCCTATACAAAATTAAATACAAGAGTGTTACAGTGTAAAAATGGAATGAATTTTGTTTTAAAATTTTACACAAATTTACAATCTCTTTGAATTTTCGTAATTAATTTCGATTCACCACATTTCTTCAAGCAAAACATCATATAATAAAAAATTGCATACTTTTGGGATTTCTTATTTAATATTAAAAATTTGTGGTAAAAAGCTTTTGTATGCAATTTTTTCAACATTTTTATTTTAATTTACATCTATCATTCTTGCGGCTGGTAATTTAGCTTGCTTAGTCTTATTACTATGCTTAGGAAATTTTCGTGTTTTTCTTTTATTTTTCACATTTTTAACATACAAATAGGCAAAAATGTTACATGTAAAGGATTATACCATCATCCCCACTCCCTTAATCAAAATTCTTTCCTTTCTAATTTTATTATGTGTACGACGATTTAATATAAATTTCATATTCAGACTGTCATGTTATGTTTGCTTTGTAACTAGCAATTGAGGGTATGTAAAATAGAAAAAAACAGAAGCAAATAAAAAATTCACGCTTTGTCAAAAAAAAATACAAACAGTTCTCATTTTCTCTTCTTTTTTTCTTCTTTTGTCAAAGATATTTACACTTTTTACTGTTATTATTATAAATTGAGGCGCGTTTACTTCCGCTTTTTCATTTTCCATTAAATTTTTTCCTATTTTCATTTTGTATTTTGTTATTTTTTTTCATGCGTTTTATTATAGTGTTGACGAGTGTTTATTGTATATATACACCTGCTATACTATACAGGTATGGTAATAAAAGGTAAGTCACATTTCAGTGTGTCTTCAATTTTTGCGTGCGTTTTTATTTTTGATGTCAATTTGCGTGGCTTTTATTTTGTTTTTTTTTTTTGGTATGTGTATGATGTGTTCGAAAATTCAAATTTTCACTTGACTTTATTATTTTTTTTTTTTTTTCTTTATATGTATTCAAAGTGATGTTAAAAATCATGTTAGGTGTTAAAATAAATGTAACGTAATTGTATTGCTTTTTATTTCGAAAATATTTTCACTCGCATATTGTTTTTTTGTTTTATTTTTCGTAGTGTAAGAACTTGTGAACGTGACTAAATTGTATTGAAAGTATTACACAAAAAAAAAATATAAGTAAAGGAACTCAAGGCTTCCAGGAATAATTATTTATTTCATATGGATGTTATGTAACTAACGGTCCTCCAATGGTTATTTTTAAGTGACAAATGGAAATTTCTAGGTAAATTTTTAATTATTGAAATATGAAATGCATAAAGAGAGAAATAATTAATCTAATATTATTAATAGCCTTGTGGAACTATTACAGCAGCTTGCTTAAAAAGTGAGTAATTGCTTAAAAACCACAGCAACTTTGTTAATAAACAAATGCAAAATATCTTAATTAGAATATGAGTAGTCAATAAATTTGTAACATGGGCCTAAAACTAGCATGCAATCTGCTATATAATAAAAATCCTTTAATATTAAATGGTCTACCAAAAACGTGAAAAGGGAAAAATATATACCAATTAAAATATCTGGATTTACTACACAATATTCCTAAAAAGAGTAATACTGAGTTGGCTGTAAAACAAATACAATGAAAATTTTTAATGTTTCGCCTAAAAGTATGCAAAAATCACAAAAATCATGTTATTTTCTAGAATAGCTAGCTAGTTAGGTAGTAAAAATTTTAGTAAACTAGCTAGGCTAAAATTTAGCTTTAAACGGAGGATTTTATAAAAATTTTATTTTATTTGCATTAGAAATGTGGTGACTAAATATACACTTTGCCAAGGAATATTCTTGCAATAAGAAATTAGAGCAAAAATTCGAATTTTTTCGAAATATTCACAGTTAATTGATTTAATGAAAAATATTAAATTTCCACAAACATACTAGACTTATAATAGGAACAAATTCACAAATCTTCTGTTATGACGCGGTATTAAAATAAATCCATAGATGGTATTATAAAACACTGCTTGCATTCTTATAATCTTTAAAAATTTTTTTTATTATACTTGATTTATATGCCCCCCATTAACACTATTATATTCAAAAATTTTGTAAAATTTATAAGCAAATAACACATAAATTCTTTTATCCTCAATTCATTCCATTTCTGTTTGATCAAATTTGAGAATTCATTTTTATTTTTTATTTTTCTCAAAAACATTAAAAATTACAATTAAATTTTGTAACATTAAAAATAAATCCTATGAAAATAAAAAAAAACACAGAATTTTCAAAAACGTATCCTTTACAACATAAAGGTGCACATGAGTAATAAATACGCACAGGAGTGAAGAAGATAAACCCGAAATATGACAGAGAAAGCAAAGGGAATAAGATACGAAAAAAAAGAGGTGTTTGTTTGTTCTTTCCGATTTTTTTTTTTGTGAACACATTTTATGTAGTGAGAATGACGTGCTTAGCTTAACAAAATTTTCTTCATACTTTGATTTCTTCTCTTCTTATACCCTCTACTCTTTTATTCCGAAATATACATAAAACTTTATTATAATCGTTGTAACGAAAAATACACAAACATACACACAAATGGCCGGATTTTTATTATTTTTTTTTAAAGTAACGCCTTTGCTGCTAGATGACAATGGGATTAAAGTTGATAATCCAACATAAATGTATAATATTTGTACACACATACGACATCCTAAAAATATATTATTATGATTTCGACTGTATAAAGAAAACTTAATTTACACACAAACTCACCCCAAAACATGGTTCTCTATTTTTGGTGCTTATGCTACAAAAATGACATTTGAGTTTTTACTTTTCTTATGTTTTTTTCCTGTTTTTTCTTCTTTATTCATTTGAATATTTTGAAATTGATTTATGCTACACTGCATTCGTAATCCTTGTTTAAAATAATCTGAAAGGGATTATAGAAGAGTAAGAAATATATGATGTTAAGTATAAAATAAACATGATGACGATAGGTTGTTCTTGGATTTATATTATATTAGATACGAATTGTAAGAGAAATACAAAAAATAATTCTTTAAAAAATTTTTAAAAATTTAAGAAATTTAATTGAATTGTTTGGGAAAAATTCTGATTGGAATTTCAATTTGAAAATTCAATTTTTAAATTATTTAGGAAACAAAAAATTATTTAGATTGTTATAAGAGTTGCTAAAAATAAGTGAAAAATTGTGCTGTAGGATGAATTCTAGTTGACTCCATTTAATTTAAACTCTTGGGCATAATTAATTTAGTCAAGTACCTAGAACATTGAGGTTGATCATTGACACTAAATGAATATTTTTTACTTTAGACTTGAAGTGGTCTGTTATCAAGCCAATTTATAATTGCTGTTGTTAATATACGATTTATCATGAATGTAAGATAGATTCGTGTAAAAAACAAATTCATTGTATTTAATATGGCTGGAAAATTTAGTTTTTCACATAATTGTAAGCTCTTTTCTTACACTACACAATATGGTGGGTAGATGAACAATTTCAAATTTAAATTCCAACTGCAATAATAAAGTATGAAGTTTTAATGGAATTAGAAATCAGTTTTGTAAATTTACATTGCATTTTTTATTTTCGGAAGAATTTTTATACAAAATTAATAAAACAATTAAAATTTCCAATTTCAATTAACCTTTATCAAATCGGTTTAACAAAATTATAAAACTTTATTTTATAAAATTTAAATAACAATTTTGAAAAATTTCCAATAATTCAAATAGTTTTCTATTATAAATTTAAAATGATTTAAAAATCAGAATCAAAATTCTGATGTGATGATCAGAACATGACCGACCACATATTGTGAACAAGATTTGCGAATAACAATAATTACTGTTATATAAGTTTAAATTACTGCACAAAATTAAATATTCTAATGTTGATTCTTACATTATAGAGTTCCCTAAATTGAACATAAACTATGTATTTATTTAGAGTCTTGGGAGAGTAATAAAAGAGAACTAGAAGAAATTATTGAATCGCCAGTATCAGGAATTTTAATAATTAAACCCCACCAATGTCTACCCCGGAATTTTTGAAAATAAAGCATAATACAATTTCTTATATTCATTTACAGTAACACTCATCTATATTAAATTGAAATATCCATCATAAATGGCTGTAAATTGGCATGTAATGGCTGTAAACCGAAGAGTACTTTAAACTTTTAAGATTAACCTAAACTTTTTTATGTATTAACCTTGAATACCACATGAAATTTAATAAAAGTTCAGTATATTTATGTAAATTCATTTAATATATTTTTTCGTCTCTATTATTTTATAAAAATACAACAAAATAATTGTGTTAATTGAGTTCCACTCGATCTAATCCATTCAATGAAACCAATCAATCTTAAACAAAAAAAATCCTTTTACATATACTCGTACCTATACTATTCATACCAATTTATATTATGAAAATCAAGTTCGCTTTGTGAAAACTCGTTGCAATTAGCACATTATTATATTACATATATACATACACACATACATACTTTTGAAAATTTATTATTTGTAAGTATATAATGAAAAATTTCTCTTACATAAATTTTTCATATAATTTCTCTTTTTTTACTTTCATAATACCTTATTCACAATAGTACAAATAATACTATTTTATATACATATATACTGACACACATATACCAGTATACATACAAATATGTGGATGAATATAAAAAAAAAGTTAAATTCAAAAAGGTGGACTAAATGCCATCATTACTTAATTAGTCAAAGCATTAAAAGTTGTTTATGTTCTAATATACATAATATGTTTATATATTATTGTACATACACTGATATTGGTATATAGGGAATGGGGTATATATACAAAAATCGTCTTATGCTTGTACACAATAAGAATACATTCATATATATAACTTGTATAATAGTAATAATAACAAACACATTGTTTATTGTCAGGATATTTAGGGTCTGAATATTTCATTTTCTCCTTCATTTTCTTCCCTATATCGTTATCATCATATAAAATACCATAATAATATCTATGTATATTGCAATGTGTGTAGGTACACATTTATAGAAAAACAAAAAAAAACACAAATAAAAGAACTTAACAGCAATCAAAGGGATATACACGAAGTCATTTCATGTGAGCTCTTTCAAAATTTATGAGCTTTAGGGAAACATGAATAGCTAAAATAAAACAAAAAAAAAAAAGAAATGAAATATAAATAGGAAAAAAAAAAAACAAAAGGGACAATACTATAGAAATGCTTTATAGGTTTTATGTTTTGTACAATTAAGCTTATGCTTTTGCATTATGCTTTCACATTTCGAAATGATAAAAAAGAGAAAAGCAGCAGCTGTCACTTTTACTCAAATTTTAGCTTTGCTCTTTGAATAACAATAAAATAGCAATACCACTAGTAAATAAAATTGTGTTATAGCTGCAATCATTTGAGTCGGCTTTCGATTTGTTACAGCTCGTTTTAGTTGAATCAGAGATAATCATAGCTCAACAACTAGAATATTTTATGGCAATTTGTAAAATACGCATACGTAGACAGCTTAATTGCTTTTAAATTATTAAACATGCAATATGCATAAAATGGATTAAATCGTCTGAACGTAACTAACAATATTCATACTCAGGATGTTATACTTCAGAAAATTAAGAACACTCTAAGAGAGAAGAAAATTATATTCCTACAAAATTTCTCAAATTAAATATTTTTTGATTAAAGGAGTCGAACTGGAAATAACAATTGTTCACACATTAAATTCGAAAAACTAAACAAAATAAATTAAAAATTTAAGAGAATGACCTTTCATATTTTATTTATATAACACAAACATTTACCCAAAATTAATTTTTTCATTCGTTTCCATGACCAAATAATAAAATATGGGAAATAAAAGGAAATCAGCATGGTGCTGTAACTTTTCATGCCATTATTTCGATGTTCATATACCCACCACATCTTCTTCTCCTTGTTCTTTTTTTATTTTAATTGTGTTATACCATCTTGGTCCCCAAATATATTCCATGTTATGGTATAACAAAACACATAACACTAAGTTTCCTATAGCGAATAACTAGTTATAAATTTTATAATATTTTTCAATTCATATTTCTGACTTCTATACTCTTTTAATTCCTCTCTATTCTTTATTAACTACATCTTCCGCCTTGAAATTTTTTTTTTTTACTCTGGTGATGACTTTTTGACTTTATCCTTTTTTATATTTTTCTTTTTGTTTTGTTTTTAATACTTGTGTATGTATATATAGCTAGTGCTGTTTAAAAATTTCTGTTTTTGGTATTGTTTATAGCTTGACAAAATATGAATTATAATGCCACAGAAAAATAACTGTGCTAATATTTTATAAGAAAAAATAAAATAAAAAACAAAAACAACGCAAACTAAAAAAAAAAAAGAGAAAAAAAAATAAGCTGCCATCTACCAGTCGCGACTGATACTAGTCAGAAATAAAATTGTCATTATTTATACAAAATGTTTGTTTGTGTATAGATTTTTAATGTACACAATATAATAATTCTAGTTGTATACAACTGCTATGATAGTTAATTTCTTAACTGTTCTCTATGCCATAATGTGCCATACAGCACCATTTTCTTTTCTACACTTTGTGTATTTTCTTTATGAAATTCATTCTTGTTATACAATTGTGTTGATGTTTTGCTGTTGTCATTACTATTATTGTTTTTATTGCGATCTCTTCTCTTATCATTATCCTTCTTAAATCAATTTTCTAGAAAATAAAAAAATAAAAATAAAAAAATAATGAAAAACTTAAAGTTATGTTTTCATGAGGATTTTATAACAATAGAATAACAGAAAATAATATCAAAAACTGAACCAATCTTACTAGGTCCTACATTGTAGAATATTGTGTTTAAAAAAAAAAATAATATATGAGAGAAAAGTGCAAAAGGGGAAAAATTATGAGTTGAAAATTTCTTTTTATTTTGTTTTTTTTTATTAAACGCCAAGTCAAGAGCTCTAAATTTGTATACAAAACAAGAATTTATATAATATATACAAAATAATAGTATGTATGTATATATATAGGTTATATAAAAACGACGTAAGCTGTTCCATTGTCCTTGTTATACTCACATTTTATCTTGTTTTTCTTTGCTTCTTCTCTTATTTTATTTCTTGTTTTCTTTTTTAATTTTGTCTAAACATGAAATTAGGGAATTACATACCAGATGGCGAAAAGTTAAAGCAGTTAATCTTTGTTACAATTGCATGAGAAAACGAAAAAACAACAAAAAAGAGAACAAAAAAAAATGGAAATTAAAAAAAAAAAATCTTTCTACTTTATTCACTTTTCGGGTTGGTGTCTTTTATCTGCTCTTTTTCTCAGAGAAAAATTAGAATTTAAAAAATTTTTCTTTATACAAAAATTCAAATTATTATTAAAGTTTTTATTTAAATTTTATTTTAAATGCGACTAAAAATTTGATTTAAATACAAAATTTTTAAATTAAAAAAGTTAAAGATGAAAATCTAGTATTAAAATTTTAGATTAAATTCTAAATTTGAGTAATAAAAATTATTTTAATATCTTAAATGTCAAAAGTGACAATATTTTCTTACATGGTTGTTCAAATGATTTTAGAATTAAAGAATAATACCCTGCCATTATAATTCTAATAGAAATTCTAAACAATGTTAAGAATTTCCTCTCACTGTAAAGAATTTTTGTGGCACTTATCAAGGAATGAGACAAAAACGCGGTGACTAACGCATTTTTAAGAAAGCAATTTTAAATGAGAAAAATATTTTATGAGAAAAATATTTCTCATTTCTTACAAAGAGCAAATTACACTACATAGATTCTGTGTTTACTGTTGTTAATGTTGGGAAAATAATTTTATGTTTTAGAGATTGAAAGGTTTAATCGATATTTGTCAAATGTTATGGCATAATTAACTAAGTGATTTTAATAATTTTATATAAAAAATGTGAACCCTAATCAAAAACATGAGAATTTTAATTATTGAATTTCTGGAAACAGGTTTTTTTTTTTAAATAAACATAATGAATTTCCGAATAATTTCTGTTAAATCTATACTAAAAATTTTAAGAAATTATTTTTACAAGATGCACACCTCATACAAACCTATTGCCTGTAGGTATTCCACAGTAAGGTGTGCATATTGAAAACTTATTGGCTATTATTTGCAACTATTGCTGTGGAAAAGTTTGGAATCGGTAATACAAGTTTTGAGCCCAATTAACTGTAGTAATTATAATGGTGTATTCCATCTCACCAGCTACAGCAGGGTTGTATTTATTCAACTATAAATAGGTAAATGAAAAGTTAATAAATTTTGAATATTTCAAATGGTTTACTGGCAAAGCGATCGAAATTCCATTAATAAAAATATATAAAAATAAAATTTCATTCATTCAAATTAAATATTTATTTTGTTAAATGAAAATTCAAAACTAAAAAACAATACTCAATTATCATTGAAAGAAAAACAATGTTTCCTTTATATTTTTGACTTACTTTTCCGATATTTTTTCTCCCCTCCCCCATTATAATATTGTTCTTTATTATTTTAAATTACATTTTACCATTTTTTTTATCTTATGATCTTAATGTATTTAAAAGTCTTGAATATTTAAACATTTTCAGAAAATCTAGACCTACATTATGAACATGCACAATATATAGGAAGTTTTATATAGGAGGTTTTATAGCGATATTTAATTTTTCAATTATTTCAATTGTTCTTGTTTTAAAAATAACAATACTCACTATACAGTTAAACAAATATAAAAAACTGTTATACAAACAGGGGTACGTCGCACAAAGTATGTTCAAGCGTGGTGTGCTTTCTTTATTTTAATATCATTAAAAAAATGTCTAGAAAATAAAATTTTCTCTTTGTTTCTTCTTTTTTCTAAAGAAAATACAATTATAATGCAAAAGGATAACTTATATACGTTTTATTGAGAAAAACAATTGAAAATAATTTTTACCCTGCAAAGTCACTGTCAATGTAAAAATGTCAATATTGTAGAAGTAATTTACAATTTTACGCTAAAAATACGACAAGGAAAATGTCATGCTTTTAAAATATTTTCATTGTTTTTTATTGGAAAAAAAAATATTTGTTTTTTTTTTTTTTGTTTTTCTAATAATAATGTTGCTTATAAAAAGAAAATCACTTTAAAAATTAAAGATATTTTAAATTTTAATTTGAAATTATTAAAGTTTTGTAAAAAAAGAATGAAAATTTGTAATTTTAGAGATTTAGAGGGTAATTTTTAAACATTGAGAGTTTCCAACTCCAGGATAATGAATCACTATTTCCAAATGATAACCGCAAATGCTTTTAGTGCAAAACCATAATATGCGAGCGACTATTATTTCAATTAATAAAAATAGCGAACATTGTGTCGAATATCAAATTGAATAAATTATTTTCAACACCCACACTGTTATATTATAAAAGGGTAGTCAAACAATTTAAGAAAAAAGACAAATTATACCATACAGCATTCTTAATTAATTTTGGTTAAAAATTATAGTAGTGAACCCCTTCAAGACATTATAAAACGTTTTTTCAGCCTATGTGAGTCAAGAATGGATATTTACAATGATTTACTCTTATAGAACGAAAATTTTTAAAATTTTTACATTTTAAAGAGTTTGTATTGCTATAATTTTATTCTCATATAATAACGATATTAGGTCATGTCAATTAAAAAAAAAAGTAGGCAGATTTTTCATGGTACAACTTTAATCTACTCTATACTCGTATTATAGCAGTAATATAACTGTTATACATAAATATTTTTGTTATTATATAAAATAAAAATTAAAGTACAAAATATTCATTTTATAATATAATATTATTTAATATTAACAAGAGTTCAATTTCAATTCAAAATAAATTATTTAAAAATAAAATAAAAATTTGTTAACCTTTAACAGAATATGCAATTTTTTAAATGTATACATACATATAATATTAATTTTATACACAATAATATGAACTGAAATACATGACATGTTGCTATAAATTCTCATGTACTTTTACAGCAACATTTTGAATATTCTTAATTCTTATAAACTATACTACACAATGTTCTGCTGTTCTGTTAAAAATTATACCTGTATACCAACGTATTAACAATGTAATAAATATGATAAGCGGATCTTATATAGTAAAATAATCTATTGCCGACAAAAATATAAAATATGTTTATATAAAATAAAAGAAGTAGCTATTTTATTACATTTCTCACAAGAACGAGCGATTTAAACACTCTGTTCGAAAATATTTTTCCGAAAACATAAGGCTTTCCAAAAGCAAAATACTAACGGTAAACGCCTGAGTATCCGAAAACTTAATTATTTATTTTATTACGCATTTGATTTACCATTGATCTTTTGACACATTTTTTTTTTTGCTCATCCTGAAAGTATGCAATTTTCTTTTTGTAACATAACGTTCAAAAGTTTGGTATATCAATGAGAACAACTAGATTTAAAGGCTTTTTTCAAGAAAAGAGAAATATTTTTTACTTATTCAAGGAAAATGTGCTATTACACAAACCATTGGGTTGATCCCAATTTGGTTAATAGAATTTTTAATCAAATTCATAAATTTAGCTTCTATAATCAAATTCATAATTACCTTATAAAAGTGAATTTTATTACTTATGGCAAACTGTCTCTCTGTTCAATTTTCGATGCATCTTCATTTGCGTGATACATACCCAAGTATATCACATCATATTTGTTGTTATAATAGTTTCTGATGCTCCTCAATATCATTCACAAAATTTATAACAATAATGAAAAATTTTCCTATTATTTTTAAAATATTTTTTTCACCTACATAAAAAGTCTTTTCTACTTGAATTTTATATGACAATGCGACAGTTATATCTATATTTTCTTCACCAAATACCAGGGAAACATAAAGAAACTAAAATTTATTTAACACGTGTATGACAAATGTATACATTGAATATGACAATATTTTTTTATTCACATACACATACATATACATACTTAAATTTTACCACAAAGATGACGAAATAATCTAATATGATTGATTTTACAAAAGCTGTGGAATAATAAAATTTTATTAAATGTTAATTTCATGCTTCACTAAATTTTCAATAAAACATACATGTACCTATATATATATATACATATATACAATCGATGTGCACAAATATATTATTTTATGAGCTTATACGATATAATTTTAGTGTGGTACTTGTATGAATAGTGTAACTTAACACAACCATAAATAATATTGGATGATGCTTTGCCATTCTTTTCATAACAATACGAGTAGGTGGAGATAATAATATATAAAATGCACTTTAATGAATTAATATTGACGAAGTTACGTAACAGTATGTGTATAATAGTGGTTTTTCAGGCAAGTATGTATGTCTAAGTTTAGACAAATTTATTGTGGTCAATAAGCAAGATTTGTTTTCAAAACTTAATTCAAAATAAAGCCAATCAACTATGAATAACTTGAAAAGAGCACCGAAATAGTTTGTCAACAACAATTAAGTAATTTTGCAAGATAACAGCAAAATAATCTTGATGGATATTCTGAAAATCACATTGGTGTGATTATGTCTGGATGGCACGGTGAATTAGATTCTTTACATTAGTTTTTCCAACACAAGTCATGTGCTATGATAATATCAAAATAACTTTTTTGTCACAAATTTCAAATTCTTACAAAAAACAAAATGTTTTTAAATAGCTTATACTAATGTATGGTATTTAGAACACTGGTAATACTTCGAACTCTCACTTCAATACCTCATATTGAAAAATTTCATCCAGAATCCTACATAATTAGAAATATTATGCAAAGAATGCCTACTAAATTTCAAAAACATGCAAACGACTATAAAAGAAATTTTCAAAAAAACGCACTCAAAAAGTCAAATACAATTATGTACCTGTTATCAATTTTTTAATTTTACTTTAATTTTTTTAAAACACCCTGTAATTCTCTCATATAAATTTAAGTACAATTCTATAAATTCAACTTAATTTTCGAAATTTTGGTTTTTATTTTTACATTTCCATTGAATTTATCAATAAGTATTTTAAAATTTACACATCCTAAACTACACTATAAGAGAATCAAAGACACAGTAACACACACACACTTATAAATAATAATACATTTATTTAAAGCTGCACAATAGTGCAAAAATCTTAATACATTCATCAAGTTTTTTTTGTATTTTAGCAAAAATGTCATGTTTTTACAACACTATCGAAAATGTGTTACAAAAATTATTTTTCTATTGCTACTATGCCACAACCAACACCACATAATACTATTATTGTAAAAGAATTTCTCACCAAACGAGAAAAATGAAAAAAAAAAAAACAAGAAGAACAATAGCTTAACACATTCTATACTATTGAACTAGCAAGAATATCAGGTTTTTTTTTGTCTTTTTCCAATTCTAACACTTTTTAGTTTTAGCTCGGATTTGTATTTCTTTTGAAAATTTATATTTAATGCAAAATGTGAGAAAAAAGAGAAAAAACCGGAAGTACAAAAATTTGATTCCTTTTATATTTTTTTTTTGCCGCTGATCTCTGGAATGCAAAGGTTTTGATCCTTTTACTATAAATATTACCAAAAATAGAAATGCATATATCGAATTTAAATGAAAAAATGCTGACAGAAAATAAAAAATATTACGATTTTTACTACGATTTACATATTCACATATGTACAAATTGTGTTTCTGTATGTTCCATATCATATTCATATAGCTGTGAACTATTTATAAGTGTGTAGGGTTGTGTATAGATATTTGATTTTATTATTTTCCCTTAGTTTACTGACATATTTTTCCTTTCATCCATTTATTATACTTATTTTATACATATTTTAAAAGGAAATGTGGGAAATTTTTATTATTTCTCTTAGAAAAATTCCACATAATACTCGCGTATGTATGTGCAGTTGTATGTTTTTATCTTTAAATCTCTATATTATTATGCATTGTGTATGCGATGTTTAAAAGAAAATTGCATACAATAAAATTTTAGACAAAAATTTGAATATCCTTGCTGTTATACACTTTTTAAATTTTTATGAAATAGCTAGCTAGCTAGCTATATGGAAGGAAAAAAATATGTTGTTTTTTTTTTGTTTTATTTTGTTTTACATGTTTTATGTAAGGGTTTTGTCAACACAGATTTTCTGTTTTTTTTTTTTGTGTCTTTTTACCAGAGCAACGTACTGACATATGGGTGATGTATTTTTGGGATTTTTCTGGAGTTGTTCTTTTATATGTTTTTGCTTTTTTTTTTGTCCTCTATTGTAAATAACAATAAATAAGATTTTAGATATGCAATTTTTGGTGATATTGCGGTACAGAAGTTATGGATTGATTTTCCATAAGAAAGTTATAAAAATTTATAGATTGATTTTCCATAAGAAGTTCCAGTGGGAAGAAAAAGGCTGATATTATAAAATTATATAAAATATTTAAAAATTGCATAGTTTTAGGCAAATTTGGGAAAATTAATTAATGTCATTTTCGTATCATTCTATGTCATTTTATGTACATTAAAATTTCGTTCTTCATATATATCACAAGAATTTGAGTTAAAAAGGTGCCCTTCAGTCACTTCAGTTTCAACATTTAAAGAATTTCTGTGCTTTCTGAAAGAAATTAAATTTCTATCAACAATTTTTTTATGTTATTAATCATTTGAAATTACTAAAACTCTTAAATTGATCATACCAGCCTCATCATAAGAGTATGCCTCATACTAGCCTCATCATAAAGGTTTCCTAGATAGATGTCAATATCAAACGAGCATTTTTGAAAATAATTGTTTCCTTCGACGGTAATTGTCAAAATATAAGCAATTATAATGGTTTTATACCAGACTGAATTAATTTGAAATGCTTTTGATTTGTTTAATCTTTTATTAACCAAAACTTCAAGTAAAACCAAGACATAATCAATCCAGAATATAAATATAATAAGTATCCTATGATTGCAAGATATAGTCCTATCGCATTAAATATACTATTTCAATCATATGTAGTAGTTTCATTATTTTCTATTTCAAATATTCCCTATAATCTTATTTTTCTAAAAATGTACACATACAGTTTTTGAAATATTTTCCACAACTATGAATTTTTATAAATAAAATCGCGATGAATGGAAAATTTTTATTTCAATAAAAAAAAAAAACAAATTTATTTTTTTCTAAATTCTTATTTTTCGATTTTCTTATTGCCATCAAAATATGAAATTCGTCAATATTATCGAATTTGTATGAAATTTAAAAATATAAAAGAAAATGGTCTTTAAATGGAATAAAAATATTATTTAAAATTGAAAAAAGGATTACTGTGATTGTATGTAAGTATATTGGATGCGAAGCTTTTCATATTTTCTTAATCCTTTTCAAAATAATAAATTAAATTTTAAATATTTTTTTAAAACATATCCTTGTCAATTTGATCGTATATTTTAAAATATGTTATTCAAAAAATAGGACAAAACGAGTATTGTAAATGTACTGTAAATTTTTCACAGTAAAGCTTAATTAATCAATTTTAGTTTGAGCAGCTTGTATTTTATTTTAAAAAAGAACCTTAGTATACAGGACATTTCTTTAACGTTGATTATCTTAAGGCAAGTCAGCTTTGTTTTTATTATTAACAAATCCGTAAAGCAACCGTTAATTTAAACAAGTGGAAAAATTTTCTGTTTAAAACAAAATTATGTCTGTTGCATTCTTAATATCTGTAACAGTTACATGTTATCTTAAATTAAACATGTAAAATAAGATTTTCACAAATTAATTGCTCCTTATTCAATAAATTGTTAATATTATAGTCTTTCTCTTAATAATACTCGTATATAGGGTTTTTTTCAAGAAAACTACTTTACTACTCCTTCAATTTCTCATTTACTCATTCAAGCTCGACTATGTTTACTTGTGGTAAATGATCGAAATCGAGATCTTATAAAATTCAAAAAGTGACCCCATTTTTTTACACACGTTATTATCAAAAAATGTACTGTCTAAAATTATAAACTGCTGCGCGATAATCAGTTCCGATTACCATACAATTCCGATATAAAAAATTAATTTCCTTATAAAATCTCAAATTTATAGGTCCATAGCTTGAATTCAACTTTAAAACATGAAAAATAAAGTTTATTTTCAACATAAAATCTTAAAGGCAAAAAAAAAGATCAACTAAAATTTTTGTTAGGTTCCCATAAAAATAACAAAAAATTGAACTCATCTTCTTCATTATTTTTGTTGTAATCTTTTTGTCAACAAATATAATTTTTCATTTCCAAGAGCAAATTCATTAAAATATTTTTAAAGAAAACCCACAACAATCAAACCACTTTAAATATTTTATGTACACATACTTAAATATAAAAGCATACAATTAGGTCCCCTATTTTTATTAGAGGTTAATGGTTTATAATAATTTGAAATAATTTGAAAATAGCTCATAACTTTTTCATTTTCACATCAATGTCAACACTCTTAATAAGAAAATTTTCCCTTACCCCTTGGATTGCCGTTTAAGCAAATTATTATAAAATTGAAGCCAACGAAAAAATAAATTGTTAAAATATAAAACTGTTAAGTGTTTTTAAAAGCACATGACTAATAATCACCGCCATCACCATAACCACGACTACCATTACCATCAACACCACCAAGAGACAATTATTATTATTAAGTATATTGTGAAGAACAAATAAACAATAAAAATTTTTGAGACTATCCTTAGAAGAGGACTCGTTTTTTGTTTTCTCTTGTTTATCCTTAATATCATTTTTTATGAATACAAAAATTTTTCTTTCTCTTTATTGTCTTTGTTTTTTTTTTTTTGACAATTTATTGTTTTTTGTATATTTATAGTTTTGTTCTTACAGCTGTTATAAATTGATCCACTGAAGCTTGGCATCCTTACAAAACACAAAAAAAAATTTTTTTAATACTTTAATACACTTCGAACGTAACAATAACTGCCATCACTGTACTATGTCATTGTCATTATCGTAATAACGTAGTTTTTATAATATTTTATATTGTTATACTGGTGTTGTTGCTGTTAACACACCGTTACCTACTGATTTTGCCGTTCTTTTGTATTCTACTTGTAAATATTATTGAATTAATTATAAAAAATATTTTTATAATGGTTTTCTTTTGTTTTCTCGCTTAATCTTTTCTAATACAAAAGAAAATAAAAATTTGGAAGAAATTTAAGGAATCTTGAAGAAAATTTATTGATTGGGATCTTGAGCCGGTCGTTTTATTTCAAAAAAATTTAAGGTTAATATTAAATTCAGCTTTAAACCACAGTATTGCTATTAAATAAACAATTTAGAGAATTTATTTAAAGAGGTAATAACGTGGGGGTATGTAATTAGAGGTACTTAAATGAAACTTAATTGGGAATTTTTTATAACAAGCAAACACATTTTTAAAACACTAAAATTTGTGAGTCCTGGATTAAGAAGAAGAAATATTTAAACGTGTTCATGCAGATAGTTGTACTCTATGGTGCCATATTAAATATTTCCATCGAGCCATAACCATCTGCCGGAATAAATGTACATAAAACTATTTTCCTGACTGCTCTCCTAAATCTGGAACTGGTGTAGTTAGGAGTGTTGTACAAGCTCTAAAAAAAAAAACATCATTATTAATTAAGGGTACTAAATTACTTTTAACTAAAAACTTCTGACAAAATTCTTTGAAGTAGTCTATTTATACTGCATACTTCTAGAAAGAGTCACAGAACTAAACAGCTTCTAAATAAAATATATGTTATTCCGGCTTACGATTTCTCTAAACTAAATTTATGGAAATATGTTTTTAATTCATTTGTACTTGCTACCCAGTAAATCATTCTTAGAGCAACTGGCATACTAATTTTTGTAATAGACTCCACTTTATGAATCACTATTCTAATTTTCATAAACTGGCACAGCACATTATTTGAATTTTTTTAGATTTTAAAGTAGTTTTATTCGCGGCAGATGAAAGCTAGCTTTTTCCCATCGGGTTTCTTATTAAACTCACAAAGTTAATAAAGTTTTTTTGTAATTTGAGGAGCACTGGTATTAAGTAAACTATACATTTTTGGTATAGATGACATAAGCGTACTCACAAAAGTGAACTATAGTGTTAAAGTTCCTTCATAGTAACTATAAGGATACATGCATTAAATGTATGCCCACGTACATACCTAATATTGTGTATGTTAATATAGAAAAATGTTTATTCATGAAGAGACAACAACACTATAATGACACCTTTTTATGCAAATTTAGTAAAATTAAGATCCAAAAAGCATTTTTAAGTATCATTTTCTTACACATGTCTAAGTTTTTTTACTTTTTCTATTTTACATTTTTATTGTTCTATTTTCATTATTACGTTCCTCTTAATCTTATATTCTCAGCCCGAATAGTTAATTTAGTTTTAAGTGATGCTAAAGTAAATAGCAGATGTAAATATTGTAGTAAGCAAGTATGTATACTCATATTATATGAGTGTAAATATGAATATTTTCTTATATTAAAATAAATGAATATGAAAATACAGACGTGTAAAAAAATTCAAGATCTCTTAGAAGGTATGCAGAAATTTTAGAGTCGTATATATTGTATTTATTGAAGTACATGGCAATAAAGAGGCTCATAATTACTCCAGACAGTTTAAGTATTTTCTTATATTGCTAAACCAAAAACCAAGTATACTACATGAAGACGATCACTGACTATTGTGTAAATCAAGTTGTAATTTAGCAAGAAGTCTATAGTAAAAAAAAAAATTCAATTTAGTAAGAAAAGATGTATTTATTCAAGAGTACTTCTTAACCCTTCAAAAGAATTATCTCAATATTAAAAGACGGAGGCATCAACATGCAAACCAACACAAATTTTAATGGTTCTTTCCTTTGTAAAATTCAGGCTTTCTATTAAAACATATTTAGATTTTTTCCAAATGTTTAGTGTATATAAATATGACAGGAAATTCGAGGGACCACTTGACATGATTTCAACTTCATAATTTTCCTGTTTTGCAAATAAAAAATAAAAAATATGATGAAAATTTACGTTAATTTCAGGGTTTGGTAACAGTTTCCGCGACGATTTTCGCAGCTTCCTATTCCCACAATCTGTCTCGCGCCTCCTCTTATGTTATCACAGGCCCTAAAGGTGAATGATCGGAGATAAATTTAACGCTATTAAATTCAATACCGGCAAAACCACGGGAATCACAGTATCTACACAGAATAAGGCCAAATTTACACAATTTTACAGATGATATTTCAAAGAACAATGTTCGGTAAAAAAATTGGTAATAACACAAATAATTAACAAAATCATTTAAATCCAATAACAACGCATAAAATTTAATTTTTAATTTACACCTCATATACCTATACTCGTACATTCATATAATTATTCCAAAATACTCGTACCATAGTAACATGTTTATCATAACATGCTCCCATTTAACCATCATTATATTGAATTTAAGCATAATCATCATCATTATTATAATTAACGCTATTAACAGCACATTATCTGCATCATCATTACCATCATCAGTTTTTTTTTTTTTTTTCAATAAAAATAAATTTCTATACCTCTGTTCAATTACAATACACCTTTCATTTAATAATCATCATCATAATCATATCATTATCATTGTTAATATAATCATCATTGTTATTTTCATATTAACTATTAAAAAATTTATTTTCTTTGTTATGCTAATGGATTTGAAGTAATGCGAAATAACATAGTATCTATATACTTTAATATTTTAAGCTGTCTACCAATTTTATTAGAACTGCGTGAATATTATTAATTGTACTGCAAATCTTTAAAATTCATACTCCAATAATATTACCATACTCGTATATACAATATAATAAATAATTTGGAATTGAATTGAGGAGGTTACAATATAAATGTTATAACAGTAATTGTTACAATAGCAATAAATTTAAATTTTATGAGATTGCAATATCTTTCATTTTAAGTATTTTAAGTGTTTATCGTACAATATTATGGTGTTATTGCAGATTTAATATTATTAATTTCTACAAAATGAAAATGCATTTAATATTATTTGAATTTCAATAGAAAAGAAGTAATTACCAATATTTGAAATGGTTCCAGCGTTCATATGGAATAATTGCATAGCAGTATGAGGCAGTATTTATAGCAATATAAATTAGTATAGACTAAGTAAAAGAGTTGGTCTCTTGCTTGCATAAGCACTTGTAAATTTAGTTTCAGCAATATAAGATGGATTGATGGCTTAGTTTTGGTTTCTCTTTTTTCTTCTTACATTTTGAGTTTCTTCTTAATCAGCTGAATCAACATTTGACCATTTATAAATCATGTTCGCTGTCGCACACTCAAAGTGCGACGTCTCATGTAGCACTTAATGAAATTGGCAATATCATGTGATATTATGGGGTGATAAATTTATTAAAATCTTCAGATTCATATTCTTATCAGCATATTGGCTTAATGAACCTTTCAAATTACTCGAAAGCAAAGAATTGCTGCCGCACTCATTACTTGTAAAACTTCTGCAAATCTATCTTCAATATAAATCTTGGGAAGCCTATTCGTTTGTATGATATTCGATATGTTTCCATCTCTTAACAGCATGAAATCATTGTTATAAGTGAAAATTTTTAAATTGTACTCAAATCCCGAAATAGAACAAATGCTATGATTAAAGGATTCAAATTTTAAAAATTACATTTGATATAATACCGTCTCATCGAGTTTATTTAAAGTCTCATCATTGTCACAATACTTCCACCTTGAAAGGGTATATTTTCAAGTTAAAATTCAGAAGATTTCCCACAACATACTACATTGAACTATTATTAAAGGCTTGAATTTAACTGAATAATAAATGGGATTTCGGCACAATTAAGAGTTGAAATTAAAAAAATAAGAAAATTTATTAATCAACACAATATTATCAATTATACATTATCTATATTTTGCGCCACTAGTTGTTTAAATTAAACCACTTTTTCCCTTAATTTTTATAGGTCTTATTTTTTATTCTTTAATATTTTTTCCACTCAATTTTCGCATATAAAAACAAAATAAAAATATTAAAATATGTTTATTTTATTTTTCAAGTCATAATATTATACTAGCATGCCGCCATTTTAAAACATTTTCAACAACGCTATAATATTTATGTGTAAGATGCTTTTAAGGTTATACAAACATCCTGAAAATTTCCTGTTACTTACTATACCATATTAAATATATATATAGGAAAATAATATCATATTATAATATATAAATATTGTTATACATATAACATTTTTTTAACATTTTTATTATTATTAATTTTCTTTTTATTTCTAAGTAGGTAATGGTATATTTTTTTAATATAATATGTATAACAATTTTATATAAAGAGATGATAATAAACTTGTGTATAAACTAAAGTGTAACATTAAAATATTTTTGTATATCATATTTTATAGCTTTATATATGTGCATTAAGATTATATACGTTCCTACCTAAAAGTTATATAACACAAATGGTGTTATATATACGATGATGTTTAAATATTTTAAAGGTATGCCTATATAAATTTTTAATAACGCGCTATATAAAATAGACATGTCATCATATTTGATGCGTCTTATTAATTTGCCAAAAAAAAAAAACAAAAAATGAAAACAAGAGAAAAGGAAAAGCGTAAGTGAAAATAAATATGGAAAATGAAAATTGGAGCACGCAACAAAAAAAAACAAAATGAAAGGTAAAAATAAATTTAAAACTCTTATATTAAAAGAAAAACATGTTAAAAACATTTTAGCAGAAAATCAAAAATAACATAAAAAAATTTTTATATATGAAAATATGCAAACAGAGTAAAAAATCAAGTTTAGGGCGGATTTGAATTGAATTTGGCAAAACGAGCGGAATATTCGCGAATATCTAAATAGTAAAATATAATTTTTGGTTAGTAAATCAGAAAAAATTGCATACCTTCAGGATATATGCAATTATTATTATGGATTAAATAAATATAATAGTGAATTCCAAAAAGAAAAAACTGATTATGGCAGGATTTTGTTCTGTGTGTCGGCCTTCCTATCATGAAGTTCCTTATCTAGTATGTCAATACCATTCAGTTACTTATTGTTTCAGTTACTATGTAGTTTTATGCCTAATATAACCAATTCTTATAAAAGCAATATTTTGTAATAAATAGCGTCCTAAAAAAACCTTGCAAATTACGATTAGAGAAATAAATAAATATTAATATAACAGTTGCAGTGTTCCAGCAACTATTGGCGGTACAAATAAAGTGAGAGTACGAGGAAGATTTAAAGCGAGAAGTGCATTTGGGAAGCTAAAAAAAGGAATAAAATTTAAATAAAAATATAATAATGTTAAACGCATTGATCTGTTTTGAATATTCAGTGAAGCAAATAGTTGGTTTCCAAAATAAATATGCAAGTGTTCGTCAATAAGTGTCTTAGAATAATAATACATTTTAAATTCCATTCTAGAAGTATAATGAATATCTAACAACCGATAACGGCCGAATAGCTAGATTAGAGGAAAAAAATGGAAGGGGACAAGCAAAATTCTGAAGGGGCCAATCACATCAGTATTAAGCCACGTTCTTCATGGGAACCTGGTATGCAAAAGAAAAGGTATTTCATTACCAGATCTAAATTGAAGAAGAACCGGAGAGTGTACGAAGCGGCAATATATACTCAAAAATTGAGCTACGGACATAAAGCAGAAAATATTGGCTAAGGTTAAAAGTACTTTGTTGTACTTTTATTTTATTCACAATAGCACTAACTAGGTCTTTTGAGTAAATTTCTATTTAACAAAAATATTACTGCATTGATTGGAAGTCAACTAAGAGTTTTGTACCCTGTTTTATTGCTATATTCAATTTCATTCTTCAAAAGGACTCATAATTAATATTTTTTACAATATTAAAAATCTAATAAAAAATTTTAAATTTTTTAGAGAAAGTTTTTCCTTTTTATTTAATTTCTTACTCTAAAATGACTTCAATTCTTGAAAGTTACCATAAAATTTCCATTTGAATATTTGAAATTATCGAAATCTTCGATATTTTCTTCATCAATAACCGCATTATAGATTGAAATTGTTATTATAGATTGAAAAATCCACAAGGATCCACAATTTAATATTCTACATCATTTTGTTCTTTAAATTTAATTTAAATTACAAAAAATTTCACTCGATTATTTTGTATTCAAAAAAAAAAAAAATTAAAATAAAAGAAAAACGTTTTTTTAAATTTTTTTTTTTTTTTCTTATTATTTTGTTTTTTTTTTTGTGTTCTAAATTCTGCAGCCAACGTGTATAATTGTTTTGTTTAGTTTTCTTTGTTATTATGTTTTTTTTATACCTCAAAAATATATAGGTAAAGACGAAAAAAGTTGTGTTACAATGCTGTTGCAGATTAAGAACGAAAAAAAATAAGTTGTAAGGAACTATAACAATTTTTCTCAATTTATAAAATACAAAATGTACCTTACAATTTAATGGCAATTTTCTCATTAATCTGAGAAAAAGAGATAAGTGAACGCTTTTTTATTATTTATAATTTTATTATTTGATGAAAATTAGCAAGTTTTATGAAAGGTTGCTAATTTTCCGATTGCCAACTCATCGTCCAGTAGGACGATGAGTTGGCAATCGGATCATATACTGAAAATTAAGAAAAAATTAGAAAGAATGTAACCGAGTACTGTGACCGGCTTCCATGTATTTTTATAGTACAAATTTATTAGGCTGGATAAGAATCGGATGAGATTTCTAAGCAAATTCTTGACGGAGGTTCACCGACTTCCAAAATGCACAAGGAAATTTGGTCCTCACTTTGGACTTAATTAATATCTGCCAGGCTCAACAAGTTTAAAAAGAGGTGGCTTTCGGGTGATGCTTCGCATTAAGAAGAGATCGTAAAAACAAATCCTTATATTAGTTGTAGTTCATTGTTTCATACGGTATATCAACCTAAAAATTTCTTTAACAGAAGTTTTCTATAAAGCCATCGACTAAATTTTTACAAAATTTATACACCGCGGTGATGATCTCGAAAATATTGGGATTTAAAAATAAATTTCACTAAAATTATTTGGAAACACTGATATTTTGATTTTCCGTAATCTACCGTTATATAGAATTGAACATAAGACGACAGCCTTATTAAAATAACATCATTTTGCCTTATTTCTCTATTCTCTTCTCTCTTCTACTTTTATTTTCTTTATTCATTTTATATAGTATGTGGTTCTCATATCTACTTTCTTGTCCTCTCTTTCACTTTTACTCCCCCTTAAAATACTTACAGTACATGTTTTGTTTTCTTTATACCTAAAATTTTTGTTTTTATTTTTTTTTTTCCTATTTTTAAGTCTTCTTTACTCTTAATACATTGTCATATACGTAAATATTTTGTCGCAATATAACGTTAAATGTGCTTTGAATTTTTAATGAGGAGAATATTATGCAATCTACATTATTTTAACAGAGTAACAACAAAAATAAGAAAAAAATTTAAAAAAAAAAATGAGAGACTAATCATACATGTATGCACATAAGTATACAACTAAATAAGTTTAAGGATTTCTTAATAGAGGATTTTATAGGATCGGTGATGAAGAGATGATTTTTATTTTGGATATTTTGTTCTCCTTATTTTTGGCTTTTGTTCTCTGTATTTTCTACTAAATGGAATAAATATTATAATATAAAATTAGCATATAAAATTTTGTGTAATTTTCATTCAGTAAGGGGATGAGAATTAAAAGTCCTTATTTTTTTTTTTTATTTTCTTGTGTTTGTTCGTACAATTTTGTTGTTTTTTTTTTATCGTTTTACCTATATTATACCTTTTTATAACAATTTAACGAATAAAATTTTTTGATAATTTTTAAAGTCTTGTTCGAATGCAAAAATGTTCAATTACTGATAAAAATATTGAATAGAATTGATATTAACATTGTGTAATCCTAGTAAGGGACGAGAGAGAAAGAGAGAGAGAGAGACAAATAACAAAGAAAAAAAGAACAAACAATAGAAGTCAAATAACATCTTAAGTAAAAATAATGACGTCCTTTATAATGACTAAGCATCATGTCGTGAATGTTTTTATGATTATTGTTATACTCGTACGTATTGTGTTAAGGAGTGATAGAGAGAGAAAAAAAAGGAGATAAAGTAATACATAGTAATAGGGATTTCTTAATAGTTTATTCCTTTTTACTCCTTTGTGTTTCTTTCATTTTTTTTTTTTGTGAGTTTCAAAAACTATTAATGATGTACAAGAGTCAAACTACTTGTAGAATATACACGATTATTATACTTTTTTTTTTTAAAATTAAATTTTGGTCGTATTAAAGTTTTTTTTTTTAGAAAAATGTTATTGTCGTCTTTATTGTGCCATTTAATTATAATAAAATTTTGTTTTTGTCTATTCGAATATAAAAGAGAAGAACTTTAAAATTGTAGTTATTGCAGTAAAAATTTTAAATAAATTTTATTATTATTTTGATATTTTGTATGTAAGATGAAGTTTTTTTTGGAAGTTCTGGAACCAATTCAGATCATTGGAGAGCAGCACTTTGTAGCCCAGGGATATGCTTTTTAATAACTAAACGTAAAATATCGAAGAAGAAATAAACGCCTACCCTTAATAATCAATCGTACTAGGTAAAGTCTATTATAAAATTTACAACAAAAAATAACAAATATATCGTTTTTAAAAATTCAACTTACTTCCAATAATAGATACTATTCTAGTTCTTGAAAATTTCAACATAATAGTAGTTATGCAATTGGAAAACAAGGAGGGATTTTCCAGTGCAATTCATTATCCGAAGAAAAATAAAATTATTGTATTATTTTAGACGCATAAGAATAAACACTCTTAAACTCCTATATAAAGGAATAATTAATATTTAAGTTTAATAGCACAATACTGCAGCTTGTCACAGCAGCATTCAATTTAGAAACTCTTCTTTGTATATTTTATAGCCACATAACTACACGTTCTGTAGGGAAATAAAAGAAACTTCGAAACCTTCTCGCAGAGTGTGAATGACCTTCTTGGAGAACATGAGGTGTTAATCTACAACAGTTGGGAGTTTCTGGGCGCATAATTACCCTTAAGTAAACTACGAATTTCTCACAAGTTCGTGTCCATAAAATATAGTGCAAATCCATATCTCATTTATGTGAATAACAACACAATGTACAAATTAAGGTTAAATTTATCCTAGTGATAATTATTGAGAAAAAAAATTAAAATTCATGATCTAATAAATTATTAAAAGTGAGAAGAAAATATTAAAATCAAATTGTAGATTTCTTCTAGATTTTTTTATTCAAACAAAATAATTTTCTAAAAATTTTCATTTGTGTGCGTGAATATATAAAAATTATAAATGCCTAAAAAAAGTGACCTAAAAAACAGTCATATAAGACCATAAATGACCAATTAATTTTATCAACGTTTAGAAATTAATTCATTTAATAAATAGGGTGTAGAGGAAATAAGCATTTTGTAAATAGCATAGAATTTCAAATTAGAATATTAATATTAAAGTTTAATGAATGTTCACTTATATAACAATAAAATTTCTATTTTTATTTCATAAAATTTTATATTTAAAAAAAAATGGAATTTAGTGGATCATAAATATCGTCTATTAAATAGACTTTTTAATTGCCATTGTACAATTATTGTCCCACTTATTAGTGCAATAATTGTATAATGTACGTAAAATGTGCGTATTGTATGGTACGCGTATTATGTATAAAAGGTGAACGCATTTAATAAAATATAGAGAAAAACAATATCGAATTGAATTTTTTTTTTGAATTATTTTATTTTTTTTTATATTTTTAAATTACCTATATTGAGAATTTGAAATTTCAAAATTAATATACAGTCAAACTGAAATAATTTCAATTTAAACTTAAAATTAGTACAAGGTAACTATAAAGGATGCAATTCTGTTTGGAATTTAAGAAATATTTTGAGGGAAATGTACCTATGCTTTTCGTCAAAAGTTTGCAAGTAAATAGATTTTAAATTTGTAAATATTCAAACTAAATTACAATATTGGGTCTACATTTTTTCTTTGATCTTAATAAAATAAGTTGATCAAGCAATATAGATTCATGTACGTTTCTGGTAAATCCAGTATCTAAATAGAATATCTAAATTTTTTGTTCAAATTCACATAAAATCCTCACACATACACATTACATTTGAATAACTATGAAAGTGTTATAGTAATCAACGTTATAGCTATGTAATTTATATTTTTCAACTTCCTTAATAAATTTTTCCCCGAAAACATTGCTGTATTTTAAAAATGTATACTGGGTCATCCTTCTGGCAAATTATCCATAAAAGTATTTATAATACTTCCGCTCAATTCCATCTAACAAACTACATAAACTGTTTAAAAAATTTTACAGAAAAATTTTAAGTTTCACTGTAAAATTTCGCCATCTATTTTTGGATACTCTAAACAATTTTAACCCTAATGGCAAACTTTATTTTTTTTTTATTTATCTATGTCACTTATTTTATTATAAAAATTTATTTATTATTTTTTTTTTCATTTATAAATAACCTCGAAACATAATAATATTAATATCTAAAATACTATTAAAAAAATTATCAGGATCACACTATAAAAATTATGTTAATGTTATGATAATGGCAAGTTTTTTTTTTTGAATAGTATAGGCCTTTCAAGTCTCTAAGTAAAATGTGAAAATTTTATTCAGCAAAAAATTTTATAAAATATTTATTTGTTCAGTTGAGTGTAAATTTTATTTTGAAATCAATATACAAAATGAATGTACTATAAAGGTAACCTGAAAAAATGGCATAAATGACCAACAAATTTTACTAAAAAGGATTTAAAAATTTTTTCATTATTTTTATTGAAAATTTTAAACGATTTTAAATAGAAACTTCTAGTATTTTTTGTCATCATCATCATCAGTAGCCCTACTGCTTGGTATGAGCCTTAGCTTCATTCACCCTTCCCGATCCATTGTTAGTTGCCACTAATCTGTTATATTCATTTTACACACGTTTTTTCTACGTCGTCTTTCCATCTTCCAATGTTTCTTTGAAAATCAAGTGAAAAATTCTTTTTGAAGCACTTGATTCATCTATTCGATTCATGTGTCCCAGTCATCTTGATCTTTGAAGTTTTATGAATGTTACATCATATTAATTATATGATAGATAGAATATATGAAAAATATTCATTAAATTTTATTGTCTTCCAAAATATTCATAAAATCTATTGAAATATTATTAAACACTCAATTATTAATACAAATATTTTTTATAAGAATGCAACGAAACTTACAATTTACAGCTTATAGTCTCTCATAGTTGTTCAATTTCATTAAAATGCTCAATAAATTCACTTTTACAAATAAATATTTTATTGTACCTTTAAAAAGCTTATTCATTATTATTATTGTTATACCAATATGCAAAGGTTTTACTGATGTTAAATAGAGTTGTACATACTTGAATACAATAAGAAACAAACTGATCATTAATGTAACAGAATATTTTCAGTCTACTTCAAAAATGAGAGAAAATGGAATCGAAAACTTCAATTTCTTGTCCTTTGACTGTGTTGAGTTATGGCATATTTACTAAATTTTACTGCCATATTTACATATGATTTGAATCCCTAAGCTCTGCCCGAGTGCGCATGTAATATTCTCTTAAAAATCCAGAAATTTTTAACCAGAAAGCCTATAAGTATGCAAATAATTTTATGAATATGAATTGTTAAAACAGAATTATTTTCTAGTATTTTAATGCAATTCGTTCCTATTTATAACACTTTGTGTCTAAGACCACATATCATACAATCCAAAGTGATTTTAATAACACTGCACAATTCCAAATTTTCTTTTTTATTATTACCGTTATTATTTCACCTTTTTAAACCCAAAAATTTCATAATTCGGCTTACCGATAAAAAACAAATTTTTAAGGAGGACAAAAAAAAAAGAGCAAGCAATGTAAATTTATGACAATTTTTTACGGCTGCTTTGCGCATCATATAAAATGAAATATCTAAAAAAAAGTTTTTAACACAAAAACGCCACAAAGTATGCAAACATGAATAATATGTACGTTACGTAGGAGTAGAACATTTTCTTTTTTAATATTTTTAAAGAAAATAACTGTAACAAAAAAAAAAATTATTTATTATAAAAATTTATGTGTATGTGCACTTATATTTCATTCTTTTTTTCGATTTTACATTTAAATTTGTTTTTGCATTCAAAAGATAAATTGTTGCCCATATGAAATAAACGTGTGTGAATGTTTTTTATTTCTTATTTCTTTTTTATACTTGTACATTTTTGACAGGAAGACATTCGTTTTTTTTTGTCGTTTACATTTTTTTCCTTTTTTTCTTTTCGTTCTCATTCCATTTTCTTTTTCCTCAAATAAATGTATGATTTAAATGTCATATCTACTTATAAAAATATTTTATTTTAACCCATACATACATACATATATGAAAGATACTTACTTACTCAACTCGTTGCTTTTTGTGGTGGCGCTGATGTGGTTTTGAGATTGCTTGTTTTTTTTGGTCACATTCACAACGCTTACGTTCACAATATCATTCCGCATATTGTATAAGAAAAGGACGAAAACAAGAACAGGAATGACAAAATATTTTTCAATATTACTTGCATATATATATATAGAAAAATAATAATAAAAATATGTGTGTATGTAATTCTCATCTCACCCTCTCTTATATTACATACATGTTGCTATAATTCTGTTTCTTTCTCGCATGCTATATTATAGTGGTGTTGATAATTTTTCATGTATTTTATTGGTTTGTGTTTTTTTTTAAGAAAAATGAATGAAACTGTTTTTAATATTTTTATTTTACAGATGAGGTTATTGTACAGGATACAAAAAAAAAAAAACAATTTTTTTTTATTATTTATTTAAATGGCAACATTTAAAATTGAAAGAAAATAATCAAAATATTTTGATTTCATATTGAGAGAATTTTAATAAGAAGAGAGAAAATAAGAGAATTTAAATGAAATATTTTGAAACTCATTCGTTGTAGAAACAAAACCAAAGCGGTGAACGGCAATGGTGAACGATTTCTGTTGTTAAACCAGAAAAAGAACGGAACGGCAAAATCAACTGTACAGTACATATAGTGTCACACACAATATGAAAACAAGTAATGTCAAAAACAAACCGTCAGTGGTGAAATGGGAACTTACGTTATTTGGCCACCGGCGATTTAAATTGGAAGCCGTAATTTTGCTTAATTTGTAGCAGTGCAGTTTAAATATGATTTTACTATATGAATTCTGAAATTTCGGCATGGTAATTGCTCCTGCTCTTTTTTTAAAGTTTCTTCCTTTTAGAGAACGTATGAGCACATCGTAGCCTGTAGAAGGGATTTAACAATGAGTACATTGTGGCCTGTAGAAGTGATTTAACAGCATTAATAAACTGCACATTACATAATTGGGTTTTTTCTTGTTTACGTGCTCATTTTGAAGATAGAGAAGCAGTGGAATGAGCATTATATACTTATTGTTAGGGTTTGTATGAATACTTTCTTAAAATTTATATTATCGGGCAGTACTTAAAAGTTAAAACTATTAATTTTTAAGAATTATTATTCTCCATTTTTTTTGTCTTTTTTCAATAGAATTTAATTTTGTGTCAAATTATCATTCACAATTTTATATTTTTCTTTTAAAACAAATGACATTTAATTGGGAAAAAACTCTCAGGCTCTTCTCTCTCTTGAAAAAAAAAAAATTTTTTTTGTGAAATTATTACCCTGCCTTAATAATTGCAAAATATTAAGGACATTATTTTATGAATTTGTGAATTTAACAATAACTCTGTTCACAATAGATTTGAGTAAAACTGAATTTCTCCCAATTAAAATTTTTTTTATAATATACGCACTTTATCAAACTCTCCAATTTTACGCTTTTGAATAATTGCAGCAACTTTTTAAGAATAGATACATTGTGACATTTATTGTCATTATAATATGAAATCGCTTATGACAGTAATTATTTTTTTAAAAAAATTTTTCAATAATTTTTCTGACTTAATTATTTACAATGTTTAAAATTACCTAGCTATTTTGTGTATTGCACAAGTGAATGAGATTTGTCACATTTTTATACGACAAGTTTTTCATGCTACAATATTGTAAATATCTTAAAATTTTTCAAAAAAAACAAAATGAAAATAAAACAGAAGGAAAATATTAAATTGTTAAACGGAGAGAATGAAAATAATGTCATTTTCAATAATTTAAAAAAAAAATTTTTTTTTTTTATTTTATATAAAATCAATATAAAATTTATGTAGGTATCTGTGTGTTTATTATAAGTATAATGTATATGCATTGTGGTGTATTTTTTTTTTTTGGAGTACTTTAATTCATTTTCGTTCTAATTTGCACTAGCCTGTGGTGAATTACATTGGTGTTTTTAAGATAAAATTGTTACTTCGCCTATTTAAAGTGAATTGTCTTGATTCGAACTGGATTCCAATCACAAATACTCAGTGCTTCGAAAGGTATAAGCTGAATTGAATTTTTTCAATATATTGAAGGAAGAATATTTCATGGGTAGATCATGTCACAAATGATGAAGTTCTTCGAAGAATAAATACGAATCGAGAACTCCTAACGAACATAAAACCAAGAAAAATAACATACTTTGGACATGCACTCCGAGCTCAGAAATACGAACTTCTTCAGTTCATCCTGCAGGGTAAGGTCGACGGAAAAAGAGGCATCGGCCGTAAGCAAATGTCATGATTACAGAACATTAGAAACTTAGAAAATTAGAAACAGGTGTATCAAATATTGGCGATCTGACAATCATGGCACTAGATCAGGATGAGTATAAGAGCATTTTATCCAGAATTCAATAGCTGTAACAGAAAAGACATATGACCGCTAACATCCAATAGTGGATAGGCATCCAAGAGAGAGATGGATGAAGTAAGGGAAGTTTTAATCTCAATGAGAGAAATATTCAACAAACTTAACTGAACGAAGAAATGAATTCAATTGAAGGTGATGGAAAACTCAAGATTTTTATAAGAAAAAACTCTACATTCTTATTAAAGGACTCGTATTTATATTATTCTTTTGTATCTTTATAACAAGGACAATAAGAATTTTTTTGCTTTATTCTTTTGTTTTCTTTCGGTTTTTTTTTTCTTGATTTTGTTATGTTTGCATTACATACCTTTTGTTTTGTGATAAAATTCCTCAGGTATTTGCAAATCAATTTCAATTTTATTGCTCGTATTTTTTTATTATATTCTTCCAAAAAATTGGTTTTTTTTTTTGTTGTTTTTCTTTTACATGTTTTCATATAATTTAATATATAAATAAAAATATTTGATTTAAAATACATAAGGATTTAAAAAGAAAAATTTATTATTTTTTGATATTTTCTTCTTTGTTTTCTGTTTTTGTTTTTATTCCTTTTTAGTACTTTTGATAATTTATTATAATTTCAGTCTCTTTTTGTTTAAACAAAGTATTGAACTGCGTCTATATTTTATGGGATGTCGTAAGAAATATGAAATTTTTGTTTGGGAATTTTTTTTTTTCGGGAAAATGATGATTTTTAATAAAATAAAAACGTGAAACAGAAACGAGAAATTAAAATTAATGGTCATAAGAAATTTCAAGGATATTTTTTTTTTTTGATTTCTTCGGAAGAATATAATAATAAGGAATTTTGGATGTTTTATTAAAATTTGTGATATAAAAAATATTTATAAGATAATGAGATCGATACTTGGAAATGCCCTCGTAAAACGATAATGGAAGGCAATGGATTGTCAAATTAAAAATTCTAACATTTAAGGAAAATTGGGATAATGTATCTGAAACGGTATTTCAACAGCCAAGTGACAAATTAAGTTATTGAATTAAATGATTATGCAAGAGAAAATCTTTCGAAACTGAACTCGTTTAGTCATAAAATACGCTTAAATATTTTTCTAAAAAACTGAGATATCTCATACAACTGCATAGGAATTTTATTTTCCAGTATAGGCGTCTTATAGTAAACCTTGCTTTGCCGTTGTTTTTTAAACCCAATAGAGGTTTCCTTTGAATTAGCTCGTTGATTAGTTCTTCACCTGTTTTTATCCAGGATTCATCATTACATTTATTTTTTAGTCAGAATATTTGACACATTATTCTGAGTTTTGTGTTCATGATCGCTTGTAATTTCCTAGAATTTGTTTAAATGCTTATTTAAATGTATTCCATTGCAGTTATTGATCAAAATACGGTTGGTACTTATTCTATCACATTGGTTTTCTATTTGCTTTTCAATGCATAAGACGACCGCCCAAAAAAGGGAACCCTATTTATGTCCCAAGACCCTGGTAAAAGATGAGCTTCTTTTATTCTTATAAAATACTAAATAAATCATAAATCAGAGCTCCAAATTAAATTCTAATTTAATTATTAATGAATCTAATACCTAAATTTAATTCCAATATGACACAGAATGTTGAGGATGACACAGAACCCTTTTTTAACACTATTAAATTCCAAAAACTCCCTTTCATGTACCTTAAATTCAAATTTGACTTTTCTAAAATAATTTTTATATTGTAATTAACAAAGTCCTTTTAGATAAAATAAATAAAAAATGTAAAAAACTTAATAAATATTTCTGATTTTTTACTTACAGTTTTTTAAATATTCAAAATCTTGCAGTTAAATTTGTAAATCACTGGTTCAAAAATTTAAATAACACAAAAAAAAAAGGAAAAGGAGCGAAGGAAAAGGATTTTCCCATTAATTACTTTACTTACCCTAATAAACTTAACGCTATTCCTTGTTATAAACACCTGGATTTCATACCTATTATTTAAAAATTACTTTCGAATCATGTTAAATATTTTCTTCCCTTTTTTATGGCTACAGAGTTTAAGAATTATTCCTCTCTCATTTCAATTTGTGTTGGTTGTCTTCTTCTTATACTTAAACACTATTAAAAGTATTTAAAATTTTTGTTGTTTTTTTTTTCATAGTAATCGTTTAGTATTTTTTTTTTTACGATTAAAAGTCTTAAACACTTAATTATTATTATTGTGAATGCTATGCAAACAAAGCCATTTATAAATTAAGGAAAATATTTTAATAAATTTAAGAATGGGTTTCAAAAGCAAAGTGGTATATACAAGAAATTTATTAAAAGGATTCGTTTTCAAAGTAAATGGATAAACGACACAAGTTACCTTTTTGTTATACAACCGGATATTTTAACAATTATAAAACAATAAGGAGAAAATAAAATAATTTCTTGTTCTTTTTTATGTGTAGTATAAATGTTTGTACATAGTGGTGTACTCTAAATTATATACATAAAAATTAGAATCAACTTTGTGTTCGATTAGAAAATAATAGCCCCGGCAAGTATGGGGCACCGAAGTGCGCGTAATTTTATCAAGTTAAATTTACTAGAAAAATGTCTAATTACGAAAATTTCGGGAAATTTTCGAAAAATTTAATTACAAGATGAAAACCAGTTTAAAATTTTTAATAAAACTCTCTTGCTTTTCTCAATTTGAAATATTTAGTAAACAAAGCCAAATTGGACAGTATTGTTGCTTAAAAAGTAAGAAACTTACTACAGATTTTAATTTTGATTGAAAAAGATTAATACAAGAACAAAACTTCACCAGGAACTCGACTTCGTCAAGAATTTTAGTGTTTGAGTGATGACATAAGATGAATATAATAAAGGAAACAAGTTGAGCGCATATACCATACCAGATAAGAATCGTTCTTCTATCCCTCTGCAGAAGTGATCAAAATAGTTCCTTCGGCGAAATCCTTATAACTAGTATCAAAGACATACTAAAGCAGGTATTCTACAAAAAACTCACTAAATCCACAAGTTCCATAATTCAAAAATCAGAAAGTTCCTTAATATTCACAAAAATATCACAAACTACTTCAAATCTTAATTAGAAAACTGTAAGATATTTGAAATTTTCAGAAATTTTTCCAGTCTATGATTTTTTTAAAACCAAAGGTGCACAAGGTGGAAAAAGCGAGTTCTTCCTTTATTTCTCTTTCTGCTTTTTGCTTTTTTTTCTTATTGTTGTGACAATAAAAACCAAGACGGAAATTCGCTATTCTATATTTCTAAAAAATTTATCCGGTCAAATATTGTACTACTAATTATACACAGCAAAATACAGAAACAAAAAAAAAGTAACTGTGAAACATAAACACCAATTGTTACTTGACTTGCTTGTTAGTACTTTTGTTACCTTTTTAAAACTTTATTTTTTTTTTTTTTGGAAACAACAACAACAAGGATAATAAACAAGTTGACATTTTCTCCTTTTTATATGTTTTTTGTGTTTGAAAATAGCAATTATCAGTCGAATTACATAACTTTGTCTTCCTCTCTATAATAAACTTTAAAAATATTTTTCAAGTCAAGGGGGTGATTTACTTTTTTCCACTCTGTTTTTCTTTTTTCTTATTTCGTAAATTAATGACAATGTGCTCTTCCACTATATAATTTACACTATCTACATATATAAAAATTCAAAATATAAGAACAAAAGAAGTATAACTAAAAATATTGTTGAAAATTAAGAGGAAGAGCAAAAAAAATTAAACAAAGTTATCTTCTTCAAGGACCTCAACAGATATAAAATTTTATTTTAGACAAGAGTATACCAAAAGGGATAACAAAAGTCACAAATTTTCGGAACAACAAAAAAAATTCATTGAAGAAAATCTTAAATACAAAAGTTGACAACTCTTTTATTGTTCTTAACGGTTTAAATTCTTTATCCAGGATTCTTCAAATTTTTATTGTATATATGCAAGCTACCGTTATTCTTCCACAGTTTTTAAATGAAAGATTTATTTTTATTGGTACTTTAATTCTCAAAAATAAAAAAAAAACAAAATGGAGAAAAAAAAAATTATTTTTTTATTTTAAATTTATTTTTATTTGAACAATTCCCGCGGGAGTATAATGTCATAGAAAATTGGAAATTAGGAATAAAGTTTCACTTAATTATAAAAAATAAAAGGATGAAATTAAAAATTGAGAAGTAGTTCGATAGTTTGTTCTAAATTCAAAGGCCTTTGTCTTATAAATTAAATTTTTTTTGTGTTCAATTAAAATTTTGGTAAGTTGTAGAATACATAAAGATATTGCCATATTTAATAAATCAGTAAAATAATTGAAAAATTTCAAATTTTAAAAGTTAAGGAAAGGAAAATGGGAATGAAGCTTTTGGGCTCTTTTCCTAAAATTTTAGAAAATAAAATTCAATTTAACAACTTTTCGATCTAAGCTCTTATAAATTCTCAATAATATTCTCAATAATATTCCCTTCAAATCTTCAATGTAAGAGAAAATGGTGATTTCGTTTGTGGTTGTTGTCCAAGATAAAATTTATATTGAAAATCTTTAATAAGTTTAAAGTCACACTTAGTTTTGTGTTTAAAAACCAAAACTAATCATCATAATCTCATCACCCATTTCTAAATTTATAAAAAATTTTAGTGTTTCTTTTGTAATTGTACCCCTAATATGAATGTAATAGCTGAAATCGGTTGATTCAAACGTTTAAGAAATTAATGCAGTTCTGAATGAATTTAAAAAAAATTTCGAATTTTATTTAATTAAATTTATGTTAATTAAATTGTGATTAACAATTTTTAAAATTTATTCGATATCCAAGACAAAAAGTTTACATACATAAGATCTAGAAAATCCATGCATATTCTGTAGTATTACGAAGAACTACTCATACAAAATCTCTAGATATTTTCAATTTTCATTTAAAATTGAAACAATACTTGGAAGCCGAACAAAAATTTTGGTTTACGAAATTTTAGCAGCATGAAAATTAATCTTATAAATGAGATGTAGCACTCACTTTTTAATTTATCATAAAACAAAGCTACTTAGAAACTTGTTATTGCAGTTTTGGTTAACTAATTTTATTGATTCGGGTCAAATTTGAAAAGTAAATTTTTCGCTGCGATGATTGAATGATTAAATTCATTTACCCAACCTACAGCTGGTAAAAAATTCTATTGAACTAATTGGAAATCAATTAAGAAACTAAGAGAGACAGCTATAAAATCAAAGTTACGTGATAATTCTTCCACTCCTTTCGTACTATATGCGAAAAAGAAATAATTTTATTGTTTAATTTTGCCAGGAAAGACTATGGTATGCATGCAATTATATAACTTTTTTTTATGTCCGATAATTCATTAAAATTAATTTTTTGCTTTTAATTTAAAATAAGTTTAAAGACAACATCCTCTACTCCTCATTACGTAATAATAATTTAAAAAGAAAAGAAAATACAAGAAAAATTATTTTTTTTTTTATTTATTTTTGTATAAGACAAAGGATTACAGCAATTATAAATTTTTATGTACATAACTTTGTAAATTTATTGATTTTTAAAATTTAAACTTTATCTTTGTTGTATAAGAGTATAAATAAATAATGTAAGTATAAAATAATTAAAAAAAAAAAAACTATAATAGAAATCGATTATCTCATTCACATCTGTAACAAAAAGTCTACAATTTTTAAAAAAATTTAACAATTTTACGATATCTCTCTTTCCCGTTCCCCCCCTCCTACCATTACTCTTACAATTTTTACTCTACAAAATGTTCTCCCTTTTCCTCTCTCTCTTCTCAATTCTCTGTCTTAAAAATAAAATAGAAATTTCCTGATTGTGAATATTATGAATAGTAACGTTCCTATACATTTTAAATAAAAAGGACTGCTGAAAAGAGTTGAAAAGAAAAATAAAGCGAGAAAAGAACAGAAAGAATACTTGAAAAACAAAAACAAATTTTTATCATGGATTACAATGATTTGAAATAATTGGAAGGATTTTCCATTTCCCTTCTTTTCATCCTTTATTTTTTTTGTTTCTTGTTTTTTTGTATTGTATAAAAGTTTTTGTTTTTTTTTCTTTTTTTTTTCAAAATAATAATATGTTCAATGAATTTTCCTTCTTAACGGTATTGAATTTTCTTACAATTTCAATTTTAAAAAAATTTTTTTTTTTTTTTTTTGTTATCCTTATTTTATTTTCCCTTTAAAATTTTAGGATCATTAAAGTTAATAACGGAAAATTTAAAGTTTTCCATTCATTTAAGTTTTCCCTTTTTACATTCTTGTTCTTTTTAATTTTGTTTTATTTTGTTATAATATTTTTTGAGTGGAAATACACTAGGATTATAACTTTTATACACAATAATAATTGTGTACATTTTTACTGTTATTCGATTTAATATTATTATTTTATTTGTTTTAAATTTTCTTTTTCTCTTTGTTTTTTATTATTGTGTAAACAATCCGATTAAAAATGTTGTGAATTAGCTATTTGTGGTAAAAGAGAAAAAAAAGTTTTTAATTCATTTCAAGAATATTTTAATGAGAATTATTAACTTTTAAAAATATTATTAAATTATTAATGACTGTATTTAAAATGTAGAAGAAATTTGTTTTTTAAAATTTAAAAGGAAAGGATCAATTATGAAAATTTAATTTTGCAGGTATGAGTTTTATAAGAATAAAAACTGGTTCTTCTCAAACTGGAATGACCTACCGTTTTCTAAGCGGACGCTCTATCTAGCTAAAATATACAGAGGTATGAAGAAATTACCGAGAAATTGTTCTTTACATTGTTTTACTGTAATCTACACTATCACTTACTGCATTCGAAACACACAATCACAAGAACATAATAGGCATTGCGCCTATTATACTGGTGAAATTATTGATTACGAATAAAATGTGTAGTTGTTTATCTTTATTATTAATTCTTATAAGAATAATTAATGGAAATTACTTCATACAATTGCGGAATAGATGACGTAAATAAAGAAACGAGTCCATGCAAGGTATGAGTCTTGTTTTAACTATAGCACATAAAATGGTAGCATTCTGTGCTAGTATAGTAGCAGGACTCTGACTTGAATGTTTGGCAATTTTAGCTTAACAACTTTTCACCGAAAATCTTCTAAAAATCTTTAAACATAGGCTTCTCATTTACGTTGTTTTAATGTTAGCACATTGTTTGATCGGGATCCCCAAGACAATTTAATTCTAGTATGTGAAATTACAAAATTATTTTTAATTTTAAAGCTTTCCTTTATGGTGGAATACGAGTATTAATTTTCAATTATTTAATTTGTATTAAATTTCTCGTTCATAAACTACGTATAATTTTGTTCTAAACTGTTCGAATTATGTACTATGTTAGTCTAGAACTTGAGAGCAAATATAGGTGCTTTTATTATAGCTTTCAACTTCATCAATTCTCAACTCTCAAAATAGTAAATAAATTCTCTGTTGTTTTTAATTCCCCCAACAGAAAATTCCTGTATGCAATTTGGGTAATTTTTTGCTGCAAGAGCAAAAATAATCAATCAAAATTACTCAATTGACATTATTCAAGAATTATGAGAGAATATAACTACGGTTATTCTCAATTGAAAAGAAATATTGTAATCTCTTAAACAAATCCCTTAGAATTTTAAATTTCCAAACAATATTAAATTGTTATATTAATATTAAAATAAATTAATTATTCAATTAATTTAACTCCCTTAATTAAAATTATAAACACTATATGAGAAAATCCCAAAGAATTTAAGTAATAAAGAATAATTTTCAGAAAAACCTCCAAATTTTCCATTTAAAATTTAAAACGTTTTCATCAAAATATTAAATTTCGATCAGAAGGCTTTGAAATTTTTATTTTTGATTTTCTCCTTATACCCTCCAGATAAATTTTCAAATTATCAAAAAAAAATTCAATTGAATCACATTTACTTAATTTTTTATTTCTATCTCACTTTTTTATTTAAATTTACTCACATTGATTTTAAATGTAACCCATAATAATAATAAAGGCTCTCAAAATAAAATAAATTAATCGCCATCAATGCATTATCTCTCTCTCTCTCTTTTTTTTTTTTGAATATCTCACTCAACAGTAAAAAACCCCAATATAAATCGGAATAAAATTCTTGTTTTTCATTTCTTTGTTTTTATTTTGTTTTTTTTGCTCAAACAATTAATATTAGTCTTCCAAACTAAAAAAAAAAAAACAAAAAGTGTTGAACCCAACCATAGAATACCAAAACTGTAAAAAAAAAAAAAACAAATGGAAGCATTTCAGTCCGATAATTTTTACTGCCTCCATTATACCCTACACAATGAAAATCCCATTATGGAATGAAAAGCTAACTGAATAAAATTTTTGAGACCTGAATAAACGGCATTTCATTTGGCACTATCTTACCAAATTTCATGGAACATCTCATTGATTTATTGGAGTATCAAAAATTAACTATTATAGGGTTAAAAAAAATTCATATTAATATTTTTATTGTGGCTTTGAAATAGTAAGAATCAAATCTCTGAATTGTATGAGGGAAACTCGAACTTATTGTGCGAAATCGTCCTATATCAGTAGAAGACTTCCGATGGTGTTAGAAAATTCGACGGTGTATTTGTTTTTAAGTCAATACATCCTTCTATAAGGTGTAGGGTATAATAAGGAAGAAATAAAATTAAAAATCCAAAGAAAAAAATGGAAGATAACAAATACATCAATTTTTTTTTAAAAGGATATTAATTATCCTAATGGTCAGTAGTGATTTTATAAAATTAAAGATTGTTGTTGTTTTTCCTCTTTTTTAGTTCTCATTTTATTTTTACTTATTTGTTCCACTTAAATTTCACCTAAATTACACGTCACTATGAAAATTCCCAACCAACACGTCATTATCTTAAAATTGAGATTTTATGTTCGCACTTTATTTGTTTTTCGTTTTTTTATAGTGTCCTTTTGAATTTAATTTTTAAAATTGAAATCAAAACTTTTTGGAGTTATATGCAAATAAATGAAGACACACATTGGATTACATTTACATTTACTCATATGAATAAAATACCTCAAACAAACACAAATACTTGTAAGAACGTTGTACACATCCTTTCTCTTATCGGAATCGACCAGAACATAGCAAAAGTAAAAAAAAATTACTGAAATTTAAAAAAGAGTGAAAATAATCTTGACACAATGAAAATAAAACTAAAAATATTTTTGTAACTAGTAAAAAATTGCCTTAATTTAAAAATGTAAAAGAAGAAAAAAAAATAGTGGGACTTTAATAACACACAATGATGGAAAAATTAATTTGTTGAAAGGCTATATAAAATCTGATTTTCGTACATAGGCCGATAATTTCCTTTAAATCTATACTTTAAAAAATAAAGTTGACTTGAAATTGAAAACTTTTGACACTGATATTGTTAACGTTTTCGAAATAAAGGGTGTTTATGCCGCTGATCTACAAAAAAAAATCCACGAATTTTGTGAATTATAAGAGTTAAGATGACAAAATAATCTTTGTAATTGTCAAAATATTGAACGGGATTAAAATTATTGCATATGAGTACTGATCAAGCAGTAAAAATTAAATTACTTGAAATTTCGGGAAAACTATGAGCAATATATGAATGTACTAATTTTGGTATACTTTCATATACTGGGAGTAAAAACGCAATACTGTTACAATAGCAATTCTCATGAAAATATTTACTTGTTAAAAAAGGGAAATAAGGTCTCACACTTTATTCCATGATCTCAACTCAATTTCAATTATTTAAATTTTCTATTAAAATTAATAAAATTTCCTATAATTTCAAACGAATTTTCAGAAATCAGAAAATTATTTACATTAACAATTCAGTGGCTTCAAGCACAAACGACTTAAGTCTGTTTTAGTGATTTCGAGATAAATGCATTTTAAACTTTAAATTAAATTTTGAAAAAAGTTATGAAGTTTTTTGAACCAATTTTTTTTTTGATTGAAAGATAATTAAAAAAGGAAGCGATTAACTTATAATCTGAAGTAAAACAACTAATAGTATTCTCTTAATTATGAAAAAAGAGAGATAGGCGGTTATACAAAATTTATAAAAAGTACTTTGCAAAGCATAACTCGACTTAGGCGATTTGTGAAAAATAACTTTTGCATTTTCGTCAAACTTAAGTCGACTTAAGCTGTTGTTGCAAAACTGAAAATATGGTTTTAGGTGACTTAAGTTATATTGAAAAGGGAAGAAATATGTGTATTATTTCTAAAATATTTGATTTATCACTTTTTTTTCAAATCATTGTCATAAAAAACATAAATTGAGGTAAAAAATGAATAAACTTTAAGTAAAAATTATTTCTAAAAGTTTAAAAATAATTTTTTCATTAAATTTAAGAAAGGTGGCAGTATCTTTTATTCTCTCTCGGATTCTCCAACTAAATATGGATGAGTATCTGCTAAATATCCAGTCTTAATCGTTTTGTAAAATTTGTAAACCAACAGATTAAAAAATTGCATCAAGTACTCTAAGTTTTTCTTTTTTGGTACTAATTTCCTCTTCTTCTTTTCAATTTGGAGCATGTCTTGCAAATCTAACTAGTTAACACCTCGTCTTAAAATATAAAAAATCTTTTTAAAATATTTTTGGAAGTCAATTTTTTGAAATCTGTGGTGCGACTCTTTCCACTTAAGAGAATTTCAAAAAGTAATTCAATTACAAAAAGGCTTCATTGTGCAACGGATCTGACAAAGTTGTTACATTATTGTAAAAATGAGCACATAAAGTAATCTCTAAAATGAGTTTATGAGTTTTGTGTTTGTTATTTTATTTATGTACTATAGTCCATATGACTTTCTTACTTGTTCATAATGATACTAAATCCGAATTAATTAAAATTTTTAAATTAAAAACAAAATGAAATCGAGTGTGAATCATTACAACTACTGTAATGAAAAGTCAAATTTGATACTGAACTCGAACTCGTATAGAAAATAATAATTCGATACTTGTCAAAATTAAATCTTGGAGACGTATTATTAATTACGTATAGAAAATGGTTTGTTCGTCAGTTTTTCTCCAAGTTCTGCCGTAAAAAGTATATAGATCTCCGTAAAAAGTTGTGGCAAAGTAAATTGGTTCAGAATTTGCTCTCCTTTCATAGAGTATATAAGTATTTGATTATCAAATAAACAAAAAATATTGTAAGTTTGCACGACATTTTTATTTTAGCTGTCAGCATTTACTTTTCAATTAAGGCTCCATACAAATTGACCACGAGTCAGTTTCGAGCGTTCATGTACTTGAGTGCATTGAGGAAGCCCGGTCGCGAAAGATTAAGCGAATTTTTCTAACCGTTCGGCAAATTGTAAAAGGATTTTTCTTAAAAGAATAAAAGTAGAAAGCCTTTCATATTTTTTTATCTCTACAGATATGTTCACATGCCCAATAGGACTCGAAAACTTGCTTTTGAATGTTGTCAATTTTAAAATCAGGATCATTAATACAGTCACCACGATCAAAGTCAATTGCGGTTTTCAAAACTGTATTAACTTCGGTTTTCAAAGTAAGATCTGTTGATACTTGTTTATTTACTATAGAACCAGTTTCGCTAATTTCTATGCTTAAAAACACTTTGAATCCGTTATGTTAATTTGAAATATATTGCAATACATCTAATATCCACCACAATCATTTCAGCTCGCCTAGCAAGTTCCAAAATTTTTAACGTACATTGATTAAGCTTGGATAAAGTTTATATTGGATAATTTTTATATTATTTAACAATTTCCAACATAAGCACATTTAAAAACAATAATAAATAACTGTCTTTGTAAAAAATACTTCCTTCGAAATAACAAAAATATCATAAATATTTGAAAATCGAAGAAATTTGAACTCACGGAAATGAGTAATAAAAAGTATAACAAAATATTGTTATTCCCAGATGTACCAGTTTTATTTATTGAAAAAAAACCCTTGCAAATTATAATAATTTGAATTTCCTAACAAAATGTGTTTTACTAGTGTATAATAAAAGTGTTGCTTTGTAATACAATAATTAGAATAAAACCTCTTGTCAAACACAAAAATTTGTTCTTCCTAATAACATTTGTTTTACAAGGGCATAATAAAACAACACTTTGTTTAATAATACAATTAGACCACAAAGGCAAAACAATCTACCATCAGGTAGCTAGCCACGTGTCATTTTAACATGGGAACTCCGTCAATTGAAAAAAAACATTTGTCGCAGGTAAATCACGAAATGACCTACAAGATTATTTGTTAAATAAAAAAATTCAAATCTTAAACATGGGATATTTGGGTAATTAGAGCATTAATAATGCAGGTAACTTGTGCAGATGTTTTATATTTTGGGTTAAAAAATACAACTATCTTACTTGTCGCTGAATGTAAGATTTAATTTTAACTATAGTGAACAAGTTTTAAACCATGGACATAAAGTACCTACACTATATATCACATAAAATAATATGTTAAGCGTTATAAAATATTTTTTATTATAAAAAACTAAAAAATATTCTATACAAATCATGTATTATTTCGAACACTAAACGCTTAACTTCGATGTATTGTTCTTATTTGCACGCGTTATAAAAACCTAACTCGACATAAGAAGCCTTTTGGAATATAATTGCATTTGCAATAATCGCCTAACTCGAGATGAGTTTAAAAAACCACCAATTATTATTTTACACAAATCGCTTATGTCGAGTTAGTATTTAAAAAAATTCAAAATTAATTTTGCAACAAAAGCCTAACTCGAGATAAGCGGTTGTAAAAATTCATACAAATAAAAAAAAATGTCACTAATTTTGATTTGCAACAACAGCCTATCTCGAAATAAGTGGTTTGTCAAAAACATAAAAAAGATGTTTTCTGATCTTAACTCGATTTAGGCGATTAGTGCAAGTGCACATTGTTGCCATTTCGAGTTAGGTCATGTGTGAATTCGACAATAACTCCGGCTACAACAGTCGTAGAACCACCAAATTTTGTGAGCATATGAAACTCAAAACGGAGAATTCGCTGGTAAACATATCTCATTTTTGTCTTAACTCGAGTTAGGCGGTTTGTGTTTGAGGCCACTGAATTACAAGACTATTTTACTCTGACATTGAAATTTAAAATTTGACATTAATCTCTTTGTATAATTTTGAATATATTTTTAATAATTAAATTTAAATTGCTATATTGCTATATCCCAAAAAAAAAACAAGTTGCACACGCCTATAAATAATTAAATTCGTGTTCAATTTCTTAAGGAATTCTTAGAGTCCCTTTTTTCGTGTCTACACAACAATAATTTTGTACTTTGATTTTTTATCGCAAAAAATTCTTTCTCTCTTTATAAATTTTTTAACAATTGTAATTGAACATAATTTATCAACATTTTCACTTTTAACTTCTACAATTTTTTACTTATTCCGCTCTTAGTCCTTCACTTTTAGCTTTCTATTTCTTAAAATTTTAAAATTAGAACTTTTAGTATTAAATTAGAAGGCATAACCTAACGAAAAATTTATACAAAATTGTATATGTGAACTTTTTACTCCTAATACTAATGATTATGATGTTGATGATGATGACATTGATGAAGTTGATTACAAAAATGATGATCAATGTTTTTTTTTGTTTCGTTTTTGAACGTTGATTGATTAAAAAATGTAAAAAAGTTTTAAATGTTAAATAATTTTTTATTCTTGCAAATTTAACATTTTCTTCAGTAATTCTCTCAACTGTCAACATGTTATGTCGTCAATTCCTGTTAAGGCAGCAATATGTCACTTGATATTCAAGTTGGTACTTTTTAACAATTTCTTTTTTGTGATAGGTTTATTTTGGAATTTTTTTCTTTTTTCGAGAAAACGATAATAAAAACGAAAACTTTTTAATTAGGATAATATTTTAATCAACACAAACGATAAGAATGGCTATAATTTTGTAAAAAGAAGAAAACAAGAACCTACAATTCCAATTTAAACAAATTTAATATTAATGTGGAAAGTTGTACAAGTTGATATTGTTTTTTTTTAGAGTAGAGTGTTTCTTTAATATTGCAAGAAATTTTGCAATTTCAAGTAAAAAATACCTTTTTTACAATTGTACTTAGTACTAGTCAATAATGTAAATTTGATTTTTATTCGACTGGATTCATTTATGGTGTCAAAGTTGAGATGAACAAGAAATTAAAGTTCAACTTGTAATTTGTTAATATAATTTTAATATCGTGAATAAAAAATATTGGCTTTTGAATAAATGAAATAATATTTGAAGAATGCAAAAATAACGCAATTTTTAAGAGTACCATAGTGTTTTCACTGAAAATAATACTCAAATATTTCTGTAATATTTCCATAGATTAACATACTTACTTAAAGAACATAAAAAATTCAGTACAATAGTAACTGGTCAAATCAAGCATTTTTAAGGTAAATATGAGATTTGCTTATATAGCTTCTCATACAATTATACTTATACTGCAAAAAGAAAAACACAAGATTTATTAAAAGAAAACTCTACCTGCCTATCTCTTAAATTAATAATCTCCTGCCTATCTCTCTTACTACTGTCCTATTTATTATTAATATTGTTTAAGTATTGTAACATTAGTAATTTTCTCACAATTTTTGTATTTGAGTTTCTCTTTCAAATTTCATGTATAGCCACACTACAAAATTATATATTATACTCTGTCTCTTAATATTGTAACTTAATTTATAATTCAACTCCTAACTAAACACTATTTTTAGTAACCAAAACAAGTAATCACTCATAAATACCATGGATCTCAAAATCATTTTTCACATATTTTAAAATTCCAATTATTATGCTTTAAATATAATTAGTAGTCAGTATTTAATATAGTAGTATAGATTAGTATTTCCCCGAGTACATTTAAAAACTATTCATATGACACTCTCTGCGCACAACACAAGCATAGTTTTTAGAAGTGAAACTGCTATTAATGAATACATAATATTACAAACTTGTACTTACTGCCAAGCAGAAGATACGCTTATTTCGTCAAAAATTAAAACATATTATTGGCACTGAGTAATAATAGTCTTGAAAATTTTCTTAAATTACTTACCACTCATTGGATTTTCTAAAATTATTTCTTACAATCTTCATCAATTGGATTTTTTTTTTTTTTTTTTGGTTTTTTTTTTATAAAACAAATCAATTCAAGTGCCTGCACAAAATTATTACAATCATAAATATTAAAACTGTAATCAAAGCTTTCATATTAAAAACAATAAATTTAATTTTATTACATTCGAAAAAAAAGAGAAGATAAAGTATAGTTGAAATGGATACAATTTAAAAATTTAAAATTCAAATCCAATAACATTTTTCCAATAAAATTAAAATTTCCAATATAATTTCTGAAAAAAATACTTCAAATGGAATATGTTAGTATAAAAAATTTTTTAACTTTTTCCAATTTCTTTAATAAAATATTAAAATTTTATTGATTTGTTCCAATTTTATACAAAAAAAAATTATTTTTATTGTTATTTTCTTACATTTTTTGTCTTCCATTAAAAAATTTTCCTAAAATTTTTGCTTCATAAATAGTAAAATGGCTCCTTAGAGATTTCAATCATCTCTTAAACAATACAAAAATTTTTCTCATTTTTTTTCTATTCTCTTAATTCGTTTTTCTTTATTGTCTCTTTGTATGTTTTTCATATAATAATAATGATTATTGATCCTTATTATCCCGGAAGAAACAAAGGGACTTAAAAAAAAATTTTTTTTTTTTTATTTATTATTGTTGTTTTTTTATTGAAAATTTGAAAATGTCGTATATTTAAAACCGTTTTTAAAGTTTTCATAGAAGCAATTTCCTCTTCAATATTATAAAAGAATAGAAAATTTATGCTGAGTCAAAAATTTATAAGTCATTATTTTTGAATATTTTATGGGTTCCACTTACAAAATAATTTGTGTAAAGGTAACGTTGAAAATATGAAATAAATTTATTTTTCAAATATCGCAAATATTTGAACAGCAATGGTTTAAACTGCAATATATTATGCAATATGCCGTTCCGTCCACTTATCCATTGTTAAAATTTATAGTTTAAAACATTTTGGTTCTCAATACTCGTAACATTATTTCATAAAATTCTCAAATTAATAACATTAAATTACTTAAATTAAATAATGTTAAGCTCTAATTCATAACCTTAAATTACGACCAAAAACTAAATTGGGCTATTTAATATTACAATTTTGCATCAAATAAATTCACTGGCTACTTGAGTAATTTTTGAGTAAAGAAATGATAAACAAGAAACTGGAGCTGACTCTGAGCATCGTAAATTTTAATAGAACTCGAAATTTGGCCAAAGCAGATATTTTTCCATTCGCATGTAAAATAATTTCTGCTTAAATAAAAGAAATTAAGAAAAAAATTCTCCCCCCACAACTGGATGTAGCTTATTCGGCAGGATTTTTATAGTGACTTATAAAAATTATTTCTCATATTTTTTTTCTTTTTTTTTTCGATTTTCTTCATTCATGAATTCAATTTCTCAGTCATTTTGTGAGTTTTAAAAAATTGCCTAAATGTATGCAATTTTTCAAATATTTCATATTTTTTTTGCCACATATTCTTCTATTCAAATATTATTTAAATTCGAATTGTTATTGATTTAGCACCATCTCAGGAATTTTTTTAATAAATATTTTTTGAAAATTAATTTCAGAAGATATTCCAAAATTAGTTTTCAACAAAAGAAGGCATTTTTTCTAGGCAATATTCTCCTTATCATACAATTATAAATCGACATAATTTTATCTTCTATTGAAATTAGTGCAAATGCCATACATACTGACATATTAACGATATAATTTCAAAAGATTAAAATAATCTAAAAAAAAAAACCACCACAAAAACATATACCGGAAAACAAACTAAAAGGACCTAAATTTTAAAAAATGAATTCCTTCAGAGATACCTGCAATAATATTAAAGTTAAATTTTTTTAACTTTCTCCTCGACCAGCATCAGCATTTTTTTGACAAAATCTAAAAAAAACAATCATTCAAAAAAAAAAAAACGAAAAAACTCCCACAGGATTCATTTTCGAAAATAAAATAAGCATGCACAGAAAAAAAAACTAACAAGTTAACTTAAAGCACAAGCATACAGAAAAGAAAAAGAAGAAAAAATGTGAATTTCTTAAAAAGAATTCTCAAGGACTAAATTAGCTTTGATATTAAAACCCATTTTGAGGCAAACGAAAAAAAAAAATTAAAAATTTATAATTTTTTTTCTTTTATCGTCCTATGAATTTTTATTTTTATTTTTTTTTTGTTCCTTTATTAAGAACTTGGTTCTTAAAACAGAATGCGAATGAAGAAAGAAAAAGCGAAATTTTTACCGGTAAAAAAAAAAAGAAAATTTCAAGAAAAAAAAAGGATCACAAGGAATAATTTTTAAGTGTGCTGGTTGATTCATTAAGAGTGTACACTTCACTATAATTCATCGCACACACATAATATTAAAGGTTACTTAAAGGACTCAAAACTCAAAAAAAAAAATAAATAAGAAAAAGTAAAGATTTCATTTTCTTAATTCATTCACAAAAGTGAAAATAAGACAAGATAAACCAAAAAAAGAAGAAGAGAATATGAGAATTTTTTTTATATTTTTTCCGGAAAATAAACATCTTTAGATGAGTGATGATGGTTCCGAAAGAAATTCTTTTTTTTTATATATTTTGTCACATTTTGTTCTTCATCTCCTTGGAATATTTAATGAAAATTTTGGAAAAATTTTAAAACGAAACTTCATTTAATTCTTAAAAAATTTCTTGATTGTTGTGTCGTGGTTTTAAACACTATAGAGAAGGAAATAAGAGAGGCTTTATATGATTTTGTATTTAAATTTTCGGTTAGCTAAAAGCCTAATACTTTGGGATCCATATTAGCAATGCAGTTGAATCAATTTTTAGAGATGACATATCAAGTACTGCCTACTAACATTATAATTCGAAGATCATTTAATTATCCTACATCTACAATTTAGAATGTCTTTTATTACCGCCATATTAAAAATTTAATAAATTAACCGCAACCCTGATGAAAATCTAAGAAAAACTCCTAAGTACAAATGAAATTAACCTATTATTAATAACAGAATATAAGAGTTCCAATAAACTTTATAATTTAAACTTGCCACGATCGTGTTAATTATTATTCCGTCGTTTACCTTTCCTCATACATGTGGAAATTCATATACTTATAAGGCGAGGTAGTATTCACCACGTACAATATTTATAAAACACGAATTTAATACAAGAAGTAGAAATTATTCTTTTTATTTCTGACAACTTTAATAATGTTTAGAATTTGGGGCAATTTCTAAAACTTTCATTCTAAAATTAGGGGTAATTAATAAAAATTTCATAAACAAATTTCATTCAAATTTTTTAATATCTGCTAGTACTCGGTGTAAAGATTTTATTTAAAGAAAATGAGTATATGTTTTACAAATCAATTCCAAGTACTCGGATTCTATGTTACAACCAAAATTAAAACACAAGAACAAGAGTATGGGGTAGGTACGCTTTAATCTTAAGTGTAATTAACAACTCCTTTCAATCTCAATTTTATAAAAAAAAAAACATTAAAAATGAGACAAGAAAAATCATAAAAATAAAAAATTTATTTAAGGACACCAGGATAATGATGTTAACTAAAATTGAATGGTGGCCAGAAAAGTAGAACTGAACTGATTTTGATTTTTTTTATTTTTTTATTTACATCTTCTCTTAAATTTTATTTGCAATCTCAATCGGATATAAGAGCGAAAAAAAAGAAGAATTTAATTTTCTTAAAAACAAAAATTCTTTCTTTTTCTCTCTATATCACCATACTATCTTATGCCTCCTTGCGTAACTTAACAGGAGGACATTTTCTACGTAAATTTTTTCTTTTTTATGAAATTAAATTTGAAGAAAAATCTGTTAAAGCATTAAAATTAAGATAATTTCAGAGTTGAAAGTTAAGTTAAATTAAGCGATAAGGATAGAAATAAAACAAAAAAAATGAGAAATTGACATTAAGGAGAGTGTTAATTGAAATTTTATAAAAAATAAAAATTTTAAAGGAATTTCCGGGAAAAGTCTATAGGTAGGCGTGTATGTTGGAAAATTAATTTAAGATTATAAAAATTGGGAATTCTTATGACAATAATGTGAAGACGAGACGAGTTCTTGAAACAAAATATTTCGGATTCAAATCCTAGTCAGGAAAATCGCTATAAGAATTATATTCAATATCATATGTAGGTTAATCACAATATAAAAAATTAATTTTAAAAATAATTACCGTAATAAATATCCATAATATTTAATACTAATTACCAACAAAAATGAGAAATAAATATCAAGCAAAAATTGCGACAGATCTCTGGCTCAAGTCTACGAAGACCCAATGACTTTCCGAAACCGAAGCACACCTCAATTGTGATCTGACGCAACAGCTCTCTACTCCACTTAGGGATGAAAGAAGAAGAACAAAAAACCAGATTTCTCCTCGAATTCCCTCTCTATAATCGTTGCAGATAATCTTCATAAAAATTATTTATATAAAATATTCAAATGAATATTGTGTTAATTTTTTTTGTTTTAAATTTAAAAAATTATCCTTATTATCCCCTATAAGTATGCAATATTATATAATAATAAGCATTTCCGCCAATACAATATAAATGAGTCGTATAAATTGGTATTATAAAAATTTAATGTCATTTTCACCTATATGAACTTCATTTACACATAAGTATAAAAATAATAATTATACACCATAATTAAATTTAATGAATAATAAAAAAATAATTGTGAAAACTAATTTAAATAACGCAAAAATAAAACCCTTTTTGAATAATAAAACAAAACTATCTTATATAATATAATTATTTACTAAATTTTTATAATATAAAAAAAAATTTCTCATTATAATTCAATTCATTTTTTACTAATTCACAATTTTTACATTGAAGGTTAAACCCAATAAATTATTTAACCCAAATTTTTGTTATATCACATATAATTTTTAGTTTTGTTTATTCTAATTCTGTAAAAATTATTTTATGTTCTGTAAATAGAGGAAACTGTTATACATAATATAAAATTCTTTATCCGATAATATCGTAATGTTATAAAAATTACAAATAGTTACACCTGTAATTGAACTAGACAATAAAAATATGTATGCATGAGTGTCGTAAAACTACGACACTTATATGCCAATTTCATTTTTATTAGTTTTTTATTTCTATATAATTAACACATTTAAATTAACTCATTAACTCTAAAATGTATAAAAATATCTAAAAAAAATTATACTTATTACATTAGAATAAAAAAAAAGAGTTGACCGTGCCAAATCTGTGATACTCGTACGAACAAATGATAAAAATATTCAAAACTGTACCCTGAATAATTTCTGAGATATTGCCAACTCAATTTTGAAGTTTTATGGCAGCTACCCGAATCAGTACCTCAATCATATTCAATTTAAATCGGGGTTCTGGAATTTACTATGACAAATCATTATTGTAATCTTCCTCATACACTTGGGGAAAATTTGGGAAACTTAGTTCGGTAAAATTTTGAGTTATCGTTAGTACAGGCGGACAAACGATATGGTTAAATCGACTCAGAATTCGACGCTGATCAAAAACATACACTTGAGTTTATTTCTCAGACCATTATTTCTTAGCATTACAAACGGTAAGGAAAATTTACTATACTCTTCAAACATACGTTCGTACGAGCATAAATAGGCAAACAAAATGAGTAATTATAGATGCAAGACTTTTGAGGAAACAAACTTTTATTTTATGACTTTATTTTTTGTTTTTCGCCCATCTACATTCTAACTTGCCCAACATTATTCTATAGGTGTTGTTGTTTTTGTTTTTTTTGTAAACAAATAAAAATAAATTAAAGTCCTGGAAATTTTGTAATGATGAAATACTGTAAAGGTCCTTTTTTATAAATTTTTTTGTTCATTATTTTTATTCTCTTCTTTTATAATTATTTTATTACTATAATAATGTTTCTGTTGTTGTTGTTTTCTTGTACACTATAAAAAAAACTATCATTGATGAGTTAAAATATTGAAATAGGCTTGTTCCCAGTTTGGTATTTAAATAGTTTTAATTTTTTTATGATTATTTACTATATCATAAATAGGTATGAAGTGGTTTGGGAAGAATAGAACAGTGAGCTAATTAAGTAGGATTCAAGATTGGACTGAACAAGTCTGGGTTGTATAATTAAATGTTATACAAATTTTTAACAATAATTTCTGCAATATTGAGCCCTTTACAAAACCATATTTTATTCACTGAAATTGCAGATGTATTTGTGTAATTGATACATAAAAAAGTCCTTGAAACATAAAATTGTAAATTAATTAAAAATATACTTTAAAATGTCTTAAAATATTTTTAAATTTGCAATTTTTGTTTTTCATAATTTTCAAGCAAAAATCATATTTAGGATGTGAAATATAATTACAATTCTCAACTATGCTTGAAAATTGTTAAAGCTAGAGTTTGAACTCAATCTTCGCTAATAAGATAAAGAATTTTAAATTTCTTATAACAAAAAATTTAATTATAATTTTCTTACCTTCAAAATTCCTGAATTCCTTTACAGGAAAACGCTGTATCCTAGAATCAACCAACCTTTCGCACATACTGCAAAGCGCTCTTATCGCGTCCTTGGGAATACTTCTTACTGTTATATGAAATTACTTGAAAATCACTGCCGACCTAATTTATATTCCTTTTTTATTTTTTGTATATTTGGAAAAAGAAAAGTTAGAAGTCCCTTTTCTATTCCTCAGAGATTGCTTTTTTAGGTTTCCTCTAATTTATCTTTCATTTTATATTTTTCTATATTGTAGGTTATGTATATATATATAGTGTATAATTGAGCTTGTGGGTATGTTCTACAATTATTATTCTGTTCTAGTTCCAACAATATTATTCCTTGTTTGTTTTGGTTACTTTTGCATAACTAACAGGAAAAAGTGAAATGAGAATTACTTTGTCTACGCAGGTATTTTTTTTGTTCTCTTTTTAGTTACTTTATTATCATGGTCTTTTATAGAGACCAACCTACGGTTTTATTAATCAGTTTCAAGATTTTCAATTGTATGGTTAATCGAATTATTAATGAAGTATGAACCATAAAATATTAACACTGTCTTGTAAATTGATGTTTTACCGAATCCTTAATGGAAAATTTCAAAATCCTTACATTATAAAATATCAAATTCAAATATTTTCGGAATTTATTAGTCGAATGATGGGAAATTTGTAGCATTTAATGTAAAAGTAACACCTTTAAATTAATAATCATAAAATGGTCACCGAACTAAACAAAAGTAACACACACAAATTTACTTTGATTTTAGATAAATTTTAAATGTAGTTAAAAAATTTTCAAAAAATTTTCATTCCCCCGAAAAATTATGAGAAACAAGAAATTTGTTTTTTGATTTCTGTATTGTTTTTTTTTTTATAGGGGATAATTATTTACTTAGAAATTAGAAAAACAGGATAATGATGGACTTTGGAATTGAAAAAAAAAACGAAATTCCATAAAACACCAACATTAAGGAGTCTGCCCGTCACATACCTATTGGGTATATAAAAAAAAATAAATATGTGTAAGTATGTGTTTAAACAATAGAAATCACTTCAGGGTATATTTTTGATATAGAAGAAATTCATTTCCTTTTTATTCTTAGTTGTAGGAAAAAACAAAAAATTTGAGTTTGAAAATTTTTTTGATTGATCTGAGATTTATTAAAGTTTTTTTTGAAAAAAGTTTAAAAAATTTTAAAATTTGCCTTTTGAATTTATTAAAATACTTTTATCATATAAAAAAGCGTTTTTGTCAGAAAAATTGTAGAAAATAATTAAATTTAAGATTCTTAAAGCACTTGTATAAATTTAAAGTGAAATATAAAGACCAGCGACCAAGGAATTTTCATGTAATCTAGGAGCATTACTGTTAGCTTTGTAACGTTGTATCCAAACATACATCAACCTAGCACAGGCGATCTTGATTCTGTAACAAAGGTTCTAACAGATTACTTGTTTGATTGACGAACATGCCAGAGGATGGCACCTAGCAAACAGTTCCTCGAGGGACTGCCCTGACGAAGAGAAGAGAGCATTAGAAAATTCTAGAGGTCTTGCACTAGCAAATTTCATACTTCGATTTTTTTGGCTTTTGCTCATTTCACTGGGCTTCATTTACCGAATGTAAATCATAGTGACTATTGTCGGTTTAAAACGAATTTGAACTAGTTCAAAATAGAGAAGGGAAAGAATAGCTGGTTGTAGAACATTTGGAAAATTTCAATTTTTAAGAATAAATAGACTAATTTACTTAACCTCTTTTCGAGATTTTCAGCGAATTATCGCCCAGAAAACGTTTTTTCATTCCAAAAATTAAAAACAAAAATGATTGCATTTTTTTTCATTTGATTTTCAGCGGAATGCAATTTTTATTTTTAATTAAAAAAAAATATTTTTAAAACTTTTTTTTCCATAATTTGCTCACAAGAAAACTCAATGAGATTTTTAATTATGTTAAGCATTTATTTTATTATTATTTCATATTTACATTCTACATATTTAACATTAATTTAAAATTTCTCTTCAAACTTCTTAAATCACATTTAATGAGTTTTCTTCTCTTTTGTACGTCATTTCCTTTAAAAGTTTTTCTGTCAGTTTTTTTCTTATTTACAGCAAATTACTTACGAATATTTGTCATTTTTTCATACACATTATGTTTTGTGTAATAAAAATAACTTTTTTGCAACATATTATTATTGTGTGCCGTACTACAAGTATAAGTAGGTGGGTACAGTATGTACCTATGTACCTACATATGTGCAAAAATGCATTTTACACATATTATTGCAAATAATATTTAAGAATAATATTAAAAAAATTTATTTCCGTTTCTTAATGTAACGGAAATTTAAAAATGTATTTTTAAAATTATCTTGCATACTTTTAGGGGAATCTTACATTTTAGCCTTGTTTTCTTTTTACAAGAATGTATGAAATTTGTACTTAAAATTTAAGTAAATTTTCGCATTAAACTACTTGAAATAAGTAAAAAGATATTTAAATAATTATTTAAATTTTTAATTTGGATTATATTTTTTAATATAATTTCTTTAATTTGTTTTAAAAATTAATAATTGTTACAAATAAAATTATCTGTGTATAATTTGTGAGTTTATCAATAGAGAATATTCCGCATATTAAGCAAAGAGAAAAATAGAATATTAAAACAAGTTATAATTAGCATCGTGTTATGATAAACATTTGAAAATATTTAGGATTCCTGCAAAGTATAGATCGATAACAAATCGAATATAACTATTTAAGATAGTTATTACATCCATAAGTTTAAGAAAATTACGGATACCTTGATTTCTTCAGGATTATTTTCTACCGACTTAAAATAAAATAATTTGTAATTTGTATGAGTATGATGCTAAAAAATCATTGGAAACCAAAAGTAATTTCCGATAACCTAAAAAAAACAAGCACTAAAATACGACATCTCTTTATGGCCTCTTTTCCTGGTGAGCTCGAATATCTTTTGAAGAGTGAAATCCAAAACGCATTATTTTTTACATATTCTTTTGCATATTCTCTGAAAACATAATATTGAAATTATTTTCGACTTCCTGAGGAAAGGTGCGTCCCATAGGTCATCTTATAAAATCCAACCTACAATATATTTAAAAATTCAATCTTTTTTTTTTTTTTTTCCTTTGTTCACTCCTAGAAGGAGCATAGGGCTAGTGCATGATTTCTCATGCACTAGTTTCATAGCGTCATAGGGTTTTAACTAGGTAGGTGACTAGCCTGCCGTAGTTTTTATTTATATATTAATTATTTGAGGTTATTAATATTTACTATTTATTTTTCTTAGTTTTTTTTTTTTTTTAATATCGAATATTAGGAATATTTGAAAATCACTTGTATAATATTTTTATTAGTATTGTATATTAAGTTATAATAATATTGAATATAATTTTTATAGTGACCTGACCGGGGTTTGAACCCGAGACCCTTCGGTTAAAGGACCGGTGCCATAACCACTGCACCAATGGTCAGATAAAAAAAAAAAAAAAAATTCAATCTTAATTTGCAGTAATTTTTTTTATGATTGTCTTTTTTCTAAATTTGAATTTTACAATAGATTCAATAAATCAAAAACTTTTATAATATTTCAAAGTTCATTTATTTCAGGAACAGCATCTTCTGAATATTATGAATGAAAAACTTAAAAAGTTTCTGTTAGAAATTTCGTAACACAAAGGCATTTGTTGAAGTGCGTACTTGAAAATCATATCTTTTTTACATGCAAGTAGATTTAGGCTAGAAAATGTAATTACAATTAGAATAACCATTACAGTATTTCATTATTAGACCATAAATAATTATTAAAGATAATTATGAAAGAAAAAAAACATAAAATTTTAAATTGAAAAATAGTAAGAATTTTAGTTTTTGTATAAAATTTCCATTTTCAAAATTAATTAAAATTTTATTAGTACACAATCTGAAATACTAAGTGGCATAGCCATATAAAGAAAATATTTAATTAGTTTCAATCACGTCCGTAAATATTACATTCAGTTGAAACCATAATTACACTAATAATATAGAGTCATGTTAAAGATACGGTTAGCCATGTGAACTCTGTGATATCCGTGCGAATATTCTTTCAAATGGTATGTGACAATTAATTACAGACAAAATAGTGTTCACTATTAACATATGTTATTTTAGAGCTATCAAAAGTCTTTTACTAAGCTGAAATTTGTGAAGTTTGAATATTGCAGCTTGTGTGGGTTTTATGTTACGACAATATTATTTTTTTAATACCACTAATACCACTACTATCAATTGTTGAAATATTAGAAGTATTTTCTCAGTTGTTCGAAAATCATAATTTAAACTTTACACTTTTCGAGATTTGACAAAATTTTCTTTCAAACATTCATTTGGACTATGAAGAGATTTTCCGTTTACAGCCAAACTTTATTGTGCGAAATTTTTATAATGCAAGATTTATAGATTCTGAGATTTAACAGCCAAACAAAATAATGAGAAAAATGGGAAACACATACGATACAAAAATGTTGCTATTTGACAGTCTTTGTTAATGTTGCTTTGACATTCGTGTTTTTACGCAAAATCCTTATTCAACCTCTTATCTGACCCGTTATTTAAGTAAATCGTTTATTCACATTAAGCTCATGGTAACTTTCCACATTGTTCATATTTTATGGAACGCCTCAACTTAAACATCTCTTTAAGGGCAATCTGTAACTGCTATAGTATATTATAAATAAAAATTTTAGAGGTCTTGTTAAGTCTATTTATATGTTATTATTATAGATGTCAGGGGAAGCAGAATCATTATTCAGAATAATGAATGGCAGCTATTGCAGGAACTAATTTCAAAAAAAAAATTACATAAAATTCAAAGAATATTGCATAAACTGCGGAAAAATGAAAATATTTTAATGGAAACTATTTCTATTGGAACTATGTATTTAATGGAACCTTTTTAATAAAATAACACTCGTATTCGTTACTGTTATTTTACTGCAATAAATCAAAGAGAACACCACCTTACCACTTATAATAATGATAAATAGGAAAATTTTTTTGGTAACAAAAGGACTCGAATTTTATAAATTTTCAAGTACACAATATAAAAAAAAAAAAAAACTTTAGAACCTCTTCAAAAAACTCTTAAAAATGATTTAAGTTTTAATTAACTTTTTTTTTTTTACAATTTTTAATAATTTTTTTTTTTTTAGTCAACTTGAATTTTAAAATTTTCATCATCATAACATGCTCTCAAGAATTTCTACATACACCCACACTTATATAGAATGGTATAGCTAGCCCTCATTTAAATTGCCATTAACTTTTAAAATTAAAACTTTTCATTGAAACAAAATTAAAAAGAGGAAAAAGTGTGTGTGTGTGTGTTTAAATTTCTTATATAAGTAATTACCTTTTTTTCTGTTGTTTCTCTACCAGGCTACCTATATATCATTTTTACTTACAGAACTGTAGAGTACTTTTAATAGCAATAATTATTAAAATTCTTTAAAATAATAAAAAAAAAATTAAATTTTTAATAGTTTTAAAGCAAAAATTTTAAGTGGCTTTCTTTTCAGTTTAATTTTTTTTTTGCTTTCCCAAATCTTTGAAAAATATTTAATAATTTTTTAAATTTTTTTTCACTTTTAACTGTCGCACAAGAAATTTCAAAAGAAGCCTAATGCTTTTAATTAATGCGGTAATCAAATATAAAAGTGCCTAATAATTTCTATAAAATTATTGAAATTAAATCAAGTCACATGACAAGGGTATGTTGAAAAGGCAATTAGTTATAAATCATTGAGGCAATTATCAAGGGGTCGTTTTTCTTAAACATTGTTGAATTGTATTGGAATAACAATATCAGCATTTTTCTGGAATAAAACTCTACAATTTTTATAGCTCAAGAGGCCACAGAGCTCAAGAGCTTATATTGAATTTTTTATTGACCATAAATTTTCATCTATATATCGGACTAAGGTCAAACCATGCGGTTTTCAATACATGTTTGAAATAATTTTTATAAAAATATTCTGAAAGCTGCAAATTTATATAATTTTTATGGTTATTGAAGGAGGACAGTGATTAATTAAAGAGAAATTAAAATTTCAATTTCCTCTAGTCTTTCTCCATTAAAAATCGTTATTCAAATAGGTGCTAATTACTAATTATCTGCTTATAATCACAGACTAAATTGGAAATATTCTTTTGTATTATTCTGTTCAAAGGTGTTTTTCTCCGAATGAAGTATTTTCTTATTTATATAGACTGTAGAGTATTGCTCTAGTTTTCATATGTGGCATTGAAAAACGCATATTATATTGGTGCCTCTGCCTTCCTTAAAATTTATTTAGATAACCCAATATTTAAAATTTTTTGAATTTTACAATACTAAGATTTCTCTTTCACTATTATTATAAGGATTCGATTAATAAAATTGAAAAATTGAGCACAACGTTCATTTGGAAATAAATTGAAATTATACTACTTTTTTTTTAACGTATTGTGTGTATTTGTGTGTGTGTACAAAGGTGTTCATACTTAATAATTTAACATTATATTGTGTGTATGTAAGTGATATTAAAATCTGTTTTTTAAGTTTTATTTCCCAAAAATATTCAATTTTTGCACGGATATAAGAGAAATCCTATTAAATTTAACACCTAAATCTTCAATTCATTTTTTATGTTATTATTTTTCTTTTTTGTTTTTGTTATTTCTTTCTAAAATAATATTATACTTAAGGATATTCCATTTCCTTGATATCATTTTATTGAAACAGGATTTAAGAAACAATTGTAGTAAATTTTCTATATCACACCCCATTTATCCAATAACAAGAGAAAAACCAAACCCTAGCCACATAAAACATGTTAAAAGTTTTCTTTAAAAAAAAAAAATAAAAATAAAAATTAGAAAAAAAAAATCAAAGAATTATGCATGCAAAATTGAGGAAAAACTTTTTTATTTTCTTATCATCCGGAAGTTTTTTCTTTTCTTTTTTCTTCTTTTCACATTTGTCCTTCTATTTCTGTTTTTTTTCTCTTTCAAATTCATTCAAAAAAAAAAAACAAATGGATAAGGAAAAAATTAGGTCTTTAGATAATAATTTTTTTTTTTTTTGAAAGATTTCCTTTAAAAAATTTTATTTTTACGCTATATTTGATAATATAAAAAATTTACCTGATGGTGAAATATTATTGTGGAATACAAAGCCGACTATATTCACACTTATGTGATAAGACTCCGATTTTATTCCAAGGAGATGAAATACCTTCAAAAGTAAGAAAAAGGAGAGAAACATCAGATTAAATTTCATTTAGTATGAAGATATTGCCAAAATTTTTAAAAATTTTCTCTTAAATCAAAATTTAATTGCTGAAAGCAGAGCCGAGTTGTTGGTAGTGCGTTAACATTTCAATTACAATTTCCATATAATTTTCCTAAATGTCTTCCGTGACTTTTACTCAGTATAAGAATATCAGAGCCAGGTTCGAAGCCAAGAACATTTTGATAATATTTATTCTCGTTAGCAGAACCAATTTAAGAAAAACAGTGAGTATTTTTTTAAAATTAATTGTAAGGAGTTGCAATATTACCTAAGATTAGGTTTGTTTTTCACACATAGGCATAGAAAAGTATTCTACTACAAAAAACTTACAATTAATAATACCGTCTGCTTCATATTTAGCCGTGAACGTGTCAAGAAGCTCTTTGTCTCTTTAATTTTTTTAATGTGTTGCCTTCAGGCACTACTTTAAAAATAAATTTATGAATATCTAATAAAAACTTTAAAAAAAGTGCCTATCGAATTTCAAATTTTCGTAATTACTGTTTATTCGTAATTATTCCAGTTTCATTTTATTGCCATTCCAGAGACGACGCAAAAAACTGTGAAATTTAAGTAAGGGATGAGCGGCAGCGGCAGACGTTTTCGCGGCAGTAATTTTACTAAATTATTAGCAGTGACATAATTATCATTAAGTGAGGCAACATTACAATGCTATTTAGGAAATTGGGAGAATATTCATTTGTGTATAACAGAATGCACTTTACATTCTCCATTGCACTAACTCCAGTTCTCCAAACTACATCAATATTATTTTCGACTTACATACTTTGACATATGTAGATGGCAACACGTTTCTATTCTTAAAATATCGCGTATAAACTTTATCAAAATATATAAAAATTGTAAATGAAAATGAAAAAAGTATGGGAAATGAATAAAAAATCTGCATGTGTAAATTATAAAAAGGAAAAAATTATCTTCTTTTGTTGAAAAGTGCGAAAAATCTTTTTGAATTTTATAATTTTTTTTTTGTTTTTTGAACACAACTTTGAAGTAACACAAAAAAAAAAGAAAATAAATTTGTAAAGTACAAAGAATAAGAATAATGGCGAATTTCCATTATAATTCAATTCGGTAATTTTCATTTTGTAATTTTCATCTTAAATTCGTTTAAAAATAGCAAAAAAAAAACGCTGAAAAAAAAGGCAGAAAAAAAATTATTTTAAAATAAAATATTTTGCCATTATTTTATGAGACTTCTTTTGTGCGTAATTCGCTTAAAAATATGAAAAAAAGAAAAATATTTTGGTAAAAAAAAAATTAATCACCGCGTTACAACGCTTGTTCGAATAATAAAACAAAAGTATACTACAGGCTTTATCTATAACTCTGTTCAAATTATAGATTAATATTTGCAGGCTGGTCCTTAAATTCTAATATCACAACGAACGGCCTAACCTATTTTAAATGCTCTGCAATGAATTCAACAAAACTTCTGAAGAATTCATACAATACTAGCATATTGACTTCCTAGTTACAAGAGCATAAAATGTTAGGCGTTGTCTTGACCTATTCAATTCCAAATCTGTATAGAATAGCCTGTGGTTTGTCTATACTGTGAAAGCATTTGTTTGTTAAACCAATCCCTATCAAAAAGTTTATCATTAAAACATACAATTTTTGTTATACAACTGAACAATAACATAGTAATATAAATAATATAACAGTTATGTAAATAATAGTATTCGAATGACAGGAAGTGACACAGCAATATCTGTCTTTTGGTTTAGTTAGGCATTCGTTATAAATGTCTAATAATCCATTTTTTAAGAAAAAGATTTTCAAAATATTGATTTGCCTTACAAATGACTTCATTCTCTGAAACAGTAAATAACACAATTATTTCTAAATTAATCAAGTGCAAAGTTTGCAAAAGATGTTCTTATCAATAACTTGATAAACTTGTAATATTTTCATTTAAAAGTCATCTATTACGGAATCAATGTTAGTATTTATTAGTAAAATCTACTACTAAAAGTGTTATACGCCTAAAGAGATACAAAATTCAGAACATATACTCCCCACTACTCGTACTGTCATACATGATTCCGTTAACTGAGGACAAGCATCACTTACTTTTATCTCAACTGGTGAACAAAACATAAGTTTCAATTTCAAATTTCAAACATCGATTTCTCACTGTAACTGTTATACGTACTTCATTGTTTAGTTAAAAAAACGTGAGTAATGATTATGTTAAACATATTCTTATGTATTACATTCAAATTTACCCTCGAATTATCATAATAATTCTATAGATACTATTATATAATGTACGAATCCTTACAAAACGACGTATAACATTTTGTTATTGTAATACACAAGAAATCCTAGGTAATAAATAAGAAAAAAAATTTTGTACTTATGATTTTTTTTTTACTTTTATGATAAAATGATTTTCAAATTTTTTTTTTTTAAAATAATTTTAAATAATTTTATAAAAATACTTTGCTTATGAGATTCTCATTTTTCATTTGCGAAATTTAATCTCTTTACTTTTCCATATGCAGTGCAAGTGAATTTGGAGGCCCACTTTAATTGGCGTTTTTCTCTTGAAATGAAGTTTTTCGCATAAAAATCCCTTATTCGCCTTTAAAACTTTATATTTTTTTTTAAATTTTTCTAAAAATAACAAATTTTACTGCAAAAATTGGTAACAACTTGATTGTAGAATTATTTTAAATCAAGTGGAATGTAAAAATAGCACATAGTCAAGTTTAATTCATTATATAGATATTACTGTTAATTTCTAAGAAAAATATAATTATGTCTAGACTAATGTTATAGAAAAGAAAAGGGATGAATTCAATAAAATTCTAATTAATTTTGTATAATTTTCAATTAAATAACATTTTAGTAAATTTTATGAAACTGAAGATAAAAATTTTTAATTCTCAAGCTTATGCTTTTAGTTCACCTTAGCAATTACTCTATTATTTCTAATATACTTTACAAGTAGACTCAATACGAGTCTCCGAGTCTCAAGCTACTCGTTATTGCAAATCGGCTCGTTATCGCCTGTTTTGTTTAGTAAAATTTTTAAAATTCATCATGCAATGTTAAACGCAGCACAGTATTTGGAAATCATTCAATTTGTTCAAATTTTTTCAATCAAAATAGCAAATTTAGAATGTTGCTTAAAATTTATAGAGATCTTTTTCTATTTTATGATTGCTCTTTCAAAGTTTCGAATCCACAAATTGCTAACTGATTTTTTATAACAGCTTAATGATGCTTGGACTTAATCAATATTTTTACGCAATACAGCGAGAATACAGTCATTTTTAAGCGATTATTTATTAATTAAGTAAATAGTATTACAATATTCTAATTAAAATTCAAAATTACTTCAAATTTTATTTACTTGAAAAATTCATTAAATAAATTCAATTTGAAAACTATAGTTTCAGAAATTTGTAGAGCAGTGAAAAAAATTTCATATTTGAATGTTTTACAAATGAATTACATAATGATATACGTTCTACGTTGTTCCCAAATGCATTATGTCAACTAAAAATCTATCACTGTCACATAATATCAAAGCAATTCCAAAATATATTGATAAATTATTAAGTATGTAGTGCTATCATACTTATTATTAAAACTACAAATATAAAAATAACCAAAAAAAAAAAAAATGAAAAGCACAAAAAGGAAGACATGCTTTTGGGATCCGCTAGGGATTATATTTGGGATGAAAAATTATTTCGGAAAATTGATTTTCTTCGGAAGGAAAATATAATTTAATATTTCAATATTTTAATTCCTAAGAACCCTAAACCCTTTTATTTCCCTCATTTTTATTCTTCTTACTTTTTTGCTGTCCTCTTTGTTATTTTATGGATTCTATTATATTCTGTCATGTCACTAGATTACCTATTGAAAGTTTTTACAATTTTCAATCTAAATTTTTTATTTTATATTTTCCTTTTTTGTTTTTATTTGTTCATTCAGTCTTATTGTTGATCCTTTACAACCATAATATTATAATGTAAGGATTATTTTAATGTAACTTTACGGATTAAGAGTCATCATAATATTTTCGGGTTGATTTTTATTTTAGAATATTTTTTTTTTTTTATAGTTAAAATACCTACATTAAAAATTAGAAGGTGTTACAGACAAAAGAAGATTAATATAATATTTTCAGAATCTTACTCAGAATTAATACATTGTGTGACGTAATGACATGTAGGTAGTCTATATAAAATAAAAATATCAATTTAGGAAAATATTTTGGGTATCTATAGCGGAAACTATGTTTAACCAATGCGGTATATTCTGAAATTCCGTAAATTCCGACTGAAATTTTTATTTAGTTCTAGAAAGAGCACATATATAGAATTACCTAATGTTTGATTCCTTTACGTTGTCTTCAATGGTCAAAGCATATAGAAAAGCTACGCTGGGTTACACCATGATTAATATCACCGGAGCCCATGCTCATCGGCCAGCAAACAAACAAAAACACACGTTGAGTCCTCACTGCATCAAACTTCCTAAGCTTTAAATTAGAGAAGCTATAATATAGTTTAATTTATTATAATTAAAAGGAAGCTATATAGTATAAGATTTAACAGAAATTAAATTTACCTTTCCGTTACTTATTTATTGAGGTTAGGTGGAAAACCTTATTATGTGCAATTAAAAATTGAATTCTCATTTCGCTTGCGGGAACGATGTGTCTTCAGGAAGAGCTGATCGTAACTGGGAAGGCTCTGCGCTGACTTGACGTCAAGAAGATATCTACTGGTAGCGTCAATATTGGGAGCCAAGCCGCGATATTATGATTAAGGTCAAGGACCGCTATGTCCAGAGCAGTTTTAGATGGCAAGTTGTATCTTAAAGAGATGGCGAGAGCTGTTCGAGATAAATTATATTTAGATCCCGAGACATAGTTGGGTTTCGGAGAACTGAAGAACGGAATAGCTCCATAGGTATGATGCAATCCTCGCGATTTTATTTGAGAAAAAGAACTTGGATATGCTGTTGAGTACCTACAAGCGGCAAAATTTTATACTCTTTCATGTCTTGAAATCCCTGAAAAATAAAATTGAATTAATTTTTTGAACACCTTGTTAAAAATTTATTACCATTCTTATATGCGTGACCTTTACCCATAATACATTCAAATGAATATATTATTATTATAAGGATCTTAAAATATCCTTTCTTTTTTATTACAATATTATTTTGGACTTATATGGATATTAAAATCTTTGATATAGTTTGATATTCCATGATTTTTCAAGGTAGACTCCATAATAATGAAAATAAAATATTAATTTTGTTGCAAAAATAAAAATATTCTCTTTTCAGTTCTTTATCATTTTTGCGCCTATTCTTTATTTGTTAGAAGACATATTTTGAAAAATTTCATCCTGATACAATTAAAATTACTCTGACTTTATTCTATAATGCTTAAAATTAGCAAGTTTTCACTGCTATTTGAGTAATTCTTCAAAAATTTTTTACAATTTCTTTTAAAATCAACAAAATTTCATCTTGTTTACTATAAAGTTTAAAAATCTTTTCAATAAGCTAGCTTGTATGGGTAAACCACAGCATATTGCTCGCTTTTACTTAAAAATTTTCAATGAAAATGAAAACAGTAATGACAATTGGTGGAAAACCTTAAGTGATTAATATACAAACTTCAGTTTATTTTTAAATGCCATTTAAGTTATCATGACCGTATTGATTACCGTAAAATTCATATTAACTACAAGTGGTTATTTATTCAACTTTCATTCAAATTATATTACATACTCACATACATGGTAACAATTGATTTATATATATAATACAATATATAAGCATTAAAGAAATTCAAATGAAAAAACAAAAAACCTTCCAAACATATCGGAAATGCATATGCACGCGACAATTGAATTTCTCAATTCATTTGATATTCTCGTTAACGTTAAAACGTTCTCTATTTTAAATATTTTAAATAAAGTCTTTATTATATTATAAATATATATATTTAGGCTCTTCTATATAATATAGTTAATATAGAATTTAATTCAATAGAATTTTGTAGGCGAATGAATCAAAGAAAAGGGAATGAAAAACATCGATTAAAATTGAAGATAAAAAGGTCCTTTTCTATTTTACATTTGCTGTTCTCGATAAAATCTCTTTTTTTTTCCATTTTAGTTGAACTTTGATTAACGATTTTTATATACGACAAAATCATCCATTAATTCAATCTTGTCAAGATAGAGAATCAAAAATTTATAGGATCTTTTTACTTTTTTAACAAATCAGCACAATACAAAAAGCATATAGGCAGATTTTTATTCGTTTGTGTATATAGAAAATTTTTATGTTATTCTCCCATTTTATATTTGCCGGTGTCGTTATTTTCCAATAGGTACCTACTATCAATGGTAAACTTAAAGTATTAAAAACATTGTGTAGAATAACAAAGGGAAACCTAAAATCTATATTAAATTAGCTACGTAAATTTAAGGGGTTTTGCGTAAATTTTTATTCGAAAAATTTAATTGAAATCACAAAAAACTGGTTTTTATTAAAATGTCCTAGCAAATTTATTAGTAAAATGTTTTTGAAAATTAAAAAAAATATAATGTTATTTAAAAATTATGAGGGTTCTCACTCGTAGTTTTCGTCCTTATATAATTGTAATTATTTTTTTATGTAAGCCTAAGCATTTCAAGCAAAAAAATTGAATTGAAACGACTCCCGACCTTGGCAAAAAATTGAAAAGTTTTTTGAAATTTTGCACGACCCCCCTACCTTGAAAAAAATTTAAAATTTTTTAAAATCGCGAAGCTCTTCCGTCTTATCGTTCTGCGAAACCCATAACTATGTCCGGGATCTAAATTTAATTTATCTCAAACTGCTTCCACCATCTCTTTAAAAGGCGGCCTGCACTCTAAAACCGTTCTGAAAGTAGTGGTAGTTAACTCTAATCATAATATCGTGGCCTGGCTCTCGATTTTGGCGCTACAAGTAGATATCACATTGACGTCAAGTCAGCGCAGAGCCTACCCAGTTATAATCACCTCTTCCTGAAAACACATTGTTCTTGTAAGCGGAATGAGAATTCAATATGTATTTAATTGCTCATTTAATTTTGTTATTTAATTTAAATTTGGAATTAAATGAAAAACAAATTGTAATTATTTTTTTATGTAAGCCTAAAGCATTTGAAGCAAAAAAATTTAATTGAAAACATGTTGTTCAATTTTATACGGAATTAATAATAATGTTACGTTTTAATATATACGGTCTCATATGGTTTCTGCTTGTCATTTTGAGAAAATATTAAAAATTATAATATGATTTAAGTTTCTTCCATCATCCCCCCCCCCCTCTCAATAATATTTTGATAAAATTTAGGATGGTCTCTTGTATCGGATGGTAATCACTTTTTGAAATTATAAGACTATAGTTTTGAGGAGCTTAAATTACGCCTCGCCTGAGATTGAAACGAGAACGAGTTATCGCACTTATCGCATCACAATCTAATTTATTTTGCTATTTGATTCAGAATATTCAGTGTCACTTCTGCTGGTTTCGATTGTTTTGTAGTTTCCGGCAGATTAGAATGCAATATTAAGAAAATTCAATCCCGTTTTTTCAATATTATACCACAATGTACGAACTTTTGTAAATTTTCGGCAGTTGTGAAAAAATTTTGCAAAATCTAAAACGTAACTTTGATCATTGTTAAGGTAGTGATATAAGTTTTATTTTTATATCACAAATTACAAAAAAATTTGATTACTAACATAATTTTAAAATTCATTCTTTTTTACACATACATGAAAACACAAATCGTCTTATACATTTAATGAATATTAAGACCACTCTAATTAAATAATTAAATGAGATTAATGGTTATTAGTGCAATCACCTTCTACCACAAGTTGCATTATACACATAAATCGGAAGATTCAATTGTATTTATAATGTATGTATATGTATATGTGTAACATATAAACAAATATTTTTATTTGCATCTGTATAGGCGTTTATAATTGAAATTAAATGTAAGCAAAAATTATTTGATTTTAAAAAGGGATAATCCGGATATAAAATATGGTTATTAAAATTATATAAATTTTTATTTAATTTGAATTTAATAAAACATTCCGTTAATTAAACATAAATAAATTTTTTTTGGAATTTTTAATAAAAAAAATAATAAAATTTAAAATTCTAGTCAGAAGAATCGTAGTGCTTAATTTAAATATTGAAAAGTTTTGTTAAAAAATTAATTGAAATATGTGAATTTAAGAAGCAAAACAACACAACTCTCCTAGGAGTGAAATAATTTCCGGGTCTTGAAGTAATTTGCCAATAATTGTATAAATTTTATGAACTCAACTAGTTAAACTGAAAATCATTAGTAATCTATTATGAGCTGATCACCTAGTACTGGCAAAAAAAGGTTTAAACCTAAGATATATGAACGTGTCGAGGTATTGATTTTTCTGCTTTAAAAAATACGTGATGGAAACCTTAATGTTGTTAATAACAATTAATTTCCTTCCGGAGAAATAATTTTAAAATATTTGAATTTTCTCTCCTGTCAATTGCAGTTATAGCAGAGTTCTTCTTAAATTGTATATTATTTTCCAAATTTTTCCAAAATTACAAAATTTTCCAGTTTTACCCTGCGTAAGGTGCCTTTATCTTTCATTTGTTTCCCTCTATTCTTGTAACTTTTCTTCTGTGTAATTGCTCTTGTAACTTGACCAGGTAATTTACTGCACTACATACTTGAAAGAACATTATGAACAAACCAAAAATCTTTTTAGTTACACAAAAACATAAGAATTTTTAACAAACATACATGGCCTGCTACAATTAAAGTAATTTGAAAATCATAAATTTTCAAATTAAATTTCTTGAAATGAAATTTCTTTTAAGAATGCCTGCCTTCTACAAATAAAATATTTCGTTTTTTTTTTGAAATATCATAAAATATTTTTTGTATATTTTTGTTACCCTTGGGTCATACCTTTTAATAATTATTATTACCTTCATATTTTCATTTTCAATTAAGACATAAAATTTTTCTTGTTTTTTGTAACAGGTATTGCTGGGCTAGAGAGAAATTCTATTTTGACATATCATTATGTAACAATTCTTTCAAAAAATATCAAAATTTTGACGACTCAATAACACTTCGGGCTATCATCAAATATCATATACACAAATAATGTACACAAAACTTCATAATAATCTTTTAATTACAATAAAAAAAAAACAATTTTTGTGTAATTATTATGATTTATGAAAAGAATGAGAGAGATAGGAAATGATAATGATATAGTGAAAGTCTCTGAGTAACATATACACAGAAATTAATGTTACCGTTCCTTTCCTTGTATTTGACATAAATAATTACGCGTAGTAAATATTTCATTTGATTCCAATTTCTTAAAATTGCAAATATCTAATGTTGACATACAGTGAAAAATGAGTACTTAATTCGCACACATTTCTTTATGCCATTTTAAAACTAAAAAATAAGTTGCCGAACGGCCAGCTTCATATTTTCCATACAATGTTAAATGAATAGGATTTTCTTCCATAAGTCTTTACAAAATTTTAAGTCAATTCAATTGCAGGTATAGCTACATTAAATAGCTCATAGGCTACTAGCTCTTGACAGATTTCCTTCCATAATAGAACTTGAATTTAAGCAGTCTTTCTAACAAAACAGTTTTCATACTATTTCCAGATTAAACTCTGACTTTTTCTGTTTCAAATTGGTCTTAAAAATTAAAGATTTTTGAAAGGATTTTGAACTGGCCCTTAAATGCCGCATATTACTGAATTTCTTATACTTGATTATAAGAGCTACCTAAAATAATTAAAAAAAAAAAGTGTAATTTAAAAATTATCAAAGTACCACCACTGACACACACTGCGATCTACACACAATTTTCAAATAACTTACGATTTCATTGAAATTCGCTTTCCTTTTATTTTTTTCCGTTATAAACAATTTTCTTCTGCATTTCAACATTAATTTCATACGAAACGGAAACACAATCAAAATGAAAAGACATGAAAATTACTAAAAAAAAAAAAATAACATGAAAGAAACATAAGAAAGAACGTTTGTTTTCTTACCCACAGGCGGTATCCAATCGTTGATGTCATGTTATAAATGAAAAGGAACAGAGAAGAAGAACAGAAGCAATAAGAAGAAACTTGAAGAAAGTTTGAAAAAAAATAATAACAGAGAGTAAGACAACTAGACAGTTAGATAAACATAGACATTTTATATGCCGTAAGCACGTCCATTACCATTTTATAAAAAAGAATAACGAAATAAGAAAATTTTCCTTTGTATTTTTACCTTCAAAAGTAAAGCTTTTTCATAATTTTTACTTGAAGCTATTACACATGCAATTACTGATATAAATAGAAATATGAGGTATTCCAATAGAAATTCCCAAAAAAAAAAGGAATTAATGCCTTAAGAATTGTTTTTCTTTAACACCAAATGAGTATTTTAACATCAGAATTATTTGTGATATTTGTTACTTACAGACCTTACCTGTCGCTTAAATAAACACAAATCTCATCCATTCAATATTTTCAATTAATTAATTAAATTATATTTTAATGATTTTGGTTAAAAAATTTATTTTACAAACTTAAATTATATCAGCTATTGTATTGAACCTAGAATAATTTACGTTCACATGCCAACAAGATCCTTAATGGTGTTTAGGTTAAAGATGAAACTGAGTTTATTACTCGTATTTTGTAACACTTATGTCCACATGGTGAAGTTTGATAGCGTGAAGTTTGCCTATACAATATTATTAATGATCATAATCAAATTTCACCGTGTTGGTTTAAGTAAATAGGAGGCAGAACATTTGAAACAATCGTTTAGTATTTTAATGACTGTAAACTCAGGAAATCAGTCACATTCGTAAAGTGATGATTTTCTGATGGATAAACGGTTAGCCAACAAGCCTTACGTCGTATTTATAAAATAAACCTTAAGACATCGTGCTTTTTATATCAATTTTTTTTAATTACTTTTCATTTAGCACCGTATAATGTTCTTGATAAGGGATTTAGAGCTCAATTTCTATTACAATACAAATTTTAAATGGTTTACGTATATAACAACACTTTCACAAAATGCAAAAGTTGCTCTCAAAATTACTTTGTAATTCATTTTTGAACTGGTTATTCTGTTACATTATTCACCTCACTTATCATGACTTAGACAAATTTTATTTAGCAATTTCTATAACCTTGATATTTAAAATATTTAAAAATAATTTAAATGAATGAGAAGTTCATCGAGAAGAAAAATAAAAATGCTCATGAATTTTCTCTCAAAATCTTCATTTTCAATTGACTCCTACGCAAAATGAATAAAACTCACTACACTCAAATTTTTTTTTTTTGTAAACAAAACACAAATTTCAAACCCAAAACCTTTGTTTATTTCTGAAATTTTAAATTTTTCTCTTACAGCGAAGTTGTGCATGTTTTTTCTTAGCTTCTCTAACTTTATCAAAATAATAAGATCAAAAAACAAAAAAAAAAGCTTATCTTTTAAGGTCATGCAATATTTTTTTTTTTGTTTTTATTTTCACAAAAGAAAAACTCAAATTTATTATTTAAGATTAAAGGAGAATGCATACATTCGACAACACCTACAAAATTCCGTGTTGGATCTTAAAAAACAATAATCTCTAGCCCAATTTTAGCACATTAACAAGAAACTGTGATAACAAAAGAATAATTTGCATATGCAATATTAGTGACATTAAGAAGCTTATATTCAAAATTATTTTTAATAACTCATATTGAATAAAATGGTGCCAGTTTTCATACCAGGTGAGAATACTTCATGATGTGAGAAATGGTATGCAATTCCAAGTCAAGGTCTCAAAAATCTTCATACACCGAGTACAACTACATGGTTTATAAATTAATATTTTAAAACACCTTCACCCACCTGCACAATCAAAAGAATAAAGGTGAAAAAGGTGACATTATTTTTCTTTAAAAGTTTAATTAAAATTTTCCTATTAAATGGGGGAATCTTAAGCAGCAACGAAATGTGAATTAATTAAAATTCTTAATTTAAATAATTTTATCTTAAAATTTTAATCAATATAATAATATTTTTTTTCTAACAGTTTATTGTGATATGAATATTCTGATAATATAATAATTAGTTCATTGAAAATTCTTCTGAGCAGTTCTGTTGCAATTAGATAACAAAATTCTCTTATATAATATGAAAGAAAACAAAGATAACATTTTTTTTTATTGTACCAATGACAAAAAAGATTGGATTACCTTGGCCCAAATTGAATTACAATCGAACTTTTGAATCTAAATCCTAATATTTTAAACTATTTTGCATTACAAATACGTACAAGTGTTAAATAGAGTTACCAAACATTATAAAAATATTTTGTTATCAGTGTTATAAAAAGAATGAGAATATTGCAGGTTAAATTTATTATTTATGCAAAGTAGAAAAATTTGCAAAAATTTATGTTTCAAGGATAAAAACAAAATTTTATCAGATGATCATTTTTGCCTTTGAAATTCTTTTTAATTCTTTTACATTGCTATTTTATAATATAGAATTAGCATACTATAGTATTTAAGGATATTTAGAAAAGAAAAATTAAAATTGTGGGATAATATATGTACCTGTATAAATTCTATTGATCTTTGGAAATTCACAAGAACAAAAAATATTTAAAGGTTTTCCATACTAAAATTTTGTTAAAACACCCAAGGAAAATATTATAATTAGAATACTGAGGCAGTTACCAGATATCTTACATATCTGAAATGTCTATTGCTACAACGAGTCTTTGATTCTCGACCACACGTTTCCGGTCGTCTTTTCGGATGGCGATTACTCTTCATTACTGAGTTTAAATCCCAGATATTTTTAAGGAAAAATTTTGCACTTTATATCTTATATTAAAACGTAACAGAGATCACATACTGAAATACGAGTCTTGGCAGCCAACATTAATTCCCTTTTCTACTCATTTATTTATTCTCCAAGACTTGTTCAATGAAAATTTTTTTTTCTGCTGAATTCAAAAATTATCAGATTATTATCTTTGGTAGCCTTTGCTTTTCTTAAGTCTTCATCAAAAAGGTGTTCTCATTGTGTTCCTCTCTTTGATCTGTAGATCTGGCCTATTTATTCCTCATATTAGAGAACTGGAGTTGAGATGCTTTCCTATGTCGTTAATTTCGCATTCTTCACCTCTATTTTGTTTCCTATATTTGACTGAGTTTTCAGTTTATTAACAGATTTATAATTTTCCAAGGCGTTATCGAAATATTTTCCTATGTTTCTGATATGTAGAGTCCACGAAAGAAAAAAAATGCCTTTCAAGCTGAAATTTCGTTCACAACTTATAATATTACTATTCTAAAGATTCTACAAAATAAGCAAATTTAAAAGCTGAATTAATTTCTCTTAGTCTTTTTTTAAATATTAATTTTTATTGATTTGTATGAAATGAATAAATAGTGCCTATAAATACACAATATTGTAAAGTATTCTATGCATGACTAGAATATATAATTTTACCATAAATGTCATTACAGTAATCAAAAGTAGAAAATTTAAATAATTAAGCATTCCAATAAAAAACAAGAGTAATACAAAAACTTCATATAAATTAATTATACATTATCCTTAATAATGCTACATTTACTTTAACTTAATTTGAAATTGTTGAAATGTATAAAAAGGATAAAACAAAAAATATTCTGTTAATGGACGGGTTTTTTTTCTCCATTTCTTAGACTTATTTGTAATTCGAATGACTTGAAAGAAAAAATGCAAGAATATTTTCATGTTGGCTCTGCTTCCATAGGAAATTATTAGAATAATAAAATACAATTTGTTGAGTATACACGTTTGAACTCCTATAACACATTGTCTTCTATAACAAACAACTACTCTTGAACTCGAACTAATCCCCAGACATCAAAGAATTGAAATTAAACAAATCCCATCGTACTAATAAAAATTGTAATAGTTTTTATTAAAACTCAAATTTGAAGGAATTTATATTAGATGACCTCAGTATCACTACTGCGCCACGCATTGATAACTGTACGATGATTTGTTTTGTAGTCTTCTTTCATTTAAGGTTTATCTATCTCTCTTTTTTTCCGTTCGAGCTGAATATATTAAGTAAGAGTATTGAATGGATAACGCCATATTCCTTATTTATAAGAAAGAATAAATTTTGGTAGGGATTTAGATGTACAGATTTTGTTTGGCGTTATTCATCTTCTTAATAAACCAGAAGAAAGCGTAGTGATTTTCTTACAAAATAAAAGTGTGATATTTTCATGTAAATCAATAATAGATGACGAATAACACACAATATTTAACATTTTTATTGCTTCTTATAAATTTCCTATTAGGTGATGACATACAAAATATTGCTCACACTTTGAAATCCTTTTGACTGTAAAAATTCTGCAAATTGTGTTACAAATCAAAATATACAATTCTAATGTCATAAGAATGCAATAATAAAGGAAAGTAATAATAATAGTTACAACAACAAGAGGTTAAGGAAAAAAAAAATTATTCAATTACATAAGTATGTGTGGTAAAAGTAACAATGTTTTTTTTTCTTTGTGTTTAATGCTTTCCGATTAACTGCAGCAGCGACGGGCTCAAAGTAAATATAAAAGGAATAGAAAAGAAATTTAAATAAAATAAAGTTGAATTAAAGATGAAGAAATGAAAAAAGCAGAATTTTTTAAGATTACAATGGAAATTATGAAAATTATGATTTGCTCTTAAAGATTATGACAATTATGATTTGCCTAATCAAAGAGCCTAAAATCCTTAATGTAAAACATGCGATTTTTAAGCATTAAATGTGAAAGGAGTGCGCTTGAGAAGAGACTTGAAAATTTCAAGTAAATAATGAAAACAATTATGCAAAAACCAGAAAATTATCCGCGAATTTGTGAGAGCAAAATGAGCAAGAATGACTTAATATAAAATAAGGTATTTTTTAATAATTTAAGGTGTTAATAGTCTCTAACATGATTGTCTTATAAAGGATATTCTGAAATTATTGCTTTGAAGAAGATTTCAAGGTTTGGTGGTATTTTCCTCGAAATTTCCTCCCCTCATATTTTCCTAAATTCTTACCAAAAATTCAAGTACAGAACAAGTTTTCTTAAACTACAATGATAAAATTCCTTTTCTTTTATTATAAAAAATAAAATAAAAAACTAAAAATGCATAATGCTGTGCGACAATTTTAATGTGACCGACACTTAATTTATATGAATTGGATAACAAAACCGCGCGATAATTTTAAAATTCTACATTAAAATGAGAAAAAAAACGCTTTAAAAATTACAAAAATAACAAAAACAAAAAAGAAACCAAAAGGAAAGTTTCATTCATTTTGTTTTTTCTTATTATTTTTTTTCTTGCACATTTTAGAACCCTTGATTTATTACTTTAACTTTTTTCTTTTAATATTTTTTTTCCGCGGCTCAACTATAAAAATGCAGTCAAGGTACATAAGAAAAAAAAATTAAAAAAAAAATCCCAAAAAAAAGCCACAATTGTAGTTGATTTATTTTTGATTCAGTAAGCAGTATTTAAATTTTCTATATAAGAGAAAAATAAAAAGAATACCAAAAACAAAAAAAAAGAAAATCATTTCTAAAAAAAAAACTCTGAGTCCTTTTTCTATTCATTGTAATGTTTCACCTGTTCTTTTTAAACTTTAAAATGAAAAAAAAAAAATTTTGAATTGAAGTTGGTATTTTAATTTTACTGCAGGGTCCTTTGTATATTTTTTTTTTTGCTTTTTTTGGTTCAAAAATCCATCACGATTAAGTCGACTACTAATTTACTTCGCCTTCATTTCTCTTTTGAAATGCAAATTATACAAAGGAACAGCGATTATAAAAATGTAAAAATGAGATTAGGTTTGAGTTTAAAGTAGAGGTGAAATTAGTGGTGAAAATTTTAAATGCGGTTTTATTATCGTTGTTTTTTTTTTTAGGAATTTTGAAAAACTTCAAAAGAATTTTCTTCTATTTTAAAATTTCAAAGTAAAATTTAGGTGCCATTAACAAACGAGAAAACAACTCACTATTGTTTCAATCGTTTTGAATTTAAACAAAAAAATAGGGAGGGGGTGTGTTGGGAATAAAAATGAAAGCTAGAAGAAAATTTAATAAATTCTTGATTCCTGATTAAAAGAAAATACAATAGAAGCTAAAAGATTTCTATATGAAATCTAAATGAAAGCACTTTTTTGAATTCTCCTTCATTTTTAAGAAAATAATAAAATGATTTCCATGAATATTCCGTTAATTGTATTCTCATATTCACTTTTTTGGATGATTTAGAAGAATAAATTTTAGAAAAGAAATCGGTTGCATTCATTTAAAAGTGTTATCGGTAAAAATAGTATAGATGTAGTGCTAATATCATGGTAATCAATAGATTTAAGAAAACAATAATAAAACAATGGGAATTAATTGATTTTGACTTTATTGCAATGAATGCAAATTATTTTAAAATGGAAGAAGGGTAAAATTTTAGTAAAATTTTATATGTTATTAAAAAATTGACACTAAAGTGGATTTTCATTCACAGGGACTCACCTAAGCAAAGCACTAGATATATGTTATTTATAAGGATAGTAGCCGGCGAGCCGTACGGCACGGTAGCCGGTGAGCAGTACGGCATGGTGGCCGGTGAGCAGTACAGCACGGTAGCCGGCAATCCAATCCAGAGAGTGTGACAGTATTTGTATGAAAAATTTATGAATACTTCTCAATCAGTGATGGTTTGTGTACACACTACAACCCGATTTCTAACTTTAAATGGCATTTAACTTCTTAAAGTTAATGAATATTTCATTGTTACAGAATGAATTTAGTACAAAAATTTACTTTAAAATTATGATAATTAAATAGAAATTTGTAGTTTCTAATGAACCGACCTCTTACTACAAATTCTACCCTAATATCATACATAATAAATTTACTTCAAATATATTGTAGTTCTCAATTCCTAATGATAATGATTAACACTTTTATTGCTTCATGTTTACTTAAAAATCTAACAAATAGGCCACATATTCTTTATGTTAATACATCATTCCGTTCGTATTACGAAAAATCCGTAAATAAGAAAAAGTACCCTGTCTCATTTTTTTTCTACTACTCATATGATTAACCAAATTCTATACAAATGCCATGCCATCTATATATGTATGTAAATAAAATTAAAGAATATTCATTTTACCTTAACAGAATGTCAGAAAACTAAAGAATAATGTTATTGTTTATGAGATTCCATATGCAGCATCTCATTCATACAATAGAAATACTTGTATACAAAATAAATTGAAAGACACCATCTGTAACTTCATTTTATATAAAAATATTCTGATAAATTAATTAACTTAATTATAATTCTATCAATTTATAAAAGAGAAGGAAAAATATCTGAAAACAAAAATTTCCTTTTTATTTTCCTGCTTTCATTTTGTCCTGCCTCATTAATATCATTCGCTTGTGTATTAAAGTTCAACTGATATCTGATAACTTACACTTTATATGTACACATGTAAAATATCATTAATTTATTTTCATTAGCATCCCAGTTACATAGTTAATATATTGGTAACCAAGAGTAAATATTCATTCAAATGTGAATGATACCTATTTTGTCTTCTTTTTCAAAGAATCTCTGATTGATTCGAGTGATAATGAAGAAGAAAAAGAAGAAGAAAACAAAGAGAAAAAAAAACAGTCAGCTCTCATTGAAAACAAAAAAAAAAAAAAAACCAAAATGCCCACTTCAGTTCACTTCATTTGTCTTTCTATAATATGCGCTTTATCTCGATTGAAAATGAAAACATCGGAAGTATACACTGGTTTGTTGAATATCGAGTCAAAGAGTAAAAAGAAATACTTTATATAGAGAATAAAATCAAAGGGATATTATTGCGTTCTATATAGAATTCAATTGACTTAAAAATTTCGCAGTATTATCAATTAATAAACTTGCATCAAGCCAATAGTTTGTAAAGTAGCACATTTTCCTTTAACACTTTGAGTTATTTTAAAATTTTTAACAAAATGGAAATGTTCTATTTGCATTCTCTTAAAATTATATTTCATACTATTATTGCTTGTATTATATTTCCGATGAGAACTGCAACAGTTGACAGAATAAATCTTTGCCTAAGATCATGCTGATTCTGTGGGAAAACGAAAGAGACTTCGATTTACCCTTTAAAAATGGGTGGGAATGTTAATCGACATTAGAACGGAGTCCCTGAGACACTGAAAGAAAAATGATAATCTCGATGAAGCGCTTCAAGTGTAATAATTGAGCGAGGAGCACAATAAATCCGCTAGTGGGGTCACATTGACAAAACAAGAAATGAATAACAAAATAAAAAATGGGCTTCTCATTTAAATTCATTAGGTGAGAAGCCCAAAACTTATTCTTAAGAGTCTAGAGGTAAACAGACCCAAGTACGATAGACAGCAGAATAGGCAGAGTGAACCTAAAAAGTAAATTTTTTTCAAAATCTTATTTGAAATACTCTTAAAAAACGCTAATAAAATTAAGTAACCATGAAAAAGGTGTAAGTAAAAAAATATTAAAAGAATTTGATCAATGCAATGAATAACAAGAATCAACTTTAACATTTTATCCTACTTAAAATATCTTCAGTATTTTTGTATATATAATGTGAGAGATTTTTATCGCAGAACATTGGAAAAGCATTTTTAATCTATAAAAGTTTTTGCATTTAAGTAGGACATCTTATATTAAAATTTTATTAATAGCAGCAAAGTTGGTTAGCAATGCAGAAAAAACGATTCTTCTTCAAATTTTGAAGTACGTATTTTTAGTAACATATGAAACAAACGTAACTTAATTCATAACTTTTGCTAGAAGATGCATTTTTATTATATTTAGCACAGTTTCGTTCTATGGAATGTAGAGTTATAATTATATAATGTAGAAATCAGAATGTGAAGTGCTAGTTTTGTAAATTTAAAATTTTAACACGTTATCCGTACTATTTTCGGACAATTCCCCTATAACTTAAAATAAAATTCAAATACTTTGATATTTTATAAGTGATTTGTGCCATATTTTGTGGTAACTGTAATTCTGTAAGCTCCTAATATTTACATAATAATTATAAACATAAATTTTAAAACTACCACAAAACCCATACCTTAAATGGAAAACCGAATTTTAGAAAATATTTTCGATCATATTCTGTTTGTTTATTTTAAATTTAAAATTGTTCAAATTTTCATGAATTTCCCAAATTTATTCACTTTATTAGTTAAATTTATTCAATTAATGCCAACACATTTATATACAAAAATATTTCAAGTTCATTATAGTGCATAGTTATTCCTTCTATTTACCTATTGAATAAGAATTTTCAATTACTTGTCAATTACGATGTGTTTTCTGAATGTTTTTTCTTCTAAAATATTAAAATCTATACACAAAACACAAAAATTCAATTTCCGCCCACACATTTTTTTTTTTTTGAATTATGAAATCCCAGAAAACTAATATTGAAATTTAAAAAAAGAAATAGAAGGAACAAAATCAAAAGTAGAAGGTGTAAAAATAGAAAATTAATAGAGAAACTTTGCATTTTGTCTTTCAAAATCGTGTAAAACTAACAGTATTGATGTTCAGTTTATAATTTGTCAGCAGTGTTGCCGCACTTTACAGAGAATTTCAATTAAGGCCTCTATGTATTGCCTTCTCATAGTACTCGTATCCGACAAAGGCGAATTTTAACAAACGAAAATTGAATTGAAAATTCTGATTATCTTCTCAACATTATTGAGAATATATTGATAACTTTGAAGTTTCCAGTAACTCATTACCATAATCTTACTATAGAAACCCATTTATCATTAATTTTTTCTAGAAATATTTTTAAATTTTTTAAAAAACTTAAATTTAATTTTCATTTCAATAACTCTTTCTCTATATAATAGTATACAATGTAATTGTCAAGTTTAATATATCCTTATTGAAAAATTATATTATATAGCATATAAGTAATAAGGATAAAAAAATAATAAAGTCCGATCACAATACAGTGATAGAGAGCACGATTAAGTAAGATAACAAAATAAAATTCATAGAATCTTGTAAAACTATTTTGCAAAGGCATATAGTAGGTATGTATAAATGTTCGCTATATAAGGACACAAAATTCTTATCGAATAAAATACACAATACAAAGTAATTTTAAATTAACATCCTATATTTTTAATAAATATGTTAACTATTATAGAGAAGGACAAAACTACAACATAATATTCAAACACTAAAAATAATACACGAAACGTTTTAAAAATTTATAATGAAGAGTCATTCTCTAAGAGCAGAAAATTTACATAAAAAATTGTATCCTTACACAAAAAACAAAAAAGAATGTAAAATATTTTGTATATGTAAAATATATTTTAAATGATAGTAAAAATAAAAGTATAAGAAGCATTAAAAAAAATTCCTAAAAACAAAAATTCATTGTGTAAAAAGAAAATGAGGAAATTAACAGGAAAACGTCTGAAGATCCTTATATTAAGATAAATATTTTTAGTTCTTCATCAATATAAGTACACCTGGTACTCTGATTCAAGTAATATCATTTATAATGCCATCCAGATACTGAATAAACTGTTCGTTATTAAACGCCCAAAAGTATGCAATTTTTGAATTTTTGCTAAAACAGGTTCTCCTTTAATTTGATTGCAATTTATTTAAAAAAAAATTAAATTTGAGCTATAATTTTGCAATGAAATTCTTTAACAAATAAATATTGACATATATATTAATAATATATTTAAGTATTTTTACTACTGCAGGCAACTGCAGGCAACTATTCGGAATGGTAATCCAGTTACCACTCATTCTTAAATAGTATAATCTTGTATAATCTTGTCTTTAAGTAGAATTAAGTTAAGTCATATTTTGAGCATTAAATTTTCGTGAGTCTTTAAATTTTCAAAATAAAGGTGCGAGATGCTCCTTTTATTAAATCAATGGATATTCAACCCAATTTAAACCAATTATTTGAAATGGTGTCCCAGTTTATTGCACAATAGTACGTTACAAGGACAAAATTTCTCCCATTATCCTTTAATTGAATAGAATAACGTTATTATTACCTTTTCTTGCATCATTTTCTTGTTCTTTTTGTTTTTAAAAATTTTCTATTTTCTTTTAATTTTTTTTTAACTTCAACAAATGTAAAGTGCATGTTTAATTAAAAATATAAGGAACAGAAAAAATAAAACGTAAATGTTTTTTTTTCTTCATCGTCTTAAAAGTGCCAATGAATTTTAAATAATAAAGAACTTATAAAATAAAACAAAGCATGAACACAAAACAAATATCCTCTAAAGGATAGTGGAATGAAAAAAAAAAAATTTACCACGTTTCAAAATGAAAATTTACCACGTTGAAAAGGAAAAGAGCGAAAAGTGAAGAAAATGAGTTTTTCTATTGTCAATTCTCTCTTTGTTTCATTGTTTTTTTTTTTTTTGTTTTTTTTTAATTTAAATAAAGTGATAAAGATTGTATAAAATGATGTTAATATTAACATTTATTATTAAATCTTAATTTTCAACTTAAAATTGGTATTTAAGATTTTCACTTAAATGAGAAAAAAATAAAAGTCTTGTTGCGTAGCATATTTGGAATTTAAAATTAAATGTAGATAGAAGAGAAAATTGAAAATATTTTCCAATGAATACCAAAAGATTTTTTACTCTATGGGAAAATTAAATTTATAAATCTAAAGTTTTCAAGGTTAAATTTATAAGTTTGTACAGTTAATATTAAAAATGTAGATGTTAGAAAATCCAGAAGCTGTTTAATAAAAAATTAAACAAAATTGTACGAAATAACGCAGTGCAATAAGCACACGAACATAAAGGTAAAAACCTTAAAATGTAAATATTTTTCTCCCTCTGGCAAGCTTTTCATTTGTTAAATACTCCAGCAATTTAAAATTAAATATATTTTATATCTTCAAATCTCACGAAATTTAACTCATTTTGAACTAAATTAAAAAATTGCATACTTTTAGGGATATTTTTTTTATTTATCAATTCACAAAACCATTTTTATAAAAACAAACAAAAAATTCACAACAGAAAAAAATTTTTTTTTTTGTTTCTTTCTCCCTTTCTTCACTTCACTTCATTTTGAATATTTAACAAAAAAAAAAAAAGACAAAAAGAATAAATTAAAAATAAAAAAAAAAATATTTATTCCATATTTTATTAATTTTTATTTACAAATAAATAAAATATTTAAATGTGGTTACAAACCAAGCATAAAATATTATTGAAAACAAAGAAATAAATTTCGAAAAAATTTTTTAACAAAAGCATAATACAAAATGGTAAAAAAAAATAATAGAAAATAAACCAGAAGCGACAATAAGCTGTCGAGTTTAAAGCACAAAAATTGTTATGAAAAGTGAAAAATTAATAAAAAACAAAAAGAAAAAGAAAAGTGAATAATATGCAAATAAAATAAAAAAAAATTCACAGAATAACATAAAAACGCCATCATCACACTACATACAAAAAAAAAAAATTTCCACGAAAAAAAAATCATTTTGGAAAAATGTTTTAAACATTATAAAATTAAACTAAAAATGGAAGAAAAGCGGAACAATATGGAAAATATTTACAAATAGAAAATTATACACACAATGAGAAAATGTAAAATTAAAAAATAAAATTTTAAAATTGAAATATAATAATGAATATGTATGTATGTATGTATATTCATTAAGGTTTAAAAACAAAACAAAAAAAAATTAAAAAATGTTAAAATATTTTACAAAAAAAGCCATCATTATTTTTTTTGCTCTTCCCAAGGACAATCCATTATTTGTGATAAAATGACAAGACTTCGAAGATTAAAATCTCAATTAAAATTCCGTTCCTCAAATTTCTATTTAACAAAATTATAGGTCTGTACGGTCTTTAATTTAAAATACACATTTTTTATTGCAAAAATGTAATTTTGTATTTGCATTTAAGTGGAAATTTACAATAGCGTTTGAAATTTAAGTGAAGTGTATTAGATTTAATTCAATATACCTTAAATAAAATGTGGTAGTTTCAGAGTGAATTCATTTATATATTATAAAGTCTATTATGAATAATCTAAATTAAATTGTTAAACTAATACTGTTCACTAAGCAATTTGATGACTAAACAAATTCTAATAAAAATTTTACTTGTGCTACCCACCCGCTTCCCTTTATACACGAACGAGGTTTTTTCCTAAAATACTCCAAAGATCCAACCCCGAGAGCTTTAATATCAGTTCAAGATCACCCTGTGTCTCTGAATCTTAACTTTTTTTAATATTCCCAAATATTGAACATACTTTTTACTATATAACAATTTACATTACAGTTTTAATGATTGACCGAAACTTATAAATTTTTTGCTGTAGCATTCATTATGTAAATTTTCGCTCATAATATAATTAAGGAATAAGGAATTTTAACATCAAATAATATTCCTCTTAATTTCAGCAACATTGTAATGTATGAAAACGGAAAAAGGTACAATGGCCACAATATTCTATTATAAGAAAAAGCTGAAGCACGTCAGTACATTCTTTACTCCTTCAACTGCATATTACCATTATTTTACTATTTTGTTATAATAATTATTATAATGTAGCTATTATTGTATTGTCTGAAATGAATCCGATTTAATTAATAATATTTCACCAATATCATATTATATTAGTTAGAAGATCCAGTTTTGGACACTCAAATTATTAATGTGAAAAGTGATATTTTTATATGGCCCAGATGTATCTGTTACAATGTTACAATACTCGTAATTAGTGGAAAATTACTTTATTAATAAAAAATTTATATTTTCCCGCATATTTAAATTTATGTCCTTTTTTTCTACTTACCATATTTATGATTGGATGTATATCCTTTGAAGTGAACTTTTTTTTTGTTATTGTATTATGTAAATGAATATTTGCACAAATGACATATGTACATAATATGTGTGTATCAACCAATTGTATCATGAATTACATTGCAATTTATTGACGTTTTTCAACTAAAATGTGTTACATAATATCAAAAAAACATGAAAAATGAAGTTACATAATACTGAAAAAAAAAGTTTTTTAATTTAATTGCAAATTATTTCAACTATAATAAATTTCTATTCAATTTTCTGTTTTTGTTTAAATTTTTATTTTTAAAGTGTTTCTCTTTTATATTTTATTAAAAATTTATTAACAATATTATTTTTTATTTTATAATGAATTTATTCAATTGAAAATAATATTCTGAATTTCTCTATTTAAAAATATAAGTTAAACTCAACTAAAACTCATTAAACAGCGTCTTATAATGAAAATCTGATATAAAACATTACGAATTAATACCTAACACTTACCTCATCTAGTGGCACCCATAAAATTTCTTCCACACCTAACATCAAGTTTCATGTTATATATAAAATATTTTAAATAATTCAAAACTTATTACTGTCCAAATGTTTTCTAAAGATCTATTATATTGTCCGCTCTTAATAATTTGCAACATTAGGATTCTCTCCTTATTCTTTCTCTGAAATAAAATATCACCAATCAATAAAATGCTGCTTTTATTGAAATGAGAAAACAAAAAATGAGCAAAGAATTATTTACTTAAGAAGAGCATCAACTGAATTTACATACTATTACGACAATAACAAAAAATAGTGTTGTACAAGGTAATGGCAACAGTAGTTTAAATCCCTTACACATTATTTCTCCTTCGTTTTTCACTAATATTTACAAAATTTCTCACAACATTAATTTATTTATATCAAATACTTTTAAAATACTATGTGATGGCGCTACTGTCTGCCTCGTATTACTGTCATATTTAATATGTATCAATAATATCTCATACATTATTAAAATTTTATCGTATAATGAGCTTAAATTTCAATTATAATGTTATACAAAAAACATAATTATAATTTGAAAATATTTTGCTAATCTAATACAATAATAATAACAAAATAAAAAAATTTCGGCAATTTTATACAACATTTAAGGATTTTTTATTCTAAGTGACGTGAAATTAGAGAATAGGACGAGTTCTAAATGTATAATATAGCAAACAGCTGAAGTGCGAAATATTTTTTTCAAATTAATTATTATTACTATTATGATTACTTTTATGATTATGCTATGATCATGATTCCACTATTATAATTTATGATTACTTTTGTTCTCTATAATATTACGCGATTTTCTACTCCCTACTACTTTAAAATTCCACAAAATTATGAATTTTTCATATTGGTGGTTAATTTTTTATTTATTTTTTGCTCCTTTTTTTGTTGGTTATTCGGTGGTCGCATCAAATAAAAATTTTTTTTTTGTAACGCATTAGGTAAATAATTGTGGATTTACTGATGGTTTTGTTATCAAAAATCTTTTTGTTTTTTTCCTTATTTCTATTTTTTTTTACGTACAAACGCTACAATTTCCAATTTGCTGTTCAGTAATTTGTTGTTCTGTTTTTTGTTTTCAACATTGTTCCTATACTTGTATTATTTTTTGTATACTATAAAAATTTGGTTTAGCGGTTAGTCAAAAATTTACTCATATTTATGGTTTTATTCTCAGTTGTATATGCGATTTGAGATTTAAAAATTTTATTACACTATACTTGCTTTGATTTAAATTAAATGTGATTCAGAATGAGCACATTGTATAACAATAAAAATAAAAATCTTCATTCATCTTATTTTATCACTATGGGAAAAAAAACTACAAATAAAACAAAAATTTGAATATTTTGTTTATTGTTTTTAAATTGAAAATTTGATGTAAATTAAAAAATTTTCCAGACCAATGCAATAAATTTCAATATAATTAGTGAGATTTTCTTTAATATTTAATATTTTATACATAAATTATGTTGCAATAGATACATATATTGTACTAAATCATTCAGTATATAACAATAAATTGTATGAGTTGAATGTGAAACAAAAAGAGAAATTTACTCACCTGCCCTAAATGGTGTGACTCAATCACAATAGAATAGTTTATTATTGTTTTTTGTGTGCTAGTAATTAATGTACTAGACTTATTAACAATCATATATTGTGGTTTACATTTCAATGAGTACTTCAATAAATATGAAATAACGATAAATAGATTTTGTGAGAAATAAATATTAATTAACTACTCTCCAATGCGTAATACAGTACTGATAATACAAATGAAATATCGAATATTACAATTTAGTCTAGGCAACTGATTTTCTTTAGAAAAATTTGCCTACAAAAAAATTAATAATAAATTAAATTTTTAATAAAATTTCTCAGTCGGCGGCAATCCATAATAGAATGATGCTTGCATTAATATTAAACTTTGGTATTATGATTCTATTATTTTAAATAATAAATTATTTATTACATAAAAAAAAATAGAATTATTAATAAAATCATTTGATTTGTATTTTATATGGGAAAAACAAATCATAATAAAAAATGGCATGCAATTTATTTATTGTATAAAATTATTTATTTCTTTTCCCTTTTAAAATAATAATATGGTTAAATTAATTAATAATATAACAATTAAATATTTTATTATTATTTTTGTTTTTATTTATATAATAAAATATTTCAAATTAATTGAGATCCAAATGCCATTAATTTACAAAAATATGTGGGTTTGAATTTTAACCAAAATTCACTGGTATTTTTAATAATTTTTGTTTTTAAAATTCAGTAAATTAGTTACAAATATAAATCTGAAATTTGATTAAAGATAAACTGGAGCAAGCTACAGTTGTGTGTTATAAGGCGTAAACCAATCTTCAAATGGAACAGAACAGCATTTTCGAGCATACATTATTAAGGACTATGTTAAATTTTTACTAAATTTTGTTTAATTTTTTATCAAAATTTAAGGTAATTTATAATTTATTCCATACATATGTGTAAAAAACAAGTTAAGCATACGAAACATATTCCAAAATAATGGAATAAAAGAGAAAAGGTTATCAAGGATATTGAAATAAAAAATATTTATTTAAATTTACAACTTTATACAGTATATAAGAAGGAGATACAGTACGTGCTGTACAGTAGCAATATAAAAAGAAGGAAGAGCAATAATTTCATAGAAGCAATGTAGAGGCTCTCGATGACATTTGTCAAATTTTGCAAGACGTAAATATTCGAATATTCATATCTGGGCGAATGAACCGCAAATTTTACATTTCAAACCAAAAATACAAAAATTTAGAATGCACATCATCGAAATTCATTTTGAATTTTATGTTCTTTAACCATCTTCACTAGCAAAAACTTTAATATTGCTTATTAATTTAAGAGACAATCGACAGATTTACTAATGAAGCTCAAAGCTCTTAGTATTGTATGAAGATTTATGTTTAAATTCATTGCTTACTTTATTTTTAAGTATAATGATGCTGAAATGATTATTTCAACATCAAGGAAGAACGATACGTTACTCTACATTCAGTATTAAATGTCTATTTTCGTGGCTCTAAAAATTTTATTTTTAATGTATTGGTGATGCGATGTATTGGGAAAAATAATATGTTTCTCTTTCTCCTTTTTCAATTTTTTGATTTATGTGATTAATTCATAGTGAAAGGGTTCAGAAAGATTGACGTTGGCCTTGACTTCTTTGATATTTATACAATATTTTCCTATAATTTATTTCGTTTTCTCCTTATCGTTTATTAGTATTTAGAAAACGTATTAAAAAAAATAAAATCGTTATGGATTACTTTTACTCTAAAAATAGAATTTTAAAATATTTGAATCGATAGTTGGAAAATTTATTCTATTTTCAAAATAAGATCGATAACACTTCAGCAGATTGAAAAGAAAGCAAAAATAATCTTAAGAAGAAAAAATAAGTTTTACTGTTTAAAAATCCGATATTCGATATTCCGAGTAATTACAATTTAAGGATATTTTCAACTAAAGTGAAAAGGAATATGTGATTGCCCTCTTTAGTTACTCGAATCTCATTTAAAGTTGAAAAGAACATGTTTTTTTTTCTAAATATTTGCAGGATTTGAATTTTAAAAATTTCTGAAATTCGCATGAATTTTATAACATTTAAACACAACGCCTACTCGTATATAGAGCTTCATCATCCTAAGATCATTTCCCTCAAAATTTATTTCTTTGTCAAAACCATTTGAGTTTTAAGTTAAACGCAAGAATTACTTAAAATATTTTTGTTCTAGACAGGCGATAACTTATTTTCATGTGGATATCCTAAAAGTAGGCAATTTTTTCCAATGTATAAACATAAAACAAATGTTTCAAAAATTCAAAACACTTTAAAATTTCGAAATGAATAAAAGAAAAATTCGTTTTTATTTTCGAAATAAAATCTTATTTCGAATTTTCTTTTGAAAAAGAAACAATTAATCATCAATTTATTTTAAGTGTGTGTGTCTGATCGTTCTTCCTTCCGAAATTCTTCAATTTTACTTCATTTTTATATTCATTTGGGCATCTGGCATCAATTTAATATACGAAATTCAATTCAAGAAAATTCGAAATAAATTCAAAATTTTTTTTTTTTATTTTTGTTTTTGTACTAGAAATTTTTTATTAAACAAAACTTTTTCATTATTATATAAATTTATGTAATTTTATAAACACATGTACGCACACATAAAATTTATATCGGATAGGTAAACCTTAAAAACCAGAAAAAGTTTAAAAGTCTCCCTCTCTTTTTCTCTCTCTCTCTCTCATTCATTCTTTTGAAAAACAATTAATTTAAACTCTATGGTTTATTTTGTTATTGAATGGCGGAGTTTTCTCTAAACTTTCTTAAATTTTTCCATCTTTCTTTTTTTCAAAAATAAAAAGTAGAAAAAAAGAAACTGAAAGCAGATTCTAAGGGAAAACTTTAAAATTAAAATTCTGTCGGATGCAACCAAGAAATTACGGAAATTTTTTTATTCTATTCTATGTACTTTATTATTTTTTTTATATAACAATTTAAAAGTTAAATATAATAAAGAGTTACAAGAATTGAGTTTTCGCTTATAAAATTAAAAAAATTTTAAAAACACAGAATTCAAAAAAACTTTGGAATTGTCACCAGAATGTATTTTTTAAGTAAAATTGCATAATAATGAGCGAAACTATTTCGTAAATTCGCTTCTTTATAGAAAAATTTTGTGAGAGTAAAATTTAAAGAGAATGTTTTGGTTTTTCTGGGAATCTGCTACGTTTTTCTTTATTGTACCGGTACTCTTATCAAAATGACTGTAAATTTTCTAAATTCAAAAACCCATTAGAAAATTTCTCACATTTAAGTACGTAGTATTCTAAAAGAGGTAAATGATTTGGCAAAATTCTCATGAAATGTAATATTTCAGCAATATATGAAGAGATGGAAGAGTGGAAATATTCACAAAACACCGACAATTTTAATCCCATAATTGTGCAGAACCATATACTAAATAATATTTTGTTTTCCTCATTTATTTTCAATATTTTTTTAATCCATTTTTTCTCTAAGTAAAATTTTTTAATTTTTGTGTCCTGCCGAACAAACCGATTGAAAATTTTTCTTTTTTTGTTTTTTTTTTTATTAGACCGCATCATTAAATTTTCTAGAAATTAATTTCATTCCAACATAATATTATAAAACACCCGCAAAATATATAGGACTCCTTATAATAAATAATAAAGGATAAAATAAAAATTAAGATAGAATAAAATATTAAATAAGAAAAAAAATAATAAGGAATATATAAGAAGGAAAAGGATACATCATGTATTTTATCATGGTTAATAAAGTCAGCTGATATAAAATTAAAGATTTATGAATTTCCTATCTTCTTTGTATTATAAAAAAAATATGTGCTAATAAAATTGGTGAATATTTTAAATTTTAAACAAAAAAAAAATTTCCAATTTTTAAAAATAATATTGGTTTAATGTTACAAAAGGATAGAAAATTTTTAATCAACTGCAGTTAATTAAAATAAAATTTAGAACAAAAATTTTAAAGAACATTGTGAGATTGGGAATGTGGGACTTTGAAATGAAGAGAAGAGTGTATTCAACTATACTACAAAATACGAACTGAAATTTTTTATTTTTAGAAACATTACAAAACTTTATAAGCTTCACCGAACTCTCAAAAACCAATGAATCTTATTCTGAAAATTTCCTTACTTAAATTTTTTAATATTAAAATACATTTTACCTATGACTTCCCGGCGCACTCTTTAATACTTAAAAATATGCTCATGGATTCAGATTATTCACAAGACTGTAAGAATTTAACATGGACCCTAATTTAAATAATCAAATAAATAAGAATTTGTCATCTGAATTGCCACATCAAGCAGATTTTTTTATTCGATAGCCATTTATCCTACAACGTTAAGTTTTAAACTCGATTTATTTAAACAAAAATTTATTATTCAATAAAATATTTTAATATGACGACAACCACTTTACATTTGAGTTATAAAATTTTTAAAATAAGTGCTTTTTATGAAGTCAAAAATAACTCCAATAAAAGAAAAGGGGAACGTTTTATGCACATCTTATTGAATTTTCTGTTTTAGTTTTATGAACTATAGTAAAAAAAAAAATGTTATGACCGTCCATCAACAAAAAAACATTAAATTTAAATGAAAGCGAATAAAAAATGCAAAAATCAAATTAACAAACCATTTGGGTATCCACTGGATTAGGGTTTTAACCATTTTAAAAACAATCACTTGAACTCCATATGAGGCACTAAATTTAGTTTTCATTTTAAGGACTATCCTACTGTACTTATTATCAAAAAAATTTTTATTGTCAAATCTATTTGAATTGGCTATAATTCAAAATATAATTCGCTAAAATTCGCTATAAGGATATTCTTTCACTATCCTACTGTACTTATTATCAAAAAAATTTTTATTGTCAAATCTATTTGAATTCGCTATAATTCAAAATATAATTCGATAAAATTCGCTATAAGGATATTCTTTCACTATCCTACTGTACTTATTATCAAAAAAATTTTTATTGTCAAATCTATTTGAATTCTATGATGGTTATTATTGAAAGAATTTGATATTCTTTCAATAATAACCATCAGATTCGTGTATAAATTTCTAAATTTCATATTACAATTTTTGTGTGCAAAGACATCACAAATCGAAAATATAATTTGTAACACCAAAATAATTAGAAAATAAATTCTATTTTACATATTTTATTAGCGATGATCATAAATTTTTATACGACCATGAATATTTTCATTGTTTTGTTTCTGATGATAAAGCAAACCTAATAATAAACATCGAAAATACGTAAATAAAACATAGGATAATGATTAGAATTTTTGCTAGCTTAGCCATTTCAAAAAAAAATTTATTTTACCATACCTTAGTTAATTTGGTTTTTGAATCCAGAGTCGGGTTTCAAAATTTTTATATTAATGAAACTGGATAATAGTTTTGATACAAATTTTGTAACTTAAGCTTTCGTAATTTTGAAATCTTGAGTGCAGTTAGTTGATTTTTAAGTCCTCGTGGGTCTTTATTTTATTTTATTATACCAGCGCCTACCATACAAGAGAAAAGATTTTCCAAAACAGGACACTTCAAAAATCAAAAAGAAAACTCATCTATGCATGTACAAAAGTTCTTTACGAATTAATACCCCTGCTCTCTATCCATCTCAATCAAATTTGTATTTGAGACGGTCAATTATACATATATAAGACAAGTAATCGACTGTCTACTGGTCTTCCTTTTCGATTAGTCAAAATTAATAACATCCTTCAAGCATGGTACAGGTATTCTAATTAAAAATCTGGCAATATCTTATAAAAAATATATGATGAATTAATGGCTGTCTATTCAGTGTTTTCGTTCCGTTTTAACCTTCTAGGTTTGCCTAGAAATTCTTCACTTAACCGACCCTGAAAGAATTTCATAAAAATTAATGTATTGCTATAGAAAATATATATTACAATATAACAGTTATTTCTTTCCGAAATGACGCGCAACAATATTTTTATATTGTTTGATTTATGACGATATTTGTTGCTTACTTACATCTACACATTAACACGTACCTATATACTTGCATTACTTTTTATTAAAAAATTGGAATTTTCATTATTGTTTTCATATAGTTGCCATTCTCACCACCATCATCGTTATTCTCGTCTATTCAATGAATTTTCATCCTTAAAATCTATTAAATCATCACTCGGGAACACACATATATACACATAAGTATATACAAACATTTATGTGTATGTATTCAGCACTAAACCGCTAACAAAATACAAAAGAAATTCTTTACCTAACGGTTTAAAAGCAATGAAAAACAGGCAAAATAATAAGAGCAGAAAAACAAAACAACAACAAAAAATAATAAATAAACAAATAAAAAAACAGTTATTTTACCATTTATTTTTTGTTTTTCTTCTACTTCTAATTTAATAGGATCTGCAACGCCCAACATGATTCGCCTATAATATATATATAAATATATATATGTATATATAAAATAATTCTCCTTTGGGACAATAAAAATTGGTTAATCCTCGTATCATGCAAGATTTAATTTTTATGATGATAGGCTATGATGGCTGCGGTGCGAACAAAAAATAACAAATACGAGTAGCAGAAATAATAGAAGAAAAACGCTAAAATTAAAGCGCTGGTTTTATATTTTTTTAAATTATAATATCATCTAGCCATCATTATTATTACGGGATAGGAGAGCTAGAATATATATAGAAGATTTGTTTGGTTTTGCATATAATATACAGCATAGGTGATATTAAAATTATTGTTAGGCATTAAAATTTAGGGTGTGGAACATGGTCTATAAAATTATTTTGTTTTTTTCATTTTGTTTTCTCCGGTTTGATTGTGTTTTTAATATAACCATACTTGTGTTTTTTTCTGTCTGCTCCTTAATAAAATATATTGTACAAAAAATAAGTTATTTACGATATTATTAATGAAAAATATTTTAATATAAAAATTACTCCTAACGTTATGCAATTTTTTATGGTTTTAGATTTTAAACGTTCATTCACTACTTTTTATTGGAAATTTTGCAAAGCCTAAGTCAAAATTATTACAGAAAATGTGAAATTGTGTGATGTTTGCTAATTTTAAATAGCAGCGTATTAAATTGATGCAGAATTCCGCTTTAAGTTAGTATTAATATTTTTAATAATGGAACTATAGATCGAAATTTGAGACAGGCAGATTAGTCGTTGAATGATTTATATTGCTGAATTCCAAGACATTATATGCAATATATGTTCGCCTAATGATATGCAATATTTTTAAAAATATATTTTCCTGTTTATTTTAGCAAATTAATGCTAAAATAATATTAATTTATAAAAAATTATTTATAAAAAATTATGTAATTAAAATTACTGAAGAATTCTATAGTTACTTTAATATTGAACTTTTAACCAAACTTACCATTACAAATTTTAATAAAATAGCCTCTTGTATACTGTAAATATTATTTTTATTTTGCATTAAGGACACGCAGTTTTATTCAAGTTACTGTAAATAATTTTTAAAAAATGAGAAATCAATATTGTCATATGCGTTGTAAAAGTTTATAGATTCTACTTTTTTTTGCAGTTAAAATTGAATTGCTAATAAATTTCGTATAGCTGCGCTCTTTTTTTAGATTTATGAATGAAATAAAATTCTATTTTATTAGGATGCTAAAAAAAAAAACAAAAAAACCGAAATTTTTCTTAATTTATAATCTTTACAATATTCAAGGATAATAGAATCAATTTTTTGCTATCTTTTGAAATTTAGTTGTTTTTTTTTCTATCTTCTTAAATTTAATGCAGAGAAAATTTAACAAAAATTTTAACTTGAATTTTGTGTTTAATATTATTTCAATGTGTGTATTGCTTTAGAGGACAAATGCAAAGGTTAAATGCAACAATGATTCTCTATGTGCAATCGTTAATCAAATTCTATTAATTTTGCAATACAAATATTCTGACACGATTTGTCCTTCCGAATTAGGATATTCCAATAAATGTTGATTCCCATACGCGATCCCAATAACAGTCTTGAATTCGTTCCAACATCGAATTGCTTAGAAAATTGAGTATTTACAAATTAATAACAATTTGGCAGATTAAAATTTTTTTAAATTTTGCTATTTTTAGGAAAAAATTGTCTAATACCGTTTCTAATTACTTTTTTGTTAATTAATAAAATTATTATTGAATTTCTTTCTTTGACCAAAATATTAGTTAAACTCTCTAATCTCTTTTCTGATAAAACTGGACTGAAAAAAATTTTGCTGAATATTTTATAATATTCGACTATATTGAATTCATTATTAATGCGGATATTGTTTTAAAAAATCTCTGCTGTTGTATTCTAGGGGACAATCTTGCAAGAGAAAGTGTTCGGGAACATCATAATTCAGTTTAGTTCCAAAAGAATGTCGGAATCTACCAGAATTCAGAGTATATTGGAATAATTATGCAATGTTTTGTAGTAAAGTGTTAAAGGATTTTTAATTAATTTTCATATGTTGATTTGAGGCAATACGTTCTGGAATCCAAAAATTATATAAAATAAAATTCAAAATTGAATTCGAGTCCGAATTAAAACTGATAAAAATAAATTTTAATATAATTACATAAGTAGTTAAATCACCCTTTAATTTATTTTGTGCATATGTCGTATAAAATACGGTCATGTACTATAATAATGTGAACAAACTAATGGAAGCCATAAGTGAAAAATACGTACAAGTACGTGTGAATTAAATATTATTATAAGCTGTGAGAAAAAAAAATTCATTTAGAATTTCAAAATTAAATTTATTGGAAAGAATTTTCAATTATAATTTTTTTTTTTTTCGAATTTAATACGTGCATAATTAGGTTGATAATTTTATTACCATTCAATTTACTGTTAATTGAAAAATTGTAATTTTTTTTTTTGTTTTTTGAATTTTTCCCACTTTTATTATTTTTGTAAACTTTAAATGAATTTTAATATTGCAAACGAAAAATATTATGGGTAAATTAAAATTACTATTGAAATTTTAAATTCAGTTTGAATAAAAAATTTTTAACTACATTAAAGGCACTAGCGACATTGTCTTTCACAAAAAAAACAAAAATTCGGAATTATTTTCAACTATAACTTCATCACCTGCTTAAATTATAAAAACTATATGGCTGACTATAATGACAAACTTTACGAATACAAAATTTTTTATATAAATAATTCAGTTAGTATACCAGTTTTGGCATAGTTAAATTATATGCGTGTAGTAATAATGTGCCAATTATTTAAATTTTTTCACATTAATACTCACACACACATATACAATTATGCCACATGAGTGTTATGTGGGTTATCAGAAACTTGCAATACAGTTTTAAATTTAAAAAGATGGTGTTCCATTCCAAAACATTCTCTTTCTCAATATTACAGTTGAATTCAATTAGTATGTCAATACTTATAGGTCGGGACCCACAAAACATAGGATATAACACATACGACCATAGAATATAATTGTGTTTGTAAACTGACCAGTTCATTGCATTTTAAGAGTAGTTACGATTATGCTATTATTGTTGTGTACTTTCGTGTGTCTGCACCGTCTATCTGTTCTGTTATGAAAAAATAATTTGCAATTAAGTAGTAGTCTTGGATATCCCAGATTTTGAACTGCACCGGTCTTCATTTTATATATAGGGTACATTAAATTTGTCATGCTTTTAAATTTGACAACCAATTTAACGTATGTTATACTAAAAATAAACCTACTAAGTGAGATCAAAAGGACATAAAGGAAATATAAACCTATTATTGGAAAAATAATCGGTTTTCAGCAATGTGTATCTGCAGTTTGTACCAACTTTTCTATGAACAAACTTAATCTTAATTGTTATATTTTCTTAATGTTTCAATTCATGATATCCTAATATTTCAATTTTTCTAGCAAGGACATTTTATAGTTCTATATGAACGTTATGTTAGAGTTCTCAAATAATCAGACGAAAATATGCTAATTGTTAAATTGTGAGAATGAATCGGATACGGAAGGAAACCCATATGTAAAAAATTACACATATTTTTTTTAAATATGACGATGGTGAGAGATTAATCAGAAAATTCGCTTACAAAAGAAATATGAAAATAAAATATAAAATTGCGAGAAATTTTTTTTCATTACTGTAATAACAATTTCATTAACATTACAATCTTTTTCCGTCGTTCTAACATTTCTTTTTCATTCATATTAAACACAAATTGCATATACTCGTACATATGTACAGAGAAAGTTAAATATGTAATTATATAAAATATCCTTTGAAATTATAATATTTAAAGAATATTATGTAGATATCCTTTACGCATATATTAAGATGAAAACAGATCCCAAAACGTATTATTCGGCAACTAAGTAGATGCATGGTAAAATTCACATTATGTTGACATTGTAAATGATTTTTCATAACCGAATAATTTTTAAATTTTACTTTTGGAATCCGGAATTTATTTCATAATGAATATTTGATAATGCCATATTGTCTATAAAAATTTCAGCTATTATCATTACATATAAATTGCGAATGCATTAGTGGCTGTTTTAAGATTCTATAGTAGTACCAATAAAGCACAAATAACTATTAACTGACCCAAATCTACTACAACAACAGTAAGTATGGAAGTATAGCTAAGATAGGTAATATTAAAATCAATAGGTCAGTTCTCCCTTCTGCATTTAACAGTATTTCAACAACATGAAACAAAGCATATATTATAAAATACATAATTAAGGTGCATCAGTTATAAACCACCCTCAATTCCTTTCATCTGCTCTTCTCATTTGAGATTGGGGAAAGTCCATCTACAAATTAAAAAGGACATGCTCTGATTTATAATGATGGTATAACAGTTTTTAAATTATTATACTCTTATTGACCTCTCAAAATTAACGCATCACAACGGAATAATATAAAAATTTTAAGATAAACGCTATTCATAGAATGCAATTACTTAATTGTCCTAACATTTTAACTAATATACGTATGTGAAGGCAGAGAAACAGAGTGAGAAATGCATGTTGATTCCTAAGATATAAAGAGCATATAAGCTACATACAAAAAAATTAATTCTTTTAAAAGAAAAAAAAAAGCAAATCCTCATAAAATAATTCTTTTTGGTTTCTTTCTCTTTTTCTTGCTATTGTTATGGTGGAAATAGAAAATTTCCTAAAGTTTTCCAGAAATTTTAAACTGCACAATGGTTAAATATTAAAATTATTTTTTTTTTTTTTTCCAACTCGTTTTTTTCTTTTATTCTCATTTGTACTTGTCTACTACCATTTTTGAAAAATGAGATAAGGAAACAAATTTTCATATTCATCTTTGCTCTCTTCGTTTTTCCTTATTTTTTATTTCTCTTCGTTCATACAAAACCGAACGCATTTTGGAATCGTTCTTCTCTCATAATCCTTTATCTTCTTATACAATAAATCAAATTTACAGGTTCTGAAAGTTTTTTTTAAATTTTCATTTAATTTTTTTATAATTTTTATTTTTCTCATTCAACTTATGATTTTTTTATAGGAGGAAATTTATGCATACAAAATTATATGAGGGCCATGAATGTTATGTATGGCTACTGAATGTTATACCAAATGAATAAATTAATATTTTTCATATCGAACTGTTACCATTTTTTTTCAACATTTTTCTGATAAATACTTGGAAATCTATTATTTAAACTGATCTGGGATTTAATTATTATTAATAATAATTAATACTATTGTAATTTGAAAACGATCAGGTTAATATTCAAAGTTTCGATATAGGCTGCAAGCGGTTTTAAGTTATTAGTCGCTTATTTAAAATGGCCACTGCTTCCCTACACTGCAGAGGTATTCTACAAGTATTTTTTTTAATGTTCATATATTGCCTTAAAGAAGAGGTTTTCATTTTCAATTTTTTATTTGAATAATATCATAATAGAGGCTAGAAAGGGTTAGAAGAGAGACCGTAAGAGATTTTAATAATGCTAGAGAATTAATTGTATTGGAGGTAAAATACTTTCACTAGTATTGCTGTTTCACTTAGTCAAAATCACTATGCAAGATGAGTTATTTTTAGGCCTAGGAAAGATAGAAAAATTTAACAAGTGAAGCTTTGATAACATTTCACACGTACGTGATCTGAAACATTAAATTAATTTTGCTAACATCAAACTATCTATGTGTTTCTTCAAAGCCAATTTTCGATAAAATTAACAGAAACTTTATTGAACTTGTTTTCGTTAATATTATTTGAATAAATTTCATAAAGCCCTTCTGGACACTTAAAAATTTAGATAATTCAAAACTATAAAATATTTTTTAAATACAAAAAATAAAATTTTAATTTTCTATATCCTTATATGTTAAATAAGAATCAGTCAATCTTTTGAAATCAAAATTTTCGGTTTTAATTAAAAAACCACCGGTTTTCTACTAACACATATTAAATATGTTGTGTATAAAATATCGAGAGTGTACATGGAACCCTTATTAATTGTACATAAGACGTATATATGTACATAAATATAAAATTATATAAAAACATATTCACCATATTAGTTAAGTTAATTCTCTACAATTCTACAGAGAGAAAACACAAATAAGACAACAATATTTTAGATTTAGATCAAAGAAAATTTCAATACTTTCTCGTTATTTAATTGTGTGAGGATATTCACATAGTTTTATTGGAAATCTAAAGTAGCTCAAGGTAATAAAATTTACCACTTTTATAATCTAGTAAAAAATTAAACAACAATATTATTTTAATTAGAAAAATTTTCACTCAATATTCAAGAGGTTATATAGGAATATTTCACTACATGTTACAATGTATTGTATTCAATTCTAGCATGCTAATATACTTCAGAGACTTTAAGAAATAAGAACGGAACAAAATTAACAAGCAAAAATTTTATGTTTTATCATATTATCATTTTCTATATTTAAGCATTATTTTAACCTCTAGCTTCTTTTAAAATAATTCTTTGTTAAATTAAAATTATTTGAAACAAATTAAATTTTACAAAGCAAACATCATTGAAATTTTAAACATCATTGAATTGACAGGAAACTGCATCAAACTGTGATCATACAAAAATTATATACCATTAATAAAATGTTGCATATATTTTGGATCAATCGAATTTTATTAGCTGACTTATCTTTGAAATAACATCTAAATTTATAAAATTTATTTCATAAATTTTACATTTGCATACTTATAATAATATTATCTGAAACATAATATTATAGCCTAAAATTATGCAATTTTTTATATTAAAATTTTCTTTGAAATTGGAAAAATTTAAAACATCATTACAATAATTATAGTAGCTGTACAATATAACAGTACAGTAATTAAAATATTTTAACAGTTTCTAATTTTTTAAAGATAAGTAATTCATTGATTAATTGAAAGCCATCCAGGGTCCTATTGCAGCCTATCTTTTAAAAATTTAAAAAGTAAAACCAAAAGCAAAAGTGGTTTGTGCAGTCGAATTCAGATTTTTTTATAAGCAAATAAAAATCTACACCTGAAGACAATAGAGCCTAATTATAATTAATATTCTTCATAAAATTTCCACCAAACCGCCGGATACTACACTTTTAGAATATTATTAAGAAATGTCAATCACCGAAACCCATTGAAATGGATTAAAATTTTAATATCAACAATTTTTTGTTATTTCGGTAAAATTATAACAAAAGAAAATCTAATAATATTATGTTATGAAGTCAAATTAATTTTTAGTCTAAATGCATACAAATATAATATAAATATTGGACATAAAGTTCAAAGTGTTAAAATATTCTTATTCAAGGGAGGTATACGAAAAAATTTCTACAAACTAAGCAAGAAACTTTTAAATTTTACCTTTATCTTAAATATTATTTTTATCTCTAATATTAAAGATGGCACCCCTGCACCAATTTTAAAACAAGATATTGTTAAAACACGATAAAAAATTTCCTCTATATACCGCTTGTTCTCTTCCTCTTCCACATCCTTTTTAAATTCTATATAAAAACTCTTTATTTAAAACAATCTAAATCTAACTCTCTTAACAATAACAATTTAACAATATGATGAAAAAAAAATATTTAACACAAGTACGCCATTACTCTCACTCTCTTCTCCTATAATATACGAGTATATGTAAACAGAGAAATAAGATTTGCATGTACTAAAATATCAATTTTACTTATATAATATTCAAACTTAAATTTTTTTGCTAGCCACCTACATAAAAAACGAAAAATATTTTTTTTGTCTTGCTTTTTAAATAAAAATAAATTTCAAATTCTGTTGAATTTTCATTCTAAATATTCTATATAATATAAACTTAGTATAATGTTATACGAGTATGTTTAATAATATTAAAATTTGTATACAATAAGGATATAAAAAAGAAAATAAAACTTTTCATACAATATTTATATTTTAACAAAACTTTTCACTTCCTTTTATAGTGACCACCTTGACCATCCCATATTTTTTGTTTTTTTTTTTTGTTTTGTTATGGTTATACAATATTAATGTCTAATGTCGAGATCTGCGTTTCATTTAATTTTGTTACAACCAAAACATATTTAGATTTTTTCATTTTCTATACAATATTATTATGAGTATATAAAAAGAGAGGAAAAAAATCTGATGTGAACAGCACACAATCGAGCGCAAGTATTTTCAGAATAATTTTGAGAAGTTTCTGTCGAATTATTCTGATACGCGTCGGGTGAAAAGGCTGTGTAAGATTATTAGTATCTAATATATTCTTTAAAATTAGCAATTATAGAGGCAGAGCCCGGTTTATCAAAACTTTATTTACCCATCTTCGAGCCGTGATAATGGTATTTAAATAATTAAACCGCAAAGAAATCTGTTGATTATTATTCTCTACATGATATGGGAAAAGATAAAAATTCGACCGGTATAGTAAAAATCCAGTTGCCAACACCTGATTTCTTTAATGATATAGGTATGTTCTTGTATTACCACAGGGATCTTCCCTGTACATCTTGTGCATTATAAAATTTCAAGAAAATCCAGCAATTAGTTTGGAGCTCTATATGAACTACTGAAAATTGTATTATTGCTCTACTGAAAATAAGTGAACAAATAAATCAATAAAATAAATAAATACAATCAAATACGTAAAGTCGGCACAATATATTAAAAATCCAATTTCTAAAGCCTACAGCAACCCCAAAAACTGATCAATCCATCACATGAGCAAAGTAAATTCAGATATAAATTTTCATTCAAGTGTTATGCTAAAATTGGGATACACAATTGGGCAGACAAAATATTTTTCAAAAAATTGATTTTCAAGCTTCCTTAATTCGTAGAAACGAATTTGCACCGAAATCCCAACATATGAAATTTGGTGTCATCTCATAACCTCTCTTAGTGTATTCAACACGGTTAGTAAAAATAAAAAAATATAAAATTACAAAATAAAAGAAATATCGGTGAGAAAAACCAAAAATATAAACTAAAATTTAGAAGAGAGAACAAAAACTAAAAAAAAAAGGAGAAAAAAAAATTTAACAAAGATTATGGCTATTTAAATTATACCATATACACATATGTATACATGAATATTCTTACGTAATACTGAAAGGCGAAAAAAGGAAATAAGAAAATGAGAAAAGAAAAATATGGACAACATGAACGTGAATGAATTTTTGGTTACCATATTTTTCTCTGCTTCTTTTTTTTTTTTTGTTCATTTCTCCATTTTTATAAAATTTGTAATTTTCTTCATCTACATATGACCGACCGACCATACATTATTATAGTTGTATACATATTATATACATACTTACATATTTATTAGAGAGCAAGCACAATATAACGTAATGAATACATGAGAAGAGAATTGAATTTAATTTAATATTGTATTACTACTACTCGTGTACCTGATGTCCTAGCAATTGGATTGTTTTTTTGTTTTACTTTTCCAGTTTTTTATTTTATTTTATTTTGTTATTATTTTCTTTTTTTTTGCTTTTAACTAACTATACGTGACATGTTTCATGTTAAATTTAAAATTTTAGAAAATATTTTGTAAATTTTTTTTTTAGGTAAAGTTGCAATAGTTTTAATTCGACTACAAACATTGTCGAATTATTTAATTTTATATTCAATGGGGCTCTGTAGTCAAAGTACTAACGGCAAAAGTTTATTGGGATATTATGAGTTGTGATATAATAAAGATTGTAAAAAATGTCTTTCTTGATAGACTACACATAATTTTTATCAAAACCAATTTCTTTTCCAAAGCCATGCTTAAAATAGACAGATTATATGTTCAGATAGACAGATTATATGTAAAATTTTCGGCATATTTGGACAACTAATATTTATCATTAATCTTCGAATATCTAATTTTCAAATGCTAACAACAACAATGCAAAAAAAACAGCGACAAATACACGAAACTGCCTCAATCAATTTGATGTTGCTAAAATTTTTCTTGCCCATATTGAAGAAACTATCTATATTTCTTTCAATTTAATTTTCCGATCCTGTGGAAATTCCTACTCGAGAATTTAAAAACTGTATACTTAATTATTTTGGGAACATTCCACGGCCCTATGTAAGAGGTTCATCCATTTTCTTTGATTCTATTCGAAATTATTTAATTTGCGCAAGGTTCCATAAAACACCCTGCAAATTTATTGTACATAAAGTACTTCTTGAATATTTTAAGAATAACATAAAACTGTGGCAAAATTCGAAATAGTCGGACGGTCCTTATGTATATTTTTTTTGTAATCGATTCCATATTTGACTTTTATAAACAGAACCAAATTAACAATCATAACGTATAGTCATTTATTAAATTTTTATCCTTTTCTTTTATTTCAATTATTTTTTTTTTATTTTGTCCACTTTTTGAATATTTATGTTACATTTTTACAATTTTTTTTTTTTATGATTATACTCCCAAAGGATATTTGCAATGTACTATCAAAGGACTTCCAGAAGACATGATCTCATTATCATAGAGTTGTAAAAGGATTTTTTTTTTTTAGTGTTTATTTTCTCTAATTTTCTTCTCTTTTTTCTGACTATTATAATATTTATGTATGTGTATGAATACAGGATATTATTGTTCTTATATAAAATACCTTCGTACCTTAAACGGGAATTCGCTCGTTATATTTTATTTAAAAAAATGGTTATTTGCATAACATTACTGTTTTACTGTTGATCAGTGCAGTAAAATTTTTTATTTTGAAAAATATTAATTATTTAATTAAAATTAGCATTACAATTCAGGAAAATTAAAATTTTGATAAAATGACCACAAATAGCTACTTGAGGAAAACAAACCTTACAGTCCCCTAAAAGTATGCACTCAGTTATTCTTTTAATGAAATCTGCATATATCGTATACAGACAAGACGTGCATTTTATGTAAAATGGAATTATTCTGTTGGCATCCTATTAAAACTATCAAGAATAACAATAGCAAACCTCAATGCATCTTCTCTATCAATGTAGAGTCCTGACCTGTAAGAAGTAAAAGAAAGCTGAGAAATTGTGCATACTCACGAAAAGTTTAAAACTTCTACCAAATTCCACAAATTCCTTAAGTTTACGAGAATGGTACGCGTCAAAGAAGTGCTATTTGAAATAATTTCCACTATAGACGGACCATCACAGATACATGTAGGAAATTCAAGAGCTGAAAAATTAGAATAGCTGAAATTTCTAAAAATTTAAAGAGTACAATTCTAACATACACCAAGAATTGAAATGCGATACTGAAATTTTAGCAATTTATTTATTCATATACGACACTATTTTATTCAATTTGACAATGATGTTAGTTAAACCAGTCATCTCTGAATGTCATCAACACCTTAAAATGATCACTTAATCGAAAATCAAATCAAATATAAAAAAAAATTAATAAAACAAAAAAATATAAGCGAAAAACAAATTTACAATGTCGAATTTTATTTTACACTTATTTTATATTATGTAAAATGTTAAAAGGATAAAGGAGTGCATTTCCCATTCGAAATATAAAAATAAACAAAAACTTTCCAAATAAAAAGCATAAAAAGGACATTTTGATCACCATTTCAACGTTGAACCCATTATGCAACCACTTTATTAGTATTTATTAAATCACAACCTTTTCCAACCATAATACATACATATAATAAACGATTCAGTATAAAAATGCCATTTGCAAAATTTTCACATACATTAAAAGCCAAATGAAGGATACAAAAATAACGAAATTAGTATAGGGTATGAACAACAAAAAGTGAATTACAATTGAGAATTTCGAAACCATTCCATAACTAATTAGATTTTTTGAAACAAGCAGATTACAAAATCCATAAAGGAATAAAATGTATTCCCATTGGATGAAATGAAAAAGAACAGCAATATTCCTTTTTTTTCCGGTTTTATCATTACTCCATTTTATAGGTAATTTTTTCCACTTTAATTACAATATCCTTTTTACATAAAAAGCAATATTCCTTATTATTATCAAAAAAATATCCTTTTACAATAATATCTCTAGTGTATTGTAATATTATATAATATAAGGAATAATTATTTTGTATTTCGTATTATACTAGAATTTTATTTTTATATCTCATTTTATTTGGTATTTGGAATTTATTAGATGGCTTTGTGTCGCTTTTGTATCTAAAAATTTTATGAATTGTAAAAAATTAAAAAATTTAAACAAATTTCTGATTGTAAGAATTTTTAGTTCTATAACAATAAAATTTTCATGGGTACTAAAATATAAATTAAATTTGACATTAGCTTTATTAACCCGAGCTTTACTGTTATTAATTAATTCATTTAACTAAAAAAGAAATTGTATTTCATTTGTCATGACAATAATTTAAAAGTACATACGAACTACAATAGGAAAAATCTATTACTATCCTTTATTCTTTTAAATTATGCAATAAAATGTCTTATATTTTGAACTCATATTTTATACCTGCTGCCGTAACTCTTAAATTTTTCCAATAATTTTATGCAGACAATAAAATTTTATCCTATTCCACTAAATACAATTTGTTCTAAAACAGCCTTTAGTTTCGTAATTTAACAAGAAAATATAAAAATTTAACAATGAATCATAAATATGACGGAGGATGAGGAATAAATTTTTTTTTTTCTTCTTTAATAATGTCCAGCCGCATGTTACAACAACCTTGTTAACATTCTGAAACTAAAAATAATATTGTAAGAGCATAAATGATTGTCTTTTATTAAAGAAAAGCAACATAAATAAGAAAATAAAAAGAAAGCTCATCAAAATATTTACTGGCCCATTAAATCCTTATTTTTATAATAAAGTAATAATAATTTTCCTTTTCGAGGAAAAAAGAAATCATCTAAATTTATATAGAATCAAAAATATTCGCATTTTTCTACATAAAATACAAAATATAAAATTGAAAGCGATTTATATATATATATATATATATATATGTACGCTACCAATTGATGGTTGTTACTCATGGCTAGTTATATTTACATATTTACTTACATAATATCGTATAACAACCGTAATATTCGGAAGAAACGGAAACCGAACTTAAATTAAGAACTAACAAAATCATTTATAAAGGCGACCAAAAAACAAAACAACAAAAAATTAAAAAGTGAAATAAAAAGAAATGAAAAATGACAAAAGAATTGTAAAAGGAATCAAAGCGATCTAAAAGAAAAATAAAAGAAGACATCACCAGGATATCATCCTCTGAAATAGCAAAAGAACGTATACACTAAAATAGAAAATAAAATCGAAAATATTATAAAAATATAAAAACAATCGCAATAAAAGTAGAACCAACCAAAAAAAACAAAGAATTAAGGATAAAATAACCAAAAAAAAATACACCCAAAAATTAAAAGGGAAAATTGGAAAACAAAAAAAAAAATAAAAAACAACATAACAAGGGCAATTAAATCGTCCTTTTGTATAAAATTATTGCTTTCTAATTAGGTCTGCCGTTGCTATCGTTTATCTATATCAATATATTTACAATTAAGGTTGCCATCATATGATAAAATTCATTAAACAGTACAAAACAATTGTTAGAATATTCAAAATTCAAATGAAATATGTTGTAGCAAACAACAAATCAAACATGTTGTACCAATCTATTGTTGCAACATGTTTGATACGACTGAAACGATTTGAGTTTGAAGCTAAAATTCCACATTTAATTGAACCAAATTTCAATCTTAAATTAAAATAATTTTGTTATACTTCTAGTTCGCAGAGAAAAACACTTGTTGTCTGTTAGAGGACCATAGTATTAAAGAAACACTGAAACTTCGTTAATTCTTTTGTAGTAAAAATGGTAAATTCACACTTATTGCATTAAACTGATTATTTGCATTTTCGTATTAGACGAATTTTTTGAATTTCCAGAATATCCAATAGCACTATTATGCGGCAACATTAATTTTTCTTTGCTATGGACACCACATTGATCTTACCAAAACCAAAGCAATACAGAAAATTAAATTTAACTATATAAAAAAAAAAATTGTTCTTTTTTTTAATTTAACAGTTTTAAAAGGACAACATTAAAGCACAAAAGAAGGGGCGATACGAATCGTCGCCATAAAATTTTTGTAATAGGATTAAAATCAAAAAAAAGAAAATTTTAAGTAGAATTTAATAAAATAAAAGTGGAAAAGAGTTGAAAAGAGAAGAAAAGAAGAGAACAAAAAAAATAAAAAAAGGACAAAAGTTTTCAAGGGTGATATTTTTGCATACTTCATCAATTTAATTAACTTCCTCTTTTGTTTCTAGGGCAATTTAAATATACGCGCGTTATACCCTTAAACAAAAAAAACAAAAACACAAAAAAAATGAGAACAAAATTTGTTTTTTCCCTCTCGTAATATTTGCGAGTGTGTCAACGTATCATTATAGTTAAAAACTAATTTCAATAAAATTGTAATTTATTATATTTGCCCGACCTCATATAATATAACATTTTTCACATATGAACGTTTATGAGCCTGCTCTATCTTTAAATGCCTTTAAAAAAAACGCGGTGTCGCATGTGTAAATTAAGTATCCACATTTGTTTGTGTGTATGTGAACAGGGTATATATTGATATATTATTTGGATTAGACAATCGATTTCATTTTTATATATTTTAATTTTTTATTTCCCCACTTTTTAATTTAATTCGATTTTAGCACGCATATTGAATATTAAAATGGTAAAAATTAGAAAAGAAAATTTTCACAGCCCCACTTTTATATTAAATTTTTTTTTTCTAACTCGTTATCTTATTGCAATGAGATTTAGTGTCTTTCCTTCAGAGGATTTCCCTTCTACTCGCGATTTTCTATAGAAATTTATACATTTATTTATACTTAAACAAGATATACATTTTACACACAGGTTTATATTAAACCGAAATCAATATGAACCTTGATATTTTATTAAAAAATATGGAAATTAAATTTTAAACTATTTCAAAACGAATTAAATGCATCTTACTTTTTTCTACGACAAAAATAACTAGAACTCATTGCATCTTACTCTTTTCGGTTCAAATCGCAAATTTCTTTTAAAGTTTTCACTTAATATCCAAATTCAAATAACACCAATACTGTGTTTCTCTTGAATAACTGAAAATATTTTAGATTTCTAAAATGCGATATTCTACTCACATTATTCACTTAATATTGTAAAATTTCTCCTAAAATTGCATAATTTTAGGGGAAGGACAAATATTAAAACAAACATTAAAAGAATTATAATTAAATTGTTATTTGATACCTTGGATTTCGAAACATATTGTTCGTGTACGCTGATACGTTTCAAAGGATTAAAGAAAATCAAATTGAAAAAATTCTGTTCGACAAACATATGTAGTAGTTCCGAACCTATTATGGATAGAACAATGTGTTTTATACAATACCAACTGTACGGGTTTTCGCAATTACAATATTATCGCAAAATATAGCCAAAACTGCATCCAACAAATGTAATGAATTAATTTTACAAAATTTATAAATAGTTCTAAATTATCAACAATATTCACTATTTTCGTTATGATTAGCTCAATTAAATCATTTATAGGTACTTGATTTTATACAACTGCCAAAAATATATTGGATACGTATCACTCTATTCTATATTGAGTTTATGAAAATCTCTAACATAATATTAAAATATTATAAGTTAAGAAATGATCAGTCATCAAAATTTATTTAAAATCATTAATAAAGTAAAGAGAAAAATAAATTATTTAAGCTTATTTTCTATTCATTGTGACCTTCTCTTTTTTGCTTTTATTAACCATAATGAACCTATCATAGTAAAAATATTATCAAATTAAGAAAATCTAAGACTCCTCTCTCTTTTTTTGTTTTCGTTATTCATATTATGACATCTCTATATAAAATATACACAAGAATCTCCTACTCTATTATCAAATATACACACATAATTATAAACACAATATTATCCTTTTTTTCATACATATGCATGTTTTTATAATAAATTTAATGGGTTAATGAATTATGAGAAATGAATAAAAGATGAATGAATTTCTAATTTTGTAGTCCTTTTTTTTTATTATTATCAACTTTTACAACACTGTCTTTATTATTACATAAACTAAATACATGCTAATTCAATATTAATTTATTATTCTCTCATTATATGACAGTTTTGTACAGTAGATTATTAACAATTTATTTTTAATTTTTAGGCCGAATCATGATCAACAAAATGAATGAATAAGCAAATCGAATGAACTTGGAAAAATCATTAACATTTCAAATCAACGATTTCATTCGTCAGATTGAAAAAAATTGTTATACTTCAAGAAATCAAAAATATTATTAAAGGCAAGGAAATATTATGTTTTCATTCAAAAATTTTCAGTCACTCTTAGAATTTCAGCGAACACGTCTTTTCTTTTTGTACTCATTTACTAAATAGATTTGAAATTTTTGCCAGAACTCAACAAGGCATGAATTAGCTTGTCCTAATTCTTCTGATCTTTTTTTTATACTAGTGAAGTCTTCTTGTTACAGTGTAGCAAGTCCTCCCACATCACCAAAATCACTTGTTGCTTGCATTGTCTATATTGCCTATTGACTGAAACCTGTCTGATTAATACAACATTAAGAATGTGTATTCAGAAATCCTGCTTCTTTAGAATACTGGTTTTTTGAGAGTGTTATACATACAACGTACAGAACTGAAATAAATTTTATAAAACGTGAACACAATGAGAACATGAAATGAGCTTCAAAATTTGTTTCAAATATAAAGACTTCACTGTTATATAAAATATTATTTTAATTTAATGTCCTTGTGTCCATATTAATTTTTTTTTTTTCATACTGAATTATAATGTTTGTATATGTTCTAATAAATTTCAAAGTTATATAATTATATTTATATACATTTATTATTACAAAATGGTAGACTAATTTTTATATTAGCATTTTAAGAGCATAAACAAAAAAAAAAAAAAATGAGAGTTGACAATGATGATGATTAATATTGATTATGTTTATGATGATAATCACACCAAGTATACCCAACTCTTATTACTCAAACATTCATAACTCGTTTTATTTTAAATAATATTCACATACATGAATAAATTATATTAAAATATACATATGTATATCATATTGTATATTAGATTTTGTTAACATTATAATTATGTAAGTCATTTTATAAAGAATATGCGTATATTTGTGTATGTAGTTAGGCTGTCACTTAAATCATTTAAAAATTCTTTAAATCAAATTTTTTCATTCATGATATTTAATTTTTATAATCAACATTATAATATTGATTATAATGATAGCAATGATAATAATGATGAAGATGATGACTTAAAAAAAAAATATATGTATATATATATATAATTTTTTTTTGTCTGTTTTGCTTATTTATTTTTTAATGCTTTAAATACATACCAATTTGTACATAAAAATGGAAAAAAAAATATCAGCAAAAATTATCCTATGTAACCAACAAACATTGATAATGATAATAATGTATACATTTAATATAATAATATTGATATTGATATTGATCTCGATGATGATGATGATGGTGATGATTATTATGGGGTGTTAATTTGGTGGAAAATTTATGTTTTATGTTTATTCATTTAATCATGGATTTGTTAAGAGGGCAATAATATTATAATATTAATGATGAGAAAATAATAAAAGGAATTTCAATGTGTACATAGAGAATAAGAGTATGCAAGGGGAAAAGAAAAGAGAGATAAAGTGGATATCTTGTAAAAAGGGATGATTGTATGCTGTATGCATAAATATGTTTAATATGTAAATAAATATTGCATATGAATATTATTTTAAAATATATAGGTGTTACCATAGTTCCTCAAATGCAAAATTATTATGTATTCCTAACTAAGCATTAAACTATAAATAGGGTTGCCAGTACTGAAGGATACAAGTGAAAATCTTAACAAAATTATTTATGGCATAGACTTTAGATATCTGAAAGAAAAATCCAAAATTAAATCATATTTTATTGGTCTTATTCTTTTGTAGATTCTTACACACTCTCTTAATCAATTACTTATATCCTAGTCATTCAATATTGTGCTACCTTAAGTTAAATTTATTACGGAAATTTAAAATTTATCACAATATACGTCCAATTCGAATTACGACAGGAATAGGAGAAGTTCAAGCTTGAATATAGTTGTTTTTAATATAAAGTTTTAAGAATTTTATGAAATTTAGAATTAATTATGAAAAATTAGTTTGTCTTCTCCCATCTTGTCTTCATTATAGTTGTTAAGCATCTAAGTATTTTATTTTTCTTTAGTTATACCAGGAACATAATAATTTTTATTGCCACTGTATAATAAAAACCCGATTATATACACAAATTTCCATAATTTATAAATTGTATGCATACAATATTTTTATTATAGAAAATTTAAAACGTATCCTTTAGAAATTGGTAAGTGGAGATAACCGGTAAAATATAGAGTTAAATGAATTTTTAAAATAATTTTCCCACATTTTATTATTGTATGAAACTTTCACTCTCCAATCTCATTTTCTATCTTATTCTGAAATATTGTTTTAGCATTATTTTCTGTAATGAAAGATGATAGCAATGATTTAAATATTGATACTTTCACATATAGTTACTAAAAACATATTATATCTATGTATGTGCGTGTATGTTTTTGTATATGATAAAGAAGAAAAAGGTTCTTTGATAGATTTTTCATAAATGAGTTGGTTTCTCTCTATATACTTTATAAAAAGGACTTACATAATATACACATACAATACAGAGAAAGATGAAAAGCTAAAATGTAGTTTAAGTAAAAAATCAAATAAGAATTTGTGATAATCTATGATGGCTTTTGATTTCTTTATTATTTTTTAACTTAAAAGATTTTCGAGGATTAATTAATCAGATTATAAATTTACATACATTTTATTATTAATATTAATTTATTATAAATATTATTTTACTAAAAAAAATAAATTGAATTTTTTGAAAATTATTTCGAAAGTAGAAAAATGTTCAAACTTTATTATAACTTTCGAAATTAATTTTCAAATACTTTTGCTCTAGATCAGTCATTAATATGTTCAAATCAATTAAACTCAGAAAATCGTTCCAGATCAAGGCGTTTCAAAATCAGAGAGAAACTTGTGCTTAATTGCCAGTATATTTTTAGAAAAAGCGATATATTTTTATCCATAGACATCTAAAATTTCAATTAAAATTGTTATAATTTTGTAAATAAACTATTGAAAGAATAATAGATTAAAAAATTTGATGTAAATTCAAAATAACCAATTTTTAAAAACAGCCCGTTAAATGTAACAACACTGCGTATATTAAAAGCAATTCTTAAATCAATTTATCTTAAGAAACAAATTCTATACAAGTAAATCGACTAAAGAGTATTCCCATTACTCATACGCTCTCCATTATACCTTTCTACAGTCTGTTATACCTTTTTACAAGCTGTTACACAATTAAAACAAGAAAAATTTATTATATTTAACGAATTATAAATTTTAATAACTCAAAAAAAAAATAGCACAAAGTTGAAATTATCGTCCTTAAAATCGACGAACAAATAAAATCATACAAAATTAAAATTATAAAATTTTTAGTATCTAGCTAGATATCCTTCAGGCTGAATCCTCCTTAACAATAATAATTAAGAAATGAAAAATTTCTTAGGTAAACAAAATAAGAAAAACAAACTCAATGTCTAGGTTAATTAAAATTTTGGAAAAAAAAAAAATAAAACAAAACCTTCGTTAATTTCAATCCGAAACCATAAAAATCACATTTTTTTTTTACCTGATTTTGATTTTATGTAATTCATGTTTAATTGTTGTAACTTAATACTTTTACCGTTTATAATGAACACATTGAAGAAGCAGTGAAATTTTACAAATTGTCACACTATTTGAGTGTCACTGTTGTATTTTTAGAATTTAGTTAAATAATTTCCCAAAAATATTAAATAAATTAGGCAATTCGAATTAAAAATGTAATTAAGGACAATCAGCTGACATTTATAGCTTTTCACTACTCAACTAACTACTAAAAATTCTGACGCCTATTGTCTTAACAATATTTTTTTACAAAAATATCATACAAAAACTACTTTGGATGTAATGGTGTTATTTTACAACGCAATTTTATTTTGTTAGCCTATGGTTACACGGCACTAATTTCAATAATTTTTTCTTTTATTTCTTAATTTTACAATAAAATCTAAAAATTTTCCTCTTGTGTAATCATACGCCTTAAGAATTTTATTTTTTTATTTCTTATAAACTTTGAAATATTTAATTCAATTATTATTTTTCGACAAGGTCCCTTTTTTTTCATGTCCTCTCTCTCTCTCTCTCTGTAGCCCCCACAAACGCCTGTTCAGGCTTTGATATAAATTACAAAAAATTTTTATTTTTAGATTTTACATGAGATCTTTTAGACTAATTTTTTCTAATGTTAAATTAAATGTAAATAAAAAAAAAAAATAAAAACAAAAAATAAGTTGGGCCAAAAAAAAAACGCTTTAATCCGAACAAGCCGGTATGAATTCAAAGAAATCAAAAGGTCACCAAAGAGAAGAATAAAAAAAACAAAGAAATTTTTTTTTGGTTTGTTTGTTCTTTTGCATTATTTTGAAAATCCTTCCGTGTCCTTTTTTTTTCTGTTATTTTTTCTTTTATTGTTAATTCTTAAATATTTTCATTTTACCCTCCAAAAAAAAAAAATTTTATTTGTTTTTAAGAAAAAGTTTTTTAAGAACCAACGAAAAATAAATAATAGCAAAGGAAAAAAATGTTGTTTTTTTTTCATTTTTTTTTGCAAATTTAATTTTGATAAAAGTAAAATTTTTAATATAAATCTCATTGTATAACAACTTATTTGCGTATTCGCTTACAAAATTAAAAATTAAAATTTTTCAAATAAAAAAAGTACACAATAAAGTAAGTGCAGAAACAACTCTTTAGTATGAGTTGTGAATGAATTAGTGCATGATCATCTATTGAGCTCTCCTCCGTGATATAAGACGCGGCCAAACAATTTATATTTTTTAGAGCAACAGATGAGCACGATAGACAAAGGTAGTGTTAGGAATTCCATAAATGCAATATTTATTATTAGCCGAATTAAACCTAATTGCATTTGCAATTAATTCCTTTTATTGCAACATGTTTGAATTAAATGCGAAAAATGTTGCAACATGTTTGATTGCGTGCAATACTATTTAAGATTTTAACTGAAAATATCTCAAAAATCATAAAATCTATTGCTCCTTGATCTTAATTTGCAAAATTAAATGTATTAAAGATTTTGCATCGCTAAATTTACATATTGAGAATGGGTCATACTGGGTCCTGAATTATCTTATTAATTAAACATAAAATCAAAGATATTATAGAATAAATTTTAAAATCTTAATATTACAGAATGAATATTTTACACAAAATCATAGTTTTAAAAATAATTTCGTTATTTCATCAGTAAATTCATTTTTTCTTTAAAATTCATTCTCCAATTAATTTTACAAATCAATTTCATATTAAAATTTTAAAAAAATTTGGAAAATTTTGCCACCGTTTTTCCCTACATTTTTTTTCGTACTATAATTTTACAGTCATCAGTTTGGAAAAAAAAAAAAAATATTGAAATTTCGAATCCTTTTCTTAATTTTTTCGTCAGTCATAATAATAATTTTCCAATGTTCTTTTTTTTTCACTCTGCTACTCTTTGTTTCTTTGCCTTTATTTCTCATCCCATTAATTTTGGCATACGTGTACCATGATATTTTTTCCTATTCCATATATCTACATAAACGTGCTTTTCCAAAAATTTCAATTCCATTTGTAAGAAAGAACTTCAAAAAAATATGCATATATATATATATATATATATATATGAATGAATAAATAGCTTCCCTGATATATAGAAAACCATTTTTACCATTTATATAAGCAAAAAAAAACGAAATACAACATCAAAATCTAACCAGTTTCACATCAATGTCAAAGTCCAGAGAAATGGAAAAGTTAGAAGCAGAAGCTAGGAAAATATGTAGAAAAAAATTAAAATAGAAAAAGAAAAATCTTATTTTTATATTTTTTTTTGGTCCTACTTAAGTATTCCGACTGCATACTAAATTACTGTTACCATAATACAACCTATATGTATGTTAAGCAAAATCATACATTCATATCATACACATTTATACACATGTATGATATGAATGTATTATGTTGTATACAAAATATAAGCAAAAATATTTTAACATGCATAAATATTATAAGAATGTAATCTTAACTGTTAAAAAGGAGAAAAGAAAATTCTATTCTACTTCATTTACCTTCTCATCTATTTTACATTTTCAATATTTACCATTCTATAATCTTCTTTACGACGCCGCTAACTTAACTCCTATCTGAATGATTGTATACAACACTTTCACATTTATACATAATTATTATGTATGTGTGAATATGTTGTGTGTACATGATTTAAAAATAATTTTATTCTCATTTATTCAATATTATAATGTTATCCACGAAATCTGTTTCAGAACCATTTCTTTTATTTTTATGAATAAAATAAATGTTCGAAGGCGCAACAAAACCGCCTTCGAACATTTATATTAAAAGTAGAGTAAAATAATTGTTATAATTATCCATATATGTGCTACATTATAATTCACCCAAATGGAATGGAATCAATTGTAAAATGTAAAATTTAGTAATTTTCTTCTCTTCACCCTCACTATCTGATATAGAAGAATTTATAGAAACAAATTTTTTTTCGTTTTTTTTCTTTATTTATTTTTAATATTTTTCCACTCCTTTTTATTTATTTTATTTATTTTTCTTGTGTCGTATCACAACCTTGGATATGGTGTCAAATTCACATTTGAGATCAATGTACTCAAATATTCTTGTGAAAAACCAGAACAACTTGACATTATATAGAGAGGAAAAAGAAACATAGTAACATACTTTCAATATAGAAGAAAAAGTAATGTAGAAAGAGGAAAAAAAATACAGGTGGATAATACAAGGATATAAGAGTTACGAGCTACAAAATAACCCATAATAATAATAATAAAGCAGGTATAATGTACAAGTATTAAAAAAGATTAAAAGGAAAATGGAAATTTTGTAAGAGGTGAGAAATGATCTTCAACTAATGTTCTCTTACCTCGATTAAAAAGAAGAGAATCCCCAAAAAAAATTTAATAATAATTTTTAATATTAAAAAATTAATTTTTGTAATTAAAAGAAAAAATTTATGAGGTCACTGGATTTTGTGAACAAAAAAGACACCTCATTTTACCTGTCTAGTAAATTTGTCTCTATGTGCTGATGACCTTATCTATTATCATCTTTTGGCCCTTTTGAACTTCTTAATGCTCTTTTACAACAATTTGTAAATATAAATTGTAGGGTAAAATAATTTTCAATTCCATTGCTTATAATGCTTAAGGTAAGAATTACTATGACTATGAGCCGTAGGCTGAACGATAACTTTGCGCGTACAGTTTAAGCAAGTACGTTGAGATGCCTTAGACAGGGTTGCTAGCATGCAACAGAAATTATAATTCACATTATGATTAACTGTTATACTGTTAAACTGTTATACAGTAAAATAAGCTACGTTTAGTTTTTAAATATTAATTGGAACTATAAAAATTAAGATGCGGAATAGGTGTAGTTTAGGTACAATTGTCATTCCATTCTAAACTTTCGTACTTTTATCAAAAAATAAAGGCTGAATACCCTTGTTACTGTACTTATAACTTATTCTAATAGTTAGCCGGGACAACTGCGATTGATATTCTTTTTCTACTTTGCACCAAACGATACCTACTTTTAAATTGTTCTGTATTCCAAAAATTTTTCATAATTTTCCGTTTAAATAAAATGTTGTTGCCTGTTCTATTGTACACTAACATGTTCATGTTACTCACGCTATTTTGTAAAAGAAAAAATGTAACGATAAACAAGAAAGAATCGGTTAAAAATTCCTGATCACGTTTCAACTTTTTCCTTCTTTTTTGTTTTTTTTTGATTATTTTTTTTTGTATACTTAAATATTTTTTCTTAAAACGTAAGTACATATACTACAAGGATGCATGTATTAAAGCACCTTGCGGGAATGGTATTCCACTTATAACGCCATTAGTAAAATGCGACTTAAAAGAAACCCTATCTTGCGAGGATTGTAACTTGCCACCGACCAAAATAAAAATCTATTGTCCTACCAAGATACAGAACAGCCTCAAAACTCATCTTGCTGCTAAATCTAATTTTTGCCAAGGACCAAAATAATTTATTTGAGCCTATGATTTGTATGTATTCTAACCTGTGATCCTCATTTTTAAAACCAACTTTTTCAGTTGCTTTCTGAAATTTCATTGCAACAATTTTTCCGACTTGACACGGATCTTATTTAAAATCTCTGACGAAATTTTTGATCTTCCTTTTTGACATTGAAGAATACCCCGAATAGACTTCAGTTTTAGAATTAAATTTTCTTACCCAAAATATTCGCTAGTGTCGAAATTATCTGATACTGTTTTCTAATTCTATTCGTGCCTTTCAATTGTGTAGCGTAACTATATTTAATATTGTTCTTAAAATATTATTTAAAAGTAAGCACACGTACCATGTTTAAATGAAAATATTGCAATTCTTACAAATAAAGAAAATTAATTTTTTCCCAAGTCTTTTCATTTTCTGTACGATTACTGTGATGCCGGTACTGATAAGGACATGAGTTTGAATTTTTTTTAAAGAAAAAGTAGGTACGCTTAAACATTTTTATGCAAAAGACAATATTACAAAAATATTTTGTACTCATTTTAAAATATGACAACTCAACTTGTATAATGAAATTAAATTAAGTTGCGCATATGCAATTCATGTCCCGGGTTATGTAAAACATTCAAAATTTTCAATATGTTGCAGTCATAAAGATTTCACAGAATTAAAAGAAAGGATGTTAGTTAACGTATGAAATGCCAGCCTGTTATTAATCGATTTTCAAATAATTTAACCTACGCACATGATCAATTTATTGAGAATTAAATACCTCCTAGCAGATTCCGGAAGAATGATTCAAAGGATTTAAGGTGTGTTTACCGTAATCAATAATAACAACATTTATTCAAGTTCCAAATAAAAATATATGATTACTTTAAGCTCTTAAACACCAAAAGTGTGATTTTATTTTTGATATTGGGAAATTGGAAAATTATATTTGTGAATATTTCAATATTATTCAAATCATAACTAATAAAACTCTAAGCGATTAAACAGAGCATAGAAACTTTCACCTAACTTAGTGTCATATATTTAAATAAGCTGATCAAATTTGTCCCAAATTAGAGCGAAATTCTTAAATTTTCTAATTCTAATCCAAAATCAACTTTATTTTTCCAATAATATACAAAAAACTAGCTATAAATCATAATTTCGAAAACAAAATTATACCAAATCGAAAATTATACCAATAAAACGAAATTATAATCTCTAAGCTCATAATAAAGCTAATTAAAATTATTATAGCGGCCTCTTCCCTATTCTCCAACAATTTTCTTCTTTCATATTTTCTTCTATTCCGAATAAGAATATTAGTAAATTTTTCATCAATAAATAAAAATGAGGTCAAGAAGAAAATTTTAACAACACTGATAATTGTTGCCTCTATATTGAATCAAAACTTCTCTCTCTATTTCTCTCTATCTCTCTTTAAGATTATAGAAGAAAAATGAAAATATCATAATAATATCATCATTACGCTACATAATGATCCATTGTACATATTATTATTATGAAGGAAAACAAAAAAAAAAGAAAACAAATGAAAAGAAAAAAAAATTCTCTTTCATTCATTCCGCTTCAATTGTTCTCAATCATATCCTGAAATTAACAAAGAAAATTTCTACAAAAAAATCATATTTTTACTATTTCTTTTTTTTTTGTTTTTTTTTTTTAAAGGGAAATTTATTGAAAGAAAAATTATGATATTGACATCATAAAGAGATAAAGATGATGTCAAAATGAAAATTTTCCTATAATTTTCCAATAATTTTCCTATATAGCCAACCTTATAATATGCTCACACACAATCTTTTCATCAATACTAAATAACAAACTTAAAATTCTAATCATTACAAGGCAAGACATGAAAAAATGAAAAATCTCTTAATTTTTTTTTTTAAGTACGTGTAATCGCATTTAAGGAAAAGCCGGAAATTATTCTTTATAAACGTTTTTAATTTTCCCGATTGTATAAAAAGAAAATTAATATTTTATACGTGCATTGCAAAATTTCATTTGAAGAATAAAAATTGATTTTGAAAAAGACTACGATCAGTTCTGGGTTATGATTCTATTCCTTAAGAAATTTCAAGTGTTTGAATGCAAGATTCATTAATATTTATATGACAGTAGAATGACACAAAATAACATAAACGGAGATTGGAAAATAAAAGCAATAGCAAATATATTTCAAAAATTTAAAATGATCTAGAACTGGGGTCACTTTGGACCCCAACCGCATTATAGTGTGAAATGTCTAATGGATACACCCATAACTTTCAATTATTAATACTGATATCGGGAAAGTTACATTACACTAGACAATTTACTATTGTTTTTCTATTATTATGCGGGCACTTGTATATTTTCACATAAATTATTTATTGTTTTAATCCTATTTCGGTATTAAACATTCTCTGGGACGATATTCTATGTAATATTAGATAAATAATATTTTATAATGGTCTGTATGTAAACTAGATTTGGAATAATTGGTATTATACACAATATACTAATAATAGCAAAATATTCATAAATGAGAAAATTGTTCAATAATGCTATTGTAATTGCATTGTGATTCAAGTGTATTTTTTATAAGCAAAAGAGTTTTGTTCTTTACAAATACAAGGGTTTTGTTTCTTTACAAAGCCCCAAAATGACCGGTGGATTTGTTTTATTTGTTTTAGTTCATTTAAAACTTTAAAATATCATTAGATTTTTAGAATATACAAGAATTTTGAAAATAAGAAAAGAGTTTTCATAAATTAGCCATTCATTATGAGTACTTATATGAACAAGCACATATGCATTCCAATAATATGGCCTGTACACATCTACATATGTGTTTTTCTACTTAAAAAACCAAAAACACAAAATACAGTGTTGAATATTTTCCCTTATTTTTTCCAAATATTTTCGAATCATTTAACAATTTTAGCCGTTTTCTCGTTCATCTTCATAACATTCTATAAAAAAAAAAAACATTACCCAAAAAAATATCAATATACAAGGTGAATCCTATGAATACTAAAAATTTGAATGCGTTTAAGGAAAAACAAAAAATACAATAACACCAAATAATAGGTAAAGTTATAGTTGATTCTAATACCGATTTGAAGCAAAAAGAGAAGCATCTCGGGATGCCCCTAGATTCTCTACATAATGAAGATGTTGTTCAAGTCATCCTTGTTATTTTTAGTGTTATTGTATTTTTTGTTTTAAGGCATTCCATTTTCAATACACTACAGTTGCGGTAAATAAAAATCCATTACCATGCGGAAGGGGCCGAATACTGTGAGAAGAATATCGTAAGTCACTTGTATGACCCACTTGTTTGAAAACAGGTGTAAAATCTGAACGGTTACCAAGTTATAAAAGACTCTACAACATTTCTATTTGCCCAAGATTTTTTCCTTATTACTTCCATTTTAAGAAGCTTTAAAAAAAAAGTTTTTGTATGATAAAGCACTTATTAAATTAATCACCCTGTATAACATAAAAATAACAGTTTCTTTATATTTCATTCCCAGTTTTTATTTTATAAAAATGTTAAAGAAGAAATTTTTTACAAGTCATTTGTCTTATTGAAAATAATATACAAAAAAAAAAAAGAAAAAAAGACGAACGACCGCTTCCACAAAAACCAAGGAAAAGAAAAACGAATTTATTGTGGAAAAATCAAATTATTTTTTTTTTTATTTCCTCACTCCTTTTTTTATTTTTGTTTTTGCCAACTTTTCTTGGATTGTTAAATATTCATCCTATCTAGAAAATTATCTAATTTATAATTTAGTCCTTATTTTTGTCCGAAATCTTTATTTCTATATTTGCGATAGACAGAGAGCGAGAAAGACAGAAAAAAATATGGGTAAGGGAACCAGAAAAAATAAAAGGAAATAAAAGGAATAATTTTTAAATTAGGGAATTTTTTCTTTTATTTGGGCAATAAGTTAATAAGAGTTTTATTTTGTTTTTTTCCATTCCAGTTTTCCTAAATTAACGCGATATACGCGCTTTCTATGCTGTTATACAATAAGTCAACCATAACGAATCAATTTAAATATTTTATGATTAAAATTAAAATAGTTATACAAAATAAATGATGAAGATTTTTATTCCTTTAAACAATAAAATTAGTAATATTTTTTGTTACTTAGAAAAAAAAAATTGTTAAATTAGATCAATTACTTTTATTAGCCAATTAGAGAAATAGATATGGAATAAAATTTCTTACGATATTTGAAGGTTTTTCTTTTCTAAATTTAACAACTTTCAAATTTCTCTATGGAATCTATCTAATCGAATACAAACGAATAAGGAAAGCTAATAATACGGGATTTCTCATATGACACGGGACACGGGATACGGGATACGGGATTTCTCTTTTGAATATATTCAAATTTTCACTTACAGCCTCTTTTTTCGAATGAATTTATTAATTAAATGTTATACGACATAAATTTATAATAACACTCATTTTACAAACGCAACTACGCTTTCCTTTAATAAAATAATATAGTACTTTATGAATAGGTCGATTGATTTCCAAAATATTCCAAAATATCACATTCAAATTATTTCGTGTTAAAAAATTAGCAAGAAATATTGCGAAAATAAAGTCAAAGTGCATTGCCCTCAAACAAAAAAAAGTGCATATTCAAATCACTCATACCAGCATTGCAATTCACTAATATTTACATCGGCGTATGTACCTATGTACATAAATATATTGCACAATATACACACTGCTTACTGCAAATGTAGGCAAAATGAAAGTATATTACTCTTTTATCACAATATAGACATTAATAAAGTATAGAGGAAATCAATTGTCAAAACACTTTTAGGGCTTCTCTATATTACACAAAGCCAGTTCCATTTTGCATTAAATAAAATTAACAGCAATAGCATAGTAACAGTAATTTGACTATAAAAATTGTTACGAATAAATAGTTTTGTTATTCGTATACAACGGCTTTAACGCAGCCACTATCATAATAATTAAATTGCATATTCTTTATAATAAACGGAATACTATGGCGAGTTGTGTTGTAGTACACTACATTACAAGATAATCATTACTATTACGACATTAAATAAGAGAAATTTGTATAGTAAAATGATTGCGGTTTTGTTTTCATTCTTTCACAAAAATAATTATAAACGTATATATATATATATATATATGAAATGTATACATAAACAGGCCCAGTAGGCTTTCTGTTCTAAAAATTGTACAAACTAAATCTGGGTTCATGTGGAAGAACACTGTTTAAAAGTAGGTGATGTTTGTGGTTACTTGTGAAGAGTCATAATAATTGGTCATAATATTATAAGAATAATTTTAATTAATAATTAATTCCGACATTCGTATTAATCATTAACTTCAATTTGTACAACTTTCATTATTGTTTTTTAACATGCCCCCGTAGTTTATATTTACAAAACAAACTATTCTTAATGATAAATGGAACAAATGTAAAAGTGCTGCTTTCATGCAAAATTTTAGCAATCCACTTTCATGTTACAATCTTTTTCTCTTAAATTAATTTGCTCATTTACTGTTTTCTATACCGCGTCCGCTCGCAATAGAGATATTGTTCAACTCACGTTTCTTAGCCCAAAATTAAACTTCATATAACATATGTGTATCTGAAAACTATACAAAATTATTAGAACACTCATTTCTTAACAACACAATTCAAATCTTATTGCATCCGTGTGAATTAAATTTAAAGGCAACAAGTATTACCAAAACTGTTACAGCATTTTTATTTTGTAGTAAGCAAACGATTTTTGTTCTTCTCTATTTTATTTATACAATATATTTTCACTTTTTTTCTCTACAACATTTTATCAGTTTACTCATCTTATCATCTACGACGATCATATTACAATGCAAATAAATTCTCTCCATTAATATTTTTCTCTTATCTTTGAGAGACAGCTACTTACCATACAAGCATATAATATAGAATAACAAAATAATTATAACAAAGAGAACGACAATATGACTTTAATTTGGAGTTTCAAGAATCCATACAAAAGCTAACAATTTACAATCTACAGGTTTTAAATATCTTGCTTGCTATTGTAAATTTATTTTTATTATAAAATTTTTCTCCTTTCACATACCATCGTAGTCTAATGAATAGAGTAAGATTATTATTTTAGGTTATTTATGATTATTTCTTTACCACAATTTTACCCACATTAATTCTCACTCACTACTATTTTACTACTATTTTTTATAGCTACAATAATATTAAATTTAAAGTAGCTTTAAAATAAAAGTTTTAAAATAAATCAAGTCAACGATAATTCAGTTTTAATTTGAGCGTTTCACTTAACTGTTGCTGTCACCGTCGTCGTGAATTTACAATCGAATTGAAAAAATTTAGTAAATTAATTTTCTATAAAATTCTAGTTTCATTTTAAAATAATTAAATAATTATTATTTTTTCGAAAATTAAATATTATTAATCAGTGTGAAATTTTACTGTTCCTCAATTTTTGCCACACAGTATAACTTTCACTTTAAATCTTTTAATTAAAATTATTAAATAAAATTAATTTAAAGAACCAACTACACTTAAAGGAAAAATAATAAAAAATTTTTTAAACATTAAGCTAAGAATTGTGAAAATTGTAAAAATTCTTTAATTAAATTCAAATTGAATATTTAAAGTGCATAAGAAACAACAAGTGAAAATTGGAAAATATCAAGATAAAAAACAAAAAATCCTCAAAAATTCAAAAACTGTAAAGGAATTAAGAAAAAAAATCATACAATTTTTCAACAACTTGCATATAACAAATAGCGAAAGGATAATAAAGTCTAGTACGAAAGGATCTAGTACACGAAAACGAAAATAAAATAAATTGGAGAATAAAAAATGGTTTTGGGTAATAATGATGATCAAGAACGACTTATTAGACGTTCTTCTTCAACCACAGACAACCTGAATAATGTAAGTGGAATTTTTTTTCAAAAAAAAAAAAACACATAATTTAATATTCAGAAAATATAGAAGAAAAAAAAGTTTATGGTAATTAGAAAATCATAGAATTAAAACGAAAGGAGACCAAAAAAATACCAAAGCGGTTAAGAATTTGTAATTTTATTTTCTTGTTTTGGAGCAAGATTTTTGCAATTCATTGCATTATTGGCAATAAAATTTTGATATTAATTAATTAAATTAATTTATTAATTAATTAATTCCCGTGTTAAAGCTAAAATTTTTGAAAAAAAAAAAATAATTCATTCCCAGTATGGCAAATATTAGCAAATATTTTGCATATCATGACGAAAACGAGCACTCAAATGCGATTACTGAGATATTTTTCATTTTGAAAAATATTTAAAATCTTAGCTATTCTCAACGTAAAACCTAAGTACATACTAGTATACTTATTGCATACAGTCAATTAGCCAAAATTCATCTAAACACGTCTTCCATTACATTTTAATTATTAATAAATAAATATTTTAAAATAATAAAAATAAATTTAAAGAAAATTAAAGTAAATATTGCATATTTATAGGGGTATTGCTTTGAAATTTTCATATTAATCAAGAAAATTTTACTAATAACAATAAATGAACTGGTTTTTTTGAAAGTGGTATAAGTCCACTTGTTAAAAAGGCTAAGTTAATGGTAATTTTAGTGATTTATAGACAACTTCTCTCTACTATTTACAATCAATATTTCAACAGAGTTCTATGTAGACATAAAACTAACAAATTATGTTATTATGGCCAGAATATTTAAATTGATTCAAACGCAAGCCAATAAATATCTGAATATGTAAAGAAATGGAATTATACCACTTTCAAAGAAACCAGTTTAAGAATAGATCCATATGCTTAAACAATAGTTATCGAGCTACCAATTTCAATTGGTTTTTTAAAATTCCATTTAATTGGTATGAACTTTATTACAAATATCAAGACACTGTTAATGTCGGAGAAAACATTCAAGAATATAGTCGACATGTAAAGGAAGTTAAAGTCGACACGGCCAAATAAAACACTTACCGTCGTCATTTAGACTTTTATTCATAAAATCCTAAGGTCACAATTTTATTTTTCCTCTTATTTTTTTTTTTGCATTTTCTAAGTTTTTCCTCCCCATTCTTTCACCATGTTTTTTTCAAATTTAGTTGTAATATGACAAGAGGTCACAATTTTCCTTTCATACAGCCCTTCTCTTGCATTTTACAGCCCCTCTTCTTGCATTGCTTGTGTCTTTTATTCTTTTCTTTTACAATACTTTCTCATATTCCAGAAAGAAAAAGAACGCTTAAAAAACGCAATACAACAAAAGTTAAGAAAAAAAAATATTTTTTCTATGGTTTAAAAATAAAAGCACAAACGAAACAATTTTAAAACTCATTAAATTCTTAAAATAGTTAAAAAAAACAAAAATTAAAAAAAAATGGAGAAAAATAGGAATATGAATTAGATTTAAAGTTTTCTTTATTCCTTTTTTTCCTGAAATTCAATAGAAGTTTTAAAAAGAAAAATTAAATTTTTCCGTCTTTTTTTCCCCCCTTTTTGTTTTCTTGTGAGCGTCCAGTTTTAATATATTAAGTGATTCTATAAAAATTAAAATTAACAGTTTATTCAAAGTTGGCTAGAATACAAAAAGAAAAAAAAAAAAACGATAATAATTAATTTTAAAAGGATGAAATATAAAATTTTAGTTGAGGAAAATTTAAGAATTTGTATTAGAAATATTTTTTTTTAAGAGATTTTAATGAAATCCTCTTCGAGGACTAATAAAGTTGGCTAAAGGATCAATATTTTTGAAAAAAATAATTTTCGAAGCTATAAGCTTATTGTTTATTTATTATACTGATGGGGTCCAAACCGTTTATAATAAAATATTACAAGAAAAGTAAACCAGGAACATTAAGGATATTCCATCAAATTCTGGGAATTCTACCTTATGGTATTATCTTGTATAGTTAATAAATTCTATGTTCTATTCGAAAACAAGAAGACATCCTTATAATTTAAGACTAAAATTTGGTAAAGAAAAATTACTGAATATTTAAATTAAACATTTTTTTTTAAATATTTCTTAACCTTCTTCTATTCTTAAATTAGAGAGCATACAAATCTTTTTTCGAAATATTGGCAACTTTAAATTTTTAAATAATTAATTTTTCAAATTAAATTACCTATTTTTCTAATATGTTCTAACGTGCTAAGGAAATTGATTTTATATTTTATTTTGACCCGTAAAATACCAATATATTTCCACAATAGAATAATAATAATGGTACCAAATATGTTCTCCAGAACCTTGTATACTTTTGTGTTCCCTTCTGGTACACTCTAATTTTTGACTAAATTGTTTCTAAAGAATACTTCAAAGTTTATTATTCTCTAGTTTTATTCGTAATATAATTGCATTACCTTCAGATTTTTTAACACCTTCCTTAATCTTTTGAATATCGATCGATTTTTAAATTTTTTTTATTTAAATACCTTACAATAATTAACAAACTTGTTGTTTAATTCCCCTGTTTTTTTTTTTTTATTTTTTTCTAATATTGTTTAACACCATTAAAGGATAATCTTTGATAAAAATATTTATACATTGAAGGGATAGAAGCTCTTAATACACCATTGAATTGAAAAAATAAAAACAAAAAATAAATGAAGAATTTTTTAAAACTAAAAGAGTGAAGAAAAAAAGAAACAGAAACTTTTCTAATAATCCGTGCTAATTATTGAAAAAGTTAATAAAACTTTTGGTAGTAATACTATTATGGTTCTATACAATATTATGTATAACAGTATAATAATGATGTATATAAGTTTATAAGATAATCTTAGTACTCTCAATATTCTCTAAAATTACAACACACGAGAGTATTCTACAAAACGATAAATTTTATACATGAAAATGCAAATCTGGAATATTTGAATAGTTTGGATTCAGCATTTGATAAAACTAATACGAACAGCATATTATAATCGACCATAATGTCACACAATTTATATTATAGGTGGATGAAAGGGTTGCTCAAGTTTCTTAAATTACATTTTAAAGATTTGTTTCAAATTTTCAGTAAACTAGTAAAGTTTTTCTTAATGTATTTTAATAATTTTGCCTAGATAAAATCGAAAATTTTAAATTTTTCCTTAACGATCTATCAGTGTATGAATTTTCATTCAAATAGAATAGGCCTCAAAGTGAAAAACGATGGACAAACATATAGATAGACAAACTTTCTAAAAATAAATTGCTTACACTCCTCTATAACAGAGTGACACATTTTCGCCAAAAACCTGGTGCCGAATTTTGCTGCCATCACAATGAATAATTTGTTTATTAAAAAAAAACTCATTTCATCATTAACGATTAGATATGTTAATTTAACAGTATGCGTCTGTTAGCGTAACAATTTTACAATTAGTATTTGAACATTTCAAAGAAATAGAATATTCAAAATTTGAATGAACTCCTGTTTTAAAATGAAAAATCATTCAATTCCAAAAACTGCATAAACAGACTGATTCAAAAATCATGAATTGCAATAATTTCGGCTTGATAATATTAAAAATAAAAATTTACAATATTCAACAATTCCGCCAAATAAAATAAAATAAAATTCTTCGCTCAAAAATTTTACTGTTTTCTTTTCATTAAACTTAAATATTTCGTTTTTAGATCAAATTTCACTTTTTAAAGTAAATAAATTAAAAATTTTATCGTTCATTATTCAAGTACATTCGCTTTTATAAAAATAATGAAATTTTTATCTTCTTATCTTTTAAAATTAAGTACAAATATAGCAATGATAAAAGATGCTCATTTAAATATTTTGTATGGTTGTATGTTTTTGGTAGTACAGAATTGTATATGCCTACATTTTTAGATAACATATTTGGGTACAAGAATAGAACTGTTGCAATAAATTAAGGTATGCGAAGAAAGCCATTATTTGCATAAAACGTAGTGCATAAATTTATATACATATTTTAAATTGGAGCAGTATGTAATCAAAGATGAGCTACAATCATTATTGTCATCATAAATCTTGTGGTTTGAAATTTTATTATTTTGAATTAATCTTTCACCAACGTTGTCATAAATTTTAAACCTTTACTTTTTTCGTTTATAATTACTTTCTTATACTACTGTCTCAATACTTTCATATTCGCTGTACACCTTCATACTGTTTTATGCTCTCTTGCTCAGTGTTAATTTTGCTATCGTGCGTAAAACTCTTATGGAGAAATTGGAAGAGAGATGTAATAATAACTACCACCTTGACGGATATATGAAACAAATTTAATTTTTCATCGAAAGGGCGAGATTTTGCTGGAATTGAAAATTATTGCTTTCAACTCGGACGTCTACTTCTTTTTCAATTTCATTAAATTACTTTTGAAAGTTTATGAACGCAATTTAATCCTTTTTAAAAAAATTTTGCAAAATTCTTACCTAAAATTCGTACGAAAATTTACACATCATTTAATTGAATCTAATTTCATCCGAAAATGTCATTTTACAGGAATTCTCCGTTTTTTAATTTGTGGAATTAAAAAAAGTTCATATTAATTTAATGGCAACTATTTGACATATTATTAATTTTCAAGTCATTGTAATGGCATACTACTTATTGTTATTAAAATATCCTTGATAATTTTTTTTTTTTTTCAATAAGTCCATTATATTAAATGTCTTAATGACATTTTTCCTTTCAATAAAAAAAATGATTTTTCTAATAAAGAATAAAAATTGTTGGTATTTTGTACATTTTTAATAATAAAAACAAAGAAAAAATAAAAAATCAAAATTAGGTCCTAAGGGATTAATATAAAAAATTTGTAGTCTAGACAAAAATTGAAAAAATATTAAATGTTAGCATTATTATATGTTGTAACAGTAAAATAATATTTTGGCTCAATCATTTTGAATTCATAATTTCTTAAGAAAAACTTAAAAATAATCAAAATTTTTATTTAATATTTGAGATTAATTTAGTAAGTAGTATACCTCTATATATTATTGAGGTAAAATTTACTGTTGCTGTCATGCCAATTGCAAACTGAATTGCAATAACAACGCCATTTCTGCTATTGCTCGTAGTACAACTCTCGCTCTCATGAACAGCGCATAAATTCAATGAATTATGGTCGGCGATCACAAATAAATTCTATTTTTCAGTTTTGGGTTTACGGTAGGTTCGTCACCTACCTAATAAAACCCAATGACGTCAGAAACTGGTTCATGCTTATATACAATAATCATACTATACCCCAGCCCTATGCTCCTCCTAGGAGCGAAGTAGGATAAAAAAAAAATATGAAATTTACGGGTACTTACCTAAAATATTTGTGATTTTTCTGAAATAAACAAAAATTTGATGCATTTAGAATTAAAATTTTCATACTATAGGTGCTCACAAACCTTGTATAATTCTTTGGAAAGATCAAACCCCTGTTTTATTTACTCATTATTAAAGAAAGAGATAAAAATAAATTTTAAAATAGTATACAATGTATAGTATAAATTATATTGTTGGCACAATTTATGTATTTAAAATTCTCTGATAAAGAAATATTTTTTTATGTATTTGGCAGAGACATAGTTTCACATATCGCAGACACATTATATTACATTATATAAAAGTAAATATTTAACAGAAAAATAAAATAATATTTACAAAATGCGTTTATAATTTACGGTTACTAAAATTAAATACTAATTGTATATATTTTAGAATTCAGGGTCTGATTATAAAATATTTCTATTTTTAATTTCTCAAGTAGGAAAATCTTATATCAAGTGAATATTATGTGTTTGAATTGTCGGAATCAATTGAGAGATGAAAACACTTAGTTAATTTCCTGATTCGATATTTCCTTTCACACAATTTGTAAAATATTTACTCCGGGGTTCATATTTCGTAATAACATTAAAATTACTTTTGTTCTCTGCCATTACCCTCACAGTGTTCTCTGTCATTTAGGCCCCTATTGTTGCCTTTAAATCTCGTTAATTTCAATTTTACTTCGTTTTTGCTATACACTTGAACAAATTATAGAGAACACTTTCTTCTTTTGCTTTGTACTAAAATTTGCATTAAGAACTTTTAATATTTTACGTTCTATTTAAGTATGAGTGTAAAACTACCCAAGGACTTGGGAAAAACTGTATAATTTAAGAACCCGTTTCACCAAATTAATACTCGATTCAAATATCAGAGAATTCATTAATTTCCTTTTATAATCCCGCTGTATTTATTTGTAAATTTTATTATTTAACTTATTAATTTTCACTATAATTAAAATTAAATTAAAAAAAAAAATTTCGTTTAATTTAATCAATTCCAGAAAGCATGAGTATGGTAACAATACCATCAAAAGATAATTATTAATAATGGAAAAAAATTAAGCAAGATTTCTGCGAAAGTAGAAAATTCATTAAAAAATTTAATTTAATTTTTATATAATTAAATTGTACAAAAAAAAAATAGTTAAATATTATTATTGGCATTAAGTAATGTTACTGACATTTAAATATTCTGTCAATTAAATTAAATTGAATTTTTCTCATGGTTGTTGTTGTTGTCATTATATAATTTATACTCGTTAGTATTTAGTAGTCAACCCTCATTTAAAATTTTCATTAATTTTCATCTCCTTTCACTTACAATTTTTAATAATCCTTTTTAGTGTACACGCATAATGAAATCATTTTCTTTTTTCGATAATTTTCATTTTCTTATATATACGAGTATTTAGTTTTTAATGTTATAGAATTGCTAGTAATAGTATTAAATGTAAGAGTAATGGAACGTTGATTACAATTTGAGATTGTATAAAATTTCTTAACAAAACATTTTTACTTATAATAAGAACGTAAGCTTTGTATTATTAAATTAAATTTCAACCACGATTTAGAACAGTAAAAACAAGTATAAAATAATTGACGATAATTCAAAATAATTTGACCGCATTATGCTGAAATTTAAATCTTTTAAAATTGTATACATTTATTTTTATACTTGCTTTCTCACCCATGTCCAATTAATTCAAAAAGAGAAGGAATATCTCTCTTAATAGAGTAGTGTGAATTAAAATTTCAACAGATCATACACAATATTATTGAAAGATGGATAAATTCAATGATGACTTTAAGAGATTGAGAATAAAATAATTGGTAGAGCATTAATTTCTTAATAGAGTATTTATATAGAATATACTTAGAGAAATTTCGTTAAAAACAACAATTAAAGGAAAAAGATCGCATTTTATTTTGTTGGTAGCAGAGTGACAATTCAATTTACAAAACCTCTTGTCAACATTTTCTAAATAATTGAATGTAGTTGATCATAAACTGGCCACATTATCGAATTTCTTTAATAAATAGCTTTGATTTTAAAACTTGTTCTTCTTCTTTTCAGCTCAACAGTTATAATATAAAAACTGCCCGCAAAAATAATACAAAATTAAAATTAAATTCATTAAAATGTCCTCGTAAGCAATTACTGTGCTTTATTAAAATACAAGAAGAATCAAGCTACAAAAAAAAAATTATTAAAATTAAATTCTTTATAAATATTTGATAAATTCAAATTTCATTTAAATAAAATGACTGCCAACAATATTTGCATTTTTTTTTATTAATATTTATTAATATTGTTGCATGCAATTTTGTGAATATTTTAACTGTGAGTATTGTAAATAAAACATAATTTTTACAATAATGTTAAAATCAGTAAAACATACATAATTTTTTTTTCTGAACTTTTTTATCCCCTCCATTTCATTTGTATAATAAATTTTAATTTACATTTCTTTAAATTAATTTCGTATACAAAGCTGACAATTAAAAATTTTAAATACTTAACAAATCAATTCATTGTGAATATATTGTGATCAAATCTTTGAAGTTGAAATTGAAAAGTTGATAACAAAATCGTGAAAATTGAACTCAAGTATGGTGAATTACAATTTCATCTACAATATAAGTTTAAAATCCATTCAATATAAATATTATTAAAATAATTTTTGGAAAATTCAAACATCAAAACTTTCAATTAATTTATTTTAAATAATTTCTATTCTAACACTGTTTTTGAATAATTTTGTTAAAGTATAACATAGCAGATTATTGTATTCTCTCAAATGGTGCAGTCAAGATGTCACTGCTAATATCAATATGGTATTTTTAATTTTTCATTCAACGACAATATAAATCACATAGATGTACAGTATTGATTTGAAAAAGGGATTGATTAATAAAGAATTTGTAACCTTTACTCAGCCTTTACAAAAAAATCGACCACTGAAAAAAAATTTTTGACCAGTTCATAGGGAATACAGAACCCTTCAGTTATATTTCCTATGAACACACTTTTTGAATTTTTTCGAAATAATTAATAGTACATCGTTAAATTTTCGCATTATAAGTAATAGAGTCAGTAAGCAGATCTTACCCGCTTGCTGAAACGGTTGATTTCGATTAACGTGAATTTAAAAGAGATGTTTATACAAAATTAGAAATTCCGAGCCATTTGCATGCTCCACAAAATAATCGAAAGAACATGATTAAATTGAGTCTTAGGTTTGAATTATCAATAATTGATATTCATTTATATGAATACTTCAAATATCAAACTGAAAAAACTGTTATACATAAGTGTTATACAACTGTTATACATGTTTTAAATGTTCCCTTTAAGTGTAATATAAACGAGTACTTTAATAATATTCATATGAGATCATCTAGGTTTAAACTAAAAATTCCAAATATAAAATATTAAATTTACAAAAAAGAAAAAAACAAACAAAATGAAAACATGTTGAAATTTAATAGTCTTATATACTGTATAACATTTTTATTTGCAATCCAATCCCAGTATTAATAAATTTTCACTTTAAAAAGAAATAAAATAAATTATATTGCACAAAGTGCATATAGCTACTGTTTATATTAGTGTAAGTTGAGTATATAATATAAGAATGTGTGTGCATACATATAGTATATCAAAATTATACTTTGAGAATTGATGCGATTTATAAGATTCAAAAAGTGTCATAACATTTAATATACATACAATAATATTACAGGTATCACTCCTATAACACGGTTAATTGGTTCCGTGTTATATCGAAACCGTGGGATACGAGGTTTTTAAAAAGATAACAAATTATGTACATAATATTGTTAGGTACAATAAATAACGTAATTACATCAATTCAAGAAAATTTTTTTGTCCGTGTAATATCGAGACCGTGTTATATAAAAACCGTGTTGTATCGAAACCGTGTTAAACGAGACTGTAAAACTAATGTATTTTCCGTGTAATATCGAAAACATGGTCCGTGTTATATCGAGAGGTAAATTTTAGAAAATCTGAAATTTCATAAAAAAATTAATGAAAAACTTATTAACTTTATTTTTTTAATATAAATAAATAATAAATTCAATCATAAGTAATAACGAACAAAAATAAAAATATAAATTCATAATGTATAAATCGTAATGAAACAATTTCATTAGATTAATTTGAATCATCGCTGTCATCAAAAATGACCCGTGACTTAGTATTAATTTTTTTCATATTTGCTTGAAAATCCTCGTCACTAGTTATTTCTTCATCTATAATTATGTAGATAAGAATTAATTAAAATATTTGACATTAATATTTTCCTTTAGTTAGTTGAAACTTGAACGATCTTTCTTTATCAAAGTGAAAAACACAAGTGGCTTGACAGAGAATATAAATTATTCAAGTACATATTACGAAATGTATTTTGTATGTTTAAGTATTTGTTATTATTTTTAGGGGGAATCTACTTTTTGTTGTGTTGAATATCAAAATTTAAAAAAAAATTTCCGTGTAATATCGAAAATCGTGTTAAAAAAGTCGGAAATTTTATATCGTGTAATATCGAAAACGTGTTATAAAGTGCCGTGTTATACGAGTGATACCTGTATATTCAAATTTATAATATAAAAAATATGAAGTGAAAATCTTATAATAGCATTTTTAAATTGAAATTTATATTAGAAATCTATATACACTATAAATATTAAAATTACCACTACTCTAATCTATTTATTGAATGCAATCTTATATTTTTATAATTCAAAGAGTTTATATGAAACTATCAGTAATAATAAATTTAAATCAAAAATTTCATGGTTTATTATAATGTGTACATAACTTATACCAGATATATACTCGTACTAGGTATACACTATTTGATTTACATAATATACTTTATATTATAAAATGTATGTCCATTAATATGAAAGTATATATTATAAAAATTTGAAAATTTTTCAAAATTAACATAATATTTTTGATGAATTTTCAACCAATAGCTATATATACGATTGTTAATAATAATATTTTGAAAAAAATAATCCGATAATATAAAAACTGCATTCCAAATATCATAAACTCATACAAACTTAAGTAGATTCGCAGTACAAAATATAATATTGTTTACGTTATTATACTAAAAAATTATTGTTGATAGTATGTACAAACATAAATTTCCATATACATACATAAATAAAGCATATTCATAATATTATGTACATTGAATAAATTTTACAAAAAAAACCCAAAAATAAAATCAAAAATAAAAAACAAATAAAAGAACTTCTTTACAATCAGAATGTATACCAAATAATATAAAATTAGAGAATGGGTCCTGAATATTAAAGTTCAATAATGTTAAATAGCATTGAATGCGCTAAAATCGTATACATACATAAATACAATATGGTCAAACCAATGGCTTTCAAAGTAGCACTTTTCCCTTCAACAAACGAAAATACTGCTTTTAATAACAGGCCATTAGCATTCTACACCTACTAGAAATTAAAGAAAGCGTACAACATCTTATTTATTGGATGCCGCAAAATTCAAATTTTATAAAAATAGAGAATTGATATTACAAAAGCTGCCAAAATTATAGGCTCTTACAACTTGTGGTCTACAAGAAAAAGAATTTAAAAAATTAAAAAAAAAAACCGATTTTAGAAAAGGGTTAATTTTAACGGTCATTTCGTCATATTTATATTCAATTATCTTATGCCGCAGTAGAAAAGTCCTGGCATTACTTTTTTACGTTTGCAGAATTCGGAAAATGTTTGTGGTTTCTTAACAATAAACATTCAAAAAATGTCATTTTTAGGTAACTTGTTGGACTATAACTTTTAACGGGGGAGGAGATAGGTAAAAATTTTCTTCTACGGGAATAAGCTTCCAGTAAAGATCTATGCATATATAAATTTTAGCTTTCCATATTAAAGGGTGTATAGAAGATTTGCAAACAGACACATTGAACGGACGAACTAAGTGAAAGTAATAAATAATTTCTTATCAAATTTTTTTTCGGAAAACTGCTAAAAATCGGTAAAATGCTATTGCTCTTAACTGCATTTTGATTATTTTATATTTTTTGTTATTTTTTTTAGTGTGTTGCGTGCTGCATCCTCACTTTTCCATTTATTATAAAATTTGCATAAAATATGAAATATTTCATTTTTGAATCAATAGAAAATATTATAAACAAATTTACTTGTAATAACAGTTATATATATATATACGTTCTATTTAAATGTGTATAACACTCCTATATTTTCCATAGTAGGAGTAGTTCTGTAAATGGAACTCGGATTTGTATAGAAATCCAGTTATGCTGGGTGTAAAAAAAATTTAAATTTGAGCATTTAAAATCGGCGTTTGTTGCCAATATAGAAAGACAAAACCATCTATTGGAATAAATATGCGTAACTTTCCATAAGTTCCTTATATTAGTTGATACAGTTGGGAATAATATTTGTTTATTACGATCGTATAAGATTATTGTTAAATTTAACAAATGACTGGAATTTGTACGATCCATCAATATATTTTTACTTCTACTGCTATATCGAAACTCGTGAAAATAACTTTGAAAAAGTTCTTCAAATCGAAAATTTTTAAACCCATATATTAAAAATATTTTACAGTAGAAAAATTTTAAAAACAGTATGAGTGAAGTTTCATATTTTCTACTTATCCTTTTTTATATTTTTTTCTGATTTTTTTTCTTTTACACTATTTTTGAAAACAATAGTAATATTAAACTACCACAATGAGATCCAATAGAAAATTATTACAAAGAATGAAAATTTTGTTCAACGTTCTAGAATGAATTATTTTAGAGTAGATTGACAGCTACACAAATTTAAAATGCAAATCACATTTTCACATACACAAGCAATGTATATATATATGTGTATATAGGAAAATTAGATGCGATTGGAATGTACATACACGTATAATATAGAATGTGCATATTATTATATAATATTTTAAGGATTAAATTAGGTAGTGCTGTAGCAAGTACCTATTATGAGAATTAAAAAAATGTGCCATTGTAAGGAGGGGTGAAGTGAATATTAAATTCAGATTCAATAATTTTCTGTTTAAATATTTTGGGGGTCTAATTTTGTTTTTTGTTATTAAATTTAGTGGAATTAATTTTATAAATAAAATATTAGATTTTTTTTACATCATAGTATTACGAGATGATAGTTTTTTTTTAAGAAACTTTAATTATTTTAAAATTTCCATGTAAACCCGTCACGCTGTTTGATGATGCCAATTTAAAAGTACAAAAATATTGCCACAGTGATATCCTAGGTAGTCGATGGTTGTCTTTTATAGAATACGAAGTGCATTCATGGAAGTTGTTAAACAATGGGAGTTGTCAATTGTGCTTATTGCTGCGTTTGGTAAAGGCAGCAAAACTGATCTTACTGGGATTTATATTTAAGATCAACTTTAAGATACGGGCAGAAAATCAGAAATCGAGACCTGAAATTTTGCCCGGGCTACAGAGTCGCCAATCTACCACTTTATTGGCGAATGAATCATCGGTATAGGCACCCTTTTGCAGTAGAGATATAGAGTTTGTCATCGGATATGTTTAACTGAATAAACCTATCCAGTAGAGCATACGATCAAACCATCCAAACGTCGTATAATCGGCATCATGTTGATTGTAGATTTTATGGGAAGCGAGTGGAACAGGAGTAACCAACCAAGCCACCGCAGCCATTCTTGACTTATTGTAGCCTCCCCACGCTCCCGCGGCCTCATCGCCACCCACACAAAATCTGCACAGGGGGGAGCCCGACTTCCCCAGCCTATGCAGATGGTACTTCACTGGGCAGTGCCCCGTGAAGAAATTCGCAATACCACACGACTCAAGTACCGGGCCAGCCCGATCCCACGTCCATCGATCGGGAAACAGAACCCTGTACTTGTGGTCGAAGTTGTACCGCGGCAGACAGGTATCCGACATGGTTACTCTTGGAATCGGATCGCTCTCAATGAAGTCTTTTTGAGTCCTGTGGGCCAAATTTAGCCCTGCCCTGTCCTCGCCAGAGAGAAGTCGGTAAGTCTCTAGCCGAGCTTCCTTCAATATATGGAGGTGCAGTGGCGGCAACCCGATCATCACCTCCAATGCAGCGGTAGGAGCCGTCCGCATTGGCCCGGTCACTCCCAGGTAGGCCAGCCTTTGCGGATTTTCCAGCCTGGCTCGCACACCCGCCTGCTGAGCCTTACGGCACCGTACAATCGACGCATAAGTGACGATGGGCCTAGCAAGGGCTCTCCATCTATATGTGTATCTATAACTCTATCTATATGGGTATTCCAGGAGAGACGATCATCTAGGATTACCCCCAGATACTTCACCTCCCTAGAGTAACTAATATGTTCACCAAACAGAATTGAGCTCGTTAATCTTTCCCTGCTTCTGCGTCTGGTGAAGGCAACCATAGTGCTCTTGCTTGGATTTATATTTAACCCAACGCCTTCGCACCACTTCTCCATAACACGAAAATTTTCCTGTAGAAAATCAGAAATAGTGCTCTCAAATTTTCCCCGTACGACGAAGCCCACATCGTGGGCGTATCCCCAGACACGTGCCCCGGGGCCCCTGAGAGCAGCGATTAGATCATCCACTACAATAGACCATAGGAGGGGCGAAAGAACCCCGCCCTGCGGACACTCTTTTGCAGCGGAGATGAAGAGTATATCGTCAGCTATGGTGGATTTGATAATCCTATCCTGTAGCATCCGATTAACCCATCTGCTAGTCGTCGCATCAATCCCTCGTTTGTGCAACGACTCACAGATGACATGATATGGGGTGTTGTCAAAAGCTGCCTCTATATCAACGAAGCAGCCAACTGCAACCTCCCGCACTGGCAGTGCATCGTCCCGTATAAATCTATCAATCACTTTTTCCATTGCTTTCAATAGAAAAGAAATAAGGTTAATTGGATGGAAAGACCTTGGGTGGTTGCTTGGTCGCTTACCCGCCTTCGGAATATACGTCACTTTAGCCACCCTCCATGCCTGAATGATGTAACCCCACGCATAGCTGGCACGATCCAACAGTGCTCTGGCGATATGTTGGAAACCCCTCTGCAAAAATGCAGGATATATCTCGTCATCACCTGGAGATTTGAAGGGCCTGAAAGAGAAAACAGCCCATCGTGAAGACCAGACGGGATCGTTGCCAGTCATCCCTCCTTGGCCAGGATGCCCTCGGTTCGATGACCGCATTTGAGTGATTCCGAAGAATCTCCGAGTCAGGAAAATGCGTTGACGCCATAAGCTCCATCGTCAGCTTTCCGTTCTCAATCATGGAGCCATCAGGCCGTTCCATTAGGCCCAACCCGCTAGCATACTTTTTGGAAAGCACCCTGTGAGGACGCGCAATGCTAGAGAGTTCATCAATACCCTTGCAGAACGCCCTCCACGAAATTCTCTTCGCTTTCGTAATTTCTTTATTGTATTTCGTGTGTGAGTTTTTATACTCTTCCCACGAACCCGACGCCTCGGCATCATGTAAGATGAATCGATAAGTATTATTGTCAAACGACACCCAAATATGAAGGAAACAACCTAGAAATAAACAAAGAAAAAAAATTATTTTTTATATGAAAATCCTACTGGACCAAATTTTCTCTTTTACTTGTTTATTTTCATTGTTTTACATGCCATATACGAAACATCCTTAAAAACGTGTGTGCAATCATGTATTTCATACTCGCTCCATATATAAATATTCACACTAACTAAAATTCTAACAATTTTACCACTTCCCACCGGTAATTCACAAGTGGTTTAGTATTTTTATTGTTGTGTTGTGTGTAAGTTTTGTTTTGGTTCTCCCGATTTTCTTACTTTGTTCTTGTTTTTATTAAAATTATATTACTTAAATAACGGTTCTGTTATATAATTTCGAATTTGTTTTAGAAAATTGGAATTCATTATACTCCAATATATCCCAGATTAATTATCAAAAATCACAACAAAAAAAAAAGAAATAGAAATATCCGAAAAATAATGGAGATTTTTGAACGACGGAAGAACAAAAAAATTAAGTGCTCACTGGATACTTAATATGCTTTATGGAATTCGTGGTATCCTAAAAAAAAACTAATAAGAACAGCAAAAGTATGCTTTTTTTTCTCTTATAAAATATTTCTACTTTATAATTACAAAAAGTGAAGCAAGCGAAAGTTTTTCTGCATCAGTGAGTTTCTCTACTCTTTACAATTAGCTGTTATACATTTTTCTGTTCTCTTTTCTCTTCAGCAAATGCATCTATACAATATTCCTTTAACTATTTTAAAAATATTAAATTTTTAGTACAATAATTTTGAATTTTTAATTTGTTTTACTATATTTTACATTTATAACTGTAAGAAGATACCCTGAATAGAAAGATGGACAATTGTTTTAAATTGATTTCATTTCGAAAGAATGCTGGATCACAAGCTTGGCTTTAGAGCCATCATATTATTCAGGATTACAGTTTTGAAACAATAAATAAAATTGAAAGCTATCAAAAATCAAATGTCGAATTAATATGAAAGACATTCCGAGTGTCAAGTTTAAATGCCAAAATAACTCCGGTAACATATGATATATCTAACTGTAAATCAAAAATATTCTTTCTCTCCATCGGAAAGAAAATCAAACGGTACAGCTTTTCTGCTCATTTGTTCGACGTGGTGTACTTGAATTGTGTTCACTACTCCGCTACTCATGAGTAGTTGGAGGATGTAAATGGAAAGGAGCAAATATGAAGTTTATAATACACTTTCAAATTTACACAAATCTCATAAGGAACACAAAATTATTGTGTTAGAATGCATTCTATTTTATGTCAAATTGCATGAATTTGAAAAACCAAAAAAAAAACACAAATTTTAAATAATTTTTTTTTTATGTTTTTAATTATTCGCAGTTCGTTTTTTTATTCTTCTAGATTCAAAGGACTTTTTCAATTTATTCTCTTATAATTTGGAAAAATTTTGTAATAAAATTTTAGAAAAAAATTGCTCATTTGGGTGCCATTTTAAACGTTTACTATTTTCAAAAATCCTTTTCTATTACGAATTTTAGAGTTTTTTTTTTATTTCTGTTCTATTGTTGATTTTGGTTTCTTTCTTTCAATGGTTTTTTTAATATTATTTTTTATTCCATACTAAATTAAATGCAAAATGAAATTCTAATATGGTGGAAGATTAAATACATCGGTAAGTTTTAAGTGTCTAGAGAGGCGCATAAAAAAATTTATGTCAATAATTTTGTATGAAGGTAAAATACGAAATACTTTGTAAAATTTAAGGACAGTCTGAAGGGAATATAATTTTAATATTGAAATTGTAACATTGTCATGATAATTCGAGTCATGATCAAGAACTTTAACATGTATATCTATCTTATCAATCACAACAAGAACTTCGTTATTAACTAGCACGTTATTTTAAAGCCATTTGAAATGCAATGCTACCATACTTTGACATTTGTATATATTTGGAAAACTTGATGACTTCTCCTTTGAGCTGACCTTGAAACTCCACCAAATATTTATTCATATTTAATAACAATCGAAAGCTCTTGAACTTAATATATTCTAATATAATATATAAAGATATCTTACCTCAAAACCTTTCCGTAATTAAGTTTTTACGTCAAATCATTTCCGCAAAATACTCGCTATCTCTCCGAAATGATAGACTGGCTTAAGAAATTTGACGAGTTAAATTATATTGTTCTGTATCAATCGTAATCCTTTAAAGCACGAATTCGCCGCATTTGAATTGTTTGACTTCCAAAATTATGTTACGTTTAATATTATTTCACGATTTAATTATTAATGTCTTTCTAAAGTACACTAAGCTATCTATATATCATAATACTAAATACACAATTTAATCTTATTCGTATAATATCGAAAAATTTTGTAACTGATGAAGAACTCGATACTTAATCCTAAAATATCTAAAAATCTATATATTAAAGATGATAATCTCATATATTAGTAATTCTTAGAAATTTTTAATTAAACATGATATCTAAAATTCAATACAAATAAATTAAAAAGAATGTAAAGTGAATAAACTTTCCCGACAGATTATGATTGTAGCCAATCCATAATGAACTTGTTCCGAATTTTATTAAGAAAAAGTTAAAAATTAAAATTCCAAGCACATTCGCATATAATATATTTTACCATATTCATTTGCCTTATATATAATAATGCTATATGGTGGACTCTGGAGCCAAGCTTCTGATCGAGCATGGTTTCAACATCACTTATAACTTGTATAACACCTCTCTCTCTACTCCCAGCTACTTAAGTTTAATTAAAAGAATTGTTCAGTTAAATTGTATAATGATATCATAGGTGATTTGAGACAAATATTTACAAACTTTTATTCCAATAGATGGCACTAATAATTTTTTATAAGCAAAGCTAAAATATTAAATCTTTTTAAACCCCAGCAATACTATTTTCACTAATAATCGAGAAAATAAAGAAAATCAAAGTAAATTCGAAATTATATTTTTCATCGCGACTAGAATGCACCATGTATGTACGGTGCAAAATCTACTTACATACGTATTAAGTATGTAAGTGCATCGCATCATTTGACATTATTGAATTTATCAAACTATAAGTATAAAAAAGATTTTTGCTTAAAAGGTTTATGATTATTTTGATAACCAAATTGCAATAAGCTTAAACTATGGGAAAAAAAAGGAAAAAATGAAAAAAATTTAAAAAAGTAAAGTAATAAGGGAATTAATAATCAACATAGAGTTTACCCTTTAGCCAAGAAATGCATGGAAACTATTTAATTTTTTTTCAGGAATGGGAAGTATTCAAAAACAATCTGCTTATTACGGTTCCGTTCAGTTCGAAATTCGTTCGTCCGTATATTTTAGAATTTTTCTACATTGTTCAACTTCTTGTCTGTTGTAGATTTCTTTGCAAGTAAATTTTAACCTCCTTCAACTCTCTGAAAGTTATGGCCATTTAGTCGCAAAAATTGTAGCCTCCTTACTTATTCTATTGTATAGCATAATAAAACATTTTACTAAACATCATGAAAATTACGAAATATCATCAAAATTTACTGTTATTTAAAGGTTCAAATTTTACAATTTCCGATAATATTCTTTTAGATTGTAAGAATTTTAAACTTTAGAAACCTTTCGGAAATAATATATTCTTCTCCCTCTACTCCCCACTACCAACCGATTTAGTCTCTCTCAAAATTAGCAAAACTCCAATTTTCAGCAATTTATTTCTTTAAAAGTTTATCGAATTTCTCTGAAAACAAATATGTAACGGTAAATGTCTTGTTATTCCAAAAATAAAATTAAATATTTTGAATGACCCAACTAAACACAAATTGTTAATTACATTAAACGAAAATAATATGTAAGTACAGACTATTTGGAAATGTGCTACTTTAGAAACCACTATGACAATTTTATATGCTAAAAACTTTATCATATATGCATAAACTTCATCAAGATTGTCGCATGTTGTAAGTATGCGGTTGCATTATTTTTTTTTTCTTTTTTTTTTTAGTGTTGACTTAACTGAACCAATTCTTATAACATAAGTAATGTAAAAGTTATGAATATTCCATAAATAATTACATACATACATACGTGCATTCGTATGTGTGTATGCTTCATTATGCTGGTGCATACCCTTCTGTTTGGTTTCTCTTCCATTTTTTTCAGGAAAATAAAAGTTTATTTGAAGATTCAACAAATATTTTGGCTCTTGGCTATTTTAAACTTTTTTCATTCTGAATTATGTATACATACGAGTATATATGTACGTAATATATACATATTTACTAATATAGCATGCAATGTACATGGCTATCACTATACTACAAATTAAGACAAAACTTATTTACTTAGCGTGCATATTGATAGAATGAACATGAATCCAACATATTGGTTCATTTTCAAAGAATCTCTATTTAACTTTTAAGAGAAGAAAACATGCAGAATATGTACAAAAAACCACTAGTCATTTTTAATACTGAATGAAAATTGTTGTATTCTTATGGGATTCATTCAACCATATATCGCATATCATTATAAATTTTGATAAGTTTTTAAGATATATAAGATAAGGGGGCGAGGGAACTCTCCCAGGAATAGGTGATGCGTAATTATAGAGCCAGTGGACCAGAGCCTCTCCCTATTCAAGACCATTGTGCGTTATGAAGAATAACATCCTTCTAGAGGTGCCCCTGCTAACGCTGAACACAATGGATCTAGACCAGAAAAGGTCGACAAAAAATCCCACTCAACCAGGCCAGCAACCTATTGTAGTGGAAAATACATTATGCTCACAGAACCACGCAAAGCCTCGGATACCCAACTGATAATTTGATAACGAACCAGAACCGAAAAAGGACAATGAGATTAAAACGAAAAGGAATAATTAGATTGGCAACTTGGAATATTAAATCTTGGAACACAAAAAATCAAGAAATAATAATGGAAATGAAAGAAAAGAAAATCGATATATGCTGCATTTCAGAAACGAAAAGAAAAGGAAAAGGAAATATAAATGTTGATGAATACTTAATGATATATAGCGGAGTAGAAAAAAATATACGAGCACAAGCTGGGGTTGGAATACTGCTTCACAATAAATTTGTTGATAACATCATTGACATCGAATACCTTAACGAGAATTTATTACACATGAAGCTTAAAATCGAGAAAAAAGTATACAATATCGTTAGTATCTATGCGCCTGACATGTCTAAACCCAGAGAAGACCGAGCCGAATTTTACGAAAAACTTCAAAATCTGACTAGTGCAATACCTTCGAGTGAGCATATTATTTTAATGGGGGATTTCAATGCACGTGTAGGAAACATCCCCTTATCTGGTGTAAAACAAAGATTTAACGAAAGCACACTGAATGAAAATGGCGACCTTTTAACAAACTTCTGTGCTCATAATAGTCTTCGGTTAAACAACACGTTCTTTGATCATGATTTTAGGTATAAGTACACATTCGAAAACTACCAGGGGAACCGTTCCATGATCGATTATATAATTACGAGCAGACACTTCAAGCCCGCAGAAATTTTAGATGTTCGGACTCTAAACTCAGCGAATATTGGCAGTGACCATGCACTAGTTCTCGGCAAAATTCGATTGAAGTACAATCTGTGTCCTAACAATAGCCATGACACAATTGAAAAGTTTAACGTCGAATCATTCCAGAATGAAAGTACTAAATACCTTTACCAACGAAGACTCAATGATAAAACACACGATAACCCAATAGTTGAAACAGATAATCCAGATCAAGCGTGGGAAAGACTGAAAAATAACATAATGAGTGCAGCAGGTGAAGCGCTAGGTAGAAGAACTGTTAGAGCAAGAAAAACAACTAACTATAAAACCCCATGGTTCACAGAAGAGGTCAAACGAATTGCTAAAGAGAAGAAGCAATCGTATCTGCGTTATAAAACCACCAGAACGCTAGAAGATAAGCAGTCTTACATTCGTATCAGAAATGAGGCAAACAGAAAAATAAGAGAAATCAAAGAGTCGTACTGGGAAAGATTCACTAAAGATATGGAAAACGACATGTACGGAGCTCAGAAAAAAGTGTGGAAAATGTTGCGCAATAGAAAATCTGAAGTAAGCGAAACAGTCAAAATAAACCCCATTAGCAATAGAAGATGGATGAATTTCTTTCAGATATTGTATGAGCAAGACACTTCGGAAGAATCATCAAGCGAGCAGTTTATCACGAACAATATAGAGCGCGTTACAGTAGAATATCATAATTTAGATAATGCAATAACTAAACTGAAGAATAGAAAAGCTCCTGGCAACGACCGCATTACTAACGAAATGCTGAAGTATGGTGGTGAGTCTCTGCAAACCGAACTAGTAAAGCTGTTCCAAATTATCTTTACAACTAATAAGGTACCCGTTGAATGGAAGGGAAGCGTAACCATACCGATTTTTAAAAAGGGTAACAAGAACGACCCTAAAAATTATCGTGGTATAACACTTTTGTCTTCCTCACAGAAGCTCCTGTCAAAAGTAATTATAGACAAAATGGCCTCATACGTCACAACTCGAGAAGAACAACAGGGCTTTAGAGCCAACAGATCGACAACGGACGCCATTTTTATAGTTCGACAAATAGCAGAAAAATCTATCGAATTTAACGTCCCGGCTTTCATGTGCTTCGTAGATCTTGTCAAGGCTTTCGATCGAGTAAGATTGCAAGACGTACTAAACATCCTTCATGAAAAAAATGTGCCTTTAGATGTAATAGAAGTTGTTAAAGATCTAAATACTGAATGCAAAACTAGAATACAGGTTGATGGAAAATTGGGAGACGAAATCAACTGCAAGACAGGTATCCGTCAAGGAGATTCACTAAGCCCTATATTATTTAATCTCGTTATGGATAAAATAATCGAAGAGGTGGACAACCTAACGGGCTATCAAATGGGTGATAATAATATATCAATTGTGTGCTATGCAGATGATGCAATCCTGATCGCCAAAACAGAAAATGATCTACAAAGGCTTCTTCATAAATTCGTCGTTACTGCAAAAAAGTACAATATGGAGGTCTCGATAGAAAAAACAAAATCTTTAGTTATTTCCAAGGAACCTATTAGATGTAAACTCGAAATAGAAACAAAAATGATTGAACAAGTAATGAAGTTTAAATATCTGGGGGTCGAAATAACAAGTGAACGCAACACGGTAGGAGAAGTAAGAGAAAGCAGTATGAGAGGAGCACGTGTATCAGGTTTCTTGGCCGATACTGTATGGAGAAATAAATATTTGAGCGTCAAAAGCAAAACAAAGATATATAAGACGGTTGTCAGACCTATACTTACGTATGCATCTGAAACTAGAGCTGAAACGAGTACAACAAAACAGCTACTACGTACGGCGGAGATGAATACTCTAAGAGCAATTGTAGGAAAGACCAGACTAGATCGTGTAAGAAATACTGAGGTTCGTACACAGTGCGACATTACCGACATTGCGAAATTCATAAAAAGCAGAAGAAAAGCCTGGGATAATCATGTATCTAGAGCCAGTCAAAACCAACTTATTAAAATAGCCAGGGATAATAAACCATTTGGAAGACGTCTACCAGGCAGACCGCCGAAACGATGGGCTCAAAGCTGGATATCTACATCAACGGAACTTTAGGAAATTGCATCTTTCATTTCAATCTATTATTTCACTATCAAACAAATAACTATACACTTAATTAACTTAACCATTAACATAACGTTTTCACTACAAACTATTCATTTTTATAACTTCCATAATTTTTTTAAAAAAACTGTAATTGAACGACTAGCGTGTAGAAAAACAAGCAACTATGCTTATAATAAAGAAAAAGAAGAAGAAATAAGTTTTAAGTGAAATTGTTATAGTAAAATTTTATTTAATACTAAAAATACTTTTATATGAATGTATGCATGTATGTATTATGATTAAGTAAAGTATTTTGGATAATACTTCATGTATCTAATATATATGTATGTATATATACGAGATAACATGAATGAAGCTTATAATCTTATAATGTAAAATATTTGTTATCAAATTATCCGAATCCATTCGTTATACTTTAAAAGATAGAGTATTCCGTATTCCGTATAGAGTAGTTTAAGAGTATTCCGTATTATTTTGCTCTATAATACCATATAGACTCTCATGAGCAGACAAAACCTTTGCATAGAGACGATGTTCACAGCTCAACGGAAAGTTCCGAGTTACAGAAACTTAGTTGGTTGGCTGGTTGATGTGGCCGGTGCGGCATATCTTTTGCTCCTCGAATAGCACAGATTTGTCGTATTGCTACCACCACCCCGTAGTTAGCAGGCCTTCATTGAGCGTAGCAGTTATTTTGACAAATCGATCCCCGATGAAAATCTTTCATATCTGATCCAGACGCTTGCTCTCCGACCTAAAGTAATTTTTTTTTTAATTTTCGAGCACATCCATTCTCTCTCTGTTCCTGTTTTCGCTTCTTTCCAATAGTTTATGGAAGCTTTTCCATTAAATTTATCATGAAAATTAAAGAATTTCTTTGCAGACTAACGTAATGTCCTCTAATAATTTTGAAATTTTTCCTAGGGCGGGCGACTTATATCTTACGTTTGCGACTTACAATTCTTTATTTATTATAATTTTAAATCTGTTCAAATATATTTTATCAATTCATTTAATTTTCAAATTTGTTTTAATATTACAAGTACATATAATTATAACCTTAAGATTGTTTGAATAAAATCCATCATATTATGAAATTGAAATTTTAACTTTGAAATATTTTACAGAAATTTCAACATAAAAATGAAAATTATGTTCTCGTAGATGTGTAATGCATATACCAAAAGATAAGACTATCTCACTTTCATCATTTTTTAAACAAAAATAAAAAAAAATTTTATTAAAATCGTGAAAGATGCTAATATTAAATAAAAGAATGTTTATATAAATCTACATAGATATAGAAACTCAAGAAATTATCTAAATGTTCCTCAAATCTACAATGCACAAATACATTCGTATAGTCTTCTATGTTAATGCATATAAACTGATAAACATGTACTTATATTAAAGAATTCTTTATCTTGAATATCTTAAAAGAATTCAGTTCAAGATGAATATTGATAGCTTATTAGTATATACAGGTCCGTTTCTGTTTTGTTCAGCGCCCTGCCCGGTTTTTAAAAAATACGCTTCTCCAGCGTTTCACATTGCAATTTTTGTCTATCATGCAAGATTATTAAAGAATGCATTATTAGTCACAGTCTGAAAATAACATTTCACCTTATCAAGTTAATTCCACGGCAAATAGAAAGACAGAAAGAATTTTTAAAATCACATAGTAGAAAAAGTTTTTTTTTATTATAATTATTTTTTAAAACTTATTTCTTGTGTTTGTGTTGCCTGTGTTTTTCGGCGCTCATTACAAATGCTTACTTTGCATAAATGGTAGATCCGGTGCTGAATACGTAGAATGATTTCAGTTTGGTTTTAATATTATGGATTTTCTATATTTTTATTTAAGTTCAATACCCGCATTACTGCTTTTAAAAACATATGCAATAATATGCAAATTCATTCATTATCTACTTACAATAATGCTAATTTAGAATTATAATGAATATTCCTAATCATTCCTAATCGAAATAATTAAATTTAGAATAAACTTTAAAAACAAGGATTTTTTTTTTATTTTCGATTTTATAAATACATTGCGACCATGTTGAACGCTTTTCGAATGTGGCAAAGATTTGGTTCCACAACTTAATAACGTTATACATAATATATTGTTGTATTTTCATTTATAATTTCGGGAACATCGCTTTTTTTGGCTCAATATTATGGCATTTTATCGTCGGCACTATCAAATTGTGCCCGTTTTTTCTAATTACACAAAATAGGCTACAAAATAATTTTGAGTGTTGTTTATAAATGCACTTAAAATTCTTAATATAATTTGTTTTTTTACCATAAAAAATTATACTTAAAAAATCTTTGTTAAAATTTATATTGTTACATTCATTTTGCCAAATGAAACCTCCCTAAACAGCTTTAATTTGAATATTAAGGATTTGAACTTAAATATTAAAGATTTGCCGTTTATTTTGTACTTGTTATATGAAGCTATCTGCCGGAATAAATGCGAATAACCACTATATTTAACTTCTATGCATTTTACTAATGAGCGACTATATAGACAGGAGTAGATTTAAGAGATCCTTAAATTCGACAAAACAATTATTTTTTCCCATGAATTTCTTAAAACTGTTATACAACTTAAAAAATTTAGAAGTAATTATAACTTGCGCTTCTTTTGAAAAATAATTCAAAATTTACATAAATTAAATATTAAACAAACTAAGAATTTAAATTAAATCAGGATCATGTTGAATGAACCCAGTATGTCCAATTTACTGATTCATCAAATCTAATTTAATATGAAAATTAATCAACTATAATACAAATATCAATTCAATATCAATGCAAATATGTTTAACTTAATATGATGTCCTTTTTTGATATCCTTTTAATACTATTATTATTTATCTAAATAAATTGAAATTTCAATCAAAAAATAATCTAAAAATTTAAAAAAATATTTCAACTTATTTTAAATGCAAGACATTATTTCTCAATATTTTTATATATCTATAAAATTTAGAAAAATATTTTTTGCTGATTTCTTCCTTTTTCATTTCATTTTTTGTCCTTTTTTGTTTTTTTGTTTTTTTTTGTGTATTTTTTAATAATAATTTAAATAAATCGTTATTTTTATGCAAAATTCAAGCAGAGAATACAAATTTCAATAAAATTTCATTAATAATTTTCATTCTATTCCAGAGCAAAATATTTACAATAACAAAAATGTAAGAAGTGTTAAAAATTCAAAGAACCACAAATTTAATATTTGGGATTTAATATTAGAAAAATTTGAAATAATAAAATAAGAAAAATGCTTTTAAGAGTGGATGGATAAGAAATTGAAAGATTATTATTTTTTGTATAATTTTGCATAATTTAAGTGTTATACACAAAGTAGATTTAATATTTACAAATATAATATGTAGATGGGGTTAGTGACCAGGTCCGGTTTTCAATAATTTCTTTTCAGTTTAAGTAAAATGAAGCAGTGAAATGAAGCTGAAATTATTTATTTATTAAATAAAATCGTTTGATAAGCCTCCTAATTTATAGAGGGGAAGATTAGGACTAAAACGAACTAGAACTCTCGATTTAAATCAAATTCTAAAACAACACTTCCCTGCCTTTTTTACGGAATTCAGACACAAAAACACAATACAGCAAAACGTTTAGAAAATTTTATGAGCATCCAAGTTAATGCTCCGACGACAATTTGCGTTCTTTAATTATTAAAAAAAATTGAGTAAAATTAATTTTTTCTTCCGTTAATTAAAAATTATTTATGGCTCTGATTAGCGAAGTATGGAAAATTTTAAATAATTTTCTTAAAAGAGAAACCAATTTCTCTTCAATGTTAATTAATGTAAAAAATTTCAAGATTTCATGCAAAACTTTCAGGCACCTAATTGAATTTAGAAAACATAAGTACCTTATACTTACAAATCAAAACTATTAGGCAAATTAATATAATTAGAAAAAATAATAATTGCATACTTCTAGGGATCTAATACTATAAATTTTTTTTTTGTTGTTTTTTGAATAAATTTTTATTTAAAAACTAATTCAAAAATTAACTTTTATTACAAAATTTTTTTCTAAAATTTTTTGATTGAAAAAATATTGTTGAAAATATTTTCAATAGCTTGCGAAACTATCAATTTCCTGTAACGTCCTTTTTAATAGAAATCTCAATCTATTTAGTACACCGTATAGATATATGTATACAACTATTTTTTATAACGTTATACTTCAATATAGATTGAAAAGTTATTAAAAAAAATTATTTCGAAAAAAAGTCAAAAAAAACCAACAAGCGAGTGCCAAAAAAAAAGTTTTTTTTGCATTTTTTTTCAGTTAAAAACAGCACATAGAATCTCTTATATAACACTCCAATTACAACACAATAAATAAAGATACAATATAGTACATAATAGGAAAGAAGAAACCAACTTTAACAAAAAAAAGAGAAGAACAGGTAGAGTTGACCTCGTCAACTCTGTGGTACGGGTGTGAATTGATAGCCAAATATTCAAGCTGCAACTCTAATCTGCATGTTAAACTTTAAGACTGCAGCGTTAAAAACTTTGTTTCTGGATTAACGAAAGTAATTACCCTATTGTTATATTTGTTTATGTTAAATTTCACCACTACATACCCTTAATATAGTTTACGAAGTACAGTTAAATATATTTTGGGGTTGCATGACAACTAGAAAATAAAAAAACGAATGTTAGTTTTTCAAGTAATTAAAATTACTTTTTCAAAGTTATTGGCCTAGCAAGCACGTGTATGAGTTTAAGCAAAATTCCGAAATACGATAACAAACCACTTTTGAAATTGTATCGCTTTTACCATAAAGCTTTATAAAATCTCAATTCTTTCTTAATTAAGTACAATAGTCTTTTTACTATGCAGGGTTTTTCGCATAAGGTTGCAGATAATTTCACGGATGATTCTTTGATCAATTTCCTGCAAAAAGAAAACCTTTTGGTAAGGGGTGCAGACATACTTGTTTTCGAGCTACAACCTGTCGAAAAAAATTGGCCCAAGATCTTCGTCTAAATAAGTGCTAAAAACTTCACTGAAATGAGAGGTAAAGACCCTCCCATACAATATTTTCTTCAGTCTCTCATAGTTTTGTCTCTTACAGCAAATAATTTTTAATATACAACGGAAAGACTTTTTCGCTTTGTGAAAATTTGTTAAGCTCAGTTCAATTATATTTTTGAGCTATTGCTTGCACAGACTAACGAATATGCAAGCAGTCATGATTAAACCAGGATTCAATGCTGACCTAGAATATACGTACGCTTAATATATCTCGGACCGTTATTATTTTCTTAGTGTTACAAACATAGCGACAAATTTATCATAACTTATGAATGCATTCATACAGGGTTATAAAAAGAAATAAATAAAATTTCCATGTTTGCAAAATTCATTAAAAACAGAAAAAAAAAATTGAAATTCTACTAAAATTAATTAATTTCAATTTCCTTTTTGAAAACAATTTTTTTACTTATAGTCTAGTTTCGATTTTAAAACTCATTGAATTCACAAAAAAAAACCAAAAAAATTATTAAAACAAAAATGGATAAATTTTAAACTATGAAACAGTTTTATTCATTTAAAAAGAGAAAAAAAATGGCACACACTCAAATAAACAGAAAAATAAAAAGGGAAAAGGTTAACGGTATTCTATAATAAATTGTCAAATCAATTTCGTTTTTCGTTCACCTATACATACACACACATACATACAATAATAAATCTTTTTGAATTTTTTTTTAAATTTCAAAACAGATGGCATCAAATCAAACGACAACTACAACATCACAGAATCCATCAACAATTCAACCATTACAATCATCAAATAGTGATGGTCATCAAACAAATATAAATAATGATAATGGTGGAAATGATAATAGTGGAACTGATAATATTATTCCAGGTGGTGGTGGTAGTAATGGTGGTAATGGCACTACTAATATTAGTAATGTTACACATAGTTCATCAACTGAACAAACTGCAATACGTATTGTACAACCAAAAAATTATGGTACTGTAACACCATTAAAAGGATCATTAGAAGAATATGGTCAATTAGGAAATAATGAAAAACTTACATATATTTGGCATAATTTAGATATATTTGGTGCTGTACATCATCAAAATGGTTCAACAGCTATTGGACGATTAATTAATCGTACAAAAAATTTTTTATGCTCTGAAAGGCATATACCAGCACCAAGAAAACATTTGTTAAAAAATGGTAAGTAAAAAACAAAAAGAATTTTTTTTTGATTAAAATAAATAAGGAATCTCACCAAATTGCTCTTTCTCACAAAATAAACTAGTTTGGGCAACCCCTAACGTCAGAATTTTTAATAACTTTCAATTTAATTTTAAGTACATAAAAATCATGTAATCCTATAAATAAAAATCATATTTCTAAAGTCGTTAAAGCGACAACGAACATTAGTTCCAAAATTCCTAAGAAGGTTCTCGAATCACACAGTATCACACAGTATTTCATACTTCCCCTTAGCGCTAATTAAAGAATTGTTAATAATCCGAATATTTTTTTAGAAAAATATTTTCAAATTTATACAAACAATTTCAAATACGGTTTTTTACAGTTTCAGGTATAGCATATCCCGGTGAATTACTTGCTGTATTAGGTAGTTCTGGAGCTGGAAAAACAACATTATTAAATGCTTTAGCATTTAGATCAGCATCCGGTGTACAATTGGCACCATCAGCAATTAGAATGCTTAATGGATATGCTGTAGATGCAAATGTAATGCAAGCACGTTGTGCATATGTACAACAAGATGATCTTTTTATTGGTTCATTAACAGCAAGAGAACATTTAATATTTCAAGCAATGTTACGTATGCCACGTAATACATCATATAAACGTCGTATTGAACGTGTCGAACAAGTAATACAAGATTTATCATTGGGTAAATGTCAAAATACAATAATTGGTGTACCAGGTCGTATTAAAGGTTTATCAGGTGGTGAACGTAAACGTCTTGCATTTGCATCTGAAGCATTAACTGATCCACCATTATTATTATGTGATGAACCAACATCTGGTTTAGATTCATTTATGGCAAATAGTGTTGTACAAGTATTAAAAGGTTTATCACAAAAAAATAAAACAATAATATTGACAATACATCAGCCATCATCAGAATTATATGAAATGTTTGATAAAATTTTATTGATGGCTGAAGGTCGTGTTGCATTCCTTGGAACACCAGATCAAGCAACACAATTTTTTTCACAGTAAGATTTGATTTTTTTTGTCTTTTCTAAATAAATATTGAATAAATTCAAATATTTTTAATATTTAAAATAAATGAAATATTTCTAGACTAGGAGCACCATGCCCAACAAATTATAATCCAGCTGATTTTTATGTTCAAGTTTTAGCTATAATACCAGGTAAAGACGAAGAATCACGTGACAGAATTGGGAAAATTTGCGATAGTTTTGCCACAAGCAGGTTTGTTTAAAATATTTTATCTTAGCATAATTTAAATTAGTTATGATAGAATGGGTGTTACTATGGTTCTAACACATAAGTGAATTATATTTGACTATAAAGGGTGTTTTGCATAAGTTATTGTTCTTTGATTAATTTTCAGAAAAAAATTGTATTGTTCGGAGGGGGGCTCAAATCAAATTGTAAGAAAAATGAAGAACAATCAATTGCCTATAAAACAAGCTTCCAATGATAACTTTATGTTGTATGGTTCCGAAGTTATAATAATTTATTTATATGCAGAAAAAGTCCGGTAACTTATTTTTTCAACAGGCTGTAGCTCAAAAAAGAGTATAACAGCCCCCGCCCCCCTCCTTTCCGCCTTTCTGTTATATACGCATTGTTTCACCTACATACACATATAAAATTGAATGGTATACAGATAAGATTGCCATATGTGAAAATTTCTCTATAACTCTATAATATCTATTCGTATGGCCATAATTACTTCATATTATTCTCTCTCACAAAGTAACAAGTCCGTTTGATATTATTTTTCGATATTCTTCCGGTATATGAAATTTAACATCAGAAATTCTTTTAAAAACTACGTAATTTAATACATAATGAGAATATATTTTTAATTTTTAATTTTCAAAATTTATTACACAATAAGAATATATTAGATAAATCCTAGTATAACATAAATAATCGTATACATATAAACATATTTTTCATATATAAATAGTATTGCAAAAGAAATGGAAAGAAAATTTCAAAAAGTTCGTGAACATGCAACATCAATGCCTATGGAAGGTGAAGCTTTACGAGGATATCGTGCAACATATTTTATGCAATTCAGAGCTGTATTGTGGCGAGCTTGGTTAACCGTTTTAAAAGAACCATTATTGGTTAGAGTTCGTCTAATTCAGACAACGGTAAGTTTATTTTTGTACTTTTTCTTTTATACTGTATAATTATTTATTTTTATTGTTTTTGTTGCTATTCATAATAGCACAGTATACAATTTGTTATTATATTATAATTATGTACAACACAAGCATACGAGTATTACATAACATTACGTAGATTTTTTAGAGAAAAAAAAATTCCTTATAATGCAAAAATTTCTTTCTGTTTCGGTTCTTTTCTTTCTCTTTTTTGTGTTTTACAATCTAATACAAATATTACATTGCTCATTCGCTACAAAATGTGCAATTTTCGAGTTATGGCAGTGTTGTAGCAAACTAGTGACATACAAATAAAATATGGTTAAATCAGAATAAAATTATGGTAAATCAATTTTTCAAATTTTGTAATAAAACATGATTAAATTTTATAATGCTTGTCTCTGATAAACGTTTTACTGTAGAAATACAAAACATGTATGGACCATTTTGGACCGTTTATTTTGGAGGTGACCCTAAGTTCACTTTTATTACTATTGAAATATTATTGAACTTTTGGGTTTTTTTTTTCTCTTCGGCTGCACACACATACTTTGCAATTACAAGTATTGATTTTATTATTAGTCTGGGACATTAAAAGAGTTCTGGTGATTGCAATAATTGTCATTCAAAGAAATTTTTGCCAAAAGTGATAGAACAAAAGTTTCTTGTCTCATCTAAGCTATGATGAGTCATAAAGTATGAATCCATTATATGGAACCAAACTGGAAATTAGAATTGGGTTAATTAATTAATAAAGTATGTATACCAATATAATACGAATATTAACAAATTGTTGAAAAAATTATGACCTGATTTCGAACATTAAAATATTATTCTAATTTTTGAATGACACAAAAGTGAAGAAAAATTAACTAGACTTAGACAATAATTCATAGCTTGTTGTACTATATCGTAAAATAATTTTTAATTGAAAAGTTTTCTTGTAATAATTGCTGCAATTTACATTGAGCTTTTGCAAATAGCTCTTCTTTATGCTTCTTACAACACTAGACAACCTTTTTCCCATAAAAATAAAATTTATTTGGGAGAAGGTTTAAGAAACACATAGTAATTATTAATGTTATGCTTCAAAGTATACGCTCAACGAATACACTATTAAATAGGCCCAATATCTTATAGTTGACCAGGACCTATACTCATTTTGCAGACCAGGACCTATACTCAACTTAAAAATAAATATTCCTTTTTTGCCAAATTTCCTTTTTCATTTAATTTATATTTCATCATTTTTTCATTTTAAATAGATGGTGGCAATTCTCATAGGATTAATATTTTTAAATCAACAACTTGATCAAGATGGCGTTATGAATATAAATGGAGCAATATTTTTATTTTTAACAAATATGACATTTCAAAATGTTTTCGCAACAATAAATGTAAGTGAAAATTTTTATTGTTTAATTTTAATGTTACGTATATAGAGGAAACAATTGAATGGGTACACGTATACGTTTATATTATGACGTACAGCTGCATATAGTTTTGTATAAAACTATTTCAGTTCGTATAAATTTTTATTAGTTATGAGTAGAACAATGTGGGCATATGCAATGTTAAAATCCAAAATCTTTAACATTAATTTTCTTTGTATGTCCTTTCGTTATGCAATTAATATTGCATTCGTTCCATTTTGCAATAAAACGATAATCTCTAATTTTAAATTAATAAAAATATTTTAAAAAATTTTATTAATTTTAATTAATTATTTTATTTTTTTATTTTGAAGGTTTTTACTGGTGAATTACCTGTATTTATGCGTGAATCAAGAAGTCGTTTATATAGATGTGATACATATTTTTTGGGTAAAACAATAGCTGAATTACCATTATTTTTATTGGTACCATTTGTATTTACATCAATTGCATATCCAATGATTAATTTACGTGCTGGTATTATACATTATTTAATTGCATTAGGATTAGTAACATTAGTTGCAAATGTTTCAACATCATTTGGTTATTTAATATCATGTGCTAGTACATCAACATCAATGGCATTATCAATTGGTTCACCAGTTATAATACCATTTTTATTATTTGGTGGCTTTTTTTTAAATTCTGGTTCAGTACCAATATATTTTAAATGGTTATCATATTTATCATGGTTTAAATATGGTAATGAAGGTCTTTTAATTAATCAATGGGAAGATGTACAACCAGGTGAAATAGCATGTACAAGATCAAATGCAACATGTCCAGCATCTGGTCATGCAATATTAGAAACATTAAATTTTAATGAAAATAATTTAATATGGGATTTTATTGGTTTAAGTGTATTAATAATAAGTTTTCGATTTTTTGCATATTTTTCATTAGTTATGAAAACAAGAAAAAAAGAATAAAATGGCCGTCATTTTTTTATATATATATTTTTTTTTTCTAAATAATTGTAAGATTTTTATTATTTTAATAGAATAAAAATTTATTAAAATATTTAAATAATTCAGTTTAATATTATTAAGGATAAAATGTTTTTATTTCTAATAATGAAAATGTTTCTAGGACATTTAAAAGGTTTTATATTATGAAAATTAAATAAAATGTTAATCACATAACAAAAGAAAGGTTTTTTTTTTGTTTTCTACAAAATTTGAGTTAGAAAATCTCAAATAAGGGTGAAATATCCTTTCTCTAATGCTTGTATATAAATATGAGACGTTCATTACCACCAATTCAATTTAAAATTAAAGTTTAAGAGATAAACCACACTCTGACTATTTTATACTATGCTAGGAAAAAAGGACGAACCTAATCAAAGAATTAAAAGCTGGTAATTTGATATCATTGGGTCCGACTTTTGAAGGGTTACCAATTCAGATCAAATGTTCTAAATTGGGATCGGAATTTTAAAAGTTGTTTTTTCAATGGCTCTTCGTAATACCGAAAATTGTAATTTTCCGGCATTTGACGACATCAATTTTATAATTTTTCTAAATTTCGCTTAATAATTCTGTTATTACCTTTACATAGCCTAATTATGTATAATATTTTATACAAAATTTTTGATATTCTGTTATACTTACCATTGAATTAAGTGCTTAAAATTTAAAAATAAAATATTTTTATATTTACTGTTTTATTTAACAGAGTTGGAGTTTGTTTTTAGCACTTTTCCAAAAATTTTTTTGAAAAAAGTGCTTATTAGTTTCACTCTGTCCGTCCGTCCGTCCGTCCGTCCGTCCGTCCGTCCGTCCGTCCGTCCGTCCGTCCGTCCGTCCGTCTGTCCGTGTGTCTGTTTACAAAACTTCTACACCCTTGAAGATAGAAAGCTGAAATTTCCTACGTACATAGATCTTTACTAGAAACTTATTTCCGTAGAACAAAATTTTTACCTATCTCCCCCCCTCTAGAAGTTATACCCCTCCAAAACCCTAAAAATGGCCTTTTTTAAATATTTGTTGCAATGAAACCATAAGCATTTTTGAAATTTTGCAAACGCAGAAAGGCAGTGGCTTGCTTCCGCTAGCGCGATATACTATAGTTAGACTTTAGAAAAACAAAATGGCCGTTCAAATTTACCGTTATCTAAGGTCCCTTTTTTCCAAATTTTTGATGTCGTTTTTCTTCTAGACCCCAGACTGTAGAAGCTTGAAATTTTAAGAGCTTTTAGACATTATCAAATAGTTCATTTCGTTAGAAGAAAATTTTTTTCCATCTCCACCCCCTCTCAAGGTATCACCTCTTGAAATTCGTAAAATTTGAATTTTTGACACCTTATATTTCCGAAACCGCAAGCTTTTCCAAATTTTTATAAACGCAAAAAGCTAACGGTAAATTCCATGAAATTAAAAAATATAATTATTTTTCTTAACTCACACAATTAACCCTTAAAATCGAGCATTGTGTTAACCCCTTTTTATATTAATTTTTGCTTTATTTCAAAGACTGCATATATGCGTCATCCTAAATATATGCAATTCTAGAAATAGTTTGGTAGATGAATGAAAATAATTTTAATACTGTGATAGGTATACATAGACTGTATTTAAAAGCAGAATTTTCACTTGTTGAAGGGAAAAGTGCTACAATACAAACCATTGGTTTGACCCAACTTTATTTGATTCGACTAAAAAACTTCATTGTGTTTATAAGTAATTCATAGTTATATGAAGTCTTCTGAATTGCAGTGATAATTTGACATGTTCGTTGACACCCACATCTTGAATGTATAATTCATAAAACATAAAAAGTAAAACTGAACAATTTAATTCAAAAATGAAAACCAATTAAAGTTTTGACCAGAATTTACTAAAATTGTATATAAGTTGATTTTTGCAAGAAATTTTGAACATAAAAGAGATGAACATGCAATTTAATTTTTAACTATTCTATAAAATTATGATTTAACTGTGCTATTTATACTAATATCGCTATATTGCGAAAAATTATCAATGTTTATAAACAATTTATGTTAGCAACACTTTGTTTATTTACAAAAATATAGCGCAGTTTTCGCTATTATATATATTGCGATATTGTGCATTTAACAAAGAGCCCAAAATTATAAAGTTCTAAATAACAATACATCCTTCCTTCAAAAATCATAAAAGGAAAATTTCCTTCATTAATTTCTTAAATCATTTTTAAAAAAGTTTACAACAACTTTCGCTCAAAAATTTAATTTTTTTTTATTGCCAATCCCTTAATACAACCCTGTATATAATTGATTTCAAATTTGTTACTTCTATCTGTTTCTTTGTTGCTATTACTCTTAATCCCATATTTCTATTCTATTATTATTTATTATTTTTTGTCTAGTTTCTTTTACTTTAGAATCATTGTTATTATTGTTATTATTATTATTATTATAGATAGCTAGGTGTTTTATTATTAAAATATGAGTAAAAGGATGAAAGCATATTTGTAGGCGGACAGCCTTACATCATTATTACATCATGTTATCTCCTTTTTATTATATCCTTAAAAGATAAATATTTTTTTTGCTTTTTTTTCTCCTTTTTCTTTTATTATCCTGCTTCTACTATTTTTCGTTATAATATGAATGAAATATCCTGACGCATTCAGGAAGTAGAAATAACGAAAAAAAAAAAAGAAACGTATATGAAACTCATATTCTCATTTATTTTATTATAGAGAAAGAGGGAAAGAAAAAGAAATTGATATCGATGAAAAAGCAAAAAGAAATCTCTGAGAACAATAGCTTAGGGTAAAATTTGAAATTAGGATAAAGAATAGGTAGGTATATGTATATAATATTAAGATATAAATGCCAGTGGCTTACAATTTACACAATACATACATATTATAATCATTCAAGTATATATATCCATATATAATTTTTTTTGAAAAGTTCACGTATAAGCGTATATGTATGTTGTGCTATAGGATCCAAACATGGTGTTTAATTTCAAATAATCATTCATTTCATCTCCATAAATCATATTATCAACAGCTGTACAAGATATTCAAAATTAAAATAAATACTTTAATGAATTTTTAAATTTTTTTTTCTTTAAGACAGGGTTCGTGAGGCAAAAAAACAGGTCTTTTAAGTTTAATTTCCTAAAAAATTGAGTGACTTAATTATTATAAGTGTAGGGCCTTGTCATGATCGGCGAAGTGAATAGTATTTTCATAGAAATATGATTTGTTGGTACTATGATTGGCGAATTCGCCTACAATTTTAGTAAAAGCTTGGCGAATGGAAATAAAATATTTTGATTTAACAAGCTATTTTGAGTAACATTTAGATTTTTCGCTGTGAATTATATGATTCGCTGATCGTCATTTGAAATGTTGCTGATTTCGACAAATTCAATTAATTCGCTTAGGAATTCGACCCATCGATTATAAGAAATCCCATAATCTCCGGTTGTGATTATTTCAGTTACCTATAGATAAAAAGAAAAAAATTTTTTAACAAAAAATTTTATTTAGAACTTCGGTAATAGTTAAAATGGCGAAAATATTTAAAAAATTTCAAAGTCAAATACTTCTCTCATGGAAACGTGAATGTTGTAATCCTAATATCCCGCTATATGGAAAATATAAAATATTTGACTAGGTTTTCCTCAAATCTCGAAATATAATCATTTAGAATAAAACACTTTGTATACTAAAAATAATAATCTACTGTTAGTCTTTTCTTTATCTTTTAAAGAGTGCAAAATAAATAGAGAGAGCATAATATACCTACATAAATACAAAAATATTTTGTATACCCATGTATAACATTTTGTAGGATAAACATTTGGAAACAAGCAATGGGATGAAACAAATTATTTTGGGGAAAAAACAGAGCAACAAGAAAATAATAAATATATTATAGTTACCTACACATTATACAAGTATATATACATATACAACATAATTCGGGCGGAATTATTAAATGATTTTTACCATTGATTTTATTTATTTTTGTTGTTATAGGTACAATTTTTTTAAGCAATACCTTATACATGTGTGTATGTATATTATAGTATGTACATAAAATTTTTCCTCGTTTTTAGGCTAGATGATGAAGCTTTTTTATTATTTACCTATACTATCATTTTGTTATTTTTTATAAATATTCTTTTAAAAGAATTGAATATTTATTATGATGGTGCCGATGGCATTACTATATGTTGCTTTTAAAAGACATTAATATTACATAGAGAATATGTATTATATACCTTGAAAAAATATGTATAAAAGTCTAAGAATATGTAATATATTTGCTTATATAATATTATACACTAACAAAATAATATCAATATTCCTTTGGGTATAGATTAAATTACAAAGGTATTAAATTAAAATATTTGTATGATAACATTTCCAAAATATATTGTAAATAAATATTATATTAGAAATTTAAGTCTACTAAAACATAATACCGTAATTAACAAAATTTAAAAAATGCACGTACAATAGACCGTAATTAAAGTGCAGCACAATTTTTAAAATTAAATACCCCATAGTTACAATCAAAATTTATACCATTTTACTTAATTTATTTCTTTGAAAAATTAATTTACACACTATGTATTTGCTACTAAATGATTTCTTAAAAACGCCTTCCATATTAAAAATTGAATTAGAAAGAAACTTTTTATAAAAGACCATAATTTTAACTAATATCCTTAATGATAACAAGATAGGATTTTTTTAAATATCCTTAACGAAAACAATATAGGATTTGGTTTTGAAAATATCCCAAAGATTAGTTCCTTTTTAATATTAGCAATTTAATTAAATAAAAACGTTCTACCAATTTGGAATTTGTTTTGGGATTGAATACCCAAAAGAAAAAGGTTCGCTCTTAAATAAACATAATAAATATTTATTTACATTTACCTGCTGCTTACATAGTATTTATATAAATTTACGAAACATTGATTTTTTTTTTTATTTATTTTAAACCTTTAAAAATATTTGTCTTAAGATTTTGTTTTTGTTTTTTTTTATAAAATTTTCATTAAGGAAAATTTGCCTCTTTTGAGATTATTAATAATAAAAATTATGAAAATATTTTTAAGTATGAGATCTGATATTTATCTTGAATCGCGTTAGAAAATGGGTAATATACAAAAAAAATACACAGAATGATATATTTCAGCCTTAAATCAGAACAAGATTCCAAATCAGATTTTGAAAGTTTTTTAGAAGAACTATTTAAAATTTCTTTGGAATCACATTAAAATTCTAATTTAATTCTTAAAAATCAATAATTTTTTTCGTAATTAAAAATTTAAACTTTGTCAGATTTGTAATACCATTTAGGGTATTTGTATAAGCTTGAAAAAATTAATAATTTAGAATTAACAAATTGTTACAACTTGTAAAACTTACATATAACTCTGTTAAATTAAGTAACAAACATTATAAATCTGCGTAAATATTTTTAATATTTTAAAGATCTTTGATAATTTAAATTTTATTTAATTTTATTGTTAAAGAAATAATTTAATTGGTTTTCCTTCTTTTTTCTTTATAAAACATAGAAATTATGCAGACCCTTAAATTTTATAATTGGATATCCTTAATATATGTATGTTCTCTTCTTTTTCTTAAAATATAATTAATATAAACAATTTATCGTAACTGAATTTATGATTTTAATTAAGAATCATATGTTATCAAAATAAAATAAATGGAAATAAATGAATCAGATTAATATGAAATATGTTAGAAAACGGGGGATCTATTTCATTTTATACTACTCTGTGTTATATAGATGAAGCAAATACGGCACACTTACTACATCTACTACTGCACTGTACAGGCACCTCTCAAACATTATTCAAGAAAACTAGAACAGAATAAATATGTAGATGATATTATTATATGTAATCTAAAATCCTTTGAATCATTTATAACAGATAAATAATATAATTTCATATTCTTATCAAATTTGGTTTTTACATGTTTTTTTTTTTTATTTCTTTTTTTATTACAAACTATTTTTCATTTTTTAATTATAAAGTCCCAAAACTAAATTTCAAATTATCAATATAACAAATTACATTTTAACTTTTAAAACTATGTTATGTATGTGTGTATGTATATATATATTATAAGTTTATAAATGTGTTTGTGATGAATGTTACATAACTTTTTTTTTATTTAAAAAAAATAATTTAGTGTTATATACTTGTATGTAAATAATATACGTAAATAATAAATTAATCAAAATAAAAAATTAATAGTATTGTATAACATTAATAAAAATAAAATATAAAATTGGCTAATTAATAATATGCCTCACAAAAATAAGAAAAAGATGCTCTAAAAAAAATTAATATTATTTTCAAACTAAATATTATTATTTTTATATTTGTAGGATACTATAATATTATAATATTATGATACCAAACCAATCTAATAGATACTAGAAGTAATAATAAGCAAGAAAAAAATTGTTTCTGAAATTTGTGATAAAAATTTATTTATGTAATTTATTAATACTTGTATATGACACATTTCAATTTGATTATGAAACATAACATGTACATTTAAATTATATAACAATAATAATTAGCACAAAATTATAGAAAAATAAAATATATAAATATATTATATATTAATGAATCAAATTATAGGCATTAGAAATTTTTTTTTTTAATTTTGAATTTATTGTTCGATAGTATGTAAGAACCCATTTTCAAATATGTACTTGTAAATTAAAAAAAAAATGTTTACATTCTACATCTATTTAGAAATCTATATTAAATGTGTGGAGACGGTTGAAATAATCTCGAGAATTTTTTAACAAAATTTTGGCAATTCAATATTCTTAAAGTGAATATTTTGAATAGTATTACGAATAAAATTAACTAAAAGTATTGATTTTTGAGTGGCTAATCTATTAAGAACTTTGAAAGGCAAAAGAATATCTTGTTTATAAATTTTATAATATAACATTCATTTTATAATTTATAATTAACTTACAAATAATCTATGAAATTATAATAATTATAATTTTATAAAAGAAATTCTTGGTTTAAAAATTCACATTAAACAAGAAATTTAGTTTAATTTTTGAATTATTTTTATTTATATATAATAATATGTAATATTTAATTGTGCTTGCAAATTTTATTAAATTTTTATAGAAATTTATTTTTACTATTAGATAATAATTAATATTTACATAGATTGCAGTTTAAAATTTTCAGAATAATATGTGAAAAAAAATTGTGATTTATTTTATTAAAGTTTTCCAATAAGAAATAATTTCTTAATTTAAAATTAAATTTGAATTTTCAAATTAAGGTTTTAAATATTGTTATCAGATAATAAATTATCTAATTCATTTTAATCACAGCATATAATTATATAAATTTAATAATGTAGTTTAAATAATTTTTTGTTTTTAACAAGTTGCAAAATATATATAAGAATTATATAAAATAATAAATGTTCAATACAATTACATAGTATATAATTTTTAACAATAAATATTAAGTACAGAATTTTATTTTAAATATTTTATTTATTTATATTTTAAATTAATTTCTAAAGCAAATGTAAATGCAAAATAAAATTATGTACCATAATTTCAAAATGTTTTTATAATAACTTTTTAAAATTCGAAAAATAAAGTACATAAAAATATTAAAGCATTATAATAATTACTAAAATTGATAATGATATTCATTATAAACTCAGATTTTAATTAAATATTCTAATATATATATTTTTTTGGAGTTTGTATGACAAAATAAAACTCAAGAGTTTTAAATTATTTGACAAAATAAATTAAATATTTATGTATTTATACATAGAATATCGTGAGCATCTCATATTAAATTACATATTTAAATGTAATAAATAACTATATTAAATTTTAATGAAAATAATTCATATAATTTAATATTAATAATATCTTAACTAAATAAATTTTGCTTTAATAAAACATCCTAAAATATGTATTTATTTTGAATTAATTTTATATAAGTTATGCTTATGATTTATTTTTTCTTTTTTTTTTTTTGGTTTTTCTTTTTTTTTCTACACACAGAACATTTTAATCAATTTTAATATATTTTATATAAAATTACAATATAAAATTATGTTGAATATAATTTCAATTTACATTTAAAATTTGATAAAGTTGATCATTAACATATTATACAATATCAATATGTGAATAAAAATTGTTTTTTTTTTTTTTAACAAAATTAATTTATTTAGTACAATTGATTAGGATGTCTTACAATAGCCAATATAGTTAAATGCAATCAGATAAACAAAATAAAAATTATAATATTTAGATTTTTTACACGAGATTTTATAAAATCATTTTGAAAAATATTGATAAGTAAGATTACTAGTCCATTTCCAATATCAATTTTACTAAATAAATACAATTTTGTTCGAATTTAAAAATATCAACTATAATTTTGAATTTAATTTAGAAATATTTTCCAATATATCAACATATTTTAACACAGATTTCTTATCTATCTTCTTATCTAACCAGGAACCCAAGCATTTTTTTTTGTTTTTTAGATAATATAATAAAATTCTAAAAATTCAATAAGTGTAGGTGGTTTTATTAATAGCGCAAATAATAGAACAATTAAATAAAATATTAAATATATTTTAAAGTGTTATAATCAATGAAATTTTGAAAATGATGACATAAAGAAGTATTCAAATAAAAATTTCATGCTCAAATTTCAAAAAATTTTAATCACAAGATTTACAAAATAGATACAAAATAGTTTATTTTCTTTGAATTAGGGATAAATTCATATATCCATTAAATTTTCTAATTTTTCACATATTTCTTAATTTATTAATTAACACAAATATGTAATTAAGTTTTTTTTATATATATATACATAATTTTTTGCAATTTACTATGATTTATAAACAATAATATGAATTTTCTTTTTATTTATTTGTTATATGATACGTAATACATAATCTTTAAATTAATTTTATATTATTATAAAAATTAGTCATTAATAATAATTAATTATTAATATCAATAAATAATTATACAGGATATCATTAGTAATTAAGTCGTTTCTATTTATTAATTAAATTATAAATGACTAATTAGCAAAAATGAAAATAAAAATATCAATCATTGGCATTTATTATTTATAAAATCTTTGTTATCAGTTGTTATTTTTTATTTTTCTTAATTTAATTTTTTAATAACAATGTTTCGTTTTGTATAATATTTCTTTTATAATTTTTTCGGAAGAACAAATTATTTTTTTTTTTGATAATTGTAATTTAATTACCTTCAAAATTTTTTAATATATTTTTAATTTTCATAGATTTTAATTTTAAAAGAAAACAAAGAAATTACATGATTTAATGAAAAATTTTCCCACTAACTCTATTGAAATGCTTTTATTATTTTAAAATCGTTTCATTTGTTTTTTTATAATATAAAGGTGTATAAGTATTAGGAAATTTAATAAAGGGTAAAAAAAAATTCAAGGAACTAAAAGAATGATTCTGATAATTTTTTTCGTTTTTTACAATTTATTTAGTTTTCTATTATTATTTTGGTTTTGTTGTTTTGTAATATGATATAGGCCGGAAAATTTTTTATAGGATTAGATTTAATAATCTACCATGTAAGATTTAGTAATTATGTATAATTATATAATATATAAAATTATTTTTCTTGTGATGAATGATTACATTGTATATCTTTGTTTTTTTTTTTGTATAGTTCTGTAAATATTTTCAGTACAGGTGTGGTAAAAAGGAATAATCACTAAAATTGATTATTGCTGATTTTCATGAGTTTAATTCTACTTATGATTGCAATCGAATTAAATTTGAATTTTTGATTACGTTAGATTTAAGTATTTTTTGTTCATTATTCTAGCTTATTTATTTCAAATTTAAGGATTCTATTCTAGTAATATTCATTTTAAACTATTAGCGAAAATTTCTAGTAGAATAGTCAAAATAAATGATCAGTACGCACAAAATTTTTTCGGACATTTTTCGGACAGATTTGAAAATCGAAAACATTACAGCATATAATTATTTAATTTTTCGATAAAGCCGACTTTAACGATTATTCTTTTTTGCCACAGAATTATCTCTTATGAATACACTTATATTTGTATGTATTTTCAATATATTTTTGTTTTGCTATTTTTTTCTTTTTGTTAATTTCAATTTTACAACATAATTGTTTTTTTATGTTTGCATATTTTTATTCCCTATTGTTTTTAACTTATTTTTTACATTTTGTTTTTTGTATATATATAGGTATTCTATTATTTCTATTAGTTCAAAAAAAAAAAAAAAAACAAAAAAGCACAGCTTCTATTTTTCCGTTTATTGTGTTTTCTTATCAACAGTTTTGGTAGTGATGATATTTGAGGTGGATTTTTCATCGTTGTTAGCATCAGCGGTAGTAGGAGCGACATCATTAGCAATTTTAGAATTTGTTATTCCAACATTATTACTCTTAATGGAATTATTAATTTCGGAGCTGGTACCAACGGTAGAGTTAATACTAGATTTTGTTTTAACTGGTGTATTATTAACGGTGCTGCTAATACTTTGATCGTCAGAGCTACTGATTTCATCCTAAATAGAAAAATAAATTATTAAAATATTAGAAATTATAATTTGCTTTAGTTGGTTTTTACATAATTATTTTTAAATATTACTTACATTATTGCCAAACAAATAAAAAAGCATAATAATATAATTTAATAAATTAATACGGAATGAGATGAAGAAAAATAAAGGATAATTATTAATAGATTATTGAGATAAATAGGATATTGAAGCGAAAAAAATAAGATGGAAAAGGAAAAATAATTACTTTTTATAAGGCAATTTTTTTATATCTTCTTTTAATTAGAATTTATTAAATTTAAGTAATCATGTTTTTAAGAGGGAATATTTTAAAATAATATCTTAAATATATTTTACCTTAATTTGATTCCTTTGTTTCATAGACCATGATACACTCATTAACCGATAACGTTCCTTAACTCTTTCACGAATTTTTTCTCTTAATGTTAATAATGTGGTCGTTGTATTACCAATAAAAAGTAATCCAAATAATAAACTCAATGCTGGAATCTACAAAATATAACAATAATATTAATTATTAAATAAATAAATTTTCATTATAGTTAAAATTTTAATACATAAAAGAAGTTTAATAATTTCATATTAAATTTTTAACTAATTAAAAATTAAATTAAAAAATATAACAACATATTAATTAACCTCTTGTATTCAAAATTTGAATTTATTGACAGAAATTTGACCGATAATAATAATTACAAATTTACATAATAATTACATTTGAGAAAAGAAATAAATGAAATTGATTTGAATTTATATAAAAATAAGCTTATATTTTCCATACATTCCAATTATCATATCACTGACTTCAGATTGACAGATTTTCTTCAAGACTTCATACTTGTAGAAATATACTATATTAGAAAGATTCGTAATATTACAAAGTCTAGAATTTTACATGAGCATGAAAATCAGTAAACTTAAAATTCAATGTAGTTTGTTATTGAGATAAAGGGATATGTGCAGTTAGAGGGTTTTTCGAGCATAGAAAACTTTATACATGCTTAATTTTTGGTTTGTTACACACAGCTGGTTTGACAGTAGCGATATTTAATTTTTACATTTCCACAGCTAATGTAAAAATTAAGCATCATAAGCATTAACAGTAACGTAAATACACAAAAATAAAAAAAGCATAAAATTGACTGTGAATAACAAACAAAAATGTCATTTTTTTGTGTCCGCTTTTCACGAAACTTATATGTCAGGCGTAGCAGTTTTGCACATAATTGCACAATTCAATTATTAAAGTCAGCGATGCATTCTTTTAACATAAATACAAAATATTTCCTCAACACAAAAGATTAATAAATAAATTATCTTACACTTTAATTTAATGAAATTTAAGAATTAGTGCCGTAATTATAGATTAATTGTACTTGAAAAAGTTCAAAGTTGACTTTTTATTTAATTTTTGCAACAATAATTTTTTTTTTATTTAAAATAATTTTAATCTAATCTATATATCTTATCAAAAATTGAATGTTTACATAAACTGATTAAAAAAAAGAAATCTTTAAATGAATTGTGATTTAACATTTTAATTTTATAAAAATGCCCTGAATTTTTTATTCTACTACTTTATAATAAATTTAAAAAATTTTAATTTAACTATAATTTTAAAGTCGATACAAAGTTCACACATTTTGTAAACATATATTTAGTAAATTTGGGGATGTTTCACCAGCTCTAACATTTTGTTTACAAAATCTAACTTTATATTGTTAAAGAAATTAATTAATCGTGCGCATTTACATGCACGAAATATTTGAATGTCTACTGAAGTCCTACTTATTTAAGTACAAAATAAGATTCAATTTACCTGCCAAGTCATTTCCGGATGATATGATAATTTATATAATACATAACTCATGTAAGCTTGGAATGCATAACCAGCAAATAAAAATGGTAATAAAAAGCTTAATCCTCGCCACATCCATGAATGAAATCCCTCAATTGTAATATCCATATTATGACGTTCACCCAATGCTTTTAAACGATATAAAAGTCCTTTTTGATATCGAAATTGTAAATATTGTACCATACCTAAAAAATAAAGAAAAACAAACAAAAATAATATTAAAATCGTATAATATAAGCAACTATAATAATTAGATTTTAAATTTTATGATTGAATCTTTTGATTGCTCGGCACATATGAAATAAAGTAGTGAAAATCTACGTATATTTTAATATTAATGCCCCCATAAATTATATATAAGCCCCTAGAAATTTAACTAAAATGAATAAATAACGAAAAAATTGTACATTTATAGCCATCATACATAATAATATTATAGGAGCATATACGATCCCAAAACAAAAGCACAAATACGTATCGTATCATTTAGTGCAACATTAATATAACTCAAAAAACCATTTCTGAGTTATTTGTACAGAATTATACAAAATATATTAAGTATATTTCATTATAGTCATTATCTATTTAAAAATAATTATAAAACTTACTTATATAAGCATTGAAATACATGAATTGATGCCGAAATAATTGCCATGTTTCACCTTGTGGCCATATTAATAATACACCAGAACAAACTGTTGATATAAAATGATGTGCTCTCCACCAGCCTTTTATTCTTGAACCATTCACTTTTAATATACTTTCACGTATTGTTAAAGTACAATAATACCAAACTAATAAAAATATAAATGCTAATTCCAGTGCTCTACAAATGAAAAGGATAGACTTTACAAATTCAAAAACATAATTTTTATTATTTAAAAATCTTTACCTGTAATTTAACCATAAATTTAAAAATGCCATCACTAATCCTATTACATTGAGTACTAATTTAAATTTTTCATAATCATCTTTATATCGGACTTTATCATTTCTATTTAGAATTGAAACGTTTACATCTCCTAAAATAATCTGCAAAAAAAAAGGAATAAAATATAAGTAAAATTTTTTAGAAAGATATTGGAAAATTTGAAGAAAACAAAATTTTTATAAAAATAAAAAATTTCCAATATAATATAAGCAATATTACAGCTATTCTGCAGAGTATCGAATCGCTAAGTAATAGTCATATCGTAAAATTTCAAAAATTATATTATAGACACGAATCATTTGTATGAATTGGTTTGCGTTTACAATAATAATATCGAACTTTGTACGATAGGTATTACTATCACTTAGTGATTCGATACTCGCAATAAGCCCCCCGTCATTGAAAATCCAAATGAAATAACACTTACTTGTAAATAAAATCCTGATTTTCTTGGCAGAGACTGTTCTATTTCATGCAATTGAGCTTTTCTTTTAATAACATTTTTTTCCAATTCTGCTATAGTTTCTGCATCTTTGGAATTCTTTTCTATTTTAACTCTGGAAAAAATTATTTTAGTTTTTTCTTTAAATCTCCTAAATAATTTTAATTCAATTTAATCCAATTTTAAATAATATCGCATATCTATAAAATAATATTGATGTCTTGATATTGAATTGAATTGTATTGTAATTTACATACTTAATTGTAACGTATATATAATATAAAAATCTTATAATATTTATGTATATTGTTATATACACCATTATATACTCGTATATTATAATTTTGCAATAAGCATTTTCATATTTTTCTTCAATTATAATTTAAAAATAATTTTCTTCTTTTTTTTTCCAATAAATTGCAAAATCAAATCAATATAATTTCATTAAGTTTGAAGGTTAAAAAATATCGAGTGCATCAACTATATTAGAATACAAAAATGGATAAATAAAATTAGAATGATCCAATTTTAAAAAATTTGCAATTTTTTCGAGTAATGAATAAATTTTATAAATTTAATGAATGAGATCCTACACAAACAATAAAATAATTTAATAAAAATTAAATTAAATCTTGATTTTAATAACGGCAGTATAACAACATATAAATTGAAGAATCTGCAAAAATAGCATGTTCGAAAATGCTAGATGTTATGCTTAAAATTTTAAAGGCGTTTTCAAGTTCTTTTTACAGATACTGCAAAAATATTATAAATTGGAAGAGGAGGATAATAGAAAAATGTTTGGATATTGTGGGAGTAAAATATTCAGTTTCTGCAATTTTTTTCGAAATTCTCGTTCTGCGTCAGAACTTCTGCAGAATTACAACTCAAAACAGGCAAGGTAACAAAAGGTTTGTAATAAGGTAGCAAAAACGAGTTGCGACTCCTAACAGGAAGCATGAACTCAACCATACTTACTTAATTTTGTTAAATCTTAAATATTATGTTGCAAAATTATAATTTTAATATTGATGGCAAGACTAATCCCCTTACAATAATTATTTACATTTATCAACAATTAAAATCAATATGTATGTACTCGTATAACGTAATATTGTAAAAATAAATTTTATATACACATATACACGCTTTGCTTTACTTTTTTAAAAATAACTTTAAAAAAACCCTTTTTTTGTATAGTAGCAAAATTTATAAAAGGGTTGTTATTATTAAAAACAAGTGTCTATCTGCATGCATTTTCATAACGTGTAATATAGCAGATAAGTGTTTACCAATCTTATATCCACAATATTGTTTGTAACAATGAAAAATAAAAATAAAGACAGTAGATTTTAAACTATACTCTTTTTTATGTAATTCTAGAATAAAATAAAAATGCCAGTCTGTCAATGATTTTACTTTTTGTCGATAATAGTCGAAATTAGTTAGGCACTTTCCCAAAATGTCGATGTTTGACGATTTGTAAATGAAAATAGTTGAAGTGATTGACTTACAGCACTCATTTTTTAAAAATTATTCGCACAGAATTAAAAAGCACAAATCAAAAATATAAAATTACTTCTGGCAGCCATTAGAACCGAACAATATTGTCAAACAGAATTGAAATTCATAACTTTGCAAATTATTTCCAAATTACGTTCTAAAAAAAAACCTTATACATATATGAAATACTTATAAAATTTATTTTTTTGAATTCGCAATTCTTATTCTCAAAACAAAATGCTTCTCCTTTCATAATTATTGATTTTTAAAAAGAAAACAACTTCCGCCTGTTAAAACAATTGAAAAGTGTTTCAGTGTAAATTTAATTATCTTGAAATTTAACCACCATTATTTCCTGTTTTTCTTAGTTTTATTTTATTTACAAGTCTCCCATTCTCCCTTATATTTTTTTACACCTATTCTTATTGAAATTCAATATCAAAATGCATAAGGTTATTATTATATACATAGGTTCAATAGCTTTTTAAATCAATTACCTTATATTATCAATTACAATTTTTAAAAGAACGCAAACTATTTTAGTTTTGATGGAATTGTAATTTATAGCAATTTTTTACAAAAATTCCAAACCAGAAACTGAAATTTTGGGTATTTATTTTTAAAAATGCGGTACTTAAAAGTAAGACTGCAGAGCTCTGAAAAGTTAATTAATTTCTACATAAAGCTTTAGAAAGTTTGCACTTTTAATCTTAAAAACTGTATTTTTAACAATAACCTTTATTACAGGCCTCATTTGCTTTTTCGATCATATCAAAGTCTGTAATAGCCATCAATGTGAAGTCGAATTAAAAATTTAAAATCCGTTTTCTCTACGAAGAATCAGTTTTATATTTTTAAAGATGTTTTTGCTGACCAATGCCGAAATTTAAAATAAATTCGAATGAAACTGTCGATTATGTGCTGCGCATATCAACATCAGATTTTCTTCAACATCAGACGTTTTTTTAATATATTCTTAACGTTCACACTTGTGCATTCTTCTTTATATGAATTATGAATTAGAATATATGTACATATATGAAATGTACTTGTTAAAATCAAAAAAGAAAAAATCAAAATTTTTAAATTATAGAATTTTTTCAGCACGTGTAGAAAATCAAAAAACCAGAGTTGCCGCGTAGTTTCGTATTTGTTGATGACAGTATCAAATTTAACAAATACAAATTTAACAAATAAGAAAATCAATTGCAAAAATCATTTTTAATTTATAAAATGCTTTTACTTGTATTATATTTTGTTAAAAAAATTATTTATTACTGCTTCAACAGAAAATATGAAAGCACTTCTGATATCTGTCAACAATTTGAAAATCGTCAAAAAATAACTTTTCACAATAATTTTGACATATCAATCATGATTTCAACAGCAAAATTTTTAAAAACTATAATTAATAATTAAATGTTGGAAAATAAAAAAAGGTCGGTAATTATGGAAGCACTTATAAACAATAAAAAATTTATAATTAAGTTTGTAATTACTGTAGGTTAAAGTGAAAAAGTTTCATACATTATGCAAGCAGATCAAATGTCAAAATTCTAATAAAATTAAAAGTAATTAATAAAAATTTTATTGCCACTTAAAATTAACATTACAGTAACAACAGTAAAATAAGATAGTGATATAAAAACAAAGATTCTCTTATGTTTATAAATTCTCATTTAGTTTAAAGTTATCATTTTAAATAGATGGCGAATGCTTAAGCTTATTTGCTGCAATAATTAAAGTATATATAGAATATAATATTCTTGGTTAATGGTAAATAGTCTCAGTAAATAAATTATAATTTTCAAATAATGTTAATTAGGTAATCACTATAGCTTTATACTAATTATTAAATATTACAAACTCGTTTATTAATGCAGACCTACATTTAACGCTAAATATTTAATTCTCAATTTCGATATTACTCATGTAGCTCCGGAATAATAACTCTGTACTAAAACCGTAATTATTTATCTTCAAATGAATAATTTCAAACACTATCACAAATTAAAAAATAACCTTAAAACTTAAATGAGTGTATATGCAATAATGCATATTATTTTTTGTAGTATAGTAACCTTAAACCAAAATAAAATTTTTAATGTTGATAGTGAAATTTATTTTAAAATTGCTTGTTAAATTTTTATCCGCGTTACGTCATTTTAATTATTTTCTTTATAAATTATGAGATTACCTAAAAAAAAAGCTTTGTTTCATATAGAAAATAATTTATTTTCATTGTTATCCGATCCATATATAAATATAATAGGAAACAATTTGAATTTATTTTAACTATTTTTTTTAATTTGAAATTAGGTCAATTTTAGCGAAAAATATGTAAGTAATATGATGATTTTAATATGATTAATAAAGGTTAATTTTTATTTTGTCTTATAGCCAAATCTCTTAAAAACAAAGGAACATGAATAATTATAACTTATATTAAATGTTAAATCAATAACCTGTAAAATTTTCTGTTAACAATAAAAATTTTCTGTTTTTCTCAAAAATAGCATTTTTTTTATTTTCAAAAATTTAAGTTCACTTCATTTATCAGATGAATTCTAAATGAGCTTTCAAGCTGACATATTAAAAATGGAGCTTGAGTCTCGAGCTGATTTCAAGTGTAATAATCAAGCCACATCTGAACAAGATAAATTAAGAAATGTAGTGCTTTATATAGCGCAACCTTCTACCATCATTGTACCTTCATCTCATCTTAATCCAAAAATTATACGCCGAATCCTTATATGTATGTTATATTGGCATATTTTTTGATTTGGCTCAATAACAATAATTTAGAGATATTTAATTCGTTATGGTCTGATGAAATTTTTGAGGGTTATAAATTCAAATACTTATGTATAGATTATATCACTTTTCATATTATTATACACAGATCATGTAACTATGTACCCAACTTAAATATTTATAAATTAAAATTTCTATTAATATTGACCTTAAAATATTATTTAAAAAATTATATTTATGTTTAAATACTAAAAACAAAAAATTTTAAAAAATAAATCTAAAAATAAAAAATAACTTATTTGTACTTAAATATAAAATTTAAAATATTGTCACGTTTTTTTCACATTTCGCATTCCTACGATAACACTGCCACAATTAAAATATGAAGAAACCATATTATTCTTATTTTGTTAAAAGAAACATTTTCGTGTTTTAGAAAACCATGTAGAAATTTTGAGCTTAATTCACCATATTCCGCCAAATTTATATGAGTAATAAATTTCATATAAAATTGAGCGAACTGTTTAACAACCTCCTTAAACAATTGTTAAAATTATCACTTACACGTTTTTTTTTTAATATTTCCTATTCCTATTTTGATAATGTTATATAAGCGATAGCGATAGTGTCAAACTAATTTATATTTTAAAATATTTTAAAACGAGACAGTTAAATTTGTGTTCTATACTGTGATATTCGCAAAAATAAATGTTCTATATGTTAATTGCCACACTGTTTTTTACGTACTCAACAGGTTTTATCAAACATAATGGCCATTTTAGCATATTAATTTTTACAAAATTTCATTACTATAAGGTAGCTACCCGAACCACTGCTTCGATGACATCCAATTTAAATAGGGTTAAGATATTTATTATTGTAATTCATTCGTGAAAATTTGTTGAAGTTAGTCAGACGAGTTGCTTATGTCAAGCAGCCTAACACTTTAAAACCGAAATCTAAGTTGTACTTATTAATTCCATAATTACGGTTAGGTAAATTTGTATCCCAATAATATGAACCGATAAAATTTTCAAAACGAATTACTTTGATTCACATAATTCAAAATATTGTCTCTATTCATGAAAAATCAATACCGTATAATACACAAGATGGTTATCGTATAGCGTGTATCGTACTTTTTCATAATTTTTTTTTTTTTTCCTTCTTCACTCCTAGGAGGAATATAGGGCTAGTGCATGATATCTATCATGCCCTAGTTTCTATAGTCATAGAGAGTTAGCTAGGTAGGTGACTAGCCTACCGTAGTTTTTATTTATGTTAAATATTTCAGTTTCTTAATATTTACTGTTTATTTTTCTTAGTCTTTAGTATCGAATATTATGAATATTTGAAAGTTACTTGTATAATATTTATTAGTATTGCATATTAAGTTATATAATATTGAATATAATTTTTTATAGTGACCTAACCGGGGTTTGAACCCGAGACCCTTCGGTTAAAGGGCCGGTGCCATAACCACTGCACCCATGGTCAGCTTACTTTTTCATAATAAAGCATATTATTTTGTGTAAGTTAAATATGAAAAACTCAGACATTGAATCGAAAATTAAGTATGTTAAAATCAAAAATGCTTTAAATAAATTACAATTAATCATACATATTTGCCATAATGTAAATATTACATTTAATGAAATTTTCTAAAATATTTATTATGTCAGTTAGCATAAACACCTACAAATTTTAGTGTTGGCGCGTTAAGCAATCAAAATATGATAATAATGTACCAATATACGAATATAAATAATTTTCTATGCTGTAATAGCTGAAGAGTACTTAAAATTTAAATATTTTTATATATTAGTTGGAATCATTTCAAAAATAATATATTTAAAATTTCAATCAAAAAATAAATGAGTTTAAATAAATTGCATTTATTGCATTTTCTTAAGCATATTATTTCATAATTTTTTATAATTAAATGGAACAGATGAATTTTCGTTCCCGAAAAAATTTAATTTAACAATATTTAATTAAAAGCATAAATTTAAAATATGATCTTTAATTTTGATCATGTAAAGTATAGGATGATTTTTTAAGATTTTCTAATAGAAAATAAAATAATTTAAGAAGTTTATGGAACTACAAAATAGGTACCATAACACAGCCAGAAAGAATCTTATATTTTGATTGTATGATTGTAGCATTTCCATACAGCAAAAGCAAAAATAACTATTTTAGGTTAGTCAGTAAAAAAAACACAAAGTTCTTATCACGTTCCGAATTGCATCTTAAAAAAATTTTACAATGTTATGCGCATTCCGAATTTTATAAAATTCGTTTTCGAACCGCAGAGAAAAGCGAATCAAAACATTCTGGATAATTTTTTTAAACTTTTGACAATAAGTATTACCAGTATGCGACAGCTAATATTTTAATTGGTAGCACTAATTTTTTACTTTTTGCATTGACTTTGATGTACAAAGTAATATACTGGAAATTTTAAGAAAAATGGTTATAAAATTAAGATGTTATTTAAAATATCAATTTAAAGAGCCAAAATATCAAAACTTCTATTCCAGAATGTAAGATAAAATCTTGTTTTTGTTTGGCAACACAGTGTCATTGTATTTTGTTTTGGATTCAAATACGGTTTACAGGCTGTTTTCAAAACTTTGTTTTTGACAACACGGAATCCTATCTTACTGCGGAAATTTTTCAAAATAAATTTGTGTTTAAGTGGACAATATCCTCTAAAGAATTAAAAATAATGCAAATTTAACATGAAATCTTTGAACGTGTTTCGGATCAGTGTAAATAAGTACACTCGAACGTGTTTAATTGCACATTTATAATACACCTTGCAATTTATTATATGCAATTTTATTTTCATTGAAGGCATACAATCGCATTATTTACGTATCATATACTGAAAACAAAACCAACTTCTATAAATAAACAAAATACTACATAAGCGTAGTATTATAAATTACAACATGTTTTTAAATAGACCTATACACACACATACATATATTGCTATTTAATATTTAAAAAAAATTTATTCAATAATAATTTTGAAATTTTGATTTCTAAACCGTGGAATTAATAATAATCGTAATCAAAAACTTAATGATAGCATGCAATCTAATCAAATAACCTTCAAAATATTTTTTTTTTGTTATTAAGTAAAGGAATGAACTTAGAAACAATATTTAACTTTGTTGAAATATTTAAAAAAAAAATTGGGTAAGTATGTTTAAATTTTTATGATTATTTTTTATTTTTAATCAAAAAAATAAAGTAGTTAGGTAATTTTGTTTTGATATTATTGCGGTATATTGAATATGATCAGATCATCAATCTAGGTACATACAATATACACACACAAATGGTAATGTCATTTATATTCATCTTGCTAAAAAGTATAACCATACATTTAAATGGCAACAAGTTGCTTCGGATTAAAATAGCCTAATATTATTATGAATTTTTATTAAACAAAACGAATATAAGTTAAAGCTACCCCGACCCCGAATAAAAATTTCAATGTCAAACTTATGAATACAAACAACAACGAAAAAAGCAATATTATTCTTTTTTCGTTAAATTCATAAAAACTTCCAACACTTATGGATATATCTACATGCATATATTTTAAATTTAAACATATACAATGTATACGAATGTACACAAACACCTAATACTTTGTTTAACTATAAAACAATTTATAATACTTAAATGTATTCACATATGTGTTGTTAAAATGTTACGGTAAAAGCAAATAATCCATGATATCCATTTTGCAAATTAAATTGGAAAGTTTTCAGTTTTTCATTGAAAATTTTGTGTTTCAACAGCTATTAATTGAAAACGGTTAGTCTGACACCAATCAACGGCATACTGTTATGTAGGTCTATCAATTAATATAAATTTCTGAACGCAAATTTGCCCTAATTTCAAAAGCTTTAAAGCTATAACGAACATTCTTCGAACAAAATCTTTTCAGCCTCATTTTTTTAATTCTCCAAAATTACCACTAGACGTTTGAGTTCTTCCCTCCTCACCTATCCAATTTTTTTCTAAAAAATTTCAACGAATCACCGCATGAGGGCTTTAAAACTTGCCTCGGACCACTCTATGTAAGTAAATTTACTCTATTCTACAGAACAATAACAATTTTATTTTCAAAATTTTTTTGAAACAGATCAATAAATATATAGGTACTATTTTTAAACAACATAGCTCCAACATTGTCACCTGAATTTACATATTACTATAACAATTCGCACATTTACCGTAAAAAAAATAATACTTAATATTTTGTATATAAATAGCTGATCAAATTTATATAAAAAAAAAACGAGTAAGTATTTAATAAAAAAATATATTAAAATGAACTCTTTATGTTTATAAACATTGAAAAATAAATAAAATATTTTTATTTAAATTGAAAATTTTGCCAACGTCAGTGTTTATAGTTTGTAGGCATTTCGATAAACCTCAGTATGAACCGTCTATATATACTCGTACTTATATCATTTAATTAAAATATGGAACATTAAAACAAAAAAAAATAAATTGACCATCTATAATTGAAACCCAATTTGTGATACTCACAAGGTACTTATTATTATGGTATTGGTATTAAATAGTGTATTGACTATAACAAATTAATCATAATTAGAGATAATTAATTAATTAATTAATTTATTTGTAGAATCATACCGCATCAATTTGATATTGTCTCGGTATATTTTCCTACCAATTATCAATTTTCGTGTTAATTTACAAAAAGAAATTCATTGATTAAAAAATGAGAAATTCTCATATAACTTGCAACTAAATAGATATACGTTATATGTATCGATGTAATTAACATAATTTCCCAATATATAAACATTTATTATAATTTAACACTTAGTAAAATATTGTTAAAAAAAATTAAAGATTTCGTACCCACTTGAGGTAAAAGAAATTTGCAAATTCAAATTTTCCTTGACGAGTATGTACCTACTTACTTCTCTACTTCGACAATTTCTTGATTTATAATTCAAATTAAAATTATATAATTTAGTTTTCTAAATCCTTTAATGGCCAAGATTACAATACATTGTATTGAAACAAACTTATCTTGCTCATAAGAAAAAAAAACATGAAAAAGGAAATACTTTGCATGTATGTGCTTAAGTAAGACATTAAAGCTTGTTTAGTTTGAATAAATAGATATAGGGTAGGTAGGTAATACCTATATAATTTAACTTTAATCTAACCAGATTTAAATATCACAGGTTTCTATAACTTCTTTAAAAAATTTCCTGTACAATATAATATGAAAATTGAATTTATCAAGTAAAATAACTTAGTACCTCACTTATTTTGCAACAGTGTATTCTTGATGAAATAAACAAGTACATATATGGTAAACTTAACGAGTATCTACATAAACAGGTACCGGCCCACCTAGTATTGTATAGTAAGAAATGAATGAAAAAAGAATAATTGTTTCTCTATCTGTTGAAAATTTTTTTTTTTAATGAGATACATACAAAACTTGTACAGAGAATGCGTAAAAAAATCGTATGATTCCGCTGATATGCAAAATTTTAGTTTACAACTTACAAATTGTAAACATTAATAATTTTGTGTTTTGTTTTTACATTTTTCTATTTTTTGATTTTATAATTATTAATTTTAATCATATAAGAATGTAGATATTTTCTTTTTTATGTTAAGGAATAAAAATTCCAATTGCATACTTACTTAGCTAATTGTGAAGTAATTTGCCCTAATCGATATCTTTGGTGTTTAATTTCATTGAAACATTTTTGTTGTTGGCTATATAATCCTTCTAAAAGCTCAACATATTTTTGATTAGCAACCTGAAAATTTTAAAAATTAAAATAAGTAGACAGTAGATATCAATTTAATTTAAAATTTTTGAAATTTTGGTAGTTTTATGCATGTAATTTGGTTATTTGGTTAGGTATACCTACACAAGTGGTAACAATTTGAGCAATGTGTATGTACATATAATATGTATACTTTTTTTGCGGGAATATTTTTTATTTGAATTAAAATTATTTCTAATTAGAAAAGAACAGTTATTAGTGAAGTTAAGTAATAATTTTATCAATGTATTTCGATGTACAAAAGAATACTTAAATGTACATACATATTTAAATGACTCAGCTAACCCATGCATATTTAAAAAATGCCGGTATATATACCTACCTCTAATTCTTTATATTCACTATTGAGCTCATCAACTTCTTTAGACAGTGCTGATATATCAACAGCCATTTTTAAATTTTCCACCTTTATAATATTAAATTCATAAACTATGTTATTTTAAATTGATTAACAAGAAAATAATATTCATAGATTTTGTCTTTTCAAATTATTATAATAATACTATTATGAATGTTACAATCTGAACACTAGATTTACAGTAAAAAATGTTCTTGATCAAACAATATACACAAACCAATGAGGCTTTTACTTATAACAATTATTCTTAATTTCTTCAATTTTATATTTTAAATCATACGATTATCAAACACGATATTTTCATTTTAATGTAATAAATAAAATGCTCACAAAATATTACATAAAAATTTATTTTTATATCATTTGTTTTTTTTTTTTTTGTATATAAAATTGCGTTTTTAATAATATACAATAAAAATTTTACTTTCGAACAACAACGCGTCACCTAATTTTTTTAATGCGTTTCTGAATAGAAATATAAAAAAATGAGTAGTAAATTCTGTATAAGAGTCAAAACAACAAAAAGAAAAAAAAAATTGCAGAGAATACAGAAAATATAGAAACGTCAAAAATAAAATAACCTTTTGTCAAATGCATATGACATTTATATTGTTGTGTTTTTGTTTTTGAATTTTTCTTTCGATATAATTTTAACGAAAGCGCATGATCTGAAATGGCTGTACAAAATGGGTATATACCACTTTAAATTTTCTGTTATGTACAAATTTATTTTGATTATTATGTTGTGACACACGACTGTAAGAATTTCTTTATGTTTCAAATTTCTAAGATTACCAACTTATATTTATTAGGTATATGAATTTTTCTGTCATATTTTGTGAGGTCGAAAGATATTTGAAAAGTGAAGTTTGATAAGACTGTCCTTAAACATTTTCACAGATTGTCGAAACTTTGAAAATGAAAATTTGTGGAAACTTATCAATACTTTCAGAATTGATAACTTGTTTTTGACATTTTTTGGGAATTTTGAAGGTTCTGACTTCCCAATAACTTAAATTTACTTTTTATAATATTGGCAAAAATCGTTAATATTTTAATAAATCAATAAAATTTTTATCTTCAAGAGTCAGATTTTCATTATTTTTTAATTAAAATATGAAAAACCAACCAGAATGTTATAACAGTGCTAATTTTGTAAATGTCAAATATTTAAATGAGTTGACATAGCTAATTGACAAAAAAAAATTTTAAAGTATTGCCATTGTTTAAAATTCAATTGTACAAATATTTTTGTTACTTTAAATTTAAAAATAAAAAATTTCAAATTAATGAAAATATTTTCGAATTGGAAATTTATTTTTGGTTTTCTTTTCTGTTGTTGAAACATTTTTGGAAAAAATTCATAGACATTCAAGGTTGGCACTGAAGATGCAACCCGTGAAGAAAAATTATAAATCCTCACAGTAAGAATTAGAAACCAACATAACGGAGTCAGTAATATTGAAAAACGAACAGATATTAAATATTATAAAAATGTTCCACATCCTAACTTCGAACTCACGAAAGTGACCCCACCTGAGTTTTGGTAAGTAAACTGCTTCATAATTAATATAAAACTGGAAATTAAATAGGAAGCTGGAATAAGATTTAATCATTATCCAATCTATTTAAAAAATTAGAAATAACACAATTTTATTTTTACAAAACAATAGATTATCTAATTTATCCCAAAAATACAAACTGCTTCCTATGTTTCTTACTCATTAATAAAATACCTATTATTCTACAATTTATTTCTGAAGGAATTTATCTTTTTCATTTAAAGTTCCAATTTACTGCTTATAGATACATATGGATATGCATACTGATCGTGAATAATTCAGATCACTATGTTGGGTCTTAGAAACCGTCGCTCACTTCATCACTTTTTCAAGAAGTTGGGCTTGCAGATTCACAGATTCTAAAAATCAACTTTGGAAAAATTAAAATTTGTATTTATTTTATTTCTACGGATATAGAAACAGTTTTCAAAAATTTGAAATTTATTTAAAATTTAAAGTGTCAGCATTATTTTCTTTGCTTATTTCTATGCTCTGATACGTTAGGACCAAAAAAAGCAGAGCGTTTTGTAGAAGATATTTAATTAAATAAAATTAAAAAATAGTCACGCGTGATGATAAATAACACTTCGGATATTAAAAAGTTTGAATATAATGCTTTGGTTATGCCCTGATTTGTTTCGAAACTTATGATAATTGATGTCAAAGGATAAAACAATTTTCTTTGTCATCATATATTTTTTCACTTAACTGTTTGATTTTTTCATTTTAAATTTATTAAGAATATCAATCAAAATTTTTTCAATCTTCTACAGGTTGTTAAGGAATGGCAATTTTTTTTTTATTTTTGATATTGAAATGCAAAATATTTATGTAAAATCTTTAATATTTTAAAATTCAATTCCAGAAACAAAAGGAAAAAAGTTTTTAACTTTTCCCTTTTATTAAATTTATGGTAATTTTTTTAAACCATTCAGTTTTGTAACTGAAAATTCTTTTTATTAAAAATTGTTCATAGAAAAAAAAGCAAATCAACAATTTTTAAGGTTTAGATTGCATTTTAACTGTAAGTTTTTCAAATTTTTCAATAAGATTTTCCAATTTTTCTTATATAAAATAAAAAATAAAAATTAAATTTAATATTTAGCGTTTGAATTGAATAATTGAGTTAAAGACACTAACAGTCTAAACAGTTTTAGTGATGACTTAAGAAGATATTAAGAAATACAAAGAATGATCCTAACTAGTCACTCATCAGTAGACATATGTATATTTCAAAAAATTTTCTTTATCCTTCAGGTTTAGCACCTTATCTTACACGTTGTCACTATCGGAGTAACAAATTTTATAATACCTTTTCAAATATACATAGATCATTTGAATGTACAATCAGTGATTTTTAGCGTTTATCCTGAAGGAACAAAATTCTGTTTATGCATCTGGTTATTTTTCAATCAATAAAAGAATTCCTTATAAGGATATGAAAAATTTTTATAAAATTTATGAAAATAAAAGTTTTAAAAGTTGCACGACTTTCTTTTAGGAGGATATTCAAATTTAAATTAACTTTTTAATTTCTTAATAAAACACATAATTTTAAATAAGAATTTCAATTAAATGGCTACTTCTTCTAATTGAATTACATAGCCTTAATTCTTTTATTAAGATCACTTTTGCATTAATTTGAATCAACAGTTCCTTTTACGAAACAATTTTTCGATTATCTTATTTATCTTTTAAAATGTTAATTATTTCTGTTACTATATTTTTGCTAACTTTTTTCAGACCCTTCAATCTTTCAAATTTTGGAACCTGAAGCATGGCCGATTTTCATAAAAATTTCTAGACACAATTTGTTGAGTATTTCATTACAAGAGAGAGAAACACAAACAGGTTAATAATTTATAAATTTTAGATTGTAATCGAATTATTAAAAATTTAATTATGTGCAAATATTTTAGGGAAACACTGTAAAATACATACAGTTTTTAAATTTGTTTTCTTCTTTATATCATAAAATGTTTACACTATAAATACTTGTTGATTTTTCGTTAATTTGAAATACCCTGGATGATTACAAGGAATTCATATTTAGCGTCTTATACATAAGTTTGTATATATGTAATATATCATTTTGTTTCTGTATCATTTTTAAAAGAAAAGTATATCGCTAAGTATATATGATTATATATGTGCTTTTGTAATAATATTGATTAAAATTAAATTGATTGATGATAATAAGAAAAAGATAAGGGAAATTTTATTTGGGCTAGTTTGTTTAGGATTTCATCTTATATATTCGAATATAATCTTAATTAAATCAAATTTAGTGAAACGTTTAATAAAATCCTTAATTAATTATACATATATATATGGGATTCATTTAATGAAAAATTCATGAAAATTATTCCGAATTACCAAACATTTCATTGTTGTTTAAGATTAAATACTTGCAGTTTTAATTACAGATAAAACTCATGTTGCAGATGTTTCAAGGATTAATTACATCAAATTTTAATTTTTAATTTCAGCTCACATCTTACTTTAATATTTGTGCGTGCTTTTACATATGCCATTTGTTGTTTTACTTTGGAAAATCCAATCATTTTATTCAATAAGTTTTTCAATAACAACATTCAACTTTATAACTAAAATAAATAACGATTGAAGATGCATTTACAGAAAGAAATAAAGAAAAAAAAAACCATTTTTGGTCACTTAACGAAATTTTTGGGTAGCCTATAGCAGTAGGGTAAGTTTTTTTCAAATATTTAATTTACTTATAAAGGACTAATAATTTTTAATAGCCCCATTTTAATCGAATTCTTCATAGGTAACTTTTGTCAGACGACTTTCACTAGAAGCCTTTTATACTGTTGCATTATGAATTTTATTAATATAGTTATTTCTGAGAGTTTTCTTCTTAAGCAAGCGATGTAAAAAAGACTTTGTTGAAATCATGTTCTATAAAATCTAGTCTTTTGCCAGAAGTTATTATACATTTTTATCTTGAAGCTATTAATGTAGTATATTTAAATTGTGCAATGATCAAATTTAATCAAATTTTTAAAAAACTTTAGAAAAAGAATTGTGTTATGTTTTAATCTCCAAAAAAATTTAATTTATTTTTCATTATTATGAAAAAAACATTACACTAAAAAAATATGTATTTAAATTAAACAGAAAATAACATAAATAACAGCTTATTATATGTAGGTAATTGCATAAAAATTTAAATAAGGAAAATTTGCATATTGAAATTAAAAAAAAATACCATGCTTGAATAAAGTAAAAACCTAACCAAAGGATAAGAAAACTCTGCAAGAAAAAATTTTGATAAAAAAAATTAATTTCATATTGTAATAACGATAATTTTGTTGGAGGAAATTACTAATTTCTCATTTTGTTTCCATATTCACCAGGATGTATCAGAAAATTTTAGACGGTATGTGGAAGTACACAAAACGAAATTTGTAGAATGAAAGTAAAAATTTGAGAATAAAAATTGCATCTTATTAGTAGTTTGTTTAATGAAGGAATTAATTCTGCGTTCATGGCATCTTACCCAAATATTAACAATCCTAGCATAATTTTGAATATTAGATCTCATCTAACTTGGGAGATATGCGATAGATTTATGAGACTAATAAAAATTTTTATGTAAACAGTACATAATAATCGATCGACCTATTGTATATTTTCAATTATTATCATTCTTATTTTAAATCTCAGGAACTTTGTAAGAAACTAGTCTTCACAAACTTAATATAATATATAGGTTCTAGATAGTTTTAATTAATTGATTAAGTTTGTAGCAATTTCGATGAATCAAACCAATTATAACAAAATTTAAGATACAAAATTGTGAAAATTAGTTTAATAGAAAATGATGTACAGAAGTGTCCGAACAATTCAACAACCGAAGCCTATTTCTGAAATCACACTGAAAATAGTAAATTTTTATATTTTGTTAGCTTGGGAATATAAATTTTGAACGCTAAAACAATACCTTTCTTTAAGTATTTGTAGCCGAAAGTGTACAAAAAAAAACAAATTGTTTTAAGAGCAGGATAAGATAAAAATGTAATAATAGTAAAGTAAAGGATATAAAATACAACAAAGTTTCACATATATATACAGCTACATACAAACATATTTTGTTGGAAAACAAATAAAATATTAAGTTGGATTAATATTTGATATTGCTTCTTAAACAAAGGTCTGCAATAACGCTTTGATGCAATTTTTTTTATAGCAATTTTATAAAAGGATTCCTTCTTAGTTATCTTTTTTTTATATTAAATTTTATTGTGAGAGTACATATTTACCATGTATTTATGAAAAACCAAGTAGGAAGAAAAAAAACTTAATTGGCACAAAAATAAGTAGTTTACATATTTGAAGAGGAAAAATACTACTATACATAAATACATACAGCAGCAGATCTACCATATATGAAAAGTAAGCATTTACAATGCGCGTAACTGAAAACATAAAAAAGTGAACTTTTTTAATAATAACCTTCTTGGTATTAATAACATAACGTAGATACTTGTATGTATAGAATGTTCTTGTTTTCCATATTTCTGAAATATTTTATGATCTTGGATAAATTTTTCGAGTATGAATTGAAAAAATGCCGGTCTGTATTAAACTTAATCTAAAATCTCATTTCAATATAATTGATGGAATTTCTTAGGTGGCAATAAAATGAAATTATTTTAATAATAATATTGAGTTTTTTTTTATTTCATAAACATATACACACATACAAAATTTTTTAAAATACAATGATGAATTTATTAAAAATTCAATATGCTCAAAGAATTTCTAAATTTTTTTTTTTAATAAAATTTTTTATTGAATGCATAATAGTATTGCCGTGGTATTGTACTTGTAGAAAAACCTTCTGGCATTGGATATTTACTCTTTTTACCCAATAAAATATTATTTAGTATTGCAAAATATTCAGATTCTGTTAAAATTTTCGTATTTTTTACAATTTCAGTTAATTGTTCGGAACTCATTGATAAAAATCGAATATTTTTAATAGCTTGTTTAAAATCATTAAAATTATTAATTGAATTTAATTTAATATTTAAATTTTCATTATTATTATTTATTGAATTAAATCTTTTTTCATCATTATTAATATTATTATCATCATATTTTGAATTATTTTTGTTAGAATTATTTTCTTTATTAATTTTTTCAATTATTTCGAAATTTTTTTCAATTTTATTCGATTCCATTTTAATATAATTATTTTTAATAGCATATTCATTTAATTTTTTAAATAAATTTATTTCAGATATATTTAATCTATCTAAATTATATATTATTAAAAATGTTGATAAATTAATATATAAGAAATCATTATGATTTAGAATTTCTTCAGTTTTATTTGAAAATAATTCTAAACATTTATTTTCTATATGAAATTCATTAAATCTTTTAGAAAATTCATAAGTTTTAAAAATATTTTCTGTATTCAAATTATTTATAATATAATTTATACACTCTTTTTGTCCATATAAAAGTAGAAATTTTTTAGTAGCATTATATAAATCGAAAACATCATCAAATAAATTAATTTTCATTGAATCGGTATAAATATATTCAATGATAATTCGAAATATTCTCGGTTTTATATCATTTATTAATATAGGATCATTTTCATTTAATGAATAATTGTTTTTATATAATAATTTTTCAAAAACTGGTGATGACATAGCCAATATTAATTTATGCCCAAAAATAGCCTCTTCTTCAACCAGGAATTTGCAATCACACCTAAAATACAAAACAAAGAATATTATTAGTTGTTATACTAAATGCATAAATATGCAGGGTTCTTTGCATTGATTGTAAATTGTTGATTACTAAGGAACACCTCCAATTTGAGGCTTCTGATGGCAAGACCAAAATCTACACAAAGGCGAGTCCGACTTGTTCATTTTGTACAAAAGGTATTTCGATGGAAAGTGCCGGCGAATAAGCTAGTAATAGCAAAAATCCGGTTTCGATTTATTTTCAACAACTCTGAAGAAATTTTCTTGAGCAAAATGAAAGGAACAACTTAGCGTTATGACATCCTTCAGAAAAATTCGATCGTCGAGATGGACCGTTTATATGATCACGTAGTCCCGACCAACATTTGAATGGAATTATTTTTAAAAACTAAATATACGTTGTTCCCTCGAGTCATAATTAACTCGTACGTATCTTTAATATTTACGAAATATTTATAAAGAAATAATAGTATGTGCATACATACATACGTACCATTTTTCAATTTCTAGAATTTTCTTTCCTCTTGTCGAAATATTTGGACAATTATTTTGCCACTCTAAATCATTATCCATATTTTTTTATAATTACAATTATTTTTTAATTTAAAAAAAACACTTTCTTAATAAAAAAATTAAAATATTTTTCACGTAAAAGTTTTTTAATTTTGTACTTATACTTATAGCACAAAAGCTGAGCAATTTTTAAGGGAAAATAAATGAAAAATTTTCTTTTTATATACTTGCAAGTACACTACACATGCATTATGTATAATTTCTTTATGTTTTCAGCTGTCAGTAAGTTATAATATTGTTATTTTTCGAAAATAGGGGATTTCCGATTAGCATTTAAAAATTCACTTTTTTATATATATGTATGTACAATAGTAACTTAGATTTTAGCAAGATTTTTTTTCGCACATTTATGCATTTTTTTTTTAAGTTATAAGATAATGGGAATTTCCAGATTTATAATTAAAACGAGAAAATGAGATGTGAGCAGCACATACCCGATCGCATTTTTAAAATGTTGCATATAAAATTTTGAAAACTTCCTTTCATTCTTTTATTCATAATATTTATTTCAAATTTTGCGAAAAATAGAATATAGGTTTTATAGTTAATGTATATCTAGAAAAATGTATATTTGGCTCTTAGTAGAGTTTAATTTTCGGTAATTCGAGTTTTCCGCAAAGTTTTTCATTCAATTTCATTAACAACAAGAACACAAATATTAACTTTTAAAAAAATTCCGTCCATTTGTTGCGGATATATGGTAAATATCTTAAATCGTTCCTAAGTGAAAATTGTGTTTGCGAGCCCTTATATTCCAAAAAAATTTCCGTTTTATGGCTTTAACACCTTGAATTCAAATATTAAATGTCTAGGAAATTGATTTATTATTTTTTTTGCACATGGGTAAAAATATAAATTTTGCAAACAGTAAAAGTACACTTGTTAACACTTTATTTCTTTAACATTAGGTGAGTTGCTGTATTTTATTATAGAAGGAGCTCATAGTAAGCGTAAGGAGTTTAAAATCGGACCGTATTTAATAAAGATCTAGTTCCAAAGATTTAACATATTCCAAAATTTGATCACACAATACAAATTAAATCGATTAAGTTGAATTTGAGAGGAACAGACCGTTTATCAATCTATGTGGACAGACAGATTCACAAACAGATAGATAAACAGACAGACAAACCGACAGACATTCCTCTAAAATTATTTTATTTACACTTTCCTAGCGTAAAGAAATGTATTTGTGTCGTAAACTCTACAACTGAGAATTTGTATCATCACATCACCTCCTTCATTGTATTAATTTTTTAGTTCTATTCTTTTAGAATTGCAAAAAAAATCTTGCTATATTACAATAAGAATGTCATACCTCAAGCTTCTCAAAAAGACTGTAACATAATTCTATTTTGTCATACTTCTTAGACAAAGAACGCTATAAAATAAAAAACTAAAAGTGATATAATGCCATGCCAATAAATTTACATTTTGCCCTGTTAAAATTTAACTAAGTTATTTTTTAATTTTTATTTCGGGGAGGGGCTTTTTATATAAAACATTCAAAATGGTCTGTTAACAATTTTTATTTATTTTTTTCTTTTGTATAAATTTTTATTAAGGAAAAATTTTTATATCTTACATATTTAATTTAGTTTCAATATAACGAACGATTTCCAATTTTTCATTATTTTTAGCGTAATTCAAAGGCTTTGTGTCCTTAATATCAATAATACTTAGATTTGCACTCTTTTCTTCTACTAAATATTTTACAGTATCAAGTTTTCCAGCTCTTATAGCATAATATAATGGAGTTCTTTGAAACCAATCTACACCATCCACATCACTTCCTTTATTTAATAAAAGTTTAATAATTTCTTTATTTCCTATTTCTGTTGCAAGATGCAAGGGCATACAACCTTTATAGTATTCTTCAAAATTTGATGAAGTACAATTAAATAGATCTTTACAATAATGTGACAATTGACTGTTAGGATTAACACCATTGCTTAATAAAATTTGAATTGATTCCACGTCGCTATTATAGACTGCATAATGTAATAAAGTCCCAAAATTTGCATCATAACTATTTAATATACTTTTCTTAAAATTAGATTCAGTTGTGTTTAGAATATTTCTAATTTCTTGATGATTTCCGTTTTTCATTTCATTAAAAATCTGAAGAAAAGTACTATTTAGGTTTTCAAATAATTCCAAAATTTCCAATGAATATTTTAAATTATTTGAAATCGATTCCAATTTATTCATTATATTATTTTCGTTATGTGAAAAATTAAAATATTCCCAAAAATTTACTATTCTTTCAATATTCTGATAATTCTCTAATTTGTATAAAATATCTTGTAATTCATCATCAATTTTAATGGCTTCTAAATTAAAAATATGATACAATTCATCAATTTTATATGAGTTTCCTTTTAATTTAGAATTTTGAAGCCTTTGAAAGTTATGAAACACTTCATTAATTTTAAGTATATCTTGTGTCAAATTTTCTAAAAATATTTCAATATCTTCGGTTCGTTCTTCATAAGAATCAAGTAATCGTCTAAGTAAGTTTTTGGCTAGATGACTAAGCGAATTACATGACTCATGCCGGATTATTTGGAAACTACTCTGTGAAGCAAAGTTAATATCATTGCATTTTTTAAGGGACTGCATTGCATCCCGTAAACTATTTGCACATAAATATGACTCATTAAGTTTTCCTGTTGTTAGATCTTTATTAGAAAGGTTTGTAGTTCGAAATTGTTTTGGAAATAAATAAATTATTTTTTCTGTTTTAAATTTTATAGAGAATCCTTCATCATCTAGTTCGATATCCCAAGTCAAAAGTCCTTTGTTGATTTGATTAATAAAATTCAAAATGTGCTTTAAAATTAAATCAATTGGACTACAGTTTTGTACAGTCTCTTGGTTTTGTATTTTGAAAACCCTATCAAAAAATTTAAAAATGTAATTAAAGTTTTCAACATATTTTATTGTTGTTAATTTTGAACTTGTGTTCAAGCAGTTAAAACCAACACCATATTTTAAAAGTTTTTCAACAGCTCCAAATGATTTAGTAATAATTTTTTGATTATAAATATTAAAATTTAAAAAACCAGTAGCAAACAATGCGTCATGGTCAAAATTATAAGGCATAAAGTTTGCAATCTGTGCGTTTTCTTTCGTTATTGCCTCAAATAAAAAATTCATGCCAAGTGATAGATTTATACCTTTTTTCATTATAAAATCAATTATATTTTCATTATAGTTACATGCACATAATGCCAAATCATAGGAGTATTTTAGATTAGAAAAATGTTTGAATTGGTTTACCAAATTAATATCGAGATTTCTAATGAATAACTTTAAAACATTGTCTGGTGGCCGCTGGTACATAATTTCAAGTAGAGGCAGTTTTTCAGAGTACAAATAATTCACATTTAGTATATTTAACTCCATTAAGTTTTCTAAGACATTAAACGACCTAGAACGAAGAATTTTTTCGAGCAAATAGTGTCCTGTGAAATCGCGTGTTGTTTGCTTACTATCCATAAATTTTTCATAAATACATTTTAAAATATTAAGACTATTATTTTTAGCACTTATCCACAAAGGTGTTTCTTGCAATGATTTTATATAATAATAATGAACAAAATGTTTATCAAGTTTTTCTATAACAAAATTTGCAAGGTTCGGATAGTTCATTTCAGCGGCAAATGTTAAAATTTTTAATTGTTCATAATTTTCTAAATCGTTAATAATTGTGAAGAATTCTGAATCAGCAGAATATTCTTTGCAGGAAAACGATGTTTCTATGATACTCCAAAGTAATTGTAATGAATATTCTTTAGTAAACGATATAGAAGTTTTTTTTATAGAGTTTTTGACAAGATATTTTAACAAATAAATTATTTTGCGACTATAGTCAATAAATTCTATATTTTTAGTTGTAATTTCATGTAGTTGTATAGATTGGAAAAATTTACAGATTTGTTTTCGGCCCTGTAAAATTAAACATTCAATTATAATATTTTTAAAAATATTTTCAAATTCGTTAAAAGGTGTTGATATAAAGAGCTTCCAAAAGTATTCAGCAACGAAATATTCAATAAAAGTATAATGAATAAATTGAGGTTTCCCATCAATGACAGAAACAATGATTCCTGTCTTTTCTTCACCTTTCTTAATTCTTTCTATTAAATTTTTAATGTTTTCCCTTTGATTTTTTCGAACAAGTCTATCATATATTTCCTTATCGTCTTCGAATAACACATATAGCGCAAGTGTTTGATGATCTTTGAAAAAATATTCTTCATACATTCTTTCCAAATAATTTTCAATAATGCAAAAACACGATTGACAAATGTTTTCGAAAAATTTTTTTTTAGTAAATTTTTTATATAAACTGGCTAAATTTAGTTTTTCGTTGATTTCTTCTTTATGCATATTAAAATTATCTTCACTTTTATAGAATTTTTCAAAAGTTTTTTCGAAAACACCTCCAACCATATTTATATGCAATGGTATGCCCAAAAAACCGTCGGCGTTAATGTTTATTGAAGTTGAAAATTTTGTTAGTATATTTTCAACGAAAATATTAAAACGTTCACTTCCATTGAGATTGGTTTTCAGTTTTGTTCCCCACAGTTTTTCTAAGTATGTCTTTTGATCTTCTCGACTAAATGGCTTCAATCGGAATGAAAATGTACTTAACTTATTTTCTAATTCATTTAAAATATTATAATCCCGTGTTGTTATTAATAATTTCTTAAGTTGACATTCTTTAAGAACCATTAGCATATTTAAAACTTCATTTTTATAATATGGAACAATTTCGTCAAAACCATCGAGAAGTAATATGATTTGACGATTGTTATAAAAATGTTTGAATAGCGCAGTTTGTATGATAAGTAATCCATATTGTGCATTAAGCTTGTCGTTGTTGTTATAAAATTCGTTACTTAATATATTCGGAAACAAACTAATCAATCTCTGCATCATGTCATTTTCCTCTGTCGAATGCGAAATGCATATTTTGCACAAGAATTTTTCCACTTCATTTTTATTTATAACAATATTATTTATCTGCCAATCACGAAAATCTTTTACGTGATCCATAAGATTAAGTCTAACAATATTTATAGAAGGATCTAAAGCTTTTTTATCCTCTGCCAATTTTGTTAATACAGTCGATTTTCCCATACCAGGTTCTGCACAAATTATCATAATTTTTTCTTCTAAATCATTCAAATTTTGTGTTGAATATTCCATTTGTTTTGAATGAGACACTTTACGTAATTTACATAAAGTACCATAAGATTTAAGCCAAAATAATTTATAATCTTTTCTTTTGACCCAATGTATATTCCATTTGTTATAAGTTTTGCATAAATTTTCAAAAATTTCCTGATTATTTGAAATTACAATGATATCTTGGCTACTTTTTAGATTTTCAAAATTGTTTGATATACTTTTATTATCATCTACGACAAAAAAGTCTGTAACATTTGTAGAAAACTTTTCAATAAGATAAAGCGAACGAGTAAAGTTTCGGTCAATGTAAAGATCTTTTACATAATTATGATTTAAAATATTTTTACCAAACTCTATTCTTTCTTTTTTAAGAAATTTTAATAGTACTTCACCATTTATAAAATTTTTTAAATGATCATCAACAATAAGTGATTGTAGTCTAACTTCTTGCCCTTGAAATATAATTGTTTCGTTGTCTAAAATTTGATTTTGTGAAGAAACTGTGAGATTATTAAACCATATACTTTCACATTCCTTTGAAAAGTGTTCATTTTGCTTAATTTCTTCAATATTATTATCACATTGAGTTATAAGGATGATTTTTTTATTTTTCACACACTGCAGTACATTTGATAATTCTTTATAAAAATTTCGCACATTTTCTTTCGTTTCTGGTATTTCGCTTTCAATAACAAGTAAATTAATTTTGTTACATTCTAGCGCTTGCTTTAAAATTTGCATAATACGATTTGCGGAAACTAAACCTATCAAAAGTGATTCTTTTTGAAGCTCCGGTATATCCTTCAGGATTTGATTTATTTTAATGATAGTCAATAGCGGCTGTTGATTTATAATATTTAAAATCTGGTTTTTCTCAAAATTTGGTTTGCGGTTTGAAAGAAATTCTAACAAATTTTCCTCCTTAGAAGAATTTAAATCAAATGTGACATTAAACTTTTCAATATAAGTTCTGTAATCTAAATTAATGCCCGTTAATTTTAACTCACATAATTTCTGTTGTGCGCATTCAAATAATTTTTTACTGATATCGGCGGATATGAATTGTGTGCCTTGGCCCTTTAAGTAATTCAACATATATTCAAAAAATTCTTTGTATATGTAATCTGTTTCAATAGAATTAAATTCAATTCCAATATCATTTACAATTATATCTCCTAACTCTTTCTCATTAGGGTAATTAACAGCTAACACCAAATGCTTTAAATATTCTCTGATGTCGTCTTCTTCGATTGAAATTTTTATCAAATTAGTATTTTCTTTACTCGCTTTTCTACCTGACTTACGTTTTCTTTGTTTTCTTCTAGCTGAATTATAATTCTCTAAATGGCTTTTTAACAACGGTATTATATTATCGTTGAATTTGTACTGTTTGGCGGGTTTCGCTAACTTTTGGCTGTCAAAATTTAAAATAATATTCTTTTCCTTCACTTCTTCAACCATGTTTCGAATAGTCTTAATTTCACCAAACCATTTATATGTATTCTGCAAATCTAGATCGATATTAGTGCAAATTATTAAATTCTCAATAGTGCCCTTTTCGAAAAGTTTATCCTTGATGGTTTTTTGAAAAGAAAAGAAATATTTGGACAAGCAATAATCACCGTCAACATCTTTTAGTAAATCAATGAATTTAATTTTTTTAGATTGTTTTATTTTGTGTTTAGCTTGCAAAAGCCAATATTCTTTTCTTTCATTTTCAGTAATTTCAAAAATCAAATCATTGTATTTATCGGCGCCATCAAGTTCTGAACCCAAACGAAAAGAAAAGCATTCTTTTTGTGTTTTTATAGCCATTCCCCGTTTTAAAAACAACATCAATAACTTAAGCTGATAAATTTGTCCTTGAAGACTTGCTAATGGTTTCTTGTTTTCATTCTTTTGTGTTGTTGCACATGCAATATTGTTTGCAGACATAATTAATCGCTGGAAATAAAGAAAAAATAGATAGAGCTACAATAATCTAAAAAAATGATACAAAAAACTCAAAAATTTTAAACATTGAATTTGTCTCCTTACTCAGCATTTACACATACAAGTTACTTGCAAGCAAGTTTGTATAATATTAATTGTCAATTAGTTTTTCGAAATGTCAAATTACTTGCTATTATGACGTAGGCGTTTAGCAAGTTAATTTTTGAAAATGTCTTAGAGAAGAAAACAACTAGCAATATATATAATTGTTTATAAATTTTAGAAACCATAAGTTTGCTAAGTTTAATTTATTCAAAACAAAATTCAAAAATTTTAAATTAAAAAAAAAAAAAAATCAAAACAACAAATTTTTTTTTGTGAATTTCTCAATATGTCAAATTACTTGCTCAAATTATTGGCAGCAAAATTTTCTTGCAAGTTGAACTGCAAGTAAACAAGCAAGTAGAAATATTTCAATGTGTTAGTAAAATTTTTGTATGTATTGCAACTTTCTTGCAAGTAACTTGTACGTGTAAATGCTGGGTTAGTAACATACGAAAAAAGAAAATGTGGAAAAATCAAGACTTTTTGAAACCTTATTTTTTGTTTCTATTACTTCAGCTCTATCCTACATCAATTGCTAATTTCCATCTGCGTTGTTAAACAGTATTTCGGAACTAAATTAATGAATAATGGTGACGAATATTTTTGACTTTCGAAAAGCTTTATGTTCTTTTGACTTTATTTTGTTTGTTGTTAAAGAAAAGATAAGAAAAAAATTAAAAATGGTCATATAAAGATAACCATTTTTAATCAATAATACTGTAGTTGTGCGTAATTCCGCACTTAAAATTCATAAGCTTAAAAAAACCTATAAAATACAGCACTATTGCAATTTTTAAGTTATTATTCTGACTTTGCCTAGCTTTACGCAATAAAATTTTTGAAAATAAAGCCAAATTACCGTTTTGACTCTGTAGGCTGATAAAAAAAACGAAAGAAAAAAATTTGGGACGTTTTCTTTATACATACTTACATATATGAATTTAAACGAAATGTTTCCACTAAAAGTAAAATTAAAGCTTTCAACAAATTTTTAGTCACATTTTCCTGTTTTTGATATTTTATTAGTTTGAAAAGTAGACATGCAAAACATGAGTTGGGGCCTTACTATGTAGTTCAATTTTCGTATTTGGAACATTGCATGGTAGTACCAAAGTAATTGGATTGTAATACCTTTCCATTACTGGAAATACAAAAATTGTTCAACGAAGATCGAATTATATAGTAAGACTCCTGATTTGTCATGGAAAAATGTACCTGTTTCGGAATCGAAATGGCCGTAAGTTTACGTTATTTCAAACATGCATCATTGAAATAATGTATGATGTCATTAAAGTTGATATGAATATTTAAAATTAAAATAAAATTGGTAAATATAACAAAAAGCTTTTCAAATAGTAAAGCTTAAATATAGCTTTTTTCAGTAGGCATTTATTATGTTGTTTTGGTTGATTTAAAAAAAAATATGCCGCTTTTTTCTTCATTTACATAAGTACACAATGTATTCATAATTGGGAAGTTCCCGTATCAAATAAATAAATATCTAATTACTGATTAACATGAATTTTTTTTTGTCCAGCTGATATTTTCATTATTCCAAGTAGCGGCAAATTAACTTAAACTTAAAGTCCTATATGCACTTATAATAATATATGTATGCTCATATCAGGTAAATAGAAATTTTTTTAATTTTCATTCATTCAAATTTCAAATAAAAAACTTAAATTTTTAATAATATTGTATTGAAATCACTAATGATAACAGCAGAAAATATTTTAATGGAATAATTTAATCAATACATACCTTACAACAATATATATATATGCTATTTAAATAATTCAATTTACTATTTTAAACACTTGGATTCTATACGCGAGCAATGTAATATTTACTTTTAAAATTGTGCGTTTGCGTTTGCTTTCTATAACAAGAATGATCGAATAATGAAGAAATAAAAAAGCTTTACTACAAATTTTTGTTATAATTTGACATATTTAACTTTTAATAGTGTTAGCACTTATAATTCTTTTTTATATGTATATTGTATGGAATGTGCTTACAACGAATTAAATTGTTTTTATTAATGCCATATATAATGCCATGTATCTACTGGCCATCAAGCTCAGAGAACAAATCAAAAATTCCAAATATAAATTTGGAATTATATGGAGTTTAAATGGAAGGTGCGTTGGAATTTTATTTGTGTGAAGGAAATTGATCAATATTTTTGGCTCCACTGACTCTACATATTTTTTTAAATTTAAAATTTAAATTTAAAAAAATCGGTTTGTAAGTTCCATCTGAAAAATGAATTTCAAAAAAAAAAAAAAAGTTGCAATTTTCAGCGCAGACAACCTTTTTTGTCTTCCGAATGGAAGGGTACTGAATTACAGAGTAAATTTTTAAATAAAAAATAGAATTTAAAAAAAAAAATCAAGAAAAAAGCAAAAAAATAATAATTATAATCTAGATGGCTTTTAAAATCATACTAAATAAAATGAGAATTATAAAGAATATTCAAAAATTTCATAAAAAAAATAAAATAAAAAAATATTTCAGTCGGCATAATTCGAAAACATAAAAGATTGAGAATTGTTTTTGTATTTTATTCCGATTCAAAATTTCGGAAAATATTTTGAGATTGACGGCCTGATAGACATGTGCATTAGTTTTCATTCATTTTCATATACTTACATACGTATATATGTATGTGTGCTTTCGGTTCGGTTTTTGCTCAAGCAAAAGAGGTTATAATTTAGTCCGACAATTCTGTTCGTATAGATCATTCGGGAATTACTAGATGTCAAAAAAATGCATTCGGAAATTCATTTAAACATCAAGTTTAAATTGTAGAGAAAAACTTGTAATATTACAAAGTAAAAGTCATACTATGTAAAAACGACTGTAAGCCCCAGTATATTGAAATACCATAATTAACGTATTTATATTATGCATGTATGTATTTAAATACTTATTAAATTTAATAAACATTTTATTTATTCATTCACATTTATCCGTTCTGTATAAAGCCATGCCAAGATTACATTGTATTCTGAAGATAAAGTTTATGTATATTAGATATATAAGATATATTAGATTAGATAAATATAACGTTTATAATAGTTTAATGTTGCATATTTTTAACATACATATTAAGGATAACATAATAAATAAGAAAAATATTTTGGTTTCGCCAAGTTGAAATAGAAGAGAGATATATAATTAAATTTTGCCGTACTTCATAGGTAAGGAATGACTTGCAAAATTTGTACTACTTTTTCGTGTGATACATATATGTGCGTATGTGCGTTGGCTTTGCTTATGAATTATAACTGCAAGAAGTAAACGCTTTCAAAATTGATACATCAACGTTATAAAATAAAAAACTGAAAGTGATATAATGCCATGCCAATAAATTTACATTTTGTCCTGTTAAAATTTAACTAAGTTATTTTTTAATTTTTATCTGGGGAGGGGTTTTTAATATCAACATTATTATAAAACATTCAAAATGGTCTGTTAACAATTTTTATTTATTTTTTTCTTTTGTGCAAATTTTTATTAAGCAAAAATTTTTATATCTTACATATTTAATTTAGTTTCAATATAACGAACGATTTCTAATTTTTCATTATTTTTAGCGTAATTCAAAGGCTTTGTGTCCTTAATATCAATAATACTTAGATTTGCACTCTTTTCTTCTACTAAATATTTTACAATATCAAGTTTTCCAGCTCTTATAGCATAATATAATGGAGTTCTTTGAAACCAATCTACACCATTCACATCACTTCCTTTATTAAATAAAAGTTTAATAATTTCTTTATTTCCTATTTCTGTTGCAAGATGCAAGGGCATACAACCTTTATAGTATTCTTCAAAATTTGATGAAGCACAATTAAATAGATCTTTACAATAATGTGACAATTGACTGTTAGGATTAACACCATTGCTTAATAAAATTTGAATTGATTCGACGTCGCTATTATAGACTGCATAATGTAATAAAGTCCCAAAATTTGCATCATAACTATTTAAAATACTCTTCTTAAAATTAGATTCGGTTGTGTTTAGAATATTTCTAATTTCTTGATGATTTCCGTTTTTCATTTCATTAAAAATCTGAAGAAAAGTACTATTTAGGTTGTCAAATAATTCCAAAATTTCCAATGAATATTTTAAATTATTTGAAATGCATTTGAATTTCTCCACCAAATTATTTTCGTTATGTGAAAAATTAAAATATTCCCAAAAATTTACTATGCTTTCAATATTCTGATAATTCTCTAATTTGTATAAAATATCTTGTAATTCATCATCAATTTTAATGGCTTCTAAATTAAAAATATGATACAATTCATCAATTTTATATGAGTTTCCTTTTAATTTAGAATTTTGAAGCCTTTGAAAGTTATGAAACACTTCATTAATTTTAAGTATATCTTGTGTCAAATTTTCTAAAAATATTTCAATATCTTCGGACCGTTCTTTATAATACTCAAGCAATCGCCTAAGTAAATTTTTGGCTAGTTGATTAAGCGAATTACACGATTCATGCCGGATTATTTGGTAACTACTCTGTGAAGCAAAGTCAATATCATTGCATTTTTTAAGGGACTGCATTGCATCCCGTAAACTATTTGCACCTAAATATGATTCATTAAGTTTTCCTGTTGTTAGATCTTTATTAGAAAGGTTTATAGTTCGAAATTGTTTTGGAAATAAATAAATTATTTTTTCTGTTTTAAATTTTATAAAGAATCCTTCATCATTTAGTTCGATATCCCAAGTCAGAAGTCCTTTGTTGATTTGATTAATAAAATTCAAAATGTGCTTTAAAATTAAATCAATTGGACTACAGTTTTGTACAGTTTCTTGGTTTTGTATTTTGAAAACCCTATCAAAAAATTTTAAAATGTAAATAATGTTTTCAACATATTTTATTGTTGTTAATTTTGAAATTGTGTTCAAGCAGTTAAAACCAACACCATATTTTAAAAGTTTTTCAACAGCTTCAAATGATTTAGCAATAATTTTTGGATCACAAATATTTAAACTTAAAGAATCGGGAGCAAACAATTCGTCATGATCAAAATTATAAGGCATAAAGTTTGCAATCTGTGCGTTTTCTTTCGTTATTGCCTCAAATAAAAAATTCATGCCAAGTGATAGATTTATACCTTTTTTCATTATAAAATCAATTATATTTTCATTATAGTTACATGCACATATTGCCAGATCATAGGAGTATTTTAGATTAGAAAAATGTTTGAATTGGTTTACCAAATTAATATCGAGATTTCTAATGAATAATTTTAAAACATTGTCTGATGGCCGAAGGTACATAATTTCAAGTAGAGGCAATTTTTCAGAGTACAAATAATTCACATTTAAAATATTTAACTCCATTAAGTTTTCTAAGACATTAAACGACCTAAAACGAAGAATTTTTTCGAGCAAGTAGCGTCCTGTAAAATCGCGTGTTGTTCGCTTACCATCCATAAATTTTTCATAAATATATTTTAAAATATTAAGATTATTATTTTTAGCAGCTATCCACAAAGGAGTGTCTCGCGATGAGTTTCTATAATAATCTAGAACAAAATTTTTATCAAGTTTTTCTATTAAAAAATTTGCAAGGTTCTGATAGTTCATTTCGACGGCAATTGTTAAAACTTTTAATTGTTCATCATTTTCTAAATTGTTAATAATTGAAAAGATTTCTGAATCAGCAAACCCATATTCCTTGTAAGAAAACGATGTTTCGATCATACTCCAAAGCAATTTTAATGAATATTCTTTAGTTAACGAAGGAAAAGTTTTTTCTATAGAATGTTTGACAAGATATTTTAACAAATAAATTATTTTGCGACTATAGTCAATAAATTCTATATTTTTAGTTGTAATTTCATGTAGTTGTATAGATTGGAAAAATTTACAGATTTGTTTTCGGCCCTGTAAAATTAAACATTCAATTATAATATTTTTAAAAATATTTTCAAATTCCTTAAAAGGTGTTGATATAAAGAGCTTCCAAAAGTATTCAGCAACGAAATATTCAATAAAAGTATAATGAATAAATTGAGGTTTCTCATCAATGACAGAAACAATGATTCCTGTTTTTTCTTCACCTTTCTTAATTCTTTCTATTAAATTTTTAATGTTTTCCCTTTGATTTTTTGGAACAAGTCTATCATATACTTCTTCATCGTCTTCGAATAACACATATAGCGCAAGTGTTTGATGATCTTTGAAAAAATATTCTTCATACATTCTTTCCATATATTTTTCAATAAAACAAAAACACGATTGACAAATGTTTTCGAAAAATTTTTTTTTAGTAAATTTTTTATATAAATTGGCTAAATTAAGTTTTTCGTCGATTTCTTCTTTATACATATTAAAATTATCTTCACTTTTATAGAATTTTTCAAAAGTTTTTTCGAAAACACCTCCAACCATATTTATATGCAATGGTATACCCAAAAAATCGTCGGCGTTAATGTTTATTGAAGTTGAAAATTTTGAAAGTATATTTTCAACGAAAATATTAAAACGTTCATTTCCATTTAAAGTGGTTTTAAGCTTGGTTCCCCACAGTTTTTCTAAGTATATCTTCTGATCTTTTCGACTAAATGGCTTTAATCGGAATGAAAATGTACTTAACTTATTTTCTAATTCATTTAAAATATTATAATCCCGTGTTGTTATTAATAATTTCTTAAGTTGACATTCTTTAAGAACCATTAGCATATTTAAAACTTCATTTTTATAGTATGGAACAATTTCGTCAAAACCATCAAGAAGTAATATGATTTGACGATTGTTATAAAAATGATTGAATATCGCAGTTTGTAAGATAAGTAATCCATATTGTGCACTAAGCTTGTCGTTGTTGTTATAAAATTCGTTACTTAATATATTCGGAAACAAATTAATCAATCTTTGCATCATGTCATTTTCCTTTGTTGAATACGAAATGCATATTTTGCACAAGAATTTTTCCACTTCATTTTTATTTATAACAATATTATTTATCTGCCAATCACGAAAATCTTTTACGTGATCCAAAAGATTAAGTCTAACAATATGTATAGAAGGATCTATAGCTTTTTTATCCTCTGCTAATTTTGTTAATACAGTCGATTTTCCCATACCAGGTTCTGCACAAATTATCATAATTTTTTCTTCTAAATCATTCAAATTTTGTGTTGAATATTCCACTAATTTTGAATGAGACACTTTACGTAATTTACATAAAGTACCATAAGATTTAAGCCAAAATAATTTATAATCTTTTCTTTTGACCCAATGTATATTCCATTTGTTATAAGTTTTGCATAAATTTTCAAAAATTTCCTGATTATTTGAAATTACAATAATATCTTGGCTACTTTTTAGATCTTCAAAATTGTTTGATATACTTTTATTATCATCTACGACAAAAAAGTCTGTAACATTTGTAGAAAACTTTTCAATAAGATAAAGCGAACGAGTAAAGTTCCGGTCAATGTAAAGATCCTTTAGATAATTATGATTTAAAATATTTTTACCAAACTCTATTCTTTCTTTTTTAAGAAATTTTAATAGTACTTCACCATTTATAAAATTTTTTAAATGATCATCAACAATAAGCGTTTGTAGTCTAACTTTTTGCCCTTGAAATATAATTATTTCGTTGTCTAAAATTTGATTTTGTGAAGAAACTGTGAGATTATTAAACCATATACTTTCACATTCCTTTGAAAAGTGTTCACTTGGCTTAATTTCTTCAATATTATTATCATATTGAGTTATGAGGATGATTTTTTTATTTTTCACACACTGCAGTATATTTGATAATTCTTTATAAAAATTTCGCACATTTTCTTTCGTTTCGGGTATTTCGCTTTCAATAACAAGTAAATTAATTTTGTTACATTCCAGCGCTTGCTTTAAAATTTGCATAATACGATTTGCGGAAACTAAACCTATCAAAAGTGATTCTTTTTGAAGCTCCGGTATATCCTTCAGGATTTGATTTATTTTAATGATAGTCAATAGCGGCTGTTGATTTATAATATTTAAAATTTGGTTTTTCTCAAAATTTGGTTTGCGGTTTGAAAGAAATTCTAATAAACTTTCCTCCTTAGAAGAATTTAAATCAAATGTGACATTAAACTTTTCAACATAAGTTCTGTAATCTAAATTAATGCCAGTTAATTTTAATTCACATAATTTCTGTTGTGCGCATTCAAATAATTTTTTACTGATATCGGCGGATATGAATTGTGTGCCTTGGCCCTTTAAGTAATTCAACATATATTCAAAAAATTCTTTGTATATGTAATCTGTTTCAATAGAATTAAATTCAATTCCAATATCATTTACAATAATATCTCCTAACTCCTTCTCATTAGGGTAATTAACAGCTAACACCAAATGCTTTAAATATTCTCTGATGTCGTCTTCGTTGATTGAATTTTTTACCAAATGAGCGTTTTCTTCACTAACTTGTTGTTTTCTTTTTGCTAAACTATAAGTCTCCAAATGGATTTTTAACAACGGTATTATATTATCGTTGAATTTGTACTGTTTGGCGGGTTTCGCTAACTTTTCGTTGTTAAATTTTAGAAAAATATTCTTTTCTTTCACTTCTTCAACCATATCTTGAATTGTCTTAATTTCACCAAACCATTCATATGTATTCTGCAAATCTAGATCGATATTAGTGCAAATGATTAAATTTCCAATAGTGTCACCTTCGAAAAGTTTATCCTTGATGATTTTTTGAAAAGAAAAGAAATGTTTTGACAGGCAATAATCACCGTCAACATCTTTTAGTAAATCAACGAATGTAATTTTTTTAGATTGATTTATTTTATCTTTAGCTTGCAAAAGCCAATATTCTTTTCTTTCATTTTCAGTAATTTCAAAAATCAAATCATTGAATTTATCGGCGCCATCAAGTTCTGTACCCAAACGAAAAGAAAAGCATTCTTTTTGTGTTTTTATAGCCATTCCCCGTTTTAAAAACAACATCAATAACTTAAGCTGATAAACTTGTCGTTGAAGAGGTAATGGCTTTTCTTTTTCATTCTGTTGTGCTGTTGCACATACAATATTTTTTCCGGACATAATTAATTTCTGAAAATAAAGAAAAAAAAATATAGCAGCTACAGGTAACAACATTCGTTTTTGTTTAATCTAAAAAATATAATTTAAATTCTTATAATTTAATATATATTGCGTGTTTTTGGGAACATATGCAACTTTCAAAGGATATGAAAAAATTAAGACTTTTTTAAGTTTTGATGAAGAAAAATCTTTTTCTAACTTCTTCAGCTGTACCTGAAGAAGTTAAAAAAAAACTAAATGCCTAGGTGTTTAAATCAGTTCTGAAGTTCCACCTGCTCCGTTGAACCAAATTAATATAAATTTTGTCGATGTTATTATATTTATTATGCTCGTATGATCTTTTGACTTTATTTAATTATTGTCCTAATAAGACAACCATTCTTAATCACCGATAATAATACTGTATTGGAGCGTAATTCGGCACTTACAATTCATAAGCTCAAAAAGTTGTAAATAAAGTATTATTTTCATCTTGAAATCATTTCTCTTAGTTTGCCTAAATTTACACAATAAAATATTTAAGAATAAATCAAAGCCAAATTTCAGTTTTGACTCTATAATAAAAAGATAATGGATACAAGTAAAATTGAAGTTTTTAACAAATTTTTGGACAAATTTCTTGTTTTTGAAATTCAATACTATGAATAGTAAACGTGGAAAATATCAGCTTATAAAAATGTACCTTTTTTCGGAATTGAAATGCTTACTCTATCTAAAATATGCTTCAATTGATAATTAGAATACCATATTTACTACATTAACATATGGTATTGTTAATGTAGTAAATATGGTATAACACTACTTTAGAACAATTTTTTTTAATATGAGCTTTAGCTATCTTTTTATAAAATAAAAATGCCCACATACTTATAAATTACTCAACATGCTAATTTCTTTATTAAATTCACAATTTCTAAAATTAAAAGAAAATAAGTAAACATAACTAATTTGAAAAGCTTTTAAAATTCCAAAGTGTAGATGTTGCTTTTCGCAATAGACACTTATAATGTTATTTTAATCGTTTTTAATAAAATTTATGCTGCTTTTTTCACAGCGTAGTTTTTTCGTACAGGGTGTTTGCACATATTCGAACTTTAATATGCTTTGTGTTGAAAACTGCAGCCCATATCAAATTAATTATAAAATAAAGAGCAATTAATGACCAGTAAAATAAGCCCCCGAAATTACCCTATGTCACATGATACTGAAGTTATAATAATTTATTTGCATATATGCAAGAAAAAACTGAAATCTTTTTTTCAACAGGATATAGCTGTAAAACTAAATTCTCACCACTTTTTTAGCACTTTTTGAAAAAAAATTTTTAAAAATTTTTGAAAAAAAGTCCATCCGTCCGTCTGTCCGTATGTCTGTTTACAAAACTTCTACACCCTTGAAGATAGAAAGCTGAAATTTTGTACGTACACAGATCTTTACTAGAAACTTATTTCCGTAGAACAGAATTTTTACCTATCTCCCCCCTCTAGAAGTTATACCCCCCTTAGTTATGTTAATCCCTCTTTATATTAATTTTTGCTTTATTTCAGAGACTGCATGTATGCATCGTCCTAAATATATGCAATTCTAGAAATACCTTTGTATATGAATGAAAATAATTTTAATAGTGTGAGAGATATATATATGTATATAAAATCATCACTGAAAATATTTGCCATCTTATGCGAACACCCTGTCTATTTACATAATTTGTTTATTTTATTTTTAACCTTGACATTACAAAAATAAAAAGGCGTGGACCCTGCGTTTTTTGGGAAAGATACATACGTACGTAATGTATTTATGACGAAATAATATCTTTGAAGAATAATTTTTTTATTTGTTTCTTTTGGAAAAATGATGATTTTTCATTGCGAGTTTTGTAATCGAAAACTTAAGTAAAACCTGCAAAATTCTATATGAAAATAAAATTTGGGCTTTCTTGAACAACATACATATAAAAAATATGAAATCCAGCTTAAAATTTCAACTACAATTTTCATTAAATACAATTTCGAGTTTTTCCCGCATTTTTTTTGAGCAACCACCATTTTAAGATGTCAAGCAATAGAGAGTAATGGGAGAGAATTGAAGAGAATTGGTTTGTTGTTTTGAAATTTCGGTGTAAAGTAGTGTAATAAAAGTAGGGTTTTTATTTTTTAAATGCAGTTTTTGGGTAGTTGACTAGATTAAAAATGTAAAAATTTTATGTGAAAAGAAAATTTAGAATTAATATTTTTAACTGGTGGTGGATACTGGAAGTTTACAAAAAAGTATTCCAAAATTTTTATAAAGGTGATACATTTTTTTTTATACAGTGAATAAAAAAGAAATTGTGACATGCATATTATTAAAAAAAAAAATAGATCTTTGATATAATTTCATATAATTATGATGCGCGGTTCCTGGTTGTCTGTCCAATTAAAAAAATAAACATAATAAAAATGTAATTAAGAAACATATTCCAGTTTTTCAAGTTTTCCACTGAGCAGATTTGTAGGAAAGAATGGGTTGGGGATATTCCCAGAAAAAATTTTGAACCTTTTAAGAGTACTGGTGTAGCCATTTATATAATACAAAAATATCCTTTTATCCAAAACGACAAAAATGGCTTCGGTTAATTGCAGAAGCGATTTAACTTTGATATAGACGCACATTAATACAATTAATATAGCACAGCTGACAAAAACATAATGAGCACATATATTTATTTCAAATGTACAATTTTTCAAATTGAGGAAAACAAAAAAAATCTGCTCAATTCGTTATGTCACAAAAAAAGAAAAAAATATCCGATTTTATTTTTTACCTGTAGTGTAGTATTTTAGTGAAATCTCTAAAAATTTAACATAGTCCGGAAGATTTTTTTAAATCAATTTTTTAATGTTTTTATGACATAAAACTTTAAGAATGTTGTTAGCACTATTAAAGTAGAATAAGATTAAATTTAAAAAAGTTGATCTTGTGGTGACCAAATATTTGAAAAAAACTGATCTTTTGGCAGACTTATGATGTTAAAAGGCGTACTCTATAGACACCCTAAGAATATATATGTAAATTACATGTAACATATCAGATGTAAACTGTCGTTCTCTCAGGGTTTAGGCCAGTATTTTTGTCAGCCATGTCAACATTTCAAACATTTACGGGAAATTCCCAATTGTAAGCAAGTACATACATTATGTACTTCTATTTGGGAATTTCCCGTTTCAAAAAATCAATATCTGGTTAATTTGTATTTTTTTTTTCTCAGTCGATATTTTAATTATCCCAAGTGGTGGCAAATTAAATTAAAGTTGAAATCTTGTACACAATTGTAATAATATATGTATGTATGTAAATAAGTTTGTATACTAATTCCCGGTTAATAAAAATTCTTTTAATTTTCATTCATTCAAATTTCAAATAAAAAACTTAAATTTTTAGTTATATTGTAATGGAATCACTAATGATAATAACAGAAAATATTTTTATGGAATAATTTAATCATTACATACCTTAGAACAATATATATATATGCTATTTAAATAATTCAATTTACTATTTTAAACACTTGGATTCAATACGCGAGCAATGTAATATTTACTTTTAAAATTGTGCGTTTGCGTTTGCTTTCTATAACAAGAATGATCGAATAATGAAAAAATAAAAAAGCTTTACAACAGAATTCTGTTATAATTTGACATACATATTTAACTTTTAATAGTGTTAGCAATTATAATTATTTTTTATATGTATAGGATGTATTAACAATGAATTAAATTGTTTTTATAATATAATTTACATTCTATTCGTTTTGAAATACATAATATGTAAATATTTTCATATACTTATATAAGTAATATGAATATGTATTTATGCTTTCGGTTAAGAGTTCGAACAAAAGAGTTCTAATTCAGTTCGATAATTTAGTTATAACTTTTACGTTAATACATTAAATATTAAGCAGCAATTACTAGCTGTAAAATGCGTTCGAAAATGTCAGAAATGTAACGCAGACATCTAGTTTAAATTTTTTCGCTCCGCATGAGATTTTTTTTTTAATTTTAATATTTCAAAACTTCAGATTTAGATATTGTAGTGTAATTAAAGTAAGTTTTCTTTAAGTTTTTAAATCTTATTAATCACGTATGTATATTTTGTCAAAATTTTAATTTTCTTAATGTTATTTATGTAATTTTCGAACGACGGATTATTTAAAAATATTTCAGAATTTGCAGACTGTGTAAACATAACAAACTTGACTGAAGTATTTGTATAGTGTGTATCGCTGTGACTTATAAATATAAGTTCTTATATAAATTATTATCACTTTATTCAAATTCAAATTTTTATACTTTTAAAGTACAATTTTTGTTTCATCATGACGTTTTCATTGACATATTGTTTTTAGCAAGGACCAGGGTGTTCGGATAAGGTGATATAACAGTTGGGCGATTTTTTTTTGACTAATTTGGTCGCATGCAATCGTAATAAATGGTAGATATAAATATGCACATATTCTTATAATTATATGCTTTAATAATATAAAAATGGGTAAACTCTGAATTTTTTTAATATTTTTTTAATAGTTGAATTAAAATTTAACATTACATTTTAATATAATATAAAAATTAAAAAATTAAGAATACTACATGATTTACAAAATTACCAACTTTCATAAATTTAGTATTAAAATTTTGCTTTAAAAAATTATGTACACATAATATTCATATAGATTTAATGTTAGTACTAAAATTTAGATTTATCAAAAAATTAAAATAATACATTTAATGGCACTTAATGTATCACTTATTTTTGGAACTGTTAGATGTTTTAAAAAATAACCTAAAATTTCTATCTGGAAATGCTATTATGATTTAAATTTAAAAATAACTTCAAAAGTTAATATGTATTGTCAACAAGATTTTTGTTAAATTTACAAAAAATATAAGTAGAAAATAATAAAATTTATGAGTATGTACATACATTTATACATAGTTTAAGGGTTCTATTAGTTCTATTGTTTAATATTTTATATTGTCATTATTATATTGTAATTTATTTTGAAGAAAATTAATCAAATTTTCATTTTCACTCTCATTTGCATAATCTAAAGGTGTTCTTCCATATTTGTCAATGTCATTTATATTTAAATTAATATTCTCTACAAAATATTTAACAATGTTTAAGTTTTCAGAATAAACTGCATAATGTAACAATGTTCTACCATTAAAAGTTTTAATATTAGGCTTGAAATATTTTTTATCTAACAAATATTTTACAATTTCTAATTTGCCTCCTTCAACTGCACTATGTAAAATGGTTTCATCATTAATATTCCTGATATTAAAATTTGCATTTCTTATTTCTATATAATATTTTAATATATTTAAAGCTCCAATGCGACTAGCATAATGCATAGGAGTTTCATTATTTATACAAAGAGCTTCAGTGTTTAAAGTAGTTTCCTCTACAAGATATTTAACAATTGTTAAGTTGCCCGACTCAGATGCAAAATGTAAACTAGTTTTACCATCAAGATTTTTAGCATACACATCAAGTTGTTTTTTTATTAAATATTTAACGATGTCTAATTTTCCGCTTTGAACTGCGCAATGAAAGAGTGTTTCTTTTGATGTATTTCTAATATCGGAACTGAAATTTTTATTTTCCATAAAATATTTTAGAATATTCAAATTTCCAAAACGAATAACATCATATAAAACTGTTTCCCCACAATAATTTTTAGTATTAGACTTAACGTCACTTTTTTCAACGACATACTTTACAATATCTAAGCTTCCTGATAAGACAGCATAATGTAAAGTATTTTTATTCCAAAGACTTTCTATATTCGGATCAATTTTTAATTCTTCTATAAAATATTTTAAAATTTCAAAAGCATTGTATTTAGCTGCATAATGCAAAGGTATTTCATTTTGATAATTTTTCGAATTAGGCTCACAAATTTCATTTTCAATAAGATATTGTACCAATTCCAATTTTCCACTAAATGTGGCATAATGTATAATTGTATCCCCGTATTTATCCACTGAATTAAATTTAATATCGGGAAAGTTTGCCATAATATACTGTAAGACATCAATTTTACCTGATTGAGCAGCGCAATGTAATAAATTTCTTTTAAAACAATTTTCATTTTTTGAATTTTCTTGTTTCATCTTTTCAATCAAATGCTTTATGATATTTAAATTACCCATCTCAACAGCACAATACAATAGACTTGGTATGAAAATATCATAAATATATTTATGATTATTATCTGTATTCTTATGTTTAGAACTTATCATTTCAAGAAAATAATCAAGTATTTCAATTTTTTCTGATTCAATTGCGTAATGTATAGGCGTTCTTCCAAACTTATCTTTGTCATACATACTAAATTTACGTTCTTCTATTAAATATTTGATAATATGAAAATGACCAGCGCCAGCAGTAATATGTAAGAAAGTTTCATTTGGAATATGATAATCAAATGCGTCAATTTCGTTTTTAGACTTATAATCTATAATTTTGTATTGTTCATTACTGCAACAGATCGGTATTCTACCATAAAGATTTTGAGAATTGCATTGAAAATTTTTTACTTCTATTAAGTGTCTTACAATATCTAAAAATCCGAATTCGCAAGCGTAATGCAATATATTTTTGCCATAAATATCGTTTTCATAAACTTCATCGGACATATAGTCTACCAGATATTTAAACGCTTTATATTTTCCTTTTCGAACTGCATAATGTAAAGGAGTTCTTTCATGAAAATCTTTTACATTTAAAAATTTTCGATTGTCTAGCAAAAATTTTAAAATTTCTATTGCATCATTCTCAGAAGCTAAATGTAATATCGTACAATTTTTATAATTCTCTTCATAATATTCTTTTGTACAATTTAAAAACGAATACATATTTTCTTTTAAGCACAGATTATGGTTGGCACCCAAACTTAATAAGAGTGCAGTGCTTTTAAAATCATTATTATAAATAGAATAAAATAAGAGTGTACCATTCTCATCATTTTCAGCATTTATAAAATAATTTAAGTTCTCAATATTTTTAGTTTGTAATGAATTATATAAAGATTCTGTATTCTTAATATTCTGAAGAAAATTGATATATGATTCGTGTATACCATATAAAAATTCTCGAATTTCGGACAATATTTTAAAATTATTTATCACTTGTAAATCGTTTGCGTTAAATTCTTCGAAAATTTGATTTAGTACACTTATATTACCATTTAAAAATATTATAGATGATAAATCCAGTAATTCATGATTAATTTCGATATTTTCAATTTGAAATATTTTTCGAATTATATTGGCATCGGAAATATTCTTATCAGTATCGTAAATTTTATTTTGAAATTCTTCAATTACACCTAAAAATTTCACAAAATTTTTAACTTTTTCCCTAATTTTATCGCCTCTTAGATGTCGTGAGTAAAAGTAACTAAATGGGCTAATTCCAAAATATTTTCTTAGTGCTTTCTCTTTTAGAATAATTTTTAACAATTTACTAGAATTTTGTGTTTCAGAAACAGAAACATTTTTGAAACATATGTTTTTCTGTAGAATATATAAATCTTTGGCTATATCACCTGAAACCAATTGAATTTTTTGGTTTATGTCATATTGTAAACACAATTCATGTTCAGTGAAAATGATTTCAAATCCTTTAAATTTAGCAGAATTTGTAATACCATCTATAATTAGTTTCATTATTACCTGGGCAGGATCATATTTTTCATAACTTTTTTCACAAAATTTTCTTACTTCATTTAAAAGATTAAAAATGTCATTCAGATTTTGAACATATTGCAAAGTCCCAATACCCTGTTGTACATCCAAATGATGATAACCTATACCACATTCTAATAATTTTTTTATCAAATCAGGTAAATTACAAGAAATCATTTGACTGTCAAAATTTTTAGTGTTAGTAGTAAGTAAAATATTTATAGCATTTGAAAAATCTAAACCTTTTTGAATTGCAAATTCAATAATTTTTTTATCATATTCCACAAAATTCGTGACCAAAGTTCTTATATAATTATTTCGAGTATGATGCATATATTTGTTCAATCTTGCAATATCAGTTTTCTCTATCAATAACATAATCACATCTGATGGAGCTTTTAAAGCTATACTTCGATATAATGGTAACTGTTTTATATCATATAAATCAAATTCCATACCAATATTTAATAAATTCAGTTTCAAAAATATTCGTAATATATCAAAATTTTTTTCTATAAATAAGAAATCCATAAATGTATGTTTGTCCATATCAAACCACCCGTAGTTATAATGTAAATTTTGAGAAAGTATTTCTACAATTTGCAAATGATTATTTTTGGCTGCCATCCACACTGAATTCGATTTCCATTTTTGGGTCTTTAAATTATCTTTTAGAAAGTCGATAGGAAATTTTTTAACAAAAATTTTTGTAAGCTGTACACAACCGAGCTCAGCAAAAATACATAATAAATTTATACCATCATTATTTTTTTTGATACAGTTAATAGCATCAGTATTATTCAGATAAATATTGAAATTACCATTCAATAATGTACATTCAATCAATTGCCATAAATCTTTTATATCTATATTTGTGAAGTTATTTAAAATGCTTCTAGCAAGAAGTTCTTTAAATAGAAAATCATATTTAAGTTGATCTTCAATTATATTAATTTTTCTGTTTAGTAAATCTTTAAGCGCAATCGATTGAAAAAATTTGTAAATCTGACCGCCAATTCCATGTAAAATTTTATGCATAAAACTTTCGAACTCATTATATGAAATTGACTTGAATTTCTCCCACAAATAGCGTGCAATGAAATATTCTGCAAATGTACGGTGAATAAAACGTGGTCGATTGTTATCAACTGTAACAATGATTCCTATTTTTTCATCAGCAACTTTGAGTTGTTTCACCAAGTCATTTTTCATATTAATTTCACTTTCGGAAAGATAATATGTTATATATTTTTCTAAAAATATTTCAAAAAAAGCCAATATCATATGACTTTGGAAAAATTGTTTGCGTTTTTCCCGAATTATATTTTGCGTCATTGGTGAGTTGATTTTCATGTCATTTTTCTCAAAAAACTTTATTAATTTAGTTTCAATAAAACCCTCATAAAGTGAACATAGGTCTAATTTAATTTGCAAGTTTTGCTTTATGCAATCAGAAATTGTTTCATCTCCAGATTCATAAAAATCTTTAAATATATTTTGAGTAACATGAGCAACCATATTTGTGTGTAGAGGTATACCCAAAAATTCTTCCTCAGTATTACTAATAGAAGCAGAAAATATTTTAATCAATTCATTGAAAAATACTTTGAAACGATTTTCATTAAGCTCTGCAATATTCAAACCATCTGCCCAAAATTTTTTTAAGTATTCCATTTGTTCATTAAGTATTAATGGTTCTAGTTGATAAGAGAAACAGGATAGTGCATCTTCTAATTCATCTAAGATATTGTAATTACGGGTACTTATCCATAATCTTTCTATACTAAAATTTATGCAAATTTGAATTAGTTTAATAACAATATTTTTATAGTTTGGAGCAATTTCGTCGAAGCCATCTAATATCAAATTAATTCTACCGTACTTAAAAAAATCCATACACAATGCTGTTTCCAAAAAATTAAATGATTCATTTATTATAATATTTGATGCTATTTCATTATGGTTGCTTGAATGAGACTCAAGAAATTTTGTAAAAATAGAATTTTGGTTTCCAGTTTTATCAAATGCATTCATTGTGTTGAAAAGGAATTTTAATACTTCATTCTTATTAAAATTTGTTGGATTTGAGGTCCAATCTTCAAAGAGATCTACATAATTTAATAAATTAATTCTTAAAATGCAAGAAGAAGAAAATGATCCTTTCATTTCTATTATTAATTTTGTTAAGACCGTCGATTTACCTATTCCTGGCTCTCCTGTCAAAATTACTACCTTTTCTTGAATGTCACTAATTTTACTTGGTGTAAAATAAGTTATTTTAGTATCTATGAGTTGACGAAGTTTTTTTAAACAGCCTTTTGATCTTACCCATATATAATTTTGATTTTCAGTTTGCTTTAGCCAATGTATGTTTAGGTGATGAAAATTTTCACAAAGTTTTTCAAAGTGCTCAATTGTGTCAGAAATTACAATCAATTCTCCGTTCTCTCTTTTGCTCAATTCTGCTTCAAGAATATCTAAGTCTAAGTTTTCGCAGTTTTCAATTATTACAAATTCAGGATTTTTACCACGTTTTGGAAACTTGATATTAATTTTACGACTAAATCTTCTTTTAATGTAGTATTTTTCTGTTCTTCCAAGGCTTTCAAGCTCCCTACCAATTTCTATAGTTTTTTTACTTATTAACTGATATAGCGTTTCCCCGTATATAAGCGGTCTTAAATTGTCCAATGATACGATCGATTTAAGTTTAATTTCTTTACCTTGAAATACAATATTTTTTTTATCTAAAATATTGTTTAATGAACCAATGGTAAGATCTGTGAAATTTTCACTTTTATAATCTATTTTAAGACGTATATCAGCTGGAATTTTCGAATTTAAAAAATTATTACTAGGTGCTACAAAAATTACTTTTTTTGTGGTATTGCCCAAAACAAGTTCAGATAATTTGTTGCAAAAAATTTCCGTTCCATATCTGTTATTAATATTTTTGTATTCGATTACTAGTAAATTGGTTGAACCCCGAAATGCTTGCATTAGACGATTTTGAAGATTTAAAGCAAATTCTACATCCATTAATAAATAATTTTCTTTTGATATAGTTCTTAAAATTTGATTAACTTTAATAACGCTCAAATTTGTATAAATAGTTTCGATATTGAGAATTTGTTTCTGAGAATTAAGAAAGTTTTCCATATCAACAATTTCATTATTATTGAGATTATAGACTATTCCAAATTTGTCCAAGTTTATTCTATAGTTCTTGTTTATACCAACTAGTTCTAATTCACATATTTTTTGTTTCATTTCTTCGAGTAACTTTTTTATTTGTTCATTAGAAATGTACTCATTTCCAAACCCCATTGCCCATCTTAATACATACTGATATAATGAATTGAATACGTAGTCAGCTTCAATAATGTTTAACTTCTCTCTCAAATCTCTTTTAATAATTTTACTTAGAAATTTTTCACTTGGTTGATCAACGGCAAACACTAAATGTTTGAAAAAATTTTCATCCACTTTTTCTTTTAGGATATGCTTAAGTATTTCAGTTATTTTGTTATTAAATTTAACTCGTTGCGGTTTTTTACTTAAATTTATAAGTAAACTTTCATTTAAATCTAGAATTTCATCTTCCGTTTGCACTAAAGTTAAACATTCTCTGATTGTAACAGATTTTTTTGTATCTGCTAATGTAAACGTGTCATCCAATTTCAATCCAATATTCGTACAAATCATTAGATTCTCAATGGTATAATTTTTAAAAAATTCACAATTTTTCATTTTTTGATAGTATCTATAATATTTAATTAAATTGAAGTCCCCTTTTAAGTTATGTTTATTGAAAAGATCTTTAAAACTTATTTCTACAGATTCATCTTCCTTATGTTTTACCTGAAGTAGACGATAAGTTTTTGTATTATTTTTGGAAATTTCTAGAATTATATCATCAAACTTTTCAAAGTCTTTCTTTTCTGTTGTTAATTGAAAAGTGTATTTGTTAATTATGCTACGGATTAGAAAAAACATTAATAATATTAATTGATAAGCATGCCCATGCAATCCGGTAATTCGGTTTGATCTTCTTTCTCGTTTGCAAAGAGGTTCTGAAGGATCATTCAGTTCATTCAAATTACTTAATTTAGAATTTGACGAAGGATTAAGGATATCGAGAGCCCCAAAATTTTCCATAACCATATTTTTATTGAAAGAATTTTTGACTCTACTTGTAGACGAATTAAATGAAGTATTGGAATTTACTACTTGTTCCTTTATCACTTTCTTTCTTTTGATCTGTTCTGAAGAAGGAAGTAGTTGAAGTTGTATCTGTTAAAAATTAGAACATTGGTATGCATTTAATTTAATATGATACAATAAATTAAAAAATTTCGAATTACCTTAGCAGTTTTGACACTATGAAATTTATTTAAATTTGCAAAATATTTAAAAATGCTCACTTCCTCATGAAACCGATCAAAATTTTTCCTGTAAAACAAAAATAAACACTTCAATTTATGTGAAATGCATCTACGTAATAAAAACATTAGAAAAATTATGACTTACTGAAATGATGAGGAAGACTGTTGCAGTGACAAGATTTTATCTGCAAATGACCTATTTATTTCTCTTAGATCTTTGATTTTTAAACTTCCCCAGTAAATTTTGCAATCGTCACCTAAATGAAAACAAAAACTTTAATAATCTTCATTTAATCAATAACAATGTAATACAATATGCACAATTTAAGGATTGTTATTATTATTTAGAAGGTTAATATTGAGATGGATACATATACCTATGTATCTTTGCACATTGTGAAAAAACTGCATGGAAGTGTAATTGGTTCTCAATTTCATTTAAACCGTAATATGTGTTTGAATTTTACAATTTGTACCGTTAGGGTATGGCCTACCTTACTAAGCTAAAAAAACATACGTAGATAATTAATTTGAACGAATTGAGCTCTTATATTTAATATTTTTGTACTATTTCTAAACTAAGCTCAAATTCGGTTTTGTTAGATACAAACTACAAAAAGGTATCTATTTAATAATGCAATTTGCTTTTCAAATATTTTAGCAGTTCTTCGTTTTCAACTTACATGGAATTTTCATTGCCTTCGATATTTTTTGCCAAGATGCATCTTCATTTCTGTATTTCAAATTGTTAATATTCCAAATTTCCTCATTTTCTTCGATCAACTTAATAAATTCTACTTTGTTTTCCTTATTAAAAATAGGTTTAGACTGTTTCTTTTCATATTGGCTTTCTACTTTTCTAATTTTATAATCTGGTTCATCTTCCATTTTAAAAGTTTGATTTTATTAGTATTTATATTTGGTTTGATTTCATACTTCCTGCAAATAAATAAAATTAGTTAGATAAATAGGTAGGCCAAATTTATTGCAATTTTAATAATGCATATATAATTGTATATGTATGTACATTGTTTGTTAAAAACAAAATCAAAAACATTTTGCGACCTACCCAAATCGTGGTTTATAAGATGTAGTTTCTCTACTATAATGTTTCAAAATAACTCTTATCAAATAGATATCTTATCGATGATAAGTTATCCTTATATTTTAATTTTAATCTATCGCAAAACAATTAAACTAATACTATGAAAACTAGATAAGATTTATTGACCACGGCTGATACTTTTGTTATGTCAAGTTGGAAAAGGAAAAGTTTAATCTTATTTTTATAGATGTACATATGTAGGTGTCAGGTACATTGCCATATGAAATGTAAAATTCATTGCTGTTTTATTTTTACTACCAACTCATATACTGAATCCTTATGAAAATAAAATTATACGAAACTTAATTCAAATATTTCATTGCTTTTAATTTTATTTAAATATGAATTTATCTAGGTGCTCATTTACAGGGAACTTTGTTCCTGAATTATTAATTGTTTACATTCTTACTTGTTGTTTATTATTTAGTTATGCACTGATTACACTTTTAACTACAAAATTCTGAATGAATTTTAAATGGTTAGGTGCAATTGAAGGACACGAAGTGTTTTGTTTTGAATACTTTGACAGTTAACAAATTGTATTGCTTCATAAATCGTATTGTCAAACTTAACGATTATTTGACGTTAAGTTTATGGTTCTTGACTTTGCTAATTCCCTTTAAAATGGTTTTTTTTTTTCAGTTTTATTCAAATTTTAGGAAATTTGTTTGGTTTTTAAAATTTATATAAAGTTTACACCGGTTTATTAAAAGCTTTCTAAGAAGTTTAATCAAGTCTTAGCTTTTTTAGACATGTTTTATTCATTTTTAAAATTAGAATAATTATTTCCTATTTCTTTTTAGTACATAATTTTTCTTGAACATGCCATATGGTTTTTTCTTTTTTGGTACATTTTATTTTGAATGAAAATTTCGATATTTTTTTAAATCCAACGCATCGACTAACATGAGAAAATTAAATTCATGCTAATCAAAGACCTTACAAGAACTCGAAATATATGAATCTCAGATGCCAGATTAGAGCAAGTTCCAGCTCGAGTTATAGATATAATAAATATATCTAAGCAAAAAATTGAGCTTAATCACTGGCGTTTTTAGTACTGAGTTTTAGTTAATATCCTGACAAAATCTCCGAAAGAAATAAATTTTGCTGACAGCTCGGCTTGATATAGCGAGTTGTTCTGTTGACCAAAATATATAAGTAACAATTTTTTTTTTTACTCATTAAGTACTAAACATTTCATTCGGAAACATTTATCGCGACGTAATATGTAGGTATAAAATTTGAACGTTCAAGCATTTTTGGTTTTATATAAACTGTTTCAGTGTATTTTTGTTGTTCAGTTATTTCTCTTTTTCTTTGTTTTTCTTACATAATTTACCGTTTTATTTTATTCTTTCATAAGTTAATTATTGATTAAACAGTTACACGTGACGTAACATATAAATATATACATACACATACATCCTGTCAAATATGTGATAATATCAGAACATATGATCTTACTTAATTATTGTAATAGAAATTAATGAAAAATCTTTAAATTTTAAGAAAACGAGAAAAAATTTTCATTGTTCCTTTTTTTCTTTATCACTTTTCATGTCTCCTTAATTTTTCTTTTATTTTTTTGTTAATTTTTCATGTTTTGTTATTGTATTTCTTTTTTCTTTTCGTTCTTGGCTAATTTAACGTTAGAACCATAATATTATAAATACTCGTTTTTGTTTTTAACTCTTTGTCAACTTTTTTGATATACTCGGTAAATTTTTTGAAAAAATGTTGTGTATAGGTACTAGTAAGTGTCATTCTTTTCTGTATTCGAATATTTATATATTAATTCAAAGATCACGTAGTTAAAACTTAAAGAGAAAGAAAGTACAATATATTTGGAATAAAATTTTCCAGTTATTTTACTATCTTTGTTCAATTATAATTTATTTAGGCTTCTAAAAATCGCTCTATCTGTTTTAGTTTTGCCAAAACTGATGTCTTCTAGTTTCGTATATCATTTATGAAAATCTCTATTAAGTGCCTTAATTGTACTATTTAGATATTACATATAATAATTTGTATTCTTTTATATGTTAAATACTCGTATGCTATAAGGACTTGAAGTAAAAAGCTATAAGGACTTGAAGTAAAAAGCTACAAGGACTTGAAATTTTGAATATTAGTTTTCACTTTATATGTCTCTTTGTCTATTTGTATGGTGTTAAAAGTCAACAAAACGCATTGTTGAGTTTTAACACCAGTGGTTTATGAGTTTAAATGTTCAAACTGAATTTTATGAAGGCTATTCGAATAACATTACTGCAAATTTAGTAATATTATTTAAATTTTGGTTTCTGTTTATATATTTATGTATGTACATATGTCTGAAAATCTTGGTATTTTTTATTTCAAGGTATTTGTCTTATTTTTCTTTAAATTATAATTAACTTATATTTAATTTGACTATTGAATTTTTGATTGACATTATAATTCTCTTAAGTTTTTAACCATATTTTAATTAAAAATTTTTCAAAAAAAAAATTGTTTTAATGACAAATTTTAAAAAATAATAGTTCATAAAAAATTTCATAAAATGTCAAAATTCAAAAAGTTTGACAACTTAAAAATTACAAAATAAAATGTCAAATCTAAATTATTTTATGAAATTTGATGCAGAAAGATATTCTAAATTTTCTTAATTTAATTTACAAGAACACCAAACTAATTTACTTTTACTTCAATTAAATCAAATTTTCACAAAAAAAAAATCGGCGTAGTTCTTCCCGTGAACCAATGTAACCAGGATAGTGGAGCGTATGTAGGACAGTGGAGCTTGTATAAGACAAGAGTAAAATTTTAATTTTTCATTCTTTTCTTCTTTGCTTATTTTCCTCTTCAAAATTTTTAAAATTTTTTCACATTCTCATTTTTTTCTCTCTCTTCAAGTTTTAATTGAGATTAATTTTTTGTTTTTGCACTTGAAGTATACTGTTTTGACTTCATAATTGCGTTATAAAATTGATTATGATATTAGAAACAAAAAAAAAAGAAATTGTTATACAGTTAGAAGATGAAAAGAATTGATAAGAAAACTTTGGTAATTTGATCTCGTCATAAATTATTTATACACAATAATATGTAAATTCATAATAATTATATGTACATATTTAAATACTTTCAGTGTATTAGTAAATTGTGTACAACTTATAATACAAGTAATATAATATATATGTATGTTTATGTACATTCAAATAATATTGTAGAATAATATGCATGAATGGAACCATAAGGAAAACCGTCACATATGAATTTTTAATTCCATATGGGGGAGCTTGTTATACAGCAGGACAGGTAATGAAAATTTTCTTTCAAATTCGTAAAAATCGGCATGTATGTATGTATATGTATGAATACATTATCTACACATAGCTTTATGTACGTACGAGCTTAAATAAGTACATATTATTTTATTGTATGTGTTAAGAATTTAAAACAAACATGTTGTAATCGTCTCATAATTTTTGTTATTTCATTGGTGTACAGTGCTTGAAATTCCCATACATGTATGTTCATACAAAGCCATTTAAAAGCCTAAGATTAAAATATAAATTAAAATTAAAAAAAGACGAAAAAGAAAAACTCAAAAATATGAAAAGTTAATAGAAGTTATCGTTAAAATGTGAAATAGATTAAGATCTATTAAGTTATAAGAACAAGACGTGTACATACAGCAAAGTACGGTTAAGTGCAACAACAAAAAAAGTGAAAATTACCATTAAGTCAATTAAGTGGATAAAGAATCTTATTGGTTTCGTCCATTCGTCTGTCAATTATTTCAAAATCCTGAATTTGAAAATTTAGCAGCTTTTAGACACTATAAAAAATAGTTTATTTTCTTTGACATTATTTTTTCAACTCTAACCTCTCCCAAGCTACCGCCTCTCAAAATTATATAAAATTTGAATTTTTGCATGTCTGCCTAAGCCCTGAATTGCCTAAACTATTTTTTTCCTTAAAATAAATCCATAAATTTAAAATTAAAAAAATTCCTAGAAGGTTTTTTTTAGTATAGAATTTAAATTAAAATATTGGAAAAAAAATGAAAGCAAAGAATTTTTTTTTTCACAAAAAAAAATATTTAAACAAAATTAATAGTTAAAAACAAAAAAATTAATTGAGAATCTATGTTAAAAAAATTTTTTTAATCGTTCTTCACTACAATTAAAAAATTACAAGAAAAAGAGAAAAAAATATACAACAAGATCCATGTGTGTGTTTTGCCCTACCTAAATTCATATATAGTCGAAAAACTTTTAATTATTCAAAATATCCTTAAATAAGTGTATTTAATTGAAAGAATTTGAATCCCTTTAACCCATTAATACAATTATTGGGTAGATACAATTTAATTTTTGACATAGGTTTCATCCTTTTTACATTTATTATCTAGGTATCTATCGTGTATACTCGCAAAATTTAAATGAAAATGTTGCCAAACAAAATAAATTTTGCTTCAAATTATTTTGTTATTGTGCTATACAAGCTAAACAGAATATAGAGTGGAAATTAACGTAAACTCACTAGTGTCTTAAAAAAATTGTGGTCACACCTAAAAACAATTTTTGTTTTTTAAGCAATATTATCAATAATATTTTTTTAGCAATTTAGTTTTTAAAACATACTCAGATTAATTTTTTTAGCACTTTTCCAAAAAATTTTTGAAAAAAAGTGCTTATTAGTTTCACTCTGTCTGTCCGTCCGTCCGTCCGTCCGTCCGACCGTCCGTCCGTCCGTCCGTTCGTCCGTCCGTCCGTCCGTGTGTCTGTTTACAAAACTTCTACACCGTTGAAGATAGAAAGCTGAAATTTTGTACGTACATAGATCTTTACCAGAAACTTATTTCCATAGAACAAAATTTTTACCTATCTCCCCCCCTCTAGAAGTTATACCCCCCCAAAACCCTAAAAACGGCCTTTTTTAACTATTTGTTGCAATGAAACCATAAGCATTTTTGAAATTTTGCAAACGCAGAAAGACAATGGCTTGCTTCCTCTTACACGGTATACTATAGCTAAACTTTAGAAAAACAAAATGGCCGTTCAAATTTACCGTTATCTAAAGTCTTTTTTTTCCAAATTTTTGATTTCGTTTTTCTTCTAGACCCCAGCCTGTAGAAGCTTGAAATTTTAGGGCCTTTTAGACATTACCAAATAGTTCATTTCGTTAGAAGAAAATTTTTTTCCATCTCCGCCCCCTTTCAAGTTATCGCCCCTTGAAATTTGTAAAATTTGAATTTTTGACACCCTATATTTCCGAAACCGCAAGCTTTTTCAAATGTCTATAAACGCTAAAAGTTAGCGGTAAATTCCATGACATTAAAAAATATAATTATTTTTCTTAACTAACACATTTAAACCTTAAAATCGAGCATTATGTTAACCCCTCTTTATATTATTTTTGCTCTATTTCAAATACTGCATAAATCGTTCATCCTAAATATATGCAATCCCAGAAAAAGTTTTGTATATGAATGAAAAAAATTTTAATAGTGTGATAGGTATACATAGACTGTATTTAAAAACAGAATTTTCACTTGGCGAAGGGAAAAGTGCTACAATACAAACCATTGGTTTGACCCAACTTTATTTTTCTTTCGTTCGGCAATTGTCAGATTTTTTCTAACAAAAGTTATTATGTATTGTCAGTCCAGATCGTATACTTAAAACTCTAAGCATTTCTTTGGTCAGCTGGAACAAATTTGTAATGTGAGAATTCTGATTTTAAGAACGAACCCAGTGGATCTTATTCTGTCATTAAAAAATTTTTTCCAATTTTCGGGTGTCAAAATAGTCTAACATATTCTGAGTATCGAATCGCTAACTGATCTCTGTATATGAAATCCAAAAATTTTTTTTTCAAGCACGCTCTGAAAGGTGGCCGTTGTTCAATATTTACGTATTGTTACTCCTTTATTATATGGGACTTGGTGAGTAGGCCCACGAAATACTGACATTGTCATACTTTTAGGTTACGAAATAGCCCTGTCGGGCATTTTGTCGGGTCAAAAAAATTTTGAATTGCAAAATACAAATAGGATCTTCATTAATGAGGAAGGCAGACATAGTGGCATCATTATAATTGCTTGGATATTGTATGTATATGTATACATAGAAAAAGGAAATGGGAAGGAAAATTTCATTTTTACTTTTATAATTCTTTAATAATATTTTCTAACACTGTCTGAAATCTTTATAAAGATAAATTACTTTTCTATGTATAAATGTTTTCATTTAATACATTTTAGTATTCTATTTAGTCCTTTTCTTTTTTGGCTTAGAATATATTAAGCTGTATGTATATATATACACATATGTGTTTGATTGTTTCATTTATATTTTATAGTTAAAGTTTTCTTTCAATTTGTTTTTCTCACGTGATATAGGAGCAAAATTTTTTGATGAAAATATTAAAGAGCATGGTTTATTATAAATATATATATTACATTTACATATATATACAAGGTGACTTGTATCTAATTGCATTATTATATATCATTGTGTAGATCCACATGAGAAGGCTAAACTTTTGTATTGAGACCACGTTCACAGCTCAATTGATTTCGAGCTACAGAGGTATTAACTGATCTAGTTTAAAAGTTATTGCAAGAAAACAAAAATATTGAAAATTTTATCTTATATCAATGATATTTCTTAAAAATTAAAACAGACTGAACAGAATTGAGTTAACGAAGATACTCTTGAGAAAGCTCTTGTTCTCAGGTTTTCAAATAATTTTTAACAATGCGCCTATATGAAACAGAAACAGAGTTATACTTATAAATTGTGCTGTGAATTCCCTAATTCTTTTGCAATGGTATATAGCAGTTCACATTGATACGAAACACCCGGTACAAAATGAAAAATATATAAATATACCTTTTTTTTAGTTCTTTTGAAAAGGAAATCCCGTAAATACTTTTAAACCCTTAAAATAAGGATTAAAATTAAGAAATATATGAGAAATATTAGATGAAAAAATTAAGTGGATTCAAATATTTTATTTTATATATAACTATACGTTCTAAATAAGTATATTATATTTATGTATGTATGTACATATAAGGACTATAAATATTCATTACAAAAATAATAATATACAAGAATGTAATACGGTAATCTAATATTATGTAAGTCATAGGATTCGTAAATTATATTATAATATATTTGTGTTTTAATATTTTGAAGGTATATGTATGTACATGTATATAGGAATTTGTTACAATATCCTGGTAGCCAGGAAAATATCAAAATGTTTAAATTTTTCTTGATATACAAATTATTATATTATTTAATTCAATATTATTTTGAATATCCTTATATACATACGTGCTTCGTGTAAATAAATTTAAATAGGGCAAATATACAGGGTGTCTGAGAATCAATGGTATTCTAGAAGCAGAATGATAGAATAACTTCAGACGAACAAAAAACACCTAGTAACATTTTACTTTTTGGGCCCTCCTTCTCAAGTTATAGGGCCTTAAAGGTAGTATATGTGAAAACTGTCTAATTTTTACATTTTTATTTATAAATTGGTAAATATTACAGGTGAAGGCAACTATTTTGTATACTTATTTTAAAAAATAAGAAGATTCTCCCTCTACCGGTATACCAGTTGTTGCAAAAACTTTTTAATTTCAGGGATATTTAAGTGTAAAATCAAATATTTTGAAAAATTTTTCCAACAAATTTTCGTTTAACTGTCATTTATTCATAATTACACGTTACTAACGTATCGGTTTTTTTACAGGAAAAAAAAGCCCTTTATTCTAACCTTCATTTTCAAGAATATCGTGTCTACAAATAAAATTTAAGATCAAATTCAAAATCAACTAAAACAAGCTTTTTCGCAACAAATTAATTATAATTCAAGGAATGTTCATCCTTTAACCTTCTGTGTATTTTAAGTCTCTCAGGACACTCTGTATATTAAGTTTTTATTTTTATAAGATTTTTTGCTTGCTTATCCTTTTTTTAATAAGTTGAATTTTCTCATAAATAACAATTCATATCGATTTATTTAACTATATTATAGCTTTGAAACTGGTAACATATGTATTAACATTTATATATGAACACATGTGTATAATATATGTATAATGAATAACGTTATTAAAAAAAGGATAATGATTTATTTATACCTTTCTTAAATGCCAAAAATTTGTTTTACATATACGCATGAATGTTTTTATTTTATGTAATTTTGTAAAAATAATTATTATTGGTCTTACATAATGTTAAGAAATCGAACATAAATATTTTTCTCAATAGAATTTCTATTCAATGGTTTTGTGTTGTATATGATAATTATATAGATATACATACATATGTAATTATTCTGCAATAGGATGAAGTAGATACTTACATAGTATTTAAATAAAAATGATTAAAATTTAAATAAAATCATGTTAACTTGTGTGGGGCAATGCAAACAATTTGTGAGTTGTATTTGTGAGCTTATGATAAGAAGGACTGTGAATTTGTAGACATAGAGAAGAGGAGAAGAATATTGAAACACATACATATATTATACGAATTCATGTTCTAATTATACACACATTAATGGATTCTGGGCTCGAAATTTCAATATTTTTGTATTTAAGATCCTAAATCTTGTAACAGATCCGAAATTAAAATGACTGAAGATAATTCAAATGAAAATTTTCTTGATTTCAGAGTACTCAGTCTCATTTTTAATAAATTTCGACAACTTTCTATTCTATTACATTCACTATTTTAATTTTATTTCGGGAAAACCCCTAACTATATTTTAAATTTAATTTTTTTAAATTACAAAATTCCAATTTTGAATTATATAGAAAATCATTTAAGATCAAAACATATTTTTCATGATTTTTGGTTTATAAATTTTACACATTTTTCTTCATATTATAAGAGGACCTTTTGTTACCAATATCCATTTTTTATATGGCTTTAGAAAAAAAACCAACGAAAATAAAAACTAAGGATTTATATTTTTCTTTTAAAATATTTTTAAGTTTCAAGGTTAGAAACATTTCAAGACCACAAAAAAAAAAAAACAAATACAAAAAAAATTTAAGATATTGTTGTGTATACGTATATCATCGGTTTAGTGCTCGTTTCGGACAAGCGCCACTAGCAGATTTTCAGGAAAATAAACTTCAAGGTTAATTTTTCAAAAACTGCCCTGTAGATTTCAATGAAATCGTTCTTGTTCAACACCGCTTTACTTTATATCGAACACTACAACCCAGGTTTATAATTTATATTTAGAGGGGCAACTTTAATTGCATTTGTTCTCAGGCTGTTCGAAGACGAATCTCTATAATATTTTACTGCATGTTCTTTGTAACATATTTTCTTGCATATCGTTGCATATGTAAAGCCATATTATCTGCATATTCCAGATCTTCCAACCAATTTATTGTTTTCTTAATAACAGCATCAGCATCATATTGATCAGGAAGATGCTAAATGTACAGTTATTTTTAAATTCTGATTTCTCAGCGCCAAATTTTGCCAACTGATTGCCTGTGCTTCAAGACTACTTCCGTCTTGTTTGGTGTCATCAGGAGGTTTGTTCTTATACATTAAAAAATTGTAAAAGATCTTCTCAAAAAATACTATAAAACATAATTTTTAATGCAAAAAAGTTAAAAAATTAAATTTCCCCGAAGCGGGCACTGGAAACAAGAAAGGAAATAGAAAAAAAAAACGTATATATAAAAATGATTTCTATATCCTTATTGAATTTAAAAAATAAATGAATGAAATAGTATGAAAGAAAATTTAACTGACAACTAAATAAAAATCCAATTAATTAAAGTGGACCATATATAACATTTTAAATCAATACATTTATACATATATACACACAAATATCACATATGTATGGGTGTATATAAATATATTTTAGTTCAAGGATATTCTTGTTCGTATATAGCGCATATTGATATTGAATTAAATTATGAAAATGGGAAATAATGTTGTTGTTGGTGAAGTTCCAATATTTTGATTGAAAAGATTGATAGCTTCAAGATGCAATAAATTGGAAAAGCGGACAAGAAAAAATGACTGTTTTTTTTTTTGATTGAGTTTATTTTAATTTTTTTTGTGATTTTTTAAATTTAGCTAGAAAAAATTTAATAAAGATAAAATTGTAAAAATTTACTGCTTTAGTTGAAAGTTGAGACAAGGAGGATTTGTGATTCTTGTTTTTTGCTTAAATATTTTAAAATTATCAGCCCTTTAATTTATTTTTAGAATAATTTTGTCTTGCAACTGAATGTGGTAAAACAACCATTTAATTTTTATTGCGATCATATAATTTTTTTCAGCGAAACTATAATCCTTTTATTATTATTGTTTGTTGTCGCCATTATATAAAGTTTAACTGTACCTAGATAATAATTAATAGTTTTAGTACGAGGGCTGTCCCAGAATTAAGTAGCCTAACCAAGAAAACACAAAAATTTAAAAAAAAAATAAGCCTGGCAGAAAGCCCTATCATTTTAAGGATTAACTGTCACACTTTTATTTATTTTTTTTTTTCTTTTCAGATTACCGACCATTAATAGTGAAGCTTTTCAGTAAATTTTTAATATAAATAAAATTGGTCATCGTTATGCCATTCAATATTTTTATTTGAAAGGTCTTAGTCCAGCCGGTATCAAAAGTGAACTAGATTTTACACTAGGGGAGTCTGCTTCCTCATATGCAATGATTAAAAATTGGGAAGCGCATTTTAAACGTAGCCGTACGAGCTGTGAAGATGAACATCGCACTGGTCGACCAAATGAGGTCATACTCGTAAAATAATGAATTTGTGCTTTTATACATAAGCCTTCACGAAAAGGCAAGTCAAACTTTGCAAAATTCTAAAAATCCAAGCCACCGTTTCCATAGATAAGAAAACAGAGAGGAGGAAAGAAATGCTTTGAACTGGCATATATGTAAAACGTGTGGGACTCGATCTGCCTTATATTCCATCAGGAAGGAATGAGGTAATGATCCAAAGATACTATTACTCATTGAAATTTTGGTGAGGTATTAAAAAATTAATTTTTGTGTAGTCGGAAATTTGAAGAGATTGCGTTTATGTGGAGTAGTATTCATTCAAGGTTTTAACTCGAGTATCGTAAGATCGTGTTTATTTGTGATAAATTGATATATTGCCGTTTTTCTATACTGAATTTGTGCTTAACTCAAAGAAAAAATTATTAAAACTTTCGATTTCTTATTTTATATACTGTACTTGTTGTTAAACATCTTTCCAATTTGAAAGGAAACTGAGGATTTAAAGATATGCAAATACAAAAGTTACTCTATGTGAAAAATATGATGAATTTACTCTTAAGAAACTTTTTTCGTATCTAAAAAATTTTATTCCTTGCAAAATAATTTCTTCTAAACTTAAATACGTTTCATATTGAAATTTCTTTTACGGGATATTTTGTTAGATATTATGGTATGTAATTTTTATACACACACATATATTCATAGAATATCTTTAAGTATATAATGTATACAAATATTGCTTATATAATATAATAACAATTGAATTCAACACAAACTGTTAAGCATTAAATTTGCCGCTAAATAAGTTTCATGTTATATACAAGGAACTGAAAAATGGAGAACTGTACTGAATATCTTATTGTTAAACCAGATAACTTTCATACAGAAATTCTATTCTTATAAGTTTTGAACGTATCCATAAGATTTTAGAAGCGAATGTTCATATGTATATTATGAATCATGAATGAGATATAGAATTAACCCTCGAAGTGAAGAATTGGGTCTATTAAACATAATTAGAGACTCTATAATTTTTTAGTTTAAGTGAAAGAATTTGAAATGTATTTGTTGATACCTTAGAGTAATACAGAAATTATTAACAAAATTTTAAATTTTTTACATCACAAACAAAACGCATGGTTTCGTTAAAAACGGTTTTTACAAAGAAATGTTTAAAATTAATATTGAGTGGAAATTGAAATATTTGAAAAATAAAAACGTTCAAAGTAATAATTTTTGAAATTAACAGAAATTATTAAAAAGCAATGATAGAAAATGTAAAAAAACTGGCAAAGGTGTTGCCATACCCCATATGAGGAAGTTAAATAAATTTTTTAAAACAATCTGTTAAGCATATAATGTGCCTGATGCTATAAAGAAAATCGACTATAAATTTATGTAAAATGGGAATTAATTTGATTGGAAAAATTTCACTTGGAATTAAAATTTCTGCATCAGATTTTCGAAAAGAATTTTGGTTTCAAATATTACGTATATGCTTTCAGTTCAGACATATGAGACACATGAGACTGTTACACCGGGAGAGGTTAATGAATCTATGTATACATTATTTTAATTTGAATAATCGAATAAATAATAAAAAAAAAAGTAAAGTGATAGATGGAAAATATTTAGAAAGACATTTTTCTCAGACAAATAGGAATTCTATCTTCTTGGTATTTATTATTTGTATATATAAAAGGACATAACCATATATCATTCGATTTAAGGGAGGACAATTTGTTGAAAAACAATTGCATTTGATAAATGCACTTTTGAATCCTTTATTATAATTTTTCTTTTTGAAATATTTTAAATGGAATTTTATTTTTAATTTTTTCTTATCGTTTTACTGTATATATTTTGCATAATTTTTACTGTTATTACTCTCCATTTCTTATTCTATATTGCAAATTATTACTGTTACAAATGTGTCATCCATTTTCAAATTAATATTATTTGTATACTATATTATAACGGTATTATTGAGTATTGTATTGTTGTGCTTAATATTATATTATATTTGACATTAATTTATAACGGTTTTTTTAATATATATCTGAGTTCTTTTCATTTATTATAACAGCTTATAATCATTGTTCTGTTTTTAATTTAAAATAAAATCATTTGAATTTGAAAAAAATATTTGAAATTATTAGTTATTCAAAATTATCTTGAGTTACATTTTGTCCAAACAATTTCGTTCAGAGATCAGGCATTTTAGATCTTGTAGCACAATAGAAATTAAATTAATTAAGTAGAAGACTTATGTCTGCCACTATACTTAAATACTCACGTAAGATCCGCATACAATTTTTCCAAAAATAATCATAATTTTTCATAACAATAGCTGAATCTTGCATTATTAAAATGTTCTAAACTTTAAAGGACTGTTATAATAAAAACTGATGTTATGATGTTATGAATTCTATCTAAATTAATTAACATAGTACTCAACAATAATGTGAAATTCTGTTGGTCTTATGGTCTAATAAAACGACTTATAGAGTTTCTGTTTAAATGTTGAAGCTCGCGGGAGGTCATTCATTGTTGTTTTTTAAGAGAAAAATTGCATGCTTGGCGAGAGGTGATTTCGGACGTCTAAAGGTATTTTGGAGGGTAAACAGAAATCGGATTGAAAAAGTTCTATCCGATGAATATCCACTTCGAAGTTGTGGATTAAAAAATTGCTTACGCATAAATTTTTAATTTGCCTATGCAAAATTCTGGTTCACCTCAATGCACCACTGTAGGGTACACTCTATATATTTATTTAAGAATTGTTGTGGAAAATTATTGCATAACAATTTAAATTGAATAGTTTTCAGCTAATGCAGTAAATTACAAGAGAAGAAGAAAGAAAAGAAAAATATTAAAATTTATTAATTGTTTTGCATTTTTAATAAGTAAAAACTAATAAAGGATTCTAGTGTATTGTTGTAGTAATTTAAAGGCCGAAGAGTGAATAATAAATTGCTTGTTCATCTAAAGCCATAGTTGAAGCATATTGTTTTTTATAAAGTTTGAGAAAATATAAACTTATAAGAATATTTTGAAGGTATTATCGTATTTATTTTATCGACTACCAATTACTTGAATATTTAAAAATGGAAATAATAAGTGAGAGCGAGAATAACTAGAGTTTGCCGTATTAATGTCATATACTTTCGCAATATTGACCATAACGTTGTATGAGAATGAGAACATTTAAGTTGTATTAGAGCACATTTAAGTTGTATTTAAATTGTATGAGAATAAGGCAGCTACTAAATGTTCAAAAAATTTTATTTAATTTCTTTCAGAGTATGCTCATCCCTACCATACAAAACTTTTTTGTGCAAGATTCTTATTGTTACAATCCCCAATTATATCTTAAATTACTGTCCAAGTTGTGTGGCAATTGATCACTTAAATTCTCACTATTTCGATTAAGACCAAATTAAAGTTCTATTACAGCATTAACTATTATTATATACTATTACCTTTTGAATAAACACTGCATTGCAGGGGTGTATGATACAGTACAAATATAATTTGTATGGGTATGAGAGCCTGATCATACATAGAATAATTTATTGAGATGCCATGTCATCGAATAAACAATTTGATCTTTAGTTGATCTTCAAAAATGGTAGTGGATTTTTACGATTTTCAATGATTTTCTTAAATCAATATGTTTTATATTAATTGCCATTGAAAAAGGTGATTTAGGTTAACGTACAACAGAACCTTCTGGTTATGTTTATTTTGTGTTTGACGTACTGTATATACGTTCAATAACATATTTTAATATTTACTTAATATTTTCCGTCCAAGTTGTTCACTTTAATTAACTAAATTAAAAAGAGTATTGTTATTTTAAAATCTGAAAATTTTGCTAAATAATTAAAAAAATATTGTAATATCGTAATATTTAATTATTACTAGTTGATTTTCATGTTTGTGGGAGAAAATATACAAGTATTTCCAATAATCTATTGGTTATTCTAACATGGCATACATTTAAAAAAAAAAAGTAAAAAAAATTTTAAAGTCAATAGGTTTTTAATTACAGGAAAGCAAGTTTTCTCCAATTTTCCATGTACAAATATAAAATTTTTTTTTTCATTATAAATTCTAATTTAACATGCGGATTAAAGCGGCTTTGATAAAACCAAAGTGAAAAATGATAGTTATTTTTTAAAATTCATTTGTGTTTTATCTTTGTTCATCGACTCTCCCTTCTATATTGAACATTATACGATAAAATCTTTTTAAACTGTTATTAGCATTGGATCATTACATTAGTCAGGAAGTTGTTTAGTTAAAATTTACAATATTCATTATTATTTATTCAGATTTCAGACCAATTTTTTTTCTACAAAATAAAAAATGTTTAATTGTTAACTCTTTGTTATTTGTGTTTTGCATAATAGGGCTTTTTAACTAACTGATATATTCTCTTGTTTTTTTATAAATACACACCAAAAAAATAATTGGGAAATTACAGGAATTGCCTCAATATCTGTTGAACAGATACTGTTGGTTTAATTTATTATATTTATATGCTTTTAATAATTTCTTAATATTTCATTTAATAGGTTAAAATTTTTCAGTTCTTTTGGGAACTTCTTACTTACTAAATTGCTTGAAAGATGATCATAAGTTAAAGATGCCAATGCCACTTCAATGTGTGTCGAAAAAGCTTTTTATTTTCATGTTATGTGCGATCAAATTCTCCCAAAGCATTTTTGATTTCTTTTTCCTGTTCATTTTGCTAATAAAATCTGTTAAGTACCCTAATCTTTGCAGCTGTTTCGACGCTAACGGTATAATTAAAATTTGTTCTCTATTGTCAGTGCAATTAAAATTTTGTGAATCATACAGTTGAATGCTGATAATTGGAATATTCATTTTATTTTTCTTATATCCACAAGTGTAGCTTAAGTACCTTTTTCTCATTGTAAGATAGAAGGAAAATAATTTGAAAGACCTTAAGTATTCAAGTTTATATTTAACAATTTATAAGGGAATAGTGGCAAAGTATGTAGATTTTGATTTTTCACACGAAAAGTAACTAGCTATTAATAAAAATGAAGTGACTAGCTATTGATAAAAGAACAAATGAAAAAGTGTATTATTAAAATTCAGTTAATTAAATTCAAAGGATAGATTTAACATTTTAAACCAATTCTTATACATTGTGACAAATGTTGTATTTTAAGTAAATTTTTTTTTTGAGTGTACATATAAAAATGGTAAATATTATTTGAAAAATATTCAGTAAAATATTTTATGTTATGAAATAATTTATAAAAATAAAAGAGATGTAAAGGAGTATGAGAATATTGCACAAAAATAAATCTATGTGTGCAATAAATTAATTTTTTTTTTGTTTTTTATCTTAATGAAGACAGGGCAATTTCAGAGTTGTTGTATAACAACATGAAAATATTGGAAGAAGTCCTTTGCTCCTTAAATGAACATCATATAAACATTCAGTGTAAAATTCTGTGTTGATTTAGACATGGCTGCCAGTCTATTCGTTCGATCCACCGATAACTCAAAAAAGAGCCTTTTTCCGAACAAGAGAAACACTATCAAACTTTTAAATGTTGTTTCTTTTCTGTCAAGAACGCTTGCTATTGTTATTGAACTAATTTAAACAATACATTTAGATAGCTGCTATACAAACCAGAAAGATAATTTTAAATAGTTAGGGTAAATGCACAAAATTTGGCAGTCATGTCGCTAATTATAGCTTAGACATATCCTTGAAGTTTTTATGGAATAGATTGACAGGTGCAATTATAGCTGCCATATATCCATAAAAGTAAATTTTAAATTTATTAAAAACTAATTGTAATATTGTCAAATTATAAAGAAGTTGTAGGTTAGAATTTAGTTTAGTTTAGATCGACTCGAATATTTTTTACTTGTTACATCCCTCCTTACACATACACTCAATTTGAACTTCTTAAACACTTCAATTTAAACATATTAAATAATATTTTGAACTCAATGATTGACCTTAAAATTATTATTTTAAATATAAAGATCAATATAAAAATATTTTTATTGTAAATTTTAAAATTTTTATTTTGCATATTTGATTCTAGATGCATTTTGAAAATATAGAATCAAAGCCATAATAAAAAAAAAAGAGAAGGAGAAGAAATAAAAGGAATGCAACTATACAATTTTTTATTTATATAAATCATTTGAACTCTGTTTCCTACTGTGTTAAATCCATTATCCTTCCGATTTGTTGTCAAAAAAAAAAAAAAAAACAGAAAAAACAGAATGAGTAGAGGAAACGAAAAAAGTAAGAGAGAGAAAAAACAAAACAATGTACGTAAATCCTGAAAAATTTTCTCTGATTTCAACATATTTTTTTTTTTTGTTGATTTTATAAATTATAATTTTTTTTCATATAAAAAGGATACAAAAATGATGACTTTTGCAATATGTGTTTTTCATGTTTTTTTTTTTTGTTTTTGTTAGATTATTTGTTTGTTTGTATTTTCATTTTGTTTTTTGTCATGTTGATTATCTTTTAAAGGATTTTATGCAAATAAATTTTATCCTTTTTATAATATAAGTGTTATACTTTTCATTATTGCTTTTTTTGTTTTTGTTTTAGTTGTTAGTATAAATGTAATTATTTGTTATTAAACTGAGATGATATGAATTTAATTCGAATAATTTAAAATTCCACTTAAAATATTTCTATTAATTTTTTTTTCTTTTTTTTGGGTTTTGGTTTTTGGATAATGTGTATGTGAGGTTTTCAGAATTTGTATTATAAAATTTTATATAAAAATGTTAATGAATGTGTGTATACATGTAAGTAAATGTAGTTTTTAATATTGTTGCAGATTTTTGTCGTTACTCTTGAGACATTCTTTAAAATTCAATGATAAAAAAACCTACAACAATTAATTTTGATTTTGTATTGTAAATCGATCAATGCCTATACAAAAACAAAGTTATGATTAAAATTTTAAAATGGTGTAAATATAGTAATAGAATAATGTGTAAATCTCACATAATTCTAATGTAATTTTAGTGTTAAAATTGAGCTACAGTATCCGTGTATTTTAACCTGAGTGCCTCGGGTATGATATAAATTATGTTGTAATATTATAATTATCCCAGAAGGGAATTGTGTAAGATATGTGATGAGTGCTTTTATGTTATAAAGAAAATGATATTTTGAATAAGATGGCGCCGCCTCTTAACTCTCTTACACGCTTATGATCATCCTACACAATTTCGTTAACTTATGTTCATCATTCAATACATTATTTGATAAGTAATCAATAACCTAAGAAAATGCAACATCTGTACATTTGAGACCATTAACTAGGATTGCGAATACAAATTGCGAAAATTATTAAATACGAAAACAAAGAAGAGAAATGCAACAATTGCTGAAAATTCTACATAGGCTAAATGAAGTAACCAGTAACAGCAAAATTAAAAGAAATATTTGATGTTGAATGGGTGCGAAGGCTAGGAATCGAGAGGTTACTCTGCTAGTTAAGGAAAATTTTTTTTCTTCATTCTAAAAATGTTTTTTTTTTTTTTTTGGAAATTAAATTTATTATTAATAAATTAATTTTTATTAGAATTTCAACTAAATGTGTAAGGAGAAAAAAATTGTTTTATTTGGATTTTAGAGCTTCAGCCTAATAGTATGCAATATCCAAAATATTTTCTATTATTTATAATACGCTATAATAGCTATTGCTGAGTTTAAAATATTCAATTATTACAATTTATTCATAAAATATAAAAAAAAAAATAAAATATACAAAATGGCAGACACTTTTAAAGTTTATAAGAACATTGTGTAGATAATATGCCAAATGATAAACAATTTAATATTTACGTGTTTTTCAATTAAAAATAAATAACAGAAAAGGTTAATAAAATTAAAATAATTTTCAGTTTTTTTTTCGGTTTGTACTTCATTTTGACTTATTGGGCACATGCAGGAATATTTTAAGATACAAATTCTTTTACAATATTATAATTGAAATTAGGAGTTTGTGTGTAAAAAGTTTGAACAAAATAACTACAAAATTTATGTAAAAAAGTCCTGAATTGAAATGCAATAAAAATTTTTCGAAATTTCAAAATTATTTTAACTATTTAGCTACATGTTATTTTTATAAATGAAAGTTAAAATATTTGAATAAAATTATTGAATACAAAAATAAACTTTATTTTATTGTTACTGACAAAAAATTACGAAAAAAAATTTCATTTTCCTGCCAATTTAACGGGAACATGCAATTGTAGTGTTTATCGTAAGTATGCTTCAAGTTGAAATTAAAAATGTTGCTAAATGAAAGAAGCATCGGGATGAAATCATTATGGCGTGTATCTTTTTTTATGCAGGATTTTCGTTCGCACACCTCTCATGTGGTCATAATGAAATTTTGGGATGTTGTTTATAAAAATCCCGTAATTGTTTTGTTGTCTTTCAAAAAAATTTCAAAAAATATGTCAATTTGAAAGTTTAACCCAGATTTCGAACCTCTCTAAGCCACATTTTACTGAAATTTAAATTACTAAGTTATTTGAGTTTTTTTTGGAAGGGTCCAGGCAAAATCTACAATTTTTTGTCGTGGGTATTTTTTTTTAATACTCCTGTAAGGTTCCAGCTTCCGGAAGAACGAATCAGAAAAAAATATGTAGATATGTATTTAGTTTTATACACAGTATAAATTTTATGTAGCTGATTTTTTATAGATTTTAGTAGATTTAAGAAGAAATCTAATGGGAGGTCACCGGTGATCACGGGGAATCTTAAACATTAACAAAATTTTAATATAATTATGTGCTGTATGAAGAAAAAGATTTTAATGCGTTCGAGAAATTTGTTAAATCACTAGACTATAATGTAAGTGAAACACAACATTCTGAAATCACAGCAAGACCCAAAGGGTTAAGTGTAGTTAGCTGAAGAAGTCAAATGTTCCTTGAAATTTTCAATGCAAATTACTATAAAATTTGTATTTATTCCTTTAAAACAAATTTTATAGTAATTCTAATATTTATTTTTTACAATATTGAAAAACAATATTTTCTTACAATTGTTCGTATTTGATATTATGGCATGACACTGTTACATTTAAAAATTTAAAAACATTGTAAATATCGATAAAATCTATGTGGTTGCAGGTGTTTTATTTTAAATTTTCTAAACATAAATTAAATTGAAACGATTATAGAAATTAGATTAGCATATCTATAATATATAGGAATAATTAAGAAATATACTTACATTGTCATATACATGCGTTCCTAACATGTGCAGACACATATAGTGTATAAGTGGATTTTATGCTAAAGAACAAATTATTTGAAGTATATGGGCTTACTTTTAAGGACTAACATAAAAGAAAACATTTCGTATTACAAGGAAAATTCTATAGAACTTTTAAATAGAAATTCATTTAACCACTCTTATATAAATCACTAGAAAAATGCAGTTGCAATTAAATATTTTATTTAAGAATTTAAAATATATTTTTAATAATTTATTATTTTCTAAAATTATATTGTGTTTCAAATTGTAAGTAAGAAGTAAATCCTTTTATTATATAATTTCGATATTGTCTACCAAAAGTGGTATTTAATAAAAATTTTTTTTTAAAGGAATCCTACATATGTGCAGATATGTTGAAAGTACAGTCTGTTAACAAATTAAAAATTGGTAAATTAAGCAGCCAATATGCAAAAAGATTCTCAAAATCCTTTTTGTTGGTGAATAGGAATATTTTGCTATCTGTATCCTTAAGCGAAACTGGAACGTAAATTGAATTTTTTGTGTCAAATCATTAAAATTTTATTAAATTTTACTAAGGTTTTTTTCCAAAATTTATCATATAGATAAGATATCGAAAGATTAATTTAAGACAGTTGTCGTAGTCAATTCCTGGAGAATGCACTTAAATAACATTTCAGTAAATGAAGCACCTTGTCTGTATTAATAAATTTTGATTATTACAGGCTGAATTTGAAAGCGATACGATTAAATTAATTATGAATGCTAAATACCTAGATTTAGTTGGAATATTATTTAATACTTTTTTGACAGACTGTAAATAAATTTTTTGTTCGTAAATCTATTGAATATGGGAAGGGTTTATAGAATGTAAGGGATTGTATGTTATTTGTGTATTTTAGTTAAATATATCCGATTTTGCATTGAAAACGCTGTAAAATGAGTGTTTCTAGAAAGAAAAAGTGGGCTTATTTCTTACAGTTTTGAATTACGTGACATAGAGTCGGAATTAAAAGTCACTTAACTCCATTAATGTTCGTAATTTAGGAATAAATAATTTAGGACGGATGCGGAACAATTAATCTCATTTAACGACATTTCTTCTTGATTTTTAAAGAAAAATCGTGTCATTGTGGCTTTGTTAGTAGTTCTATATGCTTTACAGCATTACTTTTCGTTAAATGAGAAGTTGCAGTTTTATAATTGCATAATGATTATTTTCTGTTATATTCGTAATTAGTAAAAATATTTTATTTGTAGAGCTTAAAACAATAATCAAATGTAAAAAACTTTATGAATTCTATTTATAAAATGAAAGATTAACTTATATTATAGGAGTGTGGGGCATTTAAGTATGTGCTTATAGTAACAAAAAATTCTAATAACATTATGGCACATTTCTATAATTAAATCGAAAATTTTCTTTTATGAGAACGAGTATCGTATGTATAATACTTAAGCAAGCTAAAAATAATAATTATAGAAATAAAAAAAGCAAAAACGAAAAAAAAATAGGATAATAAGAGTAAATTGAAAATCTATTTAATCCTCTGTGTAATTTTCACTTTCCAACCCGAAGAACACACAGAACAAAAAAAAAGGAAATTTATTAATTTGTGGTTTTTAGCAAGTCATAATGATTATTTTCACTAAATTCCTTATTATATTAAAACTTTTTGTTTCGGATATTTTCCTAAATGACTCGTGCATAAAGTCTTCAATCTTGTTGTTTGTTTTTTGTTGAGAAAAAACAGTTTATGTAGAAATTTTGGTGGCAAAAAATAAGAAACAAAATTAATAATTTTTTAATTTTTTTTTCTCTCTTTTTAGCACTTTTCCAAAAAATTTTTGAAAAAAAGTGCTTATTAGTTTCACTCTGTCCGTCCGTCCGTCCGTCCGTCCGTCCGTCCGTCTGTCCGTGTGTCTGTTTACAAAACTTCTACACCCTTGAAGATAGAAAGCTGAAATTTTGTACGTACATAGATCTTTACTAGAAACTTATTTCCGTAGAACAAAATTTTTACCTATCTCCCCCGCTCTAAAAGTTATACCCCCCCAAAACCCTAAAAATGGCCTTTTTTAATTATTTGTTGCAATGAAACCATAAGCATTTTTGAAATTTTGCAAACGCAGAAAGACAGTGGCTTGCTTCCTCTAGCACGGTATACTATAGCTGAACTTTAGAAAAACAAAATGGCCGTTCAAATTTACCGTTATCTAAAGTACTTTTTTTGCAAATTTTTGATTTCGTTTTCCTTCTAGACCCCAGCCTGTAGAAGCTTGAAATTTTAGGGCCTTTTAGACATTAACAAATAGTTTATTTTGTTAGAAGAAAATTTTTTTCCATCTCCACCCCCTCTCAAGTTATCGCCTCTTGAAATTTGTAAAATTTGAATTTTTGACACCTTATATTTCCGAAACCGCAAGCTTTTTCAAATTTCTATAAACGCAAAAAGTTAACGGTGATTTCCATTACATTAAAAAATATAATGATTTTTCTTAACTCACACAAATAACCCTTAAAATCGAGCATTATGTTAACCCCTCTTTATATTAATTTTTGCTTTATTTCAAAGACTGCATGTATGCATCATCCTAAATATATGCAATCCTAGAAATAGTTTTGTATATGAATGAAAATAATTTTAATAGTGTGATAGGTATCCATACTCGTAGACTGCATTTAAAAGCAGAATTTTCACTTTTTGAAGGGAAAAGTGCTACAATACAAACCATTGGTTTGACCCAACTTTATTTCTTAATATCATGAATTTTTTTCGATTTCTGGTTCATACCATTAAATTGTGAATTTAACAAAGTTACCAAAATGATTTGTACAACTTCAACTTAATTATTATTGTTGCAAAACGAGGCAGAGAGGGGCGCACCACAGGATTCATTTTGCATAAAAATTTAGGCTAAACAACTGTGATTATTCTAAGGATTTTACAATCTTGAAATCTTGCTTAGAATAATTACTCTATTATTAAATTTGTGAAACTAAGTCTTAACACAAATGCACTCATATAATACTTTCTGTTTTTAGGAAATTATTAAATGGCAACTTACTGAAATATGGCTTCCATTAAATACCCTTTAAATTGGGTACAAGCAAAAATTTGTGAAATATACGTTTGAATTTCGAAGCATTTTGGAATTGAGTGTGAAATAGACGAATATACGTATTGAAGTAGGAGCAAAATATGGTTAAATTAAATCAGGGTTCAACGCTAATAATTTCCATTCCATTGTCTTTCAAGAATATTGATAATTTGTATTATTCTGTGAATGTACTTTTTAGGAGTGCAATAATCGCATATTATAATTTCTACAAAATTCTGAAACGTATAGGGAATTATAATTGGCGAAACTTACAGGAATTTACTCTAATTTTAAAAATCACATTGTTTAATATGCATTGTTACTTTGTATTTATTTTTGGATTTTATTGGGCTCTCAGATTAGAAGATAATAAGTAAACCCACAATTGAATTGAATAAATTCATCAACCAAGAATTTTCAATTCGGATTTATAGTTCATTTGTGAATTTAGAAATTAGTAAAGTACCATTAGTTATAAAAGACAAATATGCGCGACTAAATGATTATCCTTTTTAAGATTTTCGGGTTACTGCTACTTAACATTAAAATAGTCTTGATCCCAATTTCTTAATAGGTTAAAATTTCTTTTATAATTCCTTAAATACTTTCTCTTTTTCCATTTATTGCTCTTGCTCAATTGAATACAAAATTCCTTAATGAAAAAAGAAAAATAATGTCCTTAATTTTAGTGCTAAATATTCTTAAATATTTGCGGATTATTAGACTTACACTTTTGGTATATATTTAACACGCATAATATTCATTTGTGAATTGATATGAGCAGCAACACAAAAAAAAAGAGGATATGAAAAAAGCGAAAAGGAATTTTGTGAAAAAATAGAGAAAAGAGAAATTAGAATAGAAAAATCAGTCTGCCTTAATTACCAATTCAGAATTTGAAATTGGCGGCGTATAATAATTAACAATATATATAAAAGTTTTCCTTCGAAAGAAGGTTGGTTATTTTGCGGAAAATTTTGTAAAATTACGTTTGTAAAAAAAAAAAGGTTTCTACATTTTTTCTCAATACAAGTCCTCTATATTTTTCCACTTTTTTTTCCAATATTCTAAAATTGTAGAATGAACGTTATGTTAATCCTTTTTCTATTTATTAGCTTTTCTCTTTTGTTTTTTTTTTTATATTTAGAAAATTGGGAAAGTAGTTAAGATTAGAGAACTATTTAGAAAATGAATCCTATTTGTAACTGGGTTAAATGAAAATTTAAGGCGTTCTCTATAATATTTAAAAGAGAACAGTTGTAAAATAATTTTCGTATTATAAGCAAAAATTTGAAACTCAAGAATATTGTTAAATTTGCAAAAATATTTTGGTATAAAGCTTATAATTGCAAAAATCTTTCTCTTGCAGGGGGTTATGTTAAATCTGAATTAAACCATTTCTTACGTGAAGTGAAGCGTTGTGACTTTTGTGAATTGGCGTCATATTATGTGACATTACGTTACGATATCCTCAATATTACTACCTATTTGGTTCATCACTTCAATTGTCAGGCGATATATTCAACTTGGGTCACAATCTATTCTTGTGACTTAGGAGGAGTTGTGGCACTATTACAGCAAATCATTATATCTATAATATTAAATATAAGGCAAATCATGTTGGATAATTCTAAATTATCTATAAGGCAAAGTGCATTTTCCAATATTATAAAATTTCAAATGCTTGTACACCTGCATTTGTGCACGCAATTGAATTGAAAATACTTTTTGGTTTTCACTATGTTATTGTATGTACATCCATATCCATATTCCAAAGGTCAAAACTTAATTTCAATGTCACAATATAAAAGAAAACTATTTTAACCCACCATTCTATTCACGTCAAAATCAAGTTGAAAGCTAAAGGACATTAAAGTATGTTTTTTTTTATTAAATAAAATTTTTTGTCTTTTTTTTTTCTTTTCATTCAGTTTTCCTCAACGTTATTAATATTATTTAGGGCATACTTTTGGCATAGAAAAAAAATAGGAAAAAGTAATTTAAAAAAATGCACTCTTTTTTCTTTTTTAATTTACAAGTATGTATTGTATATGTTGAGAGATGTGGAAAGAGAGGTGCTCTCTTAAATTTGTTTGTGTTTTATAGTATTTAGCTCTCTTATGCTTTTTCATTTTAAATGTTGTTCAAAAACAAAGACAAAAACAGCACTTCAATACTATTTTCTTCAGAGCATGTATGTATGTATGTATAAATAAAAATTTAATTCAAATAAACTATTTCATTGTAATGAGAAATGTCAGTTGTTCAAAGGATATTCATTAACTTGTACTTTTTTTCTTTAGAATAAATTTTTTATTAGGAAATTTCAAAAACATATTTTGAAAATTGTTTGATTGTATGTCTGTTTATAAAATTTCATTTTACTCAATTTAAAGTGAGGTTAATTGGTAGGCATATCTGGAAGAAAATTTTTCTTCATTTCTTTTTGATCTATAATAGCTATAAAGTACTGAAAAATCTCAAGAGTTCTCATTTTCCATCGATAAATCAAAACAAAAATTACTTGTCTCAAAGTAATTTTTTTAATGTTACTCCTAAATAAGGAAACTAATTCAATAGAATATTAGTTTAGTTGTCGAATGTGTGGCAGGGAAGCTTAACCGTTTCTTGCCTCACAATTATATTTCGCAATTTTACTTTCGATTTAAGGTTTTAATATAAAATGTGATTTTTCCAATTACGTGAACAATTGGTTTTCGTCAAAAATTTTCCTTGAAAACTTGACAAGCACCTATATAGCCTATCGAAACGCAACAAGAAATAAAACCAAAAATATAATAAAAAATTCAAACAAAAGATTACAAAGAAAAAAATTTATTTGAAATTAAAAAAAAAATTTCTTTTCTTTTGAAATTCATGTTATTTTTATAAGTTAGACCTTCTATACAAAAATATTCGATATAGAATATCATTAAAGAAAAAAATTGCCTTAAAGAGCTTTTCCTTATTTTTCGCTTTAATCGTAAGTAATTCTTCGGTTTCTTAAGGGTTCTCCTCTCTTTTGTTGTGTAATTCAAATAATTTTCCTATATTAAATTGAATTTTTAAAATCCGAATCAATTCGAACTGTACTTGCGTGCAAAATTTTTGAAAATATTTCGAAGCCTCCGAAAAATTAAAAAAAAAAAAATTTTAAGAAAATGTTGAAAAATGTACTTTTAATTGTGATTTCAATTAATATTATAACATTAAAATTCATTGTAATTGGAATTAATTTAGAATTAGACAAAAATACAAATGAAATAATTAGAATAGAAAATTCATTGAATTGTGATCAATTCGTTTCTGGTGAAATTTTAATGCATGCTAATTGGAATATTTTAAAAAAATGTTTATCTACGATTTCCGAAGCAAATATAAATGATAAAATTGCACAAAATATTTGGAATTTAATTAAGGATGTAAGTATATCATTAATTTACTTAGTATAACATTATATTACATAAAAAATTTTTTTGTTACATACGCGTGTTCTATTTTAAATTAAAATAAAATAATTGTTAATTTACCAATAAGGCAAATGATGGAATCGATAATATTGAACCAGAAACTTTCAAAATTATGGGAAATTTTATTACAAAAATTCCAATTGATGACATTAAAAATATGACATTCGATGAAATTGATATTATTGAAATATTTGGAAAAGCTAAAGGTTTCGAAAATAATGATGAAAAAGTGAGTAAAATTAGATATTAGTTTTTTTCCATCTTGTATGGTATTATAAGCACTTTTATGAAGAATTATTAATTATTTTTATGTTCAAGCTTTGCCACATAAAAGCCACATATACTCTTACAAAATTTTCTGTTGTGACAGTGTCATTTTGAAAGTGCATGTTTAGAAATAATTATCGAATTGTTCTAGTTGTATCTCCCTTGCAATAGGGTATTGGTGCTGTAATATGAGTGCTGATGATGAATCACATGATCGTCGGATATACCCGAAATATGTTCGGGGGGGAGGAGAAGAGTTTAAAACAGAAATCCACCTCCGATTAAATGTTATATGGGTTTCTAATGAAGAAATTTCGTTTTCTGATAAAATTATTAAAACTGATATTTACTTAATTATATTATTAAACTAAAATTTCATGTTCGATCTTCCTCATGCGATCGTTTCGTGTTAAAACTCACTGTGAGAAATTTTACACATATACACGAAAGTATTTGTACTATAAAGCTATACTTCTATATATGCACCATAAAATATTTTGTTAAAAAGCGCTATATCCTCATATTAATGACATATTTCTTTTGTGTTGAAGTGAGTAGCGAACTAAAGCCTGCTCTGTTTTTATTGCTGCCATCTCAGCGAGTAACAGAAAATATCTTGTGCAGTAGTTAATTACTAGATAAATTACTAATTTTATAAATTCATTCAATAATTAGAATTAAATTCAATAAATTACACTTATTCATTCGGGTCCATTTCGAAAATTTCAGTAGAACAAAAAGCTATGTAGCTGTTTGAACATCTACGTGGTTATTGACTTGAGAAACTAACAATATTATTTTGATTATTTTTGTGAAAATGGAAAACAATTGAAATGCAGTAAAAATTTTTAAATAATAGTTTTAAATAGATTAAATTAAATGGTACATTAATTGAATAAAAACTTTAACATACAAAACGTTATTAATTAGGGAAGATAATTTCAATATTTTTTTTTAAATTGCGACAATTACTCGTATCCATATACCATGTTTACAATGCTAAATGTCAAAAAAAAAAAAAACAAATTTTTAAAAAATTTTTTATTTTCCCAAACAAATTAAATAAAATAAATAATTATTCATATTTCAATAATTTCAATAAAATTTATTTAAAAAAAAAAATCCGAGAATTCTTCATTATTGGAATTAAAAATGTAGTTAACAGTACCGATAAAAATTTTTTAATTATAATAATTTTGGCAAAAATTTACTTTATCAAATATTCAGCATTTTAAAAGGATTGAAAATACATTTTAAGGGTCCAAAATCTAAAATAAATGATTGGAATCGTGACATATCTCAGTTTATATTGACAAGTAACCTATGGGGCTATCATATAAAATTTCATTTATTTGAAATCTGCTTCTTTGGAGAGGACGTGTCTAAGATGAAATTTTAAATTATTAATTTATTCATCTTATATTTTAGACCATTGTTTAGTACTATTGTAGTCCGACTTTTCCAGAAATTGGAAACCCAAATTTAGTATAATCAATTTATTTATTGTTTCAGTATTATTGTTTCAGTACATTTTCCCAGCTTATTAGATCAAATATGATTAGATTCCTAAATGCAGTACAATCGTTTATGATTCAATTTCAAAATTTTTAATTCAAGCTGAATTTGCTTTAAAAATCACATTATTTTTCATCATGGAACTCAAAATTTGGAACGTGTAATTTTAATAAAATTAATATTAAATTTTAATTTTTTATCTGTACAGATAATTTTAGCTTTTACTGTATTGTTTTAAAAAAATATTCAAAAATTTGTTTGAATTTATGTTTTTGTCATAAAATAAACGAGCGTTAAATTAATTTCTGCAAAAGCATAAGGCATTATAGCTTTGACATATATTTTTTTATTATATTTATAATAAAACTACAATATTACATTATTTAACTACATATTTACATATGTGTAGAAAGAATATAACAGATATAATATTGCATTTGGCACCATACATACACGTTATTTTAAATGCTTTACCACAGACATTCACAGTGCAGTCAATGTAAATGGCAAATTAATAAACCCAACCTTTAAATTTTTTCACTTTCTATTTTGAATGCCACCAAATAAGAGAAAGTGCTTGAATATTAATGAATTGTTATCGTTATAGCTTAAATTAATTGCTATGAAAATTAAAAATGAATGGACGAGCAAAAATCCAGAGAAATTTTCCCAATATGATTTGGAAATTTTGGGTCAAATTTTATGCTCTTTTAATAAAACGGATGTATCAAAAATTCATCCGGATGCTTACAAGTATAAAAATAATTTTTTTTTTATCTAGATAGTTTTGATTTTTAAGAAATTTATTAAATTTAAAAAAAAGGGAAGCAGCTAAAACAATTGGATCATTAACAAATTGTCCGATTGAAATACTTGAGGAATTTGCTAAATTAGCTATACAAAAAGATGCTTTTGGACCAGCTTATAAATGGAGTAAAATTGATGTGAGTAAAGAAAATAAAAATCAAAATTTTTTAAAATGTGTTAACCGTAACACCTTTGGTCACTTTTCATAATTTTCAGTTAAATTTTGCATATTTTTAGGTTAATTTAATTGGAAATGTTATCAATGGTTTGGATCAAGCAGAATATGCTACAATTAATCCTAATATTATTAAGGAAATAAATCAGCAATCTAAATTATCAAATGTAAAACCCATACAGAATCCTTAATTCCCAAAAGTCTATTTAAAATATCCACTTATAATACGAACTTATTTACCAATATTTATCAGCTAAAATTTCGAATACAATATCGGTCCTAAAAGTGCAATAATAAGGGAAATAAATTGATGAACTAATTTAATCTGTAGCTAATTTTAGTATGTTATGTCTCCAACAAACAAGTAGTAATAAACGAGTCGAATTTTAAATTAAAATTTTTCAAAAATTGCATAACTAATGGAAATTTCTTCAACATTGCAAAGAGAAATTCATACAACATTACAAAACAGGTGGATGACGTAATCAAAGGAACAAGTCAAGGCACAAAAAATCAAAAAAAATTGTATGTAGTTTCATCATGGCTCCGTATCTCAGTTGGCCATACCGTCCAGAATGCGGTAAGTAATTGGTTCGATTCCGATTCGAGTAGAAAAATTTTTTAATGCTTTGACTCGTTCCTTTGATTACGTCATCGTTATATTGGTAATTTTTTAATATAAAAAATTGCATTTTATTTGAAAATTATTAGAAATTAATCCTAAAGAGTTAAGAGTGCAATAAATGTACTGAATTACCTCAGGACATTTATTGAAACTATTTTTAATTTTAATGAATTGTAAAACTTTTTGCAAGAAATAAAAGAATTTTTTATTTTATCTTAATGGCGGCAAACTTTTGAAGATAACGCAAAAAATTGTCTCAATTGAAATTTAAAAAAGATTTTCATAAAATTTATTAATATTTTAAGGGTTTCTTTAGCCAATAATTTTCGAAAAAGAAATTCAAATGCTTTTTATTTTTGATTAAAATCTTAAGTAATTAATTGGGAACAAAATACAAAAAAAGGTATTAAAAATGGAAGTATCAATAACAAAAAAAAAATCTGGTGTGTTCGACACATCACCGAACGAATCGTGTATTTTCGGAACAATAAATTGGAATAAAATTGTTTTCATAATAATTAAGCGAAATTGTTACACAAGATTATGAAAATTTCCTTTAAAACTTATTTCATATTTTAAGGAAATTTTTTCTAAGTAATATTTTGTGAGGTGAGTCACGACATTCTTAAGAGTTCACTATTCGTAATTATCTAAGTATTCTTCAAGGTAATATGCCGAAGAAATTTTAACTTAGTTGTTAGCAGTTGTTTACTTACTGGGATCTGGGATTAACCTAAAAAGATTGTCATGCAGTTTAACTGGTAATCAAAATTAAAATATTTGCTTCCAAATTAATCATTGTTCCTTAAATATTATGGTGATAAATGTAAAATCGGCTCTTAGCAAAATTTTGATTTCCAAGCTCTCATATTCCTTAAAAACTTCCACATTACACAGAGACAGATAGACTGGCAGACAGACATCTGTCCAAAAATAGTTTGATTATTTTTTGCGGCGAAATATTCTATTACGGAGTCTGTCAAAAACTCGACATCTGAAATATGACGCCATTACAATACCTTCCTTTCTATATTATGCAAAGTGGTCGGCAAAAAGAAAAGATCAATTGCTTAAGTTGAAAAATTTTATAGTTTTTAAAAGAAATTCAAATAAAAACATCCTTTTTTTTTGAAGATAAAAGGATAAATTTTTAATAAAAATCAAGATTTGATAAAAAGAAAATTTTCAAAAATTATGAGAACTGCTTTTACCTTTTCATAACAAAGGTTCTCTTAATTGTGACTCTTGTTTTTTTAACTAATAAAATATAATCTTGAAAGACAAATTTTTAGGATTTGAACCTCAAAATTTTAAACATATTGTGTAGGCGGCAAAGGATTAAAGGTAAAAAATTTTTATTTATAAGCGTTCTAATTTTGGTCCTTAGAGAAAAAGGCATATTAAAGGTTTATATAAAATAATTATTTTAAATATTTAAGAGCTAAAAGGTAGGTATTGATTATGAAAATTAAAAGTGAATTAAAAATAATTTTTTTCTTATAAAATCCTTTTGATTTTATTAAAAAAAATAATGCTAACAAACTATTTGATGCTAATGAAATGGAATTTTAGATATGGAAATGAAATGAAAAGCAATAATTTTATTTTTTACTTTTAAAAATTGAAATAAATAATTTAATAAATAAAATAAATTATTTTTATTCTTGTACTCGTAAGATTTTATTCTTGTAGTGCTAAAATTGAATTTGCAAAGATGAGAAAGAAAAATTTCGCTTGTAAATTTGCGAGTAATTGAAATTCAAAAATTTTTAAGTGCCGATGTACAAATTATGAATTATTTATTAGTCAGAAATGATTTTATTTTGATAAAATATTTAATTTAAAATAAGTGGTAATAGAAGTGTAAGTACAAGAGATCCTGTGTACTGCAGTCATAAATACGCCGAGTCTCGCCTTTTTTAATAATTAAGCTCATAAAATTTAGAATTAATTTAAGAGAATATGTTTTAATGCTTTTAATTTAGCGAAATTGCTTGCAACTCACTTAATTATTAAGTGATTGTTGTTGAACTCACAAAAGTACTATGATTAATGGCATCCTGTTATCAAAATGTTAGATGATTGACTAAAACCAAGGTTTAGTTTTCATATTGGTTAAGATTTCTGAGTAGCTCAAAATTGAGCCTCAAATTAAAATAACATTTTGTAATTTGGAATTTTTTTTGATAAAAATTTTTTCTTGGGAAGAACTTTGGAACTTGTCTTAGCTTAAAATCCAATATTACAAAGAATGGGCCGAAATTATGTTATGCGTATACTATATCGAATCGAAAATAAGGTTATACTGTATTAAATGAATTAAATTAAAGCCTCTTTGTCAATTCTAGAGCTTCTTATGTAAGTGAAAAATACATCCTTTTTTTCACAGTTCCGATTTAATATAAAAAAAGAATTTTCTTTAATATAATTACTTTACTTAGGAGGAAAATCAATTGAATTGAATTAAAATTAAAATGAAGAAAGGATAAATATAGGGTAAAATGTTTTGTAAACATAATGGTTATTCACCCTGAAAAGGGTTATTCATACCCTGTGTGTGTACATGTTGAATTTTACTCATTCGTATCTAATAATCAGCCGCAATTTTTTTCAATTTTAACATTTTTTTTATTAATCAATTCCTAATAAAATACGCATGGTGTGCGTGTGTAGCGTAAAATTAAAATTAAATATTCTTGCTCAGGATCTATTTGAAATTTTTTTGTACATTTGTACCATTATTTGAAAATTCTTAAATACGTTATCTATATACAAGCAAGGTTACAAAGCCAATGATTTCAAATTGAGGTATCGTTAGATGATTTTTTCGCCATATGATTATAAAATTTGTTTGAATGGATTGCGGATTGTATGTCGGATAGGGACAGCTCATTTTGAGGTTTTTAATTTTAAAAGGGTACTTTTATAAATGTACCTGCCTTTAATAACCACGGTGATAACTAGCGTATGCTAAACTAATCAAGCATAAAAATTTGTGGTGAAAACAAGCCATGAGCTGACACATAGATATTGACTTCTTCGGGATTATTGGTAATTTCACATCTTGTATAAATTTTTAATCTTGTTTTCTATAATACACAATTCAAGAAAATTTCTTGTTTAATTTTTTCTTTCCTTTGAAAATTAATTTAATCGGGGACCAAGAATGATGAACTGTATAAAATAATAATGGTTCCGAAGAAATCAATTTTCAAGAATTCAAAAGAATTTCTGGTGTTTTAATTTTTTTTTTTTTTTGCGTTTTACTTTGGATTGGAAAAAGTTCAAAGAAATTTTAATAAAAGGATTTTTTTGCTTTTAATTTTTTATTTTTTTATTAACTAATAAGCTGTTATATTTGAGTTTAGGGTTGACGTAAAAAATTAAAAAAAAAAAAAACAAGAGTGCAAAAGATTTTTATAAATAAATTTTTAAAATAATTTTTGATTTAAAAAAAAAAAGGAAATTTTTTTTCAATTCCAAAATTTTATTCTTTGATTTAAAATTAAAAGAATATTTTAATAATATTGTTTTCATTTATTTTTAGAATTTTATTTTAAAAATTGTAAAATTAATTATTAAAATATAAGTGAGTGAGTAATATTGTTGAATAAGTTAATTGAAATAAATAAAGTGTTGCCGCGTTGGTGAATTTCAATTTTACATTTCCTTGTTTTAAATATTCACATATGGTGTGAGAGTTGAAATAGAGAAATGAATTTTTTGTGGTGAGTATATTCAAATTGAGGTGTATAAATTAGAAGAGAAAAAGTCATATATGGTTAGAAGCAAGGGTTACATTGCGTGAGGCCGATCATTTTGTTAATGAGGTAATAAATAATTTTAATCTATAACCCAGTGTCGGGTACAGTTGCATAGCATTTTTAGAGTCGATCTATCACTCATGGCGATCATATATAGACATGTTTTTGGCGAAGAATGAAAAGTGATAACAAAAAATAATTGGCGTTAAATGAGTTCAATGGAAAAAATTCTAAAAGGATTCGTCGACTCAATTTGGATCGGAGATAGCTCGTAAAAGATTTTAGCTCCTTGATATAATCTTATGAACAATTTGATCATAAAATTATTTTTTGTTTGGAAGTACTCAATAAATTTTTTGCATAACGTGGTTGTTGAGCTATGGGAATGTGACTTTAGAATTCGGGTTTGAAATGCATTGCTGCTGATTTATCATATACTCTGAGAGTATAAATAGAAAAGTTTATTTATTAATAAGATATTTATGAAAAACTCACCGTCTAAATCAATTAATTTTTGAAGATTTTTAAATTAAAGTGCCATAGCCCTTGGTTCTGTTTTAAAATTTTTCATTTACAATATATTTGCCATATAAGGAATTTATGAACAATTCTATATGAGTTGAACTGCAATTTATTTCAGTATGAAAATTTTACAAAACTGTTTTGGAATTATTTCAGTCAATAATGGAATGAATTGAGGGAAAAATATAATCGTAAAAATTATTTTGTAAAATTTAAATTGATAAAAAAGTTGAAATTTATAACCTAGTAAATCTTTAAAGTATATATGTAGTTATAGGTCAGGGAAGTTATATAATGTAAGCTATGTGCGTTAAATTTTTCAATACCTATAAATTTATGTCAATATTTTCTATTAATCTTATCTCAAAAAATTCATTGAAAATCATCAAACATATGGTGTGAAATGGAAAAAATTTTTAAAATAAATTTTTTTTTTTGAAAAAAAAAAAAGTCTATATAAAATTTTCAATAAAATATTGTTAAACTATAAATCTGTGACAAAGTTATTCGAAAACCTTGTTAATAGCTTTTAATTCAATTCCAATATAGTATACATATAGTTAAGTGACAATATACGCAATATAATATGACAATAATCAAAAAAGGGTTAACACAGTAAGTACAAAATGAATTTATCATTGTAATAAATAAATTTTCCACTGTAGATTTAACAGTAACGAAGTGTCACGGTACTTGTTATTTATGACAGTTCATATATATGAACCTACATTTACAATATCGTATTTAATAAACATTATGTCTGCTATGAACAATCATAGTGCCCTTTAAACATTATATGAGTCCGAAAATGAATTTTATTTGCCCATTGTATTTGTACATGAATGTGTGAACATTTTTGTATAATACTTTCAGAACGAATTGCATGTGCACAGTGTATAATAAGTATAAAAATTTGCAATATGTATTTTTGTAGGTGTAATTTTTGTTTTTCGTATTTTCTGTTGTTTTCATTATATTTTAAATGCGATCATTCAAGGGAAATATTTATTTCGTTTTTTAATTGTTTCACAACTAACTACTCTCCAATTACATAGGAATAGCTACAATATTATGAGAAATTTATGAACTGCAAATGAACATGAAAACAAAGCTTATAAATTTCGTGATAACCATTATTGTGAATTGAAGGATATTTTGGACGTAAAGTCATTAAAGAATGTAATAAAGTCATTAAATACGATGGTATAACAGTGAAATTAAAAAAAAATTGCTTTTAATGGTCATTTTTAAATATAGGTTAGTAAAGTAAAAGTGTTATTTTAATTTAGCAGTGGATTAAGTTAAAAAAATATTAAGTTATTAAATTCAAAATTTTGCGGATTCAGTGATGTTCCCATTAATTTTGATTAAATTTGGGTTTCGTGAATGCACAACATTTTTCTGAATAAAAGTGAAACTGTTTCACTCCCTAAAAATCTAATTTTTGGGCACTATGTATAAGTTTTTGTGTTATTTTACAATATTGTTATAGCAGCTGCTATAGCAAGTGATCAATTCCAGAATTTTCCAAGAATATCCAAAACATAATAAAGAATTGTTGAAAAATATAAAATATATGAAGGAAATTTCTTCAGAAATTTTCTAATAATTTGACGGAAAATTTTTTAAAATTTCAAAGTAATTTTTATGCGAAATTTGGAATGCAATTATTTAACGATGCCGAAGAAACTATTATATTAACGCATCAAGACACTTTAACAAACACTCAACCAGAGTTACGTACTTAATTACGCTTGCTCATCGGGGTTCTTATAGCAAATATCTAGCTAGATAATAAATATGTATAGCAAATTGTAGTACAATTTAAAGCATATTTTTTGACCGTGACAATGAACTTATTCACTTTTAAAATGTCTCTTATGTATACAAATTTTAAATTAATTGTACCATAAGGGTACAAATGTGGAATAAGTATTTTATCAGTAATTTATTTAAGTATGTACATATGTATATATTGTAACTATGCAAGACATTGTGTTATTAAGCGCTAATTAAACTTGCATACTTATATAAACACTTGCACTTGTTGAATTGATTCAAATGTCCTTACGGAATAAAGCATTTTAATTTATTAATCTTTCTGGTCATTAGATGTATATATGAGTAAATATTTTCTAGTAATTAAAATTTGCTTAATGTTTTGAGATTTTTAGTTTATAAAACATAAAGATTAAGATTAATTTGATTGTAAATGAAGTTGTCAGCATTTGAAAATGATTAAAATTTATAATGGGTTTGTTTAAGAAAATTCAATTTTAAACCAGATTATTGAACTTCCATTTTGGATAATAATATATTGGATTGGAAAATTTTGTACAGAAAGAGAGAATACTAAGTTCAGTAATTGCAATATTAGTTATTTTTTCTTTCGGCTAGTATTCAATTAAGTGTGTTCCTGTAAAAGTTCACTAATCTATTAACATGTTTGCTATTATAGTAATCCTAAATGAAGATGAAGTTTAGAGAACATTATAAAATTACTCAACATTGTTCTTAAAATGTTGGAGAGATTCAGCCAGGTTTAACAAGTTGAAAAATTAATGTATGCTACACGAAATTAATGTATGCTACGTATTGTAGACAAGTCTATTGTACGTAAGTCTAATGTGAGACTGATATGGTGCAAGAATAAGGATATAATAGAGAATTATGATATGCTGGCCACATTTTTAAAGCGTGATTAAGGGGAAGATGAAACAAGGAACTATTAATATAATTCCAAAGGGCAACGTTTAAGAAATCCAAAAACAAAGAGTTTACTTCTGGTATAATGTAGCTTTAGTGATTAATAAATGACTATTCGTTTCTTTTTTCAGAAATCTGGGTCCGTGAGTCAACTACAAAGTGCAACTTTTTTTTTTTTGCATAGTTGTTTAATTAAATTTTCCTTACTCTACTATAGAGAGATAGATTCTAAGGGAACCGAGTAAGACAGGAGTAACCCCCCAAGCCATCGCAGCCATTTTTTAACTTATTATAGCCCCCCCCCACACACGCTCCCGCCTATAATATCCCCGTCCCAACCACAAAGCCGGAGATATTCCTAAGGGAGTTGGACAACAGTTTCCGAATACTTAAGGACCCATGTCCAAGGCAATTGCGGCGCCGAACAGCCAGTGCCGGACAGTCGCAGAGAATGTGCACGGCGGTCTCATCGCCAACCACACAAAATCTGCCCAGGGGAGAGCCAGACTTCCACAGCCTATGCAAATGGTACTTCACTGGGCAGTGCCCCGTGAAGAAATTCGCAATAGTGCGAACCCGGCTCCTGCTTATCCCCAGCTCGCATTCCGCCGCGAGCAGGCAGGCAAGTCTGGCTCCCACGGCGAAAGAAGACAGACCGCAGAAAGGCAGCGGCTGCACAAAGTCAGCCCCATATCCTCTCTGCGGCAGCCCATCGGCAATTTCGTTGCCCGCATGGCCGCTATGGCCCGGCACCCAAATGAGCGTCACTCTGTTCTCCGATGCCAATTCCATAAGTGCAGCAAGGCAGCTCCAGACCAGCTTGGATGTAACCTGAGCTGAACGAAGCGCCAGCAGCGCAGCCCTGCTGTCCGAGAACACATAGATGGTGCGGTTTCTATACCCCCTTTCTAAATTGGTTCTTAGACAGATCTCTATTGCACGTATTTCGGGCTGGAACACTGTGCAATACGGGTCAAGGGTTGCATATACATGCGTGTCCGGGCAAACACCGTATACGCCCGAACCCAAACCCGAATCCGTTTTGGACCCGTCCGCATACCACATGCTCGAACCCGACCTAAGTACCGGGTCACCCCGATCCCACGTCCATCGATCGGGAAACAGAACCCTGTACCTTAGGTCGAAGTTGTACCGCGGCAGACAGGTATCCGACATGGTTATTCCTAGAATCGGACCGCTCTCAATGAAGTCTCTGTGAGTCCTGTGGGCCAACTTTAGCCCTGCCCCGTCCTCGCCAGAGAGAAGTCGGTAAGTCACTAGCCGCGCTTCCTTCAATATATGGAGGTGCAGTCGCGGCAATTCGATCGTCACCTCCAATGCAGCGGTGAGAGCCGTCCGCAATGCCCCGGTCACTGCCAGGCAGGCCAGCTTCTGTAGCTTTTCCACCTTGGCCCGCACACTCGCCTGCTGAGCCTTACGGCACCATACAATCGACGCATAGATGACGATGGGCCTATATAGCCACATTGCTATTCTGGGACTAATTCCCCAGGTCGCCCCAATGAAGCTCCTTTGCGTCCACAAGGCCGCCGTAGCTCTCCCGATAACTCTATCTATATGGGTATTCCAAGAGAGGCGATCATCCAGGGTTACCCCCAGATACTTCACCTCCCTAGAGTAACTAATACGTTCAATAAATAGTAACTAATACGAGTACGTGCAATATGTTGGAAACCCCTCTGCAAAAATGCAGGATATATCCCGTCATCACCTGGAGATTTGAAGGGCCTGAAAGAGAAAACAGTCCATCTAATTCTGCCCATCGTGAAGACTAGACGGGATTGTTGCCAGTCCAGGAGGGATCCAGGATGCCCTCGGTTCAATGACCGCATTTGAGTGATTCCGAAGAATCTCCGAGTCAGGAAAGTGCGTTGACGCCATAAGCTCCAACGTCTGCTTTCCGTTCTTAGTCATGGAGCCATCAGGCTGTTCCATTAGGCCCAACCCGCTAGCATACTTTCTGGAAAGCACCCTGTGAAGACGCGCACTGCTGGAGAGTTCATCAATGCCCTTGCAGAACGCCCTCCACGAGATTCTCTTCGCTTTCCTAATTTCTTTATTGTATTTTGTGAGTGAGTCTTTATACTCTTCCCACGAACCCGACGCCTTAGCCTTATTGAATAGCTTTCTGGTTTTTAATCTAAGCCTTGAAAGCTCTTTATTCCACCACGGGCACTTCCTATTGCTCCGCCTCCGTTTAGCGCGGCAGCTCCCATGGTAGGCATTAGTAATAGCCGCCGTCAGAGTCTCGCTAGCAAGTTCGATATCCATCACCGTTCTGACAGAAGCAGGAACGGATCCAATCCCATCCATGAGGAGCGTTTCGAATTGACTCCAATCTGTGGATTGGGGTACCCGATACATTTCTTCTGCCAGGCCCCCGGAGACCATGATATCAAACCTAATCTGCCTATGATCGGACATGGATGTCTCATTTAAGACATGCCATCTACCAAGCCTACTGCCGATAAATTCAATTCAAAGTGTGATGTCAAGGACCTCTTCCCTAATTGCATTTATGAATGTCGGCCTATTGCCCTCATTCATAACCATTAATTGATTTCTATATATAAATTCAAGTAGACACTCACATCTTTTGTTTATATTACTGCTTCCCCAGACGGTGTGGTGGGCATTGACATCACTTCGTATTATAAGTTGGAAGTTCCTCCTTCCACAAAAGTCCACTAGATCCCTCAGTTGCTCGTCCGGGTGGGCACAGTCTCCCGGGAGGTAGGATGAGCACACAATGAACTCTGTCCAACGGAGGAGACCCCCGGAGGACTTCACCTTCACCAACGGAGTTACCTGATTCTTAGAACAGTAATCTGGAATGGGAAAATAAGTTAGCCTTTTACTAAACAAAATGCCTGCCCCCAATTGTATTATCATACAATAGCACACCTGTTAAGCTCTTAACCTGATCCTTCACTATGTAAGACTCTTGGATAAGGGCAATACCGAGGTGATCCTTCATAAGTCTATGAGCTAGAACATCAGTAGATTCCCTAGCATGCTGTAGATGTTTTTGGATGCACCTCACAGCCATATAATTTCCTCCGGCTCTTGTCTATGGGCTTTGGCCCTTTAGACAAAGGCTTTACATGAGCCTTGTTTCCCATTGTCGCCTTTTTACGCATCTTGGAGGGCGCCTGCCCTACCGCAGCCTCTTTTGCCGTCCCAGGTGCCATGCTAGCCCCTCCAACAGCAAATTCCGAAGCAGTACCGGGTTTCCCAATGAGCTTGGGCCCTTTTGGTTCACCCGGGACGCTTGTATCCGGCGCGCTGGTCGATGGTCCTTCCGTTTCGGCCGTCGGAGTGACTTCAGACTTTACAATGAGTTTTGGCTCTTTTGGTTGTCCTGAAGTGCTCGTCGTTGTCGCGGTGGGCATTGGTTTTTTATTTTGTCCTGCCCTGCTGCCAGCACCTTGAGGGGATTTTCTTCCTTTAACCCGAACGGTAACACGGAAGAAATTCAGGATTTTGCTTCCCCATCCTACTTAGAAATTTGTCCCTGGAGAGACTGACGGTTGTCTCGTCCTTTGGCACGTAGGTGACGCAGACATGCTGTTTGGGCATGTCACTATATTATCTGCAGCTACTTCCTGCAGTTATCCACTCCCTGGTGTTTTGATTGTTGCATGTTACAGATATCCATCCGTCCCTATGCAACGCTGCAGTGAGTTGTGGATGAGAGTCCACAACTTTATCTATTTCATCCATGATGGGTACTTTGATTTTCCCTATCTGAACTTCGGATAGCCTTTCCTCTGGATGCAGTCCATGAGTGATGGCCACCTTGACCTGTGCTACTGCATCCCGATAAGAAGTCATTTTCGGGTTTTGTTGAGGAATGTTCCCAGGGACCTTTCCCTCAACATTGCTCTTCATCGACCTCTTTTTTGAGGGCCCTGCATCAAGGGTGTTGCTTTCCGACCTTTCCCTCTTCTGGGGATGGTCGGTCACAACACCCGATCCGCAGGCCCTCAGCTTTTCTAGCCTTTCCTTCTCATATCTGCGAGCTTCCTCTGGGGACAAGCCAGCCCTTACTCTATTATATGAAATACATGATTCATTATAATGGAATAACAACAGTGGAAATCTCTAAACAGCCTCTAAAGTGCATTATGTGTGCTTATGTATTTTTGGACGTGTGAAATAAAATATTAGTTTTAAAAAATGTTGTTATATTAAGTAACTTTAAAGTTCTCTGTATGAGATGTGAATGGAAGTAGTTCTCTATATATTAAAGCGACCATTAATATCGAATTAATCGGCCTAATCGGAACATACTTAAAGCTGTACGTCTACTGTTCATATGAACGATTTTATTATTAAATGCTTATTTCTGTCAATTTGTGCCGTTAGTGAGTGTTGACTTACCTTCCAGCACGATATTGTATTCACAGCTTGCTGGAAAATAATAAATCGTTTATATATTTTTTAAAATTTTTTAATAAAGTTGCTCATTTATCTTTTTTTCTTTCTTTGATTGCAATAAAGGTCGCCGGCCCCGTATTATAAAATGATAAATATGGTCATCCCATACTATACATATTTTATCCCATAAACACTATTGTCACAGTAAATATAAATATAAATGAAATTAAAAAATAAAATCCTTTATTTAATTTATTTTTGTTTTTACTCTGTTTTATGTTAGAACGTTCACATTACGGGTTTATGTAATACATATAAGTTTTACGAAAGTAGAAAAGTACGTTGCTGTATAGTATATTCTTCTCCTATTAATGGGTATGTTTGAATGTGTTTTGTATAACTAATTGTTTGAATCATACCTTCCTCGTATTACTATTGTATTGCTTGTACAATTTTGTTTGTATACTAAAGAACATTTTAAGACGAACTTTACGTGTAGCTTTACGACATAGAAAAAAAACTTTTATAAAAATGTTTGCTACAAATTTCTAAAGCAAACGTAGAAAACTTACAGAAAATTGTCAAAAGAAAAACTAAATAAAAAAGTCTTACTTTTATGTACTTTAACTGTGTACAAACTTTTACAAAAATTTAATAAAATAAACGAGGGGGAAAAAAAATCCCGTAAATTAAATGAGTCAAAGGAAAAGCTAGTATAAGTTATTTTAGCTTCATTTTGCGTATATATAGGTACTTTAAATGTAATATTATATTAAGAACGTTTTTTTATTTAAAATGTTTAAGAAAAATTAAATTGTTAATTAAGATCAAAAGGAATTGCCGCATAATAGCAAAAAATTCGTTTGAAATCTGTGAAATGAATGTACGCGAACGTTCTTATATATTATTTCAAGCTATCGTGTATCTTGCGGTACGTTTATCTTGCTTATACGCTCTAAATAAAATTTTTATGTATGAGTTTATACAGAATAAAGTTTAATAATATAGTGTTAATACTCCGATATTCTTTTAGAACCAAACAGATGCTAACAATTTTTTAAACATACCATTACACGCTATTATGCGAATAATAATTGTTATTTAAATTGGACAATGTGAAACTAGTCCAAAAAATTAGTCAAACTTACTAAAATAGATTTGATAATAATTATTATATGCGGTAACACTCCTTATTACTTAAGTCTGTTAAATAATATATATTGTGCATCTCCAAATAATCATTTCGTATTATTATTGTAGACAAGTAAAGTCGTATTATTATTTTTTAAAATTTAGAACGTGTATATCAAAAAATTAATTAATTTTCGAGAGAAATATTTGAGAGAGAATTTAATTCAATAGAAATAATGTTCTCAAAAATAAACCAAATATTTTTATGCTTATGACAACTTCCCTGGTTAGTGTAATACAAAAATGAGTAAAAAAAAAAGAAAAATAATTTCAATAGGAAATAAATTTGAGAAAAAATGTACGAATCATACTGAAGTTTGACCCGATTGAAGTAGTTCGTAAAAATATTTTTTAATGGGGTAGCCTTATATACCAAACAGGGGTATGCGCTTGTGGTTTAAGTATGATCATAATTATCATTCACCATCATCATGATCATAACGCTATGCGACGGATTCTACCATGGTGTTCTACTCATATGAAACGCAATCATAGAACATTAGAATTTTTCTCTTTTACTCAAAAAAAAATCATGTACGCCTCTTGGCTGTTGCCATTTTGGCCCAAATATTTCAGCAACAGATTTCTTGAACTCAATTCATTTATTTGAAAAGAAACTTTTCAAAATTAAACACAAAATTTTGTAAATAAATTTTTCATTTTTCTTTGCTTTTCAAATTTAATAAGATTAACAATTTTCATAAGGACATTTTTACATTCTCTCGTTTTCTCTCGTTTCAATTCTCTCATTTAAATTATCTTTAATAATATTTATAATGACTATACGAATTTATAATAATTATATTTGAGAATATTAGTGGCAAAAAATAAAATCAGTGAAATTTTAAAGCAAAAAAATTCAAAATTTTTTAGTCTAAATCTTTGTTTCTCATAAAAACTATTCAAGCGTGGCCATACTTCCCGTATCAAATTCCTCTTTTTTGTTTTTCTTTCTTTTCTTTATTATTGTATATGTGTTTAGAGTATCCTTGATTGATTGATTTACTAAGTGAATTTGATAAGCCGTAGAAAACAAAATAAAAACAAAATTTTTTTGTTTCTTTTTTTGTTTTTATTTTTTTTTTTAAATTAATGATAATTTGATTTACCTGGGTGATGAACAAATATAATTTCTTGTTTTCTTCATCATCATTATTTTTGTATTATAATTTTTTTTTTGTGTATTTTATACTTATATATAAAAAAAAATCTGATGTGGTCGGCATATAATCGACTGCAATTTGTAATTTTTAATAATATTAAGCAATCGCTTTTAATTTATTCTTGTTAGAAGATTGTGAAAATGCCCTTAAAACTGTTCAAACTAGACAAATTGTTCTAATTAAAGGAAATTTCCAAAAATTTAAATTTGGCTCAAAGTCCTCTAAAAATATTCAATTTCAAAACATTCTACTAATTATGATGAAAAGTGCAACGTCCGCTCCTATTAAAAGTTCGACTTCGGATTTCTGATATTCTCATAAGCAATTTTGATGATTGAATTCCAAACCAAACTCAATAAAAATAATAAATTACAAGGAAATCTGTTAAATTTTCCTTCAGATATGGACAAAAATGAAAATTTGGGTAGTGATAAAAATAGTACAGTTGTTGATTTCCAGACAGTGAGACAGACAACCAGACAATAAAGCAAACAACAGAGTTATAAACTGGTTGGCCGAAAGCAAACTTTCATGTTCTAAAAAATGGGCTTTTATACGCTTCCTCACCATAGAGAATAACATTTTCACCAAAAATACAACATACAAATTTGATACTATCACATCACCTTCCTTATTGTATGAAATGCGGTTGGTATACAAAATAGGAACCGGCACACGCGAAAATTTTGTTTTGTTTTTAAATTTTTCAGTATCTATATAAGAAAAAATTAATATTAATTGAAATGAATTTCATTAGCTGGATGGGAGATCTGAAAAACAAAATTGAAAATATTGTTCCATTTGTTTTTCCTTTCGTTTCGCCATTCTCCCTCTTTCGTCCTTCAAATATTATTCAAATTATTTTTAATGAAAACAGAAGTAATTTATCTTAAAAAATTTAAATTTCTTTTCCGTATCTCATTTAATATTTCTTATTTTCCATCTCATACTCTGCTTCCGCTTCCTCCCCCTCCCGCAAATGTATAGACGAAAAATGATAAATTTTAAATTATTTTTTATTTTTGAAAAATAATAACGTGAATGATAAATAAAATTTTTTATATTTTTTGATGCACAGAGAAAATTTATATATTTTTTCTTATATATAAAATGAATTGAGTAAACTTATTAAAGTGAGAAATAAATTAAAATTGTTCATGTATATAGACTAGTGAGAGTGTAGAATCTGAGTGTTAATAGCAATCAAAATGAGTAAACTTTAAAATTGAAATGTCAGATAAAAATTGTCATTAATTTTTCATAATATTATTTTTATTTTTTAAACAACTCAATTATTTTTATTATATTGGTAATGAAATTTTAGGAAATAAATTTTAAAAATGTTTTTTTGAATAGATAAGAGTTAAAGAAACATTGGGATTTAATTTAAAGGTATTATGGTAAATGATTATTAGATTAAGAGGAAAATACAAAAGTACTGTAAAAGAGAAGAGAAGAGAAGAGATTAAATCGAGAGTAATCAATAATTTAAAATTCTTTAAAGTCAAGCAATGACAAATTAGATTTTTTTGCTCAAGGCTCTCTTTTTCCAAAATTTATAAAAAAAAAACTTATAAATTAAAAATAAAATTAATAAATCCTTTAATAGTTTTGCCAAATTTTTTTTCACGGACATGAACTAAAGGATCTTTAGGCTTTACTCTACTCTATCTACTTTAATGAATGGTTCTTAATGGCTAAATTAATTTCTATATTTTTAAGCTTTTCGGTTAGCAATATCTCCCTTAAATATTTAAAAACTATATACAAAGAAAATGTAAAGTAAAAATATCATAGATACATAAAATTTCTTTTTGATTGCCACACTTTCCTGATAGCCTGATTTTATGAGACATTTTATTGTAAGATATTTTTAATGCTACATTATTATCATGTTATCAAAACCAACTATAAGATTTTTCATGAAAATATTGTACACATATACTTTAAACATTAAACTGTTATCAATGTTACTTTTCCTCTTATTGTGTATTACGGCCTATATATAGTTTATTCATAACTACAGATATTCTATAAAAAAAATATTTTAATCCTTATACCATAGACCTGTCAACGTTCATTGAATTCATTCAGTCTATACTTTCATATTCTTTTTATATTCACATCAAATTTTGTAGTTGTAATTCTTGTATCTAGATAGTCCTTTTTGTTTTAATAATACTTTCTTATTTTATTATTTTTTTTATCGTCTAAAGTTTAAAAGGTAGATAAAACTTGGCAAATAAAAAATTGCTTTATTGACCATGACCATAAAGAAAATATAAAAAATAAACCTAGGCATTACTATGAACCTGTACACACGAAATAAAAGAAAAACACAAAAAAAAAACAGGACAATATTGTTAGAACAGGAAGGAAAAGAAAGGAAAAATTGCTTTTCTTTATTGCTTTAACATTTTTATTATAAAATGGTTATTATGTACAAAACAATAAAAACAAAAATAAAGGATCTAGTCTGCGGGTATAATTTCTATGTTTAAGGACTTTTTCTATGAATAAGGACTTTATTCTTGCAGAAAAAACAAAAAATAACAATTTCCACCCTAATATCAATAACACCCTAAATATCAAATAATTTCCAATTTTTAACGGATACAAAATTTCCGGTACCTTAATATTATTGTGCTGGTGACATTTTTATATTTGTGGTCTCTTGTTGTATACGAGTATCAGAATAGTTTTGAGATTGGAATTGCTATCTGTGACTCTAATTTGCTTGTGTCCATTACATTAGATAAGGAAATCAGATCCATTTAAAAGGTAGATTTTATTGAAATTTGAGATTGTAAAGAAGGAGAATTAAAAATCCGATTTATTTTTCGGAGAAAAGGTACGAGTACCCAATGAAAATTGTTCATGTAATTTTTGCTTGAAATTTTACATGTATAGCTTTTAATTTTGTGACAATATAGAGAAACAAATTATTTTAATACTTTAATATTATTCTCTGATAAAATTATCATTAGTGTATCCTAACAAATAGAAAATGTTACTTCATATCCAACTGAAAATCTTATTAATTAGTTAAAGTTCAATATTGGAACATAACAACTGCATTAATTCTATAAAATATCACTAATTGTAATATTGTATTTCATAGATGAATTATAAACGAAAAAGCCTAACCCAACACCCCAAACATCTACACAACAACTCACATTTTATTGAAAGCAAATTAATTAAAAATTTTGTTAAAATATTTTGGATTTGGAATACAAAATTCTAAAATAGAATGTACCTCTGAATTAATAATTTTACTATGGTCACTTTGTACACAAATTTTACCACATCATGCAATTATATGGTGGGTATTATTTTTAAATCCCATTCATAAAAATTTGAGAAAAATAAAAATATTATTTTATTTTTTTTGCGTTTTTGAGCCTCTTGTGGCTTTTCTACTGTAAAATTTTTCCCTATATTTTTATTGTTTTTGTTTCCTTTTTATGAGTTCTTACCTTTCTCTTCAACAGGTTCTTAAACCAAAAAAAAAAAAAATTATTCGAAGATAGAATTGGCTAATAAAATTTTTGAAATTATTTTGACCTTGTTGTTTTTTTTTCTCCTTGTCAACATTATATCGTTATTGTTACAAGGAGAAGATGGGGGCACTATATAGTAGTGGCAAAAATTCAAAGACAAGGTAAATTTCAATATAGCAATAAAAATATTAAAAGAAATGAAAAAAAAAAATCCTTGAAGAACGACATTTTCTCAAGACGTTTTTTTGCCTCTTTCTATACCTTATACCAAAAAAAAAATATAAAATAAAACGGCACAGATGCAAAAAATTAAAAGGAAAAATAAATAAAATAAAAGTAAAATATTTTTTCATTACCTACAATTATGGTGTTCGCTATATAAATTTCAATATCCTTCAAAAAGATTTTATCGTCCTTTTCCTTCTTCCCTGGGTTTCTTCATAAAAATCATAAATTGCAACATAACGAATACTTGAATAGAAGCAAAAAAGAATTTGTGGTTTTGTTATCAATTCAATTCAATAAAACAACAAAAACAAAAGGCTAAAACAAAATCCGAAAATATTTAAGGACTTTAATTTGAAAGGATAATGAATATTTTTGTTGAAGATTTTACAGACGATGACGATGACAACGGCTTGCGTATTAAGAAGAGATGGCAATAATATTTTGCGATTGGTGTAGGCTCATACTATAACAAAAATACTAAGGTACACAAAGAATTTAATAGTAAATCGAACAATGCCTTGAATGAATCCTTTTTTTTTTTACTTTGTTTTTTTCTTACTTTTCCTCCTTCAGTTCAATCAACTCCTTATATTAATTATTTGTTTTATAACAAGAAAATTTTCGTCTGTTTTTTGTGCCAAATAAGAATTTTCTTTCTTATATAAAAGAGTATTATTAAAAATTTGTGAAATATTCGTAAAACTGTGATATTGTGGTTTTATTTTGGAATAGTACACATAGGTTATAGACTACCTTAAAAATCCATTAAATTTTTAAGAGCTTTTGCATCTATTTTAATTTTTCCTTGATTCTCTTGAATTAAATAAGAATTTTTAAATTTATTTCGAGTAATGGTTCTTGCTTTTTGGAAATGGTAAAGATTTTATTTCAAAATTTTATTATTTAATACAGAAAATTGAAAAAAATTGGGATAAAATTCATAATGTTTTTGAATTTTTTTTAAATTTTCCATGAATTTTTATTGTTTTTGAATATTTTTCTCCGGAATTTTAGTAAAATTTTATTGTATTCTGGGACAGTCAGGATGACATGAAATGAAAATTTGGTATATTATTATGTTTTTAATATACCTATACTCGTACCAAATAGGTAATTATAATTGATTAGATAATAATTACTATAATGCAAGTAATTTTAAAATTTTAATCAGGATTGAGTTGGGAGTTCAATTTGCTTAACTCATTTTCCTTAATACTGCTAACTAGTACTAAATAGATGATTGGTTATCCATAAATACGATTCATTATTGTAGTTCGCACCGTCTATAATTTTGTAGAACATATATGAGTTGTATGACATAATTGTGAATGACGCAGACTTGTAACATTAAATTACAATGATGAAAATAATTAGTAAATTTTCACTTGTTTATTGGCAAGATTTAAATATGTTGAAACCTTATTAATTCTTAAGCCTCATATTTTCACATTTACCCGTCATGAATATCACATAATAGCCGTTCAAAAAGTGTGTCGTACAAAAAACATACATTAAAAAAAATAGGTCACGCCCAAGCCTATGCAATTTTATTTATTTTTCATATCTTTGTTTGATAGCTAGATTTTATAGACTTTTTGTCTGAAATCGGAAATAAGCTCTTGCAACAAATTAATTTTTAAAGCGTTCCTTGCATAGGTTATTAATTCCTGCGTTTTGTAATATTCTTAAGAAAGCGGCATAAAATTTTAAGTATATAAAAATTTCATTGCATAAATTTAATTGTAAGTGAGATTTAAACACTTTCCTATAAAATAAAATTTTATTAAGAGGGTGATGAATTCAAAACCATTTTCTCGAAACTCACGACTATACCATAAATTAAAGTAATTCAAACATAATTAAATTTTGTTTTGTAATTTTGCACTAATAATAAATTTCTACTTGAAATTACCGTTTAAATATTGTAATCGGATAAGGTGGAAAATTTTTTATTTTCTAATAGAAATCTTAGTACGATATAGCGGTATATTGTTATTTTTCACTTCTTTTAATTATTTTTTAATTAGAGGCAAAATCTTGTAAGAAATATCCTTTTTTTTTCAACAAATTCAGTAAATATATGTATATTAAAATAATATTTATATATACATATTTATAAAATATTTTGTAAAAATTACCTCTTATATCCCTTTACAGAAATTCATTGAACTAACACGTAACATTAGAACAAAGTCTTATATAATGCAGAAAAAGGTGAAAATTTTAAAAAATTTTGCAAAAATTTTAATTACGCAAAGGATTTTCTTATTTATATAAAAAGTTTATTATATAAAAATATTCATTAAATTTATTAATTCAAACAACTCTAGGAACTATTGCACTAATTATTTGGAAAATTTGTGTAACTTATTCAAGTATTCTAAAGAGACTCGTAAAGATTTAACAGAAAATAATTGCAAAGAAACAATTTTACTTTTAGTATTTTTTATATTCAAGAAATTGAATTTTTTCAATAGTTTTACCAAACTCATTATTAATTTATGAGAGCGCGACACTGCTCCATTTTTCTTATCAAACAAAAATCACAGAAACTGTTACTCATCAGGCTTTCATTGAATTTTAGGCAACACCATGCTAGATAGACTAAGAATTTGTAAATATATGTAAATAAATTTGTTAGACCAATTAAATTTTTTAATTCATTTTGTAGAAATTGATATTTCGAATACCTCCAATACAATTTCTAACAAAAAGAAAATCATCTAAAATTAACAAATTTTGTCTCTTTTAATTACGCCATAAAGAATCTTTGTTATAGAAGTAATTTTCTCATTTCTTGGAAAAAAACATTAAAAAATAATCGAATTTTCAAGAAAATTAACAAAAAAAGGAAAAAAGGTGTTTGTTATTTGTTAAAAGTTGTACTGAATTAAAAAATTTTATTTGCAAGACCTTAAACTTATCTACATATTTTTATAATTGTCAAAAATTTTATTACTTCCTGAGGTCTTCAATTAAATACGAGTTAATTTCCTCATCAACAGTGGCAGAACAGGGCTGGTCGACCAATATTAGCGATTTCTGCCGTATCAGCTTCTAGCATTCCCTATAATTTTGATATAGCAATGTACACTATGCAATACAAGGATTCAAAAGTAATTTAATAAATTATTAATAGATTCATTGAAAACGATTTCAGAATATTGTTTTCTATTCAAATTTCATTCAAATTAATTAAAAAATTTGGTTTGCTTTTGACATATGATTCACTTAATGATCTATATTAGAAAGTCATAAGTATCATCTTTCAATTTCAAAATATTTCAAAAACCAAAATTAAATCAATTGTCAATATTTTTGGTTATTCATCATAAATACGAATATTGCCAATTTAATAAACTATTCAAGATCAATAACAAATGCCGACATTTCTTTTCCTAATTTAATTTTGAATCTCAAAGAAAAATCTCATACAATATGACGAACAATAATACAAACAATAGAAATAAATAATGTACACCATTCCAAATCAAATAAAATACACCAATTGTACCACAATATGCGATTATTTTGGGGGTATGAGTATGAGAGGTAAGTGAGAACTTTTAATAAATTTTGATAAAGGCAACAAGAATAGAAAAACTGAGAATCATTCAGTTTTGATTTCTTTTAACATCTTTTACAAAAATAATAAGAATATAAAATTGAAATCTCATAGTCACCTGTCATATGCCTTTCCTTATACACACGCCTACGTATATAATATTCTGACTGATACCTTTTGGATTTTATAATATTTTTTGCTTCTTGTACGCAAAAATTTCGTAAGTTAAGAATTTTTTTTGATTATTGGTGCACTGCACAAGTTGTCACAGATTTGATGAAGTATACAAGATTTGATGTTACAGGTCGAAATTTTAATATCTATTTGATTACAGATTTAAAACCGTGGATCTTTAGAGTTTCTGATAGTTACCTATTAATGTCCTATAAATCACATTTTTGAAGGTTGTGGTAGATTAGTAAGAGAGGAGAGTGGCATTTCTAATAATGTCAGCTGCCAGCAATAGGCCAATAAAAGATTAACCATCAGACTACGCATCAAATTAGGGTAATCGCTGCGGACGCACATCTCATTAGACACTTGTACTGGACATTCAAATATCCTACCACCTCTAATGTTTAGGCATCCACGACAGACATCTGATGGGACAATACCAAATCTTCTTGTAATCTTCTTTAATAATTAGTACTCTTCCAAAATAACAACCGATCACTGAAATTGTGCCGCGTAATGCCAGAAAACCTTATGTTTTTGCTCCGTTTTCTTTCAATCAAACAGGCTTTATTTTTTGGTAGAAATAATCACTCTATTTCTTCATAGGAACTCAACAAAATATTAACCTATAGATATGTACAATTGCAAAATTTCACAAAACTCAATGCTTAGTGCTTAATTTACTTATCATATTTAAAAGAATGACACCGTAAATGAAACATATCAGTAACATATCCACATTAACCATTCCTTAAACTTTTTCGATGACATAGGCTGATGCAAACACTGTTATACAACAACTTTATCATCGTTAAAACCAACCACATCATCAACACTCATCTCATCAAAAATCAAACTATATTCTATGTATGTATGTACCTATATGTATGTATATTATTTTTTTAATGTTTGTTTATTACAAAACTGTAACAACTCGAAATAGGCTAATTTTCGCAAAAACATTTTAAAAATTTTTGATTTATTTCTTAATTTTGGATTAAGAAAGAATAATTTGTCTATAGTGAAGCGATTGTAGTGAGAAATTTAATCAAATAAATCTATGGAATTTTAATTTGCGGCTATTTTTTTGTTCTTTTTCAATAGAGAATAAAATCTTTCAATATTAAACCAAAAACAAAGTCTTCATAAATTGTCTTATTCAACTAGAAAATAGTGATTTTTTGAGTTAAAACACTTTCGAACCAAACGAACGAAATGTAATAATGCCTATTCAACCCATATTGTTGTGGTATGCTCTTCAATTTATTAAACATATACGCACTTGAATAGAATAATGTAATAAGAAATGTGACGCATCTCTATGGAAGGAGAAATGAGGTGAAAAATAAATTTTTATGTGGAAACGTGATAACATGCTCTTACGCAAAAAAAATATAGGAAATGATTTCTGTTGATTTGTTGTTTTTTTATTGCCCTGTTCTTACAATATTTATGTTTTCCTTAATATTCTTTTACTTTTTTTTTATCCATCTCTCATTTTGATTTTCTCCATAGAGTACTCTACTTTTTGAAATTGGGAAAAATTAATAAAATTCGCAGATGGAATGCGAAATGTTCCTCATCAAAAGCTATTCACCCTTTAACAAACATACGCAATGTATAAACGCATAAACATACGCATTTAATAATCGTGTTCAAATATTTGTGTGTGAGGCTGTGTAAAATATTTATTATCCATGAATTTTCGAATATTCATTTGAATTGATTGTCATTTTGTCAAAAAACTAAAAAGACGTAATAGGTTAATGTTAATGATTGAAATGTATACGAAAATGTTATTAAAATATTTCGAAAAAAAAATTATTATAGAATTTTTTTTTATGTCAAGATATCAAGGCAATTTCTGACATAAAAGGTTGAATTGATTTCTAAATAATATTGAGAATTAAAAATAATAATTAAAATTGAATTCAATTGAAAAATTTTGAAAAAAATCTTTTTTTTTTTGGAATTTTATAAACCTATTAAATTTAATTAAGGAAAGCACAGTGGAATTTAGAAATTAAATTGATTTTAATGAGAATTAAAAATTTTAACAATTAAAATTAATTTTTTTTTTTGCAAATTCATTGAAACTACATGAATATTTTCGTAATGAAAATTAATTCTTAAGATTCAAATTTTAAGTATTCCAAGCAATTACTCGCTATTTATAATGAATAATAAATGAGTTGACTCTTCAGATGTCAGCAACAAATTGATATTCAAACTATATGCGTAGCTTTGTGAAAGAAATCCACATTTAAAAGGCACAAAATAAATTTTAATCAACGATCTTGAAATAAAGCCAATTGAAAAATTAATCAAAATATTATTGAATTATTATTGAGCTCAATTACAAATATTTAATATGATTACTATAAGTACGTAGCATTGGAAGTGAAGAAATTAAAACAGCCGATCAAAACTGGAAAAATTTGGGAGCTAATTTAAAGCATTAAGAACAACATATTATGAGGAAATTCTTAACTCCCATTATAGTGACTCTCGTGCTTAGTTTGACTAACGGTTATAAAGTGCTGTTTTTAAGTTAAAAAAAAATTTGAACCCTCATATTACGTGTAGCCTTCGGAAACGGTGGTACACTTCAATTTGATTTATTCAAATGCCGGTGGTAGGACAGAAGCATTCTCTTCCAATGAATAATTTTCTCTCTTCCAAAAAATATTCCAATTTTTAAGTTTGTTACGGTCTACGACAAACATATTTACTCATTTAATGTTACAAAATTTTAATAAACGTCACTCATTTTCTAAAATATCACTCATTTTTGAGTAAATTTAAGTATTGAGTGATTTTTTTTAAACTTCGAATTTTGGTTATTTCTTCATGAGTAAAAAGTTTTCAATAGTAAATTTAAGTGAAATTATTTCAGTGTTTTTTTTGAGTTATTTTTTAAATGGGGTTTTGTTATATGTGCGAAAATTTTGACTAGCGATATTTGAGTGAAATTTTTTGAGTAACATATGAAAGATTGTAATACTGTCAACAATTGAGTATTTTTAGTTTTGAGTAAAAATTTTCTGATTCTAATTATATACAATTTTTTAAATTTTTTTCTTAATAATAGACTTTTAATATACCTAGAGAAAATTTGAGTTTTTTCTTTCAAAAGTGTCCATCACTCTTCTTAATAACGAAATCTCTTGTAATTTAAATGCAATTTTATGAAAAAGAACAAAAAATATAAATAAAGTATTAAGTGACATGAGATTGTCAAGTAGATTATTTTTATAAAAATATAATCACAAGTTAGAATCCTTTTTCAAGAAAAATTTTCGTATAGAAAGATTTGAAATTTCTAAGAAGAACTTCGATGTAAATTTAAAAAAATTTTTTTTTAAATATCTTGTAAATTATTTTATAATCTCTATTTAAAAAGTTCTTAAAACTTTTTGTATCAAAGTAAAAGTTCATTTTATGTTTTTTTTTACTTATGTTTTCCTCCCACGAGACCTGAAAAAAAGAAGAGTGGAGCGGTACGTTGATGGAAGTTTAGATAAAAATCTTTTTATGTAAATTAATTTTACAGCTATGCTTATGTACAATTCGCAAGGCAAAAACAAAAAACAAACATGGAGGAAAAAATATAAAACTTCAACTTGTTTGTAATGCAATACAAATTCTCATATATCAAAAAAAAGGGGAAGGGGGTTGGAAAAACACATAAAATATTCGCCTTTCTTAAAAAAATTTATAAAAAAAAAGAAACCCCTGTAATAAAGTCTTTGTTTGTTCCACTTTTTAACTTTAAAAGAACAAACGTACAAGTATACAAATTGAACATACACACGTACACATATTAAGGTACACACATTTACAATTGCAAGTATACTGTTCAAAACAAGAAGAAGAAGAAGATGAAAAACCTTCTGAAATAAATCATTTGCAATTCTACTATAGCTGCTGTTATGAAAGTTATGAACTTGTCGTTTATGCTCAAAATTCTTTCTCTCTTTTATACTTTTTCAGGAATGTTTTTTTTTAGGAGAAATTCCCTAACTTATTCTTCTTAGCGGTCTAGTCTAATAAATCAAGTCATATGCAAGTGAACAAACACTTTTCTTAATAAATCGTGGATCAATCACACGAATTTCGAGGATTTTATTTTTTTTTTTTTGAAAATTTATTCTTGTATACATGTAGTATATACGTATAGCATTGGTTATTGTTAGATGGTAAGTAAAGAGTATTTTTATTCAAGAGTCTTTATGGTACGGTTTACAATAATTGTACAAACATTATTTTTCTCTCTTTATGGTAGATTGTTTAAGTTAATTTCCTGTATTTTAAAGGAAAATTTGGGCATCAAAAAATGAAAATAATCCCGGTAAACAATCTGTGGTACATTATGGCCACATACAAAATTTGTTTGGTTTCGAGATTATTCAGAAAATAAAGTTTTCAAAGAGAATTATTCGAGATTTGTTTTAGATAGCCTATAGCAACTTTGACAAAGTCATGAATGAAAAATCAATTGGAATATGAACTGAAAGTCAATGTTGAACAGTCATAGTTGAAAATTAAATTTTTCTTTTGGAATTCAATACATATTACGGCTAAAAATTGCGTTTTGATGAAGAATTTGACCCAAATTAAAAGTGAACGATTTGAACGAGAAAAATCGTATATCAAAAAAATGTTCCACTCATATTCGCTGTTAAAGGGTGTGCAATTGCAAATTTTGTAAGTTTGGTAGCCTTTTGTTTGTCGGGGAAAGCGAAATTCTTTCATACAATTTTTGGCTGTTTCAAAAGAAGTTCTTTTCAATATTAATCTTGCAGTATCAGTAAAAATGTTTGAGTTTTTAAAGAAATTTAAAAAAAACTTCTTATTTTGTTTTTTACAATTCTTTTTAGATTTTCATCATATCTGTACAATTTTATAGGGTTAAAATACAGTAAAGGGTGTTCCATTAGCGCTAAAAAGGAAACAAATGAATTCAATTCACAAAGTTTTCAAAATTTGTTCGTGTTTGAAGAGCGTAGTAGGATTTTATTCTGTAGATAATTAAAATTTTTGAAAAATATATGTCAAGTGTTTTGGATCATATAATTGATAAGGTTCCATAGCATCCGATTTTTTATAAATTTCCTGTAGATTTAAAAATTGTAGGCGGAAATTATTAGTTGTTAGTCCTATAAAGCCCTAATAAGACTCTTTAGACTTAGAAGAAATTTTATAATTTAAGAGAAATCTTATCAACAACTAAATTCTCGGAGAGTAATCACTTCGACTCACGGAGAGTAACAAAAAATTTTATTTTACTCTCCGAGAATCGAAAATTCCCGTGTTACTCTACGGGAATCGAAATAATTAATATTCATTAATTTTTTTACTCTTTGCAATTTACCCTATGGGAAAACTCTTTGATGAAAATTTCTTTTTGATTATTTTTTTTTTTTTGTATCCTTTCATCCTTTCTAGGAGAAAAGTCAAAAATAAAGAAAAATTAAAAGTAATCTTTCATTTTATCACCCCAACTTCCAATTTTCAAGTGATTGGTGGGTTGAGATTTTTTACTCAAAATTTTTTTCCTTGTCTTTTTTCCTTTCTTATTGTAGAGCTGCTACATATGTCATGTATGATGATGAAAAATTTGATTTCTTTGCTTTAGATTTGTTTAAGATCTAAAATAAAATTGACTTGAATCTTAAATTTTCAAGAAAAAATTAAAATTCAAGTTAAAATTTTGTAATTGGTTTGTTTTTATGTTTTTTGTTTTTTTTGCTACTTTGAATGTAGATTTAACCGAAGAGTGTAGTTTTAAGGATAGATTATTTTTCTTTAGGTACTTTGTTAAAAAAGAAATCAAAATCTTGAAGTATTAAATTTCAGGCAGATGTTGGGTTCAAAGAAATTGGAATATTTTTTAAGAATTGAAATTGTTAAATAGGTTGAATGAAATATTTCTGAAACTAAAGACTTAAAGTTTGTAAGCAACTTATTAATTAAACTATTAGTTATGGTTTAAAGCAAATCAAATTCCGAATTTTTTTAAAATCGACGGTAATCGGGACGCCAAACTTTATTAACTATACTACAACTTATCGTTCGTATAACAATATAATTTTATTATTTTAGTCCAAATTGCAATAGCCGCGTTTTTTTCGGAGTACTGGAATTGAATGAATTCGACAATTGCTTGATTAGTTCTAAAAATTTTCTAAATAATATGATGGTTGAAAATTGATACTCATCAGCTGCCTGATGAGTATGGTACTGTATGGTGCCGCTATGGTACTTTATCGTAAATACATGAAGATTTTATATGTTTCACGAACTAAATGGAAGTAAAAGCGACCATGAAATTGGTCCATGAAATATTTTATAACATTCTTTGTAACCGATAATTTTCTCTCATATAGATTTTCAGTATAATTTTTTGCAAAGTTCACATTACATACAACAATGTTGGAAACGAAGATAATTTATTTTAGAGTATATATATTTTTTTTCATTCCGGTAAAATTCTGAAAATCTGAAATTAAATGTGTTCCTGACATTTTTGTAATAATTTATAAATTTTAAATATATGATAAAAGCTGCTGGTCTATCGGTTCAATAATTAATTATAAAAAAAAAAGAATGTACAAAGAATTGACTGCAAAAATTTTGTTTTGATTTTTTTTTTTGTTATTCTTGTTGGTTCCTTGCATTTATGAATTATTGAACAATCACTTATGTATTTTTAATATAAAATTAATTTAGTTTGGTTTGAGTATTAGTAATAAGAGTAAAGTAATTTGCATGTGCAACATTTATGAATATGAAAAATATTGTGAGAAAATAATAAATTAATGGACGGGGAATTTGGTAACACCATGTAATGTGGCAATTTTCAATGTAGTCAGGATTCCTGTATCTCTTGTTTTAATATATCATTATTGATTGAAACATGATATACGTTAGCGTATTACAGATCGAAGATCGAAGATCGAACATAGAATGCGATCATGTTTGAGCATACAATTTGAACTTTCAAGCATTAATCAAACATAATATTGAGCATTAATCAAACATAATAATTTTTTAAGTTAATTTTCAAAGAATCGAACATATTATTGATTTTATATTAACGCGTATTATAATGGCTCAGGGAGACATGCAATTTTTATTTTTGTAATTACTGCTTAATTATAAAATCGTTGCATTCACATCTAAGCAATTAAACTATTGCGCCAATTAAAATCTAATTGAATTTACTAAAAATTTTAAAAAATTACAAAATGTTTGATTCCTTAATATGCAAACATGTGGTCATACAGTTGCTTGCGTGCGCATTTCAATATAAATGTATGTAGAATACAATTAAACAATCAAACAGTCGCAAAGTTAAGTTGCGTTTCCTTAAGTCTTCTTATGCCCGTACGGACTTTATTATTGAGGTGGCAATTTATTTATTTTGACATTGAATGTTTTTTATTTAAATAATTTTGCATTCTCTTAGTTTTTAAAAATTTTTATTTGGGATTCATTTTTCAGTTTATTTTATTAATTACAGACCGAATAATTAATACGATAATTTTTTTATTAAGAATGTTCTCTTTGATGAAAAACTTTTTAAAACAAAATTTATTAGAATCTAATTAAATTTCAATGCTACTTTTAAAATGTTTATTTTTTTTTCCTTGAAAAGAAAATAATTATCCCTAAATTTAAATAATTAATTAAATGCTTTTTATATGGGATTAAAGAATTTCACATTTTATTAATTTTATAAAAAAAAATATCAGATTTATTATTTTGAACTTAATTTATAATTAAATGCTTTAGAATCTTCAAAATATTAAAAATAATTTGTAAAAAGAAATATTATTTTTTAAGGAAATGGAATTTTAATTAAATAATGAATGAGAATTTGAAATAAAAGTTGGATTTAAAAAAATACAGAGCTATACGAGTACAATAAGTAATTGACTGAACTTGTTGCGGGTGTAATTAGTAGGTTACGAACATGTCAAATATTAATAAATATTTGAATGATTCCACGGTCGTTTATAATAGAGCTTTTAAAACATATAGTCATATAGTTAATTCCGCCATTTGTTATACCGCATTCATTGTTGCAACAATTATTGCTGCATTTGAAAGCAATTGCACGTGAGCTCACTCACATTTATGAGGTTTTTTATATAAAACTTATGAATTTTAAAATTTTTACTTATTTTATACTTAAATTGAATCTTAATTATTATATCTGTATGATACATTTTTTATTCAATTCGATTCGGGATCTTATTATGCTGCAAACCAATATACATACATATATTTCAATACAAATATAAACATATTAACACAGAAATCTTCCTTATAATACGACAGACTTTGTAATTTAATTCGACTGATAGGTCAGGTACAAATATTATATTTGAACAATAATGAAAAAGATCGTTAGAACAAGAGAAAAATTGTAATTACAAAATTTTACAGAAAAACTTTTTTCCTATTTAAACATAGAAATAAATTACTTAGGAAACATTTTTCTATTATTTCAGTTTATTTTTAATAAAAACTTTTAAGTCTGTAATTTGGGTCATGAATTTTTGACTTTTTTTTCTCTTTTTTTTGGTACTTTCTTGGATCTTTAACAGCAACATTTTTATTAAGACGCTATTTCCTTGTATATATACCTACATACTGTTAAATATAAACGCGACAATGTTAAACAAGAGTCAAATAAATTTAAAGTAGAGAAATTAAAAGAAAACCAAAAAATTCCTTTTTTTTATTTACTGTATTTGTGGTTGTGCAGAATTATTGTAGTAGTAGAATTAGCCATGAAACAATAATGCGGTGGTCCTTGCTCACCACAACAATATTAATACAAACGAAGAGAGGGTAAAATTTTGGAAATTTAATAACAAAATTTAATAACAAAAGAAGAAAAAAATAATAAGAGAAAGAGAGAGAGAAAAAAAAACAGTTGTCAATAGCATTTAAATGATTTATTGTCTAGAATTTATGTAAGAGAGTAATGGATCCCATGTAGGGGAATTGTGTACGTAATTTTTTGTTTATATGTGCCACTATATAATAGTTTGTAGAAAATTATACAAAAAAAAGAGGGAATAAATAATCAATTTATTTCTTTTTTGGTCATATTATTTGACTGGTGCTGTTTAAGTCGGTTAAACAAAATTTGATTTGAAATTATTATGAATAAATATGTCTGTTTGTGTGTATATTGTGCATACGCGAAAATTATTAAGTATATGAATTGACTATAAATCGTATATTCATAATTTCGATAAAATAAATTGCTTTTCAAAGTCTATTCACAAATTATAGAGCAAACACTGCATATGTTTGAAAGTTTGCTCTTATTTGTTTTTTATTATTCAAATTTTACTTAAATTTAATAAATAAATAGGGAAGGCTAATAAAGAAAAGTGCAGAAAAGTATAATGAGTTATTGATGACTTAATTAATAATTTTAGAAGTTAGATATAAGAAAGATGAGAAACAAGCAGGTTATTTTTCATAAAGGAGTGCAGATTCTTTTTAAAAGTTATTTTATTTTCACAAAACATGGTATTTTCCGCCAACCTGTATTGAAATAGCTACGCATCCTATGAGCAATTAATTCGGATATAATTTACAGTCTATTTAAATTTAATTGATTTGATAAAGACACTGAAATTACTTAATTGCGAATCTCAATTTTTAATAATTCTTTCATGGTCTACAAAATTCTGGTCGATTTCACTAATTATATGAAATCAAGTTCTTTGAATTTTCCGAGTTTTATGATATTTCATCCCACAAGCCTTAAATTTTTTTATAAAATATTTTTAGATCTACAAATGGGAATCATTATTTTCTTCCGATCAAAATGTTAACAAGGTAACCTTAAAATATTCAATCCCATATAGCCATATGGGTAATTTTAACAATAAAATCATTTCAAAATTGAAAGAAAAAAATTGTAATGTTAAAAAAGATCAATTTGTTATTGAAGTGAAATGAAGGTTATGTGAAAAATAATACAAAAAAAATTATAAGAAAAACATTAAGTCAAGCCTAAGTCCACCAGTACACAAAAGTAAATTTCAAAACATTGTCAATACCTCGAAGTTATTTATTTGAAAAGTTTTTGTTTTTTGCTTTAACATTCAAATTTGTAGAAGATTTAGGAAATAAAATTGCCGATTCTGTTAAGAACATCTACAATACATACACATACATACATATGTGTACATATAAATGTTTATGGCTTATATTTAATTTATGGCCCAAAAAAAAAAAAAATAAGAAAAATAGAAATTATTGTGTCGCAAAACTTTCTTTTTTATGTCCCAATGTTTCAATTCTCTAGAAATTTTCAAAAAAAAAAAAAAAAATTATTCAAGTATAACTTTGATTTAAAGAGAATATCGAAATATTTTTTCTGGTCCTTATTGAAATTTTTACTTTTATGTTTATAAAAAATTTCAAAATTTTTCTTTTTTATTTAAAATTCTCTTTATTCTTGAAAAATATTTCATTTATTTCGAATTCATGTGCAGAATTTAAAGTGAATATTAAAGAATTTTTTTTATTTTATTTTAAAGTTGCAAAATACATACATAATTATATAGAAAAGAATAATGAAAAAAATATCATAAGTTTTCAATAAATTTATGTAGTTTTAATGTTGTTAAGGAAAAACGAGCGCTTTGGAATGGTAGAAAATGAGCAAAAAAGTTTTTATTGTTTTATAGATAATAAAACAGAAAATAAATAAAATTTTATGCTTGCCGATTATTTTTTAGAAATTTTTATATTTGAAAATGTACGAAAATGTTTGTATTAAGCTGACCTTATGTCTAATTTGAGGAAAAATCTAATTTTTTACAATTAATAAAAATATTGCATATTTTTAGGGGTACCTAAGAAAAATAAATAAAATAAATCCATTATTTTAGTTTTAATATTCCATTCTTTCTTGAGTTGTGAGTTTAAAAGAACTTCACTGATATTGGAATTGTAGAAATACTCTACTAATACGCGATTATTCTCTTTATATACCTGATATAATAACTACGAGTATTATAATGATGTACTTTTTGACTTCGAAAATACAATAATTACAGCGTTAATATACAATATAGCAATTCAGATATATATGCTGAATTGTGTTCCAATAGAGTGTTATTGCATGTGGCCGAAACACTGAATGTCGCAGTGTTTATGGTACTGACCTTGTAACCGAAACACCTCCAGTTCAAACCCTGGTCAGGTCACTATAATAATTATACATAATATTATAGTTTAATATATACAATAATTCTATAAATAAAATGTAATTATAAAAATAATGGCCGATATATGCATAATATTCGGTATTGCACACCAAAAACGTGGAAGGTCTTAATACTCCCTACTGAAGTAAGGGGATAAAAAAAAAACAGAATTACTTGCTTTGTTGAAACCAAGGAGACCTGCTTTAATTACGTCAGTTTTTTGCACCAGATTATAATAATTTTGTTGTTTTGATCAAAAAACAAACCAATTGGGATGACTTTCGTTCACATGTCACCGTCTTAGAATCTTGAAATTTCTTAAAAATTCAAATGGAAAGGAATTTTTCTTCAGTAAAATTTTCATTAAGAATTCTAACATAAAAATCACATCATCCTACAAAAGTAAAAAATTTACAAAGAATTTCAAACCAATGGACGAGATATCAGAATATTGGCGAGCAAGTCTTAATAATTAATTTTAGCTAGAAATAAACTACCGTTATTAGAATAACGGAAAATATTGATACTATTTTTATAAATATTTATGTATATTGTGTGTTGAATTTTCTTCAAAGGAAGCATAAAATTAATATGAAAATAAAAAAGAAAAACAATAAAATTTTGTTTTCCTTCTTTTGTTTTATTAAGAAAATCTTGATTGAATAATACAAGACTAGACTAAATTATATTTGTACATCTGTATTTGTATACATTGATAATGAGATTCAATGAAGCCTGGAGACATTAAGGAGATGACTATAAGGTTTTTTCTTTTTTTTTGTTTTTTTCGTTTTGGAATGACGACAAAGTTCAAAGTTTATAGAATTCTTTTTGTATTCTTAATTTTTGGTCTTGTATTTTTTCCTTTACTTACTACATTATTTCCTGCCTTTATTACAAATGTCCTTTTTTCTTTGTTTTGTTACTATTTAAGGACAAATTTATTGTATATAAAATTTTTTGTTGTTTTTGTTAATTTTTTTACTAAAAATGTTGATTGCTCATAAACTGATTGTTATCTGTTTATTTGTATATGGGCATTGTTATTCTATTTTTTTTTTCGGAAAAATCACGATAACAACAAAGGAATGTGTGTAAGAATAGAATATAGACAAATTTTTGTATATTTATGTATGTATGTATAGAATTGAAATATGGTTTCTTTAATTTTTATTGTTATTATATAAGTATTTTATGTATGTACATATATATAAGTTTTATAATGGGAAATAATTAAAATTATCATTTACGATATATGTGTAGCTTATAATTGGCAAATGAATGAAAGGCGATGCTTTAATTTTCTTATTGAATGATTACATTAAATTAAAATCACATATTATGGTTTGGGTAAAAAATAATGAGGGGGAAAGATTTTTGAGAGACAGAATCGATAGAAATTATTATAGTATGCAAATGCCTTCTTGGTGATTTTTATATTTATAGCTTATGGACTTGTGATGGATACACAATATGGGTAATAAAGTAATTATTTTACAATAATTATAGTACACTAAGTTTTCTATTGATAATTTGGATATAAATAATAGTAAAAGCGTCCAGAATTTTATGCATTAAATTAATTTGTACGCTTTGTAAGAATTTGTATTGATCGAGGTTCTGTGTTGAGATTTTTTGGAGAATTTCCCCATATGTTTCAGTTTCAATTAAATTTCACTAAATTCTTGGCTCTGTTCGAGAAACAGGAAGCTGTATTAATAATATAGGAGAATAGGATATGAAAAAATCAATTCCAAGAAGAAAATACAAATTATTTTTACATTTTACAGAACTGAGTTTAATATTCCACACCACATTCTGATTTTATATATATTTTCTGAAGAATTTCAGCAACTGCAAAATTTTTTCATTTTGGAATATGAAAATTTAAATTATAAAATAAAAAATTTGAAATATCACCTAATAATTCAAAGTTACTGGAGTTGAACTTAAAATTTAGTATAAAAACTTTTCAATGTAGTTTCTTGCATTAAGCGCATTCATAAGAATATAAAAAGAATTTACCTTACAAAGCTAAAGAATGACAAGGATTTCTTCTATGTATCACGATTATCAAAACTTTAACACAAATACAAAAATTAAATGGAAGAATCTATTTTTTCTGTTAATACGATCCCGCCATAATACACTGATATTTTGTTCTATTACCCTACATTTACTCCTCTTAAATGGTTTTGAATATAACAGCTTTCTGTATAGTTCTCTTTAAATGAACAAGAATATTATAAATATATTTCTCTTTAATACCACCACGAAATGTTTACAAATTAGTTTGGTAGAGATGCAGAAGAGATGCAGAGTAATTCAGTATTTCTCACGTGAAACTAAAACTTATTTTAATGTATCTTACGACGAGGGGATTAAATTGTGACGAGGAAAGCTATTATAAAACAATTTTATAAAAATTAAAAAAAAAAATAATTTCTTTTGTTTGATGAACACTTTTTTTTTAATAGTGTCTAACAACAGAATATTTTATTTTGTGTATAGAAAATGTGTTTGAAATGTGCTTAGAATGTAAATGGGAAAATTTTTCTATCAAATCAGTCGTGAGGTAAGCAAAAAAAGAACCTTTTATGTATTTAAAAAACAATTTCTCTACAGCTACATAAAAGTTTCTATATTTCTATTCAATAGAATTTTATAATTGAATTTAATGTTTTTATTTTTTTTCTTTTTGAATTTTCAGTGGTTTGAATAGAATAAAAGAGGATTATTGAGAAAAGTTATGTTTAATAAAGAAAATCTGATGCGAAAATTGGATAAGAAATTAGAGAAATGTAAATTAGTACAAGTGATAATTTTATTGCTTAATGAATGAAGAAAAATTAAGAGAGTGAGAAATATTTAAAAAAAAAAAAATTATTTGAAAATTTGAGAAAATTAATTGTTTTATAAGACCTGATTTAGCAATTCATTTTAAAATTTTGTTTAGAGTACCATATCCTATACTTGTCATCTTCTGTTAAAATGATTCTATTGGAAGACGACAGATTCAAATGTGTTTTGATATTAGGTAATGGAGACCGGTTTAATAGAAACATTCAGTATTTTGGCTACGCATTAATATAACGAAGCCTTTCTAATTTATCTTATGTTTAACATTCAAAGGCTACATAGTTCATGAACATCTTATGGTTAATTGTTGAAAACCCGAAAAATATTTGAATTTAATTTGTAATAATTACTTCTGACCCTGAAGCTTAATTGTGCAGTATATTCGAATAGCATTTTATTCTAGATCTTGGTTTCTAAAATTGTAATGTATAATAAGTTATTTTTTCCAATGAGATGAATTTTCAGTTTAATGCATAATGTGGAGTAAACAAAAATATTGAAATTTTACGAAAATTTTATTTTTAATATTTTCTTCTTATGAAACTGGAATAGTGTTCACACTAAAACTAGAATTTTATGAAGAGAATCAAATGAATTATGAAAAGAGAAAAAATTTTTAGAAATTTTGAATATGCCACTGCAAAAAAATATGCAAATGTTATCCTTGATCTGTGTACACAAGTAAACATTGAATTGAAGATTAGGGGATGATTCGTGCAAAAAAATTTTTATAATGTTTCCTTATATTTTAAGTTGTTCTAGGAATTATGAAAAAGAAATTTTCTAGAACAGCAATAACAAAAAATTTTGATGATATTGTGTTTTTGGGAAATTTTGAATATTAGAGATTTGGACATTAAGTCGAATAAAATTTGTTTTTATAAAATTTTTCATAATTAAGAATGGCTGCCTACAGTTACGCTGCTCGAACTCAATTAATTTTCATTTAAATATTTGCATATTTTCAATGCTACTAAACTCATGAGCTGGTAAAGAGCTGCAGAACTAGGGAAAGGCAGTTCCCAATATTTCTGGGTTTTTCATATTGTTTTGATTCTTTGTACCGCTACACAAATAATTTACATATTATTGAACGTTCAGTTTCATTTCTGAGAAATTTAAATAGCACCATTTTTTAGAACGCAAAAAAAAATTTTAAATTACTTCCAATAAAACAGTTTTTCTTATTATAATTCTTCAACATATTTTTATTCAATAAAATTTAAATGAAAATTCAATTTTTCCTCAAGGCGATGAATACGCACGCAGTTCTATTTCTTCTCATACCTTTTCTATACAATAATTTAATTTAAAAAACTGCAATGTGTAGGTGTAAACAAAAAATATGGGGATATACGTAAACTAAAGTAAGGTGTGTATATATGAAAGGAAAACGCGATTGTGGGGAGTATTGAGAAAAATTTCAAAATTCTTATATGTAAACTTCAACATATATAATATTGTAAAACTGTTTAACAAGGATAAATATCAGTTTTTTAAAAATTATTATTTAAGTTATTCTAAATGTACACCTTCATGCAAGATAAGGGGTTTCAGAAAATTGAAGCGTGACATGTAAGAATATGATTTTTTGTTCTAAATTACGGAAAAATTTGAAAAATGGTTTATATTTGCATTATATTCTATGTATAGGGTGGCCGCTTTTCTTGTAAACTGTGTTTCGTAAATACTTGAAGAGTACTGTATATTTTATATTTTAAATTTTATGATGGTGTTAAAGCTATGAACAATATTTTAAGACAATATTTCTTAATAAAATCAAATATTTACTTAAATGCCTAGGCCATTCTTTCGAAATGATCGTCTAAATTATAAAAGCTTTCATGGACAAATTTAAATTGAATAACAATACAATTTCGGCAGCTTCCAATTCATTACCCAATATTAATCAATAATTAAGAACATTAAAACTGTGTTAATTTCCCTGTGTAACAAATATTCCGAATATTACTTTGTAAAACAATGTGTTAACCCTTGACTGTAGAATCATTGATTGTTGTGAAAATTTCATTTTATGAAAATTTATTGAACCAAGAAATTAATAGTTTGGGAATCCCTTTAGAGATTGAAATACATATAAGTAGAATTTCATTGATGATATTTTTAAATTTTTTCTTAAAAGTTTTTTTTTATATATGTATAATAAAATAAATATTTTTCTTTAATAAAGAATATTACATTACTTGTTGGAATGTTTGTGTTACAAGTTAAACACGTTGCGAATATAGATTCAAACGAAGTAGAAAAAGTTTAGTTCTTTTGTTCTGCACTGAACACAATGAAAGAAGTTACGTTATAGGAGTTAAGGATAATAGAAGCATATTAAAAAATGTAGTGAAGAAGTGTGTCTAATTAATTTTTATTTCATGAATTACAATAAAATATGTGGGGGAATTTATGCAACAACCACCATGCATTTTATTTAAATTTTCTGAACTGAATTGTGGGTAAAATATATAGATTAAGTCGTATTTTAAAAACTCGCTTCGATTTGTAGTCAATATTTGAATTGAATTTGAACTAGATTTATGCATAATCAGCTTAATTTCTTTATATGATAATTATAAAATGGGAGAGAATTGAATTAAAAACTGCTACATAATTAAATGAATAGAATAATTATAGCGGTAATAGTGGTAGTAGCCAGGATTTTAATATTAATAGCATTTGTAGCAGCCATCGTTCAATTCCAACTCATCTAATTTCTCATTTATTGTTAAAAAGAACACGTGAGTGAGTAATCGCATTGGTACCAAACGCACTTATTACCTGAGAAAATTTTTTTTCGAATTATATGTTTGTATATTTTCTTTCTCTTTAAAATTTTGAGAGAAAATATGCAGTATTGGTGATAGACATTCAAGTTCAGTGGATTATTTTCAAAATTTGACAACAAGGCAACCACTGAGAACAAATGAGAGAAAATAAGAGAAAATGTGAGTCCTAATTTGATACTCGTTCACTCTCAATACGCAACAATTGTGTTTTAATAATTATTTAATGTTTATGAGCATAAAGAAAATTTAAGGTTTTGATTTTTTATTTTTTACTACCAAATCCACCACAGTTAGTCATTGCCCTCACATATCCCACTTTATTGTAGCCCTCACATATCCCACTTGAACTACTATGGGTCCAACGAATATCCGGAGACGTAAGCTTCCCAACATTGAGAAAGCCCCGCTCAAATCATCTGCACCTCCTGATTGTCAGAGCAGCACAGTAATCCAGAATGTATATGGCTGTCTCCTCCTCGCCCTGGCAGAAGGCATACATGATTATTAAATTAATTTGATATTTTGAATTGGAGAATTGGTATTAATCTGTATTACTAATTATTATAGATACTTGGTAATTCAAATTATTTATGGTATCAAATAGGAAATTTCGAAAAAAAAAGTTTTTTTCTTAATCTAAAAAAATTATTTTTGATCAATTTTTTACTCTGACAATTTTCACATTAAATGCATTTTAAAAATTATAAAAATTATTTTTAATTTTGAAATTTTCTTTATCATTAACTTATCATTTTCATTTTTATGAAAACTACCATCATCTTATTCTAAAATGAATAATAATTATGCATTTTCTTTTTGATTTTAAAATTTCCATTTATTGCAATAATTTTCTTTGTAAAATTTATTCTAAAAAGAAAACCTGATGACAGTAAATCTCAATATTTTTTTTTTATTTTGCACTTCATTTATTTTTTATGAGTTTAATTAAATTAGGTCCAATTGATTTTATAATTTCTGAAATTAGAATAATATTTGGAATAGAGAACAATTTTTAGATTATCTGGAAATTTTTGGTATTCTAGAAAATTATGTCAATTAAATTTTTAATGCTTTTGATTTAAAACAAAGAGTTTTTAATTAAAATGGGTAAATAAAAAATTTTATGTGTAGATTATCTAGCAAGGGTTACGAGTATAATATATAGGAGAAATATTTTTAATATGGACATTAGATTAGATTGTGCCTATATAAAAGCAACATAGTAGAAACAAGAGGAGAAATTGTTGAGTTGCATTAAGTAATTAGTTCTAAATAGAAAATTAAAAAATCAAAATATTTGCTTTTTGTTTAAATATTTTTCCAGTATTGTGCAAATTTTCAAATAATTTTGATGACAAATTCAATAATAAATTGCATAAATCTTTCCAGGAATCTTTCTAAATTTTTATAGCTTAAAATTTATAAATACCAATATAGATAATTTTTTTATTTTATTTTTTTATTTATTTACACCAAACAAGGTGCTAACATAATTTATATTAATTTACAAAAAAGAAACTTATTACATACAAAATACAAAAAAAATTGCTTATGATTAATACAGGAAACATGAAAAAAAAAAAAAATATTACTAATATTTAACCTAAAAACAATAAATACCTAACTGCTGATGCAGCAAAATTAGAAATTTTAAGTACAACAAACAAAAGTGAATCAAAAGAAAAAACACAAATTATAACAAAGTACAATATAGTGTAATATGATATTATAAAAAATTTACTAAAAAAAGTCAAAAATGTTTCTACTTATGACAATAAAAAAAACTATAATTAGGTCAATGAATTACTTAAAAATTGTGGTAGGTTATGGTTAGTATAAAGTGTCAAGAATTTTTTTTTTGAAAGTGTTCTTGAAATATGTAGGTGAAAAAAGATAGCTAAAACGATTGAATACAGTACAACACCTATTAATGGGCTCATTTTTACCATATTCAGTTCTATGTGTCTGTTCTTTTAGAAATTTAGTGTGTCTAGTAGGCCTGACGTCATTATTGATAATCATTTTGCTTTTAATGAATTCGACATTTATAACGCCAGTTATAACGTCAAACGTGAAACACGAAGAAAGCATAGAACGGCGAGATTCAAGGCTAATCATATTTAGGGACTGCAGCCTAACTTTGTAGGAAGGGATACTGTGAAAGTCATGTGGATCGTAAAGATTTCTTAAAGCAAAAAGGAGAAATTGTTTTTGGACGGATTCAATTCTATTACTATGTGTTACAAAAGCGGGATCCCAAATAATACTGCCGTATTCTAAAATAGAGCGAACCAGAGAACAATAAAGTGATTTTGTAACACAGATATTGTCAAATTCTCTGGCTCTACGCTTCATGAATCCCAGCATCTTGTTTGCTTTGGAAATCCCCGATAATTATCCAATTTCTTCCAGATTTTTATGTTTCATTTTTACAATATTTAGATACACGTCTTCTTATTAAGATTAATTCTGTTAAATTGCTATGTATACCATCTTGTAGCTACAAATTTTAATTATTTAGATTAAATTCCAACTGGATATAATTTGCTACTTAACTTGATATTTTATAAATAAACTCACGTTTAAGTAAATGGTGATCTTAATTCACATTTAATGAACTTTTTGTATTATTCTTCATAATTTTTCAAATTTTACAGGAAAAAAAATTTACGTTAAAAGTCATAAAAAGTAAAATAATAAAATTAACTATAGGAATATAAAATTAACAATCTAACAAACGGTTTTTTTCTCGGAATTCAATTCTAAAATCCATGTTTCGTTCACAATGATATTGTTGATAATAGTAACTTATATGCAAATTTTTGATACTAAGGGGAAATATTGTGCACAGTGCGATTATCGTCGTGTCGTATACAATAACTTCGCATAACTGGAATATTTTCAAGACCGATTTTTCCATTGACACAAACTGTTCTGGAGAATAGCAACATTTCTGCATTTTTGTAACTGAATAATTTTTAGTATCTCCTGAAAATTTTAGAAATTGCGATACATAGTATTATTAAGTAAGTTGAATTAAGTAAGTTGATGATATTAAGTAAGTTGAAGTCTTATTGAAGTTTCCTTTTCTTCTCGCAGATTTTTATAGGTACTTTCAACTCTGGACTCGGAATTTGTGGATTCGCCTTGACTTGAAACTGCCCAGTCAGGAGATTTATGCTGAATTTTTATGGTATTAATTTTGTTTAGTTGTAGGAATCCAATTCTTTTTATATAAACATAAAAGTACTTGACTCATTAAAATTGATCAGCAGTTCATCTCGTAGTTGATTGTGGTACTAATAATAAATTTTTATTTTTTTTTCTTTTTATTTCGAAAATATTTTGTGAGGTCACTACTGAACTCATTTTAAAACAATTTCCGGTTCAGACAAAAAGCAGTAAGGAAAAAGAGGAAGAAGAGAGAGAAAAATTTAAAGAGCAAAAAAAAAAATTCAAAAAAGGCAAAGTTGGAACATCATAAATAAAATGAAAAAATGTTAATTATAAAAAGTATAAAATAATAACCACAATAAAAAAAAGGATAATTAAGTTCGAGTTTTGGATAAAGAAAAACCGTAATTAGAAAATACAAACGTAGAAAAAAGAGACTAAACTCAATTTGATTTTCACTTCATTTTGGTAACAAAATTAACGCTTAAATAACAGAACAGAAAAAGAGAGAAGGAAAAAAGAAAATTTTTTCAACAGCCAAAAAAGCAAAAAAAATAAAAAATTGTGTTTTTTTTTGTGTATTCATTTTAATTTTATTTTAACTACTCATTGTGCAATAAAATTTAGGAGTTAAGTTGGTTTTATTTTGGTTTTTCATCGAATCCACCATCATCACGCATTATCCTGCGAAATCCTTTTAACAAATTAGATTTTAATGTAATTAAACCCGATTCTCATACCATTTATTTACCATTTCCAAATAAATTTGTTTGGGTTTTTGTTATCCTTGCAGCAATGCAAGGTTTATAATCACTTTAAAACCACCCACCTTTATTTATTTAAATCCACCTTTAGAATATGGTGGACGTGGTAAGTTTAAATTTTTTTTAAATTTTTCTGTACTCTTTTATTTTTTGTTTATTTTGATCGCAAACTTTCAGATTATGATAAAACATTTAACATTTAAATTCCTTGTAATAGCCAAATTAGTTTAGTTTTAATGGGGAGGATAGCAAATGAGTTTTTCCGTTTTTTTTTTTTTGTTTTCTCGTTTTACGGAATGGTCAAAAAATATTATGTAACTTTTAACAAATAAATATTAAAATAAATAAAAAAAAAGAAGAAAATTTGGGAAAACACAGTTTTTTAAGAAATAAGGAAAAACAAGGAAAAAAAAGGATAATCTAAAACGAACATCTCTAAAGGACAATTTAATTAAAATTGGTGTAAGAGGAAAAGATACAAAAATAAGAGGTTTACTTACTTTTTACAGGTCCGATAACATTTTGCATTACAAAACAAAAGTTTTTATTTTTTGTCTGTTGATTTTTACAGCCACACTCGAACATAGTCGCACTCGAAAGGAATGTGTTAAATACAGTAAATTCGAAATTAAATTTAAGCAGTAGAAAAACAAATTGAGTTCCAAAATTATTCTCAAAATATTTGACTGATTTGGATAATTCTCGAATACTCTTCATGTAAGTCATTATTTTTCCCCTTAGCTTCCTCACCCTCATTCATAAAGCTCTTAATAGTTTACTAATGTTATTTAAATACGAGTATATGAAAGATAATCAGTTAAATTCGATTTAGGAATGGAAAAAGGGCCATTTTATGAGAATTCGAGAAATTTAATTCGTACTGTTGAACAGATTCAACTGCACTGTTGTTAATTATATAATATATATATATGTAAATGTGTATGTAGACACGAATAAAATGAAAATGAGAACACAAAACGTAAAAAAAAAAGAAGTAAAAAAAAATAAATAAAAAAAAATTAAATTTTAATTTTAACTTTTCGCTCCCCATTTTTAGGTCTACAGGAAGTTAAATATTAAATTATAATTATGACAAAATGGAGAAAATGAGAAGGAAAAAATTTTAAACGAAAATGAAATTGGTTACATATCCTTTTTTTTTCTTTTAAATAAACCTTTATTTAACTGACAAAGAAATAAAATTTTGTATAGTTTTTTCGCTACAGGGTATTTTTTATTCATTAATACTGCGATAAATGGAAGCTATAGCAATAAATTGAGGAAATTTGTAGATGTATTTTTAGATTATCTCAAAATATTTTTTCATTTATTACCATAATTTCAGTATTTCTTCAAGAATTTATTTAAAATTTTTAATTTAAAATTTGTTCCACGTGGGATTTTATGCAATTCTTGCAACTTGTGTAAATAAAATAGAACAATCAGAAATTGCAAAAATAAGAAGATTTATGAGAAAGCACGAGAGAAGAAACAAGTCTTTGGAAATAAAAAAAAAACAAACTAAGTTCATTACCTCTCTCTCTCTCTAATTCTTTTCTTTTTCTCAATATTTTTTTTATCGACCGTATCAAATCAAATTAAATGATATATTATCGTAACATTTACTGTATGTTATCTTGACAGTATAATATTATTAAACATAATTTAGTTAGTTAATTAATTGTTAAACCCGTAATATTATTCCTGCTACGATACAACCATTACTTAAATTATTTACATTGAATATATAGCTTTATATTATTATTATAATTGCATAGTAAAGATTATTTATTTGGTTTATAATCGCATTTCCTTTAACACACTATTATTGTCATTATTATAAATCGGTTTTTATTATGAGAATTGAAGAAAAAGTTAACTTAATTGAACTTATTACAAATGATAAAGAATTTATCAATAAACCTTATACTTGCGACGGAGATATTATATAGGTAGGAGCGTGGAGAGGCTACAATTAGTCAGAAATTGCTGCGGTGGTTCGGGGGTTTTCCTACCCCACTCGCGCTTGTCGTTAAATCTACAATCTATCAATAAAATGCGGTTGGTTATGTGTCGACCATATCTGATTCTTTTTAAATGTATCAATTATTTCGCAGTGTTATAGTAAAAATAATTTAACAATATAGAGAGAGAGAGAGATATGGAAAACAAAAAGGAATATAAAGTGAAACAAATTTCCTTCTATTGTTTCGGATTTTTGTTTTACTTTTTTCCTTAGGACTTATTTCGGATCTTTAACCTTTTAAGCATTTCAACTTTTTCAAAAATCTTAATGATTTTCAATAGGTATATACGAGTATACATTTTAAAATTTTTTCCAAAATTAATTTTAAAAATTTTTTCATAAAATAACAGTTTGTTAAAACATAATTTTTTAAAGAAAACTTCTAATTGCTATCTCTAATGTATGTATTGTAGTTTAAATCAAAATCTGTTATACAAATCGAGATTTGAATTAAAAACTGGCTAATTATTACTTTTAAATGCACACATATACATCATACCTACATAAATTTATAAAATTTCATTAATATTTTTTGTATCTCATCTCAAAATATCCTTAATCCTCGCTGTATAATCAGTCAATTTGTATAGTGGAATGAACTCGAATTTTAACTTGAATTTTATTCCAAAACAATTTTCTACATTTGATTTAAAACTTAAATTTTATAAAAAATTTAAAATTTATTATTTATTGTATTGATTTTTTTCTCTATTTTATATAATAAATATAGTATAATAGAAAAATCTTATAAAAACAAGAAAAATGTTATAATAAAAAAAACAGTTGTAAAATCGTACAGCTTTTCTGTTATATATTTTGTTTGTATGTTCATATGTGCTTGTTTTAACGTTTTTGGTAGATAACTTCAATTATAAAAATGTTTTTGAATTTTATATGCCAAAAAACAAAAAAATATTATAAAAATAAAACTAAACTAGACATAAGAGCCTTTTCAAAAAGTTTTTTTTCATAAAAATTCTCTAGAAATTCTGGTATAGCATTCTTTTATACAAAATATATATAGAAGATAATAAAGTATGAAATCCTTTAAATCCTCTGTTTATGTATGTATGTATATAATGTATAATAATAAATGTAAATCTATGTGTTGATAGACGTATTATATACAAAAATATAAAAATACCATAAATTTTTTGAAATATATGCGAAAACTTTGTTAACTTTTATACAAATAAAAATTCATCAAGGATTTCCTATTACACCTTAATTTTTGTTTTTATTTTTTTTTTCTTTTATGTTTGATATTAAAAATTAAAAACTTTTTGTATAGGATATATACAAAAAAAAATAAATAATATTTTTATTTTTTAGAAAATTTCCGCAAAAAAAAATTTTTATTTAAGAATAAAATGTGCTTTTTAGTACCATTAGAACATGACTGTTCGTTAGTCGATTATTGGTGTTAACAATCGTAACAGCCAACACTCTAATATTTTTCGTTGAATTCAGTTTTGACTGCAATTAAAATGAAAACCTGTTAGGTCAGAGGATCTAATAATTTATAAAATCTGCTAGATTTTGTGGATAATTAGTGTCAACTGCCATGTTTAATGAATATTACATTGTCGGGGCGATATTGAGTTAAAACGACTTCTCTCCTTTACGAATGATTTTCTCCTAGATAGAGTGGCATTTTCAAACTCAAATATTCAATTGGTCTCGGAAATTTTTAGATCAAGTTATTGTCTAACAAATTTGACTTAAATAAAAAACTGAATTTTAAATACCTTAATAAAATCCTCCTAGAAATATGTAATAAAATAAATTAGAGAATTTTAATTAAGAAAGTGGATTTGCATTACAAATTTTCTCCACCACTCTCTAATGTCGGATTTATTAGAATTTCTTGTTCTCCAGTTTTATCTTACAGCTCGAAAAATCTTATATTTTGAGTATTTAATGTGCTTGCTCAGCTATACTCTAAAATTTTGATTCAATTCCAATTTTATTTATATTTTAATTTTGACTCTTTATTTTGGATAATAATTTTTTAAACTATATAATCCTTATAAATCCTTCCTAAAAACAAATTTTTTTTTTTTGTTTTCCTGTTGTTGTTGTTATAATAATCCTTGATAATATGTAGCTTTTCATGTTAATTTTTTTTTTTTCATGTTTTTTTTTGTGGTTAAAGGTTTGAGTTTACGTTCTTTTTTTTTTCGGTTTTTCTATATTTCTGGGCATTTTGGCTATGAATGTGTGATGAACTCCAGATGAAAAGTAGCTGCCAAATAAACATTTTATAGAAGAAATTTCATATAGAAGAATGAATGATTCGAATACCTGCCTACTTTTTGAAAAATAAAAGTTAAAAAAAAAAATAAAATAAAATATTGAGGTGAAAAGCGTAAACTTTTCAATCTAGTTAGGGAAGATTTTTATATTTTTTTTCTATTTTTGGATTTTGTGTTGGAAACTTTTCGGAATATATGCCGAAAACTTACTTGTTTGGGTTTATGTTGTTAGTCATTTTTGATTTTTTTTTTATATTTCATAAATCCTTAAAAATTATTTGAAAACATAGAAAGTTAAGATTTAAATTTTTATATATTTTTTGGGGATTTCCTTTTTTGCTTTATCCAAATATTTTATTGTGTTCTAGGAATGAAAAATTTTTCTTTGTTATATTTTTTTATTTGTTGTTTTTTCATTGTTCTTATAATGCTTCAGACACCGGTGGAACGTATAGTTTTATTGTATTAGGATTCTTTCGATTTTTGTTATTTTGGTTTTCTTATGTTTTGGTGCAAAATAAAAAAGGATTTTGTGGCCTTAAAGATTGTTGTAGTCAATTTTAAGTTTTTTGTTTTCTGGTTATCAATGTTAACATTCTGTTATACACGGGTATATGAGTATAACAAGAATTTTATATTACGGTTATACTTGTATGAATACGGTGTATATGTATATGTGTGTGTTTTAAGAAATGGCATAAGCCTTATTTGGTATTTATACTTTGTTTCTTTTTTCTCTTTAATATTCTCTAATGATTTATAATCTAAGCGCGATCCTTTTTCATTTGCTTTTTTATTTTTTTTTAGTTTATTTTTTTCTAATAATAATATTTTTTTTCTTATAAATCTTTAAATGATTTTGAAAATTGGGTATAGATTCAAGTATACATTGTATTAATAATATTATTAAAATATTTATATAGAATTTTACTAGAATCCCTAAAGAGTATTTTATTAAATTATATTATAGATAGGTTTTGGTTTAAAAAGGAAGAAAAACCGAATTAAAAAATTGAAACTTTTATTTATACAAAAAATAAATTGGAATTGGGGTTTATATGTAGTTTTGTTCTTAAGCGAATACTATTTATGAAGACGTGGTTGATTGCAGAGGCAAGAAATAGCAATTTCAAATTTATTTCAAGTGAATTAATTTCGAGTGATTATAAATTGAAAATCGAAAGTGAATTTATTTGAATTTCTTGAATGAAGCTTACAGACAATGAGATTCCTTAGTTTTTAAAAATTATGTCTTATTTTACTGCATTATGGAGTGATTTAATCAAAATAATCTCAAATACACCAAGACCATAAAAGTCAAAACTATATTTATAAGCGATACTATTTTTATAAGCGCTACTATTTGCTATTTCTGAATTTAATTGACTAATTATGTTGTGATCAAAATACATTTTTGGTGTCATTTGGAATTTGAAGAAAATCGAGAACTATTAAACCTGTAATAGGTCTCTAAATCAGCGTTTTGATGAACGATTTTGAGGTATGAATGATTGTAATATTGTTTATTTTACAAAAATTAAAAATTATGGTTGTGATTGACTCTTTACTGTAAAGTATACAGTTCAGTAACAATAACGGGAGGTAAAAAATCCTAATAGAAAATTCATAAAGTACAATATTCCGTATTGCTCTCCCCTGTTTCGTATTGCCCTCGCATTTTATTAAAAAACAAATTGAATTTCTAAAATTTTAAAATTTTTCGAATTTTAGTTTTGAAATATGTCCAAGATTCTTCCTTGATTTTGGAAATTAAGGATAAAAAGAAAAAAATTTCTTCTTTGTTTTCGCTTTGCTGATCCTTAATCAGTTTAAATTTGTTTGACGAACAATAAATAACAGTATTAAAAATAAAATAAAGAAAAAAAAAACTTAATTTTTGTTTTTTCATATTGTTTGGCTAGTGTTTATCAAAATCCCAGAAGAAAAGGAAAAAATATTTTTTTTTTTGCCATTTTCCAGAATTTTTGATTTTATTTCTTCAATTTTTTTCGAATTTCGTCAGTTTTTTTCATTCTGTAAGAAATGTTCTCTTCCTTGAGTTCTTCTCTCCCTGTTCTTCTCTGTTATAAGTATAATTTGTGATTTTAAGAAAAAAAAAATAATTTTTTTTGTTTGGTAGTAAATAAAGTAAAAATAATTTCCCCAAACAAATGAAATATTAAAAGGAAAAATGCCTTAGACAATCATAATTTGAGTTTAGAGGATTTTAACGAAGTTGAAATTTTTTTTTGAAAAGTTTTAATACTAGAATTGAATTTCAGTTTTTCTCATTGATTACTCAAAATAAGACTCAGAAGACACGAAGAGAAACAAAGTTGAAAATGAAATGAAATTTTTTGTTTTCTCTAATAATTTGATTAGATTTTCTTTATTCGGTAGAACAGCTGGAACAGTTTTTCATATGTGAAGTAAAAGTTTATTATTTTGTGTTTTTCCTTTTCGAATTTATTGATTGTTTCCGAAATTATTGTTATTTTTAAGAATGCGATTTTCTATTTCTTGAGAATACTTCACATTAATACCAATTTGGTGGAATTTTTTTGTAAATTCAGATCAAGCTAAGTTCAGTTTTGCATTTTTATTATTTTATGAATCAGGTCACTTGTTCACTAGCAATATGGGAACAAATGTCATGTTATTATTTTGAAATATTAAGGAAAAATAAATTTCATTGTTATTTTTACATATGACGATTTTGGTGTCACAAGTGCTAATATCAAAGAAAGATGAATGCTACTAACTCGGTAGGAGAAATAAAGAAATTGTGTTGTTGTCAAATAAAATATTTACCACACCAGAGTTGCCGTAGTGTAGGAGAAAATTTACTCAGACAGAACAGTTAATTTAAAGAGTTTATTCGACATCGTGCCGTTTATTCCAAGCATTTAATGAAGAGGTAATAATGATTTAATGAATTCTGATCTTCTCCGCTAACACAATTTACAAATTCCGTTTAATTTTAATAGAGCAGCTCATACTGTAACTAGCTCTTGTATGTCTACAAGTTCTTTGAATCGAAAATTGGGCAAAATACACAAAAAAAAACATTTTTTACTAAGAACAATAATTTATATTACATTTTTCGATATGGAACGGAATGTGACTTTTGCAATACGCACATTTTTGAAATATGCCAAGAGTTCAGGGTTTTTATGAAGAAACTATAACACAATTCTCTTATATTTCCACAATTTTAATTAAATGAATAAAAAAGAATCTTTAATTTATTAAAACTTTTAACCAAATATTTTAAATTATTTGAATATTTCATATAAATTCAAATAAAACTGTCACGCAAAAATTTTTTATTTTAAAATTTTCTAAAACTTTAATTTTCAAAATTTGCTTTTCTATTTTGTGAGTGTATGCGTATAACATTATGTAAGTATAGTTTTATAATATAAAATATTTTGTCTACAAAATTCTATTTATTTATTTTTACGGTTAAAAAGTTATTACACAAAAATAGAAGAGAAACACAAAATTTACGTGTCAAAATAATCATCGTAAGTGGTTTTCTTAAATTTTTAATCCTTTTATCTCATTTCTGTTGAGTTTTTGCTTTTTATTATACTTACATACACACACGTACATCCTGTAACGTAATAATAACATAACGATGTATTTAAACGTTAATATTTATGATTTCTTTTAGTTAATTGTGAGTTGTTTAAAATTTTGAGATATGTGAAATTTATGTAAAGTATCGAATATGTATATGTGTTTATGTAATATGGCAAAGAAGTTTAAAATGTAAAATAAGTAAAATTAAATTATGTTGTATATTTAGAATATTAATTTAAGCTGAGAATATTTTAAGAGAAGAGGAGGTGAAAAAGAAAATTCAACTGTTTTGAGAGAATTTTATTTTATATTTTGTTTACTCATTGAACGAGTTGCCGTAAACTGTGAGCTCTTCTTAACGGACGTAAATTCTATTAAGTAACATTATTGAGAATCGTACAAAAGAATTCTTGGATTAAAATTCCTTGATAATCTGTTCTTAACAATATTATTCAAATTCTAGTTAGGATTTCGTATCCACGGTTTAAATTAAATTTGATTTTGCATAGATTTAATCCGAAAAGCTTAATTTATATCAATAAAAAGTATGATTATTTTCTTGAATCTTAGGGTTCCAAAATGAAAATGAATAGCAATTTTCTAAAATTATTCATAAAATAATAATTTAAAGAAAAATTGCATATGTCAGGGCGTCACATATTTATATCAACACGCTTTTATCATTGATATAAGAACAACTTCTTAAATATTAATAAAAATGGTAGATTTTAAACCAAATGCAAGTTTTTGAAGGTTCTTTACTAAAATATTTGAAAGAATATCCTGTCTATATGCTTATTCTTTCAAATATTTATGGACAACTTATTCAGGCAATTTTAGGTATTTGTAATTATAAAATTGAATTTAATATTCAGAATTTCTCTATTCGTGTGTTATTCTTTAAGGAAGACATATTCATTTGATAAATTTTTTAAAATTTTAAAATTCGAACGTCAGATTAGTTATTAAGACCGTAATTTTATTTGTTTGAATGTTGTATCAAACTTGAATCGCAGAAAATTAACCACGATTTCGAATTGTATCGAACTAATCCACAGTAAAATGAAAAACCCTTTTGTTCAGTTCATTTAATTTTGAAATATTTTCATTTTTAATTTAATTTTATAAAAATAGAAAATTTATTCTATTTAAATTTTTTTAAAGTTATCAAGGCTTTCTTTTTCTGTTTGTTTTTAAAAAAATATTATTTGACGTAAATGTACATAATTATATTAGGCTTCAGCTAAAAAATATACACACACATACACAAAAATTATTCTATTATGTACAAAATTTATTTTATTACACTATATGTTCTCAAAATATTTTGTAGCTTGTCATAAAATTTTTAGAAAAAATCGAAAGTATAAAAAATATAAAACTAACAAAAAATAATAATAAAAAAAAAAAACTGTTAGATTTTTATTACCGTGCAATAAAAAGAAAAAATTGTGAAGAAACAAGAGGGCAAACATAAATATATAGACATAAGATAAAAAAAAAAAGAAACAAGAATTCACCGACTAGTTAACTAACTAGCTAACATCAGCTAACAAAAATCATTTCATATCCTTGTTATACAAGAATATTAAGGACACGTTAACTATATACATAACACATAACATGTTTTTATATAATATATAAAATGTAGGTACTTACGTAATAAAATATAGACCATAATAATGTATGTATATGTAAAACGTAAATATCCTTAGAGTAAATAAACTAAATCATAAAAGTAGAGATATCAAAAATCCTTCTTTTTCTTATTATATGTTCATTCTACTTTCATATACATATACATACATTATAATATATCTACTGTATGCATATAATATGTAAAATATAAATAGCATGTCCTTGTAGTTTAATAGTAAAACCTCATAATATGACGGTATTAAAGAGGAAAAAAAAAACCACCATATTTTTAAATCGACCATATGAAATCAGACATAAGTAGTAACATAACAACATGGAAATGAAGAGACAGAATCAGAGAGAGAGAGAGAGAGAAAAAAAGATAGAGTGAAAAGTAGAGGAAAATTCTTTGAAAATATAAAAAAGTTTTCAAGTACCAAAAGATTAAGATGATTCCATAATGATAATATTCCATACTACTCGTATATGAGTTTGTGTATTGAGACTAGAGCTATAATGTTATATAAGCAAATGTGTTATACGTCTATACGCAGTATTTAGGTTAGATTATATTTTAAGAAAGAAAGTTTTTTAAAAAAATAAAATTCCCTCTTCTATTTAAATTCTCTTTAACCGTACATTTTTTCTTTTTCTCTCTATAAGAGTTTTAATGTTATACCGGGTATACTGACTCTAGTTATACATATAGTATATTGTATAAGGGAAAACTTTTTTTTTTATTTTCTAACAAAGTTAAGTGATTTTTAGGTAGTGTTCAAGTGAGAAAATAAGTACTTACAATTTACCTACTAACCACTTATTTTAATATCATTACTACTTACATAATAGTGTTATGATTGTATTCACCTCTAAGTTTATTAAAAAATTTATTATTATTATGTGTGTGTGCATATTTTATGCGGTTTGAGTTTTCACATTAAAAAAAAAAAGATTGTATTTTTGTTTTTTTTTTCTTAACATTTCCCCACAAGATTAACACTCTCCCATATAAGTATAATTTTATCATAATAATAATATTTTAATGAATTTAAGTTTTCGCTTTGTTGAATAATTGAATTATGGTGTAAAAACTTACGTATGAGTTCTTTATTTGTTAAGATGTCATGTAATATTAATGTTATGTAAGATTTTAGTTAAAAATGTATAATGCAATTTTTGACTTTGAAAATTTGCACACATGACGTAAGAAATTGTGTGAAGGTTTCGGAAAAGAATATTGATTCTAAATTAGATTACATAATATTTTTTTTTGGTTTCTTGTTTTTTGAATTTCGAAAACAATATTATATTAGAAATTTCAAGAGAAAAAAATTTCTCAATTGATTTTCAACGACAAAGGAAATTGTACAGAAGAAAAGAGTGTGGAATTAATATTTTCTTCTTTGGTTCGTCTTTAGATTTACAGGGATCTGATCAATAGTAACATATTAATTTTTAAAAAATTAAATTGAATTTTAACTTGTCAATATGATTTTGTACAATATTAAATGTTATAATATTTTGGGGAGTCTTTAAATGTTTAGAACATGATTGTTAAAATTATTCAATATTGTCTGAGTCTCACTGGTAATTATTTATATTCTATAATGCTGTCTAATAAGCGCAACTGTAAAAATTGGATAATATTCAAATATTAAATATTTTGTTATGTATATTATGTTAATTAAAATTTTAATTTAAAATATTCTGTAAATATAGAATGAACTGTAGACAATATTTTAATTATAACACATATAGGTTGCGAGCAAAAAAAACAAGAGAAAAATTCACATCATTAATAAAAATAACATTTTTAATACAAACGAGATTAATTCGGTTGATGTGTGGCCGTTGCAGCAGATTTACCGCATCCCTGTTAGCATAAATGTGTCATTTTATTACCACCAACCCGTCGCCAACAGACCGTCATTGGCACACAGTTTTTTTTAAGGAATCTATCTGAAACCCCGAATACCAATCCTCGATATTTTGTCCAGCTCCGTCATGCTTATTCTGTTACACTTGACTAGTTAGGCTCCGTCAAGAGCCGCACCCACGCAGATATAGCAAAAAGTAATCTCCTCTTTATCAATCTCTTGGCAGCTGCGATGCGTGGTATCCCAGCCTGGCCATATACTCCTGCAACGGCCAATGTCTCCCGTAGATTGGCCGACAATGCTATTCCGGATATTGTCAAGAGTCTAGGATTTTCTAGGATTTTATTTTGACCACATTTTTCTTGCTGTTCTGCATCTAGACAGAGCTTTCCACCTTGTGCATTCAGACTCTCCAATATAATAATATTATTAAAAATTTAAGTTTTCACTTTATTGAATAATTAAATTATGAATTAAAACTAGGTTAGAATCGGCACTCTTAGTCTTAAATATCGAAAATGTCTCCTTTGTAAATTTATTGTCTCATTCATTTTCAGATTGAGAGTATTGAGAGTATTTTTTATTATCAATTTTAATATTCGAGAGTTTTAACAATTTTTTTTCTATAATAACCGTTTTGGCGCTGGTTTTCTTTTTTATAAAATATACTTTTTATTCAAAATTATCAAACTTTCGAATATTATTAATAATAATAAAAACTTTTATAATTTTCACAATATTTCTCTTAAATATTTTTTTTTAAATTAAAAACCAATTAAGAAAAAATTCATAAATAACATTTCTCAATAAAAAGAAAAAAAAAACAATTAATTCAAAAGTTATTAATAATATTTTAATTTCAAAATTAAATAACTATTATCAAGATCATTTAAAATACTTACATATATTTATGTATTACAGAAAACTACATATATTGTGTATAACAAAAATATTTTACAATTCAATAAAATTAAGTGTCATTTTATTATTTATGTGTGTACGTCGGTATATGTATTTTTACATTACATATACTTATTAAAAAATTTTTCATTTTTAACTTCATTTCTAGGAGTAATAAACTGCAATAAAAAGTAAAGTTAATGTTTCATAACAATAAAAGAGCAAAAACAGAAAAATACAAAAACGAAATTTAATTTTCCATATACTCGTAATTTTCAAGTACATGTATGAAAACTTAAAAATTAACTCTCGTTTTTTTCTTATTCCAGGATAATTTTCTCTCTTTTTTTTTCGCTTATATAATAAAGTTAAAATAATAATGTTATAAATGTTACAATAGTGTTATACAATTATTTTATGTGATATTCATCTCATATTCTCTTTCTCTCTCTCTCTCATTTATGTTATTTATTATTAATCTTTTGTTTCATTTCATTTTTTCTCTTTTATATACGATTCTCTTTTTATTCTTCTATATTATACTGCAGTAGTAAAAAGTTAAAATGCACTTAATTATAATGACGTTTATATTCGATTTCATTTTCATATACATACATACATATGTATATAGATATGGAGTTCAGGATCCCATAACGATATCATTATTTTTGTATATATACTATTTTTATTATTATTATTATAAAAGTGCATATGATCATAATGATTATATACAAGAGGGTAAAGGAATGTTATTATTGTTATACGTTTTTATCCTTCTTTATCATAAAAAAATGAGATTTTTTTCTTCATATTTTAATTTTTTATTATATGAAATTGTTCATTTTGAACTTTTGCTCTTATAATATTTTTTTCTTTTGTTCAATGATTATAACTTTTTTTCAAGGAAACTTTTTTTCAACTTCTTAGTGTAGGAATAAAACTGCATCTTATAACACTCTTTTGGCGTAGCTATATGTAGCTATAGATGGATATAGATAATAAAATGAAAGGGAAAAAAATTTGTTTTCCTTTCTAATACTCGTACATTAGTATATAATCTATGATAATAATACCACAACTCTTCTTATACCGCATGTGTGAAGAAAATTGAAAATTGAGGAAAAATTTTTATGTGCTTGTTTAATAAGGATTTATGTTCTTATCAGTTTTCTTGGTTTAAAAAAGAAAAAAAATTTAATAATGCACAGCATAATATAAAATAAACTTAATAAACTTTTTTAAAAATATTTCAGTTCGAATTATCAAAATTAATAATTCCGGAATTTTCTGTGACTTTCTGTTCCTGTCTCTGAATTCTGCTACCTTTGCAGTATATTTACTACGAATGGAGATCCCGAAAAAAAAAATGAAGAACCGTATGAAAGTCCCCAGAATGCGGCGTTTTTGAAATTTTCTGGCTGATCTGAAGACAACACTATTTGACTAGCTGCGCAAAAATACTAATATTCAACATTTACGCGTAGAATCATGGCTCTCTTATATGAAATCGAGACCTTGATAAGAAAGAAAAACTATACAAAATGTATGTCTTCATAAACAAATGCCTTTAACTTATATGCAAAATATTCTGGTCAAGAATAATCATGAACTTCAAACTCTTGGAGAGAGTTGAAACGGAAGGAGCCCATACAGATCCAAATAAAGAAAAGAAAATTTCATTATACTAACTTTTATATTAGCATTTAATTTAAGTATTTAATTCTAGAGAAAATTTTTCTCTTGTCGTGTTATTTTTATATTCATTTTATTTACTTTAAAATTTAATTATTGTTTTTAGTGTTCAATTCATCTAAAGAATAATATGCCAATATAAATATAGTTAAGATTCAAACCAGTTTAATAAAAGTTTCGTAATTTGGGGTGCTAATCGTAATCGCTTATTAGTATTAATTGATTTTGAGAAATTATTAAAGTAAAATTTTTTATTATTTAAGCGCGATTTAGGAGATATGGCATTAGTTTTCCTCAATCAGTTTCTTCATTAAATTTTTTGAACCTGTTGCTTTATGTTTATCTTACATTTTAAAAATTATTTTACATTTTACTTAAAGTATTTAAAAGCAAAATCTTATCTAATCCGATATCTCAATTTATGACATTCCAAAGTTCACAATATTCATGATTCAATAGTGTTAGTGACAAAATTGTAGTAGAAGTTTTGGGGAGAGATAGATTTTTTTTTTTTCAAAATTCAATCATAATAGACGGGTTACAGGTCCTTATTAAAATGTTAGGTTTCACTTTAACTCTCTTAGTGTACGCAATATACTTTCACATACAAGCTTATTGAATAACAATACCTTAAAATTAATAACAAAAGTTGTTAAAGTCTTTTATCGGTACCCGAGTTTTTCATTTTTGGTACCCGAGTCATTATAAACAACATAAGACTTAAATTTGAAAAACTCAAAATACATTATTATTGGTACGTTTAAAGTGATGAACAGAAAACTCAAATGACATTATAATTATCATGTGTGTATAATTTCAAATAAACTTAAGATGTTTACATTAGGTTTACCGAAAGAAAAACTTTTTTAAAAAGGGTGGAAAAATTTTTTTTAACAATTTTTCATTGCCAGTTATAACACGTTTCCTAATTCATGTGTTTTTAAAATTACATTCACATTTTATAATTTTATATAAAACTCTTAAGAAGATTATGAATTCAAAAGAAAATGAAATTTGCAAAAAAGTTTATTATTTCCTCCTCTTTTTATCAATGAGTGCATAGTTTTACAGGGGATGTGTATGTGGGATAAACAAGTCTTAAAAAAACTTTTAACTTTTTTTTTGCATTCTTGTCATTTTTCTCTCGGTGGTAAATTTTTAAATCAATTACGAGAAAATACGAGAAAAATATAGGAAAAACTAAAAAAGATTAATATAGAGTTGATTGCTCAACTCCTTAAGTATTTTAGTTTTAAAGGATTTAAAATATAGTTTTTTTTTTCGGAAAAGTTGAAAAGAAAATTCTGCATAACCATAAAAAATATAAATATGTAAAGAAGTTTTGGTAGAAAATTTCTCTCTCTTTTAACACTATGATTAATGACATTTAGTTTTCTCTTTTAATTCACTTGTTTAAAAATAATGGTTTATTGTCCTAATGGTGAAAGATTCATGTGAGAAAAGAAAATCTTATTGGATATTTTTTGTTAAATGAAATATTATGGGAAATGTTTTAAGAAGCTTCTAAAATTTAATGGTTTTTTTTTTTGACAATTTTTAATTTTGAATTATCAATAATTTTGTAGGTTATAGTTGCGAAAATTTAAATAAATTGGTTATAATAATTTTGTTAAAAAACGCAAACACAAATAATTTAAATGGGACACTGGGAAAGTGTAGTTAAAGATCATTTTATGAGTTAAAAATAGGATTTAATTGGAGTTTATATTAAATTTTCTTCTTGGTAATTTAAAATTCCGAAGTATATAAATGAAAAAATAAACGTTTTCAGTGGCTCTTTTGTGAGATATTTTGGGACAGATTTACTTTATCTGATATATCTAAATTTAAAATAATCCGAACCCGACTCCGAATCTAACTCCGAATTTTATTCCGAATTTGACTCCGAATATGTTTTTGATTCATTGATACACTGACATGACTTCGAATTTAGTCTATTACAGAGCTTTCAAATTTCGTGTTCACTTCATGCTGACTTCCGAATATTTGAAAATTATTTTCGTAGTTTGTTTTACTCGTAGAATCTAAAAACTCTTGTTCATCTTTCTTAGTCATAATTCTCAAAAAATATGTTTTGCTTCAAATATTTCCTCAAATTCTTTTACTTGAATATATGAAGATATTCGCCATGCCATACTGAATATTACAAAATATAAAGTGCAATTGCATACATTTAAGAACCTTTAATGTCATCCTTATTTAATTATCTTTTCACAAATGTTAATTTTTTTTGTGAGTTTTTCTTAATTTTCCATTCGTTCAGCATAATTTTTCCAGTATATACGAATAAAATTATGATTTCTTTAAATAATCATTTATAAAAATTTATTATTTAAGTTAATTACAATAATTGTGATTTCCTTAATTCATTTAATATTCATTTTATTTTACATTTAAAATTCTTAAATAATATTACGAGTGATTAATAGGATTTTAATATTTAAAGTAAATTTTCATTTTTATTTCATTTCTTGACATTGGCATTGCCCAAAAAGCAAAATAATGATATCACATTATTTAAACTTTAAAAATAAACTCTTATTAGCACTCAAATTTACCTCAATTATACTCAGTTTGCGGCTATATACATATGTACATACATAACTGTATATGTATAAGAAATAAATTTATGCGAATACAAAAATTAATTATTCTATAATCGCTGGTTCACAGACATTGATGATGATGGTGATATTTGCAGCTCATTGTTATAATAATAAAAATATTCTTATCAGGTAAAATACTGAAAATTTTAAGATGATACGATTTATACGGTACATGGTAAATCTCTTGGATTCCATTATGGTTTTTATTTTAAAAATCGTTTTTTGTTTTGTATTTATTTTCTTTTTAATAGCTTCATCATGATAAATTATTATCTTTGCTTCATATTAAAAATATTTTGTATGGATAGGGTGCTGTTTTTGTAATAAATTCGTCGTTTTTGTAATAATTTCGTTGTCCAAAAAAAATTGCAATAATATTTTTATTATTAGCAATAAATTGGAGTAAGGATTGGAAAGAGTGAAATTTTTAAAAGTGTTCTAAAACTAAATAACCTCTGATTGCGTTTAATTAGGACGATTAAGGTGACATTTACTAAAAATGGTAATTTTGATTTATATAAATCGATTGGAGAATATCACAAAAATATAAAGAAGAATATTAGGGGACTGCGGGGCTTGATTTTGAAAATATTATTGGAATTATTAAAAGATGATGATTCATTAGTTGCAGGCGGCAAAATTATGATACAACTGTGAGAATATAAAATGAAATTAAACAGTAAGAATATGAAAAATTCTTAGTTAAGTTCAAAACAAATACATTTTGCTTTAAATTTTCTGGTCAATAGTGAAATTCATGATCTAAAATCTTGAATATCTTAAAGAATTGCATAATACAATGAATTTCTTTTTAAAGAAGCTGCATTTTGAACTATTTGATACTATATCAACAAACTATCCTTTTTATCCTTGAAATTTACTCAAAAAAACACAAAAAAAGAAAATTTTGAAAAAATCTATACTATGCCTATAAAGCACCCTGTCTCTTATCTTCCTTATAATTTAATATTTGTATATAAAATTTTATTTGTATTTATTTTGCCGTTTAAATATTTTTCCTCTCAATTTGTATCAACAAAGAAAAAAAAATAAAGTTGAAAATAAAAACCGCGTTCGTACATACTTCCAGCTATAATGATATCCAATGTTAAAAATAAAATGAAAAACCATAAAACAACAATAAAATTAAGGAGATATAAATTGAGAAATTAACTATAATTTAAATTTATATTTATAATATAAATAAGAGTATACTTTAGAGACTTACCAATTTACTCAATTAATATTATATGACGTATATTAAAGTCAGAATTAAATCGGACATTGAGAGGAAGAGAAACGAAGTAACAGAAGAAAAACTCTCCATATTTTAAGCAGAATTTTATTTTAATGTTATTTGATAAAAATAATAAAGTACTCATATCAAATACGATTATAATAAAGAGAGTATACACATTGAGAAAATAAAACAAGAGAAATTTTTCTTATTTACTGTACAACTTAACAATAAGAGTGGCGGGCGTTAAAATGATTTTCAAATCTGCTATATATGAGAAGAAAATTATAAAATTTTCTTCTCATTGAATGAAGAGAGAGAATGAGAAGAAAATTATAAAATTTTCTTCTCATTCTCTCTCTTTTTCAAATCATATTATTTATTATTATTATTATTATTGTTATATTATTATAATCGTATTATATATATCAAGGATAATAATTATTATTATCATTTTATTTATTATACTATGTAGCATATAATAAAAAGTCAGATCATAACTACATGTGTGTCATAAGATTCATTCAGTTCTAATTTCAAGTGATTAGAACTGAGCGAAATGAATTTTTTATGGCTTAATATAGGATGTTTAATGTGATAAAATGTAATGTGAAAATTTTATATGATTTTATATGATTTTTTATATAATAATAATGAACACGTGTATAATATTTAATTTCTAATTGAGTTAAGCACGTGCATGAATTAATTCTACTGAAACCTAATTTCTTGGATTCCTTAAAATCATTTTCGAAATTTTAAGTTTTAAAAATGAGTTCTGAAAATTTACATATATTTTTATATATATAAATATCATTTTTAAGGAACAAAAAGCTATGAAAATTTAGTAGGTTAGTTTTGAATTGATTTTTGAAAATTATGGTTATTATTTATTAAGAAAACTCAAAATTATTTTCATAACAAAATTTTCTCATAGGTTTCACCTAGTTATAATCTTTCAATCAAGAACATTCTCATATAAAACTTATAAAAGATCTATATAAAAGACTCCTACTACTTATAACTAATTTTTAAATTTGGAATATGATGGCGCTTGATTTGAAACAGGTAATTTGTTTCCCACTGTACCTACTTGAAGTTTTTCGAACGAGTTAAAATTTCGAAGAAAATAATCAAAAATTTTCGTGGAAATATCAATGGTACGTTTAGGACTTATGAACAGTAAATTATTGAATAACATTGTACTTGTTCATCAAATTCCAAGCTTCCAACCCCGTTGTATTATTGAGCTGTTAATAAAATTAACACGGTTCAAGACTTGTTGTAGTTTTTGAGTCACATACATCTGCGTTAGGTAACAAACCGAATGGATCTGGATCATATCATTTGAGTCAGATTCATCAGGTTCGTTTATCGTCCGTTACACCGTTTAGATTTCGTTGCATATTTTGGCAAGGGTTGTGCATTTACCTTTAAAAATATTTCCTATCAAAATTTTTGTCAATAAAAGTTATTTAAATGGGTTTTCCCCGAAAATGGGGAAAACAAACTTATGTTTTTAAATTATTCTAAAATTTTATGCAAAGAATTTGTTTATTTTTGTATTTTTAAAGTTATGAAAATCTTAGGAAGAAAAAAGGTTAAAATATTCATACTTTTTTTTCTATATACAAGGAATCAAAAAATTTGTACGTTTTTGAAAAATGGTTTTTGTTTTTTTTAAAAGGTTGAAAATTTAAAAAATTTTCATTTCTTTTTTTTTCATAGATTTCTTTTGAATAAATTCGAAGGTAAAATAAATTTCAATAAGAAAATTTAAAAATTTTACTAAAATAATTTTTCTTGTTATTTTAGACCTTTACTTTACTCTTTTTTTTACATTGTATTATCCTTTTTACTTCTCAATTTAAAAAGGACCCTTAGTTATCTATATGGCTTGGCTATTTGAATTAAAATGATTATTTAGGATCTCATCGTTTTTTTTATATATATATTTTTATATTCTAGATGGTGTTCTTATTAAAGTGACTTTGATTTTGGTTTTTACATTTGAATGAGAGGAAAAGGGTTCCAAAAAAACAAAAATTTTTTTGTGGTCAAAACTAAGCAAGGACCTTCTTACTTTGATTTAGGATATTTTTTTTTTTGAAAATATTTAAAATATATTTATAATGGACCTTCTATATAGCTAAGAGAACTTCATATTTATGTAGATTTTTATTTTCAACCCGAAGAAGAAAAAAAAAGAAAATTTAATTTTATTTTATTTATCGTGTTCCGGATTGTAAACATATTATTATTTTGACCAGGATTCTATAATTTATAATATATTATTAAATTACAAATACAGCAATATTGTATGAAATTATACATATGACTGAATATTACATTGTTGAGGATTGGCTTCCGCTTCCGTCAGGAATATCTTATATTAGTTTAAAAGGACATGGTCTGGTTTTAGATTTAATAAATTTAGAAATTTAAAATATAGAAGAGTTGCTGCGTGTTCAACTATAAATTTTAATTTATGTGGAAGTAGAATGCAATGTAAAAGCAATTTATGCAGTTATACGAAATTTAATACTGCACACTTAGTTTCCGAGCTGTATGGCAGGTATTACAATAACTTTTGCAACAGCAATCAACTTTTAATGAAATATTAACCCTGTTATTCAATTCATTTACAGAAAATAAAAAATTATACTTATATACAGGTCTTAGTAGTAAATGAAAATTTGGTAAACCTAGCTCAATGGGTTTTTAAGTTATTGTTGGGACTGTTGGATGTGCAGACCGATGGGCAAACACATTCGGACTCAGTATTTGTTACTGGTCAATAAAATATACTTGTGCCTATATCTTAGACACCTATCTTTAGTCGCATTCCTAAAAAATTCCTCTCATTCGAAAATTATATTATATACGAAAATATGACACTCATAACTTATTCGCTCACTTCTATCTCGATAAGTAAAAGTTGCGAGCACATGTTCAGATTCGAAATATTTTAAATATTATTAAAATTTAAATTTTTCTTGTTTCAATTTTGTCGTAATAAAAAATCGAACCCTTACAGCTACAAATAAAGTTATACAATGATTGCATTAAATAATTCATTTAAGAAGAGACCAATTACACGCAGCAGAACTCACGAGTGCAAAATAATATGAAGAGAGGAGAGAAGATAATCTAAACACAGTTGAAAATTTCTCTTTAAATATCAGACATTCTTCTCTACATTAAACATATGTTGTCGTGTCAGTATGTTGAATTTTGACAGAGTATCTATGAATTTAAGGAAATTAGAGTTTGCAGTAATGTTTGTAATAATTTTTTAATGATTATAGGGATTCTGAATACACTCCAACCTTTTGAGTGCAAATAAATTTAATAAAACCAAATTTATTTTATAAAATTTTGATCTAAAATAAATTTTTCTTTAATATTAGAAATATTTTAATTTATTTTACATAAATTTTTCCAAATATACTTTCTCTATAGATTTTATACTATTATTTTATAGTAAAATATTTTTTTGTAAAACAAATAAACCAAATTTAAGTTGAACAAAATTAAAAAAGAGAAAAATTATAATTTTTCTTTTGTAGAAATCTAAAAAATTTTTTGTTTTCTATACAAAGCCAAACAAAAGATAAAAAGCTTTTTAACCGCACTAGAATCCTTTTGTAAAATAATTTTTACACTAAAAATAAATTTTAAGTGCGGTCAACTATGATTGTGTTGTATTGCTCCTATACCACTATAACACAGTGTTGTGTTTACTTTTGTAAATTTAATGAAGTACTTTGGAAATTTATTTATTTTTACGTAATAGTCAAATAAAAGACCAATGTAGAAAAAAAAAACTTTCCAATTTAATAAAGTTAATGTGCATAACCTTCATCATTAAAAATAATTCTGAAAATGTCAACTATAATTTTAATTATTAAATTTTTAAAATAATTTCTTTTTTTGTTGGTTTTGACAACATTATTTTCCAAATATTTTTAAAATTTAAATTCTAATAAAAAGTTTGCAATAAATTTTGTTTTAAAATTTTTGTTTTGTAATTGTAATAAGTAAGGCAATAGTGTAACAAAATCTTAATTTTGTAATAAATATTAGAAGGGCTCAAAAATTGCTACGACAGGAGAGACGGAACTGAAAAACGCTCTTATCTGTGAATTAACGCTCTTATCTGTGAATTAAACTGCTTTAAAAATAATTTCTTTAAATTTCATACTAAGGTCATTTTCTTGAATGAAATGTCCTAGATATTTGCAATTTTTTGCAAATATCTAGGACATTTAGAAAATTTTATCATTATTGATAGTAGTTTTCGATTTAAAAAAGATTAACTGATTTTACAAGATATGAGGACCGACATTAGAAATACTTCAAATTTAAAAATATTTTGATAACCTCGCCTAATATCAATACAAAGACAAAAGAGCGAGGGGAGAAAGCTGATCTCGTTGAGTCTGGTAGTTGGAATGCTCATTAAACATTGTCTCTTCATGGTTCATTGGTGTCATCTCTACTTGAAAGCGGATGAGACGACAGAGCAAGTGAGGCTGTGGCCGTTTAAGACTGGGGTGCTTCGGGTGCGTTTTGTTGTTTCAAGACTTTTTTTAACGTTTCGGACGTAGTACTCAGATTTATTAGGGCCCTAGGAATAGTGCTTATGCAACTGGATCGTGAATCACAAAAAATTCTATGTATCGAAATGAGGAGGGCAACAGGACGTCTTTTTCTTCTTGGCCATATTGGGACCTTTGATCAGATCATTTAATCTCATATAATTATTGGATGACTGAGCGAGGATTTATTGTAATTAATATTCATCATGTGTGGTGTTAAAGAATTAAATCAATTTTAATTTTACGCCATATTTTAATTTTAAATAGCTGTCAATGATTTATTTTTAATATTTTGTTTATTTTATCAGCAATATTTCAATATTAAGTAAACATTTTTGAAGTTAATTTAAAAATTTATTTTTGTATTTGTCACATACAATAAATAGGAAGTTTTAAAATAAATGAAGTGCTTTTAAAAAATCATAATAAATCAAAAACATTCAAAGTGTTTTTTGTTTTTGTTTTTTTGTTTTTTTTATTTTGAATTTGTAATTTGTTCCATAGATAATAATTTATAATATGTAGATGTATATGTTTATCTGTGATTAATTCTATGTACAATAATTTTCATAATAATTGAGTACATCAATAATATTTAATTTCATTATATTTTATTAAATTCAATAATAATAATACAAAAAATAAATCCGAAAAATATGTATGTATTTATTTATTTCAAAAACCACAAACCTTAAACCACTGTTTTTCTAGATAATGAACGCATAATTGTAACAAAAACAAAATAAAAACAAATCTGATGAGATCAACACATAACCGACACCAATGTCTATTTTAGCGAAAAGAAATTCCACCAATTAGTTCTGTAAATACAGTAAAAATTATAAAATTTGCTCTAGTTCGGTTTCCGAGTCCTCATTTTTCCAAAAGATTTATAGTTTCATTGTTTTAAAACCCCAAATTTAAATATTAATTAATTTTAACGAAATTAATTGAGCACAAATTAATATGTGCTGAAAAAGGTCTAGTTTCCAAAGCCTGATATATTCCAAAACTTGATCAATCCGTGAAAAAAAACTTAAAAATAAACTCACGTGGAAAAAAAAACCCCCAAAATAAACTCAGCCGAACTTGGGATGCACATATGTAGACATTGACAGACAGGCCAACCAACAGACAAATAGATTGACTGACATCTCTCTAAAAAATAGTTTATTAAATGGGTTTTTACCGAAAACTTGATATGCAAAATTTGGGGCCACCACATAACCTCCCTTATTGTATGTAATATGGTCGGTAATAAAATAAAATGAACACAAATTATTTTTAATTTTATTCGTTTTTGATTTTATGACCTTCTCTCTTTGACATTTTCACAAAATATTCAAAAATAATAGCTTTGATAAAATATTTTCAAATAAAAAAATAATAATAACAAATTGTTACCAAAGATCACAATTATTTTTCTATAAAATGGAAAATCTTATAAGCGCCATACGTGACCCATAATATCGGAGTGATTCAAAAAAATAAAATTTTAACTCCAGATTATACGGCAATACAAATCGTTTGATATACAGATATAAAAGTTTGATATCCGTCCAATTCGACAGACTTATTAAAACCTGTACTTTAATAGCTAGTCCATATTTTAATGAAACCCATATAATTAACATTAAAGCGCTGCAGTTTAAAAAAGAAATTGGAAATTCAAAACTAATTTCTGTTAAAATTTTCAAAATGTGACTTAAAACAGTTTGCCTCGAAAGTACTTTTGAAAATTATCAAATAAACATTTCTTGAAAGTTTGCGTTGTTGTTGAATTCAAAAGGAATTCAAATACTATTACGTAATGAAACGTATGCATAACATATGCTCTCGCACAGTCTGATAAATTGTACATTCTAAGGGAAATTCTTTTCCTCTTTAGTTATCTGGGTTTCCGAAGAAAATTTTTCCTTTTATATACAGAATCCTTTTCCTTTTTCAAATCAGAAAGGAAAACAAAAAAAAACAAGTAATAAATTTTTTGTTCGTTTTTCTGATTAAAAATTTGGTATGATAGCCGGATCGTTGCAATGTAGTAAAAGCAGAATTAATTATTTCTTAAAAGCTCAGATTATTCTGGGAACTGCAAACACCGTTGCACCCTTTTTGGCTTCAAGTCACTGAAGAGTCAGGGGAAATGAAGACGTTGACGTACAAGCAAGGAAAACTTTGAGCTCGAATTCATCAACCCATCAACATTCGCTGGGTTGTCTATAGCAGTCATAAAGTTGCGACCAATGTATTAGTTGAAAACTGAAACGCAAAAGAGAGTCTAAAACAAACACTGGTTAAACACAGAGTAGTAATGGGCAGCTCAAGTTTTTCCTGTATGAAGAAGGTAGGTCCAATATCATTTGACTTGTCATGGCTCAGTATATAAATACCTTCAAGCTATAGGAAAATTACAGATCACGTGTGTAGATTCTGCAGTGGTAGGACAAGATAATGTTTCGCATTTCAGCTAGGAAATGTAACACGCTGATGTGGAAACTGTGGCTTCTAAGCTTAGAATGCAATTTTCTGGACTCTTCTAATATTGCGTTCAGCACATTGTGTAGTATTTAAATATTCCTTGAGGAAGTAGAGATGGCTTGGGTCTTGGGTCTACTGTAATCAATATTTCCCAATTAAATAATTGCATGCATCCATTGTAACCAATATAATTTTTGAAACTCAATGTACCACACAACTTTTATTTTTGTTTTATCCCAAAACAAGTCCTTGAACAATATAAACAAACAAAAAATAAAAATTAATATAAAAATAAAATAAAATCAAATTATGATATTGATATATCAAAAAAAATATTCAATATACTAACAAACCGCAAACCATATAATCAGCAAGCAACAAGAATAAAAATTTAAAAAGAGAACAAACACAAAAAAAAAAAAACAGCATAAGGATAATCATAGTATAATAATCTTTAATAAAAATTATGATATATTTGTGCAAGGGTGTATGGTTGGTGTTTGAATTTTTATTTATTAAATTTTAAGCACATTGAAAGTGTCATCTTCATTAATGGATATCAAAAACCATCTGGTGGCATTCATATTTTGTTCTTTTTCTGACAACTTTGGTTTTCTTATATTCTCATTTTTGCAATCTCAAATGTGTATACATGCTACTATATAATAATGATGAAGAAGGAAAATCAACAAACGCATATATCTGTATATATGTTTGATAAAAGAATAGAATCACATACCCGAAAGAACATAAGTTGGCGTAGTATAAATTAAGTTTTCGTCTTCACACATAATATAATTCTATTAAAGGATAATAATCGGCAGCACATGAATATATACATGTAAAATAAAGTGTGTGCCAGAGAAGATCATGACATATACGAGTATATGTGTAGATGAGTCTATTTAGACATACTGGTATTGTTACTGTTGAGTACTGACCAGCATTAAAGTTAAAATTATCAATGTCCCTTTTTAACTCATGGTTGCGTTTTCTAGTGTATATAGAAATTGAAAAGTTTTGGATTTTTTTTGGGCTTTTTTCCCATTTTTTGTTTGTATTTCTATTTAATTTTTTTTATTTTTTTGTTATGGAAAATAAAAAAAAAAATTTTTTTATTTTCTTATTTTTTATAGACCCTTATAATCTTTAAGCTTTACGCCTCTGTTTAATGTTGTTTTGTTAATTTTTTTTTTGGTACTTTTTATTTTGTTGTCGATGATTATATAGAGGCTCTCTCAAGTATGTGACACATACATGTACTTCTACATTTCTATAATAATGTGGGAATTTAAACATTTTTGGTTTTTTGTTATTTTGTATTAGAAGGATTTGCTTTTATTTGTGTATACAAACATTTAAAAGGCAATATTTAAAGAATGTATATATATAAGAAATTTTAATAATAGACGGCATTTTAAGAGAAAAACCAATAATTTCTTAATAAATTGTATTATTCATCGTGTCTCTGCATTTATGAAATAAAAATTTTTCTATTGTTCATTATAACGCATCTCATAATGATAATGTGTTTTTGTGATCCCAAATTCATTGAGTCGGATAAAGAAAATATATTTGAACAATTTATTATAAAAATAATGATTATTCAAAATTATTCCAGAAGAAAAATTTTTATGTAGAAAATCGAAAAGGTGATTAAACTCTGAACTAAAATTAGGGAGTTGATAATGATTCAGAGGTCAAATAATAATATTGCGAAAGTGTATATCAGAGTATGGTCCAATGTGTTGGGTATGGTGTATGATATTATAAGTTGTTTGAGATCTAGTCATTAATTTGCATTTCATTAATGAAGAAAATTGGATAATAATTATAGTGTGTTCAAATCTTGTGTGTTTTAATATGCAAAATTAATTTGTTCAAGTGATAACAAACGAATTAATATTGAATTTTTGAAAAAAAATTATTTCATACCATTGTGTGAGAAAACAACCCGAATAATCGAATGAATAGATGATTATGCTTTCAGCTTGGGTAATAAATTGTATAATTTTGAATTTCTATGTTAAAATATTTTGAGGTGAAGATAGCTAAGAATGTAATTAAAAATGCACGTAATATATAAGGTCACCTATAATTTTGAAACTAGTATTAGGCTCGTCTTCAACTTTACAATTTAAAGTTAATATACTAAAAGCGAATATTTGTACTCATTCATGATCCGCCTCGATTCATTCATAATTTGGTTTAGATTTTCCATTTCATTACTAGGAAGTTGTAGAGTACTTTCGTTTTTTTACTTTGAAGAATAAATTATCCTTGTTGACATATTTTTCTTCAAAATTCTTATAAAAAATAATATTTCTACTCTTACGTATTGGTTCATATTTTAAATTATACTCACACATATTATGATAAAGTGAATAAATAAGATTTATTAATAAAATATTCACCTACGCAGACAGCAAAAAATGAAATTATGTGATACTAATGTGAAATTAAACACCAGGTTACCTTGAATAATTTTTCTTTTAATTTATGTTAAACGGAATATAAATTGTGACATTTAAAATATTATCAAGGATATATTGTTACATAATAAATGTGTGAGAAATTTGTATGTAAACATTATGTAAGGTAAACAAGTTTAAGAAAAAAATTTTGTTATATTTTTGCGATTATTATATTTTAAACCGTTTTAACACCTATTTAATGAGTGTAATTACCTGCTATAGAAAATATGAGGTAAAAGTAATTGTTTGAATGAATTAGTGATTTTTTAATTCTTTGAAATATAAGGTAGTGAGTTTTTATTAAGTGATTCATAGAGTACTGAATTATGCCAACAAAAAAAACGAAAATGAAAGAAGGAATTTCAAATTGCATACAAAAATCACAAAAGAAAATTCGGCTGGGCATATTAGCATTCGTAGTATGCTAGAAACAAAATTAAAAATTTGGGTGTTATGCAAACAGAACAAGAGGATTAGGGAGCAACAGGGGCATTTTCAACTTTAAGTTTTCGCGTTCAACCATTTTGGAGTGAAAATATAATTTCCGAACATCTTTACCGGCAGTTTAATACCAACTGAGAAGGTTTTCAAATTCTTTTAAGGATTAATTCAATAAAAAATAAAAAGTGCGGTATGTACGAAATTAAATTCATTGATTAACGACGAATTTATCATAGAAGAAAGATCAGTTCCGTGGAGTAAATAAACGAGAAAATTTCAGAAATTTTAACTCAATGATTATACAAAACACCAATTTTTATTAAACCAAAAAATTTTGGTAATAACAATGCAACGCTGTACTACTCCCATTTACTTCAATTAAAAAATTGTCTCAAAAAAGCTCTGGAAAGAGTTGATCCATTCCACTTCAATTTACTCTGATACAGTGCATTACAATCAGTTGATGAAGATGAAGCAAAAAATTTCCAATAAAATCTTTATTATCGTATATTTTGCTTTTAAAACAATTAACTTTATTATTCTTTTTCTTCTTATTTTTTTTTTTTCTTTTCCTCTTTCTAAAAATTTATTTTCATTTCTAATAGCTGGGATCAAAATCACATCTCATTTTCTTATTGTAAATTTAATATGAACTTTTGTAATCAATTATTATAATGATCCGATTTTTAATATTTTTTTATAATAAAAGAGAGTAAAATCTGAAATGAAAACTGAAAGGAAAATAAATACAAAAAAAAAAATTTATTATCCTTTTCATCTTCTGTTATTGGAAATTGGAATTCATTTTTATGAAAACTATCTGTAATTTTAACTGTAATCCTTACATTCAAATTGTTTTGATTTTATTTTTAGTTTTTTTTTTTATGTTTCGTTTTTTGTTACACAAAAGTAAATATTATGAGTACAATAATAAATTCTCTCTTGTTGTTTTTCCGTTTCTCTACTGTTTCTCTTCCAAAATCAAACACAAGTGCATTGTGTTTCGAACTTGAATTTTTTTTTTTGTTTTTCTCTTTAAAATCGATTATTTGAATTTTTGTATTCAATTGAATTTTTTTTTTCTTTTCACGTTTCATGTTACAATTGAATTCAAATTGTATCGAATATAATTCTTCTCTTTCTCTCTGAAGGGAGCAAACAAATTTTATAATAAAAAAAGAAAATAATTTTTTTTTTGTTCTCCTGCTCCTGCTTTTTCAGATGATTGCATTTTTAGAACGCGATAAATTCCCTGCAATTTTATAATGTTTGAATTTTTTAGGAATCCAATTTGTATTCCTATATGCTTAACAATAATAATATATATAAGTAAATATCATGTGCAAAATATACATACATATATGACCTGATGTACATTATAAATTCATGTGAAATATAGTTTTAAAATAATTTCGAAAGGAAAAAGAAAAACGAAAGCAATAGTAATAATAAAAGTGAAATGAAAAATAATATTTTTGTAGATTTTATTTTTTTTTTATTTAAATTTCAATTTGGTATTTAGGAAAAAGAATGTACATTTTTAGCACATTCTAAAAAAAGTTTTTAGAGAAAATTATAATAGTTTTGATTTGACAGTGCGATTGCATATAAGCGGTTCCTGTTTTTGCTTCAAGAATTATTTGGCCCTTAATACTTGAGAAAATTTTATTAACTTTCTAGAACAGAATTTTTACTTATTCCCATTCCTCTTTCAGTTTTGGGATTGCAAATTAATGCAAATTGATTGAACAAAGTTGGAACTATAAATGTGATGTGATGATTTTATTCGATGACAAGAAATTTCTTCAAAAAGGAAGGACTTCTTAATATAAGACCTCTGTTAATGAACAAACCTGTAACAAAATGAAAATTAACCTCAGCAAATGTTGCATGGGGAAGCATTGTAGTAGAGGAATGTTTCAAGGAACAAAACTGCTACTGAATAAATTTAATCTTATAGGGAATGTTGCAGAAATGTGGAACCATTTAGCGAAATTCAATTTTTAATTTTTTACTATTTAAAACCAGCAAACATATTCAAAATTCTAATTAATATTAAAAAACCTCAACTCAACTACTTCTTATTGAGGAAAAGATAATGAAAATTTCGAAATGAATTATGTAATTTTATTTTAATAATTATTTTTGCCATATTTTTTAGTCACCCCTAAAAGTATGCAATATATTTTGAGAGAATGAAAAATATTATTTTTACATTTCAATAATTAAAATTTTTTTATGAGAAATGTGCTACATTACAGACACATTCGTTTTTACCCAAATTTATTTCTGCATTTTTAGTTTCATGTTATCCATACTATACAAGTATACCTTTCCCTTCGACGACTTTTTCACATTTCATTACATTTTATATTTTTACACCGCTGCTGCGTTGTACTGCGATGCGGCATTTTGTAACAATTTAATTTTTTGTTTTGTTTTTTTTTTTACAATCATATTATGTTACTTGGTTAACTATTGTATTATTCAATTGAATTGTTATACATTTTATGTAATTGTTGTATACCTATACTTCTATCATACGAATAGTGTGTGTATTTGAGTGTGGAAGATATATGAACTAAACAAATTGAAAATAAAAGCTACTAATGGCGCTATTTTATTGTTTAAAATAATATAAAAATAAGAATAAAATAACGGAATGCCATTATTCTCAATTGGAATTTAAGTTTTGTGTCAGATTTTTTTTTTTTCAATTGATATACCGCACAATAATATTTTTTAACAAAACATTGAATGTAGAACAAACATAGCATTAATCGCGGATATATTTAATATGAAAATGGGAAATAAAATTAATTGAAGGATATTTTTAGGAAAAGATTGATAGAAAATGATATTTTTAAAATGTTGAATGTTCTATATGTATTGCATGTAAATTTTAAAATGAAGTTATACTTGAATGACCATTTATATATAAGAATATTAAGAATAAATTCAGTTCTCACCCTACAGAAGGTATTTAGTATAAAGAACACCAATTAATGGAATATAGCATAGTATATAGTTATAGACCAATAATGCACGGGTTAATGCACTTGTCTGAACTGAAATGTCTCGAGCTCATATTGCGCTTTGATCACTATAAAAAATATGTTCAATATATAATATGCAATTTTAAAAATATCAGGAAAATAAAAAAAGAAAATATTAATAACCTTAAATATTTAATATGTAAATAAAAAACTACTGTATATAGGCTCTTCACTAACCTAGTGAACACAGTGCCGCAAAAAATTGTCTCACGCTGATCTACGACATCACACACCATAGCTAATGTCATAGCTGGGATTGAAAATGAGAACGGTGGTAAATTTTGAGGTGATTGCCTTAAAAGCGGTTTCTTCGTTTATATCCTGATCTTAGAGGAGTGGAAATTTTTTAAATGCTTGCACGAGGAATACATTTTTAAAATGTTTCATATGGATAGTGGAGAATCGAGCATGTACTTATTCACAATAGCTTACAAGTGAACTTAATTTTCTTATTATGCCCTCATCCTCAATCCTGTAAAATTTCAAAAATTTCCCTTAAAATTTTCCTTATTTATTTTTTATTAATTTTTCTCCAATATATTTGAATTTTTTTTTAAAATTTCCACTTTGCATATTTTTATTTTAATAAGGCTTATCGGAATAGAATTTCCAAATTTTCAACTAAAATATTTTTTCTATTTATTTTGGTTTAAAATAATCTAAAAAAATATACATACATATGTAGCTATTCAAAAATTTGATAAAAAAAAATTTCTTTTTTAAAATATTCAAACCAAAAAAATTAAAATATTCCAAATTGAATTCATTTTGGCTATTTTACATGTTTTTTGATTAAAAAATAATAAAAATTATTGAATAAAGTGTAAGGATGCGGTTTCGTTAAGAAAATAAATAAATATTTTTTTAAATTATTTTTCTATTCAACCACAAAATATTTGTTTTTTAAATAAAATTTTAAGAAAAATTTATTATTGCAATTTATTTAACCATTGTGAATCGATTTCTAATAGAAAATTTTGAGTAAAATAGAACAAAAATTATGAATAGTTTAAGATTATACGGAAAAGTCTTTTAAATAATGTATGTAATAAATATTCATAAATTAAAATTAATTATAAAATAATGGGTGCTTGCCAAATTATATAAGGTTGAAAAAATTTCAACTTCGTTTAAGCCTAATTCTTTCAATCATCTTGAATTTGTTTAAAAATCTGTTGACCAATGTGTGAATTTTCTACACTAAATATAACAAGTACTAGAAGTATCTTTCATCAGAAATATTGTCAAATTCTTTTTACTCTCTACTGGGAAGAGTTTTATGTTTTAAAGCGTTTACTTTTTCAATATTGCATAACTATAAGCAATAAAGAAAGATCTAAATGAAAAAATTATTCGAATTGATTTTTCATTTACGTAATCAGTACGTATTGCAAGTTCTATCTGATCGGAAATTATTCCAATTTAAAAAATGCGCTGTTATTTTGTAAGAAATGCAAGTGAATGGTGCTTTATAATTAATTAATTTTCTTTAATTTTTCTATGTTAACTCACAAATCAACGATATTCTTTTGGTTTTATATAAGTCCAAGTCCCATTCAAAAGTACGAATCAAATTTTCGTTCTGACTTTCTGCTTGTCTTATTCAAACTTACAGCCTGATCGTGTATTTACTCACTTTTTATTCACTTCCAAATCAGAATTCTCAGTATTTTCTAATGGATATTTCATTTTTCCAACAAGATTACTAGTATTTTCAATTGGATTTTTGCATTTTCTCTAAAGTTATCGACTGAGCGCCTTGGTTTCAAAAATAAAGTGAATAAACTTTGTGAAGAAGTGAATAATTCTTCTCACTTGAAGATTATATTATACAAATATAGGATAGTTAGTCATTTTCCGTTGACTTTCTGAGTAAAATAACGAGATAGATGATTAGGCCCTTAAACTCCTTAATTTTCAGTGAAAAAAATGTGTTAAATAATATTTTAATTTGTTTTATCCTTCTTAATATTCTTAAATAATATTATTATGAAAAAATGAAAGAAAAAACCTTAAATTAAAACTTTAATCTCTTTAAGTAATTAAATTTTTTTTTTCTATATAGAAAAATAATAATAATTAAATAACTTTTTTCTATCCAATATCCAAGAGGTTAAGAGAAGATTTTTTGTTAGAATTTTTCTAATATTATAATGAAATTTTTTTTTATTATCCTGATTTTCAATATGTACAAAGTTTACGTATAGCTTATCATGTAACAATTATTTTCTTATATTTTTTATATTTTTGTTATAAATTAAAGGATTATATTAATTACTACACATTTATTTTATATATATATATATATATATTTATTTTTATACACTCTTTCGTTTAACCTCATTTGCAAACAAATTATTTATAAATATCAAGTATAATGCATCCCTTATAAATTAATATAACACAATATATTTTTTCTCTTATACACATATATAATGTGTTTGTTTGTGTTCTCTAAGGAGTGGAATGTTGAAAAGTTTCACTTCATTGTTGAAATTTTTTTAATGTTTTCATTATTATTGTTGTTATTTGTTTTTCAAATTTTTCTCATTTTTGTTTATTTTCTAAGGATTAATAACAATTTTTTTTTTTCTCCCTCTAGATATTTATATTTAAAAAATGTAAAGTGTTTTTTATATCCTGATCTTTATAATTTGTACAAGTAATAATATTATATTCTGTCATGTGTATACATATAAAGATGTATACTCGTCTACATGCATAGAAGATTGTTGAAATTGTTGAGTTTATCATGAAAATTTTTTATGATTGCATAAAGTTCAAGAGTGTCAGTGTCTAGAATTGCTTAATGTTGTTATTATTAATAATTTTTTTTTAAGAAAATATTCCATGAAATTTATAAATTCCAATTCGAAAATTAAGTTTATTATTAATTAAAATTTAGTTAGAACAGACATGTGAAACCTAGGGCCATTAAGGATTTTTTCAAAAAAGACACCTATTGAAAATTTACACAAGCGAATAATTTTGTTAAATTTAATGCTGAAAAATTTTTTGAATTATTTATCAAAAAATAAAAAATTACAATGAATTTACACTTCTGAACAAATTTCTCAATCTGTTGATTTTTTAATCCAGCTCAAAATCCTGTAAAATTTGTGCATGCTTAACTTTAAATATTTTATTTTGAAATTTTATAATATTATTGTCAGCTGATTTTCATTCCTAGTTGGGTGTTGGAACATCAAAATATTTCAAATGAAGTTACAAATTTCTTGTTAATGCGAAGCACTCTGTTTAAAATGAAAAAATATGAAAAAGAATAGACAAAAGTTTTACAATTTTCTTTCTTAATTTTTAACATGTAATTATGTGTGTTTATGCATTATGTGTTACCATAATAGAAATATTTTACAAAATCATATTTACCTCATTTCATAATTTAGATTTGAGGGTACAAAAGTTGTATATGTATATACAGATACATTTGTTTCATACTGAATATTACATTATAGTTATAAGCATACAAGCAAAACTACAAATCCTAAAGAGATATCTTTATTTTTAATGTGTACGTATGTATGTGGAAATTGTTTAAAAAAGAATATTTGTGTGGCATGCATATATGCATATATTATGAGAGGAAATTTTGAACTATGGTTTCAAAACTAAATATTTTTATTAATTTTCTAAAGTTGATTCAAACAAGAAGATTCTTTGACCCTTTTTAGCTCATTTGGAGGATTTTCTGTGATCATTATCATTTTTTATATGTGCTCTATTAAATATTACGAGTAGCATTGTGTCCATACCAAATCAGAAAATTTACAATGATGTAACAAAAACGAATTAATGGTAAAATCAGAACAATTTAATAACGCTTCGAACTTCTTCCTCTACACGCTATTGGAGACAAAAACTTTTCACTATTCCACTTGCCACTATTCACCAAAAGGTAATCTAATCAATAATTCTATGTTTAGCAGGACAATATGTTTAGTTACCTCATATTATGCTTTCCTTAGAGTACAACGACTCCGGATAAATACTGCGCCCTAAACTTTTTGCCCCATTAAATTTTGTTCTTTTGCCACGTATAAGTAATAATCTATAACAAAAGTGGTTTAATTATGGATGATATTTTTTTTGGAAAGCAGGTGGAATATGGTGTAAAATGAAATTTATGCTAACTATATTTGACAATACTGGAATAAAGTATAGGCCGTATGACTATAAAACTATAATTGCATTCGAGTTTTTCATATTTTCCTTTACATCAATATTGTTGTCTTTTTCTAGGGCACATTTATTGAGAAACACTGCGGTGTACAGACCAGTAAATTTTTGTAATAATTATTGAGAAAATTTTACTTCATCTTGGATCATAATCTCCTTTTTATCTTAAATATCAAAATTTGTGTGATGAATTTAAGAATTTTTTTTTGGTATATAATTTTACTTAAGAATTATAGAATAAAATTATAAAATGTGGTATTTTTGTAATAAAATAAATCCGGTTAAATAAATAAAATTTTTTAACCACATTTTAAAGTTTGATTTTTATTATAAATTTAGGGTTTATGTAGAAAACTCCTTACGATTTACAATTATTTTAATATGAATTCCGATTAAAATTTATTAGGCTAGTTAAATGTTAAATAGGAAAATATTATAACCACGTACCTAATACTTTTATTTTCTATTGTTTCTTAATTTTCAAGTTCAAATTTTAGAAAACAGTTCAAATTATTTTAACAATTTCTCTCCCACTATTAAAGAATGGCTTCAAATGCGCTTTTCAATTTATTTGATGTGGAAAATTTTCAAATTTCTTTGTTTAAAAAATTAAATATTTTCTAGAATAATAAAAACAATTTCCAGATTTTATGATTTATTTACAGGTCAAATGAATGAACAACAATGTGAAAGGTCAAGCTGAAAATGCTAGACAAATAGTTGGTATAATTACCCTAATTACTTCATAATTATAAGGTAAATATTTACTATAGAAAATTTTTAAAAATAATATAGAAATGTTGAAACAACAAACCATTTAAGTTTTGTTTAAAAAAATGCATTATACAAGAGTTTGATATTTTCTTCTAAATTAAGTGGTTTAGAGTAGATTTTAAATTGTGATTTGCCGTCGAGTATTTAATGGATAACATGCAAGAGAGAGAATTCTCTTATATTCATGCAAGTTGATGTTGGAACATTTATTCTCTCTCGTGATTCATGAATAATAAAATTTTGCTAAAAAATATTTGTTTGTTTAAGTAATTTTAGACTATAAGTTGTTGTAGAAAATTGTAAAGAGATTTGAGCCGTGCAGCTTGGCCTGTCCTTTTTCTACTGCTTATCCTTCTTTACTGCTCTGTTACTGGAATTCAAATATTCACTAAATTAATTGTTTAATGTAGTCCCAAATACAGTGAGTTACTGAATAGAAACTTCTAATTTAAATCCCATATATTCTGAAATTTAGAGCATGAGTAGCTGACACACTTTTTAACCAAACATTCAACCTTGAATCTGAATGCATATTCTTGTATTTTGCAAGTTATTGATCTAAAAACTCATTCAACTCCTTGTTTCCTCATCACTTAATTATATTTTCAGTCTATATAGTGTTATTTTAAATAAAATTAATTATTCAATTTAAATTGAAAAAAAAGAAATTGAATATTTTAAAATATAAAAAGAATTTTATTTGAATATTATTTAAAAAAAAAATTTCTCAAAAATTTCATGGAAATTTTGAATTTCTCTACCATTCTACTTAAACCAACAAAAATAATAAAATGAATAATATTTCTGATTAAATAATAATATTTATTTAATGATTTTTAATGAATTTCAATAAATTTATGTATGATTGTGTGTTCTATATATGAAAAATCAATTTGGAAAAAAATTTTATTTGTTTTCTCAACATAAGCATTCGGGTTTTATGCTTAATAATTTTGTGTTTTTTTCCGTTGAGGCAAAATTTTTCTATTCAAAATTTGTGCTTATGCATTTATTAAAAACGAAAATTAAATGCAGTTGGAAAATGAATTGAAAGATTACTTTTCCTCAGAAAAGATTTCTTCAAAATGGAAATTATTGGTTCAGTTTTTAAAAATATCGTCTATGCAATTAGAAATGGCTGAATTAAAAATAAAAGTGAACGAGCGTGCAACAACATGTAGGTTTTACATTTTCATCTATTAAGAAATCTAAGGTTTCCCTAAATTCATTTTTAAATTCCCTAAAAAAATCACCATGTCTTACTAGTTTTAAAATTATATTCTTCAATTATTTGATTATGCTATTCGGTTCTTGACCACAAATCTTTGGCGTTTGTTGTTTAATTTGAAAAGTAATGCATTTGCTGGAGTGCAGATAACAATCCACTTGCGATTTTGTCTCTTACTCAGGCATAGAGAAAAAAACCACAATTTCTCTGGATTTGCTTGAAGTTCCATGAAACCTTCACCAGTACAGCCGTAATGGTACCATTTTTTTGCAGGCTCCATCGCATTGTGCCCCCTCTTCGTTCCAAAAATTAATATTTTAATAAGTTTTGCACTGATTACAGTTACCATATTTCATTTTTGACAATCTGTCATTTATGACCAACTAGATTAAGAATTATATTGTATATAAGCTGAATTGCAATGGATTACAAGTGCAATTCTAATGCCAGGGAACGATTTTGAAATTAAATTTGGATTTGTTGCGATCATGTATGCAACTGTATCCGGTTTAGTGATTTTTTTCAACCATTTCAACATTTCTTCTTCAAAAACACTGGGTATCTCTTCTGTTTCATTTAAAAATTTTTAAAATTTCTTTGCAAAAACCCAAAAATTATCAAAAATTCTAAAAAGAATTCTAAATTTATTAAAACATTTTCCATTTTTACATTATTTCTATTAAAACTTTCTACAATTTCTCCACAATTTTTGAACCTTTTGCTGATTAAAAATGTGGGCAATATAATCGAAATATTTTTAATCAAGATTTTTCAATATAATACAATTTTTTTTGACTAAAATTATAAAAGGTAAGAAATTCATTTTTAAAATATTTCTACGTGTAATTTTCCAATTATGCTAGTGTAATCAGAATTTCTCAACTCTAGAATCGATAAAATTTGATTTATACAATTCAAAATAATGAATTCCAACAGAATAGTTAATTTGATTTTTCCAATTGTGAAAAAATTCAAACATTTTTGATGAATTTTCAAATTTATTGATGAAAAAGCAAAGAGTAAAGCATTTCTTTCAAAATTTTATCTCAATAAATTAATCAAGAAAACTTGCTATGCTTAACAATTATTGTAAATTTCGATTGCAAAAATATTTGATTATTTTTAGAAATTTTTAAATTTTAAATAGATTTTATTTAAAAATTTTTGAGAAAATTTTAATAATTAGAAATGTTGATTGAATTCTTAAATAAATTTTACCTAAATACTAAAGGATACTTTGTTAAGAAAGGATTCGTTAAATAAAGTCTTAGTTTTGACTTCATTATTTAGTATGCTTCTAATCATAGAATAAGGAAAAATGTCAGTCTTGTGGCTATCATTTATACAACAAGTATGTTTTGAAAGTTTACGAGTTTGCTCGGTCTTTTTGTCTCTTTGCATGATAACACTCATACTCTCATTATTTTACTATTGAGAAACTTGGTTGAGAGAGAAAATAAAAATATTTTTAAAGCAAATAAAAACCAGGGATTTGTGCATATATTGAAGCACTACTAAAATTCTTAAATCCTTAAATTTTTTGTTAGTAGCCTCTAAAATGAGCCAAACAACTTCACCGATGCAAAAACTTAAATTTTGTCTAGTTTTTATTTAAAACCAAATCAAAATTAATTTAAAATATCTTTAAAAAAATCTCTAAATAATTTATCAATCCATAAAAAAATCCCATAATCTATTAATATTTCTAAATAATTCTATACAAATGTAAATTGACAGGGTGATGACCGTTTTTATTGCATTCATTAATAATAACCAACACAAAAAAATAAAAAATAAAATTTTTAACACAAATATTGACTTCTTGCTCTATTGTTTCTCTCGAATATCATGAAAATTTTATTCTACTCTACATAAACTTTGTATCTACACATTATAGTATGTGTATGTGCGTTTCCATAAGGATATGAATAGAAAATATCCTGTCATATATTAATAAAAATTTGATAAAGTGCTTCTGTTCAGTCCATTTGATTCGGCTGACAATTATTATTATTCTTTTTATTCTCCTGCTTTTTTCTCACTAAACAACAGAAAAAAGAAAATCATAAAAAAAGAAAAACAAAGTGAAAACAAAAATTATTATTATTCTTTTATTTTTCATTTCATATTGGAAAGGACGCAGGACGAATATAATGATATTTGTTGTTGTACTTAGTTAAGTTCTTTATTAGTTGAGCAAAGGATAAAATTATTATTTTTTTTATTATTGTTATTTTCTTTTGTATTATTAGCGTTTATTGAATAAGGTTCATTATTTTTCTAGTATTCATGTGAATATAAAAAACATGTTTTAATCATAAAGAGGAAAAAATTAAGGAATGTATTGGAAAGATTTTTGATTTTTTTTGTGGGAAAATATTTTGTCAATTTCAGTTATGAAAACTATTGTCGAAAATTACATGCTATTGAGGTTTAAAGGCGAAGACATTAAATTCTTGTATTTTGTAACAAAAATCATAATGAAAAAATTATTTTGCTATCATTTAGTAATTTATTTAAATTTCTTTTATTTTCCTCAGAAGTTTTTGGCGTGTATGGCGTGCTGTTAATGTTAATTTCGTACAATAAGAATATGAGAGGCAGAATGTAAAAATTACAACTATAAAGAGCTTAGGTAAAATAAATATTGTAAAATTTTTGGAAAATACCACTTTAGATAACGCTGTACGTAAATTATTTGTGGGAAAATATCAAATTCGGGGTAGAAAAAATTTCTTTGATAGCTTAATTTTCAATTCCAACTAAGTGCCTATTACTTCGATTTGGATTTCATTGAAATATGAGCCTTCAAGGGCTTAATAATTCACTTTACTTCACTCTGTTGTTACCAACAATTACAATATTACATTCGAATATTATATTCGGATGTTTATCATAACATACATATAAATTATTATTGCTCTTATTATTGTACATGAAATCATTGAGTAGACAAAAAGTATGTAGATGAAAAAAACAAAACCCAAGCCAGATGAAAATGTAAAGGCGTTCTCGATTTTTTTCATTTTCAAAATTCAAAATTAATTCAATATAATATTTAGACATTTTCATTCATGTATAATTTTATACATGCATAGTATAAAAAAAAAATATAAAAGATTTGGAAGTTGGAACAATAATAGTCACTTGAACACACAAATGTATTTGAGATATGGGGATATGAAATACGAATTTATTCATTTTGATTTTCTTGAAAATTATTTTTTCTTTGTATTTTTGAAAAGATGGGTGGGTTTTTTTATGTTTGTGCCAAAAGAGAGTTCAAACTATATCTGAATTTTTATATTTGTAGATGATACTATAATTGTATACCAAGAGAAGACTAGTTTTACCGAATTGAATATTATCTGTTCATAGAATAAACAAAGTTTTGATAATAATTGTTAAAAAATTAAATAATCTTACTCTATTTTTCGGCCTCACCTTAAATAGAATGCCTTCATTAGGGCGATTTTTACAGTTTGATTAGAAAGATGAGAGATACTTCGTTTCATGTTTAGTATAGTCGGGCATTGATGAATTCTGGTGAATAAGAAGCTGTGGACATTTGAACATCACAAGATTTCCAGAATATTCTTTTTGGATAATGCTTTTTTTTTATATTCCTACTTCGCTCCTGGGAAGAGCATAGGGCTAGTCCACGATATTTTAGATAACCATGGACACTAGTTTCTTATGTCATTGAGTTTTACTAGGTAGGTAGGATGAGCCTTTTCTGGCAAATTTTAACAAAAATATTCCAACATAAATGTTACATTATACAGATGTATTGTTGGGATAATGCAGAGTAATTTTCTAAAATAAATTTTCTAGATTAAATTTCTATATAATGTTTGTACTCAGTTTTCAAAATTAATATTGAGGAATAAAATATTGAATGAGAAATTAAAGAAATTCCTGATAAATTTTTTCACCCGAAACCGTGACTTATTTTTCCAATTTTGGTAAAATTTTATAAAACGTTACCCAATTTTGGTAAACGTTAACCTATAAAACCAATTTCTAAAATATTCTTATTTTCATTGTCAAATTATAAAATTAAAAATGACGTATAAATAAAATTTAAATTTTTAAAACTAATTTTTATTTTTGCATATTTTACAAAACACAAAAACAAAAAAAAAATTCCATAATTTTTCAAAAAAACAAAAAAATATTTCAAGGTTTTATTCCCGGATTTTTTTCTTATTTTATTAAAAAATAAAATTTCTTACAAAGTATTATTGAATTTCAAAAAAAAAATTCCATGTTAATAAAAAAAAATTTATTTTATTTGAATTGTGAATTGACAGTGCATTTTTTATTGCATTCTAATTGCAGTCTTTGAAAATTCCAACAGAATGAAAAAAATAGTTTTTCTCTTACATTAGAATAAATTGGAAAATACTTTTTTCAATGTTAGTAGCTTGCATATGTAAATGAGCTGAGAGGATTAAAAAATTGTAAAATTTTCAAATCCTTACAGCACTACAAAATTTTCCATTTTGCATTTTTTTTTCCTCGCTAATATTCTAAAAAAATCAGAGACGTCTAATAAAGGATAATTTTTAGATTTTTGCATTTATTATGTAGGAAAGGAATTCAATAAAAATATGGAATCAATGCGGGGTAAATTTTATTACTACTAGGAACATTTCTTCTTTGATTATTAAAGAATGTAGTAGGAAAATTAGAAAAATTCAACATAGTTTTGAATATTAGTGTGGTGTTGAAATTAAATTAGACATTTTTAGTTTGATATTAGCTTAAGGACGTAGAATAAATAAGTTAAATGCGACAAGTGAACTGTAATATGCGCTACTTTTTTTTATATTTAAATAAAGCTGCAATTCCTTTTTATTGGAACACATATTTTTACCTTAAATTTACAAATTTGAAAGGAGCATACCCAAAAAATGGAACAAGTATCTTGAAAAACAGGACTGTAACAGCTCGTTTACGACTCCTGAAATGTTTTTGAGAACTGGTGATCATTCGACCTCATATAATGCTGAGTGGATATAAATAAAGACTTTACAGGATTATATTTGGACAGTTTCGTATATTCATACACTTGAATTGATTAAGTAAGACAATTGCCCGCATTGGCTGAATTATTATCAAAATATTATTCTCATGGTCAACAGAACAAAAATCTAAATTCCTCGAAATGTGACTTATAAAATAGATGAATAACGGGTGGTACACCCAAAAACTTTCTCAGTTGAGTGAAGTCTTAGTTAGCTTGAATATCATGAAATTTTTTTAAAAACTTCACTAAAAATATTCAAAAATACATTTAAATTAAATTAATTATAATTATTCTTATAATTGAATAAATTTCTGTTCTCTATTCAATTCTACAATTTAATTAATATTCTATTCAAATTTTTAAATTATATTCAACTATTTCCTGTTATATTCAGCAAGGTCTTCTACATAAAATTAACAATAGTTAAAAAATTTATTCTATGGAGATCTTAATTCAATATCACATAGTCGAGTGAATTTTCTGAATAATTAAAAAAATTTCAATTATATTCAGGATATCTTGTGAAAAACTCGCTCATTCATTGTATGAATTCATTTTTTTTTTTGGAATTTAGAAATCGTCATAAATTTCCGCGAATTTTTCAAATCAAATTTAAATGGTTATTATGGTCCATTTCTAAAAATACAAACTGTTAAAATATAAAGAATGAATTATTTTATTCATTTTAAATATTTTCTAATTTTTTCATATACTACTTAGAATAAATCAGTATTATAGTTAATACTTTTGAAGAAAAAGCCAGAATTGAATTCTGAAATTGTAAGAAAAGAAAAAATTCAACTAAGTTACTTGAAAAATATTAAAATCGTTTAACAATAAATCTTCAATAAAGTCCTTTAATCTAATTTGGAAATTTAATATTATCACTTTTAAAATACATCTTGCATTTATATTTCGAAAAAAAAATAATAATAATAAAATAAAAAGGATGTGTAAAAAAAAATTTCTTTTACAAATTCTCAATACTTAGAGAAGCGAAAAGGAAATTTTTTTTTTATCAGGATATTTTTATATATTTTTTATATGTATATGTATGTGCATAATACAAAAACTTTTCAAGAAGAAAATTTTTATTTCCTGCTATAAATCTTTAAAGTCCTTTTTGGTTTTTTTTTTGAAATGAACTCCAATTCATATTATATAAAATATTATAATAATTTTTGAGACGTTTAAATATAAACCTGGCAATACTATATATATATAGGACAGGATGTATTGAAGAATGCAGAACATATGAACGCATAAATTTCAAGTTGAATCATAAATGAAAACCAGAATAACCGGTATTAAACTTTAATTTATATATTATGTATTTGTATATGAGAAAATATAATATAGATATACAAACATAATAGTGACGTACTCTTTGATAATATGTAATATAAATTTTTACATACATATGTTACATCGCATATATTCATAAATAGATGGCGCATTAAAAATTATTGTTATGGGTAAGCAATAAGGAAAAACAGATACCGTATAAAATACTTTTTCTCTCTTTCTCTTTTTTTTATTCTCTGTATTTTATTTTAATAACTTGTGATAAAAATAAATGGTTCTTAAAGGAGTACAATTTCCTTTATAGTAAAGGAAAGCAGATTTTGCTTGTAAAGATCGATGTTGGAAAATTTAAAATAAATTTTTTTTTCAATATTTCCTAAATATTGCATAATGTTAGGGGTGCACGCAAAATTACCTCGAATCTTAACATACTGGTTGAATTCGATGATCAATATTAATTTCGTTTTTTATTAACAATTTTTAATGAAAGGACATGTAAAGAAATTTTTAATGAAAGGACATGTAAGAAAGCTTTTGGCTATTATGACTTCAGTATTTTCCAGGTTTTCATGCAAATACCATTAGGTTTAAAAATAAATAAAAATTCCAATTATATTCTAGGTCAGTAGGATAAGGTCATCGTTTTATTGCATTAAAAACGTACCGAACCTACGAACGGACAGATTAATAGTCAGCATATCATTTTGTATTTTTTTTTTTAAAATATGCTAATAATCACTTTTATTATTTTTAGTTTATATACATTTATTCAGTTTTATCAAGTACCGATGTATACTTTATCTTATATATACTAGTACAATATACATACAAATATTTGTAATAAAATATGTGAAATGTTCATTGCATCCGTTCTGTTATAACATACACATTAAAAATGAAGTCTTCTTAAAAGTGATCTTTTATTTTCGGTTTTAGTTTACTAATATATTCAATTTTTTCTTCACAATATGGAAGATTCACAATATTCTCCATTTCAAGAAGAAATTACAGAGAAAATTGCAAAAGAAAATTTTTCATATAAATACATTAAGTATATAACATTAAAGTATATAAGTTTTGAGTATATTATATATCACAAAAATATTTGTAGCATAAAATGTTAGAATTCGTATAATGGTAATAAAAAATTTGTAATGGTAAAGCTTGTTTTCCTTTTTTTTTTAGCTAATTTATGAAAAAAATTTTCGGAATTTTCGTATTAAATTTAAAATATTTATTTGAATGAAATTATTCAAAATTTTTTCAGCATATTATTTGGAAAAGTTTGAGTTTTTAAACTATATTCAATATGCTTGAAGGAGCATAATATATTGAATTTTAGGAGAGCTGGTATATGCCAGCTTTAAACGTGATTTAGTCATGTAAAAAGCTATCGCAGTATGGGAGCAAAATGATCATATTAATTGGTAACCATAATTTTGAAGTAGTTGGTGATATTAACGAAAAATAATGAAATTATAAATCAAATCACATGTAGTTGGGGAAATATGTACCAAATTAGGCCGTCTTTATTTTTGTTACGAATTCATAATAATCTTATTTTACCCAGATTTTTCTCTTCAATATATTTTATATAACTAATGAGCAAACTTTAGAATTACTTAACTAACTTACTCAGTAACTCAGATATTTTCCACATTTATGTAGATTTTCCTTAATCTGGGATTATTTTGAAAAATCTTGACTACTCTTGTATAGATATAAACTTTTAAAGTTTAACACAAGCAACTTTAATAATGAAAATATCGGAATATCTAGGCATTATGGTGAATGCAAATAAAATATTTTACAATAAATTGCATACTTATAGGGGCAGTCATTAGAAAAACTACAAAACATGGGAAAATCAAATATGAAAATCAGGAAATTTGAAGCACAATTAGAATAATTTAAATTATTTTCGTTAATTAAGAGGAAGGAAGGTGAGCGTTTTCATACAGTTCCTAAAAATGTAAAGCTATATAATCATTAGATCGCTTAATCAATATTATTAAACGATTTATTTCTATATACAAATTTTTCTGAAAAATTTTAGATCGATACTCAATTACATAAGTATTAATAATTCTCTTATATTGCAAGTTGCATACTAAAATATCTAGGTCATTTATAATGCTGTTTAGAATTAAATGAATTATTCCTTGATCGATTCTTATTAAATTTTACCAATTAAATTGGTATTAGAATGCAAATCCATTTGATAATTCAATTTTTTGCAATACACCTGTTACAATAATTGCAATAAAATATAATTTTATTAAATCTATGAATCCTTACTGCAACATAACATAGATTTATTGTATGTTATACAAAAATGATGCTGTAAATAAGAAAATAAAATTGAATTTTCTTTTAAATTCAAATAGTAATGTAAAAGTAATAATATTGAGTTAAATGTATAACAAGTTTAAAGGAAATTTAAAGATTTTATGGAATCACATAATTTTTACTTGATAACAATTTCATATTTTGCTATTTCTCTGGAATAATATGGAAGTAATTTAGAAGTTTCTATAAGGTTCATTTAAAATTTTAAGAATTTTGTGAATTCCATGGATTTCTCTTACATGTGCTAAAAACTCATAATTATTATGATCGATGAGAAAATTAATTTTGAACACTACATGAAATTTATTAAATCTAAAATATTATTTAAAAGTATATAGATTTTTCTATTATTTGAAATTCCTTTTTAATATCCGAATGAGTCACAGATGTAGTAAATTGAATATTTTGCTATTAAAGAATAATTACAAAGAATTGCAGTTTGAAGAGTGCTCGATCGTTATTAAATAGAGTAATTTATTTTATTTTAGAAAAAAATGTTCATCTTTTTTAAGTGAACGCGTAAATAGCAGCCCTTAACGAGAATGTCGCTTTAATATTGCAAAATCCAATTACCATAAGTTTAAACTCAATGAAAATTAATAAAGATGAAAATTTTATATGAGTTAAAGTCGTAATCTAATATCATCAATGTTACCATTACCAGATAACTGAACTTTCATTTGAAATTCTTATGTAATACTAAGCACCATCGTATTACTACGTACACGTATATTGTAATTACAAATTAAATAATAATATAATGAAAATCAATATAAAAGGTACACGAGTTCTAAACTTTTAAAATTTTATTTTAGCAAATTTCCTTCAATAAATAAGATTTGTAAATTCTATACACAAATTCAGCATTTCCTTTAAAAATTCTTTTATTATTGTTTGTCGTTATAATACATGGTACATTAACCACAATTGTAAATTATATAATAATACAAAATAAAACTTTTTCTTCAAAATTTCAAAAATATTCATTCAAATTCATTCTATTCAACACAATATACATACAAAAACTGGATTTTCCAAGTTTTCCAAGTTTCTCATTTTATAATTGTTTTAACCTTTAGCCTCAATTTCCTTTTCCCCCATCATAATAATATTTTAATTCAATTGATTTTATATACATTCCATTTTCTTGTGATTTCTCTTATACATACTTGAATATTGTATTTTGGCCATTTTATATTTCCGGACCAATGTGTCTATGTTATGTTGATTCTTAAATCTTTTTCGTTGTAATTTATTTTTTATTTTTATGTTATGGTGAATTTATGATTGTTATATTCTTGTTTTATTGAAACTTAAATATTAAGTAATTTATATGTATGTATGTATGTATGTGGGTATGTATATAGAGAAAAATTTTCTTCTTTCCTTTACGTTTAGATGTACACACAATTTATTATTATTTGGAATAAGCACAAAATTATAAGAAAACAGAAATTGTTAATAGTGAAAAAGATTTCCTGATGGCCTTTTGTATAATTTCAAATTTTCTGATTTTTTTTCTATTACAAAAGTCTATATAGGCCTAATAACGAAAAAATCAACACACAAAAATTATAAACAAAACTAATTCAAAACTTTTAACTTTTCTTTCTTGGTAATTTTTTTTATTTCTTTCTTATTTTACTCAGGACTCTGTTCTATTCGTTTCCTTTATGTCTAAAAATATTATAAAGTAGCTATAGTTTTTGGTTTTCTTATAACTCCAATAATAATAATATAAGTAAGAACCTTTGTATATGAAAAGAAAAGTTTTGCCTTAAAAAATGAAAAATAAAAATAAAGGAAAAACTTACTCTTATAAGTTGGTTACTATAACAGAATTGCCAATTAATTGGAATCTGAATTTTTGTTTTTCGCATCGTCTTATTTTTATTTTGTTCGTTCACTCAAACACCAAGCATAAATATGTACAGTGGCGGATCTACCATATATGTAAAGTAAGCATTTGAAAAGGGCGTCGAAAAACAGGGGCGCTATTGAAATGATAAAAAAAAATACTTTTAAAAATAAAAATTTTTTTCAACTTTTTGCAATACGTGTTTTTTAAACATATTTTTTTTCTGTCTATTTCCAGTGAACTTTGCGGAATTCACTTTTGTTAATTCCATCCCTGGTAAATTTCTCATTTGCCTTACATGCTTCAGTGTCACATTCCATGTATTTACAATCACGAGGTTTATCTTTTCTATTTGAGATGTCATTACTTTTTTATTTCTCTATCGTTCTCGCAAACTTCTACAGTATTGTTAAGTAAATTATTATCCTTCAAGTTTAAACATGTATTTAGAGTGGGTAAGCAATTCTCTAATAGATATTTTTCGTCCACAGATATTTTAAAATTAATCGTGTCATTCCCAAGTTGTGGAACTTGGAATTCCACAAGCAGAATTCTCGTTTTTATTCTATACTACCTTCAGATAATGAAAAATTTTATATTGCGTTTGGCGAATCATTATTTATAGGTTCGGATATTCTATTCTTTAATACCTCTAATTTCCAAAGTAATAATAGATAGAAGTTATTTCTGGAAGCATTGAAATTTTTTCTTTAATTCTAAGACTATTTTTACATTCAGCATAATAAACTTACAAGAAATAGATTTATTACGCGCAATATGCAATGTTTATTGCACATCATTCATTACTTTGATGGCAGCATTGCTGTGATGCATACTGTTGAAAGGAGGAGGAACACGTTTTGAAAACATACGTAGAGCGCCGAACAAAGGGGAACCGAGCCTGTACTGTGTATTGCATGTACAAAATATGACTGAGTATAAGTATTTTTACTAATAAAGAGTAAAAACTGAAAAGAGACACAGGAAAAAAAGAGAGAAAAAAATTGGAACAAAATCAAATCAAAATTAAATTTTTAAAGGGCTCTCTTTGTGTTTTGTATAAAAGTAAAACAAACACGAAAAAAATAAAGAGTAAATATGAGAATAAAAATATTTCTTTATGATTTTCATTAAAAGATGATTGAAGCAAACAAAAAAAAAAAACAAAAAAAAAACTAAATTTATTCTCTTGTTTTTGTTCTCTTTGTTTTCGTCTTTATTACAATTTGTGGTTATGGCGACTATGAAGTTTTATTCACTTTATTTTTTTTATTTTTTAGTTGTGGTCTGTTAAGAGGGAAGTTTTGCCTTATTATTTTCTTCTTCTTTTTATCATTTAAAACTTAAAATAAATTAGGTTATAATTAAAATTTTCTCTGAGGCAAAATGATTACCGTTGTTCATGGTTTCACAGCAATAATTTTAGTATTTATTCTATTAGAGGTATTAATTAAGTTTAATAAAAATTAAAAGATATTATTTTTGAAGTGCTATTCGAAATTTATGTAATTATTATTCTACGAAATTCGTATGTCAAATTTTCAATATTATTTTTATTATATAATTTTATTTTTTAATAATTAATTAATTTTGAAATATTTTTGTGATTTATAGGATTATTTTTGCTTTTCATCATAAGTGCTTGAGGGAATTATTTCATAATATTGAAGATGATTAGTTCGTATTCGGTTTCAAATAGAGAAGTAGTAAAATGTTTACAATTTGGTAGTTAAAGATGGACATGACAAGGTATCCAAATGATAATTCTAACAAGAAATAAAATTTTTTGAATTTAACCAGTACCTGTGCATAGTCCTTTTTTCATTTCAATATCACACATGCACCATAATAATTGATTTAAGTATTTATATCCTGCTGACCTAAACTATTATCCTAATGTAACAAAATCCTATCGGCAAATTTAAGTTTAAAAAATCAAATCACGTACAAGTGTTTGGTATATTATACACTCTTTTCCTTCTTTATTTGCTTCCAATGATTTAAAAAAAAATTTTTTTTTTTTCTATATCAATAAACTAAACTTTGTAATGGAATTGAAAGGCTTTTAATGGTGCCAAATAAAGAAAATGCAAAAAAAAAAATAAAAAAATTTCAATAACAATAAATTCTCTTTTGTTTTTGTTTTTCTTGTTTTCATTCTATGGGTTTTTCGTGCTTCTTTATTGCAACTTTAGGTATGAAAAAAGGCTTTATGTTTTTTTTTTTAATATTTATTTGGTTTAAATTTTTTCGGGTTTATGGCACAGTTTAACTAAAAAAAAAAGTTAAGATTTTTAAAAAACCATGGGGTATTTATTGTTCCTGTAGCCAATGAAAGTAATAAGGACTTTTGGAAAACAAAAAAAGAACAAATAAAAACTATTGATTTAAATTTTTTGTGGATAAAAAAAATGATTCGTTAAAATTATTAAAGCCATTTTGCATTTTAAGAGAAATTTTTAGTTTTTCGGAAAAATTTTATATTAAAAATACAATAGTTGAACGAACTTAATGCTTGAAAAGGAAAATTTTAATTTATTTTACAGATTCTAAACAGGAAAATCAATATAATTTTAAAAATTTAAAGACGAGAGTCCATATCAGTTTTATGAGTTTCCAATAGTAATATTTCTTACTGTTCAAAGTTCCTATACTGAAAAAATCCTGCCCCCTTGGCCTCATTTTTAATTAAGAAATTTTAGTAAAGTAAAAATAAATTTTCAATTACAAAGAACGGAATTTTTTACATTTTAATTTTGAAATTACCAAGCTTGGCGAGTAATTTCTCTTGTGTAAATTTAATATAATTAAAGATGTCAGTATTTGGAGTCAGTATGCTTTCAGTTTGTTTTTAAAAATTCCTCATTATTAAGTTAAATTATGTAGATCTTAAATTTGATTTGACTGTTAAAATATTTTCCAAAATTTTGGGCGAAAAATTCTTCTCTAATAATTTCATTTGAAATTTTAATCCTACTGTGATTTTGATTTTGACACTGATATAAATTAAGTCTACTGAATTTTACGAATTATTTCTGAAAATAAGTCAAAAACTTCGTACCATTTTAATTTAACTATGCTATTCAAATTTCTATTCTAAACGCGTATTCAATCTATATGCACGTTTATTATATACGACTGTATTAAATTAATAATTAATAAGGTAAAAAATATTTGAAATATTTTCAAAATTACTGAGAATTCACTTGAAAATTCCTAATTTTCTAATAATGTTGTCGGAATATTTTAACACCATTAAAATATTTAAAATTAATGAGATTCATTGTTTGCTTAAACTATTCGACTCACATATAATTAAAATTTTAAAATTTTTTAAAACGATAAGCACATATACACGTACTCACAGACTCTTCTACAATTATGTGTTTTTAGTTTAATAATTTTCGTCGAATAAGTGTTAAAATACTTTAAAGGAATATTAATGATAAAGATATTTGAATTTATCTTATACTTAAAATCTGTGAAATATTTCATGAAATTCAAATATAAATTAGCTATTATAAATTTTTCCCATTTAAATAATTTTTAATAATTTCCATGAATTTTTCTTAATTATGGTGAAAAATTTTTAAAAATTAAAATTTGGCACGTGCATATATGAAAATTGAATAAAACAAAGAAAGCCTGCAAGGATTTTTTTTATGATTTTTTGATGCTTGAATGAAACTGTTCTACTCAATATTACCGATTATCTATTAATGAATTGACGTATTAGAAATTGCCCCAAAAAATATGCAATATTTTTATGAATTGAAGAATAATGAAATTATTGAATATTTTTGGCATTGAAGTAAAAATTATTTAACAAATGAAAGAGTTTTGTATTGAAAAATTATTAAACTGTTATCACTGTTCGGTATAGCGTCATTTCATGCATAAATTGGTAAATAATTAATTATAATTATAAATTAAAATTTGTAGTTCACTATTTAAAATTTCGTATTTTTAAAATTTAATCCTTTCATCTACATTATGTTGATCTTTTTAATGAATTTTGAACTTTCTTTCTGAAATGCAAGACTTCAGTTGTTCTTTCCAAATTCGAAAGATCCTAGAAGTACTTTTATAATTGGACTAGTTTAAACTGAACTCAATTTATTCTTCTATTGTAAATTAAAATATCACATTTTGTAAACTGCACCCATAATCTCAAGTTTTACTCATTCTTAAAGATTTCAAAATAATTTTTCTTTCAAAAAAATATTCACATTTCCATAACAAATTTAAAGATTTCTTCACTTTAACTTTAACAAGCATTGCATTTCCTTTATATTCTGATTGTAAATTTCTTAAAAATTATTTAATGATATTTTCCTAACTGCGACGTAAATTAGTTGTCTTAATTTTAATTTTATAGAAGTCTACTTACAAATTTGTTCATGAATTTATTATGCCATAGCATTGAAAAATTCAACATATTTAAATAACTGAAGTAACAAAGCGTATTAGAAGAGTGATATGTGAATACATTAAGGCAGTGTACAAGTATAGAAATATAGAAGACATAGAAATAATACGAAATGAATTTTGCGCTAATTTAAATTCAAAACATGCATCACATTCCTTTATTCTCAATTCATTGTAATGAAACAATTTGGACGTATTATGAATTTGTATTACCACTGGATTAGTTGGTTATACTGTTGGTGACAAATTATAATATTTATACCTAAATATTAAAAAACATATGTATTTGTTAAATTTCACACCCGGTTGTAAAAATGTTAACAATAAATATGTGGTAGGCTCCTAATCTGACTCATACTTTAATGTAGATAGCAGCCTTTATTCCGACTTTTATTCTGATTCGGATACCAACTTCGACTCTAATTTTTACTCTGTTTCCGATTCTGCTATTTCTGATTTGGCAGTCCTTCCAAATTTCACAAACAAAGGGCTATCCAAAATTTCATAGCTTTGTCTTGAAGCCTTTTGAATGCATTTCTAAGTGCTAAATTTGAGTCATTGGATATGACTTCACAGTAAGATAGGGATTTCACATAACATCTATATTTGATATCCCATAGTTAGTTGATTGAATATTAAATTATATTTTTTCCTCTTTATTTCTTAAAATGAGTAAAAAATTCCGTTTCAAAGTCATTTCATTGTATAACTGGTAAAGGAAACCAAAAATTAACTTTAACATATGTGTGGGAAGATCTGATGTAAATTTATTTATTTTAATTCTGTGACATAAAACATAATAAAATAATATGTATGTAAGTAAAGCATGTACGTATGCGTTAAGGATTTAAATTCAATCTATATAGAATTTCTTTTAACACTTTTGTAAAGCATTTAATATCAACTTGATAGAAATAGAAGAGATTTTTTGCCATTACTTTAAAGAGCAGAGGAAATAATTATTCGGAAAAATTTATCCTTGAAAATTTTTGTACTTTAAAATATTCAAAATAAATACATATAAAGAATTATTAGATTCTTAGCTAGTTAAAGTAATGGTGGCGATGATAGAACCAGAAATGTTTTCATAAAATGCTATAGATTTTGTGGAAATGTTTAATTGCATTAAAATAGCACATAAGGAATAGCGGTTAATGTAATAAGAATTATCAATAGTTTTCTACTTGTGTCAATTTCCAATAATATTTGGAATGAGATCACAGTTATTAGTTTTAATCAGAATCAAATACCAACTGATTGGCAGAGTCATTGTTAATATTGCACAATTTATGAGATATACAAACAGTTTTTAATTTCCATTGTAAACTCTTCAAAACTCTTTCTTATTATAACTTTAATTTTTAAATAGAAATTGTTACCATTTGACCATTTTAGATGTTATCATACGGTACCCAAGCAGAAATAATTTCCATTGAGACAAACAAAACTCAAATTATATTAATCGGAATTAAATTACAAGTAAAATTATACAAAAGCAAACCTGATTCCTATTACATTTACAAGTGAAAATAAAACATAAAGTCCAAAGTCTTTAGAAAAAAAACACAAAGAAATAAAGACCCCAAAAATTAAAGTACAACTTTGAAAATTTTATAATATTTAAATTGGATAAAATTCATGAATTTTCTTTAACAAAAAAAAAAACGAAATAAATGGATAAATCCTTTTTAGGTCGCTCATTCATGTTACTTTTTACTAAAAAAAAAATAAGAGCCCGAAATTCTAACTATTTACATATTCAAGCAGTTATTGATGTCTGAAAAGTTTTACAGTTTAAAAAACCCAAAAAAAAAACACAAACAAAGAAGACAGTTAAAGAAAACTTGCAAAAGAGAAACCGTAAAAAAACACAAAGATTTTTCTTCATTAATTCACAAACACCATTTTGTACTTGGTAATTTAGATTCTTTATAATGTCGAAATCATGTAGAAACTTTTGGAAGAACTATTTTCCATTTTAACTTTTATATAAACTTAAAGTAATTTCAAAAGATTTTAATTGTTATTATGAAATTTAAGTTTTTATCTTAAAATTTTCAAAAATTTTAATGATCTTAATTAAAATTAATAAAAACGGCAAGATACAGTTAAGTACGAGTGAAAAAGAGTTAAAATTCACTAGTACATTTTTTAGTGTTCAATTAATGAGGTACGCGAATGGTGTATTTAACTCTTGCGAGCTTATCATTTCATTCTGTATTATATTAGGAAGGAAGATAAGACAAAAACTGCCACAATTTCCAGAGAATAATTAATTGAAATTGATAAATGGTGAGAATATGGTGCAGCGAGGAACTCACAATCGTTAATTATGATTAAGAATTTCTTATAATAATTACTATAAACTGAAGTGCTTAAAAGTATTCATTTCCCTATATGTATTATATATAGATTTAGAATTAATATAAATTGTCATCTCACTTTCACCTCACTTATGTATATGCGGTATTATTCAGCCCTATCCGAAATTTCACTCGTAGAATTCTACGAATTATGAACTTAGCTACGACGAAGACTTTCTAATTATTTCTTTCGCAGAATTTTCAGAGCTATTCTTACTACAAATGTAATTTATGATTACTCTATTACAAATATTCGGAGCAAAGTTTTAGTAGTTCGGGATGTACCATATAACATAGAATTCATGTCAAGATTACACTTATAATCTATTATACAGATTATACGTCATATTACTATCAGTATAATATTATAATAGATATAAGCTCAGTTATAAATCAGACTGCAAGCTCTAGATATAATACTTTTTAATTGGGAAGAAAACCGGTTGACAGGGATCGAACCTGTGATAGTAAAATCAAATTAATTTCAAATATTATAATATTATTAAATTACAATTAATATAATTTATCTATAGTACCCAAAATGTTATACAAAATAATAATAACATTAAGAACTGAATTTTACTACTTATGTAGTAATGCAACTTTCTTAGTATTAATTTGCCAAATGCTAACATTTTAACATCTTCTTAATGACAAAATTAAATTCAAAGTTAAAAATTACAGAAGAATAATTGAGAAACTTATGACGTATAACAGAAAAATAGAGATGAGAATAGAAGAGAATTAAATGAGACAAGAAAAATTTAAATTTTACTCTTATATACAGAATTTTTTTTTTTGTTTTTGTGGCCTCATTTGAAATGAAAATCTTCATATTATAGAATTTTAATTGGAAAATTCGGTATATCTTCAAAATAAACATACTTAGGGTTATTATTTCATTTTAGTCAACCAATTAGTCAATTATTTCTTAAATCAAAAGAAGCTTCTTCAATTAAATGCAGCGGTATTAGAAGAAGAAAATATTGTTTAGTATTTTATCGCCAATTATTGTTTTTGTGGTATTTATATTGTGGTACATTGTGGTAATAGGACCGACATTTACTATGAAGAATACATGAAAATATTATCAATTCAGTTTTCTCTAGTATGATAATTTTTCACAGTATTTCGTGTTATAATATGTAAATGAAGTAATCGATTATGTATTATTATATTAAATTATAAGATGTTGAAGACCACGATAACTGAGTAATGTAATACTCCGTTATAATGTTATTTTTCTGCATCTCTAAACTGGCCTTCCTTAAACAAGGCCTTCTTTAAATTTAATCAATTACAGAAATTGATACGAGTATACTACGCATTGTTTTGTAAGAATGAAAAAAATTTTTAATGTGTGAGTAGTAGAGTGCTAAAGCAACTAAAAATATTTTATAAATTAATGGTAAATTCTTCGTAAGAGCGCAATACTAAATAATAATATAGAATTCAGAAGACGTTATAGAGCAAATTTATAATTTATTTCTCATGAGCCTAATATTGAAGCAACCCTATTCTTGAAAAGCGTAATTATAATTAAATTTTAAATTATGTTTTAAAAGATTATTAAATTTTTCCACTAGTAAGCCGGGAATATTACGAAATGTTAATGTCAAAAATGAATAAAATGGTAACATTGTCATTTTGTATAGGTGAATGATTCCAAAAATTTATTGTACTCTTTTTTTTTTGTATTTGAACCATCAAACATTTTTCATTGTTATCAAAAATCGCCCAATTTAAATGTTTTTGTTATAAAAATTTTATTTTTTCTTCTTCGTCCTTTTTCCTTTTTCAACTACATAATTTATTCGTTTTTCTTTCGCGCTTCTAATATTTATGCAAAAAAAAATTTTCTCGTTTCCTTCTTTTTCATTATGGTAGGTAAATAAAATTTATTTTCATTTCTTGTTTATTAAACCTTTTAAAAATTTTTTTCTTTTGTTTCCATTTATTTATTTATTTATGTTACTTTTTTTTGCATAATTTGAGGAAATAAAAAATAAAATAAAATAAAAAACAAAATGATTTCCTTTCTAAATTTTTTTTGTTTTTACTTTCGTTAAATAAAACTTAACAATGCAAATATAAAATATCGTAAAAAATAAAAGTAAAAAAAAACAAAATGTCCTATTTTTCGCGATATAAAAATTGTAAAGAAAAAAAAAATGTATGCATTGTAAATGTTATGTGAAGGAACCTTTCAAAATGTCCTTCATTGTTTCCTTGCATTTTGGCAAAAAATCAAATTTTTGTTATGAAGGTAAAATAAAAAAAAAATTTGGCAAATCTTAAAATTTTTTTTCTTAATACAAAATTTGAATGAAAAAAAAATGGAAATGGACAAAATTAGACCGACCGCACCTTATATATAGTTTATTAGACATTTTTAAAATATTAGAGTTACAAAGCCATTTATTTTCAGGATTGTACGTGAATTTAATTCGGTAATGACTTGTTTTTGGAAATTTTCTTTCTTTTTTTGGCAATTGAAATAACAAATAAAATTTACGATATTAGAAAGGTAATTTTTCGCAGAACTAAGAGTTTTTTTTCTTCGCAGGACTAAGAAATATATTTTGCATAATTTTGCAAAGCCAATTTTTTTTTTTCTTATATTTTCGCGAAATATTAAAAACGATCCGTAGATTTTTTCTGAAATGGTCAAAATTTTTAAGAAAATTTTGTTTTTTTTTTAATTTTTAGCGGAGTTTTCTCAAATATTGCAACAAAATTGAATTTTTTTTTTGTTTGTTACTTTCGGACGCAGTTGTATTCAAGAATAATTTCATATTGTTAAGTAAAAAATTCTGGAATTTTACTATCGTTTACTTTGAATAAGAGGAACTTGAAATTTAATTAGGAGTTATTAAATTAAGATTGGTTGAATTAAGATTATTCTTTTTACTAAACTGCGGCAGAAATTGCAAGGAAACAAAAATTTATTCTATATGATTCTCAATTTATATTGAGCAACAAACTGCAAAATTCCATGTTATTAACAGTGTTTTTGGTTTTAAAAATATTAAAAGAATAATTACTAGTATAATGAAACAGGATGCAATTGAAAGTCGTTTTCTAGAAATGTGAAATGAAAAGGAAAAATATAGAAAAATAAAGGTAAATATTAGAAAAAATCAGAACGCTATGCAATCCTTTTATCATCAAGATAAAAACGTGTACAATTTTACTTTTTTCTATTATTCTTTATTTTCTTTTTGTAATTTTGTCCTGGATTTTTTAGTGTTTAACGCAATAAAATAAGAAATGATAATAGCTTTAGTGTGAAGTTTAAGTCCGAGAGCAATTCTATGTCCTGAATGCCAGTGATTTCCCCAAAAAACTAAGGCAGCCATTGAAGTCACCTGGCTTCATTCCCAGATACTTAATTTTCTTGGAGAGTTCAATTAAAGTCCAAAGACACCGGACGCAGATTAAATTTTCGTCTAGTAAATGGCACAATAATTGTTTTGCCAGGGGTAATGTCAAGAAATTTACCTTCTGTTCAACTCTGATGATATTCAAGTCAACTACAACGTCATCACGCTGGCCGTTTGCAACAGAGACTAAATCATCAACGTGGCCTTGCACATTATACTTGCTGTTGGACAGTTTGTAAAGCAGACCATCCATCAACATGCACGAAAATCGAGGATGTTGGTCCAGCATTTTCTTAATCGACTTCAAAAGGAACGATGTCAGGCTTATTCGAGTAAAAAATGTTTCTTAAAATATATTCAATAACATATAGAATCAAATTAGGCATAGCCATTAAATTTTTTGCTTGTAAGCAGAGAATTACGTGTTGAAAATTTTTCTTTTAAAATTCATTCAATAAGATATTTAAAAGAATTTTCTTAGTTTATAAAATTGCATTGATTTCATATTTAATTTTTTATTCTAGCCATCGTCACGAAATTTCCTATTTATTTATTCCTTATTACGAGTATCTTCAAAAAAATTTGAAAAAATTCACAAAAAATCCATTAAAATTAAATGAAAAGACAATTTCTTTAATAAACTGGAAACCCTTAGAATATATTTTAAACGTTAAATATAAGGAAGCTTATATGAAAACTCACAATATAAGGAAGTTAAATGTGTTCAAAATAAAATATGGTATAAATACGTTCATTGTTTTCCCTAGTGCAGAGAAAGAGAGAAAAAGTGTCGAAAATATTTTTTTCCTTAAAACCTTATTTTATTGTAATTAGGTACTCTGTATCTGTACTCGTTGTTCGTTCCCAATCTCATACATTTCTTCATATATGAAATACTCTCCATGTACGTTCCATAATATTATACAAGTTATTAATTGTATATGTATATAACCTTAATACTCTTGAAATATTTCCGTATTCAAGTAACGTTTCTTCCTGAAGATAAATAACTTATTTTTTTTCCTGTCCCTATATTCTCTTATATTATTCTGTCCCTATTTTTAACTCTATATATGCTCTAATTGAAAACTTTTTCTTGAAATTCTCATTTCTATAATAGTAAATATTTATCCAATAAATTCAAGTAGTTTAATTTAAAATAAAAAGTTAAATTAAATTTTCAATTTACAAAAAAAAAAAACAATACACATAGAGAAATGGAATGTGTAATAACTACTAAAATCAGAGTCGAATAGAAGAGCGAGTCAAAAGTTAGCAAAAGTAATGGAGAAATGACATCAATAAAATCTTGTTTTGTAGTTTCTTCTTTAAAAAAATCTAAAAATCTTCTTTTAACTTGCAATTGCAATTTCACTATGATTTTCACTATTCATTGAATCTTTTTCATTCCTTTCCATTGACAATATCGAATTTTTTTCTATTTTTTTCCTAAAGAGTTTGTTGTTTTAAAATCAACTTTTAATAAGAAGAAAATAGTATAGAGAAGTGTTGGTCTCAAGATAAAACAAATTTAAGATACATTGTTTTTGCTAAAATCGAAGTTGAAAAACATTTTGTGAAAAATATCCTTTTTACCGTTATTATCGTTTTGTAAATTTTCTTTTGTTTCTTTTTTATATTCCTTATTAAATTCACAATAAACATTAAAAAGTTTTCCGTTCAATAAGGAAATTTTTGTAGAATGAAAAGAAAAAGTTTAAAGGTGATAAAAATATTGAAAATTTAATAAAAATTTATCCATTATCATCAGTATGTGGTGGAAGGAACAGTGATGAAATCACTGTTATGGCAATCACTGGAATGTAAAATGAAGTTTGTACAAGTTTTACAATATTTTATTCGATTTGACTAAGGGGAACTTAAATTTGATAATTTCTCCGTTAGTATCAGCTTACCTGGTATTTTCTTATGCTATACAAAACCGAATGCGGCTCGAATCTTAAATATGTTAATTTAAAATAACGAATGAACCGAGCGAGGACATCTGCATTTTGGAGTTTTAAGAAGACAAAAATTATACTAACAAGAAAGTACATACTTAATAAACAGAACAATCATCAAAATTTTGATGAATAACTTACGAAATCTAGATCCTTTCTACAGAAACGCCTTTTTATTTAGGTATCCAAACAGTTTCTTATCCTTCACAACACAATCGAATACGTTACAGCGAAATATCTCAAAGAGAATGGTTGATTCGGAGAAATTTGTTCTTGCATGAGAGTTACAGTAGATTGTCTTGGCTGTTTATGAACCGAATTGTGCTTTGTTATGCTATGATTCTATTTCATTGTTTCTATTGTAATGAATATTGCATTGGTAAATGAATTCTTATCAAAGGTTTTCGTCAGTAAAAGTAATACTGCAAATCAGATAAAATGAACATTTAACCACTGCATCAAGAAAAGAGTTACGAATGACGAAATAATAATGTCCTGAATTTCGAAAAAAGAAAAAAACAAAAGTTAAATTTAAAGAATTTTGTTTTTTTTTTTTATATTCAAAAGATTTATACTTTTATTCGTTATCCTTAAGGAAACTAGAATAATAAAACTCTGTAAGTATTCCAGATAATATTGTAGTTGTAAGAAAATTCTTTTTCCATACATTACGTGTTTGCTGTTGGGGTGGCAATATACTCTTGTTGACAGCAAATGTTCAGACTTATCTTTAATTCTAATAATTTGAATATATGAATATTTAAGTGCCCAATCGTTGGTTCTGTTGATTATTTTATAAAATAACTTGATTTGGAAATATATTAACGATAATTTAATGAAAATGTAAATTATGTAACAACTTTCGCTGGAATAATTCGATATCGTATGATATTTCAATATTTTTACCAGAAATTTTCATGTTCCTCATTGTACCATTGACAAACTTGTATTATTAATTCAGTTTTTTTTAATTGTCTACAACTCGAATTATCAGATTTTGTAGAGTACTCATAGATTTTTAGAGTACTCATAGAAAGATGTAGAGTACATAGACGTGGTGAGAAAATATCTGAAAAATTTTCTGCTCTTTAGGGTAAATTGTATGCTAATTAAATTCTTACATAGCTAGATTAGTTAAATTATTTTTTTAAATTTATTAAATTTTACAGAAACCAAGCATTTCTCTGCGATCATATACCTTGGTTTTAATTTTTTCGAAAATATCCTAGAGTTGAATATACAAACATTTATTTATCTTATGCTTATTTCTAAATAGAGCACAAATAAATTGTTATAAAATTTAAATCAGAGATAAACATAACTTTTCCATTTGACCTTTAGAAAATTCAATATACATACAACCGTTCTAAAGTATATAGCTGAGAAATATTTTTACATTGAATAAATTTTTATATATACGAGTATTATATTTATAGATTATGGAATATTTATTTTGTAAAATACTAGATATGCTCGTGAGCATATTATAAATATTGTAAATGTTTGAGATTTAAAATTCTATAACGAGTTCCTTTACTTTTAAAAAACAAATTAAGAACGTTAATGTCTCAGGTATATAGAGTGATTTCTTATGTAAAGGATATATAAAACTTTGTAAGATTATAATGATGAAAGATTGTCGAGTATATATATTCGGGCTGTTATAAAGTTACTTAAATAATCTGTTCATTTTTTCTTTTGTATTTATTGATGAGGATTTTAAAAATTTATTTAATTTGAAATTTTGAATTTTTTAAAATAGCTAGATTTGTTTTATAGCTTTCTATTTTTTATTTTCGGGGTAATTTTGTTATAATTTTAATTTTATTATTTGGAAAAGTAATTTTCTAACTAACTAATTTTTGATAATGGAAATGGAAGTTCAAAGAATAAGCAAAACGGGTTATATTAATATAAAGAGCGATTTTGGCAATAAATTTAAAAAAATTTCATAAAATAATGTTGAGCTTTTTAAGGTCCAAATTCGTGGAATACAACTGCTTATATTGAGTTAATATGTGAAATATGGGCAGAGGCTCGAGGAAATTTTGTTGATGAAGAATATATCTATGAATTTTCATGATTAATTCAGAAAAATATTGTATTATCCAAAATTATTGGAAATATTACCTTAAAAATGTATCTTTTGCAAATGCTCGAAAACGTTATTTTTGCCCGTTTTAAATATTTTTCATGATTATAGCTAAAACTACAAATCATGCCCCTAAAAGTATGCAATATTTAAATTAAAATTTGATATTGCTGATATTTCCAAATTAATTGAATCAAAATTGAACAAAATAATTTAAAATTGCAGTTTATACAATTGTTAGGTTAGGTTTTGCATGTGCTTGAGTGCATGTTCTCTATAGTAGTTTTTGAATATTTTTCAGTTAAACGCTCTTATTAATAAGAAATCTTCTATTAGCTTGTTGCAGCACGTAATCGGAACTCTGAATTTTACTAGACGAATTTTTATTATAGAAAATATAAATTTTAGCAATTTTTTATTTAATTCACGTTTTAATGGTGAATACTCGTAAAACTGACCATTTATATAACCTACTTTTTGTTGATGTCTTTATTTTTCATATCATCTTCTTTCAGTGATTACTCCGACTACTTTAAAGTAATTTGAAAAGCAAAAAAGAAGGAACTACTGTAAATAAAAAGGTTTAAACTATAAAGGTCCTTAAATTTTCTTTTGAAAATACTTTTGAATTCTTCTTGAAATTAAATATTCATTTTCGTCTGACACAGATTACGAAAATCTACCTTTAGAATTATTTACTACAAAATGCTTTCTTTAAATTCAAAGTAAGTTTATCTTATGCAACATACTTAACTAATTTAAGAGAATAACTAAAATGACTAACCTAAATTACTTAAAACGAAGGCTAAAATGTATTTTAAAATTTTCTTGTTAATAGTTTTAGAAAAATTTTAAAGGCATTTTTCTCACCTACATTGTGAGATTATTGTGAAATAATCGAAATATTCTACTTAGTACTGCATCATTTTCCTGCTTAGAAAATAATATCTACCTTGTACTACAATTAATATTCCTTTATAGATAACAAAATCTTTAAGTGTAAAGTTGAAGTTTTCAAACTCTAATATCTTTCAAAAGGCAGATTAAGAAACTGATCTACTTTTTTCAATTTTTTCTATAATATTTTTGACTTTAATTTCTTTAAATTTATTTCCTAAATTTAATGCTGTTATTCAATAACAGCCCACTATATTTTCATTTACTTTTCACACCATATATTCAGACATTATACTTGTATACCCATTTCTAAAATTCATATTAGATGTTCCCCTTATATAACAACACATTTTTACGTAAAAATTTTAAAAATTATATTTAGTGAATCTTGTTGTTCATTTCTCCCAAATCCTACTTCCTAAATAATTTGGGTATAATGATAGAATAACCTTGACAGTAATAAACATATCTCAGATTTTTTAACTCCTACTGTGTTTACATTTTCAAGTACCTATGTGTAAAAAGCATATGAATGCATACATGTAGGTATACATAAGTGTTATTTTGTGTTATTTTGGTAAGAAAAAAAAAACCAAAAATTGAAATGAAAAGCAAATCATTAACACAAATATTTTTTTATATAACAGTTTACAAACAGGGAAAATAGCAGAAGAGCAAGAGAACAAAAACATAATTTTTTGCTAGGATACGTGAAATTTACAATTTTTTTTTTTTGCCATTTTGACTTACATCCCATTGAATTGCAAAAATAAAAGGAAAAATTCAAAAAAAAAAAATGAAAATTGAATGAAAAACGAGAAATTTTTCACTCAACATTTTCCATTTTTTTTTTGTGTTTTTTTTTTTTTGCTAAGGCAAAAGAATGCGTTAACATACGTGTGTTTTCGCATTGTTTGAAATCAATGTAATCCAAGGTTAGAAAAACAATGTAGGTACTTGGAGGTGGAACAATAATATAGAAAGTAAAGTCTCCACCCCTATTCATTTAAGAAATTGGAATGAGAAAGAAATTTATTAAATAAAGCCTTATATTACTGTTCACGCATCATTGAATCAGGATGTTCAACATTTTTACTTAACAATTTGTACATTTTTTTTTTGTTATACTCCTGTACACTTTTTGTTCTAAAACATTTTTCTAAATGATATAACAAATAACAAATTTGTGTAATATTAAGTATAATAAAAACAAAAACAAGAAAATATACTCAATAACTATATTGGAAAAACAAGAAAGAAGTTTTTATCCTGAATATTGTTTGATTTACGAAAAAAATCTATACTACTAAACAAACGAAATGTTTATCACATAGTATAACACATATAACTATATAGCAATACTTATAATGCTATTATGATTTTGATTCAAAAATAGAATGTGTGTCATAAGAGTGCATTGAGCCGGAAATGTTTTATAAATAAAATAGTAGGCCGGAAAAAATAAATAAAAGTTCAAATAACTCATAAGATAAGTTTCCAATTTTATAAGAAAACTATAATGAAAACAAAAAGCAATAGTAATTCATATATAGGATTTTATGTGATTTTAGAATAACGAATGATTCCAATTGTGATAGCAATATAGAAATTTTAAGGTTAAATTTTCTCTCTGTACACAACCGATTAAACTATTGTGTAACATTTTGATTACATAAAGAAAGCTACATATATTGAATTTGATTTTAGTGCAAATGATTCGGTAATGCTTTCATTATTATAATTTTTTTAGTAGAAGAGAATACTGGGTATAAAATTATATGAGTAAATTGTAAAGAATAGAAATTCAAAATTTTTGATTCGTGATTTTCGTATAGCTATAATTTTTTGTATTGATGATAATTTTTTACATAAAATATTTACATAAAAACTAATTTTGCCAAAAGTTTTTATAATTTATAATTTAAGCAAAAATCATATATGAATACATTTTAAAATCACAAAAATTTGCATGCTTATAGGGGCTGAGTAATCTTGTACTGTACGTAATTTATTGTATTGATGCTTTACAGGTTCAGGTCTAGGTCTAGATCCAAATTTCTAAATAACTAACTCACTTAATTTTATAAAAAAAAAAGAATTTAAGTGCGATAAACAAAATGCGAAGTGATTTTCAAATTGAAGCACTCAAAAATTTCAATTCGTTTTGAAATACTCAAAATGTGAACACTTATCATGCCAAAAATTGTATACACACTATTGTCATATTTATATTCTTGGCGTTTTTTCAAATACCGTATCAAATATGGTAAATACGGTACATTTATGGAAATAATTTTCACTCTTGGTTATCGTTTTTCTCTGAAATTTTCCTTAGTTGCTTCATTATTGTATTGGGTTTTATTTTTAATTTAATTTAAAAGTAAACACGTAAAAAAAGTTCTGTTACTGCTTCTTAGCATCCTACTATCTATCTCTTCTCTCATATATTGTCTTGTAAAACTGAGTATGCAAAAAGGTGGAAAAAGACTAACATAGTCGATTTTTACTATAAGCTCAATTTTATTTAGTAACTGACGATTTTGTTTTTTTTGCCTTTCACACTCCTGTTGAGAGCTTCGAGTAAACCTCTCCATCTCTCTGTATTTTGGGCGATAGACCTTATTTATGCTAAAGTGTTACCTGCGGCTGATGTTCCTTTTTCCATAGTTCTTCGCCATGTATTCATAGGCCTACCGATATTACGACTCCCCTGGGGATCGCAATCTAATGCTTGCTTGGCTTTGGGTTGATCTGGCCTCCTAAGTATGTGACCTAACCATCTATATTTTCTCTTTCTTATTTAATTTTCCATTTGATCCTGCTTGAATAATAATCAATGACGACAGTATATTTTAACTTGGGAAAGCCAATTTGTTTCAAGAGAATTTAGTTTGAGGAGAATAAAACAGAAATGGTAGCTAAACGGATTACGAATTTTTTAATTATCTTTAAAAATTTAATTTCATTTCGGTAGAAAAATATACGAGTGGATTTCCCTCTCTCTCTCTAACTCTTTCTCTCTCTTGTATATCATTAAAATTTGCGGAAAATGCGTAATTATTAAAGAATTAATTTTGTTTTGACTTTTTGAATTTATTTGTCATTTCTGTTTGTTGTTTCCATGTTTTTTTTTATTTAAACAAAATTTTCTACGCTTGACACTAATTTTACAGTTATAATTTTTTTCTTAACACTTTAATTTCATTAAAATCCTTGAGAGACAAAACAAGAATAACAAAAATAAAATGATTTTTCTTGTCATAATTATAAAAATAAAAATCACAGAAGAAAAAAACTCAAAATTGACTAAAGTATTAATTTTACAAAGCTAAAAAATTATTTTTAATTTTTTCAACTTCTTCCCCCTTTTGCCTTCAGTGAACAACAGTAGAAGTAGCAGTAGAAACAGCAGTAGCAGCAGCAGTAGCATAATTACTTAAGTGCAACGTTAATGTCATGAAAAATTTTTAATGTTCTTATATTATGAAGTGAAGAAGATGCTTTAATATTTATTGCTTTTTAAAATATATCATGACTATTAAAATATGTACGAGTATGTTAAATATCTACATATGTACATATTATAATTGTACATACTTTAAAAATTTGCGTAGATATACAAAATATTTGTTCATTATAATGCTAAGAACACATACACATATTATATGCTTGCAATATTAATTTTGCATCAAAAAACGCTTGCAAATACAAAAAAAAATTGTTATGATAGTTAAAAGAAAAAAAGAACCATAAAAATAAAAGTTTAAAAATATACAAAAAAAATAGAAAAAGGAAAACATTAAAGAAGAGTATGTGATGGCGTAAACGCTACAGGATATTTTAATTTTTTTGACACGATTAAAAAGTATTTCGTGCTAAAAAATTTGTAGTTCCTTTTTGCACATTTGTTGTGTGCTTATTGCAAAGGATGAAGACGTAAAAATTTGTGTTGTAGAAATATTAAAATATATATATTTTTTTTTATGGTATAATTGTGATGATAGCATTTATGATCAAATCTATTAGGAGTATAGAAAACCAGTAATACTTTTTAATGCTTTGATAGCGTTGTCTACACATGACTTTAATATTCAATCTAAAATTAGTAAGTGATGTATTATGGTACTATCATTATAGAAGTTAAAATATTCATGTTTTGTATGAGATAACATTTGTAGTTGTACAGATAATTTCAAAAGCAAAATTGTCAAACCCCAAAAATTATAACTCAAGATAAATGCAATTTAAATTTGACCAAGAAATTTATTTGTGAATGGCTTAATTTTGCGTCTGGAACTGACATACTTGCAAAAAATAAATGAATCTAAGACAGTGACTTGTACGTAGTCAAGATTTTTATAAATTTGAATGAAAAAATTAGACTTAGATCTTCCACTTTCCGAACTTATTGATTAAATGGGTTTACAAAATTTGTTCACTAAGAAGATTGAATAGACCAATAATTCTTATAAAATATTCTTCCCTTTTATTAATTTATTAATTTTTTGCAATAAATTAGTTTTCGGTTATTCTAACTACTGAAGCGCAGTAAAATTTGAAAATTTAGCAATAATTTTATAAATTTCAAACCAATAATACAATCAATTAATAACAGTTTATTAGCAGAATGACTCCTTAATAGTTACTGCCAGAATGTTGCTCCCAACAATTTTGATTGCATGCAATATTTGTTTTATATAAGTTTATGTTAATCAATTCTCTCTTTCATTTAGAAGTTCCCCAAAAATTTTTGTTAAATATTTTCTTCTTAAATGTTCATTTTAAATATTTAAGCAATATGGTCTATAGTCCATATACAACTAGTGGAAGTTAAAATTGCAAATTCACCCTTACATTTAATGAATTACCATTTCGGAATTATTAGGTCTTGTAAACTTTTTCTGATTAGATTGAGAAAGCAAATAGAAGGAGAAGGGAAAATCGCTCTTCAAATTCCCTAAATCAAAAACAGTGAAGCAATTATTAAGTAGTCTTCTACGGCTATGACATAAAATTGAGAATAAAAATTTTTAAGAGAATTTTTTTTTTAAAAACCAAAATTTCAAAATTTTTCATTTAAAAACGACTGTTCTTTTATATTGAATTTAATAATTTTCTTTTTAGTATCTTCAAAAATTAAAGTACCAGAAAAACAGTTCTTTAGAAACTGAAAGAAAAAAAATGTCAATTTATAGTACCCTTTATCACTTAACGTTCATATGTCAACAATCTAATCCCTTTTATAATTTATTATGATAATATTAATATACGTATGTAGCTATAGGGTGCAAGTATCCATAATATTCATGAATGCAATACTTTCAACACTTTTTGCATTCATTCTATTCAAAAATTCATGTTTTTTTGTCTGAAATATGTAAATCTAAGCATATAATACTTAAATATTATCAAAAGAATTTAATATCATCTTAAAAGAGATTCTTATGTCTAAAAATATGTACAATAATTATTTCAAGTGTACTTTACCATCTTACTTGGATCCTTTTTCTACAAAAAAAAAATTCTTCTTCAAAAAAATATTTGTATAATTTTTTTTCCTGTGTACTTATATTATAGAGTAAAATGTGTGTATTTTAAAGTATGAGTGCACGTATACATAATAAATAAAATTTTGTTTTTCTTTCATATTTCTCTAAAATACATAAATTTTATAAGAAAAATTTGTTATTTTAATGTTATGTGTATAGGTGCAAATGGATTTCACATTTGCACTTTTTATTGTTAAAATGTGTTAAGTATGAATGCACGTTTATCTTTAATTTTAATGTATAATTTTTTTTCCCCTTATTATACGTACTACATAAGGATATAGAGGTAAGTGAATTATGCATCATGCATTAAAGATTTTAAATTCATATACTCTTGACCCAGTAGTATAAAAATTTTTTTTTTCTAAAAAAAAATAAACAAGTTATTTTTGTAATATTAAAATTGAAAATTTTATTCGAATCTTGTGCAATATTAAGGATTTTGACCTTTTTGATAATAATTAATTTAAAACAGGATTTTATGTAAATTTTTTATTAATAGAATAATAGTGAACAATATTATGGAATGAAATATAGGTACAAGAATAAATTATTACTTAATTGAATGACTAGTTCAAAGTAAAACTATAAGTGTTTTATAAGACTAATTTTTATTTCCTGAAACAATTACATAGTCTTGTAGAAAGACGATCGCATTCATTTAGATCGCATTATTGTTAAAATTTTTCGAATAATTTTATTTAAATTAAATTCTACAGATCGGGCCAAATAAATGATATTTTCAAAATTATCATAAAATGGTGCAGTATTCATAGTAAATATTAATAACAATCACAATAATCCTATAAAATATGATTTACTCTGATAGTAAATTGAATTTAATGCGGAATTACTTGAAATTTTTTCATTTTGTTTACTCTTCTCGCAAACACTGTGTTATTTTATATGCTACACTCTCAAATTATCTCATATGAAGACGCTCTCAATGATATTTTAGCTTTCGATGACCAAGCTATTATTTTAAAATTTATATAGGCCAATTTTGACTAATTATGTTTTTAATTTACCTGCTATGATTCTTAAATGCTTGATTCAAACAATCACTTGTCTGAAAATAATATACATAGTTATTTCTTAAAATATTCCCAAAGAATCTATTGTTAAAACTATAATATAAAGGCACATATCCGTATAATAATTAAAGCGATTTAAAGGATTCAAAACTATCAACATATTGATTTTCTTTCTTCCATTTTTAACGAAATAACATTCTTCAATTCTTGTTATTGTTAAATTGGTGTACCGGTACAACTTTATGCATTTAGATATTTTTCTTCTTATTTCACACACACTCTCTTTCTTTCATCCCTCGCTCTTTTCATGATTATTTCTCTCTCAAAGAAAAAATAATATTGTCTGTTTGCCAATTTTAAAAGCAAATATAGCTAAGTCAAGCATTACATTGCAAGAAAAGTGGAAGTTTAGTAAATAAACAGAAAAAAAAGGGAAAATAAAAAAAAAACAAAATAAAAAAAAATCATATGTTAAGTGTAATGTGTACGTATGTACAGAAAAAATAAAATAAAATTTGCACTTACGGAGACATTCTTGTCGTCTGAATGTGGTAAGGACACCATATAGAGTTTTTTTTTCACTTTTCCGAAAAAAAAAAAAAACAGCAAAAAAAAAAATAAATTTCTTTTCATACGTACACAAATGAGTTTTCAAAAAATAAGAAATTTTTGAGAGCGGAGCGGATTGCACAATAAAGTAAGAGGGAAAATTGATGAAAAGTAAAGGAAGAAAAATTAGAGAAAAAAAAATTTTAATTTTTTTTTTCTTTGAAAGCCAGTGTCATGCCATTATAGCTTGTATATAATAAGAGAACAGCAGTAGCAGTAAAAGTTTACTATGAAAATTTTTACTATGTTTCATTTTTTTTTTCTTCAGTTTAATAAAAGAGCGTGACTAAGAAGTTTAAAAAAGTCAACTTTAAAAATTATTGAAAACTCTTGAATTTCCTATCGTTATTTTTGGGTTTCTTCTTTTTGTTCCTTTTCTCGAACTTCCAAATTATAATACGTTATTATATGACTTATTGTTATACATATAACGCTTTTATAATATAATAGAGATGTTGAATTGAAATACCCTCTGAAATGAGAGTATAACGATAATATTTTGTAAAATTAAGCAAAAAAAAAGTTTTGATATACAAATTTACTTATACCAAAAAAAGAGAAAGGCGAAGAAATAAAGTTATAATGTGTAAAAAAGTTTGAGTTGAACAGAAAAAATTCCAAAATTATTTTAAAAAATATTGAGATGATCAACAAAAATAAGACTGAACTCACGTGAAATGGGAAATATTGCAGGGGGATGTTAAGTAAGAATTTTATGAACTCTTCATGTTGTTACAAATTTTTAGTAGTAGAACAGACTGAATAGAATTTGGGTAAGAATTTTCTTTTCTCATCCTCTATAAGGTTAATTGCTTTACAAAGTTATGTATTTTGTGAATCAAATTTTATCGTCAAATTATTGTTGACTCGACCCTTTATTCTTTAACATATAACTCATAAATTTTAATTTTTAAACTAAAAATAAAATCCTGTATGACAAAATAACTTTTTCAAGTAGTTTATGAGTTTTGTAAAAATTTGTAGAATTTATGTATGACATACAATCATACAAAATGTGTTCAAATCTGTATTAATAGAAATCGAAGTTTTAAATTGAATTGGAAAAAAATTTTTATATTAAAAATTTTATATTTTATTACAAAAACATAAATTCTTATTATAAAAAATAATAACAATGTTTTCCTCATTTTTGAAATTTGCCTATAACTGCATAAACATTTTTAAAAGTTACGAAAACTTCAGTTCAATTGAAAAAAATATTCTTCTTACTTTAACACGCAATAATCGAATTTTATATTCGGTAATTGGAAGTGTTTTAATTGGTTCCTCTGACCATTAATACAGTTTTGTAGAAATATTTGGAAAAAAATAAAAATGTTATTAGATTTCAAACAATCTCGAACAAAACTGTATAGATTTTTTGTATGATCATACCATACTTGTCTATTTTAACGTAAATATTTATTAAGCTTTGTGCTTGTGTTATTTAATTATAGATTGAAGGCTGGACTTCGAATTTTATATACAATTTACATGATTGTATATTACATGACAAGTACGCACTATTTCAAACAATAAACGGCATACAATAAAAGTATGAAACAAGACGTACAGAGTCAGAAAATATCATGATAACAAAAAGCACCCCATGCATTTCTGTTTAAAGAATATTTGCCCGAATTTGAGTATTTAATTATTATACTTTAAAATAATATATGAAGTATAAAAGATAATGATGAAAAATATTATAAACCCTTAAAAAATATGGAGTGAAAAAATTAAATTTTTGTAACTTTATTTCTATATGCTGGCATAAACATACGGCAGTTTAACAAAATGCCAGCGCCTGAATGCCAAAATTTTAATGAAATATTTTATCAGCGATTTTTCAACTTTTTATTTTATTGTTATTTTCATTTTTTCTTATTTTTTTACATATTCAACATTATAAGCGTTTGATTTTTATGTTCATGGTTTTTCACATTATAATGATGCAAAATAATATTTTTTCCCCTCTTACAATCTAAATGTAGACGAAGTATAACTTGTATAGAAAGGATTCCAATGTTCGTTTATTTTATGATTTTTTGCTGAATTTTATTTGCAATTGATTTTCACTTCCATATATGCATTCGAATATTTGTATAATATTATATTAGGATGCATAGGGTGTCCAATACTAGAGAGTATATGAGAAGTGAGATGGTAATATGATGAATAAAGGGTAATAGAAATTGATAGGGGAAATTTTTCCTTGTTATTGTTGTATTTCTAGAGTTATTTCTGACCGAAAGATAGCCTTCATGACAAATATTCTTCTTTTTTTCGGGAACATCGGAAAGTGTAAGTTTATAGAAGCGTCTTTACTTCAGTTATAAAAACAAATATTTATAAAGTGAGGACACTTTACGGTAAGATCAAATTTGAGACTTAATAACTCAATAAGGGGTTTGAAATATGAACCCTACCCTTCTATTATTTTATTTTCGTTTTAATCTAATCTGTTATCCGACTCCTAGAATATCAACGAGTCTTGTACACTTGGTACGAACATACACTTATAGTCAGTATTGGAATATCTAAATAGTATTATCAATATATTGTATTATTTTATTTTTTTGTTTTAATGTAACTTATAAGTTTCATGATAGTGGAATTCTACTGTAATAATTTTTCATTCAAGCATGTATGTGCTATCAAGATATTTTGATTTTTATTAACAATATTTTCTCATGATAAAGTTTATTGTATGGCAAAGCAAAAAATAATAGGGCAAATGGAAAATTGTCATTTTATATATTGTAAGCAGTGACTGCGACGACTATGAATTCTTGTTTTATTCTTATACTGGTCTTAGACAAAGTAATAAGTTTCGAGTGAGATGCCAATAAAATTGAAGTAGATATAAAGGAAAATCGTGTGCTTAGAAGATTTTTATATGTGTATAACAACATAAATGCAGTGTGAGTGTTATTTGATCGCATTTATACATGCATGTTTGAACATTTAATTTTCAATAAAAGTAAAACGATGATGAAAAATATTGAAAAAACTTTATTGTTGCTGTACACACCATCGAAGTGGTAAGAAAAAGTGTAAGTTTTGTTGATATCCAATTTGCATATAAAGAAATTTAGACACTATTAAATATATCATAAAATTCTAAAAGAATTCGTAGGTAACACAACAAGACCTTTGGAATTGAAAGTGTTAATATTATGTGATCAATAATAATATTCAGTTTTCAATAATATAGGAGAATTCAACTTGAAGCGGAATACCTGTATGTTAAAGCAAATTATTAAAATTATTATAGTGTTAATTAAGAACTGACTTGTATTAAAATTTATTTTAAACGTAGAATTCACAAATATAGGTTATGAATTAAATTTTCGATATTCCATCTATTGTTCCATGTTAACTCTCTAAAATATTCCAATAAATTGTCTTTGATTTTCTGATATTGTTTGAGAGAATTTTGCAAAATTTTATTTCAACCTTCTTAAGTGATTTTTTTATTAAGCTGTAACCAATTCATTCATTATAGTTCTTAATTCTATTTATAACAAAAGGGAAAACGGAAAAGAAAAACAAAATGAAAAAAAAAACTATTTTAAAATTTGTGTTTTAAAAATAACTCGTATCCGATTTCCTTTTTGCTATTCATCAGAAAAATATCCTTTTTGAAAACAATATTTTGAAAATTTTTTAAAATATTTTCATCATATCCTTATTCCTTATAATATCCTATACTATTATAATAAAGGAAATAAGGAATTTTTGATTTCTGCAAGTATTCATGTAAATAATTTTTATACTATTATTATAATTTTCTGACCTATATTGTATAACTACACCTAACTACCATTTTATATTGTTCTAAAATATTATTTTCTTTATATAAACAATATACTCTTATAATAATCCTATACACTATTATTCTTCCGGTAACTCATATCCGTAGGGTAGTTTTGTGACCAAGATTTTCATTCAATCAGAATCTTCCTGATGCCATATAATAATATTTGAATACGATCATAATGTCTGTATATGGTATACACATATATGTAAGTTATTTGGAAGTAAATGTACAAGATTATATGCTGACATATCCATGTCACCTATTTTTACAAAAGAGTAAATTTTATTCCCATATGTTTTGTGTGTAAGAATTAAGAGAATATTGTTGTGTATAGGAGTTAAAAATATGAAAAAAGGTTTAAATTGTAATTGTATATCTACAAGGTGTTTTAATATAAGTTAATCCGATAACTCAGGTGACAAGAAATTGAAGGTGAGAGTTTTTACTATTTTAGAAAATGGAAAATTTAAATGTAGGTTAAGAATTTTTTTATTATAAAGAATTTGTTTTTTGTGTTCGTAGGGTATTTGATTAAGATAAAATAATTTTGAATGAGTTGATCCTAGTTCATCTTCAAATTGCTTCAGAATACACGATTGTAGTAGTTCTATAATTTTCATCCTGCTTGGTATTTATATTTAAATTTTTTTAAATTAATTTTTTTGAGAGTGATTAATATTAAAGCGTTTCTTCATTTCTAAAAAACAATAATTTTCTATGCCTACATAGAATTTTTTTTTTCAATTTAAATAATTGATTAAAAATCCACACACGCATATTCATATACAGTCGTACTGTTAAGAATAATTACAAAAATTTTTATTATATTTCAGAAAATTATTCTATTTTATTAAATATCCAGAAAAATATTATGTAGTCATATAAGTTATTCTGTTTAAATGTCATATTTTATTCAAATAGAAATGAAATCAAGGTCAAATTAAATAGAAAATGGATTAATAATATTTATTATAAAATTTTGTCAGCGATGAAAAATATGTCATGACTCGTAGATGTCATGTCAAAAAAAAAAAATTTTATACTATAATTGGAATTAATTTGTCTGCTCTATACACTTTAAATTTACAAAAATATTTAATAAATTTAATGTTGAAAGCTGAATATTGAATTTATTATGTATATGTATTTATGTATTGATGTAAGTAGAAAGACCAAGTAAGTTTTAAGGTAATAGTGTTTTGAAGGAGCCCATTTTCTCATAGAAATTACTGGAAATTTGTATTTTACTTCTTTATACTTTCTAGTTTTTAGTCAGGCAGTATAATTTAGACAGACATAGAAGACAATGTTTAAATTGATGCATTCCGTTTATAGGGTCCGTCTAGAAAGGTGTAGGTCATATAACTTTATTTTTTTTTATTGAAAAATTGAACTAATTTATGCGAGTTCACGGTTAGTCGTAGCCTTCCTTATATTTTAAAGTACAACAAAGTGTTGCACTTTAAATGAAAGAGAATTTCACAATCATGTTTCTATCTATAAACAGATTGTGAGATAAGTATTAGAAAATTTTCTTATATTTCTAAAGTACATTCAAATTTTTTTACTTTGATTGTAATTATGGCCGGCAATGTTAATGTTTTAATGTTATACTGATTACAATAACATTTGTTGAAAATTGTTTGTTCTCTTCTAAAATGGTGTATACTACTTTTACTATTACTCTAAATATTACAATGAGAATAGAGTGGTGAAGAGTATTAAATCAGTTAACACAAATGTTCATTAAAATTAGCTATACTCTCTCACAATTCTTTATTCTCTGTTTCTTTTTTTTTTATTAATAAAAGTAATAATTTTCTCTGATTACAAAAAGGGGTACGACAGACAAAAAAAAATTGAAACTGTTAAAAATTCAATTCCAATTTCTCGCAGTGAAATTTTTTTCATATGTTTCAGAAAAAATGAGAAAAAGAATAAAAATATATTTCTGATATTTTCTTACTCTTTCCGTTTCTTTTATAATTTTATTCTTTTTGATATTTCTTACGAAATTTCATTTTAACGTTATTGAATTGTTGTTACTGTATAATTTCTATTCGTCTACACACACACACAGACACACACTATAATGTCTGTTGTCATTTTAATGTACAAAAATATAAAATATTATTTTCTTGACAAGTAAAGCTTTTATTCAATTTCCTTTATGCAGTTTTGTTAATGCAATAGAACATTTTTCTATATAACATTTATGTGAGCGAGAAAGTTCTAAAAAAAAGCAAAAACAAAAATAAAAGAGGAATTCATTTCAAGTTTTGTAAAACTGTTGCTGAATTTAAGAAATTATGTAATCTCTTGAGACAGGAACATGTTAGATTTAACTATGCACTTGAGTTTTTTGAAATGCATAATATTATACACGTGCATTCACATATGTATAAGTATAATATATGAGTAATAGGTTATGTGCAATATCATTTTTAGAAAATTTAATCTGATATATTATAAAATAATAGATTCATTTTCTTAATAGAATTCTTGAAAACTTTTTTGTTTAATATTATAATGTACGTACATTGTATGAATATAATGTGTAAGCATGCATTAATATACACAATAAATTAAAGAAATTAAGATAGCAAAAATTTTGTAAAGAAAACTTCAAATATATTTCAAGGTTTTATACATTTTTTTTTTGTTTCTTTGTGCTTTTACAGATTAAATATAAAAAATAAATATTTTTTCCAGTGAATTTCAATGCCATTATGAAAAAGTTTTGTCATTTTCTTAATATTCTGACATTTAAATGGAATGATTTTGATCTGTCAGAAAGAAGAAAAAAAAAATAAAATGTTGAATGAAATTGCAATGCAACATCCTTTTTTCTATATGTTTCAAATAATAATATTATTGTAAGAAAAACATTGATCCTAGAGAGAGATTTAGGATTCATAGAATAAGATTAATAAAATTGAACATTGCTGAAATTAATGAAAATGAAATTTTTAAGAAGAATTCCAGAACAATTTTTAGGAGTCACAATAATTTTATGGTTTTTATAGTATGCATCCTATGTGTTGTTAACCATATTTTGTATCATCTAAATTAAAATGTATAACTCTATGTAAAAATACAAAAGTTTCATTTTATGATAACACAGAAACGACCCAATTTCAGAAAAAATTATAAAAGTCACAGAGTGTATCAAAAATTGTTAATTATTTCATTCGTCTCCAAAATTTATTTTCTTGCTTTTATTTTAAAAATTTAATTAAAAAATATGTTAATATTTAGTTCAAATTTATTAAACGAAACATAGATTTTTCCACTGCCTGTAATAAACTAAAATAAATATAAAGAAATTTTCTGAAATATTTTCTAAGATTGATTAAGATTGAAATTAATCAGTGTAATCATAATTACAAAAAATTTCAAAAATATTTAATTTTATGATACATTTTCGACAACGTTCACCTTTTAAAATGTTCAAAATGTTCAAAAATCGAGAAATTTAATCAAGATTCTTTCTGTTGCTCAAGGATTATTATTAATTTGTTCAAGCTGCTGTTGAACAAATTAATAATAATCCTTTTTGCTGACCTAACAAAATAATTTATCGATATTTTTATGTCATATCTGCACTGGCATATTGTTTAACTTTCGTATAACAAATCTCACCACATCATTAGTCATTTTCTTTACTTAGTATACAAATATTGAAATCGCCTATATCAACCTGCTTTATTTCCTAAAATGTTGAATTATTCTTTAACTTAATAATAATTATTTTTTACATAAACGCAGCTACATATTTTATTTTTATTTTTTTTCTGTTTTGTTGTGAAAACTTATAATTGATTTTATCAGCTGCAGGCCGGATTATTCATACACTATCGTTTTATTATGAGACTTTTTGATTTTTTTTCATATTATTAAAATCATCATCATCAATACCATAATCATGATCATCATCATCATTACTTTAATATGAAAATTATCAACATCTGCACTGTGTACACCATTAAGAGAAAAACAACCAAAAACGAGAACAATAAAGGAGAAACAAAAGCATAAAATAAAAACAAGAGAAAAAAATAGAATTAAAATGAAATAAAATTAAAATGGTGAAGCTCCGGAACACCTTTTAAATCGTCTTAAATATCCTTTAGGCATCAAGTAAAGTATAATACGAGTAATGGATTTTAAAATATCCTGGGATAAAAATTTCCTGCTTTTCATTTTAATTTTTTTTATTTTTTGGTCTTTTTCATTTTTTGTTTTTTTTTTTTTAATTTTGAGTTCGTGTTGAATTATTTTATTCATTTCTTTTCTGTTATTACAAGTTTTTTTCACCTGTTTTGTTTTTACATTCCCTTAACCTGACTGTGTATATATAGAGCCCATAGTAAACAAAATAAACATTGAAATAACAAATCATAAATGTTTGTGCTTTAAAATACAAGAAAATTTATAACAGTAAATATAGAATGGTAGGCTACCTTCATTATCTATATATAGGTGCAGAGAATGTACAATAATAATGATGACATGTAAAAGGTTGTAGAATATCCTTTTTTCCCCATTTGTTCTCTCATTTTTTTTTTCGTGTTTATTTTTCTTTTCCTATCCATTTTTCTCTTAAGTATATTTTAATTTACATAATATATAAATCCAGTGAAAAATTATAATTCTGGAGGTAAAATAAAAATTTTCTCTCTTCTCTCTCCTCTCTTCTACAGACAGCATTTGGCGGGTTTTTGTTTTAATAAAAATAAAAACCAAGAAGCATAAAATAAAGAGAACGAGTGAAAAAAAAAGTTAAAGAAAAATTACGGTTTGAATGTTAGCTTCTCCTTTTTTCTTTCTTTCTGTTTTTATTTTTTCTGTTTTGGTTGTCAAAATTTACAATGTTTGTTACATAATTAAGCACATGAGTATGAAATTGTTTAAATCTGTCTCGTTTTTGTACACACTTCTATATTTTAAAGCTTTAAATAGTAATTTTGGATGAAAAAAATAAAATTACTACAGATACCTAGAAAATAATATGAAAAAAGGTCATTGTACATTTTTAGTATTAGCCGCAGTAGATCTAAGCTACAATATAATATACAAGACCGCATACATGTACTCTTATAAGTATAAGAGATCACTTTTTAATATATATTGTTTACGCACAATACGTTAGTCCTTTTTCATTATTATTCATCAGAAATGACAGTATAATATGAACTAAAGTGATGAATTACCTATTTTTAAATGATTGTCAGAATGTTTTACATAAAGAGTCCATACCATATTTCCACCTATACCCTTGTTAAATGTATATGTGTCATAATGTGAAAGTATATTGGTATTATTAGTATTTTTATGCATATATACGATATATATGTATATAATTCAAGATGAATTTTTTTTAATAAAGAAAATGTGATGTAACAGCAAAAACGATTAAGATCCCAACAAAACTGAAGTCAAATTGCAATGAGGGTAAATGAATTGTTTATTATAAGAGTATTGTTGTTAGTAAATATTATTTCACGGGGTTTTCATATACTTAATGTTTTCAAACAAAAAAAATTATGAATTTAATTTGGAAATTTTTTTTTTCGTTCTCTTCATATTTACAGACCGCATTGCATACGACAAGGGAGGTTATATGATGGCATCAAATTTTACATATCTGTGCAGATCAATATATCAAGTTCGGCTAAACCCATTTTGATGAAATTTTCTTTATGAGTTTACTCTGAGGAAGAGACTATCTGCAGAAATGAACTTTTACTACGGACTAGATTTACATTTTCGCATATATATAAAGAGAAATAATCAATCAATTTCCCTGAAATTTAATATTTCAATTAAGGGCCTTAAAACAATAAACTTATAGTTATTTTGTGATTATTAGGGTTCGGAAACTCAACTTTCAATATGACCATTATCGATTTTTTACGAAAACTAACTAACGAACTTTGCAGGTGATTCGAAGGCATAAACTGAAACTCTACTAAGAGCCAAAATCACGTTTTTCTAGGTATATTAATTAAAAGTTCGTTATAGTCCTTAAAAATTGACAGAAGTGTTTAAAAGGCATTTTCATCATCTTAAGCATCACTTTTGCTAAACAAAACAATCCGGCTTGTTGTTGGTTATGTGCTGACCACACCAAATTTTTTTTTTTTGTCATAATATCCTTGTTATAGTGTATTAAGTGTATTATTAAATTCAACTGATGTGTTGGTGATTATTTTTCACTAATATGCAGATGTTGTCAATTTTTTTTTTATTTTTTATGATGTAGGTACCTACTTGTGTATTTCAAAAAAAAAGAAAACAAAAACGTACATATCGTTTACATTACTTCAAACTTTATTAACTTACTAATCCAATGAAAATTCTTTTTGGGTTTGATAAGATAGAACGAAAAAAGAATTGGGGAGAAAAATGTTTGAATTTCAAAATTTAATTTGCTATGCATAACATATTTTTCATTTATATTTTTGAATATGTATATTAATATTATTGTAACATGTGTATGTATGTGTGTATTTACACGTTAAATGTAATAATTGCCTTTTATTTAAATATGAATTTCATTTAAACCGTCTTTTATCGTATGTCCTTTATGAAAATGAATTTTAATATTTTAGAAAATTTTAGTTATTATAGCGATGTATGTGGCATATGTACCTAGAAGAGTAAAATTTCTGAGCAGATAAAGGATTGTAAGCAAATTGTTCGTTAAATATTTATAAAAGTATGAAAGAAGACAAGGAATTTTATTTCACAAATAATTCTACTTTTATTTTCGATCTTAAAGAAGGCGAAAATTTAACAGGAACGAATTCAAAGTTGCACTATAACTTTTCGCATATATTTGCACTAATATCTATAGTTAATTGCAATGTAACATGAAATAGGTAATAAATTTGTAAATTATTTCCCAATATAGAAAGTCATTTTGCAGATTACAAAAAATTTTTGACTTTTTTTCAAATTGCTGTACAGTACCTTCGACAGACCATCAAAATTTGGTTTTCAATCACAATTTGTATTTAAAGCGTTTCAGATGGACAAAATGTCCTCTTTTTTTAAAATTTCCCTTTTTATTAAAATTTTCTGATGTAGAGAAAAATTATCTTCTTAACATAATCTACATTATAGCGTTAATTCATTTGTAAGATGTCAGCGAAACGGTATATTAATTACCTTAAATTGAATTTTTCCTTCTCTTTTTGATGTTGTGCTTTGTTTTTCAAAAATTTTGGTTAATTGTTAGGCATCGCGCATAACTAAACGCTATTTACATTAAAAATTTTTGTATTTATTTTATTTTTCCTACTTTGTGTTTATTTTTATCGAATTTTCATGTCCTTGATAAAAACTGACTTTTTTTTTTTGTTGTTAAAGGAAATATTTTTTTTTTTTTTTGATAAAAATTAACTTAAATACGTACGTGATTTCCCGGAGTTGTGAGAATTCTGAAAGTAAATAAAAGTTTTGCTTAATTTTTTTTTTTTGTTTTGGTTTTGGACATTTTTGTCATGAAATCAAATTTAATAAAAATAAAAAGTTTTTTTTTCATAATTTTTTTCTACTCGATTTTATAAAGTGATAAGCCGCTTATCTTAACAGCAAATGAGTTAAAATTGTTATTGAATCTAAAGGATTTTAGAGAAAATGTTTGAGTCAAATTGTTTTAATTCTGAAAGTTTGTAAAGTGAATAATTCAAATTAGTATTTTAATATTAATTTGAAGTACGGAAGAGTTTAAGACATAAGATATTGACCTATGATTTTAAATTTCGCGGTAAAATCAATACTTATACTAATTAAAATAAATATCTGGAGGTATCCCCTAGGGAATTGGGCGCGAGATTCGCAACACTCAGAAAGTCTCGCTGAAACCATCAGTACCATCCTGGCGACCAGAGTAGGGCAGTATCACAGTATATCTGACTGTCCTACCCCATCGGCCCTGTAGAACCTACACAAAAGGGAAATGTGTTTGAGCAAGTAATATTCCACCGACAATACTCAGTGAAGTAGTCGAAAAAAGTAGACCGACCGATCGAAAGGGATCTCAGATCCCCTCCGCGTTAATTTATTGTTAATCCTGTTGTCCCTGGAAAATTCTTATATTAAAATTTTGTGTATTACTTAAATACATTAATCATTATTATTCAGTTAAATTTTATTATTCATACTCAATATCCCAACATAATAATTGTATATCAGGTCATTGATTGTATATATACAAAAATTATTCATTCATTCATTCATTCAATCATTCATTCCGTTCACTCATTTATTCATTCCATACGCTTTCTATATTTATTTTCAATTATTATTTTCAAAAATGAAATCGTGTCGTTTCAGAATTTTTTGTAATAAAAAAAAAAATTATTGAATGTTTTTACAATTTTTCGTTTTTTTTTTTTATTCTTTATATTTTTAATTTATTGATGGTTTTTTTGGGATTCTGTTAATGAAAGAAAAACTTTTTCTCTCCTATAATGAAAAATTTTTGTAATCCTTAGAAAACATTCCGCAAATATTTTTTCAATGGATTGTAATTTAAAAAACTTTCTCTTTTCTTTTTGTTTTTCTTTTTTAATTCTCTACTTTTTTTTGGATAAATACAATTATAAAATTGAATAATAACAATGTTTGCCTGAAAGTTTTTCTCACATCCTTTAAATAAATTCAAGAGTAAAGCAGTGAGGTTTTTTTTTTGTTTTTCTACTAGAAATTTTTATTTTTAGATTTTTGAAATATTTTCAAAAGAAATTTATTTTTTTGTTTTATAAAAATATGAAACTTTTTCATATTATAATTTTTTTTTTTGGTTTTCCAGTTATCTTAAGGAAATAACTTAGAAAATATTATTATAAAAAGGAATATTGTTAAGAAGGAAGAAAAATTATAGGGAAAAAAACAATGAAAGTAGCTACTGCTACTACCAGGAAAAATATAAAAATTATTCAATTTTTATGGATAGTTCGTTGGACTATCAAATATGCCAAAAAAAATAATGTTATACACATATCACGTCTTATACAAAGCCTATATTATATAATGTGTATGTAGACTTCTATATAATTTCTATATGATCATCAATTCTTGAATTGAATTCAAGAAATATGTAAAAAAAACAAAAAAAAATAGAAAAATAAGTGCATTGTAATCTTTTTTTCTTCATTGTTTTTCTTCAGTCTTGGAAAATGTCTGGAATATTAAAAAATATTATAAAAATGTTACTAAAGAAATTTTCATCTGCATATTGCAGTTATATACTAGTTTATAGGAAAATTTTCAAGTACTTTGCAGAGGTTCTAAATAAAAATGCCATCTTTATTGTTTTCCATATATAAGCTACAGTTTTTTAGTCTATCTAAATCTCTAAATATGTTATGTCCATATCTTATACATAGTAATTTTTTACATTTATGTATAAAAATATGGAAATTTTGTGTATAAATAAAAAAGAGTCTATATAAATTAATTTTTTATAAGGACGAGCAATTCCTTTTCTTTTTTTTTATTTGCATATAAAATTTTTATACATATTATACGTAAACTATTATACAAGCGTAATTTATAATAAAATTTTTCTTAGTTTATTATATTAAATTTAATAATATTGTAGGGCATAGAAAAACATTAAGATTTTGATTGGATTTGAGATCGGGAACAAAACAAAATTTCGTTTATAATTAAAAAAAATTTTTCTCTTTTGGTAGATAATGAAGCAAAAATTGTATGTGATTTAATATGGAACATAATATATAGATGTTATAAAATTTAATTTGGGACTTTTATTACTTAGACTATTTAAATAGTCTAATAATTTAGAATATATAAATTTTATTTAAGTCTAATAATTTAGACAATTTTAATTCCTAAAAAAATCCCAAATATTACCTTTTCCACAAAAAAAATCTTTAATACAAAAGTTATTGCTTGTTTAACAAATCATTTGCAACTAAGAAATGCTCACATTAGCTATAATTTAAAATTACTTAGAGACTACAATTTTAAACATTTTTTCGTAGCAAAGTCTATAGTTTGTATTATGTGACGATAAAAAGTTAAAGGTCTCGTCTACCTAATTAATTATATTTACTACTATAAGAAATTGTACAAGGTATCATTCTTGAAATAATTTGCCTTATGTAAAATATCCTCAGTAAATTAAACAGCAAAATGCCCCCCAAAAGTATGTAAGAAATTTTTGTTATTTGCATAAAAATTAAAGAGATAATTACCTACCAGCCTATCATCTCTTTTATGTATTGTAATCTCTCTTTAAATCTCATTCAATTTTTCAAATTTATTATTACATTATTAGCAGAATTACACTCATATTACTATGCGAGTAGCACAACAGTAATATTCTCTTTAAATTTCATTAAGAAATATTAACCATTTTATAAGGGGAATAAACTAAATTGCAGAAAAATTTTTAATTGAATCATGCTTTTGCATAAATAATTTAATAAAATATTTAAAGTAATTGTACGGTTAATAGCTTATCTTTAAAAATAATTTTAGAACGAAAATTCAATATTTTTACAAGAAAAATTTGAAACCCGATTTCACAGGTACAATGAACTTTATAAAAATGTTATTTAAAGAATTAACTCTGCCTCATGGTCTCATAATTAATAGGAAGCAGTCATATAAGCTCTACAGATAATGTACAAAAATTATTTGACCGTTTCTAGTTAAAATCAGAAAATCTTAACCAATTTTATCTTAGAAAACTCCCGAGAAAAACATGTATACACATACACACATTAAGATAACAAATTTTTTATTTAAAAACATTCTCTAATTCTCTAATAAATTTTAAAGATAAATAAATTTTTCATCGGTGGGAGTCTATATTTCCTTTTCTATTAAAAATCTAAGAAAAATTTTATTGCTTTTCCGTGAGAAATCTTCCTTATTTTCATTTAAACATTATACTTTTACTTACTACTTATACAATAATTACATTGGAGACATAATAATTTTTTTTTTCCTCCAATATATAAGAAAACGAAAAGAACTTTCTTCTAACAATATCTTGTGGTATAATAGTAGCGATATAGAAAAACTTATCTATTAAATTTCATACGATTTCAATCTGAAAAATTATAAGAAGAAAATTTCATTGAAAAAATAAAAAGCAACTGGAAATCAATGATATTAAATCAGAAGAATAATGTGAAAATTTTTCTTATATTGTATATGTAATGTAGGTGTGTTTAATGCTATAAAATAGTCTTCATTGTAATAATGTGTAAAAAAGATATTAAAGATAAGGATGATTTTATATAAATGTGCCAAATCTGCAGTATTTGATTTCAATAATATTGTGTTCTTCTTGGTTATTATTTTAATGCTTTGGCAATCTTTTCTTTTCATTTAATGCAATATTGTATATGTACGTACGTATATAAGGTTGCAGGAATCGATATAACCAAAATGCATAAAGGAAATTGAAGACAATGAATTTAAAGTTCATTTGGTTTTTTTTTTTTTTTTGGTGAATAGATGCTACTCCTACTGCTACTGCTACTACTGCGTTATATTGATAAATTTTATTTTTACTTGATAATCGTTAATATTTGATGCGGAAGGCAATATATTTGTATTCCATTTAGAAAATAATCGGAATTATATTGAATGCCTCAATGAACAAAATTAAAGGATAAAAAATCGGAAAATGAAATGAACAACAAACAATAAAAAAAAATTAACTATAATGTAGTTTTGGCAATTTCATTTCGTTAACGCTATAGTCACACATATATCTCTAGCAAGAAATATGAAATAATGTTAATATTAATAAGAAACTCATTTTACTAGTGTATACTATTGACGTGAAACTGTTTCAGTTTATTGAATGTGTTACGATATATTATCAGTCTTTAACTACTTATGTATGCGAGTATTATTTGTAAAATGGTGTACAATAGTGTTAATATTAATGAGAATTTACAGATTTTTATATTAAGATTTTTATGCAATCTTAGTGTAATAAGTCAAAATAATGTGTTATAAAACGTTGAGAGTTTTAGTGGTGAAAGTATCATTGGGTCTATACAAGTGAATATGAGCAATTAAATGTGAGGATTTCTTCTTTAAAGAAGGTTTTTAAATACTTGGGCAATTTTTAAACTTTAAGGTTGCAAAAGGTAACAGTGAACAATTAAAAATACCTTATATGTATGAAATTTATTTTCGAAGTCGAATAGTTGCCATATATTATAATAGCACATAAATGCGTTATAGAATACTAAAAAGTGAGAGAGAATGGCATAATAAATTGAGAATGGCTATCTAGTGGAAAAAAACTTGTATGCGTATAAAATTCAACTTACAATCTACTTATTTTTCTCAAATATATGGCAAAAAATAAATTTAATTTACCCAATTAATTCTCATAAATATTTTCTAATGAAAAATATTTTTATTTGAAAACATTCTCAAAATTTTTATTATTAAGACAATTTTATTTCTCTCATTTTCCCTCTCTCCCCCTCCTTCTGTGGAATATCCTTGAAAATACCTCATTAAAATAAACGTTCAATGCTTTTAAAACTTCAATACCCCATATAAGAACGTATACGAGCACATTAAACCCCACAGTAATTTTAATTTTAATATAAATGTACATATGTAAAAATTTTATCAAAGTTAATTAAGTTTAATATAAAAATTTTTATTTTAACTTCACATGCCAAAAAGAATAAACGAAATTAAATTTAAAATTTGTACAGTTAAAACATATTGAAATGGTTGCCATTAATATATAAGAAGAGTTTTTCATTTTGTCCCAAAATTACTTCAGTTCCACAAAAAAAAAGGAGAAAAAGAAACCAAAAGGCACGAAGAAAACCATTTTTATAACCTTATTATGCAGTTATACAAGTAGTTTGTACCGTGTGTGCATGTGTGTATGTGAGTGATACTTTAACCACATTATAAAAAATTTTTTATATTTTTTTTACTAAATTTGTATTAGTTTAATTTTAAATAGTGTTAGCATTTATATAACACCTTTTTATTTACCTGTTGACATGCTCATTTTATTATTTTTTTTTTTTCCTTTTTGCACTTGTATCATGTTTTTTTTTTATATAATTTGACTGACTATATAAGTATGTATATAAGTGGTAGTTGCGGTAGTTGGTATTCAAAGATCTTCCTTCATCACATTCCCATATACATATATACAATTTTATGAAATGATTCAAGCGTAAGCTTTTCACATTTCAATATAAGGACCTGTTGCTTTTATTTGTGCTGTTCGTATTTCGTTTTTCTTTTCATTTCAATTTGAAATGTTCATTTTAATGTTTAATCATAGTGACATCGTTTGCTAAATAGGAAAATATAAATTGAAATTTTTATATCGTAAAACAGATTACCACATTTGATAATATTTATTTATATAAGTGTAGATAAAATGTGGGGATAATTTAGATAAAGTATGGAAGAAATGTGGGTTGGCCGAGACGAGAGAGACATAGAGAAGAAGTGTAAATAAGAAGCTAGAACAAGTAGGCAGAACGTAGGCAGAAATAAAGAGATTGACACAAAACAGAAATAATTGAAGAGGCTGTGTTGAAGTCCCAAGGGGAATAATAAGGAAACCCAAAAAATATAAGTATAGAAATATGTTAAATATTATAGCTGATTTCATTCGAATATAATTGATGAAGGATTTTTTTATATGATTTTGCGATTTCAAAATTTTTGTTAAAATTTAATTTTCATTAAATGAAATAAAAATGGTATGCGAACATGCAATAAACTATAATATGCTTGTATATAATATGTGAACGAATAATAATTCTTATCGAACATGTTGCGTATGAAGACAACATAACAACAACATGTTTTATATGTTAGTTCAGTGAACGATTTTTCATAATATGCAATAAATTTATTCTGCTTGCTCTCAATAATTAAATAAATTCTGACGAATATATACGAATACGAATCAGATGCTGACACAATTCAAATTTCGGTTCGTGTTATATAAATGTATGTGGTGAATTCGGTATGAAAATTATGCCTTGTAATTTTGTCAATTTTGTATTTACTTGCACATATACGGTTAAAATTATAATTCGTAAGTGTAGAAAAATTTTCGAAAATAATTTCAAAATATACTTTTCTTATTGCATATGGCGTTATTTTACCCACACAACCCAATGGTTGAGTAAATTCTATACAACCTCTTAGTTGGGTGTATTTTATTCACATTCCGTGTACAATATTCTTTCATATGGTAATGCACCTGTCTGTAATATTATACATATTATATTTATATTGGTATACAAACTCACTGAATAATATGCGCAAAGTACATTAAGTTAATTACAATTCCAAATAGTGGAATGTGGAAATACGAAATACGAGTACGAGAGTCAAAGTCGTTTGAAATGTTTTAATAAAAAAAAGGTAAAGTTAAAACTTTTGTGTTATACCAACGTCAACATTATCGTCATCATAAATGATCAAAAAAAGAAAAGGATATATGAATTTTTAGTAATTTTATTAATGCTCTAACACTTGAAAGAAATTATTAGAACCATTTTAATTTTTACGTTAATTTTATTTTAGTATAGAAAAGTAAATGACCTTGCAGATTTTTGAAGAAAAATTTTAAATATAAAATATTTGTAATAAAATTTTAATGGGACATTGAAAATTACCATTTTGAATTTTTATTGAATTCAAATATTTGGAGAGAAGGTGGACATATTTTATATTGCAGGAAAAATGGAGCAATTTTCGGCTTCATTGAGAACAAATTCTTAAATTGAGTTTGTTGTTAAAGGTGAAGAAGTGTTAAAGTATTCTAAAAATATTCTCAAAAGTTTTCATTTTACTTAGTTTCCTCCTCTGAAAACATTGCTAATTGCCTGCTAACATAATAAAGGTGTTCTTACTATAGATCCTTACAATTGAATTTTAAATTAAGTTTTTATTCCTATGAATGATCATTAGGACGTCCTTGAGAGTAAATGTCCATTTAAACTTGAAGAACCAAAATATTTTATGAGTTGAAAAAAACTTTTTATTCTATTCTCCCCATTCATTCAATTCAAAACTTATTTTTAAATTATAAGTCGGTGTTTCTGATTTCTAGGAAACTTTTAATAAAGTTCAATTATAAAACTTTATAAGATTTTAAGACTATTGAATTTTGGATACAAATTATTTAAAGACAACATGTCCTAGTCATTCTTCATTATTACTAATTACCTTTATTTCTTAGAATTAAATTTAAATAATCTATAAATATTTTAAGAAAAACAACTTTAATTACCTTCAAAACCACAGTTTTGAAATGCCAGAGTTAGAGAAAAATATTACGATTCACAACATTAAAGCGACCATTTCAATAATTGCATATTTCATAAATTTTACTTTTAACAAAATAATGGTCTTTCATAAAAAAATTCCTATCATTTAACCTTTTTGGTGCAGAACAAAAGAAGAAAAAGCAAAGAATTTCTCGCTTCACAGAGAATTTTTTATATATCAATTAGGTAAAGGGAGCCGACGTGTACCGGTATAAAAATAAAAATAACATCAATGTTTCCTTTTAAAATAGTATCCTTTAGAGCAGCGATTATGATTCGTCTAGATAAATGCTATGGAAATTGGAATAGTAGAAATTTTAATGTGAATTGTTGTTAAATGCAGCAGAATGACTGGTACACTGTGCAATTTTCTCGATAAATTCCCTGATTTCACATTTTTTGTGCTAAATTTGTTCGGAATTCTTAACTTTATTATGTCACTACCAGAGTATGCAGTGAAACACTAACAACGTTTTTTGAGAGGGGGACGTTTTTTCTAAAATTGGTCATTAATTAATTTTTGTTTGGAAAAGCTTCAAAATTTCTGCCAATAATATTACACTGAGAAAAATGCATTCAAATTTAATACCGTCGAGAAATTTCACGCTAAACATACGCTGAGAAAAATATGAAAAAATTAATAGCGGCATGTATTTCCCAAGTATTAAGCGTATGTTTGTGTCTTCAAAGTTTTCCATAACAGTATACTTGAAAATATATATTTCATTTATTTTGCATACTTATAGGCTTGTAAATACACCCCTTCCATCTCTAATTTTTAAAACCAATTTTTGCATCAAAAACGTTTTTTTGCTTTTGTTGGCCTAAAAAAAAACTTCGTTCTTTTTTTTTAACGACAAGAATACTTGATCTTAATTTAACAAGAGAGAAACAATGAAATAGAGGAATTTATAAAAACAAAGGTATTGAAATGAACGCTGAGGAGGTAGCCAACAACTTGTCCTTTAAGAACGAATAAAAAAAAGGAAATTTTTTTTCTTTTTGCCTTTTTTAGCGTGCAAAAATTTAATTTGCATTGCGTTATTTTTTTTTTTGCTTTATTCGATTTTTTACGTTAACTGTAATTGTTATTGCTATAATCATGTATAATTTAAAATTAAATTGAGCTACCAAAACTAAAAACTGATTTTATACGTTCTTTCCCTTTTGCTATTAGTATTCTTTGTTATGAGAAAGTACAGAGAATAAGAAATGAATGAAATTACTTTTGGAAAGAACAAAGAAACGGAAATCGAAAATAAAATTACAATTGGAAATTAAAAAAAAAAGTCAAGAAAGAAAAAACAGCAGATGTAACAACGAAATGAGAAATAAAAGGAAGTTGAGTTTTTTTATAATTCGAAAGGAATTGTGTAAGTAAATACGAATAGAATTAGGTAGGGATTTGTTACAAGATTTTATTAGCAGATCCATTAAAGTATGAAAGGATCTTATTGAAAATGTGGAATGAATTGAAAAACTCCAGTCAAAAGGTTACTAAAAAGATGATGCAAATGCTACAAGACCCAGTTCATATTTGAATCACTCATTTTGTTACTATAGAGGCGAAAAGCCGTAAATTTTATTTATTGATCATGAAATAACACGCAAATTTCATTTATTTACACATCCTCATACTCGTAGTCAAAATCAGTTCCTATCAGTTCATTTGTTGAAAGAAATCCCCCCCATTACGAAATTTGCCTTATAACCATAATTCCTGGAAACAGTTTCAAGTTTCTTAATAATTTTTTAATTTATTTGCCTTAAAAAATCTTATTAAAAATAGAACAAACTTTAAAAATTTTCCGTATTTTTCATTGGAAAAATTTTGTTCATTCATTATAAATTTTTATTTTTAAAAATAAAGTTACAAGGCAGTTACATAAAACATTGACCTTCGCAAGGGAAGAATAATGCAGATAATAGTGGAAAAAGAAATTATTAAAAAGAGGAAATGAAAAAAAAATACAATTGAAATCAAGAAAGAATGGGGGGAATCCTTTGACCTTTCCTTGAAATTTCCTTAAGTTTTTTTTTCATTTTTCCATTTTTATGTGTAATTTCTTAAGAAATTTAAAGGAAATTTGCGTGACCACTGTAAATCAAAAATAAGGAAAGTTCAACAAAATGAAGGTTTTTGTTTTTGTTTCTATTCCCTATAAAAATTAAAAAGTAATTTAAGATGTTTTCTCGTTTCCTTTTTTTTTTTTTTTGACAGAAGTCTATTTATTTTTCAGACATTTTTAAATTTTTTTTTAAGATGGAATTCACAAGACATTTTTGTTTAGGGACACATTTATTTTGTTGTTACCAATACAAAAATTTTTAATTTTAAATGAACCGTAACCAATTCTCGTAAGTATGTTTATTATTTGTATTGGCGATAGCAAGGGTTTATTGGAATTTTTTTGGAAAATTTATTGTTTTCTTCATGCCTACAATAATATTTTTAATTAAAAAATACAAACAATATTACTTTTGAATTGTTAATTTAATTAATTTTTAATTAAGGTTTTGAAATATTTAAAAAAGGATTTTTAAAAAGGTAAACATTTATTTGAAATTAATTGATTTATAGGTGATAAACGCGTTTAGAAAGAAAATGTATGGGAAAAAATAGGACGATTTCCCAATTAAAATTTTACAACTATTGTAAATTGAAAACTTTGTATGTAAAGTTTTGTATAATAAGTCCAAATATTTGCAAATAATTCCATTGAATACTTGAGAAATTCCTAAGAAAAAGGTTTCATTGCAAACTTAGAATGGCTTGCATATTGTAGATGTAGTATGAATTGTTATTAATCGAACATCTCCACTATACTTTTAATTCAAATTTTCTTAGAATTAATTAGGATTCTTTCGAAATATTTTCCGATCATAAAATTGGAATGATACAGAAATTACTTAAAAATTACTCAAATAAAAACCAACAACAATAATTCTAAATGAAAATCTAACATTTCCGGAAACATATTCTACTTTATAAACTTCCAACATAGAATTCGAAAAATGTGTATATATAATCAATTATATTGTACTCGTATTTATAACACTATTAAAATCAAATTTAGTTCCAATAAAAGAATGAAAAAGATTTATGATTACATTCATATTCAAAATGAAACAATTGCAATAATTATGTGCTCCAACACAAAGTATGTTCCCGTATTTTCTATTCACAAATTATGACCTTTTGTTCTTTACTTTTTTATAGATTTCCTCTTCATTAGAGTTCAATAATATTAAGATCAACAAGGAATTAGCAAGTACATTGTTTTAAAAATGTGTTGTAATTCGGAATACCAAAGAACCTAGTCTATACTCGTACAATTAAAATTACTTTAAAAATTATTTGGAGAAAATTACAGATATTATGATAAATGAGGAGCAACTAATAAATAAAGCAGTGAGATGTTTGGAATTAAAATATCCAACATTGTAGTTTTTATTTCATTGTTTTCGATTTGCTGGTTCTAGCACTGAACCAGAAATTACACAACTTTTAATACCTAACAAATTAAATATGACAAATATATTTAGAAAATTAGAACCGAATTTCTATAAAAACTCATAATACAGCTTTCATATTGTCTTCTAAACCTACAATTCCATGATAATTTAAGATGAACTGTTCCTGGAGCTTCAGTTGCTATTAAGCATTTTACAATTTTACATTAAATTTTTTGTATTGTAATCTTCTTATCTCTCCCAAAGTATTTTATTTGCGTATTAGATATTAAAAAATAACTCATAAGAAAACTCATTACTGCAATAGAAGGAATTGGTGGCTGAAAAACCAAGCAGAGCATGAAAGGAACTATTAAAACTCAATAGATTTTAATTGTCAGGGAATGAAATTTAATCAAGATATCAATATAACTGTGTTCAATCCTATGGCCATTAAATTTTCCACACGAGTACTCTAAAATTTATTAATTTCGAGTTTATTTGTGGTCAAACCTAAAAAAAATAAGAGTGGAATGAATAAATTTTCTAATTTATTTCGAAAACTACACCTTTGTACACCTTAATATTTTTTGATTTTGCAAAAACATCACCTTTTCTTCTTCAATAATTTTCTTGTTATGTTAACGCAATTTAATTATATTGTTAGTATAAAAATTATATTTGAATCCAAAAACTTGACCTAGTCATCTAGAAAAAAAAGTCTATTTATTTTCAATTTAAGAATAAATAAAATTAATGAACATGTTCACACATGCATGACTCCGTATATACACACACATTCACACAAGCATAATATTATTCAGTTTTCTTTGGGAATTACTTAATTTCTTTAATTTTTAACTTTAATATTCGCTTAACCTTCGGCCAAATATATGACTAAAATAATTACATTTTCCTTTATTTTTATTTGATTTCTAGTCTCTCAAATTAAATTGATATGGGGAAATTCCCTAAAAAAAAAAACAAAAATATAACGATGAGTTCCCTCTCATCTTCATTATCGGTATTCAATCAAAAATGTTTAATCCATTTAAACTACGTGTATAAGTTCATTATATAATAATATCCTTGTTAGCATTCTTTTGCCTTTATACTCTTGCTATATTATAATTTTTTCTCTTTGGTTTTGCCTTTTAACTATACAACAATGTTACTATAAATTTCATCATTTCATTATATAGATTTAAAAAGAATGAGAAATCTTTCATTAAACCGCAAAAATTTTCATTTTATATGCCGTTGTATTCTGAGCCTTTACGATATTTTTTTGTTGTCTTATTTTATTAAAAAAAAATAATATTTTTGTATTGTATGGAACGTATGTATAACTGTAGAATGCTGTTAATCTTCAGATCACGCACAACAGATAAATGAGCACCCATACATAATATAGAAAACAAAAAAAAAAAAGTTATTTTGTGTTTTTTTTTGGTTGTTACCACAGGCATTGAAAATTTTCCACATTCTCAGCAAAACAGTAAAGAAAATTTATTCAAAAATTAAGATAAAAGAGAGAGAGAAAGAAGGATAAAAAAAAAAATTTTGTTTTCTTCCTTTTATCCAAAAATTACATTTCTTCCTATTCAATTTTGGTATTTTCATCCTTTGTAACTGAATCGCAAAAAAAGAAAAAAGAAAAAAGAGATTGAATATTTCCTTATAGATGAAATTTGACTTCTTGCATATTGATTTTTCTCCGCATGAATTTTAATGCAACCTCCAGGAGTCGATTATACAAATTCATATAATAATAAACATAATCGAAAGGAAATGAAAGAAATGTGCTCTTTCATTTCTAAAAAGAAAAAATAAAAAAAAGAAGAACAAGACTAAGAATGAATCTTTAATATTACACCGCCGCCAAAGAAAATCCTGTACAGTACTAAAGTTTAAGTAAAAATTTTACATTAATCTGATTTTCTTTAAGGTATAGATTGTAGTGCAAATCCATTTAACAGATTAATAAGATTTAGAATTCTACGGAATAGAAATCATGAATATTATAGTGCTATCAATAGTTTACTGATTTAATTCGATCTTGATTGTATGGTCTTACATAATTTGATCTATTTGAAAGCTAGAATGATCCTTAGATTAATGAGAATAAAGAGTCATTTTCATTCAACAAAAGATTGAACTATGAAAGAATCATTCACATAAACCGATTAATAATATTGAAGTTCTATTGTAATCAGTCAAGTAAGTTGCAGCTACAACTACAGCTACAACTTAAAATTATGATAAGCTCAATTTAAATGGAAATATTACCTTAAACTTTATTCTATATGGTAAACAAAAATCATGTATTACACGACCATTGGAAAATTTCCGCAACTTTCAAGAAAACTCTTGACGGAGATCACATAATTTTTGGTATTTACAGAAATGTTAGCCCTATTTGGAGTGCTATTATACATTCCATAATTATTATTAAACAATTAAATGCATTTTTCTAATTAAAGTGCTAAAAATCAAAATGTTTTCTATTTTCTAAGATCAATATTACATGGTCCTCCTGTCAATTGAACTTCTCATATTTCACAGCAAAGTTAATCGAAGTTTTCTGATATTTCGAACAAATTAACCACGCTCACCTACATTTTTTTGCATTCTGTTTTTCTCGGAACATTCTTTTGACTTCTAGTTAATGTTACACACTTTCTGTCACACCTTCAAAGTCATGCACAAATATTATTTAGGCTTCTTCCTTCTTGACCTAAATAATAATATAAAAATTCGATGTAGCAAGAGAAATTAATAATGAAGTAAAATCGATTAACTAAAAGTTTAAGAAACCCATTATTTTTCCACCTCTATAATATTCACAATAATATTGTTAGAAGGTCTATTAAAGTTGTGGAAAATAAGGTCATGTCTTAAATTTTCTCATATAAACTTTCATTAATTTATTTTCCATCCATTTCAGAATTCATTTAAATTGATGATAATTAATTTGGAAGATTTTTCGATTAGATAAGATTTTTTTGAATGGATTTTGTTATTTAAGGAAAATCAGGATATTTAGTTTTGTGTCTTGTTTAATTATATAAAATGTAATTAATATTGTTGTCGAATTTTTGAAATATTTTGATGTAGTTATTAGCAATACTGTAATGGTAATTTAAATATTAAATGAAGGAGGACTATTTGTTATCAATATTGGGAGAGAATTTAAAAGTTGAACATTTTATTGTAATTTGGTATAAATTTAATAAAAATTCTTGTAAAATTTAAGAGGAAGTGAGGATTTAGTAAAACTACTGACAGAAACACAATGAAAGACCTAAAATTTTTGCAGTTTTTTTAGGTGTATGTCGTCCGAAACTATCAAGTATAAAGTATTTCTACAGAAGACAGCAAATTCTTTAAAAATTTCCAAACGTGAAAGTTGGTCTCTTTTTTGACCACTTTATTGTGATTTGAAATTTTAGCAATTGTTGTGAATATATTAAGTTCAGAATTTCACGGCATTTAGAATAACTGCACAATAATAATTTCTTCTAATATCTCACCTGGTTCTTGCCCATCCCTATAATTTTCTTAAATCGCTTCTGGTCATAATCTCCCAGGAGCTCCTTGGGTTACCGCAGCCCCGGAAGACTTCTCCAGCGCTCCGACCGCCTTCTTTCTGATTCCTTCCTTAATTCCCAACGAATAGTGGGCCGATTCCGCAGAAGAGCTTCGGCCCAAGAAGAGGTGTGTTTGCCTCCTGCCTTGCAAGCGCATCAGCGACTTCATTTCCTTCCTTGCGCACATGGCCCGGCACCCAACAAAGTGTGACCCGGTTGCATCTGCCTAACTCATTGAGCTTCTCAAGACAGCCCCATACTGCCACGGAGGATACTGAAAACGAGTTCAACGCTCCGATCGCAGCACGGCTCTCCGACATAATCATTATCTCCTTTCCCCGATACCCCCTCTCCAGGCTGAACCGCACGCACATTTCAATGACTGCAACTCAGCCCGAAACACACTCGGAAAAGTTCCCATAAGTTTGGAGAATTTGGTTCTTGGCCCAAATATCCCCGCACCCGTCACTATACTGGTCTTTGACCCATCTGCGTACCATATGATAACGTGTGTTTCCGCGACCTGAAAAGTCAACTCCCAGTCGCTTCTGTTACTCAGCAACAAGGCAAAATTTTTTTCGAAGCTGTACCTCTTTACCATGTTTTTTTGTTGCAGTTTTATATTTGTATGTAAAACTGCAGTTTTATATTTGCATGTGAATACGATGGAGACAGTGGAGTGTCTTTACACTCAAACAGGACGATTTTGAAAGGCAGGAAATTAATTTTTCCAATTTTAATTGGAAGTATACTATACAAATCAGCGAGAAAATCACTATATATATAATTTATTCATATTATAGTCTCGTGTATTTCAATTTATAAATACCATTAATTTTAAATCGTTCGATAATTTATAATATACATTTCTATACGCACATATAGTCACATGTAACATTAACTGTATGTATGATTATTGTGCGTGCTATAACGCATGTCGTTTACTTATTACAATACACAAGCTTATTGTGTATTAGGTCAATAAAATATAAGTTATGATATCACTGAATCAAAATCTACAATCTTATTACGAAATTGATTTTAATACGCATTAATACAAATATACACTTGCTAATACTTACATAATATTACTATAAGGATATTACAGAATATTTTAAGATAAATAGCCTATAAAATTAATGATTTCAAATAAAATTTTTATTGAATAATAATATGTAATAAAATATTTGTTGAATTTTAGAAATTTAAATCATAAGATACCGAAACTATAATAATATTACGATTGTAATTTAAATAATATTTATGGAAGTATAAAATATCTCAAGGATAACATAAAGGTGTCGATATTCTATTAGAATAATTTATTTTAAATTAGTTATTGTTTTATGAAGATTGAATTAAAATTTTGATAATGAATTTGTTAAAGAGATTTTACAAACACTTTAAGGTGAATGATATAGCACAAAATCAATATTATGGTGAATAAAATTACAGAAACAATTTGAAAAAGCAATTTTGGCGAATAAGAGAAGAAGAAGAGTTTCTTGATGGAATAAAGCAGTACGTTTCAAACTGATGTTTTGGAAACACTGGTTCTGGATTGGATTTTATGGACTGGTATATGGTTTGTCCAGTTAATACTTAACAAATCAACTGTTCCTAGTCTCTTCTCCTACTCAAGAGTATTTAAAGTTATCCTCCTACTACAGTAGTATTTAACAATGTTTTTTGCAGCCTTTCCTATCACATAACTCATGCTACGATTTACAAATATTTTCCGCCTCTTCTCTTAACTTTTAATTTTCTAAAAATATTTAAAGCTTGTGTAATTTGAAATTTGTTGGAGATTTTGTTAATGTCAGAAGTGACTGCAAAAATTATTAATATTGCAAATCCTTTCTGTTGCGTTTAGACCCTTAAAAATGATTCAAATATCTGTTACTTGCCAACACAAAATGATTTATGAATTGGTTTTCACCATCAACATATTCTTTTCCAGTCTTTTCAAATGATTAACATAAATTTTTTAATAAATAAAAATTTTTTTTTTGCGTAGCTATTTCCTGAAAATATTTTCAATAATCTCAAAGACTTTTTAACAGACAAAAATATTTTATTGTTCTAGTACCATAAAACACAAAACTATTGTTCAATTCTACATAAAAATAAATATAGGCATTCACTATGCTTTGAAAGCGCGGTCGGTATCAGAGAATATTTACATTTGAAAAATTTCATCCTACAGCAGTATATTTTTGAATAATAATGGTGAATTGAGGTTTAAAATGCTCAAAGGATACAATTTTTATTAATGGGAAATTGTACGCTTTTTTTGTATTAATATTTATTTTATATTTTTTTCAATATTTTTTTTTTCAACACCTCAGGTGATTAAACTTTTGTATTGCGTTAATTTTAATATTTTTCATGTTATTTAACAAAAATGCTGTGTAAGTAACCACATGAGTAGAGTAGTATTGGGTGTTATGGGTAAAAAGTGTATATGATTTGTAGTAGATACACTGAAGGACTTTCGGATTTGAATTGCATGCATATTTGTTACTTAAAAGATTTTAAATTGAGAAAAATAAAATAATCTTTTGTACGTTTTTGGAAATTAGAAATTAGATGTATCTACTTTTTAAACAAAGTAAACTTTGTGGCAAGTAGTTAAAAAGATTGGTTGGTGGAATATTTCTAAATCTATACACTCTACTTGACTCTCTAAAGACTTAAAGGACGTGTTTGTATTAAAATATAATTTAACAAAATTATTAGTGGGTAATTACAAGGATTTTTAAACAAAAATTAGCTTATATATTCTTCAAAATATTTTTGATAATTTCGGAAAAGAAACCGATTTCTAACCATATTTAAGCATTTATTGTTGCACCCAAAGTGCAAAATATGACAAAACTATTAATTGTCATTCTTTAGCATTTGAAAGATTGATTACTACAGTTTATCCCCTGACAAACTACTAAAACCGAACAACAATATTAAAATTGAAATAACCAACTTTCTTTTTATGAGCTTCCTAAATATCTCATATCACTTTAAAAAAGTTTGAAACAAAAATCATCAGGAAGTGAAAGTAAAAATAACAAAAACATCAAAAAACTTAAAACCAAAATGAAAAAAAATTTTCGCAAAATTGAAGAATTTTCCTCCCACATACCTAAATTTTTTCACATGGAAAGAATTTTTTTTTTCAAACTTTTCCCAATATTTCAACAACTAATCGAATAACTAAAGTAAAATTGTGATAAAACAAAAAGGGAAAATAAAAATTTAAGATAGAAACTGCACTAGATGCTGTCAAAAGAAGGATATAGAAGGGGATTTCCTTCTCTACTTTAATATTAAAGTGCTTTTTTATTTCTTTTCTTTTTTACGAAATTATGAGACTTAATCCAAGAAGAGAAACCAAAAAAAAAAAAATTTTTTTTTGTAGAAGAAAACTTTTAACTGCCACCGTATGCAATAAATTGAAAAATTTTACTGCGAGAAAATCACTTTTTATTACTTTATTTGATATCCTTAACGGTTTGCAGCAATTCAGAAAAAAAAATTGATAAAAAAATATTCTGCAAAATATCAGTATAGAAATTTTTCAACTTAAAATTTAATAAAAATACAATCATGAGGTATGCCATGAGGTTTTATTGCAATTCTCTGTAAATCTGTAACATACAAGGGAAATTTTTACTCTTTTGAAAGTTTGTAGAATGTTCTCTTCGTAAAAATAACAAGAGCCATAGACAGAGATGCCATTTAAGAAAATTTTATCTTATAGAATCTTTGTTTATTGCAGAATTTTTATGTTTGCAAATGCTGTAAATGAATGGTTAGAATTTAAGATATTAAATATTGCCTGTTTTAGATAATTTTTAATTAAATTTAAGAAAATTAAATTTGATTTTTCAAATTATTTATTATTAAATTTTTAATATTACATTAAAGTAGAAATTTAATCAGCCCATTTATGTGAAAAGAGAATATTATTTTTAGGATTTTGAAACTTAAGAATTCCACTAACGCTACAATGATTTTTTAAGAATTTTTAACTGCACAAATTGAATTAGAGTTCAGGCTATCTTTGTAGCTGTTACGGCGCCGAGTAAACATTGAAATCCTGACAACAATGAAAACATTAATATTTTCGATTAAATTTTTTAGACCCGAGAGCACATTATAAAACATTATTAATCATTATTATATTAAGAATTTTTCCTAGAACCAAAATTGAATTTGGAAATTTAGCGATTTATATTTTTGCATGACTCACTCACATATAGCTTACTTAAAAATAATTTAAAAATAAAATTTTTATTTTTGGCTTTTTTCTTTTTTTTTAATTTATTGTTTTTCATGAAATTTTCATTCATAAAAGTTTCCCAAATACAAAAACAAATACAAAAACGAAAACAATTTTTTTTGAACGAATAGAAAATTATTTTTAAAAATATATTTTAATTAATAATAACAATATACTTTAAGTTTTAGTCAATGTCAATTTAGTCGACTTTAGCTATATAGAAGAAAATTATTTTTAAATAATTAAAATTTGGATGAAAAATTAATAAGACAAAAATAGACAGGAAATTTTCAATTTGATCGACAATTGGTTATACTTGTAGAAATTGTATTATAAAAATTGTGAATGAACAACGTCATTTAAAATTAAAAATGTTCAGTTGATTCTGTATAAATACCTACATTATACATAGCTACTCGTATTTCGATAAAAAAATTCTAAATTTCGTAAGAATTTTCTAACAGCAACGATGGTTTTTTTTTTATTATACAATATTCGATTTGCCAAACTCATATAAATGGGTAGTTTAAACACAGTGTAATTATACTAATAAATAATATTAACAATTGTGCCTTATATCGTAAATTTAGTTTCCTCATTAATAATATTATTTTATGAAATTTAAAAATTAAAGGCGCCCGGTTATTATATATACTATTCATAGCTATATAAACTATATACATAATACACCTGTGACTTACTATATAAGATAGACTAGCCATATAATATTATTATTATTCTAGAAATTCTAAGGTAAGTAAATTTATTTTATTGTTGATCTTAAAGAATATTCAATTCATTATTATTACACGTACATTCTCTTAAATCAAAAATTATTTTTTCTCAATTTCCCTTATATTAATTTCTCTTTAAAATATAAAAGGGAAATTATTACTAATTAAATTTTTTTTCTTCTCTCTTTTTTGAAACTATTTCAATAACAAAGTCAAATAATAAAAAAAAAAACAAAAAGAAAACACAAAATCCTACCTCAATGAAAATTACAAAAATTCATGCACATACTCGTACACAATATATTATAAAATTTAAAATATATAGATAGAGAAAAACCATAACCTTCTTTACAAGAAAAAAATGTGCAAATTTAGAAATAATAAAAAAAAAAACAAACAAAATAATGAAAAAACATAAAAATTTCCCATTCACATAGATAAATTTTTACAGCCCAATATTTTAATACCTTTGCTTTTTACAGAACAACAGAGAACAGCAAAAATAATTCTTATAGGTATACAGATTTTTCTGTTATATTCTGCACAATAATGATGTTAAATAAAATATAAGATGATTTTTTTTTTTGTTATTTTCATGAATTTTTCATTTTTATATTATTTTGCTTCACATATTTGAAATGCTTAAAATAGAAATATTCTCAGTCTGTGTAAAGATTTTAAAACGATCAGTCGGGCAAAATCTTTCGGTAAAATAAATAAGAAAAAAAAAATAAGAAAATTATCAAAAACAAAAGGCAAATTTGAAAGATTAAATTTGAAAAATTTCGTGTATTTTTCCAATATAATTTGTCGTCGCGATTATTTTGCAAAATAATTTGACATTTTTGAAAAACTAAAAACTATTTTCATTATAATTTTTCTATTCTCTTTCAAATTTTAATAAAAAATACAAAATTTTAAAGAAAAATATAGTTTCTATTCTTCTTAGAATCGAAATGGTGAAAAAGAAATATTTTTAGTATTGAAAAATTTGAATGAAATTTTAAAAGGAAAAATTTATGAAAGAAAAAAGTGGAAAATATTTTCAAAATATTTTGAATATAATCAGAAGCATGAAAAATTTACAAAATTTACTACAGAAACATGTTAAAAAATGTGACTTTTTTTTCGCTTTAATTCAAGCAAATTAAGTGTGCCTATTTTTTCTCTTGAATTTTTTTAATAATTTTTCTTTGTAAATCATTTGTAAATTACGGTCGGTTCAAAATGAAGTTGTAAAAAATTTAAAGAATTTACAAAAAAGAAAAACTACAAACATTAAGAAGAAACGAGAGCGCAACAATAATATTCTTAAATACATACAAACATACAAACATGCATAATAAAGTTAAATGGTGTTATTTCTTAATTTAAATATTTTTCTCATAAAATAAGTAAAAAAAAAAAAATTTTATACAAAAAAAAAAATTAAAGAAAAATTAAAAATATTCGAAGAAGAGCACAAGAAAATAACAAATAAACGGAAAAATAACAACAACAACACCAACAATAATAATGAAAACGAAAAAAAAAAAATAATAAAAAAATAGCAAAGAGAAAATCATTTTTCAATAAAATGTCTTTGATCTGAATTCGTCCGTCTTTTTTTTCGTTGTTGAATTTTTTTTTCTTTGGGGTTTTTGTTTTTGGAGTAAGGTCATATTGCAAGGCGTCGCGACGTGTTATGAAGGAGAATCTATTAATTTCTATTTTCTGATTTTTGTTTTTTTTTTTTTTTTTATTTTTCGTTTATAATATATGTGTATATGAAAAAAATATTTATGTTTTGATTAAAAACGAGAAACAAAACAAAAAAAAAACGAAACAAAACACAATTATAGAAAAAGAAAAACATATGCAAGAAAAGCTGTAGAGAAAAAAAGTGTGTAAGAATAAAATAAAAAAATAAAAATTTTTAATAGATTTTCATTAGATATAGTATAAATCTCTGTGTGTTTCTTGTAAAAATTAAAAATATTAAATAAGAAAATTAAATTTAATAAAAAATAAAATAAAAAAATTCCCAACATAAAAAAATAAGTGATGGTAATAAATTTTCGTTTCTTTTTCTTATTTTCTTATTTTTATTGTTTTATGAATTTTTTAATTTAGTTAAGAATATTATGTACCCATGCTAATATAAATTTATTGTTATTTAAACAAAAAACAACAGCAATAACAACAACAGCAACAATAACAATAACAACAATAATAAAACAAAAAGAAGAGAAAAAAAAAATAGTTGTTATTCATTTTTACATTTTATAAATTTATTCTTTTTTTCTTATTTTAATTTATTTGGTTTATTTATTTGAGAAAAAAAAATAGATAGAGAGAAAAGAATTTCCAAGAAAAGAGAAAAATATTTTAAATAATAATAAAAATACCTTCTTCATAATATACATATATAATATTGGTGAAATTAAATTTATTTTTGTTTTTCTTTAAAAAAGACAACAAAAACAAAAACAACAATAGCAACAACAACAGAAGAAAAACCCAATTTGTAACCATTTTATATACATAAACACCCAAACCCAAACCAAAACCAATTAATTCAAAAGAATGAGGGAAAAAACACAAAGAAAAATATAAACAAGAAAACGAAATCAAAAGAAAAACAATAAAAAACAAAAAAAAAGGAAAAACGATCCCTTAAAAATCAAAAAAAAAAAAATTTATTCCAAAAACACAAATTTTTTTTTTTTTATATTCAATAATTTATAGTTTTTATGGAATAAAATTTTTGGTTTTCTGAAAATAACAAAAAAAAAAAATTTTTAAATTTCTAAATATAAAATAATAAAAATATTTTTATTAAAATAAATAAAAATAATAACAATAAATATTTGACTTTTAAAAGACAAACAAGAAAAACTTCAAACTTAAGGAGACATAAAAAATTTTTGTTTTTTTGGGTTTTGGGTGCCCTTATAGTTTTCTTTTGTGTGTTTGAAATTTCCTTACACTTTTTCCTTATTGTTTTTCTTTACAATTTTTTTGGTTTTGGGTTCTTCATCTCGACTTTTTTTTTTGGGAGAGTTCCCTTTTTTTTGTGAAAAAAAAAAAAAATTATTCAAAAGAAAATTTTAAGGTAAAATTTTTTTATTTATTTTTAAAATATATTTAAAATTTTTGTATACCCAATTTTTCTCCTACATATTTTTTTGTATAAAATTTAAAATTTAATATTAAGAAAACTGGAATTAAAAACACATATTTTTAAAAGAATTCTAAAATAATTATTATAACTGTTATATTAGTCTAAATAACTGAATAAAATATTTCCGATTTTAAATGAGATTCTGAGATTTGCATTTTTGATATTTTTACTTGTAGGTAGAGCATGGAAAGGTTTTCAATTCCAATTCAAAAGTCGTCTTTTAACATTTAATTGAATGTTTATTTGTTATACAATTCTATTGTATTGAAATTGATTGATATTATTGAGAACCCTTTAAATGAATAAGTGTTCTATGATTTATACAACTATATGATAATAATTAAGAATATATGGAAAAATAATAATTTTTTTGGAATTTTTTTAACTTCTGGAATGATAGTAAGGTCATAACTAACAAGAAATTTCAAATACGTATAGTAATATTAAGGGCATAGAACGGTATAAATTTGAATTATAATTTTTAGAACACAATTCAACTTAATCTGTAAATCATTTACCATGGGCTTAGGGAGTATGCATGATGTTGCCATCTTTTCTATTCGAACATTTTAATTAATTATTATTATTAAACGAATTGCTTAGGCTAAGCATTAAATACCATGCAAACAAAATGTTCTATGAAGGAGAAAAAATAATCGTCACTTAGATTTACAAAATATCAAGCTTTCAATGCGCTTAACTAATTAAAAGACTACTGAACAAAGTCTTCAAGTAAATATTGAACTATTTTATTGTAAAATTAGCGCTGTCTTGCTAAAAATTTCAAATACATTCCAAATACTTACTGACTTTACAATTACGTTTTAGTAAATTAGAACAAGAGTGATCAAAATTTCTATAAAAAATTTTCAGTAAGAATTCCAACATTTTTCAGTGTTATTTCGAACGCTTAAATTTTGAACGAAATCAAATTGTTTTAATTTGTATTGGATTGAAATTAGTTAATGAGATCAAATCATTTGTTATCTACTTCTCAACGCCACAGAACTAAAATAATAATTATAATAACAACACACACTATAATAATACTTTAATTAAATAAGAAAGATTTCGGTAATATAGTAACAAGTTTAGCTACCTAATATTACCCATACAATTTATCTATTTATTGCCTCCCTCACATGCTTACTATAAAAATAAGCAAATCATTGCAAGCCTTTGAATAGAAAAATTTCCCTTCTGTTTTATATAAGATTTACTTATACAGTTACCAAAAAGTTATTCCTAAATATAGTTATCTTCTACCCCTAATATAATCTTTCATTGATTGCTATTAACACTCTCTTGGGATTAACTTTAATTTAATTGAAAATGATTAAATATTGATGTGTTTTTTTTTCTATGTAGTACTTAAGTTACTTCTCAGTAAAACCTTAATTGCATTGGGAAAATACAGATAGAATTTTGCAGAAATTTCCATAGAATCCACAATTTAAAAATAAAATGATTTTCTGATCTGTATGTAGGTATACACAAAAATAGAAATAGGCCAGTTTTTCATAGTTTGCTCATGAAAAGAGATAAGGGGAAAAAAACTTTAAATTCAATATTTTCCATTTTCAATTAAAATTTTCTTTTAAAAAACCCATACAATTTTTTTTTTTGCTCTTTCTGAAGAAAAAAAAACCTTATATTGGAAGAGTTTTCTAATTTTTCATTTGGGTCTGGCTAAATTTTTTTTTTTAGGTTTATTCGATATATGAGCATCCTAGTAAGCGGAATTCATTTTCTTATTAGATATTTATTGGTTTGTATTGGAATACAAGAGGGGCGGGAAGAGAGTGCCATAAAGAATAAAAAAGGATACAAATTGTAAAAATTTAATTTAATTTTACGAATAATTAAAAAGAGAAAAGGTTAGGAGTGATTGTCATTTAACAAAAAAAAAAAAAATTCTATATACTTGTACATAAGCAATTAAAAATTTTTAGATCCAATCACGTCCAATTCCAATATAAATAAAAAAAAATTATGTAAAAAGTTTCAAACAAGACAAGGCAATTAAGAATTTTTTTTTTCTCTGTGTTGGGGAAAAATAAATTTCATTTTCATTTTCTAAAAATTTGAAATTCTAATTAATTTTAAAATTTGTGTTTTCAATTTTGTATCTAAAATTTTTGATTTAGAAATTATAGATGAGCCTTTTATTTTGGAATATAAATTTTGGGCTTATAGTTAAAGATTAATATTTCAAATTTTTCCTATTTTTCAATTATAAAAATGTAGAAAATCAAAATTAGTATAAATTTTATAGTTTTGAATTGAATTTTTCATTTTAAATTCAATTTTATTTTGTGGAATTAATTGTTTTTTTGGTAAAATATTTACAAAAATCTAATTACTTAAATAAATGAATAAAATTAAAATTCTCATTTTATGCAAATCAATTTTAAGTATAGACTTCTTTTGTTCGTTTGTTTGTAAGTATGTGTACGTATATTTATTTGTATTCAACAAGCTTTTTCTAATTACATTTTCAGTTTGATTAGTGATAAAATCAGGAATAATATTTTCTAAAATAATTTAAAAAACATTTTTAAGGTAGTGTTATGTTGCTAGATTTGTGTGTTTATTAACTGAGTTGATGGCAAGTGCATATTTTTGATTTAATGTTGAATTATTTTGGCTTTGAATGGGTGTTTACATCTTATTGGTTGCATTTACTCTGAAAGTAGTTTGAAGATTTAAGAGTAAACATTATATTTCGTTCTTTTTGAAGAATGATGCCACATCATACAATAAAAAATTAATGTATCTATAACCTCCTACAGGAGGTACGTATATGTATTTACGTATGGCGTATATGTAATTACGTATACATATACGTAAATTACATATAGGTCATGTATAAACTTTATTATTTATGTGGATTGTAGACTGTGACGATGCATCGCGCTCCTCAAAGATCTGTTGTGCGTTTTTCCTGATCGTAAGCTGATAATTTATAAGTATTTCCTTTCTTTTGTAGATCGATACTCCGTAGTCCCCCAGAAGGAATACGAAGAAATTTTTTTTTTTTTTTTTTTTTTCTACTATGTGAAAAAAATCTCGAAAGACGAAGAAGGACGGCTCTATCTGTTTTTTTCCTCCGACAGGCCGTCTCTCAGGGATCAGTCGCAGACCAGAGAGCCACTCATTTTGAGTCCGTCGTGTCTGGATGATCATTTGGATTTTAGTGGACTCTTCCCACAAGCATACCTTACTGCGGATATTTCGTAGCCCAATCCGCCGGGGGGACGAAGAAATCTCTCCTTTCTCCAGAAAATTCTAGAATGGTCTTAAACTTCCACTTTCTACAATGGTCTGACAGTATATTTCGGGCAAAACCTGAACCTGGTTTCAGCCCATTCTTATTATCATAGAATTTTTTTTGATTTTAATCTCACAAAAGTTGCCTCGTATATTGATGTTCTAGACTTTTCCAACGCTAGTACCGTTCCCCCTCTAATTGTTTCGTCAAAAAGTTCGCCAAGAGTCGTAGTTCGTATATCGAGTCGTATAATGTTTTGCTGAAATTTTCTTTTCAATTGAATTTTTATTCAGAACTACAATGTTTTAATTACTTTTGGTACTTTTACTCAAACCTGCAGCATTATAGTTCTTTGTACAAGACTACGGGATTTTTCTTTTGAAAAATTTATTATTTACATTCTTAATTATTCTCTATAGGTAGACGTAGGTGAAAATTTATTTTCTATAAAAAATTCAATACCCATTTTTAAATGGATAGCTATTGACATTTTATTGAACGAATGTTCACTTTTAATGTAGTCTAACTATGATGAACCTATACTATGTTTAGAACTCTACAGTACGTCATGTTCATCATAATAATAGGTTTATACCTAAATACTACCACCTACACATCTATAATATACTAAATAATAATATTATTTTAATGGAAATCTAAAAAGTTAAATAAATTTTCCATTTTGTGTAAATGAACTAACAAATTTCTGTGACACAATAAATTTCTGTTTTTCTGTGTATACTTTATAGAACAAATATTTTGATGTTTTCTGTATAATTAATGATATTATAGTATCAAATTATTTATACATATTTAAAATTATATAAAGGAAAAGAAAATTCATATAATATAGAAAATATATGGGGGCTTTAATTTCTCTATGTAATTAAGTGGAATAACAAAGGAATGAATTATTTAAAGAGTAGAATTATTTTGTACATATATAAATAAATTTGCTTACATATTTATTTAAATACATAAACTTAATTTTATTCAAAAAATTATAAGAAATTTTATGCTTTCAAAATAGATTTTAAATAAGTATAGTCCATTATAGGATTATAGTTAAAATAAGAGTTTTAATAAAGGAAAATTTTGCTTTTTAGATCTTAAATCAAGAATATTATTGAAATTTAACTATAAATTTGCAATTCTTGTTAAATAGGACAGGAGGGAATTCTATTTTCTGGTGAAGTTCCCAATCCACCTTATGCTTGCCAACAAAATAAAACACAGTGCCAAAAATATTAAGGGTTATTTTCCTATCAAATTAATAATATCTGTAAATTTCAAAAATCTCGTCGGAATTTTAGAATATTACATATTTTACGTTTTACTGCGAACTCACATAGTCATGATAACGAAAAATTCAGTTTTGAGTAATTATTTCTCTTCTTACTTACTCTTCTTTCTCACTTACTCTTCTTCTTACTGACATTCTTCTTACTCTTGAATGAGTTTATAAGAGAAAGCAAAACGTTTCTAATTAAGAATAGCTGTTTAAACAATTCAAATTTAATTGAAAACTAAATCGTTCACTCTTAGACAATTAAATTTCAAACTGATTCAAGTGTAATTTTTCAATAAAAGAAAATTATACAAATTAAAATCTTGATCCTTTTAAACTAAATTTTAATTTTTTCTCCAAGTCTTCTCAAATGGCAAAAATATTATTTTGAGCATATCTAAACTCAATATTTTCTATGACTTCATATTCATCCTTATATTGTAGAATTATTTTCCTCTGTGAAATTATGAGATTATTTTAAACGCCAACAATGTAGAGCAAAAAATTATTTAACCTTCAATTTAGAGAGAAATTTCATTTTGTAAGACACAAGAAGCAAAATAATATACACGATAAAGAATACGAGTATTTAAAAATTATGCAAAAATTTTCGAATAAAACAAAGAAAACAAGAACAAAAAAAAAATATTGATCCTTGATTACAAAATGAATGTATGATTGGTTTTTTTCAGTTTTCATTCTCTTTTTAATATTTATCAGGATTATAAGGATTGCATACACATTACAAATTATCTTTTTTTTTTGTTATGCTCAACTGCAAATGCAAAAAACAATTTTAATGTATGAAAGGTTGAAAATGTACGGTAGAATTTTTTTTTTCGTTATTATTTTCTTGCATATTACGTAAAGTATGTAGAAAAATTTTGTATTCAATCCTTCAACCTTTTCTTTGTAATTATTTGTACAATTGAAAAAATAAAGTAAATTACGAAAAATCAATTTTTTTTTCCTCTTCTTTTTTTCTTATTCCCTTTAATACTTACACTTTTTTTTGTTTTTTAATTTATTCAAGACTATCAGAGATAAAAATGAAATGCACAAACAAAAAAATTCCTTTTAATTGCAAAGAAATTAATAAAAATTCAAAAGGACCTTTTATTCCAATATAATTGTCTTTCTGACTATATTTGAAAGGATACGAATTTTATTTTTAAATTTTTGCTGTTTGATTACATACGTAGGTATACGTCGTTAGTACTTGTACGGCATATCAAATTGAATTTAATTAAAAAATGAATAATTTTATATACGGACAGAATTTTCCAAAAAAACTTTTATTGATTTATAATATTATTGTATGTGTGTAAAATAAGAGTGAAAGCTGAATTTTATGAATATTAATAATGTTTTTAAAAATTAAGAAAATTTTATTCAATCGAATGGATTTTATAAAAATAAGTACAGTAGAATATAATCGATTAAAAGAGAAATTAATTTGAATAAAATAAAATAATTAATAAAAATATTGGACGCATAAATTATATTAGCAGTCAAGAGGATTTTCGGGGGAGGAAAAAAATAGGGAATTTTTAATTGCTTCAAAAAGGCAATGAATTATAAGAATAAATTCGAATATCACTAACTATGCAAACGTGTGTGTGATTGTTTAAAGTTCAAAGTAATCTTTAATATATTAGAAATTGTCTGACTACAAAATAAGTGGAATGTGTGTGGCCTTTTGAATATTTTACATTAGATTGTGGTATAAGCAATCCTAAAATTTTAGATTTATTAAATGAGTTCGAAGTTTTTATGTTTGAGGTGCCAAATGTGTAGTTAATGTCGTATTTCAATATAACATCGACAGTTTCTTGACAATAACACGTGTTAGAGAGGCGGAATCAGAAAAGATTGAAATTTTTTAGTACGACTTGGAACGAGAAACTTGAATTTTTTAAAATAAAATAAGAAGAAAATTAATTTTTCAATAAATATTTTGCAGTTTTCGCCGTTTTAAAGTTTTTTTACCTTTTTAGCGCTAGGATTATTTTCATGAAATTAGAATTGGCGTTTTCGCTTTAGATTGGTTAAGGAGGTTAGAGAGCTTTTCAATTTTTAGAGTTTTCGACTTTGATGTCTTCGACTAAGACTTTATTTGTGGATCTAACAGCGTTTTCTTGCCTTAGAAAATAACAGTGTAATAAAATTCGATTTCTTATAATTTTCTTATTAAAATAAACCAAAATAACGAGTCAGCACTTTTGATTAACATATAACATCGGCAATTTTTGTATATATATAATTTTTTTTAAAATATTTTTTACGTCATTGTCAAGTTTTGTGTTTTAGTAATTTAAATTTAATAAATAATTAATTGTTATAAAATTAAAAAACAAAAATCTTCACCTAATTAAAATTTTACAAAAATTTAGTACACGAGTTTGTATGTACGTGTTAAGCACATCAACATGTCTACATTTTATTAAAATAAAAATAATTGTTTTTTTTTTTTTTTTTAACGCAATTATTAATTAATAAATATAATCTAGTTAATTAGGAATTTAACACAAGCAAATTAAATTTTAATGAAAAACAAGCACATGTTTGAAAGCTTAAATATATTATATACAAAGAAATGTATATATGTATGTGTGTGTATTTTTGCTCATACACATAATATATACATATCTGTATATATACTTATGTACATGATATTATATATCAAAAAAATACTGTTTCATTTCGTACGTTCTTTCACTGAATGTTGGAAAATCAATGGAAACGTGAATGAAAATCTGTTATTAAGTGCTGTGTCCTCGAATATTTTAAAGAGATTTTCCCACTTTAATATGTTGATTACTTATAATTATGTTTCTTTGCTTCAATATTTCGTTACATTTTGGATAAATAAGAAATATGTGTGACTACGTTATACGTGAGGGAAATTTTTTGATTACAAATTTTTCTTTTGTTTCCTTACACATTACTTTTAATCGGCATTATTTTCGAGGTATAAATGATTAATATTCCGAAAGTATATGAAATAAAAAATCAAATAATATTATATTGTTTTCAAACCCTGTACTAAATCTTTCGAAAGCGCAGGTTATTTGAAGCTTCTATCTTTTTCAGAAGGGAAGTTATTAGAAAAAAAACTTGTACAAGTAGAAATTTCGTGTAAATTCTTCAAAATCCCTGTAACTTGGAAACCGTTGAGATTTGACACCTAGTTTTGAACAAGAATTTTACTCATTTTTGATGAATGGTGATTTTGATGAATACTAAATGATGGTTATGCTATGTTACTGATTACTGAATCACCCTGTTTCTCATCACGATCACTAAAAAGTTATAAACGTTTCTCCGCTCAAAGGTTGTGTGACCTTGTATTAACATTACTAAAAAGCCAAAAACTCTTCCTCTATTATTAAAGAACTATTTGTGTATAGAATATGAATCTCAATTAATAATTTAATAAGCAATCAGCTTAATTTTTGCTTCTGCAACTTCAGTGAGTGTTTTATTATTTTTCGATTGCTTATTAAATATTTCAGGATAATAGGTGCAGTTTTTCAAAAATGCCATGAAAATTTATGAATCAAATTATTTTATGAACACTCAATTAAAAATAAAATATGCACTAAATCATTTGAAATCAAAAAATTTAATTTAATAGAAAATTAATATAAAAATTATTAAAATCTTTTCTTTAAACACACAAAAGGATCAAATGGTATTATTTAAGCTTTATTTGATAAACAAACTTTATTTAATTTTAATTTTTATTGTAAGTATAACACTATAACTAATTAATTATTTGGCAAAAATCACACATAAAATAAAATTTTTAATATTTTAATATTCACTTTATAATTAAGTACATGTGTACAAACATACATCTTAATGCATTACATAATCTATATAAAATTTAATCACATATATTAAATCATTTCATATTTCCAAAATAATCAGCTTTATTTTGTTATTATAAAAATATAATTTTGTATAATTAATAGATTTAATATTATCAATTTATTTTTAATTAAATTATTTAATTTAATTTAATTTTCTACCCTCAAAGTCATATTTCATAACCGAATATGATATTATGTTATGCATATGTATATAGATAATTTCATAGATTTATTAGTTGCTTATACAATATTGATTATCTATGGTAGTAGCTACATACAAATTGTTACAAATTTAAAAATTAAATTAAAATTAATTTTGACATAAAAAATTTTTGCTAATTGTATTTAATCGGTTTATGGGTTTTTTTTTTGTTTTTGTACATTTAAAATGAAAAATTTCAATTAAATTCATAATATCCTTCAATAGATTGGAATTTTTACTATATTTGTGAACCCATAATATACTTATTTTTTATTATACTATTGTAATTTTGAAATTAGTCTTTATAAATTGGGGTTTCTAATACACTTTTCAAATTAGAGTACATACTTTTAGTAGAGAACTAAACTAAGAATCAGATAATAGCCGATCAGAGAACTCGCAAAGTCTTCCGGATCTATTGAAGATCTTCTAGGAGATTACGACCAAAAGAGCTTCAGGAATATTATAGGATTATTGGTAAGAATCATGTGAAAATTGTCATCAGGATCTTATCGGAGTACTGCTGACCCTTTAAAGTGAAGACTGTGCAGATTTTTCGAGGGAGAGTAATGATATCGCACCATAGTTAGTTCTTTATACATCTTCTGAGACAGTGTGATGCTTTTGTTAGGAGAATGGTGAATACTGCGGTACTACACACTCAAGGGAGAGACAGAGTTGCAGATTTTCGAGCCTCACAAATTTTTCGAGTTCATCGAGAGTTTTGTTCTTGAGCGGGTTTTTAAAGGGATTTCCCCTACCCATAGGTGTGGAAGCAGACCACAATAAGCAGACCACAAAAGCAGACCAGTCTCTGGCTGTAAAATGTATAGCCTACAGATATTTTTTAGAGAAAGTTCGACTACTCGTATTCATATTTGACTCTGCCACCATAAATGCGCCATTAAAGAAAGCAATTTCTTTGCAACTTTGTTCTACCCCAGCTTTTGGTAATTGAAAATTCGTTTTCATCATTCTAACACTGATTACGATAAACCAACCCTGATTACGATATTTTCAAAAAGTCTTTAACTAAATAATTTTTTTCTTTTTCTAAAAATTTTTTTATTTTTCCAACATCAAAATTAGAAATACAAAGAAAATTCAAAAATTTATGAAAAATTTTTTTTAATTAAAACCTTTGATTCTTTAAAAAAAAATAATTTAAAGCCATACGTTCTGATTTTTAACCAAAAAATAAACAGGTTATTATTCTTCTCACCTTTCATTTTAAATAATTACATTTTGCGTTCAATTTTCTCAACTCCTTTCCATTTTGTTTGCTTAAAATTGAATAAACTTTACGTTTCGATTATTTTCAAAAATTTTTGTTTATATAAAAAGGATTTTTTTTCGATACTCGTACTCTTTTTTGTCTAAAATATCCTTTTAAAATATTTCGTTTTTTTTTTTTTTACTTTATTCCAATATGAATCCTTTTATGCAATACCCAAAAACGTAATCATTGACTAACAATACAATTACCTCTTTATTGATGGGTTCGACAACAAAAGAAGAAAAAAATTCTACCAAAACGAAAAACAATTTTTCAAAAGATGAGAAAAAAATCCAATTAAAAAAAGAAAATAATGCAAACAAAAAATGAAATCCTTCGCGTAAAACGCGAATAATAATAACCGCATAGTTTGCTCTAAGTGGAATATTTTGGTCTATCAGTGTTCAATGTTACAAATATACATAAATGGATTTGTGCCATATTTACATAGCAATATATTTTTGATTTAAGGAATTGTTATGCATTTCGGAATATGTGCACAAAAAATTCTTTGTTTGCATGTGTTTATGGGTATGGTATGTGTCGTAAATTTCAATAACACTGCAAATAGAGACGAGTAGATATTTTAACAAAAGTTAAGCAAAAAAATATTTTTTTTTTTGATTTTATTATTCGAAAATTCATTTTTCTGCTTGACGTACTTTTTGGACTGTCAATTTTTTTTCGCAGTATGTTGGACCATTAAATGTATACAACATTGAAATTTGCATTCGGTAAACGATGAACCAAATATTCAAGCGTTTTTAAGTAAATTTTATAGTTTGTTCACCGAAATGATTGTGTTTTTTTTTGCTTTTATCGAAACAATTGTTTTCACTTCGATTTCAGTCTTGCTTCTCGAAAATTTACATACATATGCAAGTATTTTTATAAGTTATTTAATATTTTTAGCTATAGCTTTTATGAATTGGAGGGTATTTGCTTAAAAGCTTATAAAAATAAACCAGTATATCTTGAGTCTTCGTGGTCACTAGTAAGAAATTTAGGTTTTCATGGAAAAAACCCGATTTAATAAATTTGTCGTAAATATGGTTAATTCACATTTTAATTTTTTTAATAATGTTCTAGTATGAAAAGCTAGTAATCATATAAAATTATTATTTTATGAATACTCTTAAGACTGATGAAATTTATACGTTCACAGATCAGAAATATTGTTGTGTAAAATATTTAAAATTGATTGTAAAGTGTCTATTTAATCTGAGATTTATATTAAAACCAAATTCGAAAAATTGATAAAAACTAAGGGGAACTATTTTCTATGAAATAAAAATTTCAAACAAAAAATAATTTTTTATAAACTTGTCACGTTTTTCTAAAAATATTCAATATAAAAATATTTTTAGGCGCAATCTACTCATGTCTATATCTAATGTCTATATAATATTGTACATAAACTTTTTGAAAATGCATTTCACGCCACGACAATATTTTATTGAAAAAAAAATATGAGGGAAAGTAGACTCATATTACATATTGTTAATGTTTATGCTGCAGAATATTCAGGCATTTACTACATTTCTTTTAAATCGTTGGAATATCACACGGCAAATTGAAGAATTTACACATGACACGGGCAAAACTCACTTTCCTAAAAATAAAATTTTTATTCAACTACCCCAATAACAAAATCAACATTTTTGATCTTAATACCAAAAGTATGATTTTCTGATTTAACAAACGGGTAATATCACGTTCCATTTATTATATGTGACACAATTTTAGACTCCAAAATAAAATAAGGATCCCAGGATCCTGAAAAGCTTTACAAAATTTACGAATTTTGTATTTTGTGCAGAAATAATATAATAAGATTTACGAAGGGCTAAAATGAATATAAGTAAATAAAATATTTTGGCTATTCTTTTGCTCTTAATAATTTAAAATTTATTAAGCTTTTTGTATACTTACTTTTTATTTTGTAGTGTTGTAGGCGCCAACATTATTCTCATTTATATTTCCTTGAATTTCCCAAAATTTTGGAATTAAGCTGTTTTCTAAATGTGTGATCTAATTATACAGCTGATGACCAACTCAATCTGACATAACCAGTAGTATTGCGGTGGTTCTGAGTTTTTGTTTTACTTAACTATCTGAGATATCTATAAAAATTTATAATATCTATAAAAATTTATAATTAAAATTTAATTTCACGTAGCATGAAAACTATAAGGCAGGTATTTATTGTAATCGCACAAAATTTCATATTTAAATTTTGTAATAAAAATGATGTGTACCAGTAAACGATGTATTTTGATCGTCTGGTTTGTCGATGAATCTGCAAACATGTCAATCGCAATTTCGAAATTTCATATATTCCCAGACTATTCTTAGAGAAAATTATTTAATAAATTTCTCAGGTAAATCGTCCATAATAGAATGTTCTATACTGATAATAATACTAATAGAATGTTTTCGTTAGGCTTACTTTTATTCTTATGGCAACTTTGTTACGTTGACACGAACCAATTTTTATATAGCCTGATTTTAACATAAAATCTAATGGCAGAATGGCAATTATGAATATGAAGTACTATTAAAATTAATTCCATTTCCATTTAAGTGACAGTAGCAATGTTTATTAATATGAATATGAAAATGGTTCAAATTCTTTGCTTGAAAATCCATGGTTTTCATTTAAATATTTATTTTCAACCCACAACTTCTTAAAATCACAATAATTGTAGAGTAAATTTTATTTAAAATTCATTAAAATTCTTACAACTTTTGGCGCAATTAATTATTCAAATAATAATTATTTCTATGTAAATGTATAATATACGTTAATTGGTTACTTAAATGAATCCACAATGAAATCCCATCGGAATCAAAAAGGTTTAAAAATTTTTACACATAAGTACATTTTTTCTTCTACTTTTTAACAAATTTAATAATTGCTTTTATTAAAATATAAAATTCTATTTAAATTAAACAATATTTTTTTTTAAATTAAAACCATTAAATTTATTAAATTTTATGAAGGTGCAAAAAATATTCATGAATTTTTTTTTTTTAAATATTTTAAGTTAAAATTTTTGTTAATATTTTAACTTACTTTCGGCGCCATTTTAATTAGATTAACACATAAATCATTATTTTTATTTTATTTTATTTTTAATAAATTCCGAATTAAATTTATTGTAAAAAAAAGGAGAGAAAGAAAACGATAAAAGCCAAAAATAAATAAAAAATATCTTTTTCACTTCCATTACCACATTAATTTCGTATGCACCACATTTCTCGAACCTTTATCCGTATATCATATATTTTACAATGATAAATTTAATAAAATAAAGCTAGATCAAACAAATGGTTTGTAAAGTAGCACTTTTGCCTTCAACAGGTGAGAATACTACTTTTAAAAACTATGTTAAATTATACGCTTTCATTCATATAACAAAATATTTTAAAAATTGCATACCTTTAGGATGAGCAATGTTAAATTCATTACAATAAACAAAAAAAAAAATTTAAGTTAGCTTTCTGCATTTATAGAAGTTTGGAAAAACGTGCAATTTCGGAAATATAAAGCAGCGAAAATTCAAATTTTTCTAATTTCGAGAGGCGATGGCTTCAGCGTGAGCGGAGGTGGGAAAAAAATTTTATTATAACAAAATAAATTAATTATTTATTAGTGTTCAAAAGCTGCTAACATTCCATACTCCTACAAGGTTCGGGTTTTAGATAAAAAAACGGGTTTAAGATAACGGTTAATTTCGGCAATTTTTTTGGAAAATTTAAAAAATATTTATGGCTTCTTTGAAATAAGTAGTCATTTTTAGGTCTATGAGGGGCAATAACTTTTAAAGGTACAATAACTTCAAGTAAAGATATTACAATTAAAATTTCAACCTTTCTATCCTCAATGGTGTAGAAGTACTTAAAAACGTTTCAGGGACGGATGAGCAGAGTAAAATAAGCATTTTATTCTTTTCTTGTTTTGAAAAAGTACTAAAAATTGAAAAATTTATTCAATCCGGAAATTGTCTTTTTGCATGATTTCATGTTAGGTTTCCTCCCTTTTTTCTCCTTTAATTTCAGTAAAAATTTCACGCTTCATTTAGAAAACAACAAAAAATTGAATTAATTTTTAGTTTAAAATTTAAGTATAAATTATTTTAATATTTAAAATTTTCCACCATTAATATTTTTATATTTTAATTTTTTCCACCATTTTATAATAAAAAGGAGATGCCGAGCGATCTGTCATAAAACATCAAAATTAACGTTTGCGGTGTTTTATGTGGGACAATACTAGTCTTTTATACATCAGTGTAGAGATTGATAATTTCTGATTCTGAAATAAAATTTTAAAATTCTAACACGTTTGTGTTTTTTCACATTATTTTATTATTTTTTTTCATATACAAAATTTTGTTTTAATATATTAAATTTTTCCCTAAAGATGTTGGAAAATTTTTTATTGAATAAATTTTAAAAAAAAAAATTTCATTTTAAATTAAAATTAAATTTTGTCACTATAGTATTTTTAAAGAAATCTCTTAGTTTTATACCCACAAGTTATGAAATCAATTGTACCACTTTGGTTTCAAAAGAAAATCAAATTTCAAGATGAAATTCAAAAATTCCCTTGAGCTCTCCATGTGTCCATAATATTTATCATAATATATATATAATATTTTTATAGAAAAATTTTATCTAAAATTTTTAATCAACTCTACACAGAGAGAAAAAGAAAAAAAAAATTTTTTTTTTTTCCATTTTTAATTTCAATTTTTAAATAAATTAGTTTAAGAAATACTTAAGTGGTTAGACCACAAAGCACTCAATAAGAAATAAATTAATTAAAATGAATATTTTATAAGGATGTCATTAAAAATACAAGCATTGCTTGTACGTGCGTATACTTTAATCTATAGTTAAATTGTGTATGTGAATGCATTTATATTTGTATATAGTTGAAACTTTGATAATTTAATTAAAATAAAACATGAAAATGAATTAAAAAAAATTTTTTTGTATAATTGCGGTTGCGGAAATTTTGGGGAGAAACATAAAAGTGCATTCACAAATTCAGTTTATTTTATTTAATTATAATGCATAAATTCAAAATGGTTTTAATTTTATCAATTAACTGTTATATACGAGTATATATACAAGATTTTGTTCATTTAAATATTATTTATTTGCTTATTATAATAGTAATATTAATTAAATAGTTTATTATAATTACGGATATGTCAATATTGGAAAATAAAATTGAAAATTTAAAGTTTGAAGCTTAAAACTCTCAGTAGTAGATCAATCAAAAAGGCCTGGCACATTGCTATCAACAACGGCTACAAAGGAAATTATTAAAATATTTCCCGCTACCTTGACGAATATTTTAGTCCCATATTAATAGGTATCTAAAAATCAAAAAAATCCCGTTCCAGCATCAAAATTTTTCTTGATTTATCTATAATGACCAACAATCTCTTTAAATAATAAAGACAATGTTTGAATAGTTCTTTGTCAGTTTGAAGTGTCTGGCAAAAAAAATTTTGTAATTTATTTTTATCAGATATTTTTGGGTCGTATTAAGAAATTTAATACAGATTTGTTTGAATTTAGTAATTTTGGAATAACAATGAGACTGTGAGCTCAAACACTTGACAAATTATTTGTATCGAATGTTTGTTTGACTATCCAAATGAAAATCAATTCAAATTATCAAAATAAATCATTGGTTTCAGAAAAACCTACCTAAAATTCAGCTAAAATACAGCTAAATTTTCTTATCTGCTTTAGGTCTAATCATAAAAAATAATTAAGTTGACAAATAAAATTAACAAATGTACAATAATACTGTGAATAATGTCTGAAATTCGTTTAATTTCATTTGTACACTATTATCCAATGAGCAGGAAAATTTATTTATTTGGCAGCTTAAATTAAGTATTTGCTATAAAACAATACTGAAATAGAATTTTTTCAACAAAAAAATATGAAGAATTTAATTATCAATATGGATAAGTGACTGAATGCACAATTCAAAGCAATAAACAATTTATAATTTTATTTTAAACAAAAAATAATTGAATAAAATTTTGCTTATTTTTTCAACTACTAATATTTTCTCATTTCACAGCATGCAATTTTGCAAAATATTAATAATAAGAATGTAGATTTATATATTTCGCATTCAATATGGTGATCATTTCAATCAAATTTATTTAATTTTATCAAATTATACTTTAAAATTTTTTATAAACAATTCAATAATAATTATTATTATAAAAATTGTGTATATACACATGTTATATGAGTAATACATTTTATTCAAAAATTCTCATAATACAATATAAATGTACAATATAAAATATAATTAAAAAGTGTATTGTATTATTCATATATACACAAATATACATGGAGATATTCATACTTAGAATACATTAATGTTTTGAAACGTAATTTTCCCGTTTTAGAATACCAAATTATTAATATTATTGAGGAAAGAGCAAGTATAATACTGAAGTATTTCACGCAAAGCTGAACGCAAAACCAAATGATATTATTGAGAATTTTATATAGAATTTTACTAAAATTTCTACCTTGTATATATTGCATTAAAAGTCTCAATAGGTAACAGTTTCAAAACTAAATCCAGTTGAGTACACATAGAAGCGAAGTGGGAAATTTTAAATAAAGCTTTAAATTATTGAAAACAAAATAATTATAACAGTATCTCAATATTTACTGAAACAATTGTGTAATTAAGTGAATACAGGTTCATTCTTTTTAAATGAAATTCTTCTGAAATTGACAGGTTTCAGCTTTCTAAATTATTAATACCAAATTCTTTTTTTTTATTCAAATTGAAAAATATTTATTAATTTTCTAATGAAAATTCATATACGATTTCCTTATTCGAAATTCTTATTATATTGGATGAATCGGGAACGTGGTATATCTCAATGGTACAAAGGTCAGGCAATTTTATAATAAAAAATCGCTCCTGGGGGATTTGTAGGGGGACAAACAAATATTTAACTCTCAAAATCCTCATTGAAAATTTTTGATTTCGACAAAAAGGATTATCGACTTTTATAAAAGGGTTATAATTTTTTTTTCATTTATTTCCTCAATAACTTTTTAAGTAATACACCAAATAATACGATATTTCGATTGATTTCCATTGCATATTAAAATTTTTAAATCGGTATACAATTACGGAAGTTATGGTAATTTAAGTTGATACACGTTTTATTCGAAATCAAAAACTTTCAACTGGAATTTTGGGAGTTAAATATTCATTTGGACCACCCCAGAAACGATTCTTTTCATGAAATATTGTTCCACCTTTCTGCCCCCGAGAGTTTATACTACGTTATCAAGTTCATCCTCTGCACACTATTCAAATAAAAATTAGTAGCAATACCGAGAAAATTATAAAATAAATAAATAAAAAAAATTCTAAATTTTAAACAAAACTTAAATATTTTGGTTTTATTACCAAATAAATTTGTTTATTTTAAAAAGTGTGGTGAGTCTATATATACATATATCTAAAATATGTATATGTTTATTTTATTATGCATATAAATAAAAGCAATAGTAATTATGTTTGTCAAATAATTTTCTTAAATAGATAAACAATGAATTATTTTGTAAACAATTTTTTAAAATTCAAAGCGTTTTCTTCCGATTGATTTTGTTAAATGAATTTTATATGTTTTTTATTTTGTTTTTTTGTTTTTTTCAAATACATATTTATTGATTTTTACTTAAAATATTCTTTTGTACATACACACATTATTCACAATACAAATAATAGCTATCAATTATATTTCAATAATTTATTTGAATAAAAATGGCATATTTTTTCCAATTTTATTTTTTGAATTGTTAATATAGAATGTCAATATTTTTTTAGGAAATTGAAATTGTTTTTCATTTTTTTTTTGAATAAATATTAAATAATATTTAATTTTTTTTTTGTGCAATATTAGATGTAGATGTTATTATGTATATAATATAAAATGTTGTGTTCACAATTTATAAATACACGCTTTGCAACACAATTATTTCAATTAATTCAGTTTAAGCATGAAAATTAAATAATAAGAGAATAATAACAAAGTATTTTTTATTTTATTATTTAATTATTTTGCGATTTTAAATAAATTTATTGCATTCGTAATCAAATTTTAGTAGAAAAAATTAGAAATTAAATGCAGATATAATTGAATTTTTTATTAAACTAAACGACATTGCATATTAAAAAATCTGATGTGATCAGCACATAACCGACCGCAATGTGTATTGTCTACAGTTAAGTGAAAATGTTACAGAATATTATAAAAATGTCTGTTAAATACTTCTTTCCAATTTTTAGGACATTATTAAGCTTATAGTTAACATACCTAGAAAAATGTAAATTTGGCTCTTAGTAGAGTTTCGATTTGTGCTACCCTGTTTCTGTATTTAAAGAAGAGAATTTGATTTAATAAAATAGAAAATTAAAAAATTTCAATCAGAGCAGTTTTTTTTTTATTTCTAATTGAATTTAAATTAAGTATTGTATTTAATTTCTTATACAGAATCAAGATAAATAGATTTTAGTCCGATCTAAAGCTGTGCTTAGATAGCCTTAACATATACTTAACATATGTTAATATTTATTTAGATAACAATATTATACTAAATTATAATTATTATACTCTAGACTGCTGGAGTATTATAGACTTTACATTTATTAATATTTCGAGAAACAATTTACATATACGAAATTTGCATACTTTCGGGCGTTTTTTGCATTAGAGAATGCATAATTATCCTAGAATTTTACAAAATTTATGTATTTTTGCATATATTATTTGCATATTTTATAAAAAATTTCAAAAATATTATAAATTATTGTACAAAATTATTATAATAGTTTTAAAAAACTGCTAGCTAGGCTATAGTGAGCCAAATAAATGTGGTACACTTTTATGTTGTGAAAAATTAAATTTCTCTCAAATATTAAAACTTTTGTTTTCATTTTCAGTGTCAACTTTATCTTACTAACATTATTCGAGTTTTTAAATTATTTATTTAAATTATTGATTATAAAAGTGTTATTATTACTGCTAAATAAAAATGGAAATAATGATAATAATTATACAGAGAATATAAATCCGTACAATCTATGTACATGTGACAGCATTCATACGTAGACAAAACGTGTGCATATAGAAAACTATACAAAATCAAGTGTATATAAAGAAAAGTTTTTGTTATACACAAACTAACACACATAATAATGTAGTTTTTAATTATTAATAATTTTCTATTGTGAAAAATTTTGTATTTATATGACGCCATACAGTTCTAGACTAATTCTTTTTTTTTTTTCTATAAATTTTTAATTAAGTTGAAAAGCATTTACGTTATAATGTACACATATGTATATACATATATATATAAAATATTATTTAAATGACATAAATTTTAATAAATAATGTAGACTCGGTGTTGTTGATATTAAAATTTTTGATTGTCGAAATTAAAATGAATATAGTAATATTGTGTGTAGCTTGTACAATATATAAATGCGGTTGACAACTTTCTAAACACACAATATAAAAAAATAAGTGTAGTATAATTTTACGTTCAATATTTTTTTTTCTGTGTTTAAATTTTTAGTAATAATAAGATCGTTGATGTACTTACTAACAACTTATTCAGCTTAGTCTGGAGTAAAGTCAGGACAAATGTAGATTGTGTACGTGAACCTTACTCTAGACAACAGACTTGCGAATGTCAGACCCACGCATTAAGTGTGCAAATGAATGTTAAAACCTCCAAGGGGGTTGCAATATCTCGCCAGAAGCGCTTTAACTTAAAGGAATTCATTATTTTACACCCCCAAAATAGATTGTCCGCCCTTTCAACCTCTTATACTAATTTAAGGTTCACAATTAGCACGTAAAAATTTATTTAATATTTAAACGATATTATTTAACGTAAACGACAACAAAAAAACCGCAGTTAATTTGTTGCCAATCTAAAACTAATTTTTAATTCCTCTTGTTCTGAACTATTTTTTGCCGTTATAGTGAATAATGTGTTTTTTTCTTATTTTTTTTTTTTTAATTTTCCCATTAGCATTAATTTTTTTTTTATACAAAAGAATTATATTTTATTTTTTTCACTTTTTTTTTTTTTGGCTTTTATGCTTATTTAACTTTAAAAATAAATTTTTAGTTTAAAAATTTTGTCGCAAATACATACATAAATCTGAAAATACAAATTATAATAAAAAAAAAAATTGTTGTTGTATATAGAGAAATAAGGAAAGAATAAAAATGACAAGATGGTGTGTATAGAAAAATGAGAATTTAAGTTCAATGCTTAAGTGTCCTATAAATAGGAAAATAATGTGAAACAAGAAAAAAATAAGAAATAAAAAATTAAAAATTATGCGAGATGAGGAGAACCTTAGAAAAATAACAATTTAATTTTTTTCTTCTCTTGTTTTTTCATTTTTATTTTTAATATTCTTTCTGCCTTGTATAACAGAAAAAGAAAATATAATTTTAAATATAAAAACAAAAAAAACATGCTGTCATCGTGACCTCATAACATGTTTAATAGGCATTGATTCTATTTTATAGATAAAATAAACAGTTATGTATACACATACATACATTATATACCTATACATACTTATAAATTTATTTGCATATTAAGTGCTCTGTAATTATTATTGTCGTATAACAAAAACAATGTTATTGTATTTACTCTTATAATAAATAATCATTTTTATATTATGTATATGTATGTATATAAATGACATTCTGTAAAATATTATACATTATGCATGTTATAATATTTACACTAAAACTATAAATAAATACTAGAATGACATTCTTTTTTTTTTATCGTAAAAACAAAAAACACATAAATGTGCAGTTTAATTCATTTAAAAAAAAAAAAAAACTAACAATGTGTATAACAATATAAACGTATAACAAGATAACTATTATGCAAATTGTGTGTGTATGCATGTCCATATGAAATATTATGATGATTATTACTCTGACTGCATTTAATTGAATAATTGAGGTACTGTTTTAAGGGTAAGATTCTGTGAGAATATAAAATTTTCTATGTTAAAGAAGAGAAAATTATTGAAAATGCCAGGATATTAGGCCGTCGGTTCAACTGAGTTTTTCTGAAATTCATTTCGATTGATTTTCAATCAGAATTGGATTTGAGTGTATTCGAAAGCAATATACACTCTAATTTTATAATCCATACATTGAATTGAGGCAAGCCCACCTACAAATTATATACGTACCTGAAATAGTTTAACTCAATTAGAATTAAGCCTATATCTTTGCCAATGCTTTAAATTGATTTTTCATAAAGTTTTAGTTCTTTAAACTGAATAATTAAGTAATTATATTGGAAATCCCGACTCCACCCCATACATATTAATTTTAATACAAATATAATTTTTTATAAAATTTCAACTCTGATTTTTGATTCTCGCGTTACCTTTAGAGATTTAAGTACCAGCTCCAACAGCTATACTTTTTGACTCCAATGTCGACAATTTCACTCAGATTACAATTTAGAATTTTTGATTTTGCTGCTCTGACATCAACTGCTTGAGTCCGACTCTTCGATTTATTTTTTGGAATTCTAACTCTTTGACTCCGATTGTACAGCTCTGAATTTTAGATATTAAAGCAGATTAGAACAATTTACTAAAAAAATATTATGGAGCTATAACATTTAAGCATTCTTTTGTATTAATTTTTTAAAATAGCTCTAATAATCGCTCAGTTTTATGTGAAAAATTTTTATATTATTACAATAGCACATTTTATAGAGCTCAAATCAAGACACTAAAGATTGAAAATATAATATTGAAGAATAATTGAAGTGATGTTTAAGAGTGTTAACATTATTCTTGTCACTTATGTGAATTGTGCTATTATATCATGATTATAAAATTAAGATTAACCCCCTATAGTATAATAGATAAAATTCAATAAGATTTTCTTTAGAAAACAAATAATGTAGAAGAAGAAGAAAACAAAAAACAAACAACAAATAATTTATTTTTTTATCATTTTTGTTTTAATTTTTTTTTAAATTATTAAAAACATGTTAGGGTTACAAGTATGTCTCATATATGTATGTAAATAATTCAATTTACTAACACATATAACACATATAAATATTCTATTTAAATATGTCGTAACTATAGAATACACTATATTCTGTTAATGTTATACTCGTAAATGTAAAATTGTTATAAGCATAGAAAACAAAATAAATATATTAAAATTCTATACGATAAAATTATAAGTTTCAAGGAATAAACGGACTTTGGCACATTTGTACTTGCAAACGTGTACGTATGCAAGTACACATCTATACAGGCATTGAATAATATAATGTAATAGATAATTATTATGGCAGCATCGTTGTGTATCTCATATGCACATACATACAATCCCAAATACAAATAAATGTATGAATTTTGTACATGAAATTAAAAATAAAATAAAATTTTAATATTTCAAATTTACTCATCAACAAGAAGTATAAAAATAAATGAAATGTGTAAAACATATGCACATGCGAAAAACAAAATTCATAAGTATTTTAAGAAAAATCGAGTAATTTCCGGTTTTTAAAAAGATTTTATCCGGAATTAAATGAACTAGGTATAAGGATAGGCAGATACTTGCTAACAAGTGGAAAATTCCACTTAAGTTTTTTTATTTTTATTATAATTTAATTTAATTCATTATTATACCAGTAAATACTGTAGAAATACATTAAAAGTGTTTATAAGTCTAAACTCTGTTTAATTTCCGTTTTACAATGATGAATACTGAAAATTCAATTAATTGCAATTTATTAATCTAGTAATTAAAATCTGAAAGTGTAAAGTAAAAATGTTGAAAATAATATTATTTCTCAACATATCATAATATAAATTTCCAGAACAGAACGAGTTCGAATTAGAGAGGTTTAGCTACATTTACCATACGAAAGAAGAACAAGCAGCTTTATTCGGATGACTTTCAATTGATCTTGTTCCTCACGCATTTTGTTTTGTCATGAATATAGATCTTCAAAAAACATGCTGATTTGTATAGCACAGGCACACCAATATTAGGTATAAAACCATAAAAGATCTGATTTTAACGAAACTGTTATACAACAAGAATGCTATTTTAAATGCTCTCTACACTCTGGACACAATGACTCTTCTACTTACCCAGTATTTAAATTGTCATAAAAAATTTTTTATCTGCGTAAATTATTAGAAATTTTAATTGAATCCAAAAGAGCTTCCTAAATCTTACAATATCTCAAGAATAATTTTATTTTGTACTTTCTAAAAAATATTAAAATTATTATAAAGTCTTTTTTTATTTGAAAAATATAAATATCAAATCAATTTTATGCACAACATTTAGTAACAAGGAAAAGTGCTTAATTATTTCTAAATTTTAAAAATTATGGCGCTAATATAAAACTCATACACATTTAAAATTTCTACAACAACTTTCTTTCTATTCAAATTATAATAGCAATAAATACTCATTTTTTGAAATATGAATAGATTGCTATAGAGACTAAATTTTGACTGCATCTCTTATTTATTATTCTATTCTAAAAATTGTCCTAAATTATTTAAAAATTTCTACTCAATTGGTAAAAATGTTTATAATTCCTGCAATTATTCATTTTTTGTCTATATCTAGAATAATTATTTTACTTTCACATGCTTAACTTATTAAGTGCGCACACAATATTTCATATTTGAATATTCACATACTATATACATACACATATGTATGTATATAGTTTTATATGTAATAATTATTTAAAAATTAATAGCTTTTATACTCAAAATATTTTTATTGCTGCACTTCTCATAATTTTTGTCTGTTTAAAAAAAATTATTATAAAAATCTATTTAAATAAAAAATTTTTATTTGAATAAAATGTAAAAATTTTAAGTGTGTACACACTTATAAAATAATTATAATTTATATTTTTATATACGGAGTTAACGAAATATTTTCGTTATAAAAGTGTTATAAATTCATTAAAAATTTATTTTACCATAGTGTTAATAAAATCTATTATTTATAAAAATATTTGGTTTTAAAGTTTACTTGTAAAATAATAACGATCATTTTAAGTAGAAAAATTAAATTTTAATTTAGTGAAAGGCAAAAAGGTCTATCTCCAATAAATTCGAAATTCGGGTTTATAAAACTAAAATTTTTCACTCACCCATTTACTGTGATAATCGGATCACGTGATGTAATTGGTTGTTATTCAGAAATCTTGTAATTTTCTAAATAAAATTTACATCACAACTTCAAATTTTATACTGAAATCCGAAGTTCCTACTATGGGAATTTAAATAAATTTCTACTTTCTGTACAAGGATATACGGCGAGCTAATGCGACACAGAATATTTACAATGATCTTTTTACTTGCATATTAAAAAAACATAAAAATGCTTAACAAACTTAAAACTATTTTCTTCGGCGAATCCTGAAAAAAATCTTCTAATTAAACCTGTACCGCCATTTTGTTATAAATATCGTTTTCAATAAATTTGTGATTTTCTCTTTTTCTTCTCTGCTACAATGTTGCAAATTGCAATTATTGTGCCTATTTTATCTTTACTTTACCTACATGTTATTTAACCCCTTTACACGGGGTGAATTTAAAATTTGCAATAGACATTAGAATTAATTGAATGTTTTTCCTAGCTTCAAGACTTTCAGTTTATGAATGTGAGGCTTATAGAAATAAATTACAGGTCTAATTAAAATTGTGTTCATTAAAAAAAACTCTTTTCTAATTTTCAATAGAAAATAATATTTTAAGAGTATTATTACTTCAAGCATCTTACTTAGTTTTAATTAAAGTATAACTACAGGTTATTAAAAATGAAAAGCACATTCAAGATGCATTTTATTATTGTAATGTGCTTGAATAATTTTCTATATACATAGGTAGCATTTTGAGAAAATTTTTGCCATTTTCTAATTGTATATTTTCAGTTTAGACGCAAGAAAACGAAATTCATTAATATGAAAAGGGAGTTAAGAGTTTCAGAATATTTTATTGAAATTACTAATAATATAGAGCAGCTCTCAACATTTCTAATTATGTATAAATTTTTATTTCGCAAATTTCTTTACAATACTATATTGCACATTGAAGAATAAAATGTTAAATTAATTTCAAAAAATTTGTAACCTGCCTGGCTGTCCCATTATAATGCTATTAAATTGAAAATTTTCAATAGTGTTAAAATCAGGAATACTTAATGTTGAACAGCAAAAAGGTTTCTGTCACTATTTTTTAAAATAAAATTAAGTACAAAAGTTAATAATTTACTTACGAAATAAAATTAATGAAATTCAAGGAAAACTCATCTTAAGTATAATAATTTTAATGAATACTAAGCAGTCGATTAGAATTTTCGACGACAGCCCAAGGTTCTATAATGAGTTGCTTAATATTTAAAACAATTTCTAAAATATGTTTTTATTTTTTTATTTCAACTAACTGGTGAAAAAATATAATGGTATTTTTTTTCCTAAACGACAACATTTTAATAAAATATTTCGGTGTTGAAGTACACTAAATGTATATTAGTACATAAAATATATAGTGTATATGCGTATGCATGTACTTGCTCATATATTTAAAAATATTATATTCTTATGTATATTATTATGAATATAATATTTTTTTTTTTATAAATATTTTGGCACCAAATTAATGTTTGCACGTTTAAACTACGCGTAAAATTATTTTTATGTTCTTGAAATTCATTATTATTATATTTAAATTATGTTTTTTTTTTTTTTCGACACAACATAGTCAGGGTTATATTTACATTTTTTTATAGCATATTATGCAGCTTTTAATATTTGAAAATGTGAACATTGGGGTATTTTTGTATTATGGTGCTCATACAAAATATTTAAATAATTTGGTTTTCCTTATAGTTTTAATAATTGATAAGTTATAAAAATTGCATACTTTCGGGCTATTATTAGAATCTTATTCATTAATAAGAGCATACTTTTGATTAGAAGGGAAATAAAATTGCATGACCAATAAAAATAAAATATTTAATTAAAATAATCCTATAGCTGGTTGATATTATGACCAAAAATTATAAAATTTTATAGATAGAAGGTTTCTTACTTAATTAAACGGTATTATGATTATAATTTTGTTGTCCCCGTTGATAAATCTTGAAACAACGGTCCTAAATTTATTATGTGGGGAAATATTAATCCCACAACAAGTGGGTCAAATAGTTTCTTTACAATTTTGAATCAAATATTTTCAAATCTTCAGGCTATATGAGGCTGAGCTCAAATTTTGTTCAAAAGACTTTGGAAATATGATCGTTTGTTTTTATGTGCTTAATCTTAAAATATTCAATTGAAATTGTTGGATTTAAGAAACTGTCAATTTGTTCTTGAATTTTATAATGAAAACTAAATTTTGAATGGAAAAATGAACTCATTATACCCTACAAATCAATTTTTTTTTTTTTCAAATTAAAATATTGTCGCTCGTCATTTTCTTTGCGTGTGTTGCACAATAATTCTTCATGTTGCCTTTGTTCAACGATAATTAAAAATTGTATGTGTACTTCTTGTTCACTTAATTAGTTTTAATTAGAACATTATTACACAAAAAAAAATATGAAAAAGAGAATATTCTTTTTTTTTATCTCTTTTTCTCGTTTGTCGTTTGCGGCGATTTGGTGTGGTCTGGTGGCTATCACAAAGGTTCTTCTCTTCTTGAAAACATTTAATTTATTTGGAAATAGAGCGTACTCGTATTTTTTGTGTCATGGTCAAATTTTTTATTAAAAAAAAAATTTTTTTTTCAATAATTTTTTTTTTTGTTCCTATTTCAACTGTTCGCTGAATAATTTTACCGATTATTTTAGTCATTTTTTTTGTTGGTTTTTGATAAAAACGTACTTAAAATTATGAATACAAAAAAAAGACCAACAATTTCAATTTCATTATATTGATTTCACATTTAAAATTACAAAACTATTGGGAAACTTTTTCAGAGCAAAAAAGAATAAAGAAAATTCTTCTCTATAATTTTAAATTTAGATAAAGAAAATGAAAATGAATTTCAACGAGTTTTTCAAAAAATTTCAAATTCTATCATCATTTAAAAAAGTTTTCAACAATGAGAAATTTATTAAAAAGTTTTTTTTTTTTTTATTACAAAATTATTAACTAAGCGTGTATAAAAGGAAAACTTTATAACGTAGATGTAGTGAAAATAGTTTTAAGTGAATCGTTGAAATTTTCATTGGCATCAAGTTTATGAAGTTTGTTTCAAAAATAAATTATTATGTTCTTTGAAATTATTATTATTAAAGTACAGAATATAACAAATTTATAATGAAAGAAAATTAGTATAACAGTATAGCAATAGGGGAAAATATAGAGAAACTCAAATGATGATTCATTGCTGTCTTAACAAAAATATTAAGGAAATTAGTAAATTCGATTAATTGGTGTCTTAACTACATTAAAAAAATTATATTAAGGAAATTTTTGCAGAAGTAAAAATTTCGTTCAATAAAATGAACAAAAATTGTTTTAAGTAAAATTCCTTAAAATGTAAAATATCTGAGTTACTATTACTAATTCTCTTCAGAATAGTTGTAAACGCATACATGTAAGAATGAATTCATATATAGCAGTACTAAAATTGAGTCATAATGAAAACTACAACGCTTTCATCACTGTTACTGGATGTAATACTTCTCATTTAATCAAATTATTAAATTATTCAAAGTTTAGAAGCTACGGTATTTTAATATTATGGAAGCAAATGAAATTGATCAAAACCTCGATGGGAATAGTTAATAAATTTTCTTGAAGAAAATTTTTAGGCCAATTTTATTGCTCATAACGACCGCTGTTATTTTGAGATCCTGTCACCAAAGTTATTTTTATAAAAATTGTTAAAGTATTCTAACAATAAATTAATTATAAAATGAAATATGCCCGGTTCGAGTAATTAATAATGATTGAAGTATATGAAAAATTTTTAAATTTTCATTTTGCCTATAAATAAAGTGATTCCAAGAAAAATTTTCTTTAATTTCTATTTAAAATTTTATAAAACCTAGAAATACTAGAAAAAATTTTGTTATACTCTTATTTATTACACAAGACTGAATTCAATATTAAGGTTACAAAAATATCATTTAATATTTCCGTCAATTTTTCAATATGCGTACACGATAAATTCCGACACAATATAATTTATTAAGAAAATAATATGCTATTTGCCAATTCTATTGAAAGTTATACATTTTTTTTATTTCATCAAATCATAATTTATATAAGAGCAGAATTTATGAAATGTGCAATTTTTCAAATGCATATTGCTTTATAAACACAAATCATATTAAATGATAAGAAAATTTATCACGTATTCATTTTATAATTTCAACAATAGCAAATATAATATAGAAAACGTTTTTTAACATCCTTTATAAAAATGATAAAGATATTGTTGTTAATTTATACATACTTATATTATATACATATACCTACTGTCAGGGTCGGTTCGAAGCCCCAAATAATTTCCAAAAAGTGCGCCTCAGTCGCGTTTCAAAGCAATGAACAATATCCAATAAACATTGCACTTTACGCAAAAAAAATCCAATTCTTGTAACTTTATCTTGCTGAATACAAGATTTGTCATGGAATTGAAGCTTGGAATTAAACTTTCATCTTTTATAGTTTTATTGTACTTGTATAAGTCTACAGATACCTAGATGTTATCTAGTTAGTTTTCTGTAAAAAGAAAGAAAAAATTTTTAATATTAAAGTTTAGTGTTTCTTTTCTAAGTTTTTGATGGCTTCCCTGCTTTACGGCGTCGATTGCAAATGCTTACTAAAGCACTGCCTACATTATGTATAATAATATTATACCTACATCAGAAGGAAAAATATGCACAATGACATTTTGTGTTCTATGCAAGAAATGACGATAAAGGATGAAAGAAGTGATATATATAAAAAAATCTGACAAGAAATAAAAATACTTTAATAATTTACACCATTTATGTCAGCTTTGTTGACTCACTTTTCTGCTTAATATTTTTATTTTTTCATAAATCACGTCAATACCAATAAATAACTCTCACCATATCCTTATACGTACACGTTTACATGAGCACATATATCGAATAAAAGGAATACTGAGCACACAATAAATCAAAATAATTTTTATATCTATAGCTATAAAATAACAATAAGTCAAAAAAATTTTATCATATAGCTTTAAAATATTTTCAATATGTTCGTACAGATTGTGTGCGTGTACGCCTATATTAATGTTGTACATACAATAAACCCATAACTCAAACATTGAAATTACAGAAAATATTATAAAAATATTGAACGCTTAAAAGATGCAAAATTCACACAAATCAGTCTTTATAACTCATAGGCGAAAAAAAAAAAATATTTTATGAGAAAATGTAAGTATGTATGTAAATATTTACGTACTAAATAAACATCTTGTATGATTGGAAATTATTTTCTTTCATACTCTTTTATCATATCTGTCTAACTGCATGGGTATAGACAAGTTAAGGAAAATCATCAAATTCAATACATTCAAGATGAAAATTTTTTGATTGATATTTGAAAATGATGTTCGTTATATACCCAATTTTAACTTGTATGTAAAAAATAATATGTAAATACGAGTATTAAATTTTAAAATTCTGATGTCGACATTCATAAAGGAATATTGTTAACCTACGAAAGATTGCCAAAATTCTGACATAAGATTTAAATTTTTAAATTTATAAGTATACATATTTTATGGTATTAAATAAACTTTTCGACTTCTACCAATATAAATTTATAGAAACAAGAAAAAAATATTTGAAAAATTTAAAATATGCTGGAAAAGGATGAAATTATGTTTTTTAATCAATAATGTTTTTCTTATTAAACTCGTACTCTTGTAAATTTTAAAATCTTTGAAACTATTGGGAATCCTTTTTGGACTTTTTATAGGCGAAATTTTAAAAAAGTTTTTATGATATTTGTAATGCTTACTAAAACCATGGTAAATGCAAATTTCAAGCTTTGCAAATTGTTCCATCCTATTTGTGTATACTGAAATTGATTTATAATGCTTGACTAATCAGAAGGAATTGGAAAATATCCAATTAAATACGCTTTTACTGGAATAAGGAATTAAGAAAAGGAAAGAAAATTAATTAAATTTTAATATTAATGTTTCAATACTTCAAATTGTATATTAAATATTTGTAATAGTAGGAATACATAGGAAACACAATATGAGTTCTTAAATTGTTATAAATATGCACTTTGAATCTAATTTTATATTTAAAGAAACTGTAATAAAAATCTTTCTATAACATTTATGAAAATTTCTTTTGTAGCCAGTATTGGTGAATTGGAAACATGATTATTACATGTCTTCGTTAATTGTGGTGCCAAACAGAATATCAGATGATTTGCAAGAGAAAATAATAATTATATATGAAAATATCAAAATTTTAATAATTACTCATACATATTGTATATTTTGCAATATATTTGTAAAAGAAATGCAGCTAAATTTTACAAGAAAACAATATTTAATTAACCCTAAATTACCAACCCATTTCAGTACTTTTATTTTGTCAACCATGAGTAAATTTTACTCAAGCATCATAAAATTGTCAAAAAAAATACTAAAAAAAAATAATTGTAGCTCCATATTGCATTTCCTATTCCCGATAATTCACTTTTTGTTTATTTTTTTACGTTAATATCAAGTATAAGTAAAAATACTCACAATCTTTTAAAAATTCAATTAAATGAAACATTATCAGGAGTTAGGGAACACATCGGAGACGCACTCAAGGGAAGCTTTGAGACGCACAAGAGATGATAATTACTATTTAACAGTGCGCGACCATTGTCAACAATTTTCCATATAAGTGTCATATTAAAATAATATATACGCTTTTAAAGTTCGAAGTAAGTAAATTTTACTCATATGATTGACTATCCAAGGTTAAGAAAATTCAAGACACAATAAATATCTAATATACCTGCAATTTCAGATAAAATTTGACTTAAAAAAATTTCTTTTGATTCAGTGATCTAACATTCTAATGAACGTCCTTCTTCGTCATATTAATGCTGAATTTCTATATTCTGTAAAATTGAGGTTTGTTTTTTTACAATTCACCTAATTTTGGCAAGCTAGCCATATTGACAAGCCTTGTGTAAGAGTGTGTTATACTGAGGCAATATTTCTTATCATCTAAATTTTAATGCAAAACTCTTATCAAAGAATGGTTGTTAATGAGGTTTTTCTGTTAGAATATATAAGTATAAGAATAATTATTTCTTTGTTATATTAACTGTTATATTATGTAATCTGCTATGAGTAAAAAGAAATTAAAAGAAAAAGTCCTCAAGTAATTCCTTCAATTTTCTGATTTTTTTTTTGTGCATTTTTATAAAGCAAGTCTTTTTTTTTTAAATAATCGTGCTTAAAACTATAAAAATAATCTTCAATTTTTTATTTATCTTTTTCACTTTATCTTTATTTTTACATTGAACAGAAAGTTTTATCACAATGCTATTAAATTACAAGAGAAGCAGTTATGAAACGCAAATTCCTATTGTAGTATCCTACTGAAGTAGAATAATTCAACAGTGAAAGATAATTTTAAAAATTTATATGCTATTGCAGTATTAATAAATCTGGGGTTTTATAAATGAAAGAGTTTTGAACGTCTACAATTTTGGAATCAGGTCTTTGGAACAGTTTTAGTACATTTCATAAATTAAGGATAGCATTCACCTACACCTTCAATTAAGGATAGGTACGTGCAACCTATAGTATATTATCGTAGATTTTGTTCTCAACTTTCACTTAGACAATATTTTAAATCGCAAGTAAACCTTCTAACTTTGAAATCTAAAATAAATGAAAATCTAATACTTCTCTTTCGGATATCTTTAATATTCTGTTGTCGGAGTTGTGATATTTTAAATATAGGTGAAAATGAATTTAAGAATTTAAGACATATGGTATGTAAGAATCTATGGAATTTTTTTTTTTCTTTTTTTTTTTACTTTTACATCAATATTTATTTTTTCGTTATGGTTTTTTAATAAAACTTTACATTCTTACATAAATTTTACTGTTATTATGATAATAAAAAGGAGCAAAAAAAGTTAAACGATTTTTTCCCCTTTAACTGTTATTCTTCTAATTTTAATGAAAAGAATGAAAATGTGAAAAAAAAATATTGGAAAAACTGGGGAAGAAAAACATAAAAGATAGAAAAAGTATAAAAATTTTTTTTTGTTCTACTTTTCAAAGTTGTAACCTGATAGAACTGTACCTTAATATTACAACGTATATAAAATTTTTGTTTGAACACCGTGTTTAAGAATATAAATTTCATGTAAGCTAGCATAATAATAAAAAAATTGGATGATTGGATGTCAGCATACAATCAACCGCCAAGTGTATTTGGTGATTGCATTTGTACTGAAAGTTCAGCTAAATTGTTAATTAATGCGAAGGTGAAAATATCCTTTTAACACTTTTTCAATTTCTGAGAAATTTGGTCACCTTTTAACCCATGAAAACTTTTGATTTTTAGACGTTGATTTTCTAAGCTCCAAAACCGAAAAGTCGTATTTAATTTCGTTACTATTATATATTGATTCTTATTTAGTTTTGTTGACAAAAAGAGCTCAAATATTAAACTTAAACGTTTTTCGTTCTAACAAGCACAATAGATATGATAATAAAAGTGAAATCGAACGCTGTCTTTTGGGCTCAATGCAAGCATGTCTTATGAGCTCTGGCATTCTTTTAATAAGCATCGTTAACGTATTGAGTTTTATGGCAATAGATTAATTGTTTCTTTTTTTGGCAATTTAATTACAAGTAAAATTAAGTACAGTATAGTGCAACATATCAGATAAAATTTATTTTTACAGAGAATACCATGAAAATCTGTTCAGTAGTTTCTTTAAAATGATCAAAAATGTTAAATCGGCCAGTAGTAAAGCGCTTTAGACGTGAAAAAGTTCACCAATTCGTGTCATGGCCAAAATTATTACATATATAAAGTTTCATCAAAATGGATTCAAAATTGAAGAATACTGTTGAATACTCGACATGCGAAATCTGGTATCATAGCAATACCTCCCTTCTTGTACATGATGCGATTTGTAAAAATGATGACGAGGAAGCTATTATTTTATTGAAGAATGATTTTTTTTTTTAGGAGATTGAATTTTAATCTGAAAGGAGAGAAACAGAATATAAAACGTTTTTATGGCAGCGTAAAAAGTATAGAATTTTTTTTTCTGTGTCATTGTAGAACTTTATTGATTGATCGATTTTTCAGTATAAAAATTTAAATTATACACTTTTGTTTTTTTTGTTTTTTTTGGCTGCTGAGAACATAATATAAAACTTTTACAGTAGGTAATCTTTAAAGGACATTGTAAGTATAATTTAATTTATTTAAATGCCTTTTTCAATTTTTGTTTCTAAGTCATTAAATTTTTATCTTTTGTGTTGTCTGTGATTTTTACTTAAATAGCAATTAAAAAAAATTTTTTTTTGTGTGGTAAATTGTGTATAGATAAAAAGAATTAAATTTTGTGATCATTATTATGTAATTGAGTATTATATGGATACAATATTATTACTTGTGCGAATTAAAAATGGGTTGTTCCGAAAAAATATTGTTGTTCTGATTCAAGTACCTTAACTATAACCATCGAACTCAAATCAAATGTATAATATGACTAATCATATGGAATATCTCAAAGCATTTTGTCTCAGCGAAAGGATTTTAATCCAAAAGTTTTCAATATTGTCTATGTTATTATCCTTATGAAGGCATGCTTTTGTTGGTAAATGGTAATATTACACCAATAAGATTTTAGGGCAGAATTTTTTAAATCATTTTCTACTATATTTTATTTATGACATACTCTAGTAGTTCCTACTAATGAATGTGTTGAATGCGTGAGGAAAGCTGTAAGCCTCTGAATCAAAATTAATTTTACGTGAATAAGTTTTGAGTTTGTTAGAACAATTCTAATACAATCTCTAGATTTGTATAGTGGGTTGATTTCGAAATTGAAAATCGGATTTCTCCTATACAATTCAAACAATTTTTGAGTACTTCACTTCTTAAATAGCTTTATTTTTAATTCAAGTCGTAATTTAAGTTCAATGTAATTAAGATGATTGCATTTTACCAAAACAATATTGCCAAACTAATTTATTTTCAATATCTTCTATTCGTTTCTTGGATTTCTTCACGAATCTTCCATTCGTTTCTTGAATTTTTAATTTATAAAATTCATAATTTTTTATGTTCTTGCGCAATATTTTCATAGCTCATTTTTCGCTGTCAGATAGAAAAGGAATTTATTGTGCATAATTTTTTATCGCGATTTGGCAAGAATTTCCTTTTTTTCTTATCAATTTTTTCCACCATAATTTTTTTTTTCTTTACAAAAAATTTAAGTTTTCCAGGTTTTTTTTTTTGTTTTTATTCTGAATTTATAAAGTTGGAAAATATTTAAGAAATTTTTCTTTGTTTCTTCTTCTTCTTTTACTTAGTAAAAAAAATTTTTATGGTAGTTTTGAAATTAAGTAACAAAAACATACCTGGGAAAACTTTTTCACTTTCGTACCTGTAAAAATATTTTTTTATTTTTTTCGTTTCCTTCAAAAGAATTGTGTATTTAAATCTAAAAATTTTATTCAAAAATTCATAGGGTTTTTTTTTTAGAATTTTCACTTTTATTTGATCTTTATTTTCCTTTTTATAAAGTAAAAGTAAAAATTTTGAAGGTTTTTGTTGTAATAGACATGAAATTTTAGAATTTTTCTATTTAAAACAAGGAGAAATTTTCATAGAAAAGTTGAGTCTTTTTCTAAAACACAAGTTTTAATGTTGAGGATGGTTAAAAGAAAGGTTACTTTTACTTTTTATTAATTTTGTATGTTTTTAATGTTAAAATGAGTAAGTAAAACGCATTTACTTTACTAAAAAAAAGTTTTCCCAGGTGGCAAATGTTTTTTTGTGTAACTGTTTTAAAAGTGAAATTCAATTAAAAGAGATCAAGGCAATAATTTTGAAATAATTAGGCTGCTTCCGAACCTATGGCACTAAAATCTAATTTATCGCGGTATTATTTTTTCCGAAAACTCCGAATAATATTTTGTGTGTCCGGACTTATAGAAATAGTATTTATCCAATGCCACAATCTAAAATACAAGAGTTCTTTTGGCGCTGTCACAATGATTTTGACAAAAAAATGCAATAAAAGTATGTATTGAATAAGTACTGACTTATTCAATTCGGAAAGATTTATTATAACTGTCACAAATTTTTAGTCCAGAAAATACAATAAATAGTGCGCACTAAAATATTTTCTGGAATTGCACGTGCGAAGTACTAGTGCCATACGTTCGGAAACAACTGTTTATTTAGGAAATATGCAAAGTGTAAGATAATTTGGATTTGAAGACTAAAGAAGAATAAGCTGTGAGCGGTTTTAGACTGTTCTTTTCATTCTTAGTCCACAAGGACTCTTTCAATAAATTTGATAGAATATTTAGACTCTAGTATTTTAATAAAAACATTAAAGAAATTCAAGTTTTGCAAATCAGTTACTCTAAAATAATTTTAGTGGAAGTACGTTAAAGTTGAAAATCTAATTACCCCTACACCTAGATGATCCCACTTCAATTTACACAACATATTGATAAACATTTGAAGTCGAACTTAAATTTGTTTTCCGGGAAATTCTATATCAAATAGAAGACTATCAAAATATAATTTTACTTATAATATAGAAAATATTTTAAAACTTTTCAGTTGAAATCTACTGTTATTTTTCAGCAATTTATAATAGCAATGAAAATTACAAAAGTCATAAGAAAAAACCTTTTTTTTTTCTTTTCTATATAACATTAAAGGATCTTGTTCACGCATCTTTCATTTAAGAATAAAACTTTATACAAGCAGGCACATTAAAATAAAATAACATCAATTCTTTTTTTCGAACTTCTTGAAATTTTCGGAAAAAAAAACAAGCTCTCGTCGCCCAGCCCCTTCATCTGTTATACTTAATTTTCTTCTCTTAAATTATTATAAAAAAAAAGAAATCAGAATAGAGAGAAAAAAATTTCTTTTCAATAATGACGATTCATTTCAAAACCCGTAGGAACGATAATAAATTTGGCAAGGAAGCAAAAATAAAAAAAAAAAAAATTATGTAATTCTCCTCAAACATTTAAACAAAAACCAAACCAGAAAAAAAGGGAATACAAGAAAATTTTTTCTAGAAATAGATAAAAAAAAAATTCTTAAATTGAAAAACTTGTTGGCAAGAAAAGAGAGAGAGAGAATACAAAAAAAGAAAAAGAAAAATTTCTTGTCCTGAATAAATACGATAAATAAAACTCCCAACTGGGGTTTAACGACCCTATATTACCGCTATAACCCAACGAACCATTAACACAACATTGGAAAAACTAAACAACATCAATATTTTCTTATTCTTATACTTTTGGCTCTATTTATATTGCACTGTATACATAGACCTAGGTACGTTACGTGTATGTAGTAAAAAAAATTGTTGTAGGCTTTAAAATTTTTTTAGTACACAAAATATTTTTTTGGTATTTTTTTTATAGGAGGTTTCATAGCTTCTATTACCGTTTTTATATTTGGTTTTTTTTTTTTATGAAAAAATGAATTATTATTACGCACATAAACTAGATAAAATTAAATTTTTGAAGTTTATTTGAAACCTGTTGGTATATAATCGGTTTGGTTTATGTTAAAAAGCACAAAAACGAAAATTTATAACCATATTACGTTTAAAATTTTTGAAGTATGACTGTGTATTTTGGTTTTTCAAAAAAACAAAGGTAATAAAAATTGTCTATTAAATTTGAATTTGGTTTTTAATATGAAGAGCGTCTTATGCTCCTATCATAAAAGTATTATAGAGAGAAAGTAAAAATATTTTAAATATTACGTCATAAAAAATGGACTTCTTAAAGAAAAACGCACGCATTAATAACAATGAAGAACAAAATTTTTTTGAGTTTGAGCTTAATTTCTTCATAATGTAAGTGTTATCATACACAGAATTAGAATTTAAATGTACTCTATGGACTATTATACTTAAGAATTTTGTAACAATAAAATTCACTTTTGACAATTTATTACTTTAAAGCAAGGGCTATAAGATTTATTTGAAGATATTATAATTTTGCGATCAATTAATTGGTATAAAATGGGTATAGGGCGGAATATTGTAAATATATACGCCTTGCAATGTGTATAACACTTCGAATTACACTAAACTATACGTACGTGTTCGAATATAATATTATATGAGTGCTACATATAAAAGATAAGAGGAGTCCACTATCATGCTGACTGGTGAACACGCTTGAATTAACACGTGATAGGTTGGAATCGGTGATAGTTTTCCTATACGTATGATTACAGCCGAGTAAGTGATTCAACGTGTCAATAATAGTTAAAAAATCATAGGTGTATAAAAGTGTTTACAAGAGTCTTACATAATATTGTCAATTTTATTGAATGTAGAATTTGATTTTCTCATGATTTCCTTTGAATTTCATGATCTTAAAATATTCTATTGGAATATTAGACGTTTTAAAGCAACTTTTACTAAAATAATAATATAAAATCAAAAACTTAAAAGCGATATATATTATGTAAGTTATGTAGATTAAAATAGTAAAATTTGAAAAAAATTTACAAATCTTTTCTATGTGTTTTTAAAATAAATTAAAAAAATTAAATTTTATTTCCCATCAGATTTTTTGCTTCACAATAGTTCATCTAAATCTATGTATACATTCGACAGATTTATTTTCGACCACTTAGAGAAGACTTATCTAAATTAGGGGTCGGCAACATGCAGCCGTTTGAGACATTTTGCGCGACTCGCCAAAGAATCAATATTATTTTATAAATAATCAACAAGTTAAGCACACACTTTATTTTATTGGTTTAACAACCAATAAAATAAAGTGTGTGCTAACAGAAGCATAGCGGAAAATTTGTTTTACTGCGTAAATTTTAGTATTCTCAGCGAATACGACGGTTCATTTAGTAAGTGTAGCATTATTTTAATTTGCTACTATCATGAATATCATAGTAGCAAATTGATGAACAGGCGAGCTACATATTTACCCACACAAAAAAATTAATTTTGAAAATGATCCACCGTTCAAAAAAAGGTGGCTGACCACTGATCTAAATGTTTTTCATTATACAAAATTTTCTCTTATCAAACAATTTTATTATCTATGTGTGTATTATGTGTATGAATAATATAAAGAATATATTATTTTCTAGGTATAAAATTATATATTTTATTATAATATTGTTAGCTCTCTTGAGAAATGCGAATTTTGATAACAAGAAATTTGTTTAAATCAAGGAGAACAATAAACAACAAGAAAAAAAGGGACTAAACTTGTTATTTTGAGGACATCAACAAATTATGTATATATACAGGAGAAGAAAAAAAAAATTAAGTAAATTCTTAACCTTCATCGTCTTAATATTGACAATGCCGATTTGTTTTGAAATCATCCCTAGTAAGTTTTCCTTAACTTCAATAAAAATATCCTCAACTTCTTATAATTATTAAACATTAATTGTTTTCGAGGAGGGCAAGGACTCATATTGGAATTTCAATTCATTGAAAAAATATTTCGGCCAGTAATCAGAAATACGTGTAAGAATTACTGTCATCTTAGGTTAATAAAAGTTTTAAGTCATTTAATGTTATCAATTCATATCGTACTTATCTAGAAATCTAATATGGCTCTATGGAAATTTGAAAAAAGAATTCTATATATTTCTAGGTATCACATAATGAATAAAATGCTATATACATAGACTCGAGTTGGACTCAACTTACAATATTTTCAATTGGCAAATTTCACTTTTGAACTAGAATGAGTTAAAATCAAAATTTTAAAGAAAGTAATAACATAAAATTGAAGAGTTCTAAGAAAGTTTTACAAATTTCCGAACAAATACTAGAAATTTAAGTTGATTACTGAGGCATTTTTAGCAAGTAAAAGAGCAACACATACCAAATTAATAAAACAACCACTTCCATTCCCTTTAGTGTACAGTCCTCAACATAATTATTCTTTGGAAACAAGTCTGATAAGAGAAAAAATAAAATAACAATTTGAAGAACTTTAACAGGATTTTCTAAATAAAAGTGTTTGCTTTTTAAAATATAATTCTAATTTTTGATTTTTATTTTTACTATTCTTACATTCAGATTAGAAGTTTATATGATGTACCCTTATGACTAGTATACCGCAATATCTAAAATCAAATATTAAAAACCTTAATATATGCGAATCCTTTATTTACAAACAAAAGAAACAAGGATTTTTTTTCTCTTAATATCTTCTTCTTCTTCATAATAGCAACGAATAAATGTGAAAAAATGAATGTGAGTAGCAAAAGTGAGCAATGAAAATAACAAAAGATTATTCTTTTCTTAATTTTTTTTTTTATTTTTCTAAAAAAGAGAAAAACGCCGTTCAACCATTATTATTGTATATAGGAATACAAAATATTATAACAGTACGTATATAGAATTTTCACGCAATTTAGTATTTTCTGGAAATACAATAAAAGAAAAAAAAATTCATAAATAAATGAAAAATAAGAAAAACAAACACAAGAAAATGAAAAAAAAAATGAGTTGAAAATTAGCTTTACTTTATTTTGAATGAGCTGTGTAATCCTTTCCAGCTTCTTACATATACTCTGATTATTTTTTTCAAAGAAATTTTCTCTCTGATGTGTGAATGCGTTATTCGTGTGTTGAAATGTTTAATATTTTTTTTTTTTTTTTGCTTCTGTTATCTCTTGAAGTTTTGTGTGTTTTTTAAATATGTGATTTGAATTGCCAAAAGGGAATTTTTTTTTATAACACATTTTTCTGTTCTCTCTCCTAAATACGCAATATAACAGGGTTTTACGTCTTGGTGATTAAAACTGAAAGAGACACACAGAATTAAAAGACGTTCTTTCTCGGATATTAATTATTGTTTTTTTTTTTATGAAAATTTTCGCTTAAATTAAAAAGTAATTTTATTCAGAGTATGCTGTGTACAGGATGATTCAGTAATCAGTGACTAGGTGTCAAATCTCAACGGTTTCAGAGGTACAGGAATTTTAAGGAATTTTTAATATAATTTCTACTTGCCCAATTTCTGTAAAATTGCCGAAATTCTGCAAAAAAAAATTCAAAATTTTCAAAAAATTTAGTACGAAATGATCGGGTTAGATAGAGAAAACTAAAAAAAAAATAAAAGAACGGAAAATTTTAGATTTTTTTCTTAAGGTTCGAATGCTTGGTATTCCGAAAGTATATAAAATACAAAATCAAGTAATATTATGCTTATATATCTTGAGAGGAGCCCTCTCAAAAGCACAGAAGGAGAGCTGTAAGTAAAAACATTTGGACAAGTAGAAATTTCGTTAAAATTCATTAAAATCCTGGTATCTCTGAAATCATTCAGATTTAATACCTACTGCGGAATAAGAATTTTGCTCATTTTGGGTGCCACAAAATGATGGTGTTATGTCAAGGCTCTGATTACTGAAACACCTTCTATTAAGAACGGAATGTCTTAATATCTTTCTTGTTTTATCAAAATGAATTTTATGTGATAAAAAAATAAAAAGAATAGAAAACTTTCATAATTATGTAATTAGAAAATGAAAGGAAAAAAATTAAGTAAATAATAAATTGTAAATTTAATTCATATAATTCATGCATAAAGGAATAAAGTAAATAGAAAATGTCCTTTATATAAAAAATCTTATTGTTTTTTTCGTTTTTTAAAAAAAATTTTTTTGCGTTGTGTGTTAATTTAAACGCAATTTATACTTTGTTTATTTTAAAAATAAAAAGTTCACATTTCAAAAATACAATTACAATTTGATTAATTTGGAATATTTAGCAAATTATGAAAATATATTCGAGATTAAAGAACTTCTTAGTTAAGAAATGAATAAAATATAAAATAAAAAATGGTTTAATTTTTAAAATTAATGGTTAAAAATGCCCCAATAGTAAGATTTAAAAACGCAGTTCATCAAACCCATGATTTCTTATATAATGGAAAATAAAGGATAAATAATGAAAGTAATGAGTCCCACTGTCACACAAGAGTCTCATCAGTTCAGAATTTAAGGACACACTGGTATAATTTTTGGAAAAGAAAAGCGCTTATGTTTTTTTCTTGTTTTCTTGTGGTGGAAACTATTTCCCTTTCGTTTTTCTCACATCGAAAATAGCATCTTTTGTACTTTTCTTCCCATTCCGGCTTCCTTAAACACTTTATTGAAAAATTGCAATATTGCAGCTGCCACAAACCATGATATTTTTGACGAGATATAAAAATTCCTCTGAAAAGAATTTCAGTACAAGCATGTGACAAGACAATATAAAATTCGAAGTATAAATTTGAAAAATAAAAATGTTTAATAATAATTTTGAGAAAAATTTTCAAATATGTATTTTAAATTTTCGATAATCAAATGCATATACTATGGCTTATAGCTTATAATTGTGGAAAGGCAAAAAACCTGAGCAAATCCCTAAGATACAAGTAAAGAAATTCACTGCATTGCCTTATAAATTTCATAAATTTCATTTACGAGTATATTGATTTTTGAATTTTTAAATTTTAAAGAGCTATAATGTTTTCTTTCATTAATGCCGAATATTATTATTTACAGTTCTTTCACCTCTTTGCAGTATAGCAAAAGACAGAAAATGTAACCAAAAAAAAAAAAATTTTTTTCTTTTTCCATTCAATGGTCAAATAATCGTGCAATTTAATAGCGCCTGTATTATATAAATTTTTTCATATATTTTTTAAAAAGGATATAAATGAAAAGTTTTCCATTTTCTATTCAAATCTCTTTCTTTTTAAAGAATTAATAATAAATCTGTAAGGAAAAACCTAAAAAAAAAAAAAATTAAATATAATAAAAATAACTTTTCTATAAATGCTTCATTTTTAAGGAAAGAAAAAGGAAGCAATAAAAATAGTATGAAAAAAAAATGGACCATAAAGCGCAAACAGGAGGAAGGAAAAGTAAAACAGGAAATAGAAAAAGCAAAAAAAGAGAAGGAGATGAAAAAAAATTATTACATTTATAATATTACCAACGCCTAGCAATAATCCCATTAATCCTTTTATGCGATTTAATAACATACCAGAATTTTGAATTACAGTTAGATTCTGTGCTGACATTAATTTCACTTGGATTAAATAGGATTTTTATTATTTTTTTTCTTCTTAGCCAATTTGTTATTTCTTCTTCATTTTGATTTCTTCTTTTCTACACTTTTTTTTTTCTTTCTCTTAAATTTTGTTTTTGTATTGTCCTTTTGAAATATAGGAAACCAGTTTTTTTCTACAGTCATTGATTTCATTTCGAAAAAAAAAATTTATCCACGTCTATAATAAATAAAAATTCATGGATCCTTTCTACTTTTTTCGCAACCGTACCTAATATGAAAATATAGAAAAAAATGTATATATATAGATTCAACCATTATAGTATTTAAATTATTTAGATTATCTGGAGCAATGTGGTATTAGTAATTATAAGTCAAATGAGATAGTGTTCTCATTTTCCGTTCGGAATTTGAAAGGAAAAGCAATAAAATTTAATTTACCATTAAAAATATTATGTAATAAAATGGAAATTTCTTTTTTTTTTTTGTTCTGTTGGATATTAGTATGATTATTTGGCAAATTATATGCTTAGTAAATTTGGGTAATAGGATTAATGATCGGTGATGCACAAAAGAAGTAGATTATACCATAATGATAATTGATAAAAAATTGCAATTGAATTGAAAGCAATAGTCGGAAATTTTAAGAGGAAAAAGTTGGAAAATTTGAAAAATGCGGAAAGAGTTTTCTAATATATTCGAAAATATAAATGTAGGTTTTGAGAATAGTAAGGATAAATAACAATAAATCAAGTAAATACGGTTACATGTAGGGCATTGAAAATGATTGTGTATCAGAAATGGTGATAAATGTATTTAACTTAGTATGTAGTTAATTAATTAAACTGTCAAATACTAGAATCTTAGCAGAAATTCATATGAAATAAACGACTTTATCTTCTGATTCCCGAAATTAAAAAAATCTTGAATAAAATTGTGATGACCCCAATGAAATTTTTAACCCTATTGTATTTTCTCTCCTAATATCCTACAATTTATTGAAATTTATTCATAAGCTGTGGCATATAATGTATATCAAATAAATTATTCATTAAAACTATAGAAATATTGTCGATGACATCCTAATATTTTTAAGTTTAATTCTTAATATACGTCTTGTATACTTCTGAACGACCATTTCATTGGAAGAAGAAAATGATTTCTTGGTTATAAAATACACCTTTTTTATTCTATATAGAATCTTTTAAGTTCTATGTTTCTTATGCCTAAGTGTATTGCATTAATACACAAACATAACATAATATAAATCATATGACTCATAATATAGAGAATAAATTTTCCTTCATCAGAAATTCTTAATAATCAAATTTTATTCAAGACGTTGAATTTTTGTCATATTTTCTGAATTGGAGCTTTACCCATATAATATACGAGTATATTGTATATACCCTTAGTTTAAAAGAAAAAAAAAAAATAAAAAATCCTTAAAGTGAAGTGGTAAATGAAAACCAATGTTATATTGTAGGAAGCAACGACAAAAAATTAAAATCAAAGGAAAAATACAAGAGTAAAAATAATATTAAGAGCGCGGTAGTAATAAAAAATAACTAAAAAGTTTTCAGTTAAACAAATAAGGTTTATGAAAAAGCACATTTAAGATTAAAGATTTTTGGACTTAAATACTCCTCTTTTCTTTCTTCCACTAGTTTCTCTATTTTCCTTATAAAAAGTTGTGATACATGAAATGAAACACCCATGAAATCAAAACAAACCGAGAACATTATGTTTTGATGACGTAACCAGCATGAACAAAGGAAAATCTAATGTTTTCTAAAATTTCCTGAAATTCAAATGTTTGAAAAAATTAATTTAGTGAATTAGATTCCGCAACTTTTCTTGACAGAAAATACCTTTAACTTAGTCCTTTTCCTTAAAACAGAGAAGCGCTGCTCCACAAAGACGTTTATGGTTTTTAAACTATGAACAGTGAGTAATTTTGTAGGGCCAACACATCCACATGGTGAAATTCTAGTTACGTCAAGAAGACAAACGATCATTTATAAGGAAGAAAAGATGAAACTCTGGAAAATTTTAGTAAATTATAAACCATCAGTAAGAGGACAAAGCCAAGATAATAAATACATTGTTTTCTCCAATTTCATATTTGAAATTTACTAAAAAGAATATTAATGAATGGATGAAAGAATAAAATGAAGAAAAAATGGCATTCAGACAAACAGAGTCAGTATAGCTTTAGGTTAGGATATTTTGAAAGCTATGACATTAATGCTCTTGTATATCTATGTGTGTGCTTCAATACATGTAAATAAAAAAATTCTATATTATTGGTATGATGTGTAAAAATTGTTAATTTATTATTGCCGCGAAGTCATAGTAAGAAAATAAAAAGTTGAAAAGTGAATAAAGAAAAAAAAGTTATATAGGATTGGAAGTGATAGTACAAAAAAAAAAAAACAAGAAAAAACGTAAAGTCAAAGATGATAGAAAAGATGGTTGGGTAAAATGAATGGAAGGAAAACAGGATGAAAGGAAAATTATTTTCATGCTAATAACTTACAACTTTTTTTTTTGTTTGTTTTTCTGATTTTTATTCTTTTGCCTTTTATACAGTTATACGGAGACAAGATAAAAATGAAGGTTCACAAACAGAAAATTTACTGTAGAGAAAATAACAAAGATTGTGTGTATACGTGCTTATAGAAAACTTTTATATTATACTCTGGTAGTGAAAAGAATTCTGAGAAAAGAAATCTACTTTTGAAGAGAACTTATTATTAACATTACAAAGTGTTTAAGAAGCTACAAAGGATAATATATTTTGTTCGGACAGGAAGTGATAAAATTAGTTTTTGATAAGACATTTTAATTAAAAAGAAAAGAAAAAAGAGGAATATAAAACAAAAGACAATTTCTTTAAAAGGAACTCCTCAATATTGTCCTCATGGACTTGAAACAGTGATTAGTAAGTATAGTGATGAGGGAAAGATTATTATGTTGAACGTTAGCTATAATAGGTTCAATATTGATGAGCACGCCTTTTTTAATTACTAATGATGACGATTTTGGAAAATGGTTCTAGGAAAATATTTGCTGCACAATATTCTTTGATATTTTGAAAAATAAACAACAAGCATGAAATTATTCTAATTATTGACTCTGCTAATTGTTATAATGAAAGGGGTTTTTCTTACTATATAAAGCATTAATGTGACTACAAATACAATAAAAAATTTTTAAAATTTAGAAAGCTTTTTATACGAAACAAAACGAAATTTTATTAAGAAAAATTAAATTTGTTTTGTCTGCCTGCGCAACGTTCCACTAAAAATTAGATTCATCGGGAGAACTCAATTAGATGTGTATTGGATTAAAACGTCTATGATTATAAGCAACTAAAACCACTAAAACTTGAGTTTCATTTCTCCATTTGAATTAAAATAATTATTACAATTCCCTATTATGTAGGTTATTCAAAGAAATCTGATTAAATTAATTTACATCACATCATTAATAAATTATTCAAAAATTTTAATTATTATTTTAAGAAATGGTTTATAATTAAGACAAATACGAACTGATCAAAAAAGCAACAATTTTCTAGAATTTTATTTAAGCAATTTATTTAGATTAAAAAATATATATACGTACATTTAACCTCGTATTTATTTCGACCCATTAAAATCTTTCACACCTGCATTGTTACTCATAAAATTAATCACCTGTGAAAACTTCAAAATTAATGATTAAAAATCATAAAATCGTATATGTATGTACATATATATAAATAAATAAATATTAAGAAATTCAACATTTTTCAAAAAAATCAAGCAAATAAACAAACAAACATTTTTACCTTCTATCTGCTTCTATACTACTGTCATAAACAATAGTGTTATAATCAAATTATTTCCGTTATAATGCTTAATTAAAAATAGATTAATTGTTGCCGAAACATATCATCAATTAGCAACGCAAGCAACAGTATTTCAACAACAACAAAAAAAATTTTATCATCTCTATATTTTATGTATTCATCATGATCATCTTCATCAGTCCATCAATATCCATTATAATATTACTACATACATATAGCCACACAATGATACGCTCTCTATGTACACGCATAATATTATAAGATGATGGAAGCGTAGGTATTATTATTGAAATTTTCTTGAAGGAAGTGGAGGAAAACATGAAAAATTATAAAATGATAGGAAATTAAAAATGAAAAATTCTGATGGAAAATCAAATTAAATTTTTTTTTTCGAAGAAATAAACTTTCTCATAAATTTTAGAATTTTTTAAATAAAAATGTGAAAGAAAATGTTTTCATATTTACAGAAACAACTAAAAACAAGCTCCGAAAAAAAAAATAAATTGAAAAACCACACATTTTTAAAGTGTACAAAAAAAAATGATTACAGAATAGCAACTAGCGCCAACATTGAGGTATGTTGTAAACAAATCAATTTCACATGTTAAAACAAAAATAAAAGCAAGAAAAAATATTTATTTGACGCTATTTTTCTCTTTTAATGACTTTACCTCCACTTGTCATATTTCATGATTTTCATGTATGTTTAATATTTAAAATTATTCATTAAAATAATTTTGACACCCTACACAATTAAAAGTAAAATTTACCCTTGATTCATTGTAATTACAAGATTATGTCGAAATATTAAGAAATGAACTTTCCCCAGATGACATTTACCAGAATTTTATTTCACATTTTCCCAGAACTGGCGACGCGCATGTTGATGTTAACGTTACTCAGTCGTTTATTATTCATAAATTGTGTTTATTAAGACCCCAATTAACTCCATTTTGAAATAATGCACCAAAAAAATTCAGGGGGTATAGAATTATATTTCTCGTAAATTTTTGATATTTAACTACTTCTTGGGACGATTAATTTTATTAAAAATTTTAAGCAATTTTCGTTAATAATTTCACGTGTGCCAACTAATACAGAGACGTTGTTAAAAAATATTATTATTGTTCATTTTACCACAAGATTACTAACGCACAACTATTCTTGGAGCACAACTGGGACCTCTGTGGGTTTGTACAATTGAACATAATTTCAGAGCGAAGAAAATTTTATTGTGCGTGTGTATTTTACGTAGTTTCAGAAACTCGTTAAAAATATGTTCAAAATTCCAAAGCTTTGGTTTCCCTTAAATATTCATAGTGCAACAATGGCAGTAAATTTGAAATAATTAAAGCCTTTAAGGCGAATTTTATAAAAATTTCCAATTTATAAAAAGTTCGATTACAGCCACATTTGCCGTATAAAAAATTTTCAAAATAAATTTTTCTTAATATACACAGACGAAAAATGGTGTGTAGGGTATAATTTAAACCATTAATATCAGCGAGTGACCTAATCAGTTTTACTTATTTTGATTCCATTAAAATTTAAAATTATATTTAAACTTAAAAAAATCATATCTGACATCGAAATTTCATAGCTTTTTGTTTTTTTTTTTTTTTGTTATTTTACTATAGATTCCATTTTACATTACAAATTTTGATTGGAAGAGTGCTAAAATATAATATTATTTCATATAGGTTTATTAGTTCATTGCTATTATTTTTAACTAAAATATGTGTATAATGGAATTGCCTTGGAATACCATTAAGATGAATCAGTTTTTAATAATGTGTATTATGATGAAAATTTATTATAGAAACTTGGAATCACGGAAATCTCTGTATCGAGTGCCAATGAAATATTGCCTAAATTGAAAATTATATTTACATAATTTTAATTTGTTTGCATATATATACAATTATTATTATAGTATTTTTATTATAAGTGCACATTAATATAAAATGATAAATGTAATGAACATGTGATGTCGAAGAAACTAAATGTTAATAAAATGGAAAAGTCAATGGAATTACCAATAATTAAAAAATTCCATAAAATTCAAGTTTTTGAGGTGGTTTTCCTTTTATAAGACGTGGTTTGCATTTAGTCTTTTATTTTTTATAGAATTGCAGTTTATATTTCTTGCGTTAATTGTTCGCGGAATACCCAGAAGTCCGCCCATTGGTGGTTTTAAATTGATTTTTGAAATTTGCAGAGAACAAAATCTGTGAGTTTAAATTTCAATTGAAATTAAGAGTTTTTTAATAAAACTCTGCTTCATCTTATTCATAAATCAAAGGAGATAAACTTCTATAATCTTAAACACTTTGGAATTAACATTGGTTTTCGTAAACTTATTTTAGACACTTTTGAAATATTCTATGAATAATTTATTTTTTTATTATTTTAATTAATAATTTTTTTTTTCCTTTCAGGTAAAGTTTCTTCACTATGAAGAGCCGATAATTTTTCAAATTTAATCTTAAAAAAAGGTAGCTATTCCTTTACATAATATTTCTGAATTTATAATTTATTTTGAACTTTTCAGCATCTACCCTGTTTCTAAGCAATTAAATCATTGGACCCCTTTAGAATTTCTATGCGTAAATGAGTCCCTATGCATTTTGTTCTGGTAACCCATGAAAACATAAGACATAGACTAGGAGTATTACCAAAGGGTTTAAGTTCTGACCACCTACACATTGGTTGGGCAGTCAAATGCCTTTTTTAAAGTACAAAATAAAAATAATAATGAGGCTTTTAATTTTTTTCTACTATTTTTATAATAAAAAAATTAATAAAAATGTCAGAAAACATTCCGAAAAAAAAAAAATAATTAATCGATTCGATTTTTTTTTATTTGACTTTCTACATATAAGTGAAGCGTTCCCTTCTATTCTGATCAAAGCAAATTGTAGGAGTTCTGGAATTTTTATACTTTTTTCTTTCATTCTTGTAAACAAATGTAAAATTTTGTTAAAATGCTTTTTTTTTTCTCTCTCTAACAATTTTCCAATAATTATTTTTTTTTTCATATTCAAATTTCTCCAACATGTTAAAAAATAAACAACTTTCAATTGGTTTTTTTTTATGATTTTTTTTAAGTTTTTTTTTATTGGTGTGGGTGGGAGAAGTAGAAGGAGTAAAAATGGGGAAAATTTTTAAAGAAAAATTTATTTTTGTTTGCTTTTTAAATTTTTTTTTCTGATTTGATTTTATGAAAATTGTTTAATGCTTTTTATGTAATTTTTTAACAAATTTTCCAATATTTGAGCATTAAATGAAGATTAATTTGAAAATAAAAACAAAAAATATGAAAAATTTGAAAATTTTTTGAAATTAATAAATGATGGCACTTTAAAGCGAATAAATGAATGTACAAGAATATAAAAACATGTAAAAATAAGAGTTTTTTAGGAAACCTTGTTACTTGGTAGCAATAAATCGAAAACTTCAATTGTAAAAATGATAAGCAATATTTCGCCCCGTAATGTTAAATGTAAAAAAATTACATTGAATTCGGAATCAATCGGAAACGGAAACACTGACGTTTTTAAGAGGATATCGGTATGATGGATTGAAAGAGATATCTAGGGCACCTTTGGGTAATCTGTTGAATTTTAACAAGGGTATCATTGAATTTAGCGGAACGGAGTGTGTTACAGAAATATTCCGATGGGCCTACTATCGGCCTGCTGCTGCGTGGCAGTGTTAATGACACCACTTCGCCTTTCTAAGTAACTAGCTAATTACCGGTAGTATGATTTAGTTACTTCTGATACAGTTTTACTTGTACTTGTATTAATAAATTTGACAATACCAATAGCCTACAAAAAGAATTTTTTTCACTCAATTAATAACAATATTCATTGGAATTTTAAATATTGTTAGTTTTTAAATTAAATTTTTTAAAGCGAAAAAAAAATATTCATTGAAATTTAGTTTTAAATTTAATTTCAGCTGAAATTTTTCCTCATTATAAAATTTTTCATTATAATTTTTACATATGTATACCTACCTATCTACATACATAATAATTCTTTAAAATAATGTAATTGCAATGTGTTTTTATTAGATACAAATAATTAGAAAATAATGATATTTTTTTTTTCAGCTTAATTTTCTCCTTTCATTAATCATGTTTGAATTTATTCAAATTATTATATTGTTAATATGAATTCAACAATATAACAGTTTTAATAATAAGTATTATGGCTATATATAATATAAATGTATATATAATGTAATTATTATACTGCAATAATGTTATAATATGTTATCACATTAAAATATCATAAATTTCTAATTAAAATAATAAAAAAATTATCATTATCACAATACGCATATATTTAAATACGTAATGCGTTATCATGCGGAAATAATTTGAAATTACCTACTACATATATTTTTGGAAAAAAAAAAACAAAATTAAATTAATTTTAAAATTGTACGCAGAGAACAATTATTCCGAGTTTATAATATAAAACATAGTATCGGAATAAGTGTTATATAAAAAAAATGTAGCCTTTCCTCATAAAATAGAAACTGAATTAAAATATTTTTAAATTTTTCCCTAATAAAATCTCATATGCGATTACATTTTATATTTGTTAGAATTAAAAGCATTTTCAGGTTCTTTGGCTTGGTTTTTATCAATAATTCTATTTAGTTGAAGAGTTACTTAATATCCTATGTATATCTATGTGAGCATACTTTATAAGGTTATTATTGTATGGCTATTATTTGCATGGCTATTATGCTATGGCTATTAAACACCCTAGTTTAAATATTTTCACTATTTAATATTGCATTAATAATGTGAATTTCTATAACAATTCCAAAGCCTATATAAGTATGCAATTATTCCAAATAAATACCAGTACCTATTTATTGTATACGTTGTGTTTAAAATTTTAAATTTTAAAATATTTTTGATGAAAATTTCAATCAAATTTTAAAGTATAGTTTTCTCTCTTTCAAATTTAGTTTCCATTTTTCTTTTAAAGTATAGTTTTCTCTCTTTCAAATTTAGTTTCCATTTTTCAAAATTGTGAATTGAAAAAATGTATAAGCATGCAGATGGTTGTTTTGTACGAGCATTACGAGCATTTTATTTCATATGTGTGGGTACAAGGTTCTCTGTGGTATTCAAATTAAATATGAACGTAAATTTTTTTTTATAATCTCATTAGTCATTACTTTATTTAAGAACTATAAGAAGATTTTAACATGCACTAGTACACTATAGTGTGTTTATTTTATTTAAGAGACACAATAATTTTTTCACATCTCGTAATACGATATTATAACAGAAGAGTTATATAAATATTTTGTTAATTTATAACACTTTAAAAATTATTATATTGTATGTTGCTATATAATAGTCTATATTTATAAATAATTGTAAGAGAGAATATTTCGTGAAATTTCTGTAATTTATTTGTAATTTTTACTTTAATGCTGAGAATACATGGGTTTCTAATAAAATTCCTGAATAAGAATTGTAAATTCTTTGAAAATTTTTCAATAATCTGTATGACTCGTTTTAGATATATTTGAGAAAACACTGGTTTCCAATAAAATTCCTAAATAAAAATTGTAAATTCTTTGAAAATTTTTCAATCTGTATCACTCGTTTTATATATACTTGATAAATGCCTTGTGTCAAACCGAGTATGAGTAAGTATCTCCTATAGAATAAATGTATTCAATCATACCTATACCAAAAGTTCGATTTAATCCTAATACTCTTTGTTAATTTTCCGTATGTAACCTATAAAATAATGGTTTCAATTCACATTTTATTAGTTCTTCGGTAGTAAATTTTATAATGGTGTAGAATTCATTTGATTTTCTAATATTAGACCATATTAGTATAATATTATTAATTTTTGTTTTAAGTTTATAACATTAAAAATAAGCTTAAATGAATAAAATTTATTTATGAAGTTCAATATCCTGTTAATTATGGAAAACTTGTTTTAATTTAAATAAGGTTAATTGTTCAAATATTTAAGTGTTTTAGACAATAATTTCATTTCTGGAATCAAATATTCTAATTAAGAGGATTTTGACTTCTTAAAATTTTCTTTATTAAAATAGAATTTGAGTGAAAGCATAATTATTGAAAAATCATCATTTTTCAAGATCATTATTTGGTTTTTTTTTCCTCTGTTTGTAATGTAAATTTGTAGCACATAATATGTAATTATTTTGCCCTAATTATTCATCATATAATATTAAGTTCCAATTAAAATGGTCGTAAATCAGTTAATTTGGTATTCAAGTAATTTTACAATGAAAACATGGCATATCTTTAATCAAATCTTGAGTTTTTATATAAGAAATTGCTTGTATACACAATATGTAGCTAATAAAAATTTCTATTTACGATATTTGGAATTTAGTATAAAATTTATGCCCCATAATATACAAGAACATTATTTTAACGACTTAAAAATATTTTGTTTTTTTGCTGTTGCTTTTTTTTTCATCCATCAATTAAATATCCTGTTACGCGTGCTATTATTATTAATTTTGATTTATATATATTGTGTTTGTGTAAAAGTCTATGTAAACAGATTTTATATTATGTATGGAGATTTGTGTTTGTATATAATAGCTATATAGGTATATAATATAATACGGACACATTAATAAATTTTCCTTTTTATGATTTTATTTGGAAAAATCTTAATTTGTTTTGCTCTTTGCTTTATTGTTTTTTTTTTTTTTGATTTCCACTTCAGTAAAATTTAATTGCATTAATTTATATTTCGTTTACAATGAAAATGAGAGAGAAAAATTACAAATATAATAAAATATTATTATGCTGTTATGGAAATTAAGTTTACGATCTTGTTTGTTTGTTTCATTTTTATATTATAAGGACCTCCTCATTATAATATTATTATTTTTGTAATATGTTGTTATCTCTGTTGTTGTTGTTTGTTTTAAAAGTAAAAAACAAAAAAAAAAAATAATGAAAAATCAAAATCGATTTACTCCCCTATTTTTTCACACATTTTGTTTTGGATTTTTTGTTAAAATTTCCCTGAATTTTTTTTCTTTTTCTTTGTTCTCAATTTTTTTTCGCGCTTATTTTTATTATTATTTATAAATTCATCGATAAAATGTAATATAAGTGTTCATGGGGGGGGGGGGGGGGGGGAGATATTAGAGAGCGAGATATTAGAGAGTGTTAATGTTTTTGTTTTTTGTTTGTTTATGTTGTAAGCCTCTTAGATACCCAAAAAAAAAAAATAATAAAATTATATTGGAAAAACATTGTAAGTTTGCTAAAAGGTCCTTTTTTATATATGAATTTTTAATGTTATATATTATATGTATACATGAATATTGCACCTATTGATATGTTTAGCATTGTAAGAAAATACGAAATTTTTCATCGCTTAATTAATAGCTTGCTACCTTATTAAATTGTTAGTTTTAATGCTAGTGAAAATATGTGCTAAAATTTTATAACCTTATACCTAATAAGAAATTTTAAGAAAATTATGAAATTCTTCGATATTCCATTAATTCAAAATTATGATATGGTTTGAGTTCATCATTGGAATCCCACATGAACTCACAGACTTCTTACGTAACTAGATCGATTTAAAATTTTTACTTCTATACACATAAAACGATTAATTCGGCAAATCTCTTTTCATTTCAGTTATTTTGCATAAAGACAATTAAGAAAAGGCCTTTTTTATTGAACCCAGAATGAGAATCGGGCTCTTTGAGAATATTGTAATAATATGGTAAAATTTTTCTATTCGAATCATTGTCCAATCTGGTATACTCTGACTTCTGTAACCTATTAATATGACACAATAATTAAGTCTATTAATCAATATTATAACTCAAACTAAAATTATTAAAAAGGACAAACATTCTATGCTTTAATTTAAATTTTGAATAGAAGGGGAATCATAAAATTCGAATGTTACCATAAAAACGGGTTTCGAATACTGGCAAAATCTTAATTAAAAATTTATAATTTAAAGAGTAAAATTTGATCATGTTTGCCTACTTTTAGGGGTAAATATTATTTTGGCACTATTAATTCTAAATAATTTTTTAAAACTCTTTTAAAGTTTTTGCAGTGTTAGTTTTAAGAGTGATGGCACACATAAATTCATTTAAATGATTCCATAAAATTTCTAATTTTGTTATCAATTATAATTTTTCTTATCAGTTCCTATATTTTATTATGCAATCTTAATTTAAATAGCATAATAAAACTACGGGTAAATGCTTCGTATATAATTTTAAAGCTATCAAATTATGTTAGAACTTTATACAAGGAGTTCTAAGTCATTTTTATTGTTACTACTTATTATAATATAATAAAAAAATAAAACCAATTAAAATAAATAGTTATTTTTATATTATAATTTGTGTTATAAGAAGGACAGGAGGATGTAGTTTGATGTAAGAAAAGAGATAAAATGAAATTGTCTTGACCTTTCTTGTGATACGCTTACAAATTATATTAGGCAATCGAAATTAGTCGTAATAAAATTTTACAGAGTATACCTGATAAATTAACAATTATTTACGGGACAAGTTAGTTCTAAGACAATTAAAATTATTTTTTGCCCATTTTTTGGAAAATGTAATCGTTTTCGCGACATTATTGGCTTAATATCCTTTCTTGTTCAATTTCTGAGATTTAGTTACTCAAAATTTTGCATTATTTGAAATTATATAGAGTAACAGACCAGAATTTCTTATTTTAGCCAATATAAGCCACTAAAAGAATTTAGACTACGATTTCTCTATTATTTATTTTAAAAGCCGTGTGGTTATATACGCTTCACCATACCGCATTTACAATTCTCACTCTTATTTCATTATTATAAACAGAACAATAAAATTATAATACCATCAATTTTTTTATATAAAATTTGTATAAAAGTATATAATATAATGAAAATAATTTTATTATACTTATGTCATAATCGTTAAAATGTGGTTAGCTCATTTCCATAACTTTTAATTGTGAATTTTTATTTACTACTCGCATCTTATAGTAAGATGATTTTGTTTTTGTTCCAAAAAACATTAAAATTATATGACATAATTATATTATATATGCGAGTATATGTGTGTGTATACGAATTTTGTGAGTTTGTATGTATATAACTGTATTTTATGTTTTCAATTCAGAAAAATTGTAATAAAAAGTCATCAGTTTTAATTTATCAAACAAATTTTTTTTTTTGTTTAGTTTAGAAAAAGAGGCCAATGTAAAAATAAGGAATGGATTTTTTTTAATTTGATTATAAAAATTTTCGTTTAAACGAAAATATTTTTTGTTTTATTATATTGACTTTCAAGGAGTGCTCATGATTCACTATTAACTCTTTAAATTGAAAATTGAAATCGAATATTGTATGAATTTCGTAAAACAGGAATTAAATCAGTTCATTTCGTAGGAAGGGCCGAATTTTAATCCGTTTATTAAAGAGTTGCTCTAAGAAAATCTCTATTATTTTGTTATTGTATTATAAAACTTCAAGTCACCAAATGCTTATTGTGAGAGAAACCATGAGAGCCATAAATTCTCTTTGTACTACTTATGAGCCCCATTTTGTGGAAAATCAAAAATTTCGGCTACCATATTATGATTAAATTTCAATTTATTTCAGGAAACCATCACTTGAATTTAAAAAATTTGTTATTTTATTTACTCTGTCATGGATCTTTTGTACCAATTGAATTTGACTGCTAGGGAATTCGATTTCTTCGACATAGAGAATTCAAATACGGCAAAATCACACAATTAAATTATTACACCATTTTAATTTTTGTAATAAATTTTCATATTCATACTATAACGCCGAGAATACGCTAATTTTTAAAGCCAACTTTTACTCATATCGTCGATACCCCATGAAATATGTATGAAATTTTATCGTATCGTATTTTACCTAATAATAAAAATGTTGACCTTATAAATTTGATTGTACTTAATCATTTTATACCTTATAAAATTTTTGATAAATCGCCACACATACAAACGTTACAATTTTCTCTAAATTTATATCTCTAAAATTGAGTCAACAAAATCTATATTATAGAAGTATAAAAAAATAACAAGTATAAATAAACAAAATAGAAAATTACAAACGAAGCGATTTTCTTAGCGAAAAAAAAAAAATTTTAAGTAAGCGAAAATGCCTATCTTTTCATTATTCTCATCTCATCTCTTACAATTTATATTGTAAAGTAAAACATAGTGTAGCAATGTACTTGTGAAATCTTGTTAACTTATATTTTGGGTCCCCGAACACAAAACTCCATTTTGAATATGAATGAAAGCATAAATTATATTTTTAACATTGCTCTGCTGTTTCATGAAAGAAAAATTATTGTTTTTTATTGTTCAAGTTGTAAAAATTCTAAAAGCTTAAATTTACATTATAAAAAAATAAGAAAAGAAAAAGGAGAAATATAAGTGTATATATGAAAAGTGAGAGTATGAGAAAATATTTAAAAAAATATAAAAACAAGCTATAAATCATCTTTAGATTGCGATTTTGAATACTTTCACTTTCATTCTTACAATTTTCAGGATTTTTTTTTTCCTCCATTTTTTCTATTCTTTTGTTATTTTTTCTTTGTTTTCTTTTAGAACTTTTAGTATATGAATAAATTGAGTTGAGTTTAGGGCATATGAAACGAATCTCTTTCGATTTATATCTCTTGGTATACAACATGGTGCTGGTTAGTTTTTTAAAAAACATACTCTCCATACTCATTTTCTGATTTAAGATAAAGTGGAAGTTACAAAATCAAAAAGGAAAAAAAAATTCTCGTTCCTGACACGAAGCGTTATTTTGAGGAATGGTGTGTTTGCTGAAATTCTTGATAATTATTATTTGGTACATCGTATGGTTTTTTATATGAACAGTTTAGTTTTAATATAAAAATTTGATTATCATATTTTCAGTTTTTCATGATTTTTCTCAAAAATATGCTACCATTTCTTTTTGTTACCAGCTGTTGAAGTGCTCATATATTATTATGATGAAGCTGAAAGAAAAATTTATATTCTTATATTCTATTTTACTTCTTCATATATTACATTTCTTTATTTTAAGTATAAAAGATGAAAAACGTATGATTTGTGTTGAGGAAAAATCATAATCTTATGTAATGTACTAGTATAGAAAGAATTTTTCTTTTGCTCATTTTAATAGAAATCTTTTCTAATATTAACTATCATATACATATATATGTATATTTTCTTTTCTTATTGAAAACGAAAAGATGAAATCTGTCAGATTATGTACGTTAAAAATGAAAACGTGATAAATAAAACGTGCATAATATAGTGGAAAATATAAGATTCCTGAATGAAAATTTTAGAATAGTTACTTGAATAAGATTCATTGAATTTATGTTAGAAAATCTTAAACTATGAGAGCACGTGAATTAGAAAATAAGAAAATAGAATTATTTTGGGCATGTTAATAAGTACACTTGTAATTTTTGATATTTTATTTAATATATTTTGTGAATTTTAAAATTTTTTGATATAAAAATATTTTTGTGATAATTTTAGATAATTTTCGTGACAATATTAGGGTCCTTGTTGTTCTATATATTATATTTCTTGTTTGTAATATTATTATGGTTTAAATTCATTGAGATGTTAACACGTTACTTATTTAATATTAAATTTTTAGCACAATATGGTTACTTGTCTAACATTGCGGATTTTCTAACGATAAATAAAATTTCTTTTGATTGATTTCAAGAAAATATTGGACTAAAGTGTTAAAAAATTTAAATTCTGTGGCATTTTTAGAGTACAAAATTACAGCACGACAGAAATAGTCTAAATTTAATAGTGAAAATTCGAGTAAATTTGCGTTAATTGGTCTTATGTAGTGAATTTGTGCTCAAAAAACGCTATAAGACTTGTCCCTGTAATAATTTCTAAATATTACATTAATTTAGTTAAAATTCTCACATTCTCAAGTAACAGTTGAGTACTTAACAAATTATCTCAAAATACATGCTGTATTTTTACTATGTCAGCTTGAAAGCCCGAAAATTAGGTTTAGCTATTAAATTTCAAGTCATAATATTAACCTTTTAAGTCAAGTAATCAAAATTTTAAGGTTGACTTAAGTGAGGCCGGTTTTAAGTCACATAACGTTTATATTGACATAAAATATTTGTAATATTAATTTCGAGTTTCGAACCTGTCATTATTTTAATCATATTTCAATATATTAATCTCAATAATCAAATTGGAAATAAGAGCATATAACACCAAACATAATTTCAAAAGAGAAAATTCAAGAGATGGAATTCCTCTTATATTTACTGTAAGAAATAAGCTAGAATTTGAGAAAATTTGATGAGAGAAGTAAAATACATTACTTATTAGTATTGTGTGTTTGTATTACAGGAATATAGGTATAGTATATTTTTCGTAAATAAATAAATGTATATACATATATGTGCATATATTTTGGAAGAAAATTTTCTATTTATGAAATTTTTGAGGCCTTAACTTAGCATCGGGCAAAAGAAAGCGTTTATTTTTTTTCTCATTTTTTTTTTTTTTTTGTTTTTCTATATTCTTGTGTCCTACTTGTAATATTAAGTTGAAATAGAACTGTTACGGTCCAATTATTTATGATTATTATTTTCTTTTTTTTATGCTTTGGTTCTCTTGTAAATTATTACAATCTTCATATTACAATATGTTCGTTACGTAGATATGTGTGTATGTAGTGATGCCATTAGGTCTACTTTTCAGTTAACTGTTCTAACCATTTAAATGATGGTAAGAGAATCGCTTATTTTATAATATTTTATATTATTATATTTTTTTACTACATACTTACAAATATGCTGTAATATGATGAGAAATTTATTGTTTATCAAATAAAGTTGATTGAAAATTAGAAGTTATGAATTTTTAAGAACTCAGCTTTTCTTTTATTTTTTTATTTTTACTTTTTTTTCTTTTGCAACATATTTTCAATTTTATTTTTTTAATATTTTATGCGTTAGCACACACATACACACACATGTAGGAAATATAAAATTCTTTTATATAGTGAAATAAAATTGGAATACGGGAGAGTGGGGTAGAAGAAATTGCGATGTGGAAAATAAAAAGAAATTTCTCTGATTTTTAAGGCTCACATGAAGTTTTAATTTTTTATTTATGGATTGGAAAATTTTGAAAATAAAAAAAAATTTAATTCATTTTCCTTTACTTTTTTTTTGTGTGTGTTTTTTTTGTACTTTTTTTTTTCTCTTTATTCATGAAGAATAAAAACGGGGCAAAAAAAAAATACTGAGCCAGATATGATTTAATTCTTAAAGCATTATTGAATTAAATTTTTGCCCTTTAGCATTCCATGCATAATTGGATAAGAATTTTTTAACTTGGAATGTGATTGGTGTAAAAAATATGAGATAATAAAAAAGATTCCTTAATTTTTATTTATGCACAATATTCTTAATTTAAATTACAATTGTCTTTTTTTTTTTTCTTATATTTTGACATGGAATTGTTTGATATCGTGAGTCTGTTAAGAAAGGGATTTAAAAAATTTTTTTTGGCTGATATCATCTTGTATACAGAAGTAAAATTGTACGAAAGGAGAAAAAAATCATATAATAAAAATTTTTTTATGACAATTTATAAGGCTCTTAACCATTTCACGTTTGTTATACAAATTAAAAAAATTCTTTCCGAAAATTTATTCAATTATGTATACGAATGTATTGAAGCATATAGCTAGACAATGTACACAAATATAAAAATGTATCATATCGTAATTGGTTTATATAAAATACGTTTTTTCTATCGCAAAAAAACTTAATCAAATGACACAATATTTTTGACAAGTATTACCAAATAGCTGTACAAAATAACAGGCTTTAACCCCCTCACTTTCTCAGATATATTATATTATCTTATATTATCTTATTCAGTTGATTATGCAAAGGACAGCACAAACAAGCTGTGGTGTTCTACCTGAAAAAGTGGGAGAAGAGGGCTTAGTATCGAAGTAACGATAGATTACTGGTTATGTATTGTTAGTAGTAGGTATGTAGGTGATCTGCCATCTAAAAAAACTAAAATATTATGACGCTTACTAGATTTATCTATCAAATGATCTTTATGGTGGTTGTTATGATGAGAACCAGAAGATATGGTGATCCATATATTGAACTCAAACATGCCTTCTATGAATAAGAGTTATAAATTTTCAGAGTTTTCGGCTGTTTTTATAGAAATTTTGGTTCTGTAAATGCTAGGAGAAATATAGCTGTTTTTTAGAATATTCCACCTAAATCCATAATATATATGCTATAATAATACAGATACAAACGAGGCGACTTAGCCACAACAGGACAATTTCTTTTGGGAAATTTTCCCAATTTAACCTATACGAAATATTAACAAAAATTACTAATCTAACTCATATTAAGTCCTTTTATATTAGTCCTCTTTATATTATTATTTTAATCCTTTTATATTAGTAGATTTAATTTTAATATTAAATTGTTTGCATTATAACAATTTTATATTACAAGTTATTGTGTAGTACTCTAGTACATGATTTGTTTTCGCAAACTAATCTTTATTCAGGATAAAAAAAAAAACTCATTCCTTTTAACTCAATCATCCAAGTATTTATATTAATAATATCACAATACATTCAAATTCAAGGTTTATAATTTTCATTAAAAAAAAAATTAGGTTAAATTTTATGAGTACCTAGAAATCATAAAATTTCTAATTAATATTGCATTTGCATAATCTATCCACCTTATACACGTATATAAAATCATACATTGTATATATAAAAATATCAAATTAAAATCCACGTTAATACAAAATAATTATCCTAAAAGTATGCATTAACAAAATTATTTTCAAAAAATATTAAATTTCCCTATACATACATACATAACTATGTAATTACATATTAATAATATAAAAGTTACTTGAAAAAATTATTTTCTCAACAAAGTTAAATCTTTCGAAAAGATTTAATTAGGTCAAAAGATTATTATTTCTGTGTAATAGCTAACTATAAAAAAAAAAAAGAATTTTATAGATTAAATCAAAATTTAAATAATAATTTTTTTTATTTTCAAAAATCATAAAATCAAATTGTATATTTGAATTTTGAGTACCTCTATATGTTAACCTATTTTATATTTTTATAAGTGAATAACGAGGTTATTTGAATCCGGATACAAAAAATGTTACTAAACTTTTTCAAGGATCTTTTTTATATAATATTCTATGCTATGTTTATACGTGTATGAATACAATTTCTTATACCTAGATAATATTGTTATACAACCAGAAATTCATATATATTTTAGATAGAAAATTTAATAAATAATAAAGTTTCAATATAATAATTTTAAATTTCTAAAATATTATTATGAATGTAAAATAATATAACAAAATAATAGCATAGTAATAATAATAATTATAACATATACAGGGTATTTCGCATAAGGAAGCAAATAATTTAATTTTTAACAAAAAATTGTGCAGATGGGGGTGGGAGGATGCAAATACATACACCCATTTTCCAGCTACAGTATGCTCAAAGACAGATACCAGATTTTTCCTGTATGTAAACAAATGCTTAAGTACTTATAAATTCAAAACCATATGACGAATCGCCATCGGGAGCTGGTTTTACAAATGAAAGAATCAAAGAATCGACCATGATATTATTTACCACCTTATGTGAAACACCCTGTATGTGTATACATCATATGAGAAATGGGGGTTAAAGAGTCTTAAAAATTTTCTAAAAATATACATATTATATTACATAATATACATACATACATATACTTGTAATTCAAAAAAATTTTTTTTTTTATAAATTTCCAATTATAATGGTAATATTATCTAGTATCATTGTATAATTTCTTTTGTTTCCTCTCATTTTCATTAAGTTTTCATGTTGAAATTGTTAAAAGAATATTACCATGAGTAGGCAATTTTATTTGGCTTTACTACTATGATAATGCTGTTCTACATATATATAAAATTAAAACTGTTATATTATAATAATATTATATAGGCATACAATTTACATTGTCTAATAACATATATATGTGTAGCATGAAAAATGTAATGTAATACTTGTGTCTTTTCATTTTGTACTTATTAAATGTAGAAATATCGTTATAGTAGCAAAATATTTTTACTTATATATAAAATTTCAATTCTATGAATATTTTCATGTTTTCTATGTATATATTATGTTTTATGCAAATAAAATTATATATATATATTTTATATATACAAAATTATACATGTTATATATTTTAATTAATTATTATTAGGCAAAACAAGTTTCCTAATACAACGTACACTTAATATTGTTATATACAACCAGAAATTCATTTAAAAAACATAGTACAATTTTAAAGTTTCTGAATAGTTTTAAATAATATTTAGAAAAAGAGAGTATATGTATGCAGATATATAAATATATAGATGTATGTAATTTTGAAGTTTGGTTGTGGCACTGTTACAATATTTTGGTACAATAAAATTGTTTTTAAACTATGTTGGATTTTGAATAAAATAAAAATTTTACTTAAAAATTTATAAAAAACAGATTTGGGATATATTAGCCTTATGGGGCGGCCAATTTTTAAAATTCTTCTCAGGCCACTGTTCCTGACAAGCACTCCTTTTAATCTTGGCCCTGAATATAAAATTATAGAATTTCATGAGAAATTTTTAATAACATACCACATAACTATTTTGATTAGGCTTTTTTTCGAGTCTTCGGAATTTGGGGTATGTACGTTTCGAAAACAATATTTTACCAATTATTATATTTTCATAGATTTCGCAAATAGCTTAGATTTCCGAACATTTTACTATCAAGTATGTGCTGGAGTTTAAAAATTTTAATCAAGTAGTGTTCCTCAAATTTCAGGAATATAAAATTATATTGTTATATAGTAGTATCTAAAATTGTATAATCTAAAATTGTGTATATATGTGTAACATTGAACAAGACATTCATTTATATTTTTCGAAGTTAATAAAAACAAAAACAAATTGGCGCCAAAATTCCTTATCATTTTATTTAAATTTTTATCCCAAAAAAAAAAACTTAATATAAATAAGAAATTTCTACAAATATTCAAATCTAATAAACAAAATTCTAGCCACGTTCTATATAAGAAAATAGGAATCAGAGCAACAACTTTGTACTGTTTTTACTTTGTTTGTACTTTATTTTAGGGGAGATTTCCTTAAGGAAATTTCTTCCAATATAAAGAATATTAAATGAGAGGCACACAATTAAGTTTTCCAAAAAAACTTTTTTTTTGTCTTATTTAATTTGCATATTATTAGATTAGTATAGCTATATTTATACATATATTGTATGAATTTGCAAAATATTGCCTATATGGAATAATTTAAAATCAGAAAGGGCCCAGAAACTATTATAATTTAATGCTGGCTAACATGCGGTCACACGAATTACAATTTTATGACTCTTTTCATTTTATTCATTTGGTTTAAAACTTATAAGAATCATTTGAGAAAATTTTAATTTTAAAAAATAAATTTTAAATATTCTAAAGATATTTGGATTATAATTAAAATTTCAGTTCATATAATTCAAATGACCCGAAAAATAATGTTTAACAAATTTTTTTACACATTATTGTCCTATAAGTAATTCAATAAAGTTCAAAGGTTAATGTATATAATAGGAAAACTTAGGGCATACTGGTGATAAATTCGTGTTTGTATTGTATTGAGTATTCATTCGTCTTATTTTGAGCTATTGAACTGGCAGAAACTTGTTAAGCAACGAAGCATATATTCAGAATATCAATTGAACTAGATTTGATTTCAAAATAGTAGTTTGAGCAGCATACAAACTACAACGAAAGGCGTTAACAGAAAAAATTTTGTGTTTATGCAAAATGAATTCTGGAGTCCCAATAGGGTGGTCAAATTCTCTTGAAGGTCTTAAATGGGCACGTAATTTACAGTCTTCAATCATCTTCACAGTTTTAATTGTGAAATTTCTCTTTTGATACGCTTTCATTCATTTGCCATATTTTTTTTCCACCTAGAGTCTTTTAACGTTATACAATGTTGCGGTTTACATGGCATCCATTTCTATTCCTTGATTAACAGATGATACTTTCAATGGTTTTTTAAAACACTGTTTCGAAATAAGGATATTTCTTTCTATCAAACAAAATAAATATTTTGCGGGCATGGAAATTGTTTTCCAAATCGTGTTTATCTTATCCACAAACTCAAAAGTCTTTTTTTTTCAATTTTTCTCAATTAAACATGAAAATCTCTAAATCAATGTGCTTTTTCACTATATTACTATAATTAGAAAATCGAGGTTACGATATTAGCGTTGTATACTACTTTTGATTGATTTCAATTTCACATTAATGAAATCTAAAGCAAGCAATCGGGATGAGAAAATAAAGAAGAAAATATGAAAATTATTTCAAATGAAAAAATGAATGAGAGTAATAAACAACAAAGAATCATGATAATAAACTTAAAAGGAAGAGACGACACAAAGCGATCTGGAAAAATTAAATAAAACAGTGAGAATATTGTATGTAATTAATTAAGGATGTTGTAAACTTATTGTGGGTGGATGATGGTTGATATTGTAACTATGTAATTTCATTTGAAAATGTTCAGCTTGTATAATGATAATTATTTATGTAATAGTAATAATTATTGTAAGTTTTGTTGATGTTGAAAGCGTTGATCAGAATAATGTAGTTGAAAACTATATGGCGATGAATAGTTAATTTTCGTTTTTATGTATGTGTTTTGTTTTCTTAACATTTTCGCTGTTAAAACCAAAAACTTTATAATATTATAAGGCCTTGAATACTGATTTTTTCTAAAATAGAAAAAAAAAATGAGGTTTAAATTATATGAAGAAAACATAATGTATTGTGACTTGTGAGTTAGATTTTATTTAAGTAAAATAGCAAGAATTTAAATATTTTAAAATGCCTATGTGCAAATGGCAGAAATTTCATTTCAAAATAAATAAAAAGACATAAATGAAATTTATTTCAAAACGGCAGGAAGAAGGTAATACACAATTTTGCTGACAGAAACCCCACATTACTTATGCGCCATGATTTCTTTCCTTAAACAAAGTGAGAGGAATACATTCGTGCTGTGCTGTTTTTCTATCAAATGCTTACCGTTAATGAATGCCTAAATTAGCGCGTTCACAATATTTTCCTCAATCAGCCTAACCAGTTAAGACATATAGTTATTTTTCTTGAATTTATGCCACTAATTTATCCATTTGTGGGTTCAAAATATTAAAAACAGAATTCTAAAGAATAAATTTTATCATTTCGGCCTGTAGATAATTTGGGTAATGTATAACAAAAAATTTTATTGATTTCATTAAGATTTTTTCTGATTTAAACTCGAACTTTAGCAATTTTTTACTATTACTGTTAGGGCATGTAAAGAGATGTTAGTCGTAGAAAATCTTAATATTTACCGTGTTACTGTAAGGATATCGTCCATTATTTTTGAAAAAGTAATACTTTCTTTAAGAGCAAAATTATTGGAATCAAATAACTGATAATTCAATCTCGAAATTTCTTATCTGACGGGCGAAATGAAATTAAAATAAAAAATAAATAATTGAAGCAAATATCACAAATTCAATTTAAAACCCTTGATAAATTTATTATTTGTATGTTATATGAACCTTGTAGTTACTTACTTTTATTATCCGCATATACTCTTCTATAATTTCTTTTTTATAATCTTCATTTTACGTTGCTTTCTATTGCAATAATGTCAATTTAAATTTTCTATGACATGATTATAATATTGGCTCAATAAAGCAATAAAATCACTCTGGTGTAATATAAAAAAAAAATACAAAAAATTACAACAATAAACGAGTACAAATAAAGTCGAATAAAAAACAAAAGACGAAAATTTCAATCACTTAAATTTTTTTAATGAATTTTCCTTTGTATTCACCATTTTATTGATAATATTATGTATGGCTCGTATGTCTAATGAGACAATTGAACATATAACCAAAAATAAATACAAAAAATATCTCGTAAAATGGCACTCGCTTGCACTCTTAAGTGGAAAATCGTAAAAATGGAAAAATGTAAATATTTTTTTTTTGTAGTTTTAATATTATATAAGAGAACCATAAAATACGATTTCAAAGCAAAAAAAAAAATTTTATTAATAAAGTGGAACAAATACAATTCATTCTGTTATACACATATCATTACACCATAATTTTTAGTGGTTATATTGGATTAGTCTACAAATCTTCATTACAATATCTATGAAGGTGTACTTATTTCTGTGCACATATATATATGTGTGAACACATTTTGTTTTTGCTGAAAAATGCATCCAAAAAAAAAAACGAAAAAAAAAATAAATAAATTTTTTTATGACTATCGCAATTTCTAAAATGAAAATGCAAAAGGAGATTGGATGTGTACCATATGGAGAAGAAAATAAAAATGATGATGAGTTGAAAAAGAAAAGTGCACTGAACGTTTTATAACGGTAATAAACCGTGAGTACTTTTGAGTGGAAAATTTTTATATATTTCTATATATTATGTAGTACTTAAAATGCACATTTTTATAGTTAAAACTTATACGATTTCATTTGTTGTTCTGTTTTGCTTTGAAAATAAACGAGAAATTAACAAAATTAAATTGTATAATGCAGCCACACCGTAATTAAGAAAAAAAGAACCGTTAACGTAAAATCAAAATTACAACTGAGTTTGTTCTCAATTTAAAATATTTTAAGTGCAATTCTGGTCTTATGTGTATTGTATACAATCTATGAATGTATTGTAATTATACTACTGAGTCAATATACATTTTAACATTTTACATTTTAAGTCCATTAGAAGAAATTGTAAATTGAAATTGTAAAAGGGATCTTAAATTTATTTAAGATCCTGCAGTAGTTTTCTCAATATGAAGAAATGTGTTTAAAATTCAAGTTAATTATTTTGTTCCAAATTGTTCGTCAATTTAAAATTATAGTGAAGATTCATCTTAAATTTTTGTATTACTTTTAAAAGATCTTATAATTTAATTGTATTTTATAAGTAGCATAATAACGCACAAAGACTGTGTCAAGATTGTAAGCTTATTAAAAATACGATATTAAAAAAAATTCTGAAGATTTTCAATTGAATGACACTCGTCTGGCTGCAACATTTTCCTTGTATTGTGGTGCATTTGAGAATTTTTAAAATTCATCTAATAAAATTTTCTCAAGAAATTTGCGAAAAATTTATATAAAATTAAAAATAAGTTAATTGGTCCAGTTTGTATTGTTGGAAAATCATATGGTATGTTTTGAGTTTTGATGTTAAAAATTTTTTTTATAAAAATGCTTGATTATTTTGTTATTTTGATAAAATACTTTTAGAAATTTTAATTAGATGCCTTTCATAAGACCAGAGCCGAAGCCCATTGTATTGAGCAATTTTAGTACATAAAGTGTGTAATATACGAACAGTATTGTAGACTACACTAGTGAAAATTAACAATAAATTTTTAGAAATTTTATTAGCTCCTCATTTTGAAATGAGCTAAAAATATAATTGCGCGAAAAACCACATCAAAATTACCAAAAGAAATAGTAATACCTATAGCTATATGCTCTCCACATGCAATACGAAAACATACACAAAAATCTTGTATATTTCTTTTAGATGTCGCCATTCATTATAATATTATGGGGAAATGTCCAAAACACATATAAAATATAATAAACCAAAAAAAAAGCAAAAAAAAAAAAAAAACCGAAAATCAGAGAAAAATATTTTCAAAATCGTTAACTTTAAAATAGTTCCAAGTCCAAGTATCACAAAAATGAAATCGAGAAGAAATTTCGTCAGGTTTCTTAAAATAGAAAATTTTTCATTTCTATTCTTTTTTTTTTTATTCTATACACAGAACATATTGTGAACGCCAAATTTGTTTTAAATGCATATATACATTTACTATGAATGTAGCCCCATATACGAAAATTGTACAGTGTAAAATGCTTTTTATTGAAATTTTGCAAAAATATTGTAGGAATTTTGGCTCATTATGACAAAATTTCAGGGTAATTATACTCTAAACAAAATGAAAAAGACTAAATAGAGAGACAACTAAAAAAAACAAAATAAAGAAGAGAAAATAAAATGAAAACGGAAAACAAAATTAAAAAATTCAGAATAGCACAAATACCTTCAAAAACGAGAACGGATAATATTGTGATGATTGCAATGATCCTACAATATGAAAATGATAATGATGATGAAAATAATTATTATAAATGCAAGAATATAGAAGGAAAAATTTCTAATGATTATTTTAAATTCAAAATTCAAATTGAATTTTAAATTTCCATTTTTTTTCCAAGTGAAAATATATTTTAATATTATTAAGCAATGGCAACAATAACGCAATGTTAAGCATTCAATTAGAATTAAAAAGAAACTTTTTTAATTAGCATTTTAGTTGAAAAATGTAATAAAAAACAAGTATTAGGTACACAGAATTTAAAATTTTTATGATCAAAGTTAACAAAAAAGTTAAGCTACCCTTAAATTAAAAATCCTTTTTTGTTTTTTTTTTTTAAGAATAGAGAAAATTTTTGTTGTAAACGAAACACAAGAGGCGCCATTCAAATTATGTTTTCTATTAAGTATTATGAGAGTGCAGACATTTAAAATGTATAGTTGAATATAAGGAAATTTCTTTGCTTTTAGTAAATTTTAAATTTCTAGTAACCCTAGCCGGGACTGTATTTAATATATCTAAAACAATATATGTATGTTCTAAATAATAATATGGGAATACTTATTAAATTTTGTTGTGTTTTAGTTGCAATACGCGAATAATCAATTAAACAAATTGTCTTTAATTTAAAATTTTAAGGCCAGGAAGTGTTTTGTTATAATGTTATAAATATGCACTGGTAAATCGACAATACTTGGCTTACAGCTCTAAAAATAAAAGACTGTAGTATACAGATTAAAACTGATTCTAATTTTTAATGTGGCACCTTTTTAAATTAGAACTCTTCCAGAGGAGATTTCTTCAGAAATGAGGCAAAGATTTTGATAGACTACGATTTTCTAATAAATTCACATTTATTCTATCAAAATCAAATGATAAACCATAATTTATTTCATTAAAATAATTTTTTTTTTCAATTTTATTCATTTTCTCTTTTAAAAACTTAATATAATTTTATATGTTTTTTAGAAATTATTTTTAGAATTGTCTTAAACCAAACTATCTTGTGTGTTTTATTAAAAATATTTCGTGAAAAAAAAAAATTTTTTTTTTCTTATTGTTTTTTTTTTTCTAAAAACGTCTGGTAATAAGAATATATTATCTTGGCACGTGATAGACACTGACCATAGACCATATTTCAAAAAAAGAAAAAAAAAAATTATTTTATTTTTAGAAAAAATTATTTCTTTATGATTTGAAGTCTTATTACTGACTGCATTGAATACAATAAGGGCGGTTATGTGATAGCACAAAATAAAACATGTTGAGTTTTCAGCGGAAATATGTTTCTGCATGATGGGGAAGGGTAATAGACTACTATTAGAGAGATATTTGTCGGTCTCTATGGCTATCGATTTGTCCGCCAGACTGTCAATACATTTCAGTATCTCAAGTTCGATTATACCGAGCTTTTGTAAAGATTGGAACGATCTAGCCAAATTTTTGAGTTATGTCATGTCTGTGGAACTATTTTTAGAAATTTCGCAAATCGAACAAAAATCGAATTTACATTTTTTAGCATATCTAAGGTACTAATTTTATTGACGAGATTTCTTGAAATTTAATATTTCAGTTCTGTTTGATAGCGGAAGGTAACTGCGAATTTTCAGGGAGTTCGAATTGCATCAAATTGCATAGAGTTTTATCTACTTTTTTTATTTCTTTAACTTCTCATGGCTCTTTCTAGGAATTTTAAATAAATCTCGAAGACGGTAGAATTTCCGCGTCTTGCGTTCGATTATGTGCTGATCACATCAAGATTTTTTTTATTATATTTTATTCTAATTTATAATATTGAAATAATTTTTCTTCAGGGTTCACTGAAAATATGAGTGTAACTTAAAATTCAATTTTTTTTTAATTATTATAGTTTAAGTACAATGCAAGTTTATCCAAGATTTGCTTCACTTCCACAAGGATTGTATAGAGATTAGAATAAATCAAGAATTTTTGAAACAAACACACACGATGAAAAATATGTAAATAAAATAATTACTTTAATATTTTTCTAGAATTAGCTTACGGCCGCGTAGTGTTCATGTGCTTTTCAAAAATATTTAAGAGATTCGTGGTTATTTTGTTTTCTACTGCAATGTTTTGTAATAATTTATACACAAATAGAGAAAATATTTTCAAATTTCTTTTCAACCCTTTTCATAATGTTTAGAACTATGCAATATAACAATAGAAATATCTCATTTAGTAATCTGGAGGTAAAACAGGAGTGATAATGGACGTTCAAGGATTGAATGAGTATTTTCAATTTTATTCAAAAATATTTAATATTTTTAAGACGAAACTCTTCATATGAGTAACGCAAGAACGACCAACTTAGATCAAAATACAAAAATTTATATTTTACTCCATCCAAAAACTTTCCAGTTCAAATTGTCCAACCAAATTACTATCCAGTGTGCACAGCATACTTTTAGAAATGTTTTTCATTTAAATTAATATAATAAATCATTTGAATAAATATAGAAAACACAAGTTGAAGTGCCATTTTATATATGTAGAAATCAAATTACTCCCATTATCTAACTCCCATAAATCTCAAAAAATCTTATAATTATTAAAACAAAAACAAAATTTAATTTAAACTGCTAATTCTGTAATTGAAATTTAATCTACTACGAGTATATACAAAAATATTCATAAATTATTTTTTATAATAGAAAATTGAAAAATTTCTCTTGACATAAGATTTATTAACAAAAAATTGAAAAAAAAATCAAACCATAATTCTAAATTGAAACGAATTTATCATAATTTGTACCTAATTATAACCTCATATTTTTATTAAAATTAGATCATAACCCAATAAACTCAACACAAGCAAAATTTATAACCCAATAAACATGAGCAAACTTAAAAAAAATTTTGTGCGAAAAACAAAATACTGAAAAAAATTTTCAAAAACTTTTTAATTTATTTAAAAAAAAAAAAATATTTTTTTTTTTTCGTAAATTTTAAAAAATTATAAATGCCATCATTATTTAGAAAATTTTTACTCTACCATAAAATTATTCCAGAAAAAAAATAAGCATGTTCCAAAAATATAAAATTTTATAAAAAAATTTTTTTTTTCTCTATTAATTTTTATAATTTTAATTTTTATTTTAATTCAACAATTTTAAAATTTTATCATCAAGAAAAATTTGACTCTAAATTTCTTATTTAAATTTTTTTTTTATAATTAATAATTTTCAATGTGATTCATAAACACATGAAATGAAATGAGTCAAAAAAACAAAAAGAGAAAATATTGTCGTCCTCTCCGATTTTTTTTAATTTTGTTGTTTGTGTATTGTTAAATTTTCTCACAATATGTGCAGCGTTCCCACTTGGATACAATTGTATCCATTTGGATACATTTTTGCTTTAAATTTGAGCTTGGATACAAAGATACTCAAATCTGCTAAAATGCCGAAATTGGCTACATTTTAAAATTTTTCTGAAATATGAATACATTTTTTTTCAAACACTAAATAAATATTACAAAACGGTTAAAATGCTGCTAATATTAAATTGCGAAGTTGCTTTATCATCAACAAATGTTATTTGCTGGCCATTCTAAGCAGGTTTCCGAATTTTTTACAAGAAAGTAAAAAAGATACTTTATTAACTGCCTCTTCCTGTATTCAAATTTAGAAAATTCATACAAGAACGTACCAAAAATATTTTAGTGTTAGCTAGATGTAATAGAAAATGCATTGGATGTACATATTTTTTAAAATTTGTCCGTTTTCATGGTCAATTGTGTTTACCGCATAGTTCAACAACTACAGAAGGCATGTATGCATATGTTTTTTCTGACCTTAACTTTCACATTTAAAATATAATAGAAGTTGTATCTGATTTCTTAAAGAATTTAGTATAAATAACAAAACTCATATTGTGGAATAAAGCAAATTAATATTAATTATGGGTTAATTTGTACAAAATAAGGCGACTTATTATAATAATGCTATTTTACGAGGTTGGATACATTTTGGATACATTTTTTTCTCGAAATTGGATACATTTTGTTTTTTCCGAGTGGGAACACTGAATATGCGGTTTTTTCTCTCAAAAATACAAAATATTATATTGAACGTGTAGCTCTTTAAACTGACCCTAATAAATAAGAATCACCATTCACCATAATAACAGAAAAGAGAAAAGAGAATAACAACAAAAAAAAAAAAAAAAAAACAAAATTTATTTATAATGACAATATAAATAAAAAATACTATATACATAATTATATAATTTACCTTTATTAAAATAATAACGGTAATAATAATAAAATTATTGCATATAAATGTACACAATCTCATATGCCTTATATTATTTCACAGATTTACCGTGAATAATGTATAGATGTCGCCTTATATTTTATCGTCTACTGTATTTATATTAATGGGTATGTATGTACATACATGCATACTATATATTATATGAAAATTATATTGATTCATTCACGTTCATATACAAATAAATTTATTTGGTTTTGGTCTTCTATATAGAGAACAATATTGCGAACATGTGGCCTGTACAAAAAAACCGAAAAAAAAATTTTAAATAAATTTTTTTTTTTTTTTTTGTTTTTTGTATGAGACAATGTCTTTTCTCTCTTGAAATGTAGAAATTTTTTTTTTGATATTTTTCTGGTATTCAATGAAATATTTGACCTTAAGGACTGAAAATAGACCCGAAAATACATAGTATGCGTACGTTTGTACATAATGTGTGTATATTTACAAACATATATACATGAAAAAATTTTTCAGGGATATTTACCCCGAGGAATATTATTTTTGAGGTGATTAAAAGTGTGCGTAAAATTTTTTTTTCATTTTTTTCTTTTTTTTTGGCAACATAAGTGATCTTAAGGTTTAAAGTGTATATGTATGTCTTTAAAGTGTCTTTGATTTCAAAGTTTATGTATATATAGATATGTTTGTAACTTAAAAGTTTCTATGTTTAAAATATTTGTCTCATCTGTTATTAAAAAAGATGAGGCACTTTCAATTTCAATTTGTAGTAAGGTGTAGTAGAGGAATTGTAAAAAGTTTTGTGTATATACAAAATTACTAACAGTAAAAAATTAAATAGCTAACAAATACTCGTAAAAATCTAAATTTTAGAATTTTCAATAAATTTCGCATTTACATAACATTATACGAGAAATGTAATTACTAACTCATATTTTAAAAGCAAAATTATTATTCACGACTTAAGATGTACTCATTTTCTAGTTTATTACATTAATCCACTCATATACCAGAAAAATTGCATATATCTCGGGACTTCATTACGGAGTTTAGTATGTAGAGTTAACGAGTAAGCTATGTAAGGCAATCACATGATTCGTGAATCATGTTTAAAAGGTGAATTAAATTTTAAAATCGTTGATATTATAAAAATATTGAACTTTAAGTGAAATAATTTCAAAAAGGAATTCGATTAATTATGACGTTTTTTACAAATTTCTTAACAAAAAAATTCTTAAATGCCTAAATTACAAAAAAAACACATGCGATCTCTTAAGAAAATTTTTTAATTTTTCCATAACTTCGCGAATTTAACAAATAAATCAATCGTATTAAATGCAAAAAGCTTCTCTCATTAAAAAGCATATTTTATATAATAGAAAAGGCTAAGGGCAAATCTGTTACCGTCTTCCCTCGAAATGGGTTCAGTCGAAACAACATATTTCTTACAGCTCATTGATTTTATGATTAAGCAACAGACACTATTTTTGTGACGAAAATACTGGTACCTAGAATGTTTTGCTAAAGAACGTTTTGTGCATATTCAGATATATTTTATATTCGACAGATCAAACAGGAAATGAGTAATTCTCATTCTAATTTGCCTTCAATTTTCTTTATAAATTTGACAAAAACTAAATTGTATTATAAAATTCTTCTTTAAAATCTAGCAATTTTAAAGCTATATCACTAAAAATAAAACATCAACTTTAATTTTATTGAAATTCTTATAATACTTTTGTTTCTAATCGATTTGACAAATTCTTTAAGTATGTTTATGTAGAAATATCAACTGTAAGTTATGTGTATTGTGTATTAAATAACATTTTGTTTTTTTTTATCTGTATTCCATGAACAGCCGCCCCTCTGTCTCTTATCACGCGTCTTATAAAATTTCTGTTCAAATTCAATTTATTAAAAAATCTTTTATTTATGTGTTTGGTTGGATTTTTTTTTCTTTTGAATTTTAATTTTTATTTGTTTGTTTGCTTATAATACAAAATAAAAAAAAAAAAAACAAAAGAGAAAAATAAAAAAATTGGCTAACATTTTGAGGGAAAATTTTCTGATTTTTCTTTTTTTTTCTGTTTTTTCAATATTGTGTTTTTATTTTTTCTGAACAGATTGTATTTGTCCATCTAAGAGATTGTATTAATATTATGTCATTTTATCCATTTTTATATATATGTATGCAGGGGCATATTATGAATGTGTAATAATAATAATATAAGTATGTAAGTTGGAATATCAAAATTTATTTTGTTATACTCGTACAGTCGTACATAACAATATTATACGAGTATATGCACAATAGCTCTTTTTCAATATTTCAATATGCTTGGATAAATTCAGGTTTATTAATATAAAAAAATATAAGAGAATCGATGACCATGTCATTTGTAAAAACGACTAGGTATAGTCCTTCTAATACTTTTAGATATAGAAGAGTAGATACTTTTAAATATAGAAGAAAAAGAAGAAGACCGACGATAGGAAAAATAATGAGAAGTGATTTTAAACTTATTGCCGAATATTTATTAAATTTGTTTTTCTTTTTATTGATATTTTTATTTTTATTTTAATAAGTTTTTTTTTTTTCGAAGAAGAAATAGGACTGTGTGCCAATATTGTGGGGCAAATTTTTTTCGTTTTCTCTTTTTCTTTTTTTTTTGTAATAAACAGATGTTTACTCAGAAACAAAGTATGTAGACATTATTTTTTTAGAAATTTTCAATGTTACCATACGCACAACTGTGTGTACCTTCATAAAATTGAATGAGAAAAGAAAATTATATGAGGAAAATATATATAATATAATTGTGAAGATTATTTTGATTGACATTCTTATATTTAAATTTAATAATATTATGTAATTGGTTAAAAATTTTATAAAATTTGTTATATAAAATAGTTTTTATATTAGAAAATTTTGAATTTGCTAAAGATTTTCGCTAAAATTTTAGAGCAATTTAATATAGAATTAAATTTTGTAAATAGTTCAAAAATTTGAAATATAGGCTTGCCTTTTAAAATATTAAATGGGTATAATTGAGCATTAAAATTCATTTTTAAATATTGTAGATTCCCATGTGAAATCACAGTATAATTGAGATGTTTCAAGTTAAAATTTATATCGGACCCAGTATGTAATATGAAGTACAGCGCACAATGTGATAATATTGTAACTTAACGAATGTCCGTTATTATTGTAAATACTTCTAATGGTACACATTCTAAAGTTTCACTATAATTTTCATAATTACACCAATACACAATTCCTTTAAGTGAAGACTGTAATTTTAAAAACGATTTGTAGCCAATATTTTGAAAATTTTTGTAAATTTGCTCCTTATTTACATTAAACCACTTTGTACCCCAAAAGTATGCAAAATTTCTTTAATTTCATTTGCAATCATTCTTTATTTAGTTTTGAGGATAACAAAAAATTTAAATATATTTCACTCGGTTTTTAAAGTATAAACTCCTAGAAGAATAAAATACAAATTATTAAAATTAATGAAAGCATTGATTATTGAGTGTTTTCTAGTCAGTATCTTAGGAGAAATAATTTGTCTTCTTTTCGATTACTTACGAAAATTGTAATTACTTATATTCAAATTTTCAATATTAATTTTTGAAATAATCATATACATACATATAATTATAATAATTTATGTAAAAATTTTAAAATAAACAAATTTATTATTTTTTATTTTCATTTTACGGCTAAAACGAATGGACGAATACATTTTCTTTATTCAGACTGCCATAATATTTTATAGAATTACAAAAATTTCTTAAAAATGATAACTCTTAAAATTTTTTATTAAATTCTTCTAGTTATTTACAAAATCAATGATTTATTATTCTTAAATTTAATCGAAATTATACAGTATTAAGTTATAAATTTTATTTGAATTTCGAAACAATTGAAGAACAATAAATTTTAATAGCAGACAAATTTTTACTACATGTGCACAATAAACCTCAATATTCTCTTTTATCCTTCTCTTTTCTTTTTGTTTTTCTCTTTATTTTGTAATAATAATATTCTATATGGCTGCATAATAAACAATATTACAACTATGAGAATTGCCATAAAATACTCTTTTTCTCAATAATATTTACAACTTTAACATTATACAATATCTATATTAAATTTTTTTAATGCTCTCATGCACATATTTACGACGACGACCATGCCAAAGCATATATACACACCAAAAAAAAAATATTCATAAATAGTTTATTTATTGGTTCTTTATGGGAAAGTTACAACAATATTTTAATATTTTACTTTTCCCTATATAATATGCTTTTACCCTTATTGTTTTAAAGTGCACTAAATTATGGAAAAAAAAAATAGGAAAACCAACCCAATTTTCTTAAATTATATACGTTCGAATCGATAACGGAAAATTGCTTTGTACTTAAAAAGTAAAAGAAATATTGTTTTTTTTCCCATGGTTTCTTTAAAAGTTTTATTCACAATATCCTTGTGTTATAATCATATAGAGGGTGTTATACACAATAATATCATATAGATTATATTATATTCCATATAGAACGACAAAACTACGGCAAAAATCATAAAATATGTTATGGAAAAGTTTTTTAGTGTGGTAAACCCCTCTTTGTATATAAAAAAAAACTATGTACAATGACCATTATGGTACGTGTGAAGAAAGCATTAAATTGAAAATTTTCCAGATTTTCATTTTATAAATTTGTAATCTATACAAATTGCACTGTGTACAAAATTTTATTTATTTTTCTTTTCTCCTGATTTAGTGTATTTTAATGAAAAACTAATCTTCGTAACATATATACTTATGATATTGAGAAACTTAAAAACAATATGAGAACTTGATGCTCACAGCGGGTCGTTGACTATTTTTATATAAAAAAATTGTTGGAAAAGAAAATGTGTGTGTATTATATGTATGTATGTTTGTACGATTTCAGTTTATTTACACAATACAAAGTTTTTCAATATTTTAATTTTTTTCAATTTTTCGAATTTTGAATATTTTTTTCCTAAATATTTGAATAACAAATTTAGCTTGACATGCTTTACGATTTATAGTGCCACAAAGTTATGGTATTAAAAAATTAAAAAACTGTTGATCTCCCAATAATTTAAGTATTATAGTTTTGGAATTAAAAACTGTAAAAAAATATTCCCAAATTTGAACAATATACGAGTAGACCAGCATGTTTCAGTAAATCTTTCTACTAAAGACTCTTGAAAATCATTAAAATTTCAAAAAACATTTTATAGTTTGTGCTGTATGCGTTTATTTAAATTTTATTTCAAACTTTATTTACTCGTTCAACCAACCAAACAACAAATTAAGTCTGTGCTATTAAAAATTTCAAAAAATTACCGTATAATTTTGAAGAAATTCAAATGTAATAGAACAAAATTTAATATTTTTCTTAAAATTATCGATCCAGAATAATTATACTAGCCTTAAGATTAATTCAATAAGAATATTGTATAAGATTAAATTCAGCAAAAAATATTCTATGCATTTCGAATTCTGTAGAAGTTCTTAAACCTACAAAAGTTTTGCTATTATTTTGGTTACATTAAAACAATTATTGAATAACCCTATAAATAGATTTTACAATTAGAGTAAGAAATGTGTGTGACTTGGTCACACATGCATAGAACAAACATTATGTGTACAATAATGCTTTGATATGAGAAAACTTTGTGAATTATTTTTAATCTTCTTACAAAAAAAAAAATTTTTTTTTTTTGTTGTATTATAGACTTAGACTAGCCAAAAAGATTTCCTTTTTATTATTTTCCTAATTTTACTGTTTCCTTATTTGATTTCCGTTTGTATATACATATATTATACATACATATATATGACATTTGATATTATATAAGTATCGTTTTATCCCAATATCGTCGTCTTCTTTTGGCGTCTATTTGACATTGATAAATTATTATATTTAATATATAAGTACATAAAAATATGCCATGTGTATGTACAATATATTTTTATTATTATTTCTCTTTTTATGTAAAAATTTTATATTTAATAATTTATGTATGTATATTTATAAGCATACATACATATTATTGTCATTACATGATGAATAACTTATGAAAAAAAAAAAAATTGATGCGTTTGCATTTTCTTTTTCCTTATTTTAGATGGACGTTTAGGGTACTTGAATTTTCTTGTTCTTTTTTATTATTTTACATTTTTGTAACGATTGGCTTTTGTTTTAGGGCATATAATGTATTACAAACAACATACAAACAATTTATAGGCAAAAACCATTAAAATTAATTAAATTAAATTTATATTATAATTTAATATGAAAAAGAAAAATAAAATAAAAAAAAAAATGGAAATTTTAATTGAAAATTGTTGTTAAATTTTCAGAACAGTAAAGTAATTTCCAAGATAACAGTAACAGTAGAGATGAAATGTATAAAAAAAATCTAGTTTATTGTATACAGTGCAGGATTATAAAAATGTTTTAATATCAAAGATATTAGAATAATTTTATTGATATTAATCCTTTAAATTTATTAAAATTTTTTTTTACTATTGTCATAATAAATGTATGCTATAGAGAAATAAAAAAAGAGCACTAAAATTATAATATAAAAATTCTACATAATTATACCATTGCATGTAACCAAGGGCGACTTTGATGATCTCATTTAAAGCCTCTCATTTTAATACTTTTATTTGAATAATGACTATTATAAATTTTATTCTAAATATTCTGAGAATTTTATCATTTTTTTTAATCATTATAGATGTAAGCAATTACTCATAATATTTTTATACTCTCAATTTCATTTTATCAATAATAATTCGTACAAGAATGATGAGTGATTAGTAATGACTGCAACGTTTTCTCACAAAAACAACTTAATACTTCAATAACATTCTCTCTGTCTCCTTTTCATAATATTTATGCTCATTCTTTGCTTTTTTCGATACAATTTTGAATTTTTTCTTCGATTTTTCTTGATTACAATTTTTCTGTTTCATCTTTAATGCTAAAGCTGCCAATTTTTTTACTAAAAACAAATTTTTCCACTATACTTTATGATTGTACTGTACAGGGTCATGTATTGCAATAACAATTTAACTAATTAATATAATTTCAAAAACGAAACACAAAAATTTTAACGGAGGACATTTTAATCAGCATAATATTATAAAAAATTTACAAAAAATCCTTTTCATGGTTTTTCACCTTTTCATATACGCATATGTGATAATAATTCTATTATTTTTAAATTTGTCTCCTACTCACTGATATTGATAGTCTCAGAGGATATGATCAACGACCATAATGTGAATTAAAAAATATTTTAAGAATATCAGAAATTTTATAACTATTTCCTCAATATATACGGCTCAATAACATTTTAGTAATATTATTTTCAGCCTCAATAAAATATTACAGAAACTTTAAAAATTTTTAAAATTTAATCATTTCATCCTTTTAAAACATCAACTTTTAAAACTTATATTATTTTTTCTTTTAGAAGAAAAAAAAATTCCAAGGATTTTAATAATACACTTACGCTTCAAATGAAAAATATTAATAAATAATAATCAATAATATTATGGGACATTTATATGTCGAAACATTAAGTCATTATATGAAGTCTCATTAAAAAAGTTTGAAAAGAATTTTTTTTATGTATAATTTTTCTACTCGTATAACCTTGAAAATTTTCAATGAAAAATTCGCCTATATACAATGTACATACATAAATTATTATTTTAATGTCATTACTGTATTAAATGAACGTTATTTTAGTAACAGCTGACATTAAAAATAATAAAATATAATATGTATGTTGTAGTCGAATAGTCTGTAAAATAATAATGGAAATTGATGATTATAATAATGAGCGCATATTGTTTTTAATTAATAATCAAATATTTCATTTATATACACAATGCCCACTTACTTATAATATAAATAATAAATTTTAATATTTATTCATTATTAAATTATAATATTAATAAATAATTAATTATTCTTATTACTTTACAGTCTAATATCGCACCATAAATAAATTATAGTAATAAATTGTTGATATACAAAATAAATTATAATTTAGACTGTTATAAAAGTGAAACAAAAGTGTTATATTTAAACCAAAATTCTGTTCATGATTGAATTTCATTGTAAATATAAAATTAATAAAATTGGATTGCAAAAATTGAAAAGCTCACCTTCATTGATTAATTCCTGAATAATAATAGACATTAAGTACAGAGATTAAAATTTCAAGCAAAATTTTATGTTTGTAATGGATTTAATTATAATGATAGTAATGAACTGCACTGCACGAACTCAAAAAACACTGATATTATTCTAGAATTTATTACAGACAACTTTCAATTTGAGCATCTCGAGTTGTTTTTTTAATTTTAATAAATTTTTAAACTATATAAAATTTTAAAATGAAAATTTACACTTTTGACATAGAAAAATTAATTCAATTTTATTAATTAAAACTTATTGGTAAACTTATTGGTAAATCAAAACCAATTTTCGAATTTCTAAATAGAAATGAAAAAATATAGCATAATTTTTTATTTGAACTCAAATTATTTGATTTTTTAATAAAAAATTTCAGTATTAATAAATTTTCGGGAATCAATAGAAAAATTGTAACTTCGAAAATTCGAAAAAGTTTCAATTTCGAAAATTTTCGAATTTCGAAATAAATTTTGAAAAAGTTTTTTCGAATTTAAAACAAATTTTTAAGTTTCGATTTTATTAAATAAATTCGATTCAAAATCTGCAAACATAATTGTTGTACAATGAGAAAATAAAATTCGTTAGTAGACCCAGAAAATTTTATTTTGTCGCAACATTTTAATTTCTTATACAATTTATTGTACAATTGAAAAAATTTTTGGGAAAAATGTCAACGAAATTTTTCATAAATCCCAAAAACTATTATAATTTGTCAATTTCATCGAATTTTTTTTCGAATTCCGAACACTCGTTTAAGCAATTATTGTAATTATTGTAATCTTTTCATTATAATATTTCAAAATTTGTTTGCTAAAACCAAAAATTACCATAATTAAACTGAAATTTTCTTAGGACATCACAATGAATTTATTTTTTATTAATCCTCATTTAATATAAAAACAAATTTTTAAATGTAAATTTTATTTACAAATCCAAAACCCATGAAATTTCATTTTGTATTTTGAAAACTAAAATGTCATATTGTTATTTTTGACATACAAAATTTAAACCAAAAACTTTTTTTTTTGTAAAAACTTTTTCGTATAATAATAAATTATTGTTAAATTTCGCAAAAATTTGATGAAACCTTCAAAATACCGGCTTATTAAAACTTTTTAGATTATTTTTATTTTTTGTATAACCATGTACTTGCATATATACGAAATTTAACCCCAATTAAATCATTGCTACAAGTATTTACAAAGAGCACATTGTATAACAAATTCAAAAAAAATAAAATAATCATTAAAAGTTTAAGTTGCCGGTTTTATTTTGAAAATATTGTACGAAAAGTAATGAAATAATTTTTTTATTAGAATTTTCGTTGACATAATTTTGTTGTTTCGTACAAAAGCTTTTATTATATAAAATTGACGTAAAACGAATTTTTTTCCCAAACCATATAAGATGAGTTGTTTCCCTCAATTTATTAATGTTATTTATTTTTTTTTTATAATTATTTATATTTGTTTTTTAACATAGGCGGAGCACATAAGGTAGTTCGCGTATATACTAAGAATTTTTTTTGTGTGAAAATTTTTTTTGTTTGCAAAATTTATTAATAAAAAATGTTTAAAAAACTCACTATATTGATTTGACATAATCATGACAATATACATACAATGGACTCTACGAAAGTTTGATAGGTTAGCTGAAAAGAATATCAAACATTTACGATCGGATAATGAAGACTAGAAGCGAATCCTGCCTTAATAAAAATAAAGATCTATGAAATTTAGGATGATATATTATTGTATAAAAGTTAAAGGTCATTATCACAAAAATCAAAGGTCGTTAACACAAAGGTTAATGATCACTATAATGCAAAGGTCAAGGTCGGTAACAAAAATCAAAGATAAACAGGTTTACTGGTACAAAAATTAGTAAAAATGAGTGATCATATTTACTAATTAGTGTCACATGAGTGATGACCGAGTTGATTTGCATAGAAAGGAAATGTGAATCGTGGATTCGGCTAAGACTAAGTTAGAAACTCTCACAAGCATCCCACTTAATAGAGTCAATATTACTAAATTTCACTGTAAGTTATAGTTTTCGATTTTAGATTATGCTAGTCCATTAATACAAACAACAAAATAAAATCAAATAAAAAAAAAAGGCTCATTTTAAAAATAATTTGTATACGTCAAATGAAGCAGAACGGAAAATATATTATTTTCCTTTTTTGTTGTATTAAACATGTGCCTGTATATAATATACATAAATACATAATCTGTATATATATAATGAGCTTGAATACAAAATTTTCGGCAAAAATGTCAATTGACGTGTTTAATTTTTAATGCTCTTAAATATAATATAAATACATAATTTATAATTAATGTGAATATTTATGTATACGAGTATTTAAATGTATAGAAGAACATGATCGTAAAAAAATTTTATATCTTTAAAATTTGTGATTGCATATGTTGTTTTACACTATGTAGATAACGTGAATTTTCAAATAATTTCGAAAGGAATATGAAATGAAAAATCAAGTTTTACTATTAAAGTAGTAGAGATTTACACTTAGAGCTCATAAATTTGATGAAATTTTCGAAATTTTTCATATAACAAAAAAATTTCTAAATCATAAACTAATTAAATTTATCAGGATAATTTCTATTTACAACATAATATTACTTGTATTTAAAATTAATAGTACGTATCGGTATACGAATCTGTATTAATGCTTTTCTGTATTGGGTTGTGAGTATCCCTAAAAGTATGCAACATTTTATACTATATACTAATATTAATTGGCTATTTTTTTTAACGTTTTGTTAAATTGTTACTTCATTTGTAATATTAAAAATAATAATTTTTCAATATACACTTGTAAGGATATTAATAAAATTCTTGCTTAGAATAAAATTCTCAGTAATAATTCAAAAATGAATTCAGTTACTAGTACGAACTATGATGTTAAAAATTTTTAAATTCATAGCATTAAAAATTCTTGAATATAATGCAGAGTTTTCACTAAAATCCATTTGAAATTGTATTAGATCTTGTGACAATTAATTATTACCATTCATCAGCTTAATACAAATTTTATTATAGCCTAGAAACTATTAAATTTTTATTCGTAGTAAAGCTGCTGTTTTATAAGTATAGTTGAAATATCATAGAAATTTTTATTAATTACTCAAAGGCATGCAATTAATTCGAATTACTGATACATGAGATGGCAAATTCTTGGAATTTTCATTTAATATTGAAATCATCGTTTGGAAACATAACATTTTTTTAATTTATTACAAAACCATTTCATTGAAAACATTTTTTGCATATTGTAATGACAAACAAATGCGTTCAAATATAAATACCATTCCATACAATATTTAATATAGAATTGAAAATTTAAATATTACAATTTTTTCATCCATTTTCAATTACGTTTACGTATTAAAAATTATTCGATTTGTGTAGCAACATCTGTTCAAAATATGCATTTTCTAATGATGTCCTTTCAATATTGTAATGCAATAATATAATAATATCATATTAAAAATTCATTGATTGTACAATCTCAACATTTAATTTTTATACAATTTTTAATTTCATTTTATGTTATGTAATTTGAATACATACATATAATATAATATGAACAAACGAATAAGTTTATATTTAAATTTTCAATACCTATTATATAATAGCTACAAAAATAATAATATTGAAATTCTCTTGTATATATTTGACTCAGAGTATAAAACCACCTGATGTTGTTAACGCAATGATAACATGTTTCATTGGTTCTCATTACATTCTGAAAAAAAAATTCTCTATTTCCATTTAATCCTATATGTAAGATAAATATTATTATTGTAGTATTTTATAGTAAAATTTCATTTTAATCGAATATATTATTTGATTTTTTACTTCTTCTTCTTCTGCACAATCATTTAATTAATTGTTGTTATGCTATACTTGATAAACTTAATATTTTATTTCTCCCTATTGAATTAAATATAATTTTCCAATTAGATACGTTCTCTTATACTTTGTTAAATATTATATATTCTACAATATTATTACAGTTGTAACATTTTGTAATAATCTTCTTAAACTGATCTATAAATATTTTAGTTAAATAAATATTTTGTAATTTTACATGTCACATTCTTGTTATATTATAATATAAGTAATGGTATCAATTTACATGGTTTATTTAAAATAGATTAATAAAAAATACAATTTACATAATAATTATATTATAGCATTTAACTTTTCAGACGAAAAATTGTTTACTCTATATATATATTATATATATTAGTTCGTTCTATTTGATTTGTTAATCTTATATAATATTCTGTTCTCGTCTCATAATAATATACTTATATAATTTATTTCTATTTCATTTTCTATAGAAATGTTTTCAATTAATTTCAAGGCAGTATATTGTATAAGGAGGATATTTTACTATACTATATAGAAATCAAATTATTCTGAAAAGTATTTTCACACCCAATTTTAACAGAAAATTTCCACAACCTTTTCCATTTTATTTTTGTCATCTTCATTCTCATTTACTTCATTTCAAAAAAAAAATATATATATATAATATAAAAGAATTCCCAGGGAAATTAAATTCAAAGGTACAAAGGTAAATTTTACTCAAAACATGTTAATTCCCACTGCTTTCATGTTAATTCCTCTCACTCTAATTCCCTTTCGAAGTAAAAAATAAAAAACGAAAACATGAACTCAAGACTTTAACACTGTGATATTTATTGTCTAGTAAATATGTATGTATGAAAAAAATTTATTTCGTTAACAAAGCAATTATACATATATACACTCGCATAATTTATCTGAATATATTACATTTATATTTATATTATACAGAGTATACAGACAACTTATGAAAAAGTACATTCACTTATATTATTGGAATACTATTTTTTATTCCTTTGCATTTTATCTCTTATCTTTTTGTATACATAATATTGAAATTCAGTTCGTTCTCATTCCTTTTTCTCTTTTATATTACTCGTATAATACTTTGTATAGACAATATCATTTTGTATTTTGGGTAAGTGACAAGACAAGTCTAAAATAAATTTTATTATTTAACAAGGATTGACTCAACTTAAATTTTCTATTTTGTACGTGATTATGGTTTTGTTTTTAGTCAGCATATTTTATATCAAAATGGTATACAATTTCTATAGTAATATTATAAAAAATTCAATCCGATCACAATGACCGAAACGTTATCATAGTATAGCAATAACAATATTATAATAAAATGTAAGATGAACACTATTATATTAGATATACGAGTATAATGACTATATGGATATGTGTTAGTAAAGATTTTTGGAATATAAAGGTGTAAATTATTATATTATATATTCGCTTAGAGTATGATGGTGTATGAAATTAATAGTATTCATAGACGATTTACCCCATATAGTTTTCATTATTCTTCTTGAATTAAACAAAATATCTTAACACTGCTGCTAAATAACTAATATATATTATGTTAAGGGTGTAGGAATCGAAATTAATGTCATGTCTGTTAATCAACTGGACAAAAATCTTAAAAATACCAATATTTAAACTTTAACTATATTGATCATTAAAATGAAAATTCTTTAGTTTTTAATCAGTTGAATAGCCATGGTTATGGTATATTAAAACTACTTTGATATTGTGTGTTCTATATAATATACAGAATCTTTTTAAAGATACTTGATGCAATAGATGTCATTTTAATTATTATTGAACGTAACTAATGATTTCTAAGGCATATGTGAAAGAACTTTTATAATAGAAAAGGCAGAAAAGGAATTGCATGTACCTTGGATTGAAATTAAAATACACATCATTGCTCCTATTACATTTTCATTAATTGCTATTGAGTTTGTCACCATTTTCTTTGGTATATCTAATATCCTAATGGGTAAGATTTGGTGTTTTCGAAATTAAAAAAAGAGGCAATTTCTATATTTCGGAAAGATATAAAAAGGCAAAAATTATAATGTTCTGGTTGCTTGATTTAAAGAATTTCTGGATTCATTGTGAGTTATAAAAGAAATTATTATTCATAATTAAATTTTTTCTAATTAAATTTCATTCAATTCAACCTTATTTTTGAATGTTCACAATAAATTGTAATTTAATAAATAAAATTAATTTCTCTATTCTATTTAAATTTAAAATTTAATTTATTCAATTATCTTGCATAAGTTGCCGAACATCTTACTTATATTGTAAAGTTTTCTCTGCATTCTTAATTTATAAATATGTGTACATTCTTTGGATACGTTAACAAAAAAGTCCAAAATATGAATTAAAACGGCAACCCTAATCATATGAGTATTTTTAATTAAATTAATTTTATATGTTTGAAGATTGTTTAGGTATACGATACATAATGCAATATCATTATGAAAAATTATGTTCACAAATTATTGTTTTTATCATTGCAAATTGAGCTTTTCACCACACGATCTTATGTCATGAAAGCAGATAAAGTTAAAATGTTAAATCAAAAAAAAATGAAATATAATGCCAGTAATACTGTTCTTACCTATAAATATACGTCTGAATTTTGTAATTGCGAATTGTTTGTTATTAATGTTACCTTGCAGGATGTAAGAGAAAAACAAAAGAAAATAGAAAAGTATGTAGATAATTTTTACCAAATTTGGAATTGTATTAAAAGTGTTGCCTGATTCGGAGTGTGAAAAAATCAGTCAGATAGTATCATCATATTATTTTATTCCGTCTATTCAAATCAAACAAATTGCTGAGAGCAAAGTGAGCTGAGCGCTCTTAATTCGTTAATAGCATGTGATTTCTTTCGAAAATTGGTGCTGGAAATTATAAGTTGCAGCACGAAAGTACTCTTTTGCTACAAATTCTAGCTGTACAAAATTATTACCCTATATCTTAAGATATTTGAAATAATGAGGAAAGGAAAATTCATTTTTACCGTTTTTTTTTCAAATTCTCGATCTTTGTCAAAAACATTTTTGAAATATGGAATATGAGTGTTATAAATTTGATTTGAACTAATTTTCTAATTAAAATTTCAATTGAATGCTATTGTATGCCAATTATATAAGTAATAGTCAGCAAGTTTAAATAATTTGGATAACAAGAAACTTGTTCATTTCCTTATAATTATAAATAACTGGAATGCTTGCTAAATAGTAAAATGAAATTAATAGCACATATTAAAGAATAAAATTGAAGATTATTAAAAGAATATGGCAATTCTATAAAAAAAAATTTTTTTGTGTAACTAGCATTTTGCTTTTTTTTTTCTTTTTCATTCATTTACCCTACTTTTAATCTTCTCTCTTTGTATTTGTGGTTCATTTTTTATTTTTTGATATTAAGCTATCATTTTTCAAAATTAAATGTTCAAGTCATCTGTAACGTCTTTTGAGAATCAAAAGTGAAAGTAAGAGAAAATTCATAGAATTTTAACCAAAAAATGTTTTCTTCTTTTTTTTTTTTGTTTTGAAACCTTTAAAAGGATTTTTTTGGAATATACTGCTTTAGAACTACTCAAAATAACCAAAGGTAAAATTGATAAAAATTATATTGAAAAATTGTTTTTATATTTTAGTGATTCATCCAATTATAGGGTATGATTAAGTTTAAACAATTTTATGGATTTAAATTTTATGTAATTTAATATTTGGCTTTCATATGCACAGATTATTTGTTTCATATGAAAACAATGAAAATTACTAAATTTAAGGTGGTACAGAGTCAAATTTTTATAATTCTATTTATGCTAAATTTTAAAATCTCTTTCCCACAACCTTGCGTACTGCTAAATTTTCAATAATGGCAATCCGAAAAGGTACACAGACAAGAAGAAGTGTTACAAAACTATTCGAGAGACTAGAATTTTTAAAATAAATTGCTGCATCGTACTATAATAAAAATATTTTTCTCAATACATTACAAATACAGCGTGAAATTGATTATACCAATAACATTTTCACTCATTTTAAAATAATGACCTCAACATTATTGGCATTGACAAAATATGTCAAATAATATTATTTACTTTAATATTTATTTGGAATCGAAGATAAAATAAATAGTTGAAAGATGACGAAAAATTGTAATACTAAGAAAGAGAAGACAAATGAAGGATGAAAGTATTAGAGTGGGGTGATTCAGAAGAGAATATTAATTTGAAATAGACGAAAAATCATGCCCTAATTTTTAGATAGTAAGGATAAATTTTAAAAAATTATAAATTTTCTTAACTTATTTTTTTCCTACGGGATCGAAAATGCTTAAAATTTTTCGTTTTTGAAATCACAGGTGGCTTACATATTACTTACTTAATACCATTGCAATAGGTAATAATAATATGTTTTTCGTTTTTTAATCTGATTAGATTTAGTTTTGCCTAACGAAACTCAACGAGACATTTAAGTGATAAGGTTTCATTAATTTTTTTCAGTCAGAACGTCATGAAATTTTACTTGTACAGATCTCAAAAGTTTAATTAAATATCGATAATTTTCTTTTGCGACAAATAACATAGCTAATGAACTTTACAATTGGAAACAGTCTCTAGTAAAGAACAATATCAAGATGTTGAAAAAATTAATGAGTGTAAAATTTAGTTTAATCAAGAGAAAAAAATTCAAGAATATCCAAAGAGAAAATTTTAAATTCAAAAATTGAAGATCAGGAAGATTAAAGAAGAAATTTTGAAATTTGAATTTAATTTTTTCAAGCTAAAGCTGATTTGTTTGGTTTATACAAAGGCTCTGTCAAACTTTAATTAAATCATGAACAACCGGGCTAGAAAATTTTAGCATATTTCATAATAATATTATTAAAACAAATTACTACGGTTCCAATACACATTCAATTGTATTATACAAGTCCTGTGATAATAAAATTAAAAAAAAGATACTTAAAACCATTTTTCTCATAATTTTATTCATATTGTGATTAATGACCTTTTGTATATTGTCCGAATATATATTATTTGTTTCTATAATAAATTTCTCAATATACTAACCTATTATTATTATTATTTCTAATTTCAGATCTAATAATACCAGATTTTTTGTTTTCATCACAATTTGAAGTGATATTGGAGTGTGTTTATCTTCTGCTGACAAAAATATCCAATTTTATATGTGTACAGTGTCATTTTTAATTTGAAGTTGATTTTTCTGCAATGATGACAATTCAATATAAAGAGTTTTCATCTTCACAAATACACAATAATACTATTCGAGTATAACAGATTTATTATTTTGATGAAGAAATTATTCCATACTTAACGCAGAAAGAATAAATAATATGAAAAGAAGAGTAAGAAAAAAAAAATAATATTGAAAAAAAAAAATCCACCCAATCATTTAGAGAAGAAAATAGAAAAAAAATAAAAATGAAAATAAATTTCAAGTATAGAGATGTTTAGTTATAGAAAATAATATTCTTGAACAAAAAAAAAATAAAAAAAAAAACTGCTTAGTATTTTATAAGAATAAAAATCTGTTTCTAAGAATTATATTATTTTGTCCAGCACACATCATGTAGAACTTAAAGTTAAAATCTTTACAACAATTGAGAATCTATTATATAGAAACTCCACTTAATTCCTATATAAGAAATATTCGATTTTATATTAAGAAAAAGGATATTTTATTTTCGTTATCCTTTCTATATTTTCCAAATAAAACATAATTTTTTCCTATATTGTTGTGTCGCATTCAATACCGCACAACTCGCAATTTTTAAAATATTCAGAGAATATACTAAAAACTGTTTATAAAATAATATAATAACTCTCATGTTAGTGTAAATTTCTCGCATTTCATTATAATCAACTACGAAACTGTAGTAGCACTGTCATTTTTTTAATACATAGATGTTGGTTGCTACTATCCCAAACATATACGGTTTAATTCAAAATATGAAATTTGTAAAATATCCCAGTTATGTGGTATTGCATATGCAATGTAACACAACGATTTATGTTCTCTATAATAATAAATAAACAAGAGAAAAAGGAGCACAAAATATAAGAATCAGAAAAATTAAGAGCTAATATGTAGCATAGAGAGTAGAACTAAATAAAATTGCTTTCGAAAATATATTCTTAATTCACATCTGTTACAAATTATGTATTTTATTATATAACAATAATAACTGTTATATAAATATTTGAATAGAATCACAAAGTGTAAACGGGCAGCTTTATGTAGAATTCTATGCAGCTTTAAATTTTTTATATTTTTGTATTTTTATGTAACGAATAAAAATCTCACATCATTTCTCTTGTTTCCTCTTTTGTTATAAACTTCCGAGTACTACTTACTAGTACTAATACTTTCAATTTTTCTTCTTTAGAAATATAATAATTTTGTATATTGAATTTAAAAGAGAAAATCAAAATGAAGTTGAAAGGAATTTAGAATAAAGAATATTGCCGTAAGCATAACCGAATCATATAGAAAAATAAAATAAAATCAATTTTCTAAATACAATTTATATTAGTATGTTTATATGTATATTACGTATTATTAATAAATCAAACATATTATAAACTTACATACTAAATTATACGTACAGTTTTCTTACATTATTTTTTTTTTTTGATATTTTTCTTTAAGGACGAATATTTTCGATGATAGTTTTGGATAAACAAATTCTAAAAATAAAATTCTATATTATGTGCTATATTAGTTACAAAACACACATACATAAAATATTATAATAATAAACAATATACAAAAGTGAAAAATAAAGGAAAACTACAGCAACTTTTAACAAAATGGAAATTTATATTATAAATTTATATACAAATAAAATAATAATATACAGAAGTACATAATATTTACTGAGTAAATAGAAAAAGGATAATAATAAAGAACATTAAAGAAACAAAATAATATAAAATATATAAGTATACCTACATATTTACATACATTAAATACAAATAATGTATTATGTATGTGCGTATTTATAGTACTCGTATAAATGGAGAGTGATCAATTTATAAAAGAGAAAGAAAAAATAGTGAAAATAAAAGAAAAAGAAAATGTTAAACAACGGACATTTTCATACGAAATTAATAATAAAATATTTTCCATCCTAAATAATATAAAATAAATTTCAAGGTTTCATACAAAATTCTTTTATATATCCTTGGGTTTAAAAATATGTTCACTTTTTTACAAAACAAAAACAAAAAATATAAAAGGAGGATACTTAATTTATTATTTAACAAAAAGTAAAAATAAAAATTAAATATAGAGAAAAAAAACTATCAAAAGAATCTTATGCTTTAATATTGACTATTAAAGACTGCCACAATTAAAAATTTCAAAATTCAAATTTAAAATAAAGAAATTTTGAAAATCATAAATGATCGACGACCAGTTTATAAAAATATTAATGTGCATGGATCATCATTATCCTTTAAATAATATTATAAATTTTAAAATTATTGAAAATAAAAAGTGGCAAAAAGAAAAGCTACTTAAAAATCAACAACATTATTGCCATTTTTTATATTTAAATATTATAAAAAATTTTATAATTAATAAAAATTATAATAAAAATAATAATATAATAATTAATAAATTATTAAAGACTAGAATTAAAAAAAATATAACACAAAATAATGAAAGAAGGACGAAAAAAAGAAAAAATTTAAAACTGTTATACAATTTTTTTTTTTAGAAAAAAAAAAAATAAAATAAATTATTATTTTTGTATAATAAAATAAAAATAATTTATAGGATCCATAATATAGAATTTAAAGTGAATTAAAACTATTATATGAATTATTATTAATTTTGTTCTACTAAAATTTTTACGCTATAAAAAACGGTAAAAGTCAACGATTATAATTTTTATTTTCCTATGGTATATAAAAATTTTTTATTTTTCTTTTTTATTTTCAAATACTTAACTACTTGTTAACAATATTTTATGTGTATAATGTACACCTACATATTTATAATATTATACACATTGTAGGAGTATATATATATGAATTAAATTTTTTTTCTGTATAACATTTAATGTATTTAATGTAAGATGTTATTTTATTATTCTTATAAAGTGCGTATACTTATATAAAAGTTTTCAACTATTATACGTATATATTATACTTATATAATATAATATGTATGTAGAATACTGTTACACGAATTTGAGTAGAAAAGTTTAGAAAAAAAATTATGTGCGAAGATAAAGTTATACGAGATAGTTAATAAAAAAAAAAAAAAAACAAAAACAAAATTTGTAACATCATTACAATACCTCTTAAAATTTATAAGTAAAATTATATACTAACAACTTTAATGTTATACAACTGAACACACGCAATATATAATAGGAGAAAGTTTAAAAAAATAAAGTTGAATTCACACTTTTCACAATGTTAACAAAATTATGTTAAACAAAAAGAGAAAAATAAGAAATTTTAGAAAAATAAAAATATATAATTGCTCTATTATAGTACAGACGTAGAGTGAGTAAATTACAAGTATATTTTGAGTTCATAATTTGTTGCTACATTTAGAGACAGGAAAAAGAGAAGAAGATTTAAGTTTTTCGCTATTTATCTCGCAATATTTATACTGTGCTAAGGCAAATTTAAGTATATGTACTCTAAATTATATTATCAGTAATTTTTTACACTCATTTTAATAGAAAACAATTTCCTTTCATTTTCTCTTTTTAATGACATAATTACGCACTAGTACTGTGCTATTATTTTGTTGCTACTTCATTTATTTTATTCTCATTCAATAAATACGATGACATTATCGTAATAATGTGATATGATAACAGGAGTATTACATATATGGTTTAATTTTAAACATTTATGTAATTTGGTGTTTTTCAGAAAAGAATAATCTCTTACTTGTATATATCGTAATTACTTAAAATATATTATCGTTTTGGAAGTAAGACTACAAGTTCCGTATACTATCGTAATAGTATATTGATTTTTAAAATTCTCTGAAAAGATTTATTCTACAGGCCTATATATAATATTTAATTTCGCATAAAATTTTAAAACTTTCAATACTTACATTAATATGATCGTAATTAATATTATAATTATAGCGAAGAAAGACAAATCGGATACAAAAGCCGTAATTGTTCAATAAATCTTTAAAAGTAAAATTAGGTATATGAAATAAAATACTAAAATGTTATAAACTATTAAAGCGTCATAAAAAGCATAGTAATAAAAACCGAAAAGAAAAATAGAAAAAATAAAAATAAAATTCCAAACCAAAAATACCGTAAGGCTCATTATTGCGCTACTTGTTGTTTTTATATTGTGCCTTAAAACTCAACTATACGTTCATATCGAAACGGCATGATACTACAAATTGTAAATAAAAATATTTTTTACTTTTATTCTCAAAAAATTTTTGTAGAAAATTTTTATTTTTCCTATTTTTTATTTCAAGCCCCCACCCCCCCTTATTGAAAAATTTATTTTTTTCTAATTGCTTTTTTTTTTTTATATAAAGAAAGAGAAAACTAACTAAAAGGCAGTGGAAGAATAAAAAAAAAAAAAACAAGAAAAAAAAATTTATAAAGGACAAATGTTTTTTTATCTTTCGAAATTTTTAAAGAAGAGATAACACAAAAAAAAAGGTTTGCATTGTGATTAAAGAAATCGCCCAATTTTCGTTCGAATTATATTTGATACTGGAATTTAAAAAAAAAAAAATATAAAAGCAATTTTCATTTCCCTATCAGAGGAAACAGAAACTGAAAACAAAACAAAAAAATTCACAAGAAAATAAAGAAAATTTAAATAAAAACAAAACAGCAAAAGGAAATACACAAGGACACTGAAAACTTGAAAAGGAAATCCAGATTTTTGTTTTCAAATGTTTTAAGTTTTAAATTTTTTTTTTTTTGTGTTTTTATTTCGTGTTTGCGCTTAATTGTGCAACAAACAATGAAGGTCAGGATAGGCTGTGCAAGTTGGTTAACATTGCTGTTAGTTGGATCAAGTATCATTGTCGGTAAGTTTAATATTTACTTTAATATTTTATTGATATAGAAAAAAATTAATTTAAAATTGTTTTTCAAGTGAAAATCTTACAAATGTGCACTGAAAATATAAAAAAATTCAAAATTCGTATACGAAATTAATTTTAAATAAAATTAGAAATATTTACCAGAAGCTCAATTCAATAAATTTTTGCCGGAATATTTTAGGAATAAAATTGCTTAAAATGGCTTGATAATTCTGATTTTTGAAATTAGGAACTTTTCTCACACCATAAATGTAGAATCTTGCAATACAAAAACTTCTATTTTTTCTTCGGAATGCTGGGCCTATTAGTAATATTTTTTTGTTAGGGATCTTGCATGCATAATATTTTTATTTTATATTATTGTTAAAAAATTACAATCTTAGAATTTCCTAATAGACTTAACAACTGCAATAAGAATTTCTTTTGATAACTTCTAAATTTCAAGACAAATACGATTATATACAGCATATTTCTCTTACATTTGCAAAGCCAATATGTTCAACATAAACTATTCTCCATATTTACATTTTGAACAAACAACAGTATAATAATTTCCCTATAATATTGCAACACACGTTGTATTAAAGATTATTAAAGCAACGATACACCATAGAATTAAAGTATAAAAAAAAACACCATAATATTGATTTGCCTTATAGGCCCCAAATTGAATAAGAAGTACATAAAATATTACAAAAGTAAAAAATTAATCCTTTAATATTTTCAATATCCTAACCATACATTAATAGGAAATCCAGGGATAATAACATTATTTGAAATTAATACATGAGAACATAAATCTAATTTCTTTATTGATAACATAACTTAAACTTTGTACTCTCTTTTATTTTCTCTTTTACACTGTTGCCTCTATATAGATTAATTTCACCAAAAAGTATAGGAATAAGAACATAATATAGGAGTATTAAATTTTTTTCTTTTCTTTCTATTCTAGCTTTATGGAGTGATAATATATGAAAATAACCATTAGTCCTTCACATACAATTAGTAAAACTTTTAAAATAAGATCGAATAATATGAACTTGTATACAAATTGACACAAATGTATGTAGAAGACATAGGCATTTATACGATGTAATAATATTTACGACATATAACATTTTCATAGTGAAAATTCATTGGACCGAAACGCAATAACAAATAAATAACAAATAAACAACAACAATATACAAAAGAAAAAAAGCCAATTAGTATAACCGAAAATGTAAAAGTTTTCCTTCTCTCTAACTTTCTCTCTATTTTAATGTTTAGATGGAAATAACAGTATTTAAGAGATGTCCTTTTCTTACAAAAAAAAAAGTTTTTCATAAAATCGAAATTTTTTGTTTTTTTTTTTTATATAAACTTGTTGAAACAATGAGGTCCTTTTTTTTAAATATTGTACACCAGAAAGCTTCAATGAAATTTGAAATTTAAGGAGAGGAAAAGGAAAGAAAAGTTTTTGTTTTTTTTGTTTTTTCTAATAAAAAAAAAATTGTATGACCTTTATTCCTTACAAGATTCTATAAGATTTTTGTGATTTTATTTTATTATTTTGGGTTTTCTTCGAAATCAAAGTAAATACTTAACCCTTTAAAAACTTTTTTATTATAAAGTTGGTTAGTTAAGAGTAGTTATTAAAAAAGAAAATTTGAATTGTACTCTCAAAATATTGTTGCAGAAAAGATCAAGTTTAAAATAATTGAAAGAAATTATTATTGACTTTTTTCTAATTTTAAATGGAAAACTCAAACAATATTGTACAATTTTAGTAAGAAAATTTTCATAATTATTGTAACAAGTTTTTTCTTTATGAAAATTTTCTAATTAAATTTGTTGTATAATTTATTTGTCAGTAGTAGATTGTAATATTCAATGCTTGACTAAATGTGAAATCAATTTTATTTAGAATGTGGTAGAAACAGTGGAAAAGTTTCTGTTAAAAAGATATTGAGAGTATTTCATACTGTGAAGTTGTGAGGATTTTGATATGCTTTACTATCTCGAATATAATTAAAACTTGTGAGTACACAAGTAAATACGCAAATGAGAAAGTATTGTAACACATATACCATGAATGATTTACCATTTAACAGCCGGTTTCCTACTCAACAAGTAAAAGAATATTAGGAATGATTCTTAGTAAATATTTATAATTTTTGTTTAACAATATCACCGTTACACCCAACTAGGAACTATACCTCACTCAACCTAATATTAATTATTGAAAGCACTAATAATTTTGCCAATATACAATCAATATTAATTAGTGTAAATAATAATTAGGTTAGTACTACTGTCTGATGGCAATAGATCGTATTAAGAGAGAAGTTTGTGTGAGAAAAGAGTTCTCATATAAGAGAAGATTGGATCCGTCTATACATTGTATATTTTCATATAAAAATTATTCAATTGATCGGGTTTATTAAGAGCTGTTGAAGCATTATAATGCAAGCACCCTAATTAAGTATGTAATAGAAGTGATAGAATTTTAATAAAAATTTTCTTTCGTCGTCATAACAATCATTTCTATCAATCTAATATAACACAATAGAAAATATTTTAATAAAAATCAAAGTACTTAATTAAAAATTTTATAATTTAAGATTTAAGGAACAAAATTTTTGTTTAATATAAGATGAAAATATTTTCCTTTGAAATTAAAATTTAGAATTTTAAAACTAAAATTTTAAATCTTAAAATTAAAAACTGCTTTTTCCTCTAAAATAATTTTGATCTATATACTTAAATCTATTTTAATCTTAAAGAAAACGACAACATAAAACTTTCAAATTAAATTTCTTTAATCTCAATGAATTTAATATTTTCTTTATGGAAATAATACACTCACTTTCCTAAAATAACTTAGAACACAAGAAGAAACGAAAACAAAATAAAAATTTTTAAAATTTTCTAATCAAAAACTTGAATAAAATTTTATAATTTATATATATATATATATAGGGTAAATGAAAAGAAATGGGCAAAAAAATAAAAATAATTTTCTTCATCATGAATAAAAATGAAAAGGATATGCGATTCTATATACCGTATTATTTTGTAATATGAAATACGCGCGCTAAAACACTCAAAGGAAATTTGAAAATTTTTAACATATTTTTGTTTCTTTATGAAAACTTTTCTAACCACCTACTCTCTCTCTCTTCTTCTCTTCATTTCTTTCCTTTTTACCACTCTACCTCTCTTCTCTACCTTCCGCTATCTGGCTAATATTTTTATTTTATAAGAAATCATCATTTAAACATGGTGATAAACTCAAAGTATATTTTCTCTCAACAGAGAACATAGAGATTAACATTAAACAAAGCTGAAAAAGAAAGAAAAAATGAGTTGATTGAACATTTGCAAGACATTAGGAAAATTTCTTGAACAAAAACTTTTTTGATTATTTACACATACACATAAACACTATGTAAATATCAGACAATAAAAGCATAATAATATAAATTCTTGTATTATTTAATAAAAAAAAAAAGAAACAAAAAGCAGAAAAAAAAATTTCATGATAAAGGATTGATTCCAGCTTGTTGAAGAATTTTTAAAATTTCTTTAAATATAAATTTACGCCAATTGGACGGAAAAATGACAAAAAGAACAAAAGAAAAAAACAGAAAAAGAAAATCATAAGAATTTTCGCGCAAAATTTTTTCAGTTTTTAAAAAATAAGAAACGTAGGCAATAAGATAAAAATTTTTGAAGCAACCAAAACAAAAATGAGCAATACTAAGAATTCTTATCCTTTTTGAAATAAAATACAAGCAAATTCTTTGCTTAAATTCAATAGAAACGCAGCGTTTGTTGTAGGAAGAAAAATTTTTTTGTATTTTTTTTTTGTTTTATAATTTTTAAATTCAAAAGAATTTTTTAATCTAATTTTTGTTCTTGTTAATTTTTTTTGTTTTTAGTTTTCTTCTGCCTTTGTTTTTCCTTTTTTTGATTTTATTTTGCAAAAGAGAAAAATTAGATTTCTAAATTCACAATTTGAATTCTTTCCTTTATTTAAAATCAATATTGAACCTACATGTATTTTCTATTCCTTAAGAGATTGAAGTTTGTTTTCACTTATTCTTAAATTTTTGATTTATTTCATATTATAAATTTAAAATGTAATAATGTAGGTGTTTTGCTTTAATGACAAGGAATACCTTTTGATAAATAAAAAATGCTTGTTAATTTGTGATAAAGCTAAAATATTCTTACAGATGTTATCAGTATTTTTAATATTTTAAGTTTAATGTTATAATTTTATACAAATTCGCTGTTGATACAAATAAATAAGTTGCTCACCTGATTATAATGCATGCCCTTATTTCATATTTTATTCACCATATCACCATAGCTCTATACCACTGTAATATAAGACATTTATGCTGTTAGACAATATTACATTCTATTTTAAGAATTCTGTAATTATTTTGTTAGTCCCAAATAGTTTCAATTTTGAAAATGTCCTACAATAAGTATATAATAGGTTCGTACTCCCAAATTCCCATATTTTCAATTACAAACAAATTTTGTATTAAATTCTTTTAAATTCGTTTAAAAATCTGTGATTACAACCAAAAATGCTTCAACTCTAGTTTGGAGCTTTTTAATTTTATTTGAAATTCGTGTTCTTTAAAGTTTAATCTTTATTTATCTAAAATTTCAAATTTATTAAAATAATATTGAATTTAAATTTCAGAATTAATAATAAAATTTATTCGATACATAAAATTTTTACTCAGCATATAATTGTTCCTTTAAAACACAGAGTTATTATTATTTACAACCATATGAATATAAAATTACCATAAATATGTGGTAGGTATAATGAACAACATATACTCCCAAAACTCCTATATAAAATTTTTATTTAATACATCTTACAAAACTAATAAAAATTCCAAGAAAAATCTTCTAGAATTCGAAATTGTGTCGTTTATACTTTGAAAATATGCCAATCTATTATTATTCTCTACATTAATTTAAAAAGTTCAAATATCATTTATAAGGCCATATTTAAAGCAATCATGTTATAGATAATATAACAGTTTTGTTATTTTCTCTGATTTCTGTTATTCTATTAATCAGCTTAATTAAAAAACATACGTCTTGTTATACAACAACCTACACAATTTCTTCTTATTCAATATTCCAAAATTATATTTATATAATTTAATTTTTGCTTATAATCTTATTATTATTTATATATAAATCTATATAATGAAAAAGGATCTATATTATTTATCAAGTTAATTGAAATGTTTTTTATTTTCTTGGCCAACAAAAGAATACTTTAAGATCATCTTTAATTTGTAATGATTTCTTCTTCAATATTTATGTGTTTTATTGCAAAATCTTTTTAAAATACTCAAAATCGTTTTATATAAAATTGAAAATGACTGTAGGCTGTATTTTCAAGATTATTATAACCTATATAACATGTTCATATAAATGAAATTCAATAAATCTTTTAAAACGTTTAAGGACGTGCAGTACCTCTTTATAATATCTTTTAATTTTTCCTTAATAAATTTCTTATTTAAATTATTTATATAATAATATGTTTGAATACTTTAACATAATATACATGTTGTTAATATATGTATAACAGTAAAGGTATGCACATGTTATACACTTTGAATATTATGTACATACAAAAATTTCTATCAAGAATTTCAAGGAAGCGCACAGGTTCTTTTTTTTTTTCAATATAAACCTTTTCTCATTCAAAATATTATTAAACTAATATTTTATTTAAAGGATACAATATATATGTGTTCATGTATGTATGACAATATCTATATATACATATATATTATTTAAAAAAAAATATATTTTTAGTTCTGCACGTTTTTCTTATAAAATGTTTTTCTGTTTTTTGTTTTTTTAAAATAAATAAATATATGTTTCAAGGACATCATTTTAGTCCTTAAGTAATATTATTTTTGTACATTAAAGAAGAGAAAAATTAAGAGAAAACTGAAAAAGTAGAAAAAGAGAAAAACAAAAAATAAAGTAAAAACATTTTAGAGTAATTTATCAAGTGAAATTTTATATCAAAAGCGAAAAAAAAAATAAAAACAAAAAGCAAAATTAAAATAAGCAAAAAACAAAACCTCTTATTTCTGGGTATACAAGAAAATTTTTCTACCTAAAAAACAAGAAAAAACTGAAACGAAACGAAAGGATTTTTGTTTTTTATTTTTTACATATTTTAGAAGCTCTATATGGGTATTTTAAGAGTTCATACAAATATATATGTGATTGTGTGGTTGTGATTAGTTTCATAAAAATGCCTCAGGCATTCTTATAATATAGTTGAATATTATTTTCTCACATTATATTATGCATGCAACTGTTAGAATGGAATGAAGGATATAAGCACCAAAAGTAGTGTAAGTACAATATATTAATACCTCAGTGGATACAATAAAAAGCCCTTAGGTATTTCCTTAACAAGTTTCTGCTTTTTTTTATTATTATTATTACTACTATTATGGAAGTGTTTCATTTTTTTGTTGTATTACTCTTCATATTAATCTACTCCCCTATTCATTTAATGATACGCGACATTATTACATATTTTTTTGTTTCTTCGCTTCCAGTAGCGATTCTTTAAATTTTTAGTATTTTTTCTTTCGTTTTTTCTTTTTACCAATCTTAATAATAATAATAAGGCCATAAATAAGAGATTTTGAAAAAAAAAGGAAGTTTTTTTTCAGTTGAAATGAGGGCATAATGTAGATTGTCCTTAGGTTTAGCGTGGACAAAAACCTTGACTTATATATTTATTATATAAATTGTAATTATAGTTGAGAATCACTGAAATATTGTTTTAATTATTAATTATGTATAGTATAATAATGACAATAATAATTAGGGAGATAATTAATATTGTTGGGGAGTATTTTGAAATTGTGACTCTCAATTTTATATAATAACGGTAAAGGAATTTTGTAAAAACAGGAAGAGAAATAATTTTGAATTGCCTTTTGTGAATGTGAAAAAATATTTTTATTCAATCTATGCAACTTACACATTTGATTATGCCCCTTTATCTACTTACAAACCTATGTGCAGTAAATCAAGTATGGTGATTTTTCAGAAGTAAATTTGATCGAACTTAATATTATAAACAAAATGCAACTCACCTGCAATTAGTATAAATATTTTTTCTATATTATATGATCTAGAATTCTCTAGAATAAATTTTATGTAAAAAATTTCTTTACACCGAATTCACTGTATATGCATGCATAACATACGAATAAATGAGCCAACACTGTTCACGTCATCACAGTAACACAAATAAAAAAATTAATGTAAACCTACATGAATTTACTCTTGAAATGAGTAATTTTTCTCGTCGCTCTCCTCTCAAAAAAAAAGTCATTTTTTTTTTTTAATATTTTGAGTGCGGTGACAAACAAAATAAAAAGAAAAAGAAAAAAATTACTGAGACTCTTTGCATAATTTTCATTATACAAATGCATCAGTTTAAATGATTAAAAATATATTTTAATTTTCACAAAACAGAAAAAAAATAAAGAAAAATAATATTACTGCAGTAACAGGAAATTACATAAAAAAATTTCTTTTCGTTTTTTTTTCTCCAAGTTTAAGAAATTAAAAAAGAAAATTTTTTCCTTGAAATTTTCATACTAAGTAAGTGAGTTTGTAATTGTAATAATCTTATAATTCGACTATGTATGTACATATATCGTTATGTAAAATAAAATTTACTCACCTATTTACGCACGTTCTGTAAACCCACAGAATTATTTTTACATTTTAAATAACGTTATTATTCTATAAAACTAGGTTAAGGTAATTTTGCTTATTTAATTTCTGTAAAGCTTCTTAGGCAACATATTAATGGCACTATATGTATTTTAAATTGTATTAACCAAAAAGCGTCAAAGGAATTTTTAATTCATTCTGTCTTAGTTCACTAACATTAAATTTTTATCTAAGATAAAAATTATCTGACTGAATTTGATTATTTTGTGAAAATTTTAGGAAAAAATATTAGAAGTACGAGTATATGGAATATAGGATTTGTTCATCTAAATATCTATTCATGTGGAGTGGAAGTAGTTAATTAATTTAATTTGAAAATGGTCATTCAAAAAATCTTACAGAAAACAAAACTCTGAATTGAAAACTTGTTAAAAATTTTAATTCAAAATTTCCATAATCAGTGAAAGGCAAGCAAGTCTCATTAAAATTTGGAAGGCAAGGTCATAGAATAAGGATTTTCCAATTTTTTCTTGAAATTCTTCTATAATGTTTAGAATTTAATTGAAATTTTTTAAAATTTGAGGAACAATTATTAGAATTTTGTAACTTTGTATAATTAGATCCTTTTAGAATAAAGTTAAAAATCTAATTGGTAGAAATGAATAATTATATAACTCGTAATATTGCAATAGACTACCAAAATATTGGTTCTTTAAAGATCACATCAATAACCTTTCATTCACTTAATTGGTACATAATAAAATTATTCTTAAATGCCAGACCAAGACGAATTTTCTTAATTTGAATAATAAAAATAATTTCTTTTCGATTTTCGAAGAATTTCTTTTGAAATATTTTATAAAAATTTAAAAAATAAAAAAAATCTCAATCTCAGTGCTTCTGACATTTTCCAATAAATTATAAAACAAAGTTATATAATAAACATTATAACTATACACTGGAAAAAATAAATTACCTTTGAAAATACAAAAAATTCGGTATATATACCTCATTATATTTTTTAAAGAAAGAGAACCTTAATCATATACAAAAATTTTCTCTAACACAAAAAAACAAAATTTTCCAAAAATTTTCAGAAAAAAACAAAATAATATTATTGGCCCTTATCGAATAATTCATAATGTGTTTTTATTTTATTTGTGTACAAAAACATTTTGTTCATAGTGGTTATCCACAACTCCTATATTATTGTGTGTATGTATTGCCTAGCCATGCCTATTATATAAAAGCCAAATAAATGCCAGTTGCATATTATAACAATAAAAGGCAAAAGAGGAAAAAAAAATAAAAATACCAAGAAAATAATAAGAAAATTTCTTAAGTCAATGAACCATGGTTGGAACGATTGATGATACGTTGAGGAAAAAAAAATAAGTATTGTTATTCTTGTTATTCCTATCAAACACACATAAAAAAAACAAAATTGTAATCATATTGCAGAACGATTTTGTAAAATATTATAAAAACGAAAAAGGATATTTGTATAAAGTGTTTTTGTAAAGGCGTTTTTTTAAAGAGAATTTAAGAATTTGATTTTCGAAAAATTACAGTTGATATTTCATGAATGTCCGTCGATTATTGTATAATTTTCAAAATTTATTAAAAATTTTGAACATATGCCATTCAAATTTTAATTTAATTTTTAATTTTTTTTCTAGAATAAACCAAAGTAATTTAATTAAAAATATTGACCTTTAAATTTCATTGATTGCTCCTTTAAACAAAAGAGATGCATTACTGGACTAGCTTTCATTTGTAATAAATCGAAATAAATAGTGAATTTTTTCAAATTACGAGTATGAGCCAAAATTAATCTATTTCTCCTAACAAAATTTCAGAAATATTAAACTTTTTTACTAAGTATTTTATCATTCCCTAAAATTATATACGATTCCAAATTAAGTCATTTATTCTCTATATTTATCTCTATATATTAATCCTCTATATATTATCTTCATTATGATTTCAATTAAATTTGTTTTAAAAAAGATAGTTAGTCTTCAAGGACAATATTCACAAAAATACTTAAAATTACTAAAAATATTATTAAACTTTTAATTTTAGTTTATAAAAATTTGACCTTGAAATATTTTAACATTTAAAATTTAATATTTACCTTCCCCCTCAAAAATTTTCTATTTATATGTGATTAGTTAATATAGGCAACCAGTTAGGAAAATTGCTTTAGGAAAACCGTAATTGAAGTGACTTAAAAAAATTTTTACAAAATTTTTTGGTTTCTTCTTTGTTTTTTCTTTTACCGCTTCCTATTTTGTTTGTGTGTTTTAAGTTTAAGAAAAATAGCATTCATGACGGTGATGATGATAATCATAATGATGATTTACTCTCCTATATATTATATTTTAAAACTACAATTTTGAATAGATAAACAGGATATATTTAAAAAGTTGATATCATCAGACATGTACGCATCCTTTTTCAAAAATGATAACAAAAAAATTAGAAACACACAAAAACGTATTTTATGGTAGGTACTTTGGGTATACGTAACACAACAAAAGCCAACAGAAATATGTCTGACAAAAAAAATAAAGATGACATAATTGTAAAAAATGGGATACCGTTACGTTTTTGTAAAGCCTTAAAAGGTACAAGCAATTTTTTTTCTTTAATTTTCTCTTATATTTTGCCTTTGCTATATTGCCTTTTTCTCCTCTCTCTCTCTCTCTTAAAATTCTTTATTTCTTATTTTTCATTCTCTTTATATTTTATTTCTTTTGGTGTTTTTATGATGTTGTTTTTGTTCTAGTTTTCTTTTTGTAATTCATATCATCATTTTTTATTTCTTTTGTCTCTCACAAACAAGCAAAAAAAGAAAAAAAGAGATCCTTAGCAAAAACATTCACTTGAATCTACGTAATTTTTTTTTTTCATATTTTTTCGTTTCTTGTTTTTTTGGAGAAAAAAAAAAGAGCAAAAGGGCCAAAATAATAAAAAGAAAAATGTGAAAAAAAAAGAAAAATCTACACGCTTTATCTAATTTGGTGTAATTTCGAATTCAGCCGACGTTTTCATTCTTTGTATCTCTTTATTTACCGCAACCGTATATATAAACCTTCTCTTATTTCTTGTTTTTTTTTTGTATTGCTGCTACCATGAAATTATCCTAATTTTCAGTTTATTTTTCTATTCAAGTACATTATTATCATGTAAATTGACGATCCTTTTTCTTATTTTTGATAATGTTGTTTCATTATTCTTCTGATTTTTGTTGTGTTTCTTGTTCCTTTCATTTTTTTTTTCGTATTATCCCCAACTGCCTTGTTGTAATTTCCGATAAGGGTGATAATAAGAAATTCTTTTAAGTCTACCGTTATGCTACTATAGTAAATAAAAAAAGAAAAACACAATCGTTTTAATTTGTACTAAAATTTATTTAAAGAGGATTTCGTCCTTACATTATACTTATAGCTAAAATCTTATGTAAATTATTCAACTATAGAATAATAAACAAATTAAACTAGAAAATATTATACAAGATTCAAATATGCTATGGTAGATAAACAAAAAAATTAAAATGTCTAACCAATTGAGAAAGTACAATATAAAATCTAATTGGAATAACATATGTTTTAATATTCTTAAGTCAAAAACCATCCAATTAATTTTAAGGAATATTGTATAACAATAAATAAGGTAAAATGTAGGATTAAGAACCTTTAGGGAAAATAGATTTTGAGTTTAATTAAAATTAATTGTTAATGGCAAATAGTTTAAGTGTTTCAAAGAAAATTAAAAAGTTTTAATTAAGTGAGAATCAGGATAACAATTGAAGTCATGATAGTAAATTTGAATAATGCTATAACATAGTTATGTTACAATTTATTTAAGATGATTGATTTGCTTGATAATTTTGAATTCTGTTCCTTTACCATGTCGTCATATTAACATAGTATACCGTTATAATCCTGAATTGACTTGGTTTTATTTAGAAGCACAAGGAATTTAGTTTGAATGAAGTGTTGAACTCTGATGATTTATTAATATAAATAAAGAATATATTTGATATTATAATTAAAGAAATGCTCAAATTTCTAAGTTACTCCAATATATCAGATATGCATAATAGCTGAAACAGTTCCAATAAATCTTTTTTTCTTGAAAACTTGTCTTAAGAATGTTTGAAAAAAAAAAAAAATTTTTCACTACCCCTAATGGTATGCAATTTTTATTGAACTTTTATGGAAAAATAATTTTCCCAATATTCTTAGGAGAATTTGAAAACGAAGTTAGAATACTGCAAGCTTCATATTCGACACATTGAAATTTAATTTTGAGAATACATTGGAATTAAGTTTTGAAATGGTCTGTAACCTTAGGTTTGAAAAGTTGACTTTGAAATTGAATAATTTGGTAATTCTAAAATTTTTCAGAAAATATTTCAGGACTACCAAATTAGTAACCCTTTTCTCTTTATTTCAGATTAAATATTTCACAACTTTTAAATAATATTTTTGAAAATTTTTAATTTTTTGCCCGTTAATAGTTAAAACAGCTTTGCATATAGTTCTTCAAAAATTTAAGCATTTTTATTTAATAAAAATTTTTTCTATTATTTAAACCCCGACAGTTTAACTCTTATTTTTCCATAAACTGCAAAAAAAAACAAACACTTTTTTTTTTCATATACAAACCTTCATAAGAATTTTTAAACTTTTTTATAAACAATAATTTTGACTCTTATACCCAATTTTTTTTTTGTTTTTTTTTTTTTTAAATATTTTTATTAAAATTTCATTTTAACAAAAAACAAAGTTATTATGTTTTGTATCTACTTTACTACTTCGTTTACTCTAAAAATCTCTTTTTCTTGTTCTCCTTGTAGATTTTCCTATCCTTTTGAAAAAAAAAAAACAAAAATTATATTACATGTTTTCAAGGTAATCCTGGTAAATGAACCAAACTATTCTATTATGTTTATTTTTTTATAATTTTTATTTCTTTCTTGTACACCTGTAATACACCCAATGTAATACATAGCAAGGACGAAAAAGTTTCAGACGATTAATTTGCATTTTGTATAAAGCAATGTTAAAAAAAACGAGAATAAAAAACAAGAAAAAAAATCTATTCACATTATTACAGGTCCTGATTATTTCAACTTAGAGAGGGAGAGAAAAAAAAATATAAAACAAAAATAAAGAAGCATAATAAAAACGAGAGAAGACGAATGTAGAAAAAAGTTTTGTCATTTAAAAATTAGCAGGACAAAAAAAAAAATATTTCATTCTTTTTCTGCTGTCCTTCTTCAAAGTTTTTCTAGATTTCATTCAAAATAAGTAAAATGTAAAAATATTTCTCGGGTTCTTGATCTATTTGAATTTCTAAAATTACTGAGGCTGTTCAATTTCCTAGAGTTTAGAAAGAAAAAATTAAAGGTGATTGTCTCAAATTCAAAATTGGATAATAGACTATTGTTTGCGGAACAAGATTTTATGATCACCTGTCCAGTCCAGTTTACTCCTACATTTTCTTGTTAAAGGTAGACTAAGAGCAGTTAGTATAGTATTAACAGTACAATATTACATTGATTTGTAGGCAAAATGTTTATAATCTAGTTCTGAAACTTTTTAATTTTGTTATATTCAACTGATTCTAATTTCAGATAATCTTTCAAAATCTAATTTTTTAAATAATATTTAATGGTTCCCATATAGAGCTTCCTTTGAAACAACTTATAATTTGCGTAGAAATCGAGGAGCTAAGTAATAAACTTTTGTTGTTAGCAGGGTACGAGTCTTGCCAAAGACATCAGATAATAGATGTATAAAATTTTTCTATTATAATTACCTAATTCATGCATAACGAACTACCAGATTAATATTCAAGTATGATGTACAAAAAAATTATAATACGTTAATAAATTTCCAATTTAATGGCTCTTCATGTAGTGGAAAAATATTGACGGTCAGTTCAAATTAACTTGATTATTTAAAGAAAATCAATGGGAATCTGTTAAAATAATTTTAATAGAAACTTTCTGACATACAAGAACAATTTTATGAAAAATTTGAAGCAAGTGTGATGAGAAAAAAATACTAAGAGTGACGAGTGTATGGGAAAGACAAAATACTGATAATAATATGAAAAGGTTTATAAGGAAAGCAGCAGGTGAAAATTATAATAAAAATAATTTTTATTATTATTAGTTTATATTTCACCGTTTGTTACGTTTATTATCATGAGAACACAAATACAAGAGATCATTTCTCTTCCCTCCTCTCCATTTTCCGCACTCATTTTGCTAAATTCAATGTTTAATAATTTCTTTGCTTTCTTTGTGTGTATGCAACCGGAGAAAATATTATGACTGTAAAAGAGAATTGAATTAAGTTTTATTTTCTCTTCTCTTATCAAAAATTTTGTTTCAAATTCAAATATGCCAATTTTGTGTTTGAGTTTTTTTTTTTTTTTTGTTTCTCATTGTTATCATAAAAATTTTAATAAAAATAAAAAATAATTATTATTTTTTTTTTTTACTGGCTACGGGGGCTCATTTGAACTACACTAAATACCGGAGAATTAAAATTTTTTCTCTTTTATAATTAGTTAAGATAATTGGTATACTGATATAACATCTATAAGGAAAAGAGAGAGAGAAAAAAGAACAAAGTGAAAGAGAAATGACAGAAAATATTATGGGGAAAGAATGTGATAATTATATTGTGGACAATATCATTAAGAATTTTTTTACTGTTTAATAAAAATGGTGTATATAGTTAATTTTAATAAATTTGATTAAAATGTCGTTTCACATTTTAATAAACATGAAAGGAAACTCAGCATTCTTTACAATTCAAACATAATGTCATTCAAATTTTCAGTTAATTATTGTGTGTGAGAGAGTGATAGTGAAATAATACCCAAACGCAATTTTCTGCGATGACTGCAATGAATAAAAATTTATTTTGGGCTCCGAACTCTAAAAGTTTTAAATGCATGTAATAATCCGAATTTCAAACATTACTATTTAATTGGTTTGAGATTCTGATTTTTCTGGTACGGATCTTGATATTTCAAAATTTATAAGAGATTAAAAGCCTAAAACTTTACAGTACATGCTTTTTAGGGTTAAAACGGAAATTTTTTTTTTTATTTTGTAAAATCTTAGTTCAACAAGATCAAATAATTTGAGCTTTGAATCAATTACCTTAAGAATTCTAGCAGTTGTCGTGAATATTATTGGAATCGATTAACATTTTGTGTTAAAAATGCTGTACGTAAAAGAAGTTGTTAAACGTTACTATCAAACCCTTTCAATTATCATTCAAATGATCCAATATTCGACGATGTTGTTCAAATTCCCGCGCAATATCCCAATTGTGTTCCTTTATCAATTGATGTTACATAGTATGATTTATTTTCCTGTATCCAAGACACCTTGTCTTATTTTCTGTTAAAGCAATATTACATAATAATGAATAAACATTTTCATTCTTTAAATTTGTAAAAATCAGTGAACATAATTAGAAAAATTATGCGTTAAGATTTAATGTTGATGATAATTTTTAAAGAAAATTTTGATCTTTAATTTTACAGCTGGTTTATTTGTCATTTTTATAATGTGCTTGTAATTTTATTTAAAGGAAGTAAATGTTTCGGAAAAAAAATGTAGGTTGTGTTATATAGAATAATTTTTATGGAAAAACAAGGAATTTTAAGAATATTTGAATTTTTATATTAAAGAAGCAGGATTATTTTAATTAAAGGGATGTGTTCTCATACACTTTTATTTTATAAGGAATCAAAAATTAGAATTCATAATACTGAATTGAAATTCAAATTAAGGAATTTTTGAATAATTTATATGAATACCAAAATAAAATCAGGACAGAACGAGAAACAACTTTCAATAGAGGCATGTGTCAGGGCAGATATTTTGTTAATATAGAATTACTAGTGAAATTGTGTTCTCTTCTATAATCAACATATCTGAAAATTTAATTAAACAACAAAGGAAGAGTTCAAGAACGATGATTCATTCTCCACTTAAATAAATTATCGTCCCTGAATATTGTAAAAAGCAATGCAAAAATTTCTCATTATTTTTTTTTTGTTGCCAAAATTCGTCCTTTTTTTAACAGTTTTCACAAAAGCAATTTATTCTGCTAAGATAGTTAATGCACAAAAATAATTTATAGCTCTATCATATAGTCTCTGTGGAAAATTCAACATGCATCGCGTTATCGTGCTTGAATTTTAAACCAATTATCACTGCAAACTAACCGAAATGAAGTGAAAAAAAAAAAAATAATAGCAAGAACGGTTCTAATAAATCTTGAACTGAGAATCTGAAACGGTGCATTTTTTTTTTTACAAAAAAAGTGTATTACAATTTTTATTCCATAACAAGAATCCTTGTTAAAATAACAATTTTTCCTCATGATATACGAGTTTTTGTTTCGCAAATCACCGTTGCTTAGAGAATAACACTCGAGTTGAATACTGTTTGAAAGAAAATTTACGAGATAATGAAATGATAAGTACATACCGTGTGCGGAATTATATTATGTAAAACCATATTGTGGAAGACATTGTACGGATTTTGTATTCAGATGCAATATTTCTTATGTAACCTTTTTCCAAATGGAAAAAATCAGTATTTTTGTAGTAAAAATTATGAAATTATTTTTATAAATTTTGAGTAACAATAACACTGAATTGCACTGCAATGATTTAGCGCTCGTTTAATAAAGAGATTGGGGTATAAGTACGATATTGCGATACATGTAAGGCAAGAACAAAGAGAGGAGTGAAAAGAGCAGAGTATGGTTTCTGAATTTTAAATTTTCAGACAAAAGAACATAATTATTTTCCAGTTTCGGTGTACCCTTGTATCCTTGTTTGAAAGTAATGCAAGATTGATTTGATTGCCATTTTTTGCCATATTTATTTTTCATAATCTTACACACTTAATAATTTTGAAATATAAAAACAAAATTTATAGGATATTGAATTTTAAATTTAAAATTGTAATAAATTTTTTTTTTTCAAATTCAATTGTTATTCATTTTAAAACACGTGGCTTCTTATTTTACTCCCAACCACAGCGTAATTTCCAAATCATAAGATTTAGGGGAAAGAAATTTTAAAGCATTCCAAGTACCTAATATAATTTTTTTTCCCGAATATTATTACGACCAATAAAAGCTTCCGGAAAAACAAAAAAATTCATATTGATAATAAATAAAAATTTTCAACTTTAACTTCTTCGTTAATATGACAGAAAAAAAAAACAGATACATTTTCTTTTTTCCACCATAAAAATTTATACTACCATACTGGCATAATAACCTTTCACCATTTCAATTGTAAAATTTTTTACCGCATCAAACAATAACAAAATTTTTGTAAAATGAAAAAAAAAAAATCTCCTAAACAGAAAAACAAATACAAAATAACCATTAAAGCATCATCAGCATCATCATCATCCTCTCCAGCATTATTATCATCATCATCACCATCGAAATGATTTTGAGAGAGAGCCTTCTCTGAGTAAGATTTTCTTTCTTCTGTCATCTTATATAAAATAAGAAGAATAAAAAAAAAATGACCAACCGATTTATGAATGTTTTTCTACTCTATATACGCAAAGTCATCCTTGAAATAATTATTGCGTTGCGGTGTAAGGTCTTTACAGTAGACCTAAATTTTTATGCTTTAATTTTATGTTCAATGGTAAAAAAGAAGAAAAAAAAACATAATAATAATGATAATAAGAACAAAAATCATAAAATGAGTAGCTATTCAACATTCAACAATAACCAAGTGTACTAGAAAATAAACAAGGAGTATACAACAACAAAAAGGTCTATAATATATAAATCAAATAACAAAGAAACGAACAAATGAACAAATGTAAAAACAAACGGCTGAGCAAATGAATAAACGAAGAAGAAAATAAACAAAGAAATGCTAAGAGAACAAGGACAACAATTGACCACATCTACAGAAAATAAACACAGAACAGGATCTAGATGAAGGAATAATTGAAAAAAATTTAAAAAGACTAAAATGAGTTTAATAAAACTGTCCCGATTTCAAAGCCATAGAAGATAATTTCCTCTTATATTATGAATTTTACTAATACAACATCATAGTTGCGGAATTAATAAGAATGTGCTTATTACACTACTAATTTATCTTAATGGAAATTTCTTCATACAACTGCAGAACAGATGGATGACGTAATCAAAGGAACGAGTTAAAGGCAGAAAAATTCATTAAAAAAATTTTTCTTCTCGAACTGGACTCGAACCAGTGACCTACCGCTTTCTAGGCGGACGCTCTACCAACTGAACTACAGAGGCATGAAGAAATCGCCGACGAAATGTTCTCTACATTGCTTTATACTGTAATTCACATGATTACTAAGTATTTGTTTTTTGTTTACATTGATTGCTATATACAATCTACTATTGAAACACACAATAACAAGAACATCTTTTGATTACGTCATCCATCTGTTCTGCAGTTGCATGAAGAAATTTCCATTAAGATAAAATAATTTCCTCTTCTTGAAGATTTTTCTCAAAACACATGAATTTAAAACAGGATTTTTGTTAAGATCGCAAAATCATACAGATATTTTTCGCTTTTGTCTCTTTACTAGTATAATTACAGAGAGGTGGGAGAGAGTAATGAAAAAAAATTCGATGAGATTAACATTTTTGTTTTTTCTCAGTGCAGGATGTTTACATAGAGTGAATAACAACGTTAATTTATTTATTGTAGTCATAAATACGTAATTATGAAACCGGAACATCAGATCATAATTAATTCATATTGAAATTAAAAAGAGAAGTAAGACGATTTCCATTTGATCCAAAATAAGGAAATGTTTATATCAACAAGATTCGTTTGCGTTAGACTTTCTTGTTATGATCTTCTGGTTGCAATATGTAAAGAATTCTATAAATGTTATTGCTGTTTATAAAAGAATAATGGTGAATTTTCTTATAGATTCTCCATCTCGCTTTACTATTTATAGCAATTTTGACATACGTAGAATGCTAGTTCAGGTAATTTATGTTTACTGTGAAAATTTTATTTATCCAAGATTCTTAGTAGGTGCGACTAAGAGTGTTTTTAACATTCTTAAACGAATAAAACAGAAAAATTTTACAATATTTTCCAATTTTGAAAGTAAAATGCCATCTTTAACAGTATAGACTCCATTTCGTCACTGTTTTAAATTAAAAATTTTCTTTATGTACACAAATAGTGGTTCTCATAATAAATCGCATCAAAAATATTTTATGTTTTAACATAATGTTGTTAAAATTGACTCTTGAGGGCTTTCAACTATAAGATATTTTAAGAATAATCTGATAAAGTCAACAGTATACACTTATTAAATTGAATAAATTGAATTAAGTTGATGTGGGTCCTAAAACAACACTTAAATATTAAAAAAAAAACAAAAACAATAGAAAAAAAAATATTTTCTTCTTTACTATTGTTTATTCTATGTAAACGCTTTAAATCAAAAATAAATTTCAAGTTGAAATAAAAATATTTATTTTAATTTTGCTACGCGTGTTGAATGAAATTATTTACCTTATTTAATATACCAGGTCTCCAGGAAAGAATGGTTCATATTTTCTCGAATCTTAATAAATTAATTCTCAGTGTGTTCCAAAAAGAAATGAAGGCAGTCGAATTTTAATGTAATTTTTGCAAAGTGATGATTCAAGAATTTTTAAGGTTGCACTAATAAACCCCAGAAAACATATTTTGACATCTTGAAAAAAATTTTCTACATTCTTTTACAAGGGCTATCAAATATTACACAGAAAAATAATGAGAATTATGTACTCATATATTTCGAACATTAAAAAGGAAGCATTGCAGAAAAAATTGAAAAATTTTCCTGATCACAATGAAAATGAATTTTTCTTCTTTCTCAGAAAACAATTTTTGTATGTGCAATTTCTTATTTATTTCTTTGTTTCTCCCTTTCTCTTTTATATTATTATATCTGTCTCATTTTCTCTTTATAGTCCCAATGTTAATTTTCGTTACTTTATGTATGCGGACAAAATAATTTATATGAAAAGAAAATACAAACACATAAATATATGTATATTATGTATACGAATGTTAAGTAAGTAAAGTACATAAAAAATTGAAATAAGAAAATATTCTTTAATAATATAAATAAAAAAAAAATAATAATAACAACAAAATGAAAAATGGAAGTGAAAAATGTTAAAAAAGGAAAATCCATTTTCAATATGTTTTATTGCTGCTGAATTTGTTTTTTATATATTTAATTTATTATTATAATGTGTATATATTTATGTCCTTTAACAGAATTTTGAAAATAAATATATATATAACATTATATTGTATGGATAGTTAAAAATGTTATTTTAAGAATTAAGGAGAATTTAAAGGATTTTTCGTTAAGTGAATTGGACAACGATCTTGGACAATCGGACAAAACGTATTTGATGAATTAAAAATAAATTTTCTTAATCAAGTAGCTTGGCTCAGACCAAGTATATTATCTGTAACGCAAATTTATTTATAAAAACAATTTATTTTTTCAGATAAATAAAAATTTTTGCAATTAAATTTCTAAAAGTGAATTTCTTCAACTTGGTTATATTTATTTTAAAAACATTCTTTTCACTTATTTGGGTGGGTCTCAGTAAAACTGCAATATAATTTTTTCATGAAATTTATATTTGTATCGTAAACATTCCATGAAAAATAAACCGTATGTTCTATAATTTTTAAAAAATAATGCTATAATGTTTGAGGCTGCCCATTATATTCACTCTAATGCCATTCCTGTCCACTTTTAAACACAAAATACAAATTTAAATAACCAAAATTTGTAAACGAACTGTAGATTAATATTAGAATTACGTATTTACTCAAGACAAAACTGTATTCGAGTGGTATACTAGCACAATTTCTTAGAAATTTCAAAATATGCGAATAAAAGGATTAGATTTATGAACGCGTGCAAAATAATATTTGCAAATCAAAATGTTATGCACATGTTTTCGAAATAAATTTTTATTTTTCTATTTAAGATACAAAAAAAATGTCTTAAATAATCTATGTATCTTGTGTTATGAGAACACAATATTTTCCCAGAAAAATCATGTTATATTATAAGACCAAGTATTTTGTATTTTTGCAATTTTTTATCTTTTTTTTTTGTTTTGTTTTGTTATGCACAGCTTTATTGTAAAAGATATAAAAGATTTGTTAAAGTGAGGAGATTGTAAATCTTTGCTATTTTTATGTTTTTTTAAGCGAAACATTATCAAGGATTTTAATTTTTTTTTTCTTCTTTTATTTTGCTGTTTTACTTGTTTTTTATTTTATTGCTTTATTTACTTAGTTATGTTTATTCTCAATGTTTATAATAAATTATATTAATGTACTCAACCTGTTACAATATTATGTACATATGTGAGCTTATGTAGTACCATAATTGTTTAAAAATTTAAAAAATTTTAAATTGTTTTCTTTAATCTTTGTTATTACCAAAATCCTTACCAATAGAAATTTTTTCTTCTCTTAAATTTTAATATAAACTTCTTATAAAATATATTTATATATATTAAATTTTACATGTTACCATAGTAATCTGCAACTTCCGAGTTATTCAAATAAAAAAAATTTTCAGAATATCTACAGTAGTTTGTCATACAATTTATAATATTTTCACAATAATAATAATGTGATAACAGATAAAGCATGTGGATATTTTCAAAATAAGAGAATAGCAAATAACTGAGTTATTATTACGATTATTCTCTAATGGTACCCCATATTGCTATGAATACGGTTTTCTCTCTTATTATTGTGCTATGGTATGTACATTATGTTTACAAAAGAAAAATAAATTCAATTACAGTGGACGCTGTTGTTATAGAAAATTGAACCAGGATTCGGTATAAATTTTCATTTCATATTTGATTTTTATATATAGAAAAGAAAAACAATATACATATTCATTTTATATTATGAAGAAGTAGGAATTAATAAGGAAATTTCATAAAAATATTGTGGAAATTGACAAAATTTTAAAAGAATTATGTTTTATAAATTTAAGAATTTTGTTGAATAATTTATTTATTAAATTGTGAATGTCTTTTTATTATAAACACGGCATTTAAATTGAAGAGAATTTATATCAGCTCACGGTATTTTGAAGGTGTTGATTTTAATCATATAACCAACTAATATATGGCGTATTAGAACTTAATGTAATATTTAAATGTTAATTATCTAATAGGGTCCCCATATATATTGCGACATGAGAAATCGATTTATTGTCGTCCTTAATAATATAATACTTATGTATCTCCAAACAGACTTGTGTCTATTGAAATAAAAAACAATCTATTAAAATTTTTTTTTCTACTGAAAATTTGTAGCAGCCCAGTATTCATTTTTCTTTTCTAATGTATTTCTTCTAAGAATTCTAATAACATTCATTAATTCTAATAATATGTTCTAAAATAATATGTTTTCTGTTATATTTTCCATCAAGCTACTGCGCAACACTGTATAATACTTACAAATTGAAGATCTTTTCGTTGAATAACAACATTATATCTATTGTTTTTCACTAATATTATTATAAGAACAAAAGTATTCAAGCCCTGAGTCTTCAAAATAAATTTTTTTTTACAGAGATTCCTTAAAAGATAGAAAAATCTTGAAAAGGGGTAACAAATTTAATATTTTCATTAAAATTTAATCAAAATTAAATTAAAGAGTTTTGGGCTTTATAAAATTCCAAAAGAAAATTTAAAAATGCTTCTATGGTAACATTTTATTAAAATTAAAAATTTATTAAAATTAAGTGAAATAATTTAATAAAAGCCCAAAATTTATGTAGATTTAAATAAAGAAACTTAATAATATTTTTTATTAAAAAATTTTCTTAAAAGGACTATACTTGTAGTCAAGGATAATATTTTGAATACAGTGTCAAAAAGAGGATTATTAAATTTTTCTGAATAATTGAGATATTTTAAGGTGAGTCTCTCAACTTTATTCTTTGTCTATTCTCAAGGTTTTTTGAATAGCCTTGTTTAAAATAATAATTTAAATAACGCTTCGAATGCCATTATCATCTGAATCATTGTAAAATTCCAAGTGAAAATATGCAGATTCAATATTTATGTTGATTTTTTTGGAAATTCAATAATCTAGAAAGTCTTTAGAATTCAAACCAGAATTTTCTTTTCGTTTCTTTTCGGAAAATTTTTCAAGATAAATAAGAAGTTATTGAGAAATATTTTACCATATTTCAATAAAATGACCTTGCTTTAAATTTTTGTAATTAACACTGTTCGAAAATGCGATTGTAAAGAATTTTTTTTTAATTATTATTTTAAAATTTAATTATTAACAAAATTAATCAACTTTGTTTATTTGAAATCATTATTTTTAATTTTAATAAGATATCTAAAAAATAGTATTCTTCAAAATCCTGTGATTAATAATACTTTTTTCACGCTTATTAAAAATCCTTTACGCAATATGGTAAATGCTCTTGTTTATGCTATCTCTTGCTACATTATTCATTAAAATTGATTCAAAGGAATTGCGTATGACACGCGTACCTATATTACGTAATTATAATTAAGTGCACATGTATGTGCATACATGAAAATCTTTCGTAAAAAACGTATTATAGGGGAATAATAATATTTTTGTTATATAACAAGTTCAATAATTTTCCGGTAAAGCTCTTGGCATTGCACAAATATACTAACATTGAAGTATAATAGAATAAAAATGACATTGACAAAATGTCACTTTGATTATTCTCAAAGTTGAGAATACAATCTCTTTTTTTTTCTCTTTTAAATTTCTCAAAGAAAAATAAGATTTTCATTTATACAAAAAAAAAAAGTATTTTTTTTTCACAGTTGTTGAAGGTGTGTGGTTTAATTGTGTGTTGTTTTCTTTTTTAATTTCATTTTGTGAATTTTTTTCTTCAAGTATCACTTTTATGAATATTTTTTCTGTATAAGAAGAAATCTTTGAAGAAATAAAAAGAGAAGAAATCTTTGTGTTTGATATTAAAAAAATCCTTATTCTTTTTTAAGTATTGTTACAAACATAATTATTGTGAGTAGAAGAATTCCATATTGTCTTGAAGAGTGAAATACTGAAGAATATTATTTAAAAAAAACAGTTATTGTAAGCGTATCCAGATAGAATAACATGTTCTCAAACAGATTTTTTTTTTGTGAGCCAACTTTGCTTTAACCGCAATTAATTGGAATTAAGGAAAATTATGTAAAAACTCCGAAATTAATTTTATATGACCTGAAATTTTAAATAAATTAAAAGAAATTTAATTAGTAGTCGCATATTTTCTCCATTTTGACCCTAACTTCCTCTCTAACTTCTGTATTAAAATTACAAATAATTGAATATAAAATTTTCCACAAATTCTATTTTATTTTTCTCTTTAATATGAAAAAATTATTCAAATGTCAACAATTGTTTTGACTTATAACATTACACCGGCTTATAATTTGTAATAAATCTTGCACATTGCGGAAAATGAGCTATCTAAAATCATCACGCTAAATTCAAAATTAATCATAAAATCAAAGTCTTCAATTAAAGTTTTTGTTTAACGGTGTTTGGATTGTACAGGAACAAAGAAGGAAAAAATATGGGATACATTTTTTATTCAATAAAATTAATTTGGTTTTTTTAAATATCAAATTGCGCCCCTGTTTTTCGACGCTTTTTACAAAGGCTTGTTTTGCCTATAATATGTAGATCCGGCCCTGATTACTATTACTACACAATAAAAATTATTCTTATCCCCCAATCCGGAGAATAATACTTTTCATTTAAAATAGTCCAGTATTCATTGAGAAACTTTTCACTATTATAATTAATTTCAAAAGATTTTCATTTCTTTTAACACATAAATCCCCCAAAAAAAAAAAATTAAAAATAAGTTAACAAAACATTTAAAAAAAAAATAAGCAAAATAGTTTTTCCTTTTAAATGTTAAAATATTTCAGAAAACTTTATTTATAGCCATAAATAATTTTACAAAATGAAATTTAATTGATTTTTTCTGTCGCACATTTTTTTCTCTATTTGCCCTGGAATATCTTTTTCTTTTTGTTTCTTGTTTATAGCTGGCAGGAATTGCAGATTTTTTTTTTAACATTAATTTACGAATTGTGGAAAGCTTTTCAAACTCACTATATAAATTTATTGCAGTAATATAAAATTGCATTAAAATTCAAAAGTGGTAGAATAAAATGTTATTAATAAAGTTTTAAATTTTAACGAGAAACTGAGTAAAATATTAAAAATTTAAAAAAATTAAATGAATCACGTTAAAATTTATTAATGCTTTAATAAGTAATATGCTAAAAAATAGCTGTAGAAATAATTTACAAAATTATACTTCAAAATTAACAAAGGCAGAAAACTAAAAACCGCATTTATATACAACTAAAAAGTTTTGCTCTCTATTCTCCTGACAATTTATAAAGGTTCAAGTATTGAACCACATTAAAGTATTTTAAAGTAATATTATAGTTTAAGAACTAAAATTAAATCACGTATCTCATTTTGCCAATGTTCGAGAAGATCAGCAAATGGAACATTAAAATAAACTTTCAAATTTGAATACAGAAACAAAACAAAAGCGATGATTTTTAAAAAAGCTTGAACAATAAAATCAATGAAACTTAAATTAACATAAAAATACTTTCCAATTAGCATAAACTTAACAATGTATTTGCTAAAATCTGGGCGAACATTAATAATCATAATTTTATTAATTGAGTTTCATTAACATTTTGACGGCCGATAATGGAGTTTTAAAAAAAATTTTGGACCCTATATTAGGTTTACTTGCAATATTTTCGTAACTTAAGCTGAAAATATTGCAAATAAAGTTCATGAAGAAGTACAGTTCATATACCCAAAATATTTCGAATAATTTCAAATAATTTTAATAAATTTCTAATATTAACCAAAAATATTAAGAATCTGGGGAAAATCTTTAATCTTTTCATTTAAAAATATGGATGAATTAATTTTCATTTCATAATATCTTTATATTTTTTATAATATTACATTTAATACCGAAACAGAAAAAAAGGATTTAAAAGCGGACACGATTTAATCCTTTTAAATTTTCTTTTCATGTAAAATAAAATACTGCAACAAATAAATTGATGAAAATTATTTTCGTTATTCTTCTTGATCCTTTTTTTTTTGCTCTTATTTTTCTGCTTTCTTTGTTTTAAAATAGTTGCTCCATTCATTTCTGGCAAAAAAAAAAAAAACTTTCACTTTTGTAAATTCTTTTTTTTTTTGAAGAAATTTCAATTGAAAAAATATTTTTACTTCTTCCAATGCTCTCCCAATATTCCAACCAAGTATTATTTTCAAAAATTAAATTCAAATTAATTTTAAAAGAATAAAAATATTGCACCAAAATGAATTTTCCCAATATTATTAATCCATTTTCGTTTAAAATAATAAAAGATGCCGCATTAATGCAATATAATTTACATCACAATTATTTTACATTACACACATACATACAAATGTTATATGGTTTTTCGGCATGCCATTAAACATCCTGTTAGGATTTCAATAATTTTATTTTATTTATTCATTTGATCGTCAAAAATTATTAAAATCAATAAAATTTTTTTTTTTTGTTTTGTTATTGTACGCTTATTGTTTTTCACATTTTCAGTCATTATATTGGTGTTGGTTTTTTGGTATAATCCCTTTGAGGTTTCACAAAAAGTCGCAATATTTTGCGATTCAAAAACCAAAAAAAATGTAAAAACTCGAAAAAAAAAATATTACTTTTAGGATTATTTTTAAAGTCATGAAATGGTGGAAAATCCTTTTACTTAAAACTGCAAAAAAAAACAAACAAAAACAGGTCGAGCCACTAAGAATAATGGTAGAAGACAAGGGGAGAATAAAATGGAATGTTTTCTCATTTTGCTTTTTCTGTCTTCTTTTTAAATTTTATTTACATTGCAAATTACATTATTAAAAAATAAAAGGAAAATTTGAATTGAAAGAGAACACAAAATTTTTGTTTTTATTTTTTTTTTTTTTTGCCTTTCATTTTAAATTTAATTATTTTTAATTTTATTTAACGCTGCGATCATTTTTTATTATTACGCCAAATTCCATTATTCATTTTGGCAATAAGGGGGTGGAGAAATTATTAGGAGCAAAAAAAAAAAAAACTTTTCCCATTCATATATACCAGATAAAGAAAGAAAAAAAAGAGAAAAGAAAATGAGAATTTGAAGAAAATTTTTTGGCACAAAAATATCCAACGTTGTATGAATTGCCTGTTTCTTTACATATTTTTTTGAATCAACAAAAATTAACTGAACTCAAAAGATTGACATTACAGAAAATTGTTTAAAATCGAAATTTTTTTACTTCGATATCGAAATCAGAAAAAATTGCATATTTTTAGGTTACAGGCATCATTGATAATGTTATTTTGTATTGATTTACAATTTATTTCTTATTCTTTTATGTATAAATTGAATGAGAGAAACGGAGAAAAAGAGGGAGAGAAAAGTTTCATAAGCAACACAACTGCATTACTACAAAAGAGAGAAAATTTAAAAAAACAGGAAAGAGATTACAGAATGAAGTGCGAAAAATTCAACAAATTAAACATTCTTGCTGGTTCTAAATAATTAAAATTAGAAAAAACTTTGTCCTGCACCATTGTATTATGAATTGAACCTTGCTATTACGAGTATATTAGGAATTTAATCTAAAATTACGATTTTATTGAACACAATTTATTCGTTTAAATATATCAATTATGATTCTTAATACAATTAAGATATTTTTTTGAAATTCGGGCAAGACTAATCTTTAAATGTAGATTTTATTGAAAAAATTTTCTGAACTCAGTTTGGCTTTACACATATTTTTATACTTTTACACGCAATAGTTTATATTCTTAAATTTTAGATGAAGAATGTTCAAATAAGAAATGCTTAGCACTTTTCACAGATTATGCACGTTCTTTATAAGTACATGTACCTACACACACCTACATATTTTTAAAATTTCATGCCAGAATAAAATTTACATTAATTTATAATATTTTTTAATGATAAATAACGAATAACAAAATGAAAACAAATTAATTTTCTGAATTCATACTTTTATAACAGTATGTATAACAGTATAGACTACGATATATGGTTGGCCTTACAAATGGTATGATTCTTTCAATATTACATACCAACGTAATAATATTACTTTACATTCATTTCAACTACAATATTATATTTTTACATTTTGTACAAGCGAAAAAAAAAACAAGTGTATTATATTGGGTTCCAGCGAATATTTATTATAATTTTTTATGAAATTGTTTTATCTTCTATAATATCCTCTTTTTTTTGTTGATCCTTTATGTTACGAGAATATTATTTTAAAAAAATAAAACATAGTAGGTATAGCAAATTCTTTAAAAGAAAATTATCTTTGACTTTCCATTATAAGTCTTATACTAGCTTAGCATTAATAATTCTTTAGAATTGAAAATTTAAACAAAAAAAAAAATATAATTATATTATTTGTATTATTCTTTTTTTATAGTAAGCAATAATTATTTTGAAAATTATGAAAATAATTTTTCATTTTCAAGTTATTCAAATATTTAACATTGAATAGCAATGGTTCTAATTAACCTTGTTACAGCAAAAATAAAAAAATTAATATTACAACTAATTAAAAAACAAGGTCATTATAAAAATTGTAAGATTTCCTACTGATCCTTTGCTATATTGAAAGTATGCCGTGCTCACCAATGAATGAATTCTTGAAATTATTTTTCAAGATTTTCGCTAACAATAATTGCCTATTATAAAAATTGTTTGAAAATTTTACCTCAATACAAAAAGACATTGAAATTTTAATAAAAAAAAATTTTCATTTTCATGAACCTCGGTCGATATCTTTTACATTTTCGTGTATTCTTAGTTTGTTAACAAATTTAAGAAAATTAGAAAATTGTAATATTAAAAATTATTTTTCAAGTTTTTCATTATAAATTTTTTTGTATCTCATATTGAGATTAAATTTTCCTTCTGTTCATACCTTAATTTTCTTAAATTTCAGTTTTTCTTTATTTAATGTGCATTATTTTTAATAGTAATAAATGAAAAAATATTGTATTAGGATCTACAAAATTAGAAAAGAAAAGGAATAAATTTTTAGATTAAGTTCAAAATTTAATAGAAAGTTTTAAAATTTTAGTCTATTGAGGCTCATGACGTTCGGCAGACTCGTCACCTACCTTGTAAACTCAATAACATAAGAAACTGGTCCATGATTGTCTATAATACCATACACCAGCCCTATACTACTCCCAGGTGCGAAGTATGATGAAAAAGAGGCTCATGATGAATTCAAAAAGAAAATCAACTTTGCTCGATGGCTCTTCTAATCACACTCGCAAAACAATCGCAAGAATCGCAAGAAATTCTCGGTATTCAGTTTCCCTATTAAAATTGATTGCTTTTATAAATTTATGTAAAATGTTTGTTCAAAATTTTTTAGAATTAAAGTGTCCTTTCCGCTACAAAACTGAAATTATATTGGCAGAATGGTTTTATTCACCAGAAATTAAGATGGCAATTGAATATTTCGCCTAACTTATTTTATTTATCGGAAAAAATAATGAAATTCTAAAAAAAAAAATCTCAAAAAATTACAAAATTTATGATTTTTTAATTTTTTAAATTGAAAGCTTTTTATATAAAATATAATTTTTGTTATTACGGGCACATCTCCCATAAAAAAATATCCTAAATAATCGTTTTTCTAAATGTTCCGAAAGGGAGTAGCGCTTTTGTGGCGTATTTTTCTTTTCTCTTTCATTAAAGCAATAAATTGAATTAAAGGCGCGTGAAAAAAACCAATAAAGTACAAAGAGTGTATTAACAGTTTAATTTTTTTTTTCCTCCTCTCTTTTATTTTCATTTTTTTATTTTTATCCTTATCGTTTATGTTTTACCAAAAATGTTTTATATTTTATTCCGTTTTATTTCGAAATGTTCATATACCAAAATTTATGTGGATAAGTGCTCCTCTTTGAATTATACACAATATTACATTATCACTGTTTTACTGTTCTGAGCAATGTTATTCTCTAATTTCAAGACCTGTGGCATAGAGAGTTCTAAAGAGTACGAGTACGATTTTTTCGTTTTTTTTTTTTTAATTTCGTTGTTTTCTTTCACACACCAAAAAAAACACTCTTGAAATTTGAGAGGGTGTGATACAAAAATCGGAAGAATTTGCAAAAAAACAAATGCGGTAAATTACATACCGTTATGTTTTATAAATTTTATTTGCGTTATGTTTTACCTGCACGTTTGGCTTTGGAATATTAGTGCCATCTTGTCTTTCTTCTTACACCCTACGTTTTAATGAAGTATCATATTATTTACACTATTTTAACCCTTATATGGAGTTTGTAAAAAATAATTCAATGAAAAGGTTGCGGTATGATTATGTGTATTTTCGCTCAACGCAAAATTCTATGTTAATTATGCTCGTTTGTCCATCCGTTCATTCGCAAGATAACTAAAAAACGGAAAAAGCAAACACTACCAAAACATTCTCCATATTTAGGCTACGATTAGTAATTACAAATATTTCTACAAGGGGTTAAGATAGCTACCTTACAATCTAAATAGTTTCTTTATAATATTTCAAAATTTATTAATAATGCAAGATGCGTGAAATTCGGCAATCCTGTATACGACTACAGCCCAAATGTATAGAAATTTTTGTGGAATGATGGGACGGTTTCTGATAGCTGCCATTCAACTGACATAGATGTAGGGTATATTTCAATCTGTGAAACGTTTTTAATTTCGATATTTTGGTTTTGCTTGTTTGTTTATAATCGTTTTTAGAATAAAAATCGAATCAAGTAATTTTGTTTTTTTTTCTTGCAATTTTTATGGTACGTACCTAAAATTTCACCTTTATTGTTAAATTTTTATTTTATATTTTTTTTTTTTCATTTTGATTTTTTTTGTAATTTTTTACTACATCAGTAGTATCTGGGGCGTAAAATAAATTCGATTTTATGAAGTGATTTTTAAGAAGTTCTTTGCCTGCAAGTACACAACCATTCATTCGGCGGTGTGTTATTAAAAAAAGAGACAAGATGAAAAAAAAAAAAGTTAAAAAATAAAAATGAGGAGCTACGGTTTTCGCACCTTATTTTTAAAATAATTTCTAAAACTAAATTATAAAAGGAAAATGTTTTTTTTTTTCATTTTTACCGCATAACATAAAAATGAGTTAATGCGATTTAAATGAGTGGAACGATGATGGTATTCATGTGAGTAGATCTGAGCATTATTTTATATCATGTTGTGTGTATGAATATTTTTAAGTATTTAAGCATTACATTGAAAAGTGAAAAAAATTTAAAGTGAATATTATAAAATATTGTTAATAAATGAGTAAATATTAGTAATATGAACTTGAACTTATATTACAAATCTTGATGAAGGAAAAATAACATAAAATATGAACACGCGCCTCTAATTTTTATAGATGGAAATTAAATTGAAACTAAGTTAGTATATGTATGTGCTGTAATTATGAAGGATTCTTAAAAATTTATTAATAATTTTGAAGTAGGAAATGCAAAAAGAAATTTTGTAGTCATATAGACTCCAGTTGTAAAATAAATTTTAATTATTTAAGTTAGCCTTGCAAATTATAAAATTATGACTACCATACAGTAAATAATGTGCACTACAAGAAATGTATTGGTCTCCGTGTTTTAAAATTGAAAATGTAAATATTAAGAGAGCTAAAATTTAAGTGTTTTAAATCGAACCTTTGTTGTGCGAGGAAATGCTCGTCTTTTTATAGGTCTAATTAATAAAGGAATAATTTTTCTTGAAAAAAACTATACTTATATTGCTCTTTTACATCAAAAATTAATTTTGAGTAGAATTTAAATCACATAACATAGTTATTTCGTACATCTTACAGCTATGGTTATAACTTAAGTGATTTATTTTATATCTTACTGTTAATTAAATTTTATTTTGAGAATATCAAATTCTAAATTTTAATATTTTAATCACATATTTTAATCACATAAAACAACAAAATCGGTTCATTGACTCATAAGTAATAGTAAATCTCAATATATTCTTGTGCATCTACGTAATTACTTCGACTTGATCGCATTGTTACGTTCATAAAATTAATTAAGAAAATCTAAAATTTCAAATCAACTATAAAATATTAAAAATTTGATCTCAGTTATTCTTAAATTCTTATTATCCACTTATATGCTCTAATAATAATAAATATTAAACATATTTAATATTTATAATACTTAATACATGATCCTTTTTTTAATTGAAAACTCTCTCTATTCATATTATAAAATATATTCTAAGTACCTACAAATTTTATTCTATAATGCTGTATATTAATTTTCCTTTTATTCATTTTATAATCAGTATATTTTAATTTAATCGCATATATTTAGGAAAATTTATTTTATAAAAATTTTATTTTTTATTTTCTTTTCTAAATGGCTTATATGTTATATAAGTATATACATACTCATATATTATATACCTTAAATAACAACACTGATACCACATTTTACTTTACAACTCAATTACCAAGTTATTATTTCAAACACAATTCAACTGAAAAATAACCTATGCAAATTTTTAAATATTAACAGAATACCAGCATTTTCTATATTATCTCTCTCTCTCTCTCTCTCCTTCTATCTCTTTTTCTCTCTCCTTCTATCTCTCCGTCTCTAATGGATTATACTGAATAATTTTGTTATGTTTTAAATAATTTGTATATATTTTGTCGGTTTTCTGAAATTAGAATTTGGTGGATTTTGGATTATATAGAAGGGATTTATTTTAATCCTCTTTTATTTAATGATAACACCATTGTATATGGGCAATAATAACAACAAAAATAAAAGAAAAGAGAAAATTATTATCGTTTCGTAATAAATATTTTTTTTTCTATATTAAAATGTTTATTCATCGTCCATGGCTTTCTAATCGTCCATATTTTCTCCTGTTCTAAAATAATAGAATAGAAGAGTATAAAATGTAAATTGTTTTTATTCAATTTTAAATTGTTTATTTTTTAATTAGTTTTAAATTCGTAGCGTATAACTAAAAAAAAAAAAATACGGGTAAAATTTAGGAAAATTATTCGCTTTAATGAATTTAAAACAAAATAAAAATGTTAGTTTAGATTTCATTCTAATGTGCATGGAAAATTACTTTTCACAGTATAGCAAGCAAACACAATAATTGTTGAATGAAAGAGTAAATAAGAAGGGATTCAAAACCGCAATAATTTTGAACAAATTAATGGGATTTAAGTAAATATTTTTGCTATTGTTGTCATTTTAAGGCTTTATTGCTGAAATCAAATATAGAAACAGAGCAGAATTTATTTTGGAATTTAAGCCTATTTACAGAAGGTAAATTATAGCCATAAAAGATTAATGAATTAAGGTCATTTGAGTACTGAAACGGGTATACTATTATTTCACGAAATTATTTCATTAAAAAATTTTCATCCTTTTTAATTTAAATTAATTTCTTTGTTAAGAATTCGTCGATCTCACTTCCTGAACTGACATGATTTGGCAATTTAATAAACAATGGTTTTTTTTTTTTGTTGCTCCACAAACAAATAAAACGAAATTGAGTCGGTGTATACTCTTTTTGTTAATTCAATTTAGCTTTGTATGAGAAAGATTAATTTTCAACTTCTTGTAAAAAAAGGACATTGACTTATATAATTTAATTTCTATCTCGCGTTTAACTCTGACATTTAAAATTTCAAAAAAAAAAATTTTTATAATTTAGTTTACTATTTAATATTAAAAACTTTATGAAAATGAAAAAGAAAATTAAAAACAAAAGAAAATTAATGAAAATTCTAATGATAGAATGAAATGAGAAAAGAAAAATTAAGAAAAAGGAAAATTTTGCTTCCGTGACGCTAAGGCTACCCCGTACAAATTCAATGAAATTTTCAAAGAAAAATTTTAAATGAAAATTTCAAAAAAAAAAAAAAAAATTTTTTCTTCTTCAACACAAAAAATGACAACAGAAATCTTTCTTATTCTTAAAAGGAAAAACAAAAAATTGGAAAGATTTGAAATTAAATTTTAAAATTTTCCCACATTTTCTTAATTTTTCTTCTGTTGTTTTTCTTCTATTTTCTTGCTTTGCTAGTTGTTATTTTTCATTTAGTCGTTGCTTATATTTTTCTATATTGCGGTGAAATACTCCTGTATGCCTTAAAACTTTTCTTATTTCCGATTTATTGTTTTTGTTTTTCTTCTTCTTTTTTTTTTTACTCTTTATTTAAAAAAAATCCAAATATAAGAAAAATTAATTTTTATATTATTTTTTTTTTTTACTTTTCCTATTACACAGCTATACTACAATAATATTACTTTGCTTTAGAAAATGAGAGAGAAAAAAAAATTTATTTGTTATTTTTCCACAGGACGTTCCTGAATTTTTCATTCATCAGAAAGCTTAAGAATATTGCTCACTGTTCTTGCTGGTACAAACATAATTCGATTAAATTTGTTCTATTTTTTTTTTTGTTTTTCTTTTTGCATTTCTTCTTGCTTTTTTGTTAAAAAGAAGGCCTTAAGCAAATTTAATTTAAAGAAAATTTATTTCAAATTGAATCACGAATTTTTATAAACACACATACATTTACATATATATATTTATATAATATGTAGATACAGAAATATAAGCTTATCCTTAAGAAAAAAAAAGAGAAAGATTTGTAATCCCGTCTGTTGATTGTAATCATTTGTAAAATTCTATATATATGGTGTAGTTGTAAGTATAACTGATTCTATTGTATAATTTTTATATTCACTCGAAAATACAGAGAGTTTTATTATTATACTCTTTTCTATATTTATATATAAAGCATTACAATTCTCTTCTGTATTTTATAATGGATAATATTATAATGAAATATGATATTGAATAATCAGGAAGAGTGAAGAGAGTATAATAACAAAAATAACAAATAAACAAAATACTTTCTTCCTCTTAATGAATATTTTAGGTTAAAAATATAAGTGAATACGAAATTAAGTTTATAGTAAAAAATAAGAGAAATAATAATTTTGTTGTTGATAATGAGAGTCGGGTACAAGAGAAATGAATGAAAAATAAAGCTATTATCGTACTATCGTAACAGTACTATAATTATACTATCGTATCGTATGATTTAAGAGAAAGAGCAAAATATCATTTTGATTTTATTTAATTTAGGAAAACATTGTTATAAAAAAGTTTGAGGTTATTTTTTTGTTTTCTTTTTGACTCTAATAATTATCGGAATAACGTTACTTACATTTACACATAAATAAATGCGTATTTATATATACATGTACATAGGAACATCAACTATATAAAAATCAACAGATAAACTTTAGATATCCTTTGGGTATTTTGTTTTTTTTTTCTCTTATTTTATAATTTATTTTTGCCTTTTTTTTTTGTTTTTAATTTTTCTTCTGTTATTAAAAAAAAATATTGAATCAACATTAAATCAAATCGATTAACACAGATTTTCGAGTCGCCTTTAGATATTTTTAACTTTCACTTTTTTAAATTACAAAAATAACAGTGTGTGTGTTTGTATGGGTATTTTCAAAACAACTTTGAATGTTGTTTTTTTGTGTTCTTTTTCTATAACTTTTCATTCATATTTATCCGAAATTATCGATTTTTTTTTTCATATAAAAACTTGCAAATGTTTTACATTTTCCAAAAAATTTGAACTTTTAGGAAACTTTTTTTTTTGTTCTTTGTTTTTATTTCACGAAAAATGGACAAAAATTTTAGAGTAAACCGGAAAAGCGCATTTTTAAAAAAATATTTTTATAATTTATTATTAAGGAAAAAATGGTATTCAGATGAGATTCGTTTATATTTTGAAAACTCATAAATAAATTATCAATTGCATGAATTTTTAATGAATTTTAGCTTAGGAAAAAAAAATATTAAAAAAAAATTTTCAGTCAAAACATAAATTGAATGAATTTTGTTTAGACGCAGAATAGAAGAATGTAAGGGAAATGAAATTAAATTGAAGGATTAAAGTGAAAATTGAATTTTTATTAATCATTTTTTATTTTAAAATATTTTATGAAATTAGGAATGAGATTAAATGTATTCTAAGCCAATAAAGTACTCCCAAAAGTATGCAAAATTTTTATGATTGAAATTTAGCACCTATATGGTGTGATTTCGCTTAATTCTTAAAGAGTTACAACAAAAAATATTGATTTAAATTTTTAATCCTTAATACTTCCTTAACCAACGACATTCACATCGAAATTTACTTACTCCTATTCTCAAAATTTTTACTCTAAATTAAGCTAATACAGAATATATCATAAGATTGATATTACACGGGTGTCAGTAGTATTGGGAATAAAAAAGTTCATGTAAAAAAATCAATGATTTTAGTTTAATTAAGTAGGGAAGAGTAGAGAAGATGTATGTTTTTTTAAGCACATCGATTTCCTACCAATTAAATGCACATTTAATTCATACTGGTTATTAATTCTTGTATTTTCAAGAGAATCATAAAAGAACATTTCTACAAATATGGAAAAATATGATGTATTTGATTTTGAATATTGTAAAATGAAAACAGTTTTGCATAACTATGCAAAGATGTCGACAATTACAACAATTTAAAAAAAAAATTTTGTACTCCAGAAATTTTTATTGCATTTAAAATTTAATTAAACACCAAAAACATTAAATCGTATTTGACAACATTGAAATTTTTGTGATGATTGCAGAAAAGAATACAAAACAAACTGATAGCCATCTCTTCACTAAAAAAGCTAGTAGGACAAAAAACCAAAATTGATTTTCTAGTTTTTCATTGTATAAAAAATTTCCCTTGAAAAAAAAACAACTTTTTTATTTGATTTGTAATTACTTTTCTCAAAGTTTGAACATGATTTTTAACATGTATTCGTTTTATTCCTTGTTTTTCCGTATGTTTTCCAAATTCAAAAAAAAAAAAATATTTTTGTGATTTTATCCCAATTTCTCTCTCTTTTTTTTTTTCGAAATCGAACAAGCAAAGTTCGATACTCAAATTTTATTCTATATTCGTTTTTATTGTTTTATAAAATTATTTTAAAAGCAAAATACGAACAACAGAAAAAAAATTTAGTCAGTAAACTCATCAAAAGTGAATTTGTATTGTAGTTAAAATGAGAAAATCGTGTCAAAGAATCAGAAAAGTTAAAAATAAATAATAAAAACAAAGTAAAAGAGCAAAATGAAAAATAAAATAGAAGTTAAAAATTTTCTCTTTTTTATGAATCTGTCCTTTTCCATTAAGAATAATATTTTTGCCATGTTCGAAAGCCAAAAAAAATCTAATGTCCCTAAGGATTTAAAAGTTGAAAACGAACAAAAAGTGATAAGTAACAGTAAATTGTCCGGTTCTTCTATAGTTCTAATTTCGATATTGAATAAAATTGAATTGTTTTATTGTTGTTTGAATTGTCGACTCATAAGCGAAACAAAATAATTTGAAAGCCATTTAAATATTTAATAAAAAATTTTTCAAACTGAAGCAGTTGATTTGTGATCACAGTTCCACATGCAGTTTGTAATAATCGGCTATCTGTAAAATAGAGCCATCTTTTTATTAATGGTGTCACTAAATTTTTCGGTTGATAGTATCGTCTATTATAGAAAGAAAGGTAAAAATTTAAATTATTAGAGATAGAAAGGTGAAGTGTTGGGTTGAGAATTTTTCTACTAAAAGCAGTGCAGTTTTCAATGGAATTTTAAAATTAGTCTCAACTTTTAACAGAATTTCCGAAGGATGATTTCAATTACATAATGAATTATTTAAATTAACATTACAATATTCGTAAGATTTAACATTGTGCAATCAAATTTTAACAAACAATTTAATTGAGAAGAAATTTATTAACCGCTTCTTCTTATCATTTTACAAAATATGAAAATTTTTAAAACTGGATCCGAATCAAGTTCAGCTTTATCATTATTCCGAATTTAGTTCGAAAGAATTCTTTAATTAAATTTTATTTCTTTAACTTTCGGTTTAATTTTCACAACATCCACAGCATTAACATTGTGGTTTTGTTGGAATACAATTCATACTATTCGCTTTCTCCATTAACTCTTTCTTTTCTAAAAGGCAACGAATAATTGACATTTTTGTTTCAAAAGAAACACGTGAATCGGAACACTTCAAGATTTTGTTCAAATTATTTTTAATAGAATTGTATGAATTTTCCTGATCTTCACTATCACATTCCTCAATTTCGCTAGGAAACATATTTGATTCTTTTGATTTCGATTGATTATTTGTAGAACTCTTCCTCTTGTTCTTGGTAGAGCCATTAGAACTTGATTTTTTGTTAACTTTATTTGTTTCGTCACTTTTCTTTTCGGAATTACCTATAAAATGAAACACTAAGCTTTGTGTAGATGTAGACACAAATTATGGAATCTTACCTTGTGATTTAGTTGAACTTTTGTCACAGTGACTCAAATTATCAAAACTGGGAGCTGGACACACGTATCCTGAAGCAGAACCCGAACCATTTGTTTTTGTATTCATCCGTTTTGGGGGGCTTGATGCCCTCTTTTGTGCCTTACCAGTTTGAGTTTTCATTTTTTCAGGTTCTAGTGTTTTACGGATTTCGTTCACCGGATTCATCGGACATACATAACAGAATGTAAAGTTGCATTTTGGACAGCATATATACATCACTTGACCCGTATTATATTCATCATTTTCCTTTTTTTGGACAGCCTTTTTTGCGTTTGCCGTTCTTTGAGGTGATTCTTTATTATAGGGACCGGAAGTTGGACTTTGTGGAGGTTTCTTTATACCACAAGATCTTCTTGGTTCTTTGTTTTCTTTCGTAATTTGGCATGATTTTCGTTCTTTAGTTGCAGATGTTAAAACTTTCTCTCCTTGATTTGCTTCCAAAGACACGTTCTTCGTTTGACCATTCATGCAGGGGCATTTTGAACAGATGCAAGTGTATGTTTGATTTTGTACACCACCTTTGTTTTCATCTTTTACTTTATCATTATACTTTTTAGGTGAAAGATTTGTTGAAGCCGTAGATCTCTTTTCATTACGTGGAGAGCTTTTTAAAGAAGTTCTCTGCAATTTTTCTGGAGCACCACACTTGGTTTTTATATTTTGCTGTTTTTTCATAACATTTTCATGTTTACTGATTGTTTCTTCTTCCCTTTTAACCTCTTTATAAGGATATTCGTTACAATTTTGTTGAAATCTTTTAAGTTGCTCACACCCGGAACTTTTAAATTTACTTTCATTCAAGGAATTTGAGTCTGGAAAACAGCTGTTGGATATTGGAGGAGGATGAGGAAAATTTGGTAATAAGGATTTTGACTTATTTAGACCCATGCTCGGGCCCATTTGATCAACACGACATTTAGAACTAGTACTCTTTGCAGCAGAATCAATTAATTCAGATTTTCTTTGTAAAATTTCACTTTTCTTTCGTGAAAGATTTGAACCAGATCGCTTAAGTTCTCTGTCACTCTTGTCATCCCTAAAACATTCAGATTTTACAGAAATTATTAAATTACAATTTGATGGTTTATTGACTGGATCATTTTTAGAATTTTTATTTTCCACATTACTGCTAATACCAGATTTTCCATCATTTTTCATCGAACTGCAAGGGCATTGACAGGTTTTTGGTTTACATTCCAAATTTTGAAGTTTTTCATTACTTTTTTGAACAAATAAATCATTTGTTCGGGATTTTTTTGGAGAACAATCAATATTGGATTTTTTCTCTTTAAAATCCACTGTTCCAGCTGGAATCCTATCATTTGATTCTAAATTATAACTGATATATTCAGAGTTCATTCTATTATTGATGTCTTCAAAACAAGTTCTGTTTGGAACGCTCTCACGTAATTGAATTTCTGTAGCTATTTCATGTTGTAATGCTTTGTTCTCATCGGAAGTTTTTGAGTAACTATGTGAAGATGAATTTCTTATTATAAAATTTTCAACTTCCCCAATACTAGTATCCTGAGGTAATGTAAGCCTTTCCATCGCCTTTAAAAAATTAAAAAATATTCAAAAATTGTTTTGTGACTTAAAAAAAAGTTCTTGCAAGAATTTCCGTCCTAGAATTCGAACGTTAGTTAAAACTTTTTAATTAATAATTTGAAAATGTCAAAATCATTTCTGTGTTTTCTATTACAAATTTCTCGTCGTTAAGCTTATTGAGTTTCTATACTTTAACCAGCAATTCTGCTTGTGTTTAAATTTCTTCCCAAAAATTTTATGTTTTTTTTTAAATTATCCAAAAAAGTAAATGGTAAAATTATTTCTCATTTTTTTACTCATAATTTATTTAAAATCTAAATTTTATTTGACAAACAAAAGCAAGGCACATTTAATTTTACAAAACATCCTGATTTTCTGTTTTTTTTTTTTGAAAAATTATTAAAATTCCTTATGCCTGAGCTCTTTAATAAACAAAATCAACCTTTGCACCACGCAAATCTCACAATCATAAAGCCAACTGCAACATTAGTATTGTGGGATATTCTTCAAAAAATCTTCCTTTTTATTACTTTTCTTTTAAAATTTGGCAATGTACGCAATCCTTGAGAACTAATCTGTCGTTATCAAAAGTAAAAATATTTTCATCATTTCCTTATTTTCTTTAATCTGTTTTCCTATTCGTATATTTCCCTGTATAATCGATAATATTTTTCCAAAAAAGTAATAACCTTAATAATCCATTATTCAAAAGCTAGGAGAGACAAAAATATAAAAAGAAAAGGAATTTATTCTCTACCGCCCATCCCCTTCATTATAAAATCGATTATTCAAGCCTCTATTTTTGTTGTTCTTCTTATTATGATTTAATATGGTAATGATGGTGTAGTAGCACCTGTGCAAATGATTTTGCAATCTCATTTTTTCTTCATTTAAAATTATTTTTAAATTTAAATCAAATTAAAACATTGGTAACTTTACAAATTACTCATAAAGCACTGAGTTAGAAAATTCAATCGGACTCACTACACTTAATTTCCATCTTTTAATTAAATCCGTTAAATGAGAACTTTTCCCGAAAATTTTATTAATGATCACCAGTATCGCATTCTCCTTGAAAATAGTGAAAAGAGAAAATAAATCGCGATTACAGCAATTATATCGTAAAAATTATGATTGTTATCTTGATTATCGTGATGATTTTTGTAATGCTCTTGATGATAATCATGATGATAATGATGATGATAATGGTAATTTTTATAAATGGAATTTATTTAATAATATCAAGGATCAAATTAATAATAGATTTTTGTTTTTGAATTTTTTCTTATTTACAAAAATGATTACAAAAATTTTTCATTTAAAAGATCAAATCATTGTGGTTAAAAGGAAAATAAAAGTTTAAAAACTTTGGTTTTATATTCTATAATTAATTAATGGCATAATAAGGATGATTTTCTACTACTATGTTAAAATTGAATAAACGAAAGATAAATCTTTTTGATTAACCTTGATATTTGAAGAGATTTGTGATAAATGAGTTTTTAATTCAATTTTCAAGAAATTTTATTTACTTTTCGAACCATGTTGGTTTTAGGAATGTGGTAAAAGAAAAGATGAAAAAATCAATATTTAAATTGGTTCAAGTAGCTTCAGGATTCGAAATTTCCTTTTATCAATTATGAATGAAAAATGATTATGGAAAATGATCTTAATTAAAGTATTTTATTTAGAATTCAGGAAATAACACAATATTTCGAACATTTTTTCAAAAATTCTGATTAGATCACTGAACATTAAAGGCATAGATAATTGAAACCTTTTCCTGAATCAATTCTAAGTCAGTGAGCTTAAGCTTCGTTATTTAATTTTAGTCTGAAATATTAAAATTAACCAATTTGAAAGTAATTCCTTATATTAAAAACTAGTTCTTTGAAGGCAATACCAAATTAAAATTATAAGCTGGTTTATAATTAATTTTTTAATATTTTTTTTCGAACATGATTAATAGATGCAAGTGTATATTTAATTCTAGAATGGAAATAATAAAAATAGTACCGAAGAATATGTAGAACAAAAATTAAAATTGTAAAATTTATAATTTGTGCTCTCCTTAACCATTTTATATGAAGAAAACAATAAAAAATTCTTTTAAAGAAACTCCCATTTTAACATTAAAATTCAAGTGCAAAATCAACTGCTCCTTTTTTTATCTGCAATATTATATAGTACTATACACATATTCCTACATTTATAAAAAAAAAAAAATTGTATAACCGATAAAGGATTATCTTTCCCTTTGTCATTTTATTTTCATTTTTTAATAATTGCTCCTTATGTACGATTATCATGTAATTTATTAAGCTTTTATAAAAATAATAATAATAGAGGGCATAAAATTTCTATACTTGAAAATATATATACTATATTCATAATACATACATACCTACTTATATAAACATTAAAGTAAATGAATGAAATTGTATAATAAGGAAGAACAAAAATATGTATGAATAGTAAAAAATTTTCTCTTCATACATTAAAATCATGTAGAGATGTATATAATTTTGTATGTAATATATTGAACTGATTTACGTTCATTCATATACACGTACATGTATATGAATATATACAAGAACATCACATGTATCTTATTGCAAAAAAAAAATTTTTTTTTTTTAATTTTGTAGGTCGACCAGTCATTATTACATTTTCTTTCTATCTTTAATTGCTACTACAATTTTTACTCTCATGAAATTAAAAAAAAAAATGCAGAATTATATAAGTAAGTACGTAAGTTTTCTGTATGTTTGTATATAATATGAAGACACAGATAGGTATACAAATATTTAAAAATATAATCATTGTTACCACCGACCATTACAATATTTTAAATAAAATTTTAAGATAAAAGGTAACCATCTACAATACATTTTATTTATTATTAGGGAAGCCAATAAATAACAATATTAAGGAAAAACCAGTATGGTAATAAAATATAAATGAAAATTTTGTTAGAATTACAATTTTACATACTTGTAATTTATTTTAATACTCGTATCTTAAAATTTGATATAAATTTATTAGAAAATTTTAGAACAAAATTTCTTTATTAAGGGGTGTGTAATGCTGGCATTTGCTGCAGGAGCGTTTAGTTTTTAGAGGTTTGTAAAAAAAAAGGGTCTTAAAAGCTAATATAAGAATATTGTATTATACGATTGGAATAATATACGTTTATAGTACTTATTAGTATAATTTTAATAGATCTGATCCAATTAGAATATTCTATTGGTACAAATAGAATACAAATTTCATTATTTTAAAATTGTAAACCTAAAATATAGCTTTTAAAATAATAAAATAATGTATATTAAATAATATATTGCAAGGCAGGGCGATAACAATTATAGGCTCTTTAAAATTTTTGTAATATAAAAAGAAATTAAAGCAACACTTATGTTTCCATATTACACCACAAACAATATACCGAGAATTAAGAATTCAAATTAATAATGCGATACAGTGTTCAATCTATCTTTAATCTTATAATCTTTTATACATATTTTACAATATTTTAATACATGAGTAAAATTGCTGTAATTTAGATTGAGTCAATGACAACAACATTCATTTTATGTGTACGCACATTTAAAAATAATATTGAAATTTTCGTAATAAAGCTAATTATAAATAAAATATTTGAATATCTACACAAATAATTTAGAATAAAATCTCAATATCTTCATTTTCAATCTACATTCTATATTTAAAACATAAAATAATATCAATTATCATAATTTCAAAATAAAAATTGTTTATTATGTAAAAATTGCATACTTTTAGGAGAACAATTGAACATCAAAAGCATATTATAACAACAATAATAATAAACTACTCTTAAAATAATTTTTATACATCAAACAAAATTTATAAATATTAAAATCTAATGAGATATATTATAGTATGTACATAATGAGAGCAACATATTTAATTAACATTTTTTACTCAAAAACAATATCACTCATACGCATCATATGATTTTATGTTAATTAATATTATAATGAGCGAAATTATCATTGAATATTCTGAGTACCCTTACCTCTATACTTACTTCAAACGAATCTATTTCTTTTTACCATTTTATTTCAATATCATTCCAAGTATGTATGAATATAAAATTCATATATGTATGTATGTATGTAATATACGTATAATTTCAGTGGTTTTGAGCATGTAATTTTCACTACAGAAAAAAAAAAAATATTACGAAATATATAAAATAAAATTATTTGCAGTCCTTATAAATTAAAGGACGTCATAAAAGAAAGAATAAGAACAAAAACAAACGAATTGTAGTGAAATAAAGAAGGGAAAAAAAAAATAAAAAAGAAAAAATTATAGCATGATATTGCAATTATATAATCTGTGAACTGCATTCATGCTGAGCTATAGAAGTTTATAAATCTTTGTGTAATGTAGAGGGAATGCCATGGAATCAAAAATTTTCTCTTTCTAGTTTGTTTTTTTTTTTGTTCTATTTTATGTTCCATATACAAATATTTACATTATTGCACAGATACTTATTATTCTTTGTTACTTCCTCTTAGAATTTCTATTTAGTTTTTAAAGGAGAAGTACAAATCGTCCCCATGAAAGAGAATTCTAAAAAAAATAAAATTTTAAAATTTATATTTGCATATAAATTTTCTATTTTTTAATATGAGACTATAATAATAAAATGCTCTATTTCATAATTGACCATCTGAGCAAAAATTAGACAAATTATTAAAGCCGGAAATCAACTGAATTTTTTTTTTTTATAAGCTTTTTCTCTTCTCTACTTTTTCATTATCGTATATGATTTCGTATACTCTCATGAAGAGAGTGAGTAAGTATACATTATAATTGCATTCAAATACACTTATTTAATATTACTATGTATATTTAATTTTAACTATATTCAATACTATAGGAATATTTCAGAGTTATTAAAGTTATTAGAATATAGGGACATTATTATGGTACATGTATACATGATGTTATAAGTATGGGGTGAATAATATGAAATTTAATGTTCTGTATGCTCACAAAAAGAGAAAGAAATGTAATATGTATGGTGTTGTGTGTGAATGTAAATTGTATACGTTGTCTTATTTTTTACTCTTAAATTTATTTAAATTAATACTGATATGTAAATTTGAAAAAGTAATATTATAATATTTATATGTAGTATATAGAAAGGATATGATACAAATTCAGGATTTTTAAGGAGGCAAGAAAAAAAGAAAATACAAAAAATTTTCATTTTTCATTAATTTGTTTTTTTCTCTCTCAAATTTTAATTCAAAAATCTTAAAGTAAAATTAACTACACTTTGTTATAAAAAAAAAAATCAAAGAGGTTAAGGATTTTATGAGAAAATAAATATAATTTTTAAATGAATTGAATCGGAATGAAAAAAAAGCAAAGTAAATTGGGATTTTCATTATAAAAAATTTTTATTCACAATTATTTTTTATATTTTTTTTTTAAATTAATTCAATTTTTATTTTATTTCCATTAAAATTCGGCAGATATTATGCTCACTTTTGAATTTTTTGGTTAATTTTTCTCTTCTTTTATAATTTTCATTTATTTCCTCCTGGATGAACCGTAAAATAAACATAATAAATAGAATTTGTCCTCCTTTTCTTTGGAATCTAGCCAGAAAAAAAAAAAGAAATCATTGCTCGTTTTTCTGGTTTTTATTCTAATTTTTTATTATAAATTTCCTTTGGCTTGTCATTTTCAATAATTGAAATGCGTGTTCTTTTTCGGTTAAAATCTACTATAACTTTAATTTAATTAAGACTAAAATGAAAATAAAAATGTATTGAAATATGAAAATTATTTTTTAAATTTAAATAGAAAAAATTTAATAAAATTTGTGGAATGAAAATTTGTATAGGAAAATTTATTGAATAACGCAAAAAGTGGGCTTGAAATTCGGGAATAGAATAAGAAATTAATTTATCAAAAAGTAGATTCAATTCAAAATGAAAAAATAATTGTTGTCAATTTTAAATAAATTGAGTTAAAATTGTTATTTTGAATTATTTAGAAATTATTGTTGGAAGTTAGTTGCGCATTTTTACAAAATATAATAAATTAAAAAAAAGTGTACACATTTTACAAATGGAATTTTTAATTTAATTAATTGATTTTGTCCTGATATCTTTATTGAAAATTGTAATTAAATTTGTTATATCGACATGTTTTACGAAGTTATTTAAAATGAGTTTGATGTGAATTAAATTAAAACACATTAATAAATTGTATTCCTTCTTAGGCTTGTCGAACTACTACTGAATGAATGTTAGATTCCAACAAAAAACTCCGTTATACTTTCATCACAATGGAGGAAATTAAATAAATATTATGTTCCGGAAAATTCTAAATTAGAAATTTTAAAGTGAGAAGAAAGTAATTCAATAAACTTTTCCATATTGAGCTAACCAAAAAAAACTATAATGATAAGCTCGAATAAAAACTTCGAACTTGTTTCAATAAGAGGCCAACAACTTTTTAAAAAAAAAAAATTTAACTTCTAAACTAATTGATTTAAAACTCAGAATAATAATTCTAAATTAAACAGTTTAAGCTATATTATCGCAAATATTTAAAACGTAGAAGTGGTTGAGGAGAGTAAAGAAATATCCCATCATAAACTGCCAAATGATTTCAAACTACCCTGATTAAAAGAATTTTCGGAACGTTTCTGATATAAGAATATTAAAATTAATTAAAAAGTCATACTATACCTATAATAATTATTGTTATGTTCTCTGTTAAATAGAAAGCATGCTGTTGTGATATTCTTTGTTTTATAGCAAACGCTGTTAAAATATTTAGTAACAATATTTTTTATTGTATCCTTTCTTTTTTGCTGCGAGTTCCAATATTTTTATTTTACTTCTATAAAATAATTTCAACACTAATATTCAGATTATTTCGAATATAATTATTTTAATCGTACTTAAATAAATCATGGATTCTTGTTTTTTAATCAATCACAACAGAAAACAACCTAACCATATCACAAAACAGCTACAATAGTCCTATTGCAACATATAAAATCAAATCAAAGAAAAAAACAATTCTTTCACAATTCTATTTCAACTTTAAATGAAATTCTGTCTAACTCAGAAATTCTATATTAAATACGACATTATATTCCGAAATAAAGACTAAAATATTAGGAATACTTAAAAATGATTTCAATATATAAAATTGGAAAATGAGAGGAAAAATGAAATTTTGCATGAGAAATTGAAATTTCGATTCAAATTTAAAAGTTAATTTGGATTAAACCAAAATTTGAATAATAAATTTAAAAAATGTCATTTTTAGGAAATTGTATGATCATCTATAGAGATTTCCCTTCTTCATTCCTAGGGCTAGTGCATGATATCATATATAGCCATGCCCTCGTTTCATTCAGCCATAGAGTTTTAAATAGGTAAGGGACTAGCTTGCCGTAGGAGCTATAAAGACATAGCTTTCAAATATGACTGGGTAAGTACAAATTCTCTTTTAAAGAACTGAGTTTCTCGCAAAGAATCATTTCAATTTAAAAATTAACTTTCAATCTTAAAAAGTGAGGAAATATTGTGCCAAGATAAACGAACAGAATGCGTGCTAAAACACGCATCAAAATTAATAAAATCCTAAAATAATTAAAAAAAAAAAATAGAATGATTAATCACAGTACCACAGAATATTTTCACATACACTTTGAATTTTAATTGTATTTTTTGTTACTCTTATTCAAAAACTAATTAGTTTTGATTGAATAAATTACTATGCAGATAAGCAGCAGATTTCTGTTCCATTTCATTCCTATGTACAAGCACATATAAAGTGAAATGTTGATTTTGTTTTTCTATTCAATAAAACCAATCCTAGGTCGTGAAAATAAAATTTTATTAAGTAGGATTTAGAAGAATAAAAAAATGTGTGTAAAAGATTTCATTTTATCCTTGTTTTACATTATTCATTTATACATTCAAAATACAAAATGTCTAATGTAATTATGAGCATAAGAGGCGCAAAATTCTAAAAATAACAAATCGTTACAAAAATTGCATTTGTATACGACGTTCAAGGATAAAGAAAGAAATGAAGAGAAAGGAATGTATTTTCTTTTCTTTCAGTATAACTTAATGAATTCTTGTGTGTTTGCCTTTGAAAATCGGTTTTCTTTTTGCATTTTCTTGTCATATCGTTGGATTTCTAAAAAAAAATTCTTTTGTATTTTCACGTCTTTTATTTTTTCTTTTTGTTCCAAAAATCTTAGCCTACTTTCTTGTTTTATTTTCGAAAATCTTCCTTTTGTATTGATTTTAATATCAATAAAAGGATGTCGAATACTTTGTTTGCTATATTCTATGAAAATTCAATTTAGATGTTATTTTTTTTATAAAAGCTACTTGAATTTTTTTTTCAACTCTATTCTCTGCAGGTGACATTTTCTTTTTTCGATATATTGAAGGTTTGATTGCATGTAGTACTTTAAACAAAATCTTATTGTTATAAATTTTCACTTAAGTGGGAATATTTGTCTGGAAAATTAAAATGGTTAAAAAAAATTGAATAAATCTTTTAAAAAATCTAAAAGAAATTTAAAAATGTCAAAATCAGAATTGTTATACAATGTCATTGGAGTAAAATATAGAAGATAAAATTATTTATTTAATATTTAAGTAATTCTTATTAATAATATTTGTTTTATAATTTTTATATTTTCAGTTTCACCAGAAAGTTCAACAACCGTAACAACAACATTTCAACAGCCTACAATGCCATCGTCAGTGACGGCCGGCATGACATATGATAAATTTTTAAAAAATAAATTAACCCCATTATTTAATTTTATATTACCTACAACATTAACAAGTATAACAACAACAAGAACTAACAATAAAAATAATAATGATAATAATGAAAGAATATCAAATGATATAATATTAAATGAAAATAATTTTAAAATGATATCGAAATCAACAACGACAACAGAATCAACAACAACGTCTACAATAACAATAATGGAATCTATATTACCTGCATTTCCTGTATCCTCATCGTTATCATCATCTGTTCCATCACTTATTTCTCCAACAGAATCATTATCATCATCGTCGGCATCATTATTAGAATTGGATATAAAATATAGTAAATCTAGTAATAAGAATAATTTAAATAAAATCAATAATAGTAATAAGGATAATAGTAATATTATTATTAATAAAAATGTAAATATTCCTACCGGTATTAATTTAAATTCGAATGAAGAAATTTTACAAGATTCTTCTATTATTTCTTCTTCTATTTTAACACCTATACAATTATTAGATGAAACAAAAATGACAACATCAATAAATAAAAATAATCATAATCTTCCTACAAATTCGTTTACATTATCACCATCATCATCGCCATCGTCATCAGCGCCTTCAAAAACAATAACAATAACAAAAACAATAGAAAATGATAATAATTCAGTAAAAGAGAAAACTTTTAAAACAATAACAAAACTAAAAAATAATGATAATAGCAAAAAAGATAAAAAAAATAATAATACTCATCAAAATCAAAATTATCAATATCAAAAGCATCTAGAAGAACAGGAACAGGAGAAAATAAAACAGCACCAATATCAAAAAGAACAACAACAAAAATATATTCATTATTATCATTATAATGATCATAAGCATTTATATAGTAAAAATTATCAAAATCAACAACATTATCAACATTATACTCACAATAATAATAATATTGATGATAATGATGATGATGATATTATGAGAATTAGTAATGTTAAAAATAGCATCAGCAGCAACACCAGTAACATTAATAGTAACATTAATATTAATAATAGAAGTAATAGTAATCGTAATGATAATAATAGAAATAATTTAAAAAATAGTTATATTAATGATAATAGTAATAGTAATAATTTTAATAATAATAGAAATAATAATAATATAATAATAAGTAAAAATAATAATAATAATATTAGTTATAAAAATAAAAGAAATGTTCCACAAAGTGATGAACCTATTGATGCGGCTACATTACAAGCTGATTTATGTGCTAAATTTACAATTGGTGATGTTGATACACAAACATTTTATAGTCCAAATTATCCAGATAATTATCCAAAGAATATTAATTGTACAAAAGTAATTACAGGTGAGTTGTTTTCTTTTTTTGTTCTCAAAATTAATTCAATTTTCTTATACAATTCGTGTATATTATATAAAAATAATTTATATAATATACACGAATTAAATTTCCTAAATGTATATTCTGTACTGTAATAGTAACAGACATTTTATTGTTACGATAATATTCCATATGAAACCTGTATATTTAATAATTTTATCCTATACAATATATTAAGGTATATACAAGTAAATTTTATTTTATTATAGGAAGAAATTTAATCTTGCTTAATTTTTCTAAATACGAGTAGCAGACGAAATAGTTATGTATATACATACATTATATTTTAATATAAATAATAAAATTTAATATGAAGAAAAAAGAATAAACTCTTTATAACAATAATAGCTATGTACAACAAATAAATAAATTGTTTGTATTTTATTTGATAAGAAAGAGAAAGGATAGTTTAGTGAACCTTATATAAAAGAATTAAAATTGAACATGAAGTAAAATTAAAATAAATTGGATTTTTCTCTTCATATAATTTTCAAATCATTATTCTATATGGAATTATTTTGTAATCTAAATAAAAACCTTTATTCAATTGAATAACTTTAATTTATTTTAAATGAAATTTAATATTTCTAATGTTTAGAATTAATTATTATTGTTGTATAAATGAGCACTTCAATTTGATTAAAATTTTAAAGATAAAATAAATTATATTTCATTAATATTATTATTTCTTGTATATTATAGTTTTTGCCGTTTAAATAGTTCTATATGCTCAGGAAATAGAGAATATTAAAATAATTATCTATATCACTTCTCTATTTATCTCTCTTGGTTGATTAACTTTATTTCAATATCATATACTATTGTAGATAGTTGTAGTTATAATTATTTATTGATAGTTATTATTCTTATTCAATATAAAATTAAATAACCCCACATTTTTACATTTTTCATGGTAACCAGTCTTATAATTTTACAAATTATTCTGAAATCCATTCGTTTTGAAATTAAATATGCTATCAGGTTCCCAATTATTTTGCAATATTGTATGATTATAATATTGTATGATTACAATATTTCATCAAATACAGTAGTTTATGAACAGGACTAAAACATATTTTGTTTCTGCTTTGAATCACCGAATTAAAATCAGTAACAATTTTGATTCAATTGTTTTTTCTCAAAATAATTATTTGAAAATCCCACGAAAGAATTAAAATTTCAGTTCACAACCAAATGCTTTTCAAATATAAATTTGAAAGGTCTTGATTTTTCAAAAATTAAAAAAAAAATTTTCTTCCTAATTAATACAATGACCTTCTAAATGTATGAAATAATAATGAAATAATTAAAAATTTACACCAATTATACAAATAAATTCAAAAATTTTAAATATCCTTTGAACATAATTACAAAATTTAATTTTTTTTTACACTTTTATATTAAATTTGTAAAAAAAAAGGAAAATTCATGGAAACAAATTAAAATTTTCTGTATTTCTTCTTTTTTATATGCTCCTCCTTTTAATTTAATTAACTAAATTAAATTATAAAATTATTACTATTACTCTTTTATTTCCTTATTTTATTTTCAATCTTAAATCTAAATTGCAATTTTACATAAAATCCTTGTGATTTTCTTAATTGAAATTTGTTCTTTTTTTTGTTGTTATTTCACACTCATGCACTTACTAAATTTGTATATGGGTATAATAATTAATTTTAATTTATACTATTCGTAATTATTGGGTTAGAATTTTTCGAATTTATATTTTTTTTTAGGTTAAATTTTATAATTTTTTTTATAAAAAATGGAATTCAATTAAGAAATTTTTTAAAAACGTGTTTTGTTTAACAATTAAAATTGAATGTTTGCAACAAAATAATTCAGAACAATTTTATTCTATATAATTAAATTTAAATTTTTTTTCTATACCTTCAAATTTTCATTAGTATTTTTTTTTTTGGTTTCACTTTTCTCTTAATTCTAACAAAAAGAAAGAAATTGCTGTCACCCGCTAATTTTGTATGAAAAGCAATTAAAAATCGAAAACAATATTCTCTTCATACCTTATATTTCTCTTCATACCGAAATTTTTATTGTTGCCTTAATTAATTTTTTTACTCAACAACTTTTAATTCCAAAATCGAGAGTATAATTATTGAGTACACACATTTTATAGCTTTAAAGTAAAATATAAATTTTATCACATTCTACACTTTTTGAATTTAAAATAAAATTTCTCATTGCTTCCCGGAGGGTGTAGTAAAATTTCGTAAAAATGCCAGTTAGTATGATTACTATTCTAATCAAAAATTAAATATAATTATAAATTTAATTTGCATAAATTTTTTAAAAGAAATTTTAATAATAAAAAAAATTAATTTTTTTTTATATTCCACAGCACCACCAGATCATATAGTAAGATTAGATTTTCGTGATGTGTTCAATATTGAAGATAAAGAGGAATGTAAATTTGATTACTTAGAGGTAAGTAAAAAAATTTTTTACTTTAATAGATAGTAATAAATCATTTAGATTTTAGAATTTTAAAAGCATCATACTTCAACATTATTGTTATTAAAATTGATTTAAATAATAATAAAGTACTTGGAATCATGGACGAGATTATAAAATTATGTCTTATGCTAGTATAACAAAGTGGAAATATATAATATTATTAAGAAGAAAAATATTATTAATAAATAAGTAAATTCAAAAACATAAAACTGTCTATTTAAAATTTTAAATATGATGAGGTTTTTCACATGTTTGTATACAGATGATGTATATGAAATAATCATGCCTTGTCATGTAACACACTATCCTATAGTAGAGTATATAAAAAGACAATACTATTAAAGTCACAAAAATATTTTTTAACACAACCTTTGTAATTATTATCTTGTTTGTATTTTTCTGTTTTTCTCTGACCATTTGAGACAATTTAAAAAATAAAATTCTCTTTATTTAATGTCATACCCTTGTCAAACGTTTTTATGTATTTTTTTTTTTCTTCATGTTTTGTACAAAAATTTTAATATTTTGTACTTTTGCCAAATTTAAAGTACTGGAAGTGCAAAAAAAAATAGAATAAATTCAGAATCATCAGTATAACACTTTTGTGTATTTTGTATAACAGGTATAGGATTTTATGAAAATATTGATTTTGTAATTTACCTGGGTACACACATAATTTTAGATGATCTTGTTAGTATTAGGTCGTTTCAAATATTGTGTATACAAGTTCATAATGTGAACATTTGCTATTATTAAGATCACTTGAAGCATCAGCTTGTAATGTTTTAAGTTTGTGACTTCGTTCGCATAGTTTGTATATCTGCCAGTATTATAAAAATAATCTTAATAATTTTGTGATGATTAACACTGGTAAAGAAGGTTAATTTTCATGAATTAATAAAATTAATTTTCTTGAGGAACTTTGAACAAACAAAATATTCTTACCTTCCCCTAATTGTATGCAATTTTTTTTAAATTTTATATAATTTTTTCGTTTAATTGTTTAATTTTATTCCTTGCTTTCATTCAAAAATAAAAAATTAATTTTTTTCTGATTTTAGATACGTGATGGACCATATGGATTTTCAAAATTAGTTAAAGAAGAACCAGGAAGATTTTGTGGTAGAACATTTCCAGATGTTATACAATCAACTGAAAGACATTTATGGTTATATTTTCATTCGGATGAAAGTATTGAATATGAAGGTTTCACAGCTGTCTACGAATTTGTAGAAAGACCAAAAAATGGTAAGATTATAAAAATTTTTATCATACTTCTGAAAGCATGTGAAAATAATATTCATAAAATTTAGAATTTTACGTAACTCACTGAATACTAAAATAAAATTCTTGGAATTTGAGTATCAAAACTGTAATTAAGATGAAAATTAACAAAATTTTTTATAAATCCTTTTTTTTTTTTTTTTTTGCAAATTAACTTTTTAAAAATACTTTTAAAACTATTTTTTGAAAGGATAACACATAAAAATGTGTAATTAATTATTAAAAAATATGTACAAAATTTTAATGGAAGCAATTCTGAATTCAAAATTGGAAACATCATTTTTTGTTTAACTAAAGGATTATGTTAGTTATTTAAAAAAAAAAAAAATTTTTGACTAATTCCAAAGGAAAATTAGAGGAAAAAAACTCAATAATCCTTTTTGAAGTTTAACAATTTTATTTTTTTGCTAACACTCCTGTTAATATTGAAACTGTTTTGAAATAAAAATTTTTTATATTTTTGTGTTCTAATTCACAGTTCCAAGTAAAGATTTAAATTGTACAATTATTAAGAAAGGTTATGAAGGCTGGATCAATCATACAGATGTGCCACAATATGTAAAAGATAATGTAACGGAACATAAAATTCCAATCGATTGTATGTGGAGAATAGAAGCACCAGAAAATTGGAGGGTAAGTTTGCAATTCCAAATAATGTAAATTTTTCAAATAAGGTAGATCTTAAATGTAGAATATTTAAAAATCTGTTTTACTACAACCACCCTTCAAAAACACTACCTTTTAAGGACTGCGATTTTATTAGATAGAAAGCGTGATAAATTCGAATTGTTGTTTAGTCATGTGCTCTATACGAGATAGTTGGAGCCGCTGAAACCTCTTAATGTTATACATTCACATATTTTCTTTGCCATTTCTCATGCAGACGAATTTTTACCACTCCTTTTCTATATTTTATTATTTTTTTTGTTTTCTTTTTTGGAAAAATATTAAATTCACATTTCTGCTTATAATAAAATAAAAAACAATTTTATGTTCTTTTTTTAGATACAAACAAAATTTATGCTTTTTGATTTAAAAATGCCAAATGATTGCAATATGAATTTCATTGATATTTTTCCAGAGGATACAACAATACCAGCAAGGTAAGGTTTGAAAATTTATTATATTTGTTTGACCATTTTATAGATAGAGCAATAATAAAATTGCAGTACAATCATAATATAAGAGCAATAATAAAATTGCAGTACAATCATTCTTAAATGATAAATTATATTGCAATTAATATTGCTCTAATAAAAAATATCCTTGAATAAGTAAAAAAAATTCGTGTTTTCTTTTCTAATTTCTAATACCACAGAAAATTATATACACACTCCCCTCGACCACATAAACAAAAATTTCCTTGAATTTGAAAAAATTTCCTAAATTTGAGTAGAAATAAAAACGAAACTTTTCTCCGCGTGGAATTCATTTATTCTGAAATTTTAAAATCAAAAATATTTCAAATAAAGTCCAAGCTTTGCCATCAATAAAAATATTATCAGATAGCTATTGTTTTTCACGGCAGAAGAACTTTTATAACACAAGAACTGATTTCATTAATTTTTATAAGGATACATACTGCAATATAAACACCTAATTCTGTTACAAAAATTATTATGGTTCAATTGCTAAATCTGTCAGAAAATTAACAATATTATCACCGAATGCTAACTATTATTTTACCTTTTTTATTCCCCTTTTTTTTCTACAATATTTTAGTTTATTCAAATATTATTTTTATTAATAAAAATTATTTTACTAATAAAATAAAACATTTTCATAGAATAAAAAATTTTTGTGGATCAGCGGGTGAATCAGCACAATCATCATCAAATATATTACATGTACGTTATTATGCTGAACATCAGGCTATGAATTCATCATTTGAGATATTATATACAGCATACAGGGACAAAGGAACTTCATGTAAGATATACCAACTGTAAATAATGTACATAATTCCCTATTAATTGGAAATTTCAATATTACAAAAGAAAATTACACAAACAGATAATCCAAAACTTGCTCAGAAAATCTATTTTTTGATAATTAATTAGATTTTTTTCTCAAAATTTGAAAAATGGTTATAATTTTCCAATTGAGAAGTTTATTTTTATTCATTCACAGCAATATTTTCTTCATAACTTCAGGATAATTATTATCAATATTTTCAAATACTCTATTCCAAATTTCTATAATCATCCTTTCAAAAAATTTCAAATTCAACAATTCACTCTGTCACATATAACATTTTTGTTTTCAGGGTAAATTACAATCAGGATACATTTAACAATTTAAAAACAAAAAAACTTCTCATTGATTCCACAATTAATATCACATATAATGCTCTATATATTCCAAATATAGAGCAAAGAAAGGAAACAAAAAAAAAATTATACCATAAAATATTTAGCTCAAAATTTCTATGAGATTTCCTTTAACATATAATTTACGTTCATACCTTATATAATATTATATAACTTATTGTTAAAACCATAAAAAACGACCTCAATGTCTGCCAATGCATTGAATAAAAAAAAAAATAGGAAAGTAAACAACCGCAAGTAAATGCATATATTTGTATGTATGTGTGGTTTTATACATAAACGGAAAACCATTATTCATGAACTATACTCTTATACCTTACATAGTTAAAGATTATAATTTTTCATTTCAAAATTTTATTTTCAATTCAAGTGGGAAGAGGGTATAGTACCTGCATAGTCTTAGTCTACATATTATAATTTTCTTTCACACTTGTATAATAGGAAAATCCTGCAAATAATAATATAAACTATTAATACATATAAGGGAGACTAAAATTCTATATAGATAAGAGAAAGAGTACATAAAAGTCATTCAACTTACAATAGAAATAAAAACTTATAAAACTTGTTCAACATTTTATGCAAGAATCCATTTTTAGTATTGGTGTTTTACTTATAGAATTTTTTATATGCATTTTATGATAGTGTTAAGGTTTTCTATATTAAAAGAGATTTTGTTTTTTTTTTTCTGTTTTCATTTTTACTTTCATTCTAAGGTTCAGTAGAGTAGCTCATGTTTTCATAAGCTTTAACCCAAAAAAAAACTAGGAAAAAATTAAGAAATCAAGGAAGGGAAGATTTAATCTAAAACACAATTTGTAACATTTTATTTCGTAACTTTCCCGTTGCATTTTTAAATATTAAGTCTACATTTTTCTAGTCCAAATGTAAGGTAAAAACTAAATAAATACCGTATTATTCTGCAATCTATTCTTTCTAGGCATTCCTGAATATTTTTGAAAAATTTTAAATATGTTTAAAATTAGGAACTCCAGTGTAGAGCGTAAATATCTTACAATATTTTTCAAGACATAGTTATTAATCTATATTTCATTAATATAAACCCATAATTATTATAGTATCTCTATATTGATATAAATAGAAGATAGGTATAGCATTATATAATTCGAAAATAGTCAATATGTTCCTTTTACATAAAAATTTTAAATAACGATTCAATATTAAAAATTTATTTTCATTATAAAAGCTTCAAATTTCTCTTAACTATTCCTGGCCTAGTAAGAGAATTATTATTTAATGCCATTCAATTACCATCAATATTTACTATCTGGTTAGTGTAAAATATTATTCCTACACTCAATTCACAACGAGAAAGTAATAATAACAGAGAATAAAACAAAATAGAGTTAAAAAAAAAAACAAAATTTCCACCACAACAAAATAAATGAGAAAAATGTCAGTTGTTGTTTCTCTTTCTTTTGTTTCTGCTACTAATGTGATTTTTTTGGGTTTGGGGGGGGTTGAAAAATAGAAAAAAGTGTTTGTATGAATTGCCGAAAAGAAATAAAAGCAAACCTATTTTTATGATATGTTGTTTCTTTTCCTCTTACCCTCTCTCTCTTTCTCATGCTTTCTCGGATAGAAAAAATTCTAATTACACCGGAAAACAAAAAAGAATTTTTGTTGTTTGTTTTTGTTTTCGTTCTTATTTTACACTTTTTTCTTCTTTAGTTTTTTTTTTTGTTTTAACAGGTAACATGATAAACCTCCGTTTAATTTAAAGAAGATATGTGTGACGCTTGAGGAAATACTATAGAAATTTTTGTTTTATTTTTTTTTTTGATAAACTCCTTAATGATGCAGTCATTTTAAAAGATATTCTTACAATTTCAACCAACTCATGTAATATTGTATTTAACGTGGATATGAGTGTAGATTGCATTCAAGAGAAAAAGAAAGAAATTATTAAAAACCTCATTTTTACTTATTTACCCAGGAGAGTAAAAATCTCATTTAGGTGATGTTACTATAAAGATTTGTAACACAGTAATGTACAAAAAAAAATTGCTTTTTTTTTTTCATTGTGAACTTTGTGTTCCATTTCTTTTTTTCTAATTCTTTCAAATGTAGACAAAAAAGCCTATACCTATTTTTAGTAAACGTTCTCAAAAAAAAAAATACAACAGAGAAAAAAAAACTATTAAAAATAGGTATGTGATTTCCTAAGAGATTTTCCCTCATTCATTACTCTTATTCATTTTTCTTTTTCTATGAAAAAATTTATATATGTATATTCATTTGTAAAGTTTTCCTGTAAAGTGTAACATTTACAGGTTATGTTAATCGAAAAATGAAAAATATTATAAGGCATGTTTGTAGTACTGTACACAGTGATATTTGAATTAACACGATGATTTTTTTTTTCTGTGTAAAAAATTTAAATGTACTTTGTTGTAATCTCTTAAGGATTTAAATATGAAATGAAAGTCATGTAATAAACACACGTACATATATAAGAAAATATTGATTTTTCCTTTTTCCTTTTTGTTATTTAAAGAGTAATGGGTCAAAGGAATTAATTTTAAAAGAATTTTAATTTTATTTTTTGCTATTATTCTCTTAGGTTTAAGACATAGATTATTTGAAAAACTCTTTGAAAAATTTTTATTAATTTCATTAAATTTTGATTATGCACAATGTCAGATGTGACAAACTTATGTAATAAAATTGCTTTTAATATCAAATACCATTAATACTAAAAATATTCCTTTAATTACCTAGAATTTAATATTTAAATTATTTAAGAGCTTTACTATTACAACATTTTATTACAAAATTATTCTTAGAATTTTTCAATTCAAGGAAAATATAAAATTTTATTTTCAAGTTCAACAAAATTTGTTTTTTTAATATTATTTTTATTGGAGTTAAAAGAATTTATTAAACACTTTACTGAATACATTAGAAACATTCTGAATATCTATAATATGTATGTGGGACTATCTGTGTTACTTATATTTTTACTCGATGAATGAATATACCCTAAATTACTTAAAGTATCTTTGAGTTTTTGCATGACATTAACCTTAAAATATTATTTTCCGGTATTTATGACTGCAATTTCATTTGTTCTTAAGCACATTAACTTAATTATTCTAAGCATATCTAAGGCCTGAACGATTTTATAAAATTTTTTTAAAAATTTTAATTTTAATATACTAGTTGTTTAAGCCTAATTCATAAAATTTGAAATTGAAAATTAAATTTTAGATATTTGGGTAAATTTTGAATAGAATTTGCACATAGCAACAATGATAATGTTTAAAATTCTGGGGTGTTTTGAAAATTACAATAGAATATTATAGCAAAAAATCTTTACCGCGCAAATATGAAATTTTGAGCTATTTTTATTCTTATTTTGTTGAGTAACAATTTTGGAACAAATAATTTCAATTTTAATCTGAAAATTATTTTAAAACTTTAATTTTTTTAATAAAATTCGGATTTTGGTACGCTTTTTTAGTATACTACCATGTGACCCACATATTATAATATTATAATTATTACACTATCTAATATGAATCAGTTCACTTAATAAAAATTAATTTCCTAGATTGATGTACTACAAATACAAATTAAATAACGTGAAATTTTATAATAAGCTCTTGCCCGTCCTTATAGATAAACTTTCTACGCAAAAAAATTTTAATAATATATTCTGACTTTTTATGTTTTTTTGTCGATTATTATTGGCTTAATATTTACAGGTTGTTAAATGCGAAATTCATATTAAAAATTTCTTCGTTCTTTTCTAAGCATGCCATTTGTTTTTTTTGCTCCGATATCAAGATATCCAAGGACACAATATTTTTTTTTTGATTATATTAATTCTATATAGTTAACAATATTAATAAAATTTATAAAAATATCGCGAAGAATTTTCTAAAATATTTTTAATAATTGAAAATTATTTGAAAATTTTTTTTTCACATATCAATATGTAGATACTTAAAAGAAGATCTTTTTGATTGATTTCTTCATTATTATAAATTTGAATAATAAAAAAATGTGCACAAGCAGATTTTATTGGATATAATATACGTACGTACATATGTATGAATACATATAATATTATTAAAAAATAATTCACAAAAATCTATTCAATAGAAAATTTTAATAAAAAATTATTAGAATTTAATTCGAAGAAGAACAATTAAATATGGAATTTATTAATAGTATTATACTCAATAAAATTTTTTTAAATTTTTCTAATTAAATTTTCAAAAAATCAATAATAATTTTTATTGCTTCAATTATAATGAGTCCGTACACGGTATTGAACATATTATGAGATTTTGATTTTAAACGCAATGTTCTCTACCACAATGTTCAACACAATGTTCTCTACCTATTTTAATATTAACATTGAAATGAGTAATTTTATTATTGTTGTGTTGTGCAAGTAATTGTATTATATTTCGTATTGTATTACAACAAGCCACACCAACATTAAATTCAAAGAGTAATACAATGAGAATAATACAAAATTTTGTTGAGTAAAAATTTTGTTTAATTCTCTTTCTCAATTCTGTAATTTGAGTAAGACAATTAACCAAATTTCCCTAAATAAATTAATAATAATAAAGCTATTAAAATAATTTTTAAATAATTTTTTTTTTCATTGCTTAATTATTATTATTTTTATTAAGAATATATAAATTAATTAATTATTTTTGAAATTTTCCAGCCTGTGATGAAGAACATGAATATGATTGTGAGGATACAACTTGCATTTCACGTACATTAAGATGCAATGGTCGTGATAATTGCAAATTTCGATGGGATGAAGAAAACTGCAAAGTATGAGCAAAACAAAAAAAAAAGTCCTATTAAATAAAAATATCACAATTTTTTTTCTTTTTGTTGAAAGAAAAATAAAAAAAACAAAAATTGTGATATTTTTATTGGGGAAAAAAAATATAAAGATTTTTTGCAATATTTTTAAGCAAAAACAAAAATGCCAAATATCATTTTCATTGTTAATCAATTTATTTCTTTTATAATCTTCATAATATCCGCTTCACGACGACAGCGCAAATAGTAATTAATAAAATTTTTTCATCATGTTGTGAATTATTGTAAATATGTATGTATATTTGCTTAATATATCCATTAAGAATACATGTACACATAATATTTAAGGATCATTAAAAATATTATTAATTAAAATTTCATTGCGTTCCTCTTATTAATATAAGAGAAACTTCGTAAATATTTGAATTATACATTCATTTTTCTTTCATTAATATTCCTGTACATGTATTCGATTATACCACAAATAATTATTAATATTCATACAAAATTATTTCAATTTAATATTGAAAAAATTTTCAACTTAATTTGAATAATTTTCATTGTGTCATAAGTAAATTTTGTTGTTCTCGTGTAACTCATTAAAAAATAAATATTAAAAAATTATTAAATGACATGTTTGATAAGCGTAAATTCATTAACAATTTTTGATATTACCAACAAAATTGCTTATATTTAATTGGTAATACCATTTAGGCATTCAGAGTTTCTAAGAGCTCTAACTCATTCATTCAATTACGATTTTATATAATAAATTTGACATCATTTAAAGCTTTTTGCTAAGATAACATTTTTAAATATTAATTAATGTCCATGAAATTTTAAACATTCATAGCTATGCATTGAATTTTCCAGTAATTATTTTCAAATCAAATCAGTATTGTATTTAATTTTAAAGACGTTTATAACAAATCTTCATTTTCATAAGCTAAATTTAAAATTTTAAGAACTTTCAAGAAATTAATTCAATATAGATAAAATATTTAATGAAATTTTTCGTTTCTAATAAATTTTGAATAAATAACAAAATTATATTGAATACTTCCGGCATATTTGAATTTCATATACGAAAAATCATTATGGCAGCTCCATAAATTTAATTCTTCTCTTTGTAATTGTAAGAATTTTCTTCTATATTATGATCATATTTTCCATATTCGTAATAATAATTTTAATCACAACATTAATTTAAAATAATTTTTTTTTCGGATTTATTCCGATTAACAATGAAAATTTTTGTGTACTTTGAAAATTTCTAACATTTAATTTATCATAAATTTTTATTATTAATTTTCTACATTTACATTGCTTATAATGCAAAAAATTTAAAATGTAGCTAAATTATAAATTTTTAATTAAATGTTAGAAATTTTTATAAAAAGTTTCATATTTTGCATGATCATTTTTTTCATTGCATTCATTCATTAAAATACAATCAATCAACAACGTTCATTATTCTCTTACAATGTATCCTACGTCATAATTTAAAAAAAAAAAATTTAAAACAAAAACTTGCAGAGTGATTCAGGTGGTCAGTCCGAACATGTTGTTATTATAATTGTTGTGTTCGGTTTGATACTCGGCGGTATGATAGCATCATTTTTATTCAATTGTATTCGTAAATTGGTTAGGGATCAAAAAATTATTAGGGTAAGTATTAAATAAATTAATAAAAATTTATAATTATATTATAAAATTAAATTTTTTTTTAATAGACTTAGATTAGACATAAGAAATTTTTATGTATTTAATAAAAAAATTGACATTAGATTAGAAAATAATAATAATGAGAAAATTTTAGTTTGATATTATTATTATGTACTCCACTCCTAACCTCTTTTTGTTGCGTCTGTGTGAAATAAATGTGTTAGAATCTCTAGTGAATACAAATTTCGTCAAGAATTTGTAAAAATCTTATTGTAATCATTCTTTTATAGAAATCCTTTATAGAACCGTATATGTTGTATAGCGCAGTACCTTACCTTGGAGATTAATACCTTTGTGTATAAAATTGGTTTTTCATTTAGATCCGTAATGTTTACTAGCATTAATCTTAAAAATTATTTAAAAATATTTTCATTACCTTATAGAAAGTAAATAAATTTCAAGGAAAAATTATAATTTTTATTAGCAACGCTGAAGCGGCACTTAAACATTTCGAAAAGCCACATTATATTCTTAATTTCTAAGATTTTTTGCAAAACTATTTTTGGGACCATACAGAACCATACAGATATTCCAAAAAAAAAATTATTCAAACAAAAGTTCTTGGGGTATTTACTAGAACTCTTCAGCTGTATAATTCATGGCCACATTTGTAAAACTTTTTGAGGTCTTTTATGAGAGGTGTGGGATCTAGCTGACCTCAACTGCCTCAACTTATATATGAGTACTATTTTAATTTTATTTTCATTTTTATATCCAATTTTTCTTTTTTAAATATTCTAAATCTTACTTCTTTATAACTCTTCCTAATTTTGATCCTACCCCTCTCAAATTGTACCTTGAAATTTGATTTACACCATAATTATTTTTTTTTAACAAAAATATTTTAGAAATTTAAAAAATAAAAAAATATTTAATGTTCAAATTCAAAAATTAAGATATTTTTCTCCAACAATTCTTTTTCTTTCATTTCATACAAAATTTTAAGAACTTTTAAAATATTTTCTTGTTTTTACGTTATTAAGAAAAGGAAGGAAAACATCTTATTAATCCTTAATTTTTCTTTGAGTAATTTTTAACAAGGTTACATACAAAATTATAAACATTTTCATTTCTGGTTAAACCAAAAAAAAAATGAAAAAGGGAAATTTTCTTCCTCTCAAATTTTGATTTCATTCTCAAAATAATTCTTGGAATTTCAGATAAAACAAAAACACAAGAAAAAATAAGATTTCTTATTTCATTACTTGAAAAGCTTGATTAATTTTTGTAAGAATTTTAAGAATTTCCAAACATTTTAAGAATTTTAAAAATTAAATATATTGTATATAGGATAATTGCGTAAAATAAAAATTTAATTGGTTAGATAATTTTCAAGTAAAAATCTATACATTTGACTTCAAAAATTTTTTATCCTATTTTTAGTTCCTTGAGGAACAAAATTCTTGTAAAAATAAATAAATAAAATCTATGCTCACTGAAAATAATAATTATGTACTTATGTTTCATGCTATACAGAAAAGGGTGTATTGAAAAACAATCCTGTTTTTTCCAAATTTTAAAAAACATGACAAAAATATGACAAAAAAAAGGACATGCATTTTACGTGCTCCAAAGGTTTTCAAATGAAATCAAGATTAAAAATCGAAAATTGAAATTTTAAAATTTCCATTATATTATGATTCTAAAGATTGAAATAGAATTAAAAATTCTGAAGAAATAGGGATTAAGTATGTCCATTACTTAAAAATTTTGAATTTTTCTAATAAAATTTTTTGTTTCAAATAAAATTTTCTACAAAAATTTTTTGCATCAAATGAAGTTTTCCAAGAAAATGGTTTTAATTTTTCAATTTTCCATTTCGTATAGAGTAGATTTGTTAGAACATTGCCCTTTAAAATTGTATTTCCTTGAATAGAATCTAAAGTGTTGACCCTTTTTTTTGCTATAATAGAATTATGGTAATTTAATAATAATTATAAGAACTTAATTAAATGAAAATAAGTGTTCTACGACATTATTGTATTTGTTATTGTCAGAATAAAAGGACTAAATGAAAAATAAGAAGTCATGATTATTGTTAATGATTTGAAATTTGCAATTTTCTCAAAAATTTTATAAATTTATTCAAAATATTCATAATAGAAATAATAATAAAGTTCCGGACAGTTTCGCCAAATATTGGAAAATTTCCCATTTTGAGGGAAAATTTGAAGTCTTAAAGGGAAAAATGCTAAAAAATTTCATTGAAATTGGTTTTTTCTAATTTACTTATTTTAATTTTTTTTTTATATTTGATCAAATGCCTTTTTGACACGTGATTAAAAATAAAAGGTCCTATTATTTATTTTGAAGTTCCTGGAATGATATTACAATTTGAAAGCACGTTTTTAAGCTATAATACTATTAATTAAGTTATGCACGTATTTTATTTAAGTGGAATGCTAGATATAGGCATAGATAAATAACAAATTTCTTAAAGGGAAATTATATAAGCAAATATGGGAAATTTTGAAATTAATTGTGGTAAATTGAATAGGAGAGAGTTAGCAACACTGCTTTCTAACTAAATTTCTTTCCCAAAAATATTTATAAATATATTTATTTTAGTAATAAGAACATTGACTAAAGTTATTTTTAAAAAATTTTTTTAAGTTTGTTACATACATTTCGTGTTTTATAAATGATCTATGTATATAAGATTAACCACCTTCTTGTCCATCTAAATTCTGTTTCATACCATTTAATTTTCATTACATGTGCTATTGCTCCATTTAAAAATTCTGAATTTTATCCTCAAATAAATTTTGAATTTTTATAAAAAAAACTCATGAAACAAAAATATAAAATTGAATGAAAATTTTCATTCTAACACTCACATTGACATTATTTTTCATTTAATTAGACAATTGAGATTCTTATTTCAAAGCTAAAATAAAATTTTTCAAACAATAATTGTAAAAACAGACTGAATTTTTTCATTACAATTTAATTATGAAAATTACAAAAGAGCAATAGTAGCAGAAGGTTAATTAAAGGTGCAAGTGCTAAAACTAAAAATGGCACTATTAACAAAATAATCATAAAAAATGGCAGTGTAACAAAATAAGAGTGAAATTTTCAAAAATAAAGCAAACAAACAATTAATTTATAAAATTTTTTTGATTTATTTAATTAAGCCTTAAAAATAACATGAAATTTAAAATAAATTTTAAAATAATTAAAAAAAAAAGCAATAATTACAGAAAAAACCCCTTTTAGACTTTATTTTGTGTCATTACCAAGCTCAAGGTTAAATTTTTTTCGATTTAAACGAAAACAATTTCAAAAATCTGTTCAAAAAAAAAAAAGTTAAACTAATTAAACCACCTGAAATTGATAACATTAAAATTAAAATACCACAAATCTGATTTGAAAACAGAAAAAAAAATAATAATAAAATAAAAATTATAAAACTTTTTAACGTTAATGTAATAAAAATTTAAGGATTTTTTAATGAACAAGGATATTAATATTTTTCTTATTTTTCATTGTTAACATTTTTATACCCGTACGAACGTATGTTCGAAGGGTATACTAAATTTGCCTTACCGTTTGTAACGCTAAGAAATAACGGTCCTAGATATAGACTCAAATGTATGTTTTTGATCAGCGTTGAATTCTGAGTTGATTTAGCTTTGACTGTCCGTCCGTCCGTCTGTCCTAGCGATAACTCAAAAACTAATTGAGCTAAGTTCACAAATTTTCACAAATAATTTATTGTAGTAAGTGCCAGAACCCTATTTAAATTGGACATGATCGGGGTACCGATTCGGGTAGCTGCCATACAACTTCAAAATTTATTTGGCTATATCTCAGAAACTATAAAAGTTGTGGTTTTGAAATTTTACACAGGCGAATATATTTTGGCGAAATTTTTATATATCACAGGCGAAATTTTTTGGCTCTTTCTAGTAGCTGCCATACAACTTCAATAGAAGTTTGGCACACACAGTATTTGGAAAAACACATAGCACTGAAATTTTGCATAAATTAATATGGTAATACGGCAACTTAAAGTCATAGTCTGTCCCATAGACAGTTATGGCATCTTTATTCGCACATGGGATAACAAATTCGTACGGGTATCACAGAGTTGACAAGGTCAACTCTACTTTTTCTCGTTATACCTATTTCTTGTATTTATACTACATGTACTGTACAAGTACCTAGATACCAAAAAGAAAAAATTTCCAAAATCAAAAGAATATTAGAGTAGGCATTTATACAAGATTGAAATTCAAAAATTTTGCTAATCATAAAATTTAATTACCAAAAAATTTTATCATAAATAAAAAAAAAAAACAAAAATTCCCTTCTTGATTTTAACTTACAACTATTCTTCTGCTTTCTTCTTATACACATTAAAAATTCAAGAATAAATGGTAATAAAGTTAAGAAAATTTTACTTATATCCTTGTATATCCTTAATTTGTATCCCTATATATTTTAAAATATAGAAATTTTATTTTATGATTTTAAGGGTAAAAATTTTTAAAGGGTGAAATTACTTACAAATATAGTGTTATGTATATGCTTAGTAGAGAAGCAAAAGTTTAAAAGGCAATAAAATATAATCATCTGAGAGAGTTTTCTTTAACTGTTTTGAAATTTATTTCGTTATAATTCGCTAATGGCGAATAATAAAAACAAGCAAGCATAAAAAAATGAAAGGATATTTTTATTACTTTGTAAATATTATCAATTATATAAATAGTATGTTGGTCTATAGAATTATGCGTCTTTATATCTATGTTTACAATTCAAATATTATTCTTGTTTATTAATAATTTGTCTGAAGGGTATAAGGAGATTTCAGAATAAGTTAACAGAAAATTTAATGAAAAATAAAAATATTGTAAAAAAATTTGTAATAAAAAAATATTCTAATCTCAATGGGATGGTAAAATTCATGCAAATTAAAAATGTTGTAAAGAAGTTTCATCTGTAAAAAAAAAAATTTAAAAAGCAATCAATAATTTAAAAATTTTATTTTAATAAATCGAAAACACATAATTTTTTTCAGTGTAAACTTTAATATTGTGATTGAATAAATGCATTTCTTATACTAAGACGGCTAATGTGTTTAGTTTTTCTTAAACTTCACTATTTTATTTAAGAAATTTCACAAATATTCTCACATCTTTATTTTATTGCTTGCTCTATATGATCTAAATGGGTAAATGTAGTGCAAAACTCTAAAATTCTCAAAGCAAAACTCATTTAAGCTGAAATTTTAAGCAAATTCAGATAGAGTTACGGAGGTGTAGAAATCTAACACTGAAATTTTTCAATTATTTCGAGTTACACTATATCGATTGGGTTAAAGTCAATTTTTGATATGGGATGCAGATTTTCAATATTTCTGAATTCGTATTTTTAAATGTGATATACAAGTCTGGCGTCACTATAACTCCGGTTTAGAGAAATTATTCAATTTTTTTACGAATTTTAGAAACAAGAACCAAAATATGATAAATTTATTTTTAGAACTCCGGATCGCGATTTACACTTTTTATCTAAATTATACGAAAATCTATTTTTTTCGTAGAATTTCGTAAAAATTTTAAATATTTAGAAAAAAAGAAAGAAAGTAACTCGACAGTTATAAACATTAAATATGAAATTCAACAGGCTATGATAAAAAATCAAGCATATTGTAATAGGTTTAACTCGAAAGCATTATTAAAAACTGCTCACTCTCTATAAGCCTTCATAATTTTGCCACTATACGTAAACATCAATAAATTTCAGCTGAATTCATAAATCTTCAACGAAATTCTTAAACTAATAAAATAATTATGACAACCTCCCAAAAAAGGGTGAGGTGCTCAACATGACATCATAATAAACACCGTAATTTCAGAAATTTGTCCATCCAATTTACAACCCAATTAGGCTTTGCCTTAATACATCTGGGTACCATACCACTTTTTATGTAATAGCCCTATCTCCCTTTACAATAGGAGAAAAATATTATATTTAATAACACTGTACTTAAATTTTAAAGTACTTAAAAGTTTATAAGACACCTTGAACATTTTTACATTAAAATTAATTTCGTTTAATTATTCAAAAGAATGATACAAAAATATCGATTATTGCAGACACATGTGAAAACATGAGATCACAAGAAAATCCGAATTTATAATTGAATAATTTAAATAAATTTCCTACAATCTGACGCGGCATTTTCTGTTCTTTTTTTTTTGTTTGTTTGTTTCCATTGTTTTTGTCATAGCAATGTTGTCATTTTATGGCTTTTTAGGCATACGAATTTGAACAAGGCACACAAGAAAAAAAAAAAACAGGAGGTACCATAATGTGCCTTCTCTTTTAATGCTGATCTCAAAATGACGGAAAGAAAAAATAAAGACATAAAATTTTACTCTAAATACAAAGATTTTGTTTGTCTCCTATTTCTCTATATGTATGTATATATAGAAATCCAAATTATAAAAAAGGATATGCCTAATATCCAACTTAAATTCCCCAATTTTTTCTTTTCTTTTTAGAAATTCTTTCATAATTTTTATGACAACTAAACTTCAAAAACATTTCCTTTTTTTTTTTGCTGGTTTTATTTTTGTTATACCCTCCTTTTCTCATTACATTTTTTTAAAGCAATTCCTTTCATGTATCATCATCATCATTATTTTTTTAGGCGCTCTTTAAAGCATCCCCATTTTAAATGTTCATTTTAAGTTTTTTTTCCCATATAAATTGAAATTTTCAATTCCAAACTGACTGATGTGTTTTTCTCCTCCTTCTTCCCTGACTGCTCTCATTTTAAAAATTTCGTAAATTTTTCTTTTTGGTTGCTGGTAAAATTTTTTTACAGTCTTGTCTAAATGTTATGCTTTCTTTTTTGTTTTTCTTCTTTTTTAGTTTAAACAGAACAAAACCAGTATGATTTTTATTGCTATTTATTGTCATTTTATCCTTTGTTTTTCTCATTTTTTTTTCCTCCATTATGAGAATGACACACAACTGAGACGAAAATGAGAATGGGTGATTAAATTCTACACTTTTCTCACTCCCATTTTTCTTATTATGGTAGAGTCTAATGTGTTCATGTGTATAGGTTTGAGCTATAATAACACCATAACTCAACACAATTTTTTTATTTCCTTTGATGTCCTCAGGGGAATTTTATTCGTTCCATGTTTAAAAAAAAATGATGGCGTATTTACTGTCATTTTTACCACCAACGGGATTTCTTTTCATTTAATTGGTTTTTTTTATTCTATAGAACGTGTATTAAAATTTTAATTTTGTATTTATAACAGATAAAATATTAAAGATTATTTAAGATTATTTAAACAAAATGAGATCGCTTTTTAAGTAAGTATCTTAAAAATGGTTAAAAAATTTGTTGGCTTCCATATGGGCCTTACATAATTTGTCGAATAATATTTTTGAATAAGGAAGGCAATTAATGTTGCGTGCGAATGCGAGTAAATTATTAAGTACAAATGAATAAGTAATCGGTTTTAATTAAGATTCTGACGGAAGAAAAGAAAATGTCGACGAAATTTTTGGAAAACTGGATTTTATCCGTCACATATCTGATATAATTTTGATTTGATTTCAGGTTTCTATAAAAGCTAGAGAAAATTATTCAATGTATCAGAATGTGACAAAAGTTTTTAAATCAAGGTTCACGTGTGCCTCTTGCACAAATAAATAATTAAAGATAAAACGCGCAGAGTTTTAGAAACTCGAACAATCACACAAAGATCTCAATAGTACCTTCATCTTAGACAGCTCAATAATATTAATCAATCTTTTCATGAGCGTCATCACAATATTTTTACCTTGTACGTTTGTTGCTGAAGGTAATTTTTCAGTTCAACATTTTTATTTACTCATTCGTACTCTTTAGTCATTATTTTCGTGATATTTTTGTGGTAAAGTGCAAAACTCTTTTCTCTTTGTTCTTATTTCTCGTTTTTTTTTTGTTTTGCTTAAATGAGAACGTTCAGAATGAATGTTTATGTTAAGTTAGCACGAAAAGTATAATTTTCTTCTACCAATTTTGGATAATGTAGAGGAGAAAATGAATTTGAGTTAACTATTAGTTTTTTTTATTATTGGAGCAACGTTAATAGGTCTTAATATCTTTTGATTCCAAACAACCAACCTTTAAAGAATGTTATTGTTATAACATTACACAATGGCGTAATATTATTACAATATTTTTTTTGGAACATTTTCACAATAATTCTACAATTTTCTTAGGTAGCTCCTATTATCCAATCCAATCTAAAAGAATCCAATTCTTATATATTTAATAAAATTTTTATTGCCATATTGAAGCAATGGAATTGCAATTGGAAACGAATGCTCGAATTATTTTTACACTGTAAGAATTTGGGTTTCAATGATTAAGGTCGTTTTATTGAAACTGCACTTGTAATACATTTTAAACAGATTATGATAACAAATATTGTACAATGTTGAATACGAATAAAATTAGTGAACCCCATATACTATTATAAGAATATATGTACATGAATAAGCTATGGTACAATTAGTAGATGGTAATCCCAATACCGCATTTCGGACGTCGTTAATATGTACTTTTAAGATATTTAAACAGAAAATAGAGTTTTTTCCCAAAATTATTTCAAATGACTATTTTTTCATAATTTTGCACATTTGACTAATAATTATAATTTTTGTAATTTTCGTTCTTAAAAGGCCCCATAATTTGTAAATAAAAATAACTTTAAAATATAACATGAAATTATTCTTTGAGAGAAAGATTTAAATCTGTTACAGAAAAACAAATTTTGTTGCCAATTAAATATTATTAATTTTCATCATAACAAACCATATAGGCAGTAATTTCCTCGTACACCAACAAAATTAGAATATTTTGTTGTATAATTAAGCATTTGAAAACATTCTTTTAAAAAATTATAATTAAAATAATTGTTTACAAGCTTTGAAAAATTTGCCTTCAATTTACAAAATCTTTATTTTTTATTTTCGCGCTGAATTTAAGATTTCAAAAGAATTTTTCTCATAGTGTCAGAGTTGAACAACTACATCATTAGTTTCTAGAGTATAGCACACAAATTTATTGTAATCTTTTGTATAAAATGTTTTCTTCCTTTCGGTTTATCGTGAAATAAAGTGCCGCGAAGTAGAGAACAAGATTCCATGAAATGAAAGTTTTTTAACCGCTAGAAAGGAAATAGCAATACAAAATGGATAATCAAAAGCATACCGTACATTTTAAAACTGGTCAATTACATTTTTGAATATCATTGAAAGATAATAAGACATTTCTGGTGCCTTTTATATCTTACTGGCATAATAGCTTATATGTAAGTTAAATTTCTGTTATTTGTAAAATCTTATATTGTATTTACAAAACTTGGTTGCAGAAACCTGTTTCAATGTTTTCACTTAAACTGTTTGTACACAATGTATACACATATTATGCTCTTAAATTGTAAAAACCTTGACAAATCAGATTGGATGGTTGGGTGGCTGACACCATCTTTATACTTTAAAAATTTATACGTTTATATAGTAATACCGACGACAATGTTATCTTTTATAAAGAACATCCGAAAAAGAAAAAAAATAAAAAATACAAAATGAAAAAGCAAAGAACAAAAAACAGAATGTGATAGGAAATGTGAGAAGCAAAACAAAGAAAAAAAAGAAAAATAAAAGTCAAATTTCGAATGTGCACAAAAAAAAAGCCTGTTGAAACCATTTTATTTCCATTTTCATGCATTCCTTTAGGTTTTCGGAATAATTTTTAAAAAATATTTCACATATAAGTAAAAAAGTATTTAGAATATTTAGAATATACTCGTGTTTGAGTGTCACGGCACACGTAGCATATAGACAATGATTTGCAAATGTACATGCAAATAAAAAAGAGAAAGTAAAAAAAATACAATTTTCAATAATACAAAAAGAAAAAAATTTACAAAAGTTAAAAATCTCTATATACGATATTCAATATTTTAATGGTTTACGATAAAAAAAAATTCAGTTATAAAACACACATGTAAGTTTTCCATAGTTACTTTTTAATCTTTTTTTACTTCTTCTTCTATTTATTATCGCCTCTCTTTAATAGAAGTCTTAAATTTCTTGAATTCTTCAAAACCTAGTTTTTTTTTGGAAGATAATCCTTGCATACGTAGATACGTGAAAAAAAAGTATTGAAGACTCTGTGTATTATATAGGCGCACACAAGCACACCCACTTAGTATTATAAATCCAACATACATTCTTCTCTACACGTATTTAAAGAAATTTCCGGCACACACACACACGCCTTTAAACAAAATCAATGTAAAATGATGAAATATTTATAAAATTTGCATATTTTATATTAAAAACAAATGTAATCAATAAATTCTTGCGGAGACATAACATTTTTTTTTTTTGGGAAAATGTGTAAAAAAATTTTGATTGAATTTTTTCTAGACTCAACAGGAACAAAAAGGAAGAAATCACAGGAACTTTAAGTAAAAATGGAAAAAGAAAAAAAAAATCAAAACGAATAGAAAAGGATGTTTAAGGATCCGAAAACATGCGTTTTTTTTTTTTTACATTATTAAAATATTTTACGATTTTATGATGGATTTTAAATGTTCTGTTACGGTATGTCATATTTTTATAGGTGTACATGTGTCAGGATACGATGAAATTTTGATTGATATTCACCGATGCTCATACATATAGAGAGTACTTGGTGTTTTATGATGAAGATATTTTGAGATCACTTAGTTTATTTTGATATTTAAAAGGGTAACAGCACATAATACTAAATTTGATACCCGATAGGGATCTATCTAGCCATAACACTGCCATAACACTGCTCTGAATTTGATATTTAAATTTGTATTTCGAGTTCTGATAGCCTGTTTCGCGCACTGTCAGCTTATCAGTAGGAAACAAAGTGATTAGGTTACGAATGCAGGACAATCGTTTATTAATAATTTATAGTACTCATAAATGAAATTATATAGAAAGTTTTTTCATAAATTCTTAACTTGAAAATGCAAAAAGATAAAAATGTGAATTTTCAAAGGAAATTTGCTTGAAATTCCAGGAATATTTTCCATCAAATTGATCAAAAATTCCCAAGAAATTGTGTTTAATAACATTTAATAACTTGTATAAAATGATGCTTATTATATCCTCGATTGACACAAAAAATTCCAACCCTCATATTAGGAACAAAGTTATTTCAAACAAATCCTGATGTGGTTGTTAATTCTTTTCACATTCTAAAGAGCTGATTCTAATGTTAAAAGAAATATAAAATTTGGCTTGCTTACTCGATTCTCTTATGTTTTAAGCACCCTGTATATTTATATTACTTGAACATTTAGTTAACAAATTAGGATATGTTTACAACCCATTAAAATAATTGATTTCCCATGATATTTTTCCAATTTTTTTTTAAGAAATGAGCAATTCTGTTACATAACTACAAAAGAATTATTTTTTAATTTTGTGAAAAAAAATTATCTCTATGTTGTCATATATGTAGGTATGACAACATATTATATATTTTATATGGGCATATAGAGAATATAAATTTAGTTTCTTAAAATGGCATTCTATATAGTGTTTACATGTGTTCATTGGTCCAATACATAAAGCAGAATAACATTAATAAAATATAAAAATATTTTCAGTCTTGTAATAATATATAAAGTGCGATATAGTCTTTTCTAGATATTAAAAGGATACCAAACTAAAAAGCAAAATCCAATAACTTTAAATAAAAATATTTTTCTTTAAGAATTTAAAGGAATTAATTCCATTTTTACCTTTCTTTTAGTTTTTTGTAGTATAAAATTTCATAGTATTATAAAAATATTTTGCAAAAATATCAGCTTTAAACTTACACGTGCAATATGCAGTTATATGTAGGATAAATTAATGGTCGATACCTTATTCTTATAAAATAAGAATTAAATTTTACAAAAGAAAGAAACAAAAGTAAATACTTAACATGAAATGTTGAAATGAACTCTTTGGGCTTCGTGTTTTATACACTACCTTACATTGTTCAAATTCTAGCGTTAAATTGCTCAAATGAGCCTTTCTTTTTTGCCTACAATTGAGACACAATATCCAGCGAGCACACTTGCCAATAACATAAATTCTGAACGACCCACTGTGACCAATTCCACTCCCAAGAGAATTAAGCGGCCATAAATATTTCGTTGGAGGGAGAAAGAGCCGGACAGTTAATATAATATTGTCGATTCTGATCCGATCCGCTCAATGGTTTAGGGCGCGGAACAAATGAATCCCAATTAAATAAAATTAAAATATTTATGTAAACTTGTAAAATAACTTTTCATTACCTTTCGGGAAAGCTTTCTTATTTATGTCTAAGTCATATTTCAACGCCTCATATTAAGGTTACCTTGATGTCCCTAGCCACGAAGGCGTTTAATATATCAACGTATTCCCTTGGTAATAATACGCTCCCAAGTACATAATGCAAATGATGTATGCTTCAGCCTCGAATATTGAGGATCAGTACCCGAGAGCCTATGTGATTTTTACGTTCTCGTTGTACACCATTTCTGCTGAAGATGATAAAATGAGGTGATTCTTAAGGTCTCCAAGCTTTGGATTCATTTATCGCATGAATCTTGATTCTCCATTTATTGTCGTCTTTTAAGGAAGCACATGAAGCGGAATCATCTTAAAAATAATTCAAAATTAAAATTTAATATATGTACACAATTTTACTTGAAATTTTGGAAACGAAATGGATATTTCTAATTTCCTAACATTAAACTAAAATTATTTCTACCCGGCAATCTTAAAAAAAAGGTTTAAAAATATTCTCATGTCGTCTTATTATTTAAATATTTAATACGGCACGTGGTATTTTAAATGTACTCAACTGTAAATATTTTCAATAACTGAACATAATGTAAGTAGATGAGATTTAAAATTTCACATATGTATATATTTTGGGTTCAATTAATTTTGTACTCTTTCAAATTCATATTTAATTAAGTGGGCCATTTTTTTTTCTGGCATATGTTTTACATAATGTATAAAAAAAAGTATTAACTAAAAAGGCATATTAAATGATATTAAATTGTGTATTTCGAGTATTAAATACACTACAGAGATATTATAATATCCTTTTTGTCCTTAATTTTTTTTCCTCTTGAACTTTAATATTTAAATTTCCTTTCTTTTTTTAAATCACAAAATATTTAAATTGAAAATATTCCTATAGGAGTGATTTTTCTTTGGAATATTTTATTTGATTATGACATAATTTCGAAAAAAAAAGAAATTTTTAAATTTTCAAAAATTCTATATGTATCTTGTTCCATAATTACAATATTGTTTTATAAATGAGTTGAACCACAATACCATACGAAGTTTACATATGGCAAAACTAAATAAAAAGCCATAATAAAAACAAATAGAGCAATAAATATGCTATAGATCAATTTTTCTTATGCGGTCAATTAATTTGCTTTTAACTACATTCACTTCTATTTATTACGTCTAAGCACCTGGTAAATTCGAATATTTTGTGCGGGTCGATTTCTCGCCATTCTTTTGCTGCGACGACATACTCACCTACAGACTCCATTTTTTTGTGGAATCGAAGTCTCCTCCATTTCCTTACATAACCTGCAGGTCTCTTCTGCCGTGGCCCCCATGATTCGTACAAAAAATTTTTTTAGAAAAACATCGTAAGTCTCACATTGTTCTTCAAGGAAAAAAAAACCAATGAAGTTATGAACACTTTAATTGCATATTTGTAGGATGCCAACAATGTCAATAACAAAAATCAAAGAAATGTCGAGAATTGTCGATAACAAAGAAGATAAATTTATTTTCAGTATTTATTATAAAACATTGTAAAATTATTATAGATGCAGTCAAATTACAATAATAACCTCTACAAAAAACATTATTATAATCGTATAACATATCATAATAACAATCCGAAATAATAGTTAAATTTACTACAATTAGTATAATGATAATACTTTAGAATACTAAAATTAGTAATAAATATTTATAGTCAAAGCACATCCTCACTCCTTCCCTCTGAATATTCCCTAAAAACAAAAAAATTATAAAGGAAATAAAAATTTTAACATTGATTCACCAGCAGAAAATTCTAGTTTAATGTGAAATGATTCAGGACACATATTATATTAATTATTACCCTATATGTTTCATTATAAATGTTAGACTAGAATAACAATTCATCATATTAAGCAGCTCCCTCTCAGAGGTCAAAAAAATTTCAAAAATATTAAATATTATAAAATATATGAAATATAAAATTTAAAATAAAATTCATAATAATTTATTAAAAATAGCTATGTGCAATTTAAAATGCACTTCTATAAATAAATTCAAAATTTTAACAATAAAATTTTTTTATTACTGTGAACAATATGGTGCACAAACATTTAAAATAGAACAGAAATAAATTCACAATAATGCACTTATTCCAAATTATTTTTATTATAGAAAACATAAATGAATTTTAATTAGATTTTTAATGGGTTTCAATTCTTAGAAAACAGCACCAATAAATGGATAAAATTATCTTGAAAGTCCTTTATAATTTATTTTTTTCTATTTTTTCTCTTTTCTTTATTAAAATGTTGCATTTTTCTATATTTAAACAAAAAAAAAAACAAAAACAAGGATTGTTTCAATGTTTTACAAGGTTTACCAATTGATGACACATTTGGTGTTGAAGCATTTGTATATGAAGTACCAAAACCAGCCATTTTACTTGGAATTAATAATGATCCAGATATTAAATTTCCAAAAATTATTGTTAAAACACCATTATCAAAACGAATTCCTGATAATAATATTATTATTGAAAAATCAAATACAACAACAACAATTGTAGAAGCAGATATTCATAATAATTTTAATGATGATAACAGTATTGGAAATGTTGATGGTGGTGGTATTGGTAGTAGTGTTATTGATGGTGGTGATGTTATTATTATAGATGGTTATGATAGTAATAAAATTGAAAAAGGATAATAATAATTAAATATTTCCGATATTTTTTAATAATATATGAGAATATTTTATATAACAATATGTTGAGAGCAAGCAATATGTTATTTAGCAATAATAATTATGTCGAAAAAAAATAAAAAATTTAAATTAAATTAAAATATTTATGTAAATTTAAATGGCGAAAAAAAAAATACAAATAATTTTTTTTGAAATTTAGTTAAAGGAAAATAATTTTTGAAAATATTTTTTGTGTCACGAAAGTTTTTACTTTCATGTAAATAAGTAATTTTTTACTTTTCATTGAATTTCCATGACACTATCCATAATCCGATTAAAATTTTGTAGTATAACAGTAATTAAATATTAAAATTTAGAGGCTTTTTAGAAAATTGTGGATTAGAATATTAAGTACGTATTTATGTACGAATATAAAATAGGATACACTAAAAGCAGGATCCTGGGAAAATGATTCTCAAATATTAAATATTTGAGAAAAATATAAAATTTTTTTTTATTAGTTCATTAGCTTATAAGATGAATATAAAATGGCAGAATACAAACCTGCTGTACCTTACGTATTTAAAGCAAGTGTCGTGTCCAATTTCAATACCTAATTTAAAATTCCCCCAACACAATAATAAACTGAAATGCTAATTTTTCACTTGAATAATGTTCTCCGTCAGCTAACTACTTGGAAATTAAATAATCAGTGTCCCTCATTTCGGCAGCTGTTAGTTCCAATGCATGTAAATACAAGCCGAACAAACTCATAAGTAATGTACGACACCCATACGGTAGAACAAAATTCTCACTCCAATTGACTTACACTGGCTAAAGCATGTTAAAAATTTTAATACTGCATTCAACAAGACAAATAACATATTTCCCTTGCCCTTTTGAAGTTCAAAATATTTTTCTCCAATTCTCTCCAATTGCACTTAAAGTTGCTTAAAATATTTTTAAAACTGAGAGTGTACAAAAAATTTTAAACCTTCTTTTCTGTTATCAAGGATATTTCCACATGTTGAATAGTGTAAAATAGCGCATTGCTCACAATATATAATTCAGTTTGTAGCAGCGAGATCACGGCCACAAATTTCTATTCCCCTATTTGCAATTTTGTTTTCCTTCTCTCCTTTATCAATATTATACGTCAATGGAAACGTGAGTGTGTTATGAAAATGAGAGAATAACCTAAATCAAAACCCATAATTTAAAGTGTATTTAAGGCAGCTCCTTTTCAATTACAACAGAGAAGACAAATTCTCATTGATAAATGAAAAACTCTCGCTTGTTGAATTTCATTTGAATAAAATTTCTCCGATTTTAAATAAAAATTGATTGCTTTCTCTTACCGGAACAAGTAAAATCCAAAAAAAAAAAAATTTAACAATTCACTTCTAATGACAAGGAAGAGTGCGAAAATTGTTGAAAAAAATTAAAGAAGAAAGAAAATATAACCTGAGAGGTTTTTCTTTTTTCAGTTACCAAAATTTATTACCACCCATTTTAACCCTAAATATTATTACATTTCAAGTGAAATTCATAAAGAGAACGAAAATAAAAAATATGCATATAAAATAAATTGTGTTGACAAATTTTTTCGACATTTTTTTTTTATTTTAAATTTTTTATAAAAATAAAAGAAATTTTTTTCCACTCTCCACCCAAACAAAAAAAAAATATCATTGCGTAACAAAGAGAAATCAAAAATAAATCAAAACAAAAATTATAATTTCCAAAGGATTCATAAATCATTTCACCAGGTTATCCTTTTTATATTTTATTTATTTATGAACCTTTAACATTCTGTTCAATTCAAAAGTATTCGACAAAGGTAAACAATACTGAAAAAGAAGGTGGAAAATTTTTTTCGAATTTCAATATAAAGTGCTATAAATAGAGCCTTTTCCAATTTAATAAAAATTTGGAAAAGAAGGAAAAAAAACATTTCATATTCTTAAAACTTTTAAAATAAAAAAATTTTTATTTGGGCGTACACAGAAATTGGGTTCCTAAAATTTCGTTGAAGAACTGATAAAAAGACATCCTGCGGGAAATTTCTGATATTTTCCTTTTAAGAAAACAAAAATTATTGGAAAATTATTAAAAATTATTGCGTACATTATCAAATAACCGGTTCGTCATGTTATTTAATAATAAAATATTAAGAAATCTCGTAAAGCTCATGCAATTTTCATGTCAATTCATCGATTTTAAGGAGTTCAATATAACTACATTCAAACTAAAATATTTCAAGCAAAAAAATCTAAGTCAAAAAATTTTAATTTGAACTAACAAGATAATTTTCGAAATATTCTAAAAATATTATTATACCTATATTTACAAATATATATGTAGGAACATATACGGCAATCAAAAGAAAGTAAACTTGATGAAATGGGACGAAGTTCAGTAAAAAGATCTGGTGAAAATTTATCAGTGAAATTATCACCAAAGTAAGTTTTGATTTTCTACTAATTAATTTATTTAATACTAAACCTAACATTAATATATTAATTATTTTTATTAATATTTTCTTTGGGCATTCTCAGAGAGAAACATTCACAAACATCACTACAAATTCTAGATGACGTTTCAAATAATTTTTACAGAAATATGATGCCATTACCAGAAATAAAAGCAGATCCAATTTTAAGACAACAACATGATATTGTTGCACAAACAAATTTGGGACCAATTATAGATGATCGTGAATCATTAGCATCACCAGATCGAGGTATTGGTAGTACTACATGTGATATGGGTTGTCAGACTAGGTAAATATTATATTTTACTTTGAAAATTTTTTCTTAACAAACATTTGAATTCACAATTTTCACATAATATTTTTACACAATTACATATACATTGTTTTTACTAAAGGATATTTTACTATATATATATATATACATACATGTGTTTTTTCTATATTATGTTTTCTTATACAAAAAAAAAAATATTTTTTTTAACTAACCTAAAACTAATAAGCTAGAATGATCTAACGTATTAAAATTACTTTAAAAATATAGCTTCTTACACTTTATACAAAATTCCAGAGAATCATTATTTTCTCCTCCATCAACAACAACTTTAGTTAGGCAAAAATCATTAGGATCATCACCATCACCAAATCAATCACAATCAGCTATTCGTTTTTCAACATTCGGTTATGATACAAATAACCCACCGATGGGTCAAAAATCAAAGACCCTTTCTAGACAAAGTACAATAAATAATAGAACATCAGCTGCTATAGAATTAGAAGAATTACAATATCATCATAGTACATTACCTCATAATATACATCAACATCATATAAAACAACATCAACAGCAACAGCAACAACAACAACAACAACCATATCCAATTGGTTTTTCAAAATTTCAACAATCACGATTAAGTGGTATGCAAGGTGGTGCTGATATGCAACAATTATCATCAAATAGAGGACAACCGGAAGTATGTCATCATCATCATCAACATAAACAACATTTACAACAACAACAACAATTACAAGCTGCACAACAACAACAACAACAGCAACAACAACAAATTGGATTAAAATTAGCTAGTGGTGGTGGTAATACCACAAATACTGGTAGTAGTGGCAGTAGTAGTAATAATAAACAACAACAGGGTAAATTAGATGAATCAAAAGTTTATATTGATATTAGAAAATCAGCACCAGATGTCATCATTATGACATCCCATTGACAATTAAGGAAATTTTTTAATAATAAAAATTTTTTCAATAATAATTTTTATTCTAAAAATTTTAAAATTTATAATAATTTTTTAATTATTTTAGAGGAAATTTTAATTCAAATTTTTATTAAATTTAAATTATTATCTAGTATTTAATTAGAGAATATATTATTGTAATTATTGTTATCTATATAATAATAATATTAATTAAAATTAATAATATAAATTATATTTTTTTATTTTTATTTATGAGTTTAGATTTTAAAATTTTAATTATGACTATAAGATTATTAAATGAAATAAATCTAATTTATTAATTGAATTTTAAAATACTGCCATATTAAATATTTAAATAATTAATTAATTAATTTTATTTCGTTGATAGATAATAATGAAATTTAAAGAAAAATATTTTCAAATAGAAAAATTTTTAATTATATATTAAATTTATTTTATTTTAAAAATTCAATTTTAAATACAAAAACACCGAATAAAAACATTGCTCAAAATATCAAATATGAATGTTCTTTTTTTGGTATAACAAAATTAAATTTTAAATAAATTTAATTAGCGGTAAATAATAAAAGGTTTTCAAAGATTAGATCATACAATATATAGAGATATAAGACCTACTATGGTTTTAATTAAATTTCAATTAAAAATAGCCACAATTTTATTACATATTAATTGTTATTTTATTACATTTTATATAATATTAATTTTATTAAATGCTAGCAATTTTATTAAACAGTAGAAATCTCAAAAAGAGAAAAATTATACTGCATAATTCACCACAACAGTGTGGTGAAGTGATTGGTTTTTAAATAAAATACAAAAAAAAAATAATTATTTTATTCTTATTTTATATGAAAAAATTATTGAAATTTTGTACAAAAAATCAAGTTTATTTATAATAGATTTTTGGTAAATTAACAATAATATAACAGTTTCAGTAATAACATGAAAATAATGTTAAAAATTTTAATTTTTCATTATTGCAATTTAAATATTAAATAAAAATTTTTCTGGTCATAAACTTCTTGAAATGATGTTCAGCTTATGTAATTTTATCCGAACCAAAAATAATTTTCCTCCTATGAGAATTAAGCTGTGTAATTTCTCGATTTCTCATAATGTAGAACTTATATTATGCGTTCTTTATTTTAAAGTTGCTTTATTGAAAATTTGTATAATACAGAATTTCTGCTAAGAAAGCATTAAGATGTTTAATGAGTTATTATCAAGCAATTTTTAAAACTGTTATACAAATTTGTTAATTAAACAATTATTTTCTGTATATAAGGTATATGTGTACAAAATGAAAATATGTGTCCAAATGTGTTATTCGAGATTAACTTCGAGAAATTTTGAAATTTCAAATTGACTAACCATATCCGAGCTACAAATTTGATTCCGTTTTCTAACCATCGTAAACAAACAAAATGTTAATGATAAACTCTCATTTGTGACCATTGTAACACTCAATCAATAGAGCAAGAAAAAAAATTATAATTAATAAAATGCATATAGAGTGAAGGTAGTATTAAAATTCAATTTTTGTTTTTTTTGCTTTGAAATACTCGTATTAATCCAAATCTGATTCGAACAAATGAAAAAACTGTTATACAAAATAATAATGAAAATGTATAGTAATAAAATATGCGAAACGCGGTTTGTTTTCTGAATTATTGAAGCGAAATAAATTAAGCCTATATACTGATTACTTTTAGTGGTCATAACAAAAAACAGTAACAAAAACAGGAATTGTATGAAATCCATACCAATACTAACGCTTTCCTTTTTATGTAAAAATATTTTAAATATTTTTAATATGAAAATTGAAATATGAAAATTTGTTTGTAAATAATATTATGAATTAAAATTTATTAAATTATTTAATTTTTTTCAATCAACTGAGTAGCTATAGAAAATATTAATCTTTCAGATTTTATTTAAAAAAAAAAAATTATTTCCAAATACAATTTTTAAGTTCATTGAAAAATTTTATATCCTTATAATTTTTGTTGTCATTGTAAAATGTAAGAATTTAGTATGCACCGCTGGCAAAGTCTTATAGGACTTTCGCACTTTAATTTCAAAATCAGTTTTTTAAAGTTGCTGTAGGCGACCTAAAGGAATTTTAGAAATTTATTTGAAACGGTTTGCCTATAATTTACTTACAAGTTCGTAACAAAGTGGGAAATTTTAATGAAATCTTGCAAATAACCTAAACTGGAAAAATCGTAATTTTCTAATCTTAATTTCCAACTAGAATAATTTTTCTCTACTAGAATATTTAAAAAGAGAAGCGTATCTTTTATAGCAACACTTTAATTAATAAAATTATTGTATAACACTTTGTGGTCCATCTTCAATAATGTACGAATTACAATATACCTAAAACGGAATATTACAAAACTCTTCAAAGCTTCTGAACCCAATAGCTTTGATTTTCAGAGAAAAATTGACCATTTTTTACTAATTTTTTTTATTCAATTATTTTTGGACAGAACAATTTAAATTTACAAATGATTTTATACTTCTTGTTTCATATTATTTAAAATTTTAAAAAAATGTACTCAGCACATTTCTCTTCTTCTTCATAACCTCTTTTAAATACTACTTTGTATATCATCTTTTAATATAAAAGAAAATCTAATTAAGAAAAAAAAAACAAGAAAATAAAATAGTTGATATAAAATGAATTTATTAGATCAAAAAAGAAAATTTTTCAAATTTTTTTAAATAAATTATAAAAAAATATAAATTAATTGAATAAATAAAAATTACAAAAAAAAAAAAAAATATTAGCTATAATTTGTAAAGAAACAAAAAAAAATAACCTAATTATAGTTCTATAATTAAATTTAAATTATAATTTAATAAATTATACAATTTAGTGTAGGTATTTAATTAAAATATAATAGAAAAATAAATTAAATAATAAAAAATATTACGAAATACAGGGTGTTTCGCATAAGGTGGCAAATAAGTTCGGTTTTTTAAAAAAAAAATTGAAAAAAAAAAAAAGAAATTCTGATTTTGACGAGATTTATCTCGAAAACTATCAATCAAATTAAATTGAATGTCAGGACGAAAATAAAGAAGAATCAATTGCCTGTGAAACAAACCCTCGATGGTTACGCTATGTTACATGGTTCCGAAGTTAGAAGCATTTATTTATAGGCAGAAAAGAAAAATCTAGTACCTTTTTTTGGTCAACAGGCTCTAATTCGAAAACGAGTATATCTACACCCTTCCTACCGCTCCTCTTACATAATTTTTTGCTTGAATTTGATCAAAAAATCATCCCTGAAATTATTTTTCAAATTATGTGAAAAACTCTGTATAAATATAAATTATAAAGTATTTGTATGTACGTATATTGTAACAGAAACAATTAAAAAAAAAACTAAACACATACATAATTAAAAAAAAATTTATATATACACTATTTATATTAATATACCTATTTATAATAATTAATACTATCTAATTAATGTAAATAATATTATATATACCTATATACATATATAGATTAGTTAAAAATAATTGGAACAGATTGGGAAAAAAAAAACTGATAATTGTTTTTAATTTCATCTCTTTGGTAATGTTAAAAAAATATTATATATAAAAATTAGTTAAACAAGAAAAAATAAATAAATTTTATAAACAATTAAGGTAAAAACAAGAAAAAAAAAAAACAAAATCAAAAAAATAAAATTGAAAAATTATGTAAAAAAAAAAAATAAAAACAGGAAATAAAAATTGTAAAAAGAAAATCTTTGTAGATAAATTCTAAAGAAAACAAAAATATTAAAAAAAAAATAATGAAAATAAAGAAGAAAAAAAAAAGAAATCAAATTCGTTAACTAGTTTTTTTAATTTTTAATTTAAATCACTTAAAATTGGCCCAGATTTGTTGGCATTTCGAAGCGGAAAAAGTTCAATTATCCTGCATTTTAATGACGAATTAATAATAAGCTCTAAATCTTAAAATAAGTTCAAAATGTTAATAAAAAAACTATGAGCTTGATTCGAAAAGATACTCGAATTTCGAACTAATGGGAAGCTGAGTGAAGTACGGTCTGGTAAATTGTAAAAAATAAAAATTAATAGAAATGTATTCATCTTTTAAAATTTCTGGTTCTTGAAATCATTAAAAATAACCTCCCTTATCATATGCAATCTCATCGGTAGTAATATTGTAGCAGTTTAGACATACTATATGTAGCAACTAAGTTCGTACACTTAATTGCTGACAATTCTCAAAATTTTACATTATCTAAAAATTCGGCAATATGTTTTTTTTTTGTAATGGGAAAGAAAATTTCCTTTAAGCAGAAATATTTTCTTCTAAATATGAAGAGAAATACCAATAATAAAAGTCATAGAATACATAAGAAATACAAAAAAAGTTTCCCCTTTAAGTCTTAAGCTATTTAAAATTATTAAAAATATTATTCATTGTTAAGGCGCAATTTAAAATATGATTTGAGTTTTTTAATACGAAAGTTATGAAAAAATTTCGTATAGTAGTATAAACTCAACTTATTGTATACGTAAAAATTTTTAATTAATTTACAATTAGAATTTAGAAGAATGCATAACAATTAGAATTAATTTGCAATAAGAACACATAAAATGGTAAGATCCAAGACACGCAGTTCAATAAATTTTTGAGAAAAGAATTCTCAAGAAAAAAAAAATTCTCAAGCAAAAAAATTTGCCATTAAACCTTTAAAATTATCTCTAAATTAAATTTACATTTTAGAATCAATTTTCAAAAATTTTGCTGTTTTTATTATTACACACACGTGAATGAACCTATCTAAATACATTCATGTGTCTGTTTTGAATTATTATTCAATAATTGATCAAATATTAAAGAGAAAAGTAATTTGTATTGGGTAAGTATTTTATTCTTTTTCAAAACTCAAAATGCAATAATGATGTTGGTCTACTAAGGCTTTAATTACAGTCGATTTCAATCTTACAAAATACAAAATATCATAACCGAGTCAAAAATACTAAATATTTTGGGTTTCACGTAGCAACAACATTCTATTGCTTATTAAGAAAATTTTATTATTAATATTATTATACCTAATATAGAGAATTATTATGGAAAAGAGAATTATTTTCCGTCTTCTTATTCTTGGGTCTCTTTGACAACCTTAATATTATCTAATTAAATATTTTGTAAATTGATTTCATTTAATTTTTCTCTATTTTCCTATTATTATGAATTCTTCTTTATTTTTATTCTAATTTAACATTGATATAGAATATTTTAATCTTTTCTAGAATCTGTTTTGTTTAGAAAATTTTAACAACACTAACAAAGAGTACCTATAAACATAGATGATATTCTTACAAAGATTTATCATTAATATGATATTTTCAATTCAATTGAAAATTTAAATGAATTCAAGCGAAAAGAATATTAATACGAAAAAAAAAAAAATAAATAAAATAAAAATATTTTGAACAATGAAACCAATTTTCTTTATTGTTGTCACCTCTTTTGATTTATGTATGTTTCCCCTGCCTAGCCCTTTAAAACACACAACAAACAATGTGACAACAGTAAAAGTGGAATATAATTCAAAAGGTTTCATATCTTTCTTTCTCTTATTTGTTTTTCTGTATTTTGTATTCTTTTCAAACGCCATTTTATTTTAAATATAAAATTTATACATAATAATATTTATTTATGTATAAACCTATAGTACACACCTATCTAACAGGTATAAAATGGTAACATTACCTAGTTATTATCATTATTATATTTATAATTCGAAAATATTTCGGGAACAATTTATCTTTTTGGAAATTTCTTTGTTCTTACTTTATATTAAATTATATAAAACAGGTTAAGAGCAACTCACTATACTATAACGGTGATAATGAAATGAAAATATTAAATTCAAAATAATTATAATAATCAGGAAATAATTGTTAATTTTTTTTCTCCCTTCATTATTATTAAAGAAAACAAACATTAACAATAATAAATTCACAATAGAACGGAGAAAGTGAAAATATAAAAGAAAAACAGAAACAAAAAGAAAAACTATTTATTTAACTGATATGACAATCGTTTAAATAATAATAATACCATGATGAGACCAGACCATTTAAATTTCCATGACACTATCCTATATTGTAATAATAATATGTATTATAACAGTAACACTGTATTGTTGTTAAAAAAAAGGTATTGTATCTTTCATAATAATTATTTTCATTTCAGTAGCGAATTAAATTCACCAATGATAAATATTTTTAATATTAAAATTTTCAACAGTTTCTTTGATGGTTGTTGCTGCTCGGCAGTATATTCGCGCTATTATAAATGCACTGCTTTTTCTCATTTAAATATAAATTTTTCTTTTGTATTATTATTTTTTTCATTATTTTTTTTTGAACAGAACACAAAAAAAAACGAAAAATTAAAAGTTATTATACGTTGTTCTTATTAAAGAGAACAATAATTATGAATTTTAACCAGTGAACTATAAATGAACATTTAAAATAATAATAAAATGACATTTATTTGTGTTTCACGTCAAAATAATTAAAAAAATGGTTTGCTCATTTCATTTTCCAAAGAAGAACTTCGAAAATAATAAAAAAACAGCAACAACTGATGATGAGTAAAAATATGATTAAAAAAAAAAGTGAAAATTTTTTTTTAATTTTTCAGTTCTTTGTTTCAAAAAATTTTCATTTCTTTCAATAAATTTTCTTCATTTAATTTCGTATAACTACTATAAAGAAAGAAAACATGAGAAATTGAAATTTATTTCTGTATTTTTAATTAAATTTAATTAAAAAAAAAACAGAAAAGAAAAAATAACTATGTGGTACGCCTGTTGATTTTCATTTTATTTCTATTATAATGAGAAAAGTGTTTAAATTCAGTAGCATAATAATATTGCACACCAACCTACGCGCACACACATATTATACGTGATTATGGCAAAAACCTGAGTAACAATATTATATGTTTAATTATTATACTAGTATATTAAATTAGTTTCCCAAAATTAATAGCCAATGATTCCAGAGCTCAGCTATTTCCAGATTCAAAAATTTATTTTCAATGTAATAGTTGTCACTCGCCGATCATAATTAAATCAGAATTCGCTATAGCAAGGCGTCAGAGCTTTTTAAAGCTAGTATATAAATTTAATGTAAAAACGTATCTGACATGGTCTACCAACTTGTCAATTAACTTATATCAATTGAAATTATAATTTAGTTTAACTTTGTTATTTAGAATTAGAATTATAATTATTTTAAATTAAAATTATTCTCACAACAGTACTTACGTATAAGCTTTCGTAAGAGTAATATTATTAAATTGATTTAGTTAACATGTTATGTTAATATTAATTTGAGCACACTCCGCGTCTTCCTCTGTTCAAGCTCTCACAAAGAATGGCAATCTCAATTGACGTATTTTCGAACTGAAAGGAAATTTAAAAATCCCATAATTAAAAATATATGATTTAAATATCATTTAGAAGTTTTGAAAAAAATTTGAGAACAATTTCCCATTCCTCTCGTTTAAAAAATTTTCATATACTTGTGAGAAATATTGCTACATGGGAGATTTTATATTCAGTGATACTAAAATTATAAAATTTAAATGTTTAAACCATAATAATAAATTCATTAATTTCGTCTAGGTTTATTATTATTATTATTATTATTAAACCACACAATTTAATTATTAATTCGTATTATATAATTAACCATGCAAATTAGTTGAAAACATTTTAAAATAATAAGAATAATGCAAAATAATTTTAACTTGTATAATTTAGTGAGTTTATTCAGAAAATTGTTTTATACACTCATATTTCAAAAATAAATTATTATTAAAATTTTATGATCAAATCGGATGCAATTCACTGGAATGATTTGTAAAAGAAAATTTTGAGATAAATATGTGAAAAATAAATTTTATTTAAATATTTTTTTTATGATCCTATATAACATTAATTAATTAGATACTTATTCTTTGAATTCCAAGGACGAGAACATTTAATTTATTTTATTTCTATGGAACAGAATTACCATGATTGATTTCCTAACTAATGACCATCTTTATCTAATTAAATGCTAACAAGTGTGTAAATATTTTCAGAGTATTTAATTACTATTAAATAAATTAACGAAGTCCAGATGTTAAGTGTATTTTAGCCTCTATATTGTGTACATAAGAAGAATAATAATAATCATGAGACTGTGTTGAATCAAGGATAATAAAATGATTTTCATTCTATTTTCGAAATGGAATTAATTTTATTCGGACTCTGTAATATAAAAATTTTGAAATTTATTATTTATTATTAAAACAATAAATACGAATAGGGCAAAAATTAAAACATTGATAAAAAAAAATGAACATTTAAAAAGGTCCATGTAAGTAATTTTTAAAATTGGAAAATAAAATGAGGGATGCTTTTGTTTGTTAATCGTAAATATTTGCTTTATTTTTATTCAAAAGTAAAGCGTACTCGGTATTTTTAAAAAGAAAATTTTTTTTTTGTTTTTATCAAATTTTATTCTATATGAGATTTAATTGAAATTGACATAATTAATGACCGTAGGGCAAATATACGAAAATATGTGCAAAAAAAAAAAAAATTTAATTCATTTGAAATTCTTTAAGAAAAACTTCATTCAAAATTCTATATTTCTTTCCCATCCTCCTTGTTCATTTCTTTGATGTTTTTCTCTGTTCTTTGTTCTAGAAACAAATAAAATGAATTCAATTGCATTGATTTAAACAAATAAAATTTATCAAAAATTTTTTTATAATTTAAGCTCCATAAGATTTATGAGCTACGAGTACCTTGTCCATATAATGACATATGTCCCGTTTCTCAACGGGGGTTATATGGCCGGCCTCCCAGTAGGCCACAGCTCACTTAAATAGAAGAAAAAATAATATTTTCGTAACAACTAATATTTGTAAATGGCAATAGCTGATTATGTTGTGACGGCACTCAAACACTCAATAGTGTCAGAGAACGTGTTCTTTGTGCATTTATTTTTATAGAAATCGTATATGAGACATTGTTTTGAAAGCGCGTGAAAAATACTTTCGTAAACAGTACATAGTTAAAATCATATGTGTGAAATTTTTTGCAATGAATGTTAAAGAGAACCCAAGCAAATAATTCCATAATCCATAATGAAACAAAATCTAAACTTGCAAAAATTTTACTGTCCATTATAATTATGTAGCCCGATATAGAAAATTGGGTTACAAGTAAACCCTATTTGGAAAACAAGTAAAGAAATCTTGAGAACCACTGTGTTAGAGCATTTCTATTTAAATGTGATAAGAGAATATTAAAACACGAGAAATGAAATTGATCGTGAGTCAGTTTGAGCCAAATCGGAACCGAATTTAAAATTTCATTTTAGCTAACAATTTAACATAAATTTAGTTTTCGTTTTCGTCCATATAAAAACACATTTAGTGCTGAACTATGGGTTTGTAAGAACAAAACTCTTCCTGTTTCTAAGATAAATAAGTTGGGACATTATTATCATCTCTATTCGAGCTCTGAGTTTGAAATTTCAGTTCAGGAATGAAAGTGTTAAAATAATTTATGCATACTTTCAAACTTCAAGGAATACCATCTTCGAATTTTCTTCAAAAATATTTCTACAACGAGCTTAGGTATAATTACAAAACTTTGACTTTCACTTAAGTTTAACTTTAAAAATCATTCGAAACACAAACTTCCATTTAAATTAATGTAAACTTTACTATATGTTTCTTAAAAAAGAAAAACAAAATAGAGTTTTCACTTCTACCTGAATTCATTCATACATAACATACACCAGTATCTTCTTACCAATATTTTATTTTCAAAAACGCTAGTAAACTTTAATTTGCTTTAATACTGTTAACAAGAAAAAAACATAAAATTCAATATCTTTTGCATGAATTTTAAAGAAGAAGCAACAATGTATGTTAGTAAACTATAACATCACATTATGTAGGTACTAGGTACCTATAAGAAACTATTATATTATATATAGTATAGGAAACCAATGTAATTGTGTGTTGAACACAAGACATTATTATAGTTTTGTACATATAGTTTTCTCGATGATTTTATAAAGTTAAATTTTTTTACTATTCTTACAAAATTGTTTCAAAACAAGAAAAAAAAAAAGGATACAAGTGTTCGATTTAACAACACGTTGTTCACTTTACTTTTACCACCTTCCATAGAGCACCTCTGCTATAGAATGAAAACTGAAGAGCACTTAAACTTATGTTGCTCTTTTTGTTTTTGTTTTTTGCTCTACTTTTTCTTCCATTTCGTTTTTTTTCTCTTTTCTTCATTTCAAATGATTGAATTTAAAACTTATAAAAAATAAAGATTATAAAGAGTAATATACACAAGCACACACAATATTATGAAAATCCTGAGAATTTTATTTTACACTATGGGTGTAAGAGAATTAATGTTGAATGAATTTGGTGTGAAGAAGGGTAGAGATATTTTAAAGTTATATTGAAGGTGTTTATTTTAAATGAAAAATTAAAGAATATTTTTATAGATTTAAATTTATTTGTATGATTATTTCAATATTCATATTATTGTGAGATAATATTGAACGCATCGTAAACAGTTGCTTATAATTTGATTTAAGGGAAAAGATGCAATGCGGATAAAATAATGATAGAATAATGATAGAAGTATAGAGTGTATAAATTAATATTTTTAACTGCATAAATAAAATTGGAATTTTTGTAAAACTTTATAATATAAAGAAATAGAATCTGGTATACAAGAAATTATTAGAATAAGAGAACTAAGTTACAGGAGAAGATGTTCTCAAATTCTCAAATTAACTGCGTTCCAGACAGACGATTTTTTTAATTTTCAATGATATTTCAAATGAAACAAGTTTCAGGCAGAATAATAATCTCATATTTTGTTGATTTTTCCTATTGAACTGCATTTTAGACGTACAAATTTCCATGTTTCCTAGACGTTCTCGGCAAGCGAATTTTCAACGCTTTTTAGACAAAAAAATTTCAGTAGTCATTAAATTAGTTCCATTCCAGGCAGAAAAATTGTTATAAATATATTAGAGAATTCTCTTATATTAAAGAATAATTGGTTCCCGTTATTAAGAACGGGAATACGAAAATATTTTTTTTAAATATTATTTTAGCAGAAATGGTAGAACAACAGCTTTATTCATTTTTCTTAAGACTAAAATTCAAATTTGTATAACCCAAGCATAGGGGCTCTCTTCAGTTTCAGTTAGCGCACAAGCCTATAGACATTCTTAGTCGTATGAATTAATAAAAAATTTCCATATGTCACGTAAAATCAAATTGTGGTGAAAAAATAATTTCTAAATAATAAACCGAACTTTATTTAATAACCTAGATAATTATTTATAAGAAAATCTCTTAATTTTTTAAAAGTTAATCAAATCTTTCAACTCTAGATTATTATTAGAATTGCTTTTTTCACTTCCTTTTCCTTATATAGGAAAATTAAATGTTTTGAGTAATTCCAAAGTATATAAAAATTTCATTGCGTCATTATAACATTTGTGTGAAACAAAAAAGGGATCCAAAATTTAAGGACATTAGTTTTTTATTAAATAATTTGAAAATAAAAAAATTTTTTTAAGGATTTTTAAGGCTATAGTATAAAAATTTTTTATAAAATTTAATATGAAAATTTTAAAGTTTCAAAAAGAAAAGGAATCCTTTATTTTAGTACAACACAATATGGAGTGCAAATTTTTTGTTTTTTTTTTCATTTAATAACATTTTAAAATATTCCAATTGCCATTATAGTTAATTCCCTTTCTTATCCTTTTTTATAAAAATAACCTACAACAACACAATGAAAAATATAGTTGGCCTAATCCAAGATTTTTCTCTTTTAACTTTTTTTTTGTATTTCAATAAAGTAAATAAATTACTTTAGAATTTACAAATACTCATAAATGTATAAGTATGTATGTATATGTACATATATATAGATTACTGAATCATATACTTAAATAATTTTTTCACAAGTTAATAAAGAATTTTTTCATTAATAAAAACTTAATAATTTTTGTGAGATTTCAAAATTTTCTAGAAAGAAATTTTCTCCCAAAATAATATGACAACGTGTTAGTTCCCCAAAAATAAGGCGCTACTTCAATAAATTTTTTGTAAATTCTTTTTATTTAAGAGCTAAAATTTTTTGAAAATCAAAATGTTTGTTAGTCTTGAAAGCGATTATAAAAAGAATGAGTCGAATTCTGCATACGAGTACAAATAATAATTTTATTGATAATTTGTCAGCACCTTAGTCGGAATTTTAAAGCTTTATCTTGTTAACTTGATTTTTTCCAAAATTCTAAAATAATGTGTGGATTAACTCAAAATATAGTGGAATATTATATAAGAAGTAATTAAAAATTGTAACGAAATTGATGACTCGCAGTAATCTGACTCACAATAAAACTCTGTCCTAATTTAAAGTTTGGTTAATTTTCTTTTAAGGAGCTTACAGTGATAATTTTAATGACTGCTTTGAAATATTGCAATACAAATTTCGTCTCACTCTCTTAACTGGTCTGACTTATATTATTTCTCAAAATAATTCTCAATTTGAATTTCTCTTTAAACCAAACTTTTTTGTTTATTTATTCACTTAGCGCTCACAACAATTTTATCTTATTATTTTACTTATGAAGCATATTTTGAAAAATTTTGTGTCATGCCAGTTAAATAAATTCAATTACTGTAATTGAGAATAATTGATGAGAGAATAGGAGACATTACCAAAAATATATTTTGAATACTATGCTCTCTTAATTGTGTGTTTGATATTAATTAGCCTAAGATAATGGCTATTACCTAAAAGTAAATCCGCGTAATTTAAAAATTCTTATATAAAACATTATGATAGCAATTCGTCTATTGCATACTTCTCTATTACAAACTGATTATAAAAATTTATAATACATTTTCGAAAAAATTCCCTTTACATATTACATAAGATTAGTAAAAAAATTAAGAAACAAAAAAATTACTAAATTGAAGAACGAAAAGAAAAAAAAAGGATCACAATTTTTAGTAAAATAGCACAATAAAATTAAGGTCCCTTTCTCCTAAAGAAAACATTATATACGGTCATATAAAAAGAACATTAAAACAAACAACACAAAGAAAAAGAAAAACAAATTCTTATTGAATAAATAGGATTTTCTGCCTCAGCTTGTTTCCATCAGTGTACACGCAAAAGGTTGAATAATATTTTTTCCTTCCCTTTACTTCAATTCTCCAAAAAAAAAAAGGGCAAAATGAAGGAGACTGAATTATTTATTTTTTCCCCCTTAATTTTTTCTTTCTTTTTTTTATTATTATTTTTACCATGACTTGAAAATTGCCATAATGTCTATAAAATTCTCTTTTCATTTTGATAGACAACAATTTCAATTCGCATTACGAATAGATCAAAAACATAAGAACACAGAAAAAGGTTCTTTTCCTTATGACTTTGATAAAACTTTTTTATACCTAGGGGATCTAAGGACATTTTCTTTATACAAAATAATAAAACAAAAAAAGAAATAGAAAAAAAAAATTAAAAAAAGAGTAAAATGGGAAAAAGATAGATTGGGTCCTTTTCATTTTTTTTTTGCTTTCATTTTATACAACAATAGAGGTCTCTGAGTTATTAATGTTTTCCTGAAAAAAAAAACAAAAAACTAAAAAAAATAATTAACAATGAAAAACAAATAATAAAGAAATTGAAATGAAAGTCGAACTGAAAAGATTATGTACTAAAACTTTATTTTATCTCTAAAATAATAAAAAAAAAGGAATAAAAATCTCTAAGTTCCTTTTAAAAATCTTATACAAAGTTGTGAAAAGGATAATAAATTTTGTTAAATGGAAAATATATGAACAAAAATTAGCCACAAATTTAATTAGCAATTGTCTAAATTTTTTTCTATTATCCTTGTTCCTTTTCAACTCAGTTCTGTTTAAGCTTAAGTTAAAGCACTTATGCTCAAAGGCTCCTCATAATGACATATGTATATGTAAAAAATAATATTAAAATGGGCTCCTTTGTTAGTAACATTAATGATTGTAAAATGTTCTTTTGAATTTCTTGGAAATTTTAGCTAAAAATTGCTGTCAATAAAAACTTAAAGATTTTGATAACAATGGAAATTCTCGGGAATTTTACAGAAAAGGAAATTTTTAAGGAAAACTGTTGAATATTTCAAATTTTCAAACGCCTACTGTTTGTAATTTTGTTCTATATTTAAACATAAGTTAAAGTTTATTTGAATTTTATAATAAAATTGTAATTACTTAAGTTGAATCGGAATCCATTTTAAGACTTTATAAACTCCGATAGAGCAATAGAGGAAGAAAAAAATTCCTTTCCTAGGGAGATCGTCTTTGAAGTTTTCTGCTTTATTGGATGGTTTTTATTTTTCTCAAATGGAATTTTTATTTTCAATTGCAGTTTAAAGTTATTAGTTAAAAATTTTCTATTTCCTCCATGTCTAGTCGGGGAAACTTTAAATATTAACAATAATTTAAAAATATTGTTTAATAAATTTTATATATTTAAATAAAATCATTGTTTTATTATAGATTAATTGCAAATTTGTAGGGAAGAAAATTTTTTCTGGAAAATATCTCAATTGAATGATTCGATATTATGATTTTAATATACTAGACTGATTGTATAGCAAATGTAAAACTTTTCTAAATTTTATATTTATAAAAATATAGCAAATTTTTTTCAAAATCTCTTGATTTCCTTATAATGTTTTCATTATTGAAAAAAACAACTCTAAACGTCTGACAAGAATTCCGTCTGCGTTAGTAACAAATTACCAATACAAGGTGTTGTTGTTTATCTTTTACTATTAATTCTTGTAAGAATAACTAATACAACTGCAGAAAATATTAATGACGTGAACAAAGGAAGGAGTCAAGGCAGAAAAATTAAAAAAAAAAATTTTCTACTTGAACTGGACTCGAACCAGTGATCTACTACTTTCTAGATAGACGCTCTACTAACTGAGACGATGAAGTATGAATATAAAAAATTTTTATTTGTACTAAATTTGTACGAATTTATACGAAAAATTTAATAATCCAAAAACTTATAAAATGAGATCAAATATAACGATATTTTGAATTTCATAGGATTATAAAGTTAGTAAATATCCTTCAGAGTCATGTATACTAAAATTTTATAAAGGGCTAATAAAATACATCACAAATTTACGGTTTGAACCAGTTACTGAAAATTAATTGCATATAGTATTCGATTCTAAAATTCAGAGTCAGAAGATTAAATCATATAATATGGGGTCCGGTTATCTGCCTATCTATATTTCTTACATTTGGTTCCTCAAAGGCTTTTTGTTTTTGTCATCAAAACTGACAATTGTTTTTGGTAGAAATAATAGATTGCTTACACTGAACCTGATGATTCTCATATTCCAGAAGATAAATAAATTTCTCTAACTTCTATACGAAAATATTTTCTTTGTCATTTTTCAAATAATAATTAGAATTTTTTTTTTCTTTTTGGATTTTTTTATTATTTTATAAAATTAGAGATAAACCATCAAAATTAAATGAACGCAATTTTAATTAACTTCATACTTTTCTTTATAATTATTTTTTTCATTCAATTAATTATTTTTTTGTCTTTTTTAATTTTTTTTGGCAGATAATTAAAATGAAAACAACAAAGAAAAGAAGAAGAAGAAAAGAAAAATCTAATTATCGAAAAATTTACATGAACTCATTACAGGATTTTTTTTTTTTTTTTGTTTTTCTTTGTGGAAAAAATTAACAGAGCACAAAAATAAATTTTCACTTCAAAATCATATCAAATTTCAAAATCACAAAGAAGGCAAACACAAAATTTTATTTTAAGTAGCATTTTTACATCATTCAATTTTACACTCCATTAGAAATTTTTTTTTTTAATTAATTTTGTTTTCATTAAAATTTAGATTAATGGGGTCTGATACGATTCTTTAATTTTTAGATTTTATTATTTTAAAAAAACCACTTGGAAAATAAAAAAAATTCCAAAAGAAAAAAAAAATCTCGATAATAATCTCAATTTTATTTCACTCACTTTTTTATTCCTTTTTATTATAATCAAAAAAAAAAAAAGTAATAAAATTTCATTCTTTTCATTACGATTTTTTTTTTTTTAATTTTTTTTTTATTATTTTATTATTTACTAAACCATTATATTAATTGAAAACTTTTGGGAATATTTTTTTTTTTTTGATATTTTTAACGCACAGCAAATCAACTCTGATAACATTATTGTTGTAATACGTGCGTATGTGTGTAAAAAAATAATTTTAATTTTTTTTAATTATTTTCTCTTTTATATACGAACACACTCATATTATATGCACTCTTACATTTAAGAGAATGAAAAATTAAAATTTCTTCAAAGAAAATATTCAATAAAATACGCAACCAACACAAAATATTCTTTTTTGTTTGAAATTTTTTTAATCAATTTCAAAAAATTTCGCACATGGGCTTCTTCTTCTCATATTATCCATTTGAAACTCTTTAATTTTAATTCTCGCTTATGATAAAACAGAATTTTTAAATTAACTACATTGTATATTTAAGAGAATCTTCTCGTATATAAACTCCTTCTCTCTAATTTGCTGGTGAATTACGTAAGTCAGTCGGTATGGTAAACGCAATGAATATTATGATAATTTTAAAAATTTTAAACCTGTTAAATAAAATACTCACTGAACTAATTCAATTTGCATTAAAAAGGTAGAAACAAAGAACAAAAATAAAATTAAAGTATGTTTTCATTTCATATTTTGTTTTTTTACTCTTAAGGACCTTTTACTGTAGTATAATAATTATTTTAAATTAAAATCCTTAATCGTACCTGCCATACTCGTTTTATTTGAAAATTTAAGTTTTTTTTAAATTATTTTACATTTTGTTTTTCTTGTTTTTTTTTTGGAAAATTAATTATTGTTTATTTTTACGTAACGATGACAGTATAATCTTTAATTATGTTAGAAATATTTTCTTAAAACGATTCTAATTTTTTACTTTAATAATTTTAAAGTATAAAAATGTCTTTATTTTTATATTACAGGCAATAATCTGATCATTATTCTGATTTTTATGATGTATAAATTAATATTTTTTTATTTTATGAAAATTTTTTTATAATGTTTTCGAAAATTTAAAAAAAAATTTTAAAATTATTGTTACTGAGAATGTTTAAGTTCTGTGGGTTAAATAAAAAATTTTACAAAAAATGAAAATAAATTTTGTTTTTTAATTACACACGTTAATTCAAAATGATTTGATTACTAACTCCTAAATTGTTCATATACAAGTAAATTGCATGATATTCGAATGGATATGAGTGCGAGGAATTGGTTAACTTTTATTAAATTAACGTCAGTATACCGCAATTTCTTCAAAATAAATATCATTTTGGAGAGAAAAAACTTTAGATTAATTAAAATTAAATAAATTGAGTTGAATTTAGCAGAAACGCTTTATGAAAATTACGCTTCCTGGATTTGTAATTCATTAATCTACAATCCAACATACAAGAGGCCCTATTAGTGCACCATCCATTACAGAAACCTCTTAAAAAATGTACATCAAATAATGTACTTCAAATACTAAAGATTGCCTATATATTTCGAGCAATTTCAAAAATATCCCAAAATTCCATTGTATTTGTATTCAAAATGCACCAAACTTGGGAAAATAAAAGAAAATCTTCACATCAAATAAAAGAAACAAGGTGTGCACATGATACCACCAATCGAATTTATACAAAATATTTATTTTGTATAAATCTGATTGTTGATATGATGGTTTTAAAATTCCAATGAAAATCTACTAAATTAAAAATTTCCAATATTTCTCTTAAATCATCCTTCATTATGTCTTAATTATTGAAATCTTCTTAAAATTGTAGATGCGAAAATATTAAATATTTTATCAAACTAAATTAACCATTAAAAACATAATTTTGACAAAAAGGATGGGTTTTAATGTAAGAAAATGAAAAAAACGTGCTTCACTTTCATAAACTTTTGCCTAAACTAAATATTGAAAATTTGTATAAAACACATATACATTGTGTGTATGTAATATGTATGTATGTAATATGACCTAATAATTTTACCTTACAACAATTTATTAAAAAAAAAAAGATAAATTTAAGGATAAAAATTTAATCAAGATGCTTAAAAAATGAGTTGAATGGATTTCCTATTATTCCGGCATAAATTATCTTGTCCTCTTGTACTTTGCGCTATTAAAGTTATTCTTCGTTCTACAAGAAACAGTTGAAAAACATAAGCCAAAATGAAGCTAAAATAAAAAGGTATAAACTTTTTTTTAAATTTTTTTTTATTATTATTTAATGAATCCTTTTTAGATTTTTTTTATATTTTTATTGCAAAATTTTCTATTAAAATTCATACAATTCCAATTACAATGGGGTAATTATTCTATACTTTATTATTTTATACATTAATGGTGTACCAAGCAATTAAAAATGGAAGTCAATGTCATAATAAAAATATAGGAAATGTTAAGAATATTCAATTGTATTGTAGGTCAAAAAATTATTTATAGCCAATACAAGTTACATGGGTTTTTCGATAATTGTGATTCCTATTGAAATTTATTTTGCAGCAGTTCAAATTGTTCAATCATCAAACTTTTAATCGAAATATTTTCACATCGAATGTGATTTATGGCAATGTTATTGGGTTCAAAAGCAGCTCCAGGTTTAAAATTTTTTATAAAATTTCACTGCTTTTCTATGACATTCACTTATAATAATTACGAAAAGTATAGGTTGTGATTGGAAAAGTTATTTCCATAGCAATTGAATATTGTGCACTGATAGCTAAAAATCTCTAGAAAATAGCTAAGTTTTCTTCTTATTTTATGGTTTTTCTTTGTCATAATATTGATAATTAGTTAATGACTTAGAATTTCAGGAATAGTCAACAATAGCATTTAAATTAAAAAAATCCTAAATAATAAGTTCACAAAACTAACCTTCCCTACAGTGCGCGCCTTGATTAAAATTGTCATGTTACGTAATTATTTTAAAATTACAAAAAAATAGTAAAAAATTTCTTAGTTACAAAATTGCATAAATTTTTTCCTGTATTTCTTTTTTCTTTTTCTTAAATACTCGTAATGAATGAGCATAAAAAGGAATACAAAACGATTAAAACGTTAGTGATAACCTTAACAATTTTATAATGACTTTAATTCAACTACAAATATAATTGCATACTTATAGGATAATTACCTGTAAAGGGATGGTTATACATTAAAAATGGTCATTTTATGGGTTTTTCTTTTTTTTGTTTTTCTATTAAGAAATTGTATAGAAGAATTTATTTTTTTTAATCGTTTTTCTGTTTTATTTTTCCTTTTAATGAAGATATATTGTGTTGTTGTTGCAGTGTCCTTAATACATCTTATCATTTCCTTACTTATACAAATTGAGATCTAAAATAGAGAAATTTATAATGACAAAATATTTTGCATATACTCTTGTATAGTTTAAAGAATGTCAGGGTGTTTGTGTTGAGTGTTGAGAGGTGTGTTATGTAAGTATTTAAATAATATTAACAAGAATATTTTAATTTATTTTTTCTCTTCTTAGTTAATAATAATTTAAGAACATTTTTTAAAAATTCTTTATTATCTTTTTCTTAGAAAAAATACTTATAGGGTCAAAATACTTTTAAATGAGGATAATTAATTCATAATTTTTTTCAATTTAAGAAAATTCTATACTAAACACGTTATATTTTAATATTTTGTGTAAAATTTCATATACGTATGTATTCAGGTCCGGTTCTGACTTGTTCGTTGCACTACGTGGTTTCCATGTGCCACCTCCCTCCCATTCGAAGCAATAAACATTTCACGTTTCACATAATAATCAATTTCTTACAACTTTATCATACGTAGAATTAAAGTTTCGGCTCTTTTGCTCGGCAAGGTTTGTGTACAGGTTAATGATATCATGTTAATTTTGCACTAAATACAAAGAAAATTTTTACGTAAACACGTAATGAAAAAAAATTTTATTTGCTTTTGAGTTTTTAATTGCGCCTCTGCCCTCGGGCGCCCATTGCAAATGCTTATTTTGCATATATTGTAGTTCCGGCGCTGTATGTATATATTTGTGTAGTGTAGTTGTTGTATGGTATTAAAACAATTTTCAGGATTAATGTTCGAAAAAAAAAATAAGTACGAAACAAAAAAAAAAAAGGAATTAGGATCTTCTTATAAAAGTTTTTATTTTTACGTTAATTTTACTTTCTTACATTGTTTTAATAAATGTATTAGAAGGTATATGCAATCTATATAACACAAAATCTTACAAAAAAATTTTAAGAAGAAAAAATTTACAGAATATTTGGTAGGTGTAATAAAAAATTTACATGTTTTAATCCTTACATTAAATACTTCCAAATGCTCGCTTTAATAAAAATTCTCACATTAAACTTTTATTTATTAAAAAAAAAATTAAAGAGAAAAGGTTAAAGTCTTTATCATATAAAAGGATAATTAACTTCTGACTTATTAAAGTATTAAGTTTTACTTGTTTTTCAATTCGCCTTTAGTAAACAAGCGGATAGAATTAAAAATTAATTTATTTATCAGTTTTCTTGTTTCTTATTACAAGTGATTATTATTAGGAGGTGAAATGAAATTCAAAACGTATAAATTCATAATAAGTGGATTAAAAAATTGAAAATTAATATGAAAATTCCAAAAAAAAAATTTCTAATGTAATGTCGGGAAATTTTAATTTAATGATCTGAAAAATTTAATCTCAAATTTTTAAATCTCAGGAATAACTCCAATTTGTTATTAAAAATCTTATAAGTAAACGTAGTTATAATCAAGAATCATCATCGAAAACAGTTATAATATTGAAATTATAATTGAGCATACACACGCAAAAAATCTTAATTTTATTTGTAAAAGCTCCAGAGCAATTACCTTAAAACAATGTGTTCGTAGTGTAACTTTAAATAAATTATTCCATTTCCCATAAAAAATACACAGCTAGGTTTTTTTCAGGCGAATGAGTCAGATATCCCCCCCAACAGCAAAATATTAATCCTAAATGAAAGGTTAAGAGACTTTGTCTGATTGAAAAACATGTAAAGAGGATGGCTAACCTCACTGACGATTCACTTAGTGACGAGGAAACCGCCAAAGAGACTGGAACTCATCTTCGCAGTTCCTACTTTTACTCACAGAAAACGGAAATTTCTAAAATCACTGTCTTGGTTGGTTGTCGTGGCTGGTGCAGCCAGTCCACCGCACCCCAATTAAAACAAAAATGCCGTTTCTCTACCCTTTATTGCGTGATCACCAAGCCGTCAATAAATCTATCTAAGCCCCCCGGTTCCTTTGAGAAATTTATCTAAATTCCTGATACTAAGACAAGTTTGGTCCTCCCAGTGCTGGACATTCTCACAGAGAGTGAAACATAGTCTCCCTCTTGTCGATTTCCCGGCAGCTGTAACACATCGTATTGACAATCACTGTTTTACTTTGTTGAATTAAAATTTTAACTTAACGGACCTAATCTGTTGGTGTAGCAACGAATCCATCTATACAAAGTGTATACATTGGTGAGACGGAGTAAAAACAAGCCTATAAAGAATTTAGTTGTCCTAAAGTTTTTGAATGAATTGTACTTTTTATTATTATATAGAATAAAATTTGAAAATTCCCAGAATTGCTAGAAATTTAATAAAACAGAGTTAGTAATAAAATTCAATAATTTTTATCAAAAGTACTAAAATTTTCTCCGGTTCCCTTTGTATCGTAATATTTGTAGCTATATAATTTTATTTTTGTATTCTATGAAAGATGAAATTTTTTCTTAAATGACCAATAATTTTGAAATGAGGGTTCAAATCAGATTTAAATTGACAATAAAATTTTGAATATTACCATTTAATACCTAACGGTACAATATCAAAAATATCAATAACATAATCACATAAACACCAAATTAAATTGATGTTGAGTGAATAAAGTCACAAGTAAATACTCGTGTTTAAGAAGTTTCCACAAATAAAATATTCATTTCTATTTCTAAATATAGTTTAAAAACAAACAGAATTTCTAAAAGAATAAGAAATTTTTCTTTTACCTATACATTGCATGAATGACGACACATGAAGCAATTTTTAAAAATGAATCAGAAAAATTAAGAAATTCCTTTGGATCTTTTAATATAGGTAAAGGAAAATCATAATCAATTCAAAGGGATTTTTCACATTTTTTTGTTCTTTTATTGATTTTTTTTTTTGGAAAAATGTTAAATCTATTACAAAATTTTGTAAAAAATAAAATATAAAAACAAAATGTGCTCCAAAATAACCTTGATATCAGAAAATCGAAAGTATAAGAAGAAAAAAATCAATTTAGTTTTATTTTATTTATTCCTTTTATTTATCTTTAGTTTTGATTCTATATATACCTTTTTTAGTATCCTTCGAAAAAAAAATTTATAACTTAACAAATGAAACGGCAAAAAATGATCCGTCCAGTGTCGGATCGACTCGAAAATTTTACTCATTCATCTCAATTTGTAACACTTAATTGATTCCTGCTAATATGCAAAGAATATATTTTAATACAAGCTCAGAGACAAGTTTAGATTACAGTTTATAATGCTGAAGGAAGTCAAGAAACCTTAAAGAAAAATACCAGAAACATTACAATATATGAGAATATGCCAACACAGACCTGAAGAAGCTTGCAGAATTATTCGAACACAAAATTTTATCAAAAAATTTGGCCGCCCAATTAAAATATACTTAAGTAAGTAACAGTAAGGGCTACTTCAATAAAAATTTTACACACAAATTTACAAACTTTCAAAATTATTTAACATTTAAATTTTAACTATGAAAACAATACCTTCAATATTAAAAGCAATATTGTTCAATAAACCAAAAAAGAAAACGAAAAAAAAACACAAAAAAAAAATACATGTGTAATAACAAAGATTCGAAATTTTTACCCTTTTTCTGGTATAAGCGACGATTTAAATGTAATTCCGTTGTTTGTTCTCTTTCTTTTTTTTCTTCTCTCCTTTTATTTCTCATACATTATTAAATTACATTTTTACTATAAAATAGTCTGAGGTTTAAGTTCCAATAATGAGGGTCTAATGATTCAAAAGGTTTTTCAATTTGTTTATTATTTTTTTCTGTGTTCCTTTGTTTTTTTAGGTGGAGGGGGGCGGTGTGGTATTATTTAAAGTGAATTGAATTAAATTTGACCCATTTGTTTTACTATACAGTAAAAAAACTTAAAAATTTTCTGTGTAATATCGGTAGAGCGATCTAAATAAAATAAAGTGACATCTGTTTGTTTTTTAAGTTATTGAAAAAGGAAAAAAGGGCTATTAGAAGAAGTTTAAATAATTTTTAAAGGTAATTCTTGTTACACGTGACATGAGATTTTTATTTAAAATTAAAGTTTTTGAACAGTAAAAGGAGTCGTTTATAGAATTTCTCACATCGTGAGCTTTACTCTACATAAAGGATTCTATATAATATAATGACCACGTGTAAAATTTTAAAAGAATTAATACCGTAAATTGCTAAGTTAAGATTTGATTTTGAGCAATTTAAATACTTTAATGTTATTTAACTTTTTGGGAAAATTTTTCTGCCCAAGCCAGATGCTGTTGCATTTTTCAATTTGCTGTTTGTTTGCTCTGTTTCCGCGTTGCGTACCAAAAACTTACACGTGCTCAGAGGCATCCTCAAATCCTCTTTTTCTGGTGGCACCATTAGAGTCGTTCCATACCTCGTAAATCAGGTCAATTTTCATCAGGCCAAACGATTGCGTCATCTCGTTGTGAAATACGATTTACGATCTTGTACGTTCTAGTAGTTGAAGATGCTGATATATCCAGCTGATTTTACATTGCTCGCCAGTCATTTTAAGGCCTCCTTTATTGCGATCACCTCTGCCTGAAATAACTGCCGTTGCAGTAATCTGGGAGACGTAAAGAGATTTCCACACCAAGTTGTTTGGATTAAATTTCTCCCTTAAATCTATCATTTGCAATTTGGATCCGTTCGTGTAGCAGTGGACGGAACCATCTCCCCAAATTTGCCTTCATGCTTCTCAAATAAAAACACAGGAGCGACAACAATAATCAATCTTATGATATTTGAAAAAATTGAAAATTTAATGATAGTTTTTTCGAATTGGTACAAATTTATATAGTTAGAACAGTTGAGTGGTTCTTATAAAATTTGTTATTTACATACTTTATTATAAAATTATTCAGAATTTTATTTGTGTGTTTGTACTAAATACAAATTTCTCAAATATTTAAAATTATTGAACTAAATTTTTGAAAAGCATTCAAATTTGTGACCAGATATACTTACCTACTTCACATATACTATTTGCCACATAAAACAGCTTCACACTGATCCTTAAAAAACCACATTAACTTTCGTTTTCATTCCTATTCTAACATTGTTTGTCACCGTATAAAATTTCAAATACTCAATTATTAACAATATTAATTTTCCTCCCCCCACAGAATTGAATAAGTTTCATGTTCAAATTTTTCAATTAAATTTTTAAAAATCAAACAAAAATTTATTCAATCATCAAATTTAAATACATAGCCCAGCTATTGTGTATAATAGAAAATAAAGTAAAAAAACAAAATAAAAAATGAAAAATTCTAAAAACCAAATTAAAATTAAAATAAATAAAATTAGATTAAAATTGTTTGAATAAAAACGTTAGAATCTATTATTTTGGATATATTTGAGGTTTTTTTTTTTTTTTGCAAAAAAAAATTTTTTGTAAAATTCATAACATATGCATTTATGCCTTTAATTAAAATCTACATTCTGTAAAAAAAAAAAAATCTATTGTAAAACAAAATGAAATATTCAAACATATTTAAATAGAACAGGTTTTTTGCTTCAACTCCCAAAAAAAAAATATTAGGCAAACAGAAAAAAACTCATTGAAAAACATGACGAGATCGTATATTAGATTGCAGTATCAATAAAACTACTCTTGTATTTTGTAGTCTTCTGTGAAAAATTTTGAACCCTCAACCAGAACTTAAAGGACTATTATCCTTTTGAGTGCACATTTATTTTTTTTGGTTCGTTCACTGTCACAAATGTGCCATTTTTGTCTCTTGTCTTTAAATTTTCCAAAAAAGAGCTTAAATTGTTTTTATTTTAATATCTCTGTGTAATAAGAAACACTTACAGTTTCTTAAATTCTCAAATTTTTTGCATTCGACTCTTGAGAGTTGAAAGTAAACTAATCAGGTAATTTACAAAATGATCTCATTTTTAAAATATTGCTGGACAAAAAGTGCCCATTCCAAAGATTATAATTTCAATTTCTATTTTATTCAGAAATTCAAGTTTCTAAAAATATAATTTTTTATTAACAGTCAATTAAATTAAATTTAAGTATATGGACTTTTTATTTAATGCAAACCTGTCCTGTGACGAAACCTATATTTCTCTTTCTATTAAAAAAGAAATCTTAAAACTTTCATGTTCCAGTTAATTAAATGGACAGTAATAAAAAATTTCAAGTACCTAGAACAACGTTTTAATCATTTATTTCCAGTTTCTGTACATTAAATGTATATAATATAAGTGTGTTCACCTTGAATTATCAAAATATTAAAAGTAAAAAAACCATAATTTTTTTTCTATATAATCCTCTCCAGCAATGATTCATAATATTACAGAAACTGATTATTCTTATACTAAATCATAATATTTTTAAATAATTTTTTTCTCATATATTCAAAAACCAAATATGATGGTTCTAAAAATTTTTATAATAAAAAATATTAATTTAAGGACCTTGTAAAAATTTTCATCATTATACAAAAAAAAAAAAAAGAAAATGTAAATATAGATAAAACTAAGAATATGAAGAGTTTTTGAAAAAGAGAAAATTGTAAGTTTTTCAATTCATTCAAAAACTGAAATATTTGAATAGGAAATTCTTTTTTTTGTATTTGTGTAAACGAAAAGAAGAAAAATGACCGACCGATTCAATTCTAAATTTTAATAGAGAATACATTATGTAGTTCCAGCATATTTCAACCAATTCCTAAGGGGATGGTCAACATTATAATGACATTCTTTTTTTGAAGTTTGATATGCGTATAACAATTAAAATATTCATTAAGAATATTATCAATCAATTTATCGTGAAAATTTTTTAACTATTGAATTACTCATTCATTAGTTTGGAATGGAAAATTTGCAAATTCAGTCAACTTAAAAAATTGTAAGCCCAAGTACAAGAGGACGAGCTTTAAAATTTAAAGAATAAACGAGAAATGTTGACTTTCAAATTAAAATGAATGCAATTCTAATGAATGCTCTTCGCTCATAATTAGACATACGAAGCCATATAACATTAGCTAATGGTCCAGTTATGGTCAGTAAACATTTTCATCATCACTAAAATATTTCCGAATTTAAATTTAATATTATATTGCGTCTGATTTTTGTATATAGCACATTCAAATTTCTAGATATATTAATAATGAGTGCAGATGATATTTAAAACTTTATTTTACTTTCGTATTTCCAGTTATGATTTCCTTTCTAATTTATTTTTAAATAAATTTGTTAGTGTTTTTTTTTTTATTATATTTCATTACGCTTTATTTTCATAGTCCTATTGGAATTGTAAAAAAAAAAAATTTTTTTTTTTTTTTTTGTGCAAAAATAGTTTACCACATCCGGTTGTAAGTGCCCTTGAGAACAATAATAATATATATGTTAGTCGGAAATGATAAACTAGGACATGCACAAAAAAAAAAAAACCAAAAAAAAAAAAAACATAAAATGAATACGAAAATGAAAAACTTATAAAAAAGAAAAAAGTATATGAGAAAATAGAAGGCCAGCAAGAACAACAACAAAAAAAAATGGTAACGTTGAATCATTCGCATACAATTTAATGACTGTTAGTAAGTTTTTAAGTTAAAGCTCAAGGATTTTCTAGGATTAAAAAAAAAAAAAACGAAAATACCTAGATTTGTTTTTTAAGTCTTTACACTATTACTTGAAATAATTCGAATTTTTATTCAAAATTTCAAATTAATTTATACATTGCGGTCAGTAGCAGTAGCATAACTAGAATAAAACAACTATAATATACTGGATTTAGAAAAGGAATTAAAATGGAAAGGTTTATAAACTATAGGTTATCATCAGTTTTAATTAAAAGAAAAAAAAACAGAGCTGTTACTCCTTAACTACCATAGTAATATTTCAATTGATTTCCTATTCTCATCTAGGAAAAAAAAAAGGAAAAAAATATTGAATAATTTTCAGAATTTAATTGACCAAATTTTTTAATTTGAAACATTATTAACATTTAATTTTTTATAATTTTGGGTTCTAAAAAGTCTTATGTTTTGTAATCTTCATAAAGAATTCCAAAATTATTCAAATTTTCGTAATAAATTGTTAATTAATTTGATTTTGTTTAATGAAATCTGAGAAAGGAATTTTTTGATATCGTGATTTAAATTCTAAAATGATGCAATTTCCAAGCAATCAAATTTAAAAATAATTGGAGTCACCTCAAATTAGAATTTAGTTTATCTGGAATCAAAATTGCAGGAAAATTACAGGTTTTTTTAAATTATTAATGGTTTTTCTTTGTTTCATAATAAAAGCTGAGTAGTCAAAGTCTTCTGGGTAAAAAAAATGTCGGAATAACTGGAGAATCGTACCTAGAATAGAATGCATAATGCAAAAAAATTTCAAGAGAATCAAAATATAACCTGTAGTCAGCTACAAAGAATCCGAAATTCAAGATATTTCAAACACAAATTTAATATAAAAAAAAATTAGTTTCTTGAATTGGAATTACATTGAAATAATAAAATTTGAAAAGAGTCGAACCTGAAATTGAAGTTACAAAAATTTGTAACTGACTACACAGTTGAACCTCTTAAAACTCTATTGTTACTTTAAATGAAAGTAAATATAAGAACTTAATTGAGCAACTGAAATATTTTCCAACGGGAAGACTCTAAATCCTCCACCAAAATAATATTTTTCCACTCTAGCAGATTATTGTTTCAACACAATTCTATTGTATTAATTAAAATAAAGTAATTTAAATAACAAGCACTATATTGTCCCAAAATGCAGTTAATAAAATTTAAACAGCAAATCAACCAAATTTTAATTATTTTTATTAAAGATTATTTGCAATTTTCAACCAAAAATTAAAATCATTCAAAAACAATAAGAAAAAATGTCACATTATTATTTTTCAACTCAAATATAATATTAAAAGCGCAATCATACAGATGAGAATGATTTTGTCCTGATGTATAACACCCTCAGGGATTAATATATTATGCAATTTTATAACAATAGCAACAAAAAAAGAAAGGTTCGCCAAACTACCTCAACAAAAGCCTTTGTTTTATTTTCAGATCATCACTTATACTTTTTCTTCTATCAATATTATTTACAATTGCATCCATATCACTATATAGACATTGCAATATTGCAATTTCGAATACAAGTAGCACAAGTGAAAAATGATTCAAACGAAAAGTTTTATAAAAACAAAACTCCTATGTGAAATGCCAACACAAAATGAAATTAATATTTATTTTTCAAACTATAAATATTTTTACATTCAATGTCCGACATTTTTTTAATACGTTTTCGAAAAAAAAATCAGTTTTTATACAATTACAAAAATCATATTACATACATTGCACATGTCTACCTGCAAAAGACTGTCTTATAATATACGTACATATATGTAATATAAAAAATTACATTCATCTCCCATATTTCCAACCTCTTATATATATTTTCAACTCCCACATTTCAAACATTAACATTTCTTACCTTCAACTGAGATTTCTGTTATATAAAAGGTAAGCAAAACCATTTGTATAACAAAAACCAAAAATAATATTTATGTGCATGTTGCAAGATTTTTATCCCAAAAGGGATATAGGAAATTACATGATTTCAACATACATAATAATATAAAATAAAATATTGTACATAGTTGTATTCGTATGCACGTATGTATATATGCTAGCTATGGTAACGTTAATGCCAACCGTTATACTAACGTGTATTTTTTTTTTTATAAATTAGTTCTTATTTAGAAGCTTTAAGATAAAATGAATGAAATAAATTCCATTAGAGGTTATCTAATGTAAAATATCAGATTCTAAACATATTTTCTACATACATACCACATATACCACATATATATTATTATAATACAAACTATATATTACATTCTTCTTGTCCAATTTTATGAAAGTCACAATCATATAGAATGAAAGCGTCAGTAGTGATAATATTCATCAAGAGAAAAGATATTGTGATGATACAATTATTTTATACATATAAATAAATTTGGATCAAGGCAATGTGATTTGTAAATAAGCACGTTTCCACCTTGTTACATTTTTCAAATGCCTTCTAAATATTTATTACAAATGTTAGGAACACTTTTGCAAATTTTAGTTAAAACTACCTAGAAATGTGGAAATTTAGTTCCAGATAGAGTTTCAATTTATGCCATATGAATTCGCCGAAGAGATAAATAAAGCTCATATATTTTTCTAGAAAGTCCTTGAGCCAAATCCTTAGATAAAATAAGAAGATAAAATCAGCCTATACTAAAATTTAAATTTGCGAGCCCGAATATTTCCAGGAAATTTAGTAGCTAGTTTTTGTTCTAATCCCTCCAGTTGGAATATTAAATTTCAAGGCAATTGATTAATTTTCTCTCTATATACATGTTTTCATATTCACAAAAAGCTAAATTCGGTTCGCAGTGAAAGCCCAGTTATCAACGCCTATTTTTTTCTAAAAACTAGGTGAATTTTCGTTTTACCATTTGAAGCTTAATTATAAAATTGCAAGTCATGAGCTATTCAAAACCCTAAATGTATGATGAAAATTGTAAAGGCCGCCATTATTAAAGGTCCACTTCCGGAGGCTTAATTTATTTACTTTTATTACTTTAATTGACACAGGAAATCTTAACTTTTAGTCTTAAAAGATGTAAAAGTAGCTTGTAAACAGCCGTACAGACCAATACTGAGAATGATAATGAATATCTAAACTAATAAGTAAATTTTCCATTTTCAAGTCACAATAAAGTCAGCGAGCTTGTCCGTCATATAATTTTATATATAAAACATCAAAATCTTTATATGCATAGATGAAAATATAAAAATATTATAGAAAGATTTTTTACATTTTTGCAATGTAATTTTATTAGAATTAATAAAATAGAAAATAATACTCGTATATTACACACATGCCAGCATATTTATGCTCACATATCCATACATACGTACATACGGTATAAGTACATTAATATGAAATGAAATTTATTTTGATATAATAATAATATTTTTATTTATATGCTCTTCTGCTACATACATACATAGCATATGTGTACGAAAATATAAGTTCATATTAAAAATTATGAATGCACATGTAATTTTTTCTTTGCTATAAACATTCATACTTATTATGATTTCCACTGAATTCCTCCAACGTTAACGGTAACGATAGAGAAAATTTAATACGGGTTCATCGTTTTTTCTCTTTTTTTTTTTATTTATTGAAATAATTTACCAATTAAAGTTGCATTTTAATTTTTACATTTGTTACTATAAAGGATTGCATTTCTGTCACAAAGAAAATTTCTGAAAGAAGTTAAATTCCAAATTTAATATTGTAGAAGCAGATGACTACTCTGCCAATGTATACAAAAGTGAGCTTAATACAACAAGAGATATTAATTTTTTTATGCAAAATAGTAATTTTAAAGCTTTTATAATATATTTACCAATTCAAATAAAGTGGATGTAAGAATCTTAAAAATCTTCGCCTAAAGGTATGCAAATTTTATCAAAAAAAAATTTTTACAATATATTTTGTATATTAAAGAGAGTAGCTGTTTTCATTAAAATTCTTTTCTCTTTTCACAAGAAACTAAAGCTATTTTCACTCACAACATTGAACTCCTCATAACATTGCCGCTTTAATTATGGTAGATCAAAAATAACCATTGTGAATTTTTGTAGTTCAAAGTTTTTGTAAAATAATCAGTTTTTTAATAAGTATATTGCAATAAAAAGAACTATGACGCAAAAAATATTCAAAACATGGATAAATGGGGTGTCAATGTGCAACTGTGAGAATCTTCATCTTCTCTACCTTATAGGCATACTATGGTACAAATGTGCATTACTAATAAAACCGAATTGTTTACCACACTTTTTGGTTATTAAATTTCCGATTGCCTTATAGTTTCATCTTTTAGTTATATATAACTTTCCCAATATATCAAATGATAATTTTAAATTAAAATTAATAAATATTTCGGAATTTCGGATTATAAAAGAAAACTTTGACTCTCTAACAAAAATTAAATTTCCATGCATAAACTCTTTATTTTGTTCAAATTAATGTTCCTAAAACTTATACTCGTATTTTATTATAATTTTACATAAAAACAGTATTTTCTCTTAAAAAATTTTTCAAGAAATTATTTTGGAAATTATTTTGTATTTTAAGAGAATCTTACAAATAATTGAATACCTTAGCATAATAAAAACATTAAGAAACATAAATTTGCAATAAATTTTTTTTTTTGTTAAATTTGTTTAAATAAAATTTTAAAATTTCTTAAAAATGAAAATAGAAAACCAACTTTTTAGTTTTTTAATGTCTTTTTCACTAAGAAAATTTTTTGTTGAAACAAAAGTAGTGAATAAAATGTTGTTGCAAAACTTTACTTGCAAAATTATTATTTTCTCTTCGTTTCCTCCTCATTTCTTTTTTTCTTGCTTTAAATTACTCTTTTATTATTGTTGCAATGTAGTATAAAAGTGAAAAATAAGAGAAGCAAAATTGTACAAAATGCCGCTATTAAAAAATTTTTTATGATATTTTTTAACAAATTCACATGTTTTAAAAATTTTAATTCAGTTTATTTGTTAAAATTTAAATTTATTTTATTTTAATTTGGCAAATGTTTGAGATTCGTGAAGTCGTGAAGAAATTTTGCCCTAATTGTGTTTCTTTAGTATAGACAGGACCTTATGAAATCTGTAGTGATAAATATTCTAACCATAGACTGTCTCGTCGGCTTGTGTAAGTCGTAACTTCTCATAATTTGGAACCTGTTAAGTATAAAAAGTTGCAATTTTTTTTTTCAAAACTTATTACATAATTCATTTCTTGGAACATCGAGCGAGCATACCACTATTAAAAACTATTTTATACCGTTTTTTACACAACACGTCAGTTATCACTTCCACTACGGTTTTAACCTCTAAATTATTATTTCGTCTAAGAATTTTATTTCACTAAAATGTTCATTGTAAATATAACAATGATATTTTATTTCCACTTGAACGATAATTAATTTTCCAATAACACCTTATGTATAATCAGACAATTTGGAGAACTATAGCGGCAGATAATGTCCTTTAGTATAAAATTTAAAACCGTTCTCAAGCAAAATTTTTGAAATTCATAATGAAATTTGTACAAAATTCTTTAACATTATAAATTGAATTTAATATCAACTATACCGGATAATCGAAAATAAATCTACAATTGAAAAACTGAAATAATACTAAAAATTTTCTAAAATTTATTCATTACAAAAAATATTCTGCTTATTACAGAAATTCCACACATTTGTCATTATTAAATCAAGAGACTTCCTATTTTTAACAAAAATTTATAAAAAATTTTTTTAAAGTCAATAAAACTGATTCAAATTTTACCCATTCTTTTATAATTTTCTTTAAGTTTTTCAAATTTTCAAAAAATTCTCAATAGACATTTTAATGAAAATAAGACAATTTTTTTTTCTTGCGCTTCTTTTATTATAGTTAGCTAGCAAATGTTTGAAAAAGAAAATTATACATTTTTCAGAAGTAGAAATAAGAAAAAGAAAAAACTTTTTCTTTTCTAAAATAAAGATTTTATTAGCCCCACTGTTCATTTAGAAAAATTTATTACAAATATATAGTTAGTAAATTTTTTTTTTATTCTATTTTCTTTGAAATTTTTATTTTTAATTGCAAAATGTGTTTTCAACTATATTACCATTCACAATGCTATTTTAAGCCTGCATGGACCCATAATACTCATGTATATAAGCATTATGTTCTTGCATATGTACATACATACAAACATAAGTATACAGCGATAATAAATTAAATCATCGTAAAAATAAAAGTTTTTATGTTGCAAAAATCCTTTTTTTTCTCTCTCTTATTCGGTTTATTTTTATGTCATTCCAATGTAGTATTCATTCATGTACTACATGTGTAGTTCTCACAACTTAAATGAAAAACTAGGAGTATATTCTATATAGATATAGGCAGAAAATACTTTACATATGTGTGAGTATAACACTTATCTTATATAGTTTAAGGTAATATGCTTTTATATTTTTGGAAAAAATATTGCGCTCGCGACAGGAATAAAACAATTTTTCTTAATGTTTTTTTTTTTCCATTTTATTTTCGTGTTATTCTGGATTTTTAAAAAATTTACTTGTTTGTGCATACTATGAAAAATAAATTTGGTGAATGTAATAAAACAAATGAGGATGGTAATGAAATAAAAAAAAAATGAAGAGAAAAAATGGAAAATTATCGTGATATGCGTGCAATTTATGCAATTTATATTGCGCAATAAAACTAATTTCCCATGTTGATATTAAAAATTTACTTAAAAGTTTTTATTATGAAATCTGCTATATTTATAACAGTTAGTTTTTTTTATTTTTTTATTTTTTGTTGGTTTTTCTTGACAACTGTTTCCGACATTTTCTTTAAATAAAGTTTATGAGCTGTTGCTTTCCATTGCGATATTGGTTTTCTCTTTTAAAAGTATACCTCAACTTTTAAATGTAGCAATTACTCATGTCAACCAGAAATTGTTCCCGAGGTATGTCCAATGATTATAATTAATAGAAAAAGAGTTGGAAATTAATAACAGTTATTTGCATAATTTAATTTTTATCTAACATGTACAAGAGACGCTAAAAAGCTACTGGTTTAAAACAGTTAAAATTGAATTCCAAAAACCAGAGGTGTAGATTGATCCACAGAATAGTAATGGCTTTTATTTTATTAACAGATTTTTTATCTTCTTTTCTTCAAGACGAGTGTATCGGGAAATTCTAAGTTATATCCACTAAAAAGTTCAATTAAGTGTTGCCATCTCTTGCAAACCAATACATAATTTACAAACCTTTAAGGAAGTGTATTATAGAATGTCCACCGCTCCATATGCATAGAACTTATAAGACTAAAGATAATAGGATTATGTAAATTTTAACTCTCTTTATTTAAATTCATGTGTCTTTGAGATTTATGTAAATTATATTATACACCGATTTTATTTAGAACAATATTATTTTTGAGTCAAACAGTAAAACGGGTTACGTATAACATTATAAAATATTATTATCTATTTTAGCTAACTTTTATAAATTATTTTCTTCCATTTTTTATAAATATTTCATAATTCTACATTTTCTACATTTCTAATGATATTTTATCAGAGAGGAGATCGAAATATTATAAATTTACGCAAAATATGTTGCACCCTAAAAGTATGCAATTTTTTTTAAATTAACAAATTACTGAATTTCATTTCGCTGAGTTGAATCTTTCGTTTTAAATGCGAATTTATTTTCAATATAAATGATAAAATGAAATTTATTCACATTATTCCGAATAATAAATAAAAAATATAGAAAACTCTATAACAAATTATTCAATACAATTTGTAATTAAAATAAATCATGTTAATTTTTATAACTTACCTAAAAATAGTTCCAGATTGTAAGTATTGTTATAAAAATTTTATAATTTCAAATGATAATGAAAATTTTTTCATTATTAATTTAATATTTTTAATGATTTTCCTTATTGTTGTAGATTGCAGTCATCAAAATAATATTTTGTCCTTGTAGAAATTTTTACACAAAATTTTACCTTCAAATTCCATATAAAAATTTATGCTAAAAAGCTTTATTGAATTCCAAACAAAAAAAAAACTCAAAACCGCTGTAAGTAGAATAAAACTAAAAAACTAAAATAAAAAAAAAGAGTAAATTTAAATTACCTTCATCTAAACGACGTCCATTTTACGTCCATCTCCATATAAACTGCTTATATTTTTAGTATACCAAAATTAATAATAAACAATAAAGGAAACCATATGAATCTATTTTTATATTTTCTTACATGTATAACAAAAATAAAGTCATTTCTTTTATAAAAAATATAATTATATCGTTACTATTATTATTACTATTATATCCTGAACAAAAATTCAATTATCCTGACAGGTGGTAAACGAGTTGATTTTGAAATTTCAATTATATTTCTACAAGATACTTACATTTAATAGTATATAATATTATAAGAATGTATTTTACCACTATACAAGTAGGTATGCAATATTTAATATAAGATCTCTTACATAATAATCATATATTTTGTGTCCATTTTAACTGGTATATTGAGTACAGAGGTATTATTGTTATTTTGTTTCACAGGAAATATATTTATTTATTTTTTTTTTTGTGTAATAACATGAAAATAAAAATAAAAATAAAATTTTACTAACTTATTTTTATTGCAATCGTTAAAACAATTTTTATTCACCAATCCTTTAATATGCACACACACAAACAATAATAATATAAAAATGTATGTATATGCTCAATATACAAAATATAAGGAAAAGCTGGAACAAAAAAATAATAGTTACGAGTTTCTGTTGAGTTTTCGTGAAAAAATAACGGGACACGTAAAATGACAAGCATTTATAATTTTTTTACTGAACACTGAAAATAACTGGGAATTGTAAATAAATTGTTGTGAGTAAATAAATTGTATTAAGTATTATATATAGACCGTGTTTATAAAGAAAATGTGTAAATTTTCCAATTGTTCGAGTTTTCTTAATAATGAGTAAAACTTAAAGGGTTCTTTGTTTTTATTCGCACTTATTATGGAAATCATTTTAAAATTTTTCCAAATTGTCATGTTAAAGCTTATAAAGAATCAATGAACAATATTGTACAAATTTTATTACCATAAAAGAAAGAAAGGAAGAAATCTAACCAATTCGAATGAAATAACAAATAATGGTGTCATTAATGTAATGATGATTATGAAGGCTTGTTATGACTTCCTTTTTGATTGGAAAGGAACTTCGATATGTCAATTATATAACAAATATTTTTAAAATTGAAAAAAAAAATGTACCAGGAAATAAACTTTAATCGGTGTTCAAGGTATATTGTTTGGAAATTAAGGAAATATTGTAAAAGGAGTTAACAGTAAATAAAATTACAATAAAATAATGTAGGAAGAAAAAACCACACAGTTAAATTATATTCGTATATTAACTGAAGAACAATATCTCCCGAATTTTCTTTGTTATTATTATTCGATTTAATGATATTTCCTTGATGATTAAAATTCTTAATAAATAAGATATTTTATGATTGTTCATAACTACTTAATTATTTCCTTTTACAAAATTATATGAATATGGTTTTATTCCTTTTCCTTTAGGATAATTATTTTAACAGTGCTTTTGTTTAAAATTACCCCAAAATATTATTAAATTTATATAACAATGTTAATTAAACCCAAATTTATTTTCAATACCTTATTGTATTAGAAGCTGCTCCATGTAATGAAAATATGTTTTTCATATAGATTTTCACGGTAGATTTTAGAAATCATAGCAGTATTTTAAAATATAATAATTTAGAAAACATAATAATTTTAACAATAGCATTAAAATTATTAATTAAAAATCATATTACAGCCAGTATAAAATTAATCTGGTATGGTGTGAAATTCTTAAGGCGATTGTATTAATATCCAAATTCGTTGGTATTGCTAATAAAAATTTTAAATTGAAATTTAACATGGAAAATTACTTGATATAATTGGAAAATTATTTATTTTATTAAAATTTTAAATAAGAAAATATTATAGAAAATATTAGCTTCAATTCGAATTTCAATAAGCGCAATTTATATCGTGCGATATTATTGTATGCCATGGTTTCTTATGAGTTTCGTAAGTGAGTTTCGTACGAGAAACATTTGCTTAATTTAGAGCTGTAGCTTTGAATTTTTAGAATATTAAATTACTATGACAAATTTTTAAAATTATTGTAAATTATTGCTAATACGAATTCCTAATTCGATATAAAAATGGAAAAATGAGAGGTTACTTGCCCTATTACAAAAAATCATGAAGACAAAGTATCAGACATTCAATAAGTTCTCCAAGTTTGCCACCATCTTAGACTAGATTATGATCATTTTAGTTTGGAGTAATTTTTCTGCTCTATTTCAATTCTGATTAGATTACAATTCTAAATTAAAATACAGTATTTTCGAACATGTTTTACTGTTTTCTGCTGAAGTCAGTGTTGTAGCACTCATTACCATCCAATTAAATCTAAAATTTCGTGTGAAATTGAATTAAAATCACATTACAAGTATAGAAATGTTAAATAATTGTAACATTTTAAAAATTTACCTCAATTGTACCATAAATTATAATATCAGACCAATTTTGTTTGACCCAAAATAAATTTTTTTATATGCCCTTATCATTTTAACTCATTTAATTTTTGACATTATCCTCATGGGATTCTATAATAATATATCGGTTTCAATTTACATAAAAAAATATTATATCATCATAAAAATAGGTAAAGTCGTATACCCTTTATGTAATTTTATGAATAGGTATACCTTAATTCACATATAACATTATTAAAATTATTAAATTTGGACATCAAATATCCAGACAACAAACACCATATAATATATAAACCCTTACATATACTACAATTTATTTAAAAAGTCTTCACATTAAATCACTAATAATATTTTGTTATCCTTTTCAAGAGTTTTATTTTTATATTGTTTTTGTTTCGCATTCTTAAAGCCTTTAATTAGGAAGGACGGACTTCACCAGAAATTTTTTTGTTCTATATAATTATATGCTGCTGTCTGATCATCTATTAGAAGTTATAAAAATTTATGTTTAGTACTACAAGTATAACATTTTGTTTTTAATAAAAATATTTTGTATAAACACAAGCACGTAATATTAAAGAACCTTACAAGAATCATCAGAAATTTAATATACTAAACTTTTATACTTACATAATACATATATAGAATTTAAAAACCAATAGTATATGACTATTATTGTTATTAAGTGTATAATATGTCGAAAAGGATAACACGATGATGAACTTCAGAGAAAAATGCTTTTTTTTTTTTTTTGAGAACTTTCAGTGTTATATAATAATAATTCTAGTATAATACTTTTTTTATTGATTTTCCTTATGATGATGATGATGATGATGATGATGATGATGATTGTGATGAGTGTTGTTGGGTTATTGTTTTCTATCTCTTTCTATTTCAAACGCACTAGTCTCCTATTATCTAATATTCTTTTTTTCTTTATTATTATTTTTGTTATTATTATTATTACTCGTATATGTTAGAGAATATTATTTTTCTCTTTTCTTTTTTTCTCATATTTTTTCCTGTTTTCAATGCTTTCAATAATGTTCTCATTTTGTTCAAAGAATTATTCAATATCCATGATGGCTCAGCTGGGGAATTATTTTTTCTAATAAAAAGTGAACGTGATCTGTTTGACCAAAATATTGTATTGACGTGAACTTCATATATAAAATGTATATAGATGTGAGTATGTCATAGTTTGTGTGGGTGTTGGATGGGAGAACATAATATTTGTTTGTTCTCACATAAATGTACTAAATTTTTTGTTATTTTGTGTTTTTTTTTTTTTTTTGGTTTTTGTTCTCTTATATGATAAGCCCTACTGACATTCATCAGAAAAACAGATTTACGTATTATAAACATTTTATATGTGAAGAGAAAGTTGGAACCTGTTGTTTTTTCGGTTTTCTACTTACTTTTGTTTTCTAGTTTGTTTTTCTTTTTTTTTATTTAAGTACATGTGTATTAAAAGTGAAGTGAAATAAATAATGTCTCTAGAAAGAGATGGGTAAGATGTTAGAGAGTTTAAGTAAAAATTGACTAATTCGTAGTCTAGTATTTACGTCCGATATTCTATAAAAGAAAAACCTCTGACTTGATTTCAAATATTTATAGTTTCATATGAAGGGCACTAAAATGCATGAATAGAACTTTTCTATTTTCAAAATAATCGCCTAGAGAATAAAAATTTACGATCTCTTAATTCAATTGTTAACAGCATTTCTATGGGAAAAAAATATATTGTCAAGCAAACTATTAATTGACTGTCACTATTAATTGGTTAGATCTCGAATATTTAAAGTCAAATACTCTTTAGAGCTACTCGAAAGTAGAACTCGTCACTGCTTTGTTAAATATAAATTAGATCTTAGTAATTTCATTGATTAAGTCCGCAAATGTCATTAACAATTTAATAAAAAACTCTGATGAAAGAACATGAATATCGCCCTAATTTAGAACAGAAGTGATTTAAAACAAACTTCAAAGTCATCTGCGGGGACAATTTCTCAAATATGAATATTCAATTTTCTGAATTAAAATATTTAGTAGCTGTAGCACAACGGTGACCAGTACTAATATACGAACATCATCCCTCAATAAATTATATTATATATTCTTTTCTATATGTTTTATATTTAAAAATATATGTATATGTATGTATACTATGTATACATGCACATGATATGTTTTAGAATATTAAAATATTACATGCTCTGTTGTTGACATAATTTAAAATTGGCTGTTTTGTGTCATATTATAATTGAAAATGATTATATAACAAAAATATACAGAAATTATTGAATTTAGAAAAAAAAAAAGTATAAACGACAAGTCTGATATAAAAACTGGAACATTATCTAATTTTACATACAAACATTTAACAAGCACCTATACATACATGTGAATCTGTAAACTACATGTTTGCTTATAGAAATTTTTAGATCAAAAATTCAATAAAAATAATATTGATACTTTGATATTATTCATAAAAGGTGTTTGATATGGTCATAAGATATGGGTGAGATAAAATGATTTGATCACTTCATGAAAATATGATAATGTTTGTTTTATAAGAGTGTGAGCACACACTGTTGGATGAGATGAAACAGTTCTTTTGCTACTACAAAATGCTTTCAAATAGTATTTTTTTTTCGGTTGAATAAAAATAATAAGATATTTTGTATGCAGACATTGTATTTTTTGTTGTTCCAAAAGTTCCAAAAAAAAAAAAACAAAGCAATGGAAAATCGAGTTGAATAAAAAAATTTTTTTTTTTCTTATTTTTTACTTTTACTCTCAATTTTTGTTTTTAAGTGAATTTCAATAATATTTTTTGTATAGACTTTAATTTTGTATAGAAATTGTTGCTCCTTCTTAAAACTTTCAACAACTTTAATATCAAAATATGATTTATTTTAAGGATTAAAAATAAAAAAAGTAGAACCTCTGTAAATCGACCACTCAATTTACAGGCAAGAAAACAAAACCGAACAAAAACGAAGATGGCAATTTCTTTTAATTGTTTAAGTACAGTGTTTTCCTTAATAATAATATGTAAATGGCAAAACATAGCGATCAACTTAAGGAATATAGAGGTGGTCTCTTTAAAGAGGTATTTTTTTGTGTAATAAACGAACTTAATGCATAAGGCCGGTGAAACACTGGTCGAGTTATGAAATTAGTCTCGTTAAAGTAGGGAAAAACATATAGAGGTTTTACTGTACCATTTAATTGCCTTTAAGATATTTTGAACTCAAGTGAAAATTTTCCACCATAAATTAAATATGAAATATGGAATACACGAAAATTATTGAAAAATTTTAATACTGCAATTTAGAAAAAATTATTTTGAAACGAAGGTCTCATAAAATTTTCAAAATTTGAATTTATAAAAAATTAAAGAAATGAACCAAATTATTTTTTTCTTAAACAGTTGAAGAAAATCAAATTATTGGCAAGAAAAACGACGAATAAATTTCATATATTGTGGTCTTATATTCTTAAATCATGGAACCCTATCATTTTTCAACAAAAATTACAAAAATTTTCCATGCTTCAATGTTACTTGTTTTGTATCATTTCATAACTTTTCATTTCGTTTGTCTATTTTGTTAACAAATTGTTAACAAAGCCATTACCTTACATTTTATGGGTAAATTTCTATACAACATACACAACTCAATTTTCTTTAGATACACTCAATATCCCTCAAATATTGTTCATACTTCAGAAAATTTCGTACTAAATAAAATCTTTTAAAATAAAAATATAATGCTGTTGCCAAAAAATCAATTTACTAAATGCAAATATTCTTTATGGAAAATATAATTATTTGATTTTTAAGAATTTTAATTTAGTTCCTAATAATTAAAAATATTAAATTTCCTTTTTCCTCAATTTTCGAAATATTCCAACCAAAATATTATTTAATATTTCAGCTACTTAACATTAATGTATTTGTTAGTAACCTATAAAACCATAAGCCAGCAATATTTCAAGTTTTGAAGAAGGTCAGTTAGTGTAGTATGTTTTCAATTGAAAATATTGAATCGATTTTCCGTCTAAACCAGGGATGGGGAACCTTTTCTCTATATAAGGCCAAATTTTAGTCAATGCAAAGTCAATCAGGCCGCAAAGTTTAAAAAAAGTCCAAAGGTTATAAATTTTTGCTTTGTGTAGGTTGATGAAAACAAAATTATGTCAGAATATAAAAAATAACATAAAACAGTTTATTTCATAAATAAAAATAGATAAGTAAGTATGTACATTATTAATAAAATAATATGGTTCATTATTTCAATGACTTTTCTGTGATTGTTTGTTGCTCGATAACAATTTTATATTTGGTTCCAGCCTCGTTTGGCAGCAAAATTTTAACTTTTAAGAAATATAAGAAATAAATTTTTTTAAGGACAAAGGCCACTAAAAAACAGTTAAAAGGCCGCATGCGGCCTTAAGGCCGCAGGTTCCCCATGCCTGGTCTAAACTATTGTAGAAATAATGAATTCTGTTTAAAATACATAATTTTTCCGTAAATTTTCTTGTTTTGGTAGAGAATTTTCCTGAATATCTACTTTACGAAAATTTCCTTTAATTTAATTAAAAATAAAACAAGAAGAAAATATTTTCCATATTTTCTTAAAAATTGTATAATAACTGACTTCGGGCAACAAGAATAATAAAAGAAAATTATATTAAATTTTAAATTCAATTATTTTTTTTTTTTTTTTCGTTTTTCCATTTTCCTCAAAACAATGATAATTTCATTAAATTCATAAGTACTACTATGGAAAATTATATTAAATTTCAACTAACTGAATTCGATATGGTCTGGTATACATTTCTCTTTCGTTTAAAAATAATTGACTTTTATTTAAACAATAAACTCTAAATTCAAATTATGTTTCATTTCTAATTTAGGCAATTATTGTATTTTTACAATTGGAGAAAAAAATAATGTAAATATCACCAAAATGAGATAAAAAACAAAAATATATTTTTATACCAAATAAATTCGAAAATCGTCTATAAATTTTCCTTCAAAGTTGGCAATTAAATATTGTTCGCCTTGTCCAATTCCAATATTTTCTGCTAAATTCTTAATAAAATTGACTTTAAAACTATAAGAATTGAAACGTGTGCCATGAATACTGCACCGACACAATGAAAATGCGCTGACAAATTTTTCGAAATTTTATATGAAAAATTTGAAAACTTATTTTAAATACTAATTTTAAATACAAATTACTATACTATTGTTTATTAAAAAATCTAGCTGGAAAATCTCTACAATGTCAAAATAGAAATTTGAACAAAGTTGACAGTTTTTCAAAACAAATTTTTGCTCCATCTTGGGTTGGAAATTATCCTTTTTAACTCTTGTTTAAGTTAAAATAAAATTTGAAGTATTTCTCTCCTAAACAGTCATCTAGACGGCCTAATTGTCCTGCCGAAGGCACGTCAATCTCCACATGGCTTTGAAATTTTCATAAAATTTTCTAAGATTAAATCTAGAATTTAAATTTTGGAAATTTTAAATATACACAAAATTTTAAACTCTATAAAAATTATTTTTATTAAAATTATAAAATAAGCAAAATTTTCATTATGACCAATTAATATTGTGTTAATCTAATTTACCCAAGGAAATTCTTTTAATATTATTATTTTTTAAATAGCTGTATACACACATAATATTTACATATATTTCATATTATTATTTCTGAATATGATTTTTATATTTTCATTTGAATGTGTGACCCAATTAACACTTTATTAAAATTTATTTATTTTTTCCGCTAAAAATTCCAGTACAAATATGTTATTATTATTTGTGAATTTGTGTACATGGAAAACAACAAAATATCATTTGGCACAAATTTAGTTTGTTTAATTTTAAATACACAACCCATAATACATGGAAATATTAATGGAATAATATTCTTCGAATTTAATACAATAATGTTAATATTTGATGAAAAACGCTTCAAGTTATAATCATAACTAGATAACTAATAAAAATATTTAGTTAGTAAGTCTATACACTTAACATAATTGTAACCCCAATTATTATTGTACTTAATTGAATAAATTCATAGAAAAATTTAATTTAGATTTATTTGATTATTAATATTTCGGCATTTAAACTGAAAATTAAAATATTTATGATGATTGTTTATTAAGAAAAATCCAATTCAAAATAATATATGAAAAAAATTTATTTAATTTTCATTATTATTATTTTGTTTGTTAATATTTCCCAAAGATTTATTAAATTTAATTGATATTATTAATGTTATATTTTAGTAGTACAAGATAGTACAAAACTTATATTGGTCCGATTGCTGCTCTACTAATAATTTTAATGAAAACGAATGATGTTGAAAATTTTAAATAATTATGATGGTAATGGAGAAATTAATTATAAAAAATTAAAAATATTAAAAATTTTGTATAACAGAAACCAAAATTTTTTTATTATAAAAATTTAATTGACACCATCACCTGCTTTCAAAAAATAATATTTGAATACAATCATCACACTGCTTATTTCATATGGCATTTTATTGAAACAACAATAATATTGGGACTTATTAAATAGAATTGCTTTCTTACATAGACTAATGAATATTATATTGCAAATGCTTATTTCGGAAATTGAAAAACAACTTTATTTGTTTAAACAGGCTTTCTATATTGAGAAATAATTTCTATATTGAAATTGTGTTTTTTACCATAAATATTTATTTATTAAGAATGCAATAATCATTTTAAACTAATATTGTCTATTATTATTTGCTAACTAATTACGTATTTATTGTATTTCTTCATTAACCATGTGAAATAATACGAAAGGCTTATTTCTTGATAGGAAATAATGTGCAGCTACTGAAAATATGAAAATGAAAATATTTCTGTTATTTTATAAGATTCCGTAGCTTTTAGCATATATTCAAAGCTCATATAATTATCAATGTATTCTCTTCAATACTAAATTTCTATCACAACAATTTTCACTCAGGAAATTACTATTTTTCCAATCATTATAAAATTTAACAAAATTCGTCCTTGCAAAAGCCTTATGTTACACTATATTTTATAGGTTGAAATTCTTAATAAAAAAAAAGGCATACATTCTCTGCTCACTCCTTCAAATTAATCAAGAATATCAACAGGACACAAAATTACAATATAATATTCATGATATCCTTTTTAAAATTAAGTCAAATTTTGTTAATAAATTTCAGAATTAATGAAGTTTCAAGAAGTTTATTATTTACTAAACAATATAACAAGAAAATTATTTTGGATACGACATTTAATTTTTAGAAGAAAAAAAATCCTTATTATTATTTTGATTTCTTGTGTCCTCAAATAATATAGAATATTAAAAATATTAGTAAGGAAATTGCAAAAACAAAAACAGAAAAACACTCAAAAATAAAGGATTGAATTATATTAAAAAAGATTATGATTAAATTATATCAAATATATCAAAAAAACAAGAAAATTGTATAATAAACACGAAATAATGTAAAATATTTTTGATCCTTTTAAGATAACATAGGTCAATCGTATTGATACTGTTACAATAATATAAAAGGTCGGTCATTACTCTATTTTCTCATAGTTTCATACCCGAATTTTTATTTTGATTATTTTTGTTTTTTTCATTTTCTACATTCATCTCGTTTAAAAGAAGAAAAATGAAACATTTCGTATCCTTTTTTTTTATATTATAAAGAAATGAATGTTATAGTCCTTTTCTTTTTTTGTTTCGTTTTTCCTCTAAAATGAATTTTTTACTATATTATATACGCAATCTGGTCCCTTAGTGCTTGTTAAAATTTTTGGTTTTTTTCTTTCTTTCTTATTCTTTTTTTGATTTCTTTTTATTATTACTATGGTATATTTGGGAACTAAAATATACTTAAGGTTCTAATCATAGAAATTTTAATATTATGTATTTGTTATATAAAATACTTGTATATAATAATATCATTTACATATAAGTAGCCATTTTTCTCATATACTACGATTCTATTGAATTCTTTTATACGCTTATTATAATATGAAATTTCATTATTATATTTAAATACATAAATACGTAATATACGACAATGTGTAATGTCTAGCGTACGGGTTTATAGCATAAAATCTCAATGATCCTTGTATATAATTATAAAATATTATGTAAAATTCTCAAAATAAAGATATGACTAGGCGATTCTTTTCTTTTTTATTTTAGTTTTTTTTTTGGGGTTTCTAGTTTTAAATTTTCATTTTCATATAATTTATTTATTTTTTTTTCACATATTGTTATTGTCTACTTATGAAAATTATATAAAACATGTAAAATCCTTAGAGTATTAAAATTTTTCTATATAAATATAATTTTGTATTGAGTGTATATGGGAGATGAAAAACCCTTCACGGAAATGTAATTTATTATTTTTTTTTTTGATTGGAAACTAAAAATCAAAGAAAAAAATTGAAATTTTAAGTACAACATTAAATTTTTCATCTAGCTCGTTCATATATTTATAAAGGAATTGTGAGTGAAATTTGAAAAAAAAAAAATTAATAATAATATGAGAAAAGGAGATTTTCTATGGTAACATTTTGAGTGTATCCCAAAATCATTCAATTCTCTTTATCTATATACTAAAATGTACTTATATTGAAAATTATTAGTATGCCTACATTCTATAATGTAGATCTTAAATAAATAAAAGCTCGTCGTTTAACTGCTTCTTTCTTTTTGGGAAGAAAAAAAATTTTTTTTCTCTGTAATATTAAGAAAGCATAAACTCGGATCGAATCAGAGGTCAAACCTGTTAAAAAAGCACATTTCTCTTACATGTTTAAAATTCAAAACAAGCATATTTTATGGAAAATTTCCGCGAATTTAACAAATTATTAAATTCATACTCCAGTACTATTCTGTAGTTGCATACTTCTAGGGAGAAAAGTATAAACAATTATTATTTACTATAGTCATAGAATTAAATTGCAAATTAATTAAATTTAAGAATTTTCTTATGTAATTTAAAAAGGATAATATGAAAATTTAGTAGACTTTATAGTCCTCAAAAATATTTGAGATAAAAAGAGATAGATTTTGCTTGTTTTTTCCAAAACGAAACCTTCAAAAAAAGGTGCTGATAGGCACAGATTTTACTTTCTGTTGCGAAGTAATTTTTTATTGATTAAATTTCAGTCGTCCACCCCTTAAGGATAATTAAAATTTTGTAGATTAGGCGAATAAACAGACGAACGAACAAAATAAAAATGTGAAGCACTATTTTTCGAAATTTTTTAAAATTTACTCCCAAATGAAGTATCAATACATTTTACTGTTACATTATTGCTACAATTATCTTTTATATACACACACACATATATTTATATTAATATTCTTTTTATAATAATATGTGAAGTAAATATTTGACCGGATAATATGAATTCTTTTTCGTATTATTTTCATATTTTTTTTAAGTATATGTAAGTAATAAATAACCATTTCCTTTTAGTATTGAATACAAGAAGAAAAAAAATTGAAAAAAGAAAATTAAGTAAGAAGAAAAACAAGGAAAAGTTAAGGCTCTTTCTTTTATTTAAAGTTTATGAAGGCGGGTTTTATACTGTATAGAAGACTTCAAAAAGCAGAACAAAAAAAAAAGGATACTACTAAATACAAATAGAGTAAATAAAGTTTCAAAAAGCATTTATAATTTTATTTCAATTAAATAAAAGAAAATATGAGCAATATTAAATACATAAATTGCGCTCTAAGACATACTCAAGCATAATATATAAATAAAGTAAATGTACTCAAATCAATTATCCCAATTAGTTAATTTATAAAGATCTTCGAATTAATATTTAAAAGCGACGGATCAATAAAACTATAAGATAATTTTAATTAACATAACAGTTGGGAGAAATTTTCGATTAAATTTATGTGTACTTATGAAGAATAGTAAGGACGCCGAATTAATTTTCAGCCCATTTTCGATTAAAAAATTAATAAAAATTACGGGATTGAATAGAATACTTATTTTATTGAAAATTGTAACCTAATGTGCAAAATAATTCCGGGAAATTTGAAGATATTTTATGATGTGCCCATGAAATTATTATTGGTGGCTGTAGCTTTAATGTTGAAACGAATCTAGTGGGGCAAATTTTAAATAATTATTACTTTACAATATTAATTATAAATACTTAACATATTATAATCTGGGTGGGAAAATACGTCATAATTTGCTTAACTAATGTCTAATTTCAAAACTAAATGATGCTCAATTTTCCAACAACTATATGACTATAAACAATTGACGATCAAATCAAGTATTAAATTATATTTTTGCAAATCTTTTTCATTTCCTTTCTAAAATTTTGCTACCTGGGTCAATATTATATTTTCTTTAAAAGAAAAGAAAAAAAAGTAATAAAATAAAATTAAAAGAAAACTTATTGAGTTTCAAAATAGTTTTTATTGCTTTTATTAACATTTTTAATACTTTATATACTGTTGAAGTGTTTATTAAGGATGTGTCAGATGTTTGGAAATTTATATTTGTAAATTTCCCCAAAAAAAAAAACGTACCAAAAACAAACAAGTAAAAATGAGAATAAGTAAATAAAAATATGCAATGCATAATGTATAAATAGTAAAAACAGCAACAAAAAAAAAAGGATAATATCACGTAAATTATGACTATAGGGTGAAAATAAAACCCAAAAAAAATTTTTTATTATATTCGAAAAAATTTTTCAATTTTCTTTTATTCTTTGCTGTATGTACTCGTTTTTTTTTAATGTACATGATAGCTTGCATACATGAGAGCATTGTTAATATTATACTTATGGCATAGTCTCTCTGTTTTTCATATTTAAATAATAATATTATGATAAAAATTATGAGGAGAACAAAAATCAAGGCAAAAAAAGATTTTTTTACACATTTATGAATAAATAAGGACATGCAAATGCATATTATCAGTTTACCATTTTTTATACGTGCTAAAAAAAAAAAGAACTTTAATACGATATTAATGTATAAGAAAATTTTCACTTGGATTGGAAAGTTCAATAAACTTTTGGTTTACATCCTTATAATTGATATATTTTTCTTTTTTGAATTTATTTAAAGATAATTTTTGCCAGAAAATTGATTATTTTAAATTACTTAATATATCGAAAAGCGGGAGAAAGAGAAATAGATACAAAGTGAGAGGGAGAGCGAGAGAGAGAGAGAGAGAAAGGAAGAGGAAAAAAAGTAATATTTTAAGAATATGTGAAGTGATAAAGAGAAAATAATTATTCATTGCAAAACTCAATTACCGTATTGATAATGAAAGAATGAGTAAATGGAGTAATTACTCTGTTGTATTTTATTTGTTTACTATGTAAAGAGCAATTTGATGTGGCTAGAACACAACCGGTCGTATTGTATTTTAGATATATTAAAAATAGCTCTTAATTTTTAAACTTTCGTAAAAGTTCTGTTCCTGTAATCCGATTTCAAAAAAACATGGCGTTATATTGCTCTCCGAAAGAATTACTAAGCCGAAATATTTGGTTTTTTGATATTGTCTCCATGTCGTTAATAAACATTTTATTCCAGGCGACTAATTTCACTAGGAAATTTTCTATAATTAACTCCTTGATCACTTTCATTTACTACATAATAATTTTCTTAGACGTATTTAAAATTTCAAATCAACTGAAGATATGCATAAAAGAGTACAAAAAAGAAAAACGCGAATACAAGCATCTGGTTTGTTTAAGTTTCTCAAGCATAGAAAAATTAATTCCCATATTGAAAACTCGACATGTGACACATTTAAAATACTTTCCTTATCGGATATCGTGCGGATCATAGTAGTTAATTAAATGGTCCAAGCTCATTTTACTAAAATTACATTTCAGACAATTCATTCGATAAAATTCGCTTATTTAAATACAAATTACTATAATGAATTCAAATGTAAAATGACAATAATATTAAAATAGACATTATTTTTCACTTCAATAAATTAGAATTATTCAAATTAAAATACTTAAACTAATTTCGATATATTCGTATACATATACATGATATTTTAATCATAATATCAAATGTAATTAAATATAAATAAAATTTAATTTAAACAAAATAATATGGGAGCAAATTAAAATATTCTTTAAATTGGAAAATAAATTTTTATGTATGAAAACAGAATGGTTTTAGCAATTATTCAATCACAATTTGGATTTCCTAGCAAAATTTAATTTTATTCATTGTATAACTGAATAAATATTTCTCTTACAAGCTATTGAGTTAAAAAACATCGACTACAAGAGTTAATTTAATAAAAATGATTGCTTCATGAGTGCATTACTCACATTTGATTCACGAAATTTTAAACTAATAACTAAGATAATAATACATAGTTGCATATCATGAGATACCTAATTTTAGCTAATCGAAGAAAATGCTGTCCTCAGTATTTGTATTGCTATGAATTAGATTCCAGTAAGTAGCCAGTTTCATGAAATCATGAAAAAACCACACTCCTGTAAAGCAAATACCTTCTAAATATTTAATTTTATATTATTATCAAACATGTTATATAATATGTAGGTACTTGCTTTTTACTACTTTGACTTTGATCCCGGCCCCCCCCCCTCATTTTGTTGAATTTATAAATTTTTTTTTGTTCCAACTGCAGGAAATTGTATTAGAACAAACTACAAATGAATCAAAGGACATAAAGATAGCATAATAAACCAATTTTTAAAATATACAACCATAATATGAAACAGAGGTTATCGTTCTCCTAACATAATATAATTTGGATATTTTTCCAGCAGTAATTTTGTAATTTACAACAATAATTCTAAAATTTACGAGAGTAACAATAAAATAAAAAAAAATTTAAATTTATTACAAAATCTACAAAAAAAAAATTTGAAAATAATTTTTATTATCAAAAAATTTTCAATTTACCATAAAAATTTTACATATAAAATTTATTTTCTTATTAACTCAATATATTTACTATGGTAGAAATGTAAAAAAAAAAATTATACAAATTATGCAATAAAATATTTTAACAATAACAATTTTATTCTCTATTCCAAATAATTTTACAGTAATGATTTAATATTAACCACATTATTTACCCACATTTAAAATTTTCTACCCTCATATACATTATTTACTCATTCATTTTAAATATCATATACTTACATTGGTAAATTTAGTTGTATATTATTTCTAAATTATTTTATTTTATTAAATTAAAATAATTGTAATAATGATTCATTAAAATATTATTCTAGAATTCAAATACTTTTCATGTGAATTTCAAAGCCACAATTAGTTAGACCATAGTACGATTATTTTAAAATACTAAAATATTCCATTAAAAATTGAATTTATCCTAAAAATATGCAATTTTTTCCAAAATTATTCATTAAGAAAAATTTTTTTAAAATTAAATTAGAACTCAACATTCAGACTCTAGATAAATTTTAGCAGGTCCGTCAAGCACAACGATTCATGAGAATTCAAGCTCATGGCCCCGAGAAATCTGTATCCTAAGTGGACCAATATTGTACTATAATAAAATAGAATGTCATATCTAAATATTTTTAAAATTATAACTTTTCTTATAGCTGAAGCAAAAACTATTCCTAAATGATTTTGATTAATTTTTTAATCCTACACGTATTCTTATAATTTTTTGTAAACCCATACTTTGTTTATCACAGCAAATTAACATTTTCCATGTCTTATTGAAATAAATATTGTCTACCCACATTAGCAAATGATCATATAAATACCGTGTTCTACCTATATTAAAGATGAATTACGAATTTTCATCTTCCCATTCACCTTTTTCAGTTTTGCATTTTATGAATAGCCGGTTCATATATATTATCGTATAACATTTTACAAACAAATTGAGAATTTTTAACAAAAATTTCCTCTTTTAAACAAAAATGTTAAACCATATCTTTCTCCTTTTTCCATTTACCATGTTGAAATTACCTAATAATTTATTCTCAGTTTTTTTCTTATTACTCATAATAATGTTTATGAATAATTTAGATTCGGATGAGCTCATTTACTATCATTATAATATCTTTATTCTTTAAATATTTAAACACATAATAGACGTATAAGGAGAATGATGCCTCACCCCCCAAAACTGTTTCATTTATAATATTTTTGTTAAAAGAAAATTTTTTGAATTTAAGTAATAGAAATTTTATTTTTATAATTTGCAAAACCAGTTTGAATAACGAATTGAGAGCGCTTTATCGTTTATATTTCGCTAATTTTGCCGATTACATCGTTAATATGATGGCTCAGCAGGGATCATTATAATTTTATGATGATGAATCTTTTTCTAGCATGTTATTTATAATAAAAGTTCTATGTAGAAATTAAATACTTATTATACTTGTAAGATGAAAAATCTTTTCAGAGGACTTTGAATTATATAAATCAAGAATATTAAAAGTATTTTATGTAAGAGAATCTTATTAATGTCAACAATTACTGACACAATTGTATTATCTCGGTAGTAATTGTACTCTCCCTATTTCTCTCTTATCATTCATATGTATATTAAGAAAAAATTCTTTGGAATTTACATTCTTTTACATGAATTCTTTGTTCTGAGTGGCCTGAAACCAGAATAAAATTTTCAGAGTCAATTTTTTAAAACAAGGCCTCAAAACAATAATCGCTAAAAATTTCACTAAAATTTTTCAAAGACTAAAATATTATCAAGTAGACTCGCATTACGAAATTAAAGTTATAATAATATTTATTCCAAACATGCTGACATCTTCTTCATATTTTAATGAAGCATGGACACAGAACTCCTCTAAGTTGAATAACTTTTTTCTTGACATATTCCATACAATGAGTAGTCTATATAGAGAGAGCATTTTACAATCACAATAATTTTCTGCACGAATACATTTAATGAGAAAATAATTTCAAATAATAAGAAAGACATTTCATTGCTATCATAAACATATTATAATATAAAAGAGAAACTATGAAATTGATCAGCTTAACAACTCTTTAAAATATAAAGTCAGATTTTTTAAATATCTGTAACAAAATAATTTGAAAATTCCTTTAAAATTCCTTTAAAAATCGTTAAAATGCACTATACATTCATTTAAATAGTTTTAGCTTTTCTTAACATTTTTCTATTCATTTCATATACTACATACACACATGTTATACAGCATTATACACACATATATTGCATAAATACAATTTACTTCTAGTACAATACTTTACTAGTGAGTACACATTTACTCAAATTTGCATAATAAACAAATATAACTGTACAAATACAAAGCAGCACATTTACAACAAAATATGAATTCAATATTGTATAAGATGCAACAATCTAAAACTGCAATTGCAACAAATAGATGCACATATCCATATCATTATGTAGATATATGCTGAATTGGTTGAACTATGAATATTTACGTAAAAACATTGTTAATATTGAAATTATAAGCTATGGGTATTAAAAAAATTCAAAGTGTCGTTTGGTGTAAATGAAAAATGTCAATAGTTTTTCTTATGTGCTTCTCTTTTGCATTCTTCCTCTCTATTTTGATTTCATCGTAATTTTCATTCATATGTAGTATAAATATTTGCTAAAAAAAAAAATTTCAAACATATTTTAATAGAAAATTTTACTGAAGTGTTTAAATCGCGATATGTAAAGAAAAAATTGAAAGTATAATAAATTTTAGTTTAACTTTTATTAACTGAGAGATTTTTTTTTTGCTTCATCCCATTTATACGATCAATAAAATTTTCTTTTTATGTACAATACAAATATTATGTGGAAAAACTTGTAAACAAATATTTACAAAACTTGGTAAATTTACTTTAACTTTAGTACAATCGGAAATATTATGGGGTTTAATTTGAATATTTTCTTTTTTCATTATTAATTGTTAAGTAAAAAGTAAGCAATTGAAAATGGTTTGTCATTTAAATAATTAGTATATGAAATTTATGTAAATTTTTAATATCGTATATTGTTAATGCATATTTTAAGATATAAATTGCTCTAGGGTGGTGTGTTTTTACTACCAATAAAGTTCCAATATGGTTCATATCAATTGAAATTTTAGAAAAAGAGATTAGCTACATTCGAGCCCGTAAAATATAATTAGAACACGCAAAAGAAATTATCTATAAGTAACAGTTATTTTAGTTCCAATATGCCCAGTTATTACACGATATGCCAAATGAAAATTGTTTAAAACACCGATAATTTATGAGCAAATAAAAATTTTTCAAGAAAATTAATCAAAATTTGATGTTACATTTAGAAAATTCATTGGTACACAATGGATTAGTATACAACAAATTTAAAATAAATGAACAAAACTTTAATAAATGGCTATAGATGAATCGAAGGACCTCTTTTAAAATAAAAATATATGCAATAACATGAAATTATTCTCTCTCATCACCTCGTAAGGACGATAATAATATGAAAGATTTCATTAAATTTAATTACTCATATACTAATATCCCTGTTAAAAAACCATTAAATTTTATTTACCATTAAATTTTCAATTTAAAAATCATAAAATCATATTAAAAAATCTTTGCTATATAATATTAATGTTGTAAACCATATTGAATTTTTCAATTTTCCAAATAAATTCAACTTAATATTTTTGCAATTAATCAATTAATATAAAAAATTATATAGGTACTAGTATAATAAATTTTTTATTAAATTTTATGGAAAATTTTAATTGCTAAAACATTTAAAAATATTTTATGGTATAAAATATATTAAATCTAAAAATATATAAGTATTATTCGATTCTATGGTCAAAAAATAATTATAAAAGATTTATTATTTCAATTAAATGTGAAAAAATAATATATTTATAGTTTTTTATTACATTTAATTAACTTTGTTGCATTTTAAAATTTTTGTAAAATGATAACATTAATTCAAAAATATACAATTATTTGTAATTCATTCTATTTACATGCATATACATACAAAATAAAATTGGCAATTATAAAATATGTAGTAAAAATTAAAAAAAAATTATTTTTTACAATACATTTATTACGCGCACATAGCTGAATTGATTTTATGCACCAATTCCATTTAAAATTTTCTATACCTATATCATATTTTGTATTAATATTAAATCGCAATATGAAAACCAAAAAAAAAAAACAACCCTCTGCAAAGTAAATATTATTCTATACCCATAATTTTAAAATAACAATTTTACCATAATAATTTAATTTTGCTTCAAAAAAAGTAATAATATTACTATTTCTATTTTCATTAATAATATTTTTATTACCAATCATTTTCTACCCCTTTTGAATAATTGAATACCCCCATACCCCCTCATTTCCATTTTCGTTATTAATATTAAACATAATTTTACACAAAATATTCTTTTAAGTAAATACGTAGGTACAAACATTATTATTTAGATTCACCCCATACCTTTTTATATTTCAGAAATTATATTAAAACCTAAATGAATATCTATATCTCTATCCCTTTCCAATTAAAATACCTTTTTTTTAAAAAAATGGGATACGATGGGTTATGACAAAAACTTTTGCATTAAATTATTCTTGTAAAATACAAATAAAAAATGTATGCAATATGAAATTTACCAAAACTTTCGTTCTTGTAAAAAAAAAAGGACGAGGGAGGAGGAATTAAAGGTATATAAAATTTTGATCCTAAAAACTAATAAAAAAAATAAAATACAAAATTATTTTAGTAAATAAAATACAGCTGGTGCGTACATTTACTTGAATAGATACCTACATATATACATAATATGGGTCAACAAACAAGACAGATAGTAAATATATAGAGCAAACATGGCCAAACTGCGGCTCGCGAGCCGCATGTGGCTCTTCAACCAATTTCATGCGGCTCTCGAAGAAAAAATTAACAAATATTTTTAGTGCAGCTCAAATCGAAAAAAAAATATTCCCAAAAAAAAAATTTTTTATAGAAAATTGACTGAAAGTAAAAACGCAGTACAGTATAGCTTTTCCCACACTTTGTAATTTTGTCAACGCTTACTTAACGTATAGAAAAATAATTTGTATATATTGGTAAATTCTTAAACGTCAAATTTTACAAAATCTGAATTGTCTGAGTTTCCGAATACTCTACGTTTTTATATTACAAATTATAAGCCAGATTTTCAGAAATTTGCAATACAATCCAAGCCACATGCATCAACCAGTAAAGTATAAAAATATCATATTTTTTTTCTTTAATTCTAACTCTTTTTTATTTGTAGGACTAAGACATTTTCAGCCAGATATTACATAATTTATAATTTATATCATTGCGGCTCGCAAAAAATTCAAGATTTTGAGTTTTGGCTCTTACCATGACCAAGTCTGGCCACCCCTGAATAGAGATACTCAGACATACACATATTTGCATAGAATTTATTTGGATTTTTTGAAATAAAAATAATATAAATTTTAAATGGAATTTTGTTCACCTTATTTATTAAGGTTTTGAATATTTTCTTTTTTTTGTCTAGAATAAAACTTTTAAAAAATAATAATTTTTAAAACAATATTCTTTTATGAAAAAAAATAAAATATATTTACAAAAGACTGCAGTGAAATTAAATTTAATGTGAATTTTACCAATAATAAATTGTGAATATTAAATAATTTAAATGTGAAAATGAAAAAAAACTTGAAAAAATAAGGCGCCATTTTATTTCATTTTCGTTAGACATGGGTATAATACATTAAATTTTATTATATACACTAATAATTTCTATGTAATCACTGCGTTTTAAGATTAAGTGTTGCAACGCGATAACAAAGAAAGTTTAGAATACTTGATGTTTTACATAAATTCCAGAAATTATATTTATCTACTTCCTTGAAGAATGATCAATAATAAGTTGTCCTAAATTCGATTAATTCTAAAGAGACAAATTATCTAAAACAATGTGACCTAGCATATGGTAAGATCACTAAAATCTATAAAATATTGGTATACACTAAAAATTTTGTTCAGTGTAAAAAGAATTAAGCTTAATCTACATTAATCAAGTAAATTAATCTACACTAATCTTGCCTACATTTCTTTTTCTTCTCATTGTATTAAAAATTAAATAACAAATTTGGAATATCGTGCAAATTATAATTATTTTCTATAGCAAATGTATTTGTTAAACTTGTATTACTAATAATTAAGTAACTGATAACTATTATAAAACGAATTGCTAATAAAAATAATAATTATTGCTGTAACACGAAGGGAAGACTGAAAAAAAGAATTTGCATAAATAGAGTGCAATATTGAAAGGGAAATTTAATAGAGAATTTTGCTAACATTGGAAATTAACTTGCACATACTACCACTATGGTACATTGCATTTTAACAAATGTTTGAAACTTTATATTCTATTCAATTTGGAAAAAAGCGAGAATTCATGTTGCGTCTTCCAAGCTCTCACTCTTTTATTTTAATTACTACGAGTATGCTACAAATATTGCTGCACGACATCAAAAGAGAAAACAATGATTTTTAATATTCAGACTATTAACAGACAATAAACAATGACTGCATATGCTATAAATAGCAAAACATTTGAAAATTTGCAAAATCTCTCACTTGCCGTTGTGATAATCAAACGATCTGAATCAGAGTCACCAAACGGAAAATTATAAATTTCGTTCCCGTCCATACAGTACTCAAAATTTGTATTAACACTGACTAAAATTTAAATCCACTTTTCGAAATAAAAATTTATAAATTTGAAAATTATTGTAGATAGTCGATTAAACCACTTAAAATTTTATTTTATATAAGCTATTTTAGGTAAATAACCTCTATTTATGTTAAGATCACGTTTCACTAATAATTTGAATATTGTGTGTTAATGAGTTGTGATTTTTAATGTTGTTATTATAAAATAAAAATCTCATTATTGTTGTGCATAATATTAAGTTCGTAATTTTTAATGTAAACTATGGAGGTTAATGAAAAAACAATTTAGAAAGCACTCTAATGTCGAAGAGATTTCTAATGATTTCAGTTAGACTTAATTACTATCACGTTACGTAGTCATAAATAGAATGCAAATATAATTAGATTTTTAGTTAATTAAATCGTATACTAAATCGAATATAGACTAAATATTTAATTTTTATACAAGTTAAATTTTATTCCCCCCAATAATTTGAACAGAGTCATAAAATTTCATGTAAAATGTTAATATTAGTAATAAAACTGGTATACAATCATAAAACTTAGTACATGGAAAATGGCAATTATTATTAAAAATTCTGAACAGAACACACCAACAATTAAATTCATGGTGATTAATTTATAATTTAACTTGATCCTTTTATTGTTCCCTTTTTCTTTAAATTGAAATCTATATAGAATGGAGTCAAATTCATTCATCTATTTACAAATTTCAACTTTTCCTAACCACATAATATTATTGTCATCATCACTAAATAATTACTTTAGAGAGATTTACTGCACAAGAACACATAGAAAACGTAGAAGAAAGAAAAAGAGAAAAGAAAATTTTTATTTGTAGAAACTTTATAATATCCTATTTCATATATTATATAAATAAATCCTTTTTCAATGAATCCTGTTGTATTTTTTTAATTTATTTTTTTTTTTGTTATTATTTCTTTCTTTTCTTTTTGTTAAATTGAAAAAAGCACTCTTCCAATAACATATATAATCCACAATAAAGATTGCACTGTTGAACTGCAATCATTTATGCTTGATATTTCACATTAAGAATCATGGCACCGTCATCGAATCTAAAATTAATATCCAACTATATAACTTTAATGATAAGAAGTTGTACCATTTATTAAAAATAATAAGATTTTGAAATTAAATTAACTAAAATTAAATAAGAGTATAAATTTACAAACTTTTCATTATAGAACAAAACTTAAAACTTACCTATAATATTTTGTGAAACAAATTCATAAATGAACTGTGTAAATTTCTAAAGTAAGGTTCCAGGGCTGTTCAGAGATGCAGAATTCGATTTGATGAGACATGGTTATTTTGTGGATAGTGCACCAGAAATGAGAACCTCTCGAGTCCTATTCTTTTGGGTCAGTGTTATTGAACTGGTGCATGTATGTCCTTAGGAGATTGTGCACTGTATGCAAAGTAATTGTGTGTTGGGTTCGTTGACACATTGCTGTACGGGGAAATGATAAGAATTACTATCTTGTTAGGGCTGATTATGCCAGAACTACGAGGCTTTTCTACGAGAATTTCCGATAACTTCTTGTTGGCCTAGTGCAGGCAGTCACAAGGTGTTTAATTTGCTAAAAACTTAGCAAAGTTACGCTTATTTTTAAGATATTTTCTCGAGAACATATTTAAACCTCAAGTTACGAAGTCCAACACTTATCAGAATTATAACAACTCTACTGATACGGTAGTCCGAAGCTTCTTTTGAGTTTTTGAGACAAAAGGATCAAAATTAACTCCTTTTGGCGTTTAGATTTTGATCAAGTTTTTCTAGTTCCTATAAACTTCACTTAGCATATCTCAAGGGGATCCATCTTAAAAAATAGACTTATGAACATAGAAAAAGCTCTTTTTTTCCAGTATAACGAGGTAACATACTATACGTGCTGCATGTACAAAGTTGTTACTAATCTGTTATTAAGAATTGAAAGTATAAAATCAACTCTCTTAAATGCTATCGTTAGCAAAATAATATTTTTGTAAAACGAGGTTTTCATACTTCCACCTTTTAAATGCCGATTGGAAGTAAAAAATGATGAATGAAGGAACCTTTTTTTTTTCCTTGAAATTTTTCTGCTAATATTTTTTCTTTTCTTTTCTAATTATTTTCAGATTTATTTCCAATTTTTAAAGAAAAACTTTTCAAATAAAAAATTTTACCAAAAATAATTGAATAATATTTTGATGAGATCAAAATGAGATTTTCAGTAAATAATTCAGATGCAATTTGATATTTTCTGAAAGGAATAAAAAGAAAAGGACTTTTTCCTTTTTTCTTCAAATTTGAATGTATAAAATTGAATAGTAAGTAATAAAGAAAAAAAAAATAAATTAATTTTGTATAAAATGAATGGATTAACTTCAATGAAAGCAAATTATTTTTTTTTCATTTTTAAAACTCTAAAAAAATAATTTGATTTTTATTTTTTTTAATTTTTTTTCTCTTTGGTGTTCTTTCATATGTATTTGACTTTTATTATTCAATAATTAAATTATATTTAAGAGGAAAAATTTATTTTAAAAAAATTAATCACGTGCATTCAATTAAAGTTATTATATAAATTATGAAAATCTATCAATACCATGTTATTATAATTGATTATCTTATCAAAATATAAAAGCGGAACTCTTTACCATTAAGCATAGCAAAAAATTGATGAATTGCTTTTGAACTTAATCAAATAAATTGAAAATGGTTAATTTGGTAAGCACAATAATATAATAGATCGTGTAAGTAAGCATTTCAATTATGTTAAGTCAATTAAAAACTGTAAAATATTTGTGTAAGCTGCTCTTGTGGATGAGCTCATGTCCTGCAATACAATGATATGGAAAATAATTAAAAATTAAAAAACAAATTTTTTAACAGATTCTCGACGTCTACTGCCAATTGTTTTCCAGAAACCTTTTTCGGAGTTGGGAACGTAGCGAGACTAGATAAGCTTAGCTCTTCCGAATTCTCTTCCGAATTTTAAACGAATTTTCAACAGCATATCAAATGGGTATACTCAATTTTTTTAAGTTCCCACAGAATCTTCTTTGGGATCTTGTAACTCACAGAACCGATTTCGATAAATTTTTTCTTTCAAAATGGCCGGGAGTTATACACCTTTTATATTTTGAATTTTTTCAATCCTTTCATGAAACTTTCTTCAAATAATTACCATTCGCAATGCATGCAATAAGAGAGATTATGTGATGATGCCAAATTTCAGTTGTCGAGTTTTCGGTGAGCATTTCTCCATGGTCGAAAAGCGTAAATAAACACTATTTTTATAGCGATTCCGGTTCGTCTGTCTGTCTGCCTGCCCATATCTATCTAAAAAATTTGCTCACTAACTTCCTTAAAATTGGAAAGAAATATCTAAGAGGCGTAGTCTTCATAATATTCAGTAGAAATTTCGCTAAACTGGATAATACACATTGCGGTCGGTTCTAAACTGATCACATCAGATTTTTTTTTTTTTGAATTTCAACATGTTACGAGTATATCGTAAATGAAATTTATTGAATACGATTTATAAATTTAATAAAAATATATTATTTCCAGCAGAACACTTGAATTGTAAAATACTTACAAGTAGGTCAGTAGAACAATATATTTAACAATATAATAAATATAAATTAAGGATTATTTTCCCTTATATAGAATAATTGCGAAGTCATTTGACTTTAAAGTTCTTCTAAGATCCTTTTTCTAAGAAATTTAAGAATTTACATAAAATGGGTTAAAATCTTTTTTTTTTTGCTTTTGTTTCTCTACCCTTAAAAATCTAAAATATCTCGATCTTTGTAAATATTTTTTAATTTATTTTAAATTACCAAACAAATAATGATTTTGCTTTAAAATATTTTTGACTCTTTACAACATAAAAAGTTTCTATATATTTGGAAAACGAATACAATAATTTTTAATTGATTTCACCTTAAAGATGCGATATAGGCAAAAAAAAAAAGAAAAAATTAAAAATTCTTTATTCTTCTTATCCTATTAAAACTCCTTTTAAAATATCCCTTAAATGATTCAAGAAAATTTTTAAATTTTCTTTCCATTTTATAAAATATTATGGCGTTATCATATTATTAACGTTAAAGAGCATTTTCAAGTATCCTTTACAAAAAAAAATCCATTCCTTTATAAGAGTCATCAGAAAAATAAATTTTTTTTGTTGGCAATAACAAGTTACATTTTCGATAATAACGATAGAGTTGCCAATTATTTTGTATAATAAAATGGGTTCAAAAGTGATTCTAAAATTACAAAAAAAAAACGGAATATTGTACGAAAAATTTAATATGCGTAGTAATGAAAAGTAAGAAAATATATGACGTATTGGAAAAACTAATTCAATATTCTCACATAATTATACATAAACACATAAGATGGTTAGATTTCACCAAGTAGACCTCGCTTTCATTAATATACTCAGTATTTAATATATTGATTATATTGTAGCTCCCTAAAATGAAGTAGCCCCCTTTTCTGTACCCTTAGTGATCCAGTAATTTTATTACACAACATTAACAAATTTATAAACATTTATTCAAGTAATAAAAAATAAATGGTCGATAATTAAAATAAGTTGATAACGAATCAATAAAAACCCAACCAGAAATCTTAACAAATAATTTTCTGAGTTAATTTTATTCTACTCTTTAGCTGTAATTTTCGATATCATAAATGAAAAGTTATAAAATTTAGTAGGTTTTTGCCTTTTGTTTTCTGCCAATGGCTAGACAGAACAAATAAAAATTAAATCTGATTTCTTAGAAGCTATTTTGTAAATATAGCAACAAAATATTATAATACGATGCATGGGTTTAATTTATCTCAATAACATAAGTTATACATGATTTATGATTTATGTACAGATTTATGCTTGTCGTAAAACATAATCGAATTTTCGTGAATTTTTGCGTGTAGCTTTTATGTGAAAATGAAAAAAAATAAAACAAAATACTTACTCGTACAAATATTATATGAACCTACGCCTATATGTATGCAACATACATGATTATATGAAATTGTATAGATTATACGACAACACTATAGAAGCATATAATATTCAGAAACAAAACGCCAATATGAAAAGGAGAAATGGAAAAAGGATACTGAGAAAAAATTCCGAAACAAGAATGAAGTCTTTAATTTTTTTTATATATAAAGAACATTTGTTTTTAAAGGATATTACAAGTCTGATTGTTTTCGATATCGCCATAAACGAGTAGAATAAAAATAATTGTAATATTTTTGTTCTTTATTTTTTATATATCATTGTTTACGTTATTATTGTTGTCTTGAATTCCATAAATCCTTCAGTGAAAGTTGTAAATTTTGGGTTATACAGCAATTTAAAAGTTCTTCGAAATTTCTTAACAAAATTCAAATGAAGTTGATTTCGTTTAATTTTAAAAAATTCGGTTTAATTTTACATTATACGTAAATAACTCAGACTTTTTTGTATAAAACGCAGATAGTAGCATGTTTTTACGTAGAACGTAAATAATTCCTTTTATTTTACATTAAACGTAAATAAATCGAAATTTTTATATAGAACAGACATAGTTCCATGTTTTTTACATAAAACGTAAATAACTCGAAATTTTCGTATAAACCGCACATAGTTACATATTTTTTACATTAAACGTAAACAATTCTTTATACTTACATTAAACGTAAAAAAAACATAAAATTTTTATGTAGAACACGGATAATAGAATGTTTTTTACGTAAAACGTAAACAACTCCATATATTTTACACTTAGCGTATATAAATCGAAATTTTTATATAAAACACACATAGTTCCATGTTTTTTACATAAAACGTAAACAACTTCATATATTTTACACTTAACGTATATAAATCGAAATTTTTATATAAAACACACATAGTTCCATGTTTTTTAGCTTAAACGTAAACAACTCCATATATTTTACATTAAACGTAAACAACTCTATATATTCTACACTAAACGTAAATAACTCGAAATTTTCATATAAAACGCAAAGTGTTCAATGTTTTTTACATAAAACGTAAACAACTCCATATATCTTACACTTAACGTAAATAAATCGAAATTTTTATATGAAACGCATATAGTTCCATGTTTTTTACCGAAAACGTAAACCAATCCTTATTTTAAACGTAAATTACCCAACATTTTTTTATAAAACGCATATAGTTACACATTTTTTACGTTAAACGTAAACAAGTCTTTATATTTTACATTAAACGTAAGAAACTTAAAATTTTTATATAGAACACGGATAACAGCATGTTTTTTGATATAAAACCTAAACAACACCTTATATTTTACATTATACGTAAATAACTCGAACTTGTTAAGAAATTCCTATATTTTACTTTAAACGTAAATAACTCGAAAATTTTATGTAAAACGCAGATAAAAGCATGGTTTTTACATAAAATGTAAACAATTTTATATATTTAACATAACGACTTATACATCTAAACATAAAATTGCCCCAATATAAAAATATTTATTCTATTAACACAAAATTTTTATTTTAATCGCATTTTGAACGTTAAAAAAACAAAAAAAAAATAATATGTACATTATAAGATTTTATTTATACAAACATACACACAGTTTGTTGACAGAAAATTTTATCTTTATAATATTCTAAATCTTATTATTATAAGTATGTAAATTTATACGCATTCAAGCATAACAATATGTAGATGTTGTATAATGTAACAGTTTACAATAAAACTGCAAATATTTGCACATATAAGATTATATTTTGATGTAAATTTCATGTCATATTTTTGTAAGAAATTATTATGATATACAAATATACATAAGTAAACTTAAAAACTGCACATATAAAATAATAATTATATTATGTAAGCCTATATAAAGGATGAAAATATAGTTATGAAAATTTTTACGTAAATTTGTTAAATATCTTTGAAAACTATATTTTTGTATTAAAAGGTGAGAGACACGTTTTTTGATATAATATAAAAATAATATTTGAATAATTTAAGCAGAAAATTTGTATTCGATGACTACTTCAAATTCGATGAAAATTTATACTTCCATGGCAGTAAATTTATTTGAGAAAAAAGCATATTAAAGTGTTAGAAAAATATTTTGACTCTCATCTGAGATTTTGACAAAATTTATTTTCTTAAAAATTTATATTTCAACTCACCTATACAATAAAGTAATCTTGTCCATTAACAAAATGCAACAAAAATTGAAATTTTCATTGAAGCTGTACTTATTTCGAAGATTTTTTTATACATATTTAAAGTGATTATATTTAAAGTGATCTTAATATTATTTAAAAGTCGCGTTTAACAACACCTTTAATAACATTAAACTCCCTGTATTCAAAATATTTCACTTGAATTTTATTTATTCTTTTTTCGTTTAATCTCTCTTAAATTAATCCATTTCTAAGAGATTGAACAAATACCTATAAACACATACATACCTATATAATATATAAAAGCACTTTAAAACACTTATTGTCCAACTTTTCACACTTATAATAATAAAAGTGTAAAATTTTTTTTAAATAAATTTTTTCTTATATAATTATTCTTAGTATCATAAATCACTTTTTTTATTAGCGGGTGTTCAAAGTATATAAGGAACTCGTTCTCTCATTTTCTCTTTATTATTTTCTATTTTTGTATTTTGAAGCACCATTAATCTTTATAAAAGCAACAACAATTAAACAAACATCTATTCTTCTTCTTCTTCTATTTCTCTTTAATTTCTATTGAAAATTTATAGTTGAAAAATTGCGAAGAGAAAAATTTCACACTAAAATTTAATTGTCAGACATTTTTGAATGAAAATGAAAAATTTCAAAAAACATGAAATTATTAAAGAAAAACAAAAAGAAAACAAAAAAAAAATCTCATAATTTTTCTTTTCTTCATCCTGAATTTTATTGAATGTAATTAAATTGAAATTTTTATTATTTTTTTACTTTTTTTTTGTACTTTTTAAATTCTACCACAATTCATTTTCAGATTATACAGCTCATTTACATGAAATTTTCTATAGCCCTTTAACTTTTCAATTCGTATTTGCTTCTCCTTCGCGAAACTTTTGAGTTCTAATGTTTAAAAACAAAAAAAAAGAAATATTTTCCTCTCTTAATATTCAATTGAAAAAAATTTATCTATAATATACAGTGATAATAATTTTGTTGAAAGATCAGCAAATATTTGAAAATTCATTCATTAAGGTGGTAGAGCAGATAATTCAAGTGATTCTTATAATAAAAACAAGTAATCGAATTAAAATACATAATATTAAATTCTACTATTAAATCTTCCATTTTTTCTTTCACGGAAAAGAATATGTAACGTTCTTCTAATAGAAAACGAATAAATTCAGCATATTTTCACTCAAATTTCTGAAAAAATTGAGTGAAAAAATATCAAATGAAAAAAATTGAAATATACTTCCCGAATATTACCTATATAATATGTTCGAAGAATAAATTGGAAATGTAAATAAGTCACGAAAAATTTACGCTCTCTATCACTCTCTATTTCTCTTTCAAATATAATATGAGAAACATATGCAAAAACATGATCGTAACTCGTAACTCATTTCTTTTTAAAGAGAAATTTAATTTCAGTACTCAAACAATCACAATTTTTTAGCACTATATAGTTTCTCTTTGAAATTGAACAAAGTAGTTTCGATTTATTATTAAAGTGTTTCAGGTTAATTAATAATTTAAATAAAGTTAATTTGAGTATAACGGGCACAACGACGTAATATTATTTTTATCCTCCTTTATAAGTGCATATTATTCATAAAGGGCACTGTATATTGCTCGTACTATAAAGGTATTGAAAGTATTTACAAGATTTATAAAAAAATAATTTGATCTCTTTAATTTACAAAATACTATAAAGTAAATGCAATAGTTTCCCCGTACAATTTGCATTTTGAAAGCGAAATTCCAAATATTGTTCCATTTTAACTTCCACTTTTATTAATGCTTACAGAAGTGTTCATTTTATTTTTATTTTTTTCTATTTTCCCTTTATTTAAACAATATTTTTTTTAAACTCGTAAAATGAAAGAGAAACCTAGTCGTAATTCAATTCCTTTTAAAGTTAATGACTTTTTTACTTTTTTGTGTTTTTATTAACCTCTGCAATTTACGTAAAATAGAAAAAAAAAATTCTTTATTATGATAAAATGAAAGCAAAAAAAAAGGAAGAAATCATCCTCTTTCCATCCTCTTTCCATCCTCTTCATAAAAATCTTGTACTGATTTTTTGCTCCACAATAATAATTGTTGACTTTGTATAAAAAGTTTATTTGTGTTTTTGTTTTTGCAACTCTAAAATATCCCGCCCTCTTCCTTATTGTAATTCATTTTAATACTCAAAGAATATAATAGTGCACTAGATATTTTGAAGTCTTCTAGAATTTTAATTTTTTTCTTCTTCTTTCTTTTTAGCATAGAATAAAATTCGTATTTCCTGCTGTATTCTTGTTCCAGTTGTTCATATTTTTATATGTATATACTTTATTATAATTCCTGTGATAGTTTTTGGTCTAGGTTAATGACAGTGGAATAGAGGTTTATTTGTATTTTTCTCTTTGTTTTTGTTAAAAATCTTTTTGTTTCGGAAAAATTTTTCTTTGAACTCATACTTATTTAAATTTTATTTTATATTTTATAATTGTTGTATGAATTGATGCATTTTTAATTTATGTTATTTGGAACATTAAGCATAAAAATTAAAAGGGAAATCTATAATATTTTCGTGCAATATTTCTAAAAAATTTACTAAGATAAGTTATGTGGTCCATGAAAGAAATTTTCAGAAAATTAAGACTTAAGATTCCTTTCTTTAATTTGATAACAAATTAAATTTTGTTCATTTAACTTTTATGAGATTACTTTATTATGATAACTAGTACTTTTAATTTTCAAATAATAAAATATTTAAACGCCTAATGATCAAATATGAATAGAATCTTAACTAGTACTTGCAACTAGCAAAATAAAAAATACTTTATACTATAACAAAATAACCGAGCAATACAATGACCACCAGTTATTGTAAGATTTCAATGATTTTTCAGAAGATTGAGTTTTCTTTACAATATAAATCATCTCAAATCTAATTATTTAACTTTTATCTACTTATTACAGAAAATGTAATTACAATTTACTAAATTCATGAGAAATAAGGAAGTATTTAAAATACCACAAAATTAATGAATGCTTTTGAATTACCCGGAAATGTCATAAAATATTGGAGTTTTCCAAAAATATTGCAAGCTCTCAATAGTTTCAATTAATTATTCGAATGTTTTTTAATTAACGGTTAATTACAGAATGGTTTCTGTTTAAATTACCTTCCAACAACATAATATTATTAGCAAACATAAACAAATTATTAAGGAAATACTTTTCGACATCCCATAAGTGTCACAAAGCAAGCATAGTATTTCGATAATTCCTTATAGAAAATAAAATTAAAATTCGTATAGAAATTAAAAACGTGAATAGTAGTCCATCATATTTCTATCTCTAAAAAATATCCCCAAATATTCATGCAAAATAGCATCACATACTACAAACTAACAATAGTAATCAAATCTTGTTTTACACGGCTGTACAAATCTTGTAAATTTGTACTTGTAAATTTCTCTTTAAATTTAAATGAATACAAGGACCTACCCAATAGTAGTGTGTAGGTCGTAAGTCTCGTCTTCAGTTACGATAGTAACTGAAATTAAAATATTTAGTAGGTATGCAAATAATATTCTTTACTTATTGTTTTGTTGTCAACTAATTAACGTTCTACTTAAATATTTTAAATTCTATGCGATAGAAATTTCTTAAATTTGTTAAATTTTAAGAGTTCTCAAAATGCTGCAATAGCAATTATGATAAGAAAATAATACAAAACCCCAACAAATAAAACTATAATAAAAATTCAGAAAAAAGGGATGATAATTATCCTTTAAAGAGTATAAAATTCAGGTTCTCTTCATCTGAAAAATTACATAATATTTCTGAAACATCACTTGAAACTTGAAATAATGCCAATTTTATCTTCAATTTTCTAATTAAAAAGTTTTAATTATATGCGAAATATACGTGATATTTTTTTAATTTGCATTTATAGCAATTTTATGACGCACGTTCATCTGTGTGTGAACACATTCCTTATTATTTTATATCCAAAATATCGAAATAATTATCCAAAATCTTATTAAAAAAGTCTAATATTCGTATTTTAAATTATTATTACATTCATTATTCGAAACGCACCTTAATATTCCAAAATTTTCTTTTGACATTGAACTCTTACTCCCAGAACCATAATTTAAAAACATAAGAAATTTGTTTTTAGATTTTATTTAAAAAAAATTCATTGCATGTCTAAAGACTTCAAACACAAAGTTTTTATGAAACGTGAATATTTTTGACAGACATAAACGCCTTATGATCAAACGAATTCATTCCTCTCAACTTATCACATCATTAAGCCCGCCATTATTATTTTCTTTTTTTTTGTTTTTTATTTTTATAATATAAAACGCACAATTCAATGATTTTTTCAATTGTATTATTTTTTTTTCATTGTTTGAATTTTCTATTCATTTATTGAATTTTGCATTACCTAACCTCAAAATTTTGGGTATAAAAATATCATCTTAAAATCTAATAATCAATAACAGGTATGATTGTATTCCTTTTGAAAAAAAAATTTTTTTTTTTTTTACAAATTTACAAATACTCACCTTGAGGCTTTCAAGAAAATCAATCTATAGAAAATATTCATAAAAGAATTTTGCACGTATATGAGCCAACATTTTTGATAAAAAGATTTTTCTGAGAGAAAGGGTTCCCATTTAGTAAATTTTCAAAGGGATTTTCAGAGACATACGTAAAATTCTCATAGGTAATGAAAATAACGCTCTCCGAGAGAGAACGAGGGGTTTAGAAATACAAAAATTGTGTATATATAAAATGTGCATGTACATTGTATGGGTAGAAAAATTTTGCGAGACGCGAAATTTTTCATTTCTTCTTGTTTTTGTGCACCTTCTTTTCCTTTTTTTTATATTATTATTTTGTTAAACAGTCTCGTTTATTATTCCCCTTTAGCCATGCTTAAATGGAATTTTAAATTGAAATTCAATTGATCCTAAAAATATGTTATTTTATTTTGAATAAGGATTTTTGATTTTTTTTTTTCCATTAAATTTTCGTTTTTGTTTTTTATTTTTATTTTTGTATAGCTATAATAATAAATTGTAAACAGCCTAGAGTTTTCATTTTTCCTTTAGTGTATACTCAAGGTTTTGAACATTTTAAATATTTAAATTAATATTTGAAAATGGTATATGATGTTTGGTTATATAAAATGCAAACCAAATAAATAAAAGTACGAAGCTATAATGAAAGATTTTTAATATTGAAGAAATCTACTTGAATAGCATTGAAGTATAATCTTGAATACAACTAATTTAATATTAAATAAGAGAAATCTAAAGTTCAAATACAAAATATTTGTGAAATAGCTGCAATGCGAAAATATCTAAATACCATTGGCATCAAGAATAAGAATCAGCATCATGATTTAGCAAGAAGCAATTAAAATATAATAAATAATCAACATACCGAAAATATTCCATAAATGGAACCGTTAATCATAGCCCAAAATTTAAATATTTACGGAAGATCAAAATACAGTGTCTCACCTTCTACAAACTCATGTAATATTTCAAAATTTACCCATGTGTTTAGCTGTTTTCACACTTGCCGTTAAGTAGACAAATAAGAATAATATAAATAAATTATAAGTTCAATATATAATAATCTTTTATAATAACCATTACTGTTATACTAAAACTCTGTAATAAAAAGTTTATGTTCGTATAACAGTCTCTAAAATTTTTGTTAATATTAGTAAATTTTAGTAAACAATTAAAACAAATTTAAATGTGATTTGTTTCTGATTATTCTGTTATATACTCAGTATAACAGTTGATTATTCTGTGTGTGTTATTATATAGAAGATTTAGAGAAATATACATAATATTTTTAAGAGGTTAATGTATATATGCTGAGGTGAAAGTGTCTGGTGTAATATTATTCTTTTACTATATTTGATATATGACAATTTTATAATGAACATGTAGGAATAATTATGTGAATGTTTTTTTGCAAGTAATTATTCTAACCGCACATATGCAATTATTCTAATTAAAGCTATTGACGCACAAATTTTCCATTCGATAATTTCCAAAAATGAAATTAACACCAACACTATGTTATAAATAGTGAACTTATATAAAATTTGTGGTAATTAAGATTTTCAGACTGACTGTAAGAGTTTTTGGAAATTTTCCAATAACATCAAAATTTTTTAAGAAAATGAACAAATTTAATGTATTTAGCCAAAAATTTATAAAAAAATATTCCTAAATTTTTTCCCTGGAATATTCTTAATTAAATAATTCGATGTTATTTTTTTGCAATTTTTTTTTTACCACACATCACGTTTAATTCCAAGCATAATTAATTGAATTAAAAACATTTTTTTTTGTTTTATTTACTAAAAATAATTAAGTTGAATTCATATTTAAATTTTTCAATGAAAATTTCAGATTTAATAAAGTTGGGTCAAACCAATGGTTTGTATTGTAGCACTTTTCCCTTCAACAAGTGAAAATACTGCTTTTAAAAACAATCTATGTATATCCACCACACTATTAAAATTATTTTCATTCATAAACGAAACTATTTCTAGGATTGCATATATTTAGGATGAACGATTTATGCAGTCTTTGAAATAGATAAAAATTAATATAAAGGGGGGTTAACATAATGCTCGATTTTAAGGGTTAATTGTGTGAGTTAAAAAAAATAATTATATTTTTTAATGTCATGGAATTTACCATTAGCTTTTTGCGTTTATAGAAATTTGAAAAAGATTGCGGTTTCGGAAATATAAGGTGTCAAAAATTCAAATTTTACAAATTTCAAGAGGCAATAACTTGAGAGGGGGTGGAGATGGAAAAAAATTTTCTTCTAACAAAATCAACTACTTATTAATCTCTAAAAGCTCCTAAAATTTCAAGCTTCTACAGGCTGGGGTCTAGAAGAAAAGCGACATCAAAAATTTGGAAAAAAAGGACTTTAGATAACGGTAAATTTGAACGGCCATTTTGTTTTTCTAAAGTTTAACTATAGTCTACCGCGCTATGGGAAGCAAGCCGCTGCCTTTCTGCGTTTGCAAAATTTCAAAAATGCTTATGGTTTCATTGTAACAAATAGTTAAAATGGGCCATTTTTGTGGCTTTGGGGGGTTATAACTTCTAGAGGGGGGGAGATAGGTAAAAATTTTGTTCTACGAAAATAAGTTTCTAGTAAATATCTATGCACGTATAAAATTTCAGCTTTCTATCTTTAAGAATGTAGAAGTTTTGTAAACAGACACACGGACAGATGGACGGACGGACGGACGGACGGACGGACGGTCGGACGGACGGACGGACGGACGGACGGACAGAGTGAAACTAATAAGCACTTTTTTTCAAAAAATTTTTGGAAAAGTGCTAAAAATTGAAAACAAATCAAATTATAGCAAATCAGTAGACTTACAATTTAAAATTAAAATAATTTTTAAATAATTTCAAATATTTTGAATTTTTTGATTTTATTGAAAGAGCTCAATATTGAAAAATCAAGTCGAATGCATTTAAATTAAATAATATAATATTCATAGGTAGGTAGCGTATTCAAACTGTCCACCATATTTAGAATGTAATTTATTATAGAAAAAATTATCTAAATAAATTATATAATTTACAAAATAAGCATGACAAAAAATATTTTTGAAATTCAAAACTTAAAATTAAAATTCTGTAAAAAAATTAGATTCAATATAAAATTAAATTTATTTAAAATAAATTAGATTCTATGTGATTTGACGCGGATATTATCAAAATTTTATTATTGTTATTATTGTTATTACTATAATAAACAGCTATTATTTTGAAATTTAAATTTCATTTTCATTTTATTTCAAAAATACCATTTTTTTTTTATGAAAATTATTTTGTAAAATTCGGTCAAATGAAATTTAATAGTTTCAGTCAGTTTTATAATCACAAAAGTAATAAACTTAAAATATTATTGAAATTTTTTTTCAATTTATAGATAATTTTCGTAATATTGAGCAAATAAATTGAAATATTGCAATTTTTTGTAAATTATGTATGAATGTATTAAAAAATTACCATAATAAATTAATATTAAAATAAAATAGTTCTGACAAAATGACACTTTTGGTTTCAGTACTGTAAAAAATTAAAAAACAAAATTTTAAGTTATTCTAAAAAAAATTACAATTTTGTAATTTTAATTTATTACAGCATTAGAAAAAATTACCTAGTACAAAAGGCAATAATTATTTGGAGATCAATAGATCGTATGTTATCGATCATCGTCGAATTCTGAATTGATCTAATCATGTCACCCAGCGATAACTCAAAAACTAAATGAGCTAAGCTTACCAAGTTTTAACAGATGATTTATTATGTAGTATAATATGCCTGAACCCTATATTTTAATTGCTGATATGATCAAGTTAAAAGTTATTTGGTTATATCTTAGAAACTACTTTGAGTACAGTTGGTAGAAGCTTTGAGTACAGAAGAGAAGAATTCATGAGCGCTTATGAAAGCTATATCATACAATTTTAAAATTTTTTTTGTATTATTTCAGAACTTATTGAAGACTTATTGGTGCTCTTCATTGTACCTTCATTCGTATGGGTATCACAGAGTTGAAAGGATCAACTCTACACCTGTTCTCGTTTTTAATTAGAAAAAATAATTATATAAGAAATTCACAATTCATTATATAAAAATGATGTTTAAAAGATGTGAATTTCCCAATCAGTCTTGAAGTATTTGAGTCAAGTAGGGTGAAAAGTATAAGTTCATGATAATACAAAACCTATGCAATTGAATGAAGAGATTGAGAGAAAAAATTTAATTATGTAGCCTTATATTAAATACAAATTAAACTCAAAATAAAATTATTGTTAGTTATAAGACGTGAGAGCGCAAAATATTTTACATTGTAAATTACTTGGATATGGACTTGACTTTCATTTTGTTTATTTGAGTGCCATTCTAAAGAACTGAGAGTAATATATGAACTACGGAGTACATTTTATTCCCAATATTTTATTACTATAAACTTATACTATGGAGAGAGAGAGAGTAAGTATAGCGATCATAAATTTACAAAGCTGCTTACAATAATGAAATAAAAAAATAGACGAAAAATATCTTCACAATTTTCAAACTCTCCTCCTTATCTTTGTGATTATCTGCTGTAAAAGTTTAATTGTAATCAAAAAAAAAACCGGAACATCCTATGAAAAAAATATAAAAATCTATTTCTTTCATTTTAAAACATCAAAGTATTGCTACATTTTAGATTTTGACCTTATAATCTAAATAAAATTTATTTTTAAAAAGTACCCTTTGAGAAAATAAAATAACATAGAAAAGAAATTTACTGAAATTATAAAAAACAGGAAGTTTGTTAATTAGGCTATGGCATGTATAAAAAAAACAAGAACGAGGCAAATGTAACTATTTTCCAAGAACATTTTATTAAATTAAACGCCGGTATTACGTTTAATTTAGCAAGTTACCTTATTACTTTATAATTATAAATTTATTTATTATTTGAATCTACAAAGATAAATGGAAAAATATTTAAAAAAAAAATTGTAATAATAGGTCATGTGAGAAGTTTAACTCCACAATTACGAAATATAATTTAATTTTACCCAGATTATATGGTAAACTTTTTCTATACGAATAATTTAGAACAATGTCTCTGATAAAATCTTTCGTCATAATGTGTGCAGTGGTAAGTGAATGGGAAAATTTTATTCTTAGGCAAATTTCCAATTAACATAAAATAATTATCAAAATTAAAGCCTAGAGGTAAATTACCCTACCTTTTACAAATTTTAAAAACAATATAAATTTTTAATAAAATGAGATTTTAATCTAAGCATCAAGAGAAATAGGAATGCTACTTTTAAATTTAAATTTTATTCTTAAAATTAAAGCAATTGAGTGAATTACAGAAAAACAGCCACTCATGAAATCTAAAAATTTTAAAATTAAATTTTTAAAACTTACTTAATTTAAAACTATTGTTAAATCTTTGTAAGCACTCCGCGTATATAATAAAATTGGTAATAAAACCCCAAAATTTCTAAATCGTGGCTAATATTTTATGATATTTGAAGCTTTAAAAAAAAAAATTTTCCTTGTGATTTATGACTTTTTAATAGGATATAAATTTTATGGCTAATTTATCGATTTTAAAACGATTTCATAACCACATATTTGAAACGGATATTAAAAATAGCAAAATCATAAATTCCATTCAAAACTCAAATTCCAGCGTAAGATATTCGAATTTACTCTATTAAGATGCAAAAAAATTAAATTTAAAAATATTAAGGCTCCCATCATCACCATTATGCCATACAACACATTTCATTATAAAATTGTAATCTTATAACAAGTTTACGCATTATGATCATTAGATAAATTCGCATAACAATAGCACCCTTGACATCTATTCGATATTTATGACAATCACCTCATACGCATAGGCATAACTCGAATTCCAAAATTATTAGAAAAGTTTCTTTAAAATAAAAATCACATAGCTCGATTATGAATATTTTATTTTTTAAAAACAAATAATGATTATAATTCAAATATAAAAATATGAAATAAAAATAATAAAAATTTAAAATTCAGCAAAATTTCAACAAAACAAAAAAAAAAAGCGGAAATGAAAAATTTCTCCGGTATTTGTCACATTCATAACGCCGGCCATTAAAAATATCAAAATTTCGTTATGTTCTGCGACACTTATAAATATTTTGGTTTTGCATTTTTTTATTTTTAATTTTTTTTTTTTTAAAAAAAACATATTTTTTTTTTTGCTTTTTATTATTTAAATATTTTTATGTTTGGTGAAATTTTATTTTATCGATAATAAATGTAGTAGAAAAATAGTTTTATAACTATTTATTAATTTTGAAATTTATAAGAATGGGGCATTGTGTATTCAATATTATTTTGAATAGGTTGGACAATGAATTTCAGTTTTTGTAGAAAAATCGCTAAAAATTTAAGAAAAAGCCCGTTTTTGTTCATACTGAAATTTTGCATAGTTCTAGGCGACAAGAATAAGATTTTTATTATTACGAATGGATTCGTGTATGAGTAAGATTCATTCACAAAATTCTATTTTTAAAAAGAAATTATTGAAGACTTTTGTATTAAGTGAGTCACCTAACGAATCACCTAAGCGAGCAATCATTTAAACGAGCGGAACATTTGTATATTTTTTTTTTGAGCTTATACATCAGTATTTTCCGTATAAGTAAGCACTTGAGTATGAACAGAGATTCCGTGAAGTTAACAGTTCTTTTCTGGTTCTACTCTTTAATGAAGTTTGCTTATATAATTTTTACTCATACATGGAATCGTAAACATTCACAACAATCTTATTCTTATAGCTTGAAATTTTGCAAAAATTGTTAGAATTTGTATAAGAAATATGAAGAAAATAGTAATTGACATTACAGTTAACATTACAAATTTACTTCATTATAAATTTTAGAAATTCTCAAAACATTCATTTAAGCCTTTTATAAAACGAAACTGTTTAATTCTACAATTAGAACCTCTTGGGATATCACAACAACATCACTTCAAATTTTCAATTAAAATCCTCATATCTCTTTTAAATCCAAATAAATTTTCAAAAATTCATACAATAGTACAAATTAATATATTTATACCACATGGTGACAAAATGCTCCATCACTAAAAGTATCACCATGAAAAAAAAATTGGTTTTTTTTTTTTATTACATAAAAAGTCATTTGAATAAATTTTAAAGACCAGTCAGCATTTTTTGTTAAATTTTGCATAAAATTAATGAATATTTTGTTTTTTTTCTAAATGAAATCAATAAATAAAAAAAATAAATAAAAATAGATATAAGATACTATGACACAGCAAAAAAAATAAAAAATAAATTAATAAATTATAATAACATTTACGTTTGAATGATTGTACAAAGATGGTGTTAACTTTTACTATGCGTATATATCAAAAATATTGGTTATGTTTTGTGGTGGAGTCTATAACCATCTCAACATAATTCATTCAAATTTGTTGTCAAAAATCATTAATATATGCGAGAAATCAATTATATGAATACGTTTAAGGCAAAACAAAAAAAAATTTTGATGCTTTTCAAAATTTGGTCTATAAAAAAGACATTGAAAATCAGTGTTTCGTAAACTGTTTATTAAATGGTGTCCGGTAATTAGAAATTTTGTTCGCATATTATACAAAATTTCAAATTAAATAATAGCAATAAGATTTTTGGATTCAATTCAGAAATTTTACTAAAACTTATGAATAAATCGGTACAACAACACTCTAATGTAGTGTTTAAGGTATTCTTGCTGAAATTTAATTGAATTTAAAAACAGTGCTACTACATAATATGACGCGAAAGTAATAAGATTTCAAGTTTGAGCCATGGCGTCTTATTTTATCACCTATGAATTGTTAATATTAATCATAAAGAATTTAATTTCGAATTTCTATATAAAATCTTTCCTATTGCTTATCGTAAATATTGGAGTAAATATAACGTAAATCATTACAATTAACTTTAATTTATTGTATTTAATAAAATTCAATAATTAATTGTGAACTTTTAGGTTCTGACTTCTACTCTATGATGTTGGTAAACCGAAAATTCACGAATATAGAAATAATCGCAACAAGTCGGTTGACGTCTATATCCCATTCTTATATAATAATTTGCTAATCAAGAAACACACATTAAGAGCCACTGAAATATAATATAATATTTCGAATTTACTATATTGTCATATAGAAATTTCAAATTAATCATATCAAAATTTATTTTTTACACTAACGCTCTTTATTTATTTTCAATGGCTCATACAATACTATTAACTTACATACATACATATGTACATATCTATTTTGAATAGATTCAAAACAAAAATAAATTCATTAATAAGAGTTTCCAATATTAAAGTGCTATATGAAAGAGTCCACATTGTGTTTTTGACACAAAACAAAAAAATAAAAAAAAATTTATAACAAAAAATAAAAATAAAAATGTCAAATTTACTAAAAATGGAAAACATAATATTAGAGAAAACCCCCACAAACCTAAAAAAAAAATTTAAATATTGAAAAAAAGAAAAACATTGTTTACTTCCCTCTCAAATTTTCGGAACTAGCAATGATAAAAAATTTCAATATGGAAAGAAAACAAATTAAAAAACAGAACTATTGCTGTTCAGACTTCACGAACTCAATTAAACTCAATCATAGACTGTTTATTCTCTCATATAATTAATATTATCAGAGACAGTATAGACATAATGTATATTATTTTAAGTAATGTATATCAACTATCCACGTTGATGACATAACAGTAAACCTAATACTATATTCAAGTACCTACGTACATACAATAAAAAATTATGTTTGAAGTAATAATCTGTAAGAAAACATGTTTTGTGCTCTGAAATTTTACTCGTCTCTGTTACATACACATAAACATTATAATAAATCAAAATATGTACGTATAATTGTTATTATAGAAGAACTTTTAAATGCGTGACCATAAAACACAAAATATATTGAGTAAGTTCATAATGACGTAATAACAATACCGTTTTCATACGGATGTGTATGTACATATGTATATTATTTTAACATAAGTACGATACTCAAACCAATAAAAGTCAATTTAATCGCCTCAAATGAATGAAAATTTTTCTATTATAAATCTCAAAAGTTTTTTTTTTTATTTTTATTTTTTTTTCCTCTCTTTTACTTTATTGTAATTCAGCTAGAGATAAAAACTATAAACAAAATATTATTATTATTATTATTGGATGAGAAGAAGCGTGTAACTCAGATGATAATCATAGCATTTGATTTATACGTATATGCATATGTACATATGTATGTATTTATATTTTGGATTTTATGGATTATTATTATTGATTACCTGAAAAGTAATTAAAAATACCTGTTTTAGGTTTTATATTTCTAATTGATATTTTATAAGTATTCTAGTTACACACGCATGCATTTTATATAAGTATGACAGTTAGTAAACGTGCTTTTGGAAATCTCTTTAACTCTTTAAAGGAATAAAATTATGTTATACGGTGTCAGATTTTTTTCAAAATTTCAATAAATATTTAAATTATTATACCTAAATTTTTCAAAATGGACCGTCATGACAAAAAATATTTCAGTTATGGTATAATTAAAATTTTATAATAAATATAACAGTTATATAACAGTTTAAATATAACAGTTATTCATTTAATCAACACAACAGTTCATTTAATTATATAACAGTCTTTATATAACAGTTAATTTAATTATTGATTTATTTTATAATTATACTTTTCTAATTAAAAGGGCTCCAATGCTTTGCAAATAAATGCAAAATTATGAATGAGTCATGAGAGTAAATGGCTTTTATGAAAGTTATTGAATAATATGATGGTTATTTTCTAATATAGGAAATACAAACAATTTAAACTCCTAGAACTTCTATATAAACTCACATTTTATAGGAAAAATGTATTACTATTGAATTTTCTTTGCAATATTTATGGGGTGTGACCTCATTTTCTTTTTTTAAAATCAATGGAATCAACATTATTACAATGGAAAATTAATAGTTTATTCGCAACAATCTTTTATATTCTTAGTGCACCTACTTATTGTAAAGTATTATATTTAAATAACCAATCATAAATTACACAAAAGCCGCATTATAATTACAAAGTTTCTCATATTGATTGTAAATTTATTTATTATTTATGATAAAAATCCAAAAGAGTAATGAAAATGTTATAAAGACAAGAAAAATTATAATCTATAGCTACCTATACTTACCCGGTTCAATAAATCGACTAATAAAAATTTACTGTGCAACTAAACTAATACCCAACTTTACAATAAACCTACAACTATACAAGTGCTATTGTCCGACAGAAGTGTCCATGTGCATGAAGTGTGTATTATATTTGCTTTTGAAGTAATAAAAATCTTTTGTTATCTCACATTTTTCATGTTTATAAATAATGAATATAATAGTTGAATATCTACGTTTATTATTCCCCGTTTTATGCTCTAAAACCGACCACTCGCTATTGATTGTTATTAATGCTATACTTTTTAATCTATTTTACTGGAACAAAAGCATAAAATAAATATTATACTTATAATTTATTAAATATTAGTTACAAAAATAAAGAAAAACCAGTTTAAATTTTTCTTTTTTGTGAATTAAAAAGGCGGTATTAATTCCGGTTTTTTGATTATTGATTAAACATTTTAAACAATGAATTTCTTTTTTTCGATTAAAATTACAGTAGGGCTCATTAGGTTGTTGGCAATCATTATTATTAAATTAGTAAATTTTTATTTAATTTTTTTTTATTAATTTTACGTGCTCTGACATTATTTTCATCTTTTATTAATATATGAGTTGGAGATATAAAATTTTAACAATAATTACATACACATTTAATATTTTCACATTAATGTCAAATAAATGTTAATTTTTATATCAAAAATTATAAAAATTCAAAATAATGAGATAATGAAAAAATAATAATACTCGTAATTTTATATTTAATAAATTTTTCATAAAAAATATTATAAAAAAATTAAAATCAATAAATTTTCATAATATTTTGAAGATAAGAAAATTTCATGACATTATAATGGCAGATAATTCATTTTTTTTCTCGATTTTAAATTTATTTGTACAATGTGGGTGTTTCTAGAGTATGTGTGTGGTATAAAAAAAGAGTTTAATAAATTTATATAATCGGTTCTTTTATGTTATATTGAACTTTGAGAATTTCCCTTATTGAATTGCTTCAATATTTTAGGTCTTTTATAATTATTAAGAATTAAAAAGAATTTGGTATTATAACGGTATAAGACTGATGAAAAAAATTTCATGAGCAGGCAAACTCATCATATAGGGTTCCAACGTGATTTCATAATGATAAAGTTGAACTACATTTTCGTTACATTTGATTAACTAGGCGTGTGGTATGACTAATCTGCCGTAAAATACAAATTAATAAGTGACATAATATTAAAAATAAAACTTTGGTTACAGCTGCGGTCCGAAGATAACCTAGTATTTAATTAATTTTAAATAAAGACAGCATTTTTCTATCGTAAATATATTTTACTACGGTAGTATCGAAACGTTTTATAATTATTAAATTTGATTTAAATTTTACATATACAGGGTGTCTCCAATCCAAATGCACTTCTATATACCATTGTATAAGCCCTTATGAGTAGACAAAACTTTTGTATGAAGATCATGTTCACAGTTCAACAGATTCAAAGTTACAGTGGCTTAAAGTCAATCTAAAAATTTTAAGTATAACTCCGTGCCCGTGTAAAACAGCCACATTATTAAATATAATTTGGAAACATCAGAAAAAGGACTTTCTTATGAATATCTAAATTAGTTATAATCTATTTAGATTTTGGAATCACATGAATTTAAAATTGTAATTTGTCAATCTATCGCAAATCTTAAAATTAATAATATTGTTTAATATATTTTTTTACGAAAAATATTTAGAAAATTGATTTTATAAATATTATCGTAAAAATACCCTGAACAAAATAGAACAGGTCAAAGTCTACATTTATCAGTAACAGTAACATCCTATAGTTTCGATATAGTCGACCCATATATTAATATAGAAAGTCAACATTCTTTCACCAGACAAATTTGATGAGACATAATAAGTGTAAAGTCCAACACGTCAATATTACATTTATAATGTAGACTTCATTTTTACGTCATATTTTACCTTAAATCGTGATTTTTGGGTGATTAATTTTAAAAAAAAATATAATAATTAATTAAATCTTAATTTTATAATCATTAATTTTAAAATCATTTATTAAATTTATAAATTTTATAGGTAATAATGTATAATACACGCTTCTATATTATACGAGCAAGCTAAGATTCACACCTATTATAACATACATATATATATATATGGCATAACGTACAATATATAATTTTCATTTTGATAAATAACACTTTAACATACCATCATTATTTAACTGTACAACCTTACAACAAAAATATTAAATAATAAAATTTTTCGAAAATTTCATAATAAAAATTTTTTAATTATTTTTTTCTAATTTTACCTTTTATTTTGAAAAATAGGCTCTCCCGCAATCAGATTATCTAATAATCTTAAGTCCATCATTACTCTTAACTATTAATGTCATCATAACACTATTATATACCGTATATACACATAGGTAATGCAATATAGAAAATAAAGAAATTTATATTGAATATTGTGTTCGAAATCATTACGAATAGCCAATAATAATAATAATTCAATCATTAATTCATCATATTGATTTTACCTATACATAATAATTCGAAATTACAAAAAAACATGAAATAATAAATCTTCAATTTGGTAATTTTCATAATAATTTTTTTTTAAAGCTATTATTAATTTTTTGAGAACACCAACAAAACAATAATAATAACAATGAAAATATAAGAAGGTGTAACATTAAAAATAAATAAAAAATAACAAAAACAAAACCAATAAAACAACCAAAAGGTGGCAAAAATATACCCAAAAATTAGAAAAAGTTGCTTTGAAGTCAATTATTATTGGTTTTTTGGGTTTTATTTTTTATTGAAATTGTTTGTAATCGTATATTGATTGTTGTGGTCTTCTTCTTTATATTTCAAAGTCCTAATCGTCAGAAACACAAAATTTCTATATAGCTCTTAGATTTGCACAGTTATTTTCTATGAAGCAGCTTAAAATCAGCATATAACAAGCAAATATGAAAATATGAAATTGAAGTATTAATTGGGAATCATAGTTGATTTATCCACGTTTATTGTATCTACATATTGAAAATTTTGGCAATTAGTAACGCAATTCATCTGTTGAGAAATGAAACAGTGTAAATGAATTATCAGTTTATAACTATATAGGCCACCAAAGTAACGTAATCCTCTTATAATATTGATTGAAGTTCATGATGCTGCAATGAATGATTGAAATATATGATTAAAAATGTATAAAGTACAAGTAAATAGGCTTAAAACTTCTTCCAACATAAAAGTGTTTGAATGAATGTATTTAAAAATAATATTTCTAATAACTCTTAGGTAGTTAACAGAATATTGATCTTAAATTAAAAATCCAAATGATGGAATACCATTTTAAAATCTTTGTTTCTTACTTAATTTTAAATACTCTCTTACAGTGATATTTCATACAAATAAATCTTCGAGCAGATACCTAATAACCTTTGAATATCCAATTGGTTCTCTGTAATAGTTTTACAAATTTCATTATTTTCTTTTAAAAAAAAATATTCGCTATATACAGTTTTGCCCCCGCTGATTATCTTCAATATCGAAAATAAATATTTTTTACAAATTTTTCATTATAAATTTATACGAAATTATAAAATACATATAAGAATTACAATATTAACTATAGAAATAATGATTAATAGTTTTAACATTTTAATTGTATCATACTGCAAATACTTGTTTTTGTACATACATATGTAAATGTTCAATTGTATAATTAGAAAAAAAAAATTAATTTTTAAATTTTTATTGCACGTTTTTGCATTACAACCGTACAATACAAATTTATCAAATATTGACAGATTAAAAATTCATTAACAAAACGTTTAGTACATCCATAAAGAAGAAGCACCACTAGCATCCCTAATAACAGCAGCAAATTACACCATTTCAACTTTAAATTTTCAAATAAAAATTTTCTCCTCTTCGATGTTATCAAACAGCGAAAAATCGTAATTTAATTTCTTTCTTTTCAAATGGGAACATCATATACATATATAATATAAATGTGTATGTGTATATTGGAGTTTTGTGTACCCATAGAAAAATATTGAACTGCCCATATGTTGTAGGTGATTTGAATGAAATTGCAATAATAAAAAATAATTTGAATTGTTATGCTTTTATAATTTAGTTATCAGTTTCTTTTATTTTTATTAAAATATCTTGGTTTAGGAAATATAAAATGATGACGTAATTGAAAGAAAGAGAAGAAATAAAAATTTTCTTAATTTTTGTCGAAAAATGAAGATCAAAACTTCATTAATTTTAATATAATTATTATAAATTATTTATTACAAAGTTTTAATGTTAATGTTGAAAAATTTGTTAAAAAAAGTTTTTCGCAAAATCATAATGAAATTCAAAGTTATGCTTTATGACCAATCAAAGTATCGACAGCGAGAGAGAGAAATAGAGAGTATTGCACGCATTATTTCCTATGTTTGCCAAGACTCTCTCTCTATTCTCCCTAATTTAACAGGCAACGCAATTTTTAAAAATAAAAATAAAAAAAATTATAAACACACCCTGCAAGAGATTACGATGTTCGTCCAAAAGAACTGAATTACATGACATTGTTCTACCTTAGATGACATACAAGCAGATATTTTAGGTGGTATAAGATGGATACAAGCTACTTTAGATGGTGATATGCAAGCCGAATTGGATGTTCTTAAATTTAAATGAGTTTAGCAAAAACTTAAACAACAATAAAAACTTTGTATCGAATGATAAGCAGCAAAAATAAAAACGAATTCTGAATTTAATAAATGGTACAATGATGGATGATTTTATTAAATTCAATTGCCTAGAGCGATTCTATAATTATTACTATAAATGAAGAAACGAAAGATACGAATTGAATAGAATGCGTTTTTAGCCGAAACAAAAAATAAAATTTTTAACTCGTGCCAAGTTATCATAAACAACATTCAGATATTCATATGTTTATGTCCCGGATAGGTGTACAAATTCTTCTGAACACAGTTCCATCATGAAATTGTGAACATTTGCAAATGAATACTTTGATGCAAACAAAAAGAATGTGATGACTATGCTTGTTATTAGGCGGAACTGCAATTTCGCATCAAATATTACGCAAAAAAAACAATTACCCATAAATCAACAAGACTTAACACAGAATAGTACAGAAAGTTATTTTGGAGGATGACAAGACTTTGGCATAATTAAAACAATTAGCAAATGACAAAATGCGACAAAGAGAAACTATGACAGTTCTATGCCGATGCTCTGACGGATGTCAACAATTTTAAAAAAATCATTAGAAAAATAAGATATTTGAAAATTACAAAACCATTTTTCTAGTCCCCAAATTGAAAAGATAAAACTGAAAAATTTACACTATATAATTTAGGAGAAGACCGTTTGGGTGCTGTCTTGTAGAGTTGTAAACCTGCGAATATTGTAAGTCTTATTAGTTTCACTAGCACATAATATTTTATTAGTAACACTACTTACATACAAACTCCCATGTTATTATTACACATACTATTTCATTTCAGACAATATTCGAATTCAAAACTATTACAACTATTAAAGATATAAATTTAAAAAATACAAAAAAACCAAAAACAAACGTTATCATTACAATAATTTTGATATATTTACAAATATATTTTATATATCTATTACATATATATTAAATTTTACTCGTGTATCGTTTTAAATTTTGATAATGATGCCCTTTAGGTCAATAAATATCTCATCTATACAATACAATATTCTCTTCACACACGTGTGTATGTACACTCTATAAATTATATATATACATATTATGTATATTTGCTACATAATCTTGAAGAAAAAGCGCTCAATCATCATCGTAAACATTGAATTTCTTCTTCTTTTTCTACTAACATAATTTATTTTCTAACACATGTAACTTACCTTGATGCATAGCCATTGAATCAAGTGTAAGTTCGTAAAATTTATAATAAAATTGAAGTAGCAATTGAAAATTTTTCAAAAAATTTCCTTTCCTTTTCCACTTCTATAATAATAAAAACAAACAAAAAAAAAAATGCAAAATTGAAAAAAGCGCCAAAATAAGTGTTACCGTTTACCTTGAATTTAGAATGTAATTTTTGTGATTTATAGTTGTAAATTTAGTTTTCACTTTCCGAAATGAAGTCATTGCCAATTTTTTATGTATCCATGGTTACATCTTAAAGAACGCGGAGTCTTTTTTATATTGAACCGTGTATTCACTAGATCTACATCACCCATGTCTGCAGACAAAAACCATTCACTACAATGCGGCTTTACTAAAGTTCTGAACTGCATTTATGGTTAACCGTGCGTTTTCCGGGAGGGTAATGATCTAGTTAATGAAATCCGAATAAATAACTATTTTTTTTTGACTGCATACCGATAATAGATGTCAAAAAATGAATGCTCGGTGAGCGTTCGTTTGACAGTTAACCCTTTCAAAATTTCAATGTAAGGAGAAACACATTTTAGATTAAGATCAGCTATGAAATCTAGCCATCAATTGCTAATTTTGTATTTTATGTAAGTGTGATTCTTCAACTAACAAGATATTTTTATGTATGTTCAACTCTCTATAGAGTATTTTTACTACATCAATTCAATAACTCCAATAAAGTCCACTTTGAGTTTAACATTTGTTAAATTTAAACTTCTTCAGTTTTTTTTTCTCTCTTTATAATATATTATTAATAATAATATACAAGATTAACAAAAAACAACAAAAAAAAAAACAAAAGCCAAAAAAATGAATGTCTTTGAAATATCTTAATTGTAAAGATACATTTATTCGACGAATTATCTAAAATCAACAAAATAATAATAAGAAAAACATAAGACAAACAATACAGAAAAGAAATGACATAACGATATTATTAACCGTTATATGAGAAAAAAACTTTAAATTTCTTCGTCTTTGAAAAAAAAAAAAATACCAAATTTGTAGAGGAAAGCATTTCTGGTATAAAAAGATACTTTCGATTGAATTGGTTATCAGTTTTTATTGGATCTTTAAATTGTGTAGATTTTTTTTTAACTAATATTAATATTTTTTTTTATCTAAAATTTAATTTTATCGTATTTGCTTGGTTTTCGTTTCGTCAATTTTTTTTTTATTTTTTCTCAACATTTTTTGAAAGAAAGTGAAAATGAAGGTACAAAAAAAAAAGAAATTAAAAAAAATTATAATTTGTGTCAAGTTTGTAAATTACATAACTATAAAAGGACTTTTTTTGTGTTATATAACGAAAATTTAACGAAAGTGAGATTATATGTGAATGAATAGAAAAACAAAAATTTAAGAAGAATGAGACTAAACCATGCAATTCTATAATAAGATTTTAGAATTCATAACGTCAACACTTTGAAAATTATTGGAATATTTCAACTATGAATAATTTCGACCTTTTGAATTCTTTTGTCGTTAAGCTTGTTAACGAAAAGTAATATTTTTTTTTTAAAAATCAAAGTTGCAGATATTTGTGAACAAAACCTAAAATATATCCTGAAAATATGCATTAATTAATAAGATAATTGCTTTTATAGAACTAGAAAAAGCTCTAATTAATCGTACCCCTGATTAAAATAAAATATAAAATGTATTTTACCATAAACAGTAAGCCATAATGTTAATTCAGATTAAGTGATTTCAAGGGCTTAAATTGATATTCACATATACGTAACGCAAAGTTTTATACTAATGCCCCTATGCCTTCTTAAACTCAATCTGAAATTTTTCGTTAAATTCTCACTTACTCTACAATACTAACTTTAAATTCCTATTATAATCTAAATTTTTCCTTTTCTTACAGATTTTAATTTATCTTATCCCATTTATTGGGGTTTCCACTGCTACATTTGGTAGACTTTTAGGTGGTGCTGGTTTAAATAGTCTCTTGGGAAGTGCTGGTGGTGGTCTATTGGGTGGCAGTGGACTAGGTAGCGGTCCCGGAATTGGTAGTGGAAAAGGTTTAGGTGGAATTGGTGGTGGTGCCGAAGATAATTACATAAGCATTATAGATCAATTAGGTCCAGGTAAAGTTATTGAACGTGGAACTTTACGAAAACGTATACCTAAAAGTGGTGGTATTGCTGGTGGATCTGGACATGGTACAGGCGGAGCTATTAGTGGTGGTGGTTATAGTGCAGCAGGTGGAGCTGGTATTTCTGGTGATGGACATGGTACTATTGTTAATATTTATGGTGATCCAACTGGTGGATTTGGAGGTGGTTTTAAAGAAATTCAAGGTGGATTAAGTGGAGGAATTTCAAATGATGATGTTACAGTTATTAGAGTTATTCATGAATATGTTGGCTCCCATGGTGGTTCTTATGCTGGTGGTTATACTGGTTCAACACATAGTGCTGGTTCAAATGCACCAGTTACAGTATACAAAATTATTGAAAGCTCGTCATACGGTGGCGGTGGTGGTGCGGGTGGTGTTGCTGGTGTTCCCGGTGCATACAGTAATGCAATCAGTAGTGGAAGTTATAGTAATACTATTCATAGTAGTGGTAGTGGAAATGGTGGATGGGCTCCAATTACAGGCCAAAAGGGATGGTAGAATTAAAAAGTTTTCCTCATTTTTGTTTTCATTTCAAATCAAGAAAAAAGAATCATTTTAAATTTAATTCTCTATATTAGAGTATTAAAATTATAAAAATGTTTTGTCATTATAATATAGATATAGGTATCTGTAGCAATTAGATTTATTGTCATTTTAAAATTTAAGTTAAAACAAACTATTTAATAATTTTGCATTATATTATAATACATTTTACTTTAAGCATTTAAATATTAAAAATTAAATATGCGCATATTAAATAATTTCCAAAATAATTCAAAGTATTTGTATTTCATTGATATTGAACGTTCTCTGTGACTCCATTCCCTTAATCCAGTTAAAAGATTGTTTTCGCTTTAATAACAAGAACATTTTAAATTTGGATTACAAAATTCAAATATTTTTCAACAAATTTATAACAGTTTAAAGGAACTTTACGAAAAATTTGCTTATATTTTTTTATTTTGAAAAAGTACAAAACAATTGTTCCAGGGACATTCATGTTTTTTTTTTTTTAAACTGACCATCATTTCCAGCATATAGATACCTATGTAATAACAATTACGTAGACGGAAGCAAGTAAGAAATAAAGAAAAATAAACAATTTCCGACCGAAAATAACAATGAATAAAAACTATAAACGTAAATGCTTCCAAAAAAAAGAAATGAACAATAACGGCAAATGTTCAAGTTCTGAACAAAAAAATATGTCATATGCAGAAAATTTAAGTGCATTGTTAATAACACCACAACTCCCCAACAATATATGAACACAATTGTAACCCACAATTCTACAGTGTATAGCAGTATAAAAATTTTCCCTCATTTTAATGAAAAGGTCATGCATTTAAACAAAAAGGGTACAAGTAATGAATTTAAGTGAAAAAATATAGAAAAATAAATGGCAAGCAAAAAAAAAATAATAGTTTTCATTGCTTAAATCCACTGAACTTATAGACAGCTACACAACATTGTTATACTTACTATTAAAGTGTTACTTGAACTCTTCATACACGTTGAACTTTTTAAAGTTTTCTATTTAAAAAACAAAAAAATTGAGTACATGCACTCCATTACCTCATCATACCCATTTAGTGCTTTATCATACATGTATAATACATGCATATTGCATATCATACAAGTTTTTATGGCATACCCACCTTTAGACAAAAACGAACATTGTATTAAATGAAAAATATCCTTTTTTTTCGCAAATTATTCGCCATCCTTTTTGTTTTCATATAATATTTTCCTTCTTTCCGGTCACAAATTATAACACGGTAAATTTTTTTTGGTTTCATATGTATTTTTACTTGTTCCTATATGAATATACCACTTTTCCCACCAACAATTTTACTTGTGTTTTTTTTTTTACACTTGAAACAAAAAAGTCATAAAATTCACAAATTATAATCTTGAAAGCATAAAATTTTCTCAATTATTATTACAATTCTTATATTGTAGTCCCTAAATTCTGTTTATTTGTTGTATAACTTTGGTGTGTCGCTGTTAGTAGAGGAGTCATACAATATACATGTATATATTATAAAGTAACATAAATGGTGTCGGTGTGTATATGATTTGTACTTTCCTCTCGGTATATGTATTTCAAAAATGTATATTTTTGTATGTGGTATATAGCCGACGAATATCATGATGACAACAACAAAAATAACAATACCATTGAGAATTTGTTGTATATTTGAAATTATTTTTAGTGTTGTTGTGGCCGTTGTGCTTTCATTATTTCGGGTATTATTGAAATTTTTTACATTTATTCATGATAAAAAATTTGTTTTTCAGTTGGTTATATTTGTTAAATTTTCTTCTTCTTTTAGATGAATGGAAAAGAACAAGATAATTGGTATAAATCATATTATAATCGTTTTTAAGGACTAAATGTTGAATCAGAATATGGGCATGTATATTATATTGGCTTTTGTTATCATAGCAAACAACAGAATACAAATAATATGATCTACATTATTCTAACAGTTAACTTAGATGGTAATAACTAAGATTAACTTTGTGAGTTAAAATAAGATTCGGGGTCGAAAATATTCGAAATAATTAGTGTGGCTTCAAATTTCATATTTCAGGCGTGATAAAGTAATTATGTGTCATGGATGCCAGTTGCCTTTTCCTCAAACGTATGACTGTCTACTTTTCTATTAATCAATTTTCACAAAATCCAAAAGCACAAATCTTTAACCAAAATTAATAATCGAATGCAATAATAAAATGCATACATAAGTACTCAAAATTTATTGCACTCAATCTTGTTTACTTTATTCATTTTTCAGCCACAAAATATTTTAAGTACAGAAGCTTTGGGTAGGGAACTGAGGTTTGCATTTTTGTTTCATTACCGTTTTTAAATTTTATTTTGTTAATAATATTTAAGATAAAATTTCAGAAATAAACAAAATTATATACGAGTACGTAGATAAAAAAAAATTAAAACAAAAGGACAATATGAATGTAAGGAAGTCTAAAAAAATGCAAAAAAAAGAAATAAAATTATTTTTCTTTTCAACTTGCTTTAACATTATTAATGTAACGACTACGATGACCATGTGGGAAATGTTCCCGTTATAAGTTTTATAAATTTTTCATAGCATCATGCTGCAGTTATGTTCTTCGTTCGGTTTGTTTTTTTAACATTTGCAAGAGTGCTTTTTATTGTCTTTCATTGTTTTTGTAAATTTTTTTTGTTTTCCCGGAAAAATAGGAAAACCAAAGACATAAAACGAAAAAAAAAAGAAAATTACGTTATTTTTTTTTATGCTTTTTTTTTTCTTTTTTTTTTAGGTTACTAGGCATTTCAAGGACTTTAAAGTAAACGTTTGCCTTGTTTCATTTATAATTGAGGATAACAAAGTTTAGTAAAAGTTAATGAAACTAAATTAAAAAAGAAAATAAGAAAAAAAAAGAGAAAAAAATTTTTGTTTTTAAAACTCTTAAACTTAAACACACATAGATAACATGTGGGAGTAAGTAGGATAAAATAACTTAATTTTAGAAAATAACAACTGGATTATGTTAGAAAAATAAAAAAAAACGAGAAAAAAAATAGAGTTGACCTTGTCAACTCTGTGATACCCGTACGAATTTGTTATCCTATGTGCGAATAACTAATGTGCCATAACTAACTATGGGGCAGACTATGACTTTAAGTTGCCGTATTATCATATTAATTTATGCAAAATTTCAGTACTATGTGTTATTCAAAATACTGGTTGTGCCAAACTACTATTGATGTTGTATGGCAGCTACCAGAAAGAGCCAAGAAATTTTAGCGAATTTTATCAAGCACATCGGCCCTACTAATATACTCACTTGTGTGAAATCTCTATATCACAGCTTTTATAGTTTCTGAGATATGGTCAAATAACTTTTGAAGTTGTATGGCAGGTACCAGAAGGAACCAAGTAATTTCAACGACTTTTATGAGCCACATTTGCCCTACTAATATATTCGTTTGTGTGAAATTTCAATACCATAGCTTTAATAGTTTCTGAAATATAGTCAAATAACTTTTGAAGTTGTATGGCAGGTACCAGAAGGAGCCAAGTAATTTCAACGACTTTTACCAGACACATCGGCCCTACTAATATATTCACTTGTGTGAAATCTCAATATCACAGCTTTTATAGTTTCTGAGATATAGCCAAATAACTTTTGAAGTTGTATGGCAGGTACCAGAAGGAGCCAAGTAATTTCAACGACTTTTATGTGACACATTGGCCCTACTGATATATTCGTTTAAGTGAAATTTCAATACCATAGCTTTAATAGTTTCTGAAATATAGCCAAATAATTTTTGAAGTTGTATGGCAGGTACCAGAAGGAGCCAAGTAATTTCAACGACTTTTATGGGGCATATTGGCCCTACTAATATATTCGTTTGTGTGAAATTTCAATACCATAACTTTTATAGTTTCTGAGATATAGCCAAATAAATTTTGAAGTTGTATGGCAGCTACCCGAACCGGTACCCCGATCATGTCCAATTTAAATAGGGTTCTGGCACTTACTACAATAAATCATTTGTGAAAATTTGGTGAACTTAGCTCAATTAGTTTTTGAGTTATCGTTCGGACGGACGGACGGACGGACGGACGGACGGACGGACGGACGGACAGACAAAGCTAAATCATCTCAGAATTTGACGCTGATCAAAAACATACACTTGAGTCTATATCTAACACCGTTATTTCTTAGCGTTACAAACGGTAAGGCAAATTTAGTATACCCTTCGAACATACGTTCGTACGGGTATAATTATAGAAAAACTTTAAATGGAAAAAAATATTGAGGACAGTTTTTACTTTCACTTACAGTTTATGTTATTAAAAATTAATGCAGAATTCAAAATAAATTCGAAATTTATTAAAAGATTTTGTATAAGTTTTGAAAATTGCAATTTTCGTAATACTTTTGATTAATTTTCCTGAAGAGTAATATTTTTTTTTTGTAATTTTTTAGAGTTTCTATTAACAATAAGTTTCTATTCAGTATCAATAGTAACACGTTCAGCTTATTAAAAAATTTGATATTAAAATGTTGACTTTAATGATTTTTTTTGAGAAAAATCTGCATGGACATTTTTGGGCCCTTAAACTTCAAAGTTTAGATTGCAATCAAACTGACAACACAAAAATGAAATTTATAGTCGTTTATTACCGCCTAAAATCACTCTTCATCTCTCTATCTTTTGCTCTCTTTCTTTTCCAAAAATCATTAGAACTATCAAAGAAATTAACACTCTTGAATGAAAACTTTTTGTATTTCTCGAAAAACAAACCTTCAACTTTTAAAATTTTTTACAAAAACTGAATTACTCATCTTTTATAATATTATGACGCTCTCTAATAAATTAAATTATAACAAAATACTTTCAAATTCCGAACAAGAATTTTTCAGTATAATTAATTTTCCAAAAACATTTTTCCAATATTTTAAAAAAAAAATTTAAAGTTTATTACGAACTTTTTCTCATTGTCTTCGTTTTAGTTCTATTTGGAGCTATTTTCGTAATATATTATAAATTTCACATTGTGTTTGTAATGCCGGAGTAATAACTGTTTGAGATTTATGCAGTCCGTATGCAGTATCTTTGATTGTTTAATGTAACGAGGACATCCTATACTGAAGGGTACTCAAATTAGCACAAACGTGATATTTTATTACCACTACTTCACGAATCACGGTGAATTTGTATTCAACTAGATGTCACCCATAATACAAACTTAGTTTTTTTTTGAGAAATTTGTAGCCTGTCTACGTTTTTTTGTGAAAGAATTTGAACTTCAGTTATGTTTCGTCTTATAAAAGCTGAGAAATCTGACCCTTGATACAGAGACCGGTATTCACAGATGCATAGGGAAAAAAACGATTTTTTTTTTAATTACATACCAAAAACGTGTTCACAGCCTACAAATAAACTGCTATCATATTGGCTATAATCCGTTAAGATATCAGAAGAAGTGATCTGAACTTATTTCAGTCATATTTAGACCATGACTAAACATGCATTCTGATATATGCCATAGCTGAATTGGTTCCGCCTATTGGGCTGCTTTGAAACTATTTAAATCATGCAGTGCTTAAAATGCATCATTCATACCTATGTCACATATAGTTAATAAGATCAGCTTTAAGTTTTTTTGCTAATTTGTTTCTTTTGTCTTCGTAGATCTCGTAGATTCTAAGGGAACCGAGTGGAACAGGAGTAACCCCCCAAGCCACCGCAGCCACTTTTGACTTATTGTAGCCCCCCCATTCTCCCGTCTATAATATCCCCGTCCCAATCACAAAGCCGGAGATATCCGGTGTTGGACAACAGTTCCCGAACACTTAGGGACCCATGTCCAAGACAATTGCGGCGCCGAACAGCCAGTGCTGGGCAGTCGCAGAGAATGAGCACGGCGGTCTCATCGCAACCCCCACAAAATCTGCACAGGGGGGAGCCCGACTTCCCCAGCCTATGCAGGTGAAGAAATTTGCAATAGTGCGAACCCGGCTCCTGCTCATCCCCAGCAACTCTGCGGTGAATCCGCTGGAGCACGCCGAAAAAAACACGGCACCCAAATGAGCGTCGGCATGATGGCAACCCTTTCGTGTTGGCACCCTTTCGTGTCCCGCCGCATTCCGCATGATGAGCAGGCAGGCAAGCCTGGCCCCCACGGCGGAAAAAGGCAGACCGCAGAAAGGCAGCGGCTGCACAAATTCAGCCCCAGATCCCCTCCGCGCCAGCTCATCGACAACTTCGTTGCCCGCATGGCCACTATGGCCCGGCACCCAAATGAGCGTCGCTCTGTTCTCCGATGCCAATTCCATAAGTGCAGCAAGGCAGCTCCAGACCAGCTTGGATGTAACCTGAGCTGAACGAAGCGCCAGCAGTGCAGCCCTGCTGTCTGAGAACACATAGATGGTGTGCTTTATATACCCCCTTTCCAAATTGATTCTCAGACAGATCTCTATTGCACGTATTTCGGCCTGGAACACTGTGCAATACGGGTCAAGAGTTGCATATACACGCGTGTCCGGGCGGACACCGTATACGCCCGAACCCACACCCGGCTCCGTTTTGGACCCATCTGCATACCACATCGATCGGGAAACAGAACCCTGTACCTGTGGTCGAAGTTGTACCGCGGCAGACAGGTATCCGACATGGTTATTCTTAGAATCGGATCGCTCGCAATGAAGTCTCTGTGAATTCTGTGGGCCAACTTTAACCCTGCCCTGTCCTCAACATAGAGAAGTTGGTAAGTCACTAGACGAACTTCCTTCAATATATGGAGGTGCAGTGGCGGCAATCCGATCATCACCTCCAATGCAGCGGTGGGAGCCGTCCGCATTGCCCCGGTCACTTCCAGGCAGGACAGCCTCTGTAGCTTTTCCAGCCTGGCCCGTAAACCCGCCTGCTGAGCCTTACGGCAGCATACAATCGACGCATAGGGCCTAGCAAGGGCCGTAAATAGCCACAGTGCTATTCTGGGACTAATTCCCCAGGTCTCCCCGATGAGGCTCCTACATGTCCACAAGGCCGCCGTAGCTCTCCCGATAACTGTATCTATATGGGTATTCCAAGAGAGACGATCATCCAGGGTTACCCCCAGATACTTCACCTCCCTAGAGTAACTAATACGTTCACCAAACAGAATTGGGCTCGTTAATCTATCCCTGCTTCTGCGTCTGGTGAAGGCGACTAAAGTGCTCTTGCTTGGATTTATATTTAACTCAACGCCTTTGCACCACCTTTCCACAACACGTAAATTTTGCTGTAGAAGATCAGAAATAGTGCTCTCAAATTTTTCCCGTACGACGAAGACCACATCGTGGGTGTATCCCCAGACACGTGCCCCGGAGCCCCTGAGAGCAGCGATTAGATCATCCACTACAATGGACCACAGGAGGGGCGAAGGAACCCCGCCCTGCGGACATCCTTTTGCAGCGGAGATGAGTATATCGCCAGCTATGGTGGACTTAATAATCCTTTCCTGTAGCATCATTTTAACCCATCTGCTAGTCGTCGCATCAACCCCTCGTTTGTGCAACGACTCACAGATGGCATGATATGGAATGTTGTCAAAAGCTCCCTCTATATCAAGAAAGCAGCCAACTGCCACCTCCCGTACCTCCAGCGAGTTTTCAAGGACCCCCACCAGACTCTGCAGAGCGAGTACAGTAGACCTTCTCGACTGATAGGCTTACTGAGATTCATGCAAGGGATTACTTCCCAGTGCATCGTCCCGTATAAATCTATCAATCACTTTTTCCATTGCTTTCAATAGAAAAGAAGTAAGGCTGATTGGACGGAAAGACCTTGGGTGGTTGCTTAGTCGCTTACCCACCTTCGGAATATACGTCACTTTAGCCACCCTCCATGCCTGAGGGATGTAACCCCACGCATAGCTGGCACGAAAAATTTCCAACAGTGCTCTAGCGATATGTTGGAAACCCCTCTGCAAAAATGCAGGATATATACCGTCATCACCTGGATATTTGAAGGACCTGAAAGAGAAAACATCCCTCCTGGGCCAAGATGCTCTCAGTTCAATGACCGCAATTGAGTGATTCCGAAGAATCTCCGAGTCAGGAAAGTGCGTTGACGCCATAAGCTTCAATGTCTGCTTTCCGTTCTCAGTCATGGAGCCATCAGGCCGTTCCATTAGGCCCAACCCGCTAGCATACTTTTTGGAAAGCACCCTGTGAAGACGCGCCCTCCTGGAGAGTTCATCAATGCCCTTGCAGAACATCCTCCACGGGATTCTCTTCGCTTTCCTAATTCCTTTATTGTATTTTGTGAGTGAGTCTTTATACTCTTCCCAAGAACCCGACGCCTTGGCCTTATTGGATAGCTTTCTGGTCTTTAGTCTAAGCCTTGAAAGCTCTTCATTCCACCACGGGCACTTCCTATTGCTCCACCTCGCTTAGCGCGGCAGCTCCCGTGGTAGGCATTAGTAATAGCCGCCGTCAGGGCCTCGCTGGCAAGTTCGGTATCCATCACCGTTCTGACAGAAGCAGGAACGGATCCAATTCCATCCATGAGGAGCGTTTCGAACTGACTCCAATCTGTGGATTGGGGTACCCGATATATTTCTTCTGCCAGGCCCCCGGAGACCATGATATCAAACCTAATCTGCCTATGATCGGACATGGATTTCTCATTTGAGACATGCCATCCACCAACCCTACTGCCGATAAATTCAGTGCAAAGGGTGATGTCAAGGACCTCTTCCCTAATTGCATTTATGAATGTCGGCCTATTGCCCTTATTCACAATCATTAATTTATTGCTATATATAAATTCAAGTAGGCACTCACCTCTTTTGTTTATATTGCTGCTTCCCCAGACGGTGTGGTGGGCATTGGCATCACTTCCTATTATAAGTTGGAAGTTCCTCCTTCCACAAAAGTCCACTACATCCTTCAGTTGCTCGTCCGGGTGGGCACAGTCCCCCGGGAGGTAGGATGAGCACACAATGAACTCTGTCCAGCCCCCGCAGGACTTCACCTTCACCAACGCAGCTACCTGATCCTTAGGACGGTAATCTGGAATGGGAAAATACGTTAGCCTTTTACTAAACAAAATGCAAGCCCTAGGCCTGCCCCAATTGTATTATCATACAATAGCTCACCTGTTAGGCCCTTAACCTGATCCTTGACTATGTAAGGCTCTTGGATAAGGGCAATATCGAGGTGATCCTTCATAAATCTATGAGCTAGAACATCAGTAGATGCCCTAGCATACTGTAGATTTATTTGGATGCACCTCACAGCCATATCATTTCCTCCGGCTCTTGTCTATGGGCTTTGGTCCTTTAGACAAAGGCTTTACATGAGCCTTACCTCCCATGCCGCCTTTTTACACAACTTGGTAGGCGCCTGCCCTGCCACAGCTTCTTTTGCCGTCCCAGGTGCCACGCTAGCCCCTCCAACAGCAAATACCGAAGCAGTTCCGGGCTTCCCAATGGGCTTGAGCCCTTTTGGTTCATCCGGGACGCTTGTATTTGGCGTGCTGGTCGATGGTTCTTCCGTTTCCGTTGCCGCCATTTTCGGAGCGACTTCAGACTTTCCAATGAGTTTTGGCTCTTTTGGTTGGCCTGAAGTGCTCGTCGTTGTCGCGGTGGGCATTGATTTTTTATTTCGTCCTACCCTGCCGCCAGCACCTTGAGAGGATTTTCTTCCTTTAACCCGAACGGTAACACGGATGAAATTCAGGAAAAGTCGGAACTCCGCTTTCCGTAGATCTTCCAATCCGAAATCATCCACGGAAAAGGTAATGGAGCAGCCCCCGTCCTTTTCCTTATCCGTCCTCAGCACCCTCCAAGAACTTATCTTGAGGCCGGGATTTTGCTTCCCTATCCTACTTAGAAATTTGTCCCTGGAGAGACTAACGGTTGTCTCGTCCTTTGGTACGTAGGTAACGCAGACATGCTGTTTGGGCATGTCGTCGCCATCCAGTACCACAACGTCGCAACCGTCCCAAGGCTTTATCTTCCTGCAGACACTGGTTATCCACTCCCTGGTGTGTTGATTGTTGCATGTTACGGATATCCATCCGTCTCTTTGCAATGCTGCAGTGAATTGTGGATGAGAGTCCACAACTTTATCCATTTCATCCATGATGGCTACTTTGATTTTCCCCATCTGAACTTCGGATAGCCTTTCCTCTGGATGCAGTCTATGAGTGATGGCCGCCTTGACCTGTGCTACTGCATCCCGATAAGAATTCATTTTCGGGTTTTGTTGAGGAATGTTCCCAGGGACCTTTTCCTCAACATTGCCCTTCATCGACCTCTTTTTTGAGGGCCCTGCATCAGGGGTGTTGCTTTCCGACCTTTCCCTCTTCTGGGGATGGTCGGCCACAACACCCGATCCGCAGTCCCTTAGCTTTTCTAGCCTTTCCTTCTCATATCTGCGAGCTTCCTCTGGGGACATGCCATCCCTGATATAAGCCGCGATACGCCGCTTGGATGCACCAGAGAAATATTGTTTTCTTCCCCTGATGTCCAACCTTTTCAGGTCCTCCTCAGTTTGTTGGATAATAAGTCCAAGAGGATCCTGATTATCCGTCTCCATCGGAGGCGCCGCCTTTTCCTCTACTGGCGTGAGAAGGAGTTCCTCCTCCGAGTCAGTCGAGAGAAGCTCTGGTTCCGAAGACCCTTGAGCACTAACTGGGTTTGTATTAATGTTGTCCTTAGTATTGTTGTTGTTGTTGTAATTGTCACTGTTGTTATTGTTGTTGTTATTGTTGTTGTTGTTGCTGCAGTTGTTGTGTTTGTCACAGTTGTTGTTCTTGTTGTTGTTGTTTTTGTTGTTATTGTTTATGTTTTCCATTTTTGGTCCCACGAATAGCGCGGGAAAGTAAAGTCACCCATGGCAGAGCCCGGCATACCATGGGAAGACTCGTTTAAACTGGAGGGGGCCTGGTATCCAGAGTCCGCATACTAACGACTAAGCTCCCCCTTAGCCACGCAGTCATCGGCATATGCTTCACCTTGACTTGGGACGCCTGTCGTCAGCTGATGTATAGATACAGGGCTGAAACTCACAAAGTGAGAGGCTCGCCGCGAGACATGACCACGACACGAGCGTAACTTTGACCGTTTGAATCACCCCTTTATCCTCCGCCATTACCGGGGCCCACCACTAGGAGGTGACAGTGCGGTTTTGGGCCCCCTCGTTTCTTTTGTCTTAATCTATGGTAAAGTTTTATGAAGTCTTTTCAACATTATGGATTAAATCTAAAATTCCTGATGAAATTCTTCAACTTTCGAAAAATTATTACCTTTTATTATTTGATAAATGGAAAAATTTTAAATAAAGTTTCGAATAGCAATCAATACTTTTCGATTATACGCAAAAGAAAAATAATAAAATTTCTCGTTTCTTCATAACTATTATTTTCTTTTTCCAACATATACACAAGTATGGTCATATATACTAATTTTTTATTCAAAACTTTAAAAAAAATTGTTCACATCTTCAAGGAATTTAAGAAAAAATTAACTTTGTCGCATACAATGACATATCGTAATAATGATCAAATAAATAAAATAGAGAAGACAAATTTACTTGAATTTATCTTCGCTATCGATTTTATTACATTGTCTTCCTCTCTTATTTTATTCGAGAGTTATCGTTATACGGTGACATAAATTTCAATGCTTACCAAAAAAAACAAAGAGTAGGGAAGCAGGAGCAGAAAAGCAGAAAAGCATAGATGAAAGATAACTTTTCTTTTTTCTTGTTTTTGTACAACAAAAGGGGAAGCGTTGAAAGGCGATCCATGCACACATATACACTCACTCTTATAATATTTGCTCTTAATAATAAAATGTTTTGTCTACACATTCATTTTACCTATAATATGTGCATCTCAAGTAAACAAAAAGGACATTTAAGTATGTGTGTACAAAAACCTATATTATATATTATAAGGATATAAAAACAAAAAGGGATTTATGAAAAATGACACATTTTAAATTATTCTTGCAGAAATAAAAATCAAAAGAAAAACAACAGAAAAACATTCTCTTATGTCAGTCTATCTTTTATGTTTCTTACCTTCATAAATTTTCTAAAATATTTAAAATTGTAATAAAACTTTTGTTTTTTTCTCAACAGAAAACAAAAAAAAAAAAAGAACTTGTTGTCACATATCATTCTAATCATTGAAACTAGGGCAATTTTTAACATTTTTACATTTCATAAATTCTGTTCTTTTTTTCTTTTATTCCTTGTTTATTTTCCTGTACAGCATCTTTCAACACAGTAATTATTCAAAGGCATCATTCAGAAATGATTTTTTTTCTTTCATTTATTTAGTTACTGGTATCGGTGTTATAAATATTATTAAGTGCATCATATATGAATCTTAAAAATTTATGTATAGATCACAGTTAAAATATAATTTTTGCTTTGGTCATCCTTTCTTTTATAGCAATATATTCAGAATTCTAAATTGTAGTACAGTATAGTACTGGGTATTAGGCCTATTCAGGTTATGAATTATAATTGTTTTATTATGTGGCAACATTGCATTATTGCTGTATTACTACAATTTTGAAATTGGCGAGTTAAAGGCAATCAGAGGGCATCAACTGTAATAATTGAGCACATAATTTTTAGAAAATGGGTATAAAGCAAATGACTCTTTGGAAAATATACAAAAACTTTTAATTTATTCACATACTATAATCACATACTATAATATCAAATTAAATTTTGATAAGCCCTTACCATAATCGATATTAAACAAATTTATATTCTAAATTTTCGATCCTTTGCCAGGAGTCAAGGACTCAAGATCACAAAACAGCAGCATTTAAATTAAATTAACATGAAATTTTGTCGGAATTTTGACCATTTATTGTGACATTCATTTTTCTGATTATTGACCATTTGTTTAATTATGTGCAGTCTACCAAGTATTAATATTAATTATACTAAAAGCATAAGTTGTACAATAATTCTGTAACATCAGAAAATCCTTTGAACTATAGATTGTCTTCCAATCTGAATGAAAATGAAGACTTAATAAAATTTTCTTCTTCCTGACTTTTGCTTCTTATTGTTCTTGGTATAGTAGTTATTCCTTGGTGCAAAAAAAGTAATAATTCCAACTATTTTAACCTGCTTGCTTTAATAAACGAATTCATCAATTCAAAACACTGCAGAACAATAATATTTTGCGATTTATCTGGAACTTTAAAGATTTCCTAATGTTTAGTTTATTTTTTTTTTTCAGGAAAATATTTTACAATTTCTATTTTTTAATATTTTTTTTTTGCCTTGAATATTTATGGTTTTTTTTTCAATATTATAAAAGAAAAGTCTAAAATATATAAAAATATTTTTGAATGAAATTTTGTTTACCAAAATCTCTCCATTGTCTATTAAAAACCTATTTTTTTCTTGTATATTTTATGTATAACACATGTACAATATTATTATTCTATATTATATAATATCAAATATATAGAAAACAATAGATAAATTCCTATTTTTATGCAACAATACAAAAATTCATAGAAAGAAGTGATCAGTTTTTAAAAAGGATTTTTCGGTAATCTTATTTAGACAACACATACAACATATAAGATCTTATACATTATATGGACATAAAACACAATTTGAATAACAAAACAATCCTCTCCTTAATAACTCAAATAATTTAAAACCTTAATAAATAACTATATGCAATAAAAGAACTTAATATTGATGTCCTTTTTTTCTCAAAATAAAATTTAATATAGGTACATTTATAACTACTTTTATATATAGAAAATTAGATTTGAATATTTTTTGCATTAATTTTTGAAGAGAAAACATTGTAGTCGGTCAAACCCTTATTTTGGGAAAAAAAGCACATTTCCATGCAACAATTTGTGTTTTATAGAACTCGAATTTTATAGCTTTAAAATATAGCTTTAGGTTTAAATAATGAAATCGATGTTCAATTGGAATTATTTTCGAATTATCATCAAATTTTTTTGCTTTAATATTATTCTCGCATTATGAAAAGTATAAGGCTCAATTATTTACAGCAGAAGAATGCATTAATTGTAAAATAAGCAAAAAACAGGTTAAAGGGAACAGTCAATTTAATTCAACATAAAAGTTAGAGGAAGTAAATTTTAATTTTTCATTAAAGGTTACCCTTCGTTTGGCTTTAATCACGACTAGCAACGAGGAGAAAGGTACACAAAAAATTTTTCTTCTAAATTAATAATATAACAACTAAAATTCTACAGGATTTGAGCTTTATATCATGAAGAATGTAGACCTCTTTTAAACAAACGGACCAACGAACATACAAAAATAAACCTAATACTCAGATTTTTTCCAAAAATTTTTTTCAAAAATATGCTAAGAACCTTTAAACAAATATAAAGTGATGAGATGACATATTAAGAAATTTTTTAACACATTTTAAAATTCGAAACAAGAGTTCAATTTATCATGGAGTGGAATTTAAAATTTATGTTGTGTTGGCAAAAATAATAAAATTTTAAAAAGGATAACAAAAAAAAAAAGTACGATACTTAAATTCAATAAATTACAAAGTCATCATACCAATTGTTTTAACTCTTCTATAATATAGTTGAGTATTGTTCTGTTCAGTTAATAATCATATGTATGTATAAATTATCTTGTTTGTTTTTAAAACAAGAGTAGCTATATTTTTATGCAGAATTTGTTTTAAGGCTCAGAACTAGTTCAATATAATATTATTATGGCAAAAAGAAAAATATTCTAATAGAAAGTATAAGAAAAATTTTAAAAACATCTTATTGTTTAAGGATTATTTCATACACATTTTTAAGGATTATTGAATAATGGTTCTTATAATTTGATATTTCTGAGTTTTATTAAATAAATTTAGAAATACAAAATATAATGTAGTTATAGAATTAAATTCTCTCATACGAAAATTATTATTAAATTATTGTATTAGAATTGTTTTAATCTTAAATATCAGTTTTATAGTGTTAAGGTCAATGACCTAACATGCCACTTACACTTAAATAATATTAGTCATTAATATTCTTTCAAATAGAAAATTTTTATTATGCAGTTTGATTTAACCTTGAACATGTTTGATTCAAAAAATGTTTAATAATAATTTTTAATTGCATAAGTTTAGGATGAAATATTTCAACTGATGATATAAGAAAAATATTTTCACAAGACATTTGCGTACCTAAGAATATTTTTTCAGATTCTTACAGATTTTTTAGAAAATTTTTTATTTTTGTTTGTATAAGATTACCATTAATGTCGAGTATATGATAAATAATTTTTATCATATGTAATATTTCTAAATTATTCACAAAATTTTAAAGGAAATCCAAAGCAAATCTATTCACAGTTCTGAATATTTTGATAGTTTCTTTTTTTGGAAACAGCAAGACCAACAATCGTGTGTTACAAGTAAAGCCTTCTTATGTTATAATATATGTAGTGTAATAAATATCATTAATTTTTTCTATTATTTTCTTTTTTCTTTCTAGTTAATTTCTTATTCTAGCAATTCTAATGGATTTTGTGTAACGTTATAAATATTATCCTGTATATGTACGTTATGCTTTGTTCTATACAAGATTTCCTTAGGAACCATTTTCTATATGTTATTTAAATTCTTTATTTAAATTTTTAAAAAGTTTTCTTAAAAAATTTTTAACTCCTTTTTTTTATATAATATTGTACATACAAGTTCATTCATAGAATTCAAATGAAATTTATTCAAATGTATATTTTAATATTTGAATTCATTTTACAGTCCAAAATATTCGAACTCAGTAGTAGAATATACTTTCAAGCATATTTTGAATTATTTTTATAATATGTAATTTAAATTTCATTATAGATGATTTCTTTTTTCTTGAATATAGGATCATACATTATTCATTTTAAGAACAATGATAGCCGTATTGTAAATATTACAAGAATAAATGGGAATAAAAATAAAAATGGTAAATTTTTTTGATTTTGAAGGACGTCTTCTTTCAAAATTTCGTACAGTTTATATTTTGCATACCTATACTTTCTCCCAGAACGTGTTATTCATTTACTGCCTTAATTCTTCTTCATATATCCTAATGAAACAGCATTTTTTTTATAGTTCTTTTTCAGATATAGAAAGAAAATATTGCCTTAAATTAACATCCTTTTATATTATATTTGGTATACATAATAAATTTTTAAATAAATTTTAAAAAATCCTTTTAGTACATGCACTTATTTTATCTACAACAATAAATATTATTTGACCCATTTTTAAAATTGAAAGTTTTCTACATTTTTATTTATTATACAATATTTTGTAAGGTTTTCTTTTACAACTAATTTTAATTCATATGGACAATACTGGGTAGTCTTAAAGTTTTGGAAATTCTTAGGTATAATGGAATAGATTTAACCCATTCCTTAATGCATTTTTCAATAAACGGTTTCGTAAACGGTATAATTTCGGAAACTAACGTGCTTCAAATTAAAATTTTTAGAATTTACAACTTTTCAAAAATTAAAACTAAACCATATTATTTCTTAATGCTCAATTCTATACAAGATTTAAAATTTAAAATGTTAAAATTTAAGGGTAAAAGAATTATAACTAATGCTAACCATAATGACTTCTTTTTTAAATTTTAAATTTGTGTCCTTCATTGACAATAATTAAATTACTGATCTAATAAATCAATTAATTGAATATTATAACTTTAAAATTTCTAATTAAAAATTTAAATGTAAAAGGAGATTATGATACTTTAAAGAGTTGGTGTCTTTATAATTTTTGTATTAAAAATCATCATAATAAAATATGAGATTTTCTGATTATATGATCACATCTGACTAAATTTATACAACACCATATGTGACAATGGACTTATAAAAAGATAGGACTTGTTATTAACGCATATTATATATTCAGGATATATATACATACCAATTATATATGAAAACACCATCGCATGATTTCCAATCTGGACTTTTGCATAGGTAAATATATACACATACACATATATACAGAATGTCTTAAAATACCAAATATTGTCTGCTATTATGAAAATCCTAAAATCTCATTAAAGTTCATTCGACTATAAAAATTGAGGACATTTTATTATTCTGAGCATGAACACTGTACATAATATAGAGTCCTTTTTAATTCTATATAATTAAATTATTATGGTAAATATTTCAATTCTTTGCCTTAACTTTTATATAAATTTTATATTATTATAATTTTTATTTTTCTTGATTTTATTTCTCTGTTATTAAAATTGATTTCGAAATTTTTACTAAGGGTGAATAACCATTGGTAAATTGGTGAAAAACAAAAATTTTAATTTCAACAATTTTTGTTTTATTTTTGCCTCTATTTTTGCTTTTATTTTCATTCCAGTAAACCGATGTCTGTGAAAGTAAATAAACAAAATCAATATGGTGACATAAAAATTCACTTCTTGTTGAGTTCAGTTATATGAAAGTAATAGTCGTACTATTTTCCATGACATTAACAAGGACTATTTACAAAGAATAGTGTATAATATTAAATGAAGAAATTGATTAATAAAAAATTAACATTAATTAAAAGGAAAATGAAGGCGAATACTGAAAAGTAAAATTATTTTAAAAAGTACTTGAGTATATGAGAAACACATTTAAATTTTTTAATCGGATCCTTTGGCAATCATATGAGAACCTTAATTTAAAATTTTATGATTTTATTTTTAATTAATAATATAACAGTAATAATATTGAAAATTTGAATTTAAAATTAATTTAAAATATAAATTGTTATAAAAATTAATATTTTTATTCCTACTAAAGTTATACAAGGAATTCTTAATACAATTTTCTTATTTAATTTTTAAGTTCGTATAGTAACACTGTTTTAACTAAAATTTTTAAATAAAATGCTTACAAATTGATGTCTAGGTCGATGATATTTTTTGTACTTCTTTAAAGCAAGTTTTTTCCAAATTTTTGCCATCATTTATTTTTCTTCTATACTGTAAGTTCCTCAAGTTTCAAGGAACATCTCTTGAAATACGAAAAATTTGAATATTCGGCACTTTATATTCCCGAAACTGCAAACTGTTTCGAATTTCTATAAAATGCAGAAAGCTGACGTTTAATGCCATAAAATCATAAATTCTAATTACTATCCTTCACTCACACAATTAACCCTTAATTTCGGGTATTATGTTATTAATTTTTTAATTTCTTTTTTTTGCTTCATCCTAAATATATGCAATTTTCGAAATATTTTTGTACAACATAGTACATTTTTAAGATTGCTATGTCAGTGTAGTTTAGAGCAGTATTTGCACCTGTTAGACGAAAGAGGGCTACTTTACAAACCTAACTTTATTATAATATAAATTTTAATTTTAATTATTTTTTAATGAAATATATTTCACAAGAAAACTTTTTATAATTACCGAAATGAAATTAATTTAATTTTTAAAAATAATCCTTGAAAATGTTGTTTTTTGTTTTTCCCCTGTTTTCACTCAAATAGAATATTTGTGGTTTTCACCTATCTCTTCCCAATTGTTTTCACCACCATCTTCTTCCATTAAAGTTAATCTATTTAATTTGTTACTATTAAGAAAAAAAAGCAATAATAAAATAATCAAATTAAATTTTTTAATATTAATTTCGTGCTCGAAAAAATTTTCATATACAAAAAGAAAAAATTTTTCTTCATTATTCTTAAACGATGGTATTAATTATTATAAACAAAAACGTTTCACTTAAATTTTAACTCTTCCCATTTAATTTAAGTAAGAGAACAAGAGAGAAAAAAAATTTTTTTTAATAATTTGGTTTTTCACCAAAAACTCAATTTAAAATTCACCTAACGTTCGTTCCAATTAATTCATTGGATCAAAATTAAAATAATTTTTTTTTGTGTATTTATTTTTCTTGGTTTTACTTTTCATACAAAATAAAAAAAAAATTGTTTAATAACATTAAAACCAATATTTTATTTATTTATTTCCATTTTCATTTAATGGCAGCAGTTCACTTTATTTTTCACCTTTTTTTTTTTGTTAAATGAATTTAAGACCTATTAACAATGTATAGTGTAAGAACACCATGTGAACACAGAAATTTCTGAAAACGCCCAGAAAAACAAGAAAAAAAAATTAATGAAACCTTAATTATTTTTACAGAAAATTCAATTATTAAAATTAAAAATTAAATTAATATTTTTTAATCTGCATCGGACATTAACATTAATTTTAACATAAGGACAATTTTTGTTCTTGTTTTTTTTTTTAAAATAATATTGAAAAAGGAAGAAAAAAAAATCATGAAAACAAATAAGTTTTAAATTTAATTGAGAGCATCACTGTTTAATTGCAAAATGAGTTGTTCAGGTTAATGGCATATACACAAACATATACCCACTATACAAGTGCATGTATATGTAATATGTACGATATGTGTGTGTGTTTAAGGTACTAAATGAAATACAGATGTACACACTTTTAATAGTTATGTTTTTTAATTTTTTCCTAGATGTTAACACGTCATTTTCATGAAAATGTTTTCCTTTTTATTATAAATTTTTTGGGATTATAATTTATTTGTATATTTACTAGCACTTAATAATAATGTTATGGAATTCATAAAATTAAATTAAAAAATTATGCAACAAAAATTTTTAAAATCATGAGGAAATCTTGTCAGGATTTCATACTTAAATAATAGAAGGAGATAACAAAATTTATATTTTTCAATTACAAAAGTTTTCGTTCATTATTATTGTTTCGAATGATTTAACATTAGATTTTTCGCTTTACAAATTTCCAGTGACTCGATGTTGAAAGTCCAGTCTACGGCTTCTAAAAAGGAGTCACTTAACGCGACCGGAAATGATAATATTTTAAGGCTTAATTATACAATTCAACGAAGTCTTATTTTAATAGTTGAAAATGGTCCTCTTAATCTTAATCATATTTTAATTTAGAATTTCTGAAAAAGGAAATTTATCCCGTATGCCCACATATTTTTATCTTACATCAATCAAATAGGAAATATTAATGTTTGAAAATTTCCCCGTTTTTCTTTCAATAACAACTTATTAGAATGTTTATAAGAAACTCCACAGTCCAGTATAGCATTATTAAAAATATTTAGTGAGAAACCATCATTAACCGTAAAATACCCATAGAATAACTACTGATGTATGGCATGTTGAATAATTAAAATGCACAATTTAATTATAACAATTATTATGAAAAAGTATTCTCTATATTTTTGACTTTCATTTCAAAAAGATTTCTTATTATAAATAAACCATTATAAATAACCACATTGAAAAGTTTCACATTTAAAATATTCAGTCTAATTAAATCTCTCTCTAAATTTTGATTTTAGCTACATATTATATTTTGTTACTTAAATCGAATATACACAATATCATTAAAAAAATATCCTTTTTCTAAAACTAAGGATTTCTTAAATTAATTAAATGAATATTTTGTATTCATATATCTTCAGAACCTATTGTTATTTATATTGTGCCTATAATTTCAAACTTGTTAAATCAAAACGGGAATAACTAAATTACTATCTCAGATTTTAATTTAGCAAGAGAAATATGTGGAAAACCACAACAGTCTTTGAAATTTCCAATAAATGAATAATGGATAAAACATTCCTGCAAATTCTGGAAACGAGAGTAAACAAGTGAAAAATATTTTAATTGAAACTCAATATAAAATTTCACATCTTTCTATTGAAATCAAAGGGAATTTCAGAGTAAGTCAGATTGTTCTAGTATATCTTTCCACAGTTTGAGATAATCAATATTTTTCTAGTATCCAACATTCTTAATAAGAATTTTTAATTACTTAAAATGTAAATTTTCAGTTTATAACAAGTGCAGGATAAAACTAAAAATTGTGTGCTTTTTATTGGGAACAAATCATTAATACAGCAAATCATTCAGCAGCAAATCATTAATACATTGCTCTCTAATTATTTTCTCTTTATAATACCAAGAATTCTTTGAAATAACTGCTTATCTATAAATAAATGCTTGGAACGATCGATAATAATCTGTTGAACTAGTAATCCTAAAATTCAAACAAAATCTTCTTAACTCATTAAAATTTCTCGTTAAACACCTTTAAAATTTAACAAAACATTATTCTTCTAATATCATCGACAATATTTTCCTTACACAATTCGTTTCTACATCCTCTGGTTCTACTTTTTAGCCATAATCCTAACACATGCATTCTATCTCTTCCAATTCAACCACAAAATGCGTTTTAAATTTCCCAAAATATTGGTTTGCTTTGTACAAAAATAAACTCACATAACTATTTCTGTATGACACGTTACGTTACTTTTAATAAAAGACTGTAAGTATTTGTAATTTAAGCAATGCTGCATAAATAATCAAGTGGAAGGAACCTAATTAGATAAAAAGAACAGAAAAGAAACACAAAAATAAAATTTTAAAATAGAAAATTAGAAAATTTCATAAAAGGATATTTTTTTGTTGGAAATGAGTTAAAAGAATTTTCTTAAATAAAAAATTAATAGGACTAACAATGAAATTAAGAAAAAATAATTCTGTGACTAGCTTGTAAGTGCTAATAAAATTTTTAGTAAAAACCTGGTTTCTCTCACTCAAACTTAACACTAGTAAAGCCCCGATTTAAAAATTTTGCGAAGCATCTCAAATTTACTGTTTTAACAATTCTTTCCCAAGAATTTGGAGAGATACGAGTATCATTAAAATTTTGATGGATTTGCTCCAGCAACTTCTTATCAAAAACTTCTCTTTATTTTGCAACATTTTATTCAATCAAAATAAAGGCACTTTAATCCTAAAACTTGAACACACAAGTATTTTGCAGAAATAAAAATCTGAAATCCTACATTTCTTGAAATTTATGTGAAAACAGTACCCACGTTTTATAGCATTCAACAGTGTCCATAAAATTAATTTAATATTCTTGAAAAAAATTTTTAAGTAAAAAATTCAAAATAACAAAAAATCTCGAGTATCCATTTAAAAGGAGAAAAAAAATTACAAAGCTAATTAAAAGCCAAGATAAAAACAATTATTTTTCGCTTGCGGTTCCTACTACTAGTATAGAATTTAATCCCATTTGTGTTAAAATCTGAACATATGAGGTTATTCTTTAAAGCGTTTCTTTTCTGTGATATTAAAATGAAAATTTATAACTAGACCAGCTTTAATTGCAACAACAAGTAAAAAACCTTTAGAGCCACTTCAATATGAATTTTTTAAAGTAAAGTTTTATTCATTGCCAACAGCACTTGGATTCTTTATAGAAAAAATTTACAATTACTAACATTTCTTTTATAATGCATCACTGTTATTATTTTGTGTGAAAGAACCACTTTAAAATTATTTTAAAACTGTGTAATTTATTTCACAACTCGTTTTTAATGTTTTCTCTTAATTCTCCACTATTAAGAGGCAAAATATGAAAATCACTGTAAATTTATTTATGCAAATGCGTACACATATGTATATGGACATATGGGAATGAAATATCAAAATGCAGGAGAATTTTTAAATATCTACCAATTTTCCCCGTAATCAATTTTGATATTTGCGTGAGACGAAAAAAAATTTAAAATCTAATAATGTACAGTGTTGCACCGTGCATCATTCGTAAATAGGATGCTTCACAGTCAAATTCTGTTTTAAACTAAATTTGGTGATCTCCAGTAAGAATGAATGAACTAAGTTGGCCCTCCTTCCTCTATCTAATAGTGAGCGGCCCACATGACTTTCGGAATAAGAAAGCTTTCCACCTTGATCCGCTCCTCCTAATTGTTCAGGGCACTCAATTTCAGTCCATGAAACTTCAATAAAATGGAATCGCGTTCGGGGAAAATTGTTTGGAAAAAATTATTTCAGTAAATAAAATTTTATTTGTTTTAATTAAGGCTCAATTTTGAATTATGGCTCAATTTAAACTAAGTCCAAATTAACAACTCAATAGAATATAGAATTATGTTTAAAAGTTTTTTAGCAGTGTCAAATCCTTAATACCGGTTTCTTTATTCAAAATAAACACTTACATCTACGTTAACTACAAACAAATAAATTGACACACAGGCATATTTTACTATTCAAACCTTTCAACAACAAGAAAAAAAAACATATTTTTTTTTATAATTATATCCTTAATGTTATTAAAGCCGCACAGATTTCCATCATTTTATTATGTAGAACGGAAAATATAAAAATGAAACGGAAAATTATAAACAAAATTTTTTTACTGGATCAAAGCCAAAAATTTACTGGAAATTTCAATAAAAATTTTGAAAATTATTAAAAAAAAGAAAAGTTTTTCCATTATAAAATTTTTCATATACAAAAATTACACCATATTATTTTATTTAATTCTTTTAAAAATAGACCGGACCGTTACTCAAATTGAACTACCATTAACGATTATACTTAATGCTATTTTTGGAAAAAAAAGTCTTCCTCTCTGCTTAAGGTATTATTCATTAAATACTTAATATCAAATTTGCATATCAAAAAATATCAGAGCTCATAATTTTAATTTGATAATTTACAAACAAGTTCTTCAGTTCTATACTTGCAGATCCCAATTTGTTATGTTACTGCGAATTCAAGTTTTTCGTGTGCAGTGTTCCGTCAAAATTTCGCTAATGTACCCATTTCAATTTGCTTCAAATTAATAGAAAATTCAAGGATTTCCTAATATTAAAAATTTTAACTTCAACTCAGTTTACTAAGTAACCTTACGAAAATTCATTTAGCTTTGTGATCCTAATACACTCTATTTCAATTAAACTACCCCTATTAGTTCTACTAAAATTTTCTGAACTTCAATTTTAGTTTAGTTTAGATTTAAACAAAGGCTCTCATTCACTAAGAGCATCCGATATTCTGGGCCCCAGTCTCAACAGAATATGAACTAGTTTTCTTTTCACGTTACTTTTTAATTTCTTCCTGAAAAAAAAAACACAAGATACAAAAGGAAAGATGATTTTTTCTTTTATCATCAATTTAAAGGTTTGTTGGTCTTTTTTTTTCTGCACTTCTGTTAATTTTCAGTTTTTCTTTTTCTTTTCAATTTTCCAACTAATTAATTACTGGTTAATACAAAGGAAACGGATATAATTCGAAAAAGAAACTTAACGAAAAAAAAAAAAACTACCAACAGACTGTAAAGTAAAACGCTTCCATGACGATTCACGTGAAAAGATTGCATTAAAAGCAAAAAAAAATACTTTTTTTTTCAATCCAAAGTAATTATACAAAGTAATAAAATAAAAAAGTATTTAAAGATCAATATAGACAAGGAAACATTAAAAACTACAATAATTTAAAAACGATTAAAATAAAGTGCATTTTCTTTTACGTTTTTCAATTTCCCGGAAGAAAATTATTATAGAAACGCAATATAGAAAGAGAATTCATAGAATAAGAAAATCATAATGAAATTAAAATTAAGAATGATATTAAAATTAAAATTATGCTTAAGCCTATTAAAGGATTGGTCGAATGCCATTCCAAATTCTTCTAAAAAAATTTTGTACGAAAAATTATACTCATTTCTATAATGTACTATGGATCCGTCTTATGGCTGTTTGCTATTCCAAATGCATACAATCTCTGTTTAATTCCCATTTAAATTTGGTGCTAAAATTTTATGTTTCAATGTTGTTGAATATGCTGCAAAGGAAAAGTTTTTGAAAAACTTGAATTAGAATTAAGAATAGTTGAACTAAGAATAAAGGAATTTCACAGACCGTATTTTTGTCATAACAAACAACACTATGCAAGCAGTCTAAAAATACATTCACATATAAAATTTTTCTCTTATAAAAAAGAAATTTCACTCATGAAAGAGATATTTTTAAGAAGTTGTAAAAATTCACCAATGCTGAATGAGTAAAAAATTAACCCCAATTAGAAAGTAAAATTCACCAAAATCCGAATATTGCTTAATTGCTAGTACTACAGTTCATTCTTCAAAATTACTCATATATAGTTATAAAATGAATTTTCATACAGTTGGGAAAAGGTTGTAAGGGGACGTATTCAATACAAATGGAAATTGTATCAATGCGGCACTAGTATGCTTTACCTTTAGATACAAAAATTTATTTATTGTAGCCTCGTTTTAGGCTTTGAATTAAAAAAGCAACACTTAAATTGGACTCTAGCACGAATGAAATTATATTTTATGAATTTTAATTAGTAAAATCTTAAAAAAGAAAAAAAATATTTTTTATATTTTTACTAAAGAGAAATTTTTTTGAATCTTTTCTACAAGTGAATTAAAATCTATATACACGCTTAATTATTTTTAGTTCAAAGTATAGTTGAAAAATCAAAAAAATACAAGAAAGAAAAATTTGAACAATTTTTTATTCTAAAAATACATTTTATATTTTTCCGAGAATGAAAAAAAAAAAAAATTTATTCTAGAATACGAGAATAGGTAGGGTGGATTCTGTCAACTTTGGGATGCTGGTACGAATTTGAAACACACTTATGCTAGTCACCACATAAAAGCACACCATCCATATGAAAATACTAGCCGTTTTCTCATATTCATTTTTGCAAAATTTCAGCACTGTAATTTCGGTATAGTTTTTATAATGGAAGTTGTATGGCAGTTTCCAACACAACTCAAACTAGTGTTATCAATTTGAACTAGTTTTATCAAATACGTTGTATGGCAGCTACCACAAGTTGTGAGGAAATTTCAACTATTTTTACCAAACATTATAGCTCCAATAATATATTTTCTAGGGTAAAATTCTGATCTTGTATAGCTTCAATATCTTCCGAGATATAGGCAAATAAATTTTAAAGTTGTAGGGCATCCTACCCAAGCCACTACAGTGAGCACATCCAATTTAAATCGGGTTCTGGCATTTACTATTATAAATAATTTATGAAAATTTGATGAGGTAAGCTTAATTAGCTTTTGAGCTATTGTCGGGACGGGTGAACAGACGGACTGACATGGACTCGATTCAAAATCCAACGCTGATCAATAACATTCACTTATGTGACCTCATTTATATCTCAGACCATTACTTGTTAGTTATTATAAATTCGCCTTAAATGGTAAGGCGAATTTATAATACCCTTTTAAAATACATTCGTACGGGTATAAAAAGCTAGAAATTCGAAACAAAATTGGTTATTTTAATTTTTTTTGAATATTTATTTTTAAAACACTCTTACCATAAAACCATTACAAAGAATGCTTTTTAAATTTTTCTCTCTCTTCATCCTTTGAACAAACAAACCAAAAAACTAAAATTTCTTTTTCAAGTATTCAAAATTTTCAATAAAAGTTTTAAAGTATTCCTTTTGATATTATAAACTACAAGTATATAAAGATATCTCTTTCCTTAAACATAAGAAAACAGAATAAAATACCTGAAAAACTAAGTGGATAATAGCATGCAATACGAAATTTAAAAAAAAAAATAGAAAAAATAATTAATATTATAAAAGATTTATGAGTGAATTGAAGAAAAATGGAAATTTTCTTGTGAAAACATTTTTCCCTCAAATACTTAAACTAATATAATTTTTTTTTTGCGAACAACTATGGGGTATTACATTGATGGTTAACAATCTAGGTGATGTAAAGAATTCTAAAAAAAGCCTAAAGGAATATTTGTTTTTCTAAATTTAATAAGAATTTTAAAAATATACTGCAAAATAAAAAAATAAGACGGACAAAATTGTTATAGGAATGTTAAAAAACAATATTGAAGGATAAGAACAAATCTCAAATGAAATTCTTATCTAATTTTCCTGATTATTGCCTATTTTAATAGAATTTGAACAAAATCTTTAAAATTTGTAATTTATTACAATTATTTACAATTTAATATAATTCAAATTATTACTAGATACACAATTTTTTTCTTCAAGCTCCTGCAATCAAAACAACACTCGTGAAAGCAAAGTTTAACTGAGGCAGATAGGTTGCTCTAATTAAAACTAAACTAATATTATTTAATATATTTAAATTTGAATATTGAAATGGTTATTAGGTACAGATACATATTATATTAAGAGAGGAGGAGGGTAAAAGTATAATGTTATTTATACCCCCGAAGTGTACACCGAACTTACTATAGAAAACCACAAGTATGTTTCAAATATCTCAACCACTACTATTCTATATATCATTATAGTTTTAAATATAAACGTTTGAAAAATTACGATATTACGATAATTCTGTCTTACGATAAAACAACATCTAATGCACGATAAAATAACGTACTATGTTAAAGAACTTTCCGTCGGAGAGACATTGAAGCTGTGATAGAAATCATAATGGATCATTGTTTTATTGTCGAACATAATAGTAGGATGGAACGTCCTGCGAACAATCGCTGCAGGAGTTACTGTGACTAGGAGGAGGAGACGGTGGCCCATCTCCTTTGCTTATGTCCGGCTTCGACACGAAGAAGATGAAGATTCCTTAGGCGGTTTCTGAAAAGCTCGAGCTGGCTCTGATCAGAGCAGGGGATTTTATGGATCCGGCGGCATAACAACGGGCCTTACTGGGGTACGTGTACCTTGCGGTAGCCACGTCGACCTAACCTAATCTAATCTATGTTAAAGAAGAATTTAAGACTTTTTCCTACTTTCCAACACAATTTTTCATATTAACGTTCCTCAAATCTGTAATTTGCAGATATATGCAATATTAAAAATTTTTAACAATTCATTTTCGAAAAATTTTTTGACCTCATTTTAATTTCTTATTTAAAAATATTCTTAACAAACAGAGCAAAAATCTGGAAACGAAAACATTGCAAAATAAAAGACACCTTTTTAATTTTAAATTGAAAAACTATCAATCATAAAGCTACACATATTCTTTATATTTTATATATCCTTGCCAACTTCAATAATTCGCCATATGTCACCATTACAAAAAAAAAATTGTAAAATAACAAGAAAATAACTATTTTTCCATTTTAATGTTTTCAACCATTATTCGAATTTAAATAACAAAATAACAAAGACAAAAATTGTAAAATAAAACAGCATTGGCAGAAAACAACAACCATATGGCAATTTTATTTTATTATGAAAAATTGTTATATTTGGCAACTACAAAACTCTCATCAATGATTGAAAAGGACATTTCTTTTTCTTGTTTTTTTTTTTGTATTTTTGTGTGCCGAATACATTTTTTTTGTTTTTATTCCAATTTTTTTATATGAAATCAACCTGTGCTGTTCAAAAAGAGAAAAATAAAAAAAAAAATGTTAATAGCCTTCATCAGTTACAAAAATTTTTTATAGTAAAAAATAAGAAAACTAGGTATGTTTGTGTTCCGTATTGCCCGTCTGTTTCAATAGGAATAAGATATTTTGAAATATAAAGGTTTTCTTAATTAAGAAAATGATGGCTGCGAAATTTCCGGGGATAAATGAGTTTATGACGAGACCGAGTAATAAAGAAGATTCAATAAACAATTCTGATTGTTTCGATAGACATTCTGATTTGATTAGAACAATAACATTGTTCAAATTTCCCTATATCGATAATATCTAAAGGGTTTTATGGCTTCGAACCACAGAGTCTGCTGGTTTTCATGAGCAAACTGGAATATCAAAGGAACATTGCTCTACCTAAAAACTCAATTTCCTATCTTTCAAGCCTGCTTGTTTTTATTTCCTTTCTCCAACCAAATACAAAATAATTTAAAGTATTTTTTGCTTAGTCAAAGTTTTTAAAAGAAAAACGTGATTTCACTTTTTATCCTTAACGATTTTATTTTTATTTTTTTCTTATTTTTGTAAAACCCTTACCGTTCTCTTACCATAATATTTTTTGAAATAAGAAAATAAGGTTCTATTACAATAGTATAAAAATTTCAAAAGAAAAAATTTAATGTTACAATAGAAGGCAAAAATATTTTTTTAAAAGGATGTTATTACTGTATAAGCGACGAAAAAAAAAAAAAAAACAAAATTGAAATTGGATCATAAAAATGAAAATCGAATTATTTTGTTTTTCTGAAATGGGGTAGGATCCAAAAGAGAAAACACAAGAAAAACAAGAAAATTCAAAAGGAGTTATGAAATCAAACCCACTTTATTTTTTTTTTAGAAAATTTCGAAATATACACTTATTATTTAAAGAAGATGACATTCATCTTATTATTTAACATGAAATTTCAGGGCGCACGTGTTTATGTGAAATGAAATTATTAAAAGAAAGTATAAAATGTTGAGTAATTGTTAATTTAAATATTATAGTTTTTGAATTGAAAAGAAATATTTTTTTTTTTCGAAAATCTGTCGTAACTTTTTGAGATCTCTATTGTAGTAAGCGCGTTCTGAATATTGTTCCGAATTGAATACAGCTCATAAGCTGTCGAAGTCGACTTGGCTTTATAAGGATTCAACAACGCAATATGAATACCGGGTATTTCCCTTTTGCAATTTTAATATGCTGACAATTTAGGCCAGAAAAATAACTTATTTTAATTTTTTCTTCGAAAATTTTTTATAATAATTAAGAAAAAACCTGATTCATTCTCCAGATTTCCCTAATATTTCTATAATGCCTTCTCATTGTTTAAATTAAGTATCGAATAATGAAGAGCATTGTACTCGAATCTGAATAATATAATTCCCGTTGAAGAATAAAAGGTATGCCCCTCGTCTCCCTTAAATATAAGAAAGAGAGCTAAAAAGTTTTAATATTTCTGCCAATACAGTAGATGGTATTGTGCTACTACACTAATTACCATCTATATATGCAAAATTCCAAAGACAACTTGAAAATAAAATTAAAATTCAAAAATATTAAAAATTGTATAGACTGAAAATTAATAAAAATGTATAAATTCCAAAAAAAAAAATGAACTTACCAATTAAATAAGGATAATGACCCTATATTGTACATTTGAAAAAACAGTTTAGGTCTTGAAGGCTTGATAAACAAAAAAAAAAAACAATGTTTTGGCTTTTTGCCAAATTCTTGTACATTTTTTTTCCTCAGAAATGTTTACTCATTTTAAAAAAAAATTATTAAAAATAGATAATCTCCATCATCCTGGAATTCAAGCATGAAATTGCATATAGATTAAAAAAAAAAAAAAATATTTGAAATCATATCCGAGACCACGTGTCATTTTCTTTAAAAATTTCCTTTTTTTTCCCCAATATTCATTTCTTTCATATACATATTCTATATATATTATGAGAGTACAATACTTGTGTGTGCATTGTATATGCATAAAATACTTAATGTATATATTTATGGTAGACACTTTCTCTCTTTGCACAAAATATAAAATATGAAATAAAAAAAAAATCTTGAAATAAGTGTTCTATATATTCGATTGAATGAAAAGAAATTCATGTACTTATAAATTGTAAATAAAAAAAATTGAAAGGACACAGAGAGAAAGTGATTCATAAAAAATAAAAATAAAAATCAAAATCCATAAAAAGCACCTGAATTCGAAAAAAAAAAAAAAACTTTTGTTATTCGAATTTTGTACAATCGTAATATGCAGTATCGAATAACAGTATTTTTATATGCATACACACATATGTTCCACAATAATAATATTTTGTGATTTTTCATTTTATTACTTATTTTTCCGAATAAAAATGAAAAATCAAAAAAAAGGGAAACAAAATAAGCATTAAAAAACCATTTTTGTTTTTTTTCTTTTTTGCATTTTTTCCGATTTATTTTAGTATTTTTTTCTCAATACATTCTTTACACAAATACACTCACTTAAATAAAAATTTAATAATGTCAATTTTTTTTTTTTTTTTCAAAAATTGAATTTAAAAAGAAAAACAATTTTGAAAAATAATATAGGAAATTTTTGTTCTAGAAACGTGAGTATTAATAAAATTGAGAGTTCTCCGACTCCGAAATGCATATAATAAATATAAAGGGTAAAAGTTATAAAATTTCTAAGAAAATGTCCTTTAATAAAATTATGTGACAATAATGATAACCATACTAAGAAATGCTGAATATTTTAAGAAGTGATTCAATTTCATATGGTTGGTTTATGCTTGAATAACCAGAAAAATTGTAAAATCTAAAATTATTTTCTCACCGATTATTTTCCACAATCTTGATACTATAAGCTAACCGAAATATAATTCGATGGTATTAAATTGAAATAAATTTTATTTGATAAAATTTCCGTAGTAACAAATAATTAACTTTTTAATATTACTAGAATAATTCAAATTTGATAATTTCCACCCATAATTGTTTTTCCGTGGTTTTTCTATTTCTTGTTCTTACTTTCATTTAAACACAAATAAATTAATCTCCAGAACGTTTGTCGTAAGGAAAATATAAATTTCATTAGTCCTGTAGCTGATTTGGAGCAATTTATCGAAATTTTCCTTTAGCCAACAGCTTGACAGCTTGTAATTAACGAGGATATAGTGTTCTCAAACATACTTTTCAAATAATTTAAATTCTTAAATTTTATAGAATGAAATGCCTATTTGACTACCTATACTTTAATTTGTACGATTATTACTATTAAATTTTGTTATTCTACTACTTTCATTATTTACACAATTCTTATTTAAACCATAAGATTTGGTGTACCTATACATGTATGTATGCAGATCAAATATTTCTTGAAATATATTGTATTTTTCCCTAATTAAATAAATTTTCACATAATAAACTTATTGGGCAATTAACAAATTTCATAAGCAAAACTTAAATTAATCATTTTTTATTTAAAAATTTTATTTTATTTTTCACAATTATTTCAAATTTTTAAGAAAATTCTTGATCATATCTCTCATAAAAATTTTTCACTCAATTCTGTAAAAATATAATAATAAATTTTCTGTTTCTTTTAAAATAATTATGATTATTAGAAAATTCATAAAATAATTAAATTAAATTTTAAATTGTAAATCTAATAAATAAAATGTAATTTCCTAATGAAAATAGTTTTCTTACTTTTTACAAAAACAGAAAATTATTGTAGAATATTAAAAATAATGAATAAAATTAAATATTTTATTTGTAATTTATTGAATATAAATTATTTGTATATAAGTATATATATGTATGTATGAATATATTACATTAAATTTTAAAATATTTATTATAATAAATTGAATATAAATTAAAAAATTTAAGAATAATAAAATACTAAGAATGTATAGGTATTCAATTTATGTATAGGAAATATTTATTCATCAAGAGTAAATGAATTGTTAAAGTGCAATTTAATAATATCAAATTGAATTTAAAATAAAATTTCAATTGACAATAAAATTGTTGGAATATATAAGATTTTCTTGCATATAATAAAATTTTTATGTGAGAATTTAAATTTAAATTTTTATTCTATTATGTGTTTTATGAACAACAACGTCCATGATTTGAGAATTTTAAAAGTGGTATACTACTGTATTCAAGAGAATGGGCTTGAATTCTGAAATGGAAAAATTATTTCATTATTGATTTCATTATGTGTCGAACAATGCAAACAATTTTTGTTTATTTTGTAAAACTATTTTTAAAATTGCTCAAAAATTTTTAAACATACTTTTTTCAATACCTTAAACCATTCTGTTTGAATTTACACAGGGAGGGATTTACCATAAATTCAAAGTAAGCATTTTCAATGGGCGCTTGAAAAGAAGAGGCAAAATTGAAAACTAAAAAAAAAACTAAATTTTAAGAAATAAAAAATTTTTCCCATCACACGTTTTTCAAAAAAATTTAGCGAAATTGACTTGACAACATGTGCCATACAAACATTTCAATGGTTTTCGTCGAATTCAATGGTTTTAATTCAATAATTTTATTCAGAATGGTTACAAGAAATTGATCAGATCAAATCAGAACCGGATCTAAATTTACATTTGCGTTGTCCTATATATTTGTACATTTACGATTTATCAAATCAACTAAATCCTAAAATATCCTAAAATGAAAATAAATTTCAAATCTAATTCTTGTTGTTAAATAATATTTGTTTGAAAATTGATATTTATTTGCAAATGTACTACTGAAATTTTTAGCGTAATTACCTTTTCCTTTCAAAGTATCTAAAATGTTTATAATAACCTTAAATTCTTAAGTCAGTCAACCTTAAATTCTATGCTAAATCAATAGATCTGCTTGTTTATCTAAAACCTATGACAAAAGTACTTTTCATAAAATTTTTTATTTTAAATGAAAACTATTCAGCACTATTACACAAATAAAAAATCTAATATTTTCCTTAAAAAATCTATTTCCTACTATTTATGTAATTATTATGTACATATGTATGTGTGAATTGTAATATTTTGAATAATTTAAAAATTAAAAAAAAAATTATCCAATTAAATGCCAATAATTCTTGAAATCAAGTAAGTCTATACTAATATTTCCAGAACCAATTGTAATTATATTTGAAATATTATTAAAAAAAAATCTTTTCATATTTTTATTATAAGTATTCCAAGAATATTTTTAGTAATTTTTGAATTATGCTGATTCATGAGTAAACAATAAGAAGATTTCTTAGAAATATAGTTTTAAAAATTAAATAAATTTCAAAGTGCATAGTTTAAAAAATCATTTGCTTTTCTTCATTTTCTTTCCTTTTTGTTATCCTTATTAGGATTTAATCCTATCATGAAAGCAATCAACAATTTATTTATGAACTAAGAAATTCTGTCAATTTTTCTATAATTTACTTTTACCTATATAGTCTAATAGCTATTCTTATACAATTTAGTTATACGCACATTATTTTATATTTTGTATTTTAAATTAATACAATAACAATTTATTTAAATAATATGTAGGTATATAATATAAATACAATGTATGTATAAGTAAATTAATAATATAATAAATAAAAATTAATTTCTAAACAAATGACTAAACATTATTTTATTTTTTTTATATATCCTGTCCAACATATTTGTATAGATCATTTATTATATTTTCTTTAGACACAATATATAAACTGTTATACAAATTACATAATATGTATATAAACATACATTGTATAATAAGAAAATAGTAGTTTATTTTTACTACGTGAGTACATTAACTTCTAAAAAACCCAATGTGTTATATACAAATGGATACTAAAGCTAAAACGTCGTAAATTGAATTAAGAGAAAACTAAAAAAACTGGAATATTTAATTTTAGGTTATATTATTCAAGAATAATATAACAATGCATAGTATGCTCCGAGATTATTTGAGTTCTATCTTATTTGCTGAAACAAAAGCGAAGCGAATTGCAGTCATTGTTATATATATAACTCACTTCTGTTACTTCTTTATATAAGTCTTATATAAATCATAGGCAACTATACGTTTGAAGTATTTCATTCTATAATACGGAATATTTTTAAGCGTATAACACTTTGTGTATACGAAACAGTAAAGAAAGAGTAGCCTAGAGCATATATATGCGGCATCTTTCGAAAAACAATTTTTAAAATTATTATTCAGAGTATTTGACACAACATTTTTTTGTAAATATCTTTATTGTAGGGAAGATGGAACGTGCCACTGGAAACCTATTGTGCAAAATTTACACAAAGTAAGACATGTCCATACTCCCAAGGCACTTGTTCGAGCTCAGCCCTCTTTATTTTCAATTAATGATAACAATTAAAGTTTTGCACTTAAAACGTTTTGGTTTGAAGCTATGCTAGTATAATACAAACACATATTTTCAAAAATGATTATACGACATAGACATTATACCAATACATTATTTGTAAATGTATATGGATATATTACAATATTTTAATTTTAATGATGTCTGTTGGTGTTGTCAAAAAATTTGCTTTATATACAGTAACATCTTCATTCAATAACAAATCTTGAAATAATAATCTACATACGAATACTATTTTTATAGTTAATATTATTGTATATTTTTGTGGAAACCTCAATACAAATTATCTAGAACTTATGATATATATATATACTTTCTTGATACATAATATGCATGGAAGTATACACAATATACGACATACGTTTCCTTTTTAACAAAAATTTTGAGGTTTTTCTTCCTAAAGAATCTGTGATTTGATTGAGGGATTTTCTTTAGGTTCTTTAATTAATGAGTATAAAATAAATTATACAATTAAGTACATATATTTACATATATAGGTCTATTATATTATATAAATGACTTTTGCAGCCAAACATACATAATATGAAGTTAGTCAACATATAATATAAAATCTGTAGAATTTTCTTTTTACAATAATTATTGTAAGATGACATAAAAGAAAACATGAAAACAATATTATATAAAATATTAGAAAAAGGAAATTTTAAAATGAAGATTTTATATTTATTTTTTGAAAATTTCAATGTCCTTTTCAAGTATGCATGTATTTGTAATAAATACAAAATATTGTTAAGAAAGATAGATGATTTGTATCACAAAAGTGCTCATTCGTACATTCGTAAAAATTAAAATTTCACATCAACACACTCATATACATACATAATATAAACTTCTGTTTTTGACTTAAAATTTTTGGCTTTCATAATAAGAGTAGAATAAAGAAAAAGAATTAAAAATATTTTGATGATTTCAAATTTGAAAGAAGTGCAGAAAATTTTCGGAAAAAAAATAAACTTTTCGAATTTTGATTAATTAAAAGATAATTTCAATGCAATGCAATATTTATAAAGAAATTTCAGCATTATTTATTGTTAATATTAGTTCACAAAGAAAATATTTTGGATTTAAGAGAATTTTAAAATGCTTTAATAAAAGACATAAGAATATAAGCAAGAATCATGGGTGAAGTAACATAATTTCCATAGAGACCTTAACAATTTTGTAATGGATTTTTATTCTTTAATTTAGTAAATAAATTTTACTGTTCTAAATAGGTGCTATATAGAAATTTAAAATTGCATGCAATGTTTTTTAGACAAATTTGGAATTTATACTATGTTTAAGCTACATTTTATTGGAATATAACGTACAATGTATTTTAAGAACACAGGCGAATTTGTGATTACAACCATAACTCTGTTAAATTTCTTAATAAAAACAAATATAAAACAATTGCATTTCCAATTCCTTGCTGCATATAAGAGACTCGCTGTAATTAGAACTCTTTATACTGAAATTCCGAAAGAATCAGGCAATTCACTAAAATCACGAAACTTTAACTAATTTTCTTTTATTCAATAAACTTTAATATTCACTATTTACATTTATGTTATTCTCTTCACCACATTAAATTTGTGTATGCCACTTGCATAATTCACAAATATAAGAAAAATACTACCATAACAATACAGTAAAAAAATATTTCAAATCAGAATATTTTTAAGAGAAGCGTCTACAACAAGCCAGAATAACTCAAATTTACGACATTTTTAAAATTGAATATTTAATTCATAAAATTAAAGAATAAAAAAAAATTATTTTATTTTTTAATAATGTAATGTCATATACTTCAAATGCTGACTGAGCACATTTTCTGAGCACACATCAAATTAAAATTCTTTATTCGTATTTTTTAAAAGCAAAATTATTGTTAAAGTTTTTTGTTTTACACATTCCGCACTCTTAATCTTTTATTTCCTTTATATAAACTTTAGTTGAATGAATTTTTACTTATCGTTTTACTTGTCGTTTTCATAAAAAAATTTTTAACAATATGAAAAATTTAAACTAAAATTTAAACATTTTATCTATAGCATGTTCTGAGCTCCAAGTAATTATAAATTTTCACAAATTCTTAAAATTGACAGGACAATTCAATTCTTAGAACTTTTCAGAGGATTTTATAAATTGCTGGCAATGACAGACGCATGGTTTATTACATACGTTTTACTGCCTACATTTAAGTAAGTGTCTTGCTAAAAATTAAATGTTGTTAATTTATAGGATTAGACATGATTCCTGTACATGTATAAAAACTAAGTAGAAGAATATTATGTAATGAATTAGTGAAAATTAATCTAAGCCAACCAAAATACGAAATAAGAATCTTAATTTATATTCAATAATTTTAACAACATCCCGAAGTACCTACGTTCACCAGCAGCAATTGAAACACAATATAATCACAATGTTTAAATAAAAATTTTTCAAGAAAACTGCTGGCACACCAGGAGTTCCATTATGTTCGATTAGAAATCCGAAATTTTATTCCTTTTACAAATTATTGTTAAAGCTGGTATTGATGATAATACTACTGGACTTAGAAATGGCAGATGAATCAATTTTATAGAAACAATGTTACTGCAATTATGCAACTGAATCACAATCTACTTCTACGCAATAACGCATGATACTTAATAACTACTCGTATATTCTATTCATCGAAGAACCAGCTCTGCGGCATTAACTAAAATTCATTGTACAAATTCATTTCACTGTACAAATTGGCTAACTATTATAAAATGTTAATGATGAACAATTGTATCATTCATTTAAGGCAAATATAATTTTTTAGATGACTTACAATATTCCCCTAAATATATGCAATTTTTCATCACTAAAATTTAATCATTTTATATAACAAATAAATGCGTCAGTTTATTTTTTATTTTTCAAAAACAATTCAAAAAAACTAAATAATAAATAAGTTTTTTTTTTGTTTGAAATGCAAAAAAGCAAATTTCTTAAGAAAATCATATTTATGGTTCTTTTATAATTTTTGAATAAAAAAGTAATTGAATAAGTGAAAAACACATTTCCCATATAATATCTACATTTACTTATGTTTATATTTGTGTAGCTATGTCTTATATAAGGGAGCATACATACACTCATGAAAATCTACTGTCAAAATGTATATGATTTTAATCAAATGCATATACGAATGAGTATGTGTTAACAAAATTTTTTTTTAAAGAACAAATAAAAATTTTATTTATTTATAAGTTCAACGCCTCTGTTTGAATATTTTAAAAAAGTTTCTGAGTACACTCTTTACAAATACATATTATATGAATGGAGAAAAAAAGCAAAGAAAAAGAGGACATCATCACATTTAAAAATGAAGAAAAAAAAGCAAACCAGTTCACTTAACTTCTACATATTGCCAGTCTTATTTTAATTTCATTCGTATATATATGTATATTACATATATATATATATATATATATATATATATATTACGTTATATACATATATAAGTGAAATTGAGCATTTTATTTTCTTGATTTAAAATTTATAGCTTATGCAAACAATATACAATTTTCATTTCAATCTTGTGCATATACACACATACATATAATACAAAATAATTTGTTATATTTGTTTGCTTTAGAATAGCAAATATTGTGTATGTTAGATGGATTAGTAAAAATTCTACATCATATACTTGTAGTATATACAAAGAAACAATGAAATTGTGTTATAACATTATTATTTATATATTATTAATATTTTATAATAAAATGTAAAGTGTTAAAAGTCCTTATGAATTCTGTCGCCTAAAAGAAAATATTTCATAAAGTGTTATATAAACATATTGTATACATAAGTATAAAATTTTCCTGATTTTTTTTTCAAGATATAATAATATTGTTGAAAATAATGTTGTATAATACTCTGTATAAATATATTTAACCCTTGGCTGGTCAGACTAGTCGTATGTCCAAACTATACATTGTTGCTAATTGTTTTTAATAAGATAACTAAGCAAAAATTTTAAATCAGTATCAAGCAAATCGGGTGCTTTACTTATAATCATGCTCGCAATCAAATTATTTGTATCATTCCTGTCTCAGTTGGCTATTACGTGAATGCACTAAATAAAATGACAGCCTAGAATAAAAAGAGTAATGGAACATGAGATTTGATAATGTTATAATATTAGTTTTAACTAATTTATTAATGAAAATATTGTTCAACCAAAGCATATAGTATCGAAACATTAACTTGAAATTTTTTGACCAGGTTATCATTTCAAACAACCTATGTGCGTTTTAAAGTGAGCTTAATATGTTTGGTCTTCGAAGAAATTAATATATTGGACGCACTCCAAACAGATCACCTCTTGAGTTTATAAGAGAAGTAACACCAAAGCAGTTTTTATATTAAAAACAAAATTGATAACTGCTTGTTCATAAGGGTTAAATATAATTTATTATTTAAAGAAATGAAACAATGTCATACAATAATCTTGATGTAGTACGAAATTTTAAAATATATTGTAGCTAACACTACATTTTTGCTGACTATACGACTTAGAAACAATAAATAGAAAATTTCTATTATGTCGCTCATATTTGATATGTGTCTATGTATGTGTACATGGTTATTTTATGTTAATGTACTTATTACTTAAAATTAAATAATGTCTAAGAATTAATTTTGGATTAATTTATAATTAAATTAAATATAATTATAGGAAAATAAATGAAAATTTTCTTATTAGACCGTGATTTACCAAAAATAACTATAATTAATATTATATAAAATATAATAATTAAATCCCCTAAATTATAAAATACAAATATAATTTTTGATTTACCAATTAATTATAAAATATAATGATGACATCTAGGATAAAATATATAAGGATTTTGATTTCTTTTTACATAATACTGTACGTATTGGTACGCTTGAATGTTCACACAAGAATCAAATTAAAATCAAAATTAATTTAATAATAATTAGAATATTTATTGGGGATATTATAGACATTATTATTAATTTAATTAATAATTATAATATTATAAATGATTAACGATTAAAGGAAGCTTAAAAACAACATCAAATTTCATCGTAAAATTTTTGTAATTTTTTTTATTTTTCATTTTTAATTCTTTGATTCTCTTATAAGTTGTAATTGTAAAATGCAATTTGAATTAAATTCGATGATTAGTAAAATTTATAAAGGTCTCTACTTAATTCTATTCAATTCAGCAGAAATGCTTAGTAATTATGTTAAATCGGATTTGTTTTCTTCTAAGCATGAAAGGAATTTCCGGGATTTTCTATTTTATCCCAGATTTTACTCAATAATAATGCGAAATTATCTTTTATTATTAATTGATTTGAAATTATATTTCATTTCTAAATATACACCAAACCCATTATTTTGTGCTATTCGTATTCTTAATGATAAGTAAAAACAAGAATATTAAAGCTATAACAACAAAAAATTTTGATAAACAGTTTCCAAATTTTTCATAATAAAACTACAAAGTTAATATTTGTATAACAAATACACGTATATGCGCCCCATATTGTGTACAATGAAAACATTCCAAATATCCGAATAATCTTTAATGTCTTTCCATTTTTCATATTTCTTCACGAAAAATATAAACACATATTATGTATATGCGTATGTATATAAAACTTTTATACCATAGACATCGTTTTATTATCTAATTGCCGCAAATCTTTACTTTATTGTTATATTCTTATTGTATTTGCTTTTGCCTTTAACCATAAACTCAAACCACAAAATTTATGCGGTATAATAGTAAACTGGCGAATACATACAATACAATATATGTAGTTAGTAAAATATAATCAAAAAATCTTTTGTTTTCAATTAAGGATATTTATTTTATACATATGTATATATATATAAAAAAAATTATTAAAGGATGTACTGAAAAAATAAAATTGATACAAAAAGATGTTCAAATAAACTTGTTGCCGATCATATAAAGCTTATAAATGGGTTTAATGGTTTTATTATTAAATTAAAAAGAAACGAACACAAAGAAAAAAATTAATGTGAAATTATCAAAACTTGTGTTTTATTATGACCACAAAAACCAAAATCAGATCTGGCAAAAATATAAAATGCCATGTGGTTTAGTCTCGTTTATAACATAATTTTTTTGAATTTTTGTTTTTTTAGATTAATTTTGATAATTTTTATCGTAATATTATAATGTTCACGGGGATGTCCTTTTTCATTTTGTTCCCATATATCTAGATAATTTTAATTTGACGAATGATTTTCTATACTACTATAAATTTTATGGCAACATCCTATTGCTCTTATTTTCATCGAACAAATTTTAGGTGTAATAAACAAAAATTTAAAAGGTTTTTGGAATCAATTTGCAATTTTTAAAAAATTTATTTTCACAAAAATCAGTTTTAACTTGAATATATCTGAGGAATACAATGTGTTAGGGGGTCAATTACAAGAATATTAATAAAGGAATTAATTAATTTTGAAAACAAAATAATAATAGAAAATAGAATTGTTCTGAAAACAATGTAGATTTGCGGCAAAATCGAATTTCTTGAAATTAAACGGAAAACAATTAATGCACATTAAATAATACAATTGTCAGAGATTACAAAATTTCTTTGAAAATCCTATTCATTATAGAATTTTCATTGAAAATTTCATAATACCTCGAAAATAAACAGTGAGATCAGAATATTTTTCAGTTGCAATTTTATTCCATTAAGTTTTTCGTTTAAAATTTTCCATAATTATTGAATTAAGAAGTCAATCCTCTATTCGAAAACAATTCATTACAAGACAATATTCATTAAATACAAATATTATCATTTTCATAATATTATCCTTGTAAATATTTTATATATGATTCACAATATTCTGTCTACACCTATAATTGTATCAATTCATGTGCAAAAATTATTCAAGAGTAAAAAATTTTACAAATTTACCAACGAACAGCTAAATTATATTTAAATTTTTATGCCTAAAAACAAATAACAACCAGTTCTCATTCACCGTTCCACAAATAATATACCGCACATCTTGCTATTCAAAACTTCCATCCATCACAATCATTCATTTTACAATCTTTACAATGTAATAATGAGCTTATATTAATATTTTTGTTGATATTATGATTTTTTGTAACTAAATTTACAACTACATATTCAAAAGCTATTTGATATGACCACTTAATCCACATATATGAATTTATACGTATAAACTTTTCTAAAATAAACAAAGAATATTCAGTTCATTACATGTATAGTTTAATATTCAACCAAAACTAACAAGGAAATCATCAGAATCTATATTTTACATAATAAAATGTTGGTACTTGATTTTAATTTACATTTAAGCCAATAAAAAATTTTTATTGTCTTGTCACAATAGTATAACAGTATATAACAGTAAAATATTCCAAAACCAAAAGTTTTTGTGTATTTTTCGAAACAAATCAAATATTAAAAGATTCACAATATTGTAAAAGAAGTATTTTATTAAAAAGCTATAAAACTCTTTTATCGACCAACCGTCTACAATCCACTGCATATGTAATAAAATATATACAAGTACATATGTACATAATGTGGTCGATTATCCAATTTTTCCTATCCTATCGGAATAAATGATATTAATTTTAAAGAGCATTATAGACTTTAAATCACAATTACTCGTACATACAATCTACTGTCACGCCATAATTATAATATGAAATGAGAATGAGAATGACAATATTTGAGATAGTAGGTATTATTGTATTTCAATGTTTTATTAAGAATGGTCCTTTAGTGTCGATGTACTTCAGTCATGTTTAAATATTTTTGTTTTAAGTTTTTTTTTTGTTGTTGTTTTGTTACTGAGAAATTTTTACATTATTATTATCGGTTTTCAAATAGCCTAAAGATATGTTAAAATTAAGTATTAAAACGCCATTAAAATGCATCTAAATATCGACTGAATTACATTCAATAAGGAAGATTATGTGATGGCACCAAATTTCGGATATCAAGTGATTATGGGGTGGATTGATAAATTTTTGGATTATTTTTGTGCAGATTTCACTTTTTGGAGCATATAAACAGAAATAGTCAACCAATTTCCTTGAAATTTAACATTTCGGAGTATTGAAGAAATTAACCTCTAATTTTTTGGGAAAGATTAGAATTCGAAAACTGAAATGGGGACTGATAAGTTTTACCATATCTACGGAATTGCTTGATGAAATTTCTTGAAATTTATTATTAAAGTTCTAATTTTTACCGAAAGTAACTGACGAACTTTTCAGGGCATTCGAATGACGCAAAGTGAAACTATAATAAGAACCAAATTTACATTTTTCGGGGAATGTTAACTAAAAGTTTACTAGTGTCCTTAAAATTGGAAAGAATTGTTTAAAACGCATTTTTATAATTTTCTGCAAAAATTGTGATTAACTGGACAGCACACATTACGGTCAGTTATGTGCTGACTACATAAGGTTTTTTTTTAATGGCAATTATTAAAAATAAAAATTATCTTTAAAAATTCTATAGAAATTTAATTTTTTACTTTGCGTGTTAATATTTGCTTAATTAACAATAAAATAATTAATAAAATAATTATTTAATTAATTTTAAATAATTTTACTGTTAAAAATAATTACCTTTTAAAAAATTCTTTTGATGTCAGATTATAGTTATGCTGCAAAGGACAATAACCTATAAATTTTACAATTAGATTTAGTGAAGAACGAATTAAATAAAAATTCTTTGGAAATTGTTAGGAAATTACATAACCAAGAATTAATTTTAACTTAGCACTTTTGAAATTACTGAAATTTTTTCAAAAACTCTTCGTTTCTTCAATATTAAATTTTGAAATCAAAAAATAGATTTCGAAACAGTTGGTTACGGACAATAAACAGTTTGTTATGAATAATGTAAAAAGTTAGGACGTTTAATAAACAGCAAGAAAAACAGTCTATAATGCGTGTTTAATAATAATATGCTCCCGCCTTAAGAATAGAGTCACAAATTGAAGTACTTAATGTTTCCTCATAAAATTTCAAATGAATTAATTAATATCACATCGAAACCTAGGTTAAATTCTACAAATTTTGTATGGTAGTTTACATTGATAAAATGCTATTGTATTTATTATAACTATTTGAAATTACTGCAATAATTCTCACACTTTCGCCAACATTATAGCAGTCATTTTCATGGAAATGTTAAGAGATCTCTGTTTACCAACTAGAAATTTAAGAATTTAAGAATTCAGTCAAAGATCTACGAAACTCACGTAGTTATAAAGCAAATAAACTCAATTAAAACTTATTTAAAAATTATAGTATGCAATTTTCAAAAAAATTCACAAAAAATTTATTAAACGTTTAAAAAATCTAACAAAAAAGCTTTCAAATGTCACTGCTTCTAAAGCGTAACAACCCAGAATAAAGAGCAAGAGCAACAAAAACATAAAAAAAAAAAACATTTTGAATTTTTACACTGGCTACATTCCTCAACGCATTTAACATGCGTCTATTTAAATTTTTTATTTTATAATTTAAATTTTTTTTTTTATTTTTTTTTTTCAAGTCCTTTACATTTAAAAAGTTCATTCAATTATATCGGTAAATATCACTTGCAACAACTTTTTAACCCTTTTTTTTTTGTTTTTTTTTTGCTCTCAAGCATTTTATTTATTTTTTTTCTGTTTTGTCTTTTTTAACTGAGAGTTTCAAATTTTTTTCTCATTCTTATTTTTGTTTTATTGCTTTCATTTTACTCTCTTACTCTACTGCTATGCCACTCACTATTGTGTTTTCGGTCTTCTATAATTTTTCAAGTGAAACATATTTTTTGTCTCTGTATACATACACTTTATGAGAATAATTTTTACGATAAATATATAAAAAAAAAAAATAAAGAAACAAAATAACAAAAATTACAGTAAAAATAAAATTGTTCTTGTTCTTGCTTGAGTTCATCCATCTAAAGCTTTATTAGCTAAGCTATAGTTGTTTTCCAACCCATTTACCTACTAAAAAGGAATTCAACATTCATTTCACGTTCTAAAGCTAATTTTTTTGTGTCCCAGTGTTTTTTTGGCCAGTCTTTTTTTTTTTGTTTTGTACAAAGGGACCAAAATATACAAGAAATAAAAACAAAATAACAAAACAAGTGTACAAACAATAAATACATGGTAAATATTTTTTTATTTTTCCGATTTTTTTTTCTCTCTAAATTTTTGTATGCTTTAAGGATTCTAGATCGTTTACAATTCTTGTCAACTCTTGAATATTTATTTTGTTTCAATTTTTTTACCCTCTCACATACGTACATACATTTTATATGTTATTTATATAAATTTTGCTTTTTACTTTACTTCTTTCAAAACAAAAAATATCCTTTTTGTAAAAAAGATAAAATTTTTTTTTTTGTTTTTTGCATAATCTTCAGATGAATCGAATTAAAAGGAGTCAACTTATAATGTTATAGTAGTATAGACAAGTTTGTTTTGAATTTTATACACAACTTAAATATTTTTATTAAGGAAGTGATCAAATTCTCTTGTCATTTTAATATTATACCTTTCATGGATGTCCTGGATATTGAATGGCATTCAACTATGAGTAGTGCATAAAATCTGACAAAAATACAAAGAAATCAAAGCCAACCAGCATTTCATTTTCATTTTTATTATGATTAAAGCAAAAAAAGAGAAAAGAATATTCTTTGTAAATGTAGAACAAATTTGAAAAACACAAAACCAATATTCTATTTGTTTTTGCATTGTTTACCACAATCAACCGAATTTGTGTTTTAATATTACACACATGCGGTTTTATTTACGTGAAATTGAATTTAGATTATGTACTCGTTTTTACTGTAATAGTATAAATAACCTTAGTTTATGACAATTTCAGTGAAAAGAAATTTAAAACTAAAAATTCGGACAAAATATTTTAAAGGAAATCAGAGATATTAAAAAAGAAGAAGTGAGAAAAATTTATTTTGTAATGTGTCCAATAGTAATTAAATAAATTAAATTATTTAAGGAAACTGCAAATACTGAACAAATTCCTATTCTTTTAAAAAGTTTTAGGAAACAAATAAATATTTTAATTATTTTATCAAAAATGCTGTCCATCACCCCAGGCTATGAAGGAAATTTTAACGTCAAATGCAGCGTTATATATTTACAACATAACTTCTATCGGACAGAAGATGATACACCATTCAAGCTATGGGAATACAAGTTCTGTGCCAAAATTTTTAAAAAGAAATTTTACAAGCCTTGTGACCTTGTAATTTGTGAACTGCTTCTTTAATAAAAATTACGATTCATAGAAAAATTTACTTCTTGTTTGTATATTTCGTGACACATGTAGCTACTTTGTTTTAATTCAATTTATATTACAGTAATTGTTACAGTAAAATTTTTATAAAAGATATACGAAAACCACCAATAATATTCTGTCTCCTTCCTAAAAAATTCTAAATATCTGCTATTTTTCTTTTAAAATTTTTATGTTATATAATGTAAAATATTTAATTTTTGAACATGAAACAGTAAAATTGCATTTATATATGCAATTTTTTTTTAAATAATTCATAGGTTTTTGTTTTCTTTATTACAATCCTCAAGCGAAATTTGTTTAAATCTTACATTAAAATTTACTCAAATTTTTTTATATTTCTCTAGTGACATTTTGATAATATCTACTAATTTTTCTAAAACTCCTTATAATTCATTAATAAAATTTAAAATTTTCTTTCGAAAACTCTAGGTAACAAGTTAGAGTATATGCAAATAATATACATAATTCCCTTCGGCAGAATAGAAAGAAATTTTCAAAAATTTCTTCAGAAATTTCAGATCATAAATCAGTTTAATACAAGGATTTATTTTAAATTCTCTTTAAATTTTCTACATAAAATTAAAAATTTTAAATAGTTGTGTTAGAGAATGTACGTTAAACACAATGTACTTTTAAATTATAAAATCTTGAAAAATTGTCGCCCCGTAATATATGCAATTTTTTATATTTATTTCGTGCACCCTTTCTTCTTAAGAAATTGATAGTTTTTTCAATTTTTCTTTCAATAAATTTTAAATTTTATATTTAAAAAAAATATCTATGATGATGAAAATGCAAATTAAATTCAAATATAAAGCTTAAAAACCACTTTTTATGTAAAATATATAATTTATCCAATGGAGAGCATTCACGAGTAATTTAATCCAACAATTTTCTTTAAGAATTAAATTGCAAAATTTTTTCTTTCTTTCTTTTTTATTTTTAAATTTATACAAATTTTTACAACATTATCAAAAGAGAGGGGGAGTGCTAGGGAGCGGACTCAGTGAAAACAGAAAATAAATGGTATTCTATATATTTATTTTCTTCTATTTTCTCTAAACCACATAATTTTAAATTACAAAAAACAGAAAAAATTCTCTATAATATACAACTATATATAAAATGTTTTCCATTGAAAAATAAAATAACCATAATAGTTTAAAATATCGTTTTCATCAACTATTCATTTTATTTTCCTCCTTTCACTATTTAAATGTTTTATTTTTTTTCTAGCACTTTTTGTTCTTTTCTATTTTCTTTTTAATTTTTTTCACTTAAATAGTCCTTTAAGTGTTTACTCTAACACCTTGAGGCTTTTAACATTGATGTCTTTAAGTAGATGTATATAGAATATGAAATTTATGTTTGAAGTTGAGAAGAAAAAATACAGAAACGAGAAACGCATTTTCAATGTATAGAAAGTAGATTTTAATAGAAAAACATCTCTTACCTCAATAAACCTTGTATTTATAAGATAAAAAATTTACCACTCATGGCCACCCATATTTTTTTCTTTGTGTTTTTCTTCTCCTCTATAGTTTCTTGTTTTAAATACAACCGAAAGAAATATTCATTTGAAATTTTATGCAAATTTTTATTTTTACTAGCATTTCATTCAAATTTTATTATAATGTAAAAGATTTTAAAACAAGAGAAAATATTTTTTTTATTACAAATTTTAAAATACTCTAAGATATTTTTCAAAAATATTTTAACACTATTATTGAGACGAGAATTTAAAATATTGAATTGGTGTAATTTTGGAATTTCTGAATTCTGATAGTAAATTTAGTCCTATTTCTTGCAATAATAATTTTCCTAACAATTGAAAATGGAACGTTATTATGCACTATGTATTCCAGAGTACCAAAAGAGAAAAACAATTTTTTATTAGAATTCCAAATTTTCAATTTAGTTTTTGATTTCTTCACATTATTTCTCACATACTCGTATTCACATTTAAATTCTTTTAACTCGTAATCAGTTCTTATCAAAAACATTATAAACAAATTTAAAATTTATAATATAAAAATCTCTTTATTGTATTTAAAAATATGAAATTAGAATTTGCCTTCACATTATTGAAAAATGGGAGGAAATTCTAAAATTATAATTCTCTTTATTTTTTCTTCTCATTCTTCTATTTCTCTCTCTCTATCAATATAATAACGACTAGACTGAATCGTTTTCATAATATTCAGTTATATGCAAATTAATGTTGATCAACTAGAATGACCTCACATAAAATTTAATTTTTCTTATTTTTTTTTCTTGCTATTTATCATCCATATTTTTACTTCAACTTTTCCACATTAAATGAAAATTTTTGTTCTTTTAGACTTAACAAGTTTTCAAAATATAATTAGAGATCACTATATACACACAAATTTAATACTAAAAAGAAATTAGAAGATGAAGTTGATGAACATGAGAAAAAGGAAGATAAAATGAAATTTTACACATACATAATTGAAAATTTAAAGTTTTTTGATAAAATTTTACAAAGTTTTTTCATCACCTTTAAAACTTCTCTCTTTTTTTATGAGTTCAGTAAAGTAATTAAGTAAATTTTTCTTTTAACAATCTCTAATTCACTTACTTTAAGTTACTTGAATTCAATTCAACTGAAAATTTTTTTTTTCCGTGGAATTAAGAATCTTGTCTTACGACTCATTTGTAATTGAGTCATTATGACACATTTTGTAATCTAATTGCTCTTTACTAAAATACTGCTGACTAAATAAATCTAGTATAGTCAGTATTAAAATACTTATACTGTGTAACAAAAAAATAAACAAAAATTCCCTAAAAATTTAAAGAATACTGTATTTTGTGCTTGTATACTTTAAAAAAAATTCAATATATTAAGGTAAATAATATTATTACAGTGAATTCCAAGGACTTGATTTTCACAAAGAACGAAATATTCAAAAAGCCTATTATTAAATTTATTAATTTTTTATTGAATTTTATTATTAAATAATAATAAACCTTTCAAAAATAATTTATTAAAAATTATTATATGACATTTTTGTCTTCAAAAATAATATTGAATAAAATTTTCATTTATTTTAATAAAATTTTGTCCTTAATAAAATAACTTGAAGTGCATTTAATTTTATAAAATATGTTTCTCTCTTTGACATTATTTCCTTTCTATCTTAATAGACTTTATTTTATATAGCTTTAATAAATTTAAAAATTATATAGTCACTGTTTAGCCTGCTATATTTACTCATAATAAAATAATATACATACATACTCATCAATCAAATATAGGAAGATATAAAGTATGTAATAAAATATATAATTTTCATCAAAGAGTTTCAAAAGAAAATTTATATAACATTAAAGCAAGAGAAAGTAAAATAAGAAAAGATGGAAAAAAATATAATAAATTTCCATTAATTTAATCAATACTCCAAGGACATCACTAAAAGTTTTACTAAACTAATTTTTTTTTTTTTGTATTTATTTTAATCGAATTATCAGAGAGGAATTTAAGAAAAAGGAAAATGTATGTATAATATCCTTTTTTTTGCAGTCAAAATTGAATTTACAACGGAAATATAAAATGATAAGAAATCCTTTAATTTTATTTTGAATAAAAAAAAATTTTATTTTATTATCAGGAAGAAAATACATTTTTATTTATGAGGATTATTTTCGTGTTATTATTGTCCTTTATATTTGTGTATTTCAGTTTATATCACGCTTTGCACCTTAATTTTAGAGACCAAATGTACAAGAATTAAATTTCAAAAATTTAGTTAATTGCAAAAAATGTATTAATCGATATTTTAAATTTAAGAAATTTATTAAATTTATTGGCAAATTTTTTACTTTAAATTTAATATTCAACAGATTTCTTATATGTCCTTTAAATCTCAGCTTTAATAATAATATGCTTGAGTAGATTTTTTATTAAATGCCTTATATTAATAACTTTCCATAATATTTGAATAATATTATTTAAATAGCAATATTTTGCATTGATTTTATAAGGTAGGACAAACCTTCTTAGCATTGCAACAATAATCTGGTTAATATTACATACATATTTTATGAATAATAAAAAAAAATGATATAGAAAATCAGTTTCATTGAAATCACGTAAACTCTATCGAATTTTTGAGAACAAATAAGAAAAACAAAAATAGCAAGAAGATAAGAAATAAAATTTAAATTCACATTTACTTACCCACTAATGTTTTTTTTTTTCTTCTTTTAATAAAGTTTAAATCCAAAGAAAATAAATCTTTTAAAAAGGAAATTTATATTTTGTGTATATTCTTCTTAAAAACCGTTATATTTCTAATATTTCTTGAATTTTTTTTATTTTGTAATTTTCCCTCTAAATTTCATATTACAATTTTAATATTTTATGTTATACTTACAAGGAACGAAAAAAAAAATTATAATGTCGGTATCGAAAATATTTTTATAATCTCCTTTATTGTTTCTTATATATGCAAAAGTATACAATAAAATAAAATGAATAAATAAAAATAATAAGCAAGACAAAAAAAAATATAAATAACGTGAAATATTCGACTAAATCCCGTTATATACAAAAAAAAATATCAAATAAGAATAATGGATCGAATTTTTCTCATTTTTCTCTTTTCTTATTTTCAATTTTAAAATACTTACATAAATCGATTACAAATCATTCACCCAATTCTACCAACACCACTACTACCATTACCACTATTATATACCAAACCAACCGCTATTATAATGTCGCAGTATGTTGTTATTAATAAACAAAAAAAATAACAAAACAAAAACTCAAAAACATCAAAAATTGAAATAAAGAGAATAAATTTGCTTTATGTTTTTGTTATGGATAGAAGGAGCAAAGAAATAATGTAAGTATAGGTATACACAATACACCATTTTATATACATAATTATATCAAGTATATGACGACAAAAAATGTCTTGAACACTACGTTTTTATTGAATGACAGCAATAAAAATTGTATTGTACAGTTATATTATTATTTGTCAATGTATATTGATCAGAAACTTAAAGCAAACAGGTTCAGACAGAATTATGATTTTTTTTTTTTATTCATTTATTCACAAAAAATAGATGAGAATAATAATAAAAAAAATTATAAGGCGGTATTATACTAGACGTAAATGAAAAATATGTGGAATCACATAATTTAAAACGTCTGAAATAAAAGGCTATACCGTAAATGAAGTACGACTAATTTTGTTATAAAATACTAAAAATTAGCCGAAATAAATTTTTCATTTTTTCGGAATAAATGTGAAAATCAAAATTCTGCCGTACTTTTGCTTAATTTAAGCTATGCAGAAGGTCATAGACATCGTGATTATAATTAAAATTGTATACAACTTGATTACGACGACCATCTAATCAAGTTTTGATTTTCTTTTTTACCAATCCAAGATATACTAAAATCTGCCAAAATAATTTTCTGGGCAAATTTTCGAGGGTTCAATGAATTTGAAGCAATTTTCACAATTAAAATTTCACTTAAATATTTTTCATACGTTGAAACAAAATATGATCGCTTTTCATTTAAAAAAAAATACATGACCTTTACATATTATCATTTCCACTGTTGTACCATGATTCATGCAAAATTGTCCATGAATTCCAGTTAGAAATCCTCTGCATTTACACGATTCGATATTTATTCATTGGTTAATGCAGCTGATATAAATTTCTTCTAGTTTAAAAATATGTTCAAGTAATGAAATGAGCATTTTGAAATTTGAACATCTTAAAAGTATGTTATTAGAAACAATTGCTATAAAACTGAAAAATTTAATTACCCATAAATGAAAATCATTTATTCTTATATTCGGAATACGTTCTTTGGAACAATGAAATTTTTTCGTTCTCAAATTGAATCGTGTGCAATCATCCTAAAAAAATAATTTAATATTCCTTTGCTACACTGTAATATTTTTATAATAGAACTGGATGTAGTAGAAAGCATCATTTCTATTTATACAAAGATGAAATTTACATTTTACATTTTCATCTCAGACAAGGACATTGAGATTTTTCTTTCTCTTCTATTTTTTATTTTTTGTTTGTTTCTCAAAATATTGCAAATAAATTTCGTAAACAATATTTTCTTCTTTTTTTTCTATCTTTCTTTTTTTCTTATTTATGAGTATACGTATAGTTTTTCCATTTTCTTGTAATCTAGACATATTGCATAATTTTCAATATACTTCTATAGAAATTCTAAATTGTAATATTGACTTTCTATATTATCCTTTATAATGTGTTTTGATAAAAAAAAACAGCAACAAAACAAGTATTTTAGCTCATTCCACTTTGGTGTTTTATAAGTAAAATACAAAAAACGATTCGATTCTTATATGTGATTGATCGGTTTTCTAAATTGCAATAATATTCGATACACTTTGCTTCTGTTCTAATAAAAGAAGAAATCATCCAACGTAATTTCCATGAATTTATTTGTTTGTTTTTAAAATGTATATTTAGAGTGAGAATATTTCAGTGCTCCTATATACGATATAAAATGCAAAGAAAAATGATAAATGCAAAAGGAGACAAATTTGGAGAGATGTGAAAGAATAAGTGAGTGTCAAATCAATTGTCAATGTTGTTTTTTTTTTCTTTTGCTCTCATCATTTTTTTTTTCAAATAAAATATTATGAATATCGGATTTTCGTACTCCCGCATGGAATATATAAGTACATACATAAATTTATCAAGTTATTTTCATGGGAAATTTCGAATACCAACAGCAATTTCCATTTTGTATTTTTTTTTTTTCAAATTCCACTTAATATTTTTGTGATTGTTTTATAAATAGAGTAAAAACTAAAAAAAAAAGGATATTCGTAAACATGAAACATTTGTAAACTGATTGTTTTTTTATATTATGCTTGTGTATGTGCATAGATTTTTACATGTTTTCTTGTCAGAATAACTTCATACAATACTCAACCGTCACTTCTTTTTTACCATAGTACACAATAAATACCATAAAAAGAGCAATGCACAGAAATAAAATTTGCGTGATATAAAAAAAAAAAAAATCATTTTTTGTGACAGAAAATAAATATTCCGTTTAAATTAAAGACTTATTAGAAAATAGGAAATAGATTTTTGTTTTTAAAATGTCAATGAAATTAAATGAACCATCATTCAATTGAAATCGGAAATTATTTTCGGGTTATAAATAAAATTTAGAATTTATACTTGGAAACTTTTTACCAATTTCAATTTTGCATAGATTTTTTGGGAATCCAAATAATTTTTGATAAAATTTTGTTAAAATTTAAAGCCAAAAAAGGAGATCAGATATACGATTTTTATGTCATTGCGTTCATGAATTTTATTTCATTTAATATTAATAACACTCAATATTAACTAAACAATGCTGCAAATTCGTTTTAAAATTTCCTACGTATAGAATTTTATTTTAATTTTTAATATTAATTTTCTTTCTATGTGTAATTAAATGAACTGGAATATTTTAAAAAAGAAGTACATACTTCAAATTATAGAAAATAGATTACTTAGTTAGTTGAAATATTTGATTTTTTGGGTGATTGAGTACTCATTCCCCTGAAAGAATTGAATATTTGAATTATTTCTTGTATATCGCAGAGAATATAAAAAAAAGGTGAACATTAAAATTACATTCATAATAATTATTTAATATTGCCAAAAATGTCTCATATTAAATAAAAATATCCTGATTATCAAAAGTGTTCAAAAGAAAGGCTTTATACTGACTCATATTTATAATATGAGTCGGAATAGACATTCATATTGCATTATGAATTAAATAATAAATTAATTGCTTAAGATGCTTTTAACTCGCATAATTTTCATTTTGATATTTAGTATTCAATTTCGAAATACACGTTTCCTAATTATTTTTTCCTACACAATCATAATAGAATAAATATTCATATTCAAACAAAACAAAAAATCGGAAGCAATTTTACCAATAAAGAAATTAAATTCATTAATGACTAAATTATCTATAATAAATTCAATTTTTAATGTTACGCAACATGAATATTAAATTTTTTCTACATAATTTTTCCGAATTTTAATTCGAATTCTTGACAGTAGTCCTTAGTAATGAATCCTTAACAATTTATAAACTTCCTTAATACGCTAGTAATTTTAATTAATTTTCTTCTTAAAATTAATTTTCATTATTTTATTGTTTTATTTTTTTTCTTTTAATATATTCCGAATGAATTTTTACAGAATAATTTCAAACGAATTAAGAGATACAAAATCTCGGTCGTTTAATTTAATTTTCATAACAAAATTTTTAAAATTTATGAAAAATTTACACCATGAAAAAACTTTTTCAACTCAAAATTTTATATTTTGAATTTTAAATATTGTACACATTTTTCTTCAAGTATAAAAATTGAATAAGCATTTTCTTCCTTTGTTTATGTCTACTGTTACAAATTTTTGACTGAAATCGACTCTAATTAAGTTAAACGAAAAAGTTAAGTGAATTTTTAGAGCAAGTTATTAATCAGTTTATGAAACCATAAAATATTTGAGAAAAAAAAATAAAAAGAAAAAAGTTTTTTGCGTCTCCAAACTTTTTCTTTAACTTCAGATATCTTGTTTATTTTTATGTCTTAATAAACATTAATAAAATTTATTCATTTTTATTTTTTTTTGGTTTTTTACTTTAAAATTTATGAATTTTTTTCTTTATTCAAAAGAATTTTATTTTAATACTGGTAACACGTGCAAAAATATAAAATTATAAAAACCGTGATCAAAATACATTTTAGGACAAAAAGCAAAAATACATGTCTAGACCATATTAAAAATATTGGAATAAATAATAAAAGAAATATGAATTGAGGAAAAAAATTAAAGCAGGATGCCAATATAGAGTAAATTTACCCTTAAAGCAAAAAAAAACGATTAAATTATAAGTTGACAATAATTTCAAAATGAACTCCTTATCTTAAATTACTTAAATTTTGAAATGAATCCTTATTACACATTATACTTATAAAATTATAATGCGAACAAAAAATTCTGATACAATAATAGATAAAAATCTAAAATGTGGGAGAAAAATTACCCCTAAATCTATTAAAATCTATAATAAAACGTATGTGTATAACAAACATTTTGAATAGTAAATTTATTAACATATACAGTAGAATCTCTGGATAAAAGAACAACTATATTTTGTGAAATGAATTTTCGTCGTTCTTTCAATTTTTAATGAATTCTCAACAAAAGGTTGAGAATCGTCATAGAGGCACTCAGCATCGAAATTTCTCAAAAATGCTATGATACTTGTGAAATGAGCTGAACATTTGTTCATTCTCACTAATTGGTTCCAAGTGGAAACATTTTATATTTTTAACATCAAGCAAAATATAAAATGTTTTGTTAATTTTAATAGACAAAATTCGAATTCCAAAATTTTGTTCCACTTGTTAGTTGTTTGTACAACTACACATTTCTATCGTTGTTACTTTTATAAAAACCAAAATTTCTCTTTCAAATCTCAACAGAACTAGAGCTTTCTTTTGTATTCAAATTTTAATAATTGAGTTGAACAAAATTTTTGAATCTTATAAGGTTTTTCCTATTTGGTGTTCAACTGAATATGCATATAAAATATTCTAAATGTGTTATACACAATATGGTCGTATCTTGTCTACTAAACATAATCTACATAATATAATAACCATGACACTATACATATATGTATGTACATACATAAAATATTAAACAAAACAATTTTCAAGAAAAAAAAAATATATATATATCGAAAAGATCAATTTTTTATGATAATTCCTTTTTGAAAAGAACCTATCTATATAGATTATTAAACATAAGAAGGTCATTATTATATTATTATAATATCCTTGAATAAATATTTTATGATATTATATTAAAATAAAATTCTTATGCATATACATACAGACATAATACGTATATGTGTAAAGTGTGAGTTTATAAATTGACCATAGATTTTACATAAATAAAATATTTAAGTCTTTAAATAATTTAAGTATAAATTTAATAATAAAATTTTATTGTATAAATTTTAATCAAATGAAAATTGTCACCATGTTCTTTTGCTCTAATGTACATGCACTCAACATATTAATAATCCGATATAAATTGGATAAACTGGATTTTCTGAACATCTCGGTCACCTCAATCGTACAACACATTAATTTTATTATCAGATTCTTGAGAAAAAATTAAATAATATTAAAAATTCAAAATAATTATTTCATCATAAACAAAAAATATACAAGGTAAGACGAGATGACATCTGGTTTTAAAAATTAATCATAATTTTTAATGTTAAAAAATTTAAATTTTATTTTGAAGAAGTCTTTAAATTTTCTTTAAAACAAGATTGAAGATTTTATACTATGCTTGCCTAAAAGTATGCAAATTTATGTTTTATTCGTTTCATAAAAATATATTACCAAATTAAAAAATAACTTCCTTAGTGGATATTTATCTGAACAGGAGATGAGCTTGAATGAACTGAAATTAACTTCATTTCTCCCTGGAGTAATCTGGAGCCTTGCAAGAACTGTGTTAACCAGTTTGGAGACTTTTATTCGAATTAAATTGTTAATTAAAAGTTATTGTTTTTGTAATACCCTAAAAATGAGTTGAAAATTAATTAATTTGGCTAATACGTTTTTTTAATTTTAGTATTTTTTCAATTAGTTCGTTCCGAAATTTCAATACAAATGGGCAAAAACTCTAAACAAAACTAGACCGTCTAACTTTCACCGATAGAAAAGGATATAGAACTTTCCAATAGAGCATAAGATTTTCACCCTTCAGATAAACTAGGCAGACCAAACTTCCTATATTGCACATGATTCTTAGCTGGGCCTTAATATCTGGCAAGTTCATCTCACATATGAATGAACGTTTGATCATTTTCTTCGAATCCATAACCAGTATAACTCATATAGTGGTCGTTCACATACACTCACAAAGTTCTCTCATATAAATTCGTACAAAAAATATTGGCATTCACACACAGACTCTTTTAAAAATATCAAATGTTTTTCTAATAATTTAAATGAAATATAAATAATAAACATTTTCCAATTTTAATCGTCATATCCAACCAAAATATTATTTGAAAAAAAAAACTTTCCCCAGCATTTTATCATTGTACATGCATTCCAAGTCTCATACGATTTTCATTCATGTACATATTTCTCATTCTCTATAATCGAGATAAAAAAATTTACAATTTGTAAATTAAAAATTATAATCTGTATAATTTAGATAAAAGAAACATAATTATACACTCAATATACACATATTATACATATACATACATATTTGTATGTTTGAATACTTAAAAGTAAAGAAAATCATTAAAGTTTAGAACGAGGAACGAGAATGTTACATAACATTTTAATACTTTTCTTTAACGTAACAGTTATAATTCAAGTATATTTGTGAACATTAAAGTATAACAACGGTTAAAAAAATTTCATATTAAATTTTATTTTTATATTACACCATATTATATAATAAGAAAGTGTTTCATTTCTTAAATTTTACAAATGTGTACAAGTTACTCAAAGATATCCTTGTAGATATGTTAGGTATATGTGTGTGTATATTCACGTTTATTTACCCTTAAAAAATGGAATTCAAATCTTAATGTTAACTTACATTTTTCTTAAAAATTTTTCTTATAATAACACTTTTACGAATAGGTATACAAAAGTCTCACTATAATGTAGCTGCTTTTATATTGCTTTCCCTTGTTACTATAGCGTTTATACACAAAGGATAATATTTAAAAAGAAATTATTTTTTAGTATACATATTTAAACATAACCAAAAGAATCGTTTCTCTTATGCAAATACAACTAGAATTTTTCTGTATTTATTCAGTGAAAATATACCAGAAAAGATTAAAAATATTATGTATGCGAATATGAGAAATGAATGCAGGAAAGTATGAAATTTTAGGGAAATTTTCAATCAAAAAATTTCAATTGTCAAAATGTTTTTAAATATTTTTGAATTGCATATAATGCAGTAATTTTGTTTTTAAATTAAATTCAGTTATATGTGTGAAAATGTGATCCAATAGTTTATATCAAAACTTAAATAGGCTTAAAAACTATATTTGAGCAATAAGGAACTCTAATAGCTTTTCCCAAATCTGGTGTAAATTTTCCGTATGAATTAATTCGTATACCAATTTTACGTTTACACTGTTTTCAAAAAATTGCAACACTTACAAGCACTTTAATTAATTCACTTTGCAGAATGCAATACTTTAGAACAACATTAATAACCCGAATTGAAATAATGCCCCAATTATCAGCTCTTACACCAAATATATTCTTAAATTTATTGTCAATTGCTTTATTTCTATACCCCAAACTCTTTCCTAACAAATTTATATTTAGAAAATTTTCTAAAAATCTAAATTAATTCAGAAATTAAATTAAATATTGAAAAATTTATTAAGAATGCAGCTCAAATTAAGGTTTCTACTCTTTTTGAGGCGAAATCGTGAACACTCATCACACAACTGCAGAGCATTTTGAAATGAAAGTTCCAGAAGATTTTTTATAATTCTTGATATATAATTTGAATCTCGAACTATTTTAATTTTTAAGAATACGAGTAATTTTGTTTAAAAAACGTATCTAAAATATTTTAAAACTTTTGCTTTTAATTTGACTATTTCCTTCTTTAAAATTTTTTAACTTTAACATTTAATTGTTATTATATATTATTTAATATACGTGAGCGTATCTTCACACAAAATTTATACCTTTTTCACTTTTATAAATACACTTCTTTACATATCGTGTTTGTAGATGATACGATAAAAATCTCTTGTAGTAATAAACGTTTTAAAAACGTTCTGGTTTTAATTTATTTTCGTATATACGAGTGTGTACATGTGTGTTAATTGTGTTTTTTTTTTGGTTTTGTATGCAAAAGATACACTGCTATTATAAGACTGTTTAGCTGAACATCTTTAATTCAAAACCATTCTTAAGAAAAGACGGTTCCGAGGCAAATAAAAAATAAAAACTAAAACAATATAGAATTAAACAAAAGTAAAAAAAAAAAAACAGAAACTTATTACCTTTACGAATATCTTCGATACAGACTTGAAGTTTTTTTGATTAAAAATGGAGTAGATATTGTAGAATTTGACAATTTTTTTCCCGTAGAGGATAAAGACTTTTAGGCTATTCTCACATCAACCTTCATTAACACTATATCTAGCCACATAATGCCGCGAGACCTTCATCGGGGTTACAACATCCTTTCCGAGGCATCTCAGTCGTAGATGAGCCACCGCCTCGCATTCGTGCAATAAGTGCAATAATCAATACAATACGTAGATGAGCCACCATTTTGTCCTCTTCCAGGCAGAGACAGCAAACCTCGTCCTTCGCCTTCATTTAATAACATATATACTTTTGTTGAAATTTAGTTTTCAAACGTGTTACTCTCTTAATATCTTAATTTAAAACAAGTATTTCCGAAATTTCTGAAATTTTTAAGATTATGTCAATATTTTGTCGAGCCGAGTAGATGTGGGACAAAATTAATTTGGTTATAAATTCAAAATTTTCATACGAAAATTTGAACTTTACATTAACAAGTTAGCTTATATATTCACCGTTTCTCTATGTAAGTTCACTTATAAAAATTTTGTATATGCCTAAGATATGCTATCTTGTAGTGGTCAAACTTAACACGAGCTATTCTATAAACAAAGGTCTCTCTACTCTAGAAAATTATATTTCCGATTTTATAAATAAAGTGAACACGCGCTTTTGGAGTCATTAGGTAAAGCTCATTTACATGGTCTGTTCTTCTTTCACACTAAATTCCATTAAATATAGTGTAAACTTTAATAATAATTTGAGGTGTGCTTAAAAATGTACTAAATTTACTACAATTAAAATAAAAAGGTCACACTTAATATTGCACATAGCACACCATCTTTGGATTTCAGAAAAACTCAACTATTTACATTAATAATACCGTTTATTTACCATCGTTTTCAAGTAACGTTATTAAAATTTTATTTTTTCGTTTTTTTTTTTAATATTTTTCATATAATTTCATTTTTTAATTTAATTTTCATCTTTATTTTGTTTATTTATTTTTTATTTTTTTCATATTCTGAAATTATATGATAACTAAAAATAAAATTTTTATTCATATTAAATTAAAAAAATATTTGTGCTGTGCTATTAAATAAAGAAAATTAACAGAATGCATTGGGGCATTCAGATGAATTAAAAATTTTTTGATCATACAATTCAAAATTCTAGGAAAATGTTAAAATTTCAAACATTTCCTAATTAATTTATTCTCTTCTACGATATTTTTAAAATCCGTTGATTCATCTTTGAAAAATTTTGAAATGCTTAATTGTAAGAATTCAAAATATGTGAGTACTTGTTTAAAAAACTACTTGTATTATACTAGAATAAATCAAACTTTTAAAGACGAGCACAGCTCATACATAACTCAGACACAACTCATACACAACTAGTCCGATCAGTATAAATAATGATAACATGAAAAATTATAAATAGTGAGAGAGAAATTAAAGAATAACAATGAAAGAGAACAAAAAATATTAGAGTATTATGCAACAATGCAATATTAATAATCAACAATATTAAAGGTACTGGGAGAATTGAACAGATCACAGTTTAACTAAATGAATTTATGGTTGTAATCATTCTCCCTGATTCGATGTACTTTCTCTCTCTCCCCCCTCTAAAAAATCCCATTAAAATGAAAAAATATTTAGGTACGAAGAACGTAGTACATTTGTTTTACAGTACATACGTATCATAGTGGTCTTTTAATGTTTTTTAAAGTAAAAGCTACATTTCATTGTAATTGTAATGACAACAATAGTTTCTTTGAGAATAAATTTTACAATAAAATTTATTGTTTTTTTCAAATGCAATAAATAGTTGTAACAATCACTTTTTATTTTTTTTCTCTTTTGTTGTATAGTTCATCAATAAATTCTCACTCCTCCGATTTTATTTTTAAATTGTAAATGGAATAGTTTATCAGGTTATCCTTTGTTATATCCTTTTATATATGTTTGTATATTATTAAAAAGTTATTTCTAATATACTAGTAATTTGTATTGTACTAATTAGTTAATTTGCTACTATAGTTATGCTTCCCATTTTCTATCTCATTTTAAATGGTTTTCAAGATCAACTTCTGAAGTTTTTCCAATTCTTCTTAAAAAAAAACCCATTAAAATTCTTAAGAAAATCATTTTGTATTTCGTTGCAACAATGTAATGATAATTGTTATCATTTCGATCGAACTAGTCTGCATCTCTTCGAAAATTTAAATATTTAACACCCAGAGCTAGTGTATTATAATATAGTCTAATTGAAATTATTAAGTATTATACAATTTTATTTTAAAAAATAAAGCTACAGAACGCCCATAATCAGTTAATTGTAAATGCTATGGACTAGCTTGTTAATAGCTAAATAAGCTTTAGATTGTTTTATAACATTTCTGATTACGAACTTTAAAATTTGATATCACAGTCTTGAACATTTTTTTCTCTTATAATTTTGAAACGATAGAAAATTTTCTATTTTCATGTCAATGATCTGCCGTTCCATTAAATAATTCTATAAAATTTCAATTATTCCTATCGGAAACCTTTTTATAGAATTGCATTTTACAAACATTTGAACTAATTCATTGTGTGCTTATGAGGAATTTTAATAAGCAAGTGTTCATGTTAAAATAACAAAAATATTTTTTTTTCTGTATATTCAAAAACTATTGAGAGGTAACCTTAAATTACATAATAAAAATATGATATTAAATTTGGCATTGAAATACAGAAAAATAATTTTCTATTCAAAAAAAAAAAAAAAATATTTTATAAACTTATAGATAATTTTCTATTCTTATATAATAATGAAAAATTGAAAGGATGTCCGGTACCAGAAATGAAATCAAACAAAATAATATAGTAAGAGAAAATTTTATAAAAAGAAAAAAAAGGACATTATATAAAAAGAAACAAATTTTCTATAAAAAAATAACAAAAGAAAAACTTTATCAGGATAATAATTTTTCATTTACAGAGGATCATTAAGCCAAACCCAATTTCTCTCTATATTAAATACAAAAGAAAATTTTTCTATTTGTTTTGTTTTTGTTTTTTTCTTTTTTCATTTCAAATACTTTGTGGGAATTCTATTTGCTCCTTTTTCGTTTTCCATTTAAATAATTTTTTTTTTCTTTTTACTTTTCGAGTCTATCATTTTAAAAATTTTCTTCTATTTTTTTGTGTAATTTTTTTAAACGAAAAGGGAACCATGCATCAGGCTGAACTAGAAATCTATTAATCACTCAATAAAATCCTAACAAGCTGTTTCAATTCCATTGAAAGATTCTTTTTTATATTATATACATTTAATTTTATTCTTAAATCTTAATCTTTAGAATATCATGTATTTAGACATATTTTTATTTTGAGAATTCTAGATAGGCTGAAAAATGAAGGTGTGAATACAAAACAAATTGTAAAGAATTGCATCGAAAATGTAAGGAGTAGGACAATGAAATGTTTTCAATGTGAATTTTAATAATACATATTGATTATACAAAAATGTGGTGTACAAAAGACTTTGAAAAACATCTGCATATTATTTTAGTAATTTTTGTATACTAAATGCATCATTTAAATTCATGCAATCATTACAGTAACATTCAGTCACTACAGTAATTTCACATCCTTATGTAACAATGTATACACCTAAAATCCAACAACATCCATTATATTAGACCATTTTAGAAATTCGCTTGTAATTATTTTTACTATTTGAATTTAAAATTTTCAAAATTCATATACATTACCAGTTAATTCCTATGATACAACAGAGATTTCCTTAACATACTCTGATAAAACCGCAATCCTGGACGTGATAATACTCTAAAAAGCAGTCCTGAAGCAAATTTGGATAGATGGAAATTCTCCTTTATTAATATATAACAAATATATTACAATAAAAATGATTCTCTTGCTAAAAACTGAAGAGAACTAGATTGAAAATAATTGTCGTCTCCTTTAAAGATACACAAAAATTTATTATGAAATTAATGCCATTAAATATTATTTTTAAAACACCTTGTATCAAAAATATAATAATAATAATTACCAATTCAAAATTTTGCATGAATTATATTATATAAAATGGATTTTAATATGCGCATTCGTTTCGCTAGATTTAACAAGCAGGAAAATCCTGTTTGTTGCACTATAATAGTTTATTATTATATAAGAAAATTCTGATGTAACATAAATCCATATTATCCATTATAAGAATAATTTGTGTGTGTGTATATATCAGTGGCTTCAAGCACAAACGACTTAAGTCTGTTTTAGTGATTTCGAGATAAATGCATTTTAAACTTTAAATTAAATTTTGAAAAAAGTTGTGAAGTTTTTTGAACCAATTTTTTTTTTGATTGAAAGATAATTAAAAAAGGAAGCGATTAACTCACAATCTGAAGTAAAACAACTAATAGTATTCTCATAATTATGAAAAAAGTGAGATAGGCGGTTATACAAAATTTATAAGAAGCACTTTGCAAAGCATAACTCGACTTAGGCGATTTGTGAAAAATTACTTTTGCATTTTCGTCAAACTTAAGTCGACTTAAGCTGTTGTTGCAAAACTGAAGATATGGTTTTAGGTGACTTAAGTTATACTAAAAAGGGAAGAAATATATATATTATTTTTACGTTATTTGATTTTTCACTCTTTTTTCAAATCATTGTCATTAAAAACATAAATTGAGGTAAAAAATGAATAAACTTCAAGTAAAAATTATTTCTAAAAGTTTAAAAATAATTTTTTCATTAAATTTAAGAAAGGTGACAGTATCTTTTATTCTCTCTCGGATTCTCCAACTAAATATGGATGAGTATCTGCTAAATCTCCAGTCTTAATCGTTTTGTAAAATTTGTAAACCAACAGATTAAAAAATTGCATCAAGTACTCTAAGTTTTTCTTTTTTGGGACTAATTTTCTCTTCTTCTTCAATTTGGAGCATGTCTTGAAAATCTAACTAGTTAACACCTCGTCTTAAAGTATAAAAAATCTTTGTATAAACTTGTAAAATATTTTTGGAAGTCAATTTTTTGAAATCTGTGGTGCGACTCTTTCCACTTAAGAGAATTTCAAAAAGCAATTCAATTACAAAAAGGCTTCATTGTGCAACGAATCTGACAAAGTTGTTACATTATTGTAAAAATTAGCACATAAAGTAATCTCTAAAATGAGTTTATGAGTTTTGTGTTTGTTATTTTATTTCTACACTATAGTCCATATGACTCTCTTACTTGTTCATAATGATACTTAATGCGAATTAATTAAAATTATTAAATCGAAAACAAAATGAAATCGAGTGTGAGTCATTACCACTACTGTGATGAAAATCAAATTTGATAGTGAACTCGAGCTCGTAAAGAAAATAATAATTCGATACTTGTGAAAATTAAATCTTGGAGACGTATTAATTACGTATAGAAAATGGTTTGTTCGTCAGTTTTTCTCTAAGTTCTGCCGTAAAAAATATATAGATCTCCGTAAAAAGTTTTGGCAAACTAAATTGGTTCAGAATTTGCTCTCCTTTCATAGAGTATATATGTAAGTATTTGATTTTCAAATAAACAAAGAATATTGTAAGTTTGCTCGACATTTTTATTTTAGCTGTCAGCATTTACTTTTCAATTAAGACTCCATACAAATTGACCACGAGTCAGTTTCGAGTGTTCATGTACTTGAGTGCATTCAGGAAGCCCGGTTGCGAAAGATAAAGCGAATTTTTCTAACCGTTCGGCAAATTGTAAAAGGATTTTTCTTAAAAGAATAAAAGTAGAAAGCCTTTCATATTTTTTTATCTCTACAGATATGTTCACATGCCCAATAGGACCCGAAAACTTGCTTTTGAATGTTGTCAATTTTAAAATCAGGATCATTAATACAGTCACCACGACCAAAGTCAATTGCGGTTTTCAAAACTGTATTAACTTCGGTTTTCAAAGTAAGATCTGTTGATGCTTGTTTATTTACTATAGGACCAGTTTCGCTGATTTCTATGCTTTAAAATACACTGAATCCGTTATGTTAATTTCAAATATATTGCAATACCTCTAACATCCGCCACAATCATTTCAGCTCTCATAGCAAGTTCCAAAATTTTTAACGTACAATTATTAAGCGTGGATAAAATTTATGTTGGATAATTTTTGCATTATTTAACATTTTCCAACATCAGCACATTTAAAAACAATACGAGTAATAAATAACTGTCTTTGTAAAAAATACTTCCTTCGAAATAACAAAAATATCATAAATATTTGAAAATCGAAGAAATTTGATCTCACGGAAATGAGTATTAAAAAGTATAACAAAATATTGTTATTCCCAGATGTACCAATTTTATTTATTGAAAACCCTTGCAAATTATAATAATTTGAATTTCCTAACAAAATGTGTTTTACTAGTGTATAATAAAAGTATTGCTTTGTAATACAATAATTAAAATAAAAACTCTTGTCAAACGCAAAAATTTGATCTTCCTAATAACATTTGTTTTACAAGGGCATAATAAAACAACACTTTGTTTAATAATACAATTACACCACAAAGGCAAAACAATCTACCATCAGGTAGCTAGCCACGTGTCATTTTAACATGAGAACTCCGTCAATTGAAAAAAACATTTGTCGCAGGTAAATCACGAAATAGCCTACAATATTATTTGTTAAAAAAAAAAATTCAAATCTTAAACATGGGATATTTGGGTAATTAGAGCACTAATAATGCAGGTAACTTCTGCAGATGTTTTATATTTTGTGTTAAAAAATACAATTATCTTACTTGTCGCTGAATGTAAGATTTAATTTTAACTAAGTGAACAAGTTTTTAACCATGGACATAAAGTACCTACACTATATATTACATAAAATAATATTTTAAGCGTTATAAAATATTTTTTATTATAAAAAACTAAAAAATATTCTATACTGATCATGTATTATTTCGAACACTAAACGCTTAACTTCGATGTATTGTTCTTATTTGCACGCGTTATAAAAACCTAACTCGACATAAGAAGCCTTTTGGAATATAATTGCATTTGCAATAATCGCCTAACTCGAGATGAGTTTAAACAACCAACAATAATTATTTTACACAAATCGCTTATGTCGAGTTAGTATTTAAAAAAATTCAAAATTAATTTTGCAATAAAAGCTTAACTCGAGATAAGCGGTTGTAAAAATTCATACAAATAAAAAAAAATGTCACTAATTTCGATTTGCAACAATAACCTATCTCGAAATAAGTGGTTTGTCAAAAACATAAAAAAGATGTTTTCTGCTCTTAACTCGATTTAGGCGATTAGTGCAAGTGCACATAGTTGCCATTTCGAGTTAGGTCATGTGTGAATTCGACAATAACTCCGGCTACAACAGTCATAGAACCACCAAATTTTGTGAGCATATGAAACTCAAAACGGAGAATTCGCTGGTAAACATATCTCATTTTTGTCTTAACTCGAGTTAGGCGGTTTGTGTTTGAGGCCACTGATATATATGCATAATATATTATATAATAATTTGTATAACACTTTGAAAAAAGAGAAAGTGAGATTAAGAGTAATATTACGATGAAAATGTAACAATGAATTTTGTAAATTTTTTTGTTACATTGAAAACATTTTATGTAACGTTATGTATAGAAAATAATATAAGAAAGCCCGAAATTTTATAAATTAGACAATATTAAGAAATTTGATTTTAAATGATTTTGAAATTCAAAATTAATCAAATATTAATAATTTTCGAAATAATTTCGGATTCCAAATAAAATAAACCTAGATTTTCTGTACTACTTCTTATTGTATTGATTTTTCAGAGCTTATACAATATTTTACAAGTTGTAGGTCGCTCACATCTTAAGAGATCTTGTATAACTTTAAAATTAGTAAAAATTAATGCCTTAAATTCGCTACGAGCATATGTGCTTCTTATGTGCAACATTCCCACTTGGCATTGGCTCCAATTAAATTTGCTACCAATAAAGGAAAAGAACTATTCAAAATTACACACATATACGCACATTATTACTGTACGCGCATTATTATCCTCTTTTTTTTTCGTTATTTCAATTTTAGTTTTTTCTTATTTTCTCTTAATATATAGAAAGGATTTTTTGTTTCTGCATAAGAAAATTGAAAAAGTTTTTCTTTTATTTTTCCGGTTTTTATGATTTTTTTTCGTCCCTCATTTTCTTTTCCTTTTTTCTCTGTAATAACAATATGCATAAAATATGAAAAGAGTAACTTGTTTTGATTTCGATTTTTTTTTCTCTTTTTTTCTTCGTTTTATTACTTTATCCTTACTAGGATAACGAGCTGAGTAATTTGATTTTAATTTGAAAACATTTTTTTTTATTTTCTTTTTTCATTTAATAATTTATAATCGTAGGGAGCGAATAATAATATAAGATTTTTTATTTTTCGATATGCACATTGTTACTATTTTGTTATTACAATAAGCTGCTTTTGCCACCACATATGCAATATTATATTCCATAACGTGCTTAGATTTTTCTGTACATTTCTTTTCTTTCATGAATAATGCTGTTTTACATCGACAAATTTGAAGTTGACTTATCAAAAGTTGGCTTCTATTTGGCATATTCAAGAGTAGGTTAGAGGCGAGAAATATAAGATTATTTTTCCAAGAATACAAATCTAGTGCACCCCCTTTGTACTTACTAAGATCTAGAGAGCAATAATTTCAAGCTATAATAAAAATAATGTAAATTAAATATTTTTATTTTATTTCTTCTGTAATAAATAAAATAATTTGAAAAAAATTTATTAAAATTCCATTAAAAATTTTAACATAAACTGGGTATTTAAGGAAACGATTTCGAATAAATTATTAGCCCAATCTTAAAAATTAAGATATGGAAATTATTTTGAGTTTTTTTTATTAAACGGATATGGAAAATGAAATTCATTTTTTTGTTTTTATTTTTGAAAAATATTTTGAAATTTATGACTTAAGAAGCTTATTTTTTGATGATCAAATATTTGTGTTAATAAAAATTGAATTTATTGTAGAATATTTGGAAAAAATAGATATTGGAATCCTAAAATGCAGTAGCAGAACATTTCCTTTTATATGAGAGAAATTTCTTTCCATACAAGTAAAAATTAGAACAAAATTAAGTAAGGTCCTGATTGGTTTTTTTAAAAATTATGAAATTTTGAAAAATTTTACAAAATTCAAGTTCATTGTGAAAAAATAAATTGAGGAGAAACGCTTTCATAACAATATTTTTTATAATAAGATTTTATATAATAAGATTTACTGTACAATATCTTGAAGATAATTGAGGCAGTGGTTATATACATATGGCCCTTTCACTGGACAGAGCTTGTGAAAAAAAACTATTTTAAACATTATTAATTTACAAGTGTTTAAATCAATATAATTTTCGATATCTGAGGCATAAGTCGATCTATTTTGAACATATCCTGAAATACCTTTTTCAAGACGATATATCGCATGTGTGCATCTGCAGTATCTGCCAATTTTTTTTATATTTTCTATACCAAACAATTTACAAGCAATCCTAAGCGTACTATATAAAATTTTTCTTTGCAGTACTAATAAGAAAACTGATACATTTGCCATATTACAAGATTAATATTACAATGATCATCTCCAATGATCCATAGTTTAAGAGGCTTTCTTAAACATTTAGAAAAAAAATCTCCAATGACGTTACAATGACTTTTTCAGTTGTATCCCATTGTACAATATATCGAAATCTTCAGCAATGATCAATATTAAAAAATCTCAATTCCGAACCACGTGTATAAAAATCAAAAATTAATTTAATTAAAAATTTCTATTGAAAAACTCTGATATTTCTTCTTAACTATTAAGTTCCCAAAATATAATTGTCATACTCATCTTAAAATTTCATATTCCACATAAAAATATTTAATGATCTCTTCAATACTTCTTCTTCAAAAAACAATATAAACAATTTAAAAAAAAAAATAAAATTTTAATATTAATTTTTTTTTCAATTTTTAAAAAAATCTTAAAACTTTAAAAAGACAATCCCGTATTCTAAGAACAATTTGTTTTTACAAGATTTTTTTTGTAATCTTATAACAATGCTTTCGTAATTTCCCACTGAATGTTAACAGGATTTTTCTCTAATGATAACAAAAGGTTGAGGTTTTTTTTTAAATGTAAAATGCAAAGAAAAATATTTTATTTGAAAAGAAAAACTTTATTTCGAATATTTTGCGAGAAACGTGCAAATCTAGAGTATTTTTTTTTTTTTGTTTATAAGAAAAGTGAAATTCTGCTTATGATTTCTAAAGATATTTTTGAATACATATTGTATTAAATACACGAATAATTTTTCACTTTCAAATATGTAGTTACAATAGTAGTAATCATAAAGTACATACAGTCAAGTATTATAAAGTTTTCTTGGTTGTAAATTTAACAAGGACAAAATTAAGGTACAACTAATATATGTAATAATTACGAGGATAACACGGCGTGTTGTTAGGCGCTACTAGGAAAAGAAATAAAATTTTTATGAACATTTACCACAAATATCAAGTATAGAACCGATCCTCTTATGAATTTCGAAATTATTTGAAATAATTTCGAAATTAATTTAAAATTTAAGACCGTACGGTATACGTTTTTATATTAAATCTATATTTCTATAATTTTTAAGTGATTAATGTTGCCACATGTAAGTAAAATTAGGTTAAGTATTTAAAATTTATAAAATATGCTTATTATAAAACTTTTCCATGACAAACCTTTTATTTTTTAATTTTATATTAAAATATTGTTCTTTATTTACTTTTTTCCTACATTCATGTACTTTACATGTGTATTTAATATTGTGTACGATATCATTATTAAAAATATTTTCATTACTCTTATTATTTAAAAGTTCAAATTTCATTCAACAACAGCCTTTAAAGGAAATTTTTTTTTTCAGAAAATTTTCGCATACCTACATAAAACTTTACCTTTAATTTTTTTGTATATTTTATCTTAAACTACAAAAAAAAATTAGTACATTGTCATCAGCTTTATTTTGATGTTTCCATATATTTACATAAAACTTATGTATAGTACCTATACCATATAGAAAGAAAAACTATACAAAATTTCGTATTATTTCGTTGCTCTATTTCAAGTTTTTTCATAATAAAGAATAAAGTAACCAGGATTCACAACTAAATATGTATGAACATAAAGATGTCATCTGCCTCTCTCTCTCTTGGTGTTATTATTTATACTGGTAGATTATCCTTTTCTGCATTATAAAACATGAAAACGGATTTGTTTTCCTTTTTTACATATTATACACAATATAAAATTATTGTATGAGATAAACAAGAACAAAAAAACAAAAAAATTTTTTTTTGAAAGCAGAAACTTTTGAATTTTGAACTTTCTTTTGAAAACTCATGTATGTATACCGTTATGAAGAACATTAACCAAAATGTGAAGGTACATGTGTAATGGTTGCAAACTACACCATTTTATATTTTACTAAAAAATATTTTAATTCTTTACCACTCTTTTTGCCTTCTTCTTTTTTTTGTTCTTTGAACAACAGCTTGAAATAGTTGCTTTGGAAAAGTTTCATCCATATATCGTATTTTTTAAAGTTTAAACCTGAATCAATACAAATATATATATAGGAATAAATGTATAATAAATAATAATAAAATAATAAATTTTTTAAGGAAAAGTTTTATTAAAAAAAAAAAATTTTTTTTGTACTTAAAATTTTCTTCAATAACACAATTTTATTGTACCCACTCATATTGGAGAGAGAAAGAGAGTAATTAATGAGAAAATCTAATTATTCTCTATTGGATAAAATAGGCAAAGAATGTTTGATTTTTTTAGAAAAAATTTAAAGGGAAAAAATATTATGTGTAATAAATTAGGGCGTCCTACATTTTATTTTAAAGTTTTAGAAAGATTTTATTAAAAATTATTAAAAATTTTAATATATTTGTAGTGTGACAAGAATTATTGGGACATTTTTTAAGCAAAAATATTTATTGAAGTATACGAACGATACATATTAGTTTTTAAAAAAGGTTGATATATTTAAAAAGTGTGACAAAATATATCCGACCGCAGGTGGAAAGCCCTGTCCACATGCGAGACGGCAAGAAAAATGTGGCCAAAATACGATCGTAGGAAATCGGGTGAACTCCTCGGAGGGACATTGTCTGCCTTACGGCAATCTACATAGGGCACAAATAATGGGCGAAGCATGCGGTTAGACTGGAATTTCCATTCAGCATAACGTGCCACATCTACTGGGAAATGGACAAGAAGGAGACCATTTTTCATTATTTCTGTGAGTGTGTTTATCTGGGCGGAACCAGACTGGTCACGTCGGTCAAAGCATATGGTCATCGGGAATTTAGTTAGATTCCTTAAGAAAACTGGGTGCCTTAAATACCCCACCTGTAATCGTATTCTTATATTCACGACCTGGGGTGCAGTAGATTTTCTTGAATTGCCATGTTAACCAACCAACTTACTTGGTAATCGCAACCACCTACATGCCAAACACTTAACCACACAATATGTAACATTTACTGCTACCGGTCGTACATGTATAATAATATTAACATATTACTTTATTTGCTAAGCACTCAAATGTTAAAATTTACTCTTTTGAACCTACATACATACATGTATATAGCAAAAATATAATTTAAATATTTTGTCAATATTTTAATTTACGATACTAGGCTATATTTAACATAACTTCTAAATTAGTCTATTTCACGATAAATCACCATAAATCATTTATAAGCATATCAAACAAAATTTTCTTATTCATTTTAAGAATACAATTTTAAACTTAAATATTAGTATTAACAACAATAACTATATTATAGTTATAATATTATTAAATGAGCCTACAATTTATTTACTAGCAAGTACAATCACACAAACACAATATGGCATGGGTATGTTTATCATTATATTATTATTACACTCTAAAATTATCTTAAATTATCTTAAATTATTATCGATGTTCGGCATAAGTATTGAATAAAGAAACAATATTTCTTCATTTTGTATAGTAATAGAATAGGAAATATTGTTTATACCAATATACAAGCACGAATAGAATGAATTAATTGGGTCAAAACAGATTAAAATATTATACTGACTTCTTCACGCAAAATTTTAAATATCTATCTAAGTCTTTTACATTTTATTCCACCACATATAATTCTCATAAATTAACAAAATATGGTATTATCCTTTCAATTACCTTTAAACTATTATTTTCTCCTCTTTATTTAATTTACATACAATATTATATTTAATACAAGTTAATGCGAGTATAGTATAAATTGTGCATATGCGATTATTTTCCAAGAAATTTTCCATGAAAGCAATTTTCATTTAAAGAACATAATTTAAATTTATAACTATACTCGTATATTTTAATTATTGTATAGAAAGCTATAATATAATGTGCACGTAAGGCTATTATGTGCATTATGTACATAAATGAATACAATTTGAAAATTAGTTTCCTAAAATAGAATGACCATATGAGTGGTTGGTTATACGGTTAAACACAGACAATTTTATTATTATTATTCTAAAGTTATTCATACAATTAGATTAAATATATAAAAAATATTTTTCCAATCAAGAAAATTAATTTATTATTTCAATCAATTTATTGATATAGAATAATTTATTTAAACTAAAATTTTAAGAAAAGTAAATTTTTATTGAAAAATTTCCTTTTCCTAAAATTTCAAATTAAATTGCTAAATTTTATTTTTTGTATTATACTCGGAAAATACAGTATTTTATTGAACTTATAAAAATGTAATTGAATATACAACTTGAATAGGATCAATCGATAGGTTAAGTTATTTCAGAAACTACAATCGCCTTGAAAATAAATTTTGATCTAAGGTGACGTTATACAACATGATGAAAACTCAATATTTTTATTTGAAGCGTAAATAATTCAATATTGTTTACGTAAAATTCAATATTTTCATATTAAACGTAAAAAATTCAATGTTTTTATATAAAACGTAAAATAACTCAATATTGTTTACGTAAATTGTAAAAAATTCAATATTTTCATATTAAACGTAAAAAATTCAATGTTTTTATATATAACGTATGTTGTTTACGTAAATTGTAAAGTATTCAATATTTTCATACAAAACGTAAGACTGTCAATGTTTTTATATAAAACGTAAATAACTCAATATTGCTTACGCAAATTGTAAAGTATTCAATATTTTCATACAAAACGTAAAAAAATCAATATAAAACGTAAATAATTCAATATTGCTTACGTAAATTGTAAAATTTTCAATATTCTGATAAAAAACGTAAATAACTCAATATTGCTTACGTAAATTGTAAAATATTCAATATTTTCATAAAAAACGTAAAAAACTCAATATAAAACGTAAATAACTCAATATTGCTTACGTAAATTGTAAAATATTCAATACTTTCATATAAAACGTAAAAAACTCAGTATAAAACGTAAATAACTCAGTATTGCTTTACGTAAATAACTCATTGCTTACATAAAACATAAAAATCTCAATTTTTTTTATCCAAAACATACAAACACAACATTTTTAATTTAAAATGTAGTAGGACTGTATAGAAGTTATTTAGATCTACATAGGTAAAAAATTCAGAAAAGCAACTTGTGAGGGATATGGTAGTTTGAATTGTAAAAATTGGGTATCAACAGCCACCGTTTAAAATAGTCATTCAGAAATTGCTATATGCAAGTTGATTGGTGCTGGCTTACCACTTTACCGAATTACATATAGTAAAGCCCCAGGTTACCAATAGTCGTATATAAATTTCGCATAATTTTAAATAACTCAAAAATTCTTTAAACATTATTTTGTTAATACTCTTATGAAATTTAATAAAATAAAATTTTAACTGAAATATTTCTAATTATACTTATAGTTTAAAGCGAAATTATTTTTTTTGAAGCAATTTAATAAATTCTAATGCAGATAAAACAATTTAACAAGTTCATATCTTCTCATTAAATCAACAGAAAACTTTAAAATTTATATTTTAACATTTTAAAATCCTGTATTCATATATTATACAATATACCTACACACACACATATTCATAATGCATGCACTATTATTTTTTAGAAATCGTATTATAAAAATCGTATTTTTGATATTGTAAATTTAAGGATTTTAGTAACTGTAGGAGAAAATTGTAAAAAATTTTTAAGTAATTTATTATTTTTGTTATCCTTTTATAATATTTTATTTGTTTATTTGTTTAAGGCCATTTCAAAATAATAATTTTCGTAAAATAGTTTAAACAATATACCTACAATATATTGTTTTATGTAGGGTGTGTATTTTTGTGCATCTATAAATAGAAAATTCAATAGGCATGTGTTCATTTAACATAAAAATTCATTCAATATTATTCTGGTTATATTTGAATATACTCGAAGCCACATATACATTAAAAATATTACTTAGATTATGTGTAGGTACAATATAATGTGGGATATACTCTTATTAAAAAAAATTTCCAATGAACGTTTGTGTTTCATTAAAAAATATTGATTGCCGCATTTGAATATTGCAATATTTGAAATATTATTTTTGAATTGATTCAAAGGTTATTGTGTAGTTAGTTGTAAAAATACACCTGAAGTGCGTATTTCAGGAAAAAAAAATATTTTTAAATTAATTTTTAAAATTATTCGTAACTACGTAATTCAAAGGAAAATATTTTATACAAAAAAAAACATGTGCTCAATTATGAATTCTAATTATTTTTATATATGTATTTAGTTTTTTTTTCAAATTAATTTATATAGAAAAGGTACATAACCACAAATATTTCAATAATTTTACAATAATAATAATATTGTTTAAATCATGTTATGCCATAAAATTATGTTGTAATATTTAATTTAATTTACCAAATAATCTAATTATCTAGTATAGTTCATTAATCTCTACTACATCATAGATTTTTTTAAGCCACATAGCCACTATAATATTGTAAAATTTTTTAGAGCATAAATTTATGAATTTTTAGTTTATTACCGCGTGTAATATAACATTAAATAAACTTCATGTACCTATGTTTATTAATTATGTTGGTATAACAATTTTTGTTGCTAAAACTCTAATCAATTAAAATATTTAACAACTATAATAAAAAAAACTATTAACCATTTTAAGAACTTTTTTAAATTTCAGGATCGATCATCCGTAATCATACAAAAAATTTAATAGCACAACTCGAACATTGTTTAAGTAATGAAACGGAAGAAACGCTAAGTGGCTTTCCAATGCATTTTGTATTATATCACAATCTTTACATTTAATTCCTTTAAAAGGTACAGTCTTTAGCGTCTACAGGAAACTTTCGATACATTCACAGCCACATTTTTTTTATGACTTTGTACATATCTGATTAAGAGTCCTCATAATGATATATTTTCACATAAAGCTGTGTACGTACATTTTTGAATTATGTAATCTCAATAATATTGTTAAATACCAGAAATTTACATCAGAACAAGAACGTTTCCTCTCGCAATCTAGATAACACAACCTACGCTTAATAAATTTATCATTGTCCCCTTGCATATTATTGGAAAACTTAAAACATTGTACACAGTTTTTATATAAAATAAATAAAAGCAGAGCTCATAATGAACAATTTACTTTATAATATCTTTAATTTCCGTCATTATTTTTTACTAAATAATATTTCTCCCTTATTTCTCCCTTAATATTGTACAGATTTAGTTTCAATAATAATAATAATTGGATTTAATTAAATGTCAATAATAAATTAATATCATATTAAGTAATTTCAAATATAAAATGTCATAAAATTAATGATCAATATGTTTTAAATATAACCAAATAAATATAATAAGATACACTTATATACTAGTGTTTATACCATATGTATATATAAGAATATATTATATTATTTGAATTTATATATTAAGGTCATCATATCTCATCCGTTTTGTTCACTGGGTGTGTTGATTTATTTTGTAAAACATTTTATATTAAAATATAATAACAATTGTAGATTAATAAATTTATTGCTAAATAATGTTTGTATTTTGAAATTTTTTAAATTCATATTTTAGTGGAAAGACATAAATTTTCAATATTTATTGGTATAAAAACCTATAGAGTGTATAAATATAGAAATCAGTGCTTATGTTCATTATAGAACATAGGCAATAATTAACATTACTAATTTTCGTTTAAAATACTAATTTTAAATTAATTAAGAAACCAATTGAAGCATCACTACAGAATCCACACTGACACTCAATTATAAAGCCATAAGTTTGCTGCTCAAATGTTTAATCCTATAGCTTTGTATTTAAGAACCTGCATTTACAAAAGACTATAAAATTGGGTTATAAGATCAAATTGTTTGGTTTTTTTTCTTCAAATTTCCTGAGTTACAGAATCTAAATCGAATTTTTGTATGTCAATCTCTCAAAATTGAACCTGGTAGATATTTGTTGTGCCATTAAAATTTAATTTAGAATTTTCGGAAAACAATATTTATAGTACTAAGACCCCAACAATATCGTTTTACTAGTATTGTTTCCTGGCATAAATTATTGTCCATCATAATTTTGCATAGGGTTAATAAGAGTCTTTATATACAATTGTCTATTCTTATGCACAATTAATGTACACGTACTACAAAATATATTTATAACTAATTAGCATATTTTTTTTTTAATTTCGGTTTTTGATACTACAATTAATTAGAATTGCAAATTTACTACACATGCTAAACATTTTACATACCCACAACACAACAAATTTATGAAATAAAATATTATAATGTATGTACGTGTGTATACAATATGCAATTTTTCCAATTATAATTAATAAAAGTTCATTAGTAAATAAAAATATGAATAATATTTTCCAGAAGCGTGTATAATTTTTTTTTTATATATAATAAAATTTTTTAATAATTTTCTATAAAATTTTATTTAGAAAATTTATAATCGTGTTTAATTCTAATTTTTTTTTGTACATTATAATTAGAAAACCCGAAATATAAATTCAAAATATTATTTATTTCATATATTTAAAAATTAAATTATTTACTTTTATAATTCATATTAGTGTTATTTATTTTGCAAAAAAGCACGTATTGCTTACCGGGGTATTCAAAAATTAAATTAATTTTCCTTAAAGTAAAATTAGCTACTGTTTATTTTTCTGTTGTCTTAATGTAATTAGTAAATTTAATTACTTGGTTAGTTGAAAATTAAAATAATATTATTTAATAAAAATTTCATATTAAAGACTATTTTCTGGGTGCAAAATTTTATTTAAAAACTATTTTTATTCCATCAACTATACGAATATAAAATTTGCTAAAACAAATTAGGAATTTTCATGGAATACAATTTTCCAGTTTAATCATTACAATTGAGAAATTTTTTTTAAGATTCAATTAAGTTTATACTATTTACTTTCGAGAATGCTTACTTTCAGATGTTTGCTCGAATTATCACCTAACTGGGCTTCTAGGAGGTGTTGTAAGGCCATGATGATTTGGACTCAAAGTGAAAAATCTCAATATATCCTTATACGGTCGTAAAAGTGCATTGTTATCACAATAATGCCATTTACAACCTAAATTGCATCCGTTAATTATGCAACGACTTTCTTTTAATGAAAAAAATTTTTTGCAGCCTATAAGTATGCCGCGACTATTAAATTACATAAAAAGTCCCTTTATCTTTAGTAGTCAAAAATTTAAGCTTTTTCTTTTGCTATCATAAACTACAATTGCTTATTTCAACTGTAACATAATCCAATTAAATTTTATACTAGTATTTCAAAAAAAAAAAAATAAAACCTTTTCGAAACGTTTAACTATATATATAATAATAATTTAAGCGTAAACAGTGAAATACCAGACATTGACATCATAAACTTCATTTATCCTTCATAAAGAAGAAATAAGTCCTCGAGTTAAATTAAATAAGAGATTTTGACAATCAACAATATAGTTTTGCTCTATTTCAAGTTTTGTGTTTCTAAATCCTAACAAATAAAAAAAAATTTTTTTTTTTGAATATTTCATAGTTTTCCATACAGTTTGCATTGCATTCATAATATTTACGGAGTAAACACACTCACAACGTTGCATATGTACGATAATATGGGTTTGTGTGCGAAAAACAAATAACTATCCCTATTTTTTCTACACCATTTTTACATACATTTTACTTTTGTAAGGATTTTTTTGAGTTTAGTTTTATTTTACATATCAATGCTTTTTCTTGTTTTTTTCTAAAATCCAATTTAGTTTTATTTTCCTTTAAAAATTGGATATTTTTCTGGATTGATGCGCTCTTCTTAGTCTTCTAAAAGCAAAATGGTACAATTCAAAAATGAATTTGAATAAAGTAAAAAAAATATTTCTTTTTTAATCTTCCAAAATAAAAATAAAATAGTAAAAATAGCAAATTTTTGTTTTGGTTCTTTGGTGAATGCAATTTCAAATCTCTAATATCTAAAATAATCCCGGTACACTCATATTTTATTGATTTAGTATGCATATAAAGCACATATATGAAGCGGCAACTTCATAGATTTCAAAATGCATACATGCCATACTACATTTATGTTCTTTGTAATTCAAAAAACGAAAATATAAAAAATTAAAATGATTTTTTAACATTGCTTTAAGTGTCTATAATATTTCCTCCACTAAATATGTGATTTCAACACACAAACACTTTTAAACATTCGGAAAAAGCTAATACTTAAAGGATATTGCCTGATATATCGAAATCATATTTTAATATATGACCAACCGTCTTTTATAGTTTAAACATATGACGGTGTTTTTTTTTTCTAAAATTACTATGGCAAATGTGGCAAATTTTAAATAGTTTAGCCCGGGAAAAAATGCAAATTACTTTTAATAACGATTTAGAATACTCTAGTACATAAATTCAAAATTTTATTTAACTGAAGTTAAATTTTGAAGATATTTTCAATATGTGGATGAAAATATTTTTCAAAATAAAATACACAATATCTGGTATCAGAGCATAATATATAGTTTTTAGGACAATTAAACGCTTTCCAAACTTTTCTTAAATACGAAGGCAGAATAAAAGTGCAAATTCTGAAATTCTTATTAGAACATTTTGATGAGATTTCGAGAATAATATTGCTCTATTTTTGATTTTGATTTCGAAAATGAGCACTTTACAAGCTAATTTGAAATTCTAAACCAAATTCTTCACTTCCCCTTAAAGAAAATTTGATGCATAACATAAGACCGCAACTAGAGCGGAATATTGAATTAGGGTAAAATTCATAATAAACTGAATTAAAATTCTATCTTCTACATTATGACAAATGAATGTCCAAATATTTATAATCGTAAATCCTCTCATAAATTTATTTTTCAATATGCAAATTTATTTTTCCTTATTCTCACTTAAATGGCAGGATAAGCTTTATTATATCTACTGAACTTTACAAAATTTTCATCAAATACAAATGCCATAAAATTGATATGCAATTATAAAAAAAAATTTGTTTTTTACTTCATAAAAATGCAACAAAATCTCGAATTGATAAATTTAAATTTAATAAAAAATTTCAATCTAAATTATTCAAAATTCTCGTATTTTTAAATAGAAAAAAAAAATAAAAGCAAATCAACTCAAACTATTAAAATTTTATTTATGTGTTCAAATTGAAAAAAAAATTATGTAGATCTGCTGAAAGAAAAAAAAATCCTTAAAAATTGCTTTTATAATTTTTTTTTTTTTTTAATCCAAAATAGCAATATTTTCTGAATTATTTTTATTCAAATCAATTTAAATAAAATATTTTCGAAAAAGAAATTTTATTTTAGTAGAATTGTTTGTGTAAAAAGAAATTATTTTGAAGATAATAAAAAAAAAATTTTTTATGAAGAAAAATAATAAATAAATTGCTTTGTGCACATAAAAGAAATGTGTAATTTTGTAAAAATGGTAATTGAAAATATTTTGTAGAAAAAGAAAGAAATTGTCATTCTAATTTCAATTTTCAATACTAATTTGAAGAAAGAATTGCAGACGATTATGTCGAGTTAAACTTCTCTAACCCGAACTATCTAAAAATGAAAACACTCTTTCAAGAGAAATCATTTGTCACTCTCAAATATGCTTTATTTTTACCACTATACTATATTTTGCTCTCAACAAAGGCGTTAAATTAGGGCTCTTTCAATTTCAAATTTATTTCAAACATTAGGAGTAATTCAAGTTGCAGCAATTTTCTCATACAATTTTATGCATAAAGTGATCCTTATTGTGTATTAATATATAAGAACACTCTCAAATCGTAAAGCATTGATTTGAATTTTGAAGAAAATATTCATTGTAATACAGAAAAATCGCATTCACAATTAAAATTTAATAAATATTTAAAATTAGTTTCCACCACAAACAGAATCTCTTTTTTATCCAAAATTTCTTATATACGTAAATAATTAAAAAAATTATATAGTAGAAATCATGTAGTAGAAAATTTTATCATGACCTCAACGCGTTTAAGATTTCATTATAATTTTACTATCAAAATAATTTCCAAATAATTTTATTAACTTTTAAAAATCTAAATAATAAATTTGACATAAAATTGACAACTCATTTAAATTTATTCGAAAATATGTAAATTCAGACCCGAACTGCCACATCACCATAATAGATTTTTAAACATTTATTTAGTGAATTTTTGTCAACCTCAATAAATTTACAAGCTATATTAAGTCATTTATATGCAGTTAGCTAGCTGCGTCAAAATGTGAATTAAAAAAATATATGAAAACGTTATAAACTGCGTGCTTTTAAAATTCTCTTGAAATGAAATTAATTTTTTTTCAATTATGCAAAATAAAATTTTATATACATACATTTTATAATTCTGTATAGTCAATTTTATTCTACAGGATTTGAAAATATTTTTGATGTATATAATATGTAGCAATTTTACACATTCATGTATGAATAAATTCGCGTGTCCTTTTTAAAAAAGAAAAGAAAAACGAGAAAAACAGTCAGTAGAAAATTAAATGTTAATCCAAAATTGTTTTAACAATAAAATATTTTATATACGAAAGAGTTTTTTATGATTTTTATGAAAATAAAAAATAATAAATTTCATTGAAAACATAATTTTGTTAAATATGAAAAATTTGTAAAAAATCAATTCAGCCCTTTATAAATTGTAATAAAGATCAAAATGGAACAATAAAATCTAAAATAACCTTCTCGCATATATTTTACAAAAATTAAAAATTGTGTTAAACAGTTTAAGATTTAGTTCTACATATTGAATCCAATCATTGGTTTGCATGCAAATTTCAACCGTAAAGCGTAGGAAATGTTCTAAATAACCGAAGACAGAAGGATGTTCGGGTAATTTTTAAAAGTAGATTTTACAGTAACAAACGAAAATCTTTTAAATGTTCTTATTACAAATATTACTGAAAGTCATAAAATCAGGTGTGTTAATAATCATGCAGGGCTAGGGGTCTCATTAGGAGGCTGGGCCTAAAAAACGCTAAGTTCGCTTACCGATTTTTCGGGGAAGGTAAGGTAACTTCAGAGCGCTTTCTAGAAGATTTTAGGACCCTCACCTGGAATTCATCAGGAGGACAGGTCTCGAGGGAGTGTTTTAGGCCCGTGTCTAACATTAAGTATAGGGGCACAATAGATCCTTATTATGCTGGTCGTAGTGCAATATTACCGCATCAGTACAATCTAGTTCACTCCGGTATTAAATCAAGTTTTAAATTTGTACACCTATACTATAGATTATTCTAATTTTTCGTAAATACTAATTTTAATAATATATGTAGTAAAATAATACTTATATAGCCTGGTATCCCTTAAAGTAGTTTTATTAATTTTACTCTCATAATAATTGAAAATCCTTTAAATTAATTGGAAATCTTTAATTAAATTGTATTCACTATATCTTCCAATCCATAATTTTATACTTTGAGTGTTATGCCTAAAATACTAAAAAAATATACTCATGTATAATAATTTACTTTATTATATTGTAAAAAATAAATACTCTATACAAAATTCATTGTAATTCTTTTCTATGGAAAAAACAATTTGTTATATGAAAAAGAAAAGCCCTCTTTTGCCAAAAATGAATAAAAAATGAAAATATTTCATAAAAATTTTAAAAATTCTAATTGACAAAATAAAGTTTTTTTTTTGGATTTTTCAATTTATATTTAAATTTAAGTGCCACTTACAAAAATAAATTTTATATTTAAAACCCATCATATAAACTTTAATAAAAAACACACAGTCTATGTAAATTTCATTTAGAATTTATTTTAGATATTTTTTTCTCATTTTAACGAGTTCTTCACAAAGAAAAATTCCAAAAAATAAAATATTTTTTAATAATTAATTTTTTCCTATCAACCCCAATTCAATTCTTTATTATAAAATTTTAAATTTTTGGAGGATTTTATTAAATTTTCATGAAATTTTAGTTCAACTACTCATTCCTATTCTTACTATGATGTTCTTCAGTATCAAAACAGCAAAACTTGTTTTGGACTTTTGTACTAATTTGAGTTCTTTTTTACAAAATAAATTAAGAAGAATCGTAAATTTTCGACTTTGATGACACGAACTAAGTGATACTTACTCACTGAACTAATACATGGCAGTTGACAACAAATTGCATCTTCATTAAATTTAAAATTCAAGTTTTTTATATTATGTATAAGTTCCTGAGCATTTACCTTGCACCTTCTGGAATCAACTTATTGTAAATTAATGTTAAAATACGGTTTTTATAGGTTTCATTCAAGTAATACCTTAAAAATGCTGCGGCAATTTTCAAATTAACAGAAACATATTAACTTCTCACTGTTTTACATACTCTAAATATCCCAAAAATGTTCGAATATTCGAATTATTTGCAATCAAATTTTAATCACTATACAATTATACATACGTGAATTGCACATTAACTTCCAAAACCCATGTTGCTTCTTCAATATATCAGAGTTTTTTATAAAGTATATTTAAGAGCAAACTAATATGCCAAAAAAAAGCCACAATTTGATGGTATTAATTTGTTAAACAACCATGTATGTAAAATGTAAAATTTTTCATTTTCTTTATTAAATTATTCATAATAGAATGAATAAATGGTGGTTTTATTTTCATGCAACATGATTTAAAACATCAATTTTTCAATTTATTTTGTTGTTGTTGAAATATTATTGAGGGTCCCAAAACGCAAAATGCACACATAAATCAACTAAAAGTTCACGTTTCAATTTTTTTTTGTTTGTAAACTGACGCCACTCACATAAAATGATGAGTTCACCATTAAAAATTTTTAAATCAATTTTTGAAAAAAAAAAAATCAACTTTAAAATTAAAACCTTTTATTCTTTAGTTTAAAAATATTTCTATGACATAAAAATTTTAAAAAATTTACACATTTTACATGTTGTGAAGTAAATAAAAAAAATATATTCGACCAATCAACAGTACTTGAAATAGTACATTTTATTTTACCGAAAAATTGAGTTGGAAACATAAGAAAATTTATTTACAAGGCTATTTGATACTACTTAATGAGGGGATGACTATTTCCACTTCCCTTTGAGATTATTGAAAAGAAAGGTATATGAAATGAAATGTAAAATTTCAAAAGAAGATGATGGTTGTGATCACATACTTTACTCAATAAGTTTGCGTTTTGGAAAAAGGACCCTGCTAATTGAAAAAAATCAACATCTGAAACTTCAAAATTTGAAAAGGTTTCCTCCTCTTGACGCATTAAAACGTTAAAAACTGTGGCCTTAAGAAGGGAAGGCACAGATGATAATTTACCTCCTGCTGTTCACTTTTTCAATTGAATTTACTTATCACTCATTGTCGGCGCAATCAAACATACCGACACAATCAAATTAATAAGTACATTTTTCCAACACCATTTTTTTTTTAAATATTTTAAAAATTTTTACAATAAAATAAGCATTTCCTTCACATAAAAAAAAACAACAATTTTAATAAATTTACACCTGTTGGTTGGTTTTGCCATAGAGAGAATGAAAAAAAAACAAAAACAAAAATTCCATTTATAAAAATTTCATTAGCTTGGTAATATTGAATTTTTTTTGCTTTATTCATTTCGAATTTTTTAAAGTAAAAAAAACGCGTATATAGTGTTCTAGAGCTCAACAGCTCAAAATAGCTCAATAACTGTCTTGTCAACATTGAAAAATATTTCAATTAATTTTTTGTTCACATATTCAATTTACAAGAATTCTATTGGTTTTTACTTTTTTTTCCTGCCTGCCATGCTTTAAAAAATTTTGTTTTTTATTTCAAATTGATTGCTTTCAATTATTAAATTATATAACTAATAAATATGCATAGCTCAAGTACACACACGTATTCAAATTAAAAAACATTCAATGTCAATCTGAAAAATGATGATGAAAATTAAAAATCAGGTGTGGTGACAAAAACAAATTTTATCATATGAAGAGTATAAAAAAATTATTGAAAAAATATTAAAATTAAATAAAATGAAAAAATTAATAATGAGTTTTTGTTAAAAAAAGGTTTTATAATAGATTTTATATCTGTCATGAAAACTAGAAATTTTTGGAAGTTAGAATGAGCAAAAATATTATTGATAAAGGATATCTGATCCTATAAACGGCTCTAAAACATGAAGTTAACTCTAAGACAACCGAATGTTATGTTTTAACACTTGATCATTCACCTTAATTAAAAACTGACTCACAGGGCTGTATTTTTTAAAGGCTGTATCACCATAGGATATTAAAAGTAAATAATTTTTGCAAATTTAAGAAAAATTCGGTAGTTAAGTCGATCATTTGTATAACAGAAGACAGACTCCATTTTGAACGGTTGTTCTAAATGTTTCTATGTCATGACAGAAAAAATTTGGTGTTAAATAAGAGATGCAGTGCTCTTTTTTTCTCAATAGCTCCTAAACCAGATCAGATAGCATAATGACTCATATACAAAATTGAAACTCAACGATGACAGGGTTGCCTATGCTAAAATTAAGGAAAGCTTTAATGTTACGTCATCTAGAAAATTAACGCTTTTTAAAAACGAAAAGTGAAAATTTCAAGTTTTCCTAACTTTAACGTCATGTGATTCCGAAATTTAAATAGATTATAGCTAATGTAAACAATAATAAGAAAGCTCTATATTTAATAAAACGCTTAATCAAATCATATTCAAGTCTTACACAGATACGGAGTTACAATTAAAATTTCAAAAAATAAAAAATTCAGTTAAGATTGATTTTGATGCCCTGTAACTTCGAACCTGTTGAGTCGGGAACATCATCTCCATGGAAAAGTTTTGTCTACTCATAAGGGCCTATACATTGCTATATAGTAGTTCACTTTGATAAGAAACACTCTGAATAAAATGAAAATTTTAGTCAATTTTTTGCTGAATAAAAAAATTTTTAAATACGATTTTCTAAACTACAATGGCTGAATTTTCATTAATTCATATATCGTCCCTGTAAAAATTTTTATCGTATAATACAAAAACCTTGAAAAATCAGGTTGCATGCCATAGCCCACATATTGGGCTATCGGATTCTATTCTTACGAATTTCTTCTTACGGAGAAGGATCTCCTATTGAATTACATGTACAACAATCCTAGTTAAATTTAAATATTTATTAATAAGAAAAATAAACAATGAAATTATAATACTGTTACAAAGGATAATCCCATTTACTTAAAAACATAAAATATCTCAAAATATCTTTGATCTTTATTCTCTCAAATCTTCATTTATTTTTAAAAAATTTCTTCTATTTTTAACTCAAATTAATACAATTTAATCTATACTAAATCATAAAATTATATACAAATATGCATAATTTAGAGCAATAATCTCTAAAAACTTCAACTAGTAGCAGTAATAACAGAAAAGGTATCGCTACCTTGAAGCTAATATCCATATTAAAGAATATTGTTATAATAGTGCTTTTGTATCACACTCACTTTGTTATTTCGCTTAAGGATAATGGAAAATTTTGTACGTTTTTACACAAAAATGGGATTTGATGAAATGAAAATATTTTAAATGAAAATAGTTAAAAAGGTACATGAAAATTTTTATTTTCTTTATTTTTTTTAATGTTAATTTACAATAAAGTTTATAAAGTTAACCATATAAAAAAAAACCAGAAAAACAAGAAAAATTTTCAATATTAAAATCCAAAATAAAAAATGCATTTTCATCAAAAGTTAGAGAAAATAAATTATTAAATTAGATTTACATATATTTTTACTGTGGACGGTGAAATTTTATTTTATGAATACATTCATATACATTCCCCTATAAGTATGCTATATTTATATTAACATTAAAGTATATTTTGAATGTAGCTCTAGCTAACTAGCTAAATATTAAAAATTCATTTCGGATGAAAAATTTAAATAATATTTGGTTTTTTCAAAACTAAATACTGAATAAAAGAAATAATAATATAGAAAGGATAACCATAATTCATCCTTTTGCGGTGCGATTAAAAATTTATATCATGATATATTTAAAATAGCTAGCTATAGCTATAATATAAGTTGTACAGGTTTTAATAATTTATTTCATGTTGAATTTTATATTTTGTATGAAAAGATATTAGATAGAAAAAAAATAATATGAAATTAAATTAAATAGCATTAAAATGTAGTACGTTAATTCTCTATGAAACAGGAATAATAGTAATTCACAATTTAATATTATAAATTAAATAATTTAATATGAAAATTTTGTTTGTTCTTTAATTACGATTTAACAAAATGTATTGAAAATGCATAATTAATTCTGTTATTATCGGATTTAAAATAATTAAGAAAACCACTTAATTTTTCTTATCGTAATATTTCTGTACATTATACACAATAAAATCTCGAATTGAGCTGAAAAGAACTCCCAAAATTGAGAAGAAATATTATAATAATTAATTTTTATAACTCTGAAAATTTTTTGCCATTAAAAAATGCATTTGTTAATTTAGACCAAAGGAACGAGAAATTGAATCGGAGAGCATTCAGTGAACATGCTTAGGATGTAATCCGAATATAGGATATAATGCGAAAATTATGCACAATTTATTAAATTTTCAAAATTCTTGATTAAATTTTCCGAATAAAAGCAATTTTTCTCTCAAAAATTTATCAAAATTTTTAAATTAAATTTTTATCGTTCCTCTTAATTTTAACATTTTTACATTTGGTTTATTTAAAAACTCATTTTAAGTACGAAAACCGTAAAATAATCAGCTTTAATAAATTGTTTACATTTTTGTGTTTTAAACAGTGCAAAAGCATCGTATTATTTATTTTTTCGTTTTTAATAACATAAAACCGAAAAAAATTTTAATACCGAATCTACAGTATGTTAAGAAATCCAAGAATTTAAAAATAAAAAAAAGTGAATTTTTGACATTCAAATTTTTCCTTTCTATTTTAAAATAAGGTGAGAAATCCTTAAAAACACAATAATTGTAATTCTCTTTATAACAACACCATTACCCATGGTACATTTTAATTTAAATCTTATTTTCGACTACCCCACTTAAGATCAACCTTATTTTTAATATAAAAAAAAATTCAAAAATCTTTTAAAAAAAATTTAAATTGAACAAATTTTTTGTCCATATTTCAAGAAATATTTTAATGGCACAACAAAATAACAGCCAATTTACTTAATAACAATTGAAAAATTAGAATTACAACGAAAACAAACATAAGATCCTTATGGATCCTTATGCCATTTTTATTAAGGAAGATTAAAATACGAGGCTTTTATTTAAAATTTTTTATCTTAAATTTTAGGTCATTATTTTTTTCATGTTTAAAAAAAAAATTCACTATTATCCTATTTAAATTTTTTCATTACTATTATGTTAAAGTAATATTTATGTATAGCTACAGTAAAGCTGTAGCTATACTTAAACACACATATACAGAATGTACATTATGTATAAATTTATATTTATATATAGTAATTCATTAACACAATAATTATTACAATATTTAAGAGTACATTCTTTGAGAGTTTAAAAAAAAAATAAAAGTGTTATACTATTACAATGAATGTGTAATAATAGTAATTGTTTATAAAAAAATTATAATATATTATAAGAGTTGTTGGAATTTTTAAAATAATTCAGCTATGGGTCTTTCAACTCTTTATATAAATATTTAACATAATTTTATTTATTCATACTCAGGCTGTCAGAGACTGATAATATTCCCCGAATTCAGAAAAGTATAACAGAATTATAATATGCAGAGTTCGTTTAAGGTTTTCTCTTCATAGATGTATAAATTATTCTAATATTTTTGCAATAGATATTGTTACAGGACGGAAGAGACTATTCCTGAGATCGAAAATATAATAATACTGTATTAATGCGGGGTTCAGCTTATGAACACCTATTGCTGAATTTTATATTGGCACCGGGAAAACTTTATTATAATTAATATTGACAATATTATTTTAAGACAGAACGGACACGGTTTACTACATCAAACTGTTTGAAAAGTACCATCGAGTCACAGTCACCCTATACAATTGTATTTTAAATGAAAACCTCTTATATTAAATTATTATAATAATAGCGAGGAATTATTTCCTTTTGTGTAAAAATTTTATATATACATATCTATATACAAATTTATATATATTATATATACATTAATTTACCTGAATGAAAGATGAGAATATACACAAATACACATACAAGTTTTCAGAAAATAATAAATTTGTAATGTTAGTTTGTGTTTGCTTATCAAAATTACTATTTTGTTATACTTCACATATACAAAAAATATACTTGTATTTCAAAAATTTTTGACATTATACACAAATAAAAATTACAAGTACATACATTTTTATTTTTTATCATAATTTTTAAAATTTAATATTAAATTGAAAAATCGTGTTTTTTAATTTTAACAATTTTATTATAGTGAGGGTTAAGCAATTGTACTTCAGAACTTTATTTTAACTATAAATAATAAGCAGTTTTTAACCATTGGAAATTCTCTTCTATATATTGTGTGATCTACGTTATATATTATTGTATATATGATGCATAATAATATGGAATATTTTAAAATAAGTTGATAACTATATTTGAATGAATGATAGCTTCAAAGTTTCATGAAATTGCATGTGATACTTGATTAATAAGAAGAATATTCCAAAATATTTGGAGCTCGAAATTTCTAAATTTTTCTCAAAAATTCTAATTTTCTTTATGAAAAAGGAATGTAATAATTAATGATATTTGAAAGAAAATTTTTGTATATATAGGAATTCGAAACTTTAACCATAATAATTTACTCTTAGTATACTAAAAATTCGTGTAAAAGTTTTCATGTAGTTTTCAACAAGTATAACAAAATTAACATTTTGAACATGCTATACCTAAAATATAAGCTGCTACACAATTCCAGGATAATTTATTATTTGTGATAAAAAAGAAAAGTGAAAAATATTTCATACCTAAAAATGTAACGTATATAAAGGTAAAAATTTCCCATTAATAAACAACTAATTACATTGTGATAATTAAAAGCTTCACTCATAAATTTTTTATATTTAATTTTATAAAAAAACAACTATACGTTAGTTTACTACAGCTCCACTGTAAAATTTTTAACAAAAAAAAAAGAGAAAAATTCCAAATATTTCAAATTTTTCAATTAATTACATTTAATACTAAGTGTCTAACTAACACATACAAATATTGTAAAATATAAACAACAATATTACAACACCACATAATATCAAATATATAAGGTTGACAGAAGTGAGAATCTACCAACACAACATGAACACATATTCATAGTAAGTATTTAAAAAAAAATATATATGTATACCTAAGTGTAATGATATTTTGTGTTATTATTTTAAAGTTGAAAAGTTTTAATGAATTTTACAAAGAATTTTCTTTTAAATAAAATTTAAATAAAACAGGTAAGTAAAACCATTAGGGGTGCTAGACAACAGAAATTTTTATATGACAGAAAATTCCAATATTTGCTAATAACCAGAATTGGATTTACAAAATTAAAGCCCTAGAGCAAGGAGATGGAACAAATGAATATAACGCCCCCATACAGGACTAAACGTTACAATATCTTAACTGCTCTGAATGAAGTGTCATATATAATTTGAAATATCTAATGAAATTAGATTTAATCTTAGAATGCAAGAATTTTATGAAATGAACAAAGTATAAGATTCAATGACATTATACGGATTCAATGACGTTCTGGAGTACCGTAGTTATTTATGGTTCGTTGTGGCCCCCAATGCAATGTTTCTACGTACAGTTTCCGATCATAATCACAAATAAATGTGTAATCAAAAACACCTTTCAAAGAATAGAGTGTTAACTGAAAATTGAAATTTTTTATGCCCTCCAATCCGGCAGTTATACATTCATAAATCATTGGTATAACAGTACTCGTATCCTCACCCAGCACAAATTTTTACAAAAATTATTGTTATACAGTAACAAGCCTAAACTGCCCAGTGAAAAGGTTGGTAATAGTCCAAACGCAATTTTTATTCATTTCTGAAAAGAAATTCCTAAAATACGATGGGAAGAACATTTTCGTATGATAATAAGAAATTTCGTTCAGCCGTTTTACGCTTATCAACATCTCTACACTTAATACTTCAATCTCAACACTCAATGTTACACCCAATCAATCCAACAAAATACCGATGGAAAAAGAGTTTATACAAGAGGGCAAATGTAATGCACAGGTAGGCGAATTCAAATGAAAATCTACCAGAAAGTCAATTTCAAATAGTACTTTCAAAACTAGGTAATACTGGTAACTCTAATATAAATACCAAATATTAGATATATGAAAAAATTCTTTTCTTTTTTTGAGGTTTTCATATATAAGAACTTTTGTAATCACAATGGTAACTATGATGAAAATAACATTCAACTACGTTACATATAAAAAATAGTTTCCTTTTAGTACAAAGTATAAACTATTTACACTTATTTTACCATTTTGTTTGGAAAACTAAATTATTAGTTTTCCAAACAAAATTTTCTTTTTTTTTCTCAAACATCTAGCATATAGGTTTAAAGTAATCACATTTTCGGCAAATAATAAAAAATATTTAACTTTTTTTCTTCGTATACAATATTTATGTCAAATGCTGCTTGACTTGAACTTTTAAAGTTCATAATAATTACAAGTCGATTTAAATATTTGCTCCTTTTACAAAATAAGTACATTGTACACTTGGCTTTTGAAGCAACATAACGTTACTTTCTTAAAAAATTTTCAAAGTAATTGTTGAAAGACTTTGTTTTCCAGATAAATAGTGGTTACAAAAGGTTAGAAAAGCATAGTTATTACGGAATATTTTGAGCTCATTCAGTCTTGTACTTAATTTAAAGCAGGAATATGAGGAGTTTTCTTTAACTTGAATTAATTGTTGAAGATATTGAATTTGAATAGCCGCCAATTGTTTTGATATTATTGTATACGGAGAATGAACTTCAGATGTGGTTCAGAAGTTAAAGTAAAATCTAAAAGAAAATAAAGCAAAATTTTGCATAATTTTAGGGGCAAACTCCTTATTTTTTCCCAAAAAACCAATTGATGTAGTAAAACTATACAAAATACACTTATATATTGAAATAAAATAAATTAAATTTAACATTAACCCTCATGTCACCTGTACAACGTTACCATATCTTATAAATCCTTAGTAAATAAATTAATTTTCCTTTTCCTTTAATAGCCAGGTGAGAATTTTGTTACAATATATTATATGAGCATGGAAAATCATTCATAAATGGTTTCTTGATATTTTTCCAAAATAAAGTATAAGAAAACAATAACAGAAAAAATTTCTCTCTATAAAAATAAAAATATTTTAAAAGTTTATAGTCAAAACTTTTTTAGTTTTTGAACCAAAATAATATAGAAATGAGCAAAAAAGCAAATTACATAAAATGAGTAAAACTACCTTACATTAAAAACACTTGAAACAAAGTACTTTGAAAAACTTTTTACACTTTATTTACTTAAAATAATTTTCAAAATAAAAATAAATTTTCCAATTTTATTTGCTTGCTGTTATTTTTACTCGAATCACAGAATAAGAACGTATACAAAATGAAAATTTGAAAATTTTCGGAAAAACCAAAATTTTAGGTTTATTGTTTTCAAAAAAAAAAAAAAAATTACTTACATTATAAATTCCGGCTTTTGTTTTTGAATCTTAAAATAATTGAAATCAAATGGTAAAATTTCATTAAAGTTTTTTTTTTTCATTTTTGAATTTCTATGCCATTTTTGTTTATGAAAAACTTTGTCAGTTCCTATAGTTTATAACAAGATTGTTCACAAATAATAAAGGATTTTATTAAAAGGTTGAAAACTTAATCGTTTCGTTATACAAAAGGAAAAATCAAAATTTCGGTGATTGTTTTAAAAAAAATTAATTAGAAACTGAAATTTTCCGAAAAGTCATATAAATTTGTGGGATTCATGGAAATGCAAGTGATTTTTTGCCCGGCATAAATGTTAATTAAATTGCTAAGAATAAATTATTTTAAAATAGCACTTAATCTTTTTGGTTAAACAATCATTTTGTTTAAGAACAAAATAAAAAAAAATTGAGAATTCAATATGGAAAAGTTTCCAGATATCTCAGAGTCGAAAATTTAAAAAAAATTATATTTTAAAATTTAAAGTTATGCAGAGCCTGAATGCGGAATCGTGATCAAAGTGGAAATTATTCTAAAAATCACAATCCAGCTTACTAAATTCGGCAACTTGTAACTAGAATCTTGTTTATTATTAAAAACCGTAACCAATTTACATACTTCAGAAATAAATATCAGTAGAAAATAAATATTGCAGTTCGATTAAAAGGATAGCCATTACTATTATATATCTGACAACTAGTATGTACAATTAGACAGACTATTCCCATAATACATGGAAGAAAAAAAGGAAAACCAAATCTAAAATAACCATCATTATTGCAATTTAAATGTGATGTGGTTTACACTATGAACATTTTATGTAAATATAACAAATGTGCAAATATAGGGAAAACGACGGTTTAATTTAATTTTTTGTTAGGCTATCATCATTTTCACCTTATAAAATAAATTTATCCTAAATAATCATTTTGTTAATATTGGCTATAGCAGTCGTCATGTGAATACAAAAAAGGAAAATGATTTCAGCATAAATTTATTAATTTTTTCACTATATTTGCAAAAGTGCGTTCATTTACATGTTATTAGAACTGTCATCATTTATACATACTCAACAAAATATATACATATGGTATACCTGTAGCATATATTTTAAAATATGTTTGCAAACGAATTGAATTTCCGAATAAAATTCATAAACAGAAATCAACATAAATATTAAGAGTTAAATTTTTGATTTTAATAAAATTATTTTATTTATGAAAACTCAATAGCATATTCGACTCATATAAGATAAAATTAAACTGAAAGGATTAAATTTTAGGAAATTTTAATTGTACTTTCATTCCATGATTTAATTATATTGAAAAATAAAAGAGCTTAACATTAATGTAATCCTCATATTGACGATTAATCTCACTATATTAAAAATTTTCAAATTCAAGTCGCAACTAACCGAAAATATAGGGTTTCTAATTTATATTTCGGAGAAATTTTTTAAAGTGTTTACTATAGTAGTAAATATTTTCCAAATAATCACATAGTTCTTTTAGCTTCAAATTTTCTCGTTAATAAAAATTATTCTTTTCTCGTAAATTACAAAAAATTTATGTACAGAATTTCAATCGTTAAGTGGTTGAAAATTTTAGAGGATTATTACATGGTACATGTCTCCAAAGCTGATCATTTTAATAAGTCAAAAGTTTATGCAAAAATTTTCATTTAATGTTAAAATTAATAGAGATTACAAATAATTTCTAAATCCAAAATGTAATAATTCACACCTACTACAATTTTATGATCCAAATTTCAATTAACAAGAAATCCGTTTCAATTTTCTATCAAAATATTTAGGATTAATTGAATTTCTATTGAAAATTACTAATATAAAAATTTCATACCATTATTGGAAATTTACTTGGTACAACATGGTTAAGTGAAATTTTTTTTGTGAGTTCTTCCATAGAGTACTGTGATTAATTGAGTAAGCGTTAAATTTATATTTATTGTTCTCTATACAAAATTAACGAGTATTGAATAAAAATTTCAAAAATAAAATTTCTAATTAAAATTCTATTTAATTGTTAATCAAAGAAATCGTAAAAAACAAAGTCATTTTTATTTTATTAACCACATTGGATTAAATACGATTATTTTAACTCGGATTTTTCTGTTAACTTAAGCAATCTTCTTAAAATAAATTTCAACTCTAATTACCTTACATATTATTTAAATTATATTTTATTTACGTGCCAATTAATTAACTTTTCTTCGTGCTTACCCACTTTATTTTATTGGTACTATTCCCTTCATTCTACTATCTACTTCTACGTATTACAAATTACACCTTTTATGTTTTTTAATTTACGTTTATCTTTCTTACATCCGAAACCTTTTTCTCTATTCTTCTATATTTCTCATTTTAGTTTTTTTGTTTTTTGTTATCTCTGTTATCCTACTGTTTTTTTTTTTGTTGTCTTGTGTCAGATTGTCATTTCAATAAATTTAATTCTATTTTCTTTTTGTTTTTTTCCTATTTTATTTCATTTAAGGATCTAAAGGATATTAAAATGTTTTGTATAGTTAAGAATTTATATGAGAATTTTTTAATAGCTTTCCAATGAGAAATAAAATAACTTTAGACAATTAACTTACACATACATACATGTATACAAAATGGAAATGTATTTGTTATTTACATCCTGTCTTGTGCATTAACCGCAAACTTTAATTATATATTAAATGATTTTTTTTTTTTTCATATACATACTCATATACATGTACATATTTATTTATTATATTGCAAATGATAATGAGCTTAGAGAATTAATTAGTATAAACCTTTGACATCCAATTTATATTTATTCGGAATTCTTTTTGGACCCGACCATTATTATAATCGAGAAACATTATTATTTATACTTATACTAACTTAATATATTCAACCTCATAAATTTTTGTTTATACATGCAGTATATATTATTATGTACATACTATTACAAAATATTCTTCTATACACATATATTAAATATGCATAATAATTATAATAATTATGATAATATTAAAAAATAATTTTATATTCATTATACACACGAATAATAAGAACGAAATAACATTAGAAAAACAAATATTTTCATTCAACTTCAAATGGTTTCCATAATTATTACTTAAATTATAATAATAAGACTTTCGAGTTGCCGCAATGCATTTCTAATTATTATCGAAAATTAAGCGGTTGGGAAATAATTATGATTTTCTGTATTATTTTCAAATTAATAATTTGTATTTACATTTTGATTTCTTGGAATAGTTTAATAACGTTATGAATGTAATTACATTACATTAAAATAACAGGGGATTGTGTTCAATTTCCACGAAAACTTGTTGAGAATCTATTCAGATTGAGCTTCATATATAATACGTACAAATCATTCTTGAAATTATTTAAAATCTGTCAGTTCTGATTTCAAAGAAACCATTCTTTCCCAGAAATTTCCTACTAGATTATTATACGACAACTCTATATTTACGCCGTTGTTTAGTAGATCTGCGTTAAATAAAATATCAACATTAGTATGTATATAAGAAATTAGAATACCTGCCGGATGAAAATGCAGTCACTTATCTACTTCAAGTATGCTTATAGCAGCCATCTATCATAAATATCAGTATCTACAGAAAACCTATAATTATTTATGCAAATTTCTCCTTAAAATGCTTGTAAACATCTCATGGTTTATATTAAATTTGCAATGAAAAGATTACACCCTACTTATGAAATGGAAAAAACAAATATTCATTTAATACACATGTTACTAAAAATCCAATTAGGAATGAAATTCTAATGAAATTTCATTTAATGAAATTATAAAATGTTAAACGTGACTTTGTAAATTATTTTTTTTCTTAAAAGCTTACATAAACGCTTGCACATTTTTTAATTTAGAAATGAATCCTAATTTGTTGAATTTTAATCCCAGCATGCATTTTTCTTACAAAATAGAAATAATTGAATTGGTATTTTTATTGCATTATCAAATTTATCTCTAAGGACAATACTATAGAGGTCAAAAAATTTATTAGAATTTTTTCATTAAATGTACTTGAAAAAATTAATATCTAAAATTACAGAAAGAAACTTTAACTGAAATTTTATTCGGTTGTGTTAATTAACAACTAGAAGGAAGGATGTTATTTAAATTTCTTGTCTCGCTGTAAAATAATCCTGATTTCGCTTAAAATCGCTTAAAATCGCTTAAAATCGCTTATTTAAGGTAAATGGTGTGCTTTTATGCGATAAATTTGACTTTCAATTTATTTATTATGTTTTGGGAGTAATGAGCACTACCAAGCACTACCATTAATGTAAATTTAGTAAAATTTTGCTAAATTCAATTAACAGAATATTTTTCGAAACAGTAAACATCTCGACCTATATAGTTTTATTAGTGAACTATTAATCAAGAGAACTCTTCAGAAATATTTACTCAAAATTAAGTAAATATTTCTGAAGAGTTCTCGAATATTCACAACAAAGAAGGCTGCCCTCTACATAAAATTCACATTTTATTGGTTTTACATGAAATTAATGAAATTCTGAATTCCAATTAATGAAAAATATAACATAAAAGTAAATTAAAATTACCACCTTAAATTACATATTAAAATTATATTTACATAATAAAATGAGTAAAACTTAATAAATTATTTATTACACGTAACTTTTATTTTTTTGTTGCTGAAACGCACATTTTTATATATTTTATACTTAAATTGCAAAAATGACAAAGTTTTAATTTTTATTCACTTATTGTTCTTCTTTTATATACAATAAATATTGTTAAAAAGCTATCAGGAAATCCTCCACCATTTTAACTTCATCATTACTATTAACAAACGGATCATATAGTCTTATTAATTACTAATATAAATAATATCATATCCATACCCAAACACACATACATACAAAATACATATAAAATAAATCTCATATATATATATGCGGCTTATTGTCAATTTAAAACTTTATAGTCAAAAAGGACATCCTTAAAATAAGACAACACAGAAAAAAAAAAAACTTTTTTTCATTTTATGACTTTTATATTATAATTATAATTCGCTTTATTATGTTAATGAATAGGAAAAGCGAAAAAAAAGTAAATGAGAGCAGAAGAACAGAAGAAAAAGGAAAAAAAAGAAAAAACAAAAAAATGCGTTATTGTATTTAGATTAGCTCTCTTTTATATTTTCCATAAAGCGAATCCTTTTACTATGTAAATTATTTTATTAGCCCATATGTTTGAGAGTGTATAATGCATAAATATGATGGCATATTGTATATTATGATATACACATACGTACATATATATATAGGTATTTTAAATATGTTGAAAATGTGCAACTGAGCACAACAAATAAACACGGAAACTAAAAACCGAAAGAAAAGTGAAAATAAACTGTGCAAAGGGACTGACTATAATAATGTGATTATATACTTATTATATGTATATATAATGGTGTACTATTTTTTCAACTTATATATAGAATAGCTTTAAGTTGCTTTAAAAACTTTTGATATTGTGTTATGTTTGTTATATGTGCATGTATATATTAAAATACAGGGATATGTTATTTAAAACAGGCTCGAAACCTAGAGTATATTTTAAGTTTGAATTTTCAAGAATATAGGTATGCAATAGTTCTAAGGTGTACTAGAACAAGAATCCGAATTCATAAAAATTTAAATAACGTAGTCATTAATTTTGATTTTATATTTAATTTTTGAAATTTAATATGTGAATTGGAACATATCGAACTGCATACAACTCTTTTATAATTTTACCTGGCCAAAAAAAAATTTTATCAGCACGTTGATAATAAATTATTATCCCCTATATAATTATATCTCAGTTTTTTCCTCCACAAATGAGAAAAAAGTGAGTTTGATAAGGAAGAATAAAAATTTTGTTTCTCTCATTTTTAATTCTCTCAATAAAATTTTTCGGAAAAAAATTTCAAAAAAATCAACAAAACTTATCACCATTTTAAGTTGATTAAATAAATTAGGCACAATTTCACTCATACTTCTGTGAAAGCAAAATAATTCAGTTAATTAAAACGAAACTCTTGACTGGGAAGAACTCAAAAAATATTTCGAATGAGGCAGCGTTTATACTTTAAAAGTTGTTCCTGAGCTTCCTTCCTTTAAAATGATTAAAAATTGGTGTAATTAACGTAACTACGCTTGATATGTTAACATTCATGAGTTTACTAGATTATGGAATAGTCTTCAACAGAATAAACGCCACCCAATTCTTATCAAATAAAATCAATGAATAATATTTGATAAATAATCCTTGCCTAACAGTTTCACTTAAGCGGAATTTTTCAATTAGCATTCTAATATTGCGACTTTTTCATTATTAGATGCCAGTACGTTTGTTTCATGATCAATGCCTTAATTAAGTAAATTATGGATCTGAATATTTAAGAAAAATGAAATTGGTTTTGGTACAATCAACATTTTTTAGAACTTATATCAAATATTCTTCATAATAAACATGGTGAGACGTCAGAAATTCAAATGTGTACTAACTTTCTATGTAAGATCCAATATCAGAATGGCTTCTACCTAACATAGATCACTGTGATCCATCTATGTAAATAGTTTAGGGTAAGGAATCGAATGAAATTCCCAAGTTACGAGTACAATCGAATTATTATTAAAATATATTATACAAAACATCTGGTTTTGACTTTAATCACCCAGTATAACATTAAAATATTTTATGTTTTATATAAATCCCTTGATTGTTTTCTTAACTATTCAGCTTTTTTGTTTTTTCCATTATAATTGTAAAAGTTTAACAAAAACAGTATTTAAATTAAAATAAAAATAACCGACCAACAATTTTTTTTTTTCGCTTACATTTTTTATTTACTCAAGTTTTTTTTTTTAAATATTTTTCTAATATAAATTCAATTGCTACAAATACTTTGTATACATATAAATTTTATACTTATATATGCCATTTATGCTGCACATAGTATCGTTTTTTGAATTAAATTAAAATCACTATGTAAAGCTGAAAATTTTAATATTATAAATTAGTATAAAAGTTTTGAATTTTGTTCATTAGTTCATTATAAATTTAAATGAGAATTAAAAATTAAAACTGAAACCTATTAAATTTTCATAAGTATGCAATATAAATTTTGTTTACTTTTGTATTAATCTTTTTAAAATAACCTGATTTACAATTTTAATATTATATAAGTTTTAATAAATTAAAAATATAACAAAAGTTTTTACGAACTTTATAGGATAACACATAACTTAAGGTATTACAGTGAATTATGCGGGGTGCTTTGCATTAGGTGGCAAATAATTTCGGAAATGGTTTTTCGATTAATTTCCAGAAAAAAATTCCAGTATTGGTTGGGGAAGGGGTTCAGATATACTCGTTTTCGAGCTCCTGCCTGAAGGTACCAGATTTTTCCTGCATATAAATATATACTTATAGCTTCGGAATAATGCTACATAGAGTAACCATAGAAAAAATTGTTTTACAAGCGATTAATTTCCCATTATTTTCGGTCTTACAATAAATTTGATTTGAGCCATAGTTTTCCAGATAGGAATCATCAAAATCAGAATTTTCGTTTTTCTTTCGAAATTTTTTTTAAAAATCTCGAAATTTGTCGAAAATTTGTGTTATTATTTTTATTCATAATGCACTATATTGAGAGCCAAAAATTAAACCATAAAACATTTACCCGCTACCTCTCATAGTTTTGCCAGTAAAACACGTTAAATGTGTTTTGAAAACATACGAAAAATGTATAAAAACAATTGCCTTACCAAAAAAAAATTGACTTGCACTAGGTTTACAAATCAATTCACTAAGTTTAGAATTTTTGGTATAAATTCGATTCGTGGCAAAAAATTCGCAGCATACCAAGAAAATTTTCTCAGAAATTTTTGAATGCTCTTAAAAAATATTTCTTCTTCCAAAAATTTAACCTAATAGGCATACTGAAACAGATATTACAGCTTTTATTTAATATAACTCTAGAATTCCTTTGTAGAAACTGCAACATATTTCACCAAATCTTATTGGAAATGCTATCAATTCGGTTAGTTCAATTAGCTTAATCAATTCGGGAATATTAAAGTCTGTCTGAAATATCATTAATTCTAAGTCCTTTCGGTCACTCAACACAAATTAATTATATAAAAATTATATCCAATATAATAAAATAAGCTTTACAAAAGATGTGTGTTTGTACAGTATTTATAGACCAATGATCCTTAAATAGTTCAAAATTTTCAAAAACAAAAATATTTAACAATACGACCACTAAAACCACTTCGCGTAACCTTGAAATCGAACACAAAAATTGTCACAAAAACAATTTTTTTTTTCCAACACAAATTTTCTATCCAAACAAATAAAAGGCAAAACCACATAATCTAAAAATTTTATACACCAATTTTTTTTTTAAATACCACAGAATCTGCCCCAAAAAAATAAAAATATTCAGATCAAATGAACACGAATTAGAAAAAAAAAAATTTTTGAAAATGGTTTTGGGTGGAATTCAAAAAATTTGGGTTTGTCATTATGAATATTATCATGTGAAGTATTTGTGGTTATAGAAGTTCAAGTGGCTTGTTCACAATATTTGATGAGGGTGTACACGAATTATATATTGGCTCAAGTTCGAAGATTTATTAAATAAAGATTCTGGATCGAAGTAAACGTTGAATTTTCCAATATATCCTTAAGCCCCTTAGGGTACAGAGTCAAAAGTACTAATTAATTTGAAATATAGTTTTTCATTAAAGTCGATTTATTCTCTTTAGTACTATAAATTAGTGGACAGACAATGTACTCTTAAAAACAGGAGCTTGCATGTTGACATTTTTGAGCACATCGATCATAATACCCACATATCTTATTGTACCCAATATAATCGGTAAAAGCATACATATTATTTTTAATGTGCAGCTGCGTTTCACTTTACATTCGTGGATTTCTATGTGGGTATAAAATTCACATAAATTATATTAGATTGCTCAACAATCATCCCACTTATTCAAATTTATATCTTATGCATTATAATTCGAATTTTACACAGACAATTGAAAAGTTCTGCATCATTTATTTTAATAGATTAAAATATGCATTCAAAGGAGAAATGGAACAAAAAAATATTTAAGAAAAAATTTATTGATTCTGAAGTTTTTCTATTAATTTTTGTAGTTTTTTTTTTTATTAAATACGATTCTGAATTTAATAGCGTTTATTTAGTTGTTTAATGCTAAAAGGTTTACAAAAGAAGCGAAGTATTTGACTGGTTTATAGAACAAACGTGTTCATTTCTCGTGACATTTGAACCAATAGATCAAATGATTGAAGAAGATGAAGGAAATATCAGGTGTAAAACTTCTTGTTTTTTTTTTAATCACGTTTTCAACATTTGTACATATAGGCAACATTTTATCACATTTTTTCATTATGTTCCAACATCACTTAACCTCATCATATGAAATTTTTACATTCTCATTGTACAAAACACGTAATTTCCAACAGTAAATGAAAATTAACTCATAACCCTTACGTAATATGTAGATCATATTAAATAACATTCTTAGTACAATTTTCAATTTCCATTAAAAAATTCACTTGAAAATTTAATAGTTTTAATGAAAATTATTGATTTTCTTATAGTTTTAATAATGAATCGGGAATAAAAGGCACTCTCATAAAATTGTAATTTTCTTAAGTGATTGAGAAGAATTTAATTATATCGTATAAAATGAAATGGTTTCTATTCTAAATTTCATAATTTTCAAGATTACAGCCTTCATAAAATTTCCTTTACATATCACTGGTTCACTTGGCCGAATATGTGGTGGCACTTTCGGACTTGTGGGATTGTGCGCTTGGATGAATCTGTAATTTTGTGAGAATTATAGACTTGACTGACGCTTTATAAATGGTAGGATGTTACGTTAAGTCCTTGAGATCGCAATGACCTGGTTTGAAGGTGACCTCTACCAATCTGCAATTATCTAACTATCTTTTAACCAGTAATTAAGAATCAAAAACTGGTAGTTTATCGCAAACACTTTCCTTCTTTTATTAATCAACATTAAATTTACAAAACAACTCCCAAAAAATTTAAAATTTAGAGTCTTTTAGTTAAAACTCTTGATTCTCAAAAACTATGTGTGTGTCAAGTTATCTCTTAAAACAAAAATAACCCGCACAATTAAATAAAATGCAAAGAAACACTTAGAATAAAATAATTTTTTTAAATTAAATTTAAATTCAATTAACTCAGTTTCAGTTTTATGCACATACTGTACGAGTATAGATAGATAGTCAATTAAAGTGCGGTAGAACTATGCGAAAACAAATAAACAAAAAAAAAAAGAATTTTTTTTTTTGCAACATTTTATTTAAATTCACTCAATTTAAAAAAGGGAACCAATTATTATTAATTTGTCGCATTCCTTCTATAAGGTACGTCCTCTGTATGTACGCGATTTAAAACCAAAACAAAAAAAAAGCTATGTCAAATCCAATTTAACACCCTGCCGCCTAAAGGTCCTATATTTTTTAAGCAAAAAAAAAAAAAAAATTTTTTTATTTTTTTATTTCAGTGCAGAGGAACGGGGCAAAAAATTATTTTGTTTCTCATTGTTTTTCCTTCTTTATTTTGGTTGTTTTTATTTTTTTTTATTTTCACTCCGATTTTTAATTGTAACTAACCTCTATTTGTACTGTTTTATTTCTTTTTTTTAGTTTTTTAGTATTAATTGCTGTTTAAGGCAAAAAAAACAACGAGAAAACTTAAATGGGAAATGGACAAAAGAAGGATCATAACAGTAAAACCTGTTACAGTGCACAACAGCTATGTACAGTGCTTTGTCACATCAAGTGAATTGAATTATAGTGTGATTTTCCTCATTTTTCTTTTCTATGTTTTGCGTTTTCTTGTCTTTTCTTACACCCATTAATAAAAAAAAACAAACACCGCATTTTAATTTTAATTTTTTTTTTTTGTGTTCCTTCCTTGTTATTATCCTTTCTTTATATACAACAATAATAATAATATTGTGTCTAAAATAAAGGCAGAAAAAAAAATTTACCAGATTTCATTTTTTTTTTTGCTTTTTCGTTTTTGCATTCTTTTTCATATCCTGTTACTTGTACTCGTATAATGCTTTTAAATGTTTTTCTCTCTCTCTATTGTTTTCTACAATTCTAAAATAGAAAACACAAAAAAAAAAAGTTTAAAGGATAGTCGTCTGTTTAAAGGATAGACAAAAATAACTAAAAATATTTTTTATTTTTTTAGTTTTTCAACAAAAATAATAATAATAAAAATTAAAAAATGACTAAAACACACTCTTTAAATTTTCATAAAATTTCACAAGAGCACACACAAACAAATATAGAAATAGAGAAAAGATTAAAAAAATATTAATTAGTCCAACATAGAATCATCATCATTATGATGATGATGTCCTTTTTATCCCCCATTTAAATATGATTATACAATTTAAAATTATTATATGTGGGTATGTGTAAGTAATAGGAAAGGAAAATTCAATTCAACTTGAAAATTTATTTTTTTCAATTATTTTTAAACTTATGTGCTAAGTTGAATACTAAGAGGAATATAAGAGGAACGTACATAATATTATTGTTGGTACGTGAACTACTTGTACTCTGGGATTGGAATTAAAAGAACGAAAACCATTTTGTAAAATATTTATCCAATACTTAATTAAAAACAATTTGTTTTATTTTCTTCTCTTCTCCATTTTTTTTTGCTTTTCCTATATACCATGATTTCCAGTAATTTATTTCAATTTCAATCAATAAAAGTCAATGACTCTCAATGTTTGTTTTTTTTGTTTCTTTATTTTAATAAAAGAATGTTAAAGAATAGTTTTGCAATTTATTTTAATATTCAAGTGCATCACAATTCATTTAGAAAATAAGCTTTAAATTCTGGTTCATTTTAATATTCGTATTAAATATAAAAAAAAATTACGTTAATTTTATTTAAAATAAAAATAAAAAAAATTTTTAGTCGTACTCTGTTCAGTTGCACATCAATTTGATGAATGCAAACTGTTTCCAAATTTAATGAGATTTTTATAGATTACAGAAAAAAAAATTTTTTCTTCTTAAAATGTTTAAAATATTTTTACAGAATTTTCTTATTGTTTTTTGGGAAATTTTCTCTCAATGGCAATAAAATATTTTTGCAGATTTTTGGTTTACAGAATTTTTTCTCTTTAATTTTTCATGGTAATTTCAGTTAAAAGAGAAAAATGATAATAATACAATGTGCTGTCTTACTATAGGGTACGGTAAATGCTTGTTAAACTTGCTATAATATTTTCATGAAATTTGAATATTTTTATTGGTGATTTGAAATTTTTCCAATTAAATTAAGAAAAATTTTTATAAGAATATTAATTATTTGTGCCGACCACATTACATACAATAAGGGAAGTTATGTGATCAAACCATATTTCAAACATCGAGTTTTCGGTGGGAACAAATGAAACATTAATAAACCATTTTTAGCAAGATGTACGTCTGTCTGTCTGTCTGTCTGCCGTTCTGTGTGCACACGTGTGCATCTGAAGTTCGATTGAACCTAATTTCATGAAATTTTATATATATTTGAGTTTATTTTGATTATGGTACTAATTGATCTACTTTTAGGCATTTTGATGATGAGGCCTCGGGAGCTGGACCTTTTTACCGGAAAAATATATTTAAAAGATAAACTTTAACTTTAATATATATATATATATGCTTGATTCTACAGGACGACAAACTATTTAACTTTTCAAAGTAATCATGTGTTAGCAACCAACTGGACAACTGCTATAGGCCATAATATACATTTTTGCGAATATATAAAGAGAAATAATCAAAAAATTTCTTTTATATTCAATATATGAATACATGGTATTAAAACAATAAATCTCGAAAATTTTTGAGAATATCAGGATTCAGAAACCGAATTAGGTATCGATTACACAATTTTTACATTATGAATTTACCGAAATTTTAGATTTAAATTTGGTTTACTACAGAAAGTTACTGACGAACTTATCGAAGAATAAAATTTCTCTGGATAACATAAAATGGTACTCTATACTAAGAGCCAAATTCACAATTTTCAGGGTTTGTAAACAAAATTATGCCCTAAATATTATACTTACTAATGACCTAAAAATTGGAAATAAGCATTTAAACGACATTTTTGTTAACTAAATCTTGCAGTAGGTTAAGTGCTGATCACATCAGAATTTTTCAATTCAAATACTCAAAAAGTCAATTTTTACCTTATTTGAATTAAGAAACAACTTTTCCTTTTTAAATTAAAAAGTTATTCAACCTTCTTATACATTTAATTTAAAACTGCATTTTTCCATAATTTCTTAAATTTTTTTTAAATTTTCACAAAATATTTTTAATTTCCCGAAAAAAACAAAAATAACTTTAAATAAAAATCACATGTAAAACAAAATTATTATCAAAAAATTAAACAAGAGAAGAGAGAGAAAAAAAAAAAGCAAAATTAATTTTATTAAAACGCTTCCATTCTAAATAAAAAAAAATAAAAAAAACAAGAATAAGAAACAAAAATTTTCATCATAAGAAAAGTTAAGCTTTTAAGCATTTAAAAAATTTTGTTCCCCTTTAACACAAAAAATAAAGTCATAAAGTACACAAAAATTACTTAAATTAAGACTTTTATGAAACGTTAGGTACCCATACACACATACATACATATTATATGCATATATAAATTATGGCAAACAAAATTCCCACTTATTTTCATATTAAAATCCTTTCATTTTTTTTAAAATTACCAATATAATTTTTATATACAGGCACAAACACACACACACACAACCCATATTTTATTAACATCTTTCATCATTTTTCCTTAAAAAACATTCTTCCGTTAACTTCGTATATAAAATGTTTTGTTTTTTTTTTTTCTTTAAAACCAGAAACTGTCGTATATATTTTTTTTTTCTCAAAGTTATTTAACGTCGCATGAAGATAGCTAAAACCTGCCAAATATGCCAATATTTTATAAAAAAATATTTACCTTTAAAATACCAAAGGAACCCAAAAACCAAACAAAATAACAACAAAATTTTTTTGTAAAGTAAGTAAGGCAATATAGCAATAATTAACCGAGAAAACTTTACTTTGTATAACAAGGAGCGCATTACGATTCTTTCAAAACAATTTTTAAACTCTAATTTATTTTTTACACAATTTTAAGTAATAAACCAAAAGGATTTTTTAACTCTTTTTTTTTCTCCTATATATTTGTAATTTTTTTACTTACTACCTCCCTATCTACCTACCTATACCCAACCACCTTTATTATTTCGCTATAATTCAAAAAATAAAGAAATAGAGAGGCAAAACCAACAAAAAAAACAAAGAAGGAATGTGAGAAAAAGGATGGGGAAAAAACATTACATCACACCTGGCTAATTAGAATTTGTTTTTGTTTTTTTCTGCTTTCATCTTATATTTTATTGGTTTCCATTCCCTATAATAATTTTTCATTTGTGGCCCCCGCTTTTATTTTATTATTAACCCTTTAATTTTTAAAAACTCGAATTTTTTACAAAATTCCATTGAATTTTATTTGTTTTATTTTAAGGAAGTTGTTTTAAATTTCTTGCAAATATTTTTAATATAATTTTTAAAAATTTAAACGAAGAAAATTTTCAAAGGAAAATTTAAAATTTAGCAGAAATTTCTAGCAAAATTTAACCTTAATGGCTAGTTTCAACTTATTCTCCATTTAAGTCAGTTCTTATGAAAGGAACATTATGTAAAAGCTTATAAATTATTTTTAAAATAGCGGTCGAATGAAAAAAAGGCATTCTTACTATATTTTATTTTGGATATTGGTAGCAGAAAATTCGGTCATAATTAAGTCATACCCCTACTTCAATTTCATTCTGAAAACAAATTCATTTGGAATTAAAAATTTGTAATTAGTCAGCATGATAACTATTTCAATGATTCTAAAGAAAAAAGTCTTCAAATTTATATAACAAAAATTTCACCTAATAAAATTTTATTTTTTTTGATCATCATCGAAAAATTTTCAATTCAATTACAGTCAAAACTGTTAATTATGCATTATAAAATCGTACCGTACCACCACCATTAATTGAATCCCGATATTTCAAAAAGTAGTGAATTTCTTAATAAAAAATTCAAAGACTATTTTTAGTTCCTTATAAAACTTTATCAATTAAAATTACAATATCTTGTAACAAAGAAAATCAATTAAAGGTATATAGAATGAATTTATCAATCTTATAAGGTACCCAATTAGAACTGGAAGAGGCCTCATATATGATAATATTGTAAAAAATTACATTATTTAACTTGAACAATTTAAGTAGATGATTAATTCTCAACGTAATGATAGTTTGTATTGGGAGTGCTTTAATTCCAACTTCAGTTAATAATAGCAATTAATTTGCGCAAAAATTTCCTTTTATTTAAATTTTTACTTAACTTACTTGGCATAATAAATTTTGGTTTGATTCAACCATTGAGTATTACCACTGAATTCAAGATATTTAATCGGACATTCTAAAAGCGATGTTAAGCTAACAATATCTTAGATAAAATCCTCTTAACAATAATTATCAAACCAGCGCGCTCTTAAAATAAATTATGCTTACAGGCAACTGGTTTCAGGTGAATTTCCCTCAAACTGAAATAAAATAAACTGCTTCTCCTCCAAATTACTTTATTCATCTGAATGGTCTAATAATGAATGGCTTCACTCACTGGCTTCTACCATTTGTTTACCCATTATAGAATTGTCATGGAATGAAAAATCTATTTGTATTTCAAAACATGTTAATTTTTAAATGCAATGACACCAAGCCACTTCTATCTCATGTCGCGTCCTTCATATAGTTTTCACTTTCTACTATCGTAAATGGAATATGAAATTTTTAATATCCACCAAATATAACACAATGCGAAAAACTTGAAAAATGCAGAAAACCAACCAGAACTCTTCCCTTTTTAAATAAGAGCGAAAAAAAGCAAAAAATTTTCACTTTAATTATATAGAAAATTAAAAGGACAACGTCTATTGAAAATAAAATATTTGATGCATCAAATTTTTTAAAAGAAAAATCTATTATACAAGTATAATATGCTTCATTATAAACACTAGAAAGTTAATTAAATAAATTATAGGTAAATTGCACTAAAAGAAAATAAAGAGAGCATAATATACTTTTATAAAGTTGTACAAGATTTCTGATTTGTATAGAAAATAATTTATTAAACAAGAAGCTTGTTGAATGAGGTAGCTGATTCAATATAAAAACGTTTGAAAGGCAAAGCATATATGAATAGAAAATTACTTTTTAAAATAGTAGTTAACTATATTCTATTTTTTTTTCGTTGTATAATTATAAAATTAATTTCTTTTATGTACTTTTTAAAGCTCATATCTTTATTGAATTTAATTTAAGAAATTATAATTAACAATTTTTTTTTCTTTTATAGAATATCATCCATAGTAAAAAGGGAACATAGAGAAATGAGTAAATTAAAAAAGACTCTAATGATAATCATTAATCTTGAAAGAATTTGAAAATAATATTCTAAAATGCATTAAAAATTAAAAAAAAAAAAGAATTAATTTTCATCTCCATCCACTCTCATACTGAGATTACATAATTATTGTATGAGATATTTATGAAAATTGCTCATTTTTTTCTTATATTATTAAGGATGTGAGTTATAAATGACATAAAAAATTAAATAGAAGCTCATTATATAATAAAAGAATAATATAATTCATAAATTTCCACAAAAAATAGCATCTTCCATGAAAAGATTTTGATGTGGAGTTAAAACTTGAAGACTTGGAGACAAAGAATATAATCTCTCACACAGTTGAAAATTTCATTCATAAGATTTAAGTTTTTGGTGTAGGGTTTAAACTTTTGAGTGAGGCAGAGAAAATATTTAAGAATTATTGAATTTTTCATTCATAATTTTAAACCATAGTATTTAATTTTTTTGTTCAATAGAATATAATGGAGTCCCTTAATTGTGAAAAATGTCATTCTTTTTACTAAGAAGATTGTTCTATGTATTAAGAAATAGAATAAGTAAATATTTTAAACATTGTTTAAGAGAGCAACAATTTTAATAGGTGTTCTTAAATTGTATCATGATGGAGAGGATATTTTGAGATCTAAATGACAAAAACGAAAAATTTAATTGGGCTAATGAGAACTTATTGTGAATTAAGGCAAAATTTCTAATAATCAAAACGTTAATTTTAGACGAATATCGAAAATCGATGACTGTTAATATTGTAGAATGTAGAGATCGTAATGACCCCTATTCAGGTTAAATTTCGGGATAAACCTGAAAAATATTTGAGGCAATTTTATAAGTTCGAAGTATTTGGTCCTTGGAATGTAATTTTTCTCAAAGTTGTACCTCCTAATTATATCATCCGACAACCACAACGGTGGCATTTTACTCAACGCCGTTCTTCAGTCCTAAACTAATGATAACATCCCCGTCTCCAAACCTAACATCTATTTTTAGAGTGGTTGTCCTTGCTGAACTCTCAATGACCAAGTGCAAAAGCGAAAACTCGTGTCTCAACTTCATTGCTGCTATTGAACATTGCTTAACTCGAGCTGAGAATATGAGCTGAAAAAATACAATACATGAGCTTGAAACTCCAATTCCTCATAAATACTTAAATGTTCCTTCCTGTATTGGTTTTGTATTTTTACTTCTACCATTTATTGGCTAATAATTATATTAGAACCCGAACAAGTTTACATACATATGTTAAAGATAAATCAGTTCAACTTCATCTATAATAATTGTTATATTTCAATTTTTAAACTTTTAAAAGAGAAAAATTTTTTATTTTTACCTCGTTTAGATTTTTTTAGATTTTTTGCAGTATCGCAGCATTTTTCATCAAATTTTACACGTAAACATACTCGTATTGTATTGGGACGCATTGCTTGCTTAAAAATCTTTTTAATAAATGATGGTACTCGTACACACAATATTATCGTTAAGTGCATAATAAAATTTGTCCTGTCTGGATAGATGAAATTTTTTTTTCTCTGTTTTTTTTGTGTGACAATTTTTTTTCCTTCCTATATAGTGTGTTCTGTGGTAAAAAAAAAGCAAAATAAAAACTGAGGAGCTTATAATATAGCTTCTATTCGAATTTTCTCCTTTTAATCTCCAACCAATAAAGAGAGAATATAACACTCTAACAGTTAACTCTTATAGTTTATAGCGACATCTTCAGTGGATGTGTATGTTCATGTATAAAAAGCATAAACGCTAATCCATAAATTCTTAACATTTTTTTTTCTATTCTGTTCTGTTCTGTTACTCATAATTTATACCTTTACCGATTATATCAATGTGTAATAGTTGTGAAAATTCATATATAATAAAAAATAAAAAAAAAAAAAAAATTGTGAACCGAATTCAACGATAGAAAGTTCCAGGATGAACATTAAATTTTTTTTTTTTAACCCATGTTTTTGGTTTCTGTGGTAATAAATATTAAAAAGCTAAGATAATGAATGAGAATTCAAGGTGCTAAGTCAACTTCCTTTCATAGTTGCACCTATCTATGTATTCTATACGTACATTTACTGCATATAGTTGAGACTGGTGACTATAGCTAATATTCATTTCTTTTTTTTTTTTTCTTTATTTCCATAAAAATTGCATATGGTTGGAAAATTTTACGTTTACTTTACGTTTTTATACTATACAACTTTTTTATATTGACCTAATTTGTTCAAATCTTTAATATTCAACATTATTTATTTTCACCCTTAAATTATAGGTAAAAAAAAAAATGTTCGTTTTTTGAGAAAGTTCCAATTTTAAATGATAATTACATTGTTATACTCGCGTCGCGTATAGAGAGATAGAAAATTAAGTGTGATAATGTTGGTGAGTGAAAAAATATTTATAGCCCGGTACATGTCTAAATAAGGGTATGAAACTATTTAATGTTGTGTGTATTATGTAGGTGAAATTTTAATTTAAATTTAATTACAATGTTTTTTCGACATAAAAGAATTTTAAGGCAAGTTCTCAATATAAAAGCATGATGATATTAAAGCGATAATGAAAAATAAAAGTCATATTTTCGTTATAACAGGTAGAATGTTTAATCCTACACAAAATTGGGTGACTAACCTAAATGTTTAATTCAAGATTTAAAGCCTATAAGTTAGAAACATCTAGTTACAAAATGTGCAGTGTCTCTGCTGAAAAACGGTGTATACGTGTAATAAGTTTGAAATCGTTAATACAAACACGTAAAATTTGTCAATTCTGTGGATTAAAAGAAAAAATTTGAATTTGAAAACTTTTGAATCTTTGTATAACCAGTCACATTTTACACCGCACCAATCATAAGATTCATAATCAAGAGTGTCAAATCATCAAATGGGAGCACGCCATAATAATTTTTCTCAAAAATTTCAAATACTTTATTATAGATATACAAATTATTATAGTTGTATTCAATATTTGAGGTGTCATTGCGAATATTTACCACTCGACATCTGATTTTTATATTTATTCATAGTTTTACTCCAGTGTTACAGAATTTTCACCTTGCCAAATAAAGCATTGCGAAATTTTTCAATTTCTATACACATTTTACTTAAAAATATTAATGAAATTAAAGGCAATTATAAAATAAAAGTTCACGCATTATGAAGCTATTAATATAGGGTGAATAGAATAATTATAGGGGGACTAGAATATTAATTAAAATAATTGTCTTTTTTATATTTTGAATAATTCAGTTTAAGTATTCAAGTAAGAAAATTCATTGGGTCCCAAAACCGCACTGTCACCTCCTAGTGGTGGGCCCTGGTAATGGCGGAGGATAAAGGGGTGATTGAAACGATCAAATTTACATTCGTGACGTGGTCATGTCTCGCGGCGAGCCTCTTACTTTGTGAGTTAAAGCCCTATATATATACGTCAGCTGACGACAGGCATCCCAAGTCAAGGTGAAACAGCATATGCCGATGACTGCGTGGCTAAGGGGAAGCTTAGTCGTTAGCACGCAGGCTCTGGATACCAGGCGCCCTCCAGTTTAAACGAGCCTTCCCATGGTATGCCGGGCTCTGCCATGGGTGACTTTACTTTCCCGCGCTATTCGTGAGACCAAAATGGAAAACTTAAACAATAACAGCAAAAACAGCAACAACAAGAACAACAACTGTGACAAACACAACAACTGCAACAACAACAACAACAATAACAACAGTGACAATTACAACAACAACAACAATACTAAGGACAACATAAACCCAGTTAGTGCTCAAGGGTCTTCGGAACCAGAGCTTCTCTCGACTGACGCAGAGGAGGAACTCCTTCTCACGCCAGTAGAGGAAAAGGCGGCGCCTCCGATGGAGACGGATAATCAGGATCCTCTTGGACCTATTATCCAACAAACTGAGGAGGACCTGAAATGGTTGGACATCAAGGGAAAAAAACAATATTTCTCTGGTGCATCCAAGCGGCGTATCGCGGCTTATATCAGGGATGGCATGTCCCCAGAGGAAGCTCGCAGATATGAGAAAGAAAGGCTGGAAAATCTGAAGGCCTGCGGATCGGGTGTTGTGGCCGAGCAACCCCAGAAGAGTGAAAGGTCGGAAAGCAACACCCCTGATGCAGGGCCCTCAAAAAAGAGGTCGATGAAGGGCAATGTTGAGGAAAAGGTCCCTGGGAACATTCCTCAACAAAACCCGAAAATTACTTCTTATCGGGATGCAGTAGCACAGGTCAAGGTGGCCATCACTCATAGACTGCGTCCAGAGGAAAGGCTATCCGAAGTTCAGATGGGGAAAATCAAAGTAGCCATCATGGATGAAATGGATAAAGTTGTGGACTCTCATCCACAATTCACTGCAGCGTTGCAAAGGGACGGATGGATATCCGTAACATGCAACAATCAAAACACAAGGGAGTGGATAACCAGTGTCTGCAGGAAGATAAAGCTTTGGGACGGTTGCGACGTTGTGGTACTGGATGGCAACGACATGCCGAAACAGCATGTCTTCGTCACCTACGTACCAAAGGACGAGACAACCGTCAGTCTCTCCAGGGACAAATTTCTAAGTAGGATAGGGAAGCAAAATCCCGGCCTCAAGATAAGTTCTTGGAGGGTGCTGAGGATGGATAAGGAAAAGGACGGGGGCTGCTCCATCACCTTTTCCGTGGATGATTTCGGATTGGAAGATCTACGGAAAGCGGAGTTCCAACTTTTCCTGAATTTCATCCGTGTTACCGTTCGGGTTAAAGGAAGAAAATCCTCTCAAGGTGCTGGCGGCAGGGCAGGACAAAATAAAAAACCAATGCCCACCGCGACAACGACGAGCACTTCAGGCCAACCAAAAGAGCCAAAACTCATTGGAAAGTCTGAGGTCGCTCCGAAAATGGCGGCAACGGAAACGGAAGGACCATCGACTAGCACGCGAAATAGATGCGTCCCGGGTGAACCAAAAGGGCTCAAGCCCATTGGGAAGCCCGGAACTGCTTCGGTATTTGCTGTTGGAGGGGCTAGCGTGGCACCTGGGACGGCAAAAGAAGCTGTGGCAGGGCAGGCGCCCACCAAGTTGTGTAAAAAGGCTGCAATGGGAGGTAAGGCTCATGTAAAGCCTTTGTCTAAAGGGCCAAAGCCCATAGACAAGAGCCGGAGGAAATGATATGGCTGTGAGGTGCATCCAAATAAATCTACAGTATGCTAGGACATCTACTGTTGTTGTATGATAATACAATTGGGGGCAGGCCTAGGGCTTGCATTTTGTTTAGTAAAAGGCTAACGTATTTTCCCATTCCAGATTACTATTCTAAGGATCAAGAAGCTGCGTTGGTTAAGGTGAAGTCCTCCGGGGGCTGGACAGAGTTCATTGTGTGCTCATCCTACCTCCCGGGGGACTGTGCCCACCCGGACGTCCAACTGAAGGATCTAGGGACTTTTGTGGAAGGAGGAATTCCAACTTATAATAGGAAAAGATGCCAATGCCCACCACACCGTCTGGGGAAGCAGCAATATAAACAAAAGAGGTGAGTGCCTACTTGAATTTATATATAGCAATAAATTAATGGTTATGAATAAGGGCAATAGGCCGACATTCATAAATGCAATTAGGGAAGAGGTCCTTGACATCACCCTTTGCACTGAATTTATCGGCAGTAGGGTTGGTGGATGGCATGTCTCAAATGAGACATCCATGTCCGATCATAGGCAGATTAGGTTTAATATCATGATCTCCGGGGGGCTAGAAGAAGAAATATATCGGGTACCCAAATCCACAGATTGGAGTCAATTCAAAACGCTCCTCATGGATGGGATTGGATCCGTTCCTGCTTCTGTCAGAACGGTGATGGATATCGAACTGGCCAGCGAGGCCCTGACGGCGGCTATTACTAATGCCTATCACGGGAGCTGCCGCGCTAAGCCGTGGCGGAGCAATAGGAAGTGCCTGTGGTGAAATGATGAGCTTTCAAGGCTTAGATTAAAGACCAGAAAGCTATTCAATAAGACCAAGACGTCGGGTTTGTGGGAAGAGTATAAAGACTCACTTACAAAATACAATAAAGAAATTAGGAAAGCGAAGAGAATCTCGTGGAGGGCATTGATGAACTCTCCAGCAGTGCGCGTCTTCACAGGGTGTTTTCCAAAAAGTATGGTAGCGGGTTGGACCTAATGGAACGGCCTGATGGCTCCATGACTGAGAACGGAAAGCAGACGTTGGAGCTTATGGCGTCAACGCATTTTCCTGACTCGGAGATTCTTCGGAATCACTCAAATGCGGTCATTGAACCGAGGGCATCCTGGCCCAGGAAGGATGACTGGCAACGATCCCGTCTAGTCTTCACGATGGGCAGGATTAGATGGGCTGTTTTCTCTTTCAGGCCCTTCAAATCTCCAGGTGATGACGGGATATATCCTGCATTTTTGCAGAGGGGTTTCCAACATATCGCCAGAGCACTGTTGGAAATTTTTCGTGCAAGCTATGCGTGGGGTTACATCCCTCAGGCATGGAGGGTGGCTGAAGTGACGTATATTCCGAAGGTGGGTAAGCGACCAAGCAACCACCCAAGGTCTTTCCGTCCAATCAGCCTTACTTCTTTTCTATTGAAAGCAATGGAAAAAGTGATTGATAGATTTATACGGGACGATGCACTGGGAAGCAATCCCTTGCATGAATCTCTAAGATGCGGGAGGTGGCAATTGGCTGCTTCCTTGATTTAGAGGGAGCTTTTGACAACATCCCATATCATGTTATCTGTGAGTCGTTGCACAAACGAGGGATTGATGCGACGACTAGCAGATGGGTTAATCGGATGCTACAGGATAGGATTATTAAGTCCACCATAGCTGACGATATACTCTTCATCTCCGCTGCAAAAGGATGTCCGCAGGGCGGGGTTCTTTCGACCCTCCTGTGGTCCATTGTAGTGGATGATCTAATCGCTGCTCTCAGGGCCTCCGGGGCGCGTGTCTGGGGATACGCCGACGATGTGGCCTTCGTCGTGCGAGGAAAATTTGAGAGCACTATCTCTGATCTTCTACAGCAAAATTTACGTGTTGGGGAAAGGTGGTGCAAAGGCCTTGAGTTAAATATAAATCCAAGCACGAGCACTTTAGTCGACTTCACCAGACGCAGAAGCAGGGATAGATTAATGAGTCCAAATCTGTTTGGTGACTCTAGGGTATTAGTTACTCTAGGGAGGTGAAGTATCTGGGGGTAACCCTGGATGATCGTCTCTCTTGGAATACCCATATCGATAGAGTTATCGGGAGAGCTGCGGCGGCCTTGTGGACGTGTAGGAGCTTCATCGGGAGGACCTGGGGAATTAGTCCCAGAATAGCACTGTGGCTATATACGGCCCTTGCTAGGCCCATCGTCACCTATGCGTCGATTGTATGGTGCCGTAAGACTCAGCAGGCGGGTGTGCGGCCCAAGCTGGAAAAGCTACTGGGAGTGACCGGGGCAATGCGGACGGCTCCCACCGCTGCGTTGGAGGTGATGATCGGATTGCCGCCACTGCACCTCCATATATTGAAGGAAACTCGGCTAGTGACTTACCGACTTCTCTCTGGCGAGGAAGGGGCAGGGCTAAAGTTGGCCCACAGAACTCACAGAGACTTCATTAAGAGCGATCCGATTCTAAGAATAACCATGTCGGATACCTGTCTGCCGCGGTACAACTTCGACCACAGGTACAGGGTTTTGTTTCCCGATCGATGGACGCGGGATCGGGGTGGTCCGGTACTTAGGTCGGGTTCGAGCGTGTGCTATGCGGACGGGTCCAAAACGGAGTCGGGTGTGGGTTCGGGCGTATACGGTGTCCGCCCGGACACGTGGGTATACGCAGCCCTTGACCCGTATTGCACAGTGTTCCAGGCCGAAATACATGCAATAGAGATCTGTCTGGGAATCAAACTGGAAAGGGGGTATAGAAACCGTACCATCTATGTGTTCTCAGACAGCAGGGCTGCACTGCTGGCGCTTCGTTCAGCTCAGGTTACATCCAAGCTGGTCTGGAGTTGACTTGGTGCACTTACGGAATTGGCATCGGAGAACAGAGTGACGCTCATTTGGGTGCCGGGCCATAGTAACCATGCGGGCAACGAAGTTGCCGATGAGCTGGCGCGGAGGGGATCTGGGGCTGACTTTGTGCAGCCGCTGCCTTTCTGCGGTCTGCCTTCTTCCGCCGTGGGGGCCAGGCTTGCCTGCCTGCTCGCGGCGGAATGCGGCCATCACTGGCGGGACACGAAAGGGTGGCGTCATGCGAAAGTGTTTGTTTCGGCGTGCTCCAGCGAATTAACCGCGGAGTTGCTGGGGATGAGCAGGAGCCAGGTTCGCACTATTGCGAATTTCTTCACGTTGCACTGTCCAGTGAAGTACCACCTGCATAGGCTGGTGAAGTCGGGCTCCCCCCTGTGCAGATTTTGTGGGGGTGGCAATGAGACCGCCGTGCACATTCTCTGCGACTGTCCGGCACTGGCTGTTCGGCGCCGCAATTGTCTTGGACATGGGTCCCTAAGTGTTCGGGAACTGTTGTCCAACTCCCTTAGGGATATCTCCGGCTTTGTGATTGGGACGGGGATATTATAGACGGGAGAGAGGGGGGGCTACAATAAGTCAAAAATGGCTGCGGTGGCTCGGGGGGTTACTCCTGTCCCACTCGGTTCCCTTGGAATTTACAAATCTACGAAGAAAATTCATTTTTCTATTTGATAATTTTATTTTTTTCAATTTCTCTAATATTTAAACCTAAAATAACCTATTCAAATCAACAAACACTTTTTTATTTCTATAGCTTAGTCTACATAATTAGTCTTACTAATTAGTCCCCATTCACAATTACATTATTCAAGTTTCATACGTTAAAGCACTATAAATTTTAATTAAATTGAATAAAGTTTAAAATATTTTTATAAAAGATTTCTGTAAAAGATATTCTCCATTAAATTCTTTCTCAAACTTTTAAAAAACACAAGATAATTAACTATATAGAAAAGTATACGAATGAAGGATACTTTTTTATTTAAATTTTTATCGTACATCATAAACATTAAAAAACAATTATCAAATTAAACCAAAGTTATATACCAGACTTAAACTATAAATTTATTTACTCTCTCATTCGCTTAATTACTAGTAATCAACATAAAAATTTATAAAATTCTTACACCATAGCAAAAAAAAAATCTTTCTTAAAAGTTCTTAAATCCTTAATATTAACCTTAATTCACATTTTATATTTACACATTTGTATATATGTGTGTGTGGGTAATTTCAATATAAAATATTAAATTTTCAAATGATCGTAATGACATTTGCCCTTGTTTCTATTTAAAAAGCCATTTATGTAAATATTTAAATTCAAAATTCAAAAAGAAAAAGAATGCATTAAAAAATGAATAAAAAATTTTAAATAAAAAATATTAAAACTTAAGGCTAGAAAATATCAATCGAAAATTGTTTAAAAATATTCCACCTATGTTTGCCTTCCTTACTGCATATACTCTCGAATGCACAAGCACATGTAATCATTTTTAAAAGTTTATATTTTAATAAAATCATAAATTTTTTAAGATAATGTACTTGTATATGTGTTTATAATATCCTTTAAAATATGTGACAATTTTCACAAAATCCAGAAAAATAAAAACAATTCTCTACTAACAATAATTTCAAGATCTTTTTTAAATTAAGCAAAATTTGTATTTATATGCATTTTGGGAAAGAAAAAAAGAACTTCAAAATAAAAGGATTTTATTTTCTGTTTATATATAGATACAGTTGTACCTGAATAAAGCGAACCCGTTAAGTAATATTTGAAATATCCAAGACACAAACCATGTATATAATATCCGAGATAAAACCATGTATGTTAAAAACAAATTTGTGAAACCTTATGAAATTTAAGTTATTTTAAGAAAATATGTTCTCAGATATTGAGTTTTTCTAGAACCAAAATGAGATTTCAAAATTATTCCATTTTAGAAGTTAAATATAAAATTATATTATAATTTAAGCCAATAATCATTTATGAGCAAGGAACTTATTAAACTTCGAAAACTGCAACATATTCACAATAGGTGGTTAATCACAAGAAAAATGTTTATATAATGTCAAAGATATACAAAATCATATTCCATTTATCAGGGCAGCCCAACATACGAGAGCCAATAGACGAGAAATCATTTGCATTTCAAAAAATTCATTTGCATTTAAATACAGGATGATTAAAAACTTCATTAGAATTTTGTTTTCGATACAGCTCAAGAGTTGAGGTGCACTTATTCGACGATTACTGTAAATTTATTTAAAACTGTAGTCTTTTTTGTGTATAATACCACCTCTACAACAGTACTGTGTAATAATTGAAAAAATAAAGTTTTGATAGTGTTCTAATAATTTTTACTTATATAAGAAACTGTTATATTTTAGTAACAAAACTGTCTATTACCAAAAAATTAATCACTTTCAAAATCATTGAACCGAGTTTTGGCACATTTTTAAAAAACTTAATTTACAAAATTAATACAAAAATATTTTAATAAAACAAAAAGCAAAGAAATTAAAGTACATTGTAGCCACTTAGAGGAACTTTTATAACCATAATAAATACAACAGTTTCCAAAATGTAAATAATAATAAACTTGTTGTAAAAGCTTAAAAGCTCCTACACATCTTTTACGGTAAAATGGCAGCACCAAATAATTTTTGAAAAACAGGTACATCTAACTCATGAGGGACACATGAATAAACATAGCCAGACCAAATGGGAATTCGACACTGGTCAAAAAGATATATATGTACAGACTACATTCCTATGTATTAGATGGGTACATTCCTATGTATTAGAGAGTTCGTATTAGATGGGTATAGTACTACATGTGATATACATTCCTATATATATCTAAGTGTTATAAGCAAAATGGTGAATTTTAAACATTCAACAAATAAATTGCGCTCGTACGGGTATAACAATATAGTTGGAAGAATTGTTTTCTAAAATTTTTAAATAATATTAATGTGTCAATCCCATCTAACCTGTATATTATTTATCATTTTAGTATTACTCTTAGTGTGCGAATTATTTATGTGTATATGTTTGTACATATACTTGAGGTTAAATTGTAAATAATACATAAATTTACGTATTCAAAAAAAAAAATTGTATCCTTGTTATGAAAGTTCAAAATTAAGATATTTTTTTTCACAAATTATATTTAATTATGTTATAGAGAAAAATCTGAGAGAAATCTGAGATAATACGAGTAGTTGAAATAATCTTTAAAATAAAAATAATAATAACAAAAAATAAAAAATAATGATAATAAAAGAATTATTTAAATAAATTTTTTCCAAAATAAACTTCTCTACATATAATATTATTGCAGTTATTAAAAAAATATTAACCTTAAGACATTAATTGAAGCTCTCAAAATTTTTATTATACTTGTTGTATTTATTATACAAAAATAATATGAGTGTATAGTTTAATTGAGTATTTTAATATCTTAAAATATCCTGAAAATGTCATGCAATTAAATTCATCATAATTACTATTGAGGTAATTTATGGTAATCACTGTCAAGACATTTTAATGTACTCTTATTTATTTTATATTGAATGTTAATATTGGTAGAGAATTTCAAGATAGTAAGAGTAGGAGTACACATAATTAATTTTATTTGAAACTAATTTTGTACTCTTACTTGAATTGAGATAAAATCTTAAAAAGTACACATTAAATTAAAAGCAGTACAAGAGCGTAAATTATTTTTACTATAAGAGCATTCTACCACTAAAAACCTAATTTAATCTTCTTAACAAAACATCTAGAGTAATAATAAAATTCACCTTAATTTCTTAATTAAAACTCTTCTTATTACACTGAAACATTAACCAATTATTCATTAACTAAAAATAAATAAGCTATACTGAAATAAAATAATTTTTTAATCCGATTTAATTGAGAGAGAAGCTTGAATTCCTATCTTTCTTGGTAAAATGAAATTTCTTATTTAATTTGGTATAAAAGATTCAAAGGAAGCGTCACAATACGAAATACATTTAATTCAAATTTATTAAAAATTCCTTATTAAAGACAAATTCATTCTCAGAATTTTGAAATGTTGAAGTTAAAAGACTCTTTATACTTGTACTTGCCTAAGCAATCTGTTTAATTTTATAATTTTTTTTTTTTACAAATCTTAAACGGGGAAAAAGAATGTTTTTGAATTATAAATTTAATTTTTTCTTATAATTTTTAAAAATAAATTTTTCTTTACTTTGTCGTCGTCTTCTCTGTACGTTTTTTTTAACAAAAAAGAACCTTTTTCAATTTACTTATACACTGTCTTGGGTTTTTTTTTGTTTTGTTGTCCAGTTAAATTAAATTGGTCAAGACCTTTTAGTAAAAATTTTTTTTTGTTTATTAAAATTTACTTACTGAGCGACAAAAAAGAAAAAAAGTTTTTTTTTTTTAATATTTGAAAAAAAAAATTATATTGCCGGGCAATTTTCCCGATTAATATTGAAAATTACACGTTACGCCTTATAGTCACGAATAATATGGTAAAAATTTTGTAGTTCCACATATTGTACTGCATTGGACTTAAAATTTTTCAAATCGCAATGGGGCTTTTACTCTGAGTATCGAATAAATGGCATGTTTCTGAGCGTAAAATCAATTTTAAATTTTCAATTTAATATAAAAGCGACCACTATGAGAAAAGCTGCATTAAAATCTCTTAAAGAATGTTTTTGTCGCTTTCCTGGACCCTAGAATATTCCGACTCCTAATGACATTTAAATGTTGTAAGTGTAAACTTCCCCTAAGTTAAAATTACATTACATTACCGTACGGGAAACTGACACAATATAAAATAAAAACAAAAATTGTTTTAAAGATTTTGGAGTGAGAGTAAAGGATACAAAAAAAAATCTAATCTGAATTGAAGCTTCAAGAACATTTTCCCTTTTGCATAATTCCCTATTTTTTTTTTTTGTTTTTATATTTTTCTCTATTACTTTCAACGCTTTTAATAATTCCATTAAAATTATTGAAAATTGTTACAATAGAAACAAGAAACGGATGCTGGTTACATTATAAATCCTTCGTTCTAAGATTATTAAGGGTTTAAAGGATAATAACACGATGCCTCATTTTATAAATTTTATCATAATTTTTTTTTTTGTTTCTTCAAAATTCACGGAATATAAAATTAATTATAATAAATATCTTTTAAACTTGCATAAAACACGTGCCTGAATAATAAGGATATTTTTTTCCACATGGATTTTCAGAAAATGAAATTAAATTTTTTTTTTTTGTCGTTTTGTTTTTTGTTACATTGTAAAATAAGAAATCGTATAGACAAGGATTAATATCCTTTATAATACTTAAAGGATTAAGATGTAAACTGAAATATTTTTTTTTTTCTAATTTATTCTATATAGTCATAAAAATTAACTTGTTTCATTGATTTGGTTGAAAAGAATCTGTTAAGGTTTCCTAGAAACAAAATTTAACAATAATTATGTGATAATTAAATTTTAAGGATGAAATTAAATCCTTGTTTAATTTCTCTTTAATTAGTAGGGGGTAATATTATAGGTGCATAGTGCAAATGAAATTAATTAAAATGAATAAGTGTATTATTTGTGGCCAACAATAATTTTCTGCTTCATAATAAAACACATAATAAAAAGAATATGGGGAATTAAAATTTTGTGTACCTCAAATATAATTAATTCGCTTTTCGCACCAGTAAAACTTATTGCAGGCTGGACAATAATTGCGAACTACAATGGAATATTTTTAATGAATATGTTTTTTTTAAAGCTATATAGCTCTTAATTAACTTGAATCTTGGTCTTAATTAACTTGAATGAGTTTATTTGAAAATGTTGAAATAGAAATTATGAACTATTAATATTTTCAGAAGAAATCTCATCTCTGGTCATCTATTTGAAATGTACATAATTTTCTTCACTTGTTTTACTTTTTATTATAAATGTGAAATTAATTAGAATTCTAAAATAACATCTTTTTATAAATACATAAACCCGTTTACTCAAAAAATTTAAAAATATCCTTCTTGTCCTGGAATTTTATTATTAAATTCTGCTACAGTACGACATCTATGGCTAAGTTAAAAGTTTTTTCAAATTGATGGGAAACATAATATATATTATTTTGTACAATCTAAATTTAATATTTAGAATTTCTAGTCGAAACTAGATGTCGAAACATACTGATGGTTTGAAAACTACCTGAATTGGATTGGATCATTCCAATCCAAGATGACAGATTATAAATTAAAATGCATGCAGAAATTTATTATTATTTGCTAAATTTTCAACAAAAGCGCCCTTGTGGTAAAACACAAAACTATTTACTTTACATTAGAGTTTAATGGATGTGAATATAGATGGCTCTACACGTCAATGGTTTAAAAACATACTAAATTAAATGTTTCAAAAAAATATTTGGAAATTTCCTATCTCATTTCTATAAAACTAAAATCTCCAAAAAATCGGACAAAAATTTATATGAACTGGAGTTCATAATCGGGTTGGAACCCGATTTATAGGAAAATTTATTTCAACTTAATTATATGAAAACACTGAAGATGTCAAGACAAATTTTTGGTTCTAAAATCTCTAAAAGTCTAAACTAATTCAAGAAAATAACATTTATATTATTATAGGAATTGTTTAGGAATTTTAAAATAAAAAATCATTTGGAAATTTTTATTCCTGAAACACAAGGTAAATAGTAATTCAAATTATTCTTATAAAACTGAGACTCAAACCAAATAATTAATAATATAACGAAATATTAAAAAAATTGGCCTTTTTATGGAACCAAACAATTTAAACTAAAAGAAATACAAGCTACAAATTATTAGTTATTGTAGAAGAAAATATAAATCCTCAAAATTTAGCACATATACGTTAGAATTCATTTACTAACAGTATTTGTGGATTTTTGAGAACATTTATTAATAAGGAATTTATATAAAATTACGATAAAGAATGAGATGAATGAAACTGAAAAATTCATTCAATTTGAATTTATATTATTGAATTTGAATTTATATTATTGAAGTTGAACCGAATACCGGAAGCAGATCTAATTACTGAGACTTATTTTTTTTTTGACTTTTGAGACTTAGCAGCAAATTAGCATAATGTATTTGTTTAAAGTAACATAATGTATTTGTCGTAAAAAGTAAAATATTATTATCGTAAACACAAACCCTTTCATATAAAATAATATTTAACTAAGGTAAAGTTTTTCAAAATATTTTACTCTTTTATATTGACGACATATTTTAAATTCTTAGTTACGTTTTCTTCAAATCAATAAATTCTATTATTTTGTAAAAATACTTATAAATATTTTAGAACATACTAATATTTAATTTTATATATTTTCTATTTATTTTAGTCACCAAAATTTTGCAAAACTTATTAAAAAACATAACCAGAGCGTTGAAAGGCAACGGTGGACGATTTCTTTTGTTAACCAAGAGCAAGTGCGTAAAGTGTCGAATTAAGTGTTCAGTATTTTGCATATAATATCATACAAACATGGAAATAGATAATGTCGAAAAAAAAGAAAAACGTTAGTGGTAAAATTGAAATTTGGCCAATTTCGTCACCAGTTGTAAATTCGCGTTAATAATTCCTCTAGATTCTGGGAAGTTTCATTTAAATATGTGTATTGTGTATGATTTCTGACATTTCATGTATGATTTTCTCAATCTTTTTCTGTTTTCAAACTTAATTAATTCAACTCTCTTTATTAGATTTCTTAATAAAACATTTTCAATTGTAAAAATATTATCTTTTCTAAGTTAAAAACCTTAATATGGCATTCCTGATTAACTAACACTTAAAATGTCATTTTCAATAAATAATGACAACTGACATTTTTCAATGTCAAAAAAACGAAATAAATTCTCTCTGGTTTTCTTTTTTTTTTTTGTTTTTGTAATTTGTTTTGTTTACTAAAATTTTTAGTATTAATTTTTGACAATTCAAAATAAATCCATTCAGTATTCTGTCAAATCGGGTCGAGTTAACAACATATTAGAAAAAAAATAATAAAAAACGAGTTATCGGATAAAAAATATTCAATGGTTATGAAGAAGAAGAAATTAAATTTTTAAAAAAAGAATATTAAACGCGGGTTTTCTTAATTTATATTTAAAAAAATTTAAAGAAAATTAGATGAAAAATTTTCAATATTATTTAATTATTTTCATAAATTTGAAATAATAAATAAATGAAGTGAATAAAATTAATAAAATTTGTGAAACTAGTATAGAGGTCTAAAGATAGAAAATTAAGAAAATTTTGATTAAAATTTCTAGAAAAATTTTCCAATTAAATAAAATCTAAATTAGTAGATGAAATAAAATATTTAATTAAATAAATAAAAAATGAATTAAAAACTAGTGAATAATTTAAGAAAATATTAAAAATCGAATTTAATGTTAAACAAGAAGTGGAAAATATTCTGACACATTGGAATAGAAAATTTCTTTTGGGTCACTAGGTTTTTTTTTGTTTTCAAATCTAAAAGAAATTACCATTTCTAATATTACAGAACTTGTAAGGCTCAAAATCAAAAAAAAAATTTTGTTTTTTTTTTTGGAATATAAATAGAAGGTAAATAAATCTTGTTTTATTTTTTTATTACTGTTATATTTGTTTATTTTTATTTATGTAAGTGGAAATAAAATTGGGGGTTCTAAAATATTGTTGCAATTTTTTTCTTATTTTTCTGATTTGCTCTTCTTCCTTGTTTTTAAAAGAGCGCTGACGTATGCATTTGACAGCTCTTTCTATACATTTTTTTTATTTTTGTTATTATTCTTCAATAACAATAATTCAAGGTACTTGAAGAGAAATTTTTTATTTGTCAACAATAATGAAAAAGAAGAAAAAAATGTAAAAAATATCTTTTAATTGCTTTTAATTATTAAAAGATAAAAATAAATAATTTTTATCTTTATGCACTTTAGATTCTTTTCATGACAGCTCTACAAAATTTTTAATATAAATAACTTGAGTAATACTTATTGTGTTTAATCAGAAAAAGAAAAAATCAAAAGAAAATGAAAAAGTTTAAGTGGGTTGGGTTAATTGATCTTTGTTCGGCTTTAGTTTTTTCAAAGTTCAAAGCAGATGCTTCCCTTCCGGTTCGATATACATAAGTGTGTATAAACATAGATGTATTTTTGGCTTGCGAGAATTCTATTTTTAAAAATTACATTATTCAAAGATAACAAACACAACCATACCTAAGGAATTTACGATAATAATAAGAAAAATAACTGTACTTAATGAGCATTATTAAAATAATAATTTTTTATTCTTATATTGACAACGGGTTGGGTGACCATTTTTCAATGACGTATTCTAGAATCTAAAAATAATTTATTCTTGTTAAAAACTATTTGGTTTCGGGTAGGATAGTATGTAGTCTCGTATTGAAAATTCTATATTTATGCTAATGGATTTTGTTTATAAATTTTATTGTTAATATTGATTTTATTAATTTCTGGGATTGACAGATTAATTTTAATTAAATGTGCTTAGTAATAAAATTTTGCTTTATTCTTAATTAAGTCAATTGTGAATTGGTGACTAAGAAATTAAGAATTTTGCATTTAATAATATCAGTTACGATATATGTAAGCTTATTTTCTTTGTTTTCGGTTTTAATTTTCTGTAAGTTTTAGTAATAAACTCAGAAACTAATAAATTCGTATCTTCAGTAATTCGCATAAGTAATGGAATTTATAATTTTTAAAAAAAATTATTTCAGAATGTCAAAAATTTAGTAAGGGTACATTTTATATATGTATTTACGCATATGTAGGTGTATTATGTAAGTAAGAAGTTATTTGAAAATTTAACAATTCTTAGTTAAGATTAACGAAATTCTTATATAAATGGTCACTCTAATTAAAAATTAATTGTAAGCATGTAGGTGGAAAATAATAAAAACATAATTAATTAGGTAATTGAGAATTTTTAAAGGTTAAAGGCATAAGTCTTAATAATTTCATGTTTAGAAGAACGCATTAGGCAAGTATGCAGAAACAATGGGATAGGTCGGGAATTTCGTAATGTTTTTAAATATTTTTCAAAATTTATTCAATATTTCAGTGTTGTATGTGATAATTAAAACCATCTTCCCATTTTTATTTTGAAGAAGTCAGGAAGAAAAAAATATACTTAGCTATTAATTTTTTTGTTTCCAGTGGAATTTATAATTAATTTTTGTTCTTTGTGTCTTATTAAAATTCAAACTTTTCAGAAAACCATACCTAAGCTATAATATGAAATTTTTTACAAAAGGCAATGAACTTTTCTCTCTACTAAAAGAATGTTCATATTAAATATTTTATTAGTCATATCTTTGTTAAGATAAGAAGAAAATTGTTGATGTTTGTAAAGCTACAGCTTAAATATCATAGTTACTTAACTGTTTAAATAAATATTTATATGTGTGCATGTGTGTATTTAGGTATAAGTTCTTAGTATAAAAGTGCATACTTGCTTGCTTTAATTGTGACGTAGGGAATATATCTATACACATATAGATAAGTATGTATGTAGAAAGGTATACCTATTTAGTTTTTGGTTTTGAGTAGTTACCAATATGATCTCTTCGTAGGTACCACCTACCTACATACATACATGTTGTTTGTAGATTGTTCAACATTTTTTTTTCGCTGATAAAAGAAAACATGTTGCAATAAAATAAAAATATTGTTTACTATCAGTGTTATCAGTTTGTTATTCAGTCGCAGAAATTTTAGTTTTATTTCCAAGCATTGTTTATTCAGCTTTCAAAGTTTTCACTTTTTGATAATTTGTGACACCCTAAGCATTTAACTACTTATACGTAATTACTTAATACTTTCAGATGCAGTATAGGTTCTTTGAGTAATATTTTAGGTAGGTACCTAAAAGTAATAGTTCATAATTGCTAATTTCAGTAGTAAATAAGTGTCTATACCTACATTCCTACCAACCTACCTATTCAACTGAATAAGTAATCGGCAATTTTAGTTTTGAGTTTAGCAATCAAATTTACATTTAAGTGTACTTATTGCATTTAAAAATTGCTATAATTTTAAAAACAATAACTTAAACTTTAAAATATCGTAATGTAATAAAAATATTGCATAAGTAATTTTAAGTTTTCTAAACACCTACTCACTTCCTTGTAACGTAAGTACTTAAGTAAGTAATTAATTTGTTGCAGTATAAATGAATAGCACTTTCGCTCTCTTTCTCTCTGGCTTTTAATAATTAACTGTACGTAATCAAAATTATAAAAATTTTACGCTACTTAAATTAAGTAGCGTAATTGTAAGTAGTAAGTAATTAGTGTGCACAATCACATATCTTAATACATATTAAGAAAACATGTTAGCGCCTAATAATAATTTTATTGTACATGCTAACAATTTTAAAATTCATAAGTTAATCATGAAATGAATTTAAATTAAATATTTCTTAAATAAAAATATGTCATTGCTTTACAATTAAAATATTAGATTGAGAAAAAGCTACAACTCATTTATTTAAAATTTAATATTATTTTTTATTAGTTACCAATATTACACTTAAGTACTTAGTTCAAATACTTGAATAAATTTTTAATAAATTCGAGGAATTTCCAAAACGTACTCACATTTAAGCATATAGAAATGTTAGATTTGAATTTGTTAATTTTATTCTTGCATATTTACATAAATCAATTTAAATGCTACCATTTGTAAGTAAATTCAATACCAAGTATATTCATCTATATATAACTAATTTATAATTAAATATGTAGAGACTTATCACTTGAATAGTTTTATTGCAAATTATAAAAATTTTGTATCTAAGCATCTACTTATGAGTACTTTGTTGTAATGATGTTGCTATGACTCCTATTATTACAACACACATTTCAAATGGTTAATTTTACTCAAATAATGGGAAATTTTTATTTTATTACTTCTCCTTAGTTACTTACTTACTTATTTAGTTATATTTTTATTCACTTATCCGTTTTAATGAGATTAAACATTCAAAAGTAAAATCAGAACAGGAAAAAACAAAAAATAAACAAAAAGAAAAAAATTAATAAGTAGTAACAATTATAAGAAAAAAACTTTTCCTTTTCAGAGACTCTGATAAATATTTAATTAGAAATTCTCTGGAAAAAAAGTATATTTAACATAAACTGCTTACTACACTACGTAAGGCTTGTGTTAATAAACTTATGTTGTGAAGAACAAGTATTTGTAATAGTTACATGTGTATCTACTTATAAGTATTTACTTATGTATATATATAAGTAAACAATCACCATGTGTAAATTATTATACTTACTTATGTCTCAAGTGTAAGTTATTACTTACGCACTATAATAAAAAAAAAATTAGGTTCATCGTTAGAATGTCGCATTCATAGCCGCAGTTATGAGGCAATATTTTTATTTATTCATTTGCATAAGTAATTATAAGTATATATAAGTACTTAGTCACTTCTTACTTAATGCTTTTATGTTTCATTTAAGTTGATATTTTGTATACACAATAACTTATAAAAGCGTCTAAGCTTTTTATTGATGTCAAATTAATTTAATATTAAACTGTACGTGTATCATACACCGCACGTTGTACATTAAGTATATAGTTACTTAGTACTTAAGTATATGCTAGTATTAGTTACAATTAATTTTTTCAACTCTGAATAAAATATTATGTCATAATGAAATTATGAATGAATAAGTAACTGAAGGATAAAAATATGAATGGTAATGAAGAGTTTTTTTTCTTTCAAATTATTAAATGAGTATTTTATAAATTTACATTGGGTGAATAATAAACTATACTTATATAGTCGCAAAATAATTATTAAGTACTTCTGTTACATATGTCAGCATTAGATTATTAGACAATCTAAGAAAAATACTGAATAGTTTCATTTGAATTCAAAACATCATTTCAATTAATTTATTGTTTATCAATAATTGAGTTTTATTTGACATAATTTATAGATAAAGGTGAGTAAGTACTCATTTTAAATAAATATGTGATTTAGAAGGTATACAAATTTATTGAGGGGAGGAGTATTCGTTTATTAACTAAGTGATTACTTATTGTTTTATGGATTTATTATTCGACACTTAAGTTTGAAGTGTTAAGTATTTACGTAATTACTTAAAGGATTTTATACCAAAATACTAATTGAATACTAAGTTAAATACTAAGTTGAATAATAATTATTGAATTTTATTCAATTATTACTCATTCCAATTCCAAAATATTTTTACTTATTCAACTGCTAAGTATTTTGATTAATAATTTTTATAGAGATGAAGCATTATTCAAAACGAGTTGTATGTACACGTATTCACTTACATTCAAGTACTTTATTGTATGAAAATTCATAAGTAATGTAGAAATATTATACTTAAGTATATATAGTGGCTATTATTACAACCTTTGTCAAATCAGTCCAAGTACTTAAATAAGTATCAATACTTAAAATTCATATTTAATAAGCAAGAAAGTAAGAATTTGTAACAAAAAAATCTTGATTGAAAAGAAAGGGAATTTCATTTTTAATAAGGAAAATGAAAAAATCAAAAAATTGCATTTGTTGTGTCACCGATACCGGTTATTTTAGTTAATTAATTACTTATTTAGTATTAATTAATTTTTTTTATAAGTACATATGTGATTCGTGTGCAATAGTTGTAATTTTACGATATTCGTTCATTAAGTTATTACGATATTTGTTTTTACGATATTTGCTAATTAAGTATTTTATTAATAACAACTAAATTTTTTCAACAAAATGCAATTTAAATTAAAAATATTCAAAATCTCAATTTCGAAATCCAAAAAATCGTTTGTATGGTAAACAAATTTAATATGTAAAACTAAATTTGGTAACTAAACTAGATTATTTACTTAGAGTACTAAAAGTAATTCGGTAAAGAAGTTTCGAGAGTTTTGATAAATAATTTACAATACCCTACTTCTTATCCCTTTTAAATTGCAATTACTTATAAGTACCTAATTAATTAATTATTAATTTGTGGTTAATTATAAATCAAATGCAAAAGTCAATATTTTTATTTTGTCCTCTAGAATGTAAATTAATGTACAGAAGGAATAAAATATTATCATTAGTTATTTAAGTAAATATTTCGTAAAATAAGGCAAAGGGCTCAAAGGATTTACATTTAATTCATATTTTGATGTTAACATAGGATAAAAAATAAGGATAAATATTCAATTAGCATTTTAAATCACTGCTTCTATTTTTATAAAACAACAAATATCAGATATTTAAAAGAAAAATATGCAGTTGTAAGTTTTCCATAATAAATCCACTAGTGTTTGAAAACAAAACGCACAAGGATATTTTAGATGTTTATCTTGAAAGTCCCGAACTCGGACCAGGATTTGTAAGGAAAAAAGATGGCAATATTTAAATGCGTCGAACAGTAAAACAAAAATAACTAGCCTGCAATAAAGTTTCCGGCAGAAGCCATATTAAAATGATGGCGCTGAAAGTCAAATGAAATACTTAAAGAGTGACATTTTATACAGCAGTTACTTAAATTCTCATATTTGAAGTAATTTGATGTTAAGGTTACATCTCCCCTTAAACTAACTGCTATAAATTTCATTTAATTTTCGTGTTGCTTTGCTTATATATAACTTTGACGTATGTTTATGTATTCAATATTTCTTTTTATATATTGTTCTGTTAAAAGTTATTTTATTTCTATTTTATATCATTTAACTAACTGCGTACATTTATATTTTATTAATAATTTAAAAGGATAAAAGAGAAAAGCCCTATATTGAATTCATTGGGTACTTCTATGAATAATAAAACTGATTGCCGGCATTTAAAGAGATCATTAAAATGATGGGCATCCTTAAAATGTTTCATATTTCCATAGTTACAATCATATATACTTATACACGGTAAGTACTGCCACATAATATAATAAATTATACATTTATAGTTACACGACGCTATACATGTTATACTCATGTACATAATATTATACGATGTACTTCCAAGAATGTTAAATTTACCTTTAAAACAACTGAGTACTTACTTAACTGAAATATAGAGTAAAAAAAAAAACAAAAACAAAGAAAAAACAACATTCATCATTTCACTTTGTAAATATTCTCACTAATCATTTCGATATCTTTTTTTTTTTCTCAAATAGATCTTATTCTATGCATAAGTAAAACAAGGACAGAAAATAAAAAGCGATGAAATATTAAAATAAAAAAGAAAATGTATAATGTAATAGGAAATGCGAAAGTACTCGTAATTTTCTTGCAAAAAATAAAATGAAAATAAAAAAAGAAATTGAGTGAAAAAGGGAAATTTTAGAGAGTTAAAGAGAGGGTGGAGCGGATTTTTTTTTGGTAACGTAAGGATTCACATAAATTTTGAATGAAAATGAATCTTTTTGGTTGGGGAAAATATAAAACATTGATGTGAGCTCATTTTTCTATAGGTTCTCTCTCTTGTTCCGTAGCAATGCGTATTTTATGTGTTTAGGAAGAATAATTTTTATGTTTAATAGTGTAAGTGTTGCCGTGTTATTAAATTCTTTATGAAATTTTTTTAGTTGAAGGGTTTATTTGAGTAAATTTAGCTTTCAAATCAGAATACTTATTTTTTTTCTAATTTCCAATAAGATTACTCATTTTTGAATTGGAATCTTGAATTTTTTTGTTGAAAAAACGAGATATGCAATACGGAAAAATTCTTCTTACCCGAAACTTAAAGATTTAATTAATACTTAAAATTTAATTTGTTAAACTGTACTCGAAGATTAATTTGACTATGCGATGAAATTTCTCGTATTTAGAAATTAGGTTAAAATTTATGTTTAATTACTTAAGTTCTTAAGTCAGTGAGGAAAGCCGCATGGTTTTTCACGCGTTACCAATCTCTAAGCCAGTAGAAAGGTAAATCAACAGTCTTGTGCAAATAAGTAAATTTAACAAATTATAGTTAAACAGCAAAATTTATGTTTTAAATTAAATTGTAAATAATGTAAACGGCAACACTTAACATACTTAAATCGTAAAAACGGGTTAAGAATATAATATATTTATATGTATATTTTATTACATACAATTACACATTTATCTCAAGAGATAAACACTGTGTTTTCTGATTATCTGTCTATCAACATAGAAGAAAATGATCAATTTTAGTTTTTTTTTTCTTTCTTTTAACCTCACACGAGTACAAAGATGATAAATTTTTCCCTCTTTTTCATTCTTCATTTCACTGCACACATTATTACATACTTAAATATTACATGTAGAAGATACAAAATATTATTGTTGATAAAATTTCCGAGTCTTAAAAATTTTGCGTTTGGAAAATAATATAAGCATTAGAAATAAGAGTTAGGTAAGGTTTGCATATATACGTTATGCATAGTGACTGTTAGAATTTTCACATTCACTATACCTAATGAAAAGAAAATGGAAGGAAATGTTTTGTAATTTTAAATTGTTATAAGTGAGTATATACGTTGCTTATGTTAAATATAAGCAAATGAGCGAAAATGAATGAAAGAAATGTATATGTAATTATGTATACGTAGTAGGAAGACTAGTAATCAGTATTGTAAAAGAGATGAAGTTTTCTACAATATCTCAAAGATTTATTCTTTATGAAAAGTGCAAATTGTGGGAAATCTCTTTTTATTTCGGTTTTTTTTTTTATGAATTATGGTTTTGTGCTGAATAGGTTTTAAATTCTATTCGAATGGTAGAATTATTTAAACATAACTAAGCATTCAATTTAATAGTAAAATTATTTTGTTTTTCTAAACCTAAATAGTTACATATGTAAGCTAACACTTAAGAATAAGCATATAATGTGAGTCTTCTTTATTAATTGATATTATGGTATGAGTGAATAATTATACATAACTTAACATATAAGATTACAATGAAAAATCTTTAGAGTTTAAATAGTTTATTAGCTACGGTTGAATAGAAGTATAGACTTATATAGAGTACTTATAGAAAATATAAGCAATAAGTAAGTACTTAATTTGTTTAGTACAATTATGTGTACGTACAAAGTATGCATATCACTGTACTAAATCACTTAAGTCATTTCATATACAAAACTATAGTATATTTATTCTTACATGACTGCATAACGAAGAGGAAGAAGCTTACAGTACACCTAAAACAAAGAAATTTTAAAATGATTAGATCAGTTCAAGCGCAAATTACATTATACTTAACTTATGAAACCAAGAAAATTCTTATATTGGTATGAATAAAGTGAAAATTCGTGCGTTTATACTTCTCAGAGGAACTTTTAGGGATGGCACATAATGTGAAGTTCGTAGGTTTAGATTGTGTTGTAGTAATGATATTGGTTTTTGTAGATTCAGTACATCTTCCAGGCTCCCTTTCACAAGATATAGGAAATCTTAAGGGATTTATACACATTCAACTATGGGTGAAGCTGCAATCTTTTAAGTTCGCTAAGATCGTTGTATTCATTCTTATAAAGGAGACAGCATTTAAAGAACAATAGATTTTTGCCGTACAATTTATACTTACACACTTTACCAAATACCAAGCAAAAAATTTTTCGTAAACAAATTTAAGTTTTCGATGGGCACCAATAAATAAGCATGTACTTATATTAAATTTTTTATTACTTGGAATTTAAATTTTTATTAAACTTCAATTTAAGTATATTACCAAATATGAATTTTTAATACTATACGGAAACAGTCCGATTTTAATATATGTGGTAAATTTTTTTGGTAATTCAGGCTAAAATAACTTATAAACAATCTCTAAAGAAAATAGTATAACTGCTTAATTAATTAAAGTTATGCTGTATATCATTAAAGTTACATACTCAAACACACTCTAATATAAAAGAAAATTACTCAACTTTTTGTCTTTAATTAAGTAAAATAAAATTTTAGAAAAATTTATTTAGCAAATTAACTATGCATTAGCTATAAGCCATCTTTGTAATTATCCATAATTATTTGTATAAGTATGATATTAACTATTCCTCATTCCTATACGCGTGTGGAACATAGCTCAATCATATAGTTACATAAAAAATTTAGCTTTGATGCATTTTAAATGCAAGTTGTTTTTATAAAACAAGAAAATTTTTTCTTTCCTTTAGTATTAATAAAAAATGAAAAAAAATGCATTCTTGACCATGATGAAAAGTTTAAAGAAAAAAAAAACTCGTTTTATGAATTCATTAAAATTAAAACTCTACCGTATACTTGACTATTACTTCTCAACTTAACCATAATAGGAAAAAATAAAACGTTGACCTATGATGACATTATAAAATCATAGGATGCCCGTTTATACTTTTTGATCAAATTTATCACAAACGTGCTTTTTTTCTCCTTTTATTAAATTAGTTGATTTTTATGGTTCTTATAGTTGATTATTTGGTGAACAATGTTTTTAGCTATCTCAAAGATTTTCTTATATAGAAATTTTATAGTTTAATTTTGATTTTTTAATGCGTTTTTTGAGTAAATTTTTATAGGGAATAAAGTAATAATAAATAATAAAAATTTTTATTTCATTAATTTATTTTTCAAAAAAATTAAAGATTTTTAAGATTTAAAATATTTTTTATTTTAATTTTACTTTTAAGATTTACCCAAATAGTAGGAAATTTTTAGTAACATTTTGAAATTAAGTACTTGATCGTAAATATTTAACTACTTATCCGCAAGTAAGTAAGTCTACTCAAGTACTTAATTAACAAAGTGTAGAATTATGAGATTTTTTTTTATTATTTTCCAATGAAACTATAAATTATATAACTATTAGATAAGTAAAATGAATATACTTAAAATACAATAGGTAGTTACAGTAAATAACCGAAATTCTATTTAAAAGTTTTTTACGATATGTTACATTATAGGTAATAATACCATAAATAGAAGGCGGCTCTTATTCTTTTGTCAGTATGAGTACACTATTATATACGTTAACAATACAGATTATACTTACAACCAGTGGCGGAACTACCATATATATGCAAAGTAAGCATACCCAATGAGCGCCGGAAAACAGGGTAGCAAATATTATGCGTAATGTATAATATACATTTCATATTGTTTATTGCTTTGAAAACGGCAGGATGCATTTTTTTGGAAACCGCATTGGGCGCTGAACAAGTCATTTACCATTTGAATAAGTAAATATTAAATAAATTTTTACCATAATGCTGAGGCTATACGGTAAATATTTTTTTATTAGAAATTATTTCATAAAATTTTGTAATTGTTTGTAAAAAAAAAAGTTGCTTACTTTAAGTAAGCAATAACAAAAATGAATATGAATGAGTGCATTTTTTAAAAAAACAAAATTAAGGTTTTATTACTCACTTAAAATACTCGAAATTCTGTAACATTTTGTCATATAAAATTTCATTTATATATATTTACATACATAGAGTATGAAAAGAGATTAAAGTTTTTATTTATAAAATTACAAATCTTCATAAATGTCACGTTTTTTAAAGAATATAAAAAAAATATTTTTAGTTTTTTTTATGAATTTTGAATACAATTAAGCGGATATAACAATAAAATTTCGTATACTTACGTTTATATAATTATTGTGTATAATAAAAAATATTCATTTATTATTTATAGCATATCAGTAAGCGTATTTATTTAATTTTATGATCTGCACCCCCATATCAATTTAATTGTGCTCATTACTTTAGAGCTATAAATACGAGCTATAAAGAATGAAAAATTCTATTTTTAATGTATTCCTGATTAATTCGATATCAAATTTTGTATTTAAAAAAAAAACATTTGATTAAAAATTTTAATTACCTATATGTACTCTGATAAAATTATACGTGTATATGTTAGTTTTGAACAGAGAAAATTAGGTATTTACAAAATAAAAGATAAGATAAGAGAGAGGTTAATATTTTTTATATGAATGTTGCTTGCTACCGATCAATGAATTACTTATCATATTAGGTATATTAATCATTAGACGATACAATGTATTTCTAGATTTTTTTTTTAGAAAAATGTTTAAAGAATTTCGAAAATTTATTATTAATAGCGTGAAAACTCATTTGAAATTATTTAAATAAGTAACTATAAGTAATTGTGACCGTACTTACCAATTTTATTGATTTCTTCAATAATCGATCAAGAATCAGAGAACCGAATCAATTTAATAATAATTTCAGTTTTGCAACTGTTTGATTCTTTTTTTGTATTCGATAAGTTTATATTCAACCGGCAACACATGCAACTGTATGATCGTAAAGAATTGAATGAGCGTAAAGAATTAAAATTTGTCATAAACACAAACCAAATAAAAACGCATTTGTTGATAAATATGTATTTGATACAGTCTAAATATTTTTGTTTTGTTTTGGTTCTTAGACGGGGGGTATGCATAAACATTCTTTGAATTTTGTTTGACGGAAAATATAGAACGCTATCAAATTCTCATAACAGTGACAATATGATGTGAAAAATAATTTTAAGTAAGTAATATTTAGTGTTATCATCAAATTCAGAATATACCTCCAATCAATATCACTTTATAGTTCAATAACTTCAAACTACAATACTTTATTTTTATTCAATTAGCGTGTATAAGTAGTTCAATCTAATCTCCTGCTTATTTTTTAAGATATTTTAAAATTTTTGATTTTTATTTCACGAATCCATGATAAATCAATTAGTTAGATTTTTTATTTTCATAATCTTCAGTTTACAAATTAAGCTTTAATTAGATAATTTTAAATCAAATAACTTAATTATTCGTGGTGTACTTATTTTACGTTCACTTGATATTTAAAAAGGAAAATCTTTGAGCAAAAATTTTCATTCCCATTCTTTTCATTAAGCGCTTACGTACACTTTTAATAATAAGAAAAAACGATTTATATTTTTAATATATTTAAATTTTAATATACAAAGTAAGAAATTTATAATGAAAAATCAGCTGGATATTTCGCGTTTATATTTATTTACTCTCTTACAGACTATAAGTATAATATACTTGTATAGAGCATGGTGAGAGTGAGTTTTATAAAAAAAGAAATTTAATCTGTGATTTAATGATGATGATGATATTCTAACAGTTTGATTGAAATTTTTGCTATTTTTTTCCGCTTTATTTAGTTAATTACATTTTTTAACGAAAAATTTATTTAACATTTTAATTTTTCATAATAAACTTACATTAACGTTAAAAAACGTACTACTTAAGTTAATAGTAGAGTAAAATTATAAAATCAAAATCAAATATAAAATGACCCTGCTGTGAAATAAGCGTTGTTTAAATATACGAAATGTTATTAAACATTTCACGTTTAGATTTTTTCATCTCTTATCTACTATGTGTATGTATATAGTGCGCTAACTAGGAAAATAACACAGAAAAAAAGTACAAAAACAAAAAATTTTAATTAAGTAATTTTGTTTTTATTATTAAACATTGTTATTTATTGATAGACACGTTATTTTTATGTCGCACATATTGTTAACATTAAAAAAAACTACAAGGTACTAATCAAACACAAAATTTTTTGTTCTAATAGTCACTATCGTATTATATGAAGCGTAATTAATATTATTATTGTCAAAGGAGATATTGATTAATTTTGTGAATAATACTACTTATAAGAGAGTATTGAAAGACAAACTGAAAAAAAGGCGATTTTTAACGACGGCGTCTATGAAAATTGAATTAGAGTAAATTTTAGATTTTATAGCGTTCGTAAAAATTACAGTTAAATATATTTCGATAATATCGTAAACAATATCGTAATAATATCGTAAACGATAATGTAATTTACTGTTAAAATGATTAGTGATTAAGCGAAAAAACATGTGTTCTATGGTCAATTTATTTAGTTTTACGTATTAGAATAATTAATAGTAAGTAGTTCAACTTTAAAGAATACATATATCGACATTTACGATATCGACAATTGAATGGTGAAGTTTCTTTAATGTAAATGAAACGATTTAAGAAGGCATTTCAAATGCTTAATCCAAAAATATATAATACGGTGAATATTTCATTACCAAAGTCTTTTTAGAGGTCAGAGTCAGAAATAATTTCCAATTATTGAGAAATTAAGAATAAGTATAAGGTGTTTATAACTTAGGCTTACAAGAATGTGAATACAATATTTGATACGATAAACAAATACTAAGTATGTACGTTCAAATAAAAGTAGTATTGGAGATAAGGGTCAAGGACCAAGGTATAGAGAGGATTTGAATAAAAAAATTTCGGTTCAACTTATAGGGTTCTCTGATAAATAGATAAATTCTTATACAAACAAAATTTTGGGTTTAGGTCGATATCGAAGTTAAGTAGGCTATTTTGCAGGTGGCTTTGGTCCATATAATATTCCACAACATACATATTGCATAATTAATTGATGTTTAAATGTAATGTTCTTTTACGGCTAGTAAGTCAAATTTGTTTTATGAAAATTTGTAGAAATTAAAGAAAAAAATGTTCGAATTTTCCACAAATTTGCTAATTTAACGTTTAGGGAATCAAATAAATTGAAAAATTATAAGTAAGTGTTTTTTTTTCTAAAATTTAAACACTCAAAATTTTATTTTGTGGGAATGTGATAACAAAATATTTTACGTTTTATTTTCATGATAATATTTTTCCATAAATTGTTTACTAACAAACAATAAATAATTCAAAAAAGTTTTTTCACCCACACTTAGGTACTATGTGAGAAATTTCTTGTGGGTATATTTTTATTTTATATTTGTTTGCGTGTATATTTAATAATATTGCTAAGTTGTATAAAAAATTGCGGCGTCTCTTATGCTCATCGCTCTCTCGTTCTATTTTTATCCTTTAACCGTTTCAAGTTTATTTAATTTTTTTTTCATGTTATACTTAAGTAGTTGAATATTTTATTGCAAACATTATTTATTTTAATTTTTATTTTACTTTCCTTTTATATTTTTTCATATTTTTTTTTTTTTTGTCGTGTAATCTGAACATAAAAAGTGTTTTTTTTTTTTTTTTTTCTGAAAGAAAGCAAAATGTTTTACAGTGTAATCATTATTTCTATATACTTACTTACATATAGTTCGTTCTTGTAAATAAATGTATAATTATAAGGTACATATAAATAACGGTAAATTTATTTATTAAATTTAGTGGAATTTTTTTCGATCTTATGAAACCTTGATTAACATACAAATTTGTTGTAATAAGAAATATTGCCCAAGCTGACTTACTTAGCATAAAATCGTGCAATTATAATTTTTGAATTCTTATAGCACTCAAGTCAATTGCAACTCGAATTTGCTTCATTTAGGCCGACTCTAAACTATTGGCGAATATGCCAAACTCTAGGGACGGAAATTTAGAGTTTCTTCTGAAAAAAATTTAGAAATTTAATAAAATTTGAGAAGAAATTTCCTGAACCTATTAAAAAATCAGATTGTTATAAGTAAAGATACTAATATCAAATCCTACTAATTCCAAAAAAAACATTAAATTATGTCATATTGGAAGCCGCTAATTCTGACCCAGGGAGTTTTATTGAGCAAATAAGTAATATTAATTTCTTTTATAATTATGCCATAGTAGTTATCGTTTCGTTTATTCGTTCAAAAACGTAATTTACTCCTTTACCGAAATTGCAAATTTAGAGATAAGAATTTAAAACTGAACTAAGCAACTAGTAAATAAAGTTCCCAATTTAAAATCTTTAAACAGAAATATTTATTTCTTTATCATGAATTAAAAAAAATTAACTCAAAGGTTATTTATAATGTGATCTTACTGTATTCTAATATTAAAAAGAAATTTTCGATTATCATTGCATGCCGCTACATAATAATCGTAATCTATTAAAAATATTGTGAATTTTTTCGTGTTATTTTAAGAAAAGAAAGAAAATCTAAATTATTTAACTTGTTACAATAAGTATAACTAATATATTGTTTATATTGTGAATTTTTAAATTAATTTTCTTCAAATTTAATAAATAATCACAATGCTATTTTAAATAAATAGCTTTATTTTCTTATATTTTATTTACTTAAGTAAATAATAAGTTTAAAGTTAATTTTCATATTAAATTTATTTGAAAGCACGAAATCTGAGAAAATTACTATAGAAAGCATGTATTAAATAATTAAATTATATAAAAGATTTTTAAATTAAAGAATTCTTTCTTTGCATTAATTAACCTCAACTTTATTACAAATACTTTTTCCTAATTTGTATAGTTCGTTATTGAATAAATAAATATTTTTGCAGAGTAATAATACTCGCACCTTCGAAACAGTTTATTCCATCAATTTCTCTATCTTGTATTATAACAATTATTAGTTGTTCAAATTTTTTTTGTCCAAATAATTCAATTGTCCAAACAAAACTAAAATTCCAATAAATTAGTATAGTATACTTTTGCTGAATTATTTCTTTTTTGAATCAGAATAAATTCTTGTAGTTCTAGCGAGTTATTTTATAAATTGTCAGTATAGTCCAATAAATTACTAATATTCTTAATAAGATGAATCTTTTATTTGTATTCAATTTCCAAATATAAGTTTCTAGTGCACCAATGTGACCGAGTATTTTATTCTGGTATGATGTAGGTAGGTATTCTATGAAATTTTTTTAAATTTAATTTTTTAAAATAGTAAACCGGTTTTGTTTTCGTTTCTCTTTTAACACCTAATCTATGATGTTGCTGGTTATAATAGAATACTTATTAAAAATATTAATAACCCAATTCAGGGAATTTATACACACACATATATATACATGTGTATATTAAATATAGAAAGAAAGAATCTAATCGAAGAAGAATTAGATGATTCGAGAAAATAGAAAGAGAAAGCACATTTCTTATTTAGTACGAGTACATATTAAAATGAAAAATGTTTTTTAAATTAATCATTCGTACCGAAAAATTCGTTGTCATTGGAAAATATAGCATTCTTTGTCTTGAAATTTACTTGGATATTAAACCAATAGGACGTTTTCCAATAAAGCAGACATTAATTATTAAGAACAGACAGTAGAGATAATTAATTTTTGTACATAATTTGAATCATGAATATTTGTTTTTACTAAAAGAGAACTCCGCGTTCCGTTTTATCTGCGACGGTTTTCAAATCAAATGAAAACATTATAAAAGACAATGAAAATTGTTCAGTTCCAATGTTAAAAGTGAAGGATTAAATTAAATAAGATTTTGTCAGAAATAGTGACAATTTTTTGAGTTTCAACATATTAAAGATGAACATAGTAAAAATATCTTCAAGTTTTCAAAGGGCCTAATCTTTAAAAACTTGAAGATATTGAAATGGTTTTCTTACTATAAAGGAGTTTTTATATTAAAACTTAAACAGCTGGGCAAAGTTCTGTAATTAGTTAATTTTGGAAAATTCTTGAGAAATTGTCAGGACTAAAAATAGTAAAAAAAATAAAATTCGAACGCATGTATTTCTAAAAAACATGTTAAACCAAATAATTTGCTATTCTTTCTTTTAAGTCTTCTTATAACCCCTTCAAAAACTGTTGGTTGTAAGCTTCTATCTTTGGAACGGCTTAAGCTTTGAAGCCAAATTTCCTTAAAATTCCTATAGCTCGAAAATAGCTCCGATTTGAAGAATTCCGATTTGAAAAATTTCATTCATCTACTTGATGGTATATGGCCCCTAACGTATTGCTGAGTCACCCTTTATAGACATATGTACCAATTGAATAGAGCAGAGGGAAGAACATTCTTTTTAATAGTTAGCGACTTGAACAGACATCCGAAAGAACAGAATTGAATTCATTACTTACATAGTATTTTTCCTCTATCTTTTTTTTTCTTAAAAACGAAATTTTAAACAAAAAAAAAAAAAGCATTTTACGTCTCGTTATTAATGGTTGTAACTATTACTTGTTAGTTTTGGAACTTCTACTACTATTGAACTACATAATATATAGAAAACGAAAACCAGTATAAACAAGTTATAAAAACAACAACAAGAAACATAATAACAAAGTTTGAAAACATGAAAAAAGTTTCGATAGAGAAAAAAAAAAGAAGCGTCTCGGGAGAAATGAGAATTACCAATCGAATCGAAGTTTTTAATTTTTTTCTCTGCTGTTTTATACCATTTCAGTCGTTTTTTTTTTTGTTTCAGTGTAGTTTTTACTAACTTTGACCTACGAGTTTATTCAACTTTTTTATTTTCCTAAAAAATTGGAAAAATTTTCTGTTAATTTTTTAGTTCCCATTTTGTTTTTTTTCTATGTTAAATGCTTACGTAAAATGATGAAGATGTTCTTAAGCGTTTTGTTTCTTATGTCGTTGACCCACTTTGTTTACACTACTTATTATTTTTTATATTAAATATATATATACAAATATATATATATATATAATTTTGTTTTTCTTTTTATGGATTAGTCGATAATTAACTGAAACTTGTTTATTTTTTTTTGTGGTGTTTTTTTTTGCTGCTAGCGTTACGGTTTTTTGGTTTTTATTGTAATGATAAGTAAAATAAACATTTTAATTATATGCAAATTTTCTTTTTTTTTGACAGATTGGAAGAAAAATCATTTGAAAAATGGTTCTTTCAAAAAAAAAAGAAGGGGAGGGTGGGGGCGGTGAGGGATATTTTAACTAAAATATTGACATTAAACTTTTTTCAAAGCAATTAACTCTATTTAAGCAAAGTCATTAAATACTTTTTTTTTTATTTTTTAACTTTGGTTGAAAGGGATAAAGTATAGGAAAATTATTTTTAATTTTTTTTGTTTGTTTTTAGTCAGGAATTTTTTTCGCTAAATTAATTTTTGAATGATTTCGAAATAAGGAGGCTTCTATGCTCCTTTAAAAATGAAAATTGAGCACAAATTTGTAATGAAGATATTTTAAAAAGAAAAATTGAATATTTCGAAAAAAAAAATTTATGAATTTTTTTATTTGTATTATCTGACCACTTTATGAAAAAGTGCAATTTTCGCAAATTAAATTTAAAAAAATTGGGTTAAAAAGTAAAGTAGCAATCAAATGCGCATTTAATTTTGAAATTTATTGAATTTTAAATTAAATAATCGATGATTATCTCTTTTAATTATTTAATTTAAATATTTTCTCCCCCTGTAATTATTGCTATAACGTTCCCCGTTCCTTATTCGCATTATTTGTGCATATATCCTGTATGACCTCGATGTTAATTGTTCTCTTTTGATTATTGAATTTCTCATATAAGTTAATATAATTTTCTATTTTTTATTCTAGTGATAATGAATCATTAAGATTACGTATTCAATTACCAGGGTTACCGATCTTAAAATACAAATGCGATAAGGGCAAGCAACTCTTATATAGTAAAGATTCTAAGAGCTATGTGCAATAAGTATCCCTCATATATGAAGACTATTTAATTTAATTTTTAATACAACATTTATTGTCAAAACGACATTTACGCTATTTATTAAGTAAGTAGTTGGTTTTGTTAATTAATGATTGGTACTGTCATATATACGTCACCTGCAATTGAATAAATTTGCTGCTAAAATGAAAATTCTTAATACTTACTATTGAATTTTAAATACTTCATATTGGAGTTGATCGGAAGTATTTCGAAGAAGTTAAAATCAAATAATATTCAAATATCCGTGTCTTACTTTTCATAGGTAGAAGAATGTTTCTACATAAAATTTCTCACTTTTTCCAGAACAATGATTGAAAAATGTTCAAAATTCAATCATTCTCCTTTTAAGTGCAACAAGTTTAATTTTTAAAATATTATGACATATCCACATTGAGAAAGAATGAAAATTTTAACTAAAAAGGTGTGAAAAATCTATAACTGAGAAAATAATTTATAATTATACTCTATTATTGCATGTTATGTTAGGCTTTAAAAACAATAATTAAGGTTGTATAAGGTACGTTACCCAACCTACTTATATTTAATATAATTTTAAGAAAACAAAATTAAATTTAAAATAATAATCACCCAATTTTTCTTTTTTTTATACATATACACCTATTTGCATTATATTTGAGTATATATTATAAAGATATTACCTTTATAGTACATATATACTATATATTTAGTCATATTTTTAAAATGTTTACAAATGTCAGTGCTATTATTATAGGATTTTAGTAAAATAAATAAATCATGAAGTTGACAAATTAGCTATTAAGTTTCAATAATAAATCTTATATGATATCTATAAATATATTATACCAATTCATAGATATATACACACAATGTTTTTATACCATATACTAGTATATACTTATATGTATTTTTGTTTTCCAATATACTTCTGTCTAGGTATATTTAATTTATATAACAAAAATATTTTTAACTGTATTGTTTTGTAAACAAATCAATATAAATTTTATTTAATATTAACTGCCTACTTATATACGTATAACAATATTGAAACCGTATACATATTGACATATACATATTATATATACAAGTTTAAGTATATTTAAATAAAATTGCTATTGTTCGTTTATACAATATTGTAAAGGTGTATATGAACGAATCCTTATATATAGAAAATTCTATTTATAAAAAAGCAAAAAACACTTGGCAACAAATTTATTTTCGTATTAAATAAGTAAAGGGTTAAGGAAAATTGAAATGCGAGAACAGGATTTTAATAAAAATGGACTATAAGAGAAAAAATAGAATACTTATAAGAATAAGCATGTGTATAGGAAAATTTATCACTATGAAAAGAATAAATTAACCACAAAATTTCTGTTCAATCCTTTTTTTGTTTTGCTACCCATGATTTGTATGCATTAGTATAAGTAAGTAATTTTTACCTTTAAACATAAGTACCTTTAGTACGAATAATAAAGTAGAAATGTTTAACTCTAATAAACGAATACATTTTTCTTAATTCAACTATTTTTTTCATATACGGACATACATTTACGGCCATGAATATTGTATATCCTATTTAAGTATAAAACATTTATTAATAAGTTTCTTAATATATTATTCTATGTAAGCACAACTAAGGTGTTCAATATTATATTAGGTACGCATAATACGATGCGTTCAAATGTGTGTTTAAAATGCGTACCCTTTTACCTTTTGTGTAATATTTTTATTTGAGTTTTCCTATGTTTGTTATCTTTTTAAATTTTTTTTTGCTTTGTTTCATTCAATATGATTATTTTTCCTTATTCATGTATTTTGCTTTCTTATCCTTATTATTTTAATACTGTTTCTTAGCTCCTTATTTTCTGCCATATAATTATGTATACGTTTGTATGTACCTTATATCGTCAAGACCTAAAAATATTTCATGTATAAATTTTCTTTTCTATTTTTTTTTCTTCTTCCAATTTTCCATTTTTTGTTCAAATATAAAAATAACTTCAATTCAAGCGTGTATATTTTAAAATACTTTAAGGAAAATCTAAGAAGAATAGGAAAAAAAAAGAATAAAGAAATAGAAATATAAGGCATTCATCCGGACACAATATTTTCCATCATCATCATTATCAGCATCATGAATATTAATCATCATCAATATCATTGATTTTTACTAATACTAAGATCATCATTTAATCTGATATTTACAACCTTCACACTCAAATGATTTCAACCTTCAACTTCAATAAAATATGTGGGAGAGAAAGTAAGAGACCTGAGAAGGGGAGAAATAACGGGTTGTTTTTTCTCCTAAATTATTAACTTTTTCCCAAGATGCAAGATGGACAAAATGCATATTTTGTTTAAAATGAGGGAGTAAGATTAAAAAAGAGAGTGATCAATTTTTTGTTTTTTGACAGAAAGAGAAATTTCTCTTCTCATTAAAATATTCGACATTGCTCTTTTACAGTTTTTACAATTTTTTTTTTGTGAGAAAATTTACCAGGTTTCACTACCTTTTACTTATAATAATTACGGTTATCATCATCATCATCATCATCCCCATCATCATCATCATTTATTATCAAAACTAACATCATATGTTTTCTTATTTATTTTTCTTTTTTGTATTTTTACTCTACTTTATTACCTACAGGAAATTTTGTTTTGTTTCTTTACAAAACAATTTTAATTTTCCGAAAAATCAGCAAAAGTTTTTTCAAAGGAATGCGTACATTTGTTTGTATACGTACATTATATTATGTATACAAGTATATGAATGTTTCAATTCTCTTGTTTGAATGTCAAGGTTGTCAGATTGTATCACAAAAAAAAGGAGAAAAAGAGAACTAATTCTAGGCGCAAAACAAAGGGAATTGTCACTTAAAACGTATACACTTCATATTTAGTATGTTATCAATTAATTAATTTATTAATATACTTAATTTACGAACTCTTATTAATATTAATTTACTTAATTTTTAAAGTTAGTGAACAGTTATTGTGAAACTGCAACCAATAAATACTTTTCTTTTTATTTATCAATAATAATATCAGGAATTCTGATTGAGGGGCAGCTGATAATAAAATTACGTGAGTAAAAGTATTGGGTTTAAAGTTTAAATAGTACGGCAAACAATTAATATTTCATTCTATTTAATCATCAAATATTATGCACGTATAAGTATTATAGTACTTATAAATGAAGTAATCAACATGGATTGGTATTTTTTAAGATTAAACGAAGTACAAATTGTGTTATCAAAAATCTTAAGTATTTAAGGTCATTGATAATATGAATAAGGTGAATAATATCTTAGTGCGTCATAATAAGTAGTATTTCAGAGTGAATTAAAAAAGAGTGTATGTATAAAGTAAAAAAAGAGTGTATACTATAATCAGAAAAACAAAATGTCGAATGTCTTTAAGTAACAAAAATAAAGCATTAAAATGCAAAATGGTTATGCTTTTCTTGTCTTCTGGCCAGCAACTTCAATTCAAATTAACACTGGTTTGTAAGATAGTTTTCTTGGATTTGAAATTTATAACACTTTCAAAATTTGAAAAAAAAGTGCACTGTTTTCCATTTTACGAGTACTTTACCGTCTACATTTTATTCGCATACTTATCACACTTTTTCAACCTAACTAAGAGCTTATGGCAAATGAATGCATTTTTCTGCCTTGCAAAATATTGTGGCGTTTGTAGTATTTCTATTTATGTCATCTTTTATCCAAAAATTATACTCTATAGTAACATTCAAAATGTGCTTCCTAGCAAACCATTTTCCTTATAATAAAACAGTATTTTCCATTTTAAAATCTCGTATAACACTAAAAAATTTAAGTGATGCTTTTAAAACTACTAAAATTGCTCTTATTTAAAGATTGGCTTAACGTGATTTTTAACATCATTACTTTATATTTTATTGATCATACATTTGTAGAATGGAATGTTATAGGTTACTCCCTAAAACAAATACTTATATGTATACATATCCTGTACAAATATTAATGTAAATGAGAATAAAACAGAAAGAAAAATATTTTTTTTTTTTAATAAAAAACGAACAAGAGAAAAAAAATTAAGGAAAAAAGTAAAAATATAACTTTGAATTTTGAATATTTTTGAGTGAATGTTGTTTGTTACCTACATTATTTTTATTTCTTGTATTTTTCATTTTACCTATTATTATCCTGGTAGAAGAATAACACGAAAGAAAAAAAACAAGGAAAAAATGAGAGCAAGCAGGAAGAAAAACAAAGTTTCTTGAAAAATCTTTAATGTAAGAACACGAAAAAGTTCTTTTGTTACATGTTATTTTTGTACGTACAAGTACCGTTCCATGTTGTTTTATAAAAAATGTAAGAATTTTCTTTTTTGCTTTTCTTATTTTAAGCACACATATGACATCTACTTGAGAATATTTAAAACTTGTAAAAAAAATTTTTTTTGCATATTTTTTTTCATTTTGATTTTTTTTTTTTTAATACACTTATTGTGATTTTAGGCGTAATAACTTTTGTTATATTATGGCCTACTTTTATACTTACCTTACTTTGTAAAATTTGAGGTAAGTACCTACTATTTTTTTATTTTTTACTTGTTTTCGTTTGATTTCATTTTTTTATGAGAATTGAGCTATTTAAAAATTTTAAAAATGTTTCTCAAAGTGTTTATTTTTGATGATTAAATGTACAGACGCAGTCATTGCTAATTACAATAATTTTTGCATCCAATGAGAGAATCAAAGAAAAACTGAGAGTAGTTTGTGAATTGAATTTAAATTCTGTTATACAAATGTAAAAGTAGTTGCAAATTTTAATGAATTTGACAGTTTTGGATTCTATCATTACAGCCATCTATCGGAAAAAAATGCTAATAAACTTCTATTCATTGATTTATCATTTTTAACCTCATTGTAGAAAACAAAATTACCCCCATAAAGCGTAAAAATAGAGCAGCAAAAGTATTTATATGCGCTCTACACATAATTGGGAGATCGTATAAGATATCTTAACAGAAAAGTAATGTCGGGTTGTTTCAAAAGCACCTCAAAGACATCTAAATTAACAAAGAAAATAAACTATCATTGACGGAAAAAAATGGTCAAATATCTTTTTTAATATTGTGCCAAATTTTTGACTCTCTTCTTCATTCTATTTGTTTATTCAACGTCATGCTTGTCATTACTGTAAATGAACATTCATTGCCAAATTACAGTGTATTTGTGAAACGTATTGCCATTACTTTCTCGTCCCGATGCCAGATGACAGTAAGTCTAGAATTCTAAAATAATCCCACAATATTTTAAATTTTTATTTATTATTTACTGAGATAGAATATAAACTTATGCCTTACGGCTAAATATGTGTGTCTATGTAATAATTTTACACCCACATGATATTTGTACAATTATGCATTTTGAGAAACCTTTATCAAAAGTATTTTTAAAAGAGAAATATTTATAAAATTAATTTTCTAAGTACTTTTATCATTTTAAAAATTCTTTTGTAAGTGATTAAATTGTCAGAGAATTGTAAGAAAAGTGTAACTTTTGTAAATTGTTGTGTTTTTCTTGTTTCGTTCGCAGTAGATTTAAAAATATAAAGTGGGTTATCACTCTCTCACATTAAGAACAAAATGCAATCGTTTGGAAGAGAAATACAAAAAAAAAGAAGAAGAAGAGAAGTTTTAAAGTTTTGTTTCATAAAAAATTCTTTTTAATTTTTCCCAAGTTGAATCTTGGGAAAAAAAAAATTTATTCTTCAAAAATTAGTAAATAGTTTTTTTTTAATATGCCTACTTTTTGTTTAATCTTCTATAATATCAAGTATGAAATTTTCTTTTTTTTGTTTGCGGCTTAAAACGATAATAAAAATTTGTATTAATTTTAAAATGGTTCAAAATGCACATTTCTAAAACCTGTAAACACATTTTAAGCACACATCTGGTTTGGTTTTATTCATCTGGTTATGTATAATAACTTTGACGCACAAATTCTTCTTACAAAGCGGTTAAGGCTTAACAAATCATTGTGCTGGATTTGATCTTATAGGTTTTAGTTATAAATTTTCAAAATATTTCTAGGATTTGAGTCAGTTTTATTGTTTTATTTACAAATATCTAAAATTATAAGCTTCGTATTTTGAGGTTCGTGTCCTTAATTAGAAAATATTCAATGAAATGAACAAATTTTATTAGATTTTGAAATGAAAATCGCGCAGGAAATACTACCGACTCATTTTCTTGTTGCCCAACTGATTAACAATTGTTTGAAATAGTATGCCGACTTTACTGATGCAGTTAAATTGCATCTTTCACATTTTCTGTATGTAGCTACTTATTCGTTGTTTTGAATCAGCTGCAAGTTACAGATTAAAATATGAGCTATGTTTGTTATTAATTTCAAGCTATTCCTGTAATTTATCTTAATGGAAATTTCTTCATGCAACTGCAGAACAGATGGATGACGTAATCAAAGGAACGAGTTAAAGGCAGAAAAATTATTCATTAAAAAAATTTTTCTCCTCGAACTGGACTCGAACCAGTGACCTACCGCTTTCTAGGCGGACGCTCTACCAACTGAGCTACAGAGGCATGAAGAAATTGCCGACGAAATGTTCTCTACATTGCTTTATACTGTAATTCACATGATTACTAAGTATTTGTTTTTTGTTTACATTGATTGCTACATACAATCCATTGAAACACACAATAACAAGAACATATATATTTATAGGATAGTGCCTATTCCACTAATTATATTATGAATTTTTACTAATACAACATCATAGTTGCGGAATCAATAAGAATGTGCCTATTACACTACTTTTTTATCTTAATGGAAATTTCTTCATGCAACTGCAGAACAGATGGATGACGTAATCAAAGGAACGAGTTAAAGGCAGAAAAATTATTCATTAAAAAAATTTTTCTCCTCGAACTGGACTCGAACCAGTGATCTACCGCTTTCTAGGCGGACGCTCTACCAACTGAGCTACAGAGGCAGTTGCATGAAGAAATTTCCATTAAGTTAAATTAGTAGTGTAATAGGCACATTCTTATTGATTCCGCAACTATGATGTTGTATTAGTAAAAATTCATAATATTCCTGTAATTTTTGCCTCTAATTTTATAGTTTTATTATTTTCATAAATTTTGAAAAGCCATTAATTATGAAAAAGGTTTTTTTCCTTTGTTATGAATTATTGTGTGTATATGAATGTATAAGAAAATAAGAAAAAATAATATTTAAATTTTAATTGTCCTTTCCTTTTAATTAACCTTAATGAAGACCTTTTATTTTTTCTGTCGTTTTTTGTTTACGCAACGATATATGCTTTAAATGCTGATTTTCAATTAAACTGAAGAAGAATTTTTAATTTTGGTTTTAAAGATCTTCTTAATATTTAAATAATTCGTTTTAAGTATCCGAAATTTATTATTTAGAATTTTAAAATTATTAATTAAGAAAGCATTTTCATTTCATTGAAAATTAAAATTATTATTGTTTGCAAACTAATTTCAATTTGATATTATCGCATATTGTTAATTTCTTATACGACTAATTATAATTGACAAAGTTCTTGAGTTGTTTTTTGAATTAAAACCCTCTAGAACCATACCTTTTTTAATTAAGTTTTAAGAGAAAATTATTATAAGATCCCGAAATTCGCATTTCTTCAATAATAATTTGAACAGCTTCAACAAAGTTAATTTTGAATTTCAAATTTAATTTAACAAAAGTGTAAAGTCATTCACAATATTATTTGTGCTTCGAAAATTGAGATCTAATTTTATTTTGTATTTAAATATAGATTTATGTTCGTTTAAGTGGGGGCGAAAAACATGTTAGCATCATAAAAACGAAAGAAAAAAAATTCCCTTGCCAAATGATGTTTTTATTTTCTAAAACATTTCTAAAATTCATTTTTTTTTCGTACAAAGTACAATATGTTAAGTCATTAAGTGCATATAGAAATTCTCAAGCACCTAATATAAAGCTAATTCAAGTTTTTTACTTACTTAGTTCTTAACTTTCGGCGTAATTTTTTCTACATTTTCTGTAAGAATTTTTACTTTTTTTTTTCATATTGCAAAAACTTTTTATCTTTAAAAACAACTTAAGTTTCTTTTGCTTTCTTTCTTTCATTTTCTAAACTCCCTCTTTTTGATAAATTTCACACTCTTTGTTTAAATATATACTGACAGTATTCATAAGTATATAATGTATATAGTTTAAAGACATAATAGTATGGTGATATGAGGATGAACTTTATTGTACGAGTGTAGCTAGTTATGTATGGCTAGATATGTATGCGGTTTGTACTGAAGCATAAAGTTCATTTGATTCATATAAACATTTTGCTTTATTCCAATAGATCACCTCCTTATGTTTTCGTTTTTGAAAAATCTATAGCCACTATTATAAAGTTTGAAAATATGTTTGGGATTTTAAACTTAACTTTAATTTAAGTTTTTATGTTTCACTTACATATATTAAGTATACTAACACTTACTTACTTATATTTTGTTCAATTTTAAAGAAATTTTTCAAAAAACAAAATTATTTTATAAAAATAAGTTTAATGTAAAGTTAAAAGAAACAGAATAATTCTTAAAGGACCAGACAACTTTTTTCCTCTTTCAAAGAAAAGAAAAATGACATTAACTTTAGTTTTTCTCACCATTTGCTTTCATTTTTCTCTTCGTGTATTTAAAAAAACAGTAAGCATGTAATATAAGAAATCCAAAGAAAAATGTAATTACTTAAGTTTTTAAAAGAATAAATTAAAGTTTAATATACTTTATAGGGGAGAAAAATTTTCTTTATATTTATTATAAAGTTTTAAAAAGATTGTATCTCCCCCCGGCTAACTCTCTTTTTACCGATGATATGCCATTTTCAGATTTATGTCGGTGAAAAGATGAAGTTCAAAACAAAATAAAATTACAAAAACTATACACAAAACAACCATTTATAATATTGTGGTTCTCTCCTTCTCTCTGCTTTTTATACTTTAAATATTTGAATATTCTCTTTTTCTCTTTCTTTATATAAAAATATCAACAAGACACAAAAATATAAAAATTAAACAATAATTATTTTTCCACAATTTTTCTTTATTTGTATACGACGTAGATTATAAAGAAATTTAAATAATTCGTGCCTTTTTTCATTAAATATTTAAATATTATAAATACAGAATTGAAAAAAAATGGAAAAATTAATAATATAAGTATAAAGACGTCAGTCAAAACCATTGCTTATAAAATATACAATACAATAATGATGGATAACTTATCGTCTAACATTATTGAGAGGTCAAAGTTTGTATGATTTTCATCATTGGCACGAACAGAATCACGTAATATTGGAAAAAATAAGTTGATAATATTATGAGCAGAAAGGAAAAGAGAGCGAAAGGAAAGAGAGGAGAAGTGAGTAAACACTCGAATTTGACAGACAAGATACGTCTGTCAAATGGTTTTGCTATGAATGTTTATAGTCATATATGGGCGATATCGCGATCTATTCTTCAGTATATTTCCCGCCTCTTTACTTAATTTACGCGATGAGATAAGACGTAAATTATTGATGTTAATTAATCCGAAAGTTCGACAGTGAATGTCTACCATTTTGACTAAAAGTATGTAATATTTTACATTTTCTTTCTTTAACTTGTTCTATAAATACCCGGTTTCATTCAATGACCGACCAATAAGTCGTTAAAAAGGGATAAAATAAAAACAAAAAATAAAGATACCATTTTCGTTTTCAATCATTAAAATTTTGTTTTTCTCGGTTTTTACGGTTATTTTGTTTTTTTTTTTTTACCTTGTTTTGATGTATTTCTTCTCTTATTTTAAGGTGTTCAATCAATGTTCATGATCGGGTTATTTTGTATGCTTCTACTTTTAAAAATTTAAAACAGTGATGGTTGAAAAAGAAAAAGGTTTTCAATCAAATCAGTGAGATGGGGTCATTTAAAACGTAAAGAAGGTATAATAAAAGAGGTAAAATGAAGAGCAAAATATTCTTCAATTTTAGAGTGTCGAAAATCTTCAAAAACAAATTGCATTTTTATGGTATTTTACTTATATTATGCACACAAGTATGCAAATTACATGCAAACTTACATTTTTGGAAATAGTAGTGAGTGTACATTTACAAATAAATTTAAGTAATGCCTTGTTGATTTGCTCAGTTCTAGTTAAAATAGTTGTTGAATCTGATCATTATATTAACGCTTATTTTATTTCATATTCTCATCCTAAAAATATGCAAAATATTTTAATATAATAATGTTCCGCTTATTTTCGATCATTTGTGTTACCAATTTAAGGAAAACATTTTACGATTTCTAATTTTATTATTTTGAAATGAAATCTTAATAATTTCCAGTCAACATAAAAGAATTTAAATTAGATCTTCGTTATTTACGTGAACCTAAATGCAATGTACAAATAATGAGCTTAAAACTTTTGTCGAGTGCTAACATAGCAGGTACGAGTTAAAAATTGAATACTCATCTACTTGTTCTTCTTGAAATTATTTTGGAATAGAAAGAAATTCAGAAGTATGGTAGCGAAAGGCACTTTTTAAAATATTTTCGTTATAAACATCAGGAATAGGCGCAGTACTTATATGGATGCATGTACGTCTTTTACATACAAAGGTAGAATAATTGAAAAACAAAACCTTTTGGTTTAATCAAAAACTTTAGTTTTGTTCTAAGTATGTTGAACATACTTTTAAAAATGAAATGCAGAACTCTTAAAATATTCATATTTCCCAGCAATTCGATTGCCAGTACTGTTTGGAAGTTTGTTTTCTGTCAAGTAGAAATTTTTTTTTATATATAATTTTTCAGTATTCACACAATATTCAAATAACTTAAGTGTGCAAAATATATTCACTATTCTGATACACAGATTTATATTCTTAGTTTATACAGTTGTCATAATGATACTCTTTAAAGGGTGTGTAATGGAAAAAACAAGAGAAAAACATAAGAAAAAAAAAATTCAACAAGTATAAGATTTTTATGATTATACCGTCACCTATTCTCTTCATCTGAAAAATTCCTACAGACATACATATACACGAACATGTATGTATGTTTACCTAATAAATTCAGTTAGAGTATGAGTTGCATATTTTTTTTTCATTTCATAAATTTGTACTTTAAAGTTGGTTGACCCTTTCTTACTTCATTTTTATAGAATCATAATAATAAACTTTAAATTTATATATTTACATGTTCTGATACGATATTAGATTCCATATAATACACTATTATAATAATATATAGGTGTTTTTAAATACAAGGTATGCAGGACTTGATAATATTCTGGAACCGGTAAGGTATAGATTTAAATCAGATGGGTTAGAAGCAAAATGACAGTAGCCAAGTTTTGTTATTCCAAGAGCTCGCTTTTTAGTTGTTCTTTCGAAATTTTGAGAGTAAGACGGTAAGTAAAGAAAATTTTATGAATTCATTTTAAAGCCAATTATTTTGTGTTTCTAAGAAATTTTTTCCTTTAACCGTCATATTAGCAGAATTAGAAGAAACGTTTTAAGGAAAATTAATCTTTTTCTGAAATCAACAATTTTTGTTCCGAATATCTATTGAATTTTGATAAAAAATGTTTACAACAATTTTAAGCATCTCATCACCATATCGGAGGTAAGATTCTGATTACTCCATGTATTTCAGGAGTAATAATCAATCTCGAACACTCTGTATTTGTTTTCCTAAAAATCTTTGTATTTAAGTATGCATATTTGTGTATATTAAATTATGTCTTTCAGAGAACTTATACTCCATCGTTTACACCATTGTAATAACATTCTAGTAAACTCTTGGAAAAGAATAAAATCGTCAAAACAAAAAAAAAAAAAATATTTGCAATTTTATTTTATTTTTTCTTCTTCTTTCGCAAATCTTCATATCCGTAAACGGTACAATAGTTGGAATTTTAGCTTCTGGTTCATGTTTATATTTTCATTTCGTTCTGGTTATTGTTTTTTATTATTTTTTTTTTCAGTTAACCTGTGAATAAATATGGTATATCTTGTAATTTTGTTTATTTGATACTTTAAGGAGATCAGATGACATAAAAATCTAGTAAATTGGCAAAGTACATTTACTTTACTCTTTGTTTTGTTTTATTTTTGTGTTTTCTTTTTTCTTGTAACTTACAAAATTTCCATTAAATTTGATATTTTCGCCATTAGGTAACGAACTTGTGTTATGGCATTTGTGATTGTTATTAAAGTTAACGATCCAAATTTTATTATTTGAATACCTGTGTTAATATAACGTAATTTTAAAATTAATATTTTTGTATAGAAGAAGAGTAATTGCAACATTTCTATAAAATTCATGGTTTGTTTAGTGAAAATTCTCTTGAAAATTGAATGTGTCATATGGAATAAGTAGTTAGAATTAAATTTTTTCTCTTTGTGTGTAGGGGACTGGGATTCTTAGACTCTTCTCACGTCGATTCATAGGAAATTTTGTGTTTTCCACCCCCACCTACATTAGTACTATATTTAGGCCCATGAGACAAATTGAAGTAAAGCAGGCACCTCAAGATGCGATTCTCCTGTCGGGGTCACAAGTCCCTTCTAAAGTGTCTCAGCCGTAGGCGAGCCACCTAATAATAAATGCTCTACCGTTTCGTCCTCTTCCAGGAGGTCTTATTTTCCGCCTTGCCTAAACAACCGAGCATGACCAGTTACCGCCCTTCTGTCTAAAGTGAGTTATAAATTTCTTGGAATGAGATAGGAATTGTCCCACCGATCGACGCTGAGTTGTTCCTCCAAACCATTCAAAGCACGCAGAACTACTGTCCTTGGTATCCCAAAGCATAGCTCCCGCCAAATTAAAGGAGTTAAGTACGTTTTCTCTTAATGGGTTAAAATTACACAAATTTTATGTAAGTAACATGAGTTATCAATTATAATATATTTTCATAACTAATAATTTAAATAAAGCAACTCATTCCGTGTATACTTGATAATTTTAATGACTCAAATCGGAACTTTGCAAGTCACTAGTTATTAATCGTTTATAAATAAATTGATTTTGGGGCATGAAATATGACATTTAATATTAAAAAAAAAATTAGCAAATGTCATTGAAAGAAAAAAATAATAATAATAAAATTTATTTATTTATTTTTTAAATTTCTGTTCGCATCATTAAATTGATCTTTCCGATTAGAGCTGTTTCTGCGTTTTTTCTTGGAAAAAAAATATCAAAGCATGAAACAATTTCATTTAATAGAATATTTTTTTTTTATCATAAGTAATAGAATTTGATACGTCAAGTAAATGAACACAATAAAAACAAGAACAAAATTGAAAAAAAAATTTTTTTTTTCTTTATTGCTATTGAAGTCGAACAAAAGGCTGGAGAGGCTGCAGATTATAGAAAAAAAAACTTTTTTCTTGCTTTCTTTCCTTCGTGACATTCATTATAGAGGAGAGAGAATAAAAATTAAAAAAATTTAACTATGCTTTGTAAATTGTAACACTGTGAATATTAAACGTCTATACTTCAGGGCTCAAAACATTGTGATTTGTGACAAGCCTAAAATAGCGGCAAAAATGTCTTTTAAAGTATTGAGATTTTTGTTTGATTTTTTTTTTTAGTGAGAAAATAAATGTTTGCGTAGGAAAATTTTTTATGATGTACGGTTCAAGGTCAATTTTAAAGTTCATTATTGTTGTGTGGAAATTAAAATGGGGGAAATTTTTTTTTTTAAATAATTTTTCCATAAATTCAACAATGTTTGCCTGTATAAAATAAGCATTGTTTATAAGAATTTAATTTTTGAATTAAAATTTAAAATTTTGAGGGTTAAATTTTTACAGTTAACAAATGTGGGAGAGAAAATTAACTGTTGGCTGCTTGCTTTCAGAATCATTCAAATTGAGTTTGGTTGTGTTTTTTACTGGCAAATAATTAATATTTGAAACAGTTCCAATATGTTGAGAATTTCTAATCTAAAATTGGTTTTTGAACCATAAAACATCAAAAATATCGAATTTTAATGTTTTTCAGAAAGAAATATGAAAAAAAATTGATCATTTCGCAAGATTTCAATTTAGACAATGGAGTCTTTAAATTCGTACACGACCGATCGACTTTCTGGTAATGATCTGTTCTGACACTGTTCAAATTTATAATTTTTAGTAGCGGGAAGTTGTATTATTGAATTTCTGCCTTCATATGAGCACCAATTAAAAGGTTCAGATCAACTTCACGTATTTTCAATTTATAACACCTCATGATACCAAATATAAGTTATTACAGCTTTTATTATTATATTTAAGACAATACTGGGTTAAGAGTTATATGTTGACTAAAATTTTAATTGTTTAACTTACTGCAATGCTACATAAATATAAAAGTAAGTTTGTATTATAAAAAATTTGTTTATAGGTTATACTTAACCACTTATGGGAAGAAAAACTGAATAATTGAAAATTTCTTTGATTTTAATTTTCAACCCGAATATTTTAATTACACATTTTAACATTCAATTCAAAATTATAATAATTTCGACAAAAAATTAACCAAAAATTCATTTTTTCATTTAATTCATATTTAAATTTTCAAGTTTATTTTAAAAACCCGAACTTTACAATATAATTATAATGAAAATCCTTATGTAATTTACCTTCAATGTCATTTTGGCCTTTCATATTTAAATGCATACCATTAAATTTTTATGATTGTAAAAGTAAGAAGTAGTTGTTTTTATTTATTTTTAAAGACTTACCTTATATTTAAGGTACTTTCAAAAATAAAATCCATAATTTGTTGGTGTAGGTTGATGATTTGTTTTTTTTTGGTAAACGGTAAAATTTTGGGTTCCTTTTTGGGTCCTTTTTTATTTTTTAGCTTCTATACACATTTGTAATTGCTCAGTTTTCTTTTTTTACTGTGTTTCGTTAAGTGCCTTAAATTAACAGCCTTTGAGTTCAAAAATCATAGAAAATATTAAAAGTTTTTGTGGTTTTTTTTTCATTCTTTTTTTTTATATTTTTGTAAAATGCTTTTTAACGTTTTATTCTTAAACCGAGGATATTTTCCTATCGCAAAGTCAAAGGCATTAAAAAGAAAATAAAATAAGTAAGTATTTACCTTTAAAACATAGAAAAGATGAGCTAAAAGAATCATTAAAAATAAATTCTAGTGTGCTATAATATTTAACAAAAAAAAACAAAAACAATATAAAGGTGAGAATAAAACCGTATATATAAACTTTTAAGCTACCTATAATTAATCGCCATCGGGGGGTGCCATCCAAAAATTCCTTATAATTATTATTTTTTTTTTTCTATTTATTCCTTTTTATCCTTGTATTGTTATAATAAGTATAAGGTACTGTTATTGAATATGATAAACGCGAATTTTTATTCGAATATTTGAGGGTTTTTTTTTCTCTTTTTAGAGTATAAAAAAATAAGAATATAAAGAGAATTTTAAAGCGATTGTTTTGTTTTTATGTTTGTAATTATTTAGGATCAGCGTTAATAAAGTTTTGTTTTCCTTTGTTTTGTTTTTGCTATTAAAATGAAAATTATAAAAAATGGGCGCACAACAAAAATAAAGGGAATTTTTTTTTCTGCTTTTCTCTTTTTTTGCAAAGGACTGCTTTAGTGCTTTTTATTTTCGTCATAAAATTTAGTACCCAATTTTTTTTTTCTCTCGATGCTATTATCGTTAAATTTTCTATATAAACAAAATTATCATTAAATATATTTTATATACCTATAGCTGTCAGTGATTACATTTTTTATTTTTTTTTTATTTTCATACAAAAATTTTGTTATATTTGCATAGTTATAATTATATGTACATTTTTATTCTATTAGTGAGTACAGAGTCACAATATGGAGATATAACACTATGGGCTGCGTTCATGGAAAAGAGAAATTTTTTTTAGAAAATCAGTCTTATTAAAATTGTTATCCTTTAAAAATGTTAATTAATGCGGATTGCGTTTAGAATAAAATTACTACAATTGGATGTTTTAATATGCAATTAGTCCACTTTCATTCTATTATTTTGACGACAAGAATAGGGTTAAAATAACTACATCAAACGCTTATAATGAATTGTTCTACCATTTACTATTAGTAAATACTAGAAAACTCTGTAACATAAGAATTAATTCACACGGATTTACATACTTAATTAATGTTCATTACTTGTGTGTGTGTTTATTTAACACAAATCTATGTGTTTGTTCTAAAAATTCTCTTTCATTCTAGTTTTTTGATTACTTAATTATGAAAAACTTTCAATGTATTTTTATTTATTTGGGTTTTTAAAAAAACGCTAGTATGTAACCAAAACAAAATATACATTGGTATAGGTGTAACAAAAGTATATTTACTGACATACGCCTATAATTATGCTACAAATTCATAAATTATAATTATAAGTCTCTATTAAATGTTAATCTTTAGTGTTATTATGGTGAAAAAATATTACATATAGATAATAATTAAATGTATGTACAAATAAGAACGTATACAAAAATATTTAATATACATTTAGTGTCTATGTAATAGCTTATATAGTTATATTTACGTTTTTTATATACGATGATATTATATATAATTTTTATATGAATACTGCGGACAAGGAAGAATGTTAAAATAGAATTTATGTAGGTTAAAAGGTACTTAGATTATTTTTAAATGAAGATGTTTCATAAATTAATATAATTATGGTATATGAAGAGTATATTTTCGTTGTATATATATAATATACTTAAGTATATGTATATATAAAGCTTATAATATATATAAGGGTATAATATATTGTAACTTTTGTTGGCATAGTTAATTAATGTTGGTTTAATTTTAATGAAAAATTATTCTGTAAAGGTATACTTTTTTATATACTTACGCGTCATTATTAAAATTATATGATGGGATGCCAATTCATAATATACGGTTATTATATAATTTAAGTCCCTATAGAAATTGATATTTTAATAATATTTTATATTACTTATATAATATAATAATTATGAACACAGTATTGTATACTTATTCGTATATAACCAGCTACACATTATATTATAACCATATTAAACATATATATCACAAACACATACATATATATCTGATATATTAACCATTAAAAAAATATACCACAAAGACCACTTATCATTATTGCTTACACCACGTTACAGTTCACTTTTATTTTTATGTGTTGCTTTTTTAGATTTTGAATTTTCATTTTAATATTTTCATTCATAAATCGCGTTAAACAGTAGGATGGTTGAAAAATTACTTCCTGCTTATATAATACTAGTCGTGTGTGCTTGCATTGCAAGCCTTCCAAGTATGATGCCTGTAGTTTTGAAATTGTGTTCCATTCTGTGGCTGAGATATTTTAAGTTTACTTTATTTCTTCAAAAACACACCCATAATATACATATAGATATGTTTTTTCCTGATAAATAATAAGATAAAACTTAAAACTTAAAATAAAAAAGTTCTGAGAAATAATTACCCAAAAATACATAATTAAACAAATAATTAGTTCCTTTGAAATTTAATACCTTTTGAGTAATTTATTTTAAAACTTCACTTTGAGTTATGTCGCATAAAATCGTAAAATACCTTCTACAATAAACACTTTTAGCCATAAATTATTGTTAATTATAAACTACAATTCATGCACGTATGTATTTGGAGTTTATAATACATGCGAATAAAACGCGTGACTGTAGAATGAGTTAACACCAATACTAACGTATATAGGGTAATACGTATTGCATACGATTTCTATGCGAAAAGTCTCAGGTTCGAACCCTGCAAAATGCGATTTGCCAGATCAACTTTTTTTATTGATAATTTTATTTTTTTTTAAAATAAAATTAAAAAACCTTCACCCTTACCAAATCAATATCAGCGAGTTTCCGTTCTAAAAATTTTACCCTACTTGTAAAAAGTTTAATGCAATAGAATAACATTTTCTTATAAAATTTTACCCTAAAAATATATTGTCAAGGAGTTTAATGTAAACTTATGTTTTGCTTTCTAATACATGTTGCAACAGATCCCGAAAAGAATGCACAACTAAATTCATATGTACACACTTATTATAAAACAATGTAGATTTTATTAAAACAATTTTCTTAAGAAAGTTTTCATTTTTTGTTATAACTCACACTTCCAAAAATGAATTTATATACAATATTAATACTTCCAAAAGTAAGTAAAAAATTACCCCTACAGGATGTTAAACCATTTTGTAAAAAACGGTTACAAAACATCTTGGGAGGGGGTGAAGGGGGAGGGCGGGTGGAATTCTTGCTTTTTCTGGGACCCTAGAGGCAAAATTCTACCTAATGCCTTTTGTCCCATGTCTCTAGCCCTTCTAGAAGTACCCGTACTTTTTACCACCTGAGAAGTAGCTATATAAGGTAAAGTAAGGTAATTTCGTCATGTTAAGGGACTTTTTCGGTTTTTTAACGATGTATTTCGAAGAGTTAATGTGTGTGCAACAAAAGTATCATTTTTTGTTAGTTTGGAATGTTGACAAAATTATTTTTAAGTTTTTCAGACAGTTACTTTGTGAATTATTATATTTTTTTAAATTTTAAAATATCTCCAAAAGTCATGTAATTTCGTCAGCAAAAACTTTGAGTTTTTAATTTCGTCATGTGGAGTTGCTAATTTCGTCATGGCAAAAAAAACTAGGTTTTAATACAGTTCATTGGACTAAAATAAAAAATAATGCAAATCTAAACTGTGTATATCATAATTAATAACTATCCGGCAACAATTTTGAAAAAAAGCATGACAAAATTTGAACAATTCAAAAACTATGTAAAATTTTAATTTCGTCAGCACCCTATTTAAGTATTACATTCCGCCGCCTCACAAAATATGATTGTAAATAAAATTTTAGTAAAAATTAGTTTTAAATTTAGTAGTTTTTTTAGATATTGTACAGAACTGTTATGTTTGTCAAATTTAACATTTCAATTTCCGTTTTTCTCATGTTTTTATCATTATTTGTAGAAAAACTTTGCCAATCTACATTTTTCGTTACTATTAAAATAGATTGTACCGGTGATACCTGAATAAAATATAACTGACGAAATTTTATATTTTGGCTAGAAACACTGTAAATAAAAGTTCTGCATTCAATTTTTTTTAATATTTTAAGTTTCAAAAGTAAATATTCATATTTTAAAATGTTTTAATAAACCACTCAATTTCGTCATTCTGACGAAATAATCTCCAACTCCAAAAAATTTGGTTGGTAATTTCGTCACTTAACTTTTATTTTTTAATATTTCACTTTTTCAATTTTTTTCTTATTAATAATGTTTTTTTAAGTTTAATTTGTCAAAATATAAGCAAATATGTAAGAAATTACACATATTTCAACAGATATACCCTTAAGAAACTTTCTACTTTTCTTAACGAAAACACTAAGAAAAAGCAAAAATTTGCCCCGGTATTTTTTGCAGTAATTAAGAATGTCTTTTAAAATTAATTTATTCTAATTTTTTAAAATTTAAAAACGGATCTTCTCACTTCAAGTATATTTAAAAACAAAAATGTTTAAAGTTTATTGAAAATAGATGGGGTTTCCTAATATTTGACAAATATGTGAAGGAAGTGCGACCTATGACGAAATTAAATGCACTGACGAAATTACCTTACTTTACCTTATATATAATGTAAAATATGATGGTTTTTGATGAGTTATACGATATATGAATAAAATATAGAATTATTAAGGGAAATTCAAGGTACTGCGTAGCCTAGTGGTTAGCGTGGTAGTCTCATAGCCAGAAGGTTATTGGATCAATGCTTGCCTGGATGTTGTATTTTTCTTTTTTTGGATTATTTTAAAAATTTTTTTTTTTATTTTGTTTAAATTTTGTGTTTTATTTTTTTTTAATATATAACTGATAAATGTTATATAAAAGTTTAAAGAAAATTTCCAAAAAAATATTCTTATAATAGTTTGGAAAAATTCGCAAAAATTTTAAGTACATAAATATGTATGTAGTATGTATATTTTTTTTAAAGCTTACTGAGTAATTTTTTTTAAGCTTTCTATATGAATTTAATAATATTCAAAACTGTAGAATATATAGAAATAAATTTTAAACGCATAATTATTATATCATGGGGGTAAACTTACAAAAATTAATTTCTCAAATAAAGAAAAGGTTTAGTCAAAAACAAAATAATAATTTATGTATGTAAAAATATATGTAAGTATGTATATATGAATATATGTGTGTATGTATATATGAATGGATTAGAATTGAAGATTTTGAAATTTTTCGTTCCAACATATGAACGTATGTACATATGAATGTATTAGAATCGAAAATTTTGAAATTTTGCTGTTGGAAAAATTATAAATAAAATTATAAATGCAAATATACATAATTATGAATGGATACCTGTTTTTTTTAAACTGTGGGTAAACATATAGGATTGAATTTTAAATATAAAGAAAAGGTTTAGTCAAAAACAAAATAAAAATTTATGTATGTAAAAATATGTGTATGAATGTATATATGAATATATGTGTGTATGTATATTTGAATGGATTAGAATTGAAGATTTTGAAATTTTTCGTTCCAACATATGAACGTATGTACATATGAATGTATTAGAATCGAAAATTAAAAAAGAAACAAAAACAAAATAATAATTTATGTATGTAAAAATATATGTATGTATGTATATATGAATACATGTGTGTATGTATGTATATATGAATGGATTAGAATTGAAGATTTTAAAATTTTTCGTTCCAACATATGAACGTATGTACGAACAAAATTTTGCTGTTGGAAAAATTATAAATAAAATTATTAACACAAACACACGTTATTATGAATGTATACCTAGTTTTTTTAAAACTGCGGGTGAACATATAGAAATAAATTTCTCAAATAAAGAAAAGGTTTAGGTTAAAATAAAATAATAATTGTATTCAAATATATATATATACATATGAATGTAATTTTTTTAAATAAAGAAAAGGTTTAGGCAAAAACAAAATAATAATTTTATTCAAATATATGTATGTATATATAAATGTATTAAAATTTAGCATTTTACAGTTTTCCGTTTGGAACAATAAAAATAAAATTCTAACTACATACGTACATACATATATTCTGTATGTACATATATTTTTTTAAAGCTTGCTGACGAAACGTAATGTTCAAACAATAACAAATGAAATATTAATATTCAGATGTCACAAAACATCTGATGTCTGATAAAAGCTGACATTTATTTACGTTAAAATTAATTCGTTTATCCGCAACAAAAATATGTGAGATCATTATATTTTCAAATATTATTTATTTCTCGGTTTGTGTTTCTAATAATAAAAATAACGTAAAACGTATCATTTATTTCGTGGTTTGTGTTTCTAATTATAAAAAGTATAAAAGAAAAACGTGCTTTTGTTATACAAAAATTTTTTCAGAAAATCTTAAAATAGAGCTATTTCGGGGCTAAAAAGTTCCAATGTCAGATTTTTCTGGGACCCTAGAGGCAAAATTCTACCTAATGCCTTTTGTCCCATGTCTCTAGCCCTTCTAGAAGTACCCGTACTTTTTACCACCTGAGAAGTAGCTATATATATATAATGTAAAATATGATGGTTTTTGATGAGTTATACGATATATGAATAAAATATAGAATTATTAAGGGAAATTCAAGGTACTGCGTAGCCTAGTGGTTAGCGTGGTAGTCTCATAGCCAGAAGGTTATTGGATCAATGCTTGCCTGGATGTTGTATTTTTCTTTTTTTGGATTATTTTAAAAATTTTTTTTTTTATTTTGTTTAAATTTTGTGTTTTATTTTTTTTTAATATATAACTGATAAATGTTATATAAAAGTTTAAAGAAAATTTCCAAAAAAATATTCTTATAATAGTTTGGAAAAATTCGCAAAAATTTTAAGTACATAAATATGTATGTAGTATGTATATTTTTTTTAAAGCTTACTGAGTAATTTTTTTTAAGCTTTCTATATGAATTTAATAATATTCAAAACTGTAGAATATATAGAAATAAATTTTAAACGCATAATTATTATATCATGGGGGTAAACTTACAAAAATTAATTTCTCAAATAAAGAAAAGGTTTAGTCAAAAACAAAATAATAATTTATGTATGTAAAAATATATGTAAGTATGTATATATGAATATATGTGTGTATGTATATATGAATGGATTAGAATTGAAGATTTTGAAATTTTTCGTTCCAACATATGAACGTATGTACATATGAATGTATTAGAATCGAAAATTTTGAAATTTTGCTGTTGGAAAAATTATAAATAAAATTATAAATGCAAATATACATAATTATGAATGGATACCTGTTTTTTTTAAACTGTGGGTAAACATATAGGATTGAATTTTAAATATAAAGAAAAGGTTTAGTCAAAAACAAAATAAAAATTTATGTATGTAAAAATATGTGTATGAATGTATATATGAATATATGTGTGTATGTATATTTGAATGGATTAGAATTGAAGATTTTGAAATTTTTCGTTCCAACATATGAACGTATGTACATATGAATGTATTAGAATCGAAAATTAAAAAAGAAACAAAAACAAAATAATAATTTATGTATGTAAAAATATATGTATGTATGTATATATGAATACATGTGTGTATGTATGTATATATGAATGGATTAGAATTGAAGATTTTAAAATTTTTCGTTCCAACATATGAACGTATGTACGAACAAAATTTTGCTGTTGGAAAAATTATAAATAAAATTATTAACACAAACACACGTTATTATGAATGTATACCTAGTTTTTTTAAAACTGCGGGTGAACATATAGAAATAAATTTCTCAAATAAGAAAAGGTTTAGGTTAAAATAAAATAATAATTGTATTCAAATATATATATATACATATGAATGTAATTTTTTTAAATAAAGAAAAGGTTTAGGCAAAAACAAAATAATAATTTTATTCAAATATATGTATGTATATATAAATGTATTAAAATTTAGCATTTTACAGTTTTCCGTTTGGAACAATAAAAATAAAATTCTAACTACATACGTACATACATATATTCTGTATGTACATATATTTTTTTAAAGCTTGCTGACGAAACGTAATGTTCAAACAATAACAAATGAAATATTAATATTCAGATGTCACAAAACATCTGATGTCTGATAAAAGCTGACATTTATTTACGTTAAAATTAATTCGTTTATCCGCAACAAAAATATGTGAGATCATTATATTTTCAAATATTATTTATTTCTCGGTTTGTGTTTCTAATAATAAAAATAACGTAAAACGTATCATTTATTTCGTGGTTTGTGTTTCTAATTATAAAAAGTATAAAAGAAAAACGTGCTTTTGTTATACAAAAATTTTTTCAGAAAATCTTAAAATAGAGCTATTTCGGGGCTAAAAAGTTCCAATGTCAGATTTTTCTGGGACCCTAGAGGCAAAATTCTACCTAATGCCTTTTGTCCCATGTCTCTAGCCCTTCTAGAAGTACCCGTACTTTTTACCACCTGAGAAGTAGCTATATATATATAATGTAAAATATGATGGTTTTTGATGAGTTATACGATATATGAATAAAATATAGAATTATTAAGGGAAATTCAAGGTACTGCGTAGCCTAGTGGTTAGCGTGGTAGTCTCATAGCCAGAAGGTTATTGGATCAATGCTTGCCTGGATGTTGTATTTTTCTTTTTTTGGATTATTTTAAAAATTTTTTTTTTTATTTTGTTTAAATTTTGTGTTTTATTTTTTTTTAATATATAACTGATAAATGTTATATAAAAGTTTAAAGAAAATTTCCAAAAAAATATTCTTATAATAGTTTGGAAAAATTCGCAAAAATTTTAAGTACATAAATATGTATGTAGTATGTATATTTTTTTTAAAGCTTACTGAGTAATTTTTTTTAAGCTTTCTATATGAATTTAATAATATTCAAAACTGTAGAATATATAGAAATAAATTTTAAACGCATAATTATTATATCATGGGGGTAAACTTACAAAAATTAATTTCTCAAATAAAGAAAAGGTTTAGTCAAAAACAAAATAATAATTTATGTATGTAAAAATATATGTAAGTATGTATATATGAATATATGTGTGTATGTATATATGAATGGATTAGAATTGAAGATTTTGAAATTTTTCGTTCCAACATATGAACGTATGTACATATGAATGTATTAGAATCGAAAATTTTGAAATTTTGCTGTTGGAAAAATTATAAATAAAATTATAAATGCAAATATACATAATTATGAATGGATACCTGTTTTTTTTAAACTGTGGGTAAACATATAGGATTGAATTTTAAATATAAAGAAAAGGTTTAGTCAAAAACAAAATAAAAATTTATGTATGTAAAAATATGTGTATGAATGTATATATGAATATATGTGTGTATGTATATTTGAATGGATTAGAATTGAAGATTTTGAAATTTTTCGTTCCAACATATGAACGTATGTACATATGAATGTATTAGAATCGAAAATTAAAAAAGAAACAAAAACAAAATAATAATTTATGTATGTAAAAATATATGTATGTATGTATATATGAATACATGTGTGTATGTATGTATATATGAATGGATTAGAATTGAAGATTTTAAAATTTTTCGTTCCAACATATGAACGTATGTACGAACAAAATTTTGCTGTTGGAAAAATTATAAATAAAATTATTAACACAAACACACGTTATTATGAATGTATACCTAGTTTTTTTAAAACTGCGGGTGAACATATAGAAATAAATTTCTCAAATAAAGAAAAGGTTTAGGTTAAAATAAAATAATAATTGTATTCAAATATATATATATACATATGAATGTAATTTTTTTAAATAAAGAAAAGGTTTAGGCAAAAACAAAATAATAATTTTATTCAAATATATGTATGTATATATAAATGTATTAAAATTTAGCATTTTACAGTTTTCCGTTTGGAACAATAAAAATAAAATTCTAACTACATACGTACATACATATATTCTGTATGTACATATATTTTTTTAAAGCTTGCTGACGAAACGTAATGTTCAAACAATAACAAATGAAATATTAATATTCAGATGTCACAAAACATCTGATGTCTGATAAAAGCTGACATTTATTTACGTTAAAATTAATTCGTTTATCCGCAACAAAAATATGTGAGATCATTATATTTTCAAATATTATTTATTTCTCGGTTTGTGTTTCTAATAATAAAAATAACGTAAAACGTATCATTTATTTCGTGGTTTGTGTTTCTAATTATAAAAAGTATAAAAGAAAAACGTGCTTTTGTTATACAAAAATTTTTTCAGAAAATCTTAAAATAGAGCTATTTCGGGGCTAAAAAGTTCCAATGTCAGATTTTTCTGGGACCCTAGAGGCAAAATTCTACCTAATGCCTTTTGTCCCATGTCTCTAGCCCTTCTAGAAGTACCCGTACTTTTTACCACCTGAGAAGTAGCTATATATATATAATATTATAGAGAGTGTAGTTATAAGTATATTTAATAATATTTTCGCATTATTTTAAATAAGGAGTGGAAAAAATTAAAATAAAATTAAGTAACTATGTATTTAATAGTTGTTAAATATAGAATAAAGGATATACATATATATATATACTTATGTGTAGGTGTTGAGCATGTTAATTGAAAATATTATATGAAAAATGATGAATGGATTCATTATAAAATTTTAAGATAAGAAGTGATGAAAATTGACTACTTATATATGAAAGTTATAATCAAGGTGAAAAATGTTATTTATATAAATTAAATTGAAATTTTATATTTCAACATAGAAATTATTATTCATCTATTTTGGTTTAAATTTCTTGTATTATTGAAACGAATTGATTTTTACTGAAATGAAAACTTTGGAATTTTAAAAATCTTTATGAGCAGAGATAAAGGAACTACAGCACAAGTGAAATTTTGATTTGATTTCTGCATATAGGTACTCCTACTAAAAAACGTAGTATCTTTAAAATTTTTTTTTCTAATTTTATGAACTTATTTTATGTATCTATATGTCTTCGTTCTACAGATGACAATATACACGGCTGTATGACCTGTATAAGTCGAATATAAGAAATTTTAAATTTCTTCGTAACGCAAGTCTTTGTAATCATATTTACAATTAGATGATTTTATCATTAATAGAAACCAGAATAAATAAGTTCTTAAATTAGACCGAATTACAGTTACACTTCATAAAGAAACTACTTACTTATATATAAAACCTCTTCAATTGCACTATTCTTCTGACGCCTCTTAATCTCATCATATTAACCCATAAACTTAAAATAAAAAGCTTTGCAATTTTTCGTCTTCAATTCAATAAAAATTTTTTGCTTTAAAATAAACAATTTTATTGTTGGCGTTAGAAAATTTGTAGTAAAATGTAACATACTTATAAGTATATTTAAGTATGAGTAATATCGTATTTAATTTACATATAAAGTGGCTTATTATATATGTATGTGTATGAATAGGGCGCTTCTCATTTGATTTCCATATATTATTCAATAAATTAATTCTATTTTGAAAAGCAAACTTCATCAAAAAATTTTCAAATTGCACATTTAATAAAAATTCAAGTATCTTTATTTTTTCTCTAAAATCTAACTAGAAAAAAAAAAAAATTATCCTATGTAAGTATGTAATATGTGCAAACAAAACATAAAAATAGAAAGAAAAAAAATTTATAGAAGAATTTTATTTTTCAACCACTTTTTTAAATTATTCTAAAATGCTTACGTACACAAAAAACAGAAATGATTTCAGATTGTTGGCATGAAAAAAAAAAATTAATTTTCTTAAGTAGCCCTTCCATTATGGTAGTACAAACATATACTTATATATATATAGAGAAGTAGCAGTTGATTCTAAAAATAAAATAAAGAAAGCAAAAAACTAATTCTTAAAATTGATTTTATGTACAATTTTTTTCGCTTCTTTGCGCTTATCAAGTACCTTTTTGAAAATTCACCTCTCTCCGACTATACTTTAATATCAGTTTAACGTTATATTATAAAAATAGGGAAGATAAGAATCCGTTAACAGTTATTATTATACATAAGATTATTTGCCTTAACTATTAACTAAGAATTGGTAATTTTTACTCATATTATCACTTGTGTATGTTAATAAATGTTTGTACATCAATTTGCTGTTTGAGCTGCTTCTTTATACATTAATTTTTATATATAGAAATTTTCACACATTCAACAAATAAATGGAAAATTTCACGTCATTCGTATGGTGTTAATTGTTAAGGTTTTTAAGTTTTATATTAAAACACAGTTACAATACTGTGGTTACAAGGAACAACCAATTTATGGTCCCATTTAAATTATTTTATTTTTTTATTCATAGTAAAGATCAAAGTTAAATTTACACGCAACATGTATTTTTCGAGCTTAGACAATTTTTCTTTTTAATCAGAAATAGAATTTTTACAGTTTCTGTTTATAACCTACATACATATGTACATATATATTTTATTTTCGCTTGTAATGAACTCATGATGCTTCCACACTATTTTTTACCGAAATTCACAAGATTATTCGGGGAATTTGTTATAAATTTTGTAGACAGCGGAATTATATCTAGTAAATTCGAGGATTGTTACAGTGCTAACATTCTCAATTCATGATTGAAGCCAAAAATTTGCAACAATAATTGACCTGACTACTGCAAACCAGAAAAAATGTTGTGAAAAATGAATGTTACCGGTTAGAATTATAAAAAAAGGCTAGTCTTTCTTTTCTCCATATCAAGCAAGTTAATGTTTTCTTTTCATTTCATATAACGGTATTTAAAATTAATGTAACACTTTTTTTATTTTTTAAATTGTAGTTTAAATTTAAATATTGAAAGTTAAAATGATAATGTGGCGAATGAACAATGCCTTTTTTTTTGGTTTAAAAAACAACAATGAAGAAAATCCTTGTAAAGTGATTTTCATTTTCAAATTTATCAGAGATAAAGACAATTTGCTTGATTGGCGCCACAAATGTACATATATACATATGTATGTATGCATGTATGTATTGAAATTTTTCGTTACTTTGTTAGAAAATATACATTCAATTTATTTTATGTGCCATTGTATTACAAAATAGGTCAAAATAACCCTCAAAATTTAGTTCTGTTTTTTTTTGCTGACACTAGCAGATCTTTTGTTTTTATTCTTCTTTTCTGTATTTATAGTATGAGATTTTTCTCTTGTTTTTCTATTCAATTTAATTTTTTAGTCTTTTCCTTTCATTTTACATACATATACACTGAGGTTTTCTTTCACTCTTACGAAATGTAAACATTGTAGGCGATTAAATTTTTTTACAATATCAAGAGCAACTAATTTTTATTTCGCCAATGTAAATATTTTGTGTGTTATCAAAAACCTTTTGGCTAGTAAGTACATGTATACAGTGAGTGTATATAAGTGAGTGTATGTAGTAAGAATAGACCACTTGACATTATTGGAAATACTCGTACTAATAAAATTAACTTATGGTTTTTTTTTCCTTGTTTTTTTTTTTAGGTAAATTCACATGAAATCGCTAATTGAAGACTAAAGAGTAAAGAAAATCTAATGATTATACTAAGAGATGATTGTAAGTTTTTTATTTCATTTTTGAAAAGTTGTCCATATAGCTGTAAATTTTATGATTTTTATATGTGAAAACAACATAATGGTAAATTATAGTTGTATGTATATTAAATTTTTTTTTCTCGTAATAAATTTATTACCGACCGTATTGTGTAAACAATAGGTAGGTTATGTGATGGCAACAAATTTTGCATATCGAGTTTTCGGTGGGAACGTACTTCCCCATAGTAGGGAAGTGTAAATAAACTATTTTTAGCAACCTGTCGGTCTGTCGGTCTGTCGGTCTGTCGGTCTGTCGGTCTGTCGGTCTGTCGGTCTGTCGGTCTGTCCGTCTGTCGGTCTATGTGTGCACGCGTGTATCTCAAGTTCGGCTGAACCGATTTTGATGAAATTTTATATGTAAGTTTGTTTCCACCATGGCACGGATCGATCAACTTTTGGTATATATCAGGCCTCGGGAACTGCACTTTTTAGCGGGCCTGTTTTACATTTTTGAATATTTTGAAGAAAATATTCAACCGATTTACTTGAAATTTTATATATAAGCTCAGCTCGACCGTCCGCAAAAATTCCTATGTTTTGGAAGAAATCAGGCATTGGCAACTAGACGTTTACTACGGGCCAAATATACATTTTTGTGTATATAAAAAGAAATAATCAACCGATTTCATTGAAATTTAATATGTCAACTCCTCGTATTAAAACAATGAACATATAAATTTTTTGGAAAGATCAGGGCTCGAAAACGGATTTGCGGGCCGATTTTACATTTTTCACCATTTTGAAGAAAGTATTCAACCAATTTACTTGAAATTTCATATATAAGCTTTGCTCGATCATACGCAAAAATTCCTAACTTTTTTAAGAAATCAGGCATCAGAAACTGGGCGTTTACTACGGGCCAAATATACATTTTTGTGTATATAAAGAGAAATAATCAACCGATTTCATTGAAATTTAATATATGAATTCCCCGTATTAAAACAATGAACATGTAAATTTTTTGGAAAGATCAAGCATCGGCAACTAGACGTTTACTACGGGCCAAAGATACACTTTTGTGTATATAAAAAGAAATAATCAACCGATTTCATTAAAATTTAATATATTAATTCCTCATATTAAAGCAATGAACATATAACTTTTTTGGAAAGATCAGGGCTCGAGAACTGGTTTGCGGGCCGATTTTACATTTTTCACCATATCCACAGAACAAATTGATGAAATTTCTTGAAATTTGATATTTGAGTTCTGGTTGTTACCGAAACTAACTGGCGAGCATTTCAGGGAATTCGGGTAGCACAAAGCGAAACTCTACTAAGAGCCAAATTTACATTTTTCTAAGTATGTTAACTATAAGCTTACTAATGTCCTAAAAATTGGAAAGAAGTATTTAACAGACACTTTTATAATATTCTGTAACACTTTCATTTAACTAGACAATACACAATGCGGTCGGTTATGTGCTGACCACATCAGATTTTTTTTAATTGTTCTAAAGAAAAAATATGAGCAGATTTTCATCACTGCGTAAAACTTATACTTGTACATAAGTTTGTGGGTTTGTCATTAAATTCAAATATAGAGGAGAAAGATCTTTTATTTTAGATAATATAAAAATTAATTTTTTTAATTAAAACAATGGGAAAATTTTAAATATTAAAACAAGGTCAAATAATTTTTAATATTGTTAATAATTATAAATCCATTGCCCTAAATATGCTAGATTGCTTTTTGAGGAACAAGGAAAATATTTAAAATTTTCCATTTGATCGATAGAGTCTAATAACCGCAAATAAATTCCGAAAGGAATTTTTAAAAATTTTGGTACTGAATCTTCGAAAAACAAATCATTGAAGTATTTAAACTTTTGATTCTCAGTTATTTTGCAACCATTTCAAAGATACCCAAATTATGTGTAGGTTTACCCAAAAATAAAACTTACTTTTGAATTCCGAGTTGATTAACGAACGAAATCATGCAAGTTTAAGTCAACTAGAAAATTATTGAAATTTGAAACTGCGAACAGACTTAAAAAATTTGGAATTTCTTTTTTTCTTGAAGTTTCATCCAATACTTTTCTTGACAACATGTGCTTTGCACTGAGGGTAAATCAAAAAATTATAGTGGAAATTATGAGAGAAATAACAAAAAAGTCAGTTTAAGTTTATGTTCCGGATAGGACACTGATGATTCTATAAATGACATTTACACTTGAATTCTGTATGAAATTAATAATTTACATGTTATTGTCATTCTCACTCTCATTTACATAATTACATTTTATCAACCAATTACAATAAAATTGTTCTTTTTTTTTCATTATAATACGCGTTTAATATTTTTTAACGTTTTTAATCCTCGTTAACGCTTCATTGTTATTTTTCAGATATATAACAGAAAAATAAAAAAATTAAAAATTCAAACTTTACAATGCAGATATTTTGATGGTATTCATTTATAAAAATCTCGATTACGCGGTATGAAAGAATCACTGAATTGGAAAAAAAAAATTTAATGAAAAAAAATATAGTAAAATTTTTGACCGAACAATTTTTTAGTGAAAATCTCCAACAATAACAAACAGCACCGTTTTTACTTACTTACTTAAATGTTAATTAAGCTAGCGTGTTTAACCTGATTATCTATGTACGAGTATGTATATATTTTTTAATCGAAAAATATTTTGAAGTGAAAAATTGAAAATTATTAGTTGCAAAGTTATAATTGAACGGAATTTAATGTTAATAATTAAGTTACCAAATTATTAAATTTTTTTTTCTACTTTTCTCCTTTTTTTAAGTGATTTTCTCAAATCATATGTAATTAACTAATTAATTAGTTTGTTTTTTTAGCACAAGTCAGTTTTATGAGTTTTAAAAATTGTGCGTTGGTTCCAGTTATTCATCTCACAATTAAAAATAATTTAATTAAGCAAATTTTCTTAAAAAAATAGTATCTGACTTAAAAAATTGGGTTGTTTGATCAATCTACTCTAGAAGTGTGACCAATCTCTATATTGAATTTAATGAAATTCATAAAATCCATTATGGGAGGATGCTTCTCTTACGGTGGAGTTTACTCGCAGAATTGGTGTTCAAATTGCTTTTTTTATTGCCGAAGAGAGACATGGGCCACTTAAGTATCCGGAGAAATCCCCCAGGGAGTTGAACGTGACTCCCCAACATTAGAAGAGCCCCGCCCAAAAGATCAACACCTCCTGATAGCCAGAGCAGGACAGTCACACAGAATTTGTATGAACAAAAGGGGAGTTCGATTTACCTAGTTTGTCCGTGGTGGAATGAAGAGCTTTCAAGGCTTAGACTAAAGACCAGAGAGCTATTCAATAAGGCCAAGGCGTCGGGTTCGTGGGAAGAGTATAAAGGCTCACTCACAAAATACAATAAAGAAATTAGGAAAGCGAAGAGAATCTCGTGGAGGGCGTTCTGCAAGGGCATTGATAAACTCTCCAGCAGTGCGCGTCTTCACAAGGTGCTTTCCAAAAAGTACGCTAGCGGGTTGGGTCTAATGGAACGTCCTGATGGCTCCATGACTGAGAACGGAAAGCAGACGTTGGAGCTTATGGCGTCAACGCACTTTCCTGACTCGGAGATTCTTCGGAATCACTCAAATGCGGCCGAGGGCATCCTGGCCCAGGAGGGATGACTGGCAACGATCCCGTCTAGTCTTCACGATGGGCTGTTTTCTCTTTCAGGTCCTTCAAATCTCCAGGTGATGACGGGATATATCCTGCATTTTTGCAGAGGGGTAATATATCGCCAGAGCACTGTTGGAAATTTTTCGTGCCAGCTATGCGTGGGGTTACATCCCTCAGGCATGGAGGGTGGCTAAAGTGACGTATATTCCGAAGGTGGGTAAGCGACCAAGCAACCACCCAAGGTCTTTCCGTCAAATCAGCCTTACTTCTTTTCTATTGAAAGCAATGGAAAAAGTGATTGCTAGATTTATACGGGACGATGCACTGGGAAGCAATCCCTTGCATGAATCTCAGTACGCCTATCAGTCGGGAAGGTCTACTGTATTCGCTCTGCAGAGTCTGGTGGGGGTCCTCGAAAACTCACTGCAGGTGCGGGAGGTGGCAGTTGGCTGCTTCCTTGATATAGAGGGAGCTTTTGACAACACCCCATATCATGTCATCTGTGAGTCGTTGCACGAACGAGGGATTGATGCGACGACTAGCAGATGGGTTAATCGGATTCTACAGGATAGGATTATTAAGTCCACCATAGCTGACGATATACTCTTCATCTCCGCTGCCAAAGGATATCCGCAGGGCGGGGTTCTTTTGCCCCTCCTGTGGTCCATTGTGGTGGATGATCTAATCGCTGCTCTCAGAGCCTCCTGAGATTTATTATTCTATTCTATTTCTGATCTTCTACAGCAAAATTTACATGTTTTGGAAAGGTGGTGCAAAGGCGTTGAGTTAAATATAAGTGCAAGGAAGAGCACTTTAGTCGCCTTCACCAGACGCAGAAGCAGGAACAGATTAACGAGCCCAATTCTGTTTGGTGAACGTATTAATTACTCTAGGGAGGTGAAATATCTGGGGGTAACCCTGGATGATCGTCTCTTTTGGAATACCCATATAGATAGAGTTATCGGGAGAGCTACGGCGGCCTTGTGGACGTGTAGGAGCTTCACCGGGGGGACCTGGGGAATTAGTCCCAGAATAGCATTGTGGCTATATACGGCCCTTGCTAGGCCCATCGTCACCTATGCCTCGATTGTATGGTGCCGCAAGGCTCAGCAGGCGGGTGTGCAGGCCAAGCTGGAAAAGCTGCAGAGGCTGGCCTGCCTGGGAGTGACCGGGGCAATGCGGATGGCTCCCACCGCTGCATTGGAGGTGATGATTGGATTGCCGCCGCTGCACCTCCATATATTGAAGGAAGCTCGGCTAGTGACTTACCGACTTCTCTCTGGCGAGGACGGGGCAGGGCTAAAGTTGGCCCACAGAACTCACAGAGACTTCATTGAGAGCGATCCGATTCTAAGAATAACCATGTCGGATACCTGTCTGCCGCGGTACAACTTCGACCACAGGTACAGGGTTCTGTTTCCCGATCGATGGACGTGGGATCGGGGTGGTTCGGTGTTTAGGTAGGGTTCGAGCGTGTGGTATGCGGACAGGTCCAAAACGGAGTCGGGTGTGGGTTCGGGCGTATACGGTGTCCGCCCGGACACACGTTTATATGCAACCCTTGACCCTTATTGCATAGTGTTCCAGGCCGAAATACATGCAATAGAGATCTGTCTGAGAATCAATTTGGAAAGGGGGTATAGAAACCGCACCATCTATGTGTTCGCGGACAGCAGGACTGCACTACTGGCACTTCGTTCCGCTTAGGTTACATCCAAGCTGGTCTGGAGCTGCCTTGCTGCACTTACGGAATTGGCATCGGAGAACAGAGTGACGCTCATTTGGGTGCCGGGCCATAGTGGCCATGCGGGCAACAAAGTTGCCGATGAGCTGGCGCGGAGGGGATCTGGGGCTGACTTTGTGCAGCCGCTGCCTTTCTGCGGTCTGCCTTCTTCCGCCGTGAGGGCCAGGCTTGCTTGCCTGCTCGCGACAGAATGCGGCCGTCACTGGCGGGACACGGAAGGGTGCCGTCATGCGAAAGTGTTTCTTTCGGCGTGCTCCAGCGCATTCACCGCAGAGTTGCTGGGGATGAGCAGGAGCCGGGTTCGCACTATTGCGAATTTCTTCACGGGGTACTGCCCAGTGAAGTACCACCTGCATAAGCTGTGGAAGTCGGGCTCCCCCCTGTGCAGATTTTGTGGGGGTGGCGATAAGACCGCCGTGCACATTCTCTGCGACAGTCCGGCACTGGCTGATCGGCGCCGTAATTGTCTTGGACATGGGTCCCTAAGTGTTCGGGAACTGTTGTCCAACTCCCTTAGGGATATCTCCGGCTTTGTGATTGGGACGGGGATATTATTGACGGGAGAGTGGGGGGGGCTACAATAAGTCAAAAATGGCTGCGGTGGCTTGGGGGGTTACTTCTGTCCCACTCGGTTCCCTTAGAATCTACGAATCTACCTAGTTTGTGCAAGTGATATTGCACCGGTTAATGACCGTTACATATTATTAAAAATTATAAAATTTTCATGATCTTATGATTCTTCAAAATAGAGGAAAACCAACATAATTTGTGTTCTTCACAATTTTTACATACTTATTATTAAAAATTAATACTAAATCAGAATGATTTTTTTCTTGTGTCTTTCTTTTCCATTTTATGAAGAAATAACGCTTATTAACCGAATTGAGTAGTTAAATATGATAAACCTTACTTTTGATGTCAAAAAATTGAAAAGATCGAAAAATCATTACAGTATTTGTTTAAAGAATAAATACTTAAATATATGGCGTCATGTATTCAAACACTACTGCGCATTCTAATGAAGCAAAGAGCACAAAATAAGTAAATTGGTAAGTAATAAGAATTAAAGCCTAATTTGTATTCAAGTAGCGAGAATTCAGGTTGCTTCAAATCACTTTGTTACTCTCATTTTTCTTACTATTATATGACATACCACCCGCATATGAGCTCTTTCTTTATTTGGAAGTTTAATCATTGTTAATTCCTGTAATGAAGAAGCTATTATCTTAAACTGACTTTGTGTTTTGGTTGTTAATCAAATAATATAAAGTTTTGTGAAATTCAATTAATCATAATTTGGATATGAACAAGGAGAAAAGTTATTTAAATAATGTTCAATACGAGTAATATGTGTATTCATAAATTTGATAATGCAAAATTTCCATGGAGGAAGAGAAAAGTGATGTGATGTACCGTGCGGTTATAAGAAAAATGCTCAAGTTTCTTTTTAATTTAAATGACAATTTGTACAAGACCTGGAAAAGGTTATACGGGTTCGAACCCTAAAATTTTTTAGATGGCACCGCAATTATCCGTACCATCTGAATTGCTGCCGAATAAGCCGAAGTGTATTTATTTTGGTTCGAGTTTTACCACTTTATGCACGAAATCACAAGCACTTTAGGATTTTGTTATTATTTTTAGAATGAACTATACAACAAACCTTTAATTACAGTTTTCACACTCTCTCCCTCTGTTTTCATTTCATGTGACTCCCCCCCTCCTTTCTATTAATTTCAGTAATTCACTCTGATTCTAGCCGTAGTTATAGCAAAAACTTCTGGAATTTTAAAAAATTAACTTTTAACAATTTTTTAAAAATTTTCAATTAAATTCTTGAAGCCTTCAACTTTGACACCAAGTAACAAGTTCCTACAGTAAATAATATTAATAAACGGAACAAATGGCTAGACCAGTAATGTCTAAAGGTATCCAGTTGGTGGTCGATTCTCTATTTAAGAATTTTTGTTTTATTGTAATTTTTCTATTGAAAATGTAAATAATGGTTTACTATTATATTTTAAAAGCATTGCATCATTAAGAACCTCTGGTGTATTTTCTTTAATTTTTCGTTTTCTTTTATTTTCATTAGTTTTTTCCACCATTCATGAATGAATTAAGCAAATTATTCTTTTCCACTATTATTTTACGAAGAGAAAATTCATTTTCCTTTTTTTCCTTTTTTTTTTTATTATTATTTTGTTTGTTTTTTCACACACATTTTTTTCATTTTTTCGTAAATTAAGTGCATGTTAATGGCATAACAAAAGCCATTCATTTAGTAAAAAGATTCTTTTCAGCACATTTTTTAATTATATGTAAATATTTTTCTTTTTTTTATTTTTTGCAAGAAAAATAGTTAAACACTTTATGGTTTTGCATACTTACTAACTATGTATTTGTGGGCTTGTACAGTAAAACTTCGTTATGACACTGCTGATACTGATTAAATTGACGCGCTTTGACGAAGGGTACACTTAGACCATTTACACTCGTTATGGCACCGCCGGATTTCTCCTCTTCCTTGCTTTATTCGAATAAGACTAAATTAAACAAACTCCACAGACCAAAATAATAGAAACAAAAGTCGAGAAATCTTTGTTTGCAGTTCGCAAACGCCAGACATGAACATAGAAGGTAGGTTACCGTTTCCTTCGTCCCTTAGTCACAAAAGAGGTTTTCAGGGCGGTTCATCCCCATAGTATGTTCATCAATTGAATAATGTCCAACTATATTGAATCTCTATAACGTATATTCTATTGTCGGACTCAGATCTCTTAATGTGCGACGTAAATGCAGCTTAGTCAAAACATGTTCACGTTTTACTTCTAAGATAAAATTGTGAGGGTTGTTCCATATCTCGCAAGTTCGTCCGCCACACACTTTCCGGAGCCCCATATTAATGACTAAGTATTGTAATATTTATATATTAAAATTTTTGAAATATTTTACGATATAATTTATTTTATTACCCTCCTAAATTACCCAACCTTTGTCAATAAAATGATGACGTTGCATCTTAGCTTAATATTGAATGCTTAGTCCAAGAGTCAAATAAAAGTTGTTGTAAGTGGAGTGATTCTACTGTATTTTCGATTGTTATAATTTTTTTTTTTCGTTATTATTATTTTGTGAACAAACTTATTAAGAACATCAGACGGCATATTCAGCAATAAAAATTCTTTCTCATTGAAATTCTTTTTCGTTACAATACAACAATGTGTGTGTATACACATGTGTATAAGAAGGGAAATTTTTATTATAAGAAGGAGACGACAGAGTATTTAATGAGAAAATATACAAAAAGCTTTATATGCCCTATTAAACATATACTTTACATTTTATGTATACTTACAATAAAAAAAACAACAACAACAATACGTCATATGTGTATATATTTACTTTTAATCAACTTTAACTGGGTGTATGTGGCGATTTGTCTTATGCATACTTGACAAATTTATTTTATATTCGTATGCTATAAGTTATAAGTTTGTATAAATATTTGCCATAAATAATTATGTTGTACATTACTTTTGTAATTGTGTGTGTACGTACATTAAGCTTATATTATTTTTGTGTATTTTATATAACAGCATATGTGCAAATGGTTTTTAATGCGTTTATATTAAGTATTTTGAAATATTCTGATATTTACTTGTACATTTAAGTGAAATTTTTCATTTTCATTTCCTGAGAAAATATTGTAACTGTTTAAATATTACGTTCTCATTCATATTCACTTAAATCCTTTTTGTTTTTGTATTCCTTTATTTAAATAATTACACAATATTTACATATTTTTGTTTTTCTCTTTGTTTTTTTGGAGGAAATTGCAAAACTTATTTCGAATTCAACAGAATTTTTCATTTAGCACATCCAAATGCTCATAATATAAGTACATAATTATAATTAAAAGTATATAATTATATAATACATATGTACATACATACATTCAATGCTATGTTACAATTTTATTTTATATTTATTCTAATTAATGAATATATAACATTAATCCTTATTATAATTAATTATTTTGCGATATACTTAGTCGTTTTTAAATCCTTGCTAAAATTATTGTTTTTATAATAATATAAATGAATATTTTTTCGCTCGTAAAAGTATATAAGTATATGTACATACATACATATAGGTATGTGTTTGTGAATTAAAATAAAATGAACAATTTCATTTAAAATAAAATCTGCAATTAAAATTTTCATATCACAACAAATTTTAAAATTGTGTTATCGACAAAATTATGAAAAATAAACACTTATTTTTTAAATATTTAAGTAAGTATGTTGGTATAGTATAAAATTAAAATTGTATGTATGCACGTATATATGTACATGGATATAAGAAGAACATTAAAATGACCCTTATGGTTTTTATATTAAAATTATAAATGGTTCTAAAAAAATATCAAATACTTAACAAAAATAATTTAATTTTTAAATTGGCAAATTTTCATTTTATTATAGATGAACTTTTGTATATATATATATACATGTATGTATAAATGTATTCATATATATAACAGGTCATCAATACATATGTATGTACATATTTAAATATACTAACAATTTCAAATAAACTGTTGCAAAATTTGGTAGTGTATTAAACTTGGAATTCGAATTACCGCGGTCTATTTAATTTTTTAGAGCAACTGAAAATTTAAAGCAATGTAGTTTTTAAACTATTATACATGTATTAAAACAGGTGAAAGGCGAACACTGTTATACATTTGAAAGACGAAAACTGTTATACATGTATTAAAACAGGTGAAAGACGAAAACTGTTATACATTTGAAAGACAAAAACTGTTATACATGTATAAAAGAATTTTTAAATTTTATAATTTTAATTGAATATGTAAGTAGACACTCACATATAATTTTAAAATTTTTTATCGCGGAAATATAAAATTACCTGATTTTGCTTCTTCACTTGAAATACTATATGTACAAATGTATGAGTACTTGTGCACTAGGATTATTTAATAATAATATCAAAACTAAGGAACCTACATCATGTAATTTCTAAAAATACGTCACAATAATTTGTACAGTGTCGCGCCAGGAAATTGAAAATATTTATTTATTACGAAAATATACATAGAACATGCATTTTTTGAAGCAATTATAGAATAGGAAAGAAAGAAGAAGTAAAATTAGAAATGAGAAAAGAAAAATAAAAAAAACAGGTTTTCCACATCGAATATTTTATCTAAATATTCGGGTTAAAATTTTTAGACAATAGATCAAACAAACTATACGACACAAGGAAAAAGAAATAAAACATTCTACTTTTAGAATATTTTAATTTTATTCAAAAACAATTTTCCATTATTCAACAATCATCATCTTGCCGTTATTATCAAAATAATCAATATTGATTTTTTTTTTATGTGGATATTATAATAAACGCGGAAATTGTTATTTTTTCATTGTATATTGTGCTATCATACGACCCCACATTCATAATACTCTTATATTTCCAATACTTGTGTCTCTTCCTCTAATAATTTTTCGAGCGAAGCAATTTTTATATATTTAATAAAATTTCATTTATTAAACATTACCATTTATTATCCACCTGAATGTGTGTGTTGTATTGTACATTCTTCTAATATATATTACGTATATTATGATTGATCTAAAAATGTAAATAATCGTATAGGTATGTACGTTTGTGACATGAGATATTTTCATATTATATTTGAAATTTTGATGAGATGATGAATAAATTTTTTTTTGTTAGGTTTGTTGATTCATGATTCATTAATTTTCAGCGTTTTTATATCATTTTTTTTCTGTATTCAATTGTAGCAGATATACAACAAGTAGTGTGTATATTGCTTTAATGCATTCATAAAACCCTATGTAAACATATTTTTTAACTACTTATATATATCTGTTTATGTATAACAATATGCATGAGTACTGTACGTTTTTTTTTTTTCAATCAAAAATTACATGGTAGAATAATTTTTTTCGGCAGATGGCAGCAGGTGAAAAAAAAATTGAAAGAAATATTCAATAAAATTCCAATAATACCAATAAGTGCCCAATTATTATTGAACTCTTTTGGTATATACATTCGTAATTCGTATGAATATTTAAATGTATTTTATTCTGTCATACAATTTGAATATTTGTTCTCTTTCTTTCTTATGACGTTCATTGAAATTTATTTTTAAAATTCTGATAACAGAAAAAAAAATGAATTTTAATTATATATGAGTTTAATTTTAGTAGGAGGAAGAAAATTAAAACTTTTCTATCAAAATTTATCTTGTAATGGAATTTTAATTTTTGGAAATAAAATCGGAAAAAATAATATTTTATAATTAAGTGTTATACAAAATGGAAAAAAATTTTTTCAATTTTAAATTCTTTGTGTTTTCATGTACGAATTTAAATTAATACCTCCTTGAAAGATTTCTCTAATTATTATTAAAATTTTACTCCGAATTTCATGTATGTAATTACATTTTTAATAACTGCACCCTATTTTCAGTAAGTCTTTGAAACGTGATTCTTGAGTTCACGTAATACGTTCTAGAATGTAAAACGAAGTTCAAATTTAATTCAAAAAATTAAGTTCTGGCATATCACACTATAGAATTATCATTAAGCACAACAATGTTCAATGTAAATTTGAATACAGTCGAATCCAGGCAAATGCACATTAAAAAATTATGTAAAATTTTTTTGGATTTTTTTAACTTATAATACTAGAGAATTATATGGCACAAAATTAAGCTGTACATTAGTTTTAAAATTTTATTTGAAGGTTCTTTTATAATGATTTTAGCGTTAGACTTCATTGCCATAGAACTATAAACTTACTTGAATTTTATTGTATTTTTTATTCAATTTCGAAGACCGGATACTTCACAAATTGATTTTGATTAAATTTTTTTGTCATCAATCAATTTATTGAATTTTGTCTTTTTACCAATTCATTTTCTTCTTGTTTTTTTTTTCATTAAAATTTTTAAAGTGTAAAAATTTTCGTAAGAGTGTTATTTGATGTGTACTTAATGAATTAAATAGTGTCAATTTTTATAAAATTTTAAATGGTTATGACTTAATGAGTATAGGAATTGCATAATATATGCATATATGTGTCTACATATTTAATATAAATGAAAATTTCGTACTAAAAAGCGAATAGTTTCTGTTCAAGACTCCTAATTAAATTCGATATTAAAAAATTGGTATGGTTTATGAGAACGGAAATTTTTTAAGATATTTGTAGGTGAAATAAAATAAAGTCTGAAGGCCTGTTAAAGAAATTTTCCAATTGATCTTCATCAAAATATTGAATGAGTGATTAAAAAAACATAAATGAGCCAGTTACTTGTTTTTTAATTTTTTGTGTCACCTTCCGTATTAAAATTGAATTTTAAGTGGATTTTCCTTAAAAAATCGTGACCGTTAATCTCCAAATTTCTCAAACATACCAATATTAATTGGCAATAAAACAAGTCTATAAATTTTTTTATTACTGGTACAATTTAAACATCATTAATTTGCCGCATATAACAATTATAAATTAAGCAGAAAAAAAAAAAGAATGAATTTTTGAAAAGCGAAAAATTGGTAATTCAAAAAATTATCCAATTAATTTAATTTTTATTGTTTCAGAAAAAAAAAAAGTATATATACATATATATATGTAAAATGACGCAATAACATAAATTACTTAGTATCCTTTTCTAAATAAGTGGCATTTTGATTGTGGTGAATTAACCGAAACGACATGTGTACAATATTTGTATGTATGTTTGTGTAATGGCTCTTTTGTAATGACACAATTTAAAATGAATGACAAAAAAACAAAATCACATTACCTTATTTATTTATTCATTTTATACAATAATGTGATAACCAGATTATTAGATAATTTTTAAAGGATTATAATTTGTATATATAGTAATTAATTTTAATTGATAATGATGGTTAAATTAATTCAAACGGAAATGAAATATTAGATTTACCGGGAATTTTAATATTATAACATATTAGAAATACTTTAAGTATGGTAAAATTTAGTTAATAATATTGAATTGAGTTGGGTATTTTGTTGGGCTTTATTTTTAGTGTGAAATCTTTATAAAATTATTACACCTAATGTATAATTAAAGTGATTAATAATATGTTATACGGTGTTACCATATTATTATACTCTATGTTAATTTATTTAATTAATATATGACTCAATCATTATTAGCACATTAAGTAGATGCAAATGTTAATTGGCTCTTCGGATATCCAAATTATTTGCTCAATTATAATTTGTAATATAATATTTAATTATTCCCTTCGTTCCCTAATAATATTAATCATATAATTTCACATATAGTGTATAATAGTTAAAGGAAAATTATATTATTGAAATAATTATTAAATTTAAACTAAAAGCTGTTCTAAATTGACCCTAAAAATTTTTAAAATTAACTTAATAATTTTAGGAATTAAAAATATTTTTCAATAAATTTCTATTTAAAAATATTTTTTTTATTTTTAAATATAATTTTCTTTATTTGGTTCAATTATTAACATTAAATTTAGGGTTGTGTCGAATATATAAATAATACTTATTGTTTTAAAATAGATGGCAGTGCTAATTTGAAATAAACATATGCTAAGTATATAGTCATAAATCATAACAAATTAAATAATTTAATGCATTAAATTTTTGCATTTATTTTTTTCTATATAGTATGATAGTGACTAATAATAATAATAAATTGGTAAATTTTAGACATAAATCATTTTAAATTATGATATTTAGGTATACATAAATGCTAGTATATAAACATATTCTATAATGAACGTTACCCACATTGTTGAACAATTTTCATATAATTACCCTTAAAATACAAATGTGAATAAATATAATGATAAATACCATATGATATTGGGGTATTAATCAAAATGGATTGTATAATACAATATATACATTCATTATTCTCATACACGTGCTTGTAAAGTATAATTTCGTATTCTAAAGTGTATTAATACATTAGTTAGAAAAATCAACTGTATATATACACTCATATAAAATGTATGTATCGTGCACTATTGTGTCAGTAAACAATGTTTCTAATGATGTAATTTATAGGGAATTTATGTTAAGTATTATGTTTAACTATTTTATTGAATTTATGAATGACGTTTGCTAAATTAAAATTTATTTAAAATAAAAGACGACTTTAAAGTTACTTGATTATTGAGTAGAGTTGTCGAGAGTTGTATAATGCTATTGAATCAAAAATTTATGACTGATTCTTAGTAAAAGCTTAGTTGATAATTTTCTTAACATTTTGATAAAAATTAAAGTTTATCAGTCCATCCATTCCAAAAAGTGTTCGCATTTGAGAAAATTTGGAATGACTCCTAACATTGGTGTAGACACATGTTGACTGTTTTATGAAAACTATTTTGTTTTGAAATTTTTTTCTTGTATGGTAACACGGAGTTATTAATATTTCATGAATATTGAAAAAAAAATTTTTTTTTGCATTTTATTTGAATGAAAATTTCTTTTTGCCTTCTATACTATAAGCTCTGTCTTTACACTATAAGCTCTGTCAAGTTTTTATAAACCGAAGAATCTATAATCGTTCAGAATGCTATGATTTTCTTTAATTTCAAACCATGGTTTCTCGATTGCATCAAAAACCATTTTCCAAAATTATTGCTTTATGTTTTGATTTAAGCTTCTTATGTTTTGATTTTATTTAAAAAATTCCAACTTAAAATAATTTTATCGTATTTATTTGTTAAATGAATATAACAGCTTAAAAATACCTGTGTAATCTCATATTTAAATTATTTTTTGTGCCTGCACTGTTTATGTTTGGTGCTTATAACTTTACATAATTCCAAATAAATTTTTATTTTAAAATTTTTTGGGAATAAAATTTTTCAAATTACTTATTGTTTTTGTTCAGTTTAATAAAATTTAAATAATGAATTAATTATTTTACTATTTTAAATTTTAGACGAACATTAGCATTTACTATAATTACTCGTAATTGTATACCAATTTTACCTATTATGAAGAACTTTAATAATAAAATTCTGACCAAAAAAATTTTTTTTTGAATAATTCCTATTATGATAGAATTCAAAGCTTATAATTTAATCCAAATTTAAATTAGGAATTACAAAATGTTTTTTTTTTTTTAGACGATTTTATGTTACACTGCACAATATTTAATTAATTCTATAGATTGCTGGAGATAATCACTAAATTCTATAATAAACATTTTAATATAAAGAAACTAATAAACATTTTACATGTTGTTAAATCCTATTTTAATAGATTTTCCATCTGATAATTTTTAATTAAATTTTAGAAAAATTACAACATTGTCCATATGTAAAAAATTACAAAATAGATTTCAAGATTTCGATTGTCAGATAAAATTTTCATTTTTATGTTTTCATTTTGTATAATTTTCAGTAAATTCAATAATTTTAGGCGTATATCAGTGTGAGTATGTGAACATGTTTAAACGACCATGAACTTTTTTTATATAAGTAAATTGTAAAATTTTATTATCGTATTTCTAGGCGGCACATTTTCGCAAGTTTTTAGAATGTTTTGTTATCGGAGTGAGACGCAGCTGACTGAAATTGAAGCATTTCTTTTTAAAGAATTGAAGAAAATCCTTTAGATGAAAGTAATGCATTATATGTTGGAATAACTGGCTCTTATAATTACCAACTAGTTCAAATTCTACGTTGTTTTTCTTTAATATTACCATGGATCTGTAAATCTAAATAACAAAATGTGACGAAAAACTAAATTTCCTGCCAAAATCAAGTGCCGGTACATGATTATGCTTTAATTTTTAATTTTCTGACACCCGCAATATTGTCAATATTTTGATTTACTTAGCAATTTCTATTGGTATTTATTGGTACTGTTATATCCTACATTTATGTCATTTTGTATTAACAAAATCTATTATTATTTACATATTAAATAATTCTCCATATAATTATACCATATTCAATTCAACTAAGTAATCAACGATTCTATTATTATAACAATAACTATTGTTAAGACAAAAATTTAATATAAATACAAAATGAACATGTCAATGAATAAAATACCACTATTATTATTATTATTATTATTGTTATGATATTAGGGGAGAACATTCATCAATAATATTATATTATTCAATATTCTATTTGTAATGAAATTTTGACATTTTACAATTACAATAATAAAAGCAATTTCATCAATATTATATAATATGTATATCTGTTATACTGATGTATTCGAGTAATTTATATTCAATTACACATATGTTATACATTTTTATAGTTATTATGAAAGGTGGATCAGGATATGAAATAATAATTTTATCTTTATTGTAATTTTGATTTTATCTTTAATATCTAATGAAACTCTTTTTTTTTTTGTATTATAGTTTTGTAAGGATTTGCTGCCAACAGAAAGACATATTTCTGACCACATATGTTATATTGATATTGTGGAACACCTCTGAAAACTGTTCACAATTCCGCAATTCTACTCATCACTACTATTCTCATAATTTATTTATTTATTTCTTTTTTACTTTATTCAAATTTACAATATGTATTCAAGATTATAATATTTTAGGTCTAATAAAAGTATGCTATAATATATAATATAACAATTTATTATTAACTTATAATTATTTCAAAAACTTAATTAATACAAAATTTAAAATTACAGAATATTATATTGTTACAAAAAAATATTAAAATCTGAATGAAAATTAAAAATAAAATATAAAACAAAAATATAAACTATGCCGTAGTGAGAAATTCACTAGTGTTGCATAGCTGTATCTTAATACAATTTATATATAAATAGTAAACAGTAAATGTGGGGTTTAAGACAAATTTTATTTTATATTTATATCAATTCTTATATCTATCTTGTATAACAAATCAGCTACTATTTTTTAAACATGCAGTTACACATTGGGTAGAAAGAACAACATAAGTAATTTAATATCATTTGCTTAATTTCTTTATTACACAAAGTTTGATAATCGCAGTTAAAGTACTTCTTAGCAATACGTTCTTTAAAAAGGTTAATATTTTCTTTATCACTAATTCTTTTCACATGCATTTTAATAACGAAATATGGAATTTTGAACATTGCAGGACTAATTCTATCATAGTTTTCTGACTAGATTATCCATTTAAAATCATTTATCTCTGAAGAGCTGGATTCTTCTTTATAGTCAAATGATACTGCATTATAATTTTTTTTTGAGGAAGTTTGAGGAGGAATGTTCACAGGTTTAAGCAAAGACAATTGAAGATTATCAGTATTTAATAATATGTTTTCCAACTGACAGCAGGATTTTGTTCGAAAAAGTGCAGTGCAGAAGGGAAGAACCCTATCTTTATCAATGTCGGGTCTTATATCAACAACAGATCTGCCATGAATACTAATTAATTTGATAAAATTTTTGTTGTAAACCACCGCGACATCCCTCAAGCAATTTGTAGGTGTTATATTAGACGCATCTAAAATTATTAAAAATCGGAATTTTAAATCTTTATTTAAATTATCTCATACGTCATTTCAAATTAATGAAGTGACCCGAGGACTTTCTCTCTCCTGAGTATTTTCAACTCAATATAACTTTTCAAAATTGAAAAGAATAAAAGAAGAAATACAAAGAGTGAGAAGGAAACGTTCACGGAATGATTTTATTTACAGAAGACTATAGGAAAATTTCCATTACCAACAACAAGTAAATTCCACAATTAATTAAGTTTTTCAAAGTCGTAATAATTAATTGATAATAGCAAATGCTTCTCAATAATTCCTGTAACCCCCAAAAGGATACAAGCAAATCTAAACTGATGAATACGGTTTTGGTCGCACTGTACCATTTTGTTATATTATTATCATATTATATTTTCTTAATAAGCCCACATCTTTCCCTGAAACATATTCTCTCTTCATATATTTCTTGTTTAGCATTATTCCAACGAATTGGTTCTGTGTTTGTACTTGCAAATCTCTCTCTTTTGCTTCTTCTATATTGAATTTCCGATTGTTAAGGTGTCAAAAGCTATGTATACGGTTTGTTCATCATCCTGTTAAAAATAATAAAACAAGGAAATCGAAAAAGAATCTAGAATTAATTTCATTCTTGTTTATTACTACATATGATCAGATTGTAGATTTTATTAGAATTTCATTATACAATTTAATTTTATTCTATTTTTTTACGAATTTTTTTAAGAATAATTTACATTATTGACATAAAAATCAAATACATATTACACTTTGTAAGTATATATAATTTACATTATATGGATAAATAACATAACGAATATTAAAAAATGCAATTATATTGCATTTTTTGTTACCATTTTTTCGCTATGTTCACATTCAATTATCGTTTCATTTTATTGCAACTTAATGCAACAATTTTCTTCTATTTTTGTGTATCTTCCATTATTATTTAAATTTTTCTTATTCTTTTCTATCCATTACTTTAGTTTCCTTCCATCTTTGTAAGGAAAACTCTTCTATATATCTAATCTTTGGATGCAAGTGCAAGAGATTTTTAACTCAAATGATTGCACTATAAAGTATACGTTGTAAAATGAAGGAACACAACAAAATACATAAAGTTTCCTTGAATACAAAAAATATCATAAAAGTTAAAAAAGAAAATTGTAATGAAAAGTGAAAGATAACATTTTATGTTTCGTATTTAAATTTATAAATTCAATTTTGTACGTTAAAAAATAAAAGAATGAAGAAAATAAAAGGAAAAATGGAAGAACTTCTTCCATTTTGTTGTATATAAAGTGCAACAACAATGAAAGAAAAGGAGTGAAAATGCATTTTCTTATCTCACAATTTATATTTTGCTTTTCTTCTTTTTTTACACAATTTTAATCCTCATTTTCATTAAGTTGATCCAAACAACTTTCGGATTATTAAAATATATCAAACGAAACTTTGAACTTACAATTCGATTGATGGTGGTTGTGGTGAAAAACTGTTAAATTCAATCTGCAAAGAAATTAGTAAAAGTGGCAGGATGTTTATCACAATAGGCATAAGCACTTCACAGTATGTCGCAGCACAAACGTAATTTTATATTATTACTTTTCCAAAATAAAAGAGTTCCATTTTACGTGTCATTACTGCCACATTTGTGAAATATATAGTGTCATTGCTAATAACATTTTTGCATTTGTTTCAAAATTTTAGACTTTACGAGACGACTCTTAATTTTCTTTTCATCACTTTTATATAAAGGATTGGAACGTAAATAGCTTTACGTTTTGTTTCCTCTTGTCTAGACCTCATCTCAGTGATTGGTATTAAGTGATCCCCTCAAGTGAAAATTGGAATAATTGGTTATAAAAGTTTATTGTATGGCTAGATGTGTTACTTCCTATTATCAATTAATTTAAGCGGAAACAAAACGAAGAAGAAGTTCAAGGTTCGTATATGAAAGGAACGAAGTTAATCCCAATAAATAATATTCTTGGAAAGTATTTTCCTTCGTTTTCACAGTTTTTAACAAGTGATGCATTTAAAAGCTGAATGATAACATTGAATTTTGGAGAATTCGTAATTTAAAACTTTATTTCTTCTCTTTTTTATCTTGAAAACTCATTTTCCATATTCAATATGGTAAAACAGATTTGCCACATACTTTTCTTGTTCATTTTATAACCCCAGTTACTGTATTAAGGAACAGTTATTTATTTATTCCATATAACTGTTTCTTATCTAATTTTCTTTGCACTTAACGTAAATATAAATTATCATACCGCCAATGTGCGTTTCATAAAAATGCACTTTTAAGTGCTCTGTGCTTCTCCATATTTCTTTCCATTATATATTATAAAAGTTAAGAACTTATTTTTGTTATTGTTTTTGATTTTACTAAGAACATGTCAAGATAATACGTGTAATATGAATGAAAACAAGGTACAGGTTATACAGTCAGTCATAGTTGTTACGAGTACCTTAATGCACCGAATATATTATAAATTTTATTTACATAGTTGTATACATGAAAGTACTTTCAAAAATTTTTTTCTGAAATTTTTTGAAAATGCAAAACACAAAAGTTTGATACCTGAGATCTTTGCATTGTGGAACTGTCAACCTATCCATTCATCTTTCACTTAAGTTTTTTTTTTCTTTTCTAACTGGAAATGTAGTCTATTGTTCTAAAGGGATCTATAAAATTGTGTACGTGAAGTTTACAGAATGAAATGAAAATATGTATTTTTAATTCTTTTGCACGTTCGTAAGTAAATAAAATATGGTTCCCAAATGATTTCCATATTTTGAGAGAAAAAACAAAAACTTTTTTAATTTTCATATGATATGTTGCACTTAAAAGATATGTTTTAAATCTACAATGAACCTTATTAGTGAATATCTTTAAGTTTAACAATAATTAAAACTTATGAATTATTTGTTAATGTTTTTTTCGATAGTTAGTCGATTGACTGAATAAAACTCGTGAATCTTGTTCGGCCAGAGCAGCACAGTCACAAAAAATGTTTATGGCAGTTTCCACATTGTCTCGACAGAATACACAAAAGGGCGTTAGATTTACCAAATTTGTGATGATGACATTAGTAATGATATAGTTATTGGGTAAATTACGAACCCAATTTCGATCCATCCCTATAACAATTATGAGAAGATCATCTTTGAATATGGTGGAAAAGCAATTTCGCATTTTGACATCTCTCTGTAGGTCTCCAGCAAAGGTTTAAATTCCGCTCAATCATAACTCAAAGTCTGCCCTTCACAGCCTTTCGAGTCAACACTTGAGCAATTTCATTGCCTAAATGTCAACTGCGACCTGACATCCAAATGAGCATCAATCTGTTTGTTAATGTCATCAATTTAACCAGTTCAATTTGAATTTCAAGAACGCCGCCTTGCTGCCTAAGAGCACATAGATGGTTCTTAACTTTCAACTTAAAACACGTAGCTTCATACACACATAGTATCACCAATGCTGACTTTCGCTGAATTCCCTTATTAAGTATATTTGCAAGGAAATTCATTAACAATTTAAAATTAGAAAACAAATTGTGTCTTTTATCAGTTAGACAGAAACTCAATCACTTACGGATTAATCATTTCGAACGAGCTGATTTTAATCGAATTTAAAATAAAATTTGCTTCTCTTAAATTTGCAGCATTCCTGTTTAATTTTTTTATTTATTTCTAATAAATTTTATATCCTATAATCCAATGATTCCTATAGTGAATATACCGAATATATAATATGGTTATACACATAATATGTTCATACATGAATGAAATATTATTGCCATATTTCATTGGCTGAATTAAATGTTTAGAAAATATAAATAGAAAAAATTTCTTTCTTATTAATTTCATATTAGTTTTTAAAGTTTTTCTACTTCTTTGCACTGCTGCCTTTAATTTTCTTTATGTTGAAGTGGAATAACTTGAAAAAATCAAAAAAAAAATTAAGAAATTCTTTGAAAACGAAGAAAGAATGCATCCTTCTGCTTAGAATTAAAGTTGAAATAAAAATGGTTGAAAAGGATAAATAAAATTTTAATTTTTTCTGCATAGCATCAGCAGTCAGTTGAGTCCGATTTCTATAGATTTATTCGTATATATACGAGTATTATCGTCCTGAATTAAAGGTCTATATATATGAAAAGAATCAAACCTGAATCAGACGGAAAAGCGTTAATATAAAATACCATAAAGGCATACGAAGATTTTTAATATTTAACAATATAATTTACCGAGAGTATATATTCTGTTATACCACAGAGAATATTATGAACATGTAGAAAAAGGATTAGAAAACAAAGAATCTTAAAGTCTGGCAGAAGAAATAATTTATGGTTGGTTGCTTTCATAGTTGAATGTATAAAATAACTTTTTTTTTTTTATTTTTAATTTTTTATGTTGGTGTAAAGAAATTTTACTATTCTAAGGCTTCCTCTTGAGTGGTGTTGCTATGATTTCTATTGCATACTTATGTATTAAACAAAATGCTTTAATTTTACTTTTCCTTTTTGAGAAAAAGAAAAACAGAATTAGATTGTACAAATAAATATGATATTGTGGTCATATTTGGATTGTATTAAAATTATTAAAATAATTTAAATACTTTAAGGACAATGAAATTCTCGTTTTCATAATTTTTATTCAAGAAAATATACTTATAAGAAAAACTAGAAATGATTAACAATAATTTGCTTACCTCGAGATAGGATTCAACCTTTTGCTCTTTGTGTGCTATTAAATGTCTTTGATTGTCTCGCAATAATATTGATGTAAGACACTGAACGCTGCAATAGTGTTCAAATCTGCAGAAAAAGATCATATTCATGTCAAGCTGGAAAAGCTACAGAGGCTGGCTTGCCTAGGAGTGACCGGGGCAATGCGGACGGCTCCCATCGCTGCATTGGAGGTGATGATCGGATTGCCGCTACAGCACCTCCATATATTGAAGTAAGCTCGGCTAGTGACTTACCGACTTCTCTTTGGCGAGGACGGGGCAGGGCTAAAGTTGGCCCACAGGATTCACAGAGACTTCATTGAGGATATCCGATTCTAAGAATAACCATGTCGGATACCTGTCTGCCGCGTTACAACTTCGACCACAGGTACAGGGTTCTGTTTCCCGATCGATGGACGTGGGATCGGGGTGGTCCGGTACTTAGGTCGGGTTCGAGCGTGTGGTATGCGGACGGGTCCAAAACGGAGTCGGGTGTGGGTTCGGGCGTATACGGTGTCCGCCCGGACACGCGTGTATATGCAACCCTTGACCCGTATTGCACAGTATTCCAGGCCGAAATACATGCAATAGATCTGTCTGAGAATCAATTTGGAAAGGGGGTATAAAAACCGCACCATCTATGTGTTCTTAGACAGCAGGGCTGCACTGCTGGCGCTTTGTTCAGCTCAGGTTACATCCAAGCTGGTCTGGAGCTGCCTTGCTGCACTTATGGAATTGGCATCGGAGAACAGAGTGACGCAACCGCTGCCTTTCTGCGGTCTGCCTTCTTCCGACTTGGGGGCCAGGCTTGCCTGCCTGCTCGCGTCGGAATGCGGCCGTCACTGGCGGGACACGAAAGGGTGCCGTCATACGAAAGTGTTTCTTTCGTATGACGGCAGATTCACCGCGGAGTTGCTGGGGATGAGCAGGAGCCGGGTTTGTACTATTACGAATTTCTTCACGGGGCACTACCCAGTGAAGTACCACCTGCATAGGCTGGGAAGTCGGGCTCCCCCCTGTGCAGATTTTGTAGGGGTGGCGATGAGACCGCCGTGCACATTCTCTGTGACTGTCCGGCACTGGATATCTCCGGCTTTTTGATTGGGACGGGGATATTATAGACGAGGGAGTGGGGGGCTACAATAAGTCAAAAATGGCTGCAGTGGCTTGGGGGGTTACTCCTGTCTCACTCGGTTCCCTTGGAATCTACGAATCTACGAATCATATTCATGTCGCTTGTTATTTTCGATAAAATTGTTAATCGTCTATGATTGACGTGATTTTAATTCTTACTCATAGTGGGATAGTTTTCTAAACTGCTCCTTCACAATGGTCTTGGAAACAGTAATTTCGATTTTTATCAGTAGATCTGTAACAGTCACTTTAATCAACAAATCATTGAAATTCTTAAACTATTTTCCAAACCTTCCTCTTAATTACTATTCGCTTCTTATCATTTTATGATTTCATTTCATGACTGATGTTTAATAAATTTTTTGAGTTGTTGATAAATTTTTAAGGTTGAGTTTTCTTCATCACTGTTATAATTATCACTGAGCTGACGTTCAGTTACCATTAAGGCACATTCCTGATGAATTCTTTAAGAATATTTTTTGGAAAATTAAATATGTAAACGTGCTATGTATTCCATAGCGAATAAATTCTTTTCAATTCTACTGTTATACTTATATATATATATATATATACAAATAATATAAAATTAATTTTTCAATAATACTTAGGTATTTCTCATCCACTTTGAAATGCTTGATTAAATTTTTAGTTTTTTTTATTATTATTAATTTTTTTTCCATAATTTTTCATTAATTTTATAGCAAGAAAAGAAAATTTCAATTAATTTCTGCTTTTAGCATCATTATTATGAAAATATTCTAGATTTTTATACTTATGTTAATTTGGACAAGTTTAATTAATTAGAATTTAGGTCAATGATATTTTTGAAGGTGGAAAGAAAAGAAATTGAAATATTTGAAAAAAAACAAGTTAAAAAAAATGGGGAAGGAAAATTTATTGCAAAATGGAAAAATATGAGAGGAAAAATTTTATAAAAAAAAATAATAATAATTATTATATAAAAGAAAAATCAATCAATTATAATTATGACTATTAAAAAAAAATATTAAAATTTTTAATTGTTTTACCTTTATTTTCTCTCTCTATTTTCAGGTAAATGAACGAGTAGAATTGATTTCTTTTGCAATATTATGTAAGGGGTGTTTATTTAATTTCATGTTTAATTGAATGTAAATTGCTGTTGATTAATATAGTTAATAGTGAGTATTCTTTTTTTAATATTTAGAATTTAAATTTGTTTGCTTTTAGAATTTAAATTCTACGATTATTATTGTATTTGATGGAAAAAATTACTCTGATTGGCAATAGTGCGGAAGAGGCAGTATGAAATATCTAGTATTGGGATCAGTAAAATTTAGAAAGGGCAAAATTCAATTATTTTCAACTACATACACAATTTTTAAAATGCCATTTAAAAAATCTTTTACGCAATTAGCACAGCTGTGGATAGTAAACAATTTTCTAGTTTGTTTTTTATAATATTATTATGCGAAGAAACTAGAAAAAAAAAACTAACTAACTCTTAATTATCTAACTCAAGTTTGGTAACATACTCGTAATTTCATTTAACTCATGCACATATTCAAAAACCTGGAAAATTCATCTCTATCTCACAAGCTCAAATAAACTTGCTAAATACTGTTTCAGTTCTTGAAAATAAATTTTCTATGACGAGAACTTCTGACGTAAATTGACAAAATATTTTCTTATTCATACATACATATGTACATACAAATGTATATATTTTATTTTTTAATATAATTTTTTATTTTACAATTTTTTTTTTAAAGCCTATTGGGTTTATTGAATTCATTACAAACCATCTGAACTATAAAAGTTTATGCTTTTTCATGATTTCGTTCATATTATATTTTCAATATTATGTAAGTATGTATATGTGTTAATAAATTGATAAATTGTACTGCGGGGCTTAAATTGTATATATATATACATATCCATATTTGTACCTTTTAACTACAAATATGTACGTACAAAATCTACCGGCAAAACATCTGTTTAGAAAATATGGCTATAAAATATATTTATGATTCACTGAACCGAAACTGTATGTGTAACAGAAATAATAAAATAAAAGAAAATTATTTAATAAAAGAAAAAACAAAATTAATAACAGAGAATTTTCATGTTATGCGGTTTAAAATCATAACTAAGTACGCATATAAGTATGCATAAGTTTTGTATTTTTTTAACAAAAATTAAAAAAAAAAACAAACTTATATTCGCTAATAAATGATATTAAATTTAGCCACAAAACAATAAAGCGAGCGCACTGTTTCTTTTGTTTTTATACCCTGCATATTTTCGTGAACGGTGTATTAACTTTGGTTTGGAGTTTGTAATCAACTGAAAGGGTCGTCCTCGTCTGCAGCATGGATATGTATATATAGTCTTGCTAATCATAATCGCACTCAAAAACGATTAAGGCAAATACTATCAAGCTTTCACAAGTTGTTTCTCTTATGGCAAGGTTCAGTTCAGGCAATTGATTCAGGTAGCTGCCATACAATTCAAAGAGTTTACTTTAAACATTTGAAAAAATAATAATGTTTTAAATATGAGATTTTTTATACGTGTGTCCAATTACATTCTATACATATGCTCTAAAAATTTTAGTGGCATTGGTGCAATACAACTCCAAAAGCAAATTTTATATATTCCAAAAAAATATAAAAATATATGGCAGTCGTGTATCTAATTTCAGGTCTGATATATTTCTGAAGTTTCGATGGAATTCCTTCACAGGTTCGGGTAGCTGCCATACAACTCCGAAAGTTAGTTTTAAATATTTGGAAAAATAAAAAGCCAGATTCATGAAACTCGGCAGTCGTGTGTCCAATTATACGTCAGACATAATCGTCAAGTTTCTATAGAATTATTTCACAAATTTGAATATTTCCTATACAAAAATGAAAGATGTAGGGTATAATTCAATCGGTTTATACCGACTGAAGCGTTTTTACTTGTTCATTTTTAAATTAGTTTGTATACTAAACAACATAATCAAGCAGTGTTTTTTTGAAAGCTAATTTTATATTTTATGTCACTTTAGTTCTGCTTTTATATTTACTTTATTTTATCATGTTTTTTTGGGTAGCACGCTTTTATTAGAATCAATTTCACGCTATTAATTCACTTTGTCTACCATAAATCAGTTTTTTTTTTTTCTGTTTGTCACTTTATATTTTTCCTTTTTAAATATTTTGATATAGAGGGAAGATTATAGTACTGGAATTTTGTTTTTTTAGTAAATTTATTCAAATTCATTAAATTACAGTTAATTTAGCCGCGAAATAATCTTTCCTTTTTGATGATTCTTTGAATGTTAATTCTTTAAAGAAAATTTTAAAATACTTTCGAAACCGTATTAAAAGAATTACTTATTCTAATAAAAAGATAAGGTATATTTAGTTTAAATGCCCGCCCACTATAAAGCCCAGATTTTCTTTTATTTTTTCATATTATTATTTTTGGTTGATTTTCGGTTCAATGCATCATTTTTCTGTCGCAGACATCAGAGTATTTGACATTAAAATCTTTTCTAGCGTTTACTGATTTCTTTTTGTATATTTTTTGTCTGTATTTAAGTATTTTATATTTTTTGCATCTTTTTTTTTCCAATAATTTTTGAAAAAGATTTTCAATATTCTTTTGAAGATTCTAAAATATATATACGATCAGAATTTTAAAATGGACAACATATTTATTATATATACAGGGTGTCCGGGACTCAATGGTATTCCCGAAGCAGGGTGATAGAATACATGCAGACGAACAAAAAACACCTAGTGACATTTTCCTTTTTGGGCCCTTGTTCTCGAGTTATGGGGCCTCAAAGTTGGAACATCCAAAAACCGGCTTATTTTCACATTTTTATTTATAACTCGGGGAATGTGACAGGTAAATCCAATCTTGTACACTCGTTTTAAAGCTAATGAAATACTCATTCTAAAGGTTTACCAGCGGTTGCAAATACTTTTTTAGTTTCAAAGATATTCAAGTTCAAAGTCAAAATTTGTTAAAAAATTTTTTTTTAAATTTTCGTTTAACCGTCATTTACTCATAATTCCACGTTATCAACCTATCATTTTTTTTACAGGAAGACGAGCCCTATATTCTGACCTTTATTTTGATATGACATAATGTTGGAAAAATTTTAGAAATAACATGTCTATCAGGCGAAAACTGAGGCCAAAACCTTAGAAAATTAACTAAAACAACGTATTTTTCAAACAAAAACAAATTTTTTTAATCTTTATTACGCAGTATTATGCATTATTAACTTGTACTTTTTCTTTTCCAAAACGAAAGACATTTGCATTTACTTTTTTTCTCCACAAAATATTTCCAAAAGTTTCAGGAATATCGTGTCTACGAGGATCAAATTTATAAAAAAATTAGTTATAATCGATAAATTAGTTATAATCCAAGTAATGTTCACCCTCTGATCATCTGCGTATTTTGATATTACATTTTGATATTTGACAGGTATAGTTAATGTGGAAAATTTTAATTTTCATATTATTTACAAGAACGTTTTTTTGTAAGTAAACTTCTTTTTTTTATATCCATATATCCTTATAATAATACTTTTACTAATACTTTTAATTGGTACTTTTAATATTCTTATTCACATGAAAGTAGAGTTAGTAAGTATTTTAGTATTCTTAATCAGAAAAAAAAATTAAATACTTTTTATCATAACTACATTGGACCCTATTGCTCCAACCACTTTTCGCTTTTATTTAAATCAACTTAAGTATCAAAAAAATTGGAAAATTTCTGTTTCATCAAGATTTAAAACACTAATGAACTTCCATAAAAAAAATACTTTTAATTTTGATTCATATTATTTAAACTATTATTAAGGATATGAAATAGAAAAATTTGTATAAATAGCATTTTAGTTAATTTTGATCACTTTAATTTGGCTTTCCTAATAAAAAACACTCTTGTAAGTAACAAGAAAATTAAAATTTTCTGTATTACCTACAGGTGAAGATCACTAATTACATTTTTTGAATAATAATAAAACACAAAGAAGGTTAAAGGGTGAACGTTTCTTGAATTATAACTAATTTATCGTGAAAAATCTCGCTTTTGTTGTTTTTTATAAATTTGATCCTCGTAGACACGATATTCCTGAAACTTTTGGAAATATTTTGTGGAGAAAAAAAGGTAATGCAAATGTCTTTCGTTTTGGAAAAGAAAAAGTACAAGTTAATAATGCATAATACTGCGTAATAAAGATTAAAAAAATTTGTTTTTGTTTGAAAAATACGTTGTTTTAGTTAATTTTCTAAGGTTTTGGCCTCAGTTTTCGCCTGATAGACATGTTATTTCTAAAATTTTTCCAACATTATGTCATATCAAAATAAAGGTCAGAATATAGGGCTCGTCTTCCTGTAAAAAAAATGATAGGTTGATAACGTGGAATTATGAGTAAATGACGGTTAAACGAAAATTTAAAAAAAAATTTTTTAACAAATTTTGACTTTGAACTTGAATATCTCTGAAACTAAAAAAGTATTTGCAACCGCTGGTAAACCTTTAGAATGAGTATTTCATTAGCTTTAAAACGAGTGTACAAGATTGGATTTACCTGTCACATTCCCCGAGTTATAAATAAAAATGTGAAAATAAGCCGGTTTTTGGATGTTCCAACTTTGAGGCCCCATAACTCGAGAACAAGGGCCCAAAAAGGAAAATGTCACTAGGTGTTTTTTGTTCGTCTGCATGTATTCTATCACCTTGCTTCGGGAATACCATTGAGTCCCGGACACCCTGTATACAGGAGGTTATTGTGTATAGGATTATAAAAGAATGAAAGGTTTTTTCTCTCTTGAATTATAATTCATAGCACGTGCAAAAATGTCGCAGCATGGATCATAATCTAATATAAAATGAACTTAAAAAATAATGTGAATTTTCAGTGAAAAAAAAATGAAATTTAATAAAAGAAAATCTGCTTTTCTTTTGTTTTGGTTTTTGGGTTTTTGTTTTCAGAAAATTTTTTAACTATACGTTTGAGTCCTTTCAGTTATAAAATTTTTCAAATTTATTGAAATTGAAAGTTAGAAAAAATAAATGCACGTATTGTTGCATATTGGATCCCTGAGTATTTTTTTTTTTTTTGCTTTTTACCACTTCAATCACAGCAGATCGTACTTTCGTTCTTTCATCGTCATATCGAAAATTATTTGGTTGTCATTTCTTAATTTTCTTGATTTAATCAAAATTATTTTTATTCTCAAAAATTTTTAAAAATTCTCAGTAATTTTGTATTGGTTCTGAATAATTTTGTATTTGAATTGACAATTTTTCTATTTAGATTAACAATTTTTCATTTGAAAACAAAAATTTTTCATTTGAAATAACAATTTTTGATTTAAAACAACAATTTTCCGTTTAGAATAATAATTTTTACTTTTATTATACTGACATACTTTTAAAATCTTACATGAAGGATTGCTACTATATCTTGATTATAATTTTTAAGAGAGACAAATTACGCGCCTGGGTTGCCAATATTAAACAACTGAAACACCTAATTACTTGTAAAAGCTTCTAAAATAAAATTATTTTTCATATTTGCCTGCCACAATTAATTTGCGGAATAGTTCCATTAAAGATACTTAAAAAAAATCTAAATTTTTAGGAATCTTGTACTCAGGGAATGCACTTGTTTTACCATAATTCTGTTATACACAATCAAAATGTCAATGTTTTTTTTTTTTTTGAAAATTTTTTATAGTTTTGACCTCTGAAAAAAGAAATGTTTAAATTGCAATATTTGGACTTTAATTTTGAAATTTTTTTTATTTAAAACTAAAATTTTTATGTGCACAAAAAACAAAACCACTTTAATATTTTTGTTAAAAATTTTTATTTAACTTTTTTAACTTTCATTAACTTGTTTTTAAAATAAAAAACGAAAAATAAAAAAAATGTGTATACTTTTTTATTTACAATAGCAACGTTTTTTAATTTGGTTTCTCATATATATTCAAATCCTGGTGTATAAGGACGATAATACTCCAGAATTTAATTCAGTAAATCACAACATGTGAAATTGTAGTTTTTATTCACATTGTAAAAGAGGCTATTTAAAATAGAACAAAACAAAACATTTTATTTTTTTCTTTTTTTTTTGATGCAAGAGGAAATTTTACAATATTATAAGTAGAATACTTAGTATATTTTTTGTCTGTGATTTATTTATTTTATTAAAAATCTAATATATCAAAATGCAGAGTGATTCAAGCAAACTTCCTTCATTATAATATCGACAAAATAATCATCTGGACACTTGAAGAACCTTTACTTAATGAGCACCACGCTCATTGCAGTTTATTCTGAGAATTGAAGGATTATTTATTAAAGACACGAATCAAATATTTGTATTGGCTTGTGCCTGTAATAAGAATGATGTTAGCGAATAATCTGTGAAATGTAGGAAATCGATCTAGAAAGTACCAAGTAATTTTCCATTTATCCTTGCAAGGTACTACAGGTGATTTTTTTCGCAAATTTACCATAATAAATTTAAAATTTTCCATGTAGTCTAAAAATAAATTTGATCAATTTGTTAAACTACAACAAATGCAATACTAGAACGAATTCATAATAATTATGTAATTTAAAATGAGAATTCGAAATTATATAACAAAAATTTCCCTGTTATACTACTCTTTTGTTGTTATACTACTCTTTTGATGTATATCGTCGTACATAGCACCAATTAAATGTTTTCAAATATTTTACCACTTAAAAAAATATTTTACTTTTCACAATTGTATAATCCTTGAAAAGGGATCACCATGTATAACATATGTATAATATAAACTCATCATTGCGTATATATGTATATAAAATTCGTGTATATACTTAATTACAGACATGTAAATAAATTAAAAAGTAATGCACATACATAAATAAATTTTAAACAAGTAAAAATGTGAAAAATTCATTTTAAAATAAATAAAAAGTAGCAAATAAAACATAAAAGAGAACATTTTATTGAAGCGAAATTCTCAACCAATTTTGAAAAGTTTGTAATGCGGTTAACCGACGACATGTTGTATAAGCCCCTTATAAATACCCTACATACAGACATACATGAATATAAATACAGAGTTACCGTTTAAATACACAATTATGTACACAAGCATAAAAATTTTACTTTATAACAATTTCGTTTTTTTTTTTTATGTTGTTTTTGTACTCGTAAAGTCATCGTTCTTTATGGGCACTAAATAACGGTGTTAATGTTATTATATTTTATTTTTTTTTTTACATTCTATTATTTTGTTTTTTTCTTCTTGCAGATCCTTCGTGTTGGTGAATATAATATTTTAAGGATCTATTATTACCTATACATAAAAGTTTTGTACATACTTTTAAAATTTTATAATTATATATTGGGGCTTTTTTCATAGAGTTCTCGTAATTTTAATTTGCGTGTGATATTTCAATTTACTTATTTTCGTTTATAACATAGAATATGAGTTTACTGAGATGAAGAATTAAGACTCATCTATTAACCGTTTATATATCTGAGTTAATTATTTTATATATTCGCCATAATATTTTGAAAAAAATTTTAAACAAATTTTAACCCTTGACGGCACTACAAACGACAGACTTGAAATGTTCTTTGATTGATTGTTAAAAATATGTCATTTAATTCTAGGCTTGCTTTATACTGCTCCATCATTTTCCGTATTAAATTCTTTAATATTAAAATTCAATAAAATTCAATAAAAAAACTCTTAATCGAGAGGCGGTTGACTGTAACTATTGACAGGTTTTGTTAGATTCTTTAGTTCACAATGGCATTTATGTTAGAACTCATAGTTGATAGGGTTGGATAAACAAAATTTTTTTAGATTTTTAAATATAAGAAATTTAGATTAAGATTTTTAAATGTACGTAACCACACATATTTTGAATATATAAAATTGCATACATACACACATAATATAATATATAAAAGCCATATAATAATATATGATGTTGCTTCAAAAATTTTACGAGTGTGGTAGTATTTATGCTAAATTATAGCGAGTTTCATCCAATAAAATCTTCATTAATTATATGGAATTGCTATTTCGAAGTAAAATTGTCATAAATTAGTCATATATTTCTACTGAAATTAAACTTTAATCATGTTATAAAATAGAAAAACTTATGATTGTGATTTATTACAAAAAATATATAATTAAGTAGTAGTATGACTTTTGAGAATACCTTGAAATCATAATTTTTAAAATTTATGTAAAAATATCTGAGAGTTGGCGAAACCAATTCCGTTGTATACAAAACTCATATTAATTTAAAGTTTTGCGTAATGAAACGATTTTATTTTTTTTTAAAAAAAATTTTAATGCAAAAATTTAAAATTAAAATAACAAACAACAACAAATAAAGTTTTAAATGCAAAGTTATATGTAATGAAATTGTGGGTGTTTGATAATATTAAACTATTAAATAATAATTTATTTATAGAAGTTATTTTTCATCCATGTTGAATTTAATGCAGCAGTAATTAATTCTCTATGTTATTTTGTATGTTTTTGTTGTTCAATATTTTCCATGAATATTTTAATTTTTTTTTTAAGTATTTTATGATTTTATGAACGGGATAAAATTAAATTTGCAAATACAAAAAAGAAAAACTCATATTGCTTCACTGTTGAAAAAGGAAACGTGGAAGTTGTTTCCTTTTAAAGAGAGTTTCGCCGTGTTAACTTTTAGTACGTGAATGAGGATATTATATTTAAAAGGTGTTAAAAAAGAATGTGTTATATAATGTTATAATCAGAAAATTTAACTGTAAATGTACACAAATATGATCCTTTAAAGTCAATTCAACATATTATTTTTGAAATGAATTTCCATTCTTTTTTTGTGGTACACAACATAAATGTGCAATATTAATTTTAATCTATCCATAATTTTAATAATAAGTTTAGAATTTTTGATCCAAGATGTATGTACCCTATTAATTTTCCACTATTGTTGGTTGTATAATAGCTAAACAGTTTTCTACAGGAATATAGGATAATCCTGCTACCCCGAAATGTTTTCTTTTCACGAAGAAACTAAATTTACCATGATACGTTCAAAATTTCTCATAGAATCCTTGAAGACGGCACTTCTAAATTGATTTGGAATTATATTGAATTCAACATCATTGGTTGGCATTTTTCCATTTATCCTTTATTATTTCAAATCCAGTGTATGGCTAACTTGGATCAGAATCATGTTTGTAGCAATTAAATTAAAAAAATAAATTATGTATAGCACTTGATTTAATTTTAAAGTTATTTTATTTAAGACTTCTATATTACTAAATAAATCTTGAATCTATATTATAAAAAATCCAAAATTTATAAAATTTATTTATTCAATTATCCTAAATAAACATTAATTGCTAATATGAAATTCTTTTTCTTGAATATTACAATTTAAATAAAAGGATAACAATAAATATTTATTTTTAGATAATTTGAATTTCAACAATAAATTGACAAATGAAATCTGCTTTTCAATTTATTAAAGTAGAGAAAATATTATTTTTAAATTATTAGAATTAAAATGGTTTGTACAGCCAAAAATTTAGAAGACAACGAATGCTGTCATTCAAAATTAATTTCTAAAACTTTTAAAGATATTCTTTTAAATACTTGAAAGTCAAAAAAAGATGGTCATATGGAACATGTTTCATAAATTTCATCAATTTTATTATTATCTGAGTACTGCATACTTTTTCTTACTAAATATTCCTATACAACATGTCATGTACAATGCAACATTTTCTAAGTATTTGTTGGGGGTTGAGTGTGAAATTTATTAAAATATTTATAAATTTTTAATTAAATTTTGAAAACATACCCACATATAGTATTTTTATGCACCTGAACACATTGTATATATATATGTGTTATATAAATTTGGATAAGGAAAATTAAAATATTCTCGAGTTCCTTATATTTTATATGAAAAGGAAACAGAGGTGAAAATTTTATTAAGTGTACAAGTATAATAAATTCAAGAGTTGAACTACAAGAATTTTTTTTTTATGTATTTATTTTAAATATTCTTTTGTCTTGCGCTTAATGGAGAAACATGCCTGTATGATAAAACTATATACTTATACATACATTTGTATATATATAAATTTGAAATTGAAATTCTTAATTTATGAGATTGAAATGTGTTGCTCGTTTTTCTGCAAGAAAGATAAATTTTAACATTGAAATGCGATTCTTAATTAATTGCTGTGGAAGACACAATAAATTTAGTTGCCTGATGAACTTTTCGCTACAACGAGAAAAAAAAATTTAAGAATGTAATGAATGCATCAGCGAGTTGTTTCTTCTATTATTTTTAATAAACGATTGATTTCATTCATTTGCATATAGCAAAATAAATTTCCATAGGCAATTCAAAATTCCCTTAAATGTTGGTAGCGCTATCTTCATAATTATGAAAAATTTTCTGCATTATTTTATTGAAGAAAATGTTTTCAATACTAAAGCAATAATTAAAATGGGTTTGTAACTCTACTTTTTTAATTAAATATGTTATTATCCTTGCAAATGTGCGATATTAATTTTCATTACAACAGACAACCATTTCTTATATTCCAAGTTTTAATTTGCGGTCACATTTATTTTATAAATTTTTTGACATCAAAAACACTTATTCATTAATTATTTTGAGGTTTTCAAGTTTTATTTTCAAAATGGAATTCTTTAATATTCTCTATGTTTTCTTTATGTAATATTTGTAACTCTTTAAAATGAAATCTATATTTTCCATTCGAAATTCTTTGAAAAAAATTGGTGACAAAAAATTAAAATTTAATTTGTTCTTAAAAGGCAAAATAATAATTTTCAATTTTTTCTTTTAATATGAAGAAAAGACTGAATTTCCTTTAAATAGGAAAAAAAATTGAATTGCAACGAACAGAAAATAAGGATACGAAATAATAAAAGGTGAAATGTAAAAGAAAACTTTGAAAAACATTTATAAATTATTTTTTTCCACTACTTATGGGGAAAAAATATGAAAAGTGTGCTAGAAAATTGTAAAAGGTTATAAGAAAAAATAATTTTTTTCAGTTAAACAGTGAAAATTCTATTAAAAAGGATAGTGATTGAAATCAGAAACTAAATCTTAAATTTTCGCTTACAAATCAAACCAATTTCATCGAATCTTTCTAAGCTAGTTGTAAAGGATGATAATTACAAGGAGGCTCTATCAAAAGGGACGACAAGAAGGGAATTTGTCCTGGAACTTGCTTTCTGCGGGGTCTCAATTGAACAACTCAATATTTTAAGAAAATATTATTTTAATCGGAGAATATGTCATCAATGAAGAAAATGTTAAATATTTTCATTTGTGCTTAAGTCACAATTTTCACGTTCTGTAAATTATTTCGGACATAATTTTCAAATTTGCTGATATGAAAGCGCGTAAAGCCTTTGTGCAATAATTGAAAATAATATTAAACTAAACATTAAGGTTTTATTCTGTTTTTTTTTCTGTTCATTGTATTTGAAAAATTTCAAGATTTCTAAATATTAGTTACCCCAGGCCTCGAATTTTCTCTCAATGCCCCTGTAGATTCTGTAGATTCTGAGGGAACCGAGTGGGACAGGAGTACCCCCCCAAGCCACCGCAGCCATCTTTCACTTATTGTAGCCCCCCCCCACTCCCCCGTCTATAATATCCCCGCCCCAATCACAAAGCCGGACAGTCGCAGAGAATGCGCACGGCGGTCTCATCGCCATCCCCACAAAATCTGCACAGGGGGGAGCCCGACTTCCCCAGCCTATGCAGGTGGTATTTCACTGGGCAGTGCCCCGTGAAGAAATTCGCAATAGTGCGAACCCGGCTCCTGCATATCCCCAGCAACTCTGCGGTGAATTCGCTGGAGCACGTCGAAAGAAACACTTTCGCATGACGGCACCCTTTCGTGTCCCGCCAGTGACGGCCGCATTCCGCCGCGAGCAGGCAGGCAAGCCTGGCCCCCACGGCGGAAGAAGGCAGACCGCAGAAAGGCAGCGGCTGCACAAAGTCAGCCCCAGATCCCCTCCGCGCCAGCTCATCGGCAACTTCGTTGCCCGAATGGCCACTATTTCCCGGCACCCAAATGAGCGTCACTCTGTTCTCCGATGCCAATTCCATAAGTGCAGCAAGGCAGCTCCAGACCAGCTTGGATATAACCTGAGCTGCACGAAGCGCCAGCAGTGCGGCCCTGCTATCCGAGAACACATAGATGGTGCGGTTTCTATACCCCCTTTCTTAATTGATTCTCAGACAGATCTCTATTGAATGTATTTCGGCCTAGAACACTGTGCAATACGGTTCAAGGGTTGCATATACACGCGTGCCCGGGCGGACATCCTATACGTCCGAACCCACACCCGACTCCGTTTTGGACCCGTCCGCATACCACACGCTCGAACCCGACCTAAGTGCCGGGCCACCCCCATCCCACGTCCATCGATCGGGAAACAGAACCCTGTACCTGTGGTCGAAGTTGTACCGCGAAAGAACCCCGCCCTGCGGACATCCTTTTGCAGCGGAGATGAAGAGTATATCGTCACCTATGGTGGACTTAATAATCCTATCCTGTAGCATCCGATTAACCCATCTGCTAGTCGTTGTCAAGAGCTCCCTCTATATCAAGGAAGCAGCCAACTGCCACCTCCCGCACCACCACCTTGGGTGGTTGCTTGGTCGCTTACCCACCTTTGGAATATACGTCACTTTAGCCACCCTCTATGCCTGAGGGATGTAACCCCACGCATAGCTGGCACAAAAAATTTACAACAGTGCTCTGGCGATATGTTGGAAACCCCTCTCCAAAAATGCAGGATATATCCCGTCATCACCTGGAGATTTGAAGGGCCTGAAAGAGAAAACGGCTCATCTAATCCGGCCCATTGTCAAGACTAGACGGGATCGTTGCCAGTCATCCCTCCTGGGCCAGGATGCCCTCGGTTCAGTGACCGCATTTGAGTGATTCTGAAGAATCTCCGAGTGGGGAAAGTGCGTTGACGCCATAAGCTCCAACGTCTGCTTTCCGTTCTCAGTCATGAAGCCATCAGGACGTTCCATTAGGCCCAACCCGCTAGCATACTTTTTGGAAAGCACTCTGTGTAGACGCGCACTGCTGGAGAGTTCATCAATGCCCTTGCAGAACGCCCTCCACGAGATTCTCTTCGCTTTCCTAATTTCTTTATTGAATTTTGTGAGTGAGTCTTTATACTCTTCCCACGAACCCGACGCCTTGGCCTTATTGAATAGCTTTCTTAATTTCCAACGGATCCAATCCCATCCATGAGGAGCGTTTCAAATTGACTCCCATCTGTGGATTGGGGTACCCGATATATTTCTTCTGCCAGGTCCCCGGAGACCATGATATCAAACCTAATCTGCCTATGATCGGACATGGATGTCTCATTTGACTCTCCATCCACAAACCCTACTGCCGATAAATTCAGTGTAAAGGGTGATGCCTCTTCCCTAATTGAATTTATGAATGTCGGCCTATTGCCCTCATTCATAACCATGAATTTATTGCTATAATAAATTCAAGTAGGCACTCACCTCTTTTGTTTATATTGCTGCTTCCCCAGACGGTGTGGTGGGCATTGGCATCACTTCCTATTATAACTTGGAAGTTCCTCCTTCAACAAATGTCCACTAGATCCCTCAGTTGCTCGTCCGGGTGGGCACAGTTCCCTAGGAGGTAGGATGAGCACACAATGAACTCTGTCCAGCTCCCGGAGGACTTCACCTTCACCAACGCAGCTACTTGATCCTTAGAACAGTAATCTGGAATTTGAAAATACGTTAGCCTTTTACTAAACAAAATGCAAGCCCTAGGCCTGCCTCCAATTTTATTATTATACAATAGCTCACCTGTTAGGCCCTTAACGTGATCCTTCACTATGTAAGGCTCTTGGATAAGGGCAATATCGATGTGATCCTTCATAAATCTATGAGCTAGAACATCAGTAGATGTCCTAGCATGCTGTAGATTTATTTGGATGCACCTCACAACCATATCATTTCCTCCGGCTCTTGTCTATGGGCTTTGGCTCTTTAGACAAAGGCTTTACATGAGCCTTACCTCCCATTGCCGCCTTTTTACACATGCCGTCCCAGGTGCCACGCTAGCCCCTCCAACAGCAAACACCGAAGCAGTTCCGGGCTTCCCAATGGGCTTTAGCCTTTTTGGTTCACCCGGGACGCTTGTATTTGGCGTGCTGGTCGATGGTCCTTCCGTTTCCCTTGCCGCCATTTTCGGAGCGACTTCAGACTTTCCAATGAGTTTTGGCTCTTTTGGTTGTCATGAAGTGCTCGTCGTTGTCGCGGTGGGCATTGATTTTTTATTTCGTCCTACCCTGCCGTCAGCACCTTGAGAGGATTTTCTTCCTTTAACCCGAACGGTAACACGGATGAAATTCAGGAAAAGTCGGAACTCCGCTTTCCGTAGATCTTCCAATCCGAAATCATCCACGGAAAAGGTAATGGAGCAGCCCCCGTCCTTTTCCTTATCCGTCCTCAGCACCCTCCAAGAACTTATCTTGAGGCCGGGATTTTGCTTCCCTATCCTACTTAGAAATTTGTCCCTGGAGAGACTAACGGTTGTCTCGTCCTTTGGTACGTAGGTAACGCAGACATGCTGTTTGGGCATGTCGTCGCCATCCAGTACCACAACGTCGCAACCGTCCCAAGGCTTTATCTTCCTGCAGACACTGGTTATCCACTCCCTGGTGTGTTGATTGTTGCATGTTACGGATATCCATTAGTCTCTTTGCAATGCTGCAGTGAATTGTGGATGAGAGTCCACAACTTTATCCATTTCATCCATGATGGCTACTTTGATTTTCCCCATCTGAACTTCGGATAGCCTTTCCTCTGGATGCAGTCTATGAGTGATGGCCGCCTTGACCTGTGCTACTGCATCCCGATAAGAATTCATTTTCGGGTTTTGTTGAGGAATGTTCCCAGGGACCTTTTCCTCAACATTGCCCTTCATCGACCTCTTTTTTGAGGGCCCTGCATCAGGGGTGTTGCTTTCCGACCTTTCCCTCTTCTGGGGATGGTCGGCCACAACACCCGATCCCTGATTACAAGTAATAATAATTGCTCCAAATATTTGGCATGGTTTTGTCAATGCGGTTCTACAAATTACCTTTCTTGAGCATTTCTTACTGCTTATAAGCGACAAGGAGAATATTTTTACTAATTTTATTTTAAAAATTGAAAATCTCTATTAAAAACTACCAAAATTATTACTTAATGGTAATTTTCTTTTAAAAAAAAACCACATCCTTATTTTCTCGATTGAAATTCTAAAGATTTTCGAAAGATCTAAGAAACCTTTTTTGATATTTTAATTAAATTAAATAAAATATTTCTTATAATGACCTAAAAACTACTTTATTTTATAAATATTTTATACTATGTAATATAAATTTTCTTATGTATTCCATTGAGTATTAAAGATTTAAGAAGCAAAATGGTTGATTAACGATATAGATTAGTTACTTATATAATCTACTTTTAAAAATTAGGAAAAAGTACTAGAAGAAGAACATTAATTATTTAGAATTTTAATTGAATTGTAAGTTTCTTAAACGGAAATTACTAATAGTTTTTTGTTAAAAGTTTCTCCTCCGAAATACAAGTTTTGCTCGTTCTTTTAAATTATTTTATTGAAAACCTTGGAAAATTTTTATATTAATTCATGACATATTTAGGAAAATATCTAGAATTTTATATAACTATGTTATAAGCATATAATATCATTATATTTTAAAATGTGGTAAAATATTGAATATTATGAGTCGATCAACTTTTCCATTTTATACCATCAAGTTTTCCACTCGCATTTCACTATTAAACAGAAGAAAATCTAATGAAATTTTAAAATTTTTTTATCGCGAAGAAAAATGTTGAGAGAATAATATATAGAAAGCGTTATTTTCGAGTTAATTAAAAGTAAGTATTGAAATAAAAAGAGAAAGAAGAGAGAGAGAGTGAGGAGAAGACGAAGAAGAAGAAAAGTTTTTTACTTAATTCCTTGTTTTAAACTTTTTAATGTAGTTTACTGCAACAAAGCAAGAAGAAGACTAAGAGAGATATAAATAAATAAATTTTATTTTGTACAAAGTATAGAAAAAGTACAAATACATTGTTGTTCTGTGCATCTTGTACAATTTTAGCTTCTAAATTAAAAGTTTTCGTTGAGAATTAGCTAATCAGAAAATTTTAAAATTTTTATATATAACTTCTATATAAAATTTTAAATAAAATTTCTATATAAAATTTCTTATGATATTGTGCATCCTTTTCTGCGGAGGATAAATAAATTTTTCTTTTTACTCATAAAAAATTTAGAGTGAATATTTTTATCAGTTTTACTGCACATGGTAATTGATCAGAATTTTTAATATAATTTAAAAAAAAATTCAAATTTTTTTAGCTGCATTAAAATTTCACCAAGTTTTAATTGTTATATTTTGCTTAGAAAATTATTATATAGTTACTGTAGTTGTGATTGTTATGCAACAGCAAATAATTCGTTTTGAGTTATATTTTTAACGAACGTAATGCATGCAATTGAAGAAAATTTTGTGATTGTACTAAATGTCTGGTGTTGTATTTTGAAATACCGTACACTATTTTAAGATTTCCATCTGCCTGCTTATCCACTATTTTGTTTTCTTAGAAATTTAATATTCCAGACTACAGTCTTGTAGAATGAAGGAAAGCTATTAAGTTGTCTTCAATTCGATTCTGCTTTGAAAATTTGATAAACGCTACACTAAATCAATTCTATTTCCTTCAGATTGCTCTTAAATTCAAAAAATCAAATTTTTAACTTGGTATACGCTGTACGTAGGCAATACATGTAAGAAATGAGCTTATAGTTTCTACTTAATGGTCCATTAATAGCTGTAGTATTGCAAGCAATATTCGTTGGAAATATTATTATGATCCGAATCGGTTAAAATTAGATGATCTCATTTCACGAATATTTTCTTCGCAATTACTTAATTACTTTTTGAAATCGAACTCAATTTTATAATTTTAAGTTTTCAGTTACATTGACTTTGATTTAAATCACTCAGTTGCTGTCAATGAAATAGAATATATTCCTTTGAAATGCTTTGCTCTAAACTTTAAGTAATTGTCATCCTAAATTTTGTAGTTATATTTGGAGAACTTTTGATAAATCAACCTTAAATTCATTTAACAGAAAAGGGACATGAAAGCTTATGCATGTATTCTTTTTGATTTTTTGCATTCATCTTCAACTTTTAACTAAACAAGCAATTAACTCACTCAAATGTTTATTCATTCTACATGCAAAAAAAGAAAAAAATAAGGATGCATTCCAGTCAATTTACTTCTGTTGCATTTTTGCTCCTCTTTTTTCTTCGTGTTCTTCCCGGAAAGCAGTTTTTTTTTCATTTTTGTTGATTTTTTTTTAAATGTTCTTCTGTATTTGCAAATTGGAAAAGAAGCAAAAAATCTTAACTAAGTCGAGGGAACAAAACATAGAAAAACTAGAGACACATTAGGGATGTTTATAAAAAACATTAACTTGCTTCTAGACAATAATTTTTCAATTTTTTTTTTTTTTCTAAAAGTTACAACATCACATTTAAATTGAAATACATGTTTTTCAACTTTTTTTTATTTATACAAATGATGTCGTCCCAAAGAAGAGAAAACAGAGAAGAAAGCAAGAGAAAAGAGTGGAAACCTCATGTTTTAAAACTTTTTTAAAAGAAAATATTTTACTTTCTCATTAGCCATTCAACTTCATCACTTGCTGTTCAACAGTTTTCTTTGAATTGAAATAAACTGCAATTTAAGGATATTTTTCATTTTTTTCATTGTCTTCTTAAATCTGAGTTGTCAAATGACTTATTCAAGCAGTTGTATTTTAGTTTTTACTTAGAAATCTTTGTTGGGATGAATTTTTTTCAAATGCGTACGATATGACGCTAAAGTGGTTTCATTTACAACATAACAGTGAAACTCTTATCCTCTTATTACTTCAAACACACAAAGCAAGTACCTTATACGTTGAATTGTTATTAACAGGGAACGTTTACTTTTAATTTCCATTACTTTAATTTTGTTCTAAAAATTTTTAATTTAAATTTGAGTTGATGAGAGTTTCTCTTTTAATTAAAATAACGAATTACGTAATTGAATGTGAAACACAGTTGGCTGCCAATAACCCGACGCATCATTTTGCAAAATATATTCATGTTAAAGAGAATTCACATTAACGAGTTTGGAAAATTAAAACGAATTAATAACATCAAAGTCATTCAATTGTGCGCAGAAAACCGACATACTGTTTGAGAGAGAGAGAAAACAATATGTAAATTAAAAATTTTGTCTGAAAAAGGTTGCTAACATTAAAATTGCTAACTTTCGAGAAAATCTCAGCCTAAAAAGAATTTGTATTTGGTAATTATGCATAATACAGGCAATTTTCACAAAAAATTGCGTGAAAATTTTAGTCAAAGTTTCGGGAGAATTTCGCTTCATGAAAATTTCATGTACAGAGACGAAACATACAAGAAAATTCGCTTTATAACGCTAAACGCAACGCAATAGTTCCAGCTGAATTTCATCTAAGTTTCGTTCGTATTATGTGGATTTTACTGTATACAAGAATATTATGTACTTTATAAAGAGAGTCTTACTGTTTATTGAATATTCTATTGAAATTTACCACCTATATTAAATGAATGAAGCTAGCTAGACGTGTTGCACTAAATAAAAGGATAAAAGCAAAATAATTTTTTTTTTTTTCAGAAGCAAAGAAGTCTTATTAAACCATCACTTTTCTTATCATTGTAGAACGGATGATGTTTTCACTATTTTTTCTCACTTTCTTCGTCCCATATGACGGAAATTGATAAAAACGGATATTAAAAAAGAAAAAGTTTCCAAACTTTTACTTCTCCGTAAGCACATGAATTTAAAGAAAAAAAAATAAAATTCTAAAGAAATTTACGCGTATAAACAAGAAAATTTCAAAAAAAAAAACCGAACCATTTTTCGTTAGACGTTAATGAATTTATCGTGCTATAAAAGCAAAGATGTGGATGTGCAATTCCTAGAAATGTTCATCATATGTTGATAATAGAGAAAAAATTAAAATATTATGCTTACAAGAACGTTTAATGCGATTTTAATTCTATAATTTAAAAAGCGATTTAATGCTTATTAGATTTTAAACGCTTTTTGCATAAGTAATTTTTTCTTTCTCTTCTATTATGTTATCAACACTTTCCTCCCATTTATTTCAAAAAATATTTTTGTAAGTTTCAAAAGATTTAAGAATGCATGAAAATATTTTTTTTTTCTGGTTTTTGTATTTAAAGATTAAATTTTAGTAAGCAGCATTCCCTTTTTAGTATTTTCAACTTGAAAAATTATTTAAGCTTATCATCATATGTGTGGAAATGGTTGTCAGGATTTTAAAATTTTTAAAAATACGTTCATATGAATAAATTTTAAGGATTTTTTTTTTTTGAATAAAAATGTTGATATTTTAAAGTTTAGGAATTTAATTTGCCATTTCTATAAGTTTTTCTTCTTTTTAGCTGAAAGGAAAAAGGAATGTGTTCTTCTTTTCATATAAATATTTTAAATATGTTGAAATTGGTGTTAATTCCAATGTTAATAACGGTGGAGTAAATTTTAGGATTGTCCACATATGTTTACGTAGCTTTTATAGAAGCTTTAACCTATTAAATTGTCCAAAATAAAAAGTGGAACATAAAAAATTATAAGCACACACAAGACATTTTGTTCAATAATGAGTCACTAGCCGTTCCATTATCTAAAGAAAAAAATTCGGCTTTTGTGTTTGGTCTGAACAAAAACCAGGTTTGTACAGCTTATCGTTGTATTACTTGAATGTGTTTTGTAATGATTGCGTTTCGAAATTTTATTCAATTTCATAAACTTGTTATTAGAGCTTGGAAGTATTTATAATAACGTAAAAACGATTAGATATTTTTAGGGATATGCTATTCCTCTTGATTAAAGTTAAAACCAAAATGCAATTACTTAAACTTTTGTTTTACTAGATGATAATAAATAAATATCTAAAAAATGTTACCACTAAGTTTAGAGAAACTTGTGCCAGACACAAAAAATAAACATTTGATTTTTTGCCAAAAAATAAAATGTGTTTCTTAAATGTCGCAACTTCTTACAACAGAATTGTTTTTTCTTTTTAAACCAATTAGACTTTTATATAAAATATAAATGTGTACTGTGCAATTGAATCTAAATATCGACGAATAAGTAAATAGTTTTTTAAATTTACGTTCAGCGAAGAGATCAACTCCCACAATTTCGGTCTTGGATTAATATGTATCTAATTAAATTATTTACTTATACAATAGAACACTTGTTTATATTATGCTTATTTCTAAAAGGAATGTGATTATAATATTGAATGTTACTATTAAAATTTTAAATAATTTACGTGTTTTATTAACCTCTTCATGCACGAATGTTTCGTATGAAGCGAAATTTTCTTAAAGAATTTTTTCACTGTGTTCGTAATTTGATGTTGTGATTACTAAAATTTTAGTTAACATGCTGCAATTAACCCTTTCAAAACCTAATTAAATGCTGCTTTATAATAACCAATTTCTCCATGCATGAAGACGAGTCCATAATTTTTTCCAAAATCATAATAATTAACAAAAATCGAAGTTTATTTACATCATCTTGTAACATAATAATTTTTCTCGTAATTCAAAAACAGCTCGTGCCAGAAAGGGTTAATTTGAAATAATTGAATAAATAAAAATTATTGAATGCTTTGTAATCAAAAATAATTACTCACTTTTAAATATCCGTTTGTTAATATTTTCAATCAAAAAAATATTGAGTACTAAATTCTAAGAGTTTAATTAATTTCGTTAGAATCTCTCATGTTGGAAAAATATTTTTGTTCATATTTTCACTGAACTATAAAATTGTTATTAGTTTCTATTGATTTTTTAATTAAAATCAGTTAAGAATCACGTATTTTATGTAAAAAAAAATTTTTTTTTTTATTTTTGCAAACTAAAGGTCATCCATTTTTATTTCTCGCTAATTTGATATCATGTCAAAAGTCAATTAAATTCAAAATCGATTTCGATTTATTGTTTTTGTTTTACTTTGGATGAAAATTTTGTTCAAAAGAAAAATTTAAACTCGATAAAAATTTAAATTATAAACTACGATAGATGTAGAAAAAGTAGTAAAAAAATTAATTCAATAATATTACTTATTCACAATTTTCTATTTGATATATGTATTTAAAATTGATACTGAACTATTGAAACCAAATATTTTAAAATTATCTAATACAAAAACACTGTCTGTACATTTAAACATTGCCAATTTATGTACTGTTGTAAGGGAAACTAAAAATTCCCATAAATTATGCAGGCAATTTAAAATCTTAATTGATATTTTATATGTTTTCATTTTAATCGAATTTTGTTTATTTTCTTTTCAATTTAATTTAAAATTTACGATATTATTCCTAAAATAGCAATTAAAAGTTTGGTAAGCATATTAATTACGTTCAATTGTATATGAAAATTAGGTGACGCCATAATATGAGAATTCGAATAAAATGCATATTGTAATAAATACAATTAAAGAGAGAGAATAAATTTTACGATTTCTCACAAACTCCCAGCGTCAAGGTATAGAAATGCTGCATGCTTTGAACACTTTTCATCTTTGAATTTGATATTCAATATTAATGTCTTGTATAAACACACAGAGAGAATCAAAGAAAAATTGTGTGAGAGAGAATATTGAATTAAGAGCAGAACGAATGAACGATCCTTACGGGGAACAAATTAAACTTAAACACAAACATTGAGCGATCGTTGAATAATTTCTGTTTAGTTTGGCATCACAAATATGGCTTATACGAGTATCATATGACAATGTACTCTTTAAAAATAACAAATTGCTGACTTTGTGCCACGTAATCGTTTTGTTTAATTTTTTTATTGCAATTTTTATAATAAATTCTTGTTATTGTTGTCTAACTACTGTCTATTTACAAACATACTATATTATACTTAGTTTGCTTTTCAATTCATAAAAATATTGACAATATTAGAAAGCAAAATTTATGGTGACTAGAATAATAAATATCAATTTATTGTCTACCCTAAATTAATAAAAATAAAATAAAAATATGTATACTCGTATGTATTTCAATAAATTGTAAATACTTATTTTAATTTGTAAAATAAAAATCATTGCAATTGCTGTAATACAAATAGTCGCTAATATTTTACATACAACTAGCATTAGTGTTATCATACCCTCGTATTACAGAAAAATATTTGCAACCTTGGTGAATAAAAAGGAAATTTAATTGAAAGTACATGGTCATTGTAGATCTAATTATCTAAGTACTTATCAAAAAATTTGTAATATTTTCCAAATACATCGAAAACTTGTTAAAATTGTCGTTGTTATTTCCTTTTCAAAATTGAAAAATAAAATTTAATTGAAAAAGGAAAAATTATGTTGGAATTTCATTTTAAAATTCTAATTCTAATTAAATTCACAATACGAGTATCAACAATATTAAATTGGTAAAAACAATATAACCGAAATCGATTTTAATTTTTCAATAAAATTTTATAACATTAAAAAAAATTAGGGTTTTTGCAAATTATTTTTATTGAACCTTGGAATTTGTGTTTTCAATAAAAATCACATATACTCGTATGTATTGAACTCAAAACAATTCAATGCTAAAACATTTTACAAAATTTATTGTTATTAGCGAGGAAGTTAAACATTTAACATATAACGCATATAATTGAACACAATAGAGACGTTCAAAAACTGTATATAAGGTGATTGAACTAGTAGGTACTATATAGGATAACATAACATTTATAAAAGTGTTCCATATGTAAACAAAGAAAATTTTCCATAATAATTCACAATTTTGTTTTAAAGAATGTTGGATCGTGAATTTTGTTCTATTGTATTGCATGACAGTGCTACTCTATGATTCAAATGAGTCAAACATAAGTTTCAACACTTAGAATTGGCATAGTTAGCCATTTAATTCTTGAAATTGGACAGGTTTAAACAGCGATGAATCTGAACAGTTTATAATTTTATGAAAATTAAAAAATTTATTCTGAAATTTTGGAAAATTAGCGTGAAAATAAAATATTATTACCTCTACATTTCAATATTTTTTAATTAAACATAATATAGCAGGATAATAATTAAATTAGGAAATTATTTTTCAAGCAATAGTTCGATATATTGATAAAAATACTAAATTGAAAATTTTATTTTCAAATTTAAGAATATTATGCAAAAAATTATTATAAAACTTGTTTTTGTAATTAAAATTTTTGATTTATTTTTTGAAATAGGTCAATTATTTCCAATTTACCATACAAAATATCTAATTATAGTTATGAATTAATTTTTTTTTGAAATCAGGTTATTTTAATAATACAACGATGAGATTTAATAAATCTCAATTTCAATATAAAAACTTTATTCACGTAAATTTATTAAATAAGATTGTTTTGTATTTATTTATAAAAATTAGGGACATTTTAAATTCTACAAGATTACCTTTTCCTTTCTTAATTAATTTGTTTATATTAAAATGTTTTGTAATAAACAGAAAATTTCTAGTGACGGCATATGTTACAGTTTCATGGAGCGAAGAATTTATTTCCAAATTTTTTTAACAATAATATTATTTATTATTGTTTTAAATTTTTCAAATAAATTTAAATTTGGTTTCTCATTCTTAATTTCAACAACTTTTGATTTTAAACTCTTTAAAAATGAAGATTTTTTTGGTACAATTCCCATTACCCTTTTTAATTTAAGAAATACTTTTGAATAAAGATTTTAATTTTTTGTGGAAAATTTAATATTAAAATTTAAGATGCTAAATAAAGTAAAGAATAAAAAATAAGTCTACATCATCGTTAGCTTCATTAGCAGTTCCACACCAATACAAGTAAATAATAAATATAGAAGAAGAAACACAATAATTCAGAAGCAAAATATAAAAATTTTGTTTTTGTTACCGACGGCATTGCATACCATAAGGGAGGTTATGTGATAGCATCAAATTTCGGATGTTTAGTATTCGGTGGGAGCACATTTCTTCTTAGTAGGGAAGTGTAAATAAAATATTTTTGGAGAGATGTAAGTATGTCGGCCTGTTTGTGCACACGTATATCTCAAGCTCGGCTGAACCGTTTAATAAAATTTTATATGTGAGTTTATTTTGTCTATGTTACGAATTAATCTAGAGGCATTAATTAAGAGGAGGGGGGATTTATCTTATTAGACCTCGGGAACTGGACCGTTTTTGGGGCCAATTTTTCATGTTTGCGAGCATAAGTAGAAATTATCAACCAATTTCCTTGAAATTTAATTTATAAATTTCGGGTGTTAAAACAGTGAATCTATAATTTTTCTGAAAAATCCGGGCTCAAAAATCCAACTGAGGGCCGACTTTACATTTTTTACTATATCTTCGGAACAGATTGATAAAATTTTTGAGTTTTGATATTTGAGTTGTGGTTGATACTAAAACTAACTGGTAATCTTTTCAGGGAATTCGTATGGCACAAAGAAAAATTCTATTAACATCCCAAAATCCTTCTGTAGCATTTTCACCAAACATATTGCGGTCGGTTATGTGCTGACCACATCAGGTTTAATGGTTGTTTTGTTTTTTACATTTTTATTTTGCTCTAATTAATTTTATGCAAATTAGATTCGATATGCTTCGATAATGGAAGCAAAACTAATTCTATTAAAAAATAAAAATGGAAAAAATCAAGATGAAAAGAAAGAAAACAGAAAATTAAAAACAAAAAATAAAATGAATTTCGAGAAATTTTCCAAAAGAGAACACTTTTACCCAGCTCCACTCTCTTTAATTCTGATTTCAACTTCATTACCATAATTAATCGATTTTCTTTTTTTTAATTTCATACTTGTGATCAATAAATTATTGTTAATTCTTAAGTCTTATTTTTGAATTCGAGCTTCTTATAAATTATTATTGTTTATGAGTTTTTTGAAAATTGAAAAATAAAAAATTTAATTATTTTATTATGATCTTATTGGCATGAAATTCGAGTAAAGTTTGTCGAAAACTATTTCTCTAAAAATTGAATTCTAATCTTATTGAGTGTAGCGTTGTGGAAAAATCAAAACTCAGCTGAAAATTTTTATTTCTTGAACCACAGTTCTATAGTTTCATATAGCTATAGCTATTCTCTCCTGGGAGGATCATGGGGCTAGTATATGATATCGTAGAAAACAAGTTTCTTTCGTCGTTGGGTTTACTAGGTAGGTGACTGTAGGGCTCTCTCTACATATTAAATATTTAAGGTTTTTGATATTTATTGTTTTTATTTTGCTGGTCAATGATATTCAATATTGGATATTGTGGAAACGTGGTAATTACTTAATATTAATTTTTTTCTTTTATAAACAATGTAAAATTTGAATTTTTTGAAATCGTGAAGTTGTACTATTTTAATGCTTTTAATTGGTTTGTAATAGAAGATTTCAGAAAAAAATCCTTTAAATTGTTCCTATTGCTTCAAGTTTGCTTAATTTTTCTGAAATTTTCCTGAATTTTTTTTATTAATTTAAATTCTACAATGATAACATAAAAAGTAAGGAAATAAAATTTCTTCATTTCGCGTTGATCGTAGATTTTCAAATGGATAAAATTATACTTATTTAGAATTAATATTTTTCTGATTAGAGAGCAGAAATAGGTACAAACTTCTGGATTTTATGTATTAATAGACCTATATTAAAAAAATTTTTAAATGTACTCGAATATGACATTATTGTATTACAATATTAGGTACAGCTATTGAGTTCCGTAAATATTTTTTTTATTCATTTCATTAATTTTTGGTTGAAATTTTTATAAAAAAAAAAAAAAATTTATTTTTTCTGCAAAATATTTCGAAAATGTTTCATCATCATTATCGTCATTATTAATATTATAATCATTAAAATCGGACCATTGAATCTTATTTCTGATCAGAAAATTTTAATATAGACCAGATGGAAAATTTCATAAATTTTATTATTTTTTCGTTTTTTTTTGTTTTTGTTTTTATGCTCTCCCATGTCATCTGGTTTTAGAAATATTTTTTATTTTTCTTTGTTATTTGTTTACATTATTCGAGGGCATATTTTTTTAATTTTCTTTTCTTAATTTACCAAAACATTTTTATAAGTGTGCCTATGTATTAGAAGCATTATATACACCAAACCATTGTATATAGCTAGATTGGTATATTTATGTAGTTTGATGTCAAAGTTATCATTTCTAATATATTTGGTTATTGCGATGGTATAGCAAATATCTAAATGGTATAGCAAATATTTATATTCGAAAAATTTGTACTTGTGTCGATTTTATTTCAACATCTGGTGAATATTTAACGATGCATTTAAAATGAGAATTTTTTTTTTAAATATTTTGAGTGAAATATAAATTATTCGACGTCTTCAATTTTTATAATTTTGATTAAACGTGTGCATGAGATTAAATTAGTTGAGTGATACAATTTTCTGTTTTAAAATTCTAAATAACTTTAAATTGCCTCAAGAGTATAGTAGTAACATACGAGTATATTTTTAATTTTTTCAAAAATTATTGGTATTAAAAATTACCGATAATTATTGGCGATAATTCTGGTCAATTTTTTTAATTCTTTAACTATAGATTTTACATTCTTATTCCAAAATATTTTAAAAATATTTTAAATTAAAAAAACTTTTATCAAGAAATCGTTAATATCGAACATTTAAAACAATATGATTAGAGTTTAAAGAACATTAAAGTAAATCTTATGCCTCTTGAATTCTGTAATTTTATTCAAAATTTCATTTGTTTGCCTCCGTCTTAATTTCGATTTTTTTCTTAGAGCTCTTTTATAGAAATTAGATCAAATCAAAGGCAAATTTTTAAAATCATTATACCAAAAATACAAATCCAAATATATTGGAGTTAAGACCGTTTTTTCCTCACGAAAACGATAAATAAATGTGAGAACAAACTAATAAAAAATTGAACCCGTAAAATATGCAAATTTTTTGTAAATATTTTTTGATAAATTTTTTTTTAAATTTTTTTTTCCAGTACATTCTAATTGTTTAAACTTATCTAAAAATTAGGAATTAACAAACAAAAACTATAATTTATGAGTTATTGTTTTATTAAATTGAATTGGAATAAATTGAAATTAAAATATCACCTTTCCACTATATAGCAATTAAAATTCATTTTATAAAATTCAAATGCATGTATCGTGTGGTGATTACTAATGAAATATACAATAGAACCAAGTACGTGCTATTTTGAACATTTATTTGAAATTTATCAGATGCACTTTTGTGCACAATGTTATTATGAAATCGATATTGAATTGAGATTTAATTAGTTTTTCAAATGGAAAATTGTGTTTCTAATATATTTTTTTTTTTTTTTTTTGCAAATTTTGTTTCGGTGTTTAACCTTTGTTCTATAATGTATTGTGTGCTATTTAAATTTTAATATTTTCGATTTTCGTTTTCTATTAAAAAAAAATACTTATAACAAAAATGTAATTAATGCATGGCCAAGTCTTTAGTTTAGTGTAAGAGTTCCATAAAAACTTGATCAGAATTTTAAATAGTTTTTTAGGCATACTAGTAGCCTTATAATAAGGCAAAATTAAGCATTTTATCAAATTACTGCACCCTCACATTCGGGAACCCGCTGATGAGAAAATTTTGTGAACTCTGTAACTAAACCACCATATTTCAATAATAGGAGAAAAGATTATACTGTGCCACGCAATACTTGATATTTTTAGATAAACTTTAACAATCTAAAGAATAATATTGCAATTTTTTAAAAATTTAAAAAAAAATGCATTTTCGTATATTATTGCTATCGTTCCAAATTATGTGAAGAAATATATGACACAATTGTTTTAAATATTACGCTATACAATGCTATTGTAATAGAATTTAAACATATTATACGCGTATTCAATTTTTATTACAACAAAAAAAAATATACGACAAACGAAAAAATTTGCATAATTTTAGGATGATTTTATATTATATTTTCATGATTTAAGGCAAATTTCAATATTAAACTTTAAAAAATGCACTTCTAAAAATAATTTTGTAAATTCATTTCAAAATTCAAATATTTCAAAAGTTTTTTTTTTTTGTTTTCAACTTACATATGCATAGAAAATTTCTTTTTAACATCTCTAAGTAGCAATGAAGGGTAATCTACTATCAGTTGTATCAGTGGTAATCGAGTTATTTTACATTTTCACGTTAAGAATTGAATTAAAAATGAAAACTAAAATGACTAATAGAATTTTTGAAGAATAAGAAAAAAACTGAAGAATTACAAGCTTATAAATACTTATTGCGCTTGTTAGCTTGTTAAAATACGTAATGTGCCTAATTTTGTGCAAATATTCACTAAATAATATTGAATTTATTGCATTTGCTTTCAAACTTTTCAAACCAAAATCTTCATTTGATCATCCAATTTATTTTATCTACATTCCTCACTCTTTATTTTAATACTCCTTAATAGCTGCTTTTTTTCCCAATTTATTGTGTTGGTTCAAATATCTTTCAAGTGATTTCAAGAAGCTTTTAATCGACAATTTGAGCATGAACTCAATTTTTCACTACTTTAATAGATTGCCCAATTTTTCAATAAAATGAATAAAAAAATAAAATTGTAATTCATTTTCATGTAATATCTTAAATAATATGAAGAAAATTGAGATGAAAATTTAAAAAAGAAAAAAAAAAACAAAAAAAAAACAAAATAGAAAATAAAATAAAAAGGAAATACTTATAAAAACAATAAAATTTATTGAAATCTTCATAATGTCAACATAATAAAAATTTCAATTTTAAATGAATTCACAAGAGAGATTCTTTAGAAGGAAAATTGAAAACAAATGAAAGAGAAGTTTTCTTTATTTCATTTGCTTTTTTGTATTTTCTCTCTTTTTTTCTTCAACTTATTTTTTGTTCATTGCGTTACCTTCCCCCACATCAAATTTTCATTTCCTATTCTCTAAACTTCTATAATCTCCTCCCTTATACATTCTTCTTAAATTTTTTATTTCTTTCATTTTTTTACAAATTTTATTTATACAAATAATTTTTATTTTCTTTTTTTTTTGTTTTTTTCAGATGCTAAGAAGATAGCAACATTTTTCTTTTGTTTTTTTTAAACATTTTCTTCGACATTATCACAGCAGCATCATAATCTCGATTTTACATTACATGATTTTATTTATTCGCTGTTGTTGATGTTGTTGTTATTGTTGATGAAAAACGATAAAGCAAAAAGCATAAAATAGCAAACAAAAAAAAACAAAATAAGTTTTAAAGATTCTATTTATTTCGTTACTGTCATCAAAACTGCAATAGCAGCACAAAATCAAGAAAAAAAATCAAAACAGTAATAACACAATAATAAAGAGAACAATAGTAAGAGAAGAGCGCCACACTAGTGATAATAGTTTACTGAGTAGTAAGAAAAAAACAAAATACAAAATAATAATAAGTTTTAAGCTCAACAATAGAGAGAAAAGCCTTTAAGCGATAACTACTTACAATCTCATCAAAAACACATAAAAAAATTATGTTTCAATTTTAAAAGAGAAAGTAGAAAAACAAAAAGAAAATAAAATACGAAAAATACTTAAAATTAGAGAAGCAGTTTAATATTACAACAGCAGATGTTCGGAAAGCAATGCAAATCAATTTTTACAACGAAAAAACTTTTTGATTTTCTATCGGAAACATTTTGTCTTCACTATTTTGTACGACACGTCGAGTACATATAGAATTGCTGCCATACGCTTAAAACAATAATTTTTGGAAAAAAAAAAAGAGAATAATCAAGCAAGTAGTAGAAAACTTTTCAAAATCCAAGTCAATTCATCACTAAGTAGTTGGAATTAAAATAATTTCTTCTATATAAAAAAAAAGCAACGATCAAAAGACAAAAAAAGAAAAGTAAAACAACAGAGAAAAATCGCACAATTTTATTTTATTTTTGTTGGATATTTCAGTTTTTCTCCGTTCATTTTTGTTTTTTTAATTTTACACGCCATTTTTTTTTCAACTGCACAATAAAAAGAGGAAAAAAAGAAGAATTTCTTTATTGACATATCCTTCCGGTTTACTGTTCCTTTACAATTGCAACGTATATAACAATAATTTTTTTTCTAACAGGATTCGTGTTAGAAAGCAGAAAAAATTTTCATTATTTGCCTTTGGTTTTATTGGTTTTTTTGGTTTTTACATTATGTGTATTTGAAAATACTGTCAAAAACATAAAAAAGAAAAAAAATAAAAATAATTTCAATTTTCTATGAATGTTGTTGGGAAAAAAAGGATAGTGGAAACTATTTGAGAACAAAATTTTATTGAATGAGAAGATACTTGGAAAATTTTTGTAACAAACTTGCAAAATCAAAAATCATTGACATTATTGAAGGGAAAGAATTTTTAAAAATTTTACAGAGGATTGAACGAATTTTTTTATTATTTTTTTTGTTATAAATAAATTGTTTTATCTTATGCAAGTTCCTTGAAGAACATTCTATTTGTCGCATAATATAACGAATTACAAAAAAGAAAGTAAAATAAGGATACTTAACGCTAGATTTATACGCTCAAAAAAAAATAAGGAAAAGCTTGAAGCAAAAAGAAATTTTTAAAAATACAAAAAAAAAAAATATAAAGTGAATTGTGTGAAATTTTCAACTTAAAATAAATTTTTCAACATTTTATTGCAACAGCTACAGGAGCACATTGTATTTCAATTGTTCTTCAACCAGGATCGTCTGATTTCTCCTTTTCTTTTTGTTTTTTTGGTTTGTGATATTGAAGGTAAGCATTCTTTTTTAAAATATATCAGAATTAAATTTAGATTTAATTTTAAAATCGATGGTGGTGATGAAATTGAAATTGTGCATCTGAAATGCTTGCCATATTTGTATGTGATCTATAATAAATCATTAATATACTTCATTTTTAGTAAAATCTAGTTAGTATTTGTGTCGTACCAAAAATATGGAAATATGATAAATTGGAAAGAATAGATATTTTAAATATTCAATTCCTTATGAAAATTCGTGGCTTAAATTACACAATTTCTTCTGACTTGCAAATATTCAAACCATTTTTAAATTTAAGAATCTCATCATTCTAATTAAGCAGCACAATCTAATTTACGTTAGAGATGAACAAGTGAATTTCGAGTGTTAATTTCTAAATTAAATTCAGTTATAATATTACAGCGTCTATCTCGAAAATCGTCACCAATGTTTGTTTATATAGAAAATTAACTTTTACACTATAAATACTACAATATGGGCATGTACATCCTCATACACCTAAGATTCAAACCAGGACTGCATTTGACGAAAATACTCTAATCTATTAACAAAAAAATTTTTAATTCAAAATAATTGCTCCAACGTATGTTATGTGGGCTTAAAGGCGTGTCTTAAACAAAAAAAAAAAAATACTATCATATTTAAATGGAATTTCATTGTTATACACTACAAATCCCTAAAAGCCATTTTTTAACTTTTTTATTTAAAATTCACCTATACCTAGGTACATTAAAAGTTCAATAAACTTTTATTCAGAACCACAGAATGTTCTTAAATTTTGTATAAATCTTTTAATGTATATATATATACACAAGGTGATTCAGCAAGAAATCAGAACCCATATATCATCGGGTATATGGTCGAAAGTAGATGAGTAAAATTTTTATTCGGAATATAGCGTTATATCGCACCCGTTTTCGAGCTACAGGAATTTTAAGAAAATTTGATGGAGCAGATCTTTAACACATCTAAGTTTTTTTGGTTTATAACTTCTCTTCTCAAAAAGGTAGAAGCTTCAAACAAACAGTTTTTAAAAGGGCTTAAAATTAAGTACGTTATTAAGTTTCATATGCTTTTTTGAAAATATAAAAGAGTTTGAACTTTTGGAGAATTCCAATTTTCCTCATCTTTTCTTTGTTTTACTTTTTTTCCCCCCGAAATTTTCACGAAAGAAGCACGAAATTTTTTGAAACTTCCAAAATGCCCTGTACAGAATTCAGTTGCTTAAGCTTTAATTTAAGTCATTAAGCGTTAAAAATGTTTTATGATACAGGAGTTCTAGCACAAAAACCGTTTCTCCCTGATGATACATAGCTCTTAGTTTGTTGCTGATTCACCCTGTATTCATTCATTATTAATTCACCCTGTTTTTCATTCATTATTAATTGAATTTTGTTGTCAATATAAATTTTTATTTTTAGCACTTTATTGTATTTTTTTATTTTTTTTTTCTGTTATCCTAACTAATATTTCTGCTAATGGATTTATAGGGAGCAAAAAAAATTTTAAAAGAATAAAATTTTAGGAGAAAACCAATTGTACATCACAAATGCATTTATAATTTAATTTGAGGGAAACAACTAACTTAAATCCGAAAAATTTAGTAACATTGGCAACATTAAAGAGTATCGGGTTAAAATTTCCAAAATTTTATTACAATATACACAAACGTTTGTATGTGTTCTTAAAATAGCATTCATATTTTATCTGTCCTCACATAATATTTAAATTCAAGGTGATTGTCCTCCTTTCTCTTCATATTTTTCAAGTGTTATACAAAAAATACTTGTATATAATAAATATATAAAATAAAAATTATTTTAATGATTTAAATCCAAGGAGAGCCCCGTCCTTTTTTTTTTTGAAGAAAACAAAAAAAAATTTTTTTTTTTTGTTTGACTCTTAAAACAAATGAGAACAATACAATTTCTAACTGTACAAATTTATTCACATACATCTCTACAGACCTACACATAATATATAAAATTAAAAGTCCTTGAATTTTTTCTCTTTATTGCATTGTTCATAATATAATTTTTGTTTGAATGGTGTGAAAATTTTTTGTGAAAAATTAAATTAAATTAAAATGAACTTGATCGTAAATATAATTGCGCCTTTTTGTCAAGATCAGAGACACGTATGTATAGTGTTCTATTTTAAAAATGTAGAGGTGACAACATATTTGACCCTGACATAAAATTAGTTTTGTTATTAGAAGTGAGAATTTCCATTATTTTCACTAGAATAATGAATGAACTTTAAATGCTTGTTAAAATCATCTTCAAATAATTGAGTTAGACCTGATTTTAAATTGTGTTATGAAAACACACTTATATAACATGATTGAATTTAAAAGAAATTTTCTATAGAATAAAAATTTTATGTTCACATTAAATTTCATTTTACCTACACACAATATTTTGCTTTAAAATTTCGAATTGAATGGTAATTGTTGAAACGGAAGAAAAATTTTCATTTTCTTTTTCGTTTTTTCATATCGATTTTCCCTCTTTTCTTTTTCCTTTTCATTTTGTTTCATTTTTAGGACAATTTTCGTTACGTGTTTTTTTTTTGCTTTTTTGGGTTAAGAACATTAAAAGTATTTTAAAAAATTTAAGCATTTTGTGAAGTCCTAAACTTCTCATTTCAAATTATTTTTTTTTGTTTTTTTTTTTTGTTTTTTGTGTGTAAACTGGTTTTAAAGCATAAGTATAATATTTAAAATCATATATAAAAAATAATTGGTGTGTTGGAGGAAAAACTAAATTTAACAGAGCATAAATGATTTTTGTTCCAATTTTTAAAAAACTATATAACATTATGATTCGTTCGTATCAGTGATTTAAAAAAAAGAAAAGAAACGAAAAACAAAAAATAAACTTTAAAATTTATGCCAAAAATTTTAATGTGTAGGATTAAAAAAAAAGTATGTACGTACGCAGTGCCGGATCTATCATATTTGTAAAGTAAGCATATACAATGGGCACCGAAAACAAGGGCGCAATGTTAATTGCCTATTCTTCACTTCTCTGCAAAGCGGAGCGTACTTCTCGGAAAACTGCATAGGGCACGTAAAAAGTCAGAACCTGGCCTGTATATACTTACAAAAATTTTGTGATTTTAAAATTTTTCAGTTTTCTAATTTTTGCGTAAAATTTTTGAATCCCATGTTCGTTTCTGATTACACCTTTAGGGTAATTTAACTGGAATAACTTTACGGTAATCGAATTGAAGTGAGAATCCGAAAAAATTATATTATATTTTCGAATTTACTATGATTTTGAAATATTGAAAAAAAAGCAATCACTGAAAATAATAATTTTAAATTCTACAAAGTCAGAATATTTAATTTTTTTCAAAAATATGACATTATTCGAGTTTGAATTATTCGAAACAAATTTAAATTCTAAAAATTTAATCTAATTTAAAATTAATTGAAAAAAAAGAATAATTAATCAAATTTTTTTATTTTAATTTCTTTTTAGTATATATAAAACTTTCAACCTGGGGTTCACAAATATTGTACGTAGTAATAGCCGAATTCAATTAGTTGAAAATAGTGTTAATAATAATAAAAAAGAAGAGAAAATGCGACTGCCTTACAGAAATCGTAAAATAGCCCTATTTTGGGTTATGTTTGGTATGGTAGCTATTACAATGTTTGTGTTCAAATTTACTGAATTACGTCCAACATGTTTGCTTAGAGATGAACCATTAATGATAAGAGAAGAGGTGAGTGTTGTTTTTTTCTACAATAATTCTTTTTTTTTGTGTTTTGTATGCATTAGTTCAGTTAATATTTAATATTCTATTTCATAAATATTAAAAGTGTAAATGTTTGTTTGTTTTAAATCTTCTCAACATTTACTAAAAAAAACGTAAAAACAAATATGAATTTTAAAAAAATAGTTATTTAAAAAAAAATATTTTCTCATTGCATTGTGATACAGAGTGTGATACAGAACAATAAATATGATTTTGAAGTCCTACACCCCGTTTAATATTGAACTCAATTCATTCAACTGATCACATTGAAACCCAAAAGCTTATTTTGGTTGCCGAAACTTGTTTGCCTTCTTCGTAGCTTTAATCCTTTCGCTTTTACTTTAGTTATGTACTTTTCTATTATATTTTTTTTTTTTTTTTTCAAAAACGTCCAATTGCATGTGGACGTCATCTACTAGCTTGTAGATTTGTGGTTATTGTTCTCGGTAGCCAACTTCTGTGTTTTAAAGACAGAGTTTCAAGAGTTTATAATAAAATTTAGTAGATTATCCTGTAAATCAAAATTTTCTATAAATTTCCTAGTTTTTTCTAAACTGCTTCCGCATTTTTCTATGATGAATATTCCACCAGTTTGAGTCGTAGACTATTTAATTTTAATTTATTTTTAAAACTATATTTTATGACCTTACTGTACAGATTTCAAAATAACAAAAAAAAGGATTTCTTCCGGTCTTTCTAAAGATAATAAGTTAATGAAAAAACGCAAAACAAGGAGAACTGAACTTAAAGAGTTTCTATGTCTTTTATTTTTTGGTACTCTTGTAATATTTTATGTATGTATGTAGTTGTATTTTTTCGTATTTCCGTACAATTTTTGAACATGACTAATTCCATTTCCATTTCCTGCTAATGGAAAAAGCCATGTTTTTTTTATTTAAAAAAAAAAAAAAAGAATAAAAAAGAAGATAAAAATAATAAAGAGCAAAAATTAAGACAAAAGCGAGAGCACAATAACAATAATAACGGTAATAAAAGTTGTATATTATTTTGAAAATAATTTAAAAAATTTTTTTATGTTTTCTCTTTCTCTCTCTCTCTTGCTCTTATTTACCCTCTTTGCTTAAATTCTAAATCGTATAATGGAAAAACATTTTCAAATAATCATTAAAATTTGTAAGCGGATTTTAACGGAATTAAGATTTTTCCTTTTTCATTTAGTTTTTTTTTTTTCTTTACTGTTACTGATTATTTTTGTGAGTTATAATTACGCAATTTCCGGTTATATCCCCAAAGAGGGTCAAACTTGTATTTTCATTTTTGTTCTATATGATGTTGGGATGTAAGTAGATTTTTGATTTTTGGAAGTTTTTGTAATTTTATTTGAATTTTTAGCATTTTGTGATTTTTACTGTGTGCGTTTAGATTTCCTTATACGTTCGTAATGCATTCCATATTTAAATATAAATTATTTTAAAACATCTTGTTTGTTCTAAGATTAGTTTTTAATATAGGTTAGCGCTAGCTATAGCTTAAAACTTACATCACATAATGTTATCTTTAATTTCGTTTGAAAATATTATCCTTGAAATACATAGGTGATATGTTATTTACTGGCCAAATCAATGTTTTTTTTAATTGAGAGCGAGAGCTTGTTTGAGAGAGGATATGATGGAATAAACTACTACTCATTTTAACTACACATCAGTAGTTGTTTTGAAGAAAATTGCTATAATACAAAATTTTTAACTCGAACTCTTTGTATCCTTTTAGTAAGCACTTGTATGACACAAAATAATTCTCTTATTGAATAATGAAATTGTTTAATAACTAAAAGAGAAAAATTATATTAAAGTTTAATGTTGTGTAAATATACTACTCCATGAGAATTTATTACCGGAATGTAAATGTAAATTAAATATTTTAAATAAAAAAACAAAAATATTTTCAAAAAATAAAATAAATAAATGAAATATACGAAAGAAAATTACTTAATCCTTGAATTTGTGTAATTATTTATAAATTATTTATATTTCCTAAATCAATGTTATAAGAAATGAAGGATTTGTATATAATAGAAATTTACTTTTTATTGAAATAAAACCTAATTTCGCATAAATTTCAATTAAAATCACTATGTTGTATATAACTGTAATATGGGTCATAATTTTTGGTATATATACAGTTGCAATTGTTAAAATACTGTTTGTAATTTGTACATAAAATTAGAGGATTTCGCGTTGTTATCAAAACGATAAAATGCAAAATTTTAGGAATTTTACTAACCAACTGCATGTAGTAGGATATAGAAACATCTAACCGAAGGAAAATAGAAAGATTACATGAAACTAGTTTTGATTACTCTATCGAAAAGCTTATAAAGGCTGTTAATAAAAAATATGAAAAATTGCATAAATTTAGGCAATTTTTTTCGTTTGTTCTCTACCAATTTTTATTGTCCTTTTTACGTACCGTTCTATTCTTAAAAATAATAAATATGTGGGTTTTATTACTAATTCAACTGTTTTCCTTTGTTTTCATTTTACGATCATTGACTTTCGAAATCGACTTTAAATTATTCTTTGAAAAATTTGACTCACACTCGTTTTTCCTTTTCCTATTTCATGTCAATATTCGTTTTGTCATTTTTGTTACCGGAAATATTTTGAATATTATAGACCTATGCCTAATTGAATAAATTATTTTATCTCTTAATCAATTCGCAAGACAATCTGGATTATTTCTGGTTAAAAATTACTTAAAACTTAAGTTCGTCATTGTCACATTTTTTTCCAAGTATATTTAAAGTGAGTTTTTTTATTTTTTTAAAGAAACAAAAATTTTTTTTTTAAAAAAGAACTTGTAAATTTTTAACACTTGTAGTTCTCTGTGTCAGAAGCCCCAAGTGTATTTTTTGTTTTTTCTTTTCTCAAACAATTTTTCAACCCATGTACGATCAATGTTTAAAGTGTGGCTTGTTAAATTGTGTAAAGTGAATTTTTTTTTTTTTTTTTTTTTTTCAAAAATTCTTTCTTATTCGCTTTAATTTTTTGTTCGTTTATTATTCTTAATTTTTATATGCATACATTGTTGGTGTTTTTTCTGTAAATATAAAAAATAATTTGCTACTGGAATTCTTTCCTATTGGTCTATCTGTGCGACTGTGTTGGCTATTATATTTTTCCAATAATTTTTATCGAAGGTTCGGATACTATATTTCTTATCAGGAAAATAAGCTACATTGGAACTAGGTAACGGACTCGTGTAGCAAAGTTTAAAAGTCTTTTAATCTTAAAATTGTAAGAATTTACTTACCTAATTGAGAATTTAAGTGTTTTAAGACAAGTTTGTTGGTTGTTGTCTTCTACTACCCTATTATCAGCTTATCCTACGTTATACGTTCTATGTATACGTTATATATACGTTATCTTCTTAGTGTTCAGCATCATTCTCAACATGTTTTCAGTTATTTGCCATTAGCAATACTAATTTTCTGCAACGGCTCAAAAATATTAAAGAGAAATGTACTTTCCCATAATCTGCTACTTTTAATCTAACTTGTATTTAATATTTTCATTATTACAAAGATATCCACGATATCCTTCACTTCATTTTAAGAGCATTTTTTTTTCCGTTTTTTCTCTTTTTTTTCTCTCATTTTTATATATACAGAGAATTTTGTGGATGGTGATTATATTTGGACAGGATTTCCCCAAAGTGTTTTTGTGTAAATAAAAGAAAATAAAGTTGAAAAAAATGTAAAGAATTTTAAAAATTTGAAATTTAAAAAAAAAAGAACTAAAAAAGAACGAAAAAATTTGCGGAATGAAAGCAGCGCAACAGACAGGGGAAACAAAAATAAGTTATTGCTTTTCAGTTCATTGCATACAGTAAAAGATTTTGCCAAAAAATATAACAAAAAAAAATACAAGAGATAATAGAAAAAGCAGTCAAACAACACAAAAAAACATAAAAGTTTACACGAACAAACACAAATGTGGGACAAAGAGAAAACCAGTAAAAAAAAACTCTTATCGTCGAAATTTTTCATCTGAAAAAAAATAACAGTAAAAACGGATCTTTGAGTTTTGAAACCGAATTGAAAAGGGTAGATTTTAAAAGTTTATTTTTACTTTTTCGGCGAACCTAATATTTTTATTTTGACAGAAGAAAAGAAAATAAAGAAAATGCTAAAAGATATTTTAGAAAGAGACAGAAAAAAGTAAATTTGTATATTTTTTCTTTTGTCATTTTTTCTTTATTTGTTTTCAATATTCGATTACCGATTACCGAATCCATTTATTTTCTTCTTTCTCGTTATATTCGTAGTTTATATTCTCTCTCCTATCTTTCTTTTTGAAAAATTTTACGAATCATAAGAACGAATTAGAAATAAGTGTTATCGAGTTGTAAAAATTTAATTGTAGTAGAATTTAAAATTATTTCGAATTTTTAATATTACATTTATTTTCAAATATTTAATTCTAGTAAGCCTAAAATTGTTTGAAATTGTAAAAGAAAGAGAACTTGTGTCTATAATATGGAAACATTTACCATTTTTTAATAGTTTCTGCATTTAGAATGAAAATTCATATGGGAAGTTCATTAAACAATAACCGAAAATAATTTCATTTTCCAAATTAAACTGTTATACAACCTATATTAGATAATAGTATTACGAATAAATAAAAATTAATGGTAGGGAAAAAATTTATAGGAATTGAACATTGCAATAAAGAAACAATTTTAAAATTGAAAATAAATTAAAAATTATAATTTCGAAACTATAGTAAAATAACTTTATAGTAAAAAACCAAAAAAGAAAATGAACTCTGCTGATATCATTAAATTTGTTTAAAATTATGTAAAATATATTTTTAGCATATATATAGGAAAAATTTAATGCGTAATATAGGAAGAAAAGGATATTTTAGGAGAATTGAAAAGAAAAAAAAAAATAATTTTGAATGCATAGATAAATTTGTTAAAAATTTTTATGTTACTAAGGGAACAAATGATAATGGGGGTATGTGAAATTATTGATAAATCATTATAGATTTTAAGTTATTCTTATATTTTTTTTTACAATAAATTATTTTTTCATTCATTTATGAGTGAATGAAAGAAAACAGAGTTTCTCTTTTTTTGAAAGAAATTTATATATAGAAATTCATGCAGGGCTACTGCTTTGTCTAGTTTACTTCTTACTTTTAAATTTTGTCGACTTTAATAAAAACAAAAAATATGATGAAAGGAAAAGCAAATATAAGTATTTTTATAAAATTTCCATTTGATTTTTAGAGTCCTGAAATTTTTGTTTATAAGATCAAACTCTAGATTCTATACTAGCTCCAAAATTTTAATTGAAAACCCTATGCCTAAATAGATTTAACCGTGTACTGCAACATGCTATGCGTAACATTCTCTTGTTTTCAAAATTTGTTTAGAAATGAATTGGAATGAAGAGTACAGCTTTTTATATGGGAGACCATTTGAATATCCCAAATAAGTGCCAATACAATATTTTAGTAACTAGTTCAAATATTTTTCATTTCATCAGATGCAAATTAAAAATATTTTCATATGTGAAGACAAATATTTGCCAACCAACCGGGAGTTGTACAATTTTCTTTTGTTATTATTTCAAAGAAAAGAAATAAAATTTTTTGATTTATGAAATTTGATAACCGGAATTCTTTGATATTCAAATAAAAATTTTTTTTTTAGAAAACAAAATGAAAAATCGAATATCATTAAAGAATAATGAAAATAAGATATCAAAAAAGTGGTGTGAGTTACAAAATTTGATTATTTCCTGGAATTAAATAAGAAAAAGTTTAAGAAATTTTTTTCATACTTTGAATATCTTACAACTTTTATCCACACGTATTAAATATTAATCATTTTAATCGTATGTAGACATCATTATACTGTTCTGGAAAATTTTATTCACACTCATTTCCCTTTAAAATCAAAATTAAAAAAAAAAAAAGGACAAAAATTGAAAAATTAACTTTTAGACCTGTCACTTAAGGTTTTTCTAATAAATCCTTATTAAGTCTTTAAATTTCATTATTAAGACATTTAGATTTAATTTACAAATTTTCTAGCTTTAACTCTCAATAAATCATTCTTAAAAATAACAAAATAAAAAACAAACAAAAAAAAAATGTATCCTAATTGCGTTCATTGTTTTTGTTTTTGTTTTTTTTTTGTTTATTGAAAATAATGAATCCTGTTGATAGATCTGATGTTATAATAGGCCATACGTAGTGATGTCAATACATAAAAGTTCTGATTATTCCAATACATAAAATTCTGTCATGAAAATAATATTATCAGAATTGAAAAGGAGACAAACTATAAATCAATTGATATGGTGTATAACATTTATTTAAAAGTGTGTGTTGGAAAAAAAAGAAGAAATAATGACTGAGTGTGAGAGAGAAAAATTAAAATTCTCTATATATACGTATACAAAGAAGATTGATAAATTGTTTCTCCAATAAATCGTAAATAATGTCATTGTCCTTTGCGTTATTCAATTTTGTATATGATGTTGAGGGTTAGAAATCATATGGAATGTAGAAATTAATTTAAAATGGAAAAATGTTGAAAATTCAATATTTTTTAATGAAATTTAAAGTAATTAAATAAGAGACGATTTCTAGTTAAAATGTGGCACATACCATTTTAATTACAACTCAGTTTTTATAAGGGTTAAATGAAAAAGTTGAATTTAAATTTTTACAATATCAGTAATGAATAATTACAATGGTTGAAAATGGCAGTAATTTCTTATTTCTGCACAATTCGACAATTAAAAACTCATAAATTAAATTGTGTATATAAATATGTCTTGTTGCTGCAGTTTTGAAATTAGAGATTGTTTTCAGTAATGCTAAATTAGTATTTCGTGAATGTAAATTTAATACTTTTTAGATATTTCAATTGCTTATTTCTGTACGTGCATTAAAGAAATTTTTCCAGAAAATTTTAATAATTACTAATAAAGTATTAAAATTTTTTGAAAAATATCCATTTATTTTAATTACGTAATTGCGTGTTTTAGAACTGGAACAAAGAGATTTTTTAATGCTAAATTCTGAGCTTTGCATATTTAATATTTTGAAATTGTTCTTTAATTAATTTTGCGCTTAAAATTAAACAACTAGCTCGGTCAAACCATTCTTAAAATGAGATTCTAATAAAAACTGTCACAATACAATATACTGTCTGCAGTTACTGTTTCAATTGTTCTAACCCAATACTGTCTCTCAATTACTTCTCAATTGCATAGTTACGAGTATAGTTGTGAGATTCTAATAAAAACTCTGACCAATATATTTCAATTACTGTTTCAGTTTTTCGAACGCAATACTGTTTTCAATTACATACTTGCCAATTATAGGCATGTAGTTGAAAGATTAAAGAAAACTGGCACAAAATTTGTATTTGTATTGCTGAAAATGTTGATATTATTTTGTGTATGCACTTGCATGCAAGTAAATTTATAATTGTCGCAATATTTGTGCATGCAAAACATTTTAATAAACTTTTTCTAATTAATTTTTTATTTCTCTTTAGAAATATGTGACGGGAAGTGATCATAAAGCCTATTCATATAATCGTGAAATGCCATTAATATTTATTGGTGGTGTACCTAGATCAGGTACAACATTAATGAGAGCAATGTTGGATGCACATCCAGATGTGAGGTAAGAATTGATTAATTATTTTTTTTCTGATTAATTTTATTTAATTTTAATATTTGCTATTGATTTTTCCTTTTTTTTTTGTAACCGATTGATGAAAAATAATTATAATAATTAAAATCAACTATATATATAGGGATAGGGTTGTCATTCTATTTAACCATAATAAAAAACCAACAAAAATTAATTGATTGAACGTGAGTTGAATTTAAAAATAATTTTCAACAATAACGTGAATATTAAATGTCCTTTTTTTAATATTCCTGTTTTTTTGTTTTTGTATTTGGTTCTGAGTTGCGGTTAAAATTAATCAGATACTGGCAATAAATTGATGGGGAGTTATCACGAAAAAAAAATGCTGTCCTATAGTTTTTTTTTTTTTATTTTAATTTAATTTAATATACGAGTATGTACTATTTATTTTTATTTCACTTTAAATTTGATTAAATATTTATAATTAATTAATGTGCAATAAAATTAACTAGTAATTTAATGTTAAAATATACTTGCACATTTAGATAACGTAAAATTAATTAGTTTGTTATGATTGTATATAGGGTTACCAATTGAATTTAATTCCGAAGAGAATTTAGTAATTGATTGTCTCTCTCCCAGTCTCTTTCATTTTCTGTTCAAATATATATAAGAAGTAGAATAAGAAATGTTAATGATTAGAAATATTTATACAACAATCACATAAATTTTCTCTGAATTAATATTACTCTCAAATTGTATTACACACAAATAAACATATTCACATATTCAAGAATTATACATACATATGAAAAATTTAATGTTTATTGCATTTAAAAATTCCTTAAATTCAATTAAATAAAATTCTCATGTTTCTTACTCCAAAAATGAAAAAAAAAATCAGGAACCATTTTTTTTTCGTATAAAATTTTTATATTAAATGTCTGCTTTAAACTGACAGTGCTGCCGTATCTTTGCTAAGCTCATTCTCTTTATTTTTATTCTCTTCTTTTTTCTTCATGTTCCTTCTGTTTTCTTTTTTATTATTTATACAAAAACCTTGTATATTTCGAAAAGGAATTCCCTAAGGACATTTATTGTTTTACATAAATTATTTTTTTTCTTCCTTTTTCTGCTTTGTTTTCGATTATTTATTTACAAAACTTTTTATTCTTCTTTTTGTGTTTTTTTATTTATTTATAACAAAAAAAAAAAAAAATTCAAAATTCAAAGGGAAAAGAAAACTACGAAAAACAAGAATATTTAATGACATTATAATCCGTACCTAATAACTTCATATTATTATCAAAACAAAAGAAAAACAATAAAAAACAAAAAGGATACAAAAGTAAATAACACAAAAACAACAACAAAACAGAATACAATAAGGAAGCAAAAAAAAAATTAAAAGGTTTCCAAATTTTATAGGAGTTTTTTCAAGCTTGAAACTGTTTTAGTTCCAAAATAAATTTAATAGAGTCATAAAAATATTTTCAATAAATTTCATATTGAATAAAAATTACCAAAACAAGAAAAAAAAATTTCCAATATTTCTTTGCAACAATATGCATAAAAAATTCAGAAAGCATCAAAATATAAGGATATGAAAAAAGAAAAACTATAATATAAAAAATCAAGAAAACATATTTTAAGGATAATAATATTTTTTTTTTGTTATTGTATGTGTATATAAAAAATGAGAAAATTTTACAAGTGGCTCATTATTCGTTTTATGTTTTAATTTAAAAATAAAAGGAAAAAAATCTAAATCATTATCCTGATAAACACAAAATTTGTACAAGAAAAGAACACACACAAAAAAAAAAAATGAGGAGCAAAGGTCAATAATGCATAAGGTGATGTGAAAGGTCATAAGGAGCAGAACAAAAAAAATTTTGTATGAAAGGCACATTTATTTTTAGAATTTTGATAAGTTTTTTTGTCGTATTTTATTTTTCATCTCCAACATTTTAGTTTTTTTTTTTTATTTATTAATACTAGGGTTTGTGGAAACAAGTTTAATGGCTTATCTACACTAAAAGTTGGAATATCATAAATTTTCATCACAATATTAATATTTTAGTTATTGTTGTTGTTTTTTTTTTTTTTTAAATATGCTTTCAACTTGAAGATTTTGAAAAGAATTTTTTTTATTATTTATTAAAATTTACGTAGTATAAAATGGAATAAAAGGTCATTCATCCAAAAAAACATATGACATTATCGTATACTTTGATCTTTTACGTTGATGTTTTTAATAATGAAATCATTTCTGTTGATGAAGTTGTAAATTATATTGAAAATGTTAGTAGCAGATTTATAGATTTGTACAATTGGGGTAACCAGGATCACGTATAAGGATCTCTTATTTTCTCATTTGAGTACGAGACATAACCTGCAGCACCTGCTCGAGACCCACCCTCTGATGAATTCGAGCTAACTGTTAGGCCCAGAAGACCGCAACTCCTAAAACCTTTCTTCTTCAAGAAACGAGAGCATCACTTTCTCTTAGAATGTGTACTAAAGTTTGCTCATCCTACCTACAGAACCTGCAAGTGTCCTCGATATGACTCCGGAGAGGATTCTTACCTGAATTTCCCCAACTATATAATCTTCTTTAATTGTTTTTGATCATAATATCCCATACATAAGCTCGTTGCCCTGTTGCAGCCTGGGAGGGCTCCGCCAGTGCTCTGACTATGTCCCCTCTGATTCCTTTTTTAAATGCTATCGGACAGAATGTGATACGACTCTGCAGAAGTGATTTAATTGTGCTATGATATGGCACAAATTCATGTATACGTTCTATTATAAAAATTTCATTCTTGCGTGCACATATAATCTGCTCTGTGGTATCGGTATACATATAATTTATCAATTTTAATAAGTATTTAAAAGAAAAAAGTAAATTTTTTGAAATTTAAATAAGACAAAGCGTATTGCTACCCATTATTGATTATTGGAACTATGTCCATATTTTTCGCGAAATTTACTTCAACTAAAACTCTTTACCGGATGATTTGTTTAAAAAGTTACTATATTTCGGATATTTCTATGGTGTTTTTCCGGTTATAATAATTATTCTTTGAATAATTGCCGAAAACTCTTATATAATATTAATAGAAAACATTTTCCGACTATCAATTTAAAATTTATTGACAAATTAAGTGTAAATAAATCTTATGGATAATATCAAAATTTTCTTTTTTAACATTTTCATTAAATTCTTTTCGTTTTTCCACTCTGGCAAGTAGACACAAACAATTTGGATATTTCCGAATTTATTTCGAATCTTATAAATTATCCAAACTTGTGAAAGATTACCAGTCGGAATTACAATAAAAGCCTTTTAAATATTGTAATTAAAGGGAAAAAAAAACAAAAATTGGAAAAAAAGAAAATATTCTTATTTATTTTAAAATCTGGTTTTTCTTTTTTTGCTTCTGATCGCCTTTTCCGATCCCGTTTTCCTTTTATTTAAAATATTTTTATTATATATATTGCATTTAAAAGTTCAGTATTGGGATAACACGAAAATGAATATCTCTTGATTTATGTGTATTGTATTTTTCCTTATTTTTTTTAAATAAAAGATTTTATAAAAAAAAATGGAAGAAGAAGAAGACAAGTGAAGAACAAGAAATGAAAATGAGGTTATGTCAGCTTGACTTTTATGTTAGTTTAGGGATTTTTTCTTCGTTTTTTTTCACTTGATTTCAATTTTTTCTTTAATTTTGTTTTTTCCTTTTAGTTTTTACCACTCTGAATTCCGGGAAAAATAAACAGACCGGAAAAAAGTACGAATATATTAAAAAAAAGAAGAAAATGAAAAATCAAATACGATAACTGTGTGTGCGGAATGCATAGGAAAAATATTGAAATCTTCTCATGATCCGATTATGGAAAGTAGCAAAAACCCAATTCGATCCCTCATTTTCTCTTTATATAATATTATACAAAAAGTTTTACTTGTTATATTTTTCTTTTTCTAGTTATATTCCTCTTGTTTTTTTTTTCTGTGCTCATCCATTTGGTAATTGGCTTGTAAAGCCTAATGAATTGTTGATTCACTAGTGAATTAGGTTTGAACTTGCACAAGGTTTAAAATATAGATGATAAATGGTAGTGGTAAATGATAATAGCGAGTAAAATATTCATGCATAAGTACTTTATACTTAATATATAGCACTTGTACATATACATATACCATAGCAAGTATAAGTTGGTTAATACCAAAATAAATATTGAATTTAGAGAATTAAAGTATAGGTTTTTCTTTTCGGTGTTTTTCTTTTTCTTATTTCTTTTCTATACAAAGAGGATAAAATTTCGAATGAAAGTGGGAAACGTAAAGTAAACAGATTTAATGATTTTATACTACACATATACATAATAATCATTTAAGTAGGTTTGTATATACTTATATATAGAAATTTTCCGTCCAATTTTGTTATAGTTGAATAGTTTTAAATTTACGATAATTACTGTAGAAGAAGTGAGGATTTTTTATTTGAGTTATTCTTGCAAATTAAAAAGGTTCATAATATATGTATGTTTGTGCTTAATTTAAATAAATATTTTCCTTTGAAAAATTAGTTAATAAAATAAATGTGTTGAGATCTTTTATTCGATACTATTACTTTAACAGTATAAAACACCAAAACTTTCACGATTTGCATAAAAAGGGCGTTTTTGACACTTCACTACTTTGCTACTTTGACTTAGTTAGTATTTAGTTTGCAGTTCGTTTGCAGATTAAGGGAAATGAAGGTATATGTAGATCTTCGCAAAAAGTGCTCTCATTTACGATAAACGATTAAATCGATAATTTTCGTAACTCTCCGATTAAATCCGAAGCGAACTTTTATTTCAAAGAGAACTCAAAAAAAAAAATAAGAAATAAATTGTGAGAAGGCACCCATTTTGGTAAAACAATTTTTTTGTGGTAATTCACCAAAAACTGTTGTGGAGTGCTTTTAGCTTGGGTTCCAGATGGTAAATAACCAAATGTGTTTTATTAAAATCTGGCAAATTTTAGCAAGCAAAGCGTTCATGCCTCTTTCATATCTGCAATATTAAGAGAATTGTAATATTTTCAGCCTTCCATCCCAATTTGCATTTTAAAATATAACAATATAATAAACATAATTCTTACCATTTTAATCAAACATTAAAATTTTGAATACCTGCTCACACAATGAGAAAAGTTATTGGTCATTTAAGTAAAGAATACCATTCTTAAAATTTTTGTATTTTATTAAAAAAAAAAGGATTAAATTTTACTAAATACATTTTTGCAATGTTATTAGTTATACTGTTATACTACAGCCTGATATGCGTTTTTGAATGTGTATGTGTCTATAAAATAATATTATGGTAATGTAGTTAAAAGGTTTCGCGGGCAAAAATTGAAATGAAATAAAAGTTGAATTGTTTCGATGAAATTTGAAGTTTATATGGAAAGTAATATACACATACATACACAAGTACGTTAATATGCTAAAATGTAATACATATAGGAAAAAAATAATTAATGACCAGTAATTGTCTTGAATTTCAGAATTTAAATTAGCTTTTTAAATTGCTACTCTGCAATAGTAAATTAGTTGTAATTTTATTTTATATTATGTACATTATGTACATATAGATGTACGTTTTTAGCAATTTTATAATTTTTAATTTTATGTTATTTTAATTTACAAATTACTATATATGCGGTCTAAATGACTCCAGTAATATTCCATTTTTTGGCTATAGTAGGCATTTTTAAAGGATATAACAAATTTTATTTTTAATTATAAAAAATTATTACCTTAATTATGAAAATTATGGATTTAAAGCAAATTTTTTTATATGAGTATTAAAATTAGTATATAAATAATACGTATAACAGCTTTAATTAGAATTCAAAACAAAAAAAACAAATTAACTTTTATATTTAAACAAATTTTGTGGCGTTTTGTATAATTTTTGTTTAATGAGTTATAATAACATGGGAACAATGTTCGTGAAATATTTTACCCGCTCATTGGGACCTTGGCTTCATTACTATATAAGTTCTTAATCTATAGAATCAAATTTGAAACGTTCATAATTTTCAACTGGATAGCTTTCAATCTCGTATAAGCTAACATAAAGTGTACATTAAATTTATATTTTTTTATGAAGTTTAAAAGTTAGAAGCTAAGAAAATTTTCATTGTAAATCGAAGAAAATTTCGTTCGACGCACTCATTTATCACAGTAACGATGTTATAAAGAAAAACTAAAACAGCTTGATCTATTATAATAATAGCCCAATGTTGTATGTTAGTCTGTTTCTTGCTCGGTCATACACTTGATGACATTTTTGAATGGCTTCAATATGAAAACGTAGAAAGCTTGGTTCTGGAACTTTAGACACAGCTCTTCGCCGGGAAGCTTTGAGTGACTATTTTGACTGATTTTTTTGAGTGATTTTTTTGAGTGCCTTTTTTAAGGGGTTTGTTGAAGCGACTTTTTGAGTGACTTTTTCGTGTGATTTCTTTGATGATGATTTTTTTGGTAATGTTCTCATGGTAGAAAGCTGGAGTTTGGTCTTTTTTAGTTGGAGTTTTTTTCAAGGGATTTTTTAAGTGATTTTTAAGTGACTTTTTCAAGTGATTTTTTTGAGTGATTTTCTTGATGTTGATGTTTTGGTAATTGTTCTAATAAAAATTTCGTTTTTTTTTCACCGTAATAACAGAGCTGACAGATTGATATCAAAATTTCTAAAACCATAATTAAATCAATTTACACTGTTTAAAAACAATATAACAACATAGTTACAATATACCAATATATCCCCTATGATGTGTTGTAAATCCTAGATGTTTCCCCAAATGTACTAGGTACGAACTTCCATATAAAATTCTTATCGTCCAATGCAACGTCCTACTTGATATTACTGATTTTCATAATAACAATTAACTGCAAAATTAATTTTATATTTTAACCGTTATTACTTCTTGTGTGGAAAATGGTTTGTAAATTTTTCGCTGTACAATTCAAATACAACAAAAAATAAAATCAATTCATATAACATAGAAATGCAATCACGATATCCAATCAATTTTTCATTATTATTATTATAGCAACCTTTATTTCAAATGAAACGTGCACGATACCTTTTAAATGCCTAAAAATTGTACACTTAGTACAATAATATAGAAGCACGTATTTATATGTAACCGGCAACAAAATGTAATTGCAACAAAATTAAAATTAAAAATTCAAATTCAAAAAGTCCTTTAAATTCGTTTTCAAATTAATTTATCCTTTATTATTAAAATGACGAATTTTTTTTTTTTTTAATATTATAAAATTGTAAAAAAAATGTAATAACAAAATTCCATTTAATATTAAAAGTATCGTTGAATCCAATAAAAACGAGCAAAAAAACGAAAACGAATTTTGTTTGTCATTTTTATATTTTTTTTCTCCTTCTGTTATTCCATTTAATCCCCCATTCCGCTCCCCATTCCTTTTCTGTTTTTACTCTTTGTTCTTCCAATTTGAAAACAGGTTACCATATCAATATCGATTTTTCTTCAATAATATTTATTTTTGCATATAATTTTCTTTGCGATCACGAAAACCAAGAAAAGAAAATAAAAAAAAAAATTATTCAATATTAAAAAAATAACGAAAAAAAAAAACAGCAAAAATTAAATAAAAACTCGAGGAGACCTAATTTCTTTTAATAACATTCTAATAACAGTAAATATAAAAAGAAGAAAATTATTATGCTTTTATATAGAATTTTCATGCTCTCTCTTCCTCTTTTGCTTCCTCTCTATCTTCCGCTCAATGTAGAAAAGTTCGCGCGCGCGAGATCTTTGACTCCCCTTGAACTAACCTTTTCCTTTATTTTTTATATTCTGCACAATATTACAAAAAACAAAAATGAAAACACGAATACAATATTACTTTTACCATATTTTGCCGTTATATTAAACGTTGCTTTCCTTTTTAAATGGAAGTCTTTTCATTTCTTTGATCTAAAAAACAATTTCTATTAAAAAAAAAGAATTAGGAAAAAAGAAATAAAAATGCGAAGAGAAAAAAAAAATATAAAAAATATAAGAACAAAGGAAGAAAGTTTGAAAATTATTAAAATGAATTTTTCATAACATCCAAATCATCCTCCCACGGAACCAATTCCCTTAATTTTATGTCCTCGATAACTTTTTGTTTATTTCTCTTTTTCATTTTGCTTTTTTTTGCATTCCGTTATAACTTCCTATATTTTTGTAATATCTAAAATCTTTTAAAACAAAATTGGATTAACAGATGTATAAATTTTTCTATAAATACCGTGGGCGACTTTGTTAACTCCAAATTTTTTTAAGATTAACTGCCCTGGCAGATATGCAATTTTTAGTTTTGCAACAGTTTGATTGCTCATCTGTATATCATAGGTTTATATTCAAGCGCTCTGTATGACATATGCAACTCTGTATGATATGCAATCAAATGGGTTTATAACTTTTCGCAAACTAATTGCAATTTAATAATTTCAAACAGTTTTAATTGCTTAATTACTGCATATCTGCCAAAACATTAAAACAACTTCTGTTACCTTTCAAACATTGTTAATATTTTTTGTTTGATTTGGAACAAACTTATCAAAAGTTTGATATGTCCATGTCTATTAAAGCCTACTTTACAGATCAAACATTTTCCATAAACTTTGTTTGATTGGATCAAAAGCTACTTAAAGTTTACGAAATACGAAATCATGTGGTGTATAATTTTACATTTTGTTTGATCGAAAATAATATTCCAGAACATCAGCCAATTTTGATAGTGTTTCGTCAAAACAAAGATTAAAGGTTTTTCGGATTTATTTTTCTGTTCAAACATAATTTTACATGTCCATATTGTTTTAAACAGTGTATATTTTAATATACACCCTATGTTCCATGGTGTATTGCTGGAAAATGTTACAAAAACAATAAAGGATAAATTATGAAACGAAAATAATTATGTGAAACTGGTAATCCTAAAAGAGTAAAACTTTAATATTAAAAAATAAAGTTTAGTCAGAAAGCAAAAAACAAAAATATCACGAAAATTTACAAATATCGATCAAAACATAAAAATAAGGAAGAAAAAAATCAGAAAAACAAAAAACGGAATAAGTAAAACTTTTTTTTTTATTATCTGTTTGAGAATCAAAAGTCCTTAAAATTTGAAATTTTTTTTTGTTTTTTTTTTTTTTTTTCAGTTTTTTCATCGTCGTCGCCGATTTTTTCCTTCTACTTTCCTAACTTGTAAATATTTCATAAGTTTGGGAGCAAAATACAAAAAAAAAATGTTCTTTTACTTTTGTTGAATTTCCCAGAGTTTTATGAAAAAATTAATAAAATTGAAGATTTTCAGTTTTTCTTTCAGGAGTATTGCTTTCATATTGCTTTCTTTTGTTTCTATTCCTTGAAAAGGAATTTTTTTTTTCAATGGTTTATCGATTTTTTTGTTATTGTGCTATGGCGGCCACCACCAATATTGCCTTTTTTAATAACAAAATAATAATTACGCGTTATTTTTAGGTAAAAAAAAAAAATTTTTTCACAAAAAGTTTCTTAGAAATATTCAAATTTTTTTCTTTTGAGTTTTTGGAAAATAAAAGAAGAAAACCATTCTTTGAGTGTTATAATCCTTGTTGGAAATTCTTATAATTAAGTAATCACGGCAGTTTTGTATAGGTGTTTTTATTTGTTTTTTTTTGTTATTTTTCTTTCATTTTGTTTTCTAATTTTGAATATTTTGTACGCTGTTATTATTATCATTATGATTATATCAAATTTGCTTTTAAATGATTTCATTTGATGATTACTATAACCTATTATCATCATCATAATCATCATCATCTTGCATATTTATTTAAAATTTTTGTTATATTCCAAACAGTGAAATTGAATTGATTTTAATAATAATTGTTAAATGGTGTTACCAGAATATTAGAATACTTTTTGAATTTAATTCTAATTGTTTGAAACTTTTTTATTGTTGTTCAATTGGAATTATGAATACAGTGAATTTCTGAAAATTTCGTATGGTTTTATTTTCCTATATACAAGAAATTTGCTCGTATGGGGAATATTTGTATGACTTATGCTCTTTTTAAGTCTGATTAAACTTAATGATGCTTTAGGTACAGTCCTTTTATATAATTTGAGTCATTCGTATTAGTCTTGGAAAAATTTTCTGATTTTCTCATGAGACCAATGCCATTTTCCATCTTTTCAAATTTTTTTTTCCCAAAACGTTAAAAATATTTGTTGTATTTTAAAAATCATGATACACAAACGACTTAAAGTTCAAACAAACATGCAATTTTTAATTTTGCAACTGTTTGATTGCTTATTTGCATATTCCATAGGTTAATATTGAAGCAGTCACCCATGCAATTCTGTATGATCGCATGCAATTAAGCTATCAAGCAGTTTGTAATTTTTTGAATTGGCAAAATACATATTTTAGTTCCATAGATGTGTGCACAACGATTTTACAATCAAGCAGTAGTAATTGGAAAACTAAAAAATTGCATGTCAACCTAGCCCTTAATATATCAAAATAAATACATATAAGAATAGTAACGAACATCTCGTTCGAAAAATTTGTATGAAGAGCAATAAACATTCAAACATTGAAGAGAGCACTCCCTTGTTATTAATTCTGGTAACAACTTCTTGCTGTTAAAATCAAACTTTTGATTGGGTCATAATTTTCTTATGTTTAAAATTTTTGAAATTTAAAATATTTGTGTGGTATTCATTGTGTGACTATTTATTATTTGTTCTTGTTCTTTCTTTCCTTAATAATCGCCTTAAACTTTATTTTTCAACAAAATCCCCTAAACGGAACAGACATGCTATTTTTGGTTAGTATTATATACAAAATTCAATTTTCTTATTTAATTTAAATTTTTTTTTGCTCGTATTATGATTTGTTTATTAAATGTTTCCATTATATACTTTGATATGAATCATTTCATTGAGTGTTATTGGAGGATATTTTACAGATAGTGATCTTTTGGTGCTTTTTATTTAGTAAATTAATTTAAGAAAAAAAATCATGACTTGATTTTCTTATGAAATTTTTTTAAATTTTTAAATTGTTTGTGATCTTTAAGAGTTTATTACTCCGGCTAATATTGCTGTGTAAGGTGGTAGTTAGTGACAATTTTACACATTTTTATGGCTCCTGTGAAGCCTTCTACACCGATAAGAAGGACATAACAATTAAATTTCTCTTGTTATAATGCACTGTTTCAAATCTTTACCCCAAATTAAACTTTTGAGTTCAGTTTAATTTTATTTTTTCTATAAATCTTATACGGTTTAAATTCATTATTTAAAATATGTGTTTCTATTGGAACAAGTAAAGTAATTTGTAAAATGTCCCATATATAAAATAATTTATAAGCTTTTAATTTATGTTAAATTGTTACATAAATTCACGTTGCCGGTTCCTCTATATATGTTGTAATAAAGAAATGATTAAAGTGTCACGTTTAATATTTATAGCTGTCTAGAAACTGGTTGCTTGTCGTTCCTTTAATTTTCTTTTCTTATTATTTTGTTTTTTTTTATAATAAACGTAAAACAAAATGTTCTTGAACATTTATTTTGCATTAGCTATGAATATATTATAATGATCATCATTCAAGCAGAAGAACATAATATAAGGAAATAAATAAGATAATGAGGAAATTTCAATTCTTAAATTTTATACTTCGCTACATAACCTTGCTTTTCTTTTTATTCTTTTGGATGAAATTTTTTGTTTCCTGTACACATATATGTAGCAAGATATTTTTTGATTCCTTTATCTTAATTTACATATCATATGTTTATTCTCTTATGATATCAGATCTTTTGCGTTCATTTCTTGCGTTCTCAGAACCTACATACAGCGCTTATATACATGTACAGTGTATAGAATAAAATCCTTGATTTTATTTATTTATACATTTTTCTCTTATTTCCTTTTTTTTGGGAAGAAATTAACACATTTTTATTATGTGAACATCCTATGTATGTATACACATAAATTCTAGAATCATGTTCTACTTTACCCTATTCTAAATATTATGTATGAAATTTCTTAATATACATAATGTGTGTATATGTATAATGGGTAAAAAAACGATGAAAAAACATTGAATAATAAAATAAATTATAAAAAAGAGACGGAAATATAATGAAAAAAATAAAAAAAATAACAAGGAATATAAAATTAACATTTGGAGGATTTTCTGTTGATTGATTGTGAACAACTCGCTTCCTTATTCCATTTTTATACAATCATGGGGCGAAGTGAAGGAGTTCTATTTAAAATTCTAAACGTCAGTATCGTTTAAATGAGGGATTGTTTTTTTTTTATTTGTTTTGTTTTATTTTTATTAAAATGTGTCTGCGTTGTTCCCACATCACATATACGTGATCATATACATAAATCACTACTATCGTAAGCACTCCACTGAGGGTGCTTATACATAATTTTGGTTTTTCTTTTAATTTAATTTTAATTTTATTTATTTTAATATTTGATAGATGGGATTCAATTATTTTAATACCCATATTAAATTTTTTCCCGAAAAAATTATATTAATAATTTATAATGAATGATAAATTATATTTGGTTATTATTGAAAACATAGTTTCGATTATACATTAATGTTTTAAGTAACTAATGAGGATTGAATGAAAAATTCATTTTTGTGATGAAAAGACAAACTTGAAGGCGCTATATACATCATATGCTACCAATTGTTACGTGCCGACTATTATTGAAGAATAATTAGAAAATATTATTAAAAATAAGTTCCAATATAGCAGGTTTTAATATTCTTATACTGAAAAGAAATGCCGAATTAGTGATATTTGAAGTTTTTTTACGGTTTCTGTATTAACAATTTGTAAACAACTCTTAAACACCAAGTTTATCACAATTAAGATAGTACTATAGTACTTTTTACTGTATTAAGAAAAAAAAAATTAGAAGAATTTTGCTACTATTAGAGACTTCTTGTTGTTGGGTTAAAACATAATACTGATTATCTATGGTATATTAACAAATTTTAAAATATTCAAATATCGCAAGGAATATTCAAATGTCCTCAAAATTCAAATGTTCGATTTTATTATTTTTAATATACAAAATTCTATACACATGTGTTCCCAATATTCTTAACGTTTGGAAGAATTTCCAATTCTTCAATATTTTAGAGGTCTTAAGAATATTAGAGAAATAAAGTTGCGAGTAATTTGCCTATGATTTACCGTACACATTATGCATAAAATAAAAAAAATTAATTTTTATATGCTTCGATTTTTCTTGTATTCAAAAAAAAAATTTCACTGGAAGCCTAAAATATTTTTATTATTCTATGAATTTTATAGATAAAAAAAAAATAACATCATACATTGGCATAATGATTGTGAGTAATAAATTTATACTCTACTTTTATATTGAGTAAAATCATTACCACATTTAAGGCATTAAAAATATTGACGACGCTACATAAATTTTCCCAGATTTTGGTATTATTTTTGTTATTGCTTTAAAAAGCGTATTCAATAGATTTTAAAACTGAAAAGGTTTGAGCTCAAGTTTTGATTGTATATCAACACTGGTATATTATTATAATTTATTTATTTTGACGAGCTCGTGAAAATAATTCAATGCCAAGGCACGGCTAATCTCAAGGTTTGTTTACTCGTATGTACTAATGGTATATACTAATTTTAATATTCACAAAAAGGTGTTGCATAAACCCATTCGATAAAGAAATCGACTAATTTTGTTATTTACAAATCGGACCATTTTGTCCCAAATTACAAGTGGAAGGCTTTTATTTAGTAAAATTTTAGAAGTACAGGAGCCCATCTAAACAAAAGAGAGACAAATACTCTTCTTCTATTTTATTTCTTTCTTCAATTTACGAAATGAGAATAAGTAAACAAAATAAATTTTTCTTCTATTCTCAAATTTTATCACGTTCTCTTCACAATAATTATGCATGCAAAATAATCTTTATAAAAATCTTACCAAGCACATTGTTGCTTATACTTGTGTATACTTTTAAAACTCTTCTTAACCAATTTCTCGCTCTTATCGAGAAACCGTAATAAATGAAAAATATATGTATGACTCCGCTCTGCATATACATATGTACGCATTGTATAAACATATTTCATTGTACAGATACATATATATATAAATTTTACTTTGAAAAATATATAGGATAAATTTTAGAACAAGGTCTTAATTTCAATTTGAATCATTATTTATGCTTTATGTAAATTATAAAGTTTCATGCTATATTGTGGGTGAAAGTAAATCCCTAAACATAAAATAACTTTGTTATACTTTTTTTTTAAAATATATACATTACATTCACTTATACATATATATAACACTTTTTATAGGATCGTATAAAAATATAATATGATGGCATTTATTTGGGTATAAATCTCTTGATGGGGAATATAATAATAAATGTATAACAACATATGTGTATGTAGATTAAAATATAAATACATAATATACTTCTAAAAAATATAACACATCATTATAAAAAAATATATGTATATATGTATAACATTTTATGTTAATTTCCCCCTTTCAATATTATATGTAATTAATTTTTAATTAGTTTCATTTTGTAATACGAGTATATATGCGTAGGCATTTATGTATGTATATGTATATATATATATATATATATATATATATAGGTGTATAAGTGTATACATTGCGATATTGTTATAATATTATAATTGTATAGTAAAAAATATGATTTTATAGGATATTAATAAATAATTAATGAGTAATTATTTATAAATTTAACTTGATTTTTTTTTATTATTTTCCAATTTTTGGAATTGATAAATTACATAACGGAATTTAGTTTTATACAGACGAGTATAACATAATCACGCGTATAAATTAATTTATGTATTATTTAGGTATATTAAAATTTTTCCAAAGGCAAACACATTATACAATATATGGTCCAAGTGTAGAATAAACTCAGAGAAAATTTACTAAAAATAATAGATAGTTAAAAATTTATGTTATACATATTGGTATAAATAAGAAAGATTTTTAATTTGTCCATGATGTGATAACCGTAAAATCCGAATGGGCACTGGTTTTTTGTAGATTCCAAGCTCTCTCAAATTTTTATCGGCTTTTGAAAACAACATAACTTTCCTCTTATTTTAGTAGGTTCATATAGTGCACAGCATGTGGCTCTAACAGTTTAAAACAAAATTCGAAATACATATTGTTATATAGTAAAAATGAAGATATAATAAATTAGTAAAATGTGTAATTTTTCCCACTTTTGAATGTTATACAAAATTTAGAATTTTTCCTGTACCTAAATAAATTATTTCAGAATATTTGGATTTGAAAATTTTTAACTTATTTACACATCAACCGAAGAGAGATTTTAAATACCATATACTCGCAATGCCAATATTCGTAAGTCGAAATAGTTCCAATTTATTTGTTTGCTCTCAAAATTTCTTCTTGATAAATTTGTTACTCTTTTAACTTACATGGCCGCCTACTAATTAGGGAGTGATTTTTTAAAAATAAATGCTCAATTCTCCATTACAAACGGAATTCAGAACACAAAATGGGGGTGTTGGATAATTCGTAATAACTCTGTTGTTTTGATAATTTTATAAATTTTTTTATAATTATATTGTCAATTTGAGCTCTTTTTAATTAATTATTTTATTAGATAATATTTAAAATTTCATTTTTTTTTTACTTTGTACGCAATTTTTCCAATTTTAAGGGAAAAACACCAATGTTTTTTTAATACAGGTGGAAAATACATAATTAAATTCAATTAAAATAAATGGATAAATGTAGCAAATTAAAAATTTTCTGGTTTTTTTTTTATTTTTTTTTTTAACGTGGTTTTTATAATATAATTGATTGCTTTTATTAAATAAAAAATTATTTTCAACATGGCCATAAATCAATTTTTAAAATTGGTCAATTAGTATTAGGGGCTTGTATTGTGAATTTTGTCATATTAATTTGACTTGAATTTTGAATTTATATATTGTAATTTTTCGCGTATTGTTATGTACTTTTTTTTTTATTTTGCAGTATTTTTTGTTTTCGATATATAAACTGATTACTATTGTTTAATTTTTGATAATAATTACAATCACAAATTAATGACTCTCTTTTTGGGAATCTTTGTTATTGTCACATTTCTGTATTTGAAAATATTTTTGGTCTTTAATTTTATTAATTTACACAAACGTTTCAGTCGGTCTAAACCCTGTTATATATATTTTGTAGTCAAAATACAGGGACTAATATTGGTTTTTGAGATATTTAAAATAATCTCTTTGAGTTGTATGGCAGCCACCCGAACCCGTTGTCCGAATTGATCCAATGACAATAATGTCCGTCCTTTGCAAGAAAGAAACAATTTATGAGATTTTGGTGAAGTTTGTTGTATTAGTTTTTGAATTATCTGGCGATCGGACGAACGGAAATGTCTAAATCAACGCAGAATTTTACGCTAAGCAAGAATGGTTAAATACTCTTAACAAAAATTTGTATATCCTTCACGAAGGTGCAGATATAAGAAGAAATCATTTTGAAAATGATATTTATCACGTTTCCTATATTTTCAGAAAACTATTTATTACGAGTAATTAAAGCCTTATCACTATCCATAGCTCATTTTTTACGGTTTGTGAATTGGTTCACTTAAGATTATAGTTGCCATATATCGCTAGGATATTTGTTGTTTTCATAAGTAACTTTTTATATTTATACAACCACAGACGTTCATTTCAGAAACATTTAAAGAAATTCCTTGACAAAAACGACTATGCAATAGATATTTTTATTACAAAAATTTGACTATATGGCAATTCAAAAGTGGATGATGATAATTTTAAGAAAGGATCAGGGAAAACAAAAGTATAATTAAATTGGAAGCATTCTTTCTTAACCTATAAATATTTCAGGCATTTTTTCATATTTGCAATTTACTTTGTTAATCACACAACCATGTAAACGTTACCATCTCAATCATCCAAACATAAATCCAAGTAATTGACTCTTATTAAAAGGATAAGGGAAAGGGCTTTGTTTCATCTAATATTGTAAGACAATGTCATATTAATTTATAATCAAAAACAAATTGTTAAACTATTTTTAAAGCCCTTTAATATTTTAAATTTATTTTAAAAAAAAAAAAAGATTTTATTCCCTTTTATGACCTCGATTCAAAATTTCTTCTCCTTTTTATCTTATTCCTTCTTATTTTATACAATCACACCATGAAAATATAAATTGCAATTTGATATCCTTTATATAATATAAAAAAAAACTTGGGTAGCGCTGACCAAAACACAATAAAAAAATTCTTTTAAATGTGAAACGCCAGTTTTTCATTCCAATTAAAACTCCCATTCACTTTAAATTACAATGGAGTTTTATTTTTTTTTTTTTTGGCGGACAAAGACTTTAACTAAATGTAACTATGTGTTTTCTACATTTTTTTATTATATTTCCAGAATTTTTAGTCAAATGATATAAAAAATATTCATTTAACAAAAAAAAAGAATGAAAAATTGTTAAAAGAAATTGTAAATGAAAAATGCATTTGGCGAAAAAATCTAGCATTTAAACATTAATCAGAATGCTTTAGGGTGAAAAATTGCTGTCTGAAAAAGAGTATAACGTAGCTAGATATACTTTATATTTTCATATTTTTGATTTCATTTCTATATATAGCAGGATATTTGTCACCACATATGGCGAAGATAAGAAAAAAATAAAATCCATAACAATAAATCAAAAATGAACTTTTAAAATTATTAATGTTTTTTTTTTTCTTTCCATAGTAAGAAGAAAATTTTTCGATTTTAGACCAAGTTTTCCCTTAAAAACTGTTAAACGATATCAGTCCTCAAATGCAGGGCTTACCTGTAACGTTGCATAATCTTTCGGGTGCAGCAAGGTGGGACAATTTTATGAAAAAATCGTTCCCGGAAAGGAGTGGAGACCGCAAACGAATATTTAACCCCCAAAATCCCAGTTGAAAATTTTTGGTTTCGATAAAAAAGTGTGACTTGCATAATTATTAACCCGTTTAAAAAAAAAAACTAATATGCAATGGACAGCTGAAAAGTTAGTCTCTTTATTTGTGTAATTTAAGACGTTACTTAAAAAGTGATTGAGGAAATAAGTCAAAAATATTAATAATTTTTCTTTGTACCATGCCCCGTTTCCGTTAATAATTTTTCTTTGTACGATGCCTCGTTTCCGAGATAATTCGGTTGAAAACTGGATAGTTTTCAGGAAACCGATTTTTTTTTTCGTAAAATTATCTAACCTTTCTGTCTCTGAGAGAATATAGCACGTATCTAATCTCTCTGTCCCAAGAGAATTTACCGCAGATTCACCCTGTATAATTGATTCAATTAATTCATAGAATTATTATGATAAATTTAATAGAATTATTAAAAGGTTATGGGGAGCAGTAGACAAATTTTCATTCTTATTGGAATTTTATTCAGCAATTGCCAATTTTGTAGAAGTTTTAATATGTTTTTTTTTTTGTTTAGATGGAAAAACTGGACACTCACTGTTAACTTTCATAATATACTCTTGTTATGTACTTTTCTCGAAAACCCCTAAATTTATGCAAAATCAAAAGGTATAACAAAATTAACATCATTTGTATTCAAACTTGATTCAAGTGATTTAAAAAAAAATTTAATTAAAATGGCGAAAGATCAGATTTAATGCATCAATTTTTTTTTCTTTTTTTTGTTCTTGTTTGTGTTGTCAATATGACAACCATTAGGTTTACTTTTATATATAAACTTTTTTTCAGATCGTAAATTTTTTCTCTCGTAAAAGGTGGACATTAGCAATTTGATTAATATTATGTTTTATTTTTTTTTTGTTTCGTCCTTTTTTTTTTAACATTCGATTTGTATACATGATATGTTTACAAAATGAGAATTTGTATATAATATATATATATACAAATAATATCCTTTTTATTACTGTAATTTCTCATTTAAGGCATGATTGGGTATCAGAGCTTGTTGTCCTCATTTAACTACGATTTCATTTTGTTTTCTATTTTTCTTTTTGTGTTTTGTTAGTATATTTTGTATAAATTTTATGTAGAGTCCCTATAGAACTGAGCCGATATCTATATAACAAAATTTTATACATAAAACATGATATACATAAATATGTATAGAGAATAATTGATGTAGTACCTTAAAAACTAGTTGAAAAAAGGATATTTGTATTTAATACATGTGTATAAATAAGAGTCAGTTTAAAGAAGCAAATATTTTTGTTCGAATTCTTCGAAATTATAAGGTATCGAGTAATAAAAAATATATAAGTATAATTATTAAGGGTAAAGAGCAATTAATGAAAAAAGAAAATTGCTAAAAATGTCAATTCAAAGGAAATTTATTTTTTCATTAAATTCGGATCTTATTAATTTTAATTAATGCTGTTAATTTCTTTTATGCCACAAATAACAATTTTTAAAATAATGACAATTTAATACAATAAATTTTGCCTTTTATCACCTTCGTGCAGTCACCCCTGATGGCGTGTGTCTAATTATGCTTTATGTGAGATTAAAAGTCCTTATCATAGCCAAAGTAATACTTGGGTTTATTTGTTTAAAATTCAATCTGCATTTACGAGCACACTTTTCCAAACAATTGTTAGTCTCATCTTCTTATAATCTTATATAAATACCTACATGCATGTAAATTGAAATACGTTACCTATTATATTTGTGAATGAAGTTGATGCGAAAACCTTGTATTTACTTAAATTTCGCACAATTTAAAATTATTTTCAGTATAGAAATTGAGTTCAAAATATTCTCAAGAAGTTTGTAATCATTGAAACTAGCACAAGATAAACAAATTCCTCAAATTTAATGCTTCCATGAACACTTTCGTCCTTTCAAATTCTATTAATATTTATTCGACTATGTCAAGCTTTAGTAGTTCACATTGTATCCGTACATACGAGTATGGAAAGTTTAAAAACTTAACTTTGAAGAAATTTTCTACCAATAAATTATGTACACCTTGCCGTTTAGCAAATTTTATATATGTATATATCTATATGATTTTTAACCACATATAGGTACCATAAGTATATTATTAAAATGTTTATGAAAAATTTATGTATGCAATATACTAGGAGAAATTTTTCATTCTCAATATGGAAATTTTCTTCAATTTAATTTGCATTAATCATATAGGAAAATAAGCAAAACAAAAAAAAAAATAAAAAACTTTCATATTTTCATGCTGCCTTTATTATTTTCTATATGTGCTTTACTTTTTAAATGAATTTTAACAACAATTTATGAACACCATATACTATTAATAGGCGTCATCATGTACAACGAAAGCATAAGTATATTGTGTCTTCTATGTAGGTGTATACAGAAATTTTTATAAAAAATTTTTGTGTTTGTTATGTGCATCTCGTTTGTATATGCGAAAATATTGTATTAAAAGACTTGTGCCAAATGCACCCATACACATAAACTTAAATATTTTGATATTTTGTTTCTCTTCTATAATAAAAAATTCTATATACACATATAATAAGTCAACCGAAATCTTAACCGAAATTCTCTAACCTTAAAATTTGGTTAAAAGTCAAAACTTTCTGTACACACAAGTATTAGGATATCCTTGGGGATTTGTATGTGGGTTAACTTTATTATCCTTATGAAATATTTCTATAATATTTTTTTTTCTTTTTTGAGTTTTAATTTTCTTTCGGTTATTAGTTTTCTGTGTAGACTCATAGTTAGAGTTATTTGTATATTTTTATTTTTATGTATAGCTTCTTGTAATATAAATTTCATATAAATATACCGTGTATTAAGAAATATTATGAAATTATGAATATTTTCCATATTTGCATATAGATAAAATAATATTTTGTACCGGTAGCAACAAAATTAATTTTCTCAGGTTATTTTCAGATATAAGACACAAAATATATACGCGATTGTATTAAATTACATCAGAATTTATTTAAAATTATAATTGTAAATATGCATATTGGATATTTATGCAGTGTGTGTATAAAATGAAACGGATAAAGCATATACAGTTTTTCTAAAAAGGCAGGAATGAAAAATTTGAATAAAAATTAAAAATTTAAGAATTTCATGTTTGATTTTGTATAGCTTCTATAATATTGAAACATTATTTTAATGGAACTCTGGTTCTAAATTCTCAAATTTCGCAATTTTGAATTTGATCCGATAATTGATTGGGTGCGGCATTATATTAATAAATAGTTATTACTTCGCTGCCATTAAAAAAATTAGTTTGCTAACAAATTTTTAGAATAAATTCTTCATTGATTCCTATTCAATATTTTAAGCTCTAAAATTGTCAGTTACCTAATAATTTATGGATTTTTTCAAATTGGCATTAATTAATCTAATAAATTAGCATAAATCATATTATTATTCATAACAGAACCCTTAATTCAAATTAATTGTGATAAAATCGATCAAAAGTAAATCATGCTAACGAGGCCGTATGTGTTTTATAACTCAGTTACAAGGACATTTTCTTCCTAATATCATACATATGTAATTATAATATTTATAAATAAAAATTATTCAATATTAAGCTTAAATGAGCTCCCATGCAAATTCACACACACACACATAAGCATGACAAAAAAATTTAAATATTCGGTTTAATTTTTTACGATAAAAGTTGCTAAAACAACAAAATTTTTAAATTCATATTTCCACAAACTTTAAGATTTATTACATTTTTAATAAATTTCTACGAATTCTTTAAGAATTCCAGTGAATTTTTCCTAACATTCATTGTTGTATCTACATAAGGTTTTATTAAATTGATAGGCGCCAAATATTGTAGGCGCCATTATCATATTGCCATTTATTAGAAGATTTTTACACCATCAATAAAATATTATTTATAATAATTTATGACAGGACAAGAAAACAGAAGCGTGAATATTTAATTATCTCATTACCAACACACTGATAAAAAGATTTATTGTCGCCTTGTATTAGAAACTTATATCACAAATGAAGGAATTGAGTTTATGTGTGCATGTGAATTGTACATCAATATTGTATAAAATACTTTTAAAAGAAAATTTAAATTAAAAAAGTTTGAGAAGTCAATTCCGCTTTAAGTGAAACCGATTGCATTATCACGTGGAATACAGGTGCCTGGTTCGATAACACTATAGGCAATAGTCAAAAATTATTTACGATATTGTTGAAATTCGTTCAATTTTCGTGTGTATATTATCTATGTACATATATTGAATGTATATCCGTTTTACTATAAATTAAAGAACTATTCCAGTCGAGTTAGGAAATTCTTGCGTTGCAGCCATATAACTCAGAATCGGGTTATAGGAAATTCTTGTTTGTACCTAAAGCATCCCCCTAGTTACATTTTGTTTTTAATGGAAACCTACTTAAATATTTTATATATTATGTTTCTATTTAAAAATTTTCTATTTTAAGGACATCAATTTATAGCCTAATATTATATAGAAAGCAATTTGTTCCTGGAAAGCCCACATAATAAAAAAGCTATTTAATCAAATATTTTATTAATGTTCTCATAGTTAAATTCTACTCTTTCAAATCAATTCTGACATTTACATTGGCACTTAAAGTTACATGCGAGCTATAAAAATTTTAATATACATAAAAGAACTAAAATTTCTTACATTTCAATGTTGTAATATTAAAGTGTTATACATAATTTATATGAACATAGACTTGTGTAATAAATAAACCAATTTTTGCCAATTTGTGTTCAACGAACAGGCATTTAATGTGTAACATTTTTATTGCAAGGATTTTATAAAAATGAATAAATAAAAAAAAACGCGGAAGCACGTAAAAACTACCATTTAAATATAAAAATAGAAATATCCTTTTTTTTTTAGATTTCGACAACACAAGAATATCAACTCGGGATCAATAAAAAAAACTGTATTTTTTGTGTTAATTTCTACTTTTTGTTGAGCCTATATGAGTGTTTTTTCTTTATTACATCCGTAGGCAACAAAATAATCGATTTTGTTCCCTTAACTAGAAGGTATTCTTAAACTGAAGAGAAGTAAAGGATTCTGATATTGATGTTCTGTTTTATATCATTTGGACTCTCTTTAAAAAATGTTTATACTTCAAAATTACTTTTTATTCGCCTTTAGACACAGAAACAAATCTTTACATTATAAGGATTTGAAATACCTTTAACTGAAAACTAAAAATATCGTAGTTATTTGTGCTATATTTAGACTGAAAATAGTTTAAGACCAGTTTAATAACCAGTTGTGCTGTATTACCAGTTTAACCAGTTGTGCTGTATTTAGACTGAGTTCTATTTGGTTTAAGACTCGACTTTAAAACTTATCAGTGATCGCCACTGTTACTTATAGCATCCAAATTTCTTATAAAATTTTTTTACAATCCTATTCAAATTTTCTTCGAAGTTGTTACAACATTATGAGCTTTATAAGCTCATTAATGTTATAAAATGTGTAACATTTTCATAACACACAACAGTTAAAATATAAAACTGAAAAAATCTAGAAAAGTGGTTGAAAAAAAAAAATGATTTCAAAATCAAATTATGCTCCTGTACATAAATAATGCACACCTATTCTATAATGCTACCCATATAACATGTACATACATATACATATATATATTACTTAGCAGGAACGAAGAACAAAATAGAAAAATAAATAACTTATTTAGCCCATATACATTCACATATTCAACCTTACAAACTGTATATGTGAATTCTTAATATTAGAATATTGGGATTTAAAAATACACAACACTGGTATTGAAATATTCAAAGAAGCAAATTTCCTCAAAAAAATAACAAAAAAAAGAAATCATAAGAAAAATTTTACATCCTGTATATTAAAGAACATATTATATACATTCAAACAAACATACACATATCCTTGTGTTGATAACATATTATACGGAAAAAAAATAAGCAGGTAAGGAAAGAAAGAGATAGATATATAAAGAAAAAAAGTATATGAGAAAATGGAAAAAAAATTTCAAGAGAAACCAATTAACTCACTAGGTAACGACACTCGAAGTTCATTTATTTAGTAGCAAATATACGCGGGTAAACAATCTTGTATACAAGAACAAAATTTATTGGGGCTTAATGTAAATGTTTTAAATATTTAATTTCATATATACTTATACATATATATAATATAGAACACAACCGTGATAATGATAGCTATATTAAAAATTCAATTTATTAATGTACTAATAAGAATTTCTACTTACTTACTCGTATATGCATAAAATGTTAAGATGTTTGTGATTGTGAAAGACTAAACCTTCATAAAGAATTAAATATTTTGTGGCAACACAAAACGCCAATGATTCCAACCCAAAAACAGAGCTACTTCAATTTTCTTGTTATAGTAAAAGAAGTCGTAATAGGAGATATTTGGTATAGGCAACTAACATTACGTAATTTCCCGACTGTAGGACAAAAGGCAGTTCATTTGCCTGTTAAAAATGCTAACTAAAATTAAGAATTCAGAAATTTTTAGGCGCAATTTATTAATTTCGCACATTTCCGAAAATTTTTATTTAAAAATATTTTCTAAGAAAGCAAGTACAGTTGCTTATCTTAACTGATCTAACTAATAAACCGTATAATTGGACGTTTTAAACATAATTTGATATTCAAGAATTCGGGAATTTTACAAACATTTTTGAAATTTCACTCTCATTCATGTTGAATGAAGCGGGAAAGTATTTTCATTTTGAGATCCTTTTATATATTGTAGATAGAAATTGTAAAAAGCAAAAATGCCTGCATGCATAACATACATTATAGGTGTACCAGGATGAAAATGAATTCAAATTAAATTTCAAGAAAAAAAATTAAATTTTTTTCTTCTTTTTTTCTATGATTTTTGTTATTTTTCCAGAATAAGAAAATCAGAACATTAAAATGTCGTTATTAAATATTTAAAATGCAAATAATGAGTATTACATTTTAATTCGAGCACTTCAGATTGCTACACGTTTTTTGATGAGACAATTATCAAAAAGTAATTTATTTTTTGCTTCTTTTTTGTTATTCTTTGAAAATTGCCATTGTTACTCCTTTAATGGATTTTTAATATCTCATTTTAATAAATTAATTTTTGATTTGTATACACATGTCGCTACTATAAAAATATTATTGTTGTTCATGTCTGCAAGAACAATAAAATAGCAAGAAAATTTTTTTTTTTTCGTATTAAATTTGAAGGTTCTCTTTAATATATTCTTCAATTCTTTAAGGAAAATTTTTTTTGCTTTTTCACATTTTCTTCCAATGTTTAAACAAATATGTGAACGAAATGCGTGAAAAGAAAATTACGTGGAATCAAATAAATGATTTTTAACCCGTTATTGGCTAAAATACAATAGAACGGACTATTATTTTTTTAACACTGTGAAAGAAAATAGCAATAAGTGCTTTAATAAGTTATCAATTTACATCCCATATACAGGCAGTAGGGCTATAATTCATCATGAAATTGTAAATAGAGATAGAATCACCTTATATTATGATTTTCTTGCTTGAAATATGAAAATCTCGTAAAATAATTGCATATCTTTATTTTAGTGATTCAATAAAAATCTTTAATCTTGAAAATAAACTTGATTTAATCTGAAAGAAATTAAATCCCTATCTGTGTTACAGCATGAATACAAAATATTTGCTTATATGACCACATTCAATAAAGAATCCTTTATTTAACAATAAAGGATTCATAACATTTTCTTCTTTTGCTATATTGCTAACCAATTATTCTTTATTCAATTTCTTTCTTATTATTCTATTGTCCACAATTTTTAAATTTAAAAAAAAATTTCTTTGATTTTTTTTTTAAAATCCATTATTTGTTTTAACACAAATCCTATATAATTCTCTTTTATATTTTTTTAAAAGAAATGCATAACAATAAAGAATCCCTTCTATATTATAAACTATATGGCAACAATAGAAATAAATCGAGCGGAGGAAAACAAAAAAAAAATTAATATATAAAAATAAAAAGAATAATTTGAATAAAACATATTATAATTATATTAAATTGCTTCAATTTATTTCCTGATTTAGAAATATAAGGACGAAACGAAAAAAAAAAAACATAAAAAATATTAAAAAGGATAAAATTAAAAATTTATTTTCCATCATATTTTTTCTCCTTATATAGAGGAAGAATAATACAAAATTTTTGCTTTTTGATTTTTTGCTTTGTTCTTCTTGTTTTTTTTTTCATTATTTTTAAATACATTGTGAGATCGTGCATAATAAATTCACCAGAATTTAAGTACGACATTTCTTTAATAATTTTTTTTTTTTTATTAATGTATGAGCTAAATTTATATATATGTATTACATAATAAGTGTAATATTTGTATATACAGTTACTGATCAAAAAAGGATTTCATTTGTGTAATTTTCAATAAAATATTTGTAAATATTTTTTATGTAAATTTGTACTTGCTTTCAAATCAATGAAAAGTCTTTATAGAGAAAATCATTGAAATTAAATTCGATTCCATTGAATGTAATCTTCAACAGTTTAAATAATATTTTATTGAAAATTGCATATTTAAAGTTTTAACTGTGTTTTATCTTTTGGTTTATATAGCTAGTAGTGCCAGGTTTCAAAAGCCCAGATAGTTTTATAGTATCCAGGGTTGATTGAGAAAGGGTTGCCAATTTGAGCGTTGTTAAATGAAGCCCGAGACCATTTTCACTGACTAAATCTTCAAATCTTTAATTTTTAGCTATTGTACTTGATAACATAAGAATTTTCATTAAGACTTACGAGTATAACTGGAAATTTGAGACTATTCTGTAAATTGTTAATGAAAGTTCAACATTGTTTGTGTTTGCTGTAGTAATAAAAAATAAACGAAAAGTCCTTCATTACTGAAACTTGATTCACTATAGATTATGTATAATATCATAGAAAGGAATATGGGGCTTAAGACTTTTGAACATTGTTAAAAGAAAATTAATATTAGGTGATAATACTATTTTGCCGTTAATTGTAATATGAATATTTAATAGTTATTATTTTCGACACAATTATCTTAGACACAAACCAAATCTGTAAATAATTGTAGAAAAAAATCATTAATTATACGATCATAGACCAATAGCTTCTTTTATAGCAAATAAATACTTGTTTTTTTCAGGTTTGCTTCCTATTCCTCTCACTTATTTATGTGTTGGGTGGGCTGCCTTTCACAGGGTATATCACAATTGTCCGAAAATAATATATCAAAAATAGATGATTTCCAAATTTATATTAACTTAATTTTAGAACTTTGGTTGTAATTTTATCTTGCATAAAATCGTTTTATAGTGTCACGACAGCTAATGGCACCTATTTATAACTTTCATACTGTTATTTTAATGCATTATTTTGATTCTTTCACTGCTAGGGAATAAAGAGATCAACGATATAACAGTATACAAATATCCCCAAATAATTTTAAGAGTTAATCGTATATACAAAATGGTTCTCATACAATATGATAGTACAATTTCCATAAAATTTTAATCAAGAACTTATACATTGTAAAGTAAAGTATTAAAATTAAAATTGTTGAAAAAACAATATTATGTAAAACTGTATATATAAAATAAAATAAAAAAGTATGAAGTATTATGTAAACATTTACAGTAATCTGTATATACGTTTGTGAGTACCTACATGTCTGCACCTATTTATAAAAATATCAGCTTCTAAAAAGCTGCTTTGAATTTGTCTCCATTTCTTCCTTTATGCACACAACATATACGGATATAATAACAATAAAGTTTTGTTTAAAAGAAACAAAAAAAAAATATTCCACCATATTTTAGTCGTCGTCTCTTTCACTGTATGAGTTTTAACTGTACGTTATTAGTATTGTACACAACCATATTTTAATAACGGTATTACGAAAAGAAGAGCGTAAACATAAACACTGGCAAACTATTTTTATGTGTGTACACATATAAATTTTTTTTGTTTTTATTATTTGTTCATATGCACGTATAACAGATTCCATATTAGTGTATAGAAGTTGAAAATAAATGCTGCTTCCGGAATCCGGATGAAAATTTTTATCCTTAACCCATTTTTTTTTTGTTTTGAGTTTCTTTTTTCTCTGTTTTAAGTTTTCATATTTTTTTATTTTAGCTCTGCTTGTTTTCATATGTAGGTCTTTGCTCCTTATATTCTTTTTTATAAAAAAAAAACAATAATAATTTTATGTATTGTTTATTAGAAACTATTACTTATTATTTGTAAGCGAACAAAAATAAAACAAAAAAAGAAATTGGGTACAATAAAAAATTTTTTAACAAACATAAAAATTGGATTGCTAACTTTGAGATATTTAGAATTCATATTTTTAATTAGATACCACAGTATGAGTTGTTATACAATAAAATAGAATTCAAAAGAAGTTTAAAATGCCAACATGTCTTAAATGAACTCAATTTTTATATCATTGGTTAACAGTTGAATGCTCTTTTGGGGCCCTACCACTCACAGCAGTCGATAAAACTTTTATTTTAAAATGTGTAGTCATAAAATTAAATGAAATAAGTATTATCGAATTCTCATTCTATATTTTTAGGGATTTATTATATGATAATTATCATATATGACTAAAATTAGAAAAACATCTCAATTTGTAATACTTGAGCAAATATTTTTAAATTAAGGCAAATGAACAGAACCGGGCTCAAAGTTCAAAATCAAATTTAAGCTGCCGCATAAATATTTAAATTTTCTAATAGTTTGCAATAATTTAAGTATTTAATTGTTTTAGAATCTACACGTAGCGGGTATTAATATCATTTATAGTAGGCGCGGATAGTTGGCATTGAATTCCATATCCAAGAATCCTTTCATCCTTGCATTTCGGTTTGAAAGCAATGTATTGCAATACTGAAATTTTTGAATTTCAAAAAAATTTTTATTAAATTTTGTAGCACGCTCAGTCAAATCTCTTGAACATCTTTGTTACTTTTAGAATTCTGTTATACGTATTCGTCCTTTCAACTGCAATCTGAATTAATTCAAAATTTTTCCTTATACACAACGTGAATGGTTTTTAAAAAGTAAATATTAAAAATTTAAAATTTTCCCTCTTCTTGTTACGTTTTCCTTCATTTAGAGTTGAGCGTTTGTCATTTTCATTTGTCTTGTTCTTTTTTATTTTTTTAGAGTTGGCAAAAATTTTATATCATAAATTATTCTTTTTAGTCTCATTGGCTTTATATTATTATACACGATCCGTTTATATTATACATGTATAAGCCAAATATCATAATATGTTGAAACAAAAAAAAAAAAAAAGGCAAAAGGTTTCGTTGTTATTTTTAATTTCCAAGTGTATAAAGAATTTTATCCTTTTAAATAGGATATGTGCATAATATTATGTCAAAATATTAAATATGTGAATAAGATGCATAATATTTTATGCAAATTGTTGTGTTTATTTTATGAGAATTTAATAGTATATACTGAAAACTTTGTATGTGTGCACAGTCTTACGTAAATCTTTAATGGTTAAAATCACAATTCTTTTATTATATATGTATAAAGGGATGTTGTATTGAAAATTATGTGAAGAATAATAGTTAGACGTATTTTTTTCTAAGTTATTCACCTACCACATTTTCTATACATTGTTTTTATAGTTGATTTTGTCGGATTAAATTTTAATAACGAAATATCCTGTAAGGAAGTTGATTTAGTTAAAACTGGGAAAAAAAAATAATTACTTGGTTTTTAGAAATTGTTAGTCAAATTACGAATATTCTGTTACCGTAATATTCTTAAAATATACGATAAAAATTCTTGTAACCTTAATATTTTCCTAAAGTTCATGAATATGTACAGAACAGTTTATTTTTCCACCTCATTTCAAAAACCTAATTATGTTCGACAGTTGTACTCATATGTTGCGCATCACATATATCGTAAATATTCAAAAATATGTCATGTTTAGTAGACATCGTTGATATTTTATGTACAGCCTGAGAGTATTTTCTCTGTTAATATACCAAGCATATTTAAGTATTCTTTCTTTTACTCGAGGTTTCTGTTAAAAGCGAATCATTAAGCTATCGTAAAAATTTTTATAAACTTTATTTCAAACACAAATCATTTGTATATGAATTGGTTTGTGTTTAGACTAAAAACATTTTATTCTTTACGGTAAATTTAACTATCACTTAGTGATTCGTTTTCCAGGATAAGCCAATTTTGATTAAAATTACAAATTCAAAATCATTAAAATAAAGCCCAAGGATTTAAATTTAAGAATATTCATTAATTTTATTATTTCACTTGAAATTCTTTAAATTTAAATTAAATTTTTATCAAAAAAAATTTTTTTTTTTGTTTTTACATATACAGAAAAAAAAATAATATCAATCTATTCTCGAATTTTCGAATTTTTTTTTGTTCTACATTCAAATCTCTTTCTAATGTCAAAATATACAAAAAAAAATAAAATAAAATAGAAAATAAATATTAAATTATTTTATTAAATTTTCGCAAAAGAAAATTGAATTTCTTAGGTTTTTTTTTTGTTGCCCTATCCCAAAAATATTTTCCGTCATATGTAAAACATGTCAGTTTCAGAAACACTTACATAACAGAGAAAGAGAGCAATATGGGGGAATAAAATAAAAAAAAAACAATATGGCAAGCAAGCCAGCAAATTCTCTGCAACTTTCTGATAGTTCATAAAATTTTACTTTAGTTCCCATCCCAATGGATTATTCAAGTTCCTTTTCTTTTTTCTTATTTCATGGTTTTCCTTTTATCCACATCTTTTAGTTATATAGCCTATTTATTATATTTTTTATACCATATAATAAGGATAAATTATTAAAAAAAGAAAAATGGAAGAAAATGTTTATGCACACACACACATATTTGTAAATTTTTTTTCTTTTTTTTCAAATTTTCTGCCATTTCCATACCAAAACAAGAAAAAAAAAATTGGACTAAAGAAAGATATAGAGAAAAAGTTCAGAATGTTCAGATAAAAATAGAAACAAACAAAAAAAATAAGGAAAATATAAGAAGAAAATATAAAGAAAAATTAAATAAATTAAAGTAAATTCGAAATAAATTCCATTTTCACAAGTGGCTAGGACATTGATGATGCCGAAAAATTTATATCTTATGTTAAGGATGTGCTCTTTATGAATTTTCCCGATTACTGTTGGTTGGTAATATGAAATGGAGAGAAATGCCATTATTTGATCAATTGGTTTAAAGCAAAATATTATTCTGACTTCAAGAATTTCCATATTATTGCATTTATTCACAATTCAGTGTATATGATAGAAATGATGAATTTTCGGAGCCTATTTAAATATAATTCTGCTTCTAAGGTTGAAATAAGTAGTTAAAATTAATTCTATCTGACTTAAAACTTTCTGCAATACGTTATTTGAACTCAATTCAGCTTATAACAGAAAATAGCTGAATCGCGAAGAATGCATTATAACTTCAATTGAAAGTTGTTTATACCCAGCTTAGAACTGGTTATTTTTAGTGCCTAAGTCAGAAGATAATAAGAGGAAATGTACTGATATCGTAAAAAATTATTGTCATAATAATATTCATAATTGTGTAAGATTGCTGAACGAAATGAATTGTGCTATACTGCTATCGCAATACTCTTGTTGTTATTAATTAATTGTTGCAGTTTACATATTAGAATAATTTGGTATGCCATTCTCTTGCTCTTGAATGTTAAGTCTATTAATTGTAAAACATGATCGAGAAAAATACGAACTATCGTACATTTAATTTTTGTATTTTTTTGAAGAAAACCAAACATATACACATATGCATAAAATAGGAAATTAAATAGATAAAAAATTAAATAGAATGGAACAGAAATAGTCAGTCAGCTAACAAAGCACCAAATTTTATTGATTATACCGTTTTATCTTTTCGAAATTCTCTTTTTATTGTCCTTTTATAATAGAAAATAGAGCACTAACACCAACAATATCAACAAAAAAAATAGTAAAAACAGAAACATTGAACAATAGAAATAAAAATAAGGAATAACATCCTGCAGGACTATAAACATAACACAAATGTAATATTTCATTTCTTTTGTATCCTTTTATAATACAAATAAATTTGAACTCATTCATATGAATCACTATCATAATCACACGTGCTTCCCTTTGTATAAAGGCATACATATAACGTATGTATATACATTTTTCTATTATGTAAAACTATAAAACCCTAGATAATGAGAAACATTTTCTTATACTTAAAAGCAAATTTTTGTTTATGACTTTTCTACGGCATGTGTCCTAAATTTTTCTATACGAAATAAATTTAGCATTATTTTATTGCAATATTATTTAAATTAAAAAGTCAAATAATTTACAATTTAATTTGGTATTGTGTGTTGTGTATGTGATAGCTTAGTTTTTATTGTCAATCAAAAATTTTTGGTATTTCTTAATACTTAAATTGTTCGGTACATTTGCGTCTTTATGCAATTCATGGAGTCCAAGGAATAGTATAAATGTCATCTTAATCGTTAATTTTATGCTTATGAACTTGTTAAAGAGTTTTAATTTTTACGATATATGGAACTACTGTACCCCAATATATAAATGCTGCTTTTATTTATATAACATTTTATGATTTCATTGTTGTAATGGCTATGATTTTGTAAAACCAATCTAAATAGGAGATGAATACTATAGAGAATTCATTTTAATTAAAGAATTTATTTATATATTAATAAAGTTAAATTATAAAAATTTTATTTTCAAATAAAAATAATCAGATTCACAAAATTTATTTTATTCGCGAAAGCATAAAAATTTTTTATGTAGGATTTCGAAAATTCAAATAATTCTATCCACGACCATAAGTTGGTACCATAAAAAATTGTTAACTGTTAACAAATTCATAAAAGGAAACTGATGGATGCTTTGCTACCAAGGATCATGACTATTAGAACGAACGCACATTTTAGTACATAAAGTAGTGTAGTACATAGAGTAGCAGCTAAAACACAATCCAGTTCAGAATTTGCATTGATTTGACTACGAGAAATTTTTCTAACCATTACATAAACAAGATCTTATGAAAATTAAATAAAAAAAATATTTATTTGATTATTTGGAAAAAAATTGCATATACTTAGGTGCAAATAAAATTTTTTTCTATTGAAATTTTAGTGGGTAAAAAAATGTTGAGAAATTTAAATGGAATGTGTTTCAAAAATTTGTGGTTAGTTTGTAATGCAAAATATTTTTTCATAAATAAAATGGAGATCTGTGGATCTTGTAATTCTATTGGAAACAATATTTATCCTGGATGGGAAAGAGGTCACTGAATGTTTAATTTTTCAGTATTATTTTATTTTTCATTTTCTAAGTCTATGATTGTAACTGTAAAATAAAATTTAGTAGAGATTAAAAAAAAATATTAAAATATAAAAATGGCAGACATGCAATGATTTTCTATAAAATTCGATTTTTTACACAACTTCAGGTTCGAATGAAAGTCAAGCAGTTGAATTAATTTGATTATTTTAAAATTTTTATATTATTTTTAGGCGAATGCGGTGTCCGAGTTTAATTTGATTACACTCAATTTTTCAAATATTGCCTTTTTTAAACAAGTCAAGTGCTACTAAATCCGCATTGTCAACATCTTAATACAAAAACTTCAATATTTTTTGCCTCTGTTCCAAATGCCGGTTACAACCCTGATAAAGTAGTAAAACAAAAATAAGAAAAATATAATAGCAAAAAACTTATTAGTGACTTATGTAGTGACCACACTACAGGTCCACTATATACATAAAACTATGAAAACGTACAAAACATACTATACAAAAAATTTTTACAAATTACAAGATTAAATTCTATATAGAAAACTTTATATTTTATATTAAGCCTACAAAGGCGTATATAAAACCATAAAATTCATTTCTATTCAAATTGCAATTCTGATTGTATATATGTATATATATAAGTGCAAAAAATGGAAAAGTCCATGAACATTTCAATCTGCCATTTTGTATTTTAACTTATAATTTTAAGCTGATTAATACTTATACATTTATTATGTTCATATATTTATAAAGAATAAAGAACAAACAAAAAAAAACCCAATAGCAACAACAGCCAGCAAAAGGTATTATCATGGACGACAATATAAGCTGACATCCTTAATAACAAAAGTACTGTACATGAGTGTAATTATTCATTTTTGATTTGGAGATAAGGACTCTTTTCTTTTGATTCACTTGCTATTTTATTTTTTTTTTTTATAATTCCCATTAGATTTTCCTGTACATTTAATGCACATATATTCCACTATACATGTATGTATGTATTAAAATTCATTATATATAAGAATTCAATTTCAACTGTTCTTTGATTTTAACATTTTTCTATTGAACATATGTACATACATATTGTGTATGGCATTATGTATGAGGTTTCGAAAAGCTTTTAAGCTTTTAAAATATTTTGACATAAGTAAAAATTATACAACAAGTGCTAATGTTTTTTTTCCATTGTTACTTTTTATATTATTTTATATACCAGGTGAAAATAGATTTAATAGGATTTCTTTTGTATTCAAAAAAAAAAATATGTTATATAACTAAGTATATATAGTGGTTTGTACTGTTGTTCAAGATATGTATATGTATATCTACTTTGTGTGAACTTTGTGAATGTTACCTTTGTTAACATCATTAATATTACATCTGCCAGACTAGATGGTGGTTAGAAAAGAAGTAAAAACAATGAGAAAAAGAAAAAAAAAAAAGAAAAAGAAAAACAAAATTGTGTACTCATTGTTCTTTTTTCTCTCTCTCTTTCTCTTTCTATACACAATATTGTGTTTAGAGACCAGCAAAACACACATTTCAATACACACATATGTATAAATATTGTACAATTTATAAATGAAATATTCTTTGATATATGAACTTTATTAGGTTAATGAAAGGACATGAAAGGTAAACGCCAAAGGATGTTTGAAATTAATTAATCGATTTCATGATAGCATATACATATATTTAGAAAATTCATTATTAAAAAAAAATTGCGTCGTTTCTCTATGGTATTCTACGAAATGTTGATGTATTCTATAGCTTTACATTTTTATTATGTAATTTATTTGTTTTTGTTTCGTGAAGTAGATCTCATAAGAGAATAACACGTTTGCATTAGAAAATAAACCATTGCATATATGAGTTTATACGCGTATACAAAGGAATATTTTCTATTTCAATATTTTGATAAAAGTTCAAAGGGAATTTCAATTTTGTATACGTTTTTCAATTGATTATGTAAATTCAATATTTCAAACTATTTTTTTTTTATTCTATATGTAGTTGAATTTAATCATACTTAATTAGATTTTTACATTTGTGAATATTATTCTGGCATACATATATGTGGTATAAAGGATAATCTTCTTTGAAATGAAAATTTAGCAAAAATTTTTGTTAAAAATTAAATTAAAAATTGCTTAGCTTGTAATTCTAATGATTAAAATTAATTTTCGATTGTACTGTAAATTATTTAAGGGATTAATTTAAATGTAAAATATTTGAAATTTTATAATTGGAAATGCAGTCTTAAATGTACACAATTATGAATGGGCTTTCGAATAATTTATTAATCCTTAAAAAAGTTTTTCCTTCATAAGTTCACCATAGTTTTGGAGTTTGAGAGTAAAATTTGTCCTAAATTTTGTTTAATTAGTTGACCTTATTAACAGAACTTGTTTTAATAAATATTCTAATAAAATCAAAATTATTAAAACGGCATCATATATAGGAACCTGGTGTGTATTATTGTGGATTAATTTCGTTCATTTTTAAAGTTATGATGCCCAATATTTTAAAAAAAGTTAAAAATTTTTAAATTTCAAGTAACTGTGTAAGAGTGGTTAATTCTTTCGTTAAGGCTGTAACAGTCGATGAATGAGAAATCGCATTTTTTAAGAACACTACTCGAAAAAAGTCTGGCGCATTGTGGTTTTCATATAAAAAAAATCCTAAAATCGATGACACAATAACAAAAAATTTAATTAATGACATGGAAATTTTCCTATTGTTTTCCTATTTGAATTCACCAGTATATTTCATAATTGTCAATTTTATGACAAATAATTGGTAAATTAATCCATTTTTGTAATTTTTACTAATAAATCCCAATATTTTTGAATAAATTATGTGAAATAATAATTTGATATTTCTATTAAAGATCATATTTTGTAAACGTTTCTCATACTAAAATTAGAAATTCCAAATAAAATCCAATTAAGTTCAAAAATGAAAAAAATGGAAAAACCATACATACATACGTTTTATATACTATTAAATTTTATATTCCGTATTTGGTTTCATTACAAAAGGAAAATTTTTCTTGTTTAAAAACAAAAAAAAACCTTTTTTCAAATTATCCTTTTATAAAAAAAAATTTTTTTTTTGCTTTGTATAAAGTTTTCTAATGTTGCAATTATTTTACTTTTATTTTTATTTTTTTTATATTTTCAGATGCGGTCAAGAGACACGTGTCATTCCACGTCTGTTACAATTACGTTCACATTGGATTAAATCAGAAAAAGAGACTATACGGCTAAATGAAGCCGGTATTACCAAAGATGTAATGGATAGTGCCATTGCTCAATTTTGTTTAGAAATAATAGCAAAACATGGTGAACCAGCACCACGTTTATGTAATAAAGATCCTTTAACACTTAAAACGGGTTCATATGTAATTGAATTGTTCCCAAATGTAAGTATATATGAAAATGAAATAAAGAAAACAAAAAATACGATACTAAAAAAGAAAAATTCCTTACCATATTAAATTTTCTTCTTTTTTTCTTTAAGGCATCACATATCCTTTATATTATTCTTACTTTATTTTTATATTTTTACAAAATCCTTTCTCATCTTATTTGTTATAAAGGTGTGTTCATTTCATTTCATATTTTTCCAAATTCAATTTAAAATAATTTATTTCTTTGCTCTGCTGTTTTATCCATGCAACCCAAGAAGAAAATTTCTTTCAATTTTATGTGTTAAGAAAATAAAATATCCTTTTTCTTAATAATTGAATTTTTTCTTATATCTACGATTCTTGGTTGAAAATTCGGATTTTTACAACTTTTTCTATATAAATTGCATATAACTGTATACAACATACATACATATTGAAAATGTATAAAATTTTATATTTTTAGGCAAAATTCTTGTTTATGGTGCGTGATGGTCGTGCAACAGTTCATTCAATTATATCAAGAAAAGTGACAATAACTGGTTTTGATTTGACAAGTTATCGGCAATGTATGACAAAATGGAATAAAGCAATTGAAATAATGAATGAACAGTGTAAAGAAATTGGTTCAGATAAATGTATGATGGTAAGTTAATATTAAAATATTTATAAAAATTATTTACTGTTTGTATAGTGTTTAAGCTAATTTTTATGTTAAGATTCGAATAAAAACAGAGTAATCGGAATGAATGCATTAAAAGGGTCAATATATCAACTCGAAAATCAATTTGTTCAGTTCTGTTACCCATATTGCTACCAAAATTTCAATAAAATATTGAAAGGCATTTACAAAATTTCGAATACCGTATTAAATTTCGAATAACTCAAGCAATTTTTCGTTGTAACCACTGAAATCCTTGTCATATTGGCTAACTTGTTTATATTAGATTATGCATAGATATAAATTTTTCTCGTTTTGAAGAAAAGTAGGGTATTTTACACCTTTAGCTACATTAATTTACAGCCAAGAGTTGTTTTGTATTATTTCTAAATAATAGTTGATTACGAAGTCAATTGACCAGGCAAATAAAGAGTTGATTTTTAAAAAAAGAAAGGTAAAACATTTCAAGTATATTTGAATTTAAATTTATTACTCAACCCTATTCTACAAAGTATAATACAAAAGACTTTTTCTTCAACCATAAGATTTTCAAACAGGAATCCAACTAAAATTTATATACTGGGGATTAAAAAAGATTTAATTGAATATTAAATGAATCTCATTGAAAATTCTTCTACAAATATAATAGTAATTTTTCTTTTTTAGTTATTGTTATACAATTTTGCGGCGGTTATGATTAAATCATCAAAAATATTATTACTCGTTCCCATGTTATTTGAACATAAACACTATTTTTAAAATTCATTTCTTATATACAAAATCTTTTTTGAAATTTCAATTTAAAAATCTAATCCTAAGAGTTTTCTTCTATAAAAAATGTTTAAGGTATTTGTCTTATTCACAATATAATTCAATTAATTAACTTAAGCGAATTTATTTATTGAAAAATTTCAATTTTTGAATAATTCAAAATTTGGTGGGATTCAGGCACGAGGAAAATCACAAAAAAGATTTTAGAAATATCTTTGGAATTGAATTTTTAATACTCTTTAATACCGTGCTTTAAGTATTTTAATAAAAAAAAAATTGAACTAAAAAGGATAATAGAAAATTGAAATTTTTGTTCATTTAAATTATTGCCGAAAGGGAAAATTTGGCAGGCACAGGAAAGTTCATATAGTTTTCAACAAAAAAAAATTTTTTTTTTTGCTCATAATTTCCACCATTTTCTTTGTTTTTCTCTCTCGTTATGTTTAAATTATATACTGATTTTCCTATTGCTACTATTGTTGAGTACCCATGACAATTTTTCCTTTTCCTTTATGTGTACAATGAAAACAGTTTTAGAAAGCACAAAAGATTGGATAAAATTTTTTTTTCTTTAATTTTTTGTTATTGCTTTTTTAGCCTCTAACAATCATAAAATTCAATTTTGTGTAAAATAAGAAAAAAAATTACTGACTATAAATTAGTCTTAAGTAAAAAAAAAAATTTTTTTTTTATATATATGTATATTTTTTTTCTCTTTGTCAAATGGAAATTAATCAAGCCTTCAAAGCTTCAATTCGGGGAATTTTCTAAAATTTCATGTATTTTGTTGTTTTATTTTGTTACGAAAAGAAAAAACGATTCCTTTTCTATTATACACTTCCGCTTTTAACGCGTAAATTGCAAGAATAATGAATTCCTATATGTGCCCTAACTTCTAGCCGTGCGCTATTTCAAATACTACTCGTGTCATACTTATACTATGCTTTTCTTTTTGGCCCAAAATCTCATAATTTTTTAAATATAAAAGTTACACATATATTTACATATACATCATTATATTTTTGAATTGAAAATTGTCCTAAAAAATTTTTGGGTAAAATAAAATGAACAAAGAAAATAAAAATAAAATAAGAGAAGCAGCAGCAGCAACAGCAAAAGAAAGAAAACAATTTACAAATCCTAGTAAACGAAGAGGATTTTGAGATTTTATAATAAATTTGTTTAGTTCTACAGTAGCTTTTCATAAAAAAAAAATTAAAGTCCAAAATGCCTTTAAAGTAAAAAAATGAAATAAAAGGGAGGCGTACAGCTTTACAACTTATTTTCTGTGTTAAATATGTATTAAGTATTTTTTCAGCTGAAAAAAGGACAAAATGAGAAAATAAATAAGTGTTTACAATGTTTTTGCCATCTCCTTTCTTTTTGTTTTTTAAATCGTACAACTATGTTATGCCTTTGTGAAATAATTCAGTTATCATTCTTTCGTGACAGCTTAATATAAATAAAAAATACTTTAAAATAGGTGGTCATACCACTTACAATTTCACTATATACAGAAAAAAAGAGATTTAAATTAATTTTGTAAAAAATATACTGAAACTCTTCTCTTTAATCTCTTTGTTCAAAATTTAAAATTTGATTTCAGTGGAAAATAAGAAATAAAGCAAAATCTGAATTCCTTTTTATATCAATAATCTGACAACATTTTATATACATTTTAGGATAAACCATAGAAAATATGCTCAATTTGTTTGGTTGAGGTTAAGTTACAAAATATATTTTCGTTGACAACAACATTGTCATGGTATTTCCATAACTACACAATTTTCCTTTTTCCTTTTTTTTTTTTTGCAATTTCTTTGGCATTGTTAATTTATAAAGGATCTCTTTTAATGTTATCCTTCTTTTTTATTCCGTCGAGATAATAAAGAATATAGAATGTTAAAAAAATGTTGTTGATAAATATATGCGGTTTATATAAGGTCAACTCGGAGATTCGCTTTTAAAAGCTAAAGTATGAAATTTTAGAGGTTTGTTATACGAAGGTGGACGTCAATTTCATGCCATAATAATCTGGGTATTAATAGATACTTAAAATTGAAATTAGGGTTATTTTAATACTATAATCGAGAATTGTATGTAAAAAATAGAAATGAAGAAGAGAGGATACGACATCCGCTAAGGAAGTCTTGTACTGCTAATGAATTTAATGATAGTTTAAGTATGTAGCTAGCTTACGTGTTACATATGACATGCATGATGGAAATTGTGTACGAATCATAAAAATTATAAGAAACGAACTGGTATTGTAGTAAATCACTTCAGATTTTCAGAAAATAGTGTTGTTATGATGTTGTTATCAATAAGAACTATAATAGGTACATAAGATCTATAGTAGGTCTACAACATTTGAAGAGGCAAGTCATACATGTGGGTTTTGTTGGGCATCAGAAAAAAAAGAGCTAGTTTTTTTTGAGTCCCTTATGCTTATTACTTATTTTCACAAATATCTTCAGTGAAAGTGGCTGTGAATAAATGATCCAGAAGATTCGTTTTGAATTCTTGTTAAATGGCTTTTGTATATTGATTGTCTTTTTCGAAATTTGAGTGTTCAACGGCATTTCAAAATCGAAACAATTTACAGTAATAGCATATAACGCGATTACCTCATTTGGTTAAAATAAAAAAATTGAAGCTCAATGTTGGTGGGAGGAATCGGCTAGATCTAAATAATCCAATCTCCATTTTCTAATAATCTATTAGTATTAAAAATTGGTATTAGTTTTTCATATCATTTTTAACATTGTAAACTGTTTAATAACTTTATAATAACCTTGGAATCTATAACAGAAAAAGAGAGTTAAAAAAAAAACAATTTTTCATTATTTCTCTTAAATTTTTTTGTTTTCGTTTTTTTGTTTCTTTTATTATACAATTTTTATTAATTGCAGGTCTTTTATGAGCAGCTGGTTTTACATCCTGAAGAATGGATGCGAAAAATTTTGAAATTTTTGGAACTTCCATGGAATGAGTCCGTACTTCATCATGAGGAATTCATTAACAAACCAAATGGAGTCCCACTTTCAAAGTGAGTACAATAATAATCAAAAGGCAAAACAAAAAAAAAATGAAAAAGGAAAAAAAAAAATTTAAAGGACACTTTAATAGAATGGAAGAGAAAAAAGGAATTATTATTACTTTTCTATTAACTTTTTTTCATGTCCCAAAAAAAAAAAATTTTTTTTTTTCGTTTTTCATTTTGTCAAAGATAAAATATGAATGAAAAGATAATAAAACTTGCGAATCCTTCATATAATTTACTTTTATACTGTTATACTATTTATGTTATGTGTACAATGTATACACATTGAAATATAAAGAATTTAGAGCAAGGTAATTTTATTAAAAAAAAAGAAAATTATCAAATGGTCATCAAAGGAATGAACATTGAAAAAAATTTGAAGATTCTGAGAAGCAACCAAGTTTGTATTTTTTTGTTTTTAACACATTTTTCTTTTCTTTTTTAAATTTTAAAAAAGGGACAAAGAGAAAATAATGGAAATTGGAATGTTTTGTGTTATAACTATGCAACAGTAATAATTCTTAATTAATCCTTATCTTCAACAATATTGCAATTTGTCGAGATTTTATCAACAAAGTATACAGTTTTTGTGTAAATTTTTATCTAGATTATCCAAGTTTTTTTAAATTCTTATCCAGATTATCCAAACAAAATTTTTAATAGCATTTTTGGAACTACTAACGATTTCATTGCGTAGCGAGTTTTTACGACATTAAGAGTTGTAATAACGCAACACAAAATTTTTTTTTAATATTTGCATTCCTGTATTGTACAATAATCTCTTATTCTCATTTTGTGTATCATTACTTATTACTCATCAAATGAGAGAAAAAATGTACTTAATAAAAAATCTACTTTAATATCAGATTTTAAATTAGAATTTTTCATTGATCTCAATCAATTTTCTCATACTATTTTCAGTAGAATAATATTAAAGCTGGCCATCATATTGTGATCAGTAAAATTTAAGAGAAACTACATTCTCAGTAAATAAATTTTCTAGATTCTCTGTTTTGTTTAACATAATTTCACTCAAATTTTGTGTTAAAGAGAAATACACAATGCATATTATGTAATTTTTTTGGAAAATATTCCCTCACATTATTTGTTCACTTGTAGTGTAGTATTACATTAATTTATGACATACTCGTTATCCATTCATTACTCTTTTACATGGTGAAAAAGAAGTGGTTAACATGGTGAGAAAACAACAATAATGTTAAATATTCTACCATTTTATATCGTATAACAGTTATAATAGGAAATTTAAATTCCCATTTTCTCATACTTTGCAATTTTCCTCTGCAAAATTAATTATTTTAAGGAAAACAATTGCGTTTATATAAAATTTATTTGTTTCCTTTAATTTTTTCTTTTTCAAATTTAAATAGAGTTGAAAGATCATCAGATCAAATAATTAAACCAGTTAATTTGGAAGCTTTAACAAAATGGGTTGGTGAAATACCAGAAGATGTTGTACGTGATATGGCAAATTTAGCACCAATGTTATCAAAATTAGGTTATGATCCATATGCGAATCCACCAAATTATGGTAAGCCAGATGCATGGGTACAGGATAATACGTATAAGGTATGTGGGTTGGAAAGTAGTGTAAAGTAAAAGAAAAAAAAAAAAAACAATCATTTTGGTGTTACAAAAACACAAAAACAATAGAAAAACAGAAGTAGGAATTTTTTACAAATTCATTTTATAAATTTGATAGTTTTTGTTATACGTTCGTTCTTGTTGGTCATTGCTGTTCTTGTTATTTGTTCTTGTTATTATAAAACACCAATTTCCACCGACTACCGATATACAATATGTGCATAATATTATATATATATATATATATAGACTTGTTCTTATTTTTTTGCATTAAAATTAAACGCATGTCTTATAGAAATTAATTATGTATTGTGAGTTTAATCTTTTGTTTGCTCAATTTTTTGTTATTTTGCAATGTTTGTTAAAAATATTGTGAAAATTGTATGCAATTTTGTTTATTTTGAAATTACTTGTGTACGTTTGAATATTTTTTTTTTGCTGTGTAATGTTTTTCTGTTTTGCTAGTCACTTAATCCTGTACAATTAAAATTAATCAATTTTAAATTATTTGTTTCGATATTCCTATTCATACAAAGGCAGAATATCAGTAAAACTGATTAAAGTCGATGAATAGTTCTGATAAAAAGGACAGTTAATTAATACTTTCAGTCCCTTACGAAATGCTCAAACATGAGTGTTTAATTTTATACAGCAATTCGGGAGTCTATATGAATCACAATCAACCTTTGATCTACACACATCCATGATTTTATTTATTGAATATTTTGCAACTTTTAGATTTCAACGCTAATTAAAAAAATATTTTCCAAAGATTTTCCAAATAGAAAAAAATTTAATTTTTTGTTTTAACTTTTTTAATTACTGACATTTTCGAGTGCAAACAAAAAAAATTTTTTTGTATTTTTATTTACCAATTTTCATTACTTTATTTACGTAAATTAAAGATAGTCAACAATTCAAAAACAAAAAAAAAGTGATGAATATAGACAGAGTCGGATTTAATATGTCAGAGGTTAAAAGAGTTATTGAAAAATACGAAAAATTTTTATATTACCAAGTACTCACCGGAATATGTTCGCTTCAAATTAAATATGTAGTAACATTGAGTACTTACCATATAACAAATTCTCATCGAATTGCCAATTTTTCTTCGGTTTATAAATGTTCGCCATTACGATGAAAAGGTAGATATTGTTGGCTTAGTGAACAGGCGAAATTTGTTTTGTTTAAATGAACACAAATTTTAAATCTTTTTAAATTTCCATAGATTCCATGAGTAAAAATAAAAAAAAGTGTTTGTTTTATAAGAGGATTTTGCCTAAGTCACACGTCGTCTTGAATCTTATTACTATTAATTATATTTTTGTTACTTTGTAATTTTGAAATTTAGAGCGAATTTTTTTATTTTGAGACACCTTGCTCAAATATGGTAGAGAACATTTCGTCGGCAATTTCTTCATGCCTCTGTAGCTCAGTTGGTAGAGCGTCCGCCTAGAAAGCGGTAGGTCACTGGTTCGAGTCCAGTTCGAGGAGAAAAATTTTTTTAATGAATAATTTTTCTGCCTTTAACTCGTTCCTTTGATTACGTCATCCATCTGTTCCGCAGTTGCATGAAGAAATTTCCATTAAGATAAATTAGTAGTGTAATAGGCACATTCTTATTGATTCCGCAACTATAATGTTGTATTAGTAAAATTCATAATATGGTAATTCACTTTTTTCCATTTATACTGGCACCGTAGGATGTTATATGTAAAAACTGTACACATACTAATAATTGCAATTAATGAAAAACCAATCGTGTTCAATAAAACCAGACATCTACTACGTTCGTTCCCATTTTGAAGTAAATTTCCAATTTTAAATTTGAATATACAAAAATTTTCTGAAATGAAATCATACAACATTATTTTTAGTCCTTCTAAAGTTTCAAATATGAATAATTAAGTTGTTCAAAATACCCTTGGTCCAGTAGTACCAAGTAGACTAAATTTAAATAGTTCCAATAAATTTAAAATCAGAATAAAATTTCTATAAAAATTCAAAATGTATGGGAAATTTTAAAAATTACTAAAATAAATATTTGAATTTTGTTAAATTTATTAAATCAATTTCATATTGGTTGATTAAATATTAAAATTTGGTTACGAAAGTCAAATAATAAGTACATTAGCCCATGCTAGATTTATTTGTGTATGTAAATTAAGAAAAAAAAAAATTAATTTTAAATTCAAAACTTTTTTTTTTATATTTTAGTAATCAAGTTTTTATATATAGCAAATTTATATTTGAAAAAGGATATTTTAAATATTTTAATTGGAAATATTTGAAATTATTCACAAAATTTAGTCAAATTTTCAATCCATTTTTTTGCGTAAATCGTGTACAAAAGAAATTTATTTAAATTATACAATAGTCAGGAATTTGATTTGTTTTATTAGGGCATAACACATATTATCTAATTCTTTTTTAATGAGACAGCTTTGGTGATGAACTATTACCAATTGCGAGGAATAAAAGTTGCTTCTGTTAAATATTTCTGCTTTGAAATCTTTTATAAATTCCCTAATAGGTCAGGAAACAAAAATCGCTATGTAATTTTGAATTAGAAAAATTAATAGCTATATTGAATGTAAAACCAAAAATATTTGCAGTGTAAGTTACAAAAATTAATTATATTTTTTTTTTTTTTACAATATACTATATTTGAAAAATATTGGCATAATCTCAACATTGTACAGCATTCATATACTAGAAATTTTTGTACCACATACATATATATATTTTATTATTTATAGTATAGCATTCATTAAGGAGACAACTAACAGAACCATTATTACATTTAGAATAAAAATAAATAGTGAATACCCTTGCAAGCATATTTTAGTATTAAAGCCACCATGCCTTGAGAGTTGAACTCAGTTAAAATCCATCAGTATAAATAAAATTTTTTATAGTAATTAAACATTATTTAAATTCATTAGAATATTTTATAAAATTGTTTAAATGTTATATTGTTATTTTCATATTTAAGTTTTCTATATTACACTTTTATTGAAAAATTATTATATTTACTTCCTATATATTATAATACTTCCTTTATTCTTTAATAAATTCAAACAATAAAATTAAATTTCAAAAGAATTATTCAACTAAGTTTTTTACTTTGAAGAAATTGTACAGCAATCAATAATCATTAAACATATTAAATTATTTTGAATTTGTATAATTAAAAATTTGCAAGAATCTTTGGTAATTAGAGTCGAAAATCAGAAATTTATCCACAATAGGTGCTCAGTTATCAATTATTCCTTCAAACTTTCAATTAATCCAACTGCATAATTTGAACAATTCAATAATAATCTCAATTTTTACTCACATTTTCTCTTATTTGAATTCGTTCAAGAATAACAATAAAAGTTGGTATGTTCTTTAGTATATTTCTTTTAGATTTTATAATAAAACTGAGTTTAAATTGTGAAATTTCAAAATTTTTTCTCAAAATATTTAAAAAATTCTTAAATTTTAATTACTTAATGGTATTCATTATTATTTAAAATTCAACACTAACACTAAATTAAATTAAGCACCACTATATCTAAAAAAATAAATTTTTAAAAATATTTTTACATTTTACATAAAGCTTACCCTATATATACAAAAATACAAAAGTAATACACAAATTATTAAAGTATTTTGGTTTGTAAATATTATTTGCTTTCTGCTGTAAATTAGCTTTTGCTATACACTTAAAAAATTACTTTTTTATTAAAGGTTTTTCTTATTGCATGTTTTAATTTCTAATTTTAATAAAAATATTCTTTGCATTCTTTCCAAAATTTATTCATAAAAATAAGTAATTTTTTTTATTGTTATTATAATTTTTTTAAATATTTTTTAAATATTTTCATAAAATTTTCATGATATTTAAATAAATTTTTATTTTTTGTGTCTTTTTATTTTCAATAACAAAAATAAACATGAAAATTTAGGTCAAGGCCAACAAAATGCTATGGGATCATAAAGCAAAACATATATTAGGTTTACCATCTGAAGAGGTTTATATTAAATCATATGAACTGACTAATAACAATATACCAGATTTGTTATCAGATAATAATAAGAAAAATAATAATGAAAATAATAATGATAATAATGAAAATAATAATGATAATAGTAATAATAATAATATTATAAATAATAGTAGTCAAAATAATAATAATAATAATAAATTATATAATATTAAAAATAATCCAGAATTAGAACAGGAATTATTGCAAGAATCAACAATACAAAGGCAATAACAGTTACAACAATTACAATCACAACAATATAATAGTATAAAACAACAACAGAAACCGAAATCAAAAAAACAACATCATAATTATCATAAAGAAAATATGGAAAATAATAATAATGATAATAAAAATAATGAAATTAATAGTAGTAAACAGAATCAAAGAATAAATAAGGAAAATTTTCCAAGTGGAAAAACATGATACCGGATACCGAAACGTGTTATACAAATTAAGACGCATAAAACCTAAAAAAAAAATTAAAATAAATTTAAAATGCCTAAATACAGAGAAAAAACTAAAAATACTTAAAATTAAAAATAAACAAATAAATTTAATTAAGAATTTTTGGTTTTAGAAAATATTTTTTTTTTTCTTTTGTCAAAATTTTAGTAAAAAATTAAATTTAATTTTTTAATCTCGTAAATTTTTTATATTTTATTACTTTAAAAAAAAAATTTAATTAAATTTAATTTTAAATTCATTTATTCGTTTAATTTTTTTTTTTTAATTTTTAATTTTATCCTATAATTGTATAATAACTAGTTAAATATTTTAATGTAAATTTAAAAATTAAAAATTTGTAGAATGAAAGTTAATTGTTATGTGACCGCAATATTTTTTTTTTTTTTTTTTATTATTTTTACACCAATTAACTATTTTTATAATATATTTTTCTTTTAATCTAATGAACTTCCATTTTAGTGCAATTATCATAATACATATACACACATTTTATATATATACACAGAAATAAATAAATTTTTTTTATACATTTATAAATTTTTAAATTAAAAATAAATACAAAAGAAAAAAAAAATTATTTTCTCTTTTATTTTTATTTTATTTCATTCAATAAAAATTTTTGTTTTTTTTAAACACCCCGCTCATTTTATTTACATAAGACAATTAACTTATTTACTAAATATATATATATACAAATACATACATTAAATAAATTAAAAAAAAAACTGTTATACAAAATATGCCAGTTAATTTGTTTTATATATAAAATATTTTTTTTTTTTTAAATGTTATTTTTATGTTTATATTTTATGTATACCTAAGTGTATATATACATATACATATACGTAGATTTTAAAAATAAATTTATAACAATTATACTATACATTCTACAAAATAAATAAAAAAAAAAGCTTTTACAGTTAAAATTGTATTTAATAGGATTATAATATTGTATATTTAAAAAAAAAAAAAAATAAAAAGAAATAAAAAATACAAGACTTATTAAACAAAGTAAAACAGAAAAATTTAAATAAATAAAATATTATGTAATATAACAACTACTTTATGTTAGTGTGTGTGTGTATATACACATATGGAAAACATATGCATGTAAAAGAGAATAAAATAAATAATTTTATTTATAATATTTTGCAAAAATGCAAAAAGGATGCTTTAATGGGAATTTTTTGAATTTTTTTTTTTCTTCTGTGTGTAAATTCTAAGGACTCTTAAAAAACATCACATAAAATATTTTTAAATTTTTTTTTAAGTTTTATTGAATTTACTTTAATTTTTAAGATTATTAAATTTATTTTTTAAGTTTACTGAATGTAAAGCAGAAAGAAAATGGTTGAATATGAAAAAGGATATTTAAAAATTATAAAAATTTTAATCAGAATTTTTTTGAAAAATGATTAATTGTTTTGTTAAATATTACTATATTGCAGCTTCTTTGTAAATTCTGTTCGAATAATTAACTAGTATACTAATTAAACCTACCGAACTAAATAATTAAATGATGAAAATAAATGAAGAAATCTGAGACTAGGAGCTTGTTAGTTAATTGTGTTAATTGTTAGCTATTATTATGTTATTTAAAAAAAAAATGGGAAATATTGTATATGAACAATAATGAACCAAAGAAGAAACTAATAATTCTTAATTAGTTTTTTTTTTACATTTCAAATAATAATAAATTATTAATATAAAATGAGTTACATTGTACCATATTAAATTAATTTAAACAGGATAACAAACATTGAAATTATATTCGATTGCTGTAATAATGTTCATACAAGTATCCAGTTGTTACTTTCATACATAAATTCTACTATTCTCACATATGTATTTGCATACTCGTATACTAATATTTAAAATAATAAAACGTCATTGGAATTAAATTTTTGCAGAATTTTCCATTCAAAATAAAATTCCAAGACAAAATCATACTAGACACACCAGTAGCATAATATGTTAGTGAAATAACAAATTGCTCTTGAAATTTTTATTCATTAATAATATCCTTTGAATTATCACAAAATTTACAAGAAATTGTCTTACAAAGTAGAAATAATTAGTAGTAGTCGATAATTGAATATCACACAAAATTGCATACTTTTATTGTACATAATTATTTAAAATTACTTCTAGACTTGAATATAGTTGTTTTAAATTGAATAAAATTTTGAAAATGTTTAAACAAAAGGTATAATTTTACCTTTTTTTTTTGAAAAAGCATAAATTTTAATGAAGTGTTTACGTAATTTATCTAACAAATTATAATATTTAGCAATATTAAAATATTTTTTTATTCTGAAAATTTAATAATTTTTCTTTAAAAAAAAAAACCAAAATTTTATGATTATTTTCATACATTTTGACTACAATATCAATATTTTTTTGTATTAGACAGATATTTTAATTAAAATAATGTCAAAATAATATTAAATACTCAATTCTATTATAATAGACTCGTTACATAATTTTCGAATTTTCAATGTAATATTGTATTCAGTTACACAAAGCATATTTTTGTGTTTTATTAAAATATAAAATTTGTCATAATTTCGAATTGTAATCTTATTTTTCGAAATTTATATTGTTAAAAATAAATTAATTTGAAAATAAAATGAAAAATTTTCTGGTGTAATTGAAAAATTTATGCATTATCATTCATCTTCTTCTTCATGTTTTATAAAATAATACAAATTTTAACAATTCATTATAAAATTTAAAATAAAAAAATTTCAATTTAAAATCTAAAATACTTAATAATATAACAATAATATTATTTATATGTATGTAAGTGCGTATGTGAGTGTATTTATATCATTAAATATTATGTAATTTTATTATTTTCAAAATAAGCTGACTAAAATTTTTTATTTTTCCTTGTTTTTCAAAAATTAATAATTCCCAAAATTCTCTATAAATGCATTTAAAAGCATCCTTATTATTTATGTAAAACATATGTATATACATACATACATTCATATTACATATATGCATTTTATATTATATAATATGGAAAAATTTAGGTAAATTGAATTGTAATGTAATTTTTATGTGTAAATAAAAAATATAAATGCATAAAATATTACAATATATAAAATTGTAATACTATGATGAAATATATAGATAATAATAATTATAATTTATAGGAAAAATTATAAAACAAAAAAAAAAAACACTTAAAATAAAAAAAAAATTGTATGAAATGAGAATGAAGAATGTGAAATATGTGTATGTGTGTCGCATATATTAACAAAAAAACAAAATGTACAGTTAAATTAAATGTAATAAATAATAAATTTCAATTATATACATATATATATATATATATACATAATTTATTATGTAATAATAATAGATACATATATGAAATTCAAATTTTTAATTTATAAAATTTTCTAATTTTCCTTTGACTCTACATGTATACATACAGAAAAACAAACTTGAAATCATAATTTAATGAAAAAGTTTTTTAAAAATATTAAATTTTTCTCTTCGATACTCTGATGCTAGTTTCAATTTAAAATTATAGGGTATGTTTATAATATGTATTTAAAAATATATGTGAAAATATTATTAAAAATATTTTATTTTCCAGAAATACCAACCCATACACCTTAATTAATTTCATTTGAACAAAATGTAAGAAAGAACCATAAAAAATCACAATATTTTTATCATAAAATTTTCAAAATAATGTAAATTACAACAATAATTCGTCGCGTGAATGCAATTTTTATCCATATGCCAATTTTGTGATTTTTGCCTCAATAACACTTTCACAGGTTTTCGAGAATGATTTTACGGAATATGCAATTGGCTTTTCTCTATTTAATGCAGTTTATTCAGCAATATCAAATTATGATGTGGTATATTGTTGTATTGTATGAAAAATCCAATTTAAATGACTAGAACAAGAGAGATTTTTATTATTTTTAAAAAAACTTTTTCATATAGATGCATAAAAATTATTTAATGTGCACGAACAGTAACTCATATTTTCTTCAATTGCTTTAAACTTTACAGAAAATTTCTATTTTTCTGTTATTGTATTTAAAAAGAAAAATGGCTACTTATTTAGATAGTTATTTAATAATTTTAAAAATTAGTAAAATTAAATTCGAAAATAATAAATTTCAAATTAAATTTCAATTTATTTTGTAAATTTAGTAAAAATTTCAAGCTCAATATCCAATAAATTTTGAACAATTTATTTGAACACATTGTATTAAATTTTAGGAATATAATATATTCATACATTATTTTGTCATAATGTTATATTTGGAATTAATTTACATATTTTATATTATTTTTTATATAATAATTTGAAATGAAAATTGAAGCCGAATGTATTCAATTGTATAGCGGAATTTCAATCAATATGATTTAATATTAATTTTACTCTACTGAAAATAAATGTACAGATACTATATTTACACATAAATGTAAATTTTTTTCAAAATTTAAAAAAAATTTTAATTTCTCTTTATTGAAATCCAAATATTCTTCAAAGATAATAAGATTGCTTCCAAACAATTCAATGAGTTTACCATGATTTAAAATGTAAATTTCTTAAAAAGAAAATAGTGAATTTTGTTATAATAATTATTATAATAGAAATCTTACTATTATAATAATGGAAATGAACCCGTGCCGACAACTAGTAAAATACTCGTATCTTTGCATGTGCAATTCAAAATTAAAATTTAACTTTTTCATACATAAAAATTGATTATTAAGGATATTTAACTTTTAAACAACAAAATTTAATTCAGGAAATTTTACAAAGAACATTAAGATACCGCATGGTTAAACAGAACATGAAATATTTAAATAGGGTCCAGTATAAGTATTCCATGAATAGTACCTTCCATCAAACTGAACTCGAAAATTCATATATTTTATATGTTATTCTAAAATAAGAGTAAACATGATTTTCCAACAGTAATCCAGAGTTCAATTAAATATGGAAGAAATTTTTTCAAATCCTTAATTTAAAATTTAATCAAAAACTACCAATTAAACTTTTAAACTACTTCAAAATAATTACAATAATAATTTTTTTTTTTTACTATGTAATTTATTTTTATTGAAATTTTAATCAAGATTCCACTGTACATTGTTTACAGGCCAATTTTTTTTATACAAAATCAGGTTGCAATTTGAAAAAAATTTTAATTTTAATAAAAAATTTATAATTTTTTTTTTTATTATTTTAATTCTAATGAATAAAATATATTTTAAAATTATACAAAAATATAAAATTAGAAAAAAAAATCATAATATGTTACAAAGAAATGAAAAAAAAAATTTATATATGAGCTGTTATAAATTAAATTAAATGTAAAAGAGAAAAAAAAAAACAAAATAAAACAATAAAAAACATTTTTTATAAAATTATTATTATTATTAAAAAAAATTAGGTCAGAAATTGAAATTGTTTTAAAATAAAAAAAAAAATGACATTTTTGATTACTTATTTTCGTTGATTTTAATATTTTTTTTACAAATATTTTTATTTAAAAAAAAAACAGAAATATTAAATTAAATTTCAAATTCTTTCAAAACCTAATTAGTGTAGAGTACTAAAAACTACATATTTTCAACATAATTTAATAAATTTTATTAAATTTAATAATAAAAATTTAATTTAGGTTCAATTAATTTCATAATTAGTGACTAATGTAATAAGGAAAAATGCTCTCCCTTTCCTGCAAACACCACATTTTACAGCTAACATGCATGTAATTTTTTCTTAACTAGGCTTTTCATATTTGTTAAAAAAGAAGAATTCTCTGTAATTAAATTTCACTTCATCTTGAACAGAAATTGTTTAATTATTTGAAATTAACATAGTGTAATAAAATTATGTTATATTTTATTTATGTTTTCCCTAATGGCGATAAACGCCGATCTATCCAAGTTTGGCACTACTGCCGATTTGGAGAATCTTCAGTTTTAAAAAGAAAAACAAGATGTTTGTAGTTTCGATTCAAAACTTTGATTGTTTATTTCAAAAACTTATTCTACTATTTATACTAAATTCTTATTCTAAATTTACTTTAAATTGTTATTGTAATATTTACAATATGTTTCTTAAAATCTAGGTTTCTAGTTAATTATTTCTATTTCCTGGAAAAGAAAGTGCAATTCATATACCTTCATTCACTCATTACTTAAAATTACGTCAAACAATAATAATGACTGAAAATGCATAGGCTTGCATTTTTCATATTAACATTATGCATACCGCTTTATACTCTAATGTATAATATAAACATAAAGGTATGCATTGTTGTTATACACATCATAAAGTGTAAGCGAAACATATGTTCACCATATGATAATATGCCGCTTGTTTGCAAGTAATGAAATTTTAAACCGTTTAGGTAAGCAATGTATGTATGCTATGAATATATTATGGTAATGTACGTATATCGTGAATAGGTAGGTATATAGTAATGTATGTAATTAATGTATGTATATTGTATATGCACTACAATAGTATAAAATTCTCAATCTATAACTACTTCATCATTCATAACTACTCATAAATTCTAAATTTTATCAAAAATTTTATCAAAGCTCAATTATATTCGGAAAAAACACGTATGTAAATACATAAAATACTTACAAGGTGAAATTTTTTATTACATATTCGTCGAGACTGTAGTTTATTTTACAGCTCCCGCCTAATTTCTCCATAAGTGTTTTACTCACAATAACAAAATTAACACTGATTAAAAGAGCATAAAACAGTATGAATTTACATAAAAAAAAATTGGAAATGTAAGAGAACAATATAAGGGAGTAAATTACAAAATAAAATAACACTATTGTTAGTAATTAACACTATTGAGTAAAAATTGAGGTTGTAAAAACAAAAAAATTGTGATTTTTTGTTTAAATATTTTGAAAACCCACAAATTGTGTTCATTTTATGTTGCACTATCAATTTTATGAATTTTTTGTAAATTAACAAAAATTTAACACACACTAGAGCAAAAGTTAAATAAATTTATTGCATATTTAAATGAAATTTTCTCTATTGCTTTACTATTAGGTACAAATTTAAGACCCTTAGATGTTAAGGGAGGTTTTGTAACAATTTTATTGATAATATTGCTTTATCCCAAAAACTCTAATTAATTTTCTATTTCCTTCTACCGATCATTTTGAATTTATGTCTCAAATGCCATAGCCTAGGATTATTAAGAAAATTTTGAGAAAATTCAAGTTTAATTTGTTGCAATATTGTTTTCTTCCCTCAAAATTTAATTTCTGAAGTTATTGAAGTTTTGTAATTAAATTATGAAAAATTTTTATTTAAAATTCAATTAAGAATTTGGACCCCTAGATTAATAACCAATTCCTTAATGAAATCAAAGGCATCTCTAAGTTGTTTAATTTTTTTTTTGTATTAAATAAAATTTTCTGCGTTACAAAAGTCACGAAAATAAGTAATACTGATTATTTATATACTGTATGTATAAAAAAATATTAAAAAAAAAATGTGTAAGAAAAAGACTTAAGAAAAAAAAAACAAAAAAAAACATTTTTGAAAAAAAAAACTATTAATTTTTAATTTTAACGGTTGTTGTAATATTTTGAAAAATATTTATGCGTACATATATATATATATACTTAATATATATATATATATATATACTTAATATATATATATATATATATACTTAAAATAGTTACAAGAAAATTAGGAAAATAATAAAAGAAAAAGAAAATGGAAAAAACTGCGATTGAATATTTTAAATATTAAATTGGAACTCTGGCTCTCAAGGACTAACACAAAAAAAAAATGTGAAACCAAACCAAACCATTTACAAATTCTAAGAGAGAAACTTCTCCAGTTTAGTGTGTGATTTGAAGAAAAAAATTCATTCTTAAATTTTTCAATTTTTTCTTTTTCTTTTTTAATAATTTTTATTATTTGTAATTGTACTTATCATCACGAATTTTCAAAAAAAAAAACAAACAAAAAAAAAAATAAAAGAAAAGCTTTTTATAGTAAATTAACAAAAAAAAAGAATATTTTTTAAAAATAAATAGAAAATTTCTGCAAAAAAAAAAATCAAAATTTTGTTTAAATTTCTTAATTAAAATTCTTTTAATTAAAAATTTTTCCTTAATTTTTGCAAAAAGACAATAAATTTAATAATTTAAAAAAATATTAAAAAATTTTTAATAAATTTTTTCTTTTATACTGATTTTTTTTTTTCCTAATTTAGTAATAGCACTACGAGAATTGATCAGAAAATTCCGAATAAAAAAATTAAATATACAGGTGGGGATTGAGATTCTATAAAGAGTACAAGATTATTATTACATTCACTTAATTCTGATATATTTCACATATCGGAAAAATTGCCGAATTGTGCCCACCATTTTCTTAAAAATTTCGTTGAAATTCAATATTTCAGACACAATATTCTGCCACTGTTAATTGAAAATTTATCAATCCCTCTGTTTTCTAAATCTAAAATTTATCAATCTAATTTTCTAAATGCTCTACTATAATATTGTACTCATTACAGAATCATCATCCTCTACACTGTATACATATAATTATATATATTATATGTGTATTTATATAAATCTACCATATTTAAATAGAAAAAAATTATAGGTAAATTTAATAAAGGAAAAACAAAAAAAACCACCAATTTTTAACATTTTATATTTTAAATAAATTATTATTTACTTTTATTATAAAAAAAACAAAATCTTAAGACGGATTTTTTTATAAAATGAGACTAAAATGTGACTATTTTCCAAATTATTATTAAATAAACCAATTGTTATTTAATAAATATTGTATAACATTAATTCCTGGAGCCTATATACAGGAAATACGTAACCAATACTAAATTTTTTTTTGAATCAAATGTTATACGAAATTCCGTTCAATTAAAATTTCAGCAACATTTTTTATTTTATACTACACAATACAAACGTACACTGCGAAGCCTAAATCAAATATTTTTTTAAATATTTTGCAATAATATTATTCAATTTTTTTTTTGGAAAATTTTGTTTTTCGCTTAAATTTCGAAAAATATTCCTTCTCAGAACTGTAATTAAAGTAAGGCTCTGCTCAAAGATTTTAATTTTGTTATTAGAAATATTTTGTTAAATTTTTTAAAATATTCAAAAATATTTCGAAATTTTCGGAATTCAAATTTAAATTATTGTATAAATTTTTGGGAATTTTGCACAAAAATCATCTGATTTGCCTTACTTACTGATTGTCAATATGACTCTTTGGATATTATGTATAACCAAAAGGTTATTAAAATTAATAATGATTTTGATATTTTAAATTTTTATTATTTACAATATTAATCAGTCAAAAAACAAAATAGTTTCAGTCTAATACAATTAAAGGGAACGAAAATTTTTGGTCTCAAAGGGTTAATTTCGATTTATATTCAATCTGAAATTTTCATATTTCTCATATTATAGCACAGAATTTTATTAATGAAAATCTATTCATATAATTTTTATTAATTGTTAATCGATTTATATTGAAAAAAAAATGTAGATAAAATTTATTTATTTCATATTTTTTTTTTTTTATTTTGTTTAAACTGTTAAAATATTAACAATATTTTTCCTCAGTGTAATTTTTTTATTTTAAATAATTTTAATAATTATAAAACGCTCAAAAAATAATATTTACATTAAAAAAAAAATACTTACATAAAAATATTTTTTTTTTTTATTTTCACTGTGTCTACTGTCTATGTAACAATAACAAAAAACAAAACAAAAAAAATTGTAAATTTTTACCATAACTTAAAAAATGTTTAAAAGAAAAATTATTAAAAATTAATAAAAAAAAAAAATTACAATGCATTTCTATATTAATATTAAATATAAATAAATTATATATTTTTATATATAAATAAAAAAAAAACAAAAACAATTAAAATTCGATAACAAAGAAAAAAAATAAAAATCTTTAAAAATAAATAAGGAAAAATAAAAATAGGACAAAACAATAAAATTTAATAAGTAAAAATTAATAACAAAAATATTTATATATAAAATGTATAAAAATTAAAAATAAAACATGGAGAATAAATCAATAAATAATGAAAAAAAAAAATAAGAAAAACACAAAAACAGAAGAAAAAAATAATAAAAAATTTAATTGTAAAAAACAGAACAGAATTAAAAAAAATTTAATTTATAAAAATTCATTAAATACAAAAACAAAGAACAGAACAAACATAAAAATCTAGGAAATTATGATTGTTAAAGGACTTAATAAAAAAAAACAAAAAAAAAAACAGGATATGGGAGAAAAATAATGAAATGTTTGTATTTAAATTGATGAAAAACAGAAGAAAAACAAGAAAAAAAAATTAAAATTAAAAAAAAAAATAAAAAATTAAAAGAAAATGTAATAAAAACGAATCGTAAAATGATTTTTATAAAAAAAAAAAAAAAAATTTTGTTTTAATTGCCCTTTAAAAAAAAATTTTCTCTTTTTTTGATCCCATTTGAAAATTTTTGGGCCATTAAATGCATTCCGATATTCCTAATTGAAATCTTGTAACATAAGTCTGTTTCGTCATAAGACAAAAATCCAACTAGAATTTGTTTGCTCAATTATATTTTCGCCCTGAAAATCAGGCATTTTAATTGAATTATTTTTCTACTTGAATATATTAAACATTGCATCTTATTTTCTTCCTGATTAGATTAAATATAATTTCTAATTTATTTTGATTATAATAATATTAAATTTAATGTTAGAAATACAAAAATAAGAACAGATTGAAGCAATTAATATTGGTGTATAAGTGCAAAAACGGTTCTGGTCTAAATCTATTTGGTGAGTCTTTTACAATCTTAAAATTTAAATCTAATTATTTATTTGCAAAAATTTTTTGTAATTATAGGCATACAAATGAGAAAGACATTATTATGCAAAGAAAAAGGTAGGTTTATGCATAAATGAAAGCCGAATTCTTATATAAATATTGTTTGAAAGCATTTTTGGACGAATTCAGAAGGATTATAAAAGTAAAATTTTTTTAAAATCGAAAACTCAACTGAGTGAACAAAATTCAATATGCGCTGCAATACACTAGTAATTCTTCAATATCCAACAATATTTTCTATTGTGCTCTTCTTCTAATTTATAATATTTTTGTATTTCTGATAGTTTTTTGCAAATTTTGCAGTATGAATTCATCGAACGTACTAAGGCCCAATTTACAACTAAATTATCGAAAATCCAAAAAAGTTATTGAATAAAATCGTCTTATCTAATAGCATAGCTTTCTAAATTAACTTGTTAATAGCAATTTGATTAAATTGCAGTCGATTTTCATAATTCAGAGTTTATGATAAGGTACCAAGTTACGAGTTACTTTTAATATTCTAGATACTATTTAAAAAAGTTCAAAAATTCAGACATTTGTTAAAATTTTTTGAAATTATAATTACATAATTTTGTAATATTTTCTAAATTTTTTTCTTTGTATAACATTGAAATATATAACAATAAGCAAAACTTAGATTTTAAATATTAAAAATGTTGTTGAAGAATTTTTAAAAAAAGTCATTTGAAAATTTAAAAATTGAGTAAAATATTCGAAACTAAAAAGTTTTATGCATCACAAAATACCAAACGATTTCACAAATATTAAAATTTACTATAAAAACTATTTAAAGTATTCATTTCTTAATCACCTTGTAATCTATTTGTATGCTTTCTTTATTTTATATATGTACTTATTATACATTTAAACTTTAAAGAATTCCAAGTATTTTGAAAATTAATTTTAAAAAGAAAATTTATTATCTGTCTCTTTAACAAAATTTATTATATAATATAAATATATATGTATATATATGTATATGTATGAGAAAATAAAAAATTCCTTATTTCTTTTTTAATAAATTTCAATTAAATTTTCTGGAAAATTTATTATGTCAAAAGATCCCTACATAATATATTTCAATTTTTTTTTTTTGTTTGCTCATTTGCTTTTTATTATTCTATACATTTTTCTTTTCTTAATTCAAAAAAGACAAAGTATATGCTCATACCAACATCACCTCTATGACAAAATTAATATTACAACATTAACTTCTTTAAATATTAAATGAGAATATCTACTCTCTTACATTGATTTGTAATCCTTGTATAATAATGTCTTTATACTTACTTTCATCACCCAGCAAAAAAAAAAAAAAATAGCAAATGTCACAACGCACAATTACTATCTTGTTGATATAATCAAAGATTTGCTTTTATGTTTCACTCTCTTATATTCTCAGTAAATTCTATATATGTGTAAAAATATCATGTTAGTGTTACTATTAAGTCTAAACAAAATAATACTGTACTGTTTTATTCACTCACTCCCTCTCATATCAATAATTCTCTCTTGAATCAAGTTATCTCATTATCATCATATATTTTAGTGTATACTATTTCAATTTTCTACTATACTGTTTGTATGTACTGTTAACATTATTTAATTTGAGAGAAGAAACACGAAAAGAAAATATATAGGCATAGGCAAAATTGCTTTTTATGCATAAGTTAAAAGAAAATCTCTAGGACTATATGTACATAGGATACAAAACTAACAAAATAGAATTATAAGATTTATAGAGGAAAAAAAAATAGTTGAAATGAAGACAAAAAACAAACAAAAAATCAAAGAATTTTATTAAACATTTAATGTTTAGATAAAAGGACATGAATAGGCATTTTATTTTCTTTTATGTAGAACACAATGTGGCTATATAATGTGCGTATAACGTTATATAACAATATGTATAATAAAAATGTAAATAATATCAAAAATTAAACCATTTCAAATTTCCTATTTTCCTATAAAATTCAAGACTATTATATTGTGTATTTTTACTTCCCAATTGCTTTGTTATATGCCTTAATGACCTGATATTTGAAATTTATTTTGTATATATTTCACCTTAATATACATAAAATATATATGCGCTAATATATAGGTGTCTATATAAATTAAAGTGATAAATCAAATTGGAATTCTTCTTTAAGAAATGTATAATTTGTTTAACAAAATTAGGATGTTAAATTTTCAGTTTTCTGTAAAATATAAATTCAAATATTTTTACTCTTAAAATTTATTAATGTTGTCAACAAGGATCAACTTAATATAGTTTCTTAAGTGTATTCTATGTTTTCTTACATTTTAGTTTAATTTTAGTCTTGTTCTTTGCTCTGTTTTTGTTATGTCTATATAAATTGTTTAAAGATCTAGGATTTTGTGTAACCATTTTCCAGATTTAATTTACTTAATCTAATTAATCAGTTTTAATAGAACCATTATTGGTAGGTAGAGATAGATCAGGCTCGCTGTGGTGTCGCCAAATCTATCCCTTCTCCCTAATTAGAACCAGCCGGAGTTCCTCAGAAACTGGCATTTGCATTTCCCAGAAGTCTTTAGCATTTACATTTGTTAAGTCCGTAGTCCGCTGAAAGGCCACGGTCTCCTCCTCATCTTCGTCACAAAAGCTCCTACAGAGATGACTTGCCCATCAGACAATGTCCAGTTAAAACACCTATCATCGCGCCAATGTCTTAACGCCGGACAGATATCAGATCCCTTGTGCGACGTAAGTCTAGCGCTGGCTACAACTTTTTTGTCGCCATGTTACATGTTAGATGTTATTCTATTCGCCCATCTGAGATTGAACATAACAAATATAATGTAAATGAAATTGTTCTAGAACGTATTCATGCTTCCTAATTTATTAATTATTTAAAACAAATTTCTCATTCAAATTTTTCGTGATTAAGAAATTGAATCATGAGAAATTGGAATTAAAATATAAAAATTTTCCTATATTTCACTATAGCATCAAACCTCTCTTAAAATTCAATTTTCATTTACAAATTAATATTTTGAAAATTCATATTTCATTTTCTAAATGGAACATATGTCTTTAATTGTTATCTGGTCCTATAATATAATGAAGTGTTCAAATACATTATAGTTTCAATCACTCTCTCTCTCTCTCTCTCACTGTATAATATGAAAATTTAACAATAACAAAATATTATTTTATTTGACAAGTATGTATACAAAATCATACTGTCAAAAAATATCAAAATTCTTCAAAAACAGGATGTTCATTTGAAATCTGGTATATATGTGAACAATGTAAACACATTAGTACCATTAATACTTTATTTGAAATGTATAGATTTCCAAAAAATCTAATATTTAAATTATATATTTGTTTGTATATCTGTGTATAATGAGTACTTTATCTCTTACATAGTTATTTGTATATTATATTGTTAAAATATTTGGATATGTTTGATGTCCAATAGTTTATTATATAGATAAAATCGTATAATATGTTATTTTAGGATATTTGAAAAGAAATTAACATTGAATCCTATCAAAAGGATCCTATCATAAGGATATTTATTATGTATGTTTACATAGAAGTACTTGTATTCCGTATACAATGTATATAAAATTATGAATTAGTAAAAATTATTTAAGTTATAAATATACCAAAAAAAAAGAAGGAAATTTTAACAAAATCTCATAAACAGATGTGATTTTGATGATGAATTGCGGAATAAATAAAATGGATAACATTTTGAAGTAAAATAAATGTGGATATCTGAGGTACATTTGAAACTGATTCTGAAGGATTTTGTGATTGAAATGAAAATTTTAATTTTAATAATATTGACTAAATGCAAAAATATGAAAAATTTATAATGGGCGTGATGAAGATTTTAATATAGAAATAATGAAAATTTTGCTCAATGAACCGACTGAAATTCAAAATTTTTTTTTTTATGAATAAATATAAAAGCTAAAATATTAACACGAATTTTAAATATTAGCATACTTTCAGGAGTCGTTTTTTTTCAATATTTTCTATCTGTATCTTTTGTATATAAAAATTAAAATATTATTTGCTTAGAATTATTGCTAAACGAATATTCTTTTACTTCTTAAGGTTCGATGAAGATTTCAGTAGTCAAATAATATTGGCCATATTCAACTTAAAATCAGTGATATTTCATATATAAAATGAAAATTTTTAATAAAGTTTATAATTGCATATGTTCAATACAATTTTATTTTTAAATTGCCACAACATCTGTTAAACAAGTTACACTTGTCGTATATTGTCACCTATTTTGACAATGAACATAGGTTCCAATCTTAATGATATATCAATCTTTTTGTTACAAAACGAGGTTTTATCTTCTGATTCTAACATTTTGAAATGGCTTGAAAATCTCCTTCTTTCATGACTCAATACCTGAATTCCTGGAGTTCATAAATTGTTGTGAACTGTTTTCACATTTGTAAGTTCTTAAGTTAGAAATTACGGTAGGCTTTTCACCTATACCTAGTAAAACGCAATGACGCAAAAAACTGGTTCATGATTATCTACGATATCATGCGTCAGATCTATTTTTCATCCAGGAACCAATGATTTATTTTGTGTAAATCTCAGTAATACGTCATCCTTGAACTCACAACTAAAATCACTAGTCTTGTTTAATAGAAAACCGTTTAAAAAATTCCCGTCATATATCCGTTGAAAAGGATCGGTTAGATTTTAGCAGCAACTTTTTGTTGAGTTCTTCCATCTGATTGTCTTGGAGAGGAAGTAAACTAGCGATACATATATAAATTTTAACCTTTCCAATTTACAATGGTTATGATCAAATAGGTTATTAGGATCACGCAGTCCCCGAAGGGTGCAATTACAACCACAAAAATTTTTTTTTTTAATTTTCTTCAAGATTTTCTCCTTCTTTTCCTCAGAATTTTTACTAATTAAACTTAAAATTAAAGAGACTTTGAACTAGGAATGTGTGTTTTCAACCCCATTTTTATTTTTTTACAAAACAAATCCCATCAATTTCCTTCTTTTACCGTAAAAAAAAATATTTTCATAAAATATTTTATATTTATTTTATTTCTCGCATTTTAAACCGAAAATTTGTATTCTTCAAGATTAAATATGCTGGCTACAAAACTCATTTTATAAATAAAAAAAAAATTTCCATTATCTTCCAAAAACAAAATGCATCCTTTTTGAGATTAAAATCCCCTTTATGCCAAATTTTTATTATTATTTTTTTTTTGGAATTCTTTTGTTCGAAATTTAACTTTCAAATATTTTTACATCACACTTCAATTTTTTTTTTTTTTTTTTTACAAATTTTATTATGTTTTGTGTATTTTTATAAAAAAATTCCCTTAAAAACTTTATTACTGTATTTTAAATTCACTTTCTTTTTAATGCAATCCACTACTATCCTATGTACATACTTAATATATGGATATGTTCTGCCCATAATATTCCCAAATGTTGTGTGTAATGTTGGATTTTCTTCTGATGTCTCTAAAATGATCTTAAGAACATTATTTTTTTTTATAAATAAGGATAACCACTTAAAAGACCTTTGAGAATCTGTTCGTAACATCAGAGTAGATATACACAAAAAAAAAAATTCATCATATCATGTGTGTCTGGAAAATTCAGTAAAGTAAAACCTTTTTATTGCCTAAAGCTCCCTTTTTACAAATAATATCGTAAAGATTATTGTAGAACAAAAAAAAAGTTAAAAACAAAAATCATCAGTTTTCATTTTCTTTATTTTTTATTGGACATTTGATGTGGTCGTATATAGTTGGCACCAAAGACTAAAAGACAAGAGAATTTAAAACACAAAATGAACCAAAAAAATATAAGAAAAATATCAGAAAAAATAAAATGATAAATAAACAGAAAATTTCATTACTGTACATTTCTCGTAAAAATGCGAAAATAAAGGACATTTTGCCAAAAAAAAAACAAAAAGAAACAGAAAAAAAAAACTATTTTATTTCCATTTATAAAGATAGTGAGAGAGCAATGATGATTTACAACATTGTCTATATAACCCAATAAAATGTATGAAGACAAATTGTATGACATGATCTACAAACATACATACTGTCTAAACACACACAGTTTTCATACATAATAATCTAATTTAAGAATAAAAATAAATGATATATGAGAGGGAACTTGTCTTTTTTTGTTAAGTAGTTGAAATTTCGACATTATCCTGATTATATTCACATGTAGTAGGTATATAAAAGAAAATTTGTTAGAAATTTAGCCTCTTCCATATTATATTGCCTAAATAGACTAATTTTCTACAATTTTATGGGTGGAAATGTTTAGACTTAAAGCAGTTACATAAAATGAAAATGGCAAATTTATTAATTTCAATATACATACAAACAAACAACATTTATTAAATATCAAGTATAATAATATTATACGACTATATAGACAAAATAGTTATTTATTATATTGGTTTCTCCAACAAGAATACAGGAATTTTATAAACAATATTCATAAGAGTGTGTAATGTGTGTGTGGAATCGGGATGAGTTGATAACAAGAACATATTTAATAGTAACCTTCAATTAAGGCATTAAACTTCTTCAACACTATCATGACGATTATTATAAAGACACTTTAAAAGTTTTCTACTTTTTCATTTGCTCTTATTTTGTTTTACTTCTCTCTTTAACGATATTTTATATTGGTAAAAAAAAGGAGAGAGAAAAACAATAAGAAATCTAAAGTTTTATAATAAAATTTAGGATAAGCCATTAGTTTGTCTTTTTGATGTGGGATGCTTACATTAGAAAATTTAGACAAGGGAATGTAAATAAATTAAATTTTATAATATAAAGTAAATGTGTGGGTTCTATCGCAGTTTAATTGGGTTATAATTATTTATAATAATAATATTATTTTTGTTTAACAAAAAATTAAGAAAAGTATAAAGTAGGTATGAACTGTAATTAAATTTTTAACAGTATACAATAATAATAAATTTGAAAATGGTGTGGAAATTTTGTTTTCCACATAAAAAATTTTATTTTAATTGCCGAAGAACCACATCGTGTGTTATATACCAAATTCTTCCACACTATATTTGTTAGTTGGTTGGTTGGTTGGTTAGAGTGGCCGGTGCGACCCGACTGGCCAACACCCCAATTAGCACTGACGTGCCGTTTTGCTACCACCGCCTCGTGAAACCCGGTTGTCAAAGTACGTTGGTCCAGGGCCAGCGATCAGAGCCACCCCGTTCTTTTAAGGAACTTATTTACGTCCCCGATACTTTTACTAGAAATGTTCCCCAGTTCCATTATGTCCGTTTCCCCAAATGACAACAACCTGGCCCTTTGAAGAGCCGGACACTCGCAGAGATAGTGAAAAAGCGTCTCTTTTTTGTCTATCTCCCGACAACTGCGGCATGACGTATTAAAGGGAATTCCCAGCCTAGCTGCATGATCCCCCACAGGCCAATGCCCCGTGTACACAGCCACTAACTTAGCTATGTCCGGTCGAGGCACCGCCAGGAGGCTCATTGATTTCTTATGGTCGTATTTCGGCCACGTCTTCCTAGCCGTTGCACATGTGCTCAGGCCCCTCCACCTGCGGTCCGCACATGCCACTTGGAAGCGGTATATATCTGTTAGTATATATAGTTAGCGGTATATATTTGTTAGTAGTCTTATGCTAGTTTAATGACTAAACCTAAGAAGTATTGGCATATTTTATAGACTCTGTAGAACATATACTTTTAGAAATTGTAGTAAATTTCATGAGAAATTTCTATATATAATTTTTGAAAGAATTAACCTCTAGTAGTTTATCGTGTTTGAACTTGGTTTATAAAAATAATTGAATTGAAACAAAATTTCTTAACAAATATGCATTGAGAACTTATGTATTATGAACTCTGAAAATATCAGCAGTACATTGTTGTTTTTTTTTTAGGAGTTGTAATTGTTGTTTTTTTGGAAAGCGTACACCATAACCAAAATAATGTGATCTATAATTGCCATGCTGAATCCAATTATTTCTGATTCGAATTATTTTACATCGATAGTATTTCTTATTGTTCCAGCGACAATATCCTAAATCTCTGACAACCATATAAGGAAAAATCAAATTTTGTAGTAGTATAGCAGTGCCGGGGTCTCCATATATGCAAAGTAAACATTTGCAATTATTTGCCGGGGTAGCATTGAAACTTAACAAAATAAAAATTTTCCTCAAATTCATTCTATAACGTGTTTTTTAAAAATAAAAGAATATTTTGTTTTTCTTTTTGCGGCAAAAATTACCTCGATAACATGCACCTATATGCAAACATAGCAAAACAAAAAGATAAAAATTTAATTCGAGGCTTTAATTCTATGAATAATCTTGCATTCAGTATGCTTGTCATATACACTTTCTGCATATACACTTTCGGCGCGTCGCGCGCCAAACAATTCTGAACCAGACCTGAGAAGTGAGATCTTTGATTCACTAGCAGCAATAATAATTCTTATTCCCAATTTCAAAAATTATCCCTATACCCCACAATCTTTTCTCACGTTCACGCTATAAGTAGCTAAAGGTGTAATTTTTTTTTGCAAAAACACAAAATTGCCTTAAAAATTTTGATTACATTAAGTAGAATGCATAATTAAATATTACTAAGAAATTTTATTATTTTTTCAATAAAATAAAAAATAAATATTAAAATTATTAAATGAACAAACAAAGAACTTGCCATGAATACTAATAAACTCTTTCGAATTTTATTTTTTATTTTATTTATTTCAATAACAAACCACCTTTGCTATTCTATAATAAAATTTTCACTTTATTTTTTATTTCATATAATAGAAAATAAAGAAAATCCATAATTATAATAGAATTTTTATTTTATCATAACTGTCATACTCACTATATTAATAAATCTGTGTGTATAGTACAAATATGTACAGTATATAATTTAATTCAGATAAAAGATTTATTATCTTTCCTTATATCCCCAACCCAATACAAAACTACGTCTTTATAATGTGATTTTTAAAATTCTGAACACTCAATCCGGGTCTCTATATAAAATTATAATAAAAGAATATCGAGCGGGTGGAAAAAATAAAAATAAAAATCAATTTTTTAGCATTTAATGTCATGATGAGAGCATTTACGGGCTGTGGGCCGCAGGAATTAAAACCATAGTATTATAAGAAAATAAAGGAAAAATGTTATGAGTTTTTTATAATATTATGAAAACGCTTATACTATAGACGTGCTGCTGTTCTTCTTCGTTAACCTTTTTGATATAATGAGATGCCAATTTTTATCCCTAATCTGTTTTTCATAACTTTGATGGCGAACTTTTTTGTTGTTTTCATGCGTCGTTTTTAATGCTATAATAATAAATATAATTATCCTTTTATATTCAGGTAAAAAATATACTCTATCAATTTACTACCTTTTACCACCTTTTTGTATATATGCAAAATTCAATAAAAATATAAAAAAAAATGGAAAGCAAGAAAAAAATTGAAAAAGAAAATTTTCCGCTAACGGCATTTCATTTTTCTTTTTTTTTTTTTTTATATAATTTTAATTTTTTTTCCACATCAATGAAAATTTTCATATTATAAAAAAAATGAAATTTTTTTTTTTTTTTAACATCAAAAATAATTATTGATAACGTAAAGTAACGGTATTGAATTATATAACAGTATAACAGTATAATATGATAATTTTTTTTTTACAGATCAGTGAACAGCTACCCATTTTTACTGGGGATAAAAGCCTTTATAATCGAATACACCTATAGGATATTATTGTGTTATACATTATAAAAATATGAGAATAATATGAGAAAAAATTTGATATTTTGTATATCATATACATACAATAAAATATAAAAAAATAAAATATGCATAAGAGAGTGATGATGAAGGATCCTGTTGTTGTTGTTTTTTTTTCTTATTTATTTTTATTTCACATTCTTCATCCAATTCTCATTCAAAATATTGTTATCCTTTTACTTCTTTTCTCCTAATTTTTTTTTAAATTGAATTTACATGAAATTTTACTCCTTTTCTTTTCAAAAAGAGGAAAAAAAAATACAAACCTTGTTACGTAAATATTATTCACATACATGTGTTAATATTAAATTATTATTTTTTAAAGTTAATGGAAATTGGCATTCTATCAAGTACACGTACACATATTCACTTGTATTTTGTATTCTTAATGTCCGTAGGTATATTGTATGTATAAGAATTTTGTTTGAAATACAAAATAACTGTGTTGGAAATTGTATGTTTTTTACAAAAAAAAAAAAAAATAAAATTTTGTCATTATCAGGTAAAAAATATTCAAAAACATGAAAGTGTATTTTTTTTTAAAGTTAAAAAATATGAAAAATAATTCGGGTATAATACAAGAAATGAAAAAAATTCTAAGAAAATATGCAACCCTTTAATTTCTTAAATAAAGAAATGATTTGCTGTGGTTGTATAACAACTTATCTTATCCTCAAGTGGGACTTGAATCGTCGTCATATTTAAAATTCCTCGTATTTGTTTAAATAACTTGAGTCGTTTTCAAGAACTTTTAACGCATACTTTGAATTATTCTTTATAGAATGTTAAACTTATTCAAATATTCGATTTAAAATTTAATCAATGCTTGGACATAATTTTTGGTGATTTCGAGGGCTAGAGCGCGAACAAATTTACAGAAGTCATTACCACGCAAATCACAAATATACTATTTTGATATTTTATTTTATAATTGCTCTAATTCTCAAATCTTCTTCTCTAAGTGATCCATTCATATTGGTTTCACTAAAATATTAACAATAACATTGAATTCATTTTAATTATTTTGAATAATTTCGTTAAGGTAAGATCTATTAATCTGAGTACATTGTCATACAATGCCAAATGTGATTTTTGCCGTATTATTTGTAGGTGATTCAATTACACTATAGTCTATAATGGAGCGGTATAGTCACATTATAGTTATTTTGAAATTGAAGCCTATTGTGCACAAGATTGATTTCACATGCTTTTGAAAACTAACCAATTAACAATTAAATATTTCTTTAAAATTTTTCTAATTTCAAAAATATTTTTCGTTTAATCTGAAAATTACTGAATTTCTAATACAGTACAGAATATAAGACTGAATTTAAACAGGTCATAACCTCAAAAATCTTTCAATATTTTTGAAAATTTTCAATCAATAAAATTTTTTTTTCTCTCTTTCAAATAATTTCGTAGACTATTAAAGGGCTTGACTTCACGTACAATTTATTCTTTCAATTAGTAATTCAATTCATTTCCAAAGAATAAATTTCAATTAATCCCTTTTACCTTCAATATGATACCAAAATTTACACAAAAATTCATTGCTTTTATAAAAAAAAAAATAAAAAATTTGTAGCCGAATTCTCTATGACATTTTCGATATTGATGAAAAAATCTTCCAGAAACAAATTATTTATTGCCATAGTTGCGTTACAAAAAATACAAAAACAAATAAATCTCTTTACCTATGTTTATACAAAAAAAAAGCTATAAAACGAATCCTAAATCATAAAACCAACACTGAGAAAAAAAATCAAATATAACAAATCAATATTATGGTAAGAAATTTTATTTGAACATTCGAACATTCAAAAACACACAAAACAAGAATGAATTTATTTTTTTACCCACCGCAGCTATAACAAGGCACTTTAACAATATTTTTTTTGTTATAAAATCAAAATAAATGATTGGGGCGGTAACACCACATCATCATCACAACATATTATTATTTTGTGTAAGCGAGTGTGCATAAATTTCTTTAAGTAAAATATTATACATCATAAATTTTCTCACATAAGTTTCATACAAACAAACACATACTCTCGTCATATCGTACGTACTCAAATTTTATGGAAATTTTTTCCAAATTTCTAAAAATTAAATTAAATTAAGGGGAAGAAAACGGATCAAAGTATGCAAGAAGGAAAATTTTGCAAAAAAAAATTTGGGAAACGAATAAATATTCAACAGATAATAAGGACCTACATAAAATATACAAAAAAGAAAATATTACCCACTCATGTGCATTTTCTAACCACATCGCATATTCCATTCAAACCATATTTGATTTTTTTCTGAAATAAATATTTAAATTTTTCCTCACACAACTTTTAGACCAGATCAAATACACTCTGATTTTCATATTATAATTCATATTTAAACTTGATATAAAACTTAAATTTTTTTTTTATATTAAAAGAAATTTCAACGAAAAAAAACTTGGAAACCCAATCTGATTTTCAAAAATTTTATTTTTTCTCATATGCACATACCAATAACACTGTTCGCTTCTCATATGCCTGCTGTACATATCCGCTGTACATACCCCCCCTACATTATTTACATGTTTGTGGCCGGATTCCTTTATGAAGAAAATTCTTCATACTTCAATAAAATGTACGAAGATAAAATGGAGAAATAAACCAAAAATTTAAGAGAAAATATGAAAAATAACTAAAAGATTTTTTTCATACTTAAATATAAAAAGAAAAATATATAAAATAAAGTTTTGATATAACAGTTGAGAATGAATAAAGTTTTTTTTTATATAAATGTAGGAAATCTAAAAGAATTTACGTACTTCGAATCATTAACTTTTCCCGAAAAACATAAAAAGAAGAAGAAACAAGTATAAATAGTTCAGTCGGTTCAAATCAACTGAATTATACCCTGCACCATGACGATCTGAACATAAAAACGAATTTCTTGAAATATTTGCAATCAGCTTTCATAGTTGTGTAGAAGCTATTCGAACCTTTCAAACCATTCTGATATAACTTAGACGATATCTCTGGCCTATAATTGGCCACAAAACTATCATATTTCACGTGGCTAGCCTTATTATTTTTTCAAATATTTAAAATAAACTTTTGGAGTTATATGGCAGCTACTCGAATCCGTTGTCCTAATCAGTCCAATTATAATAGGGTCTGTCCTTAGCGGCAAAGAAACAGGCTCTGAATGTTTAGTAAAGTTTGATTTATTCGTTCTTAAGTTATCGTGAGATCGGACGGACGATAAAGTTTTTCACAAAGGTGCGCAGGGTATAAAAAATTTAAACAAAAATCGAATAAACTTTATCGGATTTTAAATTTTTCCTCTGTTTTTTCACAATAAATTTAAGGACTAAGAAGAACAGAACAAAAAAAAAATCATTTATTATTTTTTCTTAAATTCTTTCTAAAGTTTTATGTGAAACATTTTAACTTTCTTGGCCAGTTAATAATTTTAAGTTTTAATACCATCACAGTATACTTGTATACTTTCACAAGTTCAAAACAAAAATTGTCATCGAAAGCAATATATTTGATTAATACACACTCCTGCACACGTATGTGTAGAGAAATCATTTTGATTGGAATTGTCTTATCCTGTACATTTTTCAAAAAATTTTATAATAAATTTGTTGATTAAACCGTTTCACATATATACGTAATTTTTATAGGTATCGGTTTGAAAAATTTTTCTGGGTTATTTTATATCAACGCTTTAAGCTGTAAATTTTGTGAATGCATAGTATAAAATATATAGAGTTGAAGTAATTGAGGTAATTAATTTATTCGAACATTTTTGATAATAAAATATTCGGGTATAACATTGCCTTGCATATTATTTGTAGCCGAGTATTATTGCCTAATTTCGAAAATATTATGGTTAGCCGGGTTTACTTTATTAAAAAGCACATAATTGTCGCCTTAATATTATTATTGTATTAAATAAATACTGCAAATAGAAATACGTTCTTCTACCCATTTCAGACTTGAGATCTAATTGAATATTTTCTATCGATTGAAGGCCGTATGCTAGATTAATTCCCCAAAATTAATTACACAATTGAAAATCGTAGAATATTAAAATGTACAACAAGAAACTAGCTTTTTTGTGTTTCAAGCTCACTGAATAGTTAAATTGTTTCTATAATCTGAAAATAATAATAAGACATTGGAAATTTATAAAATTTCGTTATAAAGACTCGTTTCCCTTGGGATATATTAAATAACAGGTTGGTATATGAAATTTTTCTTCCATCATTTAGAATCAGCCAACTGAGCTGTAAAACGTGCACTATGGCATGTTTTTATTGGAAGGATAAAAGAACAAACATTACCAAATTGTGGAAATCTTTTACTATAGCTGATATTTTTATGATATTCAAGTGATTTACCATTAATAAACATACTTTATTAAACAAATATAAAAATAATATCGTAAATAAATCGTAAAAATTGCAATAATTTTAATAATTCAAATTCAACAAGTCAATTAAATTAAATTGTGTTCTTTAAAACGATTTCTCTAGAACTGTTTAATCTACTACTTATTCGATTTATTCCGAATCTTATGATTAATTCAAATTTAAAACATTTTAAAATTCGTTAAAGCAAAAGAAAACATGGAACACTACAAAATACGAAAATCTTGAAAATTATTCAAGGATTTTTATCATCTAAAAATGGCAAATTATTAAGTACAATTTTTTATAACATAAACTTTTCCCATAATAATTTTCAAATCTTGAGAAAAAAAAAATCTTATTAAAATCTTAAATTTTTCCAATAAATTATACAAAAAAAAAAAAAAAAGAAAGAGAAAACCAAAAAAAAATTTTTTTGAGTTTATCAGTTTTGAAGACACAAAAAAAAAATTTTTTCTTTATTGAAGAATAAGTACGCAAAAGATTGTACACGTATACAAAAACGTATACGGAGAATTAAAAAAAAAAAAACACAAAAACAAACAAAAAATCAATAAAAATGAATAAAGGACTTAAGCATATCTATCCGTTATCCTTTATTATATTTTGTTCTTATTTTTCTATATGTCTAAAATGACTGCTCTTTTCAGTGTTCTTTTACTTGTTTTCTTCTTCTTTTTCGTTTTTTTTTATGCTTTCTTAACTGCCAAATTATAAGAATACGAAAAATCTCTAAAATTACCAACACGCTATCAATAAATATTTGAATTGCATGCGTACATATCTAAAATCACATTATATGTACATGAGAACGGATACAGTAAACCACAAATAATTGCAATTGTGTAAAGCGAAAAATAAAATTTCTAATGCAATTTTCTGGAGAACGAAGGGGGGAAAAGGAGCACTCATTTAAAGCCTAATCGTGTATTTCGCTTTTTTACTCACTTCCTATTCACTTTCAAATCAGAATTCTCCGTCTTTTATTCTCATTTTATTATATACTAATTTTTTTCAATTGGGTGTTTTCCTTTTATCTCAAATTATCGACTGAATGTCTCACTTTAAAAAACAAAGTGAATAAATTTTGTGTAGAAGTGAATGATTCTTCTCACTTCAAGATCGCATTATACAAATATTATGATAGTTACTCATTTCCTACTCACTTGCAGAGTAAAATAGTGGGATAGACGATCATGTTCTTAATATTAAAAGAATTCCATTCATCTGCACCACTGACTCAATAAACCATTAAAATTCTAATTCTTACATGATTTTCTAAGACATGATTTTCTTCCGAATAACTAGACCCTAATGAAACTGAATAAATAAAATTTTTTTTGTTATTTTGTCATGAAGTGATTGCAAGACTCGAAAAAAAAATGTACTTGTGTCAATAATAAATTTAAAACTTCTCTGAAATATTAAACCTCATATTCGAGTAATTCCATGTCCTTTTTTCATGCCATGTAATTCCATGTCCATCTTCATAAAATAAAATCAAAATAAGTGAAACAGTTAACAGCTGACTTATTTAAACATGACGCAACTTACTCTGAGTTTAAATGCAATCAAAACCGAATTCGCATAAAATCAGCCTCCAAATTAAGTGAATTGTGTCTCTCAATTATATGAACGGACATTATCTGAAGATTATACTGTACATCTGCTATAAAGCACAATAGAATATTGATCTATTATTATAAAATTATATTCATAATATTATAAATATTTTTTCTATGGAAGAAAATCGACCATGTTTCATGAACACACGTTACACGTAATGTATACGTATAACAACAATGAAAAATAATCCTCGCAAAAAAAAAAAAAATATTATATATGAAAATGTCAATGTACTATACCTTTTTCTTTTCTTTCTTTTTATTCTTCAAAATATAAATTTCATAAGTAGATAGAACACAAAAAATAAAAAAAAAAAGGATATAAATTTCTAAGGATATATGAAAGAAAGCAACAAGAAAATATTAATAACAGCAAAAATTTAATTCAAAAAAAAAAGAGCAGCACAACAACAATAAAATCGAATCCTTTGTATACAATCGTGTATTTGGAAAAGAAGAAAAATCTGCTGTTCAGTATTCTGCATGGACATTCAATTTTGAATTTTTTTCTCTTTTCTGTTTGTTTTTTCTCTTTTTTTTTTCATAATATTCTCTGTGTGTGTTTGGGTAGTCTTTTTTAAAACCATCTCGTCCTATTATTTTGTTAAAGGCTATTGAATATCCGTTTTCCGATCTCCAAATATCCTTAAAATTTTTATATTTTTTTATTTTCTTCTTAAATTTTTGTTTCCTTTTCTTTTTTTTTTTTTGATATGTGTGTGTTTGGTTATTATTATTTTATTAAATAAACTTTTTATATATTTTTTTTTCTTTGTGAAGTTTATCCGATTTTTAAGTCACAACATTGACTAACAAACAAAATCAAAATGGAAAAAGGAGTTTGGAAAAAAAAATGAATTTTTCTCTTTTTTTTTTTTTGTTTTTTTGTTTTTCTACCTAAAATAAATCGTCTTCCACAAGAATGGTTTATCACAGCTGGTGATCGGTCCTTCAATGAATCGATTTTTTTTGCATTTTTTTTTTCAAAAAGAGAAGAAGAGGAACAATTTCATATTGTACTTGGATTTTGGATCCAAAATTTCTTTTTTTTATGCGAAATTTTATAACAAAATTGGAAAATCGAATTAAAAAAAACTGATCAAATCAAAGAAAAAAGAAAAATTACAAGAAAAAATCAAAATATTTTTGTATTTTTATTCGCATTTCAATTTTTTTTTTAAATTTATTTATTTTCATTTTCAAAAGCTATTAAAACATAAAAGAATTCTTAATTCGGATAAAATTGTAAAAATGAAAAAGAGAAAATTTTTTTGGTCAAAAAATATTTTCCCAAAAATTTGATTTGATTTAAATCAGAAAATCGAAAGCAAAAAGAGGCCAATTTCCAATTGAATTCAAAAATTTTTTTGTTTTTGATTTAATCAACTGCTCAAAGTAAAACTTTAAGGGTATAGCAACTTTTGAAGTCATACTTGGTAACGTAAACTTTCGATAATTCAGGAAAAGTCAATGATTTTGGTAAAAGTTAAGAGTGTCTTTCTTTGAAGAATTGAAGATGAATTGGTTTTTGATAGTTTTGATCTTATCAATTGGATTTCTAAAAATGCCTTTTTCCTTTTGTCATCGATTAAGTTGAATTGTAGTGTTCAAACATGTTCCATATCATTTATTGAAATTAAAGTTGAGTATATTACAAAATAAACTTTTAAAGTTTATTCTAGCATTGTTAATCGTTAAAAGTCCCTCAACATTGCCTATAAAGAATTAGACTGTACATCCCTTTATAAACAGTAGATTTAGTCTTCTAACAATTTGTATTCACAATGTTAAATTTAATTCATTTGGTATTACAAATTATTTGTATGGTAAAATAATCATTTTTGGGCTCGGTCTTCATTGAAAGAGAAGCTCAATATAGAAATTTTTTACATATTTAGGATCTTAATGCAGATTTTACATGAGCTCATTAATTGAATTTTATTTGCTCTATAGAATTTATTTTGTTAATATGAATTAATTATAGATTCATTCAATGTAGAATAAAATCAATTTCCAAGATTCGCCTATAATTTCCGGTTCATATACAACCATAAATAGAATTTTTAAGAGAATTATAATATTAAACTAGCAACATTAATATTAAACTAGGGGCCCAAAACCGCACTGTCACCTCCTAGTGGTGGGCCCCGGTAATGGCGGAGGATAAAGGGGTGATTGAAACGATCAAAGTTACGTTCGTGTCGTGGTCATGTCTCGCGGCGAGCCTCTTGCTTTGTGAGTTTCAGCCCTATATCTATACGTCAGCTGACGACAGGCGTCCCAAGTCAAGGTGGAACAGCATATGCCGATGACTGCGTGGCTAAGGGGGAGCTTAGTCGTTAGTATACGGACTCTGGATACCAGGCGCCCTCCAGTTTAAATGAGCCTTCCCATGGTATGCCGGGCTCTGCCATGGGTGACTTTACTTTCCCGCGCTACTCGTGGGACAGAAATGGAAAACAACAACAACAACAACAAGACAAATAACAACAGTGACAACAACAACAACGACACTAAGGACAACATACAACCACTTAGTGCTCAAGGGTCTTCGGAACCAGAGCTTCTCTCAACTGACGCAGAGGAGGAACTCCTTCTCACGCCAGTGGAGGAAAAGGCGTCGCCTCCGATGGAGACGGATAATCAGGATCCTCTTGGACCTATTATCCAAAAAACTGAGGAGGACCTGAAAAGGTTGGACATCAGGGGAAAAAAACAATATTTCTCTGGTGCATCCAAGCGGCGTATCGCGGCTTATATCAGGGATGGCATGTCCCCAGAGGAAGCTCGCAGATACGAGAAGGAAAGGCTGGAAAAGCTGAAGGCCTGCGGATCGGTTGTTGTGGCCGACCATCCCCAAAAGAGGGAAAGGTCGGAAAGCAACACCCCTGATGCAGGGCCCTCAAAGAAGAGGTCGATGAAGGGCAATGTTGAGGAAAAGCTCCCTGGGAACATTCCTCAACAAAACCCGAAAATGACTTCTTATCGGGATGCAGTAGCACAGGTCAAGGTGGCCATCACTCATAGACTGCATCCAGAGGAAAGGCTATCCGAAGTCCAGATGGGGAAAATCAAAGTAGCCATCATGGATGAAATGGATAGGGTTGTGGACTCTCATCCACAATTCACTGCAGCGTTGCAAAGGGACGGATGGATATCCGTAACATGCAACAATCAAGACACCAGGGAGTGGATAACCAGTGTCTGCAGGAAGATAAAGCCTTGGGACGGTTGCGATGTCGTGGTACTGGATGGCGGCAGCATGCCCAAACAGCATGTCTGCGTCACCTACGTACCAAAGGACGAGACAACCGTCAGTCTCTCCAGGGACAAATTTCTAAGTAGGATAGGGAAGCAAAATCCCAGCCTCAAGATAAGTTCCTGGAGGGTGCTGAGGATGGATAAGGAAAAGGACGGGGGCTGCTCCATCACCTTTTCCGTGGATGATTCCGGATTGGAAGATCTACGGAAAGCGGAGTTCCGACTTTTCCTGAATTTCTTCCGTATTACCGTTCGGGTTAAAGGAAGAAAATCCTCTCAAGGTGCTGGCGGCAGGGCAGGACAAAATAAAAAACCAGTGCCCACCGCGACAACGACAACGACGAGCACTTCAGGCCAACCAAAAGAGCCAAAACTCATTGGAAAGTCTGAAGTCGCTCCGAAAATGGCGGCAAGGGAAACGGAAGGACCATCGACCAGCACGCCAAATACAAGCGTCCCGGGGGAACCAAAAGGGCTCAAGCCCATTGGGAAGCCCGGAAATGCTTCGGTATTTGCTGTTGGAGGGGCCAGCGTGGCACCTGGTGCGGCAAAAGAGGCTGTGGCAGGGCAGGCGCCCACCAAGATGTGTAAAAAGGCGAAAATGGGAGGTAAGGCTCATGTAAAGCCTTTGTCTAAAGGGCCAAAGCCCATAGACAAGAGCCGGAGGAAATAATATGGCTGTGAGGTGCATCCAAATAAATCTACAGCATGCTAGGGCATCTACTGATGTTCTGGCTCATAGATTTATGAAGGATCACCTCGATATCGCCCTTATCCAAGAGCCTTACATAGTGAAGGATCAGGTTAAGGGCCTAACAGGTGAGCTATTGTATGATAATACAACTGGGGGCAGGCCTAGGGCTTGCATCTTGTTTAGTAAAAAGCTAACGTATTTTCCCATTCCAGATTACTGTTCTAAGGATCAGGTAGCTGCGTTGGTGAAGGTGAAGTCCTGCGGGAGCTGGACAGAGTTCATTGTGTGCTCATCCTACCTCCCGGGGGACTGTGCCCACCCGGACGAGCAACTGAAGGATCTAGTGGACTTTTGTGGAAGGAGGAACTTCCAACTTATAATAGGAAGTGATGCCAATGCCCACCACACCGTCTGGGGAAGCAGCAATATAAACAAAAGAGGTGAGTGCCTACTTGAATTTATATATAGCAATAAATTAATGATTATGAATGAAGGCAATAGGCCGACATTCATAAATGCAATTAGGGAAGAGGTCCTTGACATCACCCTTTGCACTGAATTTATCGGCAGTAGGATTGGTGGATGGCATGTCTCAAATGAGACATCCATGTCCGATCATAGGCAGATTAGGTTTGATATCATGGTCTCCGGGGGCCTGGCAGAAGAAATATATCGGGTGCCCCAATCCACAGATTGGAGTCAATTCGAAACGCTCCTCATGGATGGGATTAGATCCGTTCCTGCTTCTGTCAGAACGGTGATGGATATCGAACTGGCCAGCGAGGCCCTGACGGCGGCTATTACTAATGCCTATCACGGGAGCTGCCGTGCTAAGCCGAGGCGGAGCAATAGGAAGTGCCCGTGGTGGAATGAAGAGCTTTCAAGGCTTAGACTAAAGACCAGAAAGCTATTCAATAAGGCCAAGGCGTCAGGTTCGTGGGAAGAGTATAAGGACTCACTCACAAAATACAATAAAGAAATTAGGAAAGCGAAGAGAATCTCGTGGAGGGCGTTCTGCAAGGGCATTGATGAACTCCCCAGCAGTGCGCGTCTTCACAGGGTGCTTTCCAAAAAGTATGCTAGTAGGTTGGGCCTAATGGAACGTCCTGATGGCTCCATGACTGAGAACGGAAGGCAGACGTTGGAGCTTATGGCGTCAACGCACTTTCCTGACTCGGAGATTCTTCGGAATCACTCAAATGCAGTCATCGAACCGGGGGCACCCTGGCCCAGGAGGGATGACTGGCAACGATCCCGTCTAGTCTTCACGATGGGCAGGATTAGATGGGCTGTTTTCTCTTTCAGGCCCTTCAAATCTCCAGGTGATGACGGGATATATCCTGCATTTTTGCAGAGGGGTTTCCAACATATCGCTAGAGCACTGTTGGGAATTTTTCGCGCCAGCTATGCGTGGGGTTACATCCCTCAGGCATGGAGGGTGGCTAAGGTGACGTATATTCCGAAGGTGGGTAAGCGACCAAGCAACCACCCAAGGTCTTTCCGTCCAATCAGCCTTACTTCTTTTCTATTGAAAGCAATGGAAAAAGTGATTGATAGATTTATACGGGACGCTGCACTGGGAAGCAATCCCTTGCATGAATCTCAATACGCCTATCAGTCGGGAAGGTCTACTGTACTCGCTCTGCAGAGTCTGGTGGGGGTCCTTGAAAACTCACTGGAAGTGCGGGAGGTAGCAGTTGGCTGCTTCCTTGATATAGAGGGAGCTTTTGACAACACCCCATATCATGTCATCTGTGAGTCGTTGCACAAACGAGGGATTGATGCGACGACTAGCAGATGGGTCAATCGGATGCTACAGGATAGGATTATTAAGTCCACCATAGCTGACGATATACTCTTCATCTCCGCTGCAAAAGGATGTCCGCAGGGCGGGGTTCTTTCGCCCCTCCTGTGGTCCATTGTAGTGGATGATCTAATAGCTGCTCTCAGGGGCTCCGGGGCGCGTGTCTGGGGATACGCTGACGATGTGGCCTTCGTCGTGCGGGGAAAATTTGAGAGCACTATTTCTGATCTTCTGCAGCAAAATTTACGTGTTGTGGAAAGGTGGTGCAAAGGCGTTGAGTTAAATATAAATCCAAGCAAGAGCACTTTGGTCGCCTTCACCAGACGCAGAAGCATGGACAGATTAACGAGCCCAATTCTGTTTGGTGAACGTATCAGTTACTCGAGGGAGGTGAAGTATCTGGGGGTAACCCTGGATGATCGTCTCTCTTGGAATACCCATATCGATAGAGTTATCGGGAGAGCTACGGCGGCCTTGTGGACGTGTAGGAGCTTCATCGGGGGGACCTGGGGAATTGGTCCCAGAATAGCACTGTGGCTATATACGGCCCTTGCTAGGCCCATCGTCACCTATGCGTCGATTGTATGGTGCCGTAAAGCTCAGCAGGCGGGTGTGCGGGCCAAGCTGGAAAAGCTACAGAGGCTGGCCTGCCTGGGAGTGACCGGGGCGATGCGGACGGCTCCCACCGCTGCATTGGAGGTGATGATCGGATTGCCGCCACTGCATCTCCATATATTGAAGGAAGCTCGGCTGGTGACTTACCGACTTCTCTCTGGCGAGGACGGGGCAGGGCTAAAGTTGGCCCACAGAACTCACAGAGACTTCATTGAGGGCGATCCGATTCTAAGGATAACCATGTCAGATACCTGTCTGCCGCGGTACAACTTCGACCACAGGTACGGGGTTCTGTTTCCTGATCGATGGACGTGGGATCGGGGTGGTCCGGTAATTAGGTCGGGTTCGAGCGTGTGGTATGCGGATGGATCCAAAACGGAGTCGGGTGTGGGCTCGGGCGTATACGGTGTCCGCCCGGACACGCGTGTATATGCAACCCTTGACCCGTATTGCACAGTGTTCCAGGCCGAAATACATGCAATAGAGATCTGTCTGAGAATCAATTTGGAAAGGGGGTATAGAAACCGCACCATCTATGTGTTCTCAGACAGCAGGGCTGCACTGCTGGCGCTCCGTTCAGCTCAGGTTACATCCAAGCTGGTCTGGAGCTGCCTTGCTGCACTTATGGAATTGGCATCGGAAAACAGAGTGATGCTCATTTGGGTGCCGGGCCATAGTGGCCATGCGGGCAACGAAGTTGCCGATGAGTTGGCGCGGAGGGGATCTGGGGCTGCCTTTGTGCAGCCGCTGCCTTTCTGTGGTCTGCCTTCTTCCGCCGTGGGGGCCAGGCTTGCCTGCCTACTCGCGGCGGAATGCAGTCGTCACTGGCGGGACACGAAAGGGTGCCGTCATGCGAAGGTGTTTGTTCCGGCGTGCTCCGGCGGATTCGCTGCGGAGTTGCTGGGGATGAGCAGGAGCCGGGTTCGCACTATTGCGAATTTCTTCACGGGGCACTGCCCGGTGAAATACCACCTGCACAGGCTGGGGAAGTCGGGCTCCCCTCTGTGCAGATTTTGTGGGGGTGGCGATGAGACCGCCGTGCACATTCTCTGCGACTGTCCGGCATGGGTCCCTAAGTGTTCGGGAACTATTGTCCAACTCCCTTAGGGATATCTCCGGCTTTGTGATTGGGACGGGGATATTATAGACGGGAGGGTGGGGTGGCTACAATAAGTCAAAAATGGCTGCGGTGGCTTGGGGGGATGCTCCTGTCCCCACTCAGTTCCCTTAGAATCTACAATCTACAAATCTAAACTAGCAACAAATGAGGCAATTTACGATTTTTATGACAAAATGAAAAATCATATTAGAACAAACGAGAAACTGAAGAGAAATTTAAGAGAAATTGAGAAGAAAACCAATTCATTTGATATTTTGAAAGAAAACAAGAAGAATAAGAAAAAAAATTAATCAATCGAAACATGCTGTGTGAAAAAGAAAACATTTTCTCCCATTTTATGAATAATGAAAAATAAATCTTAAAAAAAAACATTAAAATTGAATAAAAATTCAATGTGTTTTTTTCTGTATGTCGCCGCCTATACGCCAACAGATCCAATGGTAAGCAAAACTACGCATCACGGCTTGTTTTTTTTCTTATTTTTTTCAAATGGCTCTTTACAATTTGTCCTTTTTTTCAGAAAATGTTATTGTTAATAATTTGTCTATATAAGTGTAATCTGATTAAACTATTCAGTATATATGTATGTATTTACATAATATGCAATTCAAGAAAAAACAACAAAAAAAAAAAAGGATTTTTACGTCATTTCTTTTTTTTATTTTTAAACGAACGACTACATTTTCCGCCCTTTCGTTTTCTCTTACTACGTAAATACTATAATGGTAGAAAAACAATAGTGCGTCAGATTTTTCTACGAAACATCAAATGCTTTGGATTTCATTCTGATTTTGTAATTTTTGTGTCATTTAACTGGAAAAATGGTACGAATATAACAAAATTGAATTATTATACAAACTGCATGCAAGGAAGGATATTTTTACAAGATAATTCACTATCATGTAACGAAATATTTACTTACACCTACGGAACTATTCAATCATTATTATGCATATGTTATTAGCAATAATTTTATATGGAGTCTCAGTAATATTAATAATACTGTTAATAATAATTTAATTGTAATGAATGTATAGCAGTAGTTGATTTTCTAAAATTTTCTATTTCAAATTATTAAATTTGCTCAAATCTTTGCGCTTATTTCACATCCTCTTTAAACTATAGACTGAAATTGAAGGAGAAGGATTTTACAGATAACAAGATGGAATTCAGTGCAAATCCATTATGACCAAAGGTAATCGACCCTTACAACAATTTTTACGGTTATTGAGAAATTTTAATTTTATATCAATTACGACTAACAAAAAGAAGAACAATACTCGTATTGTTACCCTGAATTCACATTTTGCTCCATCTTAAATTTGATTGACCTGATACTAAATTTAAGAACTAGTTACATCCAAGTACAGTTGACTTAAATCTATAAAAATTGTAATATTTTTAACATTAAATGTAAGATAAATTTAAACTTTGATTTTAATGCTGACAATAAGTGGTACCTTGCTTACATAATTCCAATTGTACTCAAACGAAATATGTTTATTGAATGATACTTTAAAAATGTGTTTATTTTGTTAGTTAACAAGACAACAAGAAGAAAAACATAAAAAACAAAAACGTAGAAAAAAAATTTGCTGATGTGTGCTTTTATTTTGTGAAATTTAAGAAGAGGAGTGGGGATGAGAGAGAATAAATAATAATTTGTTTTTGTTTTGCATTTTGCTTTTATCTCTCTTCTTCTTACTTCTCCCATACATAAAACTCAATTTTTGATTTTTACTTTGAAAATTGAAAGGCAATAAATGGTGTGGTCGGATCAATTGATTGTTCGGAAAAAGAAAAACAAAGTAAAAACAAAAAGGGGAAGAGAGAGAGAGAGTGAGTGAATTTTATTTGAAAATATTTTTTACCTTTTTTATTTTTTCAATTTTATTTCGAAAAAAAGGTAAAAAAAAAATACCCGAAATTTTCAAGTAAGGATACAAAGTTCACATACAATTAATAAAATAATTTTTTGGGAAAAGGGACAATGTGTAATGGTCGTGTTGAATTTTTTTTTTGTATTTTTCATTTTTTATTTACCGGTAAATATTTGCAAATATAAAAGGTACATTTTTTTGATGTAAGGGTTTTCCTTTTTAGGTCAATAAGTAGATTGAAATGGAAATGGTATAGACGGTGACAATATAGTAAAGAAAGTAAGGGAAGGAATTACTTACGAGCTTTGTTTAATACCCAAAAAAATATTAACAATATTAAAAAGGACAGGAAACGAGTTCAAAATCTATGAATCGTTTTTTACACATTTTTATTCAAAAAGATTCAAATGAAAAAATTTTTATTTTGTAGAAACGAGGATGAGGAAGAAGACCAATAACGAAACTTTAATAAAAAAAATTGAGAAAAGGACAACAAATTGTTCACCGTTCTTAATTTTTTTGTTTTATTTTGTTTTGCTTGTTTTGTTTTTTTTTACCTTAAATACAGTAGATAAAAAATTGTTAAATAAATTGAAGAGGAATGTCCTTTTTCCCCATTTTGTTAAAGTTAAGAAAATCAGGTTTGAAATTATTGCTTGTTACGCAATTTTTTTTTTCTAAAAGAATTTCTAAACGATTTTTAATACTTTTAGCATCTTAAAAGGTAAAAGGCAAAAATAATGTAAAGGAAAAAAATTAAAATTTTTTTCTCTTCTTCTATTTTATTTGAAAAATTAAATTAATTTTTTTTTTCCATTTCTTTCTTTTCAATCCTTATGAAATCATGACCAACAATATTATTGATTTGGTTTTACTATTTTAAGAACATGGAAGATTATGCTAGGAGGTTGGAATAATTTTTATTTTTATATCAAGCTTATGCCAATATTTTTAGATTTTCATTCCCGATTTATTTATGTTAAAAGTGTTATAAAAATTGTTTGTGCTCTTTTGAATGTCAACAATCTTGAAAGCAATATGAAAATGATTGATTAAAAAACAAATTCCTTTGACATTGGCAATATTTTCTAGAAATGAGAGAATTTAGATTCGAAAAAATAATTAAAATTTTTAGTTAAACTTATCATTTGTGCGTGGTAGCTCTTATTGTTGTCTGAGTGCTTGTTGTTTTGACAATGGAAAAAGAATATTTCAAGGGGGTTAAAAACAACAATTTCTGTTGCTTTTCTCTTATTTTTATTGTAAATCAGCCGAAAAGTATTAATATTTTCTTATATAGTTCCATATCGACTTGGTACAAAAATATTTCAGAAAATTTCGAAAAAAATATTTTAAGGATAACAATTTGATAATTTAATTTTTCATTGGGCTTCATTTTACATTAGTTACAAATTTTAGTTTGCATATACAAGCTCTGTTTTTCTACTCCTTTTTTCACATTTTTGGAAAAATGATAAATGATTTTTGAACGAGCATCAATAATATTCATTTAAATTGTTAGAATATTTATTAATTCCAATATTTTTCCCGATATTTCCTATTTTGTTTTATTTTTTAACGTTGTATTTTCAATGATGAATTTTTAATAATTTCAAATTAAATTCCGCAAAAAAAAAATTTTTTTGTGATGTTTCCATTTTGTGTTAATTTTCATCGATTTTATGGAAAATAGTTTTAGTAAAAAAAAAAAAAAATAGTATTTTTGTTATTTTAATACTTTTCAATGTTATTGATGTTGGAGCTATTTTATTCAAATGGTTCTGGTGCAAAACTATGCGGTTATACAATAAATCTCCCTTAGTTTAATTTTAGTACAATTTTTTTTTTTGTTGGTGATCAGCAATGAGAACCTTTAACATAAAATATAAATAATTAAAAACTCGTAAAAAAATTTTTCAATATGTCAAATATGATAAAAAAAATCCACCATTGTCGTAAACATCAAACGAATTGAATTAGTTTAAAAGATTTTTTTTCCCCCATTTTTATTACTCATAAATAATTATTGAAATCCTTTTGATAAAAACTGACAGCATTACTTCAATTTCCATTTTTTTTTGTATCTAATATTTTTGAATACATAGAATTAAAATTTTTTTTCTTTTTCTACATTGAATTCATTTCCCTTTGGTCTAGAGCGGCGTTTCTCAAATTCCATGATAACGGGACCACAAAAATTGATAGCCACTGATTTCGTAGCCTTCATTAGTTTAAATTTCAAATTTTTGCCTTAAGACATTGTTAACCGGTCACGATTTAACTCGTGTTTTTATGGCCGAACGTTGTTGACCGGCCACGAGTAAACTCGTTATGCGTTTTTTATTCTGTTGGAGATCATATAGTGCAATTGTTTATCAGTATAACACAAGCTGTTTCTCTAGCTCATAAGACCCGCCAAATCTTTTGTTGTAAAAAATATTTAATAATTAAAAAAAATTTAAAAAAAAACGATGACAGAACGTTATGAAGAATCTTTCAATGAATTACACGCAGATGCTTTATATGATTGTCCGAGTGATTATGAATCAAATTGTGGTAACTGTGAAAATGATACTCTGTATCAGAAGAGAGCGATTTGATATTAGGCCATCAAAATATCGAAAAAGAAATATTAAAAATTGATTGATAAATGAAATTTATTAAAGTTTATTTTTATTATTTTAAATGGGGGTTCTAAACCGGAAGTGTCATCTTAGGGGTATGCAATGATATATAAACATGGGATAAGTTCATTATTTGTGTGACTACTTCTATAGTGTCTCCGATCGCACTTGTGGACCCAATTCCCCGTTCAAGAATCGCTGCTTTATTATTAAAACACTGTCGGTTGTTTAGAGTTTTCAAGGATTTTTTAAATTTCAAAAATGATATTTTATTGGATTTATTTGAAAATTCGAATTCTTTGAAAAAATATTCTTTCTTTCTTAATAAATCAATTCTGGCAGTAAAATGAACGTGTACACTTATACCGAGTAAAAAACTTAAACTGACAATTGTAGTTATTTAAAATAGCATTAAAGATTTTTAAAATATCCATTTTCCTTCTATTCTGGAATTCGATAATATGTTCTACATTTGCTTTGGTTCATTAAATTACTTAATGGTTGTAGTTAAATAAGCATTTAATTTCAAGAAATAACAAAACGAACGTATGCTCTTTAAATAATTAAAACGTTTTGTACATTAAGGATTTAATTATAGCTATAATGCAATTATATTGCACGTCCTTCAACACGTCTTTATTTTAAAATATAAAAAAAACATTCAATTAAATTGCAACAAAATTTTCCGCAATGTACTGACATTTTTATATCTCAATCTCTTGTAATATGTATGCGAAAAAATAGTAAAAATTTTTAATTGCATAATTATAGAGAAAAACGTCTTGGAGCAAAAGAGCAAAATTCAAGAAAATTGCAATTAACAACACAATCAGTTTTATGTAGGGATAACATGATTTCAGGTGAAGCTGTGGATTATTATTAAATATAATTTATATAAATTGTCATAGTAGTAAAGATCCTCTTAAACATTAGTGTGTACTAAAGTGGTGAGAATATCAATATAGAGATATTAAGGAAAATATATCGAACAACAGCTTGTAGAAAATTATTGAATTATATAAAATTCGAATTAGAATTGAGAATGAGATATCAAAGGCTTTTAAATTTGTGTTAAGATTCAAATTAAACGCATTATCTTGTTGTTACAGATGTTGCCGAGTATCGTCTTTCCCAATTTAACAAAAAATTCAAAGTCTTACTCGCTAAATCTATATTCTGCCAATATTCATTGAACATGTCCTAATTAAATCAAAATTTATAGGAAAACGACTAAAATTTATTATATTTTTTATTTAAAATTTTAATTTAAGGGTAAAAAATTATTTTACCAAATTGAGCACCGTTTTATATTGGGAATTAAATTAAAATCTACCGAAATAATACGAGTATATAAATGGTAAGTCGTGTTACAACACTCTCTACAAAAACGCAATAAATGCAGCTGACTAATTTAACAAGCTATTGTAAAATTTGATTTACTTTATGAACTAAAGTTGAAATAGCTACAATATTTTCAAAGAAGTAAATTACATTTTATCCTTAAACCAAATTCGATTTATGAGAGACAAATTTTTCTTCACAATTCCACACGGCTACTCTCCTTTGTATGGTATTCTATGATGTAGTACCTCAAATATCTTAATTTACACGATTAATTAGAATATTAGTAATGTTTCTTTTAAGAGCAAATAGAAAAAAAAATATCCAAAAATTTTAGTCAGCCTTTTTCTTTCTATAAGTTGAATATAAATTTCTCATATGACATTAATTAATTATGAATAATTTCTTTGATCTCATATATCTTTAACAGATCTCCGCAAAGAAAAACTTTTAAATTATAATATGATAATTAAAGGAAAGGCGTCTATAATATAATTATTCTATAATAGTATTCATTCTTAAGAATGAGCAGAGAGAAAAAAAATTCCTTAAAGTTTGGTTGATCCTTTATTATTTTGACATCTTATTTATTTTTTTTCTGACATAATATGCTTTATAAATAAACAACACATGCATTGAGCATATTTCCACCTACACTCACAATAATTCATGCATCACATGTGTGTTGATATTGCATTATATATAAGTATGTATGTACGTGTATATATAAATAAAGTTGGATCAAAGCAATGGTTTGTATAGTAGCACTTTTCCCTTCAATAAGTGAAAATACTGCTTTTAAATACAGTCTATGTATACCTATCACACTATTAAAATTATTTTCATTCATATACAAAACTATTTCTAGGATTGCATATATTTAGGATGAGTGATTTATGCAGTCTTTGAAATAAAGCAAAAATTAATATAAAGTGGGTTAACATAATGCTCGATTTTTATTATTTTGTGTGAGTTAAGGTTTAATTGTGTGAGTTAAGAAAAATAATTATATTTTTTAATGTCATGGAATTTACCGTTAGCTTTTTGCGTTCTTAGAAATTTGAAAAAGCTTGCGGTTTCGGAAATATAAGGTGTTAAAAATTCAAATTTTTCAAATTTCAAGAGGCGATAACTTGAGAGGGGGTGCAGATGGAAAAAAATTTTCTTCTAACAAAATCAACTACTTATTAATATCTAAAAGCTTCTAAAATTTCAAGTTTCTACAGACTGGGGTCTAAAAGAAAAACGATATCAAAAATTTGGAAAAAAAAGACTTTAGATAACGGTTAATTTGAACGGCCATTTTGTTTTCCTAAAGTTTAACTATAGTATATCGCGCTAGGGGAAGCAAGCCGCTGCCTTTCTGCGTTTGCAAAATTTATGAATCAAAAAAATGCTTATGGTTTCATTGCAACAAATAGTTAAAAATGGCAATTTTTAGGGATTTGGGGGGGTATAACTTCTAAAGGGGGGGAGATAGGTAAAAATTTTGTTCTACGGAAATAAGTCTCTAGTAAAGATCTATGTACGAACAAAATTTCAGCTTTCTATCTTCAAGGGTATAGAAGTTTTGTAAACAGACACATGGACAGACGGACGGACGGACGGACGGACGAACGGACAAAGTGAAACTAATAAGCACTTTTTTTTCAAAAATTTTTTGAAAAAGTGCTAAAAATAAAACTATATTTTGTTTTTAAAGAATAATGGCTTGTTTACTAACGCTTTATCTTAATTAATGTGAAATCATTTAATGGAAGAGTAACAAAATTGTTTTTTTTTTTTCCTATTTATTTTCAACATAGAGTTCATAGTGTTATAGCTATACAGGACCTTATACTCATACATATAAAATTTCAGAATTCAGACTAAGTATATTCCACTTTTATTTTCATTTTTATTCATTTTCCATCTTTAAAAAGTGTTATGGAAACAAAATAAATAATTGAATCGCCCAACCATAAAGAAAGTGAAAAACTAAATAGAGAGAGTGAGAGTAAAAAAAAAAGAATAGGAACATTAAACACACATACATCCGATAAGGATCAGAATCTAAAAATTGTTTAAATATTACAGTATTATTACAGTATATACATATAAGTATATGAATGTATATAGAGGAAAAATTATGTCCGAAAACAAGTGATAGAAAACATACAAATTAGAATTTTAATAGTTAAAATGTATAGAGTATACGAGAAAGGACATTATTTTGCAAAACAAAAAAAAAATTTTCGAATGAAATTAAATAAAATTTTATTGTTTATTATTTTGGATTATGTAAATATCATGTACAGTCTATGATATGAGATTTAATTGTTTTGAAATTAAAAATTATTTGTTTTAGAATTTCCGTTTAAAATAGTAGTTTTAGTAGAAATTAAGATTAATGCATATTGAAATAATATAAAATGAGATTATTCTAAATTTATTTTACAGAGTGGCGTTGTTCCATTCTGTTCGAATAATTTATTTTGTGAGTGCACGTAAATTCAGGGTTTATTTAAAAATTGATCTAAGTTCATTTGGAATTTCAAAACTCGTTTATTTTTAGAGCAATTACAATATCAAGAGTTTGGAATTGAAATTTATATGGATAGTAAAATAAATGTGCTATTAAGCAAATAGTCAGTCAACCAAGTTTTTAATTACTATTCAATAAATACGACATAAACTATTCAAATATAGTAATTTTAATTAATTATTGATAATTCGAAAATTGCATATATTTTGGCGAAGCGATTTTTTGTATTGATTTTTTTAAATTTTTGACTAGACTTTCATTATATTTTTAAGAAGTATGACAAATAAGTTAATCTCATTTTATGGTTCTTAATACTTTCAGGCGTCTTTTAATTATTAATGGTTGTCCTTTAAAGGAACGAGCCAGAATTTTTTTTTTTGTTTAGTTTTACCAATGTCTATAGCATAATTTGCTGATCTATATTTGCATAGCATGGTAAACCTATAAGAACATTTTCTTAAATGTTTAAAAAAATTTGAATTTGTATTAAATTCAAATAATATTTGACTCTAATATTTTGGTCAAATTGACCCAATATTATGTATGCAATAATAATTATCCACGATTTTGTTTCCAATTAATAAAATAATAGTGTCTTTGTCTACAAGAACTTGTATAAAAATCAAAAGCAAAAATTTAAAGTGAATATTTTAAAAACTCTTTAGTTTTTAATCTTTTAATAATGAACTTGAACTCTTGAATAAAAAGATAGAACACTGTCTATATTGGTAAAATAACCTTATTCAGCATCTAAAGAACAATCGATGATTCTAATAACAAAATTAATAATTAATTCAGAAAAAAAAAGATCAAGAATCTTAAAATAATCGCATTTTTCAATTTAATTTTCAATATAATACCGCCAAAATCATAAAAGATAAAATATATAAGAAAGATTAAGATCTAATAGACATTACACATTAAAAATAATTTAGATGAAACAAGACTATTAATAAAATTTGAATACTTTACCAAAAAATAATATCATTTGAATTGACTATACAGCTTATTTGATAACTCATAATTATAAAGAGAAAGTTTAATAAAGTTTCCAAGAAATTCCATAACTTCATTCAACTCATTGAAAATTTCTTTTCTATACTTTATTTTTAAAATATAATTTAATAAAATTTAGTTCTATAAATCAATCCAAAATGAGTTATCACTTTTCTTAATACTCAATTAAATTAATGACAATAAATTATAAATGACATTAAATATAAATTCTTTTGGAGAGGGGGTGGGGTGGGGGGTTGTGAGGTGAAAGAATAATAATAATAATCACATAAAGAGTGGATTTTCTTTTGAATTCATTCATTGCCCACCCTCCCATAATATTTTTTGCGAGACAGCAAACAACCGACAACAAATGACAAAGGAAAAAGAGTAAAGCATAAAAATATTCAACTTTTCTACAACACTTTTATACATTTTCCCTCTCTTTCTTTCTCTTTCTCTCTCTATTCTTCTCTATAATGTGTTCAGAGAGTAAAGTAAACTTGTTAAAATAATTAGAAAAACAAAAAATAATTTTTCTTCAACTTTTTCCCTTTTTAACTTTTTTTCTTGTTTAACAAATCAAATAATGATTGATTAGATTTTTATTAAGATACAAAAATAAAATGAAAGTTAACTAAAAGATTTGTGTGTTGCTATACGCTTATTAAATAATAAAATTATCATAAAAGAGAGTAAACATATCGTTTATTATTTATAAAAGTTCTTTTAAAAAATTTGTTTTCGAGGAAGAGAGGATTCATTTATTTTTGTTTTTGTATCTCTCTATTCATCCTTGGAAATTCGAGTAAAATCTATTAAAATTAAAATACAAGGTAAAATCATAATAAGAAAAAAATTGGTTTAAAATTGTGTATTAAATTTTTGAATATTCTACAAATATTTTAAAAATTAATTTCTTTTCGTATTATTGAGCGATGTGCTGAAAAGAAGATGACAAAAATTTTAAGAAATTTACTTTGTACGATTAAGATTAACATATTACGCATGGATACCAATCAATGGCGCTCAAATGGCAGGTGCTGCGCCCCAATTAGCACAAATGTGCCTTCTTACTACCACTATCTCTTACTCACTAGGCCGTCATTGAGCGCACGATTATAGGTGTACAAGCCAGCCGGTTCTCTTGAGAAATCCATCTAAATCTTCCATCCATATATCTCGTTCAGCCCCGCCACACAGTATCTGCCCCATGTGACCAGTTTGGTACCTCCCAGAGCTGTAAAGAAACTGTAATTCCTAAACCTATAGTAAATTTGTAAAATATTATTTAAAAGTAATAAAATTTTTACAAAATTTTCGTAGCATGGATTGACCTAAAAATTTAGGTCTATGTCTAATCGATATTAACTCTTTTCATAACATAGCATTTCCTTATTTTAAGGCAATTAAATTCAAAAATACTACATCTTATTTGATTACATTCAAAAATACTAAAAATTAATTTTCAATATCATTCCCCTAAAAGTATGCAATATTTCATTGAAGATTTCTTTTTTATTAAGATTAATCTTAGATTTATCTTTTAATCTTTTATTACAATTTTTGCATTAATAATGAATTCAAGTTTGTAAAAAACGCTTGCCAGAATTTATGAAAATATTTATTGCTATAACGAAGGTTCTAAAATATGATTTCAATTAATAATTTCCTGGTTCAATATTCTCTACAAAATTGATTTCAATTATTATTCGCCCGGGATTGAAATATTACACAAAATTCATTTTCAAATTCAAATTCAAAAAATTACAGAAAACCACAATAAAAATGAAGTCCACACATGTTTTCTATAATATATAAAAGATCTACATAACTATACTCACCCTATATAACTTTAATCTTCATATTAATTACTTCTTGTTACTCATATATAATATTGCCTTCCTTTGTGATTCATAATATCCTTATATAAGTAATTTCATACTTCTTGATTATACCTTGTAATTATCCTATTTAAATGTATATTGTCTGTATAGAAGAAAAAAACCAATAAATATTAATGACCATTTTTATTATTTTCTCTTTGTGTCCTTTATCCTTATATATACTTCATTTCTAAATATATTTTAGATACTTTTAGATTTTGTAAAATTTTTTTCAGAAAGAAAAAAAGGTATTTTTTTTAATTCTACTTTTAATTTGAATACTTTTGTAATTAAAACTACATGAATTAAACATTCAGATATGGGGTGGGAGAGATAGAGAGAAGACCCACTTTAATATTTTCTTGAAATGAAAACCATTTACGATATAAAATTTATAAAAAAAATTTTATTCAGGTGTTGTTCCCTTTTCTATTTTACCCTTTATACACCTAAGGATTATTTACAATGCATTCATTATAGGTTTTAAAAATATTTTTTTAAGTTTTTTACCCCCCAAAAGAACAAACTACTCGTATATTATGTAAAACCAAAGAATTCTTTTGGTTTCTTATACGAGTATTATATGAGAAACACTTATAGGCATTTTTTTAAACTTTTACATTGCACACTATTATATTGTGCTTCCTATATTAAAGAATTCCTAAAAGTAAGACAAGAGATAAGAAAAAATGAATTTTTAATAGCCTGCTCCAAAATTTTTAAATATTTAAAATTTCTTTTTCACTTAATGAAACACATAAAATGCAAACAAAAAATATGTAAACCCAAAACCAAAATAACACATTCTCTCTATTTTAAGAGTTTTTCAAACCATATCTAATGAGAATTTTACCATTATTTGTGTGTATATGTATGGGTGAATGTTTATGTATATGTATGGGTAAGTGTATAGAATAATAATTATTAATACCGAAATTATTTACTTAGAAATTTTATCATTAAATCTTTAAGGCTATATAGGCACTACATTATAATTAGAACGTGTGTTTTATATTATGTATACTATAAAAAGAATGTTCTAACAAAGTGAAGAGAATCAGGAAAAATTTATAGAATACACCTACTCCTTCTCTTATTTTTCATCTTCATTTTGTATGTTTTTCTTATTGTACCGCTTTTAATAGTTGTTTTCTATGTTTTGTGATTTATTTCTTCTGCTGACTGCGAAATTAAATATTGTTTGGAATGCCTTTTTTTTCTTCTTCTTCGTTTAATTACCATATTATTGATTTTCTCTCAATTTCTATTCAAATTTCCCAAATTGCTTAAGTAGAATTATATACATATACATAGGTATTTGTATTTCGAATATTCTTATAGGAAGAAGTCGATTATTTTAAAGATGAAAAGCTATTAGGGACTTCATTACAAATTTTAGGTTTATAAAAATTTTAGGCGTTTCTCTTTAAATAGGGTATTTTTGTTTTTCTGTTGAATTACGACGACGTTCTTTCCGCTCTTCTATTTTTCTAATACAGCTAGTATACTAATAAAATATAAATATCTAGAGAAAAAAGGGAAAAATAAATAAATTGGAAATGGTAATTAAAACATTAATTTGTGTATTAAGAGGAAGGAAATGAAATTTTACAATGTATTATATGTATAACAGTTTTGCGATGTAGATAAAGAATTTTATGTTTAATTTTATTTTTAGATAATGAAATTTTGTTTTTGGTTGTTTTTTTTTTATTTCTATTTCCTTTCTTGGCACAATATTAAGAAATGCTTTTTTTTTCTTATAGAGCGAATAATTTATGTCCTTTTTGTTTATAATATATGAGGTATATAATAATTGTTAATGAAAATTTTTAACATTAATGACCTTGAATATTTGTAATGTTGAGAAAAATATGCAGTAAGTTCTTAAATCTACAGGCAAAATTAATCTAAATTATTCTTTTTTTTCGTAATTAATCTAAATTATGTTCAGAATTTTACAATTATCTAATTTCTTACGCCAATAAGGTAAATTTTAAAATATTGAACAAGCAATACAGGTCCAAATTACTTCTGAAAAAATTATTAAAATAGTGTAATTTTTAAAGAATTTGCAAGTCCAAAAATTGTAAGTAAATAAATATTAAAATTTTTGGAAATATAGGTGGGATATTGGTGCAATATGTAGAAAATTCGTGATTCAACACGTATTTCATGTGGTTACACTACAAATTCCAGTAAAAAGCTCGCCATATACCCAAATTTCCGTCCGTCATATTTTTTGAGACATTTAAATGCCTAGGATAGAAAATGACGTATAAATGAAAATTTCTTGGAAAACCTTTTTAAAAATTTTGGATTTCCACTTAAATATCTCTGACACTATGAAAGTTTTCGCCGACATTAATACTGAGTAGGAGTACTTCAAGAGCTTTAAAATCAGTATACAAAGTCAGCTTTACCTTTCATATTTCTCAAATTATCAATAAAAACGTAAAAATTAAGCAGTTTTTCCAAATTCCAACTTTGAACTCTAATAATTTAAGAAAGAGGGCTAAAAAATCAAAATATCTTTGCGTATTTTTTGTTCGTCTAAAGACATTCTATCATCCTGCTACGGAAGAACTGTCAAGTCTCAGACTCATTGGATGTAAATTTAAAGTACCTTATTATAGCGCAGAAATATTTTTTTATTTTTCATATAATAAAATATTTTATAGAATTTTATTATTGTTCTCAATTTCACAATAATAATATTTTTTAGATTTACTTAAGAAATATTTATACAAAGTACAATTTACACACGAACACACAAGAACATAATCAAATTCGCATTTATAGAAAATTTTTATAAGATGAAAAAAAATTAAAAAATAAAATTCTAATGAAAAAATAAAAGTAAATACGAATGTATACGAGTACGTTATTGTCTTATTATAAAGAAGGTTAGAAGATGCTTAAGGTAATATTGATTTCGAAATAATTTTGAAAAAAAAAAACCGTATATAAGGCCTAAAGATAATTTTCATGAAAATTTTCCATTCTTTCTTAAGAAAATTTAAAATTATTGTTTTCCTTATGGTTTTTGTTTTTTGGATGAATTCGAGTTTCTTATAAAAATTGTATGATATCATATTTTATAAGTACATATAAAATAATGCTTCCCATAAATCAAAAACCCAACGGAAATTCAAATTTCTTTAAATTTTAAAAATTTAAAAATATTATTGAAATTTCGAAATATCCTGATGGAAAAGTGGAAAGAAGGTGTACAATGTTTACAAAACAGGATTTGTTTTGAAGGATTCTTAAATTGTAAAATTTTCAATTGAAATTGTGCTCATAGAAATTTTTAGACTGATTTGGGAAAATTCTTTTCAAGGAACTTTGGCAGGATGTATTCATAAACTTGTAACATAATTGTATTTTGAATCAAATACTGGAGTGATTGCTATTATTCCTCTTATTATTCTGCAACAGGAACTCAAAAAATAAACGACAAATACGCACCGAAAAAACAGTTCATAACCAAACTTATGAACATCTTAATTTTCCATTTTCATTATTTTTATCAATAATTTACAAAATTTTTCCAATTTTCTATAAAAAATATGTGAAATACACAGTGCACATTAAAAAATAACCATTAAAAATTTTAAATATTTTTTCCCAACACATTAAGGAAAAACTATTTTTAGTTCAATGTAGTAGATATTTTTTTCCAATTAATTCCTCTAGCTTCTCATCCTCATATGTTCGTATGCCTCTTCACCATCATATGTTCGTAATTAATTGTATACATAATATGTAAACCTTTACAAATATTGAAATTATAATATTAACTATGGCAAATGTGGGTAAGTGTATATATATAAAAATAAATGTGTTATACATAAATACATAAATTCTTGTTTTATAATAATCTTTTTAATGTTATACAGGTGTTTTACTCCATTTAAAGTGAAAAACAACTAATTAAAGAAGACAAAAAATACAAAAACCAAATATTCTCATTTTGACCTAAAAGTGAATCCTTTCATTTAAAATCATGTTAAATACGAAAAAAGAAAACCAATTTTTCATTTTATTTCCATGAGAATTGCCTCCCTTTTTCCCTCTCTTCCTTGCTTTCGAGCAATTATAAAAACTTTTTTTGTATATTAAAAACTTTCCCATTTTATTTTTTCTTTTTTCTTATTTTTAAATTGTACAAGGATATATTGTTAAAATTGGAATGTTTATTATTCAACTCTCGTCTCCTTACCACATCATAATAAGTAAAAAGTCCTTTTATATATGAAAAATTATATTAAGAGTATAAAAAATAGTAAAGCATAGACTATACATTCTAGGTCTTCAATTAAAAGCGAATAAAATAGAGAGAGAGAGAAACAAAAAAAAAATTTTCACCCATATTACCAAATTACCAAAATTTTTATTAACTTTCAAGGAAATTTTTTACCTTAAAGTTTTTTTTTTTATAGAAGTAATAAAAATTTTTGTAATTAAAACACTCATTTAAAGTTTGTGTTAAATTAAAGGTTTACAGAACCTATATTGTATAATATGTTCGATTTTCTAAAGGATTTCCATTTGTTTTTCTGTTATACAAAACAAAAAATTTAGAGGTAATAATGGTGATATGATTTCTTTAATGAGATTTGGTTTTGTATAACCTTTTCTACCTATTTTTATTACTAATTTTTCAACAAAATTTTAATATGTCAAATTTACCACCAAACTTTAAATAATCGACTTATAAAACAGCAAGCATTATTCTTTCATTGTTTTTGAGGTAAAAATATTTACTTTTTATCCTATTTCTCTATATAGTTGATATTATAAAGGAAATTATATTTAATATAATTTTTAACTGAAAATTTTATATTATTTGTATATACATAGATACACAAACCCACAAAGTCTCATTATAATAACATCCTTGTTGTGTAGAAAGTTCAAGAGAGATCGATATTGTTTCTATTATTACAAAAAATATGAAAGTATCAGTGGCGTTCTTTGAATTTTATTTTCTGAATAATGTCAATGAATTATTCTGCTCGGTACATTAATTTCGAATATTCTATGGAAATTTCGGAAATTGTTGCTCGTATCATTTTTCTGTTTTATAATGAACTCCTATTTCAAGATTAACAAGTATAACAGTTTTACTTATTTTAATGCAGAATAAACGTGGAGCAACAGTAGTGATGCTAACACTATTTTGCAACTACGAGTGTCACTAATTTAATTATATATAATATACCGTTATAAATAAAATTTTAATTTTTTTCCTATTATATTGCTTGTAGATTGGTTCCAGGCAGACGCATAGGTATTATGTATTAATTCGTTTTTACTATTAGTTTTATATTAATTTTTTCTCATAAATAGAATAGTTCCATTTAATGATATATAATAAATAACCTTATATATAGTACGATTCAAGTCCCAACCATCCTAGAAAGAGTAATTAAAAGGAGTAGTTATGAGGAGTAAGTAACACGTATTAATTTGTGAAGATGGCTGAAAATTCTTCTTATCGAATATAATATTATATTTTTGGATATATTTCTATACCTACTACAGCGTTCTATTTACTCACAAAACTATTCCAAAATGTGTTCAATTGAGTGTTATATTCTATTGAAACGAGAGTAAGTAACATTATCTATTGTGTATCTATTTTACATTCCGAAAATCCAATGCAACAACATCCTTAATTTCAATGACTACAACGCCACTGGAACATTTAATAACCACATGCATAGTTTTTAAATTCAATCTAATTTATTTCCTTTTGTTAAGAATGAAAAGTTTTTCTTTATAAATTTTAAGTATATTGTATTGTGTTTGTATATATGTAAATGTTTCGTAACAATAATTACATACCTACATACATTCTTGTTTTATTGTGTGCTCCAAATCAATAAGAAAATCTTTTATTCGATTTTTCTAAGTATTCATTTATTTTAAATTGTTTTGAAGAGTGTTCTTTTCATCCTATTCTATATTTATATGCACACACATACATATATATATATATAGAAAGGTAATGTATAAAATTAAAATAATTTTCAGAAAGTTTTGATTGAAAATAATTCGTTTGAATTTATAACACCTTTTTATTATTCGCCCTATATTATTTTGTGAACCTTTTATTCCTTTATATATACCAGTACCTCATATATGTATGTATATAGCTTAATTGCATATCGAAATAAAAGTAATTTTCGATACTTTTTAAATTTTAATTGCTATACTATACTAATGATATACACAATATTTATTCATATACTACATAAAATATGTTTTATAATTGTTATATTTTTTAGGTTTAGTGTTCCTTTTAAAAATCTTAAATTTATATTTTGTAACAAGTGGAATTTGATTATTTTGATATTAATACGAAACACTTGAAAATAATTTTTATATTAGAGTAAAACTTATCAAAAGGTATAGGCTTTTAGAGTTCATTAAAATTATGGAATTATAGTCAGTTTAACAGTAAAATTGGGTAAAACTTGCTACATTAAATGAGGACAATCACACTAGATTTCTGTATTTCCTAATAATAGATGTATAACAGGGTAAATTTCTTTTTTATTGAAAGAAATCTTGTTCAGTTTCCCTTCCAATTACTGACAATTAACAATTTCTGCCGGCAGTCAGTTGATAATAAGATGGAAATTTCTTCGAGTAATATTTTACTCTTTCAAAGGATATTTTCGAATTTTCGCTGGAAATCACCTTATTTAATTAAATATTTAGTAGAAACTCTACTGTGATTCTAGTTTCGATTGTTCATTTCGGCTCTTTTATTAAGACTATTGAAGATACCTATACATTCATTTATTTATTACAGTAATTTTACATGAATATTTTTTACAGCGTATAATTTTATTTTCCTTACCGAATATTTTCTTAGAACTATGTATTTGTTATTTAAGAATATTTTAAAAATTATAAAAACATTTGCTGAAATTTTTTCCAACCATTTTATATACAAAGAAACCTTCATATGTAGAACACTCTCATATACGTTCCATCGTTTCTCTTTTTATTCCTAAATACACCATAAGTGCACTATTTTATAATTTCATTATCTACATTTCCCTAATCACCCTAAATTAAAATCGTAGAGCAATTTCAAGGTTACTTTCTTTCATCGTCTTCTCTCACATGCACCCTTCTACCACAGATTGTTATAAAACTTAAAAAATTTAAAAGCCCACAGTAACGTCGCATAGTTTTAATTCGATTTTAAGATTTTTATCAAAAAAACTAATTAACAATTTTAAAAAAGAAAAAAATCTTCCATTTTACAAAATCTCTAATAATTCCATTTATAAGACAACCTTAATGTTTTTTGTTTAACCTAAATCCTTTCAAGCGAAAGTTTATAGTATTTTATAGTTTTTACATGTAGGTAAACAATAAAGTGCAAGCGTCACGTTTAAATTACAGTTATACGTACATAAAAAAAACATTTTATCTGGAAAATCTTTTCTGTGCAAAAATTTTATCGAAACTCCTTTCAAATTAAAGTAGAATCCCCAAAAGTAGAAAAATATTTAGTCCTTTCCGTTTTTTTTTTTTTGTTGCTATTAATGCCTTTACATACACACAGACACTAAAAAGGTTTTTAATATTTTATTTTAAGCTTCTAAAAGCCATGCTTTTTTTTTTTCAGTTTCTTTTTTTTTTGTTTGTTTTCTTTTTTCATTTCATTGAAAACCGATACCACAAAGATTTGTTCAAAAACTAATTTTATCTTCTAACAGATAAAAAACTAAGAGTCAACAGAAATATTTCAGCAATTATTATCGATATCCTTGGTACTTTATCCCTTTTTTTTGTTTTTGTTTTTTTTTTTTTTCTTTAACCACATCATTATCATATTTCGGAATAGGGTTACCAGATTCACGTATATTATTGGGATTTTTCTTAGTTTTCTCTGTTTGTTCTATTTGTTAAAAAACAAATTTCTGTCTTTTGGTTGCTGGCCGTTCCATTTCATAAGAATGTTATTAATTCCCCAATGTTGTATATAGAGACTGTAAATATAAAGTTTATACCTTAACTGGTTTACTAATATAATTTGTAATTATAAGAACATTGAGTCCAACAATGGCAATTGTATATACTGAATGAAAACTCAGCACTCATCTTCAATGGCTTTGCATCGAATAATTTTTAAAATTTTACTTTAATTTAACAACATACAGATGCTATCCAACTCCATAATTCTTTCCAATTCAATAAAATCGGCAATCTTATTGGATAACATAAAAACAAATTTGTGTTCATTAAAATATCTAATAAATTCTCCTATCAAATTAAAAATATTGTTTGTTACCTTCTTTTTTTTTCTTTTCCAATTAAATGATATAAACTCATAATATTCGATACAATTCCAATCTTATTCCCACTTGGGTGCAAAATACTAACAACTTTATTAATATAGAACACTCGTACATACAAATTTATATATTTTTTCGTTACAGATACAGATACCAGTCTGTCAATAGAATTAGTATAGAAAAACACAAAACACAAGTTTCATAACTAAACGAATACGAAAAAAAAAAATTCGATTAATTATTTCGATCTAGTGATTTTAATTAATTTTCTATTTATAATATTTGCATAAAAAAGGACTATAAAATTATCGTGAATCATAATTTGTAATTATAATGGAAAAAAAAAACATCCTGAGCGTATGTTGCAAAACCAATTAAATTATTTTTTATTAATCTCATATAAAATATCTTATACAATATTAAATAAAGTATAGAATCACACACTTATGCATATTTATAAGTTCATATGAGCTACATAATTATTGCGGAGGTAATTCGGAATTGTTTATAATGTCCAGTAAAACACCACAAACATATTGTTCCATCAAAAGATCAAAAGTTGAACTCTTATACGTTGGGATCATTTTCCTATTGAAAATATAAATTTTGACATTACAATTGCAGAAAAATAAAATTAGATTTGTAAATGTGTGCAATTACGAACGTAATTCTAATATGTAAGTAATAAATATTTTAATGATTACAACTTTAACAAGATATTTCATTAAGGTCTTTAGTATACAGATTTGATTATTGTCGGAAATTGGATTGGGTGATTGTAAATTTTTGTAATTATAAGGAGCTTAAAAGTGGTCCTTGTTGAGACGTGACACTGCAAAAAATTATTAAAATTATTTAGCTGCATATAAGTTAAAAGACAACTAATATAGCGCCTTTACTTGGTCTTAATTCCTTAAAATTGAATTTCAACAAAAGACGATCACAACAGGAACACAAGAAATTTCAGAGTGTTACAATATCCTTTTAATTTAATATTCAAACTAGCAAAGTTATCTGCTTGTCAACGAAATTTGTGCTCTACTCCAAAGTCACAATGAATGTTCCGAATAAAATTATACTCCTAGAAAATTCCTCGAAAATCGAATAAATCAAAAAACTACGTTTAATAATATTGAAAACTTTATCTTCGAAAATGTGTTTTCCGGCAAAACAGGGAGAGATGAGGCTTCTCACAATTAGGCAAATTTTAAATATTTTTTGAAGAATCTTTTGAGCGAATTGATTTCAGGGTTTGTTGACTTCCAAACCAGTGCTCGAACATAAATTTGAAAGGTATCAATGTCTCATGTTGCCTCAAAGTAAGTTCGATTTCAAAATTTGCAAAAAAACCCTTTTTATCAGTTTTTTAAACGAAATTCATATAATCTTTAAAACCCTATTAATTTAAATTTTTTTTCCCAGTCACTTTCCAGAACCAAAGGCCTCAAAAACTTGGCCCATTTCGCAAAAAATAACAGAATTCTTAGAGACGTTTCTGACTTTGAGCCGCATTGAGCTATTTTTTGAGCCATTTTTGCTATCAAACTGAGCAAAAGGAAAGACAATAATGTGTTAAGGGCACTACACCATATACACTCAAGTTCATTATAAATCCAAGAATAATGAAAAATTTTTATTAAAATTTTGTGGACTTTCAATATGGTTACATTTACAATATTGTAATGCTTATGATAAGTGTCCTTACATTTTTTTGTTTTTATTTAGAAATTGAATGGCAAAAAACCAAACGAAAAACATAAAATTTTATATAACAAAAAATCTTCTTTTGGGTCCTTATTTTAGTTATGAATACATACATGAAGAGTACTTTTAATTTATGCTTTCATTACTTTTTATAGTTTCCAATGTTGATAAAGTAATTTGAAAAGTTTTATTTTGAGGGTTTATCCTTATGTGTAATAATATTTTTTTTTTTTGTTGGCATGAAAATTTCTAAGTTGTAAGCACAATTCATATGTAAATTATATTTGCCTATAAAATTAGTTATTCGATAATTTTATTATTGGCTTATCTTCATTTATGGTATATAAATTAAATGACATATCGTTTAAAAAAGTTATGAAAAGTTGAATATTATCACATATTAAAGAATTGAGTATAAAATGTGTCAAAAATTTTTCAAAAAATATTCTTATAATTTATTCGAATGAACTTGTATAATAAGAAATTCTTCTTTATTAAAAAATTTTGAATTTATTTTAAATATAACACGTAAAATTAAATTACAGGCGTCTACTGACTAAAGGGGCTTAAACAAATTTTCCTCTTACCAGATATTCGAGATTTTAAAAATTCAAAAAATAGGTTATATGCGAGCTATGCGCTTAAATACAATCGAATATATTTGTAAATTGTGCGAATGGGAAAATTTTACACCAAAATCAGTCTATGTCCTTAAGTGCGAGATGACGCTATTAAAACACCTCCTCAAGACCCAAGTGTTTGTTGAATTCAAGCATTATATCCATTTATTTTCGTATTTTGTTGAAAATCCTATTCCAAGTTGCAATTATAATCAGACTACACTAAAGCTATTAACAAACAAATCAAGGAAAACCAAAACATATTGTTTTAGTCTACTCCAATTTTTAAACTTCCAGTTATCAATCTTAATTTGCTTTAATTTTTCACAATTTTTTGATATTTTCATAAAATTTTCTAATTCTGTATTGACTATTTGAACTTTATTTCAGCAAAATATCAAAATGAATTCATTTGTCCGTGTATACCACATCAAAATATGAAGTGTAATTGAACATGTAATAAAAAAATTTTCCCAAATTTGATATTGAAAATTTTTTTTTTTTCCATTTGAAATTAATGAAACATAATAATTTTAAATGAAAAATGATTGCGTACACTTATTAAATAAATTTTGAATTTAACACAAAATAAAATACCGCACTGCACTGGGTATGTGTGAAACAAAAAATCCTTACGTAATATTACACATTATTTTATGTTTACATTCGTGTATACCAGTTTTATATTTGATAAAAAATTAACTGAACAAATTATTGATAAACTATATTTTCTGTCACGTATACGTTCGTTCGTTTCACAACATAATAATGTCCTTGTGCTAGTTACTCGTAGTTCAAACAAAATTGAAAATGTATGTATTTTGTGTATTTAAATGTGTTATATGAAATAATGGATAATATACATATGCAACACAGTAATTTAACTACAAATATTACAAAAAAATTTATATCATATATAATATGAAAAAATATGTTTTTTAAAAGGATATTTTTATATAACACATTTTTATAAAACACACGTTCATTCATACATCATCATCAGCTGTATAACAATATTGTACTATGTACGCGTTTCATTTCAAAATCAACCACATTTCTCATTTACGTTATGGTATCATTTTGATTGGATAACCGCTTATTTATTGTCAAAAAAGAAATCAGTGCAGTATTATAATATATTATATATGTATAACAGTTCAATATAATATACCGAATATGTCATTAAAACCACAGAAACCATAGCATAGATTTGCTTACATATGAAATTATTATTGTTTAGTTTTCACCCATATCATATTATGTACAATATTTATTTATGTATTCTATATAAAAATTTATATATGTATGTATATAGAGAAAATTTATTTTGAAAATCTAATTACTTTGAATCAATTTTAACAATACTAAAATTAATTCATGCGAAAACCAAATCATTTTCTTCTAAACAATTTAATTCACCTATATAGCATATGTTAGTTAAAATATTGTATAGAGTACAATTTTATTAATGAAGAATATTTTATATTGAGTTGTATAATGACTGAAAGTGGTATTTTGTTCATAATTATATAAAGAGTTTATAGTTAAGAAAAATTTTCATCACTCCGTGCCATTACGAAACCGATTTTAATTAATGATAACACAACAATTCACTCATAATGAGTGTAAATTTTGTTATATTTGTATTGAGAATTTAAATTAAGATGAAAATTTTATAACAATAATAACCATTCTTTGGAATTCTATACTTAAATCATAAATTAATATGAAATTTTAATTTTAAAAATAAATTTTAAGAGTTTTCCATATTAAATAAAATTTATTTTAAAAAGTAAAATCAGAACAATTCAACAGACTATTCTAATAATAATGAATTCAAGGATTTGAATGTGTAAGGTGATTGTGTGATAACAGTAAAACAGATGTAAACCAAAATATTCTGTTTGAATAATTAAATGAAAATGTAACAATAATAGTTTTGTACAGCTCAAAAATTTTACACGATAATATGAGCTTTGAGAGAGTGCTAATAACAGAGAGAATATTGGTTATCTCTTTAAAAAAGAGAGATATTACTGTCGTGGTAATTCATTAACTGAACTCACTATTAAAATATGAATTTGTATAATTTTTTGAGCGAAAATTCATCGCATTCTTTGATGAATACTAAGACATTCTCTTTCTTCAGTTTCAGGAAATTTAACCTTATTGCTTCTTGCTACATTACTATCATAATGGTTACCGTCCGTATTGAGTCCAGGTAAGTGCGATGAGACGAATACGCATAAAATAATGGTGTCAGCATAAATAATACATATAGATTATTTTAAGTATATACATATTTATTAAAATTTACATGGAAAATTATGATTATGATGCAAAAAAATATAATGGCCATTAGCTTGTTTGCAAATAACCTCCCATCCTAAATCTCAACTGTTTTCATGAGCGTTAATAGTTTCGGTTTACTTACGAATCCATATAATATTATAAAAGAATCTTGCTATCTTATCCAATATATTATTAAAATGTTAGCCACTTTAATCCTTAATAAAATAATAATTCTATATAACATCCTATAAAAATTGATGACTCTACTATAGACAATTATTATTAATAATTATTGTTATTCGTATTTGAATATAAGGAAAATTTATTAGAAAATATTACTCATAAAATGCATCAATTATACCTATGAAAATATTATCCTTAATTAAATTTCCATATTATTAAATTAGAATGTAAATTAGAGAAAACATTTTACTGCATATATTTAGGAGCAATTATTATTATATATTTATAATATGAGAATTATAATCGGCTACAATATTATATTGAAAATAATTTAATAAATAATATTTTAAATTAAAAATTATTTTAAAATAGAATTTGTGGTATTTCAATTACAAAAATTTTGTCATCTCATAATTATTATTTCCTCAATTTAAATAATAATTAAAATATTCAATCTTACGTTATAGATATTATTTCATTTAAGTGTATTAAAAGTTAAGAATATTTATACGATATAAATTTTAATTAAATTTCATATTGTTTAGAAAGATTTAAGGATGTATGCATATAAATGGCCAAACTATGGATATTTTTAAATGTATAGTTGGAATTAATTGAAAATTATAAGGATTTTAATTTAGAGTAGACGATATCCGTAATTATTGTATATTATATATGTGTTCATTTATATTGGAATAAGAATATTAACATACAACATAATAAATTTATTGTATAAATAATATTATAATTATAAAATTTAATGTATAACAGTTTATTTGCGTTGTTAATGTTTGCTTAAGTGAAATTTATCTCTTAATTATCTCTAAACCAAATAAACACATAAACAATAATTAAATTTAACGAAAAATTTTTTCTGTAGAGGAAAGGAAACTTATGTATAAATTTTAACATGCTTGGATCACAATTTTGACAGTCGAAGTAAATTATAATAAGCAAATAGAAAACGTGAAGCTGTTTCAAGTGTTTATATTCCAAATGTAAAAAATTTAGACCATTTAATTCAAATACATGTGATTCTAACTGTATTTTTCAAGATTGGCCGAAAAAAAAAATTAATATATTTTACATGTCTAGAGTTTATTATGTGCCCTTTATATGATTCAACACGAAAATATAATTAATATTCGATATAATAGTTCAAATTAATATCAAATTGCCTTAATTGAATACCAACTTCAAAAAGCCGTCAAATTTTGTCTCAATATTTTTGTTCTGGCAAAGAAGACAGAAGAAACAACAAAAAAAACAGAAAATTAAATTTCATTTAACAAAGACTTTATTCAACAACCTACTGACAATGACGCCAAACCCGTAGGTCAAAAATAAAAGACGAAAACAATGAGTAAGTATATAAGGTTATTGAACAATAAAAATAAGATTGTGGCTGTATGCCAAAATTTTATTTCATAAATTGAGTAACATTTTATATCCTTGTTTTCTTTTGCACCAAATTCTTACAAATTTTCGCTGAATGAATATATTCGATTGCTCATATTCCCTGTTGTACAGTTATGATTTTTCTTTTGACAACATTTTCAATGTCCTCTTTCATTTTGTATTTCAGTTTTGTTTCCCTTTTTATATCTCATTTTAGCTTAAAGGACTTATCGTATATCCTTCTTCTTAAATATATTTTAAATACAGAAAAGAGAAAGTGAATAACACGAATTTCTTGATATACCATTCTTGTTTCTTGTTTTACTGTTTCTTAATATTATTGTGATTTTTTTGTCACAGAGATTCAAAATACAAAATTGTTCCAGAATAATGAAATTGAATTTTCATTGAAAATGTAGGCAAAAAACTATAGTGTTAATTCATATAATAAAGCATTCAATTAGGTCTAGTAGTTGATACAGTAGTCCAGTGGCATATCGGCTAGTATCTGAAAGCCACAAAAGATGGGTGCAGAAGTTTAATTCGCTACTCCTCTTATTCAATTTTTATTAAAGAGAACTTGCACTTTCGTATTCGATTTTTTCATAATGGCACAGAATCAATTTATAATCCATCACCAAGGTTAGGTTTAAATCAGATTGACGTGGCTATCAAAGGCTACACTTAGGCAAGTAGGCTCATTGTGATACCAAGTCGGCTCCGTCTTTAATAAATTGGTTTAAAGCTATATACAATTCAAGATACCTTCGCATTCCCTGTGCCGAAGCTGGATATTACCATAGAAGACGAGCCACCCCCACTAATAACATTTTTTAAAGATTTTCCTTCAAACTGTGAAAATTTTTATCAAAAATTTTTTGAAAAATATACTTGAAATTTTGGTCCTCAACTAAAAAATTTAAATTTTTTATTTTCATGACAATTTTAAAGAAAATAACTTTTAATAAAACTTATGAAACTACTCAAAAGAATGGAGGCATAAAATGAATTTTCAAATATTTTTCTTTACATACACTACATACGTACATTTTGTTTTAAACTCATACAAAGCTATAAAAGGATACGTTGACTGTTTCTAATCGGAAGTCAAAATATGTTAAAAAGTTATGAATTATTTCACGAATTTTTTAAAATGGCGACTAAAAATTTTTATTGAATTTATTATGGACTATTATTCATTATATATTGTGTATAGCTACGAGTACAAAGTTTATTTGTAAGCATATTATAGAGAATTATACTTGTAATATATTGTAAAACATTTTTCATATCAGTAAAATAAAGTTGTATAAGAAAGAGAAAAACTTATCTCGTACAAACATTAGAAAACAAAGAAATAAAAATTTCTTTTTTGTAATCTTTCATTTAAAAGTTTGCTCAAAACTTTGGAAAATTTTGTGGCATCAAAAAGTATAAGTTCACAAATAGAACTTTGCAAATCAATAAATTATAACACAAACGTATATAGAAGGTTTCCAAACAAAAAAAAAATTTCCATTCTCAAAGTTTTTTTATATTTTTTTGTTTTTCTTTTACGCAGTTTTTCTTTACGTTATTCTCACATCACCAATACCTTCTGGTTCCTAACAGCATTTCTGAATGATTTCGATAAAATTACTTTGTTTAACAATTTCTTGCTCTTCTTGTTCTAGATTTGTTTTATTTACTCGAACAGTTTTCTTTTTTCACACTCACTTCTCATTTCTTAATTCTCAATATTCTTTTGAGCGAATCTCTTATTTTAAGCAAAAAAAACATGTAAGAATTTTATTTTACACATAATTTGTTGTTGCGCCTAAGCTTAGGCAATTTAATTCTCTATTCGTTGTATGTCTTCGATTATAGCAATTATTTAATCAAAAATGTAGTTACGTAATATTGGGTTCAATTAAAATTTAAGTGTTTTATTCAATTTTATTATGATTTTTTTCTTTAGAAAGTCTTTGTTAAAAGGGCGGGCTCCGAGATCTTAAAATAATAAAATATGAATTAAGCGAATCTATTTTCAATATGAAATCATCAAAAGAGTACGATTTTTGAGGGAAAACAAGACAATTATATTTACACAATTATAATTGCATTTGTAAAGTGAATTTCACAGAATTTAAGATGAGAGAATTAAGCTATTCAAAAGGATTAACAAAATACCAATTATTACATATAAATTTTTCAATATTCTCAAACACATCGTCAGCTCGTGCAAGATTCAAGTAATGATAGTATAGTTTAAAAGTAAACGATTTCTAAGCTAAAATTTGATTTTCTATTACAATCTGTAAAGCTCAACTTATTTGCAATATTATCCGAATTTAAATTTTAAAGGTCCTTTTCAATTTTATTAAGAGCCTTTATCGCAAAATGAAATGCTAAATAAATACTAATATCATTATTACTAGCGAATCATTGATTGTTATAATTATTTTGTAAATAGAATCAAAATCCTTTTTTCATCAACAAACAAATTCGATCATATCAAATAATAAGTTTTTCTTTGTCTTGAAAACAAAAACAAAAAATTTCTTATGTACAAAAATCAAGGCAAAATTTATTTATTAAGAATCGATTTTTATCTATATCTGAAAAAATTGTACAAATAAAATCACAAAATTCTCTTTTAATATGCCTAATATTAATATACATACATACATACATACCTATACATACACAATATCTCACAAGAGGGTAAGCATTTCTAACGTAAATTTGTAGAAAAAATTTAAGATTTTTTCATGTTCTTTTTTTTTCTACTTGTTAGAAAATTAATTTTGAGTATAGCAATTTTTTTTATTGTAGTTGTTTTTTTTTTGTTTTCCCATAAATGAGTAAAAACAAAAAAAAAATTAGTCCTTGACTTTTGAACTTTCCTATAATATTCTCTTATACTTTTTCGGGGATAAATCCTTCGTTTACCTTGAATTAAATTTTCTAAATGAAATTGGGTTTTTTTTCTTTGCTTTTTTGTTTTCTTTTAATTTATTTATGCTCTCTTCATTTCTTTTTATTTGTTGGTTTTGTATTGTTTTGCTTATTTTCTTCTTATTTTAGTCTGAAATATTTTCACTTTCAATTGAACTTCAAAAGATTCATAATTTTCATTTTATTCTGATGGTGATTTAATTTTAATTAAATTTTTCAATTAAAATTATAGTCTTTTCTAAAACAATTTTAATAATAATAAAAATAATAAAGAGGAAAAATAAGATCAAAGAAGAAATTATTGTACAATGTAGAATCTTATAAAGTGTTTGGTTTGGTTCTTATAAGTCATTTTGTAAACACAAACAGACCGTCTCTATATTCCATTATCCCATTGAGAAAACAAGAGAAAATTTTCATTTCAACGCTTGTTTACTTTTTCAACTTAAATAATTCATTTGAATCATTTTTACCTCTCATCCTTGTGCTTATCATCTCAATCATCATCATCATTATAATATCCTTTTTTTTTTTTTTGATAAAAGTCGACCTTTAAACCTTAAACAGAGAAAAGGAATCAACCGGTATTTTTTATGTTTTTTTTTTTTGTTTTTTCTTATCATCGTTGTGTAAATATTGTTTTTTCTCACTAATAATATGAAGGTATGATGAAAATTTTAGGGTGGTCATAAGTAGTTTTTGTTTTTCTTTACAATGTTGAAATTAATAAAATTTTGTTAGATTGTGTTGGTCTAGCAACATTGTTTGTATACAAAATATTATCTTATAATAAATTAATCAAGTGGAGCATTAAAATTTTTTTCAAATTGGAAATTTTAATTGCATTTTAATGCTCTTAAGTTAAGAGATGCTCTCCTGTTAGAGAGGCTTTCTATAAAAAAAAAAAGCATTTGATTAATAAAATTGAATTTTGTTATTCTACTTTGACTGCCCTTTTAAGACAGGTTTATGACAATTTCAAAATTTTCTTCTATAATGGGTTTGCTTCTCTATAAACTCATTCAAAAAAGTTATAAACATTATAAAAGGAACTCACAACAACGAAAAAAATTTTACCGGAATGGAAACCCTAATGATACCAAATTCGTTTAAGCAAAATTTAACAATTGTATAACCACTCGAATTTCTAAAATATGAATAACTCTTTTCTAGGGTTTTATGTCATTATATATAAACTTTTTTATTTATTTTTCCTAACTAAGCAATTTGAATAGGATTTTTCCCAAAATTGGCCTGTGTAATTTATGAAATTATGATTTTCTAAGCTAAATGCGAATTTGACGCTAAGTGAAATCGCCTTTATAACGCCGGTTTATATTTTTTAACCTTTCATATGGTGCAATAAGTAGAAATTCATACCAGAAACTCTTCGAATTTGCTTATATGTGAAAACTATAATTTTAGAAAATATTGCATACTTTTGGGTTCAACTATAAAATACAGCATTTTAAGACGTTCGTGATAGAATAAAAAGTTCTATTTACAAAAATAATTACAAAATTTTGGCTTGAGCATTTTATAAATACCACCATTATTGAATATTTCTGCAAAATTAATTTAAATAACAAAATATTTAAGATGGTCAGCCTCTAAAACTTTTAATATAGTAAATTGTAAAAAAAAATCTATAATTATCGTTATAATATAACGATAATTGTAAAAAGAAATTTTCTTCTTCTTCCTATTAATTACGACGAGAAAAAAAAAATGTACACCAAAAAAAAAAAATATTAGCTATCAAAAAAAGGGAAGAAGATTGTCTCTGCCTACAGGGCTTTTAAAAAAAAAAAAAGGTTTTTATTTTTCTCAATTTATATTCCAGAATATTCAATATTTTTAATGTTATATCACAATATACACGTATACAGTTATAATAATGGTTATGTTAAAGAAATGCCACTGTACAAATGACAACAATAACAATATCTAGAGCTATCCTCTTACTATATAGTTACAATAAATTCTAAAATTGCCTTTCTATATTAGTTATTACAAAATTTTGTTATAAATATTCAAGTTATTGAGAATTTTTTAATGCCATAAGATTAAATCAGAAGTCAACATTTCAACTTTCCTTTGTGCAGCATAACACACACAAAAAGAAAAACAAAAAAAAAAAAAATTTCCAGAACCCATTTTTCAAGTCTCTTATGAGATAAGATGAAAAGAAAATGAAACAAACATAGTAAATGTGTTTAAGAGAAAAAAAAAAATTTACACAGAAAGAAAAAAACTCTGAATTACAAACGATAAAAGAACAAAAAAAAAAAGGATATTGAAGTAAAGAAAGCAAAACAAAACAAGGAAAACAACCAAACAAAATTTACAAAAAAAATGTTCATTTTCATTCTCTTCTCTTTTTGTTGTTTATTCCCAACACTTCTCCACTATACTCTTTTTCTATACACTCTCTGCATTGTCTACTGCTTTTTATGTATTCTGACATTCTCATATTGCTGGCATTTAACACTCTGATGACAATATGAATTGTGCTTTTGCCTTATTCATATCATGCCTTCAGGTCCTTTTAATTGATTAAAGGACGATATTAGAAATTAAATTTTAAATTGTCTCCAATAAATCTTTTGTATTCTTGGTGATTTATTTGAACTGACAAAAAGGATAATGTATTGGAAATGTTTCGTATTTTTATATTTATTATGGTTTTGTTTTTTTACTTGGTTTTTGGTTTCTTGTTTCTATGTAATATGTTTTTGTATTACCTATACATAATATATATACAAATGCAAATAATATTGTTTATATACCCTCATACATATTTATATATATATACAAATATTTGATAATAATTTATTCTGAATTGTTTTTCTTTTCATTTTAAATTTTAATTTTCTTTTATGTTCTCTTACTTTTATGCTAAGCCAATTTGTATATAACAAAAATATTACAAAAGTGAGAAGAGAAAATTTGATACTTGCTCTTACAATAATGTTATACAATTAAAAGAATTATGTGTAGAGTGTTATATTGTATATTGTGTATGTATACCGAATGTAAATTGGAAAATTTAAAAATATTTGAATGGTAAAAATAAAGAAATTTTTAAATACCTTAATTTATTTTATTACCAAAATATTTTTTTTTTTTTAAGTAAGTAGGTTTTGAAAATTTGATAAACATGTAAATGAAAATTTTTTTGATCTTTTTTCAAAATTATTTGAAAAAACAAAAATTGTCGTTGTAAAATTTTTGTAACAATTATAAAGGACATTACATTTTATTTGAATTTTTCTTTTTTTTATTCTTTAATTTTAAAAATTCTTTAGTTTTCAGCTTTAATGAATAATTTATTGAACCAAATATAAAAATATTCCAATGTCCACTCGTGTATGCAAAAATGTTTTTATAAAAATTTTTGAAATTCAGGGTGTTTTTTTTAAATTTTGGAATATTAAAATGAATTCAGTGTGTATTGAGACAGTTCAGCGTTGGATTTACCATATGTGAGAACTAAGCATTTGCAATGAGCATCGGAAAACAGGGTCTAATTTTTATTGCCATCAAATTTCCAATTTTCGTAATCGAATTTCCATTACGTACTTTCCAAAACATTTTTTTCCTTTCTATTTATAGCAAAATGAACTTAATGAAATGTACATATACGAAAATATAACATGAACATTGACAAGGCAAGAAGCTGAAAGTTGAGTGCCATAGACTTTATTTCTATGGTTTATGTACCTTACATTCGGCATGAAAAATTAGCAAAAAAGTGATTTATTATGCGCAATTTGCATTGTCAATTTAACCTACCAATTGTTTACACTATACGGTCGGTATAAAGGCGCGACAAGAAAACTTTTTCAAAATATCCTAGGGCGCCAAACAAGTGGGAGACGGGCCTGATACCAAAATAAAATAAATAAAAAAATTGGATACAATTCTATTGAAAATTTTTAGAACTTCATTTTAGAATATAACCGTGAATTTTTTACTATATAGCAACTATCTATCAAATGTTTCGAATAACTTTATCAGTTTTTATGTTACAATTAAACTTACAAAATCATAAATAAGGTGACACTGACAAAATATTGCTATAGATTTAAAGTTGAAGTTCCTTTTTGAAATATTGTAACATATTGCTAAATAAAAATATTGCCTGAAACAGTCCAAGAGAAAAAATAATTTAAATAAAAAAAATTTGATTAATTTTGTTCTTTAAATTACAAAATATTAGATTACAAACAGCCTTACATAATCTATAGGAAATTTATTGAAATTTTATAATTGTACATATGTATATACACAACTAAATTATATATGTCTTGTACAATAATTTCATTAAGTTTACTTTGAATTAAAAATTAATTTACAATCAAATCATTAATAATATTTTTTATTAATATAGAATAAAATAAATTTAAATTTAATGGCCTAAAGCGTTTTTATTAAAATTAATTTTATGAATTTGTAAAATATTATAGAATTTTCAAATTAAATTGTATTTAAAACTATATCCGGTACTTGAATATTGTAAATTTTTCATTGGTTATTCACACATTCTAATAATAAAATAGTTTTGAGTAACAATTTTCATATATGGTCAAGAATGTAAGTCAAATTTAATAATTCAACTTTAAATCCTTTAACTATTAGTATCAAAAATACTTCCGTACACTGGTCTATTTCCGTAGAAAACTAGAATTTTTAATTTATCTCAATTCGTATGAGAATTTGTACTCCTGTCAACATATTAAAGCTTTCAATTCTCCACATTATCCCTCAGCCTTCATAAATTTTAAGGTTTCAAATAGAGAGTTTGGGACAAAAAATCATACAGGACCATTTAATTTTTAACAATATTAGTGTTTATACCAAATTTCACCAAATTTATTTTCTTAATAAAAATATATTGAAATTTTTATTTTGTTTTAGCACAGAGTTAAACATGCCCCAAGTTAAAAGTTAAAAATATCATGTATACAAGAAATTAGTTTATTGTTTTTGTTTTTCTTTAAATCCCCCAAGAAGAACGGCAAAAAATTTGCTTTAAAAAAATTTACAGTTTACCAACAAGGAATTGAAAAAAAAAAACCTATTATAACCATAGAAAGAAACTGAAAATTTTTTTTTATAAATGCAACAATTTTTCTTTTGTCTTTATTATTTTTACTTTTTGAAGAAGAAGGAACAAAGTTTAATGTTGAATACAAAATGAAAGTACAGATAGGGTATACCGAAAATAACAAAAAGAAAACTTTTATATAAAATGAATAAAAGTATCCTGACCTAACCAAAGACCTTCTCAGTTGAATAAACACGATTTCATTAAAATTGAATACACTTTTATGTTTAAGGATTCAAACAGAAACTGAATTGTCTTTAAGAGTAATTGTTTTGAAAAATTTTCATATTAAGCAAGAAATTTTAAATTAAATGATAAATTTTTTTTTATTCCAAAAATGAAGCTGATTTTTTGCAAGAATAGTTTTTAATTTATTGAGGATCATTGGAGAGAAGCATAATTACTGTGGTTTGAGTCCAAGAAATGTAGTGAAAAATTTTTCAGAAAATATTTTTGACTCAGACTTGATTCTATTATGTCGCGATGTTGAACTAACTGAATATACTTTAAATTTATCATTTTAATTCTTTTATTTATGGGGAATTTAAAATACGCGACCCATAAGCATTTTTTTAGTTGCCTTAACTAAAGTATAACGAAGACACAACGAAAGTATAATATAACGAACTCAAAACAATACGTGACTTTGTGACAAAACGTAAAATGTAGATTTCATATAATTATAAATTCCCGGAAGTTACATTTAAGAAAGATGAGCTTAAATTATAATAAAATTTAAATTATACCCATAGAACAACACGTTTTGTATTTATTATTCGAAATATATTAATACATATTTAATCAATGATTCAAACCACTCATATTTTATATGATCATTTTAAAAAGTAATTTTAAATATATTTAAAATTTTTTTGAAAAAAAAAACACTTAAAAATAAAATATAAACCAAATGTTTATAGTAATTTTTTCCAATGAATTTCGGAAAAAATGTGCTTATATTAATTTCATCCTGTCCGTCTATCTGTTCGTGTTTTTTTTTTTTCGAAAAAGTTCTGTATCATTTGAAATTTAAAACTAACATTTTACAAACAAATGGATCTTTTCTCTTAAAGAAAATTTTTACTTGCCACCCTAATACTCCTTCCTCTTTAAAAGTTGAGTCCTCCAGCAAATGTAATAATGACATTTTCAGACAATTCATTTAGTATAACACAAAGTTCTCAAATTCTGGAAATGCAGAATAATAGCACTTACCCCATTGCAACAAAGCAAATAAATTTTACAATAACAAAATGGTGATTAAAAATAAATTTTTATATTAAGCCAGTAATTAGCATTCTCCGAATTGCTTTTCAAATAATTTCTTTGAAACTGTAAAATAAATCGAAGCAAAACCGTAAGCAAAACCGTAAATCTCGTCCTACTAGATAATAGCTTTTCAATAAAATATTTTCACTTGGAAATTTGCTACTTTACAAATCATTCGCTTGATCTGTATTCAATTTATGTATACATATGTGTATATACAGAAATCTAATATGTATATGAAGATTGCCTCGTGTAACTTGTGTAACGAAACACAAATTCCATATTATATAAGATTATAAAGTATAAACACTATGAAACCTGTAAAATTGGATTTTAAACATAGCTAGGACATTAACAAAATATAATTTCAATGTATAAATACATACATATATGTACATATCCATATATAAATGTATACATAGTTAAAATCTTAAGGATCACGAAAATTAATTTTTTTTCCATAGTATCATAATGCTCTGTTATTGTAATTTATGGTTCTAAAAAATTAAAAGATATTAGATTCAAACAAATAAGAAAAATTGTATATTTTATGTACATATATACATTGGTACCGGTATACCTTAAATGTATAAACTCAAAAACTTATGCTATAAAAACTTGGGTATTAACGACAAAACAGGAATCATCCCTTCACCTCATAAAATATACGAAACCATCACCCGCTTTATTCGAAAAACAAAAACTTTATATTTTCTCGTTGAATTAAACCTGTTTTTTTTTTTTTGTTTTTTGTTTTCTGGAAGAAACAGAGAAAAATTACCATGAAGATTTATCTACTTTTTTTCTCTTCTTTGTTGTTCTTTTGTTTTTTATTATTATTATATTTTACCGTGAGCTCTTTCACCGTTATTTTAACATAATACAAATATATATATTAATAATCTATCTCATTTTGTTATACGTAAGTTAAAACGTGGCAAAGAATAAATAAATGGTATAAAAAGTATAAAGAAGAGATAGATGGCGAATAAAACAAGATTATAATATGGAAGAAAAACAAGAAGAAGAAAACAAAGAAGAAATGTAAATAAAAATTTGCGACAAACAAAACAAAAAAGAGAAGAATTATAAGAATAGGAAAAAAAAATTTCTTGGAATACACAATGAAATTTTATACAAAATTCATACACATACGCACGCCCCTAACGTTAACACATAAAAAGCTTTATAGTGATCCAAAATGATTTATAGTGTTCTGACCCCATCTGTAGGATAATCTTTGAGACAGAAAAGCAAAAAAGAAAATTTCTCTTCTTTTTTTCATCGTTTTCATATGCTTTTACGCTGGTTTCTCTCTCTCTCTAATTTTGTTATTTTTTGTTAGTTTTCTTTCTATTTGTTGTTGCTTTTAATGTTATGTATGTGTATGTAATTTTAAAGTCCGCTTGTCCTCTCTCCAACTCGATATTCTTCTTTTTCTTCTTCAACAATTTGCTGATGTTTTTGTCTGCATACGTGGTAGCCGATAAAAATTATTTCATGCAAGAACAAAAATAAAAAGAGAAAACTAAAAAAAAATATAAAATTATTAAATCCTTAAAAATTTATTTTTTTATTTGACCCATGGGGTTTGAGAGGATTTTTAAGACATTGAGAAACTGTTTTCCATTTTTTCTTTTTCCTTGATTTTTTTTCGCTTTTTGTTTGCTTCCTTTACATACATATGTTTATATTAAAAATACTACATGGTAAAAAAAAAACATGCATACACTAAATCAATAGGTTTTATTTACAAAAAAAATTTTTTTTAATAAAATATATTTAAAAAGTTAATAATAAATCTCTATGGTATCCTTGTATAAGGATTTAAAATTCTAATTTTTGATATTCTTTCCAGTTTTTTTTCCATTTCATATCCCATGGCGGTTGTATAGGTAAGTAACTCTAATAGATAGAGTTTTTATTCTTGTATCTTAATTTAGGAGGATTTCTTTTTATTTCTTCTATTCCCTGATAACCATGGAAGTATATTTTTACATTAGAATAATAGTTTTGGCATATTTTCATGATTCATGGAGTATAGACTTTATATTTAAAATTCTAATGTAATCGACGAGATAAAAATTGTTAAAATTTTTCAATGTTATATAAAAAACCTAATTCTCTTAATTTAAGCGGCGTTGTCAAAATATCTATAATTTAGTATTAAAATTTAAGAAGGGTTTAATTTAGTACACAATTGAGTGACAACGAATCTGAAATTTTTGCAATTTTAACAGGAAACTTCTTAATATCTTAGAGAAATTTATACTTGCCTTTACATGATGTTGAATATTTTCATTCATTATGAGAATAGTGTAATTGAGTTCTGTATTGAATTCTGCATTATAAACTTTGATTTAATTTATATTCTCTTCTGTTTCTACGACAATAACCATTTCTATTTAAAATCACAAATATAAAATATTCGAAAATTTTTTTAGAGCAAAATTCTTAAAACAATTCGACGGTTTGTAATAATTAGAAAATTGTACAGGATATTTTTCCTATTAATCTCACTGTCAAGAAACTCTCAATTAATTTTCTACTCTCTGTTTCCTCAAAAGAATTTCGTTATCGAATTACTGTCTCAAATATATTGTTAAGAAATTTTTCTATTAAAAATTACTGTCCTATTCACATGCCACTGAATTCTTTACTGTCAAATCAATGTGTATCACAATCTTGTAGATTGTTAAAGGGAGATATAGAAACTTCTCCGCTCCGACCACCGCAGCTAACTATATGATTTATTGTAGCTATCGAATTATTTGTCGGCTATGAATGTATTCCGAACAAACTATCAACATATTTTCTATTGCCAGCATACTATGCTAATTATAAAGGTACAAAGGTTTCAATAAAGTTTTTCTTATGCTTCAGTATATTTTGTGAAGCACACATAACTTGCGAACAATTCAAAAATTTCATTCGTGTTTGAATGGTAATTAATACAATTTTCTTGTATCTCTTACATTTCTCGTTCAAGATCGAATCTCATCGAATAGTTTTTTCTTATAATAAATTTTAATTTGAACTTTATATAATAATAATCACAAATTCTCGTATACTCACCTCTTTTCCTCAACATATTTATCTCATATATAATTTCTATGACACTTTCTTATTTTAAAACTTTAATTGAATAAAAAAATTTTTAAAGTCTATTTCTCTCTATAATAATTAAAAACTTGTTTGAGAAAAATTTTATGATAAAAATTGAGTAATTTTTTTTTTTAATGAACTTCTAAGACTTATTTAAACTTCTCTAATATTCATAATTTTCTCCAAAAATTAGATATACGATAGAATTTTCTTTTTTAGGAAAAAAATTTTTTCCCCAAATTTATCCTGAGGCTGAATTTTCTTTAATATTTTTCAAATAAATTTTTAGTCAAAAAAAAAAATATGCAACAAAAAAAAAAAAAATAAGAAAAAAATTAAAATTTAAAACTGTGAACAATACAAAAAACTTTAAAAAATAAAATATTTTTGCATTAAAAAAAAAAAAAAAAAATTTGTGTTTAAACTTTAATTTTTTTTTTGTTATACTTTTATTTTCATAGTGCAAAATTAATTCCCTGCAGCCTTTAAAGCAATTATATTTAATGTTTTCATTTTTTCTTTTTTTTTTTTGATATTATTTGTTGTTTGTTATTTCCCAGAGCAGCAGCAAACAATTTGAACAATTTCCACGTAAGAATTGCAAGGAGCAACAAAATGGACACATTTAAAATGAAAAATTTTAATAACACAAATTCCCTGATATACATATACAAAATATCTGAATGTAGTTGTTATCCAACAAGAGTACAGGAAAGAGAAGGATATAAGAGAAAAATTTTTATAGTAAAGTTTTTAAAATCAAATTGACTTTTCAAAAAAAAAAAAATAGAAATTTATTTAAAAGTTTTTTTTTTGGTTAAAATTTACGTACCACAACAATTTAAAACTCTTGTGAAATCTACATTTTACATTTTATACATGCAATCAGGAAAAAATAATTTTTACATTTCTTCTTCTTCTTCTTATTATTATTATTATTAATTACATTAAGTATGTCTTTAACGATAGAGGAATTGTTCTGCAAGTACAACATTTTTGTGTGCATTGAGAACAACAAGAAAAAATATCAAAAATCATGAATTCAAAAACAGTGCATATTAAATAAAAATCCCAATTTACCAAACAGTAAAATAATATTAAAAACAAAAAATAGAGAAAAGAAAAAAAAACAAAACAAAGCAGATGTCCTGGAAGTTTTTAATAAGTTCGGAATAATTACTCTCTTTCTCCCTATTACGCTCCCTGGTTTTTGTTTTCATCATTTATTCTACATTATTTTTATTCCTGGTATACTACTGACTGCTATACACACAGAAACACACTCATATACATAAAAAATTCGGTCACAAAATGAAAGAGTGGAAATAATTTCCTGATGGGAAAATTCAAATTACAATATTTTTGTATCCTTTTCCCTATTTTTTTTTTTGTGTTCATAAATAAAATTTAATAGGTAACATAAATTTTATATATTGCATAAATTAAAAACAAAAAATAAGAGAAAATGTTTATCAACATTAAATTCATCCCTAACACACAAAAAAACATTAATATATTATCAAAATCTAATTAACAAGATTACAATTGCGATAGGCGAGGCAAGATCATATGGAAATATTGTAATTAGAATCAAAATTTTATTTTAAAAATTTTATTATTTAAAACCTATAATATGGCGAAATAATAAGATTATAATTTCGAAAATCAATGCCGCATAATTAAAATAATGATAATTTTCGTTCTTAAATTTAATTTGATTAATATTGAATCTAATCTTTGAATAAAATAGACTACGAAATGTATAGAATTTACTAAATTAAAAATTTTATGCAGAAAGATTTAAGGCGAAAATTTTGTTTTATAAATGCTGGACTTATTTATATTTAGGTATATCCTTTTCGTATAATGTATGGTATAATTTATGCTTCTAATATAATTTTATATAAATCTTGTACGCGATTAAGGATAGTAGAAGGATATTTGGAGCTTTTACGAAAATATGTTAATGATTTTGAGGAATTGAATGATAAATCATTAAATTTGAATAACGCATAATTTGGTCACATCCGTAAATTTTTAACAAATATGTTATTCTAAGAAAATTTCAATTTTCAAATATAATAGCTTCTGGTTTAAAGAATATTCAATACAAAATATTTGTTAAATAGAATAATATTCAATCAGTTCTTTTTAGACTGTCCACACATGAACAATTTGAAAGAATGACGTATTTTCAGTCAATTTAGAGCAGCGAGCTCAAAATATATCCTCACCAAAAATGTTCTATTTTCATTAACTCTCAGTTTTTAAATGGGAGAGGTTCAAAAAACAAAATATAATCACCAAAATTCATACGTAATAAAAAAAATTATTTTACTGGTGGCGCTGTCCTCTTGGTACTAAATACTGAACAAGTCTATAGTATTGAACTACAAGCCACAAAAAAATCGAGTAGCATTAACTTGCAACGCTTACGGTTAATGGAAACGATTTCTTTTATCTCATATCTAAACAATTGAAGACAAATGAGTGCCTTGCGGTAGGCTGCACTAAAACATCACTTGGATCGTTACATGAATATTCTTATTTAAAGGCTTAATTTCAGATACTGTCTTTCACCTTGGTAGTTCATTAAAATCGAAAAATTGTAGATCAATATTATTAATTTGGAATATTAAAAATTGGACTGGAAAATAGCAAGGAGCTGTTAGGTACATTAGACTACTATGTATGGAAATAGAAATTTCATTGATTGAAAAGATTAAAGATTATTTCCGTCCATTTATGCAGCGAACCATTTTCATTTCAAATATTAATCACAGTATCTTTAATTTTGAGACCACAGACCACTTTATTCTGACCTGCAGATAAATTTTTTTTTCAGCATTTTTTTTTTTTTTTGCAATTGAGAATCCTGTTTTTGAAGAAAAGTTTAAAAAAAAAATAAAAACATTTTTTCCAGAAAAAAACTTTCCTCAATTAAACCACAAAAAGAAATTTGAGTTTTTCCGGTTTGAATTATTGTTTCTCTTTTTTTTTTAATTTTCTTTTTGTATGTATGTATGTAGTTGTAATGCAAAATTTCAAATGAGAAGCATGACGATGACATTAAAAATTTTTTTCGTTCCTTTCTGGTTTTTTTTTGATGAAAATTTTCATTCAATAAATTATAATTTATTTTTAATTTCTGGAAGTGGTTTGAAACTTGTAACATTTGATTTTAATTATGTTGGGTACAATTTTCCGAAGTTATTTTTGAAGTTTTTTTAAAATAAACGAAAAAAAAAACTTTAACAAAAATGTAAACAGAAAATTATTTAAAATTTTTCTTTGCATAATTTTTTTTTTTTTGGCGAGGATTTTTCATTATTTGTGTTTGAAGTTGTGTTTGAAGTTTTGTTATACAATACTAAATTTTATTTTTAATTAAGTATTGCACAAAGGATTTCGAATGTAAATATTCTAGGAATTTTGTTTCTAAATGGTGGAAAGGAACATTATAAAAATGACATTATTAATGACAAGTTTATTAGCCAAATTATTATTTTATAATTCTGAAAATACTTGCGGACCAGTAAGGGAAAATTTGGGAAGCCACTAATCGCCTTAGTTATATAAAATCATTAGTATAAAATTTGTCATCAACCGTATAGTTAAATTCGGCGAAACAATATTGATGCTTAATGTATTCTATGAAAGACCGAATATTTGAAAATTTTCCCGGTCAGAGGTCGTGTATTTCTTATCCTTTCCAGCAAGATTCTTGAATCATTTCTAATAAGAAACAAGAATTCGAAAAAAGGTGTACGGTCAACAATTTATAGGCATTTATCTTCTCTGATTTTTTAATTTATCTTAACAAAATTGGTGTCAAATAAAGAAAATTAAGTGTACAAATTTCTTAAAAGTAAACACGCACAACCTTATTATTACACTTATTCAAATTTCCTCGAAAACGTATTCAAATCAATATTTCAGCTTCAACTGGAAAATTTGATTTGCAAAACAAATCTCTTAAACAACATTTTTTAGAAATTTCGAATTCATGTTCGAATATTTTCTTGCTATTAATCGTCATTCATTCGTACCTGAAAAGGCTTGCTTCCTTCACTCTACCCTTAAACCTTTTAAAATTATATTTTATATTAAAGGCTAAACATAATATTCGCCATCTTCCGAATAAATTTGTAATTAATATTTAGATTTTATTTAATTTTTTGGTTTTTAAGAAATATGGACAGGTGGCACACGCTCTTATAACAAATACAATAACATATTATAAAAACACCATTTCGGTGACAATATAATTCCAATTTTAAACAAATAAATTTCTTAATGCCACACATCCTTTAAAATTAAAGTCCCCTAAAGAATAAAATGACAATAAAAACAAAAAAGCGAAGCATATACAAATTTATAATTTAATAATGCAAAAAACACATAATATTTGCACATGTGTGAATACGTATATGTGTGTGTATCACATTGTCACTTTTTAAAATTATTAAAATTTTACACCTGTTATAAATTGTATACTGAACTTCATTGAAAAAAATTTCTTTTTCTTTCTTTCTTTTATTATGATTTTTCTTCTTCTTCTTCAAAAATTCATAATAAGAATACGATAAAGTTTTTTTTCTGAATAAAACCAAGAAAATGTTGAGAAGAAAAATAAATTTATTCAAAATCTTAAAGACAATATTCCATACAAATATATATATATATATAAGGACTCTTATTGTGCGAAAGTAAGGAAAGGAGGACAAGTATTTGCAAAATATTAAATGAAAAAAAAAAATAAAAAACAGGTGAAACAAAAATAGATAAAGTTGACTTTATAAACTCTTGGGTACCTTAGGGATAAATAATTTTTTGAATACGTGTACATATAGATTCTGTTTCAACATAATAATATTAAAGTGACGACAATAGTATATGGTCGGACCTATTACTTAACTCTACTTCTCGTATAATATTTCAAAACTATAAGGTAGCAATATGAAGGATTTTGAAAAATTTGAAATAAATATAAAATGTAATCAGAACCGTATCGTTTAAAATATTTTATGGAATTGGTCAGACTCTGTTTGTTCGTGGAATAAATTCGAAATAATTAGTTTTAAAGGTTACGTATATAACGTTGTGACTAAATCAAGTTGTACCACAAATTTTAACCAAAATTTTATTGAAAATTTCAATCAATCATTTTTGTTTCTTAAGTTAGCGAGTTATGGTTTTCAAAAAATAATAGCTTAGACTATGCTTGTTTGCTTTTGTTAGCAAAATTTGAGCCTATTTTCCATCTTTCCTCTTTTTTACCAATTCTGAATTCCATTTCAAAAACTAATGTAATTCTAGCTAAAATAGAAGACTAGAGCAAACGGGACTCGATAACGATCAACGCAGAAAAAAATCATTCTTCAAAGAGTGCTGACAGTGGAAAGTTTCGCATCCGAAATAGCCTACACACCTTTTTCAATTTGAATTCAAAGGTACGTACAGTTATATACAATTTCGATGAAATTGAAACTATATTTTTCGAAATCAATTCCGCATAGTCCCGCGTTTTGAAAATCATTGACATTATAAAACAAAATTATGATTTGGAATACATTTAGCATATACGTTATCACTTTATGAACAACATAAGAAGATCATGAATAAAAAAATAAAATGAAAATTTTTTAAAGAATTCCGGATGGAAACACATACCTGTAGACGCATTTTCTATACCTGAGTTTAAGTATATATGCAAGTAAATGTATGTATATGTATATGTAGAACGATATAAGCAGAGAATGAATAAATTTTTATTTACGAATGTACATTTAATATTAAAATTGTTGCTTTGTTATTATTCTATTTTTCTTTTTTTTTTTCATTATGAGATTTCAAAATTGGGGCTACGGGAATACCTCAAGTATTTTCATTTTAAAATAAAATTGTGTCAAAGTTTTTTTTTTCTTTTTTTTTTGTTATTTATTTCATTTATCTTTTTTTCTCAAAATGGGTTACTCTAAAGAAATAATTTCAAGAAAAACAGTGAGAAATCCTACCATACTCTGGTTATATATACATAGAATTTATTGTATGTGTTTCTTAAGAGAATGCTTTGCGCCTGTTATAATTTAAATAAAAAAGAAAATAAATAAATAAATTGAAAAATTTTATGAGATTAATGAAATTCACAAATAAATTATTGTGGTTTAACACAATAGAGAAAATAATATTGTAGGTCAACATTGAAAAGAGAAAATAAATTCAATTGATGTATGTATATGTGTAAGTGAGTGTATTTTCTATGTGCTATTTTAATTGAAATTCTTTTAAAATCCGAATGGTATTAAGAAAATATTTTGGAATTATTTATTAAAGCTTAAATAATTTGAGTTAAATGTTTGTATGCATGTGCGGATGTAATTTATGTTAAAGAAAAAAATTGCATATTTTTAGGCTTTCAAAAAAAATTTTAGCATAATTTTTTTGTAGTACAATTTGGTAGTACAAATTATTTAAATTATTTGGTTACAAAAGTGAATGCCGAATATCTTAGGCATGGAGTGGCAGCATGTTGCAGCTTAAATTTTTCGTATACATACATAATTCTACATAAGAATTCAATAATAATGCTTCAATATGGTAAACAGTACACATATTACTAATTTTCCAAAAGTAGGAATATTAGAATTCTTAGAATAAGGAATACTCTACTTGCATAATATATGTATAAAGAAATTTGGCTTGCTATAAATAAAAACCACATTTTACTAGAACGCAGAGCAAAACTGAGTAAATTGTTAGAAAATAGTTATATGTACAATTCTCAATCAAAATATATTCTAAATGCCTTATATTATCGGTAGAAAAACAGCTTAAGTCTTCTAAGAAGAAAATGAAGATTTGAATTTTTCGTATACACGGGCAAGAGCCGGAGAAATTTGTTATAATCCAAAGAAATTTAGTTCGTTTCAGAAAATTCTACAAGACCGTTAAAACATTGAACCAAGTTATTTTATTGTAAAGCTACAATAAAATGATTTCCAAATTTTGATTTAAGTTTATAAAGCAATGTTATAGTAAGCTCTCAAGTAGCAAAAATTTTATTAATTTAATGGAAATTCTAACTCACACTCTTCAATCTGAATTGCAGTTGCAGCGCTTCAGGATTTTACAAATGACGTTGCGAATTTTTAAAGTCGATTTACTGGAAATTTTATTATTAATTGTGACCATCTTTAATTTCCATCTTTTTTTCCATAACTGTATAACAGATCTCTTTTGTTCGAATCTCATTTCTTAACTCAAATTTATTCACGCAATTTAACTTGTAAAATACTTACAACAACTTATTTTTTACTTATTTATTTTTAAATGAATAAGTTTTGCTGTTATAAAAAAATTTTTACTTTCAATATTCTTTAAATATATCGTAAGATGCTTAAAAAACTTTTATACAAAATATTAACTTTAAAATACTTTTTTTTTTACATAAAAACAAAAAAATTTTCCAAGCAGCCAACAACCCTTTATATTTTCGTATATTTTTTCTACATTCTCTTTTAATAGCCCCGTTTTATACACTCCTTTCTGTAAAATTTTACAATATCCTTTAAATTTTGTTTTCTAAAAGCTTCAGGATTTTAATATCTTCAGGCATTTCTTTAATATTTGCATACATACTTATACTTACTTATATTTACTTTGCGGTGGGAAATCAATTATTTTAACTGGCAACTGAATGAAATTTTTATGCACCACAATTTACTTTTTATTTTTTTATTCTTTTGAAAATATTAAAATTTTTTTCTTGTTTATTTTCATACGATATGTACATTTCATTATTTTATTCTGTTTCAATAGTAAAATATGCCCAGCCCATGCCTCATTTCCTTTTATACTGTATGTAAACTGTAAATAAAATAATAATAAATAAAAAAAAAAGAGCGAACGAAATTGGGACTAATATAAAATATTTTTACTTGTGTAAGTGTGTGTTTGTGTGTATGAATAAAAAGAGACTTATATTTTAACTGGGTGGCTAGGTAAAACAAACCTAGGGCAAATTAAAATGAAAGTAATAAATTTTTTTTTCTTGCTTTTGTTTCTCCCTGTCTTTATCGTATACCATATATGAACGAGTGTTGTAACACCAAAAAAAATGTGAGTCAAATGAAATTTTTCTTTATGTTTCTGTATTTCTGTGTATGTTCCCTAGAATCCTTTCAGCTTCTTAACCCAATTTCTAATGAGTTGTTTATCTTGATTATGTTGCTTAGTTTGCCACAGATACGACATGTTTTCTTTTTTATTTTTTTTTCTATACCTTTCTTTTTATTTATTTATTTTTTAATGTAAAAAAATATAAACATACAAACAGATGTACTTACAAAGAATATAGAACAAAACCATATTAAACGTCTTGTACAAGGTGCCCGAAACTTGATTGCACATCCGAGATAGAATCAAAAAAAATCAATTGAGGAACTTTTCCTTGTTTTGCCCTCCTTCTGAAGTGTAAAGCTTTTGATCATTTTGAATTGCTCCATTTACCCTAATATAGCTCACGAATTTCCATATAAGCTAAGCCGATTAATTGAATTAATTTTGAACGCCTTTAAATTCTCTTCCTAATAGAAACCTATCTTTATCATTGTTTTCTTACATAAAATGAAAGCAAATATCAAATGATGGGAAAAAATTTCAGGATGAAAAAAATTTAAAAAGCCTCCTAAATGGAAATCTAAATAAATCAAGCCGTTGAAAAAATTCAACTTAGTCGTTTTGAAATATATTTAATTTACTTATCAAATTGCCTGGGCTGTACAGGAAAATGTAAGAATTACACGAGTTTTTCAGAAAAAGAGACATTCTCCCATTACATTTTGTTCATGTCGACTCATTTTAACACCATGCTTGAGGAGTACCATTGAGTCTCGGACATCCTGTAGTTATAAAGAAAAAAGAAACAAAACTTTTTTTTTGAAAAAGGATATAAAAATATAGGAGTCAAATGAAAAGAAGTTGAACGAACACAAGGTTACCATATTATTATAAAACGAAAAATTTCTATGCGGTTACTTAGACTATACACATTCACACACACACACTAACACTGTTATTATAATGTTCTACTGTATATAGGAATAAATGGGAAGATATGCGGTTCAAATTAACATTACAGATATAATAGCATAGAAATTAAAGCAAAAATAAAAAACGAAAACAAAAAAAAAATTGAAATCCTTTTTTAAATGTTATGAGATGGAAAAAATTTAAATGCAAGGTAAAATTTTTATATTGAAAATAATTTTTATTTTATTTTATAATAAAAATCACAAACACATATACACATACATACAAATGTAAAGGAATCAAAATAAAGAAAAATTTTGAAAAGAAAAAATAAAAATAAGACAAACATTTCATGTATGACGACATCGTTCGTACACTGAAAATAGAAAAGAACAAAGAAAAAAGAAACTGAGAAAATTTTTTTCAAAAAGGATAAGGTAAAATTTTTTAAATTATAATTAAAATCCTTGAGTATAAAATTAGTGTGCTCATGTTAAAATATTTGTTGTTCTTCTTATTTAAAATTATTTTCTAAATTTGTAATTATTTGCTTTCAAATTTCTCAGATTTAAGTTGGAACGAAAATTCGTATAGAAAATTTAGACAAGAAAATATTTTTTAATTCCATATGATTTCAGGAATGTTTATAATACTTTATGAATTTAAAATGCCCGTTTGTAAAATATAATCTGACTCATTTTTAATAAAATTTTAAATATTACGATATTGCAAATGCTAGATGAGCTTTGTTGAGCCAAGACTTGAGAATGACTAGAATTTGTGATTTGATTAGCTAGTATTCTGATTTAAGTTAAAAAATTGATAACAACTTAAGAAACCTTAAAGAGAATTGTGAATTCCTTTTCAAGTATAGCAAGCTTAGATGGTTACTATCTGGTGTTTAAATACTAAAATTTTACTATTTAGTTTTCAGTACTGCTGCCCTACAGCAACTACTCCAATAAAGAATATATTTTCTATTAATTTTCAAAATTAATTTTCAATATTAATATCCAAATTAGCCCCTATATGCTAAGTTCCTCCATAATATAATTAATATTTTCCTGTTAATATGTAATTAATTAATTTTTCTACAAAGTTAAATTAAATTAGGCACTATTCTATTTTTAACTCTGTAAACTTGTCGTATTCTCATATGATAGTATTTAAACAATACGATAATAATTGCATTTGTGTACCGTAAATTACATTATCGTAAATTATAATACGTGAGTTACTATACAATTTAATAGTAAGAAATTTAACAATTTAATTACAGCACAAATGCCTCTTACAAAAATTTCATGACTAGAGAAACACAAAATTTTTTGCCAAAATTTTCCAAGATTCACCATACCATTATTTTGAATTTGAAATTTATTTAAACATACTAATTTCGAATAAAAGAATCAAATTTCCTTTAATTTCAACCTAATTATAATTTTGTGTCTGAAACATAAGCGAAGAACGTATGAATTTGAAAAAAAAGAACAATAATATTATTAAACTCCACTTTTGCAAAATACCATCTTCAGCTTACGATATAAACATTAGATTGAGGAGTGCTATGATGGTAAAAATTCAATGAATACGTGCCAGAAATATAAAAATATTTTGACACAAGTGTACATTTTATGTTTAGTATTAAAATCATCTATACACGATCATCATCTACTTAGTATATAGAAGTCATATAGAAAAAAAATTTACAAAAAAATATTCAAAGTAGGAAAACTTTTTTTTTAACATTTTTTCATTCATTCATTCTGTAAGAAAGTTTTGTTTTTCTTTTGCCTTTTTCAGATTTGCAAGGACAAAAATACATACACACTATAAGTAACGTACGTATGTACCGTATTTGTATTAAAATTCCATATTTTTTGAAATTATAAAAGAAAAGGAAAAAAAAAAAGAACAAAATATTTAAGTTTGTTAACATTGAAAAGGTTATGAGAGTGAACAAGCGTTTCTATTTGTAAAACTGACTGCATTTTTAAAGAAAATAAAATTCAAAATTCTACTTGTATGTACAAGAAAGCATAGCTTTTGTATTGCTTGTTAATACCAAGCATATTCAGTGTAGGTTGTTATTTTTTTTTTCTATACTAAAATCATATTATAACAAGTTAGAGTTCTTGAGAAAAAAAAGCAAACTATGTACATATATAAAATTCCCCCAATTTTTCCACACATGTACCATATATACATGGTTCTTAAATACAAGAACGTGTGCGTATTCTTAAAAGTTTAAAAGTTAAAAATTTAATTTAAATTGTTATCCGTTTCTTTAAATTTTTTTTTGTGCTTCTCCCATGTATACTTTCTTAAAGAAAATTAAAACTTTGAAGGTTAAATTTTTTAATATACAAGAATATTGCTTGTTGAATGTTTCCATTTAAAAATTATTCTTATTAAGTGGGGAGGGGGGGATTGTAAGTTGAAATTGCCATTTTTTTGAAAATAATGATTTTTCTTTTTATATTGTCCTCAATAAAATCATTGAAATAATTTCAATATTTCTTATTTACACCATTTTAAATGATTTGTCATGCATACACTACTCTACAAAAAAATTCGGAAAATTAAAATGTCAAATTAATAAAAAAAAATTTTTTTAATAATTTTTTGAATTTTCATTGTAAAATTTTTAAGTTGCAAAGTACAAAAATAATTGAATTTCTTGAAATTTTGAATTTAATTCTTAAGAAAGTTGAAATTTAATTTCTTAGAACTTGCAAGTTATAATGATTTTTTTATTAATTATTTATTTGTGAAATATTTATGAAACTGTAATTTTAATTACTGAATCATAGATGTAGGTATATACAAATGTAGTTGTGCCCCGGCAACAACAAGTATAATGCAATATCTTTATTAAATTTAGTCTAGTGTCATTGCTACGCGAATTCTGTAAATAATATTATATAAATTTTACGGTAAATGCTCCCTACTTGATATATTTAAGTAATGAATTAAGATGTCCTTGAAAAAAAGGACTGAAATCGTAAGTAATATTATGGTATACAGTCATAGGATGAAAACTTTAATTTTATACCTTAATTATTATACCGTATAATTAGCGTAATTGTAGTAGCTTAATTAATATACCGTAATTATTTTCTCTATTAGGGAATGTTTTTTGATTATTCTATTTATAATTCAGTAAAATTCACTTTAAAATATTTTTGAACCCCAAACATTTTACGTTTTATAATTTTTTTAATAATATTTAAAATTAAATTTGTGAACCTTGTTTGTGATGCGTGTCAGAACACATATTTGGAAAATGTTAGAAGTGTTGAGTTTAAAATTATTAAATTTTTTCTACTCGGCCAGAAATTCAACGCCTTGAATAATTTTTGTTGGACTCAATGTATTTCTATACCACATCTAAAGTTTTCAAATACTAAAATGCAATTATCATATTGCCTATTGAATTCCTCCTAAAATAACCATAAAATGAATAGAAAATTTAGTTTAATTTTACGATATTTAATTATTTTACAATATTTTTGGAATGCATTTGAAAATTCTGTTCCACACAAATAAAATTTTTTATAATTTCATGGTTACAAAATAACAGAGAACATGGAGAAGTTTATTGATTGAAGCCTATCTACATTAAAAAACTGTAGAATTACCAAATACATGCAATTACGATATTGTGTAGTAACTATACTCTGTTAAGTAAAACACGTATAACAATTTTATAATGCAATTGCAAATGCAATCACTTATTCATTTTTAAAAAAATCATTTTGACAACTCATTTTATACATTAACGAATACTTGTACTTATTTTTTGAATATATGAAAAATCCTTTTTATTTCATTAAAAAACGTGATGGTCATATTAACTATAGTAACAACTACACGTTGTTTATACCATCTCTTAATTCTCAACAATAACATTACAGTAGTAAAATTGTAAATTAAATCTAATTTTATCACCTCCTTTATTTTAAAGATGACAACCTAAATTAAATTAAAATAAATCTAAAAAAAACAAGCATCTCATGAAATATTCAACAAGCTACTATACAAGTACTTATATTTACTTACTTTAGAGCTGCTCTAAAATTTAATTTTTATGACTTGTTTTTTGTATAAAAAAAGTTTCTAAAAAAAAAATACTTTTCCTTTTCTTGTCATAAAACTCATAGAATATTTAAAAAACAAATTTACGTGATTTTCTTGCATTTCTAATGAATTTAAAAAACATTTGGTGTATTTTGTTTAGATTGTGGCATTGTATGCAAAAATATAAAACCAAGAACATTAAACAATCCTTGGTTTTATTTATAGAAATAAAACTTTATAAAACAAGGCAGTGGCTAGTATGACGATTTTAAATTTAGAATTTGAATAAAATGCTTTTGAAATTTAAACTTACTGCAATGCAAATTACGGCAAATAAAATTTATGTAAATGCTTTGGGTTGCATTCATTTTTGCGGAAATTTTTGAATTGCAAAAATCTAAAGAGTCTCTATTAATAGGCATTACTTACTTTAAACAAAATATCTGTTTAACTGTATAGGGAATTCAGATGTGAAAAGAGGAAATATATTAGGACAAATAAATTCTTCTTTGACATATTTTGATTCCTTTTCCTGTTTTCGTGATATTCTCTAATATCACAATCTCTCAATGCTAATTACTCATTAGGAGAATATTTCCTGAACTCAATAACAGCAAAAATCCTTCTTATTGTCAATATTTTTTTAAATCACTTATACAACTTGTGGAAAATCGAAAATATTTTTGAAATTATATTTTATCTCGGATAGAAGGGAGAACAAGACACCCAGCCTTAAGCTTGTAATATATGTATAAGAACTATAATAAAAATCTTTAAACCCTTGTAGATTGCAATAAAAGGGATAACAGTGCACCGCGACCAGAAAATATAGGCCTATTGTTCGTCCCAACTAAATGTGGGACAAAGTCCTACAACACCTCCTCGAGATCCATCCTCCTGATGAATTCGAGCAACTTTGAAGGGCCAGTAGACAGCAGCTCCGCCGGCATGAGCACGTAGTTCCCCAGTACCTTCCTTCTCATGCGGACGAGGAATTCTCTACCCTTCAATCCCTCATTCACCTTTAATTTGTTCTTCGTCAATAAGAGTACACTAATCTGTACTATAAAGCAAAAAACTTAAATTTTAATGAAGAAACTTAACAATAGATCAAACCCTAAATGCCATAATTAATTTAATTAATTATTATTTTTGAAAATTTCCCACTCTCTCAATCTCAAATTTACTCTTTTTCTAAGAATGACAGCCACACACACAGAACATAAAGGCATAAAATAATTAATTATATTATTTTTTTTTTTCAAGTACATTTTCTTTGAAAGCTATTAAGAGAAACCTCAATTTATATACCATACGCATATATATACTCGTACGAGTATACATAAATTATTTTATACAAAAAAACTACTTTATTTACCACAATTTACATAAAGCTTATACATAATTACGCAAATACCTTTGTTGTTTCTCTTACCTACACATTTTAAGTTACACAAGTTATAAAAACATGTTATTCTTCTTTTCCTCCTTTCTTTCCTTTCGGAATATCAAAGTATATTCTGGAAAAAAAAAACACATTATAACGAAGAAAATAAATATATGTGCGAAAACAGTAGTAAAATAAAAATAAAAAAAAACAATTTATTTTAAATTTAAAAACAAAAAATAAAAAGTCCTTTTGAATATAAAAATAAATAAAATATGCAAAAAACAACGTTATATTTACCTTGATAATTTCATGCTATTCTTATTTTTTTTTTTTTGAAAACCATAACTTAACAATTTGGAACAAAATTTGTAAGCGTTTTCTCATTTAAAATTTTCTAAGTTGTTGCTAAACTGATTTTACCTTTACCTACACATCTATAATTGTATAGTCTTAGTTTTGTTCAAGCAAAATATACACAGGACTTAAAAATGATGTTATTCTACATGTCATTACTGTTTTAAATAAAATAAAAAAAAACAAGTAAAAACGTTTCAGTCGGTATGAACCGATTGAATTATACCCTGCACCTTTCATTGTTGTATAGCAATTACTCAAACCTGTGAAACCATTCTATAGAAACTTCACGGATATGTCTGACCTATAACTGAACACACAACTACCAAGTTTCATGAATCTGACTTTATTTTTTTTCCAAATATTTAAAATTAGCTTTTGGAGTTGTATGGCAGGTACCCAAACCTGCCAAGCAATTCCACTAAAACTTCGCTAATATATCTGATCTATAATTGGACACACAACTGCCAAGTTTCATGAATCTAACTTTATTACTTTTCCAAATATTTAAAATAAGCTTTTGGACTTGTATGGGAGCCACTCGAACCTGTCAAGCAATTTCACCAAAACTTCAGAAATATCTTTGACCTATAATTGGACACACAACTGCCAAGTTTTATGAATCTGGCTTTATTATTTTTCCAAATATTTAAAATTAACTTTTGGAGTTGTATGGCAGGTACCCGAACCTGCGAAGCAATTCCACTAAAACTTCGCAAATATATCTGATCTAGAATTGGACACACAACTGCCAAGTTTCATGAATTTGACTTTATTATTTTTCCAAATATTTAAAATTAGCTTTTGGAGTTGTATGGCAGGTAGCCGAACCTGTCAAGCAATTCCACTAAAACTGCACAGGTATATCTGATCTATAATTGGACACACAACTGCCAAGTTTCATGAATCTAACTTCGTTATTTTTCCAAATATTTAAAATAAGCTTTTGGACTTGTATGGGAGCCACTCGAACCTGTCAAGCAATTTCACCAAAACTTCAGAAATATCTTTGACCTATAATTGGACACACGACTGCCAAGTTTCATGAATCTGACTTTATTATTTTGCCGATTATAAAAAATTTGCTTTTGGAGTTGTATGGCAGCCACCCGAACCGGTGCAGCTATCTCATTAGAATATTTAGAGCATATGTAGAATATAATTGGACACATGTATACAAAATTTTATATTTGTACCTTTATTAGTTTTTGAAATAATTAAAATAAACTCTTTGAGTTGTATGGCAGCTACCCGAACCCGTTGTCCGAATTGGTCCAATAACAATAGGGTTCGTCCTTGGCACAAAAGAAGCAACTTGTGAAAGTTTGGTGTCGATTGCATTATTCGTTTTTGAGTTATCGTGCGATCGGACGGACGGACGGACGGACGGACGGACGGACGGACGGACGGACGGACGGACGGACGGACGGACGGACATGTCTAAATCAACGCAGAATTTTACGCTGAGCAAGAATATATATATATGTCCATACCGCAGGTGACTCCTTCAAGTAGTTACAAACTCCATACCAAAGTTAATATACCCTTCACGAAGTGCAGGGTATAAAAAACAAACAAAATTTACGTTTAGTACAAAGAATATTTTACTCAACAAAATAAACAAGATACAAGAGAGAGCGTTTGTTATAAATTTCTCCTTGTGTGAATCATACAATCCGGACAACACAAAAAGACTGTATATCATACACATTATTATGAAAGCGTATACATCTAAGCCAAATAATTTCGAAAAAAAAATTGTGTTACGGAGTAGAAAGGGTAGATGATTATTTGAAAGGATTGAAAATCTCATTTGAGCAAATTTGAGCAAATACCGCCATAAGTCATTTTACGTAATCAAATATTTCGAGTTAAGTATGAATTTTTGAAAAATTTAATAAACTTTTAACTTCTACTAAGGAATTTACTGGATTTCGTTTGAAACCCCGACATCTGGAGGATGTGTGGGTAAAGAGAACAATGAGAATGTTAATACTGTAAAATTTTTGTGCACCTTTAGATGATATTAGATTGAGGTTGAGTTAATAATACACCGGAACCCAGGAAGAAAATCTATAACTATTTTCCATATCGATAACTATTTTTCATACTAAATCGAACGTATGTATATAACACCTAATAGACACTCGCGCAGGCTCCTATTGGATTGGAATATCTGATCCTTGACTCAAATATGTATAATATAGCAAAAATCCTAAGAAAGTTGACCAATTAACATACCACATTTATGATGAGTGATTTCATCGAGTTCATTTACCATAACCGGCAATCAATTTAGGAAGGAAAGTCTAATTGCAAGGCCTTCTGAATCAATAAAAGTAGTATTTGAACCCGGTTATTTTTACTAATTCTAGCACAAATGGTAACTCTATAATACCTACATATATACTTTAATACCTATATATATAAATACTATACTTTTATTCAACAAATATTGTGAATAAAAAATTTCTTTTAGAATTTTTCATGCAGTACTCGTAAATTTATTCCATTCAGTTTAGTACAAATTTCGTAAATATATGTTGTAGTTGTATACAAAAAAAAACATAAAAATATTTGGAAAGTAAACAATAACAGTAAGAATAAACAATCTAAGTAAAACATGAATTCTCTTGAACATCTGGAAAAGAACACATATACCTACTTACATACTGTAATAAATTCTTTAGTTTAATAAATTTTTTCCTCGACATTTCCGATATAAAACGAAATACCTTTTATGCAGTCTACAAAATATATTTATGTATACGTTTATTTAAATATTCCGCGGGCTATCATTGACGAAACAAGTTATATATCTAAATAGGGTTACCAAACAGCTTGGAAAATAAATTGAAAATATTTTTTGGAGGAAAAAAAGAAATTTGCAATGATTTTTGGTAATGAAATTTTTTTTTCGTTAAATAATATAGAATTATTCATTCTGCTAACTAAAAAAATATTAATTTTGATTGCAAGCCAATAATAATACAAACAAATTAAAATTGCCTCTAAAAACAAAAACTTCTGATATCTTAAGACAACTTGAATAAAAATTCTTAGTAAATCGCTCCCAACCAGCAAAAATGAAATAAAACCAAGGGATTACCGGCCTGCCATCGGAGTGCTGAATTTGTTTCCCAATTGAATGAATTGGGTGAGAACAATTGGGTGACTCTGTACTCTGTACATGTAGGCGTGAAAGGAAATGAGCCAGCTGACGCGTTGGCGAAGACAGGGGCTAATACACCACTTCTTAGATCAAAGCCCTTCTGCAGAATCGGAAAACATACTTTTCGTTGGAAACTAAGAAGGGATTAAGAGAGGAGGCGATCGAGAGGTGACAAGCCAATAAGGGTGAGAAAACCTCAATTCACTTTCTGGGTAGGTTTAGGAGAAGAGAAATACTGGGGGATTTTTCCTTTCAGCGACGGAGTTGCGGACTTCCGGGCGTCACAAGTTGCTGGAGTTCATCGGAATTGAAGGTCCCGAGGGGGTGTTTTAAAGCGACTCTCGCACTCTGGACAAGGACACAATAGATCGTTATAGGTTACAACACTTGTCCCAATCTGATTTGAATCTACATCTATTTGTAAAATACATAATTAATTTTTCCACTATCAAACTGAATTGAACTGGCATCACTAAACTTATTTTTAACCAAAACTTGATTCAAAATTACTTATGAGAGTAGCGATAAGAGTGGAACCAATTCTGTCATATACTTTGTATCTTCATGTAATTATATTATGTCTTTTAGAATGAATGCAAATCAAATATTTTATATGTGTGTACCTCATACACTAACAGTGTACAATACAAAAATTTTGAATTTTTGGTACAATAACACAAAGGCACAAAAATAAAAATACAAATAATAATTTATGAAGAACACAGAATATCCTTGAGGAGGAGTTCGCTTTAAGCAATCATTTCGATAAAGAGGACATGAAATTTTTCCAAAATAGATGAATTTATTTACAAGAATATTGTACGTTCATATGAAAATTATCATAAGAAAAATAAAATGAATAGAATTTTCTAACATAAAATTATTTTATATATGGAAAACATGAAAATTGAAAATTTTATATGGAATTACCTTTATTTTACAGGTGAAAAAATATAACATGAAATCTACTTTGTATAAGTACAACGAGAAACTTATAGCATACACAAAAATTATTCATTGAATTTTAAAAATTCATGTATGAATATAAGATTTATATGTAGAACCACACAATAAGCAAAAATTTGGTAATTTTTATGTGAACATTACAGGGTAAAATAAAGTAACCTATATATTTTATATAAAATTCGATTCAGTTTTTAAGATATTTTAGAAAACTTTTGTTCTTACACACACATATCTTTTAAATTAAACTTTTTGTAGTAACAAATTTTTATAATACTCCTATAAGTATACCTCATTTAAAATTTTGTTAATATTTTCCTCTTTATTCCAAATTAACAAGCACCAAGTTAACATCCTTTAACAATATTGTTATAAAAATTTATTGTAATTTAAATATTTTTACAAAATTAATCAAAGTGTTAAAATATTCTATTGGGAACTTGCAATTAACAAAATAGTGTGACTAACAAATAAAATGATAATTTCACCGAAAATCGGAGCTTCGAATCATCAGGATTATTAAAACAGCAACTTTTTAGATATTAATCCTTTCATATTAGAATCGCAATCTCGAATATATGGAGCCGAATCCTTATTTATATCATGATATAAGAATATTTTTTTTTCCAAAAAAATATAAAATTTTACTTAACTCTTTCAAACCTGTAGTAACTGTAGCTCAAATTTTTACATAAATCGAATTTGAAATCTAGTATATTTTATTTAATATTCGTGAAGTAAATTTCTACACTTAGCAAAATTTTTATATTCGGAAATTAGGAATATTTAATATAAGCCGCCCAACTTCAATGGCAAAATGGATTTTTAACGTAACTTCAATATTACCTTTAATATTACATTAGTTCAACGGAACAATTCCAATTAAACTGAACTGAGCAATCAAATATTTTTAGTCCAGCCTAATTTTATAGCACTTTCTTAAAATAAATAAAAATCTGTAACAAATGAATTCAATTAGTTACTACAATAAAAAATTTAAAGCTTCAATCTTCTATTTAAAAATATCCTAAAACAAATTTCATATTTATTATCCTTTTACCATTATTCTTATCATAGAACAATGTCCTTTTACTAGAAATTTTCTAAATTGCGTCATTTAATAACAATTTTCTACCCTATAACTGTAATATTTTCTTACAAACGGGAAGAGTTGAAATACAAAAAATAAAAAAAATAAGAAAAAAAAAATAAAATGCAAAACTAATGCGGCACAATAGCAACTTGTTAAGTAACGTGTTCTCATATGCATAAGAGAACAATAACAACGAAATTTTTTACTTTATGCTGGAAAAATGAAAATTTGTGCATGGATGAGCAAATGAAAGAGAGTGAAAAAAAAATTGCTAAAAATAATTTTCTTTCCAAATGAAAATTTTCATCATTTTTTTGCAAGTATACTAGTTTTTGTTCTCGTTTTCCTTTATATATAAAATTCGTGAATAGGAAAAAGATTTTTAAATTTTATGGTAAAAGTGTAAAATTTTTCTTAGAAGACATTAAGCACTTTAAAAGTGATTATTATTTGGTACTCTGCAGAAGTATGGTGTGGTAGTTAACTTGCTATGAAGTATGAAAGTCAAATTTTCCAAAACAAACCCGGTTTTTAACTAAAAGTGTTCCAAGTGCATTTGAATTTGATTCTTAGTTTACTAAAAAAAAATTAATATAGTACTAAATTGGGTAAGAACTTATTTATAATAGATTCTCTTATTATTATTGTGAACACAAACCAATTCATGCAAATGGTTTATGTCTATGAAAACATTGGACTGTGAAAAGACTTAAAGCTCTTGCGATAAATCTCTTTAATTCAGTAATTCGCTTCCCGAAATAAACCCCAATGTAAAATTTTAATAAGATCTTACTGAACGTTAGTGATTCATCCATTATTTCAAATCGGAATAACATTTATGGACTAAGACTTTAAAGTTCTGTGAAGTGTAACAATTTTTCATTGTATTTCTGTTCTTAAATTCTAAAAATAAAGCTCGTCGACCAAGTTTATTTCAATTTTGTAATCTTAACCAATTGCAAATTCTTTAAACATTATTAAATAAATATCAAACAAAACATTAAGTATCCTTCATATTTCTTAATTACAATCTTCAACTTTGTCGCAATAAATCTTAAATCTCCAACTCAACATAATACGAGTATGTTTTACTTCTAACTAACCGTCATCTTTAATCAGAAACGGAATGAAATTTGAAATTCTAATATACGAGTTCAGATTTGTGGAATTAACAACAAATGTTCGATTTTTAAAATAAATCAATACCTGCACTCTGCCGATGACACTGCTTTTTTCTGATTTACTCCTTTACTCCACGTTCATTATTAGTGCGAGTGCACATTGCATACATGGTCTTGAAAACTGCATGAAAAATATTTTCCCAAAAAAATTATTTTTATTTTTAACTTGAACTTTATTCCATCAATTTTCACATTTTAACATTGAAACAATTTTTTTTTTCAAAATTTAGATCACAAATCTGATATGCTCTAGATTTTTTTTCCAAAATTAAGGTATTCGTGTGGAAACTATACATATTAGAGTGAAATTCAGTAGTCCAAATAAATTCATACATGTTATAAAAAAAAAAAATTTGCTCTTCTTTTCAATATTCGCAAATTTTAAATTCTTCGCAATGTTTTCAATTTTTTCTTGTTTTTTTTCTTTTATTTTGGAATACCATGTTATTTGAATTTGAAAATATTTTCATATATCCTTTTTGTTTTGTCTTTGTCTCCATTCTCCATATTGGTTATGTATATCCTTCATGTCAAAGTATTGACATCTGTCTGCCTTTGTATATTAATTTTGTATAACATTTACTTTGTATGAAGGTTCGGTTTGTACTTGTTTAGCAGCGAAACATTAATATATAGGACAATTTTCATTCTAAGTTGACTGCTGTCAGGTTGTCGTATCAAATCATTCGCTCAAATGGATTAAAATATACGTTTTTTATTTTCTAAATACACCAAAGGATGCCTTGAAAATTTTTTGATTTTATTATAAAGGATTTAGATGGAAGCAATTTTTATAATTTATTTTTTATTTAAAAATCAAAAAGCCCAAAAAAAAATTGTCATTGTAAATTTTTTATTGTCTATAATGTGTACAATAATAATAATCAAAAAAATTTTATGGTGAAATTCTGAAAAAAGGTTTTAAATTTTTTTGATAAAATTCTCCTAGAACAAAACAAATCGATGAAATTTCCAAAACAAAATTCTTCGTATCCATTTTCTATGACAACATTAAAGAAAAAATCAAACCGAATTTCACAGTCAAATAGGTGTCCTTAAATTGTAATGTTTAAATTATAGTCATGAATGCATAAATGCTCGTATTAACTGCGAATACTCGTTCATATAAACATGGTCTTCGAATGCATTTATTAAGCCTAAATATACTCAATTATATACAGGCATTTCTAATTAAAATAAAAACTAACTTTTCAATTCGATTCGAACCAGAATAATAAATCACATTCAACATATACATACATACTTACATACGTATTTTATGCAAATAGATTTTTTATAGATTTCATCAAAAGTGAAGAGTTCGGTTCGAAATGTTATCAAAAAAAATTCATATGTTATAAGCAAGTTAATTACTGTGACCTATCATACAAACATATTTAATACTTTTACTTGTTTCACTATCATACTGTCATAGCTCAAATTCTACTATCATACTTGTATGATAAAGGTTAATACATTATTGCTATGTCAAACTATTAAAAGCAATTGTACAATATTGTTCCATTTAATATTCCGGAATTATATGTAAAAAATACCGAATTCATACTAAATGTTTCGGAAAATTTTTAGTTTTACAATTGCTGCTTAATTGTAAAATGTTGGAGAGCATATCTAACCAACTAAAATATTGTCTTAATTCAATAAAAAATTACAATCTGTTTTATTGCTTAATTAAATATGATCATACAGTTTTATGTGTACGCGTTTTATGTGTAGAGTTTAATAAATTTTTATTTAAATTTTAAAGCCACCTAAGTTTCCTTTGCAGATTATCAAATTTTATGTCATATAGCAGTACAAGGTATACATTCTATACAAATACAACATCGCGCAAAATTTCATACAAAATTCCATTAATAACGCAACCTACATTTGTATATCATACAGTTAGTAACCTTGCATACAATATACTTACATATATACCTATTAAACATAACATGTACAATGTCAAATTTAAAAAAAAAACTATCTTAATTATCGTGTAAATTTTTACCTGTGCATACTTTCTAAAAAGAACGTCATTAAGAAGGAGCCATTATATATTTGTATGTAATTTGTGAAGGACTTTATAATTACCTTCAAAAATTACCAGTTTTATTATAACTTTTTTTAATTTGAATTGTATGTAATTATTCACCATATAATAATATTTACATAATATACGTGAACGTACAACCAACCATACCTTTAATACCATACATAATAATATTATTTTTGGGGGATAAAAAATATAAAATGTTCATGAAAAACTTTATAATTATTGTGAGTTTGAAGAATATTAGTGCAATTTGTTGCAGCTTATTACAAAATGTAAAAACTTTTACCCTATAAATTGCAATTAAAATTTATACTTTATACTTTTTAAGCTTAAATAAGATATTCGAGGAAATGGAATTTGAAATTGCAAGGATAATAATAATATGTGCAATTATAATATTATGAATAATTGTTTGCACGTGAATATAGAAAATGAACAAGGACTTATTCTTTTATTTGTAGGAAACAAGGCTAAAATATCAAAAAATTTTGAAAATATTTCAACGTTATTATAATTTTATAATTAAATCAAAATATTTTTAATGAAAATTTAAGTATTGTGTCATTTCTTGTCTAGGCGTTTTGTTAAGATTTTGAAATATTATGAAAATGGCACAAATTTTTAAATTTTATTTTTAGTAATTTTTTAGGGTATTACATAGGGAGGTATGCACAGTTTGTGATGTTATTGCACGAGGTTAAGTAAAGAAGCTTGTTAAAGAAGAAGAGAAGCGTTCAAAAATAAAATATAAAAGCAAGATTTTTGAGACACCAATTTGAATAAGTTATTGAATAAATTTTTTCAGTCTAAGCAGTCAATTGTATTAAACATAAATTTACAATGATTTTTATATTACCATTTATTTTTAAGTAAATTTTTGTTGTTCACCACACTTTAATACAGATTATATTGGCAGAATCTGTGAATTCCCAGTGATCACAAAAAACACTTAAAATCGCTCTATCTCTTCTAGTTTAGCCAGAAAATGCGTTTAAAATTTTGCAAAAGATTTTTTGAATATCTCCAAAAATATTTTTGCTACAGCCTATTATCATATATTGGCAGAATCTGTGAATTCCAGTGATCACAAAAAACACTTAAAATTGCTCTATCTCTTCTAGTTTAACCAGAAAACGCGTTTAAAGTTTTGCAAAATATTTTTTAGAATATCTCCAAAAATATTTTTGCTACAGCCTATTATCATATACTGGCAGAATCTTTGAATTCCCAGTGATCACAAAAAACACTTAAAATCGCTCTATCTCTTCTAGTTTAGCCAGAAAACATGTTTAAAGTTTTGCAAAAGATTTTTTTGAATATCTCCAAAAATATTTTTGCTACAGCCTATTATCATATATTGGCAGAATCTGTGAATTCCCAGTGATCACAAAACACACTTAAAATCGCTCTATCTCTTCTAGTTTAGCCAGAAAACGCGTTTAAAGTTTTGCAAGAGATTTTTTTAAATATCTCCAAAAATATTTTTGCTACAGCCTATTATCATATATTAGCAGAATCTGTGAATTCCCAGTGATCACAAAAAACACTTAAAATCGCTCTATATCTTCTAGTTTAGCCAGAAAACGGGTTTAAAGTTTTGCAAGAGATTTTTTTAAATATCTCCAAAAATATTTTTGCTACAGCCTAATATCATATATTGGCACACACAAAAAAATTTTATGGTTAAGTTAACCATAATTTTAAAGAACCATACTATGATTAAGTTTTAACCATAAATTATGGTTGCTGTTATATACTTTTCGATGAAAATTAATTACATTATGGTTGTTTCAACCATAAATTATTATTAAATTTACCATATTTTAACCATATTATAGTTAAATTTAACCATAATATGGTTGTATTTAACTATATTATGGTTGCATTTAACCATATTATGGTTGCATTTAACCATATTATGGTTGCTATTATATACAAATTTTAACCATAATATAGTTAAATACAACCATAATATGGTTGTTGCAAACATAAAAATAATTGACTTTCAACCATATTAAAGTTGGTACAAACATAAAAATATATAAATTTTAACCATATTATGGTTAACTTAACTAACAGATATGGTTAAGTTAACCAAATAGAGAGAATGTTTTTAAATATAGTATGGTTAAAACAACCATGCAAAATAATTGTTGCAACCTTATTAATGCTGCATTTTTCAACCATAGTATGGTTAAAACAACCATGCTACATAATTGTCGCAACCTTATTGAAGTTTCATTTTGTAACCATAGTATGGTTACAATAACTATGTAATATAATAATTATAACCCACTTAACAGGTACAGTATACAGCATTATTGAAAAGCCTATTCTCCTACTTTCATTGTCATGCTGTATAACAATAGCACCTTGCTTATTATTCCCCGAAACATAAATTAATAAATTTAAGTGGGTAAAGTAAATTTCTTTTCACAAATTCTGCTCAAAAACTTTAAAATTATCAAGAACTCAAAAACTGCCTCACTTTTCTTTAAAAGTAATTTTCAAACTTTACCAAGAGTTTTTTACATAAATCAATTATGATTAATCTAATGCAAGATATGTATCTCGAAATCTTTTCTTTTGTAAAAAAAAATTTGTATTAAAAAGAAAAAATTGTTAATAATAACACAAAAAAATTTAGCTTCAAAATTTTATTACACAGAAAAACAATTGTTATAATATTCGCACAGTATTTAAGACAAATAATTACGTATTACACAATGAATTTTTATGTTTTAACTACAAATTGTACATTGTCAAAATTTGAAATACACCAAAAGTTTTTAAAATTCATTTAAAAAATTATAAAAGCTATGTTTATTATATTAACTCATTTAAATTTCTTTAAACTTATTAAAATAAAATTTAAATTCAACAGATTCAATAGCAATTTTATGTATTATAAAGTTTCCACACGTACCTACATATTCCTTCTTATTCTTAAGATTTTAATTTTTATTTTGTTGCAGAAATTATAAATCTAGAGCTAAGTTCTTCAGTACAGCGTCTTTTGTCATATTTAGTAATAATTTTGTAAATGTATTTTTGAATACAATAGCCGATTCTCTTGTATTCGGGTAGAAATTGAATGTTAAAATGCCCATGTAAACATACAATAACTGCTTCCAACAGATTTTTAAAACAATATTTCACTTGTGACCAACGTCAAATCGATATTTTCTCCTATTAAAATCTGGATGTTAATTTTAAGTTTTCTACACTGATTGATATACCGCCCCACTGCGTGATCTGCTTCTGGTATACTCTGAAATATATACAATTTTTTTTCATTTTTAAATATTAACAATTGATTGAAGACGCAAAATCTGGACATCTCCGCCCATAACTTTAGAATTTAAAAAACTTTTCATATGTTTTGCACAGAAATCATATTTAAATTTTTAAATGGTTAAAATTTTCATTTACCTTATAATACGCTATAAAGGCTTCTTAAGCTTCAATTTTTGAAGGCCTGTACATTTTTGCCAACTTCTACTTAATATTTGAAATGGGTATTACATGTCGTAAAATCAGAAGAGCCCAACATTTTCGTTTACTATCTGTAACAAAAAGTAAAATGACTCAAAATGTATGATTATAAAATATGAATTGTCATACATGTATGTAGGTAAAAATCTAATTTTATGAAGATATATTAGGTAAAACCTTTCTTAGACACATTCACATCTTCGATATAGTATTTATACAATGTATGTAAAACGGAAAACTAATTTACAAAAATAAGTACAGTTATCCCTAGATTTACGTTGGTCTTTAATACGTGGTTTGATTATACGCTAAAATTTGAAATATGCAGCAAATTTTTAATTTTTTTTTTGGTTAATTTTACAAAAAAATAATTTACTTAACAGTTTTTTGTAATTAAACTAGAAGGAATTGAAGACATCGTAAATCTAAGGATTACTGTATTTTCTTCAACATTGCTTCACAACACTTACCTCTATGTCCTCCATAATCCATAATGAAATTTTTATTTTCAGTTATTTTTATTTACATACTTTAAATAATCACAAATTTTAAGGTATTTTTTGGATTTATAGCGAAGTTTGTTTATTTAAAGCTATTTTCGTACACAAATATAATTATTTGAGCACATAAATGCGTCAAATTTACAAATAAATTAACTTCATTTCATGACTCAATTTATTTCTTTATTTAATTGCTTTTAAATTTTATTTTATAAGAACTACACTCAAATTTTAAATAATATGCAATATATTATTTAAAATAAGTTGTTTTAAACAATTTTTCACTTTACAGAACTTTTTAAAATTTTTACACTTTAAATACTTGCACTTTTCAAATATGAACCTGTTGCTTTGAATCGCGAACAATTACTGAATATTATTTACGCTTATTAAAAGAAATGTTACCACTACATACATGCAAAAATCAAAAACAAAGGCGTCACCAAGTAAAAATAAAAAGGTTCCGTTAGCAATGTTAACCATACTATGGTTAAAACCAACCATACTATAGTTAAAATCAACCATAATATGGTTATTTTAACCATGCCATAGTTAATTTCAACCATAATATGGTTAATTCCAAAATCACGTGTTTTTTATGCAAGTATAATCAAAATGTATGAAAAAAAATGTGTCTTGATTATTTAAGAAGTTTGGAAACTTTATCTTATGATTTTGATTCTTACTTTATCTTAATTTTAACTATGAAATTTTATATTTTTTCAAATTAAATTTTTCTAGTTGTTAAACAAAATCTGAAAAGAATGTTTAAAAAGTTAAAAATCAATAATGTTTTTAATTAAAAATTTTCGTGTTAGATAAAGTTTTTCATTTTTTAAACAACGCTGTATTTTTTTTTTTGCAAATCGTAATAACCTAAGTATTTGGCTACAAAAGAAGATATTTCTTTTCTTTTTATAAAACCTGAGAAAAACAAAGAAATTTTTCATTTCTGGTTCTAAAAGTCAATAAATATATGATTCTTTGGAAAACATAAAGAATTTAATATAATCTTGTATTTAAGGCTAAGCATAAAAACATTTTTTCCTAACTTTCACAAAATCTAAGAAAAATAATAAAATGTAAACATTTTTCTTAAAAATGTTAAAAATTTAAGATTGTCGTACCCATAATGTCTACAAAAAATTTTACATTTTTTTGTACAATTCTGCTTTTATATAGCAAATTGTAATTAACTTATTATTTGCCACACAAAACATGAGAATTCTGTAAAACCAAAGAAAGACTAAAAATTTTAAAGTTAATCATTCCAAACATCAAAAAACATATGATTTTTAATGACAATTAAAAAAAAAATTATTTAAATGTCTAAAAAATTTACATATTTTGCTGAAAACGTTAAATATAAAAATTTTGTAAAACATAAAACAAAATTTATATTTCGAAATTGAGATGTCGAAAACCTATCCAGGTAAACCTTCAAAGTATTCACATATTTCAGACAATCATAAAAAAATTATTCAAAGGTTCCGTTAGGAATATCAACCATAGTATGGTTAAAAACAATCATAATATGGTCACTTTTAACCATATTATGATAAAAATTTAACTATATTATGGTTAAATTCAACCATATTATAATTAGATCCAACCATATTTATGGTTATATTCAACCATGATATGATTGAAAATAACCATGCATTATTGTTGAAATAACCAAAATATGGTTGTTCTTATGTACAAAAATGAATTTTTTTTTAAATAATTCAAAGTTAACCATATAAAATTTGGACTATGGTTGAAAATATGGTGGTTATGGTTATATTAACTATGTGTTTCGACAAATATGGTGACTTTAACCATGTTTTTAGATTTTAACCATATTATAGTTGCTGCAACCTGTGAGTTAACCATGCGATTTTTTTGTGTGCAGAATCTGTGAATTCCCAGTGATCACAAAAAACATTTAAAATCGCTCTATCTCTTTTAGTTTAGCCAGGAAACGCGTTTAAAGTTTTGCAAGAGATTTTTTTAAATATCTTCAAAAATATTTTTGCTACAGCCTATTATCATATATTAGCAGAATCTGTGAATTCCCAGTGATCACAAAAAACACTTAAAATCGCTCTATATCTTCTAGTTTAGCCAGAAAACATGTTTAAAGTTTTGCAAAAGATTTTTTTTGAATATCTCCAAAAATATTTTTGCTACAGCCTATTATCATATATTGGCAGAATCTGTGAATTCCCAGTGATCACAAAACACACTTAAAATCGCTCTATCTCTTCTAGTTTAGCCAGAAAACATGTTTAAAGTTTTGCAAAATATTTTTTAGAATATCTCCAAAAATATTTTTGCTACAGCCTATTATCATATACTGGCAGAATCTTTGAATTCCCAGTGATCACAAAAAACACTTAAAATCGCTCTATCTCTTCTAGTTTAGCCAGAAAACATGTTTAAAGTTTTGCAAAAGATTTTTTTTGAATATCTCCAAAAATATTTTTGCTACAGCCTATTATCATATATTGGCAGAATCTGTGAATTCCCAGTGATCACAAAACACACTTAAAATCGCTCTATCTCTTCTAGTTTAGCCAGAAAACGCGTTTAAAGTTTTGCAAGAGATTTTTTTAAATATCTCCAAAAATATTTTTGCTACAGCCTATTATCATATATTAGCAGAATCTGTGAATTCCCAGTGATCACAAAAAACACTTAAAATCGCTCTATATCTTCTAGTTTAGCCAGAAAACGGGTTTAAAGTTTTGCAAGAGATTTTTTTAAATATCTCCAAAAATATTTTTGCTACAGCCTAATATCATATATTGGCAGAATCTGTGAATTCCCAGTGATCACAAAAAACATTTAAAATCGCTCTTTCTCTTTTAGTTTAGCCAGGAAACGCGTTTAAAGTTTTGCAAGAGATTTTTTTAAAAATCTCCAAAAATATTTTTGCTACAGTCTATTATTATATATTGGCAGAATCTGTGGATTCCAGTGATCACAAAAAACACTTAAAATTGCTCTATCTCTTTTAGTTTAGCCAGGAAACGCGTTTAAAGTTTTGCAAGAGATTTTTTTAAATATCTCCAAAAATATTTTTGCTACAGCCTATTATCATATATTGGCAGAATCTGTGAATTCCCAGTGATCACAAAAAACATTATCGCTCTATCTCTTTTAGTTTAGCCAGAAAACGCGTTTAAAGTTTTGCAAGAGATTTTTTTAAATATCTCCAAAAATATTTTTGCTACAGCCTATTATCATATATTGGCAGAATCTGTGAATTCCCAGTGATCACAAAAAACATTTAAAATCACTCTATCTTTTCTAGTTTAGCCAGAAAACGCGTTTAAAGTTTTGCAAGAGATTTTTTTAAATATCTCCAAAAATATTTTTGCTACAGCCTATTATCATATATTGGCAGAATCTGTGAATTCCCAGTGATCACAAAAAACATTTAAAATCGCTCTATCTCTTTTAGTTTAGCCAGAAAACGCGTTTAAAGTTTTGCAAAAGATTTTTTTAATATCTCCAAAAATATTTTTGCTACAGCCTATTATCATATATTGACAGGATCTGTGAATTCCCAGTGATCACAAAAAGCACTTGAAATCGCTCTATCTCTTCTAGCTTAGCCAGAAAACGCGTTTAAAGTTTTGCAAAAGATTTTTTTGAATATCTCCAAAAATATTTTTGCTACAGCCTATTATCATATATTGGCAGAATCTATGAATTCTCAGTGATAACAAAAAACACTTAAAAACGCTCTATCTCTTCTAGTTTAGCCAGAAAACGTGTTTAAAGTTTTGCAAAGGTTTTTTTTGAATATCTCCAAAAATATTTTTGCTACAGCCTATTATCATATATTGGCAAAATTTGTGAATTCCCAGTGATCACAAAAAATACTTAAAATCGCTCTATCTCTTCTAGTTTAGCCAGAAATCGCGTTTAAAGTTTTGCAAGAGATTTTTTTAAAAATCTCCAAAAATATTTTTGCTACAGCCTATTATCATATATTGGCAGAATCTATGAATTCTCAGTGATAACAAAAAACACTTAAAAACGCTCTATCTCTTCTAGTTTAGCCAGAAAACGTGTTTAAAGTTTTGCAAAGGTTTTTTTTGAATATCTCCAAAAATATTTTTGCTACAGCCTATTATCATATATTGGCAGAATTTGTGAATTCCCAGTGATCACAAAAAATACTTAAAATCGCTCTATCTCTTCTAGCTTAGCCAGAAAACGTGTTTAAAATTTTGCAAAAGATTTTTTGAATATCTCCAAAAATATTTTTGCTACAGCCTATTATCATATATTGGCAGAATTTGTGAATTCCCAGTGATCACAAAAAACACTTAAAATCGCTCTATATCTTCTAGTTTAGCCAGAAAACGGGTTTAAAGTTTTGCAAAAGATTTTTTTTTTAATATCTCCAAAAATATTTTTGCTACAGCCTATTATCATATATTGGCAGAATCTGTTATCACAAAAAACACTTAAAATCGCTCTATCTCTTCTAGTTTAGCCAGAAAACGCGTTTAAAGTTTTGCAAAAGATTTTTTAAATATCTCCAAAAATATTTTTGCTACAGCCTATTATCATATATTGGCAGAATCTGTGAATTCTCTGTGATCACAAAAAACGCGTTTAAAGTTTTGCAAAAGATTTTTTTTGAATATCTCCAAAAATATTTTTGCTACAGCCTATTATCGTATATTGGCAGAATCTATGAATTCTCAGTGATAACAAAAAACACTTAAAAACGCTCTATCTCTTCTAGTTTAGCCAGAAAACGTGTTTAAAGTTTTGCAAAGGTTTTTTTTGAATATCTCCAAAAATATTTTTGCTACAGCCTATTATCATATATTGGCAGAATTTGTGAATTCCCAGTGATCACAAAAAATACTTAAAATCGCTCTATCTCTTCTAGCTTAGCCAGAAAACGTGTTTAAAATTTTGCAAAAGATTTTTTGAATATCTCCAAAAATATTTTTGCTACAGTCTATTATCATATATTAGCAGAATCTGTGAATTCTCAGTGATAACAAAAAACACTTAAAAACGCTCTATCTCTTCTAGTTTAGCCAGAAAACGTGTTTAAAGTTTTGCAAAGGTTTTTTTTGAATATCTCCAAAAATATTTTTGCTACAGCCTATTATCATATATTGGCAGAATTTGTGAATTCCCAGTGATCACAAAAAATACTTAAAATCGCTCTATCTCTTCTAGCTTAGCCAGAAAACGTGTTTAAAATTTTGCAAAAGATTTTTTGAATATCTCCAAAAATATTTTTGCTACAGCCTATTATCATATATTGGCAGAATTTGTGAATTCCCAGTGATCACAAAAAATACTTAAAATCGCTCTATCTCTTCTAGCTTAGCCAGAAAACGTGTTTAAAATTTTGCAAAAGATTTTTTGAATATCTCCAAAAATATTTTTGCTACAGTCTATTATCATATATTAGCAGAATCTGTGAATTCCCAGTGATCACAAAAACACTTAAAATCGCTCTATCTCTTCTAGTTTAGCCAGAAAACGCGTTTAAAGTTTTGCAAGAGATTTTTTTAAATATCTCCAAAAATATTTTTGCTACAGCCTATTATCATATATTAGCAGAATCTGTGAATTCCCAGTGATCACAAAAAACACTTAAAATCGCTCTATATCTTCTAGTTTAGCCAGAAAACGGGTTTAAAGTTTTGCAAGAGATTTTTTTAAATATCTCCAAAAATATTTTTGCTACAGCCTAATATCATATATTGGCAGAATCTGTGAATTCCCAGTGATCACAAAAAACATTTAAAATCGCTCTTTCTCTTTTAGTTTAGCCAGGAAACGCGTTTAAAGTTTTGCAAGAGATTTTTTTAAAAATCTCCAAAAATATTTTTGCTACAGTCTATTATTATATATTGGCAGAATCTGTGGATTCCAGTGATCACAAAAAACACTTAAAATTGCTCTATCTCTTTTAGTTTAGCCAGGAAACGCGTTTAAAGTTTTGCAAGAGATTTTTTTAAATATCTCCAAAAATATTTTTGCTACAGCCTATTATCATATATTGGCAGAATCTGTGAATTCCCAGTGATCACAAAAAACATTATCGCTCTATCTCTTTTAGTTTAGCCAGAAAACGCGTTTAAAGTTTTGCAAGAGATTTTTTTAAATATCTCCAAAAATATTTTTGCTACAGCCTATTATCATATATTGGCAGAATCTGTGAATTCCCAGTGATCACAAAAAACATTTAAAATCACTCTATCTTTTCTAGTTTAGCCAGAAAACGCGTTTAAAGTTTTGCAAGAGATTTTTTTAAATATCTCCAAAAATATTTTTGCTACAGCCTATTATCATATATTGGCAGAATCTGTGAATTCCCAGTGATCACAAAAAACATTTAAAATCGCTCTATCTCTTTTAGTTTAGCCAGAAAACGCGTTTAAAGTTTTGCAAAAGATTTTTTTAATATCTCCAAAAATATTTTTGCTACAGCCTATTATCATATATTGACAGGATCTGTGAATTCCCAGTGATCACAAAAAGCACTTGAAATCGCTCTATCTCTTCTAGCTTAGCCAGAAAACGCGTTTAAAGTTTTGCAAAAGATTTTTTTGAATATCTCCAAAAATATTTTTGCTACAGCCTATTATCATATATTGGCAGAATCTATGAATTCTCAGTGATAACAAAAAACACTTAAAAACGCTCTATCTCTTCTAGTTTAGCCAGAAAACGTGTTTAAAGTTTTGCAAAGGTTTTTTTTGAATATCTCCAAAAATATTTTTGCTACAGCCTATTATCATATATTGGCAAAATTTGTGAATTCCCAGTGATCACAAAAAATACTTAAAATCGCTCTATCTCTTCTAGTTTAGCCAGAAATCGCGTTTAAAGTTTTGCAAGAGATTTTTTTAAAAATCTCCAAAAATATTTTTGCTACAGCCTATTATCATATATTGGCAGAATCTATGAATTCTCAGTGATAACAAAAAACACTTAAAAACGCTCTATCTCTTCTAGTTTAGCCAGAAAACGTGTTTAAAGTTTTGCAAAGGTTTTTTTTGAATATCTCCAAAAATATTTTTGCTACAGCCTATTATCATATATTGGCAGAATTTGTGAATTCCCAGTGATCACAAAAAATACTTAAAAGTGCTCTATCTCTTTTAGTTTAGTCAGAAAACGCGTTTAAAGTTTTGCAAAAGATTTTTTTAAATATCTCCAAAAATATTTTTGCTACAGCCTATTATCATATATTGGCAGAATTTGTGAATTGTTCACAAAAAACACTTAAAATCGCTCTATCTCTTTTAGTTTAGCCAGAAAACGCGTTTAAAGTTTTGCAAAAGATTTTTTTAAATATCTCCAAAAATATTTTTGCTACAGCCTATTATCATATATTGGCAGGATCTGTGAATTCCCAGTGATCACAAAAACCACTTGAAATCGCTCTATCTCTTCTAGCTTAGCCAGAAAACGCGTTTAAAGTTTTGCAAAAGATTTTTTTGAATATCTCCAAAAATATTTTTGCTACAGCCTATTATCATATATTAGCAGAATCTGTGAATTCCCAGTGATCACAAAAAACACTTAAAATCGCTCTATATCTTCTAGTTTAGCCAGAAAACGGGTTTAAAGTTTTGCAAAAGATTTTTTTTTTAATATCTCCAAAAATATTTTTGCTACAGCCTATTATCATATATTGGCAGAATCTGTTATCACAAAAAACACTTAAAATCGCTCTATCTCTTCTAGTTTAGCCAGAAAACGCGTTTAAAGTTTTGCAAAAGATTTTTTAAATATCTCCAAAAATATTTTTGCTACAGCCTATTATCATATATTGGCAGAATCTGTGAATTCTCTGTGATCACAAAAAACGCGTTTAAAGTTTTGCAAAAGATTTTTTTTGAATATCTCCAAAAATATTTTTGCTACAGCCTATTATCGTATATTGGCAGAATCTATGAATTCTCAGTGATAACAAAAAACACTTAAAAACGCTCTATCTCTTCTAGTTTAGCCAGAAAACGTGTTTAAAGTTTTGCAAAGGTTTTTTTTGAATATCTCCAAAAATATTTTTGCTACAGCCTATTATCATATATTGGCAGAATTTGTGAATTCCCAGTGATCACAAAAAATACTTAAAATCGCTCTATCTCTTCTAGCTTAGCCAGAAAACGTGTTTAAAATTTTGCAAAAGATTTTTTGAATATCTCCAAAAATATTTTTGCTACAGTCTATTATCATATATTAGCAGAATCTGTGAATTCCCAGTGATCACAAAAACACTTAAAATCGCTCTATCTCTTCTTGTTTAGCCAGAAAACGCGTTTAAAATTTTGCAAAAGATTTTTTTAAATATCTCCAAAAATATTTTTGCTACAGCCTATTATCATGTAACATATTAAAGGACGCGATCATCCGAACCACTATATACCACTGTAGTCAATAATATTAAAAATTTGTTTAAGAATTCTCCTAATATTCTTGGATTAAAAACACCCGATATTCTTAGATTATATGGCAATTTTCGTAATCGTGTCCTTAAGAATTTAAGAATCATCAGTACCTACTAGATTACAACTAATTTTTGTTAGTTGCATCTTACTTGAGAAATATTCATAAATCTATTTTAAATAAAATTCCACTAACAGTGGAAAATGCACAATAATCATCATTCAATTATTATTCAAGTTCACTTTTAATTTTTATACAATTGATCCCACTTATTCAAATATTTTCTGAAAAGAAAAAAAAATTCAAAATTTTTATGGTAAACCCTCTTTAACAATATGCTATACAAAATAAATATAAAATTTTCATCAATTATTCAAAATTCTCCTCTCAAATCATTATTAACGTATTTACACTCTTCGAATGAAAGAAAATGCTTTTCATCATCAGCTTCTTAAATACATTAACGAATGAGAATAATACACATTTGAATTACACTGACAAAAAATACATGATGATCCTCAGATTTTTAAATTTAGAGAGTTGACTGCTTAACAAGTTATGCATGAGCACCTCAATAATATTAACTATATACATATATATATATATATATATATAAATTATATATGAAAATTTTCATAACATATTTTTACCTTTCATTTTGATTTCATTTTAAATTTATTATGATTGTAACCACTATCCCATTATTTATGCTTTGCTTTTATATTTAATTCTATATTTACATAATATAAAAGTATGAAGTATGTTAAAATTTTGAAATTCATCAATTTTCCATGACCCAATTTCATTTTAATTCTATACATTATCATACAAAATTTTTCATTCACAAAGCAAAAAATAAAAAAATTTTATATTTTTTGAAGACCGAAGAACTTTTTGAAAAAACTTGAAAAAAAAAAATTAAAAGCTAAAATTGAAAATGAGAGAAAAAAAAATAAAAAAATTTTTATTCATTTGCAAAAATCTTCATCATTTGTTTCATCCTCGTCGGAAAATTCTTCAACAAATTGAAAAAAGAGTAAAAAAACACACATAATATAAATTGTAATAAAAGGATTCATTTCAAGGATTAAAATATCTGTGCAAGGATTTTTCTCAATATTTTTTTTCTCTCTTTTTGTTTTTCGGATTCATTCATTGTTTCTTTTTCTTCATCATGATTTCATTGTTGTATAGCAAAGAGCAGCTTTTCTTTTCTTTCCTGTTTTTTTTTTGCCCCTGTAATTCCATGTTTACATCTAAAATAACAATCAATATATGGTACACACACAACACTGAGAAAATCACATCCTTATCCGAAGAATTTAAAATTTTAAAAGAATAAAAATTATAAAACTGGAAAACTATCGACAACAGCTTAAAAAAAAACTACTATAATAAATTTTCAATTGGAATGCAAGAAAATTGGAATGAAAAATGCAAAAAAAGGACGTTATCCGTTTCTAGAAGGGGATAAGCGGATAAACACTTACTTTACTTATGCTCTGATTTTATAGTGAAATTTTATTGAGTTTTTTTTTTTGGTATAAAATAAATCTCAACCCCATCCCCCTCAATGGATTTTATTCAGAATAAAATTGACCAAAGAAAAGAATGAAAAATCATTAAAATCAACTATTTTTTTTTTCTTTTTTTTTTTTAAATTTTTATTCAAATCGTCTAGTCTGTAATTCTACAGTTTTGTACTATTTTAACTTAATTCCGACAAAAAAACAGAAATCCTCAAAGAACTAAGAAAAATCCATATGTAGCATATTTAGTATTAATATTTTTTCCCTGGTTTAAGTCAAGTTTTGTCTGTCAATTTGTAGGAAATTTTGGTATTTTCGAAATTCATCTTTCTACATTTATGTTTTATGTTCAAATTTTATGGATAATAAGATATCTCATAAGATATTAGCTTACAAAGTTATTTCAAATTTTTGGCAAGTAAAACGCTTCCGAAATGAAACTCCAATGAGTTTTTGATAAATGACTTCACATTTTTATGAGCAAGTGCCTATGTAAAATGCATAATCCATTTAATAATAATAATGACAGTTCAAGTCGCTTGTATAATGAAGACGAATTTTCAGCTGAATTCAGACGTTTAAAACGAAGGTTCGTTTATAAATAATTGTCATTGAAATTCCGAGCTCCGACTAGGCTGTTATATGAAATTGTTTTCTATACAACATAATGTTTACAAAAAAAAAATAGGAAACGAGATTTAGTCTTTCTACTCGATTGCTCGATTCAAGCTAAGAGTACCATAAGCTACTTCCAGGTAATTCAAATTTTCTTATTTCCACCACTTCATTTGGTCTCGTGATTATTAATTAATTCTAGTATTTATTTTGGAAAATTACAGAATATTTAGTTTAGAACAATGGCACTTCTAACAAATTTTAATTTCCAAATTACAAAAAAAAAATTATATTTAAAAAATTAGCTCGTTTCAAGCAGTTTCCTTTAATACTAACTTGCTTACATTTTAATATACCTAATGTATATGTGAGAAAAGAATTTAAGTTTGAAAAAACGATTATCATTGGAATATTCTCATAAGCTTTACAGCTTACACACTACTTTATACTCTTTTATGCATTTTTAGTTATTCTTATATACGGACAGATAATCAGTTATTGTATAGAAACTTGTATTTGTGTATATGTATTATGGAAAACTATTATACATAGGAAGTGAGCATGGTTTAAATTATTGATATGTACGGAAATGTCCTAGAAAAACAGATTTCTTTTTATAACTTCCACAAAAAGTAAAAGAAGAAAAAAAAATATATATTTTTTTTATTACAATACTTTTCGTTATTGAAGCTCTTTTTAGATATTTTGATCAGTGCTTATAGATTTCCGTACTAGCATGTATGCATATACAGGGTGTTTGCTTTCATTATGTACAGTGTAATAATTTTTATGTGTGCTAAAATTTTTATAATCGAAAATTTTTCAAGCTTGCAAATTAAAGAAAAACAGCCAATTAAATTAAAAAAAATTTTCCTGAGTGTATGCTTGAAACGGTTCCTCGTGTGTTTAAATTAATTTACAGCTGCAATGTTACGTCAACTTAAAAATTTATAATTTTGTGAAAGTGAAAACTTAACATCAAAAATTTTATGAAACAAATTTAAACACATGTAATTTTCCATGGAGTCAAGAACAATTAAAGATATTGTTCCATTCATATAATATCATCATACATATATAAATTAATTGCATACATTTAGGATGAAACAAAAAAAAATTTGTTAAGAAATGTTAATAATCCTCGAGTTCAGTGATTTGTTGCGTCCTTTTAAATAAAATAATCATATTTTTTAATGGCATAGCATTTACCTTTTTGGTTTTATAGAAATTCAAAAATGCTTGCTGTTTTATAGAAACATAAGGTTCCGAAAATTAAAATTTTAAGAATTTAGTGAAGCGATAACTAGAAATAGGAGAAGAAATTTCCAACAAGAAGTTGAAACTTAGAACCTACATTGATCTGTGAACATTGGCTACATAAAGTAATTTTCGCTACTAATATGGCTCTTTACAAAACATATGGAAGCGCATTTAATAAGCGTACACACTGTAACGAAAAATTTTATATTTCTAATATAATTTATATTGGAATAATAAATAAAGTATTGTGTAAGAGATTTACGATATTACATGGATTATTTTGTTGGTCAAATATGAAAATAATAAAAATCAAATAACATCAACATTAAAAATATAATAATGCTATCATCCATTGTGTACGTATACATATTATATGTATGTATATATATGTGGTCATAAAAAAAAATTGCAATATGCAATAAGGATTCCCTTAAGAACATGTCAAATTCAAAGCGACATTACAATATAAATCATATTTTCTTTTTTTATTTTAATGTAGTTCATATTTACTCTATGACACCATAAAAATAAAAATCAAAAAAATATTTTTTTTTAACATTTGAAAAATATTCTTTTGGTTTTTTTTTGTATTCAATAAAAAATCAGTAGAATTTAAATTTTATGAAAATGTAACAAACAATGGAAATAAAATATTATGAGAGATTATTAAAACGTGATTGTAAAAAAAAAATATTAAAAAAATTTTTAGAGTAAAAATATTCAATAAGAAAAAAAATAGCATTAAATTTGATAAATATGTATTTAAAAAAATATTTTTATTTTGTGTTTGTATGTGCAGTGAGTAGTGATTTTCCGGAACTTCTATTCCAGACCAAATTTTCTATCATTAAATAAACTTTTAGAATATTCGACTACTAAATGTTTCTACGCAAATTATATTTGCGTAGTCTCCACACAAATGATTTTTATCCAACAATATCAATGTCTTTTGGGGTTCGACCTAGATGAAGCTTCTTCACATACAATAATTGTATTCCAAATCGCCTTAATTAGCCAATAAAACAGATATGAAATCAAATTTAAATTTAAATTCTTCGTATATAAAATATAATTATAAACTATTAAACAAATTTTGCTGAAAACAAGGTCCACTTAGTTGTTATTCAAACATCAAATATATTTGGATGCTTGTAATACTAATCTACAAGGATAATAGAATAACTACTCACCAATATCTACCATTTTATTTTATGAATATCTACATTAGCTGTACCATGTTTTATAAAACAAACCATACTTTATATTCTATTGTAGTTAATTACTAAATTTCTCATAATTATTAAATATTCTCCTATGAAATCCGAAAATTAAAGTTAATATTGATTTTGAATAGCGCGAATTTCGAAATGGGAACAATAAAATTCACTATGAAAAAAGGTATAAGTAAATAAGGAAAAATTCCAATAATTTTTATACATTAAAATTTTAAAAGAATTTATAATAATTATCTACACTAAATTTTCATTCAATAGAATTTTAAATTTTTTGAAAAAAAAAAAAAAATTTATTTATAGAATAATATTATTAAAATTTACAATACAATAAAAGAAATTTTCAATAATTTTATTACAAAAGTAAATAATATACTCGTATGAACGTATGTGTAAAAAGCATATACAAATAAAAAAACCTTCGCCATTTTAAAATTAAAATAAAATTTTGAAAATAAACTTCAAATTATTTAGAAATTATAAGTATAATAAGTAATTTGAAACAGAATTGCTTTTCTATAAAAATTTCATTCACATAGACTGTGAGAATTTTCACAGATTTTTGTAATTGATTAATTCAATTATATTTTTAGCTACAATTATTTGCAAATATTATAAAACTACAACTACATTATTGCACTCAATCATGTAGCTTATAATACTACATAAAATTTAATTAAAAAATGGGAGTATTTATTGAGATTATTACAAAATATCTCTCTCAATTTTTTAATATTATAAATTTCTTTATTGAATTGCTTCTACATTCAATTCTAAAATAAATTCTAAGTACCTACCAACAATAAGAATTTTTAATACGAGTATATATATGTATATGCACGAAATCTGTAGAGATTTGTTAGCAACGTTTTATGTACATAAGTGCTTAATGCGCCTACATAAAATTGAATGAAAAATTAGAATAAAATCTGAAGAAATTAAAATTGAAAAAAAAAAAACTATTCAAACAGTTTTTCCATTAATTTTAATTCTTGTTGGAATTTTTTTTTTGCTTTTGAATTGAAAAATTGTAATTTTACCGTGGCTTTTACTTTATACATACTCGTATAATACAAAAAAAAAATATTATTTTAATTTTAAAATTTTTATCAAAAAAGAAATTGCTAGATTTGATTTCATCAGAATTATTCAATATCAAAAAAAAATTCTGAATTATTCAATTATAGATTCAAGCTCTAGCTGTGCAAAATTTCATATTGAATAGTTATTTTTGTTCCTCATATTTGTGAATATTTTTTAGTTGAATTTTCCTCATATATAAAGAATATTGAAAAATATTAAGAACGATAAAATGGCTAGTTACCAAACCGGTCTTCAAAAATTAAATTTCAGAATACAATTGCAATACTTTTGAAAGAATTGGAATGATTAAGAATCCCCGAGCAAATTACGAGAAAATCCGCTTAATAAATGCAAGTATAGCAGTAATGAACGATGCCTGTCCCAATATTGTACCGAAAATTTAAAGTTATTATAAAAAACAAGCAATTATTTTTTTTTGATTTTGTGGACACAAATTGTTCAAACCTTCCAAATATACAATTTTCAACTAATTACAATTATTTTGAAATTATTAAATTTATAAGAATTTTCCTCTCTTACTGAATAAAAAATATTTTTTTTAATATTCAAAATATTTTAGATTTTTCAATATTATAAAAACATGAATCAAATTCATAAGCATATACTAAAATCCAGAATATATTGCCAATTATTTTTGAAGCATTCATTTTATTTTCACAGAAAAAAATAAAAATAAAAATCTATTCAAAAACTATTGATTCTGTATATGCTACATACAAAATGGGTAAATTCTGTATAAAAAAAATTATTTGAATAAAAAAAATAAATTTGAAAGCTGATTTTAAAAAATCACAAGAATGAAAATTTCCAAGAAATATTATAGATGTTATATACAATTTTAGTTTGATTGGCATAAAGAAAAAAAAACATATGAAAAGTATTGAAATATTTTTTTGATTTCGTCCTTTATACTGAAAATCAAGATTTTAGTTTTTTTTTCCTACGAAAAATGAAATATTTTTTAATAATATTAAAAATATTTTTCAATGTATTTTTCATATTTCAAAATAATTCAAACGCAATTCGTGTCCCTGGTAATCCTGGAATAATTTCTATAAAAAAAAATTACTAAAATATTACCCTCACAATACTTGAATATAAAATTTCATACAATATGAAAAATTTTAGTCTGGGACAAAAATGAATTTATTCTAATTATTTTAAATATTAATTTACATATATACAATAGATATATAGAAAATTTACGATATGTAAAAATCTTATATTCGTATACATTTTAAGTAATTAATTAGCATAACTAACTATAAATTAATTAAAAAATATTAATTACAATATAATAATTAATTATAAATTTTGTACATTCGTATAAAATTATTAATTTATATATTTTACTAATTGTTTTTCTGTTTTTTTGATAATTATACTAAAAATAAATATTTATTCTTAAAATTATTATTAAATATTCTCTATATACTCGTATACTTAAAAAATTATTTTATTAAAGCTTTGTTATATAAATATCTTCATCATTTTCATTTTCAATTGGTTCATTGTTTTTTGTTGGCAAAACTGTTTTAACTGGTTTTGGTAATAAAAATATAAAAAAACCACTTAATATTAACATAGTACCAGCACCAATAAATGCTTTTTCACAATGATTACTCATTAATAATCCAAATAGATTAGATCCAAAAACACTACCAAATCTTCCAAACATAAAAGCTAATGAAACAGCCATTGTTCTAAAACAGAAAAAAAACAAAAAAACAAAATTATTTCAAAATAGCCAAATTATTTTATTAATAATTAAAATTTAAATTACTTATATATACTTACTTAAGATGTGTTGGAAATAATTCAACACTTAATGAACTGATCACAGTAACTCCAATTCCAGCTAATAATTGTATTAAATATAAAAATATTCCAATAATTGGTATATTAATAACAGCTGATAAAATACTACAAGTTCCACAAATTGTCAATATTAAAACTGTTTATTAAGAAAGATAAAATTGAATTTCATCATTTTTGAATAAATTTTCATAATAAAAAATGCTTACATAAAATTTTAACACGTCCAACAAATTTCATTCCACTGGCCACAAGAAGAAATGCTATCGGATATATAACTTCATATATAACTGTATATTCAATAGTTCCAAATTCTAATTTATCAACACGTTGTGAACCCTTTTTTTTATTATAAAGAAATTTTTTACTTTAACTTAATTTTTATTTAATTGAAAAACTTACATTTAATTTATTCTCTTCTAAATTCATAATTTTCCTATGATCTTTTACAATATCACAAACACTCATTTCAACTGTACCATTTGCATTTTGTAAATATATTTGTACACTATTTAAAATTTCTGTTAACCATATACGCATACCATGTGCTGTACAATATGTACAAAATTGCATAAAACATAATACAAGTGTACTCCTTATCAATTGTTTTGAAAATAATGGAGCTGTTTGTTGCCATATTATTTTAGTATTTATAAATGATGATTTTGAAATTTCTTTAGCCGGTTCAATTGTTTTAATATTAATTGATGATTGTTCTGGTTCAAGATATGTGATCTATAAGTATGCAAAAGAAAATTTTATTAGAAATTTTTATTTTTAAAATATTTCTTTAAATTTTATTCGAATATAATTACCGTATATTCACTTGATGGTTTACCAGTATTAATTGAATATATTTTTTTTAATATTTCTAAAGATTCTTGTTGTTTTCCAATACATAATAAAAATTTTGGACTTTCATAACAATTATATAAACAAATTGTACCTAAAAGACCATAAAGTCCACAACTAATTAAATAAAGTCGCCATGGTTTATAAATTATTCCTAAGAATTCAATTTTTAATTGCCAATCTTGATTTATTATTAACCAAGCAACAAATGGAAAACTTATTGATACAATTGCTGAAAAGAATGATGCCCCCATAATAACACGATTACGTTTTTTTGAAAAATGAAATTCACTTAAATATGCAAATATAGTTGCAGATCCACCACATGTACTAAATAAATATTATATAAAAAAAAAGAGAGCAGAAAAAAATAAAAAATTATGATGAGCAATACAAAATACATATGTTATGCATATGTTTACATTTATATCATTATATACTTACAATACTCCATTAATAAATCTTAATGTTATTAACATTATAAAATTTATTGAAAAACTTGATATTATTGTTATAAAAAATGCAATTGATATTGATGGTATCATAACTTTTCTTCGTCCCAGTGTATCCGCTAATAAACCCCATATATATGAACCACATATTATTCCAACAAAACCAATACAACTTAATGCACTCTTTTGTGTTTCACTAAAATTTAAATCACATTCAGCTATTGGTAATACATAACCTATTCCAGTTATTTCTAAAACTGTATTAACAATAATAATTCCCGATACAATTATTAAAAAATAATTATAGCGACCAAATTCTGTAATGTATTTAAAATTTATATAATAAAAAAAAAATAAATTATTAAAATTATTTAAATGATTTATTAGGTTTATTAATTCAAATAATGTTCATTGTATATAACATTATTATGTTTTACATTATGTTGGTAAATAGAACAATAATAATAATTGACCAATTATCAATTAAATTATAAAATCGTAAAATGAATTGCCTATAATAAATAAAATATTTTAATAAAGAATTTTGCACTATGATGAGAAATTTTGTGTTTTTAATGTTATATGTGAGCTTAATGGAATTAGTCATTAACCATAATATTATGTCGTTCGTTCCTGCAATTTTTAAGTTACCGTCAAATTCAATTCAATGCCTTAAAACATTTTCAATTAAAGAGATCTTAAGAGTTAGGGCATGTTCCTAATTTCATGATAAAATATGAAATTTTAAGAAATAACACATAAAATTAAGTTTTAATTAAAATTAACACTTGAAATTATTGCAGGCAAATGGAAACTGTGGCTATTTCTGATTAGGCAAATTCTAGACGTGCCATTTTAAATCACTTTTTGAAGCACTATATATAGTACAACACAAATAACGCAAGCAATGTTAAACTCCAAGGCAATTCCATCCAATTATTATTAATTAAATATCACATATTCCGGCCGAAAATTTATGGCTTCAATAACTTTTAATATTTTTATTTCTTAATTTGCTCACAGAGTAGATCTCCAGCAAAGCAAAGATTGACTCTGTAGAATTTCATTTTTATCACTAACTAAAGTTGGCTAAAAAATGGCTTATCGAATTTTGGCAAATTTCCGTAGTATTAAGAAGAGCCGAATCGTACAACTTAAGGACAAATAAAAATTATTGAGGATTTTCACTGATTGTAATCAGCAACCCTTTTTGTCTTTGAAAAATTAAAATACTACGCTCCAACCAGTTGGTAAATTAAACCAGTTGGAGCAGATTGAGTAACAATTTTCGCCTTATCCATTTTATGATTTTATAATTATAAAAGTAAATATTTGAATGTACTAAAAATATTAATAAATTTTTATTTTTATTACCTGTTTCAGCTAGCGCTACATCAAATGGAGCAGATTTAAATTGAGTTTTTGTTTCATGAGTAATAACAGCCATTTTTAAATTCCAACTAATCCAATTTTTCTTTTATTATTTTTTTGTTTCTGTATCATTAACCAAATTGTATAAAAAAAAAAATTGTAATTTTGTATTGTAAATTATACACGGGTTATTTGATTAAATGAAATAATCTCACTTAAAATTCTGTAATTTAATAATAATAATAATAATTTCAATAACATTTTGATAAAGTGAAGATGATCGAACAATATTGTTGAATTAAGCATCACTGATTGAAATTATTAAATTATAATAAATCAAAATATTTTTTTAATATAGTAAAAATTAATATTACTTTATTAAATTATTAACATTTAATTCATTATATTAAGTTTATTTATTAAAAAAAATAAAAGAGCGTTGTGTTCACGATATTGGAAAAATTATTAATTGGAAAAATTTATTAAAACAACTGTTCTCGTATAACGATATTCAAGTTCTTATATATATTTTTTATACTTATATGGACAATATATATATATATATGTATATATATATATATATATATATATATATATCAAATATTTTATTAATTTTTTATTTATTTTGAACAGCTTTTACAAAATTTATTGTAGTTCATTGTTGTATTTCCATTTAAATATATGTAAAGTGTATTTCATATTAAATTATAAAATATAAAGAAGTTTATTTGACAATACACAAAAGACAGAGAGTCTGGTTTTTTTTACACTATATTATTATAAACCATTCGAAAGCGTCATTCAAAAAAATTTTAATAAATATTTGCATTTTTTTTTTTGGAATTTAATTCAACTCTTAACCTCTTTAGCCCTCTTTTTTTTGTCGAAAACTTTATTGTTTTATATTGGCACTTATACTCGTATACAATAGTATTAATATTATTTTAAATATACAAAAAAATTCAGATTATATTTAAAATATTTAAGCTTTCCCCATATACATAACAATATGGAAAATCCATAAACCAGAGATTTTCCAAAATTAATCTAATTTTCACTTGATAATTATTACTACTAAATCAGATTTCAAGGTTCAAGTCATAAGAATGGTCTAGAGTTTAAGAATTTATGAATACTACAAGCAATATTAAATTTAAAATCAAATTAAAATAATAATCAGAAAAAGCTCATCAAATTATGGAAAATCCGAACTATATACAGATGATAAAAATTCTATAAATTTTAAACGAAATCATATTTTCTATTTCACTCTAATATGTGTTTATAATTCTGATTTCTATAAAAAAAGAGCTATCAACGAAATTCTGATTCCTTTAATCACACGCAAAAATAATTCTTTAATTTTCATAATCATCCAATAAAATCTTCAAAAGATCGTAGATCAGAACAACAACCAAAAGGAATTAATTAAAAATAAAGAACAGTTACATAGTTTATTAATCATGTTAATTAATTAAAAAAATTTTGTCTAGCCATATATGTACATATATACATACATATTTTGCAATTTACAATTTATAAGCATTCAATCAAAAAAAAAAAAAAAGAATTTCAAAAATTTGTAAGTGACAAAATTGTTATCACCTTAAAAACAATTGTAATGATAATTATATTTTGTTTTTTTTTTTTTGCGAATTTTATTGCTAAGCTTCACTAAGAATAGTAGAACTTTATTTTCAGAACATATTCTTTATATTCGTGTAAACGCGTGTGTTCAATTGTGTATTATAAATTTGCTGTTCCGTTTGTCACACTGAGAGATATGTATATATATATATATATATATATATATATATATATATATATATATATATATATATATATATATACAATCATAATCAAGTAACATGTTTTTTTAAGCTCTTTACTAGGCCTTTCAGAAACTGTTTGTTTGAAGACCCTATCTTTTTCGGAACGGAAGTTATAAAAACTTAGATAAGTAAAAATTTCGTGAAAATTCGTTAAAATCCCTTTATTGCGGAATCCCTTTAGATTTCGCACCTAGTCCGGAACAAAATTTTTACCCATTTTTGACCCTCTGATCAATGGTATATGTTGTTGTATACGTTTCTAAATTACCCTGTATGTATTTTTGCTAAACGTCGAATTTTGTGGCGATTTATGAATGTCTGTCTGATTGTGCATATCTCCACTTCCTTCCCGTAAGCAGTAACTCAATTATTAGCAAAAATAATTGAACTAAATTCACCAAAATTTTACAAATCATGACAAATTTCGAGATCCTATTTAATTTGGGAATGATCCAGATAACAGTTTAGATATATGCCATACAATTTTAAAAGATGTATATTTTTCAGAAACTATCCAGACTACAACATTGAAATTTTGCACAAATAAATACAGTAACCATGATAACCGTTATTTTCATAACTTCAACAAGAAACCATGTTTAAGGGTTCTCAAACTATGATCCCAAAGTTTAGTACGAAATATGTCTACAGCAAGAACGAAGCCATTTAAAAATAGTTAGCGGAAGAAGTCTACGTAGGATTTATCATGTATACAACAAAGTCTACGTAGGATTTATCATGTATACTTTATGCTTAAAGATATCACCGAGTTGACCCGATCAACTAAATATAATTTCTCGTTTTACATTGTTTTTAATATAGAATCGATTCAAATCAATAAAATTGATTGCCTTTCACTTTTATTGTACACATACTTTGTTTTCCTTATCATTGTTTTTGTTTTCAGTTATAGATAATCTTATAACACATACCTATACTTACATGTTCACATACAAGTAAAAAATAAACTTCAAGAATCAAGAAACTTTAAAATCTTACATAGTATTATAGTTCGTTGTTCTTTCTATATGAAAAATAAGAAAATTTTTCTCTGTCTATTGATAAATAATATTAGAACGTTTTGAAAATTTTGTAATTTCAACCAACACTTTTTTACAAAGAGCTCCGACACGTTAAATAATATTTAAAAAATTTGAAGATAAGAAATAACATAAAGAGCTATTTTTTGTAAAATTTAAAATTATAATTTGTAAATTAATATTTTTATTTTACTCAAAAGTGTAGTAGAATTCTTAAAATAAAATTTAAGAGATACTTTATCTGGCTGAGCCTTAGTAGATTTTCTGTGAAAATGTAATGTTCTCGTTAAAAAGAGTGGTGAAGTATTAAATAGTTCCAATTTGTTAAATCTTAAAAATTGCTCAGATTAATCAGATAGTAGAGTACATCGTATAAGTATCATGGACGATCCCGGCTGCATATTTAACGAAGATTTTACAATTCATATTCTAAATATATTTCTTATTATTTAAATCACAATATTTGTCAGAAAAGCAAGATAAAAAATTCGAAAAATATTCAAACTCAGATATTTCTTATTAGGAATAAAATTTTCATTTCACAATTCACAATTCATAACTTCAGATGTATTCATAGTCCATGTTTTATTAGCAATAGCTTTAAGACAAATCTTTTATAACACGGTAATGTGATTGAACAAAAAATTGAGCCATGGAAATAAAAACATTCTAAAAAATTTACGAGTATGATCGAATTCTCAACTAATCTCAGCTAATATTACATTTATTATTTTTTTTTAGAATCTCGACTATTCATGAATTTTAAAATTTAAAATCTTGTCCACAAAGCGTCTCGTATCATGAAGCAATTTATAATTTCAACTTCTTATATAGCAATAATTCTTAACTTAATTTCTTATTACTTAATGCAAATTCGTTGATTAAATGTTAATTCTTACAAAAATCTATTTACATAATTTAAAAAAATCTAAAAAGTCCAAAATATTCAAAATATTTAATTTTCTTTTTTAAAAACATAGAAGATGAATTTCGTTTTTTAAATTTAATTTAAAAATTATTACACCCGATTCTCGCTCACATTTCACTTTTGTTCGAATAAACAAAACAAATTTAATAAATCTTTCACCACTTTCAATATTTTTCACCAATTATTATCATTTTTTTTCACCTTTATCTTTGTTTTAATAATCATTTAATTTATTTTTAGTTCTACATATTCAATTTTAATTAAATGAGAAAATATCATATATTAAGTGTTACCGCATGTTGGATATTATAAAAATAATTTGAAAAACTATACAATTACAAATTAAATCAATCATATAGTAAACTTGTGTTTATAATTCTTGTTATTTACGCATATTAATAGAAATTTCAAACGTATATTAAATCTAAATATGTAATTAATTGTTAAAACGAAAAAAAAAATATATGGGGTATCCATATAAATTAATGATCATAGATCTAATTGAAAAATAGATAAGTAACTAATAATTCTATTAAAAATCAAATTCAAAACTTTGATAATGGTTCACCAATTTAGGAAAGTTTTAAGTGAACAAAAACAAAATTATACTAAATTATATTCTAATTTACAAAAATTAAAAAAAAAATAAAAACTAAAATAATTTTATTTACAAAAAAAAAAAAACAATTCCGTGACATTGCCATATACTGAAATTAATTGTAGTGACGTTCAATTGTGAAAGAAATTTTCGCTATTTTGTACTTTCTATGAATATGATCTAAAGATGTAATACCGTTTGAAATTTAATATTAATGTAATGATTACATGAATTAATACCGTTATTTTTAATGATATAATAAACTGACAATATTATTTGATAGACAATAGATTTGAACAACAACAATAATAATAAAAAAAAATTTTTTTTTTTGTAACATTATAAACAAACATAATATTATTAGAGTATTACCTATACTACCTATAAATAAAATATTACTGATAATTAAATTGTAAAATTGTAATAATAAAGAAAATAGAATAGAATTCGTACATACATACAAAGAATAGAACTCGAATTGCATCTGTACAAATGATTTGCATAAATAAAATATGCAATTTATATGAGAAATACGCCTAATCATGAAAAGCTTATCACATTTTTATTGCAATATATTCTATACATAATATGTGTGTATGTGTATAGAGTAAGTTCATTAAATTTTTTGCATTTAGAATTATAAAATTCATGTATGTGTCTGTACTTGTATATTAATAGCAAAAACCACACATACCATTTAATATTATTCAAAAAAAAAAAAAATAAAATTTTAAATTGACGAAAACGTGCTAGCTGTACACAAAAATTTAATCACTGAAACACAAATTAAATAAGAATGATAATGAAAAATTCAATATAAAAGAAAATTTGTAACACTAAGCAAAATTTAATTTTTTATAACAATGGCTCTTAAATCAAATAGAAAAATGAAAATATTTTTATTTTTATTATCGCCTTAATCAACAATAATCAAAAATAATTTCTCTTCAATATTTAGGAGTAAAAAAAGCTTTCGAGAAATCGCAGTTAAAAAAAAGCGGATACGCGACTAAAAATAACAACAAAATAGATGCAAAAAAAATCATGACAGAAGCATCAATTTATTTTTCATTTTTGTTTAATATTTTTGTCATTTTTTTTTGATATTTTGTCATTAATTTCGTATTTTAATAGACTTGTATTAGTTGCATTCTTTAAGTTGTGATCTGCCACCGATGTAAGCATAACTACCGTCATTAAAATTATCATAAGCGATTTAATTTACAAAGCGATAATTTTCAGTAATCATAAACTTTTTAATTATAGGAATGTATTCCAAAAACAATTTTATGAATTGAATAACTTGAAAAAATTTAGCAAGCAAAATTAAGGTTCCCGGTAAACCAAATTTTATAATTGGAAAAATTATTCAATGAAATTTTCAGGAAAATTTTTCATGTACCAATTAAGGAAGGGTACATTTGTATTGCTCATAAATAATTGTTTAAGAATATCACGATTTCATGTGCAATTGACCAGTTTTATGCAAATGTGCTATGATATCGCATTTTAAGCGAAAATAATTGCTTGAGATTTCACAAAAAATTATATAAATTTTTCATGGAAAATTGCTTAGTACGCATTAGTGCAACTTTGCTCTTAAATTTGTATAATTCGAAAATAACATCGATTTTAGAAGAACTTATTCTTGGTAAATTAGTAGATTTCAAGGGAACCAAATGGGGCCAGAAGATATATCGCTGGGGTCACCGAAACAATTCGCGACTTATCTCTGTTCCAAGTATAAAACTGGATATATAACCAAACAATTTAGACAGCAGTTCTCGAATGCTTAGGAAACCCTTCCTTCACCGTCCGCACAAAATCTGCACATGGGGAAGCCCGTTAAGTCTGTGCCGAGTAAAAACAATTTCGGAATAGAAGGAACCCAATTTCTATCTATATCCAATAACTCCGCATCTAAAACTTATCCTTAGAAGAATTTTAGTGATTTTCTAAGTTCCAACCGGAAATGAAAGTATTTCTTTTTTTAATTTTGTAGAAAAAATATTGAAAATTCTGGCTATTTAATAAAACTTATTTTATTGTACTTGGTCATAAATTTGTAAAATGAAACTGCGAAATAAATGGTAAACATACACAATTTCTAATTGTTATAAAAACTTCTGATTAGAAAATCAAATTCTATTCTAAAAATTCTTTTCTAAAAATTATTTAAATAATATCTATGTGCAGCTATATACGATATATCATGTTTTAAACAATTTTTTGTTTTCTAAATTTCAAATTCTTTTATAAATAATTTATTTTCAATAAAAAAAAGAGAAAATATTCAGACTGGAATTTCTTTTTGAATTTATTAATTTTTGTATTCGCATATTTTTATTTTTTTTACTAATAAATTCTTTCCCCAAATACTCAATATTTTTTTTTAATTAAAATTCAATTTATTGTATTATATAACATATAGTACATCATGTCTATATTTTATAATCTCCCAGACTACCATCATATTTTTAATTTTCTCCAACTCAAATTTCAACATAATTCCAATAAAACATTGACAATTATTACCAATCTTTTTTTTTTGAAGTACAGTACTGCTCTTACGAGTATTAACAATATTCTTCTCATACCATCTACTTTTACCACCTTTTATAATATGCTTTTTTTTCACATTTTCTTATTTTAATATTTATATTGTGAATGAAAATATAAACACAAAATTATGTCCAACATTAAATACCAAAAAAAAACAAAAAAAGAAGCAAAAAACGTTAATTTTAAGCTTCTGAAACACTAAACTTAATAATCTGGAAATATATCCTGTTTATTTTTTCTTTTATATCACTATACAACATATTCACACATCATTATAAATATGATATATATATACAAATTATTGACATATGTACAAAATATGGTGTATTATAAAAGAGCCTTATTTGTATATGAAAAAAAAGGATATATGAATACGCTCATATAATAAAGTTATCGTTGTGTCGTATGATTAATTAAAAATATTTTTATCATGATTAAATTCACTTGAAATTGAACAATATTTTTATATACGATATGATGAAAAAAGCTACTTAAAAAGCATCATTTTAACACTCTTCAATAAATACACAATATATACCAATAAGTGCTATACATATAATACTTGTATACTATGTTTCATAAATTCATTGCCATAAAATGTATATACAATATTTGCAGTATATATATATACAAACAGATTAAATATAATTTTATAAACCAGTAGTAATCAGCGACAACAACATAATTATCGTGAAAAAGAAAAAAAAAATTATTTTTCATATTAATAAAATTTATAACACCAATATAAATACATAATACACATACATAATAATATAAAGAGTATAAAAGAGACGTGATCAAAGGATGTAATCAGGATAATATTGTATAAAATATAAAAAGAGAGAAAACATAATTATAAAAAATATAAAAAAGAATTTATATTTTATTTTTAAAATATTGTCAAAGCAAAAATAACAGTTTCCTAGAGAATATTGAGATTATTAAAAAAAAAAAACAAAAAAAAATATATTGAGAGCAAAATTTAAATGAAACTAGAATTGACTATACTTATATATAATATAAATTGAGATCATAATTTGCTCAAATTGGAGAATGTGTCATAAAAATTTGACATTTGAAGAGTTTTATGCTTTCTACAATTTCAGAAGAGTTTAATTACAATATTTCATATAGCATATTGCAATAAAGAGATTATTTTAAAATTAAATTTGAAATTTATTTAGCATAGAAAATTGAGAATATAATTTATGAGAGTTTGTAGTCATTATGATCGCCGGTATTAACAGCTTTCGTAAATAGTAAAAATATGTACATACGTTTAAGCATAATAATTGAATAAAGACTATGGTTGTAAGTCATTCAATTGTTATCATGTAACGTATCAATAGTGCTCAATTTAAGGCTCCATAAATGAGTACTCATTATAAAATCAAAATTTTTTGTTCAATTTATGGTTATATTAAAAAATTTGTTCCATTATAATTGTATTATATGAAAATTTCAAGCAAGAAATAAATTATCAGTCTTTAGACGTCAATTGTAGTTCACTATTTCATATTTTTGAGAGCAGAGAACAAAACCGAAATAAATAATAATATTTACGTTCTCAAATTTAGTAAAATAAGAATTCATTTTACTATTAAAGTTCGTTTGAACAAAACTTTCAAATTCAAAACTCATGATGGACCTAAGGATCAGTAATGAAAAGAAATTTAAAAAGGCTTTTAGAAGACACAAATCTTTGGGGCACAATAACTCAAAAATGGTGATAAAGAGAGTATAGATTCAATAATATTTTGTTGATTTGGATCCAATCTACCATCATTGAGTCTCGGACACCCTGTATATTATACGAAAACGTGTAAAATATTAAATTAAATTAAGAAAGAGCAAAATAAACTTTTATTTTATGAAAAATTATTTGAATAAATTCGATTAAATACCATCAATTAAAATGTAAAAATTTTTTCCTTTTTTGTTTAATAACAAATATGAAAAATAAGAAAAAATTTTATACAACACTAAATGCAAAATTATATAAAACATGTTTACTCTGTGTCAACAAAAAATAAAACCCAACACAGACACCTATTTAAATTCACACCAACACTTAAAAGCAAAAAATAAGCTAATTAAAATATTCTCCGTTCTTATTTTGTTCAATATTTTTGTTATTTATTCAGCATGAAAGTCCAGCCAAAAAATTGAACCTCTTATGCACATTATGATTGACGCAAACAGCAAAAAACAAAAATGTTGTTTATGTTTTTTTCACTAAATAAATAATACCAGAGACCAATGTCAATAGAAAATATTTTAATACCCAATCCTATACTAAAAATTTTTATATTAACCCGTCGAGATTTAAATATAATAAAAAAGAAAAATAACCCCCGGTTTTATAAATATTGGTTGCTGTTTAAACTAAATTTTTTTTTTCTTCATTTTTGATTTCTCTCTTTAGTGCACGTATTACACAGTTAATCTGTAATACGTGTATAAAATGTTTCTATATAAAATATGTATCTACTATATTACTGACGATATTTGAACCATGTAGAAAACAAAAAAACTCAAAATAACAGCCATGCTGTGGATGTTGTTTTTATGCCTTTCAATCAATCAATGTAAATGTTACAAATCCAATTAAATATTGAGTCGTGAAGATACAAAATAACAAAGCAATTTTTTTTTACATTTACATAGTGCGCCATTATGTGTAGGCAGTTTAGAGGAGAAAAACACATAATAATTGTTGTATATATAGAAAAATATGAGAGCCTATTTTTATGTTGTACATGCGGGTTGGCTGTTATTTATTTAACTACATAAAGCCTACATATTTTAATATATAAAATATCAAGGTGCAATTATTAGGAAGTCTAGAATGTAGGGACATTTAATTATATTTTTTTAAGCATATTATAAAATATGAATTCTTGGATAATATAAGTATGAAATTAAATGTTATATGTAACATGAAATAAATATAAATTAGATTTTAATTAAAAGAAACTTGATTGAAAATTAGAAAATAAATATTTGGTATGCGGAGCGATGATAACAACAAAAAATTTCAATAAATTTTAATCAGAAAATTAGTGTTGTTTTCAGTTTTGGGAATTAAACTCAATTTTATAATATAGAAAATAATATTTTTTTTTGTTCTATCAACGAAACAGAAAATTATGAGGTTACAGAGAAAAGCTCTTATAAATAAAATTCAAATTTAAAATTTTCTATAGTTTATTCTTTATTCTGCTAAAATATGAATTATTATTGCTTATTATATTATATTTTTTCATAAAGCAGTATAATTTTTGTACGACCTGGAAAAATTTTCCATTAAATATATTAATCATCCTAAATATATGCAATTTTACGAAAATAATTTTTTGTAAAAACTAATTTTAAAAAATTGCATATATTTGGGCGATTTAAAAGCTTAACATTAACTTGTTTTCTGCAAACCAAATGCAAAATTTGTTATATGTATTAGATAATATTTTTGAATTTTAAGTCTTATAATGAATTGAAGAAGGAAAAATTCATCGAATTGTCTTAAAGGTCTATTTGGTAGTTTCTTACACAAAGAATACGAAATATACTTCAATAATAACGAATTGGTAACCTCATTAATAATATTATTGTCCAAATTAATCTGAATGTAATCGGAAATGTAATTTACGAAAAAAGTAAACTACAACTGCACCATAACTTACAAATTTTAAACTTATTTAAATATTTGCAATTATACAAACGACTGCATTAGGCTGCTTTTCGAACTAATCTGCAAATGATTAAGTTCAGATTAAAATCAATTCTTTGTTTCCACACAATTCTCGTACTTCCTTCAATTCCCTGTGCTTTTGAAGTATTTTTTTTTAATTTATGCTTATTTATAAGATATTTCTTACCAATAAAAATGAAGAAGGAAAAATCTCATTTACACATTTAAATACGCATATTGCTTTGGGAAAAAAAAGGATCTTATTCTTATATAACTGAAAAATATTCTTACCAACAATTCACACTTCTCAAGAGTGCTATAATTTTATATAAAATTTAATTTAAAACCTACATTGCCTCTGTTTTAAAACAAAAAGAAATACTTGCACGGCCTTAAAAGAAAAAAAAAAGAGACACAAAAATTTTTTTTTTTATTTTAATTTTTATCGTTCCTTATTCGACCATAATTTTATCCCTGTTAATTTTCTATCACGTAAATTACGAGTATAACAAAAAAAAATGGAAAAAAAATATATGACCTTTTCTTTTTTTCTTCAAATTTCTACTTGAGCCTATAAAATTTTTTTCTGTTTGGGCATCGGCTACGTATTCATAAACTTATTTTTCAGGTTTAATTACTAGAGTTTGCGAATATATGGCCAGATTTTTCTTTAATTTCCATTTCAAACACATTTACTTTAACAACCAAATAATCTTTTTAGAAAAACAATAAAAAAATGCCTTCTTTTTACATTTTTTTCACTTATAAACGTGGCATAATTTTTAATTGCTTTTTTCTTTTTCAAAAGAAAAACTGTTAATAGAAGAAACCAGGAAGTGAAGTAACAAAAAGCGTTCTATTTTTTTAATTTTTAAAAAAAGTAAAGTTCTTTTTTTCTTCTCAATTCAAATTGTCCTTATTTACGTATGTATAAAGGTTCATTGCAGTTATACTGTTAAGATGCTACTATAAAAGGACTATGGATAAGAAAAGAATATGAAACTCATAGGCAATATACACACACTTCCTTTTTTTCTTTAAATAGAAAATTATTCTAATGACAAATGGTTTTTATGTGACTGTTTCTGTTATCTGCCAACAAAAAAATTTTGCCTGTTAACATCGTTAAAATGTGTAAATTTATTTATCAGTTATTCTCTATTTTATGAGTTCCTCGCTCTTTATTTATGATTTAATATTATAGGACTTTTCAAAATGAAGTTCTAAAATCTTGATTTCGTTTATTATATTTAAAAATATCCTTTGTCTAGGAGTTCTCTGAATGAAGCCTTGATTTTTTATAAGATGCTAAAATTTCCAATATTTTTAAAATTCGTTTCCGAAAAATAGTGAAAAAATATATTAAAAATTTTATATTAATTTTAAATTTAAAATATTCTAATTGTAATTGCAGTTTATATTAAAATAAATGCGTGAGTTCCATAGTTATAATGAGATTTCAATACCAAGTTTTTTTTTCTATTACGAAATTAAATAATTTTCCATTAATTTAAATTTTATCGTTGTGGAATCCTGCTACATGTTAAATATTAGGCTCATTCACTTCATTTTAGAGATTTCTTAAAATAAATTTCTACTTCTCTTTAACATACATAAAAACTGTAAGTCAAAGTGTATTATAAAATTATATGAAATATGATAAAAAATAATTTTCTGTCCCATTTATTGTCACTATGTTAAAAATTTTTATACCACGCTGTCCGATTTTTATTTTAAGAGAAAATTACTCTTTACTATAATTGTTCCAAAATTAATCATTCAATGACTAACAATTCCTCTTGACTTCTTCAATATAGTTTTTGGGTTCTTTTAGATTAACATTCGTCCTGTACTAAATATATGTACTTAATTTATCATTCCTTATCATTAAATATTAAATTTAATCATTTCTCATATTAAAATTTTACACTCAAGAAAATATTCCGTTAAGATCAATGACAAAGTATTCAAAATATAATTTTAAAAGTATTAAATTTTAAATTAACAGTTACAACTGTTAGCTAATCATCTAATAAATCCCTGTTAAAGCAAGTAGAAATATCAGTGAATTAATTATACAATATAACTAAATTTTACATTAACATTAAATTTTAATTGAGTTTCATACGACATCTATACGTTCAAATTGAAATAATACGAAAGATCTTTTAATATGCAATCCAAACAGCTTCATAAATTTTAACATTTTATATGTTATCCTCATATTTCTCCTGAGTCATTATACCATCAGCCAGACTTACCATCGTAAAATAATAAAGAAATTGGATTAAACATTAGAATTTTTATATGCTCTCTTAAAATGTTGAATTAATAGCACAAAACAAAAAAAAAAAACAGTACAAAAACAAAAATTGTTTATGGTTTTTTTAATTTAATTTTATGTGCGTTTTAAAAGTAGGAAAAAAAATATAAAAAAAAAAAACAAAACATTTTCTGTTTTTGTTTTTTCCACCCTCCATTCCAAAATAAACACAAAGTCATAAAATTTAATTTTCATATTGTATAAGAAACAGAAAAGGAGTGGGGCGGGGGGGGTTTGAGAAAATTTTTTGCTTTTAAACAACATTTTATTGAATTATAGAACAACAAAAATCGCTGTAAACTTTATTTGAATTGTTAATTAATAGGAGTAATTAAGAGTCTCTCATATATAGAATATCACTTTCTACATATCAAATACACATACGTACATAGAAAATTTTCAAAAGGAATTAAAAATTAAAATAAAATTCTTAGCATATTTTTTAAAAGGGGAAGACATTTATATCAACTTTTAGATTTTCAAGTGTTTAAAGGCCTATTTCATACATCAAATAGGCCTTTATACACTTGAACTCTTTCAATGCCATTTCTTCCTACATTGCATTTTAAATACACAAAATTCAAATCTGTTCATTTAAGAATATGCAAAAAGGAACTTCGCTTATAGAATATGCTGGTATATCAGAGCCTAATATCATTAAAGGTTACCGTTTTCGAACTCTGAACTGAAATCCAGACAAAAATTGTATAGGTATTCGCGTATAGAAATAAAATTTTCATAAAAATTAAAATCCTTTTTAAATTTCTTTTATACAAAGGATTTATTTCATTAATTATTAAAAAAGATCATACATTCCAATTCTTCTGTTAACATTTTTATTCAAAAACATTATTGCTTTCAATTAATTATCAAGTTAAAATAATAAATTATGCGTTTAAATATTTTATTTTTATCAAAGCAAAACCTGATTTTAATTAAATTTAAAATTATGTTGTTCTTTATTAAATTCCAACATTATAATTAATATTAATACTACCAGAAGTTTAAAATTTTTTTAATTTCAATTATATAAATTTAATATTTTATGACTTTAATAGTATTTTTTTATTTTAAATGGTTGAAAACTGATATTTGACAAAGTATTTTTTTTTTTAAATATTTTAATAATTAAATTTTTTGAGTAGACTTTTAAAGGCTTTTAATTGCAATTGATATTAAATAGGTTTGCGGCTGATTTATGATTTTTTTTTGAGTTATTATAAATTTCATTTCCTCTAATATTTGAGTTTCTACAATTTTTGTCAATTATTGCCTGTTCCATACCACAATAAATCTCTGATCTATTAAAAAATATTCACAGGACAATTACAAACAACCATTGTAGAGGAGCTCGTCTTTAATACGATAGTAAGAAAATCCAGATGCCGCCATTTATTCTTGTTTTAAATTTATTTTATTATGACTGCTCTTTCTTCCAGGACGAAAATATTAAGGATAAGAAATAGAAGATTATTAAAAATATATTTCCTAGACTTGATCATCACAAGGTCATTGTGGAATCAATGTTTAAAAAAAATTAACCTATACTTACTGTTCTGTCAAAATTTGTAAAATACTTTCGTCATTTAATTTCGCTGTATTTTCCAGAGCTATAAGTAAAAGTGTGCCGATTACCCTATGTACTCGAAAAAATCAACTCTTAATCACAATTAAAAAGCGGTAAGTGGACAAAGGGGTTAACTTATATTTGCATTGTAACACATTTTATCATTAACAAATTGTAAAACTATTAATTTTTTTTGTCACTTATCTCCTATGTGCACTGTCAATCTCGTCTTCTATTAAGTTTCTAGCTATAAGAGTAATCACAGGTGAAAATATATGAAATTTCATTCTGAGAAGCTCGATTTTCGTCAAAATGTTAGGTAATCCCTTTGTCCACTTACCTCTTCAATTCTTCCGAATTGAAAGATAATAGCCAGGGCTTAAAATTATATTTTATTCCACATTTTAATCCAATTTTACTTATGTATATAAAAAATTTTAAATAATTATCAAAGAAAATATTACTCAAGCAATAAAATTTATTTATATCTTCCCGCAATTTCTTCAATAACAACTCCTATGGGAGATTTGAAGTTAATTACATTTTTTTAAATTTAACTTTTACGTTTCTCTACAATTTCTCTTTTACTTTATTCTAACCTGTTTAATATCATGGTAGAGTAAACGTACCTACATAAATATGAAAAAATTTATTTGTATAACGAAAAAAACAATCACCCTGAGTTACTGAAACTTCTTTTTTTTTTAAAAGTAACTTTATAAACATTATAGAAAACCTATATTGGGAACCTTGTATCTAAAGAAAATAAGGGAAAATAAAATTTGCATATGCTGTTTAATTTGTTTTTGTAAATATTTTTTTTTTTTGAGACTTTTCCCATTCATTTTGTTTTTAACAATAGTTCATTTTTAAAACAGGTGTATGCATATACATACATACTTATATAAAATATAAGCTTGTTCTTATCCTTTTGAATGCGCGTAATATGAAAGAAAACGCATTACAAAAAATTTATTACGGTGTAGAATTAATAAAAAAAAAAAGCAAGAAAAAAACAAAAAAAAAAGAGCAAGAGAAAGCAAATATTTTGAATAATGTGAAAAGAAAACAATATTTTCTCTCTTGTGCTTCTCACAATAATCTCAACATAAACATAACTTTTCTTTCGAGAGAAAAAAAAAAAGGAAAAACTTTTCTTTTCACTTGAAAAAACTTTCTTTCTTATGTTGGAACAGAATGAAAATTTTAATTTAATTTTCTTTAACTTTTTTCCAACTCATTACTATTATTTTCACAAAATACATTCTGTAAGAATATGTTTCTTATAAAAATAAGTGTTGCCATTATGGAAAAATATGTAGTAAATTTACTACTTTTTTTTTAAATTTAAATTACAATAGAGTAAAAACTGTTTTATAATATAAATCATAGTAATTAAAGAACATTTGAATTGTCATCTTGCTAAATGGTTAAATGTGATTGCATGACTCTCACACATCATTTAGGCATCGGTAGAGTTTCATTTAGGCGTATGTATTTCATATGACAGGAAGTTACGGTGAAATATAGAATATTGACGAGAGGCACATAAATGTCTAAAATTTCTATACTTGTATTGTAATGTTAAAATTTTACGGTGACAGACAAATCGACATGACATGTTTTTGCCATTTTGGTACATGAAAAAGTAAAGAGCACCAAATGCTCTCACGAAGAACAAACAACACTTTTTTTTTATGCCCATAAAAAAATACAATTAAATATAAAACGTCAACTTTTAAATTTATTCCGACCGCAGCTCATTATTTTTGGTAAATAACAAAAAAAAAAGGTATCAAAGTTTACGCTTCTCAATATTTTCCAACAATTTCCAACACTTTTATTGATTATTTCAACTTTTCAATTTTTTGTGAAAAGTGTTGCTTTTTGTTTTTGAGAACCGCAATAAGAATTTTTGCTGAGTAAGCTTTAGAAAAAAGTGCCTGTAAACTCAATAAGTTTATCTTAAGTCAATGACGATAATGGAAAGGTGGTGAAAGAAAAGAAAAGAATTTCAACTTCTCCTATTCCTTTTTTTTTTGCGAGAACGAAAAATTAGGTGAAAAGATGAAATAATAGAAAAATGTTTTTAATAATAGAAAACTTTCGAATGATTGTTATCTTTTTAAAAGTATACACAGAGAAAAAAAAACAAGCAAATTCAGAAATAACTAATTTAGAACTTCTTTTATAAAAGTTTCAAAGCTTAACGGTAAAAAAAAAGTACGTATAACTTTATTATTTATTTAAACTTTTTTTTCGTTTTTCATTACCTTACCTTAATTTTTACATCGTGTATATGCGCTGCGCTCCTTTTGTTTCACTACTAATATAATTTTGCATTTTTACTGTTATCATAGTTTTTATTTTTTAAATAATGCGCTCTTTATTTTCCCTTTACTTTGTTCGTTTTGTTGTTCTTTGAATGTGTACAACAAGTAAAAGCACTCAGGCAATCTGCCTGTCATCAAAAGAAGCACTAAAAATTCCAAAAGAATAACAGTGAACAAGAAAAAACAAAAAAGTAGTTTTCAATTTCAATTATTGCGGTTTTTTAAAGTATAAAAGTGAAAAAAGAAAACTGAAAATATTTTTAAAGGAAACCAAAAACTTTGGAATAATTTAATCAAATCTAAGTGCTGAACTGTCAAAATATATACCGTTATCTTGAATTTTTTCTCCTGTTTTATTTTCCTTTTGGCAATTTTAATTTAATAAAGAGTGATGTCAAACCAATTTTGTTAAGTGTTTTCTGAAATAAAAAACTCTAAAATTTTGTTAGTTAGAATTTTAGGAATTTTGTTTTTTTTTTTGCATTTTTATTTTTCTCTTATGAATTTGCAATTATGAAACGTTTAACACTTCGCAAAAATCTTTAGAAAAGAGAAGAAGTTTTTCTTTTGGAAAATATCAAATATTGTAAAAGTTTTGTAACAAAAAACAGAATCAAATTGATTAATGTGAATGCAAAAAAGGATGCAAAGATTGCGTATTTGTGCAAAGTTTTAAAATAATTGGATTCTGGTATAAAAGAATTCAAGAATGCAAGAATAAAAGCAAATATTCTAATTAGATTCTTACATGGAAATTTACCTGGTGATAAATTTTTTTTTAACATTGAACGTATATGGAAGTTTTGTACATAAAAGGTGTAAAAGGAACTTTTGCAAATTTCATCTCAAAACAACACACACACACAAAATGTTTTTTAATTACCTTTCTGGTATTATTAAAATTATTTTGCTATTATTTTTTGGTAAAACAATTATTGTTACCACACATTGAACACAATAATAAACACAAACTTCGAAGTTTTCAACGTGATCGCAATCTTCTACATATTAGAAAAACTAAAAGAAAATATTTTTGTTAAAGTCGATCTGCTTGTCTTCAACCTTTCATTATTAATATCGGAGAACTGTTTGACAGTAAAAATAACAAAAAGACTTCCCACGAAAACCAAATTTCTAGAAAGTTTATTTGTTATTTTTGGCTGTCTGTGTCTCCAATTTTATACTATTAATTCGATGATTATGGGACTTTGCTTACAAAACTCAATCAAACTTTGGGACTTTGCTTAAAAAACTCTCGCGACTTTCAAGTTGTCATGCTTGTTACTCATGCATGTTGGTCATGCTTGTTGGTTATATTAGTTGGTTATGCACGTGGTTTATTCAAGTTGGCGATATATGTTGGTCAAGCATGTTGGTCAAGCATGTTGGTCATACTTGTTGGTTATGCACGTGGGCTATGCAAGTTGGTCAAGCATGTTGGTCGTGCATGTTGGTCATGCATGTTGGTAATACGTCATGTTGGTCATGCTTGTAAGGTCTCATCATGGCCTTAAAATGAGAGTAAAAAAATGCGTTATTGTGTAGACCAAATATAGAAAATGTGTTGTTTGCACATGGAAAACTATGTATTTGGGCGAGCTCACGCTTCGGAAAACCTTCTGTTTTCTTCGTGTACGTATGTATACACCTACAAGAGATTGCAGGATCGTGCGATGTGTTTATTAAAATTTAACGTGTTAATGAATAAATACCAACACACACTTATTGTACAATATTTAAAACTTAAATCTAAATTTATTAAAAGAATTTATGATCACTTGAAGTTTGCGCTCAAAACGTATATCGTATACTTAAAACCAAAAAAACTTTAAAGCCCATAAATTTAAAAATAAATTAAGTTTAATAAAAATACACTTAATAAAAAATTTGTTTATAAGAGATTTTTTACCAAATAAAATTTTTTTACATAACTCTAGTTCATATTTTTTTTTTTTGGAAAAAAAAAACAACTGCAACAACAAAAACTTAAAACATAATTTTATTAAAATTGTTATACGAGTATAAGGATCTTTTTTATTTTATTGATAAATTTTCGTCTCCCATTCAATAAAAAATTTAATTCAAAAATTTAAATGAAAACAAAAATGTTAAAAAGACAAAAAATTTTTTTCTCTTTTTTTTGTATTCTTTATAATAATTAAATAAATACAAATTTTCTTTCATAATTTCATTATACCCAATAATATTTTTCTTTTTAAATAAAAAAATCTTCTTTCATATTTAAATTAAAAAATACTTATGTTGTTTGTAAATGTTATAAATATGAAATAAAAAAGGTAAATGAAAATAAAAAAGAAAAATTATTTTTAAAATTTATTAGTTAAAAATTGTTGCTATACTCTCATAATATTATGTTTAAATAAATAAATAAAATGTAAGTGTATAACAGTTGAGTTTGGAAAAAACGTAACTAAATAAGAGCGAACGATTTAGAGCAAACCTGAATAAGAGCGGATTGAATTAGAGAAATTTTTTTTCCGTTCTTCTGAACATCCAGAATATTTTCTAACTTTTTTTGATAGGCTCGCGTTTATTGAAATAAACGAAGCATTTTTAATATTATTTCCGTAACCCTTTAACGATCACTTCTTTGAATAGAATTGCCTTTCCCTGGTATAATGATAATAAGATTTTGTAACAATATGGCGCTTCAAGTAAAGAGTATTTAAATTTTATATGTGGCATGCACATTAACGTCATGTAGGATTCCTAACTAAAGCAAATATATTGATTTAATGTAAGCAGATTCAATTTGCTTCAAATAGAGTTGCATAACTGTAATATATAAAAACTGTAGTCTCTTTGAATTTCACTTTATATACCATCATGGAATATATTCAATATTTTATTTATATTTTCGAAAATGGAGATCAATACCTATTTAATATTATTATAATATAGATTTTAAGGATATAACAGTTTATAATATAATATAATTGAGTATATATATATATTACTTATATATATTTACTTATAATATAATTTGTTAACACAATGTGTATACAATATATGTACATCTGTTCGAAATATGGTATAAAAATTTATAAATAAAAAATTTTATATGACCTTAGGCACTCTTAGAAATTCAATTTTATAGTTACATATACAATAATATATATATATACAAAATCATATATTCATAATTATACCCTACCTACACTATATATATATTAGTATATTTTGTAATCTCTGCTTTATGTTTATAATAATTTCAAAGTCCTTTTCTATACATGTTTCTTATATTTTTCTTTTTTATATATATAACATTCTGAATATCTACATATGTATCTACATATATATATATATATATATATATATATATATATATATATATATATATATATATATATATATAGAATATATATATATATGTAGAATATATATATATATATATTCTATGGTATAAATGTACATAATATATGATATTTATCTATAGGTCTAAGATATTTCTTAATAAAAAAACATAGGAAAAAAAAATAATTTTTTTCCTTATTTTATATTAAAAAGAAATTATTAAAGAAGGTATAAAGTAAAGGAAAAATGGGCTAGAAATAGAATGTCTACTTAAATATTTGAACTACATATGTAAACACGTAATATACATACATACATATTATATAACTTTTATGCAGAGCCTGTGATCCTCTTATAATTTTTCCCTATATTATTTTCAAAAGAAAGAAAAAATAAAAATATAGGTTCAATATAAATTCCTTCTGTTGTTAAACTTTAATATCCTTATTTTATTCCTGAATATATGAAATATATATATATATATATTATTTACATAAATATGTATACTTATTATGTGTATAATTTTTTGTACAAATTTGCCTATGACATCAAATAATTTTTTAATAAAAAAATATTTTTTTTTTCTTTCTTTTGAAAGAAAAAAACAAAAGTAAAATTTTAATTTGATTATAATATGAAACTTGACATATACATACAAACATAAGTGTATATACAGGGTGTTTGTGTTCTAACTACTGTTGTATACTATAGCATACAGCCTTATTATTGCGCAATTCGTTCCAATATTCTCGAGTTTCAATTCAATTTCGAATTTTTTGCATTTTTGAGTACAGCTTCGTTTGTGTTCAAAAAGGACCTATGATTTTGAAAGTTCGAAATCAGAACTTTCTTTTGACTATACACACTATTTTTGACTCTATACTTTTTGACTACTTAACTCTAACATTTTGTTTTTGGAATCTATTTGGAATTTGAATCTATAATATTTTTTAACTTTGTAGTGGAAAGCCTCATATTTGAAACATCACTAATTTTTTCAAGTTTTAGTGTTTCAATTATTTTTCTAAATATCTAATTGGTTTCAATTATCTTTCAGAATCATAGAAATTATGACATAAATTTAATATAGCAATTAATTTTTCCTCATATTGAAATTTTTACTTAGAAGGTTGTGATCTTCGAACTGAGGTCATTAATTGTGTGGAAATATTTAAGATCCATGGCGTATATTTGATGGCTTCCCACATTTAGTACGACCTTAACTTGGTTTTTGTTCCAATAAATTTTCGCAAAGTGAAATTTTTGAAGTGATCTATGTAAGCAAGAGTCATCTGTGTGGATACTGACTCTCTATATAAAACAAATTATCTTTAATAAGAGTCTATAGTGTATAATAGTGCACTTAAATAATAAACACCCTGTATATCTATACTAAGTTGCTTTTGTAACATTTTATTTTTTACTTTACTCCATTTTATATGTTCATAAATGTTTAGTTTATTTGAAATAAAAATAGTAAACCAATTTCTTTAGTCTATAAGGATTTTCTTTTACTCAATAAAATTTTGCTCTAATTTTACCAATTTATTTTTTTTTTTATTAATTATTTTAAATTTTTTATTATGTGTTACAAACTTTATTACATAATTTTATTTTTATATACTGTCTAATGTACATATATACATACTTTCAATAGAAAATAAACCTTTTATATTAAAAAATAAATTCAAACTTATTTTATAGAGAGCAAAAAGGGTAACAATTTACATAAAATGGTAAATTAAGTTTTTAAATAGATATTTATAGTTTATATAGTATTTTATGTTAATAAAACAAGACTACTTCATTATATAAGAATTTTATTAAGATTTTAACAATAATTTAAAGTTTAACTAAATTAGAACAGAAAAGGTTTTGGGTTCAGTATATAAAGAAAATTTAATTTAAGCAAAAATATCAAAGGAAGTAAGACAAAATATTGAAATGAGTGATAAAGTCATTTAAGACTTTTGGAATTTCGACTATTGAAAATATCCCGTATAAAAATATTGAAGCCAATTTTAAATATTCGCCAAATAATAAATGAGTTTTATAAATTACAAAACAATTGTAATTTATTTTCTTCATACAATTGCAGGGGGGATGGATGACGTAATCAAAGGAACGAGTCAAGGCAGAAAAATTAAAAAAATATTTTTCTCCTCGAACTTTAATCGAATCAGTGACCTGCCGCTTTCTAGTCGGACACTCTACCAAATGGTACCGGTAATCGTGTCGATTCTTATATAAACCAATGTTATAAGAACATTTTGCTGCTAATTTCTTCATACCTCTCAGTTGGTAGTGTGTCCCTGCAGTAGCTCACTGGTTCGTGTTCCAGTTTGAGGTAGGTCACTGGTGATTAAGTGACTGGTTTTAAGCTAGTTTTCCAAACTTGATCAAATTCTCTAACTGAGACTACAATTATTTTTAAGTACAAATACGAATATTCAATATTATACAAAAAATTTTATAATATCAAGGTACTTTTGCTATGAAATAGCTATGATTTAAACCAAAATTCTAAAGACAGCCGAACCTTAAACATCTAACAGATTAAAAATTCTTCTTAATTCTACTAAGGACAGCTTTCTTTTTTTCTCTATTTTTTCTTTTTCACATATAAAATTCAAATTCCTTTTAAAATAATACAATAATTTTTTAAATACTTTAATATTCCAAAAAATTATACTTAAACTACTATAATATTTTACATTACCTACATTACATCTAAAAGGAAAAAAAATTATGATTATAAAAAAAAATCAAACGATTCCTTTTAATAACAAGCAAAACAAAAAAAAGACAAACGTAGATTATACAAAGGAATAAAATAAACATATTCTTTATTTCAAATATCACATATGCCTTCATCCTTCCAAAGAAAATTATCCTTCTTTCAACCATTTCATTTGATTTTCCCAATTATATACGAGTATACTCAATGTATATATTGCAGACATAATTGTGTATTCATGTAAGTTTCTTTATAAAAGGAAAAAAAATTATTTTTCTTTAATTTTTATTACATACTATAAAAAAAAAATCTCCTCCAAGTTAGAAAACAAAAAAAAACAGACTTATTATGTATAACTAGAGAGACTATTTCTTTAAGAATTGTAACAAAAGCTGCGTCTATACAAGCTAAGTATGTATTTTTACATAATAATAATGAGAGTGAAAAACAAAATCATAAAAAAGGATTATTTTGTATATACATAAAGATTTTTATATTTTGATATAATTTTGTTTGATAAAGGATTCTTTTAGTGTTATAATATTCAGATAAAACGAATAATAGGAGTTGAACGTGAATTATACTGTTGAAATTAGTATAAGTAAATATGGAAATATGTGCAATTTATAATATTTAGAGAAAAACCTGAATAAATTTTCAAAAAATTTTAAATTTCAGTTTAAAAATTTTTAGTCCCTTTAATTCAAATATTGTTGGTCTAAACATGATAGCACCCAGAATTTATGATAACCGCTTAAGGAAACCAATAAGAATTAATATCCTGGTCGACTGCAACTAATTCAAATCAATAAAATTCTTTTATTTTTAAAATTAAACAAAAAATTTCAATCACAAATCTTAAACCCACATAAAATGTTAAAAATCAATTGAGAAATTCGCGATACCACAGTCCCTAAACTAAGTATTCCAGCTCAAACAGCATTCATAGGGATAGAAACTAAAAAAAAAAGTTTTTTTTCTCCTTTATACCATAATAATATGTAGTTTCCTTAAGACATTATGAAAACAAAAACAAAAATTCTTCCTCTGCTTTTAAATAAATTAAAGTTTTTACTGATAAGAAATTTTTATATCCTTGAATAATATAAAAATGTTGAAAAAAAAAAACTAAAAGACAAAATAAGAAATATATACTCGGATGAGGTGGGAGGGGGACAAAAACAAATTGAGTCGTAAAATTACACGTATGACGTCTTTTATACAATAATATTTATATTATATAAAATTATTATATATACAATATTATATATACATAATCGTATATAACGTATACCTTGTATTAGATTACAAGTTTTGCAAGAAAAAAACTTGTCTGACTAAATGACAATCAAGCGAAATGGATTTTATCTTTATAAAGTAGAATTTTCTTCTCTCCAGTGTAATATTATTCGCTATATATTCGCTATATATGTGTGTGTATGTTGTAAAATAAACTATTTTTATTATTATATTTTTACGCTTTAATGCGATTACACACACTATACATTCATATAAATACAAATGACTCGAAAATAAAATTATTATAAATCAAAAAGATTATTTGAAGAGAAAAAATTTTTTTTTGTTTTTTGTACTCGTAATTTGTATATTTATGTAACAAGTATGTACGCGTATAAGGGTATAATTCGCAAGGATATAACAATATTATTATTATATTTCTATTATAATAATTATTGTTATATAATTTATATGCGTGTATACTATAATGCTTTATACACATTTAATATTTCAATATATTTCGCATATGCTTTGTATAACGATAATGGTATATTAAAATAATTTTAAATTAGATGAGATAGAATATTGTAAAATATAGAATCAATTAAATCAATTTAAAATTATTGATTTTCAAATACGCACATTATACATTTTAATTTGTGTATATATATTTTAAAAGATCATTATAATTTGAATTCATATTTCTTAATTAGTACGATACAATTTTAATATACATATATATATATATGTAGGTATATAACTTCAAATAAAGCTAATGATATTTGTATTGAATATTCAACGGGATTATATTAGTATTGCATAAATTTAGGATAAATGTATTGTTGTTTTTTGAAAACAACAATATGTAAGTGTTCTTGCGTTAATACAAAATCCTTAAATTTTCGATTTTCAGACTATATTTACAATATTGTTTGCTATTTTATGTATAGAACAATTAAAAGTTAATCTATAAGCGTATTAATATAACAATACAATACAGGATTAAAATTTATAATAATGTTGGAAAATACATGTACATTTTTATTATTCTTCAGTTTTATAATATAAAATTCAACTATTTTAAAATTTCCAGCCGTCCCTCTTGAGTTATTTGATTGACGTCTTAAAGATGATTACTTTAAAACAAATATGTCCCATTTACGTATAGCTATTTTGTTATAACTCGTAATGTATCCCAATTAGATTACACTTTCCTCTTTTCCTATTTCCTCTTTCTGAACTTCTTTGAGAAATATATAAAGATATATTTCTTAAAGATAAAGATAATTTATAAAGTATCTCTGCCTTGCCAAAGCTTTGTCCTTTCAATTTATTGTTTAATGAAAATTTAATAATATTTTCAAATCATTATAAATTAATTTTTTATTTGCCATACTCCATTGTCACTTCAAAAATCTACTTTAATATCACTATTAAACAGTTATACACACCTAAATCATAGCATACGCGCTCTCTGCATAACGACATTCTGTTACTGTCCAGCTTCAGCTGTCATTTTCTTGTAGAAAAGTCTCTATATCATTCATACACTTATGACCAAGGTTATAGTTTCTGTATTGGTCACCACAGCCACATATGACACATTATAATGCAATTATTATATAATAGTACAAAATATTTTCCAATTTCAAAAAAATATTTAATTTTATTTTATAAACTCAAAAAAAGTAAATGATGGAAAATAAAAAATTGCCACTTGTGTTGTTTTTCAAAGACTTCATTAAAAATCTTTCTTTGCTATTATTCAATCCCTTTGGGATGACCTTAAAAACCTCTTAATTAAAATTATATTGACCATTAATTTTTACCATTTTATTTTGCAAATGAAAATTTTTCAATATTTTTTTTTTTTTTTAAATTTGCATATATCTTAAATAAATAAAATGAAATCTTCAAAATAAATAAATGTACACCAACATATTGAATAAAATTTCATCATCTTAAAAATAACCTAAAATCTACAATTTACATTTACCACAAATAAAATAATACTTTATTAAATATTTACTTTTAATCCATATATGTAGCTGTATATATACATGTATATTTAAACAATATTAACACATACATATTATACAAATGTATGAAAATAAAGGATAATCATGTCTCACAAAAAAATATGTTATATAAGATCCTTTTCTCTCTTAACTCTATATAACACTCATCATTCATTTTCAATTCATATTCCGTAAATTTAATTACTTTAATAAACTTATTATATGAATGAAAATTACATCCGAAATAATGAACCTACATATATACACTATTATGGGTATACAAAATTAATATACATGCTATATATACTCATATATTATGTTCTTTACTTTGTTTATAAATATAACATTATCCTTATATGCAAATATTTTACTTGTTTGTGTGTATGAATTTACTTTATCCTTATGTATTTACCTTTTCTTTAATTATCATTTCAATAATAATAATAATAATAACAATAATAATAACATGTGTGTTTGCTTCCAAGAATTTCATTTTTAAATATACATGTAATATGTGTATTAAGGACCTTCATGTAATATATACACATAGAACATAATATATACGTAAGTATATTCATATAATATGTGTGTATATTTACATTTAAATTAAATTTTCTGTAATTTTTTATTCATAAAGATAAAATAAGAGATTTAAAATCTCTTTGATTGCTCTTTAATTTAATTTCACCTATTCTTATTATATTTTTTGGGTGCAAATAATAACAATATTCAAATATTCAAGTACATAATGTAAGAGGTACATAAATACGTATGTACATATATATACAAAATAAATAATAAAAAATTATTTAATTATTAAATTTTATTTAAGCTTGGTTGGTTTTACATTTTGTGTTATACAATAAATAAAAGCATAATTAATTTATGAAATTTTTTTTTCAGTGTATAGAATAAAATTTTAATATGAAAATTTTAAAGTGTTTAAAATACAAGTACCTACAGGCGTTTTAAAATGAATTAAATAGCATTTTATTGTTATAATATTATTGTTGAGTAATTACTAAAAATATTTTTAAAATTATTCGAAATCTTTATGACTTTAAACATATTGCATTCAAATTTCATTCATATAAAATATTTAATCGTAACTTTTATAATTGCAATGAGATTTAAAATGGTTTTCTCCTATGAACTCTTATTGTAGAACAATTTGCATTTCCGGTGTGTTACATTTGTATAACACGATAGTATTGCTTCTATAAAATCTATTGGACACATGTAAATAAGCTTATAAAATTTAATAAAAAAATTTAAACCAATAATTAATTGGTAAACTAGGTTTTTTATAACAGTATATCCTTCAGTCCGCTTCACAGTTTTATGATAATTTTTCGAGATAATTTTTCGAACTATATTGTTAAATTTGCATTGTATCCTTTCCGACAGCTTATATATAGCTGATTTCCTATAATTACGTATGAATTGCAGAGAATCTTATACAAAATTTTTAAGAATTATTAAAACCATTTTAATTGTTTTGTTATAGAAAATTTGTGATTTACATCGAAACTTAAATAGAAACAATCACAGTTTTCACAAACACAATATTCACCATAGATCAGTTAAAAACTAACCAAAATGCCTTAGAACCAAAAAACATATAAAAATATTGATTTCATCAATTCCTTAATTTTTTTTTTAAATTTTCCATTTTCTTTCATTTAATTCAAATAATTCATTTAATAAAAAATCTTCTTACATAAAGTGATAAATTAAAATAACCATCTCCACGAATTTTTCCGATGATAAAAAAAAAAAATTACAAATTCAGTTCTTTTATTCATTTTAAGGAATCATTAAAAAAAAAAACGCTTTTCATACGTATTCTAAAGATTTTCATGTTTTCTTTCAGATAATATAAAAATCACTTGCAGTTTAAGTCTTTATTATATCTTTTGAAGTGGATAAGAAAAAAAAATGGAAGAAGATTTTATAGTATTCATTGCACAATCACTTCAAATTTTCTGTATAGTGGTCGTTGTTTTTTTTCTATCAAAATAAAACCATCAAAGAGTATAGTCGTAATAAAGTAAAATTCGATAAAAAATTTTAATTTTTTGTAATTTTTCAAAATTCTTAAGTTCAGTAAGGAAAAAAAATTGCTACATAAAGGAAAATTCAAAGAAAAGGATTAATGCAATTTATTAGTAGTAGTAGTACAGTAGTAGTATAATACGAGTAAATTAATCATGTTAGAATTATCGACATAATAAAATATTATTGAGTTGGAAAAATGTATTTTAATCTCCATAATATCGTAAATTCTTTAGTGTTTTTTTTAGCACTTCTATGAATTTATAGTGTTTTCAACAATAAAATTTAATTTTTTCTTAATTTTAATTTAATAAAGAGAATGTTGAGATCTAAAAAAATTACTTACTTTATTTAATATTCTACATAACAAAATATTTGCCGTATATCCCGTAATTTGTTTCATGACTAAAAAAATTTTCTTGATTTTGTAACATTTCTGAAATAATTTATTGATTGAATGAATTGTGAGCTTAAGTGAAATGATTGTTAATGCAAGACTACAATATACGCCGACATCGTTCTCGGAATTATAAGTAGTATACGTACCACTTATCACGAAAACAGGCAGAATTTCAAATATTATTCTTACATAAGCTAATAAATTTGAGGCAGATAAAATTATAACAACAAAAGTAAGTAAAAAATATTTTATATTTCCAAACCCTTGCTTAATACGCTCCTATTTCTGTTATATACTTTTGTTCTTAACGAAATCACCTTCTATTATACAATTAAATAACTTTAATTCTATAATCGCCTCACGACTATTACTACAAATATAAAATTTGAAAAAAATTTAAAATATTCTAAAATCTAAATTACCCACAATTGCATTATAGAAGTTCATAAATCTACTTATAATAACTTAAATACTAAATTTTGGAAAATATGCAATGAGCTATGCATAAGATAAAATAGTAATAATTTATGCTCATTTAAAAATTAATTTTAATAAAAATTTTTAAGTAAATCTTTTTTTTTTAAATTCCTCCATTTCTCTCAACTTTTCTATATTCACGAACTCATAATAGGAAAATTCAATAGAATTTATTCACGAAATCTCGCATATATTGAAGAAATTCATTTACCCAGACAGAAACTGGAATAATTTTCTCATAATTTTAAAAACTATTTTCTTCATTTTGTTTTAAATAATTTTTATATTATTAACTCTTTTATTTCATCATTGATAGCTGTATATATTATTATTTAAGAGAAATAATAAAATATGAAAATAGAACGTTATAATCTTCATATCAAAATTAGAATCGTCTTCCTTATTATAAAACCATCCTTATTCTTCATCCTTTTGAATTGAGAAACATTAAATAAACAAATCTTACTAGTTATATACTATATTTATATACATAGTGTGTGTTTTGTCAGGAATTATACTTGAATAGCTTAAATTACTCATTGTGTTGTTGGCACAATATAAAAAATAAAATCCAAGAGACTAGATCAAACCAATTTTATACAGTTGGTGTAATAATTCTTCCTTATTGCTTTTGCTGCCAGCAAGTGTATAAAATAAACATTTATATATATATAAACATATGTATATATGTATAACACCCATTATTATATGCATATACAGAATAATGTCAAAAGATTTCAATAGATTCACTGTTATGATGGTTTTTATAGTGTTTTTTTTATTATTGTCCTTACATTCATTGTTATCACTATGAAATTTAAGAAGAAATATTAATTAGAGCAAAATCTGCTGGTCCGGCGCCCTTGTTTCATGTCTCCTTATTTCGACTCTCATCAGTTATGTAGATCAAAATCAACAACAGTTTAAAAATTACCTTGTTTAGTTAAGCAGAAAATTGCGACTGGATTCTTCTACCACAAAACAACAAAGTGAAATATTACAAGAATGCCGTTGAAATTACAACTCAGTTTTTCTTAGTCATATTTGATTTTTCGATTCCTTATATTTCCGAAACTGGCAAGCGTTACCAAATTTCTATAAAAGCAAAACTCAACTTAAACGTCTAGTTCAGCCATTATGTTAACGTTTCTCTTAGTTTTTTTCCCTTGTCCCAAAAGTATGCAACAATTTAATATATTTTGGGACATTAATAATAGTAAGCTACCTATATTTTAAGAATTAACTACTAATTCATAAAAGTATTTTCAATATTTTTAGAAAAAGTGCTGCTTTACAAACCATTGTTTTGATTCGAATTTATTTGTTGTTCTTATCCGATGAAATTTTATTTCTTTCAGTTTTGTTTCTTACTTTTCTTTATATTCACTTTAAATGTCATTTAATTCTTTTATTATTATAATATCCTTGCATTTGCTATATATTGTAGGATGACAGAAACGAAAATGAGGAAAATAAAAATAATGTTAATAATAATGAGGAAATTCAAGAAAATATTTCAGAAAATTTTAGAAAAATTTCTAAAGAAGAAGAAAAAGAAACTTAACCATAAGACAGAATAACAAAAAGTATGCAATTTAAAAAAAAAATTGACCAGGTTTTGAATTCACTTTAAAACCAAAGAAAAACAGCAATAGATTGGAACTTTAAATAATTTTAATAAGAAAATAATCTTAAATTTTAGGTTAAACTAAGAATGAAAGAGAAACAATGTTTATACTATTACATAATCTAAGTATAATATTAAAAATTTATTTGTAGAAATGACTTGTATGGAGTTAGACTCTATGGCAAAATCACCTATAATTTGGAATACAATTTTTTGAAAAGACAAAATACTCACAATTAATTTACAACAAAACAGTGACATCAATAACTGAGGCAAAGAGTTTTCAATACTCTCAGAATTCATGAGAAAAAATCAAATGAGAGTAACGTTATTGCTTGCACAATATTGGCTTTACTTTTTACATATTTTATGAATTTCTTTCTCTGAGAGCAGCTTAATTCTCTTGTCAACCCCTAGACTCTAATATACAATTCAAATTCGGAATGAGTTATCAAGCTCTTCCATATTCATATTTTATTATACAAACATATTTTTCTCATATTGCAATCAATATTATGAATATGAAGAAAATTTGTATTTACTATTATAAATAACAATAATCAAAATGTTGTCATTTCAATAAAATTTCCTTCAAAATACGTACAGCATTAAGCTAGAATGCATAATATGTTATTAAATTTTTACTTGTATGATTTTACACATCAATTGGAAATGTGTACAATGAAATTTTTTTCATTTATTCAATTTACAATCTTATTGGTGAATTTCATTTCTTCACTTTTTAAAATGAAAGAAAAAATGTAGTTATTTACAATGCTACGTATATGAAAAGTTCAAAAGGATATAAAAAGGAAGAAGAACTTTTACATAAATTTCCATTCATATGAAAAGAACCAATAAATATACGTATACCTATTTGCAAACATGAAACAGTTTACATTTGTGTAAATCACCATTATACATATAGTAAAATACTGGAAGTATATTACAAATATATCTCTATTCATCACTTACATAAATAACATAAGAGCATAGAGTAATAGAATAACCAATATAATAAACATATTACACAATACAAACATTGTATGCATACACGCAATTATATAAATAATAAAGAGTATGTGGTAATAACCATATGTACATAAAGATCATCGTCAACATTATACAAACATTTAGTTTTCTAACTCTTTTATATATATATATACATACAAATAATCTTGAATTCATTTTGACATATCATTAAATAATAAATGACTAGTCAAGCATGTTTTTAAAAAACTAGAATGAAAATATCATTGAAAATGATACTAGTCGTCAGTAACTTTATATATGCTTTGACGATAGTATTGATAACAATAGTATAATTGTATAGTATAGTGTAGAACTTGCATATTATGATACTATATGTTACTGAAAAAAAAAAATCATTAAAATCATGTTGACTTTGCTCTATTATTTGTATATGTGAAGAAAATGGTAATGATGATGATGATTATGATGACAATGATGATCTTGATACCATACAACAATTGAAATGAAAATTGTAATTTTATTATAATTAGACTATGACAACAATACAATGTTGTTATCAAAGTTATTAGGCTAATGAGGAATTGAAATTGTTATTTTTATTTTTGTTTTTCTCTTTTTAAGAGAGAAAATCATTTTCTCTTTAATGTCAAATTTCTTTTTTGATATTTAAATATTACAAGGATAATATTATTGTTATAATTGTAGAAGAAATATTTTATTCTATTAAGAAAGCTACTTACAATATTTTGAAAACAATTTTTCTTAACATATCATAGTATAAAAGTTTGTTAATGAAATCGTAGAAATATTTTAAAGAATTATGAAAATTTTTAAAGAATTTTAACAAAATTTAAAAAAATTTTACTGTAGAAAATTTTACTGCAGAATAAAGAGTGTTGATCAAATGTAATTTACTTAGAACAACAAGAAATTTCACTTCAGTTTCAGTTCTATACAGGGAGTTTTAGCTTAGAACAAGAGATACTAGAGTTAACTGGCAAAGGAGTTGCTATAACACACAATTTTTTAAATTATTTAGAAAGAGATTTGTTTTGAGAAACAAAATAATTATATATTTTAAACCTTAAATTATATGAGAAACGTTCACTCATAAAAATTTATGTTAAATACTCACTTTTGTCGATTATAAAAACAAAAAAAAAACTCTCTCCTCGACCACAAATTTTGAAATTTACTCTTAATTTACTTAACTAAATACTGCAAATTTTAATTGCAAACATAAAATAAATTAACTGAAAATTTAAGTTTACGATAATTTTATAACAGTTTTAAACACATATATGAGTATAACAGAAATGCAACCTACATACTAGAACATATTCCTTTCATAAAATTTAAAATGAACGGGAAAATTTTAAATTTATAAGGACAAAAAAAAACTAAATTTAAATACGTAGTAAAAGTTATACTTGCTCGAAGGTAGCGAGGGAGGTGGAGCAAATTAATTGTTCTCAGCACCTACAATATACAAAATAAATTCATAAAAAAATTTTATAAATAATTCTAAATAATAAAAACTTTTAAATAATAAATAAATTTATAGGTATATTTTTCTGTCACCATCATTAAATAAGAAATTCATTAAATAATCATAGAAAATAATTCATTACAACGGTATAACAGTTTTCTTGAACACATATACAAAATTTATTTTGTAAATTTTCAAAAAATTTAATAATAAAAACTTTTTTTTTTTATTTTATTTTTGTGTTCCGAATAAATTTCCGTTTACAATGAATTCCTAAAATGACCGATGCATGAAAAATATAATTTCAAATGGTATAACGCTTGTTTGTGTGGGTGTATCTGCGAACCCCGTTATGTGCAAGAATGAAGTCACGTAAAAACAAATTCTTGTTTTTTTTATATTATTTATTAAGAAATAGTTTCCCGAGGTTGAAATAAAAATTATTTTCTTTTTTTTTTTTTAAATTCGAACATAAATCGTAAATTATACACAATAAAAATAAACGCAAAAAAAAAAAAAACTAAAAAGGATATTATGATTTAGTACAGGAATGGGAACAAATAAAACACAGTTGTACTTCCGTTTACAGTTAATACCATACAATTATATTTACTTTTTAGAAAATTACAAAAAAATAATTGAAAACAAACATATATACACATAGAATAAGTATAAAAGAAAAATTTTTTTTCTATTATATAAAATAAATTTTACTATGCACCCATTGAGTTAACGGAATTGTATATTTAAGGACGAAAATAAATCGTCACATTGTTATTAATTTGATCTATACACCATTTACCTGATTTTGAGAAAAACAATTTTAAGGTATTTGAGATAAAACAAAATACAAATTTATACGAAAGTGTTTAGAATGGTGAATATAAAGCAATGGTGAGCATAGAACAATGGTGAATAAAAATTAAAATCATTATTGAACCAAAACTAATAGTGTTAGTGGATAACGGATAAAAAAATCTGATGGAACTCATTTTATAAACCTAGAATCAACTTTTAAGTCAAATGGTATAAAAACGTGTTATGGATCAAACTAATATTTAGGTGGCAAAGTATAAATTAATATTACGAACCTAAATTATATACACGTATTCCAAACGCTTTAAATAAATTCTATATAAGTGCAAAATATACTCTCTTGTGTACAATAATGAAATTTATGAAAAATTACCTTACTTATTTCGAAAAAAATAAATTCTCATAATTATGATTTATTTCCTTAAATGCTGTTTTCATTTTTCTTTTTTTCTTTTTTTTTTTGTAGAATAAACCAAATTAATTAAAACTTTTTATTCAACAAACCACAATAAAATTAACTCACCTTCTTTGAATTTTTTTTTTTGTTAAAAGCCAAATAGTAAATTGAAAAGAGACGTAGACATTATACATGAACATGCCACATATTTACATATAAGTAAATTGAATATAAAATCAAATATCCTATATTATATATATGCAAACCAAATTGTGAATTCATATTAAATTCATTATATATATATATAAGGGAAAAAGGATATAATAAATTCCGTGTAGTAGCAAAATGACTTTAAATAATAACGGTAATAATAATGGTACTTCCGTAAGAATTAAATTGATTTTAATCCCTTTTTGCATCATTATTTCCCAGACTATATTTAAATTTCATTTTACATTATATTATATATATATATATATATATATATATATATATATATATATATATATATATATATATATATATATAAATAATTTATGTACTTATAATATATATTATGGTAATATTTATATAACGGTATTATTATAGTTATATTATACAGTTCTATAGCTTAATAATATTTTAATGTTATTACATTTTGTATGAAGGTCACATAGGATTCATTGTATTTATTATTGTGCTTACCCATATCTGTTTATAATGTGATATAATGTGTATAATTGTGTTATATACATATATATATATACTATATATGAATATTATGTAATTGTGTATATAATAATTTCATTTATTGACTGACATAATCTGAAAAGAACACCTAGTTTAGTATAATTACATTTTGGATACTTTTCTTTTCTATATGTATATACTTTCACATTTATAGTTAAAAAATAATTCCAATTAATGTTAAAACATTAAGGACAATATAATATATGTACATGTGTTCAAATGTAAAGTATAAAGAGTGTATGAGACTCGAGGATACCTCCGAAGCACAAAATTTGAAGGAAATTTACTTTTGGTATTTTTTAAATAAGTGATTTGATCTCGTGTGCCCATTACATGGACAAATTTTTCCAACATATTCGGTATTAAACTGAAAATAATGTTACACTATGTATAATTATGAGTTTATAACAGTAAAAATCAAAAAGGATGAAAAAGTTACATGTCGTCCCAACTTGTTTTTGTCGCCCAGGCTTATTGTATCGCCTTACTTCAAGAGTATCGTCCAGTCTCAAACACTCTATGTGTATATACATGTAACGTACACTATAACATACAATTAAAGGACAAAATAATTTTCCTTGCTTTCTTGTATATGAAATAATTGAAACCCAGCATATATAATATGAAAATATCGCTTAGGGTTTATTCTAATGTCCTTGTTTCCTTAACAATCTTCCATTCTTTAAATATAAAATATGTAATTTAATTCTATATTACAACATCTATAGAAAATAATTTTTCCCTTTTTTTTACTTAGACTATATATACATACATAATAATAATATTATCGTTATCGTAATATGAAGGGACCAACCAGAAATTTAAGAGACAGAGAAATAGAGAGAGCAAGAGACCAATGAATAAAATGGTAAAATGTATATATAAAGGAAATAATAATAAAAGATTAATTTCAATTAAAAATTTCTTCAAGTCCGGATAAAAGGTCGATATTTTGACAACAGATTGTTATGGTTACTCAATTTCATATAATTAAATAGGTTGTTATTAAATTACTGTTATTGTAATTTTTATTTTTACTTTCTTTTCGTTGTGTTTTTTATATTGTAATATACAATTGTATAGAGTCATTATAATTGAATATTGTTATTATTGTTGTTTTCTACATTTCAACAATAATGTTTTTTTTTTATATATGAGATTTTGATTTCCTTTTCTTTTTATTTTTTGGGGAAATTTTTGTGGTGATTGTATAGCCGCTAGTGAATTTAGTAATATAATATGTTTGTATGTTGTATGACATTACAAACATTTATGAGTATATTATTTGCGGTTATAATGGTGCAGTTTTTCATTATAAATGGCAATTTTATTCACTGGCACTTCCAGTAAATTATTAAATTTTATTGTTTTTTTAATATTGAATATAAATGGGAGCAAATTTTAGTATTATACCATTTTATAACATAAACGTAATGCCTAAAACTGAATAATTTTATAAAATAATTAATTATCTATATTTTGAGATTGTTGCATAATAAAAACGCGATATTAAGTACTCACACTGAGAATTTGTTTCATTCAAAAATATTTTTTTTTCACTTTTATAAAATTCGGTAATAGTTTACCGTTTACAAAAATAAATTTAATTGCAATAAATGATCTACAAATGAATATTTACCCGAATATAAACTTTAATTCAACAATTACAAGAAACTAGAATTGTAAAAACAGAAACTTTAATTTGTAACTTAATTTTCTTAAAACAAACTATTTCGACTTAAGCGGTTCTTTTAAAAAACTGCATTAAATTTTTATATGAGAAGCAGCTTTTTAGTTTGAAGGTAAAAATAATTTCAACCAAAATCACAAAAATTACACTATCTGTACGTGATAGGAAATTGTTACCCAAATCGTTATCCAAATCTCTGCTCAAATTTTCTTCGCCTAAAAATATGCAAAATCAAAATGATTTAAAATTATGTTTCCATTTTAGAAATGTAAATTTTACTTTAAATTTAAAACAATTCAATTTGAAAATGTTATGCTTCCTGTACAAAAACTACTTAAAATTCCTTAAGAATCCACTGAACAATTATTAACAATCCTAAATAAATTTTCGTAACTTTTTAATCTTGTATTAATCTGATTGTTATCGCACCAACGAAAATTTATGTAAATTTTCGTTAAGTCAAAAAATTTTGTTAACCATTTATCTATACAAGTAAGAAAAGCAACAAAACTATATAGAATTTGATTTCCTTCTTAGAATGAAATTTTAACCCACAATAAAATTTTTAATAATAATTTTTCATTTTCTTAAAAGACATGCTTACATTCAAATTAGATTCAACTCATTCATTAAATGTAAAGATGGAAATTTTCATAATACAATATTATCCTTAAAATTGCTATTATATTATTTTATAAATCCATTGTTAAGTGTATGGTTGTATATGTGTATATGTAACTGGAAAATTTTTCAATATAGGATTTTAAAGTAAACCACAAAATTATTGCGCTACCTTAAACACTTCTTATCTCATTTAATGAAACATAATAACCAAATCACATAAAGAAAGTATTATCTTTAATAATAGGCTATACTTTACATAATGAATAAATATGATTAGTACAGATTAAATGATTATTAAATTATACGGAAACGCTAATGATGATGCTAAAAAATTATGTTCATTTTGTCTATCAATGTTATTTAAGCAAATATTCTGAGTTAATCTTCTTAAAATTAAATTTTGAAATTAATAAATAGCGTAATTAAATGTTTTAGTTCAAAATTCTATATATTGCAAAATATAAGAGGCCTTTCAATAGCAATATCCATTATCCATTTTTCATTGTCATTTTCATTCAGTAGAATTTTATCGCCTCGACAACATTTACAATTCGCACAACTCGTCAATTGCATACTGGAATCCAGTATAAAAGACCATATGGTGTTGCTTATATTATGACAAAAATAGTATCTATCATTACACTCTAGTCTTTATATAATTAAAATTCATTCAACCGCTGAATTTGGTTAAATTAACTTTAGAATTCTTCCGAAAATTGGTACCGACCAAAAAGATTAATTATTACAAGAACAATAAATTAAAGTTATGAGAAGTAATTGGATAAAGCTTTTAAAATATTCTTTATTTCCTTTCTCAAGATGAAGTATTTCATTTTCCTGCAACTGGTTTTAACATTAATATCAAATTACTCTCTTAAATAATTACAAGCAATATTCCATAAGAACATTATACCTAAAGAGCATTATCTCCTGGAACTTCTATCGTATATGTAAAAATATTATTTAAAATTTACGAGTTTTATATTTTACTTAAAAGTCATTCAATTGCCAAATTATTTTATTGTTTCTTGCTTTTTCTCTTACAATTCCATATCGTATTTTGCTTTTATTTCTTTTAAAATAATATTTGTATAGAGGAATCCTTTATTTAACTTAATTGGCTATAATGATAAAAAATTGCTTTCAAAAACACATACAATTTAATATTTTAGTATATATATATATGTATAAAAGCGACCGCCATTAATATTCTTATTTCTATATACAAAATTTAATATTTTATTAAAAGAAATGAAATGCAGACGTTGTCGTTTATTAAACTTCTAAAGGATATTTGTATAATATGAAAAATAAAAACAAAAAATATTAAAAAAAAATGTGAGAGAACGATTTTAAATTATAATAATGATGAGGATGAATATTAATAAAAATTTCATATTTTATTATTAAAAATATTTTTTAAAATTATTTTTTAGACACTCTGGATGTTTTTTCCTTTCAAGGATATCAAATAAAATATTAAAGTCTATTTAAGGCCAGATGTTTTGGAAAAATAAAATTTCATGAAAATTATTAATGATATTAGACAACAAACTGTTCACATTTTTATGATATCAAGAGCAACATTTAAAGATTTCAACTGTTTCCTGTATAATTCATTTGGATGAAGTGGAATAATTACTAAATATTTTGATGTTTTTGTTATGACCAGAAAATTGTACAGGTTCCAGTAATATTTGAAAATATTAAGTGGATTAAGAAAATAATAAGAAGTAATATTTTCCATTTCATTTTCCGTAAAATTTAGATAAAGTAAGAAAATGTTTGAGCAAATATTATTGACTCCGATTACAATTACATGCGAAATTATAAGGTTCTGCAATTGAAGACTCATCATCTTGTAATTTAAAAATCACTAAAAAATATTATAAAATTGCATTTTTATTTTAATTTTCATTCAAATTTCCTAAAATTTAGACAGAACCCTTCCATTCAAAAATCAGAATGAGTAAATGAGAAATAAATCTATTTTTTCTTCAGCAATATTAATTTTACTACCTTTCTATATCAGATATGAAACTTACAATTCCAAATTTCTAAATTATTTTAAAATTATTATCCTTTCTCTATACGAATTTTCTTTTCAACAGTTAATCTCCAAGTACATAGTCTCACTTTTAAAAAATTTAATACCTTTAAAATTACACAAAATGAAAAATGATTTTTTTTTCTCTCTGAAATACAAGCACTATGAAATTGTATGCCATGTAAAATGAAAAGAAGGCGAAAATTAAAAAAAAAAAATTATAAATTGCTTTTATTTAATTTTTCATTCGTGGCAATTAAAAATCTCACCAAAAGAGAATTCCAACCACAATATCATAACAAAAATTTCTCTATATAAAAACGGTGTACACATTAATTGTTATATGCCCTCACGGCATATACTTGTATAACAGTATAATAATATGCAGCTATATACCATCAAATTCAGTAGATATTTTCTTCTTTTTATTTTATCCTGGCTATTAAAAATATATATGTAGATATACACGTATACTGACATACGTAGTTGTAAGATAACCAAATATCCCCTAAACGTTAAACTTAACACCAACTCAACCCTTAAACAAAAAAAAAAAAAATTTTTTTTAATGAAAATTATGTTTTAGCACAGTTTCACTTTTCTACACGCAGCCGGAACTTCCTATCATGGTGAAATTTATACAAACAACACATTAAAAATGGAGAATAAAAGTTAAGCAATTCTTACTGCTTTATTTTACACAAAATAAGAAAAAATAAAAATATAGAAGAAATATAAGAATATCCTTCAAAAAAAAAATAATAATAAAAAAATAAAAAAGAAAAAGGACTTGCTTCTTTACTAATTAAAGCTTTGTTATAATTAAGCGAGTGAAACGTGTCATTTTTAAATCCTTTAAAAGTTGTTTCAAAAAAAAAATTATAAAATATGAGTAGAAAAAAGTTCAAAAATTTGGGGTAGAAAAAATAGAATTTTAAGGAATGAGAAAATTCAATTTTAAATTTTCACCACGACACGTTGAAAATTTTTGTTTTCTATTTTTCTCTTTCTTCTGCTCTTTTTCTGTTTTGTGTTATCGCCTTTTATAAATGGTTATTATTGTTGTTGATATTCTCATTTCCGGTTACTGTACTCTTATTTCTCTGTGTGTGTCTGTGTATATCGTCGTCGTGTTTCTTGTCAGTTCAATGTTTTTTGAGGGTTCTGTTGTGGTTTTTCTTCTATGTAATTTATCTAAGAATGTCGTGTCATAAAAGAAAACTCATTTCTCATATTTTTATGAATAGTGAAAAAAGGGTTTAAAATTATAAAATTTTTGTTTTTCTTATTTTTTTTTTTTTTGTTCTTTACTTAATTTATTATGAACACTAAATATAATTATTAATTTTGTTATTCTTGTGTATAACAAAAATATGAAACTATTTAAAGAATTTTTTTTAAATATTTTATGACAGAAAAACTTTTTGATATAGCTAATTAGAGAAACACGAGAAGAAGAAGAAGAAGAGAAAAATTTACCAAACAATTCATGTTAATATTTTAATAAATTAAGGATATTAGACTCTAAAGAAATGTTATAAAAATTTAAAAACCAATTAAAAGAGTCTTTAAATTCTTAATTTTTTTTTTTTCCAAACTAAAAAGTATAATTGAATATTATGAATGATATTTTTCCATGCACTGATGATCCTTAAGGATTTTGTGTACGTTGCTGTGCTCACAATATTATTGAATTAAAAAAATTTTTGATTGGAATATTTTCCTGTTATTTTTTAGTACCTATATAATAGTAAACCCACGTATTTGTATAATAGTTTATTGAATTAATACTTTAGGTAACAGCAGCGAATATTAAAAATGTTATACACCGCGTATATAAATCGTGTAAACGATGATTGTATACACCTATAAATCAAAATTTATATGAAATTTAATAATTGAAATCGAAAAGCCAAAAAAAAACAAAATAAAAATGAAAAATAAAATTTTTATTTCCCGACGGAAATTATTTTTTCATTTGAATTTATTAAAAATTCACGTTCATAATCATAAAATTCAGAATTAAAGAGCATAAAGTTCATCAAAAATATTTATATGACAATTTATATTAAATTTTATTTCAAGTGGAAAAAAAATTAATGCAACAGACTTGAGTACATTGTATATCTAACTTGCAGGAGAGCATACCATTATAACTCGAAACGTTGTCATATATAAGAATCATGAAATACGAGTACACAAATTATGCCGTTTATTTTTCTCTATTTTGAGGAACATGAAGGTAGTCGAGATATTTTTACGGTAATATTCATGAATTACGATCAAATATTGTAAAGAAATCTTAACTTTTATATAGAATTTAGTTCAAATATTTTATAGACTGTTCGCATTACAAATTGTTACAAAAATTTCAAAATTAAAAATCGAAAAATATAAAATCTGAAGATGAATATATTTTCGTTCCATTTTCTATACATATTCTTTACGGTATCTCTGAAGAAAATAGTTCATTTTAAAATAATAACGGTATACAGACCACGACTCATGGTGTAAATTATGTTAGTGTTTTTGTGATCTATTTTGATTTAGTTCATTTTTATACGATCACCGTTCTGGTTTTATTGGCTTTAGTATCAAATTCAAGAAAATCAAATTTGACCAAATAGTTTTTTAGTATTTAGTACTACATTTGTTAGTATACTATATTTCTTACACAAGAACAAGGACTTTGCTGCTCATAAATTAAAAACAAACAAGTATTCTTTAGTAAACACCCTGAAATCGGAATGAATTGTGTATCGATACGGTATTGCTACAATTCCGATATCAGTGTAATTAAGCGAAATTTTGTTTTAAATGATTTCTCTAAAACTAGTTTTTTTTTTTTCTAAAATTGATCAATATGTTTAATAGTAAATTCGTTAATTCTACCTGAATCAGAGAACACTTTATACATAAAGTAATATTTTGATTTCCAGGATGATAAGACCTTATATACCACCGAAAATTCCTATAATTTACACATAATTGTGTTATACGAAATTTGTATACTTAATAAAAATTATATAATTTTCTTTTTATCTTATAATCTCAATTGAATCCAAAACAAAATAATTAATATTCTCTGTCATCATTATAAATACTTCCATATTTTATTACGAATATTTTTTTTTTTTATTTTAATTAACTAAATTAGATAAAAACAAACAAAAAAAAAAAAAAAAACATACTATAAAATCAATAATATACATTTGTACTTTACCACATCCTTCACAACATAAAACTAAAGTCGAAACAAATCAATTTTATGTCCTTATTTCTTTATAATTTCAATATATTTTTTTTATGATCGAAAAAAAATTGCCACATTAATTTATTATATTTGAAAACTTCGTCGAAAAATATCTTCCTAGCAAAAACAGATAGACATACATTCCTAAGAAAGGAAACGTAGCAATAAACTTAGTAATAAAAACGTTATACACATAGACATTATAGGCACATAAAAACCATAACAATAATTTGTATTGACCAACAACTTTCCTTTATATATAAAATCCATAAATAAAACGCAAGAAATAAAAATAAAGAAAGTAGAAAAATATCAGAATAGGGAAAAAATAGAATATTCAAAAATGGCGATCAATCATTGTATACATATAAAAAAAAAACAGTCTTCTTGTGCGTCCTGTTTGTCACTCAGAATACGCGCCATAATGTACAAGAAAAGAAAAATTACTTGGAACAAAATTTTCCTTGAAGAGTAAAGTGAGTATGTTGGAATAACAAAAAAAAATTACTAACTTAACTTTGATGTTATACATACTTTTCCCTTAGTTGAGATAGAAGGAACCATTTTGCTGCATCATATTGTAAAAGGAACCTTAATTGTATAAGTAGAAAATTTCTATACCAATTATAAAAAAAAAATTTTTCTTTAATAAAAAAAAAAAATTCACTTGAATTAATAATTTTTAAAGTCCATTTTTAGAATATTTACAGGAATTTTTTTTGTCTCATCTACTTCTCCTCTCTCTTTCTCTCTCTATCTTCTTCACTTTTCATTTTCTCTTCTTAATCTATCTAATTTATTTACTTCATCAATTCTTATTCAAAAAAAAAACTTTTAACCGAAAAAAAAATAGCAAAAAAGTGAAAAAATATGGACACCCACTGAGTGAATGCAGGAAAATGAAGTAATGAACAGGAAACATAATAAATACTTTGATCAACAAAGGACCCATTTTTTTCCTAATTTTTTATTAAAGAATATTTTTTTACATTTTTTTTTATATTTGAAATAAAAAGAGGACAAATTGTAAGAAAATAGGCATAGAACCTAAACTGAAAAGAGCACAAAAAACAGAAATGAAAAATAAAGGAAAAAGCATGCTTAAAAAGAAAATCGAATATGACATTGAGCGGAAGTTTTTGGGAAAAGGAAGTAGTAAAAATATTAATGAATATAATTTTTTTTTTTTTTTATGGAAAATATCCTTGAGTCGAAAAATTAAATCATTGAAATGCGAATTTTTTCCCCCGTTTTCTTTCTTTTTTTTTCATAATTTGTTATTCAATAAATTTATTTGGAAGGCAATTTAAAAAATAAAAATAAAAAACAAATTTACGATGTTTTGTATTGTTGCTTTTGATTCTCTTTCTTTCGATTAAAATCTCAGCTCATTCTTTTACAATATTATTTGTCTAGTCTCACAATATTAAAAAAATTTTCGTTGATTTTTAATAAATACAAAAATTTCAACAAGACATTCAACAATTTCTCTCAATCATGAACCACGTTATACAAATTATGTGCCTCTTAAAATGCAATAGAAATCTTACTGTTACGACTTATGGCTACAATATGTAAGTAGCAGTAACCGGTTTTCTGATACTCTTTTTAATATATTGTATTTAGTGCTTACTTTATCCACAAGCACATTGTAATATGCTAATACAGAATTTTCCAATCAACTCGAAACTCAAATTTTCATTTTTCCGATACTCGTCGTCACGATCCGCGTTTAGCATCCGGAAAGATCACGATGACGAGAATTATTTTTTCTCAAAATTCTCTCATTTTGTTAAAATATTCAAGTTAGAGTTTAAAAAATTACTTCTCATATGCTCTATCTAAAATACAATTATCGAATTCATTCTCTTAAATTCAACTACATTTGTATTCTGAAACAAGTATATATGTATAGAGAGAATCCTTGTAAAAAGTAACAAAATTTTTATTATAAATTGTTCACTGCAACATAATATTTTGTCATTATGTCGTAACTAACCTAGGTCTTTGAAACTGTTATACAACATTAAATTAGATAATTATTTTAAGATAAAACAGAATGTAAAAATTGCAATATTTGCAGTCATACTATATCCAATAATTCTACATATTAATTTATATATACATATACAAATTTTCATTCTGTATAACATTAAATCAATTCTCAAATTTACAAATCCCATGATTGTTAAATTTTATAACTATCATTAAGCATGTTATGCCTAAAAATCAACACCGCACCAAATTATTATTTTCCTTTTTATTTTCATATTAATTTTTTCATTTTTTCTTGTTTTTATATAGAAATATCTGTAAAACCGGGGTAATAGGTCGAAGACTTCTTCTCATGTATCATTCTCAAAAATTTTTCTTTATATTTATCTAACAATTTATTTTTACTTCCCTATCTTTCTTCCGTTTTCATATAATACAAATACAAAATTATTGTATAAAAATTCCAAATCACGTTCCATAATAAAGCCCTAACCAAATGTGTTATCAAAAAAAAAAAAAAGAAACCAAAAAATTTTCGATGATAAAATCTATAAAAAAAAAAATCGGAAAATATGCGTTACTTAAAAAATTTAATACACAATATCAGGATTTTTAGGATAAACAAAACACATCAAAACACATAAATTTATTATTTTCACATTTACTTTAACCCGACTACTATCTACCCTACATAGATAGAAGCAACATATAACTGGCAAATAAACATCAATTTTAGCTATTAAATTCTAGAAGCAATAACCATAATAGAAGCAACAATAACAAAATATGCTTGTAGCCATGCCATCTTTTTCTTCTTCTTGGCCGCTCATCATTACAAAAATTCTATTTTTAAAGAAAACCACGCACGTTCCACCTTTTGAATTATAACAAAAACAATAAAAAAAATATAAAAATTTCAACAAAAAAAAAATAAAAAAAAAATAATATCGGTAAGAAAATATTAGGAAAACGTGATTTTCAAGAACGTGACGCTCAAAATATTTTGTTGTAAAATTCTGCTACAGCGCTACAAGAAAAAATTTTATATTAAAACTAGAAAAATTAAATAAAAAACACATACTTGCAGGAAAACGATTGTAGAATTCATTTTTCTTAATGTAGAAGAACTTTATGAAAATATCAAAGCATCATAATTAAATTTTAAAAGCCTACGCGTAAATTTGAACAAGAATAAGGACAAAATTGAAGCCTACACTGTAAAAATTAAATTATTGAAATGCTACTTTGCAAGCACACTAATTACTATAATTAAATCCTGTTTATATTGTAATCCAATGAAAATTTTCATGTCTACATTCCAGCCTATTCATTACTGTCAAAAATTCTCCAATCTCTTACACCCCAACCGGCTTAATTAAGGATGTTCTATTCAAACAATCCAATAATTCACGATTTTTTGTAAATAAATTCCAAAAATTTTATAAAAACATTTTAAAATTGTGCATCTACTCTTAATTTTAGCTAAAACTTATTCAAAAACGAGCAGCTCTCATAAACGCTGACAAAATTTCTCAACCCATAAATTTAATTACCGTACTATTCTTCCATTTTATATACACTTCTATAAAAATTGTGTTTTATATATCCTTTTCTCTAAATCAAAGAAGAAAATATTCAACATTCAAAATATTTTTGATTACTTTGTAATGTATGAAGTCAAAAACTTAATCAACCTGTTGATATTTTATTTTATGGGTCTATTATGGATGTTATATATTTTTATGGTAGAAGAAGTATGTAAAGAAACAAAATTGAATTGGAATTGGAATACGATTCTATATTAGAGTACAAAATTTTTTTGATATAACCTTGAAGAATGTAAAAACAAAAATTATAAAATTTTATTAAAGGTATCGGAATAGTGGCATAATTTACTTTATTTATTTTCAAAATATTTTCCATTTGAATATCAAATAAAATATATTTTCTTTCTTTTGAATTGAAAATGCAATATGTAAATTTGAATTACATCAACAGGAAGTCTGTTGATTATCCTTTTGAGAATGAAATCGTTTTAGTTCGTACACCTTATATTAATGTTACATAAAATTTTAAAATATAGTAAAGGTTTTCTAGAGAATTCTTGTACTACTTTCATTACTTATAAAAAATATTGAAGTTCTATCAAATAATATAAATATTATCAAGATATGATCTTCTTCTTTCAGATTAATATCGTCATATTTAAATAGAAAAACAAATAATTTACTACATTTGGTACATATTTACTTTAACCTATTGTTGATTAGCTATAATAATTACAAGGCCCTTGTTGAAGCTGAATTAGCCAATTTTCTTTTGATAGCCTAATGCTTTTAAATAATTCGAGTCATAAAATATTTTATCTCGAATTATCCACAATAAAGTGAAGTATGTATGGAGGTTGATTTTAAACACAGAATTCATTCGTTAAGCAAAAATTCCGAAATTTTAATATTTTAATTATGGTTATCAATGCAGAGCTGAATCGCATAGACTGATATTCTACTAGGAACTAAAATTTCGTTCTAAAAATACGCAATACGATCGGTTATTTGCTGAAAATATTTATTTTCAATATTTATTTTCTTAAGCCACTGCACTCTTATTTAGTAAATGTTCGAACTAAGTAAAATAAATGCGTATTATCACCTAATCCTAATATTCTCTTATTAACATGCAAAATTTTCCATAATTAATATTCTCCAACCCCTAAAATTATGCAATTTTTCGTGAATTTGAGAACTATTATTAAAAATTTTATTTTCTTCTTATTTTTCATTTTAAAGCAGTATCTCCCATAAAAAGTGCATTAATTTAACCTCACCAAACACAAACGATCTAAAAATATTAGAAAAAGATTTGTTAACTTTAAAATAAAAACTTTCAAAAGAAAACAAAATATTTAAAACTCCAAAAAAAAAAATCGCATAATTACATAGAAATAACAATAATTTGATAAATTTTCATCTAAATCTCCAATGGTATAATTTACTTTGAAAGAATTTCAAAAATTTTATAATTTATCGTATCATAAGTTTTAAAATTAATCTGCAACCACTGAAGGACAATTAAAATAATAAACTGAATCTATATTAAGAATGCAATAAAATAAAATAGAATAGAACATTATAAAATAATTAACATTATAAAATTTTAATAATACTTTATTGAGTAAAGAATTAAAGTGATTAAAACAACTATTTGGAATTTAATTAACAAAATAATTATCCTTTTAGTATATATATAAATATATATATATATATATACATATATAGATAGATAGATAGTGGAACAATTTAATCGTATTTACAATTCGTGCTCTAATTCCATAGTGTGTATAAAAGAAGTTTTCCAATAACATAGTTAAATTTTGTGTCATAGAAAAGGGAGAATTTTAAATAGCTTTTAGCTCGATAAGACGATATGATTCAAGTATTCTATAGTGTTTTAATATGCTACAACTACTATTGTATGAACATTATTTTAAAAATATGATGCACGAGAAGAAAGATAGGTTGGTTTAAATTTGCTAGACCTGATTACCCAAAATTTAACAGAAAAATTTAAGAACAGATTATTTTTATAATATATAATTTGGTGTTCATGTGAGCATTATACATAAATAGAGTGATAAATAGAGGTGTAAAAGAAAAAATGGTTACTTTAATTAATCGCCATCAGTTAATTAAACTTTGTTAATAAATCCATCGCCTTTCTAGCCATTCACATTAAATTCACTTAAATTTATTCACAAATCTGAAAATCAACTACCTATCCTTGACGGGCAAGGAAAGAAATATCATTGTAAATTGTAAATTCAAAATTGTTTTTAAAGAAAAATATTATTTGTACTTCACTCAACATGAAAAATTCTTCAATATTTTCCCATAAAGGAGCAAAAAAATATTTTGTGCCACAACATTTCTAATTCTTTAGTTATACGAGTATATGCACGTCGGATATAATTTTGCGCATTGTTAAAAATCAAAATGGAAAATTTTTATACCGTAATGTAGGCAAAAAAAAAACAAAAACAACAAAATCAATTTCATTTTCCACTATTTATTAACCATGTTTAAGGCAAAACAAAAATTTCTATGCATTATTCAATAGCAGTTTTACTTTTCTACATATTTATTTACTAAAACATCTATGCAAATATTAGTACACAAATTGTATACAATCGACATATAGAATAATGAAAACACAACTTGAAACAATTTTACTTACAATTTAAATACAACCAACCTATATAAGGATAAGAAAAATATTCTATGAATACACAGTTAAATAAAGTAAAGCAAAAATTAAGGATATTCACCGCATACATACTAAAAAAAAATAAAAATTAAGTATCAAAACAAAACTGCGGACTACATACAAACACATACACACGCCATTTCAGACATAAATTATTATTTACGTTTCAGAACATGACATTTAATGTTAGTAAATTTAGCACTTACAATATTGTATATATGGACACAATATACTATATTACGTGCAGTCACAATATTTAAGGATGTTTGCAAAAAAATTAAAAAAAAAAAATTGTACTTCATTTTATGTTTTATATTTGTATAGTGTAGCCGGTATATTATTAGTGTCCTATATTCTTTCTAAATTGCATCGAATAAATGTATAACAGGAAAAAAAATATAACAGCAATGGCACTCATTACAAACATTATATATGAGCCAACTAACCAATATAATATGATAACATCGAAGCAGATAAGACATAATATGAAAGTAAAAAGGATATCATATTATATCCTTTTACATATAGAGTTGGTTTTATTATATTGTGGTATGTTGCCTAAATATAGAAAGGATAACTCGATATTTTTTTTTTAACTTTGTTTTTATCATTATTTATCAAAAAGGACACGCCATGCCATATATGTAATATATGTATATGGGTGATGTTTCCCAATTGAAACTTCAATAATTAAGCACAAACAAGTTGTAATCAACAGCATATATACACAACTATCCATGAATGTATGTAATGTAGATGTGAGAAACGAAACAAGGACATTTATTACTTTGTTCTATTTTTAATATAAATATGAAATTTTTCCCGCATACGTTGTGTACATGTGTGATATTACTCTCTTTATATAGAGAAAGAAACGATGAAAAACAAAAACATTTAATCCAGAATTTTCACAAAAAAAAAGAGAAAAATTTATTGATTTCTGACTGCTACGACTACAATGAGATAAAAAAAAATGTTTTGCTCTTTGGTTTTGAAATTTATTTGATAGTTTTCTTCTTTTTTTTTGCGGAAGATATTTTGGAAAATTAAATTTATTTATGGAAAAGAAATATAGATGGATACCAAAAGATTAGTGTTACAATTTAAAAACATGTTGTATTTTTTTTCTATAGTAAAAGGCTAAACAAAACGATGTAGCAACCTAGTTTAAAAATTATTGCATAAATGGCATATACAGGCGAAAATTATATAGAAACTTGATTTTTTTTATAATATTTTATCAAATCCCAAAAGTTGACTTTCTGACATTATTGCAGAACAAAGTTACAAACAGCATTTTAAATTTATTTTTAAAAAATATAGATAAAGGAGAAAATTGAAATGTTCTATGTCTAATATTCAATTATCCCGACAAACAATTTGTTACCGATTGTCACTTTTGGTTTCTAGTAATCGACGAAGACGATCCGAAGTGAGTAAAATAAGAAACAGATTCAAAATAAGACAAATCACCAAATACAATACATCAGACACAAATGCAAGAAAACCGTACTAAAAGAGGAAAAATTGAAAAGAGAAACGCAACGTTATCATTTTTAACCGGAATGGTTTTCTCTTATGTTCCTGTTTTTTTGAATGTTTTTAATTTCAGATTTTGCTTATAGGTTATTTAGCCGATTTTTCAACTTAATATTTTTAAGCAGCTCAAAGCTAATTTTAAAATTATTATATGAGCTTTTTGCTGAAATTACGATATTTTTCGAGCTTAATAAATCTAAATTTGCCGTCGTAATATGGCGTACATACAATTCCTATGTTAATCATTCTTACACGCTCAATTTAATTGCTCGTTGGCATTTAAATTAATTCATTAATTTAAATGCCAACCTCAATTGCTTACTGAACCTCAATTACTTAAAACAATTATTAAAAAAATCTCAAATTGGTTTTATTTTATTTCATAAAGTAGCGGCTTTATAACAAAGTTATTAAAACTCTCTTTGTTCTATAATAGTATAAGAGGCCTGAAAAGTTTTTCCAACAAAAGAAATTTTCCTCAAAGAGCCTTGCAATCAGGTTCAAGTGCCTTTATAAATTTTAATAAAAATTTTTATTAAAAAATTTTTTTTTTAAATTTTTTCAATCTTTTTATAGTCATTATTTTTCAATAAATATTAAAAATTTCCTGTACCTTTTACACTAAAGCTAATACTTATAAAATAATCAAAATCCTTAAATAAATTAAAAATTAATCATTACCAATTTATAATGAAACCTCTTCTACCACATCGTTAAAAGAAAATTATATAGAATTTACAAAAAAAAAAACCATTCTAGAGAAAAATTCCTTTTGCAACTCTTCTATGTACAAAATAACAAAAACAACAAAAAAATTCATTAAATTTTATATTTTGGCTTTTCCTCTTTAAAAATACTAGTTTCCTTATTTTATAAAAAATGTCCTATTAGCTTTTATTGTACAAGAGCAGTTAATAAGTAAAAAATAACAAGAAGAAGAAAAAAGGCATAACTTAAACCCTAGTTACTTTTACCTAATTGGATTTTTGCACTTGACCTACTTTGAAATCCCACTTTTCTGCTTCTATACTTTTTTGCTTTTCTTTTTTTGTTCTTTTTTAACTTTTTTTGCTCCTTTGTTAAGTTTTTATTTTGTATTTTCTTTTTGAATAAACTTGAAAATACAAACTGAAAAAAGGACACAAAATATTTTACTTGCTCTGCTTTTTTTTTTGTAAATCTTTATTTACAATGCTATAGAAGAAACTATAAAAATTTTTCTTAGTGTAGTACATTTTTAAGGATGTAGGCAATTCTCTTAATAGGCATACAAATCAAAAAGTTATTTCAATGTTCATGTAGGTAATGTTCTTGCTGTACCACGTTTACTTTTTTCCTTTGCCTAATTTCTTATGCCTAGCGGCAAAATTAAAGAAATTTACATGCGTTTATTATACGAAAAATTGCCTTTAATATCATTTTTCTTCCATAAAATTTCTTAAATGTTTTCCATATTTTTTTCTCATATTAAAATAATTTTACATTGAAATTACTTTAGGGTCTTTTTCTGGCTTCGAATTTAGAAAAATTTAGAAAAATTCTCTCTTTTTTTTTTTAAAGAAATTCAATAATTTTGATTTCCTGTTTGATTATGCAAATCATTTTTAAAAGAGCTTCCATTTATTATTCTCGCACAAGAATTTTTTCGAATATTATTCGATTCGAATATTATACACGATTTTTCTAGGCTATTTTCTATGCTAACCCACTTCAGTATTGTACCAAATTTAAAGTGGGAAAAGTGAGTATCATACAGAATGGCGGCTTATCTATCTTTTCTCTTTTAAATGGGGCTGATAAACCTTATTGTTCACTTGCCTCGGGTGCGTTGATTAACGGCAACATCTTCCCGATTCTCATTCTAAATTAAATGAGTAATGTCCTCATTACAATCCTCTAACTATACAGTTTTGAAATACAGCTCATAGTGTATATTTTTTCTATCAATCATAGATTTGGACGATTGAGTGAGTTTAACCAACTCTTATTCCCTTTATGGGCTCATAACTTTAAATTTAATTGCAGGAATACTGAACATCCGGAACATAACGACTGCCTTACTTAACTTTCAATTCAAAAGATTTAATCTTAATATTGCAAACAGCCACAACATAATCCTCCTCATTTGTTTCTGCAATTGTTATTCCCGCATGAAGAAATTTTAATCAAATTTAATAGGATGTGTACGTTATTTTTCTAATAAACATTTCCTTGTATTAATATAATAAAATTTTTCCAACACATTTGTAATTTAATCTAATAAAAATTTTTTGTTAGAATTTAATTTACCTTGAAGGACGACATTTTTTTTTAGCACACATAATATTCAAAAGAGCAAAAAAAAATCAAATTAATTTTCAATTTTCTAAAACATAAAATCAATTTCCAAAATAGAAAAAAAACCACAAAAAAATGACAAGGATTTCTCCGACCAAGTTACCAAGTTCACATTATAATAATTATGTGACCATATGATTTCTATTTTTGCTCTATTTTCTAACATAAAAAACATAAGAAATTTTTTTTTTTGCTAGGTTAACATCATAATGTATAATAATAAAATTGTGTCCTTTGAAACTTTCTATAGTACAATAGAAAAACAAAAAGAAAAATAAAAAATGAATATAAAAAATTAAGTAAATTTTTTACAGTTGATTTCATGCATTGTAATTTTTTACAGTTACTGTGTGGAGTAAAATAGACGCACGTATTACATAATTCAACGATCAATCCAAGCGTTTAACATAATATTATTGGACACATGTAAAAATATATGTGTATACTCCGGCCATATTTTAAGATTTTCAACAAAAAAAATACTCAGTTATGGGATCTGCAGAACACTCAAGTTAAAAAGATGTGATTTTTCAGTTCGGAAGTTTAATTTTAATCAAAATTTTCAATTCTGCTTCTGCTCTCTTTTAAGGTCCTAAAAGAATTAGGAAATCACAAACGATTGTAGTACTGGTAACAAAATTCCTTCCCGTCCAATGTCCAATTTTTTAATGTTGAAATTGTTTTTTACTTAAAAATAAGGTAACACTCCCATTTCTTGACATAGTAATCTCAACTGATATTGGATCCTAACATGTTTTAATTTTTCCAATTAATTTTTCTGCAGATTCGTTTTCAAATTTGGTGACCTATTCGAATCTAAAAGCTATTACAACACGAAAGGACGAAAAATGCGAAGTAAGAGTAAAAAAATTTATTGAAAAGACAAGCCTCGGCAACAAAATTTTATAGAAAAATTTTCCCTTTGAAGCACAATTTCTGCTGCTTATTCAATTTAATAGAAAACTTAAATAACAATGATGAAAGCAATTGCCATATTACTCAAATTAATAACTAAAGAAAATATGATTGTGAATATTTTAATTTCCCACTGATTTTCAAATAATTTCACATTTTTACGTAGTATAAAATATTTTTAGTTCGTACGTCAATTCTTTTATTATCGGATGGTACATTTGATTTAATCCTTTTTGAAAACATAAAAAAGAAAAATTGAAATGACGCCTATTGTTTTCATTTTCAACTCGTCTCAAATTTAAAGATTATAATTAGAATATTATAGCGACATAGCTTCTTAAAATGAACTGGAAATTTTTGTATTAATAAAATTTCATCTTAAATAATATTGTATAAATCATTTGGCAGTATACAATGCCCACACATTATACGGAATATATTCTCTTTACTAATTTTAAAAACGAGTACAAAAAAATTCTTGTTTTTTGACATTTTCCTCTGAAAATTTAAATGAGTAGCAGAATTTAATATATGCGTCGTTATTTTGGTTATCTTCATAATTTTCATTATTTTTTTTTTTTTTTTGGAATATCCTTGAGATGAGAGTTTATTTTCTATGAAATAAAGAAAAAAAATATCCTTAGTCTATGTTTTTCTACTCATTTTCATAAATGTAATTTTTTTGATTCTTATTTTTTTTTTTTTTAGCACTTTTCCAAAAATTTTTTGAAAAAAAGTGCTTATTAGTTTCACTCTGTCCGTCCGTCCGTCCGTCCGTCTGTCCGTGTGTCTGTTTACAAAACTTCTACATTCTTAAAGATAGAAAGCTGAAATTTAATACGTACATAGATCTTTACTAGAAACTTATTTTCGTAGAACAAAATTTTTACCTATCTCCCCCCCTCTAGAAGTTATACCCCCCCAAAGCACTAAAAATGGCCTATTTTAACTATTTGTTGCAATGAAACCATAAGCATTTTTGAAATTTTGCAAACGCAGAAAGGCAGTGGCTTGCTTGCCCTACCGCAGTATACTATAGTTAAACTTTAGAAAAACAAAATGGCCGTTCAAATTTACCGTTATTTAAAGTCCTTTTTTTCCAAATTTTTGATGTCATTTTTCTTCTAGACCCCAGCCTGTAGAAGCTTGAAATTTTAGAGGCTTTTAGACATTAACAAGTAATTCATTTCGTTAGAAGAAAATTTTTTTCCATCTCCACCCCCTCTCAAGTTATGGCCTCTTGAAATTTGTAAAATTTGCATTTTTGACACCTTATATTTCTGAAACCGCAAGTTTTTTCAAATTTCTATAAACGCAAAAAGTTAACGGTAAATTCCATGACATTAAAAAATATAATTATTTTTCTTAACTGACACAATTAACCCTTAAAATCGAGCATTATGTTAACCCCTTTTTATATTAAATTTTGCTTTATTTCAAAGACTGCATAAATGGTTCATCCTAAATATATGCAATCCTAGAAATAGTTTCGTTTATAAATGAAAATAATTTTAATAGTGTGGTGGATATACATAGACTGTTTTTAAAAGCAGTATTTTCACTTGTTGAAGGGAAAAGTGCTACAATACAAACCATTGGTTTGACCCAACTTTATTATTTTCTAATATAACAGTAATTTATTTGCTTTCTTATGAATGTTGACGATTGTTAAATTTGAATTTAATGTTAATATAAATTTATTTATCCTATGTTACAAATAGCTACATATATCTATATATACGTACTACATTTATTTAAAATGGAATTTCTTTTAGTATGATATTTGATGCCAAAAATTAAATAAAAATGATTATAAGAATGAAAATATTCCAAATGATAAAAGTTCGGAGGCAAAAAAATAAAAAAAAAAAGAATGCCTTATGGCCCTATTGTAATTTTTTTATATTTTTTTTTTTCATCTCATTTTTCTCTGAATTTTTTTTCTAAACTTGTCTGGTTAGTAAGTAAATTTGAATGACTTTTTTCCTATTTTATTTTGAATAAATTTTAAAACGCGTAATATAAAATTTTAATGTTAAAATTATGATTGAATATGAAAAATATTATGAATATGAGAAAAGTGAGTAGATTCAGACAAAATTGGAAGAGAAAAATTGCAAAGGATATACAGAGGGAATCGAAAAAATATGGTCAGAAATGAAAAATTTGACCAAAAACCGAATATGACGGATAGTCAATTTGAAAGTCGCATATTTTCTAAGGGACTAACTCTTAACAATTGAATGGAAGAACAAAATGCCATATTAAGCCTATAATACAATTTCTTATAATATTTTCAAATTCGCAAATTTTGAATTTCGAATGCTTCATTAGTAGAAGCAACTGATTTGGGGTGATTTCTTTATATCTCTGTAGTTCAGTCAGTAAACCGTTTACTTGGAAGGCTGCTGATTCTAATTCAGTTTAAGGATAAAATTCTTATATTTCTTCTGCAATCTAATGAAGAATACTATTTAATACAAAATTTATTATTTAAAACAAAATAGTAGGCATATAATAAATTTGAATATAACCAGAAAAAAAACTGATGAATCCAGATTTCATCTTCCATCTTTTAACTGATGGAACATTAAATTTCCTACATTTGCATAAACATGTATACATACAAAATATAATTATACTTCTTTATTAACAAAATTACAATACAATAAAATTTGACTATGTCAACAACATTCGGAAAACAAATTCATAATTTACAAAAAAAAAACAAAAACCAACAATAAAAATTTATAAAATAAATTTTATGAGATGAAACTGTTTATTTTTTTGTATCATAAATGACATTTATATTTTATTCACTCACACTTATGTACTCATTATAATATGCATAGGCTATGGTTTATACAACAATAGATCGTAAATTGAGAAATTTTCTCAAGAAAAGAGCATATTTTTTGCTCTTACTAAGAGTATGTTTCAATTGTTAAAGACAAGACACTTATTCCTCTCTAAACGGGAAATTCGTAAAATATCTCATTCTCTGTATCGAAGAAAAACTTCATTCTCTCAATTCCCCTAAAATAATTAACTTAATTAATAAGCAATTAACTTAATTTTCTCTTATATAGTTTAAAATAAATTTGAAAATTTACAATTTTTAATCGATTATTGTTAAAAATTAGTTAAAGTAATTCTCTATTATGAATTTATATAGCTGTTCTAATTTTTTTTATTTGTTTTAATTGTGTAGATTATTATTCATTATTGTTGTTATTACCGAACACAATAATTACATGTATTAATTACCGTGTTTCCATGAAAATCTATAATTAATTTCCTCAATTTTAATTACACCTATACAATAATGTCCTATATATTTCAAATGTCCATAATAAAAATAGAAGTACGAGTGTATTTTAACATGTGAATAAACTTTAAAAAAAATTTTTGTATATCGCGTGTTTTAATATTAATGCGATTCTTATAATACAAAATTTTCATTTCTATATACACACTCTAAATACACATACATCCATTCATTGCAACAAAAATATTAAAGGATATTATTAAAATAAGAATATACCATATTGTATTTGCTTTTTATTGTCATTCTTATTATTATTGCTTTGTGTTTAACTAATTTATATGACATTTTTTGGTTTTTGTTCGTTCGCTCTGCGACTACAACGATACAAGATAAATACATATATACAATATTAATGTAATTCTACTAAGTACATATTTACAATTCGAAATTATAAGACTGTACATAATATGTATGTATGTATTTAAGTAGAAATATGAAAAATAAAAAAAAATTAAGTACATAAAATGAAAACAGACACGAGAATAAATAAAATAAGATTAAAATGGAATAGGACTTAAAAAACATTCATAAAACACAAAAATTAATTTGAATAAATACACTTTATTTATATGTAGAATGGAAATGGAGGAAAAAGGATAATAAACTGTTATGTATCATTTTGCATAATTTTTTTTTTCTTTTGGTATAAAAAATTAAAGAAATTTGAATAAATTTTCAATATAATTGAAATATATACAGTTATTCTTCTAAATTATTATTGTAAATTTGAAATAAAAAAATTTCTCGCGTTCTTATCCTGCTGGAAACGAAATAATAATATCATTTTAGAGGGAAATATAATCTTTAAATTTAAGTGGAAATAATTCACATTGTACTTATTTTTTTTAAAAAAGGAAAAGGACAATATTATGCCATTATTATTCAGTTGAGTCATTTTTCATTTACTTTAATTGTTGCTCCTGTATAGTAATCTAAAAATGTCATTGAAAAATAAATTACAGTTTTTTATTTCTACTAGTCTACACAATCAAATTTAAAAAAGAAATCAAATTGTAAATATGTAAGCATTTAGGGAACACTATCATTTCGCAAAATTAAATATTTTGGAAAATTTGAGAATTTTAAGTTTATTTTTTTTTTAAATAAATGTATTAAATGCAAGAATTTAACCCATTTGAGCCCGATCTACTGATAAAAATTTTTATATTACAATCGAACAATTTGCTTCTTGAAGTGTTTTTTATCAACTTTTTTCAAATTAAACCTTAAATTTAGGATTAATATTAGTATATTTTGAAATGACCCACAAAGTTTTCATAAATTAAATCGTGGATTAATGGCTAACTGGCCGGTATATTAAACAAAATATTAGCAAATCGAATATTTTTTAAATAAATTCCAGTTAAATTTTTTGAAGAATAAAAAATTTAAATATTAGTAAATAACCTTGAACATAGTGGCACAGGATTATTTTGGATACAGTGGTCACAATCATGGTTTATGTCCAAAAATAATGCTTTCAAATATTTTGTCATTCGCTATAAGTGATTAACATTTCAAAATAAACTTCATTTTCTCACGTGTTCGTATCTTGAGTTTTTAAGCCAAAACTTTCATTCACATACTAATGTATATAATAGAAACTAATTTTGAACCAGACGTAAATCACTATTTCAAAAAAATCTATTAGAAATAATAAAAATAAATATATCAAGTCATTAATTAACTTTATATAAGGATCAAAATTTCATATAATTGTATTTAAAAATTTTTGCAATTTATACTATCTCATGGGACAAAATTCTATTTATACAAAATATACAACGAGCAATAAAAATATTTTAAATTTTTTTAAGTTCTCAAATAATTTTCATGTTAAAATGTTAAATATTTTACTATTCCACATATATATAGCACACACTACGTCCATATTGTAGCACAAATTATTATACCAGTGCCTGTTCTGAAAATAAAATTTCAAAAAATATAATTATACTTTATAACGCTCTCATTTTTCTATAGGATTAATAAATTTAAAATCTACCATAGACATATCATTTAAAAACACAAAAATGTTAAAAACATAAAAGTATTAAAAAAATTTTCAAAATGGATACTATAAAAAATTATCCTGTATAGCATGAAATTAAATAAAAAAAAATCAAAAACAGAAAAAAGAGAGAAAAATGCAATAATGTACATTAATTAATGAAAATGAAAACATAAAATAGTAAAAATTAAGCATAAAAGAATTTTAATCCTTTAATTATTTTATATATGGCACCATATTTTCTTTATAAAACATGGACATTTCATACATTTCTGTTAAAATTTTTTTTAAATACATAAAATTTGTGTGAATTTTAAATTTTTTTTTATATTATATTGCGTGTATATATAAAAAGCTGGGCTGCGATCACACACACACGCACATATGAAAGATATTTTAAAAGTATAAGAGCATTTTTGGTTGTTGTTTTTTTTTTTATTTTGAAAATTTCTGCAATATTAACTGTATTAAATTTAAATTTCATTATAATTAATGCATAATGATAATGTGATATTGTATATAGGATACAAAGAAAGTTATAGGGATACATGCATATTTTAATGTTAACTTTAAAATATTTTTTAAGTCGACATATTGAAATAACAGAAAAAGGATATTCAATTAATATGGAAAAAAAATTATTCTTTTTCTGTTTATTACTCTTTATTTGCTTTTAATACATTTATGTACGCCGCTTAATTTGTAATATGCATGAAAAGAAATCAACCATTATTGTAGATTTTTTTTTTGAAAAAAGGACGAAAAAAAAAATAATAATAATGTTGCCGATTAAAATTGTCTGCTTTTTGTTGCGTGTATAATCAAATGACAACCATATAATTTGAAATAAGGAAATTCTTTTTTTTATAATGTGCGACAATTTTTTTTTCCAATACATTGGTAAACATTAAAATTAATTGAATCGGATTTTAAGTATTATATTGGAAGATAATGCAAGATATTGTTAATATCTTTGGAAAATAAAAGAATTGTATAAGCAGGTTGCTAAAGAACGATTTTTTCAAAAGATTTTTGAAATGCTTAAGATGTTTAATACGTAGAATAAATTCCTGAGTCCTTTACAGTAAAGGTTCATTTTAATTAAGTGAAAACATCTGGAGTAATTTGAAATATTGAGTGTCTATTCCTAACCTTTGTTATATCGGAAAACACCTATTTCATTGAAAGAATTTGTTTAAAGATACTGCCCCCAGAATTATGCAAAATTTAAATGTAAAATAATACAATGGTATGGCTCTCTTGTACAATAAATTATGTGTATTTCAAACTATTTTACTTAAATTGATAATTGTTGTTATTATCTTTCGAAAATTTTTTCCTGCCAAATTTTTTTAAAATTCGATGACTCTCCAAAGAATTACTTGAAATTATTTTAATCCCAAAATAAGTAGAAGAAGCTTTAGAAGCTTCTCTTTTAGAAATTTTGAGACCACTATAGTATAAAAATGCAACACGGCATGTAATTGGTAAAAACTGAAATACTTTTATAATCATATTTTTCATATCTCAGAATTTGAACATTCAGAATTTAACAACAGAGAAAGTGTTGTCAATACTTATTCCAAATTAGCTTCCTACCTTAGAATACCTTAGAATTTTGCTCCGAAATAATTAAACTATAATTAAAAACAAGATTTTAGACTTCAAGATCTTTTCTTTTTTGTTAATTGAAATTATAATTAATTAGAACCCGGAAAATAAATCCTATATAAATTTCTTTATATTGTTCTAAAACCTTTTTGTCATCAACTATTAATAACATTTAATTTATTCACTTTTGTATTTTAACTCCAACTTTTTTGTATATCTTAAAAATAAACTCTAAGAAAATTTTAAAATTCAACATAAATACAAAATATATACATATGTAGGAGAAAATATTTTTAAAACCATTAATTATGTTTATTTAAAATAAAATTGAATAACTAATAGAGTACCTCCTCCTACTCTAATAAATTTCTAACACATTAAATTTTTTACGAAAATTCTTATAAATATACCTACGAGTATGTGCATTTAATGAACATAAAAGAGGATCATAATCTTTATATTAAATTTATTAATTTATTCGCTACAAATATGTATATATATACATATAAGTACATATCAAAGATTGTTATTAAAATAATAATATTAATATTATGCATTTTATATATAGAAAATAATTACCCAAAAATATTCGAAATAATTAAAAATACAAATTCTTAAAATTCTTCATATACACTAATATATAAAATTATGCAAGTGAAAATCTACATATATACATTATCCTTTTCTAATAATTATTAAATATAGATATTGTCCATCAATATATTACATATATATGGAATAGCACAATATATAAACTATTACAATTATTCAATGATGACCTTTATAAAATCGTATTTATAAAATTAATTTAGTTTCAACACACACACATACACACATATCAATAATATATACGAATTTGAACAATAAATAGAATTTTGTTAAAATAAATTTTATAATATCCTTTCTATTCTTATATACGCTATGCATATACACATAAATATACAATGCATAAATAAATACGAAAATAATACGAAATAAGTTAATTTGATTTTATATATTAACTATATAAAATATTTTCTATATTTGTATATTTATATATATGCATATAGGGTTCATGTAGGTTATATTTTATACATAAATTTCAACTGCAACACCTACTGTACATTTTTGCTATTTTAGTATGGATTTAAAATTTTAATTTAGTTATAATCCTTGCAAAACGAATATATTGTTGAACTGAACTGAATTAAAATATTCGTATAACATCTGTGCTCAATTATTATTGTATATATATATATATATATATATATGTATTATTGTTATAAGGATTCATATATATACATAATATAAAAGAAGCAATACTGCAGACACGTATTTATTAGAATTAAGAGAATAATATTTTGAAATATCAGACTAAAAAACCCAATTTTTTATAAAATACAAAATTTTTGGTACACAACCTTCAAAATTCAAAAAGGATACGAGACAATATTGGTAAATTTAATTTTATTGTTCAAATATTTTGCAAATAATGATAGTTTTGATCTTAAAGAATTTTTAATTGTAAGCGGATCTTTTTCATGAATTTAATTGTACACTTATTACTAATTAGATACTGAAGGCTACTTTCAAGCCTGAGCACCTACATAATTAATCATAACATTAAAAATCACGTTAAAATTATTGAAGAAATCATTGAACTATTGAGGGAACTTTTTGTGCACCCATAATGGAATATACAACGATTGGAATACTTTAAAGTTTATTGGCCAGAAAATCTCATTAGTTTACAATCATAAGAATAAATTTTTTTTTTAAATAAATTTAAAGAAAATTTCTTTCCTGCTTGAAATTATTGTTTGGCTCTTGCTACAATTCGATTTTTTCTTTTCTAGAATTAATTTATATAGAACAATTAAACTGGTATTTATAATATTTTTGCATCCTTTTTGCTTCTTACTTTTCCGTTTGCTCTATAACTCTCTCTCTCTCTCTCTCGTTCTCTTTTTTATTTACTTCCATTTAGTATTTAAAATCTTTCTTTTATAAAAAAAAATTAAATAATAAATTTTCAAAATCCAGTCATGTGCATCCGATAGTAATTACCCACAAAATGGATGTAAAGAAAATGAATTTATATTTTTAAGCTTACAAATGTTTATTTTATTCTTTTTCTATATACAACAATTCCCTGATAGAATTTATCTAAATAAATACAGTCTCGATACCATTAAGAAACACTCAGATATCTGAAATATTGTTTAAAGCATTGGCTCTATAGACTCACTTTTGGGTTTATGACTATAGCAATTAACATTGTTGCTGTTGAAGATTACTGTATGCTAAATGAACTTTCGTGACATTTTTTTGAATATTTTTATAAATGTGTAAGAACCAGCATGCTCTATTGTCCAAATCTCCATCTCCGTTTAATCTCCAAATATTGCTATAATTGCAGGATTTTTTTTTGAAATTGAATTGAATTTATTCGGGTCGTTAAAGTTTTCTATCAAAAAAGTAAAATGGTTTTAGTGATTTCAGTAAAATTTTGGGCACAAGCCTTACCAATTTTCAATTTTAAATTTAAAGGCCTAACATAGGACAATAAATGGGTATTCAGTGAAATATTTAAGATAATTCGTGAATTTTTAATTTTTCAGAAAATTTGGATATACTTTTCATATAACCAAACTTTAAAATATTGTATCCAAAGCTTGAAGTTCGATTATCAGTTTGTTTCAGAGCATAATTTAAAATATTAACGTAAATTATTAAAAGAGTTTTGCTGATTTAAAAAGATCCCAGAATACAACTATAAGTTTTATGAAACATAAAAATATTTTCTAGATTTTTCAAAATATTCTACAGCTTCTTTGTTGCATCGACATATTACAAATATTTTTCATAATATTATATAGAAATTTTCATGTACATACATACGTATGTATGTCAATACACCCATATATCTAGAGACAATCTTAGAATTAATACACAAAAAAATAAAATGAAAATACATAATTCTTAATAAATAAATTTTTCAAATTGAAAAATTTAATTAAAAAAGGAGTGAAGAAAATGAAAATATATAACTATTTGCAATAATATACACATATACATATATATACGTTTTCTATTTAAAATAAATTGTAATTGTAGTGGTTTTTTTCTGACAATAATTCTGGTTTCTATATAATTTATATATGGCTGTGTATATAATACGAATTGAAATCACCAGATTCTAATAATAATCAAGAATTAATAAAATGTAAGTATATATTGCACAATATAACAGAAATACACACACATTGTAATTGAAAAGACAAAACCATATATGAGCAATTAATTATAAAAGAAAAGATTTTTCAATTAATTTAAACAAAAAAATGGAAAAAAAAATTTATTTGGTTAGAATTCAGAATGCAATGATAGACAAAAAAAAAATTATTAAAGAAAAATGAGAAAAATTACTTTACATTGTTATTAATTTATTAGTAAATAAATTGAGTTTGAATATTGAATAATAATAAAGTTGGAGACATTACTAATTTAGTGTTCAGTTCATAAAAGGGCTATATTGTACACAAATTACAATTTCTTACACAATTTCTCCACAATTTCCAAGATACTGTAATTTTAAGAAAATTTCAGAAAATATCAATACAAACTCATGTAATTCAATATTAACCACAGATTTACCATCGAACAATTTACTATCATATTCAATATCTTATTTATATTTTCAAGATTTAATTCTTTTGTTCCATATCTTGATCATGAAAGCGTATAGCAATTTTCCGAAAAATTTATATCCTTTATAGAATCATACTGTACATTTTTTAAAATCATGAGCATAATATACAATTTTCACTTATAGTACGCAGGAATATATAACAAAGTTGATACATTTTAACATTTATGTTAAGCATTTCATCTTACTAAGAATTTTGTATATCATCCATTTGCAATCTAGTAAAACATACTTTATTTATATGTAGAAATTAAAAAAATATTAATAAAATTTTGGAATTTCATGACTATTATTAAATTTACATTGAATAAATTATAATTTTATTTAAATTTCATATCATCACAACTATCAGTACACTTACCTCCCTATATACAATAATATTTATTTAAAAATATTCTATACATAATTAGAAACAAATATTGCTGATGACATTGTGCTGATTTAAAAAAAAAAAGTCACAATAACTATACAAACGCATTCTTATAATCAAAAATTGTGATAACAAATAAAAATTTACCTACCATGAGAAACACAATAACGAAAAACAAACATTTAAGATCTCATCATCAATCTTATTCATATACATTCATACATACATGTACATTTATTCTACCCATTTTTTTTTTATTTAATACTCATATAATAAGTACATGGGTAACACCTTATCTTCCGATTCCTTAGCATTTCATTTCCTTTTTCTTTAACTGCTTGGATTTTTTTTACCACACCGCCCCCTCCCCCTCCCCCCTTTTTTTTATGATATTTTGATTTATATGGTTTATGATAAGGATGTTAACAAAATGAAAGTTATACTTTTTCTATTTGTTGGTTTAAATTGTTGTTTAGATTAAAATAAAAAAAAAAAATAAAGTAAAAAATTTTAAAGCTTTTCCTTCCATGAATAAATTTCTCCCATTTTTTTCTTGTTTATTTTTTGTTGTTGTTTCAAAAATACCCTCATTCATTCAATTCAATTCATTCATTGTTTCTTCATTCATTCACTCATTTATATTTTATTTTATACTCTCAATTTATTCCTCTCTCTCTCTCTTTATCTTTTCCTCGTAGAGAATATCATCAAATATATACAAAATATCCTTATTCTAGTGGAATAACACGTTTTTCATTTGTAAGAATAGAGAAAAAAAAAAGAGTATAAATTATTATAACATACTTTTTCATGCATATTATAAAAAAAAAGTAAACCATAAAAATTCATCTCTAGGATATCACAACCAGATTAAGGTTTTCCTTATCTTTTTCCTTTATTTAATGAAATATTTAAATTCCAGAATGATTCATTATCCTCATTGTTTTTTTTTCATTGTTTGTTTATTATTTTTTTTTTGTACTCTGTTTATTTTTTACTCATTTTTCTGTTAGAAAAATTCTTAATTTTCAGTTCCTATATTTTTATTTTAGATTTTCTTTTTTATTCATTCTCCTTACATTATAGACTCCTTTTTTTGTGTGTGTTATGATTGTAAAGATGATAATGATGTTAACAATAATGACAAAAGGCAAAAAGAAAAAACAACAAAACAAAAGCACAATTTTATGATTTACCATCAGCTGTAAATTATAATTTAAAATATTTTTTAAAAACGAAAAATTTATATGACAGCCACGGAAGGAAAGAGTAGAAATAAAATGAACATTTTAGTGCCATTAAAGAACAGCAGCTTTTAAAATTCATCATATAGTAAAATATAAGAATCTTTGTTATTTCAAAAATATGTCGAAAACTTTTTTGTAAAAATATTTTGTATTCAACATTTAATATTCAAAATATTTCAAAAAATAAACAAAAAACCAGAAAATTTTATTTGAATAATCGTAAAATTTAAATGTTTTAATTTTGGAATATAATGAGGATGTTATTTTTTTTTGCATTTAATTTGAATAATATTCAAAATTGAAATTTATTTAACCGTAAAATAAAGCAAAATGCTAATAATGTAAAAATTTTGCCTAAAATTATGCAATTTTTTCATAAATATTTTAAATATAAATTTTTTCATGTTTTTTTTTTTACTAAGGTATTTAAAATCACAAAATTTTACAATTTTGTCACCTTTTCTTATAATATTTATAATAATATATAATGAGGTGGTTTTGTATAACATACCGATATTACATTGAAATTTTCAGTATATCTACCATATATATATTCTTATATACCATGATTCTATACAATCAAACTAAAAATCCATGTTAAAAGAGAGATTACAATTTTGTTTTCTTTTTGTTTCTTTTTTTTTTGTATTAAAATTGTAGCTGAATTTACATTGTATGTATAATGTAAATAATCTATAATAATAACACCAAACTAAACATAAATAAATATACAATATCTTATGTACATACATATGCATGATAATATGTGTATATTGTATTATTATGGTGTTACAAAAAAAATGTAAAATTTATTTTCATTATAAATATCATCCAAATAAATTTCCAACAGTGAGCAATTCATGAATTTCATTTTGAGTATATTATATTTAGAATTTGATACGTGACATATTCACTTCTGCAATGATATACATACATATATAGATGTATTTAATTGAAAATTCTAAGCATGAAGGACACGCGAAAATATTATATTTTTGATAATTTTCAAATATTAAACTTCTAACCTAAATATTTTTAGAATAAAAATTGTATAGTATACACAATATTGCAATAATATAGAATATCGTTACGTTTAATATAAAGTCAGTGGTGAATTTGAAAAAGAAGAAAAATCGGCAATTTTCGTTACAATATCTTAGGAATTTCATAAAGGTACAAAAGATTTAAATTGAAAATGAAATTAACAGTGAAATTCTAAATTCTGTTCTAGTGTTTTGATTAATTTACTCATACAATGCATTGCATTTGCACACATATAGATTTGACTCTATGGTGTCGGATTAGCAAAACATAATTTCACTTAAATTTACATTATACACGAAACTAACTGCAACTCAATAGGTTTGATTATAAGTTAGGCTGCCGCTGTCCCCCGAAGGATACACATAAGCCACTTAGGTCTGTTATGGTACCGCCGAACATTTTTTTTCACCCCTAATTCGAATCAGTCCGAGCTGCTCAAAAATCGCCAGCTTGATGTATTTAAACCCAATTTGGGGCAATTTGAATATTTCTTGAAATGTTTTAAGTACTTAATACTAATTTCTCAACAATTTTCATGTTGAAATACTCATTAAATGGAAGTTTCAGAATCTAGAAGATTTTCTGCAATTAAAAAACTCTGAAACTAACAAAATTTCATTTACCAGACCAGCAATCTAAGGACGCGAACCAATTGCAATTCACCACTGTATGAAACTTACATACTATGAAAAACACTTTCATGTTTTTTTAACAACTTAACAAAATACAATGTGATGATACCCAAGTATATAATATGTATGCATATATATATACATATATGATATATATGCATACATGTTATATACATATATATATATATACAGATAAGTTTTTGAACAGAAAAGTAGCATGTTGTGCGTAAAATAACAAAACAATTGCACATCAGATTTAAACATTAATAAATGTCAAAATTTTTAAAATACAAGCTAAAAAAAATAAATGAAAAAAAAAATTCTCCACATCATTTTCAATTCAAGTAGTTTACTTTTTTTTTTTTTTAGAAGTGAAGTGAGTAAGTAAAAAAATGTGTACAATTGTGTAAATATGTTTCATATATTATAATACCTTCAAATATACTATTCAACACATATTACTTAGCATAATACATAAGCATAGCAAATATATAAGCACCTATGCGTAGGTATGTAGGTTTATAGGGATTATTTTTAAAAAGAAACTTTTGATTCCAATTCATTTTTCAATTGAAAAGATTAAAAATGTATATAACTTTGGTTTTTTAGTAAATTCGAAGAACACATTGAAATTCTGGTACGCAATGAAATCTGATGAAGCATTAAAAATTTTTGTATTTGTGTGTAGGCTGAATCTTATACAATATTGAGTCTTTAAAATGTTTTTAAGTAATAATAATATTCTTTGACAAAGTGATAATTAAGTAATAATAAATTTTTAGTATAAATATTTTTCTATTTTCACATAAATATAAGGGATTTTAGCAATATTGTGTGAATTTTCACAAATTATCACCACAATTAATTATTAGTAAGAATTTTCACAATTTAATTTTAAATACTGAAAATATTGTTAATTGTTTTTGACTTAAAATTCGTATTAGGCTACATGGCTTATCACTTGAGGTGTAAGATTTATTATGTACTGATCAAACTGATTTTTAACATGAAACAAACCTGAAAGGTGTTAGGCCACTATTATTGCGATTTTATTAATTAAATTAAAAATTTTGATTCTTGCTGTTATATTAAATATCTTAATTGAAACTTTAAAATAATTAATCAAGCAAATGAAATTTCGAACATCACAATAAAAACAATTATAAATAACATAAACCTTTACTACTCTAATAACCATAGAGTTTTAAGTATGTAACCAAATAATTTGAATTGTCAAGCAAAATTCACTTAATAACAGCCCTTCTTTATAGAACCACAACACATATTTTACCTTAAGGATTTTATTTAAACACAATATTCTAATTTTAAAGTTTTCATGATGGTGTTAACCCCTTGTTTCTGTGTTCTCTTATTTCTCATACGTCTATAAGATTGACTTGATAAATGAGTATAAAAATCTAGTAAAAAGCAAATCGTTGTACATTTTTAAAAATAATGTTCTACATACACAATAATGTACCATTATTTTACTTTGTTGCGTTATTATGTATAACCCATATAAGATAAGAATCATTTTAGAAACCAAAAAAAAAAATGACAGAAAATATTTGTTTTGATGATCCTTGAAAATGATTACAATGTATAAAAGGAAAAATATTACCTTTATTACATAATATATATAAATACATTTATGAAAAATATACCTACATATAAATTTTGTGTATATATACAAATATGTATGTAGGTATTGTATGACTAAAGCCATTGGTTAGTAACTTGATGACTGAGAACTGATTGTGACAATTTTCATATTTTTTTTTTGTGAAAATTAATTTTTATAATATAAAATAAGTTTAGTAATTTAAAATAATTGTGAAAATTATTAAGTACAAAAGTATGTTGAATTAAGAGTTTTGGGAGATTTTTTAATATATTTTTATTTGAGAAAATTTCAATTTTAGAATTAATTACAAATATTAATTTTATAATGATATTTTAACAGAATTTAGAAAAAGGCTTTATAAAATTGGTAAATATTGTTTTAATATGCAGTTGGACAGAAAATTTTACGTACAATTAAAAGAGATTTTGTCAAAGGACCGGAATTTCGCATAAATATATCGGACTATAATATGCACTCCTTTGTGTGTCATACTAGACTACACCTCTCATCTGAATTTACGAAAATTTACAAATATTTCAAAATTATAAACAAATCTAATAAGTAAAATCAAAGGAATATTGTGACGAGACCATAATATTGTGATCAGATTCTCTTAAAAGAGAATTTTTCTTTATTTTGTTTATGTTTCAGTTGAGCTATACTCCCCTTTAGGCCAAAAATTCATAAGTTTTTTGGTGTGCAATGACATTAATGCAAAAATATTTTGAATACCTAAAGAAATGAAAGTATATAAAACAAATAAGTATATTAATTGATCGAAATCGGTCTTGTCCTGTTAAGTAACTTATCAATTATCCGAGTTGTTTACAATCGGTTTCTTACTAATATCTTAAAATTTTACAACGAACTACTTATGTAATTCTAATCCAGAATTTAAAATCTAATCTCTTTAAATTTAAAAAAATTCCTAAATTTTACTTTAATAAGATTTCAATTGAAATTACTGCACTTGTCTATGAAAAATATTTTAAAGGCACCATATATTTTTTCGCTATAAAAAATATGTCAAATATGTACTCGCTCATACTTAAATAAATTGTTTACATTTGTAAAAATCTCTTAAAAATTTTTCATTGAAAATTTATTTTAAAAAACATATACATACATACAATTTTTCAGAAATTTTCAGTTAAGTGATTGCATTTCCTTTGAGTAAATTACAATAAAATAACTTATATAACAAAATAATGTCAATACTATATGAATAACTGTTAAATCGACTTTTAAATAAAGGAAACCCGAGAAAAACCAAAATAGAAAAAATAATATTCTAAAAATACAAAATGACAATCAATAATCACAAAATAAATAGACAATATTTTCCTTTTTCAATTTTCAAACTAAAATCCTGTTCAATAATATTTAAAAAAAATTATGAAAATATTCAATAATTTATTTTACTTTTATAACAGTGAGAATTTAACAGCCTTGAAAATAATATATCCAAAAAAATTCACAGACACATTTACATATCTAACTTTCATCAACTTTTCCTTGACAAAGATCAAACAAGATCAAAGAAAATCTTCGAAGGCTGTCTAAGGAAAATTTTTGAAAAATCCTGATAATATTTAGGAAAATGAAAATTACAATTGAAATTTTACATTGAAAACATTAAAAATTTTAAAATTCTCTTGAACAATTCTATATTTAGAAATATATCCTATAGTAGGCAGTCAAATAAATTTTCTCTCACTTAATTTCGTTTCGCCATTTCCATTTTCATTTAATGATTTTTTTATTTCAATTTTTTTTTTGTTCCTTTTGCTTTTTCTAAAAATAACACCCCAAGGACATATTTTTGCGAAAGTTTTCTATCTACTCTCAAAAAAGAATTTATAGAAATAGATTTTACATTCAATTCTTTTTGTTTTTTTCTTTTATTTTCTTAATATAGTGACACAGTAAAAGTGTGTAAACACAAAAAATATTGAAATATTCAAAAATTTTTTGAATGGCATATATTGTATTTAGTGTGTTCATTTCACTGTGAATCAAAAATAAAATTTTTTATTCAAAAATTTTCCATAAACTTTTTATTATTTAAGTTTTAAATTTCCATTCAATACGAATTCATAAAACTTCAGATTCGTAAAACGAAATTAAGGATAATATTTTAGCAATCTGTAATACAAAAAAAAAATTTTAAATAATCATTGAATAAACAATTTTTTATAGATTTTTTAGTATGAACTAAAAAAATTTAGTATTCTAAAGAAATTTGCGATATTGTACAGAAAATTTTAGTACTTATTTTAATATTGCACCGCCAGATACCTAGTTAGGGAGCCCACAAGACCCTAAATCCAAACAAATCATTATTTCCGCTGTAATGACATAAATACAAGAGACCATTGAACTCTAATATAAACATATAATTATTTTAGTTTTTTATTAATACTCCAGACTATTGGGCAAAAAAAAAACAACTTACTATAAAATAATAAAGTTTCCATTTTATTTCATTTCACATTAAATATACTACATAAAACTTTCTATAAATTTTAATAGTATTTTACTCCCAAAAGACTTAAGCTTGTAAACACATTATAGAAACATAAATGAAATTCAAGAAAGTTTTTCTTCGCTGGACCATAAATCACATTTAAACTAAAAATAAGAAAAAAATAAATGAAAATAATAAAAATTAAATAAAATTCAAAAGGGTTATACAACGAAATACCCACTCAGTATACCAGTTATAAAAGGTTATTTTGCAGGAACGTTTTAAAGTTGGTTGTTTTTTTTTTGTTTATTTTTGGTATATTTTTTATCATTTCAATTTTTCTCATTTATTATATAAATGTTACAAAAACACAAAAAAAAAAATTATGGATAAAAATAATATTACAAATAAAATAGCAAAAATTCGATTGAAATAAAAATTTAGAGGAAAATATTCGTGCAACTATGGGATATTGTTTTCAAAATATTGAATTTTTAATGCAAAAATATTGAAACTAGTCCAATTCTACCTTACTTCTAACTTAGAAAAATTATTGATAAATATTCGCCCTAAAAATATGCAATTTTTATATATTATAATGGGGCAAATACAAGACCACAATTTTCAACATGAAACGCTAATTTTTGAACAATTGTTTTCAAAAATATGCAAAACTACTCTGAAACTTACTTTCAGCTTAATAGCTACATAACCTTTCTTTTAAATCTACAATATTTTCTAGATGTATAGTAGCATATATGATGTAAAATATCACAAACGTATCAGAAACTTCTTAATACCATTTGATTTTCAGAATGTAAGGACATTGAAACGAAAACTTGTAATAAAAAAATACAGAGAAAATAATGGAGAAAAAATACAAACAGTTAAAAACAAAATTGTTGTTTTTTTTTCATATTTTCATTGCATACACGTAGGAGAAGAAATAAAAAGAATTTTGTGGTTTTTCTTTCATCCTCTCTCTATTTTTATTTTCTTTTTTTTTGCTTGGTTGTTTGTTTGTTTGTTTGTACGCCTCATTTTTGCACAATTTATCGTTATTGGAATTTTTTCTTCCCATCACTTATACATACACCCACGCACACACAACATACAACCTTCATGAATTTTTTTCTCTATTTTCCTTGTCTATTTTCTATAATAATAAATTTTATTTTTTGGCACATTTGGACTTAACATCAAAACTGGTTAAATGATTGGTTACTAATATCTCAGTTATGATTATTACGAGTATTATCAAGTTTTATTTTTTCCCTTTTGTATACAGATTATTTGATTTTTTGTGGGAAAATAAAATATTGGGTTTCTTTTTTTTATTTGTTAAATAAAATTGTTTTCTATTTATTTTTTGAATAAATGAATGAAAGAAATTTTAAAAGGAATGAAATAAAATAAAATGCAACAATAAAATGAAATTGAAATTTTTGAAAAATCAGTAAAGAATTTGAAGAAGAACACCAGAAAATAAAGATTTATGTATGGTAGGTTAGCATTAAAGAGTTTAAGAGGAAAAAGCAAAAAAAATTTATTTTTCAGAATATTTTGGTATTATTCATTTAGCAATAATTTTAAAAATTATTTAAGCGTCTTCGAATTCGGTCACATCTTTAAGAAATTTCATAGTCTCAAGTAATTAGGCAACTTATCACTTAAAACAATTAACACTATAATGCTACACACAAACGCTATTGGCAATTTATCACTTAAAGCAATTAACACTATAATGCTTAAATTCAAGTTAAAACTCTTAGTAATACAAAGGCGTTGGAAGTTCCAATATGCCGTTTAATTGACACCCAAAAATGGAAAAAGAATTCTATTATACCAATTAAATTATAATGTTTTTGATTAAAAGTGATATACAAAAAAAATTTTGAATTAAACATTTGATACAAATTGCTACCTAATCGAAAACGATATCAATCAAATTTGAAACATTTTGAAATCTAATAAATCATTTACAAAACTGATTTTTAGAGTTAAAGTTCAACTCGATAAAAAATTTCCCATCAATTGTGTAAAATTATTCAGTTGAGAAAGTAAGTAATAATTTCTTATATTATCTTTGAGTATTCTTCCTTCATCATCAATGTTATAGACAAAGAAAGAAAGTAATAATTTCTTTTATTATCTTTGAGTATTCTTCCTTCATTATCAATATTATAGACAAAATTTTACATGGAAAATGACCTGTTTAATCTCAACTTTTCCAGATAGCATAAATAGCAACGTTCTCTTAATTGATTTCAAATAAGATTTATAAGGTGATACTAAAATTTTTTCATAATTTGAAAACTGTTTTGTGTCTTAAAGCAAAATTTGTAAAATTAATTGATAAATTAAAAAAAAATCATTCAAATTGCAATCAATTGTATTATCATTGGCGGATAGCACGAAGTAAAAGTATTATCAGTTAACAATCCCCCCCCCCCCTTTATATTCCTTATAAGATCAATGTATAATTTTCAATAGAAACGAAGAAATAATTGCAAGTCATTAACACAAGTATTTTACAATTTCAATTTTAATATTCTTTTGTATTATATTTAAGAGATTAATTTTTATAATTTCTGATTACGCTCAAAAATTTATTATGAATCTATAAAATATAAAATTTTGTTCATTTTAGAAGAAAAGCAATGCACAATATGTTTAAGAGAAGACATTAGGAGAATTATTAATTTTGATTCATCAAAAAATTCCAAACGTTCTCAAGTTTTTCCAGAGAAAATTAATAAACTGAAATAAAATTATGGCACAAGTATATCAAAAAAAAAACCTGTTTTATTGATTTTAAATTGCGTATTTACTGAATCTTAATTATCATTTTATTTTTTAATGATTTATGAATATTATTTGGAATATTTTTTTTTATTTTTTCGTTCATTCCGAATTTAATGTATTCATGATGAAATCATTATATTTAATTTAATAATAATACGTTTGAGTTTTTGTTTTCTTTGTTATTTCGCCTGTTTTATTGTTGTATACAAATTTCACATTTTTCGAAATATCCAGTTAACCAGTCAACCATTTACGAGTATATCAAAAACAATTCATCGCATAAATTTGTCGACAGATGGTTTTAATAACATTTTCAGTATGATTGTCAAAAATTTTTTTTTCTGTCATGTTATTTTTTTGCCTTCTACATGTTTTTTTTTTTTTCTTTTTTGTAATTTTTCCCTCATTTCATTTCATTCCCATATTTTAAATTGATAATATTATTTATTTATACATCTATTATTAAAAAACATAAAATTTCTGATTAATTCGTAATGACGGTTATCAATATTGAAGAGAGAAAAAATATATGATTTTCTCTTTTTTTATAATCATATTGAATAAAATAGGGTAGGTATTGTGATCGTATCAAATATTAAGAGAATAGAAGAAAGTTTTTAACAGAATTGCACTTGTTTGTGTTAAAGAAACATTAAAATACCATTTTCAGTGGGTCCTTAGTATGTCAGTCTGTTTACTTGAAAAATATCGGACACAGTATATTCCAAAATATCATTCAATTGTTGATTTTCATCGCAATAATCAACGAATTTTCATAAAAATAAAATTAACAAAATTGCATTTTAAGTCAAGGCCACCTGAGTAGAAACTAAGAGAAAATTAGTTTTCCATAAAACCAGTTCACCAACACTATCACTTTCACCAACTAGCTCCATTAATTCTCCACAACACTGTAAATTTGTCAGAATTTTTATACGTCATTCGAAAAACACACAATTTATTCGATAATATTCTGATCACATCAGATTTTTTGTTTTGTTCCCAATGTTAAAAAAAAAATATTTTAAAATTTTCAGTATTTCTTTTTTTCATTTACATACGTTTTTTTATTTTACGTATACTTCCGTGTCAGAATGACTTCTGTTGAATTCTGTTGAAGAAATAAAAGTGTGATTACATTCAAATATTTAAATATGAAAAACGAAAACAGAAGTCACTGCAGTGAATTAAAGAAAGAAAATTAAAAAAATAAAAAATAATAACAAAAGAAGAGAACAAAATATTTATTACTCTCCCATCCATTGCTGTTGTAATTTATGATATTTTATTGCATATACTCAGGTGCACGTACAATATTAACAAGCGAATAAAAAATTTATCAAGAAGCAATAACAAAAAAAAAAATTGAATTTTTAAGAAAATTTTATGAAAATCGAAATATGAATTAAAAATAAATTTTTGAATTGAAATTTTTTACATTATTTGTAGATTAATAAAAAAATAGAAATATATTAATGCAGGATCTCTGTGCGGTTCTCATACAAAATTTAGAAGCTCTGTGTAATTCTCATAAAATAGAAACGTTCACATTTTAATTTAAATTTTCTGAAGCAAACCGAAAGAAATGCCAGGGCCAATTAATATAATTATCTTTGTTTTTATACCAGAAAATTTCTTGTTATTTTCAGATGATAGCTATTTACCGAATTTTACGGCTCAATTTTTTAATAATTTAAATTTTTTTAAATATTATCGGCATTAAAATTGGGATTTCATAATTTTCCCAATCAGTCTAATTCTAATTCAATCTACATTGTACAAGAATATAGGAAGCCTTCCTCTCCTAAGTGTCATTGCTGTGACTCTAATAATTTGGTGTACAATATTAATAATTTAAAAATAAACATTCTCTGAATATAAATTTTGAAAAAACCCTAGTTTTCAAATTTTACAAAACAAAATATTTTTACTTTTATTTTTCTAAAAATAACGTGCTTAACACACATTATTTTTTCGCCTCGATTACTTTAGTAAAAAAATATTATAGTTACAACGTAAAATATTTTTCAACATGACAACAATCAATTTTAATATAAAAGAAAAAAAATTGTTGAAATGTAAAAAAAAAACCTCTGAAATAAGCTCTGATGAACCATCATATTAGGTCTAAGTGGAATGCAATTGCCATTTACTGAATACAAAAAACTAACAGTAAATCCCAAAATAGAAAAAAAAAACCATCCTTATGACAATTTCTCTGATTTTTTTTTTTCGTTTTTTTTTATTTTGTGTTGCCTTTTTCAAGTTCTTTGCCCTAAATTTTAGCATGCAATTCCTTTAACTTTTTTCATTTTTTTTTTTTTATTTTTCATTTTAAATGTTTTAATTTAAATTTTTTTCTAATAGTATTCCGGCATTTTGAGCAAAAATAAGAATAGAAAATGAAAAAAACAAAAAGGGAAAGAAAGCGAAGAGAAAAGGTGTTGTATTTTATTTGATCTCGTTTAAGGCTCTTACATATGTGGAATATAAAATAGAATGTTTCTATTACCTGCTACATATGCACAAACATATTTTGTTTATATTTTTTTTTTTTACCATTTTCCAAAATATAAAAACTTTAACTGCTTTTAAGAATTACAAAATTTTATTTTTATTATGGTACTTTAGAAAAATATATAAATATGTATAACAATATTGTGACACACGGCGTCGCATCTTGTATATTTTCGGAGCGCTAATATAAAATACGTGTGATTTTGTTCAAATATATATGACGCTACCAAGTAACACAATCTTAACTATATGTAAGATTGTGGAATTTTGAATGAATATGAAAGTTTACAAGTATATGTACTTATATATGTTTATATTTTGTACATAAAATGTATATATAGGTAGATGATATAAAAAGGTGTATTTGCCATATATATGAAATGAATAAATTTATGTGGATTCTTTTCAAATCTCATCCAATATCAATAAAATTGAATTGGTTTTAAGCTTTGTTTACTCTAATTTTTATTTTATATTTTTGTTTCTTTCTTGTCATTCTTTACATGTTCATATACATATACATAATTATGTATATACATATAGCTTCATAGAATTGAAAAAAATTTTTTGGATTTTTCATTTTTAATTTTTGTTATTTTTATTTTTTCAATATAGGTACATGCATACTTTGTTTTGGTATATAAATGTTATTTGCAATATTTTCATTTTCACCTCAACTAGAAGAGGTAATTTTCTATATCACACTGATATTTAAGCAACAAAAGCCTTTACTATACATATATGTGTGTATATACATATGTACATAATAATAATGATTATAAGTACTCCAATATAATGTATGTGTACATATGCGAAAATTGTATATTTTGTAAAGCAATCTAAATCTAAAATTTACGATCCTTATCAACGAATACAATTATTGTTATTAGATCCATGTGGAAATACAAAATTATATAATATATAAATACGTCTATGTGTATAAGTATAATAGGGATTAGGGAAGAAATACAATGTACACTTTTACTTTGATTTACGATATAAGCTGAAAACTTACCATGGAAAATGCCACTTTTTTATGTAAGCAAGAAAACCTTATGTGATAATTGTAAAAATACTGTGCTTATATCGGATTCAGCTTATGACTTGTAATTGCTGAATTGTAAAATAATTGAAAATTAAAACAATATAAAGTATTTAGTTAGCGTTTATAAATCAACGTATGATTTTAAATTGCTGAATTGTATGACCTCAATAAAATTGTAATTCTGCAAATTAAAACCTAAAATTTTAATTTTTCTAAAACAACAAGATTCGGTATTGTTCTTATGTTGAAATTAAGTTGAGAATTTTTTTTCAAGCTGCACAGTATACTGGATCTATATAATTCAGCCAATTAGTTATAATTGCTTTAATTCTTTAATGTTAATTCTTTAAAATCATGACAAAGTAGAACATTACAATTGAATTAATATTGTATTTGCATACGAGTTTCATCTTATAACTTGTAGTAATTGCTGAATTTTGAAATACGGAAATAGTAATAACCAAATTCAATTTTCCCAGTAAGGGAAACTTTATAGGGCAAATGTATATTCAAATTATTTTAATATTGAAAAATTGAATATACAGTAGACGTCACACAACTTTACAAGTAGTAGGTGTATTGGAGTAGGTGTACGTGCACTATAATATTCTTTCATATAGAAATTCAATGTTTAGAACTAGAAAAATGAAATTTTATTTTTATTTATACAGACATTGTATACAATAAAAGGTTAATAGTTACACATTAATATACATATACATATATACATACGATAACATGTAGGTACGTTCTGTTATACACCGTGAACCACTTAAAATTGTATAAAATGTTTCTACATATTAAAAATAAAAAAAAAACATCCTCAATACCTACATATATACGAAAAAGGTACAAAACAGTTTTGTTATTTTTTGCAATTATTAAATTCTCCGCACATATGTATATATCCAAGGATATCCTTATACATATGCACAAAATTGCAATCTTGTATATTTTAAAATAAAATAGATGATGTGCTTAGAATTGTTAACAAGATCTTTTGTCCGATATTAAAAATTTTTCATATATATTTTCTAAAATTTTATTATATTTCTTCACATTTTATAATTTTCTCTAACAATCGTTTTATAATTACTTAGTTAAAGATCGACCCGAAAAGAATTAAAATTTAAAAAACTTTAATAAATCACACACACAACCATCATCAAGATTATTTTATATAATTTTCTCACGATTTCATGATTTCAAAAATTAAATGATCCCCTTTGTAGCAATACGATAATATGGGAAAACTTTGCAATACCAAAGAGCCATATAATTCCATATTATAGATATAGGAATTTTGATATGAGAAAAAAAACAAGGCGAATATCCTGGAGAAAAAAATTTACTTTTACACTAAAAATCATGCATGGTTGTTTGTACTATTAAAAAAAAATTGTTAAAATATTTTTTTTTTTCATTTTACCGGAAAAAAACTTAAAATTTTTTATGTTGCCATACGCTGTTTTTTGTATAGTAACTTTTATAACAGTAAATAGAAAATTCCCTGTTGCCGTTTTAGTTAAGTTTTTCCTTATAGCTTATTTATTTGTGTATTTTGTACATACACAACTAGCATTGTTTAAAATTCTAGAGAAAAATTTAATAGGCCGCCTATTTTTTCTTCTTTATACAATGAATTTTTCTACAAATTTCCTATTTTTTTTTTTTTTTCAAAGAAAATTTTTTTCCCTATATTTGTCGTTCCGCATGCATTAGTCTATAAATCACAAATTCTTAAAAGTTGAGGAGACGCTAAAAATGATTTAATTATTATCAAATATGCTGTTATTCAATAAAGGAAACCAAGAAAATATTAATGTAATCATACGAGATATCTCGTATTAAATCGAGATATTTTATTATAAAACGGTATTTTATTAAAATTTTAAGGTGATTTATCGAAGTTTTGAGGCACTTTATACCACTCCTTTAACACAAATCGTGTGAATTTAATTTAAACGAATTTAATTGTGCGATGTTTCCAAAATAGATAGAGATATCCAGTATTCCATCATCCTTTAAGGAAGTTAATAATAGAGATTAAGGTAATTTTTTAATGCAGAAATTTTTCTACTTCTCCATAGATTCCGTTTCAATCAAAAAGTGAATTTTGAAAAATGTGCTACTTATGCGGATATCGCTTTCGATACGATGAAAATTAAAAACTCTTATGAATTTTTCTAAATTTTTTGCTCCGCTCTAAAATGTTTTAAACTTGTGAATGAAAGAATGTTTTAGACTAAAAAGTGAGCAATAAACAAAAACTATAATTTTAATATAAATAAATTTTTTTTTGCTTTTCTACAAAGAGGGCGGAGAGGCTGGACTGGCTGACTGCACAAAAAATTGTTTGTTAAAATTTTCAACTTTGTTCATTTATTTTTTCACTTCTTATCATCAACCTTTGAATTTATCTGCTGTGCATTTTTTGGTTTTTTCTTGTGTGTGTGTTCAATTTCATATATTCTTCTCATATACATACATAACTACTTATGTATAATGTATATAAAAATTTTCCTATTCTGATTCGTGAATGAAAAAATCCTGATTTTAAACAAAAAAAAAAAAATTTTTTTTGCATTCATTAAAGTCTCTGCGCTTGCAATTAAAATTTGTGAGCAAAAGTGAAAAAATAAAAATTTTAAAGATTACCTTGGTCTTGTACACCAGTACACCTCATATATACCTTTAATTTAAAATTAATATGAAGCAATGTGAGGTAACTAAGGTGCGTTCGTTTCTCATTATAAGATTTTTTTTTGTTTTTCAAACTGTTGCTACTTTTTGGAAAAAAAAGTGGAATAGTTGCCTTCTACTACAAATTTTTTTTTTCAGTTTTTCCAGTTTTGTTTTTTTTTTTCTATTTGAAATTAAAACATCTGTAATTATTCTTGTTTATTTTTACATTTCACGTTTTTTGTGCAATTTTACAATTTTTGTTAAGTTTAAATAAAGGTGAAAATTCGCTATAACAAATTTGAAAAAAAAAACAAAAACTCAGTGTAACATGAAATTCAAAATTTAGTTTTTTTTTTTCTGTGTATTTAAAAAATTTTGGGTATATTAAATAAACAGACTTTGAAAAAATTTCTTACATTTTAATTAATTTCGAAACTGGTTTTTAATAAATAAGGGATGTATTAAGGTAAAACAGGTGGATGGTGCTTGAAAGATTTGTGGGCAGAACGAAGAGTACTCGGTACACCTTCTGGGGGAATGCCGAGCTCTCGCTCGCATGAGACGAGAGGTACTGAGAAATTATGTACTCACTCCAGTGTTGCTGCGATCTGCCGGGTCTTTAAAATTGCTCGAGTTCATAAGGAGGTTGGCTCTCGAGGGAGTGTTGAAGGGATTTACCCCACACTTAGTTGGGGGCACAATAGACCTATATTTTCTGGTCGCGGTGCACTATTACCACTTCTTTACAATCTGCAATCTACAATCTACAAGGGCATTGGAGACTATTTCACCCTTGGAAGAAATTTGAAAAATTCAAGATATTTGTATCTTATAGAAGATTCAATATATTTCATAAAAGATTGAGTGAAATGGAAGGGATTTAGTTAAGATTAAGCCTTAATTTAGCGAATAACTTTTACAAATCCCAAATTTTAACAAATTTGTAAAATAAAAGTTCGTATGACAAAACACAACGTTATTGCAAGTGTTGCATGAAAGCCTTACTGCTTATAAATTAAAACTCGTAAAACCCTTTCATAATTAATTTATTGGTCGTCATTTGGAGGCATTATTATTTAATAATAACATGTTAAATACAATTCAATAATTTCCATCAATAGTTGCCTTTAAAAATTAAATAATAAATCTTCAAATGAAATTTTTAAGAACAATTTATCAGCTGCACAAACATTTGAAATTATTGACTGCCAGTATATACAGTAGAACTTAAAAATAATTGAATTGCTACAATAAATTCAATTAAATTGCTATTTTGTAAATAATTTACCTAGAAAAATTTTCAAATAAAACACCACCATTACACCTAAACTGCACAAGAATAAGATCCTGCCCTTACAATTTTCCAATAGAATGCAATTTTTCTACTTTAAAATACAACATTTTTAATTATCTCTCATGACCCCTTCTTTATGCGGAATAAACTCGTAATAAAAATAAGAAACCATAATACGTAGAAGGTTATTTTCCCTCTATGCGTTTTGTAACTATATCAACAGTTTCGCTGCTATAAAAACAGCTTCAATTTTTTAATTTACTTTTTATATTTTTATTATTTTTTTGTTTTACTTACAAAACATATGAACAATTTTGAAAATTTTTTCCTTTTCCACATTTTTTTATTTTTTTGTTTTTCTCTATACTTTTTATTTATACATTTTGTTTAAATTCTTTTGATTTCAACTAATTTTTTTTTTTTATAAATTCCAAGTGAATTCCCAGGTGCATGGCAGAAAAACAAAACACAAAAATAAGGAAAAAAAACAAAAGGAAACTGAAAATTTTAAGGCAAACAAAAGGCGAAAACAAAACAAAAAAAAAATTATTAAATTATTTTTTCCTTTCTATTTTATTGTTTGCATTCTTTGAACTGGCGGTGGCCTCGGAAAAAGCGACAAACAATAGAAAATATTTTTCTTTTTCATCGTATTCCCTTAAAGCGATAAAAAAAACACAAGTCCTTTAGTTTCAATCTTAGTTCTCACTTCACTCTACATAATTCTGTTTATATACATACACATACATACACACAAAAATATTGTACGTCCATCAAAATGAGAGGATAAAGATGGAATGGTTTTCTTTTTGCTTTTCCATTGAATTACGTTGTCCCCGTGGGATTTTAAACGAAAACAGAAAAAGGAAACAAACAGGCTATACAGAAGAAGGTAAGTAAAAAACTTTAATGTGCCTTTCATTTATTTTTCTTTTCTGTTTTTTTTTTTGTATTGTATTTTCCATCAGGACTCAGGATGACTCTATTAAAGAAAATACATTTATAATATTAATATAAGAATGTATATAGGAACAAGGATATGACATATCGGTGTGGTTAAAATTTTTAAGATTTTCAATGAAATAAACATTTCCTTTGTGTTCTTCCATCCACCAGTTCAACTATTTATTGATTTTAATATGCTTTGGGGATTGTTTTTATTTCATGTTTTTTAAAAAAAAAAATTTTTTTTCTTTGGTTTCTCTCGTTTTTTTTTTTCTTGCTAAACATGAATCTTATTTGATATGCCTTCCAGGAATACATATATATAAGTAAGATGATGATGATGATGAAAATGATACTTATTGTACTTTTTGTATATATATAAAATATTAAATCTTAATTGAAAATATTTCAATTCTCATTTTGTATATGGAATATAACAGTAAACATGACACTAAATTAAATGGATATTTTGTAATATAAGAATGTTTGTATGTATATACGAAAATAATGTAAAATATATTTAATTAAATAAAAATATGAAAATAACAATAACAAGGTTAAAATTTAAAATTTATTAAAGTTAAATTTGGTGGTTCTAGTAAATTTATTGAATTTAATTAAAAATTAAGATTTTCGTTATAAGAACAATTACAACAGTTTTATAGATTATCTAACAGAGGACTGAAATGAAGTAGAGAAACCACGGAATTTTCAAACGTAGTAGTGGCAGAAAACTATTGTGAATTAAATTAATTGGGGAGAAAATATAAAGCGCGAATTCAGACCAATTCTGAAATTGAACGATAGTGGTCCTATTCAGTGGTGTTCTGAGTAATTGCAGAATATGAAAACACGAATATTGTAAAGAGAACACAAACTAATATTTGACTAAATTTCCTCAAAATATTGCGACATAACAGTGAGCTCTGTATAAAAGTAATGTTTTTTTAAAATTACGCATTTCATTTTAAGAAAACCTGGTTTTTTTTTGCTTAGAAAAAATCAAAAATGTGATTAGCTTTACATTGACTGATTGACCCATACATAAATGGATAGAGGAGCTGGCCTTCAAACGAGATTAGATTAGATTGTTACATGGAGTACCATTACACTCAACTATTAGGCATTAAGCCACATACTTGAAAACCTATTCCCACAATAAATCGAACTAGACAAAACACTGATGTAAATATTTGCTTTCGTCTTTCCATTCATTTCCAGCCTAGAAAACAGGAGGCAAAAAGCCAACTGTAGTGCTGTAGTTTTCTTATGACCAATTGTTATCTGAAATAAAACAATTTTTTCCCTGGCATTTTTAAAAAATCCTTCAATAAAATTCCTAAATTGTTTCAATTCTATTCAAATACCATAACTATACGTATTATGAGAACGTAATAACTGATCCGTACCATTTTGTTAACACTCGTAAAGAAATGAAAAAATGCATTAAGAAAAAAATTAATACCTTTATTTCCTTCTCAACTTTTCTTAATGTTTATAGAACGCACTTAAAAAATAAACAACCTTTTTAAAGTTGTTAATGAAAGTTATCAAAAATCATTAAGAAAAATTTAAACACTCTTTAATTTGAAAACGGAAAGGGCAAGAAATCTCTAGTAGGTGAAGATAAAAAGTTGAAATCATTTTTTTTTTGTAAACTTTTCCAATTTACTTTTATTGTTATTTGAAAATATCCTTTTTTTTTCAAATTCTTAAACATCCTTTTCTTTACACATTATCCTATACCTATTATAATTATTTTGTGTTAACTGATTTTCTTCTTTAATGCATTTTCATAATATGAAAAATAAAATGGACACTCCATGGACATAATCTTTAATCACCTTTTGTTTTTCTTTATTAATTTCTTCATTATAATTTTTCCCGTTTTCCTTTTTCCGCATCTTCATTTCCCGTTCTTTTTTTCTTTGCACGACGATTTGTATACAAAGTATGTATAGTGAAGTGAGAAACGATATTCCTTGTACGGAAATATGTACATAAATATTGAAGAAAGTTACACAATTAGTAGGATTGAGCAATTAAAACTTTTAATTTTTTTGTTTTTCTTCTAGCTATTAATCATAACACAATAATGAAGTTTAACTGACCAAAGAAAAGGCATGAAATGTATAAGAAATAAGAAAAAAGTAGAGGGGGGAATGAGATTATGTAGTGGCTATATAAATGGATAAAATTTTATGTACTCGTATTACAAATGTATAAAGTTGAAAAGACATTTTGTTTTTTCACACGAAATATTAAAGGAAAAATAAATGTTATCCTTGTTAAATGGATTTGACTTTACTCTTTAAAATTAAGAGCGTATAGGTGAATAAAAATTTATTGGTAGAAGATTATGTATTTTTCTTCAATATTAAATTTAAATTGAAAGTTACTTTGACTTTAATATTTTAAATTCATTGAAATTTAAGGGGCAGATGCTTACCATTCAAACTTTCGAGTTTGAAACAAAAGAAAAATGTTTATTTTAATTTTGTCGGCCAACTTAGATGGCAAAGATCACAACTCACAAGAACCTGTTTGTACAAAAAATTTCGGCTTTCTATTCAGTAACAAACACATTCAGGAGGCAAAAATCTGACACATGACAACGCTCAGTGAAACATAATTAAAATGCAAAATTGCGATTTAAAATTTGAAATTTTGTACATAATGTAACAACAGCAAGTCGTATATACTATATGTTTTGGAAGGCAGCCCATTCAAAATTAGAAAATAAAACAAATTTAAGTGCTACTTTTACGTTGCATCTCTATTTTTTGAACCAACAATTAAATTTTGAAGTGATTCTTTGAATCCAAATTGTGTTTACAACTTTATAAAAGAAATAAAGGTTTCGATGACAAGAAACACGAGGATATGAACAAGCGGGCCAACAACCACTCACTCCAGTCACTGTGTCCAATTAAAAAAAAGTGCCGAATTACCCTTAAATTCTTATGTTTATTAATTCAAATTTATTTTCAATTAATAATATAAACACAAGCAATATACCACGCTGCTTACACCTATGGTATAATTGCTCGCATATCAACGAGTATTGGTGTAATACCTAGAGGCGTACGCCTCTAGGGACTGAAACTTACTATTCATACTACTAGAATATTATGCAATACTCATATATTGTATACCTACTACTATTCAATAATAATTTTTCTAAAAATTCAATACATCAAAATTGTCATCAATAAAATTTTTCTATTTTATTTGAAATGTTCACCTGGTTAAATCAAAACAGAAATAAATCATTTTTTAACAAGTTTTTTTAATATTTTTTTTTTATTAGCGACAAACCAATATCACCGAAATAAATTGAAAGCGATTTATATGAAACTTTATGATTTTCAATAAATTGCTTTTAAATTACACCTGTATAGGTGATTTATATTGAAATTTACAATCTTGAATGTGCTTATGTGTGATATTACATAATACGGCTTATAGTTTTTCATGTACTTAAATTTAAAATGCTCTAACACTTCATGTTATTGCTCTACATGGAAACAATAATAAGATAGATAAAGGTGTGTGGCGTAAATTTATTTAATTTTCGGGATTAATCTTGGAAAGGTTTTAATATGTACAAGGAATAAGTGAATTGTAACTTATATATAAATAATTAACATATAAATATTTTACGTACAGCTAGTAGAACTGCGGGTATTTTTAGACAAATCTCTAACAGAGTACCAGATGACCTCAAGGGTATTATTTACTACCGTCTTCTACATGGTAAAATCAAATTCTGGCGTACATCATTACAATACATGAACTGCCCAATCAGCTTAGAACATGCATATCTCAAAGCTTTTGTGGTTTTGATGCTATTAAATACTGTCATACTGCAATCCAACCGCAGGTGCCAGAAACACACTTCTCCATAGTAGGGAAGCGTTAATAAACTACTTTTAGAAAGATATCGGTTTATTGGTCTGTCGATCTGTGTGTGCACGTGTATATCTCAAGTTCGGCTGAACTGATTTTGAGAAATTTTATATGTGGGTTTATTTTAGTTATGACACGGATTTTAGCTATGGCACGGAACTTTTGGGATGTATCAGATTTTTAATAAATTTTACTTTAAAATTGAAAATTTAAAACAAAAGGTATAGAGCATAACAGAGTTTACAAGTGCACCACATAAAAAATTCAATAATTTGAATCAATTTTGGCTTAAAGATGCCAAAAATTGAATATCTATAAAAAAAAAAGTATTTTACATGTTTTTAATTAAGATTTAAAAACCAACAAAAAAAAATAAACGTTTTACAAGCATTAACCACAATAAAATCTTTTTTTTCTTATTTTTCTTCAAAGGCAATCTTCTTCTTAAAATTTCTTGAGGCAAAGGGAAAATTATCTATAAAATAAATGTATGTTGGTATATGAGCTTTTTATTTTCCTTAAAGATATAAGAAAATTTATTTGTATTTCCAATAAACTTGTTCTTGTCATGCAATTTAAATTTTTTTATTTTCTTTTCCATTGCTTTTGTTTTTTGGTTATTGTTCTTGTTTACTACCCACAGATTCATGTATCAACCGAAAATTGTAATACTTTTGTCTTATCTATTAACTTACAGAGAAAAATAATAAAAAAACAAAATTTTTTGATATATAAAAATCAAAGATGGAAACAAGAGGAAAAATAAAACAGGTCCTGGGATTACAAATTTAATTCCTATCTAGAAGCAACCAAAAAAAAAAAAACATAAAAGGAAAATCTAATAAGATCCTGAATTTTATATGACATTTACCCAAAAATAAAAAATTATGTATGTCTATAAAAGTGATACGATAATATTAATAATATGCTAAGAAGTTATTCCACTTACTTACATAATTCTTAAGTGAAGCCTTGTATTCATAAAAGTGGCCACAATCGAATGAATGGCATGACGCGATCTACCATATTATGAAATTAAGAAAAAATTGTCAGTACTGCACGATATCATCATTTACATTGATTATTTTTGATGCGTTATCAGACCCGATTCTGATTTTGTTCGGCGTACTATGCGATTACTATGCAGTTTTAATTGCACATTGCGCATAATAATAACTTTCTTGTAATTATATCATGCTAAATGCAAAATTCGTCACAAATCTGAATAGCCTCGAATTAAACTTCTAGCTTCTTGTTTTGCAAAGTTGAGAAAAATAGGTAGAAATAAGAAAAAATAGGTAGAAAATTATTATTTTTTAAAATTTAGTTTTTTTTTTAATTTTTAATGGCGCCCATTACAAAATGCTTACTTTGCATATATGGTAAAAAAAATTTGAACTTACAAGAAACTTATAAAAACAAAAATTTAATTAATTGCGGAAAATCAACCGAACTCTTAAATCATTAATATTCTGAAAAATATTTGCAAACCTCCACACTATTGAATCTGAATTTGAATAAGGAAAAACTCTTCTGAGTTAACAGTATAAGCAATGTAGAGAACATTTCGTCGGCAATTTCTTCATGCCTCTGTAGCTCAGTTGGTAGCGCGTCCGCCTAGAAAGCGGTAGGTCACTGGTTCGAGTCCAGTTCGAGGAGAAAAATTTTTTTAATGAATTTTTCTGCCTTTAACTCGTTCCTTTGATTACGTCATCCATCTGTTCTGCAGTTGCATGAAGAAATTTCCATTAAGATAAAAAAAACTCTTCTATTTTTTATTATTTACAATTTTCTCCTCAATATTATTTAAGACAACCTTACAATACTTCAATGCCGTATAACAGATAATGTAAAAAATGTTTAATACATATACGAGTACATACATAAATGAGATTTTAAATAAATACAATGAATATCAAAATATAAAAGGTTTAATCTTCCAAGAATTTTTCTTTATTCTTCAATTTTATATTTGTATTGTTTATACCTGATTTATATAATAATTCCCGATTATCAAAAAACCGAGAGGTCATTTTCAGATAACAATATAATAAAACAAAAAAAATCTATATAAATGTATGTACCTTGATTATCCAATTTCAATTCCAGTTTCTTTTTCATTTTATCTTATTTGAAAATAATATTATAACCCATACCTTATATGAAAAAGAAAATGAAAGTAAAAATAATACTAAGGAATAAATCAAATAAATCGAAGAACAAAACTGAAATCATCACTAATGTTCCAATTGTCAGAAATATTTTTGGTACATGAAAAGTAAAAAATTATATTTTGTTAGCAACTATAGTATATATACATACAATGTTCTGTTCAACTATACAGAATAGAGCTAGAGAAGACAGATAGAATTAAAGTATGTGCATACATAAAATAAAAACACAGAGAGAGAATAGTGTTTAAGTATATTACAAAATTTACTTTTTACGGTAATAAATTTCATGGGTAAATATAGAGTTTAGCTATCAGACGAATATTACAAAAATTTTTCTCATATTCTCTCATATAATATAAAAATAGCATTGCATATTTCGTATTAAGCAGCTACTCAATATACAAACTGTACCACAAATTTATTTTATACTTTTACTGCCATCCATATATTCGCAATTATATTATGTTCTCACATAATAAACATGATTCTTTCTTATTATATACATTATAAGATTTACATTTCTTATCTTGCTTATTACACTATAACACTATATATACTAGTATGAATCCTTGTATTATAAGAGCGTACCTATTTATCTTATAGTATTAAATAAATGTAATATATTTTGTAGATTTTATATAATTGTATATCAAAATTAAAACACATTACAAAATGCAGCAAAATATAAAAAAAAAATACCATAAATTTTATTAAAGTACATATATACATATAAAGTTCATGTACTCTGCTCAACAGTATTGAATTCCTACCTATATATTAAAATAATATATGTAGATATGTAAATGGAACATAACATGTTCAAGAACACTATATAACGTGTTCAAGAAATTTAACTATATATACAAATAGCTGCTACGTATGCAATATTTATAAGATTTAAAATATAAGAGGGCAATATTAAATAAATCCTATTTGTAATATTATATAAATTGATTCAACAGTTCTATACGTAAATTTTTTCTACTTTATTAAAAAAAAAATTTATATCTCCATTTTTATTTCATCACACACCATCTTTATATTCGTAAAGAATATAATAACGTATGTATGCATGTATATATAGCCGAATGTGCATAAATAAAAAACAGATGAATATAATCATTTGCACTTTCAATATGTGTGTATAAAAACCGCATAATATCAGAAAAAAAAAATTTATGGAATATTCAAGTAATACTTTTGATACTTGTACAAATATATTTTAGAGAACAAGAAAAAAAACAACTATATAACCCTAGCTGCTCATAATATAAGAAAATGTTTGATTCTTTTTTAAAGATATATGTGGATAAAGAGAACCTTTGCAAGCATTAAACAATTGCATATAAAAAAAATTTTGATGAGACCACAACATAATCGATTCCTCTATATTTTCAGAAATCCTAATAAATCTTTTTTTGTATATTAATAGTTTAGTGAAAGTATAGCTTGCATTCAATTAGAAAAATTTCCGTAAGAGCGGTTCTCACTAATACAGAAAACTACAATAAAGCTAATACAGATACGCACAGAGAGACAGGCAGACGAACAGATGTCTTTCCAAAATAATTTTTTTTTATATACGGGTAAATGCACTTCATATCGAAAACTCGACGTATAAAATTTGATAACCATTACAATAATTCCCTTAAAGAATGCAATAATGACGTGAGTAATATGGTAGTCCTTTTTCTCTGCATTATAATATGTGTTGAATGAATATCATTACGATTTATCTACAATTTTCATCACCCTTATAATATATAGCCTCTCTTATATATTCAATATATTTAAAAAACTTTGAAGATTGAAATATTTTTATCAGAGTGCAAAAAAAAAAACACAAACGAATTACCTACTTATAGTCTTAGTGTATTTCAATATGATTCCAATTCAACTGTTATACATTCACATATACCTACATACATAAAAAAAAATTATTGATTTCAATAGAATAAAAAATATTATTTGATTTTTCAATTGTTTTCTCTAAAACACAAAAAAAAAACAATAAAGGGCGACAAATAAATAAAATTTATATTATAAATGACATGAGACGATTTTATAATACTACATATATATGTATATATATATATTGAATTAGTCTAGATAGAACAAAAATTATTTTAAAAATAAGTAATTAAAAAAATTAAATAACAATTTTATAAATTATTGTTTTAAATAAAAAAATTTATTACATTTTCGTCTGAAAATATATTTTGTTTTTTGTTCTACTACGATTTGTTTTGGTATACTCTAAAATTGTACTACAATCAATAATATAATAATTATTATTATTATTATTATTTTTATATTATCGTTTGTAATACTCGATGGCGACAGCATTATTTTATAAATGAAATCTAAATGAAATGTAAATGAAATGAAAAATTGATTAATAATTTTGGATGTAGTTATACGAGGAAATTATAAGTTTTGTATGAATATTGTTATATCACATATAACAGCGTGTATATAAGTGTTCTTTACATTTTTTCTAGTATTTAAAGACATATGATGTATAAAATTTATATAATTTTTAATTATTTTCAAATTACAATGAAAATATTGAAAATATTTTAGTGAAATATTAAAAATTAATTTTAACGCCAAAAAGTATGCAAATATTTTTAATAATTATTTTTGAAATATATCAAATATCAGTATCAAAAACAGACAGTGAACAGTACTACTGCTCAAGATTGAAGTAAAATTTGATAAAAGCAATAAATAAATTTTAAAACAGGGTGTGAATAAATTAAAGAGAAAACAGGGGACAGAAATACTCGCTATTCGTAATATCTGTACTATTCCGTCATTTTGGAGTTATAATGATTTAACAAAATACTTAAAATTAAATTATTACAGTCAATAAAATACTAAATGTGAAACGTGCAATCAATAAAAAAATAAATTCTTTATGTCAGTGCTATTACACGGGGCACAAAAATTTCTCAAACCTACATTAAAGTGTAAGATGAAAAGCGTTTTTTTTTACTTTTTAATGCCTACTATGAAATTAAATTTTTATTATCTGTATATACCTTTGCACATATTGTAGACATTACGACTGTTATTAAAAAATTATAAAGTACTAAGGTACGGCACATGTTCCTTAAATTTATTATTCATTAACTTTCTTATCACGTAAAGCAACTGTAGGTTTTCTACTGGTAGGTTCAATCAATATAACTGTAATAATACAATAAATAAGTGTAACCTTCTGTAAATTTTAACTTTAATCTGTAATTTTTAATTTAATTTAATCTTGGTTTGACATTTAATATAGCAATGTAGTTATATAATTATTTAAATTTATACAATTATGATTAAAATGTATACATGTATGTAATATAACAATTTCAATATACTCGTATTACAAAAAATAGAATTTTTTAATGAAAAAATTCCATTTAATATCCTTAGTTTACGAAATGTACAAAGCCTTCACTTTATAATGTTAGGGATTAACCGATTCTTGTTTTTATTATGCATCCTGAACAACAATTTTTAATCATATTATTTTGAGTGTCAGCATGCAAATTTATATACCTATTTATATTCATTGTTTCACATAGCATTTTATTAATTTTTTATTTATTTTTTTTTTTTGGTTGAAGCTGTTAATGCTCTACACTTTGATCACACCTCAAAAACAAAAAACTGAATTGAGTTTGAACCGACCACAATCTTAACTCTAATAATAATGTGGAGCTAAATTGCATTCTTCTCAGATTCCCAACATCGTTAAACTGTTATTCGAACACTTATCTCAAATCGTAAGAAAACTAGTAGCGTTCTAAAGTCATAAACCTCCATAAGAGTAAATGTGGTTCTTAGCAAAGGTTTATTTTCTGAACTCCTATTTTTTTTTTTGAAATATGTTGCAACGACACCTTCGTAAAACGGAGCTCAAATTTTAAATTTAATAAAATTTTATTAATTATGAGTTCAGTTTTTTTTTCCTATAATAACTTTGAAGGGAGTTGTCGTTAAAAATGATATTATCATCTATGCCCTACTTTATCTATTATTGATTTATTTACACAGGGCTATTATCATTTAATTTGACGTCACCTTGATACCAACTTATTATTCTCAAAAATATCTTAAACAACCCACAAAAAACTCATTCTAAAAGTTAGATTAAATTATTTATACATAGCCAAGTTAAAAATTTAAAAATGTGGTATACACAGAAATAAATATCATATTTTATGTTGGTATTAATTTTAAATTTAAATATGAATATATTTTTGTAATATCCTGTGTATTTTACACAAAAGTTTGATATTAAAAATATTTGACACAGTTGGTGCGCTTTAAATTAAAAACAACATCACATGAATTTTTTGTTTTCAGTGTTGTACAAAAAAAAACATAAAAACCGTAAAACTAAACTACAAAACATAAAAACATAAGAGGAGTGTGCTATATCCAACTTTTTTTCATTAATTTAATATTTCAAATGGGAATTATTATAATTAACTGCCTTTTTATTATGACAAATATTTTTTTAATTTTTGTTCAAAAATTGAATGCATTGGATTTTTTCCTCTTAACAATGTGAATATTATCCTTTTGCTAATAAAAATTATTAAAAGATAAGTTCATTTGTTCAATGAATATAGACTTTGTTTAATTTTCAAAAAAATTTAGCCAAATTGTGTGCATACAAAGGCATTTTCATCAACTTAAGTCTAATTATTGTATTTACACAGCCTATTATTTTTATATAATGAAAATGATCAGGTCCAAGTAATGAAAGCGATCTATCGAAATATTTTATATTTTTGCATAAATTTAGGAGAAATTTTAATATAAAAATTTTCAGAAAATTTATACCAATACAAACAAAGTTTGCATTGTTATTACTTATTTATATAGTTGAGGCATACTTTTGGTTGAGAGGACTATTATGAATATAGTGTGAAGAAAGTAGTAAAGCCAAAATTTTCAACTTGAAACCTGGAATGTATAAAAAGATTCAGCAAATAAAAAATTTAACTCTAATATAAATAAATATCAAAATTCCAGACTTATTCGCACCACCACGTATCGAATAAAAATTATTCTGATTTTTAGCGAAAAACTAATTTTCGATTTTTAGCGAGATAACAGTTAATTTAAAAGATCAATTTGAGAGCAATCTGCTTATACAGATAAAAAAAGAGAGTATATAATTAAGAGAGTATAGAGATAAAATAAGAGAGTAATTCCATAATAATGAAAAGTAATTCCAAAGCCTTATGCTTTTAGGGAATAAAATAATTAATTTTGGTTTTTGAACAATTAATTATTAGTTAAAATTTGACCATTTTTTTCGAGTTCTGTAAGTTAGAAGAGAAAGAGAATTCAAAATTTTATTACTATACTTACGTGTAGAGAAATAACGCGTTCCTTAAAACCTATTTGCGTATAAAATTTCATCTTCTTATTTAAAAATACGCTTAAAAATTAAATAAACAGGCCCATAGATGGATAAATAGATTTTGAGAGGTCAAAAATTTGATCCCTAATGTCAAATTAAATAAAGGTCAAATTAAGTAGAGGTAATAATTTCTCATAATAATTATTTTCCGAAAATCCCTAGAATTTTAAATACCAAAACAAAGGAAGAGCATTTTACTCACGTATGTTATATAAAACCAAATTAAATAATTTTTAACAAATTTAAAATTAAAATATCAATATAGAAAAATATATAAAAATATTTTTACCAAAAATAATTTATTTTATTTAAATATTTTTGAAATTTTATTCACACTTATATAAAATCAATTAATTTTTGTGTGTGAAAAAAAAATTATGAATGAAATTCTTTAAAGAACAATGACATTACGCGTTTATGACCTATTCTAAATTTAAACACTGCGCTAATTTTATCGTAGAAAAATTTTATTTATTTGATTAAAATAATTCTCATTTTTTTTTTATGTTTTTGTAAACAAATAAAACACTTGCTTGTTTTTTAATTTAAATAACAATCAAAATATTTCAAGTTTTGTTTTTTTATTTTTATTAAAATTAATAACAAAGTATCACAAAGTACAACATGATTTACAAAAAAATATATTTTAATTATAAATAAATATAAAGTATGTACAAATATGTACATTATTAATGGGGAATTATTAATTGTTATTAAAGGGGAATTTTTTTAATTTTAGAAATTTGGAAAATATTTTTAAAAATGAAATTAATCCAAAATTGTGTTTCTGAATCATAGGTTCAGGCTATTCAAATATTTTTGAAATATAATTTTAATCTAGTTTTTTTTATTTAATAATAGAGAGCGTATGTAGAAATATTATTTAATTGCAAATATTGATTGTATAATAATTACATACAGTTCTCATTTTGATGGCAGATGGATATTATAATTTTTATACCCGTACGAACGTATGTTCGAAGGCTATACTAAATTTGCCTTACCGTTTGTAAAGCTAAGAAATAACGGTCTTAGATATAGACTCAAGTGTATGTTTTTGACCAGCGTCGAATTCTGAGTTGATTTAGCTTTGTCTGTTCGTCCGTCCGTCCGTCCCAACGATAACTCAAAAACTATTGTAATTGAGCTAAATTCACCAAATTTTCACAAACGATTTATTGTAGTAAGTGCCAGAACCCTATTTAAATTGGACATGATCGGGTTACCGGTTCGGGTGGCTGTATCACAGAGTCGACAAGGTCAACTCTATTTTTTCTCGTTTTAAAAATGAAATTAATCGAGAATTGTGTTTCTGAATCATAGGTTCATACTATTCAAATATTTTTGAAATATAATTTTAATCTAGTTTTTCTTTATTTAATAATAGAGAGCGTATGTAGAAATATTAATTAAGCGCAAATATTGAATATATAATAATTATATATAGTTCTCATTTTGATGGCAGATGGATATTATAATTTTTAAATATTATAAATTTCTACACATCTCTTCAAATCTATTAAGGAATTTCGCGCTCATAGTAATGATAATTTCTCTTAATATATGATAGTAGTCTTGATAATTTCTCTTTACATACTTAAAAATGTAAAATCGGTTTCCGAGATCTGATATATCCCAAAAGTTGATCAATTCGTACCATAGTTAAAATTTACTCACATATATAAGATTTGATTGAAAACGGTTCAGCCGAACTTGAGATACACGAGTGTACACACAGACCGACATCTCTTTAACAATAGTTTATTTACGCTTACCTACTATGGAGAAGCGCGTTCCCATCCAAAACTCGACATCAAAAATTTGATCCTATCACATATAAATTATATTATAAATATATATAAGCGTATTTGACATGTATAAAAACAGTCGTAATTGTATACTAAACTCACCACATTCATGTGATATTATAAACTTGTATGCCAACACTTATTTAATATTGCTATTAAATTCTTAATGTATATAAAAGGAAATAATATATAAAATCTTTGAATGCTAGCTCCAATATGGCGATATTAAATTTTATTTCTTCAATAATAAATTATTATTAGTAAAAAAACTTTATAATTATTAATAATAATACAGAACACTATTGATTATCATTAGTATTTTAATTTTTGGTCTTTATCAGTGCAGGTTTCAAAATTTTTGAAAAAGCTATGTTCGCATATGAGCTACGACGTCTCCTTGTTATAATGAACTACTTAATCCACTTTATACTCTTCACTTTACCATATTTTATTTATTATATATTAAAAAATTAACTAATTTATATTGGAAACGAAAACGAGTCCATTTTAAAATAATAAATTCAATATTTTTAAAAATATAATATTAAACTTACCCCCCTAATCTTATATTTTATGTTAAGTGTATAACAAATTTATTAAACACTAATTATTTTATGATTAAGTATTTTAAATTATGAAAAGAAAATTTCAAATAAAATCAAAATAAACTATTTTCAATATTTTTTTCTTCAATGAAACTTGAAATAGTTGTAATGATACCAATAAATTATAAATAATTACTTAAAAAATAATTTGTTATATTGTTAAGTATAACAAAATAATGAATCACTAAATTATAGAATAATTTAAGAAAAATTTTTTAAGATAAAAAATTTATTTAAAATCTAATTGCAACGAGAACTGAACTTTAACTGTTAAGAATATTTTTTTTTCTAGAATTTCGTTATAACAGTTTTTCTTTAATGAAATTGAAAGCTATACTATATACTAGTATTACAAAAATTATTAATAACATTTATGTGTCATAATCTTGCTTGATTTTTTAATCACACTTTTAAAAATAAGAACATGAAAAGCGATGTAATTAAAAAAAAAATTAATTTTTAAAATTTCATTGTTTCTTAGTAATTTCATTAAAATATGAAAAATTTAAATATTTTCCAAAATTTTATGGTGTCATAATTTTTTTTTTCTTTTAATTTTCTAATATTATAAAAGATAAGTTAATGGATATGCGGTTTCAGGAAATTGGAATTTAATTAATATATGTGCTATATGTTATAAACTAGATTTCTAGGAATAATTGAATAGAGATTATTAGTTGTTAAGTATAGAGTAAATTTTATTTGTTTTCAATAATTGAGGTATTAAAAAATAGTTTTTATAGTATGACTTTATAGGTACCGTCTAGCCCCTATAAAAGTACCGGAAATTCAATTTTTTCATAAATAATTGTACTGAAATTCCAAAAAATTAATTTTATATTTTAAATAGATTCCGGGTAGATTTTACGAAATTTGCATCTTGTGCAGCTTTGGGAAATTTTGTCAGAACTCAATATGTGTTTGAAATTATTAGATTAATCAATTTTCTAAGAAATTAATAATAGATAAAAATAAATTATGTGTTCTAATTATAATTAATGGCTTACATAATTAAACATGAAACTCAATCTTAATGTATTTAAGAGTCTTGGCCATAGCTGTATATGCAATAATAAAACATTTTGTAATTTTGAGAAAATTATTATGTTATAGAAAGCATTTTATTGGAGCCAAGTTTATTGCAACATCATTTCAATCTCATTTACAAGTTCAGTTTTATAAAAATATGCTCTTAAACAAAAATTTTCTATTTGTTTTTTTGTCTTATTAACAATTTCGATTTTATTTTAAATTTTCTTGAAAGATAAAGAATAAATTATAAGAAAGTACAAAATATACTTTTACAATAGTACATGTAGGTACATACTTATAAATTCATTACTTAACATTGTATATAACAAAATATTTTAAATTTATATACCCAATTCGACTCCAGGTAACTTTCAATTGCAAATTTTTTCATATTTAATTAAATTTGAAAATTATTCTTTATATAGATATACATACACACATACACATGTCATATATACTTCTATATAATTTAAATTGCATATAATAGAAGAAAAGTTTTTGTATAACAGTTATCTCACTTTCAAAATGATATTTTTCATTTATTTAAGAAAAACAATTTTAATGAAAATATAATAAAAGTTTTAATTTGGAAAAAAATTAATAATTTTTTTTTTTAATTTCATATTCAATACGTGACTGTTTACGAAACTTATTTTGGAAAATTTTATTTATCACATAATTATAAAATTTACAAGTATTGGTACGAATTTTTAAAAATTAAATGATTTTAAACCAAGAATTTTCATTTTCATAGTGTCATAAATCAAAATATTCATTAATTTTGGATTAAAAAGTTTTTCTTTAAAATTTTTTATATTATTATTTTATTTCTTAAAATTTTGCATTTAATATTTATTTTTTGAATTAGAATTAAGATACTAAAAATATTAAAATGCACGTAATTTAAAATACTAAATAAACTATTAGTAAAAATTTATAGTGTTCGTGAAGAAGGCATTTTGTTACTGCCTTTACTGCCTCCTATAAAATTGTGAAAATAAAATTTAATATTATTGAAATATAGGTAGCAAATATTTAAATTTTAGAGTGTAATAATTATAATTAATAAAATTAGTTTAGTTAAGCTTATACACTGTATTGAATAAATTAAATTATTAAATTTTTCATATATTTCCTAAACTTATTTAATATAAACGAGAAAAAATACAGTTGATCACGTCAACTCTGATGATACCCATACAAATATGCCAAAGCTGACTATGGGACAGACTATGATTTTAAGTTACAGTATTACTATATGAGTGCTCATGAGATCTCAACAACTTTTAATGAATATATTTAGCTGCCATTTTACCAAATTTATTTTACAAAATTTCAGTACTGTAGACTGAAAAGTTTTTGAGATTATAACCAATTATAAAGTTGTATGGCAACTACCCGAACCAGTATCTCGATCATATCCAATTTAAATAGGGTTGTGCGATTTACTTTAATAAACCATTTGTGAAAAATTCGTAAACTCAGCTCAATTAGTTTTTGAGTTATCGTTGGGACGGACGGATAGACGGACAGACAAAGCTAAATCGACTCAGAATTTGACGCTGATCAAAAACGTATACTTGAGTCTGTATCTCAGGCAATTATTTCTTAGCGTTACAAACGGTAAAGAAAATTTAGTATATACCTTTCGAAGATATACGTTCGTACGGGTATAAAAATCAAGAGTATATACAAGTATAATCATCATAAAATATCATATATAAAATACAAATTATATTCTATACCTATATATAATAAATTAAAATTATATTTGCGAAAAAATACATAAAAAAAAATATTATCAAATTTTATGTTCTTTTAACAACGAAAGTAAAACAACTTCATGTAAACCGCATAACATTACAATATACGTAATTAAAAAAATTTTTTATATACTAGCTATAGAAAATCTTCTGTTTAAAGATAAATTTACCAAGTAGTTTAGACAAAAATAAATATAAAAATGCAATTAAACTCTGAATTGGACGTAACAAAAGAAGCTACTTTTTTCTCTTTATGAAAAGATATTAATTTTTTTCAGTGTGCCCTGGAGTTTCAGCACACTCCGTTCGATTCATTGCATATTAAGTAATATTGGAAAAAATAATTGTTTTTATTTATTTTACGTATTTTGGTCATTTTATGTTCAAAATTTCAAAATATGAACATTGCCATCTCAAGGATTTTAAAGTTTAACTTGCCAATACCCTTAAAATATGAATTAGGTTGCGTATAGCCACCCTACTTTGGAGTTCCTCCCTCCTTATGTAACAATTACATATTGATTTTTATTAATTAAATTTTGAATGTTAGCATTCTGCAATAATTTGTAACATTTTCTTTAATTTTTTACTGAAAAAAAAGTGTTATGTCTAGCTCAAAGAATGCCATTAAATTTACAAAAAAGAAAATAATAAAGCATTAAGTTTAATTACCTTTTCTATTTTTATATTTTATTAAAAAATTAAAGAACGATTCCAAGTTTTTATTTTTACTTTTATTCACAGGTATTTTCTTTAATGACGACTTGTTATGCTTAAAAAATATTTTTTTTTAAAAAAACTTTGATTTTTTTTTCTGTTGTTTCAAATAGCATTTAAAATTAATTTTGTTTGAATTTATAGCTTATAGCTTGTGCGGTTTTAATAAATCAAAAAAAAAAATTTAAAAAATTCTCTAAGAACTTCAGTTTTTGCCAAACTAATACAACAATAACATTTTTTTTAAAACAACAATAAACATTTTAACTTAACAGTTTTAAGTTTTTGTAATTTGCTTTCCTCATTCAAAACTTAATCTATGTGTACATTAAAAAAATTTTATTATTTTTTTCTTTTGTCGTGACAAAAAAAAATTTTTAAAAAATATTTTTTTTTTTTGGCTAGTAAAATTTATTGAAATTCTTAATTCAATTGGCATTAAATTGTAATATAACGTATAACAGATAATCGGACGGCTCCAAATAAAACTGTTCTAAATAGACTTACAATAAAAATTTTTCGTGCTTTTGTGAATGCACTAAAAACATGCTTTATAGGCCAATAAACACGTAAAAATTTTTGTAAACCTAGCTTTATTACAAAGAACAGGTTCGTTATAAGTTGTATACAACACATTTTTTTATACATTGCTCAATGTAGAATTCAGGATGGTATGAGGATTATGTAAAAGATCACCCACCAACGAGATTCCACCAAAGTTGTTCGTTGGATCTTATAGACCAACGTTCAATACTCATTGAGAGGACACATTGGACTTTCCCCCTTTTCTCCACAATATCTGCAAGACCCATCAGTCCCTAAGACGTATATTTTTTATTATTTTTATACATTTACCTATATAAATTCAAAACAGTCACTTTAGAAGAGTTTTAATTTCCCTTTTTATTCGAATCTTTAGTTATAGTGTAAGTAGTGATTTAAAGGTCAAATTAGATTTAAATTTACACGTCTTTTATATCTATGCGTAACTATTTTGTAAATTGATTTTGACAGTTAGTGATGCAAGTATTTGCCGTATTCAAAGTCAAATAATGTGAATAACTTAATTCTGTGATTCGCAGTTATTACAACTTATTTTCTGCTCTCACATTAAAAAATTATACTTTTTAATTAACTTTCTTTTATAAAATCATTTTTTGGAATACATGCCAGTTTTATGAATACATAAAACTGGCTCCATATAATACGTAGATTCGTAGATTCTAAGGGAACCGCGTGGGACAGGAGTAACCCCCCAAGCCACCATTTTTGACTTATTGTAGCTCTCTAGTCTATAATATCCCCGTCCCAACCACAAAGCTGGAGATATCCCTAAGGGAGTTGGACAACAGTTCCCGAACACTAAGGGACCCATGTTCAAAACAATTGCGGCGCCGAACAGCCAGTGCCGAACAGTCGCAGAAAATGTGTACGGCGGTCTCATCGCCACCCCCACAAAATCTGCACAGGGGGGAGCCCGACTTCCACAGCCTATGCAGGTGGTACTTCACTGGGCATTGCCGCGTGAAGAAATGCGCAATAGTGCGAACCCGGCTCCTGCTCATCCCCAGCAACTCTGCGGTGAATCCGCTGGAGCACGCCGAAAGAAACACTTTCGCATGACGGCACCCTTTCGTGTCCCGCCAGTGACGGCCGCATTGCATTTCGCCGCGAGCAGGCAGGCAAGCCTGGCCCCCGCGGCGCAAGGAGGCAGACCGCAGAAAGGCAGCGGCTGCACAAAGTCAGCCCCAGATCCCCTCCGCGCCAGCCCATCGGCAACTTCGTTGCCCGCATGGTCACTATGGCCCGGCACCCAAATGAGCGTCACTCTGTTCCCCGATGCCAATTCCATAAGTGCAGCAAGGCAGCCCGAGACTAGCTTGGGTGTAACGTGAGCTGAACGAAGCGCCAGCAGTGCAGCCCTGCTGTCTGAGAACACATAGATGGTGCGGTTTCTATACCCCCTTTCTAAATTGATTCTCAGATAGATCTCCATTGCATGTATTTCGGCCTGGAACACTGTGCAATACGGGTCAAGGGTTGCATATACACGCGTGTCCGGGCGGACACCGTATACGGCCGAACCCACACCCGACTCCGTTTTGGACCCGTCCGCATACCACACGCTCGAACCCGACTTAAGTACCGGACCACCCCGATCCCACGTCCATCGATCGGGAAACAGAACCCTGTACCTGTGGTCGAAGTTGTACCGCGGCAGACAGGTATCCGACATGGTTATTCTTAGAATCGGATCGCTCTCAATGAAGTCTCTGTGAGTTCTGTGGGCGAACTTTAGCCCTGCCCCGTCCTCGCCAGAGAGAAGTCGGTAAGTCACTAGCCGGGCTTCCTTCAATATATAGAGGTGCAGTGGCGGCAATCCGATCATCACCTCCAATGCAGTGGTGGGAGCCATCCGCATTGCCCCGGTCACTCCCAGGTAGGTCAGCCTCCGTAGCTTTTCCAGCTTTGCCCGCACACCCGCCTGCTGAGCCTTACGGCACCATACAATCGACGCATAGGTGACGATGGGACTAGCCTGGGCCGTATATAGCCACAGTGCTATTCTGGGACCAATTCCTCAGGTCTCCCCGATGAAGCTCCTACACGTCCACAAGGCCGCCGTAGCTCTCCCGATAACTCTATCTATATGGGTATTCCAAGAGAGACGATCATCCAGGGTTACCCCCAGATACTTCACCTCCATAGAGTAACTAATACGTTCACCAAACAGAATTGGGCTCGTTAATCTATCCCTGCTTCTGCGTCTGGTGAAGGCGACTAAAGTGCTCTTGCTTGGATTTATATTTAACTCAACGCCTTTACACCACCTTTCCACAACACGTATATTTTGCTGTAGAAGATCAGAAATAGTGCTCTAAAATTTTCCCCGCATGACGAAGGCCACATCGTCGGCGTATCCCCAGACACGCGCCCCGGAGCCCCTGAGAGCAGCGATTAGATCATCCACTACAATGGACCACAGGAGGGGCGAAAGAACCCCGCCCTGCGGACATCCTTTTGCAGCGGAGATGAAGAGTTTGTGCAACGACTCACAGATGATATGATATGGAGTGTTGTCAAAAGCTCCCTCTATATCAAGGAAGCAGCCAACTGCCACCGCATCTCCAGTGAGTTTTCAAGGACTCCCACCAGACTCTGCAGAGCGAGTACAGTAGACCTTCTCGACTGATAGGCTTACTGAGATTCATGCAAGGGATTGCTTCCCAGTGCATCGTCCCGTATAAATCTATCAATCACTTTTCCCATTGCTTTCAATAGAAAAGAAGTAAGGCTGATTGGACGGAAAGACCTTAGGTGGTTGCTTGATCGCTTACCCACCTTCGGAATATACGTCACTTTAGCCTGCAAAAATGCAGGATATATCCCGTCATCACCTGGAGATTTGAAGGGCCTGAAAGAGAAAACAGCCCATCTAATCCTGCCCATCGTGAAGAGTAGACGGGATCGTTGCCAGTCATCCCTCCTGGGCCAGGAGGCCCTCGGTTCAATGACCGCATTTGAGTGATTCCGAAGAATCTCCGATTAAGGAAAGGGCGTTGACGCCATAAGCTCCAACGTCTGCTTTCCGTTCTCAGTCATGGAGCCATCAGGCCGTTCCATTAGGCCCAACCTACTAGCATACTTCTTGGAAAGCACCCTGTGTTTTGTATTTTGTGAGTGAGTCTTTATACTTTTCCCACGAACCCGACGCCTTGGCCTTATTGAATAGCTTTCTGGTCTTTAGTCTAAGCCTTGAAAGCTCTTCAGTCCACCACGAGCACTCCCTATTGCTCCGCCTCGGCTTAGTGCGGCAGCTCCCGTGGTAGGCATTAGTAATGCCGCCGTCAGGGCCTTGCTGGCCAGTTCGATATCTATCACCGTTCTGACAGAAGTAGGAACGGATCCAATCCCATCCATGAGGAGCGTTTCGAATTGACTCCAATCTGTGGATTGGGGTACCCGATATATTTCTTCTGCCAGGCCCCCGGAGACCATAATATCAAATCTAATCTGCCTATGATCGGACATGGATGTCTCATTTGAGACATGCCATCCACCAACCCTACTGCCGATAAATTCAGTGCAAAGGGTGATGTCAAGGACCTCTTCCCTAATTGCATTTATGAATGTCGGCCTATTGCCCTCATTCATAACCATTAATTTATTGCTATATATAAATTCAAGTAGGCACTCACCTCTTTTGTTTATATTGCTGCTTCGTAGATCTTTCAATCCGGAATCATCCACGGAAAAGGTGATGGAGCAGCCCCCGTCCTTTTCCTTATCCATCCTCAGCACCCTCCAGGAACTTATCTTGAGGCCGGGATTTTGCTTCCTTATCCTACTTAGAAATTTGTCCCTGGAGAGACCAACGGTTGTCTCTTCCTTTGGTACGTAGGTGACGCAGACATGCTGTTTGGGCATGTCGTCGCCATCCAGTACTACGACGTCGCAACCGTGCCAAGGGCTTTATCTTCCTGCAGACACTGGTTATGCACTCCCTGGTGTTTGGATTGTTGCATGTTACGGATATCCATCCGTCTCTTTGCAACGCTGTAGTGAATTGTGGATGATAGTCCACAACCCTATCCATTTCATCCATGATGGCTACTTTGATTTTCCCCATCTGAACATGGGATAGCCTTTCCTCTGGATGCAGTCTATGAGTGATGGCCACCTTGACCTGTGCTACTGCATCCCGATAAGAAGTCATTTTCGGGTTTTGTTGAGGTATGTTCCCAGGGACCTTTTCCTCAACATTGCCCTTCATCGACCTCTTTTTTGAGGGCCCTGCATCAGGGGTGTTGCTTTCCGACCTTTCCCTCTTCTGGGGATGGTCGGCCACAACACGCGATCCGCGGGCCCTCAGCTTTTCTAGCCTTTTCTTCTCATATCTGCGAGTTTCCTCTGGGGACATGCCATCTCTGATATAAGCCGCGATACGCCGCTTGGATGCACCAGAGAAATATTGTTTTCTTCCCCTGATGTCCAACCTTTACAGGTCCTCCTCAGTTTGTTGGATAATAGGTCCAAGAGGATCCTGATTATCCGCCTCCATCGGAGGCGCCGCCTTTTCCTCTACTGGCGTGAGAAGGAGTTCCTCCTCTGCGTCAGTCGGGAGAAGCTCTGGTTCCGAAGACCCTTGAGCACTAACTGGGTTTGTATTAATGTTGTCCTTAGTATTGTTGTTGTTGTTGTAATTGTCACTGTTGTTATTGTTGTTGTTGCAGTTGTTGTGTTTGTCACAGTTGTTGTTCTTGTTGTTGCTGTTTTTGTTGTTATTGTTTATGTTCTCCATTTTTGGTCCCACGAATAGCGCGGGAAAGTAAAGTCACCCATGGCAAAGCCCGGCATACCATGGGAAGGCTTGTTTAAACTGGAGGGCGCCAGGTATCCAGAGCCCGCATACTAACGACTAAGCTCCCCCTTAGCCACGCAGTCATCGGCATATGCTGTTTCACCTTGACTTGGGACGCCTGTCGTCAGCTGACGTATAGATATAGGGCTGAAACTCACAAAGTAAGAGGCTCGCCGCGAGACATGACCACGACACGAACGTAACTTTGATCGTTTCAATCACCCCTTTATCCTCCGCCATTACCGGGGCCCACCACTAGGAGGTGACAGTGCGGTTTTGGGCCCCGTATAATACGTATGTGTGCTAACACTATTCAAATTGTCAAAAACTGATGTGTGCTAACGTAATATAATACGTATGTGTGCTAACACTATTCAAATTGTCAAAAACTGATGTGTGCTAACACTAAAAAAATTGTCAAAAACTGATAAAATTCGATAACAAAAATTTTTTTTTCCAATAACTGATAGTTTTTATAGCAGAAAAAAATCTCACAGTATTACAAAAAATTTTAAGCGTTTCACGCACATTTTAAACCGAGGAAGTTTTATTATTAGATTTTAATGATTATTAGATTATATGTTCAAAAGCACGGAAAAATCAAATTATTTTCAATTATAAAAAATACTATTGAATTTTTAGAAAATAATATCATTTTAGTCTAATAACGAAGCAAAATATTTGGTGAGTAAGCCAAACAAGAACTATAATGTTATACAGGGGGTTTCGCATAAGGTAGCAAATTATTTCAGGAATAATTCTTTGATAAATTTCCAGCAAAAAAATTGTAGGAGGAGTGCGGCAGATATATTCTTTTTCGAGCTACAGCCTGTTGAAAAAAAAAGATATCAGACTTTTTCTGCATATAAATAAATGCTACTTCGAAACCATACAACATAGAGTTATCATTGAGAGCTTGTTTTACAGACGATAGATTGTTCTTAATTTTCGGTACTAAGAAAGAAGAAAATGGTAAATGAAACAAATTTATTTGTGTTCATATAAGGTTTTTGCTTGTAACTGATGGGTTTCTAAAGGCATAAATTGCAAACAAAAAAATTTTACTATAATAAAGCAGTTTTAATTTTATGTGAGTTGCTTATATACGAGTTTGACTTTTTGGAGTCGGAAATATTTCTTTCAATGTGCCTGTATACATATATCGAAACAAATCAAACATACTCGTAAGTAGATATTTGCTCTGTATTTGACATATAGCCGAATCGCAAATATGCAATTAAAGCAAAATAAACTATTTTGTTTTGAAATGTGTTTAATCGCTATCAATCGATAAGATAAAAATAACTCCATGAAAATTTATAAAACTTTTTATAACAAAAATTTTATGTTAAGATAAATAATTGAATTTATTTAAGTTATAACGTTGCATTAACACACAAACTATATAGAATGTGTTGGTAAATAAGAAAAAAATTATAAATTTTTAAGGGAGTCTTTATTCTGATCTAGTCAATGAACAAAGTTTTACTTAAAAATTAAGTTTCAGTATATTTGTTGAAATAGCAGAAAACTTAAGAAATTTCCAAGCATAAATCTACAATTTTAAATAAATAGGAATTTGTGTTGCAATTTTTTTTTAATTCCACTTAAACACAAGAAAGGCAATGCATAATTTACAATCTCAGCACACAAAACAGTAGAAATTTGACTAAAATTAATAATTGTCAATGGGAAAAACTCTAAGATAAAAGCGCTAGGTATATTCGAAATAAATTGCATTCTATGATTAAGAAGAAAATTGTTATTCATAAATATTTTTGAATACTGTGTGCATTACTAAGAAACTGCGGTTTGTACTAGAAAATATTTCATATTTTTAAAATGTTTTATTTTATTACAAATACCCTGAAGACCTTCTTTATTATTCTATTATAATAATTATGTTTTTTTATTTCAGTAATCAATTATGCCTGAAACCACATTACAAATTAAAGGTAAAAAATCATTACCTGCTCTTCAAGGACAAATTTATCAACTGAAATTATTAATGTTGTTCTTAAAACGCGGTATGGACATGGAAACACAAAATAAACAATTTTCTTTTCGTTTGGGAACAGAAGTAGAAGAAGCAAAAAAATTTGATGATTTGGTTTTTGAAATAACCGAAAACGGCGAAAAGGAATACTTGCTTTTGCAAGCAAAACATAAAGAAAATGAATCTAGAAAAATTAAATTTGATGATTTATTAAAAGAGAGTGAATATTGTTTGCCAAAATATTTCTTTTCTTTTCAAGATTGCAAAAGTGAACCAATTTTCAAGAATGGTAGTATTAAGAATGTAACTATTTGTACAAACATCAATCTAGACCTACTTGACACTTATGAATGGGAGGGTAACATTAAAACATTGCAAGATATGGTTGAAGAAGTAAAAGAAAAGAATGTTATTTTAGATTTTAACAATGAGAACCTAACAAAAGTAGCCAAACAGTATAAATTTAACGAGAATATAATTCCAATATTAAACGAAAAGTTGGAGTTTTATTGGGAAGCAAAACAAAGAAAACGCAAGGCAACAGGAGAATTTTCAAAAAATCAAAAAAATTTCAACGAAGACGACATCAAAGAATTTTTAAAGAGTTTAGTGTTCGCCGTTAATAACCCTAATGAAAAGGAATTGGGTGAAATTATTGCAAATGATATTGGCATGGAGTTTAATTTTCTCGAAACAGATTACATATATAAGGATTTTTTTGATAATATGTTAGATTGGTTAAAAAACCAAGGACATGACCAATATATGTCAGGGGAAGTCGGTAGAAAATTATTTCAAAATGCTACACGGAAATTATGTGAATTGAAATTAGCCGGTGTTACTCTAGATTATGGAATCTATATGGAAAATTTTGATATAACATTTAATTTAAATTCTAAAGATGAACAATTGTTACAATTTCTTCAAAAAAACGTTGAAAATAATCAAATTTTAAATATTATAAATCAACAGCCACTCTTGACTGCTATCAAAATTAATCAAATTTTGAAAGGTATGCCAGAGCTTCAGAGAGTCACACTTCAAATTGGATTAGTTTCAGCACATCGTCTTTTGGATTTTTTAAAACAATCACTCATTTGTAATAAAATTAATCTTCTTGTAATTGAAAGTGAAATGCCGGAAATTAAAAACAAGTTAAAATATTTTTACAGTAAATTAGAAAATACGTTGCGACATGTGAAAAATAAAAAAATTATTCTAATAACTCAAAATGATAATGAGCTTGAAAATAGTAGCGAAAATCAATATTTTGATAAAGAATATCAAAGTATATGGTTTAATAACCTTACACTTGCATCTCAGAACCGAATTTTAGATACAGAAAAAATTATTTTCCAAGGACGTGAAGTTTTGCTTGGTTCGCTTATAGTTAATGAGCAATTGAAACATTTTATTAACGGCGAAGTGTTGTTAAAACTTATTAAAAAACAAAAAATGAAATTTGGTAAAAACATCTTAAATTTTAATTATGTGGAAGATCATTATATTGATCGAAAATTGACTCGTGCGGAACTTTTTGATGAAATTTCTTTTAAAAATGACCCAAACTTTTTTATCGTGGATAGTAATAGTGAAAATGTACAAGGTAATTTTGAAAACTTACAGGAAGAACAAGATGTAATTGTTATATCATCTGACCTAAATATTTATGAAAATTTAACCAAAATTCATAAAACTCGAAATATACATTGGCTTAAAAGAGACGATGACAAACTTATTTGGCAAAGATCTAACGGCGACCTTTGTAAATTACGAAAAGTATTGAATTTACAAAAAGTGGTATATTTGCCAAAAAGTTTAAATGATTTTGAAGATAAAATTGGAATCATTTGTGCAGAACCTGGTATGGGAAAATCAACCATATTATCAAAACTAGCGCAAGAGACTAAAGCATTAAACCCCTCACTGTATATTATCAGACTTAATCTTTTGGATCACGTAAAACAATACAGTGATTTACAGAAAGTTACTATCAATAAAAGTGAAGTGGAAAAATTCTTGTGTGAAGTTTGCGTTTCCAAAACCTTTAAAGCCAATGAGATGATGGAAAAATTAATAAAGCGATTTCCTAACATATTAAACTGCGACTTTTCTGGTAAGGATTATAAAACTAATGCTGATTGTGGATTATTTACCTTAGAAATTGCGATATTCAATTATTTTTATGATAATCATCAGATAATCCTACTTTTGGATGGTTTCGATGAAATCGTTCCGCATTATAAAAACGAAATTTTAGCTATGTTAACAGTTCTTAAAGAACTTCAATTAAAAAAATTATGGATAACAACACGAGACTATAACATTTTAAATGAATTGGAAAATAAATTAAATACATTTGCTTTTCGCATAGAGCCATTTAGTCAAGAAGATCAAAAAATGTATTTAGAAAAGTTTTGGAAAACAAATTTAAAAATAACGCTTAATCAAAATAAGCGTATTGACATCTTCATTGATAACATGCTATTAAAGTTTTCAAAATCCATCAAGCATAAAGAAAATGAGTTGCATGAAAAGGATTTTCTGGGTACACCATTGCATTTAAACATGTTAGCGACTGCTTCTGAAAAAGCTTTTGAAAAATTCTCTGTCTGTGACAATGCAGAAAGTTTAAATGTGGATGAACAAGAAATAGATGAAAAATTTAATTTGGCCAATTTATACCAGCAGTTTATTAAAAAAAAATATTTCGATATTCAATTTAAAGAAAAAACAAATTGTGCCGATTATCATCATTCTATTGAAAAATTGGTTGAAACAATGTACGAAGATTACTTTTTAAAAGATCATCGAATTCTTGCCGTATATACCCTATTTGGGAAAGATGAAGCGATATGTAACGCGCTAATTCCAAAAATTAGAAAAAAAAAAATTGAAAATTTGATAAATAAAATTAAAAAAGGGGAAGAGAAAACAGGAATCATTGTGTCTGTAGTAAATGAGACACCTCAATTCCTTCATCAAACTTTCATTGAATATTTCGTTGCCGATCACTTTTGGAATCTTTTTAAATCAACAAATTATGTCAACTTTAAGGCTTTTTTTGAAAATGCTTTAATTAACTGTTTATTTGTTCCGGACAGAATACAAATTTGTGAATTTTTTCAATCAATAGCACAGAATGACATTGCCGTTAACAATATTGTTTTTAAAAGAAAGCGTTTTCTTTATTTCCTCTCTGCGCTATCCAAAGGATCATTGCCCGACAATTGCTCAGTAAAATTATTTTGGAATATAGTTGAGATTGTGTTTTCGTACAAGAAGTATGAGAAACTCAAATTACAATCTCTTTTGATAATTCGAAATTTTGTTAAAAATAGAAAAATTAATATCTTAAAAATTGCTGCAGAAATGAACTACCAGAATATTGCAAATTCATTAATTGATATGTTTGACGAAAGACTTCTTCAGGATTATCATAAAAATGAGGGATGGACTAAAACAGTTTTGTGGATAGCTGCAAAAAATAGTAATAGCAGCATTTTAAAAAAAATTATCGAAAAATTTATCATCGATATACGTACAAAAGATTCAAACGAACTTAATTTGCTCCAAACTATAGGTGGATACCATTCATGTATTGCCGAAAAAACTTTTGTGAAAGTAAATCTAATCAATGTGGTCACTTTTGTCAACATTTTTGTACCTCTACAAGATCTTATGAAATCATCAGTATACACAATTAAATCGTTTATAAAAAATCTTAACATTGATTGGGTTAAACAATTCAAAAACAATTCATGGTCATTTCATTATCTGTTCAATTTAATCATTCACAATAATTATGACAAAGTTTTAATCGACGTGATGATAAAAAAAGGAATAAATCTGTCAGTTGGTATAAATTTTTTATTTGAAGAACTAACCAGCATCGATGATATCAGTTACTTTTTTAGAAATTCTAATTTAGATAATAAAATCTCTAATCTTTATGTGAATTCACGTGTAGCCGAGTCATTTCAAAAAATCAAAAAACTATTGAAATCTGGAATAGGATTTAATTGTTTAAATACATATTCCAAAATTACAACAATAAAATATGCGGAAAATGTCAACAATATATTGAAATTTTTTGATCGAGTTTTTAGGTTACAAAATCAAGGAAATGAAACTAATCGTAATTCGGCTGATTTAATTTTAAAACATATTTTATATCATATTCACAATAGCAACGTAGAAGTAACAGACTGGAAAATTACAAAAAAGGCTGATGGACTCGAAATAAAACACAAAACACAAACTTTATTTTACCTATTTCCAAGAGTTTTAGATAATTTTCCAAGTACTAAAGATCACATAAGAAATTCACCAATTCTTAAGATGGTCTATGTACAAACTGACAGATTCCTTTCATATGTAAATGATGCGCAAGATGAATTTAGATCATTTAAGGAAAATTTTCATTTTCATAAGGACAAAATTATAAAAAGTTTTAATAAATTTACTACATTACAAAGCTCTAATAAATTTACTCCAATTAATAAAGTTTTTATAAATTCAATATATGCGCCACAAGTTTTACCTTCTTCATTTGATCATAATGCTATCATCTTACAATATCTAGTTGGTAAATTTGCAATAAAAGATTTCAATAATATTGAAATAATTTTAGAATATCTTGAACAAGATTTATTAAGATTTAATCAAATATTTCGTAGATTTCCAGGGTTTCAAACTACCAATAATAAATACAAAATTGATGAATTATATAATATGTTCAATTTAGAAAGCATTAAAATTGATGATGAACTACAAAATATTTTATCCCAGTTTAATAATAAAAAAACTATTGAAAATCTAATACAGGCTTGGTCATATTTCAATTATTTTAATTATAAACACATAAACGAAGTGTTAGAAAACTCTTCGCGTTATTTGAAGCATTCTGCAACAATTTTGGAATTATTGAAAAAACTCAACGATAATTTCCTTCAAATCTTTAATGAAATGAAAAATAGAAATTATGACGAAATCAAAACTATATTAAACAGAATAGATTCTAATTTTATTGAAAGTATTTTAAATAGCTATGATGAAAATTTTGGTTCGTTATTACATTATGCAGTTTATAATAGCAATATGGAAGCAATTGAAATTTTACTTAACAATGGAGCTCGTCCCAACTATCAATTATTACATTATTCTAAAGATTTATTTAAATGTTCACTACCAGATTTTGTAGATTATTATAAAGGTTGTATGCCTTTACATCTGGCAGCAGAAATCGGAAATAAAGATATTATTGAAATTTTAATAAATAAAAGTAGTGATGTGGATGGTTTAGATTGGTTTCAAAGAACTCCATTATATTATGCTATAAGAGCTGGAAAACTTGATATTGTAAAATATTTAGTAGAAGAAAAGACTGCGAAATTAGAAATTAACGATGAAGATGGCATAACGCCTTTAGACTACGCTGAAAAATTTAAGGAATTAATTATAGTTGATTACATTAAAGAAAAATTAAAAATGTAAAATTCTCAATTGTTTAACCAAAATTATACAAAATTATGTTGAACCGCTACAATCAAAATAAATTTCATTGGGATTTGCGGCCTTGGTTTATTATTTAAAACATTTTTGTGCAACTTAATGATATAATTAACTTATAAAATATCAAAACCATTAACAAGAAACAATTTGATTAAAACAATTCCCAAGAATTGTCTTTCGATTGCTGGCAATGGTAACAGTCATCAAGTCAATATCGTAAACTAAAATCTGGATTTTTCTTCCATTTTCGTATATAAATATGTATAGCTCTGTGATTATAATATATTTTTTAATTTACCAAACGAAGAGCATTTATAATTCAATTTTATTTTAAGACACAAATTACTTCCAATTAAAATGCAATTTGATTATTTGTAATTAAAACTCTAAGACTAAAATCTAAATCTAAATTCTAGCTAATTTAAAATATAAAAATTGCTTGATTAAAAAATTTCATTTTGGGTGATTTTCGTAAATTAAAATTATTCTTCATTCCTAAAACTCAGCGTTGAAATTTTTTACGATAAAATATGTTTGGTTGAAGCATGTTTTTGTAATATAACAGTTATTTAATCCGTTGTTAACTTGTATACATATAATATTGTATTTTGAATTCCACCCCCTCCCCCCCTCCCACCCCCAGAAAAACCCTAAATTTCTATTATTAATTATTAATATGATATTAAAAACATTTGTTCAAATATTTAAACAAGAATATTTTTACTTGGCTTAATAAAAATTTATGATGAATAATTCGTAAAAAATTTTTGGTGGGAAAAAGAAAAATGACGATAACAACAAAAACATTAATAATATGACAGAGAAAAAATCCCCATTTGTATGCAATTAAATTATAATTTTAATATTATAAAATTATATAAAAATTATTTTGCAATTTTAAAACATCTGGCGTCGAAAACGTAAATAATGTAAATATATATATACGTACATATACATTATGATTGTATACATAAAATTATTTTTATTTATATTGTGCATTATATAATATATAGAAAAGCAAAAAACACCCGATCATTCTACAAAATACATATACAGAGTCGTCCGGTCCAAGTGCTAAAGCTCTCGGGATGTTCATTACAAATAAACTGGGAGTAGTACTGGGGGGTTCAGAAAGGAAAAAAAAGATTGAAAAAATTCTGTCAGACGAACATCCCTCATAGTTTCGAAGTTGTTGAAGCTAAAGTAAAATTTTGACCTACATTACAATATGCCGATGATTGGTATCAGAAGTACCGTTTTCAAGTAAGAGTTGCTCCAACACAGAATCTTGAATTGAAAAACAGAAAATTAAAAAAAAAACGCAAATTATCTGAAAAAAGTCCGCAATTTTTGTTTTCTCAATGCACTACATCTTCTCATCCTCTACAAATTTTCTCTACATAACTTTCATGGCACACATGCTATTTTTCAGGCAAAGTGATAATTTATGTCAGTAGTAATTCGATACCTGTAAAATAGACGACTAGATATTATAGAAAAGTCCAAGATTCAAATTTTTCGTTAATATAGTCGTCTTTTTTACAGTTATCAAAAAAACCGCCTGCCAAGAGCTTTAACGCTTACATAGGACCACCCTGTGTATGTTTGCTTATAATAATTATTTGACTATTTTAATTATTTTTCTTACAAAAATAAACTATTTTTTACCATAAATTCATTTTGTACCTATAAATTCTCTAGAAATTTGTAATATGATATAATGTAAGTATGTGTATATGCCGTTTATACATTTGTTATATTTGTTATAGTTGACATACTAACCTTATACAAAATTTAAATTATATATTTAATTAAGAAAATTAATTTCATATAAACACTATTGAATTTTTATTAAATGCTTATTATAATACAAAATTTTATTCTCTCAGCCCTTTGATACATTGGTCTGTCTGTTCCCCTTTTCGTCTTCTTAAAATAAGTTTTAAGAAATTTTCTCTACTCTATACTGTTAGCTCCACCAAACTTCCATTTTTATTATAATAAATCAAACTCTAAACTTGAATTGCCAAATTACAAATTATTATTTTTGCAAAGCAGAAAATTTGTTCGATTTCCCTATTCAATCAAGTCAGCTTCAACATACATAAAATGATGTTAATCGGTTAAATGTAAAAAAAAAACATCATGTGTGCTTCATCTTCTTTTTATTGTAAAACTAAATTTTTACATCAATTCCTGCAAATTTGTATATACGTAGAAAATTTACAAATTCTTTTGAAATTTCTTAAAAATTCATAATAAAAGTAAATGTCGTAAAGGTTTATTACATAAGGAAAATAATATAAAAAATATGATTTAGTCAGCACATAACCGACTGCAATGTGTGTTTTGGTTTAATGAAAGTGTTACAGAAGATTTTGGAAATGCCTTTTGAACACTTCCTTTCAATTTTAAGGAAGCTAGCAAACTTTTTTTTAGAAAAGTGTAAATTTGGCTCTGATTACAATTTGATTTTGTGCCATCCGAATACCCTGAAAAGTTCACCAGATGATTTCGCTAACAACCAAAACATAAATTTCAAATTTTAAGAAATTCAATCAAACCGTTGCTTAGGAAATAATCTAAAATCGGCTCCTAATTCGGTTTCTGAGTTCTGGTCCCAAAAGTTGATAAATTTGTTCCATAGACGAACTTGAGATACATGCGTGCACACACAAACCGATATCTCCCCAAAAGTACCTTTTTAAAAGTTTATTTACCCTTTCCTTCTATTCCCGACTATGAAAACTCGATATCCGAAAATTGGTGCTATCACATAACCTCCCTTATTGTGCGCAAAGTAGTCACTAAACAGTCAGCGGGAGGAAATAAAAAGAAAAACCAAAATGTTGAATATTTTTTAATAATTTTGTTTTTTTGATAAAGTTACACATGTGTATGTATAATGTGTGGAGCGTTAACAATAAATTATTTCGCATCACATTCAAAAGGAACAAGAAAGAATATAAGAAAGAAAATAAATAAAAGGATGTAACAAGTACGAGTATAATAAAATTAACATAATAATAAGAATATACATATGTAGCTGGCTTAGTTTATATATACATACATACACGAGTTCATACATTTAATGTATTTTAATTTAATGTACATTAATCCCCAACTTTCTTTGACTTCAATTAATCAATTTAAACAAATTGCAATTCTAAAATTTGTGGTAAAAATTACACTAAATTTCAGAAGGATGTTAGTTATAGCTTATTATTAATAGACGTACTTAGGAACTTATTGTATTTAAAATTACATTTATTTGGTCTTAACCATGCTTTCGGATTTTTAAAATTTTGGGCTGTATTTCCTTGTTCGTCGATTGACGGTTGTTTTTGACAACTAACCCCTAAAAATTAATAACGTATATACATAAAAGGTATAATTTATTTGTCGTTGAATGCAAAAGCAAGAAGCTTTTTCTCTTTCGTTTTGCCCCTTTGTGTAAAAGTTATATTCTCACCTACTTAAGGAAAAAGTTCATCCTATAAACCAATTTTATTTTATATTCTTTCCTATACATAGTGTATTTCGGTCTAATCGGTGAACTATCGGTGCAATTTGGTGGTCCCATTTAGATTTTATAGTGTTTCGGGCACTATTAAAAATTTTTCATATTATATGGATGGTTTATTTTGAAAGTAACTGTTTCCGTTTAAACGCAACAAAAGTTTCAATTCCAATTACTGACATTATCATTGGTTTAGAAATAATAGAATTTTAAAATTGGAAATCTGTGAAAATTTACCAAAACCCGATATCACGAAATTTGTAAATATCGACAAGGTAAAATTTAGGTTTTGGCAACTTTGTAAAATGGATTGGTTAGGTTTATCTGGTTAAGGATTTAACAACTTTTAATATTTTTTAAATTAACTCATGGGGTATTTTTAAATGAAGATTTTATTTTTATCACTAGCTCAAATTGCCCAAAAAAATGGGTTATCGGGTTTTGGTAAATTGCCACAGAAATGAACTTTGTCAATACTTTTAAAATGAACCACCCATGACAAAATAAAAAACTTTAAATACAAAAGACAAGTGCAAACTCTTTTTACACAAAACTAGGCCTTAAATATTGTTCGAGGACATTTCATTAATAATTTTCATAATTTCCCAATAAAAGGCAAAAATTTGTTTAACTTTCTTAAAAAATTTTTAAAATTTTATTTTTCCTTTTTCCAATCAATTTATTTTCATTTTAACAATATAAAAATCCTCAATGTGATCTTAATTTGATTTTCATTAACAAAAAAAAAAAAGAAAAACTGTTTTTTCTAAACAAAATTTTCAATAAGATCAAAATGAAAATCAAATAAAATTTGATGAATTTTAAATAAACTTTTGTATATATGTATACATATGTATAATTGAATGTGTATATTTAATAATAAGTGAGTATGTATATAAAATTTTCATTTTATCATTTTATTCTTTAATTTTAAAAATTCATTGGAAATTTTTAGCGAAAACTTTTACGACAGGACCTATACATACACAATCTTGAAATATACGTGTAGATACATACACATGTATAGACACTCATGTTTTATATATATAATAAAAATACAAAAAGAAATTTGCCGAAAAATACAAAAAAAAATTTATTTCCAATGCATAAATAAAGTTTTAAGCATTTTTTTCATCTAACTTACACTGGTGGCCATCTAAAAAGGACACATTAATTTTAAAAAAAATAAAACTGTAAAACTGTAGATTCAGTACAAGATTCGAGCCGAAATAATTTTATAAAAATCATGTTAAGTAGAGTCACTATACATGGTCGGGAAACCTGATTTTATAATTTATTTTTAAAAATTAAAATAGTTTTCTTTTATTCATTTCTGTGAAATGAAAATGCCGTCTTATATTTGTTAAAACTCTACAGATACAAAAAATTTCTTCTTGGCGAAATTCTTCAATCTTCTGTTCGTTCTCCCGACAAACATTTCGAAATATTTAAACCTATTTTCATTTATTGCCGAACCTTAGAAGAAATATTTATTTTTAATATTAAAATTAATTTTTAATATTGTTTTTTAAAAATTGTGAATATTTCATTTAGTGTACAATACAACAAGACCTGTTAAAGTTAAAATTTTTGTTAATATATCGTGTTTCATTCTTATAGTTTTTATTTTTTCTAAAAATCTTCCCAAATTTACAATGTTCCTAAAATAAAAAAAATTAATATCTAATTAATTTCTAATTCAGAATTTTGAAAAATTATCCAAAAAAAATATACAAACTTTTGCACATCGTCCAATTTGAATGTCTGCAATGCTGTACATTACTGACATTTGCTATTTCCAAATCATATGAAATCTCGTTATGTGCTACACATATTTTTGTATTCTGTTTAGAAATTGCACAAAAATTGTAATTAAGGCTTTTGTTCAAAACAATTAAATATGTCTTAAAATATGTTTTAATTTTATTTATCTAAAGGCGCTGCTACATGCTGTTGTAAAAATTCTCATGAGTCAGAAAAATTTTTGTATGGAGATCATTCCTACAGCTCAATAGTTTCCGAGTTACAGAGACTTTCCGAGTAAATCAACTGTTTTTTTTTCTCATTCTCAAATTTTAAGTAAAAACCTCCGTTCCTCTATTAGATATAGGCGTTTAAGAAAATGTTTTAAAACGTCAGGACAATTGCTTTCTCTGAATATTCGCGTTAGTTATAATCTTTTTAGATTTCGAAGACACATGACTTTAAAATTTAAAAGATTTTCATTTTTCATTATTATAAATGTTATATTTTTAAGGCGACGTTTGCATATTTCTCTAATTTTGTTACAGCTTGCAATTCAGTATATGTCGGTCTCAAACTATTGCGACTGTTTTTTTTTACGTACATTGTCCCATTTACCTGGCCACTACTGTTTTCATTTTATTATCTTTAAAATTTTATATATAGTAAAAGGATATATGTATAGAGGAAACAGTTTTTTCATCACGCATTGACTCTTTTTCAAAATGATAAAAAAATATGAGGAGAAAAGAAATTTTACTTGTTCACCTACCGCATATCCTTTTTGTTAAAGCTCCAAAATTTGTATGTAAAATTTTTTTGTATAGCGATTTTTTTTTTCCTGCAAGAATACAGAAAAATTAAATTTTATGATGCAGAAAAATAACAATAAATATATGTAAGTATAAATATGTAAATAATATAAAAATATAATAATATCCTTAAGGATAATAAATTGAGGAAGAATACAATAATATTTGATTAATAATAATCTATAAAAAAAAATATATAAAAGGTGATCAAATTGAATAAAAATTGAATGAATCGCAAAATTTTTGCAATATCGGAATATGCACATACATTCTTTTACCAAATTGCAAATTCTACTATCATAATACTATTAATAGTAACAACAGTAATACTATTGTTTGAACACATAAAATGAAAGTAAAGCTGGAATATACGAGAATTTCATTATTCTTTTTCCTTTACATACACATGCATATGGAAGGTATAATCTGCAAAATGAACAAAAGAGGGCAAATACATCATTTAACAGGATCTTATTTGTTCTTATAATTATTGATATACAGTTAAGTGAAAATGCTTTTAAGGCGAAAATTTTTTTTGACATTGTCTTCAGTATGCAATAATTTTTAATTTGATGTTGTTGTTTGCTAAGTACAATTTAAAAGAATAATTAATGTACTATAATTATATTTTTTCTTAAATGAAAATCTTCGATATTTCGAATATTATTGTAGAAATACGAAAATTATTGAAAATTTAAATAAAATATTTTATTAAAATTTTCAAAAAACTAAAAATATGCAATAAATTTTCTTCCTATAGAGAAGCACTTGTGTATAAAATTTAAAATAATAACAATAACACCAACACACTAATGATTAATGAGCCGGATGACAACAGAATTAGAGTAAGAGCATACATTTTTCTATATGCTCTTCGATCAACGGAGCAGGTAGTTGCTTTATTAAATATTTTTCTTCTTGTTGCTGCTAAAATTTATTGTAAATGCTTAAAATAATTTGTATACGTGAATTAAAATTTGCAAATGAATAATTAATTGAATTTAATTGTATTAGAACTTATTTAAATTATTTAATAAAAAATTTGAATTAAAAATTAAAACTCTAATAAAACCGTTGTGCTGCCATTGGATCTCCATGTCCCCACCCTCACGTGAACCAGCCCGAGTCGTTTATAAATCGATTTAAGTTTCTGGCATTTACATTCGCAGGTCCGTAATTCGCAAAAAGGAATGCGACCCAAAGAAACTCCGCTTTTTCCATGACAAAGCTGGGCATGAGCACAGAAAATGAGCCACTGTCTCCTCCTTCTCTTCGTCACACCGGCTACTGCAGAGATCGTTAGCGGGGCATCCCATCCTCCTGGCGTGTTCGTCAATCAGGCAGTTCCCAGATCCGTGAACTCTCTGATTGAAAAACAGGTCCGCCGTGCGACACAGATTCAGCCTAACCCAAAGTTGCCTGGTGGCCCGGCACGTCACCCCGTTTTCACATCTGCCATTGGCTTGCTTTATTGCTCTTTTCAGGTAGGATCCCAAGAGTTGTTGTACTCAAGAGTTTGATATTTATGTCTGATTGAAGTCAAAATGAGTTTCCAAATCTTCACAAATAATAAAAATATTAATACAGATTTGCATGTTGTATTAAGCGAATAATTTTGATTCAAAAATTAATTTTTTTAAATTTACAAAACATCTACGTTATGTAAATATTTTTTCAGCTTTACAAAAACATAAATTTGAATTCAACCAAAATATTTCAAAGAAAATATTTTAATATTTAATGAGAAAATTTTCATTTGAATTTTGAAAAATTTTAAGAAACAAATTATACTTAAAAATTTCCCAAAGAAATATAAGAAATATTCGCGAAAATAAAATAAAAAATTTAAATAAATTAAATTAAATAAAATTTTTTATTTTCTTTTGTTTTAAAATTTGCATTTAATTGTAAAAAAAAATTCGGCCTACATAAGAATTAAATTGAATTTTAAATAAGACAAAAAAAAAATGTGTGCATTAATTTTATATTATTATTTTTTTTTAATAACTCTACTGAATTTTATACACATATGGTGGTTTGTGTATGGAAGAAAAATAAATAGAAATTTTTTTATTTTGTGATATCAAAAATTCAAATCATAATAAATTTGAAAGAAATCGATAATATTAAAATTCAATAAAAAATCTAATTCTTTACGACACACATAAATCCTTTTTTTTTTCTTCTTTTATTTGTTGTTCCCCAAGTCCTATATTTTATTATTGTGGATCCGAAATATTGTATCTTAAAAAAAAAAATACATAAGCATACTCGAGATTGAATGGGAAAAAAAAAAACAGTCACGAATTTACATATTGTTTGTAAGTCGTCTGTAAATTGTTATTCATAAGCAGAAGTTGGCAACTTTTTTATTATTTGTGACAATGCCTATAAATTATGAGCTGAAAATGTTAATAATATTTTACAATAAAGGAATATTCACTAAGCAAATTGAAAATCCGATCCGGTCATGTACAACCCCGATTGCCATAACATTTTGCTAAATATAACTTTTAAGCAATCTTTTAATAATCAATGGTTTTATCCGATAAGCTGTCAATCTTTCACCCTTTAAACTGGTTCAACTCAAGTGGCGAATTGAATGAATTTTTTTCATAATTTTTAAAAATCTGTCAGACGGAAGAGGTTAATCTGCCCTAATATAATTGTGGTATAGGAATTTTTTCTTTTTGTAATAAAAATAAAGAATACAAAAGGAACATGATAATAAAAATCAAATAAGGATATTGAAAAGGAAGAAGAAATTCTTATCCACTATTCTCAAATATTTGATCGTAATTTTTTTCTACAGTTTTTCAAAGAAAAAATTTTATCTACACGCATATACATATTATATGTATATATAGTGCTATGCCTAAACCATTTGTTCTAAATTTACGATTCAATGTGCTTTATGTGACCTCGTATAAGTATTTAAAGGATTTTATATATGTAAATTTTCTTTAATAATTAATATTTATGTATGTAAAAAGAAAAAAAAAAACCAAAATATTTAAAATAATTGTTAAATCCTTTTAAGGATATTTTAAGTTCTATTTAATCATAAATTTTTTAAAAAGATTTTTGAAATACAAAAATCTGCTAAGGCGAATTTTGCTCAGTCTACCTTATGACGATTTAAATAACTTAGTAATTCTAGTCACACTTTATTCATGAAAAATTTTTAAAATGATTAATTGAATTTAAAAATTTAAGAGTAAAATAATAGGAAAACGAGAAAAAATAGAATTGTGTGTGCCAAACTACTGTTGAAGTTGTATGGCAGGTACCAGAAGGTGTCAAGTAATTTCAACGACTTTTATGGAACACATTGGCCCTACCAATTTATTCATTTGTGTAAAATTTTAATACCACAGCTTTTAAAGTTTCTGAGATATAACTATTATATCTCAGAAACTATAATTTTGATGTTGCATGGCAGCTACCCGAACCAGTACCCTGATCATCTCCAATTTAAATAGGGTTCTGGTACTTACTACAATAAATCATTTGTGAAATTTTGGTGAACTTAGCTCAATTAGTTTTTAATTTATCGTTGGGGCGGTTAGACGGGCAGACAAAGCTAAATCAACTGAGAATTCGACGCTGATCAAAAACATACACTTGAGTCTATATCTCGGAGCATTATTTCTTAGCGTTACAAACGGTGAGGCAAATTTAGTATACCCTTCGAACATACATTTGTACGGGTATAAAGGGAGAATAAAGGGGCTCTACTCTAAATATCGAATCACTGGATTTTATTCTAAGCATCGAATTACTGGGAATTGTTCTAAGTATCGAAAGACTAAGTAGTAGTGTTATTTGTAATTTCCAAAAATTTTATTATAGATACGAATCATTTTTATATGATAATTAAAATTACTTTTTACGAGAATTATTATCAATATCACTTAGTGATCCGATACTCAGATTTTTAGACGCTATAACTTTTAGAGGCAGATAAATAAGAGCTTTCTTTTTAGAAAAAAGTTTTCAGTGAAGATTAATTTGTGTAGAAGTTTTGTAAACAAGGACGTGGACAGGTGGACGGACAAACATTTCGATTTTTTACCAAATTTAAAAAAAAAAACTTAAAAATCTCGAACAAATTGAAAATCTATCGTCTAAACTTAGAATGCAATGGAATTACTTTGCATCTTAATAACTTTAGTTCCATATTGCAGTAATAAATTGTTAAATTCAATTTAATCCTGAATTTTGAAATAGAAAATTTAAATAATTAGTGCATTGTGGAATTATTTTATTTAAATATTTTCAAATTTACCAAAAAGCTGGAAAATTTTTTCATTACCAAAGCATAAAGTTAATAACAAAACTGCAAACATTTTTCTCTTTAACATAATTTTTAAAATCTAAAATCGTTCTACTTAAATTGATTTTCACCGAAACAAAAATATTTTAATCAGTTTGGTTTTAATTCCTCTGACTTTTTTATCGTATATCAATTTAAAAACCAAAATATAAGGTTCAATACTAGTTAAGTACTTTCAATAGTATTAATTTTGATGACAAAAAGAAAAAAGAAACTAAAATCTACTCACAGTTTGTACTCAGTTATAAAACAAACTGATAAAAAGTGATTGTTCACATTTTTTGTATACTTTTAATCCTCTACCTATTTTACAATAAAAAAATAAAAGGATTTTTTTTTTTAAATAAGCATTGACCAAAGGATATTTTACTGATCAGCTTACGGATTTTCTACTTTTTTTATTCGCGAAATTTTTTGTCGAATTTCTTCATCTTGTCATTCTGATTTTTTTATATTGGTATTATGAAAATTGCGTCAACTGCTTTTTATTACTCCCAAAGTGACAAACGGGAAATAACAATTAAATATAGATGCATGAGCAAGTGAATTATTCAGCGTAATATGTTACCGTTACTTAATTATGTATCCTACGCATATACATATAATGTACCTACATGAGTAAGTACTAAATAAATCGAGAAAAAGTGGAGTAAATCATTATCCTATTGGCGAATTCATAATACCCCCTTCAGACATCCGCACGAAAATAATAGTTTCTGATTACTACATCAATTTATGCAAATATAATTTCAATAGTTTCTAAGATATAGCCAAATAACTATTAAAGCTTTATAGCAGCTACTACAAGAAGTCAAGAAATTTCAACGATTTTTATCATACCTACCAGCTCTAGTAATATATTTGCTTGTACGAAATTTCGTTACTATAACTTTAAGATTGTCTCAAATATAGGTAAATATCTCCAATAGGGTCCAATTTCAATAAAGGTCCCGGCATTTACTATCATAAATCATTTGTGAAAAATTTGGTAAGTTTAGCTCAATTAGTTTTTGAAAGTGATGGACAGACATTATTAAATTCACTCATAATTTCAAACTGATCAAAAAGATACACCTGTGTCTATAACTCAGATTATTATGACTCTTAACGTTAGAATCGGTAAGGCAAATTTATAACACCGTACGGGTAATATCAGCATAAATATATAATAATAAACCCTAACACATTACAAAAAAACAAACAAGACTATAGAATAGGGTTATTTTTTCAAAGCAATTTAAAAAAAAACTCCAAAAATTTTAACTAAAATTTCATAACTCTCGTATACGAACAATTATTTAAAGCAGTATTATAAATTTAGCAATCCATTTATAAAGTTAATTATCCGTTTTGCAATCTAATTATTTATATATTTGTTATAAATAGGAACAAACTATATTTTATTTGCAATTAATTGAAGTACTGATTTAAGTAAACTGCCATACAACTTTTAAAATATATTACTTTTACCTTGAACAGGCTACAAAGTGTCTAACAGCTTTCAAATTTTGTTTAAATGAATTTGGTAACAAGACTAAGTCTACTAGATGCTAAAAAATTATTTTAATGTTAAGAAGAACCATATGAGAGGTTTTATATAAAACTGTCATATAAGCTATCTTATAAAGAATATATTCATATACAAATATCACAGAGTTAACACGATCAACTTTAAATTTTCTCGTTTTTATTTTATAATTAAAATATAATTTTAATGGTTTCCTTAAAAAATTATTTAAAAACTTTGTTAATAAACTTTCTTTATTATGTAATTCAATATTTTAACAAAGTTAACAGGTTTTTGGACTCATATTCTTATTTATCATATACATATATGAAAATATATTTTTATATTGTATAAACATATGCATATTTATTTGTTAGTGTTATGTGTTATATACTGAAGAAATGAAGTATTTATATTCTTAATTAGCATCCCTTGGCTTACAAAATGCAGTAATACGGTATTAATACACAATTCAGCAATTCACACTTATAAGCTGAATTGTGTATTAAAACCGTATAAACAATTCAGCAATTCATACTTGTAAGCTGAATTGTGTTTTAATACCGTATTACTGCATTTTGTAAGTCAAGAAACTTGTATTAAATTTATAAATTGTAAACCATGCTGCTGTTCATAGTTATTTGAAGTAAATTAGATCACCATCCATTTCACTAATCTAGTTCATCCAGTTCAGTTATATCTTGAGCATTAATCATTGGTCAGAAAATATAACAATTTGCTAGGAACTTTTTAGCATAATTACGTATATAGTAGATTGGTTTTTATCACGTTCGTATACACCTATGTAATTAGATTACTAGAAACAACAAATTTATTTTGGTTTATTCTACCTTCAATAACGAAAAACAAATTGAATCATATTTTGGGTTCTCTAAAGCAGCACATTTCACTTTACTTATCTACTAAATCGTCTAATGTGCGCATATATATGGTTGAACAAATTAACAAAATTTTAATAAATTCAAATATTATCATATATACAGGGTATTTCAAAGATGCTACCAAAAAACTAAATTAATTTTAAAATATAATTAAATTTTGTGAAACTACTATAAACTGTTATACATAAATGTTATACATAATACATAAATGTATTTAGAACATTGGGCCTACTATTTCGACAAAATAATCTGCCAAAATTACAAAATTTACTCAAAAAAATTTTTTCTTATACAAGGGTAAAAACACCCTCTATATACTTTTAAAAAATGAACAATTCTAACACTTATTATTTATTCTCTTATCTTTAATATGCAAATATTTATTTTATTCTCACTTTAATTTTGAATCTTGTATAAAAGTAATAATTAAGAATTTTTCATTAGCTTCTTGTCACAATATTTTAGAATTATATTCCAAAAGTGATATGAAAAATAAATAAAATAAATAAGATTTTCTTATCTAAATATCAAAAACTTAAGATAAACCACTTTAAATTTTTAGTATTTTTAATTTGTTTTGTAATAAAGCGCCATTGTTAATAATTATGAGTTGCATTACACATGCTCGTTACAAATTACGAGTTCAAGAGGTACTTATCCATTTTTAGTATAAAAATCATAATAAAACTCATTTAATTTTCATAATTACTAAAAACCATTTACAAGAAATTACAAAAAAATTAATAAAATTTAAAATTATAACAAAATGCATTTTTTATACATTATTTTAATAACAATTTTTATAATTATACAGGGACCAAATTTACAAAAAACTGCAGCAAGAATGTCAAAAATAACAATTTCAACTCATATCTTAGATACCTCAAGGGGTTTAGCTGCTGATAATGTTCCTGTTACACTCTATAAATTACAAGAGACAACAAATGAATGGAGAAAAATAAGTCAATCTGCAACAAATGATGATGGAAGATGTCCAGAATTAATAATTGCCGAAGAATTTGAACCTGGTTATTATAAATTAAATTTTGACACAAGTGATTATTTTAAACGTTATCATACAAGATATTTATATCCATTTGTTGAAATAGTTTTTGAATGTGGATCAAAACAACATTATCATATTCCATTATTACTTAATCCATTTGGTTATTCCACATATCGTGGAACATAATTATTATACTTTACAATCTCAAATTCTCAATATACTTATATGTATGTATGCATATATGTGTGTGTAAAAAATATTAAATATAAAATAAAATTAAACATTTTTGTTGCTATTTTCTAATTCGGCTTTTATTTCAAAATATTAATTTAAACGTGTATTCAACAGCAGTGTTCCCACTTGGATACAATTGTATCCATTTGGATACATTTTTTGCTTTAAATTTAGCTTGGATACAAAGATACTCAAATCTGATAAAATGCCGAAATTGGCTACATTTCAAAATTTTGCTGAAATATGGATACATTTATTCTCTAAACACTAAATAAATGTTACAAAACTGTTAAAATGCTGCTAATATTAAAACGCGTAATTGCTCTATCTTTCAAAAGTGTTATTTGCTGGCATTTCTAAGCAGATTTCCGAGTTTACTAGAAGAAAGTAAGAAATCTGCTTTATTAAATGAGTGCTGCCTCTTCCTGTATTCAAATCTAGAACATTTAGACAAGAACGTACCAGAAATATTTTGGAGTAAGCTAGTTGTAATAGAAAATGCATTGGCTGTACATATTTTTTAAAATTTTTCCGTTTTAATGGTGAATTGTCTTTAGCACATAGTGCAACAACTACAGAAGGCATATATGCATTTGTTTTTTCTGACCTTAACTTTTAACACATTTAAAATATAATAGAAGTTGTATGTGATTTCTTAAAGAATTTACTATAAATAAAAAAACCAACAATAGGACGGCTTGGTATAAAAATTCTGCTTTATGAGGTTGGATACATTTTGGATACATTTTTTCCTCGAAATTGGATACATTTTGTTTTTACCAAGTGGGAACACTGTTCAACAGTTAATAATCAATTAGATAGAAAGTATAATATTGGCAAGAAATATTGTGATGAACCTTTATGAGTTAATTTAGGGTACACTATACTAAAAACTTGAGAACAATTTCAACTCACCATCAAATTATATTTGAAATTCTTCTGCAATACCAAAACAATTTTAAGCAAAGACGCAAACCTTGAACATGAAAAAAACGTTGTAATAATGGTGAAAAAAAATTATTATAGAATATCCACTTTCAAATATTTACAGTAAATTTACTACATTCATAAAATCAAATAACCATTAAAACAGTTTGACCAAATGCAACTTAATTATTTAAATTTTAAAAAATAAAATATTTATTTGCTAGTTAAAATTTAATCTATATTAAAAATTCCAAGTTCCAGCAACTTTCGAAATTGCAGTACTACAGTATTATTCAGCTTCAAAATTGCAATTCATTATTATATGCGAAAAAAAATTGCAATTTTTCATATCTACCTTTTCAATAAATTCAATAAATTGGAAAAAAAATAGAAAAATATAAAACAAACTAGCTCACATAACTATTCAGTATGAATAGTCTCAAATAAACTAAAAGAAAACACTTACTTTCCAAATTTTTTTTAATTGAATTTAACAGGATTTTATATAATTTCTAGTGTATGTATTATGTATAACCAATTCCTGTGAATTCAGCATTCAATGCTGACGCATCACAAACGCATATTTGTTAGTAGTACAAGGAATTCCAAAGTGACAGTTTACTTTAGTTTTCGTACAATATTGCCATTGTGAAATAAAAAAAAAGGCAAATAGTTCCATTCACCATTTACATAATATCAAATCGAAGCGAATTCGTTCAAAAGAATTTCGCCAATTTAGAGATTTTCGTTAATTTAGTTTTAGAATTATTCTAACTTATATAGATCGTTCGGGAATTTACTCGCTGTAATGAAATGTATTTGGAAATTATTTTTATTATACATCAAGTCTCAAATTTTCATAACAATGTCATATTGTATTTAAAGCTACTTCTTAGAAATCTAAGTTCCAATGTACTAGAACGTTTAGCGCAGAGTCCATATAAACAAAAACAGAATTTGGCGACTTTGTTATGCCTATATAAATTAATTATTTTAAATGGATTTAAAAACAAAGACGAAAATTATTTCAAATAAAATTTTTTTTACTTATTTTTAATATTTAATTAAATAGAAAAAGAAGTGTGTGATTTCTCATTTTTATATAATTATGTTTATATAGATTTTGTTTTTTTCTTTTTTTTTAATTAATTTTTTTTCCATTCATAAAACTAATTAGACTTTATTTAAATTTTTAAATAAAAATTTTTTTTCAAATTTTATTTTAATTTTTTTTTTTTGCTTATTTAATTTCTAGTTTTAGAGTTTTATGCTTTCTATTTTTAAACGTTAATATTTTTATATTAAATTTTATATTAATTGTTTATATATATAGATATACATAATTCTGTATACATTGAATTCTATTATAATATTTATAATAATACGAGTATATACGTATAAATTTATTATACTTATATAATAATAGTTATATAATATACAGTTATTTAATAAGTATAGATATCAACGAAAAAAAAAAATTAAAAAAGTAAAAAAAAATAAAATTTGACATTTGTTTTGACTTATCAAAATGTAGTTTGCATTCTTAGGCGGTTTATTATGTAAGGCGAATTCGCCAATAATTCTAGCAAATGTGGTCCAGTGTGTATAGCAATATGGCGAATTCGACAAATTTCTTTGGGAATTCCAGAATAAATCTGGCAAATGAATATATTATTTTCCATTTTATCCGTATATTAATATTTTTGTGTATGATTTTTTTTTTATTATGTAATTACATACAACGAAGATATTTGAGTTATTTTTAGAATTAAAATAGAAAAATTTTTGACTAAATTTCTACCATCTAACATTATTTTTTTCTTTGTTTTCCTTTAATTTATTGTAATTTTATTGTTTTATTACATTTTATAATTACTGTTATTTCTCTGTTTTTTTTTTTTGTTTTTTATTTAAAATTGTTTTATTTTTCTGCAATTTGTATTTTAAACTCCTAATATGTTTTAAAAGCTTAAAATTAAATAAACTTTAAGGCTATTTAGCTTGGTGTAAATATTGTAAATAACAATACAATATATATTATGTAGTTAAATTTTTTAATATAATTATAATATGATTTATAAATTAATTCAATTAAAATTTTAATTTTATAATTGTAAAAATAAATTAAATCACATTTTAATTATATTAATTTAGTTTATTTTTTTTGTTTTTTTTTTCTTTTTTAATTCATTTTATTGTAAAATAATCAAATTTGTATCGAATTACTGTTAAAAATTAAATAAAGACTTTGAAGGTTATGTTATTTGTTCGCCATTTTATTTTTAATATTTTAATATTTAAATAAATACCACTATCATAATTTTTCCGTAAATTGAAAGGCAAAATGCTATTTTTAAATTTTGACAGACTTCGAAGAAAGAAAGGCGCAATAAAATTGAGCATCTCTTGCATAAAGGCAAACGCTAATATGTTGGACATTGCCAAATTGCCAAAATTACTGTAGACAAAAAATCAAAAACTACTATAAAATGAAATATTAAACGAGAAATTAGAATTTCATAATGTCAACACATCGACTATGATTTCTGTCATCATTGTCACGAAGATAATGAACGAAAGAAATTTATTTTTATTGATTACAAAAAATTTTTAAAATATCTGAAAAATGAATAGGTTTTTTACTTTTCATTTAATTAATTATTCTCAAATTTTAATTCTAATTTAAATTATTAAAAATTAATAGATTTTTAAATATATTCAAATAACATTTCCTTCATCTTGAATTTTGTTTAATATTATTTTGTTCAAAAATTATATACGAAAAAAAACCAAACGAAATTTTGAAATTAAATTTACAATTTTTTTTTATCAATTTTATAACATTAAATTTTTAATAACTAAACGATTAATTTACAAATTTTTTGAGTGCATGAGGCTTCTTTTAGACATTTTTCAACGCATTTTAAAACTACAATAACTTTACAATACAAATACATTTATTTTTTTATTTTTTAATTAAATTTTATTTATTTGAATTTTGAATTTTTATTTTTTTTTTTAATTTATTAATTTTATTTATATATATAAGTGTACTTATATATACCAAAGTTTTTCTTAAATCTTTACAATTTATTCGCCGAAGTGAAGTATAAGAATGGCTTAAATAGATATTGCAGGAAAACCATTTTAAAGAAACATAAAAAGAATGAAAATATTCAGAATGCTTCATGTACAATACTTTTTTAAATTTACATAAATTTTAATAAAAAATATTTAATGTTTGACAAAATAAATTCAATTCTTTCAATATTAATAATTATAATAAAAACAATTTAATAATTATAACAATAGTTAAATGTGCGTTTACACTAAACGTTAAAATACATATTTTTCAAATTCGAAATTTGGAAAATTCTTGTACTGTTATATTAAACTATGTACTGTGAAATTTCGAATTAGAAAAATTAAATACACAATTATTCTTGTGAAAATATGAAATTAAATTATCTAAAATTAATTGAAATTGTTCAATTGACTCAAATTTATTTGTATGCAATACAAAAGGGAATTAAAAATAATTTTTTTAAAAATGAAAATTTTTTAATACTTGATTCACTTCACTTATAGTCAAAATCCGTAAACTATAAAATCCGTAGTTCACAGTTCAAATGCGTGTTGTCAGAGTCTCTTCAAAGTATTTTTTTAGATTAAACCACCTGTACTTTTCAAGATGCATCACATAATGTGTTTGTTATTTATAAAATTTTTACGTTTTTCAGAATAAAATCAATTTCGAATTTTAAAATCCTGTACTGAAAACTGAACATTTAAAAGAGATTTTAATTATCCAATCCCTTTTCTTTTTTAGTTTCTCCATTAGGAAATTATTTTAACGCAATTATGTTCTATAAAGGATTAATAAACTGACATTTACAAAAAAAAAAATCAAAATCAATGCATGCCATGCAACTTATTAAAGACTGAAAATAAATTTTTTAAAATTTTTTCATTTTGAAAAGACTTTCTTTACATTTTGTAATTGCTTATAATCACCCTAAGAAGCGATACTTCCCTTTGATACCGTTTGTGCATGTCGAATCGGTTATTACACAAAAAATAATGTATTCAGCTGCATTCTGTATTCTACTTTTTAGGAAATGAAATGGAAATTTGGCGTCCTACAATTCATAAAAATAATGATAAATAAAAATTAATAATTAGATATTTTCTCAAAAATTAACCGATATTTAAATATTAAAACTGGTTCAGGAAGATAAAATATATTTGTTTTCTCGCTTAAATGTCTTTCTCCTAATTTTTTTGATTTGATTCTCATCGTTAATTAGTAAAACAATTGAATCCATCTTTTATAATTCGAATTCCAAATTTGATCAAAAAATCTAAAAACAAAATTTAATAAAAAATTAAAAAAAATATTAACAATTTAGTTTAATAAGATGATTTGGAAATATTTCGAAATCACGTTGAATATAAAGCACCGGTTTTGAAATCGAATGGAATTCAATTTCACTTAGGATTCCATTCGTATAGAAATGCAGAATACGGCCGATTATTACCGGTTATTGAACTTAAATGAAACATTCTGTATTCTAATTTTCATTTTCATAGATTAGGTTTTATTTCGAAAAAAGTGATACATTATGGTACACATAACAGACTTTAAATTTTCTATGCTTACTTTTTTAAAAATTTGTTTTTTTTTTTTTATTTAATTTTTTTTTTTTTTTTGTTTTTTACCATCTTTATAAGTATGTCCTACAATTGCAATTTTAAATATTTTTGTTTTTTCTTTAATTTAATGTTTTTTTTCAGTTTAAAGGAATTTTCATATTTTATTTTTTTTTGTTGAATATTTTAGCTAGCCATCAGTTTTCTTTTTTTTCCTACATTTCAAAAATAAAAATAAAAAAAAAGGATCTCTTAAGTTTTCTTTTTTTTGTTTTTTGCGATTTTTTAAATATTTTTCAAGTTTTTTATTATCCTAAAAAGTATTTTTTTTTTCTTCTTTTTTTGAACTTGTCTCTCTAGTATCAAAAATGGCGAAATTTTGAATGTTTTAAATATTATACGGTTGTGTATACATGTTTTTTAAATTTTTTTTTTATTAAAGATATTTTTAAAAAAAAAATATTATACAATATAAAAAATTAAAAAACAATATTTCAATTATACAGATCTAGTATGTATATTGTAATAATGTGTATTTAATTCATTTATTCACTTATATTATTAATATTCGCAAATATAATAGCTAATCAGTACCTACAGATTTGTTTTATTACCAAAAAAAAATTATTAACAGAAAAATAAATAAAATAAATGGGAGGATGGAGGAAGCCTTTTCTTTTTATATATATTTTAAAGAGGAATACGTTGGGAGTTTCGATCGCCAAAAAAAAAAAATAGTAGAAAAAACTAATACGAACATCTTTTTAGCTTAGGCCTTAATTTCTTATACGTTCATCTTATACATATAGTTTTCATTATAGCTACTAATTTATTGAAGATATTTTATTATTAATTTTTTAATTTCAACTTTTATTAATTTATTAATTTTATTAATTTTCAAATACATACTCAAAATCATTTCAAAATATTAATTTAAAAATTACACTTACATACAAACATGTACAATAATTTTAATTTTGATAAGAAGTCAAAAAATTTGCATTGTGAACAAATATTAATTTTTAATAAATTTTAGCAAAAATTTAAAATTAGTTTATTGTAACACTGTTATTAATTAAAATATTAATTATTACAGTGGTAATAAGCTCTATACATAAAATTGAGAATAGTTGAAATTAATAATTTAAATATTTTCTATAAAATAATTTAAATATTTTAAATTCTTTATAATGTTTACATTACAAAAACCGTGTAAGTTTTCCAAAACTTAAGTAAGAAATTTTTTAAAAGTATTGCTATAATGAAAACCTTTAAAGTAGAAAATATGAGAGTCTATCAAAATGCAGATATAACGTAAATTTTTATTTATTTAACAATTAAATTTGTATTGCTAAATAAGTTGACATTACAATTTGATAATTGCCCTATGTTTTAAAATAAAATATGACCAAATGTGAAATATCATATTTTTTTTTTTAAATTGTTAACATAAGCAATACAAAAACTCTTAAATGGAACAATAACAGAACAGAATTACAAAACAGAATATTAAAATACATACTAATGTTTTTTAATATTAAATCCTCCATACCTTTTATCTGTAACAGAAATCGTTGTTATTAATTTTAAATTTAATCATGTCAGTGTTGAAGATGAATTTTAAATTTAGAAGAAAAATAACTTTTGTACTAAATTTATTTTCTTTATTATTAATAAATGATTTAGATTTTAAACCATATGAAATTATAAGCAAAGGTTTCTAAAATTTTTTCATTAAGTAGGGCCAGATATTTAATAATCAACAAATTACACAAATTTTGTTTTTTAAAAAAAAAAATAAAACACAAAATTAGAATTTTATTTTTCGGAAATACAAAACGGCACTTTTTTTTTTAATGAAAGCAATTAGCAACTAACTATGTAAGTGATAAAACAAAATAGCTCCAAAAATTTTCAGTCTGACAAAAAACGGTATAGAACAATATTTTCAATTAAACAATTTATTTTACAAAATTTATCGAAAAAAAAAAAACAAAAATAAGAAAGATTTTTAAGAAGAGAAAATCAACTGAAAATGAAATCTTTAATTTCTTTTGCAAAACTTTTTTATATTTTGTCTTGAATTTCTTCTGTTTTATTTTAATTTTTTGTTTTTTTTTTGCATTTATTTTTTTTTATAATTAATTAATTAATTAATTAATAATAATAATTAATAATATTGTTTCATATTTTTTTTTACTTTAATAATTTTTTTCATTACTTTTAAATTTAATAATTATTATATTTAATTTATGTGTTTTGTGTGTGTATGTGTGTTTATGTGTATTTTTCAAATTTCAATATATTTTTCTTCCTTAATTTTTTTAATGTTTTTTTTTTTTAATTTTTGATAATTTATTTTTTATTATTATATATATTTATATTATTTTGCTTTGTATTTTAATTAATATTAATTTAAATTCCATAAAATTTAATATATTGGCTAAAGATCATCTGACATAAACGAATTTTGTGATTTTATTTCCTCTAATCTTCGTAGTTGCTGACGTAGATACATAATTCTAAAATTAAAAATTAAATTTTATTAATTCAAATATTGCATGGAAAAATTATTGTATATTAATTTTATATTTATAAAATAAATACTATATTAAAATTAAAATATGAAAATATTAACATTATTCGAAATATATTGCATAATTTGAAAATTTTCATTAAAATTTGTTATATAGAAGAAACAAAAATTTGAATCGATTTCAATTTATTGCTTGTTAATTTTAAACTATTCTTCGGATATATTTTAGAATAAGTTTAAAAGCAAATCATAAATTATTTTTCAATAATATTATAAACATTTAATTTAAATAAATATGAACTACAACATTCACTTATGCTTTTCGAAATCAGGTTATTTTGAAAAAATTATCTATTATTAATTTTGTTTAAGATTAAAAACCTTGAAGAAAATATTCCCACATATCAAAAACATATAAGTTTAATGAAGTCTTAGTTGACTTTAATTTTAACATCATTCTGTTCAGAATTACAGTAAAAGCAAATTTTCTTCAACATTTGCTACTCCTCTAGCTGGAATTGTCAATATTATTTTTAAAATTGGTAACATTATGCATTAAATACTCTCAAATCAGGAAACCTATATTGAGAAATATACTTTTAAAGCATAATTTATCCTACAAGTACAAGAAAAAAAAATGAAACGTTAAAAAATTTATAAACAGACATATTTTCTGAGGGTAAACGTTGAAGAAAAACTAATTTTTTTAAGTTTTGCATTATTAGGCAATGTGATACTAGGTATGTACTACAAACTTATATGCTTACTTTTGTTCTTGAAGTGTTGCTTGGATTTCAGTAACTCTAACTAAGCTTCTAGCACATTTTAATTCAGCTGATACTTTAGTGCACTGTATATCCCCGTACAAATGTGTTTCTTTTGAACATTCTTGTGCCTATAAATGTAATCAAAACAATGAATTAAAATAAAAGTAATGTTGTATTATATGGTTTACTTGTTTTTCTAAAATTTCAGCTGGCCAATTTGTTACATGTGTAATAAGATCAGGTCTAAAATACTTTGCTAATTTTGGTGATATTTCAGGTCCTTGAGAACGACCTGCTGCTGATGAAACACAAGATGTTACACAGCTTTGCAGGCTGCTTAAAGACGCAGAAGTCGGTTCCACTAAAGATTAAATATTTAGATATTTTAATAATAAAATTTAAGTAATAAATAAATAAAAGTTTTCTCACTTTTTCTTTGCTCTGTACTACTAGAACTAATATCTAATTCTTGTGTAGGTGTCGGAGGTCCGCCGCCACCTGCTACCGCTGTTGTAGTTGTATTTATTTCAATAGAAACATTCGATAAACTAGATATTGATCCTAATGAAGAACCAGGCATACCAACTACTGCCCCAGAGACATTTGCACTAGGATTGACCGCGTCAACAGTCTTAACCCCATACGTTGAATTGCATGTATATTGGCCAGGGGTACTGGCAGTGCTAACGGATAACATTTGTGTATTACATGTACTAATAACAACATTTAGTTGACTTTTATTATGATTAACAGATGCCATACCATGTGTTAAATTATAAAGAGGTGAATTTAAAGAGTTTTCCCTGCAAAATAAATTAAAATTACAATATTTTGTTTCAATACAATAACAAACTTTTGCAAACCTCAAATTCACATTATTGGACACATTATTTGGATCCGGCGAACTCAAAACTTGGGTTTCATGGCAAGGAACTTGCATTGAGCTCAAAACACCATGGTGCGATTGCGGTGGTTGGGCTTGTCGCAATAAAACTTTCTGTGGATTTAAATCGACTTGCTCCAAAGATTTAATATTACTGTTAACGATTGCTGTAGCGGGAGTAACCAACTTTGTTTGGGGCGGCCCAGGTGCATTCGAATTTAAATGATGATCTTCGCCAGAATTCGCTACAATTAATGAAGATTGTTGCGGTATTTGTGTATGGTGCAAATGCTGTTGCTGCTGCGGTTGTATTTGCTGTTGTTGCTGCTGCAATAACTGTTGCTGCTGTTGTAGTTGCAACTGTTGCTGTTGTTGTTGTTGCTGTTGTTGCTGCTGCTGGTGCTGATGATGATGATGGTGATGATGTTGATGTTGTGGAGGCTGCTGTTGCTGTTGTTGTTGTAACTGCTGTTGCTGATGTTGATGCTGTTGTTGTTGATGCTGCTGATGATGAATTAAATGATTACTAGTCGCATTTGCAACAACATGGGTGGGCGATGATATTGATACAATGTTAGACTGTTGCATAACTGAATCTAATTTACTACGATGGGAGCTACTATTCGTCGTACCGCAAATGGAACTGTTGCTGCTACTACCACTACTACTAGTATTGCTACCCACTACAACAGCCGCCTGGCTTGTAGCAAAATGCATTTGAGAATTTGACGCTACAGGAGGATGTGAAGCTACCCTTGGAAGAGCGTTAGCTAACAAAACTGGTTGTTGTACAGAATTGGCTGAACTGATATTTGTTACAGCTATTTCGTTTAAATGAGTTGTTGGCGTTCCCGTTAACGAGTAACTAGCTTCTGAAGTTGGCGTTGAATCTCCGGGACTTATGTCCATATCGGGATTTTCTAAAACAATTGAGTTGTTATTTTTGGAATTCATTGCGTAAAATTAAGTTATTAAAGAAAGTAACAGTACCTTCGTGACGTCTTCTATGGGAAACTTCGTTTTCATATTGCCACCTTTGTCTCGAATTATCTCGGGAACTGGAATGTTTTATATAGGCTGCAGCTATATTGACAAAGGAAACAGAAACATACGAGAAATTAGTAATACAATAGAGAACAATTTTATACGTAAAAACTTTTCTTTTAAAACTATAATTTTCTTAAAAAACTTGTAGAAGATAAAAAGTAGTTGTAAGAATTCAAATATTTATATTAACAAACATAAATTTTCAATTCTAATAAGGTTTCATTTTGATAATTTTTTGGTAATAAGCTAAAATTTTCACTAATGTAACATCATCACATCAATGCGAAAATAACGTGCCGATGATTGATCATCATGCCCTAGTAGCTGCATATATAAAATCAAACTAAAATATTTGCCACGTATAAAAATGTTCAGTTCATTCGGGAAACAAATTATTAAAGGTGTAACAAGAATTTCGAAATAAAATCTAAATGTCATTTTAAGAACATGACTGTGTTAATCAATTCAAAAAGAAGTTGTAGAAAGCAAATGTGTAATTCAAAATATATATGTGGAAAGTATTGAAAACCCCAATAAATTCTGTGAATGGATTCGCTGCAATTAAAATCCGAAAATCAGCTTTTTCAAACCGGCTTCCATAATCTTCTATTGAAATAGAAAATCTTCATATTGAAATAATTAAAGTAGAAAAATTAATTTCTAAAGTTATACATCCCTTCCAGAAAATTAAAAATTCAAAGCGTTCTCAAAGCCATAAAAGATTCAAAACCCTTAAGCTAGTATTAACATACTTACATGACCTTGAAAAACGATCTTCTCTATCTCTTTCCCGTTCCTTTTCTCTATATTCTCGCTCTCTGTGCTGGTCTTTTATCAACGACCTAAAATTTGTATAAATATGTAATTAATTTTTTTGATTTGTAAAAACTTTCACTTACCTTTCTTTTTCTAACCACTCCTTTGGTTTTTCCCATTGTGATACTTCAGTTTTGCAATTATAATAATACATTTTACCTACAAACTTTTGGTTTAAGTAATTCTTAACGTTATTATACTTTGAATACTTTACCTGAAGAACTAACGTGTTCACTCCAGTCGCCGATTCTAGTTATTCTGTCAGTACCCCTATCATTTCGATCTCTATCTCTTTCCCGGTCTCTATCGCTTCTTTCACGATCCCGATCTCTATCACGATCTCCTCGATCACGATCATTTCGATCACGTTCATTCCCTCCTCTATCTCTTTTACTTTCTCTTATATCTCTATCCCGCTCTCGATCTCGATCACGATCTCGGTCATCCGAACCAGAACGTTTGTCAATTAAACATAATTTTGACCGTCTATCTAATCTATCATGATTCGTTCGATGTTCTGACTCCCTGTCACTTCCCCGTCGATCTCTTTTATCTAGAATTAGATTCAAATTTTAGATGAAATTTAGTTACACAGATATTTATGTCTGAAATAAATTGTTTGAAAAACATTAATTTTATTTGAAGAAATATACACATACGGTCCTTAATTACAATAGGATGTTCTTAATAACTAAATTATATCGAGTAGAACATATCCAAACTGAAAAGATTCAATACCACATAATAAAATGCACTTACCCGAATATTTATCCTTTTTGTAAATGTCTCTGTCACGGTCACGCATTTTTTGTATATAACTAGGTCGGTCACCACGTTCTCTATCCCGAAAATCGTGTCGTGGTGGAGAGTCTAATTCTCTAGATTGTGAGCGATATGAACCATTATTCATAGATGCACTACCACCATTGCCACTTCCTCCTAATCCACCAGAAGATGAAGGAGAATCACCTCTGTCGCGATAGTTAGATGATCTTGATGTCTCACGTTCATAGTCACGTTTTGAATATTTTGAACTCTGAAATAGGAAGTTTTGTTTTACTAACACTTTCATACGTATCTTATGTTATTTATTATTCAGTATTGAATACTTTATATTTATTGCAAATAAAAGACATTTCTCAAATGAAATAGGATAGTGTGTATGAATATGATCTTTCACACCATTACCAATGTTTTACTTTATGATACTTCCAAAAAATTTAGGCCATTTACATATAGAAAGTAAATACATACTTATGTAGGAAATTTAAAAAAAATTGAAGATCTGTAGAGTTACTTGAAAAATAAATCTTAAATAAATTTCTTCAATTTGAAAAAAAATTCAACAAAGTTCTTACTGAAATACAATTATGCTTGCTTAAAATTAATTTACCTAACCCACATAGGCTTAAGCAGTAAAAGAAAATGCCCCTTACCCCATACCTATTTTACAAATTTTCTATCAAAAATTTTTTTAATAAGTACATAATTTCTAGACCCAGAATTCATTCTAAAATCATTATTACCTGATAAGGATGGGTCTGATGCTTTTCAAAAAACCTGGAATAAAGAAAAAAAATATTAATTAATCTTATACGATTACAATTTTTTGATTAAAAAAAGTTATGAAGTATGTAACTCGAAAAAATATTTTTACCCATCGCTCATACGTTGCGGTTTTCTAGCATGCATTACCATCAATGCAATTATTATTATACAGAAATTTTAAGATTATTATAAAATTCCCGTCAATTTTTAATTAAAATCTAAAATTTTCTTCAAATATACAATTTTTTATGAAAATTTTCTCTTGAAAAAAAAAAATTATATTTCCTATAGGTCTCCCAAGAAATTTTTCTGTTGAATGATTTTTCGGTCATAAATCTCCCATTTAAATCTTGCATATGATTTGAAAATTTTTTTAAAAAACAATTTCTAGTGTATTCAATTAAATTTCTATAATATTTTAACAAGATTTCCTTAATTAAAAATGGATGAAAAACTATTTAAATTATAGAAGAATTTCTAATTCCTGAATTTGTTCTCCGACGCCATGTCAAAGACTTCCCTATAGTATTACCAGAGTACACTCAACTAGGTACTATTTTTTGAATTTTATTTTCGACATGCTCCTAATTGTAAAAATGTCAAAATTTTTACATACACTTTTCTGCCCAAATATTTGCCAACAGGATTTTCATCTTTCATAATTCAAAATAAGTTTAGCTCTGTTCGCGTGTTGATGGAAATTTTTTTAATTTTATAATGTTGAAGGCTTTTGATTAATTTGGCATATTATTTTATATATAAATTCATAAATATATGTAATAGTATTTTTATTTATTTCTGAGTTTTCCAAGTGTTATATTCTAGTTTTGACTTTACATGAATATTTTTAACCTGGTAATGATGCTGTAATCATGACGGTTTTTGACAAATATTTAATGTGACATGACTATTTGGGTGCGTTTTTAAGCTGCGAGAATTTCAGGGTTGTCCTGATCTTATGCAACGCCTTTATAACAAGCATTCTATGAAATTTTAATTTGTATGTACTAATATAATATGTTGTGAAATTAATGTGAAACAATAATCTGACCATTTTGGTGTAGAATAAATATTCCAAAAGCATTAGTGGAACATAGTTTAGATATCCACACACCATTGCAATTTACTTCTTACAATATTTTGAGTAAGAACTTAAGGGATAAGTCAACTCATAGAAGCTTAAAAGTCTTGGACATCTTGGATTTTGACTAGATAAGTTACATAGCAGCTTAAGAACTTGATTTGAAATCATCTGGAAACTAAGCTACATTTTTACTATGTCAGCTTGAAAGGCCGAAAGTGAGGCTAAGCTATTACATATGAAGTCATTATTAATATTTCAAGCTAAGAAAGCAAAATTTTATTGGCTTGAATCAAGTTATCAATATTTTGCACATTTAAGTAATTAAATAAAGACCGTGTAATGCGCTGTTAATTTTTATTTTCTAAACGCTTTCATTTTGCGAGGTTTAAGAACTAAAACATAAACAAATAAATTTTTAAATATATTTTTGAATAAAAAAAATTAAAACAAATGCGTGATATAAATGCAATTTTGAAATTATTTGCTAAAGAATACATCATGGATTATTGTGAGGATTTCGATGTTATTAAAGGTATCCTCGAATATTGTGACCAGCATGTTAAAAAATTCGAAAAGGTGCAATTTCGGGGAGGTAAGATTCACTTAAAAAATAAAATTGCGTAAAATGATTGAATTTGCTTTTTATATAATCAAATTTTCCAGGTAATGAAAAGATTATCGACGAAATAGTCACACGTGTTCAACGACATTTTGCCGAAAAGTCTTACACTGACGTTCATCATTTGCCGAAAGCCGAAAGTGACTTAATCCTTCGTAAAATTTGCTTCTTCCTTATTTTAAATACCGATTCAAATTTCAAATACAGTTTAAAAGATGATATAAACTTGGCACATTTATTAGAAGTAACACCGCAATTATCAAAATGTCTATTATCGAATGTTGTATGGGGCTTAAAATTAGACAAATATTTCTGTGAAATTATACAATACTCGCCTTCTTGGTTTGCTCTGCAATTTTTAGAGCATTCTATTCATTCTTTAAAGTATATAAATGAACCCTACGAAGTGCTCGTAAAAGTTGAGAATCTCGTTAAAGCTATATATGGTAATATATGTCGATCTGATTATCGTCAAATTGATTCTGTAGAAAAAAAAATAATTTTTAATAAATTCTATGATTTTACAATGGATTTATTGAGACAATTTTATACCCCTGATGCTGAAAAATTTACTCATTTTACAAAAAAACAATTTTTCAAATATTCGGGTTTCGCATTAAGGCATTTGCTAGATATTATAATTTTTGCATTTGATGGATTCGAAATCAAATTCGAAAAATCTGAAGATATATATGAAATTTTTGATATATGCAAGGAGTCTTGTCCAATAATTGAAAATAAATGTGTAAGCTATTCAAAACCAGTTGCTGAAATACAATCACAAATTATTACCTCCCTTTTGAGTACTTTACAATACAATGTTATGTTAGTAACAATAGATGTTTTTATGTATTGGGTTGAAATTGATTTGACGGAGAGCATAACTTTGCAATCTGTAATAGGAGAAAAAGCTTATTGTGTTTTGGAACGAATGCAAAGTAATAAAAGTTTTGGTCATGATGTACAAGAACAGTTGCAGTTCATCGCAATAAGACCAAAAACTCTCAACGAAATTATAAAGGAGTCTACAATTGGAGAAATATTATGTAAACTCGATGAACTTCTTGAATACAATGAAAAAAAGGCTTGGTAAAATAAAATACTTAAATTGTATGAGTATTTAATAGCGTATAATTTTCATTTTAGGTTTGATGAGCTTCTTTCACGTTCGATATCGTTTGGAAACGACGAATGTCTAGAAACTATTCGTGCCAATTCAAAACTTATAAACGTAGAGAACATAATTCAAATGATTGATTTTTTACATTTGGAAATGCAAACAAAATTGTCTCCCGAAAATGAAATTGAAACTTGCGAAAATAATGTTAACCAAGACTTACTAAAAATTCTTGTTAAATCTTTGGATAACTTTAATGCAGAACAATTACTGCAAATATGTTCCTACGCAAAAGAGAAATTCGGTTCTGATCATAGTTTTTTTGAGCAGGAAAACTTAGATGAAAGATGTACAGAATTTTTTAATAAGTATAATGAGAGTTTCGACACACAATTATTCTTACAATTTTGTTTTGAAAATCCAAGGTATGTTTGGAGGAAATTTTTTGAGGTAGCATGCAATTCTGATAAACAAGTAGGAAACTTTTGCTTAACAGTTAAAAGAACTTTGAAATACTCAAAAACTTATTTTGAAAGCTTATTCAAGTCTTCGTTCAATTCTAATAAGTCTGATGAAAAATTTTATCCAAATTTAGTAGCAGAAGCTTACTTCCAAATATACTTCGAAAGAAAATGGGAATTCTTTAAAGAATTTATAAATAAGAACTGCACAGATATTTTAAGCTCAGAAAATTTTATAGATTTAATACCAATTTTAAAAGCTTTGAATATTATAGCTAGCAAAAATGTTAAAGAATTAGGTCAGAATACTTTAATATTTGGAGAAGTAACTGCACCAGTTCTTATTATGGCTGCTCAAATAATGGAAAAATGCCGTTGGGATTTGATAAGTTATTCCGATATTAAAGAAGAAATTGTTAGAACATGTATAGAATTCATTACAATTGTTTCTAAAAAGTTTTTACCAGTCGCAACCGACAAAGGTACATATAAAAATTTCGTAAAAAATAGTAAAGCTCTAAATATGAAATATATTTTTTAGATAAACAATGGATCAATAAAACTATTCGTAAATCATACAGACCTTTAACACAATATTATTTTCAAAAATTTACTTTAAATGCCGGTGAAAATCCCAAGTATTTTGATAGATTTTTGCATCCTGAAAAATTTGAAACCAGTACAGAAATTGAAAAATTTTTAATAAGTGTAAGATATTATTCTGATTTTAATAGATATTATGTAAGTTATCATTATTTTTTAATATTTTAGACATATGTAAGATGTACAACAAAAGAAACTGAATGGTTAGCAAAAAATGAACGACTTCTCAACCATATATCAGATGTTATTTTATTATTAAATGGTATTGTTACAGAAATGGGAGAAGATGGTGTATTTGCACATTATCGTTTTTGCATTTTAAATTATATTAATATTGTTAAAAAATTTTTATTACCAAAATTAACAAATGACTCGCATATTCAAGTAAGAGATTTAGGTTTCAAAATATTAAATATTATTGATTCATCACCAGCTGCCATATATGGAGAAATTTTTATGAATTTTTATTCAATTCTGTTAGACGTATTTCAAAAAGTTGAACCGATTGAAGATGAACTAGTAAAAGACGTTAAAAAATATGTTACATCAATGACAAATACAAAAGCTAAAGAGATTTTTTATGAAAAATTTCAATTAATGGCAGCTGAAAATAATGAATAAAATAAATAATTTACAAATATTTCAATTAAAAATAACAATAAACATAAATTTATATTAAATTATATAATCAGATCTTTAATGATATATCAGAGTTGTATGTGATTGAATTCATTATAGCAGTATTGATTAAATTTGTTATTTAAAAATAAAATTAATTGCAAAAATAAAAAATTGTCTGAATTATTGTAAAATATGTTGCAAATGGGATCATTTAGAACACTCATAAAAATTGAAAATTTTTTAATAAATGTTTTTAATTATAATCTGGTCCTATTGTATACAATAATAATTGTGTTTTATATTATGAATATACATAAATATGTTAAATTTTTAAGTTCCAGAAAAAAATTTTACTTTCTTTTTGTAAACTTTTCAGTATTTAACTTTAATATTTCCCCAAAAAAGTAATTAAAAATTTCTCCTGTTCTCTATTTGGTGTATAACTTTTAAAGAAATCTATTTCTAGTTTTAAAATATTTTTTAATTAAAAAACCCTTAGTAAATTTATAAAAAAAAAAAGAATAAATATAGTTTCAATGTCGATTGCACGGTCCGATAAATTAATAAATTAGTACGTTGTGATATTATTAATGTTAATACATACATTTATAAACTCAATTGTAAAGCTTAAATATCGTTGAATTTTCTACTCTATTTTGCATTATATTGTATCTTTCAATTTAGGTTTATATTAATATAACAATTTCAAAGTCTATAAATGGTTTTCTCAAATAAATATGAGAAACATACAGCACATTACGCGTATGACCCTTTATGGCCAAAAGAAATATAACCAAATATTTTTAATTTTAAAAATTCCTTACAATATTCTAAAAGGATATTAAATGAAATTTATATATTTCCAAATAAATATGCGGCATTCATGGCAATTTTATTAAAAAAAAGATTTTTCAAACTAATCTACATAAATATTATTTTTACTGTTCTTACTGGATCCAATATATTAATAAACAAATAAATGTTTTCATCATCAAACCATTACACATGAGGAAAAGAATTATTTTAAACGAAAATTACAATGTCTCTTTAAAATTTTAATGGTTCACTTGTTATCAGATCATCACGCAAATAATTTTTTAGTTAAAGATCAAAGTAGTAAAAGAATCTTAAGAAGACAAAATCCACCAACCAAAACATAACATTTTCTTTCTATATATGTAAAATGTACCTACCTACTCTAATTTTATAAGTTTTCCTCTTTTTTTTTTGTACAGAAAAATTTTAATTTCTTTTAAATATTCAGAAATGAAAATTATTCAATCATTGTCAATTGGTCGATTAATACACAAGAAACGGTTAAAGAAAATACAAGTAATATTTGGATTAAATATCTTAAGTTGTACAAAATGAATATTAAATCTTTAATAATTTTAACAATTTTTAAATTTTATATAACTACATCTTATGAATATCGGTACGTACCAGAATCATCTGAATTCGATAAAAACCTAATGTATAAATCAATTTCTAATAGAAAAAATTTCGCAGAACGACGTTCTGATTATATTCCAAGATATTTACCAAAATATAATTTAGATTATAATAATAAAATAAATTTAAATAGTGAAAATAATATTAATACAAAAAATGATAAAAATAATAAAATAAATAATAAAAATTCATATGATAAATTTATTTTTGATGATACGAAAATAATTGATTCAAAATTTGATTTACCAAAATTAAGTGAATTAAATAGAATTGAAGTACAAAATAATTCAAATTCAGTTGTAAGTATACAAAGTACATTTATAAATGAAACACATGCAATACCAAAATTTCCAATTTATTTTACAAATCCAACAACTGGTATTGTTTATGCTATCAATGAAGTTGGTTATAATTTTTCAATAATTAATTCAATTCATAATAATAATTTTAATAATATTAATGAAAATTTAAAAGTACCAATTTATATACCAAAAGAACAATATGATAATGATATTAAAAAATTAAAATTAAAATTAAAAAATCAATGTAAACGTTTAATAACAGCTGTACCACCGCCTCAAAAACTTTCCACAGATACAAATAATAAAACAAAGTCAACATTTTATTTTCAAAATAATTTAAATAATAGTATAAATAATAATAATATTAAAGTAAATCCAAATAGAACAAAAATATCAAATGCTTTAACACTTGAAGAATTTAATAAAATTCATCAAGGAACTCATCAGGATGTAATACCAACACAATTTACAATACCAACATTTCAAGTATTAAATATAAGTAATATAAAACCACCAATTGTTAATACATTACCAGAAAGTTCTGAAGAAGAAGATGATGATGATGATGAAGATGGTTCATCATTACCAAATCCAGCCGAAACTATAGGTAATATTATTACTGATGTTTATAATACTGTCGGTAATAACGAAGAATCATCGAGTGAGGAGTCTGATGAAACAATATTTAATCCAAATAATATTGATTTAATTAAGGATAAGATTATTGTTCAACCTATAATAAATTCTAATAATATACCAAATAAATTATATAATAAATTACCATACAATGATTACCAACATTCTCATCATGATCAATTTCATTTAAATAATTTGGATATTTTATCAGAAAATTTTAGACCGATTCCTTTAGTAACAACAACATTATCCTCATATATAAATTTACCAAATAAAAAGCCAAATAAATATAAAAGGCACAATCATACTTTTACAATTACTAAACCAATTAATAAATATAGTAGTACAATTTTTTCACGACATAATAATAATTTTAAAAAGATTAAAACAAATTCCGGCGGAGGATCATTGCACAAAAATTTCGATTATAATTCTGTAAAGACGAATACCAGTTTGAATGCCATTAAAAATATTAACACTACAACTAATATCAATAGTCAAATATTTTTTGAAGAACCCGAAATACTAGAATATTCAGCTTCATTATATGATGACAATTATTTAAATAAAGCCGGAATTTTAGTACTAAAACGCAATGATTCATCATTATTATCAAATTATCAACGGTATAACAATGGCGGCAACTCATATTATGAAAATAATACAACAAAATATCCAAAATTTCATTTAAATAATGAAAATTTCACATTATCAACACTTGGATCCTTAAGTCCATTCGATGCGCCATCTACTTTATCAACACTACAATTAAATGAAGTAAAAAATAATGAAAGAACTCCTAGCGACATTTTTATTGGACTATCTAATGAAATGCATGTCAATTCAAATATTCATGATAGAAGGAGGAAACTGAGTAAGAGATCCTTAAAAAATAATATTGACAGAAATTTAACAATAAACTCATTGCCAAAATTAAATTTTTCAAATAACCTGGGTAAAAATAATTTATCTGAAAAAAATTTTAATGAAACCAAATTTTCCTGGGAGGTTTTAAAATCAGATTTTAAAAAAACTAATTTATCGGACACCACAATATATAACAGAACTTCATCAACACAAAGCAATTCAATCAAACAATCAGAAAAGACTCTAACAAATCCTCAAAAAATAAGATCCACTTCAAATTTAAAAGTTTTATCATCTCATCTCTCATCAACTCAAAATAAACCATGTGCAGATTCTAACAAGATCATTGACAATAAAGAAAATAATGATGATGACAATGATGATGAAGATTATTATGATTTCGATAGTTTACTCGGTCTTGAGGAGGATGATAACGATGAAGAGGATGAAGAATATAATAACAGTAATGAGAAAGGAAATGACAGTGATTATTCTTATATAGATCAAAATGAAAATATCTCCAATCAAATGAACAGTGATGAAGATAATACGGAAGAACCGTTTTCAAATCATAAAAATAATAATTTAATTAATCGCAAAAGAAAAACTATTGAAAAACATAAAAAAAGAAAAAAAATAAAATATAAAAGTAAAACGGACTTGGACGATCCAGATGATGATAATGAGAATCGAGAGGAATTGGATGATGGAATCGGGATGGTTGAATTAATTGATGCTTTCACATATCCATTTCGTTTTGTTTTTAAAAAATTTTTTGAAAAAATTGCAAATTTTGCCGGTTACAAGAATTTAATTAAAGAAAAAAATGTTAATTATGACAGTGAAACATTAAATGATAACAGGAAACCGAAACATCCACCATATACGTTTTATAATAGTTATAATAAAAATGATGATGATGGCTCAGGTACAAGTTGGTTCAGTTCATGGTTCAATTACTGGAATAATGATAAAGTTCTTGTTTCAAATGATGAATCGAATACTGGATCTGGCAGTTGGCTTGATTATTTATTTGGTGATTACGATGAAATAAGAGCAACACAATCAACTAATATTGATGCAGATGATTATGAATATAGTAGTAAGTTGTTCTCCATTTATTAAAATCATATATTTATTTCATAATTTCTTCCTATAAGATTGGTTTACAAATTGGTTTGATAGTTCACCTAATGAAAAAGTACAAAGCTTACCTATAACTACTACAACATCAACATCAGTACCAATTCTGACAATAGAAAATCCAATGAAAAATCCTCAAAAATGGATTGGTATTTTAGCACAACATATTGTTGATTCAACTAGTTCAACATCAGCTGTACCTGTAGTTAATGATGAAGAAGAATTAAAAGAACGACATTATGATAAATATCAAATATGGCGTTTAAAACCAAATCAAGAATCTCAATTAAAAGCTCTTGAACGTTTTAAAAAATCAAATGATGGTATTGAAATGCAATGGTTACAAGGTCCTACTCTAAGGTATGCAAAAGTTAAATATATTTTTATAGTTTTAATTGGCACACATTTTCAGAGGTTTAACCGATGTACTAATACCACATCATTTACTTACAAATTTCCAAGGGACTTTAAATTATGAACAAATCTCTCATGAAGTTTTAATTTATGATCTTGGGAAAGCTATTGCTTATGAAAAAGAAAAACAAAATTTAACTAGTACCAGTAACTCAAAAAAAAAATTACATGCATTTTCTAATCGTTTCTCTTGGACAAAATATCATAATTATGATGAAATTGTTAGATTTATCGAAAATCTACAGGTACAAAATAACGAAATTGTTGAACTATTTCATATTGGACGATCATACGAGGGACGACCGTTAATTATTGTTAAAATTTCTTTGAAAGAAAACCAATTAAAGAAGAAAATGAAATTAAAAGAGAAGAAAAAGAATCGAAATTCTGCTATTTTTATAGAATCAGGAATATATGGAAGAGAATGGATTACACCAGCAACTGCAACATGGATTATTAATGAATTAGTAAAAATTATGAAAAATAATGGTAAATTTAATTGATCAATCAATTAAAATATTTTATTTAATATTTAATTATTATTTTTAGAAACTGAAAAACAAAATGAAATTATTAAAAAAATGACTTGGTATATTGCACCAGTAATAAATCCCGATGGTTATGACTACAGTCATAAATATGATAGAATGTGGCGTAAATCTAGATCGAAACAAATTGTAAAACCTAATGGTATTATAAGTACAGCGATGGAATGGTTTCGCGATACAAAATCAAATAAAATTTGTTATGGAGTTGATTTAGATCAAAATTGGGATTATGATTGGGGTCAAAATGAAGCGTCGAACTCACCTTGTAATGAATTTTACAATGGACCTATTGCATTTTCGGAACCAGAAACGAGAGCACTATCAAAATTTATTATGGATCATAGAAAACAAATCAAAGTATTTAAATAAAATATCCATATGTATATGTACAAACTTTTAATGCACAATTTAATTACATATGTAACTTGAAAATAATTGAACTTTTCTTCACGATTCACTTGTAAATTATATTACAGAATTTACCACGAATAATGTATTAATTTTATTTTTTAGCTTTTCATTTCGTTTAAAGCTTATGGACAAATAATTTCATACCCAAATAAATTTAATACAGCTTTAAAATCTCAAAAACTTGATGAACTTTTAGACGTGGCTATGGTAGGTAATGATGGATTAAGAAAATCTGGAAGTGAAAACCGTTATAAAGTAGATTCCAGTAATGATTTATTGAGCTCAATTTCAGGTATTTAAAATAATTAATACCAATATGAATACATATACGACTATATGATTAATTTCTAGGGTCCTCTAACAGTTTTGCTATGCATGAAGCTTCAATACCATTCAGTTATACAATTCATTTAAGTGATAATGGAGTTCATGGATATTTATTACCCGGATCAAATATTGAATCAACTTCAAAAGACGCTTTTCTAATTATAAAATCAATTTTAGATTATATTTAATTTTTTTTTTTTAACAAATATTAGTTGAAATTCATTATTTATTTTAAATTATTTTAAACTTAAGTATTTTTCGGTAACAAAATTAATAATAAATTTTAAGACAAAGATTTTCTTTGAAATTGTTTCATAAAATACGTTGAATGTAATTATCTAACCACAATTCAAAATTTCGAATATATATTTCTGTATTTTCAATGATATTATTCGCTGGTTGAAATTCAGGTGGAAAAAATTTTCGAAATCCTGGTCCAATAATTCTATTCAATGAATTTTCTGCAATAAATATTGCTCCGATTACATCTATTTTCAAAACTTCGTATCGTAAACTTAATTTTGCAAAAGATTCTGAAAATTGATATAAAGTTGTAAAAGCTCGTTGAGTTAGATATCCTGAGAATTAAATATTGGAAATTATATTAGTATATCAAATATATATTAGTAAATAATTTGTCTATTGAAAAAATAGACCTGGTCTTTCTTTTCTACAAATAACGAAATATTTTTGTAGTAAGTTACTAGCTTCACTCGACATTATAACCGATCGTCTAGATACTATTGTTAAAAATAATTTAATATCATTTTCGGATAAAGATAATTCATCCTCATATTTATTTTGTACTTTGCCAAGAGCTTTTTCAAGTATAAAATTGCATAAAATCGATGATTCATTATCATCTACAATTATTGGTATTCCAAATATCCTAAAAGAAATTACATTTTAGATAATTGTTAAGAATACATGATTACGACAATAGACTTACTCTAAAAATTTAATTAATTTCATATTTTCTTTGCATTTCTTTGGTTCTCCAATCCAATAGGACCATACAGCGCAATGAATTCTGTGTTGTTTATTCGAAAATTCTAAATTCGTTTTACCATATTCAATTATTTTAGATACTTTCCCTTCATTAAAACTTTTTACACCAGACCAATTTCCAAAATATAATACACCACCTCGTGCTAAAAACATTAAACCACCTTCTATCATATTATTATTTTTAAGAAATTCAATTCCCACGAATGAAGTATTGGCTTGAAAACCATTAATAAAACGTTTGCTTACATTTCTAAATTTTATCATAATTTCATTAATAATCGAAGTTTCTTTTCCAATTGCAATTATTGGAATAGGCATTGAACTATCTTCAATAATATCATTGGTAGAAGCTAAACTAAGAATGAGAGCAATTTTAAGAATAATAAAGGAGTTCATTGGAACAATATCTTGACACATTTGAGCAGATAAAGCGTAAACAAATGAAAAATCTGAATATAAATATTTAATTGATTTGTAAAGATTTACTATAGAATTAGGAATCCCGGTATTATTCGATGGTAAGCAAGTATGTACTCCATAAAGTTGATTTAAATTATTAGATGAATGTAGATTTGGTGTTGATGTCAAATTAAGTTGTTGACCATTTTCTGCAAATATATTTCTAAAATGTTCATTATATGCTTCTTCAGAACTATTTAAAACATAATTATTTTCACTTTCTTGTAAGCAGTTATAAGATGGTGATATTTGTATATTAGGAGAAATTCCATTATCAGCATCTTGTTGTTGTTGTGAACTTGAAGTACTCCCAAATGATATGGTATTTGAAAAAACGGGCAACTTATTATTAAATGGAACTGTACCGGATATTGATTTTGAGGAACTCAATGAAAAATCTTTCAAAAAATCCAATGATAAATTATTTTGGTTATTTTGTTCACATACATTTGTTTCAGAAAATGTTTCGGATTTTACATTAATTTCTAATATTCTATCTAGCATATTTTCTGAAACATTTTCAATAGATTTTAAATTGAATAGTGAGGAATAATGTTCCATGCCTCAAATCTATTTTGAAAATTGTTATAAAATAATGTAATTAAATATGATAAACCGAGAATAGGTTCAAAACTTAACAGATATTCTAAAATAAAAAATTTTTTATTAAATAAAATATATTAGAAGCTAGGTATTTTGTAGCTTAATTTCCCAAACCTTTAATGATAACAAAATGACTCTTGAAGAACTTTTCAATTTGTATATTTGTTTCAAAATATTCCATTGGTACTATTTTTATTTCAATTGAATTTTCCGAAACACAAAATTTTGGAACTTCTAACATAATAGCACTGCACGATATACATAATGGAGCTGAATATATTAAGAATTAGTTTAAACTATTAAGAGTAAGTATTTTAGTTACCATTTGTTTCATGTCCTCTATGTATAAATGTACAATTTTCACATTTGTTACAATTCCAAACCGAAAGAATCCTTTATGTCAATGAAACATAAAAAAAAAAATAAATGATTTGAATTGAAATAATTAATAAAGCTAACTTACTTGTGTCCTTTTGGAAGAGTATAACCAATTAATACACCATTTAAAACTCTCAAGCCGAATTCATTTGATAAAAATTTATTATAGAAATTATATTTAACTCTGGGTAGATTTAAAAATTTTATTTGCAAGTATATTTGATTTTTAGCAATATTTACACATTTAATTGTATTTTGAATTATAAAAAATATAATTTCCTCACAAAATTTCAAAAATGTTAATGGTTCTTGTATCGAAAAATTTAAAATAACGGGAAAGTGTTCTAAATCCTCGTACAAAATTTCAATATCAAATTTTAACAATGAAAATTTCTTTTTTGGAAATTGTTTTAAAAAATTTTCTGTTCTTTTGTGAATTATTTCATCAAATTTAATATATTCAAAATAAGAAATTAAATTATCCTTTATTTCCATGTGACAGCTTAAAAAATTAATGTTTTCCAAAGTTCGTTTCTTTCATTACGTTTTTAATAAACCAATTTGATTTAAAGTTTTTATAGTTTCCTCTCTTTTTGTGCGTATAATATATTTCTAGAAGTTTCTTTAAATTTAAATGCCTTCTTACTTGCAGGCATTGGTACTGAAATGAGTTCACAATATGGAATAAATCTTACTATATATGAGAGATAGGCTGTAGGGTACTCATTTTTAGCTGCATGGAGTAACTTTATGCTAACAGATCAAAACTCCATTTTTCTTTTTTCGAAATCTTTTACAGTTATGCTTTAGAGAGAATTTCGGTTATCCAAACGACCAAACGTAAATGAACAATTGAATTACATTTCTCTTTAAAAGAGCAAAAGAAATTTACAACTGACTTTTTAACCACACTACAGTAAAGTTCAAAAATAAATTTTTCATTAAAATTATTTATCATTTTTAAAATTAATTTATGTGTTTATTTCAGGACCATTTAAAATCAATGGCTTAAAAAAATCCACAAGTAGAATATTTTTTGGTCATACTAAGAAGCAAACAATATTGAATTTTCACCTTTGACTAAAAATCAAATCGCTTCATTTTAATAACCTTAACAGAACCATAACATTTTTGAAATTTTGTGAGGAAATTATGGAAATTATACGACCAATCACGTCAAATGATTTGACTAACAGAATATGTGCGATTAAAATATGACAAATATAGATTGCGTACAGTTTAAGGTTAATAAAATGAAAAGATGATAATAAACTACATAATATCTACATAATAAACTTTATCAAATTCAAATTTATTCTTTCTTTAAAAAATTCAATGTACAAACGTAACTTTATTTGGAAATGAATTAGCTATTTGAAACAATAATTTGATTTATGTTTTACTTTTTTTCTTTTGTTTTTTCTCCATATTTTTCACAATTTCGCTTTTATCTAGATTTTGTTGGAAGAAATCAGCTTCTTTACGAGCTTGTGAAATTTCGGCCATTAATCGTTTCTTATATACAGCCTGTTCATATGCTAAACGTTCGCTTAGATGAACCCATTTGAAACTAGGTAAATATTTAATACACCATAAAGAATCTTAAAACAAAAAATATGTTCAAATAATTTTCAATAAATTAAATGTAACTTTAAATCTTACCATAAAATTTAGATTTTTTTCTTGTACCAATTTGAGTGTTATTTAATTTTGCTGCAACTTCTTTAGCTACTCTTTTTTTTAAAAACTCTACCCAACCTTCTGAAAAATGTCTAGCCATATTTTTTCGCTTCTTGGACCGACCTACAATTAATAAAAGGTAAAAAACATATATATATTAAAGTCTAGTTTATCATACACATGGCTGTCTTATCGGGCTGCAAATACACTCTGCCTATATCACCATATTGGCCAAGATACTCTCTTATTAACGTCACATTCATGTGTTTTGGTAAATTTGAAACATATATTAATCCTTTTTTTCTTTTCTTCACTTGTTTTTTATTTTCATCCAAATCTTCATTCAAACCCACGGTTTTTTCTTTTGAAGAGATTTTACTTGAAGTATCAGAATCAGTTTCATGCTTTTGGTCATTATATTCGTTTTCTTTTTTATTTCCTTCCTCCTCAATTTCATCATCATTTTTATTCTTCAAATTATTTATGTCGGAAAAATTGCTGCTTTCCAATGAAGGTTTTTTCTTCTTAGAACTGTTCTTTAAGCCATTTGTAAAAACATTGTTTTCTCCCTGGAATTCATCTTGGTCTTCATTTTTTGAATTATTTATTTCGGAATAACTGCTGCTATTTAAAGAAAACTTTTTCTTTGAACTTTTGCTTAAATTAATTTCCGAGGTGTTATTATCCATCTCGAATTCATCTAGATCTTCATTTTCTAAATTATTTTTGCTGGAAAATTTGCTGTTATTCAGTGAATGTTTTTTCTTTTTGGAACTGTTATTTAAATTATTTCTGACTATGTTGCTCTCTTCCTGGATTTCATTTTGTTCCTCGTTCAAATTATTTTTATCAAAGCTCTTACTGTTATTCAAAGAATGTTTCTTCTTTTTAGAGCTGTTATTCAAATTATTCGTTCCTATTTTGTCATTTTCTTTAACTTCACATACATCTTCGCTTTTCAAATTATTCACATCGGAACATTTGCTGTTACTTAATGAATGCTTTTTTTTCTTATAACTACCATTTAAGTTATTTACCGGAGTTCCACTATTTTCTTGGATTTCTCTTTGGTTATCATCCTTCAAAGTGTTTGTATCAGAACACTTACTGATATTCAATGAATGCCTTTTCTTCTTAGTACTATTATTTAAATTATTTGCTGAAATTTTATCTATCGGAATTGCCTCCTTGCCTTCTTTTAAATTATTTGTTTTGAAACTATTGTTGCCATCCAATGAATTTTTTTTCTTCTTACAACTATTATTTAAATTTTCATCTGGCTCTACCTCCTCTTCTATCCACTCCAGTGAAATATTTGATTTTCTTTTTTTCATTTCAGAATTTCTGATTATTTAAGTTACAATTTGCAAAATTCAAATAATTTGCTTATTATTAATTGAACATTGCCTTGCCACATTTGACGTTTCTTTAAAATGCGATTTAACCTAAAAAAATAAAGAAAAAGAAAAGCCATACAAATATAAGCGATGCCAGCTCAGTTTTATTTTTATGTGTGTTACGATAGCGTGCTCTTATTTTTATTATGAAAATATAAAATTGGGAACAACGAATTTTAACGTTTATACAAAAGATTAATTTTCTACACTTTCCTTACATTTAAATAATTTTTTATATAATAAAAAGAAAACCTTTTAATAATTAAGGCATTTCGATTGAAATGAAATATTTATGTTTTTAATATTATTGTTATATTTTTCGCATGACATAAAGTTCGCCTCTTTTAGGGTACTTTTTTGAAATTTATATTTAAAAATTATCTACTCGATTATAAGATATTGTTTAAATAAAAGCAGAGCGAAAAAAAAAGGATATATGAACAAGGAGAATACACAAAAAAAACCTCGGAGATTTTTGAAGAGTTATTTTGCTACTAAAAATATTGGATTATTAGGCAAAAAACTAATTACGTTTGAATCAATGAAAATTTCATTAATAATTGCCATTGGAACTACGCAAAAAATTGGGATAATTTGACCCATAATATTAGAAATTACTCTTAAGTTTATTTAGAACACGTTCTGTTTTATAACTATTTAAAAATATCTAAATTAGTTTTGAGCATTCCGAAATAATTTCAAAAATTCCTCATATCGAATTCCTATAATATATTACATTTACATACACAAAACTACAAACTAAAAAATTCCATATAAAAGCTTTAATTATGTACAAAAACTTACGTAAAAACAAAAATAGTAAAAAAAAATTGAAATTCATTATTTTGACAGATATTTTTGCTTAAACAAAGGTCAGGTAAAGTTTTTGGAATAGCATCAAAAAACACATCTATTCGAAACTTTAATATTGATATATTCAAGCAATATTGTAATGAAAAAGCGATAATGAAAATGTTGTCAAAGTCATCGAAATCTTTCATCAAGTCATTGAAAATACGTTGAGATTTCCTACCAAAATTTTTGAAAATACCTACACATAAAATGATATTATTAGTTTGAAATTCACACAACTTGTCAAAAAATGAAATAATATGTAAGTGTGGGAAAAAAATAATCTATTCTTTTTAATAAGAGTTAAAATTTAATATGCTCTTGAAGCAACCTAATATTTGCATTTTTCAATATCATTTAAAAACCGTTGTCTCGAATCGTCAAAACAAAAATTAAACTTCTAATAAGTTTTTTTTGTTTTGTTGTTTAATAGTTACTCTTATAATGAAACACTTATATATAAAAATTTCTTTAACTATAATTTTATAATTAAAAATGTGATCTTGATTTTTCGATATTTATTTTATAAATACGGTGGCAACTTCCTAGTAAAGTTTTTATATTTTCATAAATATATATGGCAATTCTTCAATTATTAAAACTGCTAAAAAAATTTGCTAAAGAGAGAGAATGATAATTTTTTAAAAATTTAGTTTATGTTTGAGAGAAGATGTGATCGGTTGAAGTTAAATTTTAAGAAATGTGAGTCGCGTCGCGAAACATTTGAAAAAAAAAAATAAATCTTGATTTGGATTTATATAAACTGTAATTAATAATTTTATATTCAATTTTAAATAAAATAAAATTTTCTATTTTATAAATGTAACGAAAACAACGAACAAGAAAAAATCGAATAAAAAAAAAATCAATCATTTTTAACAATTTCAATTTTAGAATAGCTATATAAGTATGTAGGTATGGTAATGTTCAATAAAACCAGTAACCAGTTTTTGTTTCTTTAATTTAATGATGATGTATAAATGATTGTAATAATTAAAATATTTTTCTATTCAATTAATTAATTTAAAAATTAAATTACAAATTATTTAAAAATTATTTTAAAACAAAAAAAAAATTCACGTTTTTATTTCTAATTTTTGCATTGCAAACGTGTATTTTGTTTTTTTATTTACCTATATTTATTTACCTTTACCTGTGTATTTCAGGCACCATATAAAAAGTATAGAATTTGCTACGTTGCCATAACAATAATACGAATGTTTTTTTGATGTAAACAAAGAAAAAATAACTTTTGACATTTTAACTACATAAATAATAGTAGAAAAAAATTAAATAATAGTGGAATATTACGAATATTTTTATAACATGCACGTTAAATGGAATTTAATAAAACTTGTGCCCGGTAAGAAACAACTGAATTTGCATCATTGTTTAATATCCTTGCGCTATCTACTTTAATATTTTTTTTTGTTATAATACCCAATTGTCCTTATGTACTTATTATACATATTATCGGTGTCTAATTTTTTAAATTTCAACGATTTTTCTACTTATGGTACATAAGAATATACGCTACGCTTATATGAGCAGCTGGTTTATTTTCTGTAAATATATAAATGGTGTTACATACAAACTTATAAAGGAATATAATTTTAAAGGACCCTCCAAAATAAAATATGTTAACAATTTTTTGGTGCACTAAATTTATTTGTCGGTTGTTTTTTATTTTATTTTGTATTCTTATAAATAAGTGCTTAAAATACTTACATAGCTCGGGTATTGAGAAAAAAAAATTGTTTATGTAAATGTGTACAAGAATAATATATTTGGTAGTGTTTGTGTTTAATGGCATGCGATAATTAATTGTAAAATAGTAAAAGTACATAGGTACATGTAAATAGTTATTGCATTAAAACCACAGGTGAGGTATTATAAGAATATAATTTTTAAGCAGAAAATAAGAAAGAAATATTTATTGAAAAGTGTAATATTAAAATTGACTTACATATATCACCAATTAATTCTTATATAAATATGTGCAATAATTGTAAAATATTTTTATATAATAGATTAAATACATAACCTACATGTTTTTGATTTAAAATCGCTATTACATGTTAAATCCGGAGAACTTATTAAGTGTTAACAAAATATCTAAATAAATAAATAAATATTAAATTAAGTATGCCATAAAATTTCTTAGGCTATTATTAAAATTATGATTGTGTAATGAAAAAAAAGTATACATATATTTATTTTTTTTTGTAATTTTTGTATTTTTACTTAATTTATGTAAATTAATTTATGAATTGCAAAAAAAAAAAATTACCAAAATAGTTCTTCAAAAATTGTATATATATATAATTGCACTTATTTAATAAAAAAAAAAATGAAAGTAACAGTTTGTTTTGGTACAATTCGTATCGTGGTTCCATGTGGAAATGGTGATATATTAGTAAAGGATCTTATAAATGAAGCTACCAGAAGATATAAGAAGGCAGCAGGAAAGGTGAGTTTTCGTTACTAATATTATGTTGGTATTTTAATAATTTTTTGAATACCTACCCATTTGCGGGTTACTTACATTTAAATTGAATTTATTTCACCTTTACACTTGTTTTTCAAAAAGAATTGATATTTATGTGCATTGAAATGTATATGTCCACTTACTCTAAATTCAGTGTTTACATTGCTATTCAAAAAAGTAATTGTACACTGTATAAGTAGGTGTAAGCATTAACATATATGGATAAATATGATAAATAAAAGAATCTGATATTATCATTAACTGAGTGCACTGCGTAGGTACCCACTCATGCTCTAAATAACACAAATTCTGGTAAACTTCATTTTATTGGCTTAATGAAAATGTTGAATAAGATTATTGTAAATGACCTTTTAAACACTTCTACTTAAATATTTTAAATTCTATGAATGCTAGTAACGTTCTGGTTGAAATACCTTTAAATATTTAAAATTAATTCTTAGAAAGGACAAGATGGAGACTGTTTTTGCAGAACTGTTTTATTCTGGAGACTGTTATTGAAGGAAAATTTATTAAGCAGTCAATTTCTTTAATCAAAGATTTAAATTTACAAATATCATGTTAAGTTTTGCTTAGATTTTAAGTCTTCATAATGTAAAATCAGCCTATAATAAAGATCAAGTTTGTTTGACGTGACATTACTAAAATGTTGAAAACAACAAGCTCGGCATTTGAATAAATATTGTTTAATTAGGTTTTGCTTATATACGTAAGAGCGCTTAATCAATTTTTGTTGAAAGCACGACATAAGTATAAAATTTGGTGCCATTACAATTCCTCTTTCATTGTATGCAATGCTATCGGTATAAAATAAATGTAACTGAGTGTTGCTACTTATTTTATTTTATTGCCTATAAATTTTAACTTGAATTTGAATGGCTTCATACTTTTTAGTGTCATGGTGTAAATTTTGTTAATATTTAGATTTGTGCGGTTAAATTTGATTTGCTATCTTGTTTTCAGAAACAAAGAAGAAATTCTATTTCCAAATGTTACTTTTACATAAGTGTAAAGTTTTATACAACAGTTTGGAAGAAGATTTGCTTTAATTTATTCATATTTAAGGTCTAATTCAATTATTTTAATTTTTAGACTTACTCTTGAACTTTAAAATAAATTTTGGCTTCTTTAGAATTGAAATTGATCATTTAATGAATTTGAATTATTCTATAATTCAATTTGAAAAATATTGGAAGACTCGTGTCTATAATGCCTTTATAGAAAAAAATACAAAATTCCAATAACTAATAGATAAAAGAAGCGTTGCTTTTGTTAAGAGAACAATTCACATTACTTTGTTTTACAATTTTTATTATTTATGAGTAGGTACTTATATAATATAGTAAATGGAGTGAATATTTGTACTGAGGTACTTTATATGCATGATACAAATTTCATGACACAAAAAATTAATGATCAAATGCATTCACTAAGTATATTTACTTGCTTCGTGTAATTTCTTTGTTTTCTCCAACATATAAAAATATCTAAAGTATATCAGTACGAGTATATGTATGTATATGTAACTATGTATTCGATTAAAAATTGTGAATATTTTCTATTTTTTAAATTGTTTAATAGTTCAATTTTCAATATACAATAAATACATATTTAATTTTTATTAATTAAATTAAGAAAATGTAAATTTTGTATTTTTAATTCCACCATGAGGGACAAAATAATCGTGAGTAACAATAACATTTAAACTTTATTTTATTGTTTTTTATCAAAGTTTCCATTATATAATTATACATATAGCATATATACGTATGTATGTAGGTATAAGTATATAGTTTTCATTATCTGAATATGATATAAAATAAGTATAAAGTGTTTTATGGGTAAATTTAATATAACAATAGATTTTCCATGAAAACTTAAATTTATTTATGTATATACACACATGTATAATATATACATCGAGGTAACCATTAAAAATGGGTAACTTATGGTCTATTTTACAATTTAATTTTCAATTTATTTCTTGAATTTTTCTATATCTTTTGAAAAAAAAATTTTTTAAAATAAAAATGCAATGAACGCTTTGTCATTTGAAATTAAAGTTAAATTAAGTGAGAAAAAGTGATATTTAACATTAATAATAAAATCAAAAAAAAAATAAGCGTGAAAGTTAACCATAGAACCATGAAATATATTTATGTATATGTATATATGCACTTATATATATTGTTATACTCATGTAGTGCATTCATATACTTAATATGAGCATATCACATAATTTTTATCAACCGTTTTTTCTTTCCTTTTTTTGAATTAAATGAAAAAGTAAAAAAAAAAATGCATCATGCCACAAAATGCAGTTGATTTCTCCATTTTTGGAAGAATTTTCACTAAATAATAACGAAATAAATTCCAGGCTCCATATAAGTATTTACTATTCAAATAAGAATTTGCACATTATTTATAACAATTTTACTTATACCTAGTACCAGCATTATATTTTCTTTAAAAATATTACCTTTATACAGTCATGTTGAAATTTTATTGGCGTGCGTTATACTTGTCGCTTATACCATTTTGCAAAATAACTTACTTGTATTGCCAGTTGTTTACGTATTTTAATTTTTTGAAAACAAAGGAACTTCCATCTAGATATAGCATCTATTACTTGTTAATCTATACTTATAATAAGAAAATTAAAAAAATATATTGGAGAAAAACATGAAAAAGAAATCATTTTTATACATAACCATTATAAAATAATGACGATGACGAATAAATGAAGAATTTCTTTTGTTTATGCTTTTGTAATTGTTTGAGTTAAGTAATTGTACTTGGTATAATATCAGTATTTGGTGATAGATACATTTATTGTTCAATGAATCTATATAAACAAATTAATTAGGAAATTTTGAATTTAATTTTAATTACAAATTTTATGAAAATTCAAAATAATTGAATTACGGAAATTAATAATTTGATATTAAATTCAAGGTTCTATTTAGGTGGATAGGCATAATATGATTACAAGTTGCTATCAATTGCTTAATTTTATTGTTACGCTATTCAATAACACACAAATATTAAACTAGTGACGAAAATTTGAATTATTACAAGAACATTCACTTTTAATTAAGTTTTAGGATAGTAAATAATTAAGTATAAAATAATTTGCTTTACGTATTATAAGGCAAGTTCAAATGGAACAAGTTGAAAATTGTGACGTCATTGTTTATTAAAAATATTAAAAAATTGACATCTTCGTCTCAAATATTTTAAGTTATTTACTTAAATATACTTAGAATAAAGGTACACATTTTAACATAAGTACTACATAATAAATATAATTCTATTGTGTAAATACTTAATATATTTTAAGTATGTACCTATAATATTTAAGCCATAATTTATGTATATATATGTACGTGTACATAGGTATTTTAGGTTGTGTTTATGCTTTTTCAACTAACGAAAATTTTAACACGCTTAGCTCTTATAAGTAAAACTAATATTTTATATAAATTTTAAAAATTCTTTGTTTACATACAAAATTAATATACATATACATGTATATACGTACATATTAAAGTCAGTATGTAAATAACAAAAAATTCATGACTAATAACTTTTGATAATAATTTTTATTTCTATGTAACCTCACGTCGGTCGCAATTGGCATGTTAATTGCATACAAATGCTTATATGTTACATTACCTAAGTATGTAAGTAAGTTAACATTTATATACTGTTTAAAATATTGGTAGTTAAGGTAACACAAAGTAATTGAGTATATTCCGCGATATCATTTTACAATATCTGTAATAAATAAAATAATTATGTACTTAGACTCAGTTGACTTTTTTTTGTTTTTAAATTTAAAACACACATAAATTTGTTAGAATTAAAACAAACCATTGTTCTGATTTTAAGTAAATATTATTTTGATTTTAGAATCGTGACAATTTTTAAACACGATTTTTATTTATTTTTTTTGATTCAAAGTTCTAACCAAAGTTTTGAAATTAAGTGTTAATTGTTTTGATTTTCTTGTAATGTTATCAAATTTGAGTAAAGGAGCGAAATGTTAGTCAGTACGTACTGTCAACATAATTTATTAATTAAGTATTAAAGTGCTCAAATGTAATTTAGATGTTGGAAGCAAATTTTAAGAATAAATATTACTTGTATGTAATGAATGATACTGTAAAACTATATTATTGAATTATGACAATGCGTAGAAGCATTTTACTTATTTCAATGCGTAATATTTTAAAAATCTTTAAAATTCAAACAAACTGAGCCGACAGCTGTTTGAAATGAATAGTTTGGGAATTTGATAATTTATTTTATATATTTTGTACATAAGCTGGTTTTTTATTAAATTAGAACATCTACTTCATAAATATTTTCGGAGATATGATGACTTACTTAATTAATTGTATTTATTCGTGTCATCTACATCTCGTTTTATCGAGATTGTTTTTGTGTGGACTTAAGTAAATGGCGAAATTACAATTTAGTAAGGGGTTTGATTACAAATTATAAAATTTAATTAAAAAATAAAAACATATTTTATAATTTCGCGTTTACTTATAATCATTCAATTAATTTTGTGGTTTTAATACATAGATGAAATTAATATTTTCTTAAATTTTATAAGTAGCTTTTTTCAAGCAAAATATGTTTGCATTTACATACTTAATATACATACTTAAAACCATAAATTGAAACTATAGATGAACATTAGATCATAAGCAGTTGATTACATAATGTGTTTATACTTACTAAAAATTTACTATATTAAGTATTGGTTTGTAAGTATTAAAATATCAAAATCCTACGGAACAAAACCCTATTTATATATTGTATAGTTAGCAAGATTTAGATATGGAAATCTTTTCTCTAATAATTTAGATTATTTAATTACTTATTTGTAAACTAAGTAAACGGTTTAGATTCTAAATTTAATATAAGAAATGTATAATTAAATTAAATATAAGAATAAATATAAATGTTTAAGCGCAATAGTAAAGCAGTAAATCAGATATTGTGTGATCATTTGTATATATATACTTTTGTATAATAACGTAGCGATATGACTAATTTCACCAATCATTACCCAAGAGACTCATCTGCTCGATTTATTTATACAATATTAACTTTCTTTATTTTGTCTTTATTTAGTATTTTTATACAATATAAAAAACAAAAATTGGGTAAACTTAATGAATTCATCAAATTAATAAGTAATAATAAATATTGGGGGTGTATTTATTTATTATTATGGTATTGTTATGATTATACTGACGTTTGATATATTATCGCCTTGATTATGGTTTTACGCATATGATAAGCATACCCATGTGTATACTTACATATATTATATTATCATCTCTTTCTCTCAAATAGAATTTATTAGTATAAGTAATTTAATGAAATGATCGCTTAAAACAACATTAAAGTAAAACCATTAATGGAATAATAAAAAAAAATTTTAAAAAATCATAATACTTAGTATATATATTTATACTTCCATACACACTCACTTCAAGGTTGAATAACATGAACGCAAAATAAACTTGATTGCTTTATACAACTCACAGTTAAAAACAATAAGAGAGAAAAACAAAATAATAGTGAACTCTGCAATTGAAGAAAAAAAAATAAAGCTAAACATTAACACAAGTTCTTTCGGTACCAAAGAGCCTGTTTGTTGAATAGTAGTAAGCAATCTTTGGTTTTAGTAAAATATTTTTGCATACTTAGCGCCAAAACGTAAAATAACTAAACGCCAAATTTTCAAACAACTTTCATTTGAATTCATAATGTAATCACTTAACTTTTAAACATAATTTCATTAAATTATTAGGGGATCTAGTAGGTTTTAGACAATCTATTTTAAAAGTCTAATTCAGAATCATATCTTTTCGAAATTCAACCTCCGGAATACACGTTTAATATTATTATAATAATCAGCATTCGATGACGGATAATGGATATGAAAAAAATATTTCATGTGACCTAAAAAGAAATTATCTAGCCATGTCAGACTTCACGATCTCGGCGAACACAAAAGGTTCAAATCCTTCAGACATCAGTCTCTCTGTTGTTCAATGATGTAAGGCACGTTTTATTAGCTTTTACAATGCAATTTTATGAGAAATTTTGTGAATGTTTTGAAAAAATTACGTTTGCAGCCCGAAAACGTTAATGTTTTCAGCGCTGAATATTCGTATTTAATAATAATTAATTAAAATATTTTGAACGTGGGAGAATTTTTTAAGTTTAAATATTACAAATCAATATAATTAGTAAATGAGGCCGTTTTTTTCTGTCTGATTTAATTTAATTATTTAATTAATCTAAATTTTATTTTAATTTTCGATTCGTTTTTTTTTAAATTTTGATTTATTTGATTTGTTAAATACTTTAAATGTTCAGTAGTTCAGTAGTAAATGTAACATTAATGTTTGCATACTAAATTTGAGCTTATTAAAATCAGCCTACATCGCCTAGCAATCACCCGACAGTTCCTCAAGAATATCAAAAAAAAAAAAAAAATCGTCCAGCATGCAATTCATCTTTCCTGTCACAGAACGAATATTTTAAGAGAACGCGATCCAAATTTTTTGTTGCGTTGTCTTGTTAGACATGCGAAAACCTTAATAAGCAAACATACTTTTAGCTTCATTATCTAAAAACACTTTATTTCAATTTGTTTGGTATAGTGCTCATAACATCCTATACAACATGTTCATTCAGTGCTCATTGTATTGCATAATTGTAAGCGTTATATTCCTCAATTAATTAAAGCTACTTGTAATTAGCAAACAAAATTTGTAAAGCATTTTAAGAACTTCAACAAAATCACTTATAAAATTGTACTAAATTTATATAATTATATGTACCAAAAAGGTACTTGAGTATTAAACCCATTTTTTTTATTTTCCATTCAAATTTAGAATTACAGTTATTATGATTATTATGCTTAAGAAAGAAAAAAAATTTGACACGTTATGTTAACAAACATAAACTCCTTCCATCTAATCTCAAATTTCATTCATACAACATTTTGTGTAATCCCTCCATATATAACGCTTGAATTCGTATTTGGAGAGCAGGCATACCTATATAATATATAATATTTTGTTTTTATTGAGAATAAAATTTATTACATTTTATAAAGTTTACCCACGTAAAAAAAACAAAAAAAAACTCGATGAACCGTCTAAATTTATACACAGAAGTCATAAAACTAAATAAAGAAAAATTTTCTTTTTTTTAACAATGAACGAACGAACAACAGGTGTTTGTGTTGGAACAACCAGAAACAAAAACAAAATTCTTACAAGTGTAAGTAAGTACTTTGTAAATTACAATTTGTTTTATTCATTTTGATAAAAACATGCGTTTAACAAAACACAAAATTACACAAAATTTAGAAATACAAACAGAAAATAATATTTTCCATGTTGTAAGTGTGATTCAACCAGACGTCTTGATATGAATTCTCAAATAATTTAACATATACAATATGTACTATACGTTGTTATATGTGCGCTAACATATTTACAATTATTCCTACATACTTATTACTTTATTATTACCGATTATTCATTTAAAATTAAAATTTACGTATATTTTTAGATTGGTTTTTTTATTAACAAGTTTATGTTTACGTGCACTTGAATAAAGAATCACTTGTGAATTTTCAATTGATTTATTTGGATCAATTGAATTTGTATATAATATGATTTAAAATGAGTGTCCTTTTGTAAATATTTACTGAACTACATTTATTTATATTTAATTGAATTAAGTATTTAAATGAGTCAACATTAACAAATTGATGCCAGACAAGAATCATATGATCTAACATTAATTTGGTTTTTTTGCATTAAGTAGGTGCAATAAGGAGGTGACTAGATTTCTAAAGGAGCCTCAATGCGATTTTCCTTTTTTTTTAGTGTATATAGATTCCCTTGAACCATTCACTACATCATCGTGAAACAAATTTTGCAGTCGGACTACTTCGGGTGAAATCGTGATATTTTAATTTTTTCACGATAGTTTTCTGTAATTTTTTTTTATTTGCCTATTTTTTTAAGTTTGCATGTGTTTTAATACACATTCTACTTATCCTTGTTCTGAAGTATTATTTTCATCATATTTTTTTGTGTTAGTTCTACTTCTGGTCCTATATTGCACTCGTGATTCTTAAAGTGCCTACATTTAATATTTCTTACTTTTCTCATTTCATATTGTGTTTCCATTATTAAACAAGAAATGCTTGATTTAGTAGCTGGTCTAATCATGTTTACGTTAAACCAAGTATCAAAATTGGGCAAGTCGAATTCTGTAATCTTTACCTGAAATTGACATTACTTACGCTTCAGGTTTTTATAATTGTCTTTTTCCTTTGTCAAAAATAGGCGCCACCCTTCTAAAACATAAAAAATTATAAAATGAATTACGAGCAAGTACTTATACAAATATATTTCTAATTGCAAAGTAAAAATAGTGTATTGCCTTTTTTGCGTAATGATCTGAATTTAAAATTCAAACACTTATAATATGAATGAAATAAAACTAAATGAACTAAATGAATAAGTTCAATAGGTTTTCATTGTAAATAGTTAAGAGCGTATAGGTAACCGTACTTGAACATTTTTTAAAATTACCTTTAATTTTATTCACGTATAGGAACTTATGCGATTATTTGTAACTTGCCTACATGTATAATTTACTATGCTTACTAAATGAACCGTTTCAAATAATTAATAATTAAACCATTAATTTCAAATAAAATATTTTTAATGCAACAGAAGTAAGTAATTAAAATTTAAAATTCTATAACATTCCAAAAAAAAAAATTCCTGAGTTAAACAACTTTTTTTTTTATCAAGTAGCTTTCGAAGCTTTTTATAACGTAATTATAAAATTAATCATTGTAAATTTTTCATCGAAAAATAATTTTACTATAAAACAAACATAACAAATTATTTAAACAATAAAAAAAACAAAGTTCGCGTTTTCCGGTTGTACCTACATTTTTTTTAATTCGTTATTATAGGGTATTGTTGATTTACAAAAAAAAAATAAAAAAACACAGCATGTCTCAAATTAAAAGCGATAACTTTGGTTGGTATAGTGTAAAATTACCACTACAACTTTATTGCATACACCTTTGTGGTATTCAATAAGTACTTAAGTATTATTTTGCAAAATATTTATTTCAATTACAATTTTTTTTTAACATATTTAATGTCAATTATGTTCACATGTACACACAACTATAATTATTTGTAAGTATGGTTTATCAGAAAATAATTGAAAATATATCTACATTATGTACTTATATGTATATGTATGTATAAAAACAATATGGTTTGAAAAGCCCATATAGAATTGATTATTAATGAAGTTAGATCAAACCAAGGGTTTGTAAAGTAGCAATTTTTTCTTGAGACGATAACTTATGGGAGAGAGCAAAGATGGAAAAGTATTTTCTTATAACGAAATGAATTAAGTATTTATTACTATTTAAAACTACTAAAATTTCAGATTCCTATAACTTGCCGTCTAGAAGAAGAAGAAGATATCAAAAATTTAAAATTCAATTGTGCTGTGCCGCGATATAGAAAGCATGCCACTGTCTTTCTGCTTTTGCGAAATTTGAAAAATGCTTGCGATTTCGTTACAATAAGTAGTCAAAATAACAAAAACTGGCATTTTTAGGACATGACGGCTTATAACTTTTAGAGAGGGGGAGATTGGTAAAATTTTTAGATTTTCTATCTCACACGGTGTTGAAGTTTTATAAACAGATACAAGGACCGACGGAGGGACAGACTGAAACTAATAAGCATTTTTTTTAAATTTTTTTTTTGCAAAATTTCTAAAAACTGACTTTTAAAAACAAAGCAGTAAAAATGTAAAATAAAAATGAAGTGTCGTTTTCGGTGTTTGTAATTTGAACTAAGCAATATCAAAAAAGAGTCAAATTTTCTGTACTCATATTAAAGTTTATAACCGGTATAAGTTTATATCTGCGTATGTTTACTTGCATGTAAATAAATGTTACATACTTATATACGAATATGTATACGGTATGCAATACGGTATACGGTATATTTATACAAGTGACTTGTTCACTGCAAAATTATTTTATAGTTTTTTTTTTATATTTCCTTAGTTTCTTTTTATGACTCATTTAAAATTATTTTTGCGTGTATTTTATGATTTTAAAATTTAGGTTATATTTGGTTTTATTTTTTAAGTTGAAATTTTTATTGATCATTTTGCGAAACTGAATTTAATGACTTTTATTTTACCGACAAAAATATAATTTTTAATAGTATTTTTTTCAATCCGGAAATTCTAGAATTCTAGAATACTTTTGTTATTTATAATGTTACGTTTTCGTATTTGAGATTAGTTTATGCTTAAGACTATTTTAAGTAAGTATTTAAAGGAATTTATAAACCAAATTTCACGCTTCAGTTTCTAAGTACTAAACTTAAACTTGAAAAATGTTTGTTAATGTTAAGAGTGTATTGCACTTGGATTTAAGAGCGTATTGCACTCTTAAACTTAATTTTTATTTATATACAGTGAAGCTTCCATACAATGAACACGCCATATAACGAAGTTCCCTATTTAACGATTGTTGTGGTTTCAGCAAATTTACTCTATAATTTAAGGAATAATATTTTACTCTTTATTTCATATTTCTCTTTCATTTTAAATTTGAAGAGAGAATCAATGGAAATAATTTTGGTTTTAAATGTAGACACAAAGTGCAGTTCAAGGAGCTTTCAGTTGGCTCACTGTACTGAAAAGAGAATATGAAATGAAGATTCAAAATCCTTTTTCTAACAAATAATTAAAAATTTGAAGTACTCAGATTACTATTTTGTCCAAAACATGAACAATAAAATTTAATATTTTACAATACTAAGAATACTTAAAAAAAATAACAATAACAAGAAAAATCCACTTTTTAACAATGGAATGCAAGAAAATTTTGTAAATACAACAAAAAAAAAAAACGAAAGACTCTAACGAAGAACTTAAAAGTTCAATGACACAAGTTTTTTGTTTTTTAATAATTTTTGTGTAATGTCAAGCTCATGGTAAGCTTTTTTTCTAATATTTTAATTAAAATTTACTCATTGTTTAAATTATACTAGAAAAGAAGCATTAAAATGAGAGAAAACTGTCGCCAAAGGTTATGAAAAAGAATAAACTTAGAAAAAGTTTAAAATCACAAATAAAGCGAAAAGAAATTAATGAATGAACAAAAAACAAGAGAAGAAAAAAAATTAAATAAAAAACTAGAAAAACATGATCTTGACATCATGCCAACCAAACACTACTTATACCGTAATAGGAAGTTCTTTTATTAAAAAAGCAAAAAAAAAGTCAGCTATTTTGTTGTTCACGTTCGCACAATACATTCTTGGTTACGCTTAAATTTGTATTTTAAACGAACATAAATAATATACAATGAATATGAACAAAAGGTCACCTCAATAAAGAGATCACCATACTACAAATAACGAATTTGAGAGAAAATACAAAAAAAAAACTTGCTGAATAATCCTCTAGCAGGGTTTCCAAACTGGGTAATTTATAATAATTACCCAAAACTGGGATATTTTTGGTTGAGACTTTGAGAGTAAATCTCAGGTAATTTTAATTTAATATTGACTTATGCTGCCGATCCCTTATTTAGTATCTTGGACCTTCAAAATGTTGAAAACATGTTGATCAATCTAGCCACTAACATTTAAAGTTTATTTAAACTTGAACTTGATTTAAGTTTTAAATTTCAAACGATTGGTCCAACCAGCTTATTAACGACTCAACGTGCTCAAAAGGACTAAGTGACCAAGTTATAGTAATACAGAAATCGGGTAATTTCGATCTTTTTCCGGGTAGTTTTTCATTTTCTATTTGGCAACCTTGTTCTTGAGTCTAACTTAATCAAATTAAAAATTAAATTCTCTCATTTATTTTCTTGTTATTTTTCCAAAATTAATTACTAGTTGTTTAAAGTTAATATAAAAAAGTAATTTGTTTTTTTTGCGACTAATTTCAAGTTTTTAAAAGAAAAAAAAAATAATGAAAAAATATTTATAAGGGAGACAATAAAAGTGAAGCGATTAACTGTGCTCAATCTCAATTTCTCATACTTGGTTGGTAAAACTGTAAAGAAAATAAGGAGTACTTGTGTTAGTTAAAACTTTCATTAAAATTGTCTTTAATTTTACTTTCTAAATAATTGGTTCGATGCAACTTAATTATGAATACAATAAACTTGTTTACTAAAAAAAATATTTAACCTAAAAATCAAAAGTTCATCAAGAGGATTTTGTGAATTTTTTTATTAAAGATTGTTATTTAGAATGAAATTTGAAATTTTTATTACATACTTGGCTTTTTTTTAAAGTCAACATTTGTAAGGCATTTAAATACCGATCAGCTCATATGAGAGCTCACAAAATTTCCTCCATATTTTCTTAAAAAATAATAGGTTAAAAATTTTAAAGTTCACTACATAAAGATTGACAAGTTATTCTTGAATGTTATACTTAATCGCTTAAATAATTCTAATTGCGTAAACTAAAATATTTCTTTTGTAATTTTTTGTTATTTTATCATTTTACAACTACATACGAGTACATATACAAAGCATTTACTTATAAACCAGGTTCTAATAGCCTTAAATTGATTAGGGTTAAAACTATTTTTAAAATTTTTTTTTCATTTATAAAGCTATTGTTAATTTTTAAAATAAGTACTCACTTTGTTATTAAAGAAAATTATTTCTATATTTAAATTACATGCTAAATGTCGTAATCAAATTATGAGTTAGCACTTTAAAGTGCTTATCAAAATTTACGTTTAAATAATAGTTTTTGCATTAGTACGAGTATGAAAGTATAAAGTACTTTAGTCTAAATAATAATAAATTAGAAATTATTACAAGTTAGTTTATTAAATAACTTACTTATTACAATTATAGGATATATAAATTTAATTTTTTAAAAAATTAATACAAATTGTTTTACAGGGTGTCAACTCATTCCACTTAGAAGTGGAAGCAAATTCATAATACAATACTAAATCCGGTTTATTTTTCGACCACTTTTATCGTATTGAACGTACCCTATCACATTTTTTTCTTATAATTCATAATGTCCTATACTTATAATTTCAAATGAAATATAATCAATAATTTGAAATTCAGTCTAGTTGTTTTAAAAATAAGATTTAAAAACGCCGGACTCAAGGGTGTGATTTTTTTTTTAAGATACAATGGAATCTGTAGACAAATAAGTAATACTGAAAAGCAGGACTTGGTAATGGCTCTGAGTATGTGCAACTTGTTGCTACGAAATGCGACAATAGAAGAAACCAACAGCGGCTGAGAAAATGAAGCGACATGCAACAGTGAGTTCACACAATTTTGACCTAAGGTAGGTCTGCATCATATGGCGGATCCGATATACCTCCCTTGGGGTGTTATCGTAATTGTGAAAGGGGTTATAACTGGGCACGGTCTGATTAGAAAACACGCAGACTAAATCAGTTTTTGTATAGAAGTTTGGCAACTTATTATTTTTTTTATCATTTTTTTCACGACTTCTTTTATGATTAGAACACTTTGTAAAACTTATAGTAAATAAAAAAATATTATTTACCCTGTATAATTTAATTGCGATAGAAATATTTAATTTTATTATGTAAGTACAAGAATTTTAAATTTTTTTATCAATGTGCTTGTGTATGTGTGTGAGTGAAGTTTACTTTTTTTTCCATACACTTTTAAACTACAATTTTTGATTATTTTTAACACAAGTCACAAGTTATTAAATGATTTTCAATGTCATCCAACAAAACTATAAAAAAAGCAGTATAAAGTAAATAAAAAACGTGCAAAAAAAAATAAACAACTTTAACAACCATTTTTGTAGAGAATTCCTTAATATTAAAAACGTGTATATTTTTAGATTTCTCTGATCATAAGATTTTATAAGAATTGGAAATGATGTGTTTTTGTTTTTACAATTCTTAAAATTTAAGCTCAGCACTTATGACTAATATACAACGGGTGTGGAATCACAATAACATACTTACTTATTTGCAAAATAAATAAATAAATAAATAAATAAAAAAATAATGAAAAAATTTAATATTTTTCTGGGTGGTGTCACTTTTAAACGATTTTATTTATATCGAAAATTTTTTATGTAATATAGATCGTATATTAATTGCCTGTGTGTGTATATATGTGTTTGTTTATATTTTAAGCTTTATTATTATTAATGCAGTCTACAAGTATCTTATGCATTATGAATTTTATTTATTATTGTTTAAAGCAGAAAAATATTCTTATTAGTAAAATATTTTGTTGATTATTCGTCATTATTCATTCAAAATTAGTGTCTTTCTTAAAATACATTTGGCTATCTGAAATTGCATTAATTTCAAAAAATTTAATAAATATTTTGAACTAAACCTATATATTGAATAAAAACCATATTTAAAATATTTGCTTCCTACTTCCGCTGATATAAATTTAGTACAGTTTCCAATATATCTTTATAATCAATTTATCATCTTATTTAATATGGTTCGTATATGATAATTTTGATGTGTCTGTGATTGACATGGCGGCCTCTAATTTTTTTGCTTTCCGTATGAATATATTCAGTAATTTTTAATTTTTTACCAGGTTTTTTTTTTGCAACTGTCATTTAAATTATTCATAATTGAGATAACAAAGTTTTTAAAAAAAAAACAGCTGTGAAGATACTATAAAACTGAATGTATAGGTACAAAGTTAACATAGAAACTAAATGCAATTTTCCAGAATAATTGCCATAGCATACAAATGATCATTATAATTATCATATCTGATTATGCCGTATATTGAGAAAAATCCTAGAACTTTGGTTCAGCAACGTGTTTAAAAATCCATCCTATGCCAGCTCGATTTCTGAGAGAAGTCTTGAACAATAGTTATTAAGAACTATTTAATTATTTCGTTTTGAATTTTTAAATTTCATTCATTAATCATTTTAAATACTCAATTTAAATTAATTTTTTATTAAAAAACAGATTAAAGGAAAAAATCCTACGAAATACACACTGTAACAAAAACGAAAATAACAATATGAAATGGTGAACTTTTTAATTTCAGTTAATAATTAAGTATATACTTACCTAAGACCAATGACCTTAAACCTGTATATAAATATTTTGTCATTGTAATTAGCGTTTGTTTTCTTTTTGAAAAAAACCGATTGTTATTCCATTGAAAAATTGACAACACTTAATGAAAACAAAAAAAAAACATAAAGTTTTCAATCAAAAAATTCATAAGAAGCATAAAACATGTTTATGTAGCTGATCTTCACCTGATCTCACCTGAAATGTAAGCGTATGTAGCTGTATAAATGTTGCTATATGAGCATACACCAATTGTTATCCAAATTTGGTAGAACGAAGCATTAATTAAGGTACACAATTAAAAAAAAAAAAAGAAAAATATTTTGTAATCATGAGGGATCATTCTGATTTTTTATTGAAATTTTAATTTTTTTATTTAAATAATTTTTTTTTTATTTAAATAAATACCGGTTACAACGTTGTTGCTGTCGGTTATGACACTGCAATTAATAAACATAAAAAAAAAATTTATGAATATGATCCGATTTCTTATACTTATTTGTTTTTCTTCATCATAAATCTATTAAATCATATTTTTTCTTTGACTCACCTTGAATTTATTCATATATACTTAAATACTTGATTATGAACGTAGGCTATAATGAACACCAAGTATGCGTTCTACCTTTGGTGGTAACTTTAACCTCAACTGATTTTTTGCTTTTACTTTATAAGATGTAAATTAGAGATTTTAATACAGCTCTTTTTTTTTTTAAAGATAATTATCGAATATAATTAATTAAAATATTGAATTTTATGAAAGACTTATAAGTTATTTTTATAAAAATTTTAAGTTACTATCTTATTATGTGTAGGGAAGAGTTGATTCAAATTCTACTTGAAAACTCTCAGTTTTATTTGTTGCCATTAAATAATTTAAGTAAAAATTGTAGTTTCGCTTTTAGGAAGTAAATAAATAAAAAAAATTACTGAAACTTGCCTTGCTTATCATGGTAATCTAGAAAACTGAAAATGGTGAGAACAAATATGTCTATGAATAAATGCAGAGCTAGCTACAAAAAAAACACACACGCATATAGGTGGTATGACTTTTTTCAGTATATTATTAATATTTTTATAGTTTTTTCTTCAATAATATTTTTTATATCTTTTATATTTTAAATATAATCTTATGTGATATACGTAGCTAGTTATGCACACCATTATTATATAAGATTAGAATTAATTAATGATTTTTTTCTAAATTCGTTTTTTGTTCAAACCGTTTAAGTTATGTTGCATAATAAGTAGTGTATAGAATTGGAACACCAATAACTAAATGAAGTAGGAATGAAAATAGAAAAAAAACGCCTCCACAATTAAATTCTTTTAAACTCTTTTTAGTTTTAGAATTTTTAGCACATTTCCAAAAAATTTTTTGAAAAAAGTGCTTATTAGTTTCACTCTGTCCGTCCGTCCGTCCGTCCGTCCGTCCGTCCGCCCGTCCGTCCGTCCGTCCGTCCGTCCGTCCGTCTGTCCGTGTGTCTGTTTACAAAACTTCTACACCCTTGAAGATAGAAAGCTGAAATTTTATATATACATAGATCTTTACTAGAAACTTATTTTCGTAGAACAAAATTTTTACCTATCTCCCCCCCTCTAGAAGTTATACCCCCCCAAAACCCTAAAAGTGGCCTTTTTTAAATATTTGTTGCAATGAAACCATAAGCATTTTTGAAATTTCGCAAACACAGAAAGGCAGCGGCTTGCTTCCCCTAGCGCAGTATACTATAGTTAAACTTTAGAAAAACAAAATGGCCGTTGAAATTTACCGTTATCTAAAGTCCTTTTTTTCCAAATTTTTGATGTCGTTTTTCTTCTAGATCCTATATTCTAGAACTTTGAAATTTTAGGGGCTTTTAGACATTAACAAGTAGTTCATTTCGTTAGAAGAAATTTTTTTTCCATCTCCACCCCCTCTCAAGTTATCACCTCTTGAAAATCGTAAAATTTGAATTTTTGACACCCTATATTTCCGAAACCGCAAGCTTTTCCAAATTTTTATAAACTCAAAAAGCTAACGGTAAATTCCATGACACTAAAAAATATAATTATTTTTCTTAACTCACACAATTAACCCTTAAAATCGAGCATTATGTTAACCCCTTTTTATGTTAATTTTTGCTTTATTTCAAGGACTGCATATATGCGTCATCCTAAATATATGCAATCCTAGTAATAGTTTTGTATATGAATGAAAATAACTTTTATAGTGTGATAGGTATACATAGACTGTATTTAAAAGCAGAATTTTCACTTGTTGAAGGGAAAAGTGCTACAATACAAACCATTGGTTTGACCCAACTTTATTTCATGCAAGTATCTATGTTGTTTTTGTATAACACTATTTTCAAATATTTAAGTTTTCGAATTGGAATGTGTTTTTTTTAATGAGGCAAATTATAAATTACTAATTCAATTCTGAAACATTTTAAATTGAAAGTCGTGAAAATACAATTAATTTTGATTAATTTATACAAGTTTTTTTTTTTTATTGATAGTTTATTGCTAAGTTTAAAATTGCTTTCTATTTTTATATTTTATAATGTCATAAGTATTTTAAGTACGTATATATTTAATTAATTTAATTTTTCCAAAAAAGCAAATTTTGGAGAAAATTTAGAAAAATATTTGATAATTGTGTGCTACGAGTATGTCTTGTTAATATAGGGTTTACAGCAATTACTGTTCATATAATCAATTAAATAGAGTAATTGAATGAGTAATTCTAAAATTGATGAAAATATTTTCATAACCAAATTCGTTATACGTTGTTCGTTTAATGGATTACAGTGAAAATATAAGATTCTCCCAAATATGCCTTAAAAATTTATAAAGTAGGAAAGAAACTTGCGTACAAAAAATATTATTTGAATTGTGTACTGTCGAAATTTAGAAATTAAAAGTTCATAACTACAAAAAAAACCAGCCTCTTATTAAAAACAATTGTTTACGTTTCTCTAACATTAAGAATTTAATTTTTACTCAAAACTCAATTAATAAAATTTGATACGATCACAATACTCTTACTCGATCTTATTGTTGAAATGCGGTTAATAGAAATAGAATCAGCAAGAGCGAAATTAAATAAAATTGAGAATAATCTGTAGAAATTAAATGCGGCAATTAAGCAAATCTGCCAAATTTTGACAGGTCAAATTTGTATTAAATGTTGAGAACAGATTTTGATTATTCTGTAATGTAATATAAATTCAAATACGATCCCAATAGTAGAGTAATTAAATCTTTTATTACATATTATGCTTAAACCACAACATCCTGTTTCAAATCATAATTCAAAGAATTAAAAAAGAAAACATTTGAAAAACATAAAAATACCAAAATAACACACAACTGTTTTGGGAAACGGCATACTCCAGGCATGATTCATCAAAAAATTAATTTTAAATATGTACATAAATATTTCGCGCAGCTTTTTTTTATAGACCCTCTTTCTTTTCATTATTATTGTTTTTAGTTTTTATTATCTTAATAAGGTAAAAATTATGTCTAGGAACATATAAGTATGAGGCATTATTTTGCTATGAATTATTGATTTAATCATAAGTCAAACATTTTATACTTATCTATAAGTATATTGAATTGTAAAATGCAAGGGGAAAAAATTTTGAATCATTATTTTTTTACTATTAACCGAGTATGTATTTTACTATTAACCGAGTAAAAAATTCATATTTTATCATAATTGGGTCAATTATTTATAGTTCAATATTAGTAAATAGAAAAGTATCATACAATAAAACACACACACCAATTATTATTCACTTCGAACTATGATAGCAACGTTATCAATGAAAACATGTACTACTTATGTAAAACTGAATCATTTATTTGTAAAATAAAGGTAAATTCAACTACTTATCTATTAAATTAGTCATTCAAGACAACCCTATCTGTTATACAGTCAAACTCCTGCGACAAGAATTCCTGTATGACGAGATTCTTTTTAACATGAACATGACGTGTTCGTATTTAAATCGGTTTTATAGTACGGAATAAGTAACTCCGAATTATTTTTAGGCCGAAATTTTTGTTCTTGCTACAAAATTTGTAAAAATACTATTTTGGGAATTGAAAGATCCTTTTGTATTTTTTATATTTTTCAGAAGTTTGTATTGTGGAGGTCCGACTGTATATATTTGATTTTTGTATTTGAACTAAAAATTTCCCACCAATAATTCTCATTTAATTCCCAATCATTTTTTTTATAATTTTCCCATATGCACTCTTTGTTCTTTTAGTTGGTGGTGCATTTATAGCCCTAACTAAAAATGTTATTACTTATTTGAAAATACTTTGTGTTATACATATGTGTATGTATTTTAATATAGCAAATTCTTAACACTTTTATAATGTTCACTTTAACTAATATATAAACATATTTTGATAACTGTAATAAAATTAAAATTTTGTTATAAAATAATAATACATAAGTATAATAGCATATTACGTTTTATATAGACCCTCAAAATCCGATTTATTAAAATACACGCTATGTCACACTTATGTCGAATTCAGTATGTTCAATTAAATTTTTTTCTCTGTGGGAAAAATGATCAGTAAATAAAAACAATCACATATACAACACCTGTTTGGTAACAAAATTCAAAAGTAAAATTATAATTATAAAAAAGTAAGAGCACGGGAAACGAAGAATAAGATATAAAACTCATTTAGTTTATAGGTTAGTGACACTAAAAATAATGTAGAGAAAATTTGCTATATTTAAAGCACACATGCTCAAAATATTCACCCAACCTGATATTATAAAATTCATTCGAATACACTTTTACTCTAATTTAGTTAAAGCTATTTATGGTATTTTTTTTTGTTTTGTTTTTAGTATAAACTATTGTTCGAATGATATATTCGTTATTTACTCGAACATATCCATAGACACAATATACTTTTATAATATAATCAAAAATTTACCTGTTTTTTTAGTTATATTTAATGTATGTATCTTGTATATAAGGCCATCTACACAATGTTAACTTAAGTATACGTAAATACATACGTAGTATAACTATACGTATATAAATTAAATAAGTTGAATATTTTCATAATATAAAATTATAAAATAACCATGTGAGTCCAAGGTGAACGTTAATAGAGCAAACAATTTACGAGGGTTTTCCGATTTTATTATATACATACCACAATAAAACGTATGTATAGCATTGTGTGTATATTAAATTGTGTATTTTCGCGAAAATATTTAAAAATAATTAAAAGATCACTAGAAAATTAGAAAATCACTAGAAAACGAAAATTCACTACGTGTTTTTACTCATAATTTTATTGTTATATTTTTACTAAATTTTTATATAATAAAAATTGTGTAATTGCACAGTAGTAAGTCTATGTATATGCAAAAGCAAAAGGAATAGTTATGATTTTATGATATTTTAATTTGATAGGAAGCCCATGTACCTATTTAGTATATTTTGTAAATTTTTATGGTTGGTTTGATACTTTGGGAACAAGAGATAGAATGCTGAAGCATTAAAAAATTTCTTGTACTTGCGTACTTAATTTCTTACATTAAGTAAGTATAACAAATTTGTTTCTCTTGTTTCGCATTTTAAATTGTTTTTTAAAGAAATTCGTGGTAAGGAATGGAAACGATACTATAGTTACTAAGCACGTATACGTGTATGTTTTCAGGAAATTTTTACATGTCTTGTTTAGTAGAAAATAATTATGCGAACTCAATTGACACATGTTAATTGGCGAATTTTAAACGCATGTTATTTTAGTTATTAAACATGTTAGTGTAACTATTAAACACTTATTAGTATTCAATTATTTAAAAAGTTCCGTAACTTATTCTATGTCATAATTGTATTTAAGTTTTACTAAATGCTTCTCGCCAAATATTTTCAAAAAATTAGACCTTTTAAAAAATTTTTTGTTTGAAGCTTTTATCCTTTTCGAAATGTGAGTTATAACGAAAACAAATTGGGTAATTAGAAATTTTGTGAAAAATCGATAAAACTACGGTACCTCGGAATCTCCGGAATAAAAAGCTTTATTAATTTTTTAACCTCCAATTCCAATGGTGTATACTGTTAGGTCACACCTTTCTGCATCACTCTATATATATCGAAAATACGAGCAAAAAATTTAAAAATTTTTCAAAACAACTTCAAATATTTCGAATGTATTACGATTTAAACTTGGAACTCTCTTCTAATTTAACATTCCACAAATTAACAAAATAAACCCACAATAATTTTAAACAAAAAAAAAACACATTTAATTAATAATTTAGATTTCAGAACAGTAGGAGCTTAAAACTCAATCTAACTATAAAATTAATTTGTATATAAATAAAGTTGGGTCAAACCAATGGTTTGTATTGTAGCACTTTTCCCTTCAGCAAGTGAAAATTCTGCTTTTAAATACAGTCTATGTATACCTATCAAACTATTAAAATTATTTTCATTCATATACAAAACTATTTCTAGAATTGCATATATTTAGGATGACGCATATATGCAGTGTTTGAAATAAAGCAAAAATTAATATAAAAAGGGGTTAACATAATGCTCGATTTTAAGGTTTAATTATGTGAGTTAAGAAAAATAATTATATTTTTTAATTTCATGGAATTTACCGTTAGCTTTTTATGTTTATAGAAATTTGAAAAAGCTTGCGGTTTCGGAAATATAAGGTGTCAAAAATTCAAATTTTACAAATTTCAAGAGGCCATAACTTGAGAGGGGAAGGAGATGGAAAAAAATTTTCTTCTAACGAAATGAACTATTTGTTAATGTCTAAAAGCCCATAAAATTTCAAGCTTCTACAGGCTGGGGTCTAGAAAATAAACGACATCAAAAATTTGGAAAAAACGGACTTTAGATAACGGTAAATTTGAGCGGCCATTTTGTTTTTCTAAAGTTAACCTTTAGTATACCCCGCTAGGGGAAGTAAGCCACTGCCTTTCTGCGTTTGCAAAATTTGAAAAATCCTTATGGTTTCATTGCACTAAATAATTAAAGAATGGCATTTTTAGGGTTTTGGGGGGGTATAACTTCTAAAGGGGGGGAGATAGGTAAAAATTTTGTTCCACGAAAATAAGTTTCTAGTAAAAATCTATGTACGTACAAAATTTCAGCTTTCTATCTTCAAGGGTGTAGAAGTTTTGTAAACAGACACACGGACAGACGGACGGACGGACGGACGGACGGACGGACGGACGGACGGACAGAGTGAAACTAATAAGCACTTTTTTTTCAAAAATTTTTTGGAAAAGTGCTAAAAATTTACAGGCAGACTATTCAAATTTAATGATACGGACAATGATAGTAGCATAAGATTTTAAAGAAATAATCAAATATAATTTTAACATTCTTCCATCATCCGATTTTGAGAAGACATGAAAAACAAAACTAATAAATTACATTTGGAAAAATTCAAAAATTTGAATAAAATTTCAAATATCTTCTAACCTACGATCTTGAAAAGGATAACTTCCTGTCTTTCGTACAAGTATACGTACTTAAAACGCAAGGGTGCCTTTTCAACCGTTGAAAATTTTTATCGGACAAAAACCTATAAAAAATTTTTTTACTTTTCACTATATAAATACAACAAAAATTTTTAATTGTTCCCCCTCAAAAAAATAAGTAACAGTTTGAAGGCTCTCATTTTTAAAAATATAACAAAAGAAACGTGTGTGTGACACTCGAACCGCTTCAACAGGAATGGAAGAAAAAAAAATGCGTCACAATCACAAATCCTTCTTTTGTTTTCTTTATTACTCGTATAATTTTTTTGTATTTTTTTTATGTTTCTTGTATCAGGTTTTTCTTCTTCTACTTTATTTTTCAAAATATTCTTAATTATCTCTTATGATTTATAACATTCTAATTTATTTATTTTGTTATTTTTTTTGGATTTTAAGGTGTAGCATTTCTAATAGGAAATGACACAAGGCGTCGTCATCCAAGTTATACTTTTTTCATGTTTGTTATAGTTACTTTGGAAATTCTTACAAAGAATGTTGTTGTGGCATGATTAAACTGACCATTCCAATTAGAATTCTGTTCTGTTAGTATTAAGTGTGTAAGTAGTAAAGGGAGAAGAAAAAATAAATTAAAAATTCAGAAAATCGAAAATTTTATTTTATATTCCTCAATCCTCAATCCTCTCATACTTATCTACCCATTCTACATTTTCTGTTCCTTTTTTTTTGTGTTTCATTAATGTTTGAATTTTTTTTATTATTAATATAATTTTAATGATAGGACGGTTATATTTTTATATATATACGTACATACATAAATGTACATATATGGTGAATGGAAGTTATAATTAATATTATGATATGGTGTGTTCATTAAAATATCCGTGCGATGGAGTATGTATGAATCTTACCTAAAATATAACATGTGAAAAAAAGACAATAGAACAGCTTATGATAGTCGAGTTATAAGGGCTAGATAACGTGTTTTCTTCTACACTTAATGTACTCTGCTCGTATATGCGCCTAATAACAATAAAAATTTTTTAAATTATTTTAAATTGTACAAAGAATGGGTTATTCTATAATAATTACGAACAGTATTTGAGGGTTAAAGTAAGAAAAATTTAACAGAATTCAATAATTACAATTGTTTTTTATTGTATAATATTGTGATCAGAATATGTTGCTGACTTCTGCATACCCGAAGAAATTAAAATTAAAACAAGAGATGGGGCCAGATTTCTCAGACAATATTATATCAAATTCGTTAGATTAGCGTCAATTCACTAAGTAGTTCCTATAACTATAATTGTATAATTAATTAGCTTTTCAAAGTCCTTGAAAACCCAAATTGGAACCAAAATTCCGCTGAAGTTAGTTTGAGAGTTTAATTTAACGTCATTTTTAGATTTGGTTAGATATTTTTTTTTTCTTAGATCTCAATTTCGAAGGAAGTTGTGTAATTTTATAAATGTTTTTAGAAGTTGGCCATACATATTTTTTGCAACTCTCTTGCTCTAATCGTTAGAAATCTCCAATGGCTTGGATGTGGTTTGTCAGTATTAGGAGGCTCGCGTCCATTTCACTGAGAATATTTATTTGGGAGCGGGATACTAAAATTGTTATATAATAAATATATAAAATTGGTATGTAATAAGTAAGGGGCCACTATAATAAGTCATGACTGGCTGCATTGGTCGTATGGAAGGTGTTCCTTTGCCCATATCTCTCTTCAGTAATCTGAAATCTACAATTATAACGAGTTGAATAAATCTTTTTAAAATTTTAATGATTAAAATGTTTTCAAAAATTAGGCGTCAACTTTAAAATTTTTGATTATCGTATCGAATTATTTTGAAATCCAAATAATTCAACTGAAATTAACTGAAATTCGAAGATTATTAAAATTTTTTTTTGTGTAATTTCCGTGTAATAAAAGCATCTATATAATAATAAGAATAATAAGATAATTAGGTGAGTATTCAAATACTTGTAACTAGAAAAAAATTTCAAATTTTCAACTGAAGTACCTATGTACAATATATTTTGTTGTTGCGTGTCTTAAATTACTATGAAGGTTAGCCGTATACCTTATAAATAACAAAAATTATCGTTATTTTTTTTTTTACCCATTCGACTTTAATTTTACTTTTTGGAAATTAAATAATATCAAAACGTTTTTTGTAGACTGTACATCCTCTTCAACTATTCTACATGTATGTAAGTGTGTACGAGTCTAAAATAGTTCTCATTCCTGTTTTAAAAAAGGGTCACATTTCTATTAAAAAAAAATAATATTACAAAATCATAGAATGGAACATTTAAAGTTCAAAATGAGCTTGTAAGTAGATAGATAAGTAAAAAGAAAAACAAAACACAAAAAAAAAATCGTTTCTCTAAATCACTTTCAAACTCAGGTGTACCACGTTGGAAAAATCTCAAGTTACCTAATTATGTGTAAAATTAAAAAAGAAAACAGCAAAAAATAAAACACTTGAATAACATTAAAAATGAACAGAAATTCCATGAATTTCAAATATAAATTATGAGAAAGGGAAAACAAGTATATTAATCGTTATTTTTTAATGATTTTCTATTCGAATTTTCTTCTTTATTTATTATTGTTTCCTATCTTTATTAATTTTGTAATAGAAGTAGAAGAAAAAAAATTGTTAATTGACCTCTACTTTTAAATTTAAGTTAGAAGTCTAGATGTACTTTAAATTTACACAAACATAAGTAAAGAGATTAAATTAAAGGGAGATAAGTTTTAGTATGGAAACAGGAAATATGGATGAATCCATGATATCTAATTAAAATCTCTCTAATGTAATTCGAATATATGCATTAAGTTAATTTTTATATAAGTAATCTTGATTTCTGTAAAGTAGTTTGTATCTAATACTAAGAATTTTAAGTCCAGTTTTATAATTTATTTGAAACGTATTTGTATTGTGTTTCAAAGCTACTTAAATTGTTATTTTAAAGAACTCTTAAGTTATAGAATATAAACTTATAGTTATATAAATATTTGTAACGCAAGTTTTAAACACGGATTCAAATATTAATTTTATTAAATTTTGAAGCACTTTTGAATGAATCGGCTTATAATATGAATGAATACTCTAAAACTTGTTTATGTATATACACGTCTATTTTACGGCGTCTCTGTAAAATTTTATAGAAATCAGTTTTTGTATTTAATATGCTGAACACAGCAATGCTAGTAAAATACGAATATACTTACTTTTTGATTTCCACTCAAATTCTTGATATTTTCTCTTAAATCATAAGACTAATGAGGTGTCCAGTTCTGAATTTTATTAAACATTTTTCACAAAACGAAAATCACGTCACATTTCAAGTGCTCTTTATTTTTAAAAACTTACAATTAATTTAATTATTGTTTAATTCTAAATTTTTTGTTAAAAAACCGAATTGAAAACCAATAAATTTATTTTTGTTTTTATCTTTTTCAGGTAAATCCTAAAATTGTTTCCATAATTGCTTCCTATTCTTGGTATTAAAATCAACTGTGATTCAATCAATTTCGTAAGTTGCCTTTGCTGATAAATTTACTTACTAACATAATGCCTGTTTACAGTTATTTTAAAAGAAAGTTTTAAATTTTTTTTTGTCTAATTTTCCAGTTTCTTTTTCAGTGTTACCCAATTTCTTTTCATATAAACGAACGTTCTTTCTCTTTAATGTTCGCATTTTGCACGATTTTTTCTCTTTAAGCCTGCTTTAATCTCATTACTCTTAATCCAAATAAATTGTTATACGTATAATTATGTTTTCATATGTGTGTTCTTATTGTACATACATAATGTAAGTATAACATACTTTTTCAAATGAAATTCAAATGTGAAGAAAAACTAATTAAATTTTTCTTTTTTTTTTAATTATTTACAATTGAAACTTTTCATTTCTATTGTGAATAATTTGTTATACTTAATAATTAAGTTCATATAGAAGTAATGAAAATAGAACAAAATTCATTTGTCTAAAATAGTCTGAACTAATTAATTGTAATAAAAAATGTTGAAGTCTCGCTTAATGCTGCTCGTGGATAAATGCTTTATAATTCTTGTTTGCCATAAATGGTTTTTGTAGATTGGTTCGAATAAATTGAAAAGCATTCCCTTTCTTCAACCTCTCAGAATGACGCGAAAGTAGATTTCTCAGAATGAAGCGAAATTACTGTTGCGAATTTAACCGACAACGGCAAAATAGCCAAAATCCCATTTTACCGCTGGCAGTTTTTTTTGACATCATTTGTTTCCAATTGCTTGTGACATTATATGCAAAATACTGAACAGTTGATCTTGTCGTTGCGCTGTTGTTATGGTGTTAACAACGCCAATCGTCTGCCGTTGTCATCCGCTGTTTTGATTCTGTTTTTAAACTTCAGATGGCTTTCATTTCAATTTGTTCGACGCATGTCGTCTGAATTTGTTGAATTTTCATGCATAAATTTCATAGTACATAAGATAATTTAACACAATTTGTACACGTACCCATACGTACATATTATATGCTGTTATACATGCATGTTTGCGAGATCGTATGACCTTTAAAGAAATTTCGGATTTTTGTTTACCCCTTTTTTTGCCTTTTTTTTTCTTTACTTTCTAGTTCATTTTTTTAAATCACCTTTTCTTGAATAGTTTTTATTCGCATATACCCGCCTTACATATGTATTCAATTTTTATTGCGTGCTTTCAGTTTTAAAGAATAGTTGGTAAATTAAAAGAAAAAGCCTTTTAAAAGAAAAGTAGATCATTAGTTTTTTTTTGTGGTATGTTATAAATTCAGTTATTTATTTTAGTTTTCATTGGGTTGTAAATATTTTTCTTTTAATTTTGCTTATAATGTGATTAATTTTCAAAAATATTTGTTTTAATGTTTAAGTTTGTTTTTAATGCACGTTCCAACAAAATTTTAAAAATGGTGGTTTTCATTTGTTCGTCTATTTTTGAGTGCGTCTTTTATATCATTTAAGGTGAGAAGTTGTAGTTTTGTGAGAAATCTATTTCAAGAGAGAGGAGAAAATTTTTAATTCCCTCCTCTCTTCTAAAAGTTTTAACATTTATGATTATGAGCGTTAAAAACAGTCGTTCTCATTCGGCAACCATATGAATGCTTGCATTAATTCTTGTTTTCTCCTAAGAGTATGCAATAGGAAGATGTATTTGATATTAAACAAGTAGAAATTTTTAAGTCTTTGTTAATCAACATAATTATATTCCAACTAAACAACGGTAATTCGATTATAAAATCTGTGTCCTAGTTGAACACAATTTTAGGGGCGCATAAACTATAATTTGACACTTTCCTTCCTATGTGAAGCTGTTAAGCAATTTCACATAAACTTCTTGGGTATATCTGACCTGATACATGGAAACAAAAATTTAAAAAAATTTTATATTAATATTTTTATTGAAATAGCAGCCGTCAGCAGAAAAGAAATAATGTGTGAAGAAACGGCTGCGCAGAATTTTTTTTTGTTATACATACAAAAAAAAATAAAATTTCCAGTTGGAAGAGGAAATGTGCTGTTTTATAAATTACGGGTTTGATTCGTTTCAAAATTATTATTTTATTTTTGAATAGATTTTCATTTCTTTTTTGATTACGATTCAATTGATTAACACAGTCAAAAATTCTAGTTTTTTAATTGAGTATAATAGAACTAAAAACTTCGTCCCATACTTGAATTTACCAGTATGAATTTAGAGGTTCGTCTTCTAGTTTATAAAATAAAATCAATTTTTAATCCTTTGTCGTTTAGGTCCTTGTTCTCTTCATTGTTTTTTATGCTGAAAATTTTTACATTACCTTCAAAATAGACTGACTATATTGCCGACTATCTAATTTTTTTTTTTGTATAAGATTTAATGTTAAGTTATTATAATCAAATAAATGTGGTTGTGTGCGATGAATTTATAAACGTTTCGGTTTGAAAATATTTTAAAAATTATTAAAAAATTTTAAGGTGTGGTGTGGTTCGGTTCAAATTTTAATTTAATTTGAATTTTTTTATTTTCCTTATAGCTACCTTTGAATCATTGAACTTTTCTTCTTCAGGCTTGTTTGTGAAACTATATAACTAATTTATCATCACATATTTTTACATTTACCTATTCTGTCATTTATTTTTGATGTTCAAATTTTTGCGTTCCTTTTAAAAAACGGAGTCCTTGATAATTTGATTTTGTTGCGTAGAACACAAGAATTTTTGTTGACAATAAATTGCTTTTTGTTTTTACTTTTTGAATTTGTTTTTGTGTATTAAGAGTTTAGTTGTTGGTTTTATTGTTCTTTTGCTTAACTCGTAACTTGATAAGTTTTCTCTCCTCGTATTAAAAATTTGCTATTCAAATGAATTTCTATTCAATGGCTTTCTTTTGTTTTCTGTTTTTAAATTAGTGTCACGTGTAAGTACTGAATTTTCTATTTTTGAGAGTTTGTTAAGAGCTCCGATAGGCTATTTCTCTTTTTTGAATGACACTAACAGCTATAACAATAGCGACATCTAGTGTTTAAATAATGTATTTTGATATTAATTGGAAAATATTGTGCGTATTTATTGTTATTATTGAGTACTTTATGAATAAAATTGTGCTTTAATTGTGATTAAAATTTAGATAATGCTCGAAAAGTTCAAGGATATTTTTATTATTAAGGAAAATAAATTAAATTAAACTAAAATTTTTAAATACAAATGTTTAAATTTTAAGTAGAGATTTATGTACAATCATAATTATTATCTGTGATTATTCTACCAATTACAAGTTAATCTTTTATTGCACTTACATATATAGTCAACAAGTAACAGTGTCAATTAACATACCAAAATATATTCAGATTTATTTCGCATATTACTTATCACACTTGAATGAACCTGAAGATGAAATTTTTGTGGTTTCATTCAAGCATTTTTTTCTTTCATATTGTATTTTCAATTTATTTTAGTAGCTGCACCAATTATTTCGGTTTAAAATTTTATGTTATACAATCATATTGTATTTAATTAAAAGTTCACATACAAATACTATCGAGTGTATATATACATATGTGCATGTATTTGCTACAAATTCGAGTGCATTTATTAAAAATTCAGATATTTAATATAAAACCACATAGAGAAACCAAAATATCCGCAAATTAAAACCAGATGGTTGGTTGAATGATTGCAATACTATCCGCGGGAAATATAATACAGTTACTTATATTCCAAAATAAAACATAAAGACACATTTGTATGTACAAATATGATATGAAATTTAATTTTAATTTGATTGTGATTTATAAAAACTTTTTTTATGTTTACATACATATTTATTTACTGGTACGTAATATGAAATTGTATTTTAAATTCAATATTTTTGATTTGCTTTCCAAGTGCAAATTTACAAAACAAAAGGTGAAAATAGCTCTTGGCATTTACCATAGTTTAATTTGTGCAAAAGACAAACCTATTTATTAATGATTTAATGAAAATTAAATCATTAAATAAAACGAATCAAATTTTTCGATGGCATAACAATTAAATAAGATGATAATAATTGAAGATAATAATAACTGTAACATAAATGAATGTATTTCATAATTTGATTTAAAGATTGGCCATTTTCCTTACCATTCTACTTTTACAATGAAATGAAATTAAAATTGCAAAATTTTGAGGCACGTTACTTTATTTAATGTTTAATGTAATTGTCGTATATATAATTAAAATCTTACCTTGATAAGTGCACAGGTCATTCATGTTAGTCAAAAATGTTGGGCATTTAAGTTGCCATGCATGATGATCATACATGCTGGTGAAACAGTTTCGGCATGGTATAAATTTTTCTAAAACCTAAAAGTCCTATAAAAAGGCCATAATTGAAAATTCTTAAATATAGTCAGGTGGGGTATTGTCGAAAAGGTCTCGTTCTGCTCTAAATTTTAGGGAAAAATCCTCTCTGAAAACCGATCCTGCTTATTTTGGGTCCAGAACCCAAAATAAGTCCTAAGAAAGCGACATATTGTACATATTGTGGTCTTGGAAAGCTCTTAAACTCTTCTTTTGAAAAATGAAGTCCCTGGTCATGCATGTTGGTTACACATGTTGGTCATGCATTTTTGTCATGCACGTGGATCAAGCATATTTGTCACACATGTTGACATGCATGTTGATCATGCCAGTTGGTCATGCAAGTTGGTCAAGCATAATATTTTAGAAATTATAATTAAGGTATATTTGTATGATTTAAATCAAAATCTTAAGTTAACTAAGTAGAAATTCTTAATTTGAAGTAAACCATGGGTAAGGAGGATATTTCAGAAAGTTCGTTTATTATCAATAGATTAATATTAAGCTAAATATTAAATACATAGATTAATAGATCAAGCTTAAAACTAAATATTAGCGCAGAAATGTAAATTAGCGTAAAAACAATTATTAGAGAAATTTTAAGAAAAGAAAGCCTGTAAATCTATAAATATTTCTTCATCAACATTTTCTGTTAATCCTTCTTCTGCAATTTATCGAATTCATATTGTAAATCCTTAAAAATTTTGTAATTGTTTATATTACTTCATATATCAATAAAATAATCAATAAAATAGTCACAAAAATTCAATGAATTAAACTTAAATTTTTTTTTATGCCAGTTCTGTTTGCCATACGAAATTTTTCATATAATGTAACGTAAAACTTATTATTTTATTATTTTGGTGCGTTGCCATAATTACAAAGTAAAACCTACGCCATTTTTATTATGGCTAAAATAATAAAGGAAATTATTATGATAGCTCACGATTGAAATATTTAACATTGAAAAGGTCATGGGAATTTTGAATTTTGTTTTTTTGTACAAACTTGTATGCAAAATATTGAAATAATTATAGCAACATTACAATGTGTGTACACGTATGTAATTATGAAGTATGTATTAATGGAGGAGAAGACAAACACTATAACCTCTGAATGTGAAATTAGTTATTGTGTTTATAATACTTGCTTACTATAATGAGAATTTCAATAATTTTTGATGGACTCTTAAAAGTTTATTATTAATTTTTTTTTTTATTTGGTAGTTTTTCTCATCAACTTTACTTTTCGTATGAATTGAGTTTCATTTTTTTTATTTAAGGTTGAAAACCTTAATATTTTTTTTTATATTATGTTTAGTAACTATAATAGAAAATTTCACTTCTTAGTTACTGTTACATGTACGTAGCTGTGTCCATTATTCCATTTTAAAATTCAATCTGTAATTTAAAGATCTTTTTTCATTGAATTAATGTGAAGATATCGATTTACTTACATTTAAATTGGTTTTTATTTTTTCTTGGGTTTTTATTGAATTTACTAGGTTTTTAACGAAAAAAATGTGTTTTCAGCACATTTTCAAAATGAAAAAGAAAAAAAAAATTGAAAAAATGTGCTATATCAATGTCAATGTGTCAAAACTTCGGTTCGTATGCATCTGCTTATGAAAGTCAAAAACAAAAAGTTTGAATTTTATTTGCACAAGTATTTCGACAGAGAACGAATATTTTAAAGATAAATAATAAAATTTTGATCAATTTCGTCATTCCTGTGACACTGTGTCGCTTTAGAATCCTAAAAATGTTAGTTTTTCTTTGATAGTTCCGTTCAACCAATTATATTTTGATATTCATTTTCAATATTTTCATATGTAAATCGCATTTCTAATTATACTACTACTTTGGTACTATTGTGTACCAAGAATTACTTAAAATTTACTAATTACATAACCTTTCCTTCAAATATTCCATTGGATTGTAAATTACAAAACTAATAAGTAGGCCTAGAGGATTGAAGTGAACTTACTAAATTTCAAATCACCTACTTACTAATTTGTGCGTACTAGTCTGAGAGAGCATTCGGTTGTGTCTCTTCGAAAATATTCATTACTTCAGTCTTAAATATGAAGAAGACAATTTATTGTCTTTGATATTAAATTTATCGGCAATATGTAATTTTAGATTTATTTCAATAATTTAATATTAAATATGATCAAAGCAGATCCAAGTAAAACGATATATGTATAACACTATTTTGACTTAAAAATTATTCAATAACAAAATATTGAAATAAATAGACATTTTCTTTTTTAAGAAACCGAATAGCGTCAAACATTATATGCAAAGTTATGAAAGATAGCAGCCATTACATACTTATAATGTTTTCCTTCATAGTTGGTTTCGGCTTTTATAACCAAGTACACAATTCAACCATTATTGTTATTGTTAACAATATTAGGAATTCAGCAAATCAACAAATTCAAATTTTTGCGCGCATTTTCATAGTTTTCTTTTTATTTTTTTTAAATTTTAAAGAAAAATAAAAATGTCAATTTTTTTTAAAACGTGAACAAAATTTTAAGCTGGATTCCTAATAGTTATTGACAGCATAAAATAATAAAATTAAAAATAACTAAGGTATGGACAATATTTATTATATATGTAAGTGTATACTTATATTATAATACTTATATATACATACATCATAATTATGTGAGTATATACATATATTAAAAAACTGTTGAATTGTAAGAAAAAAAGAAGATAAAATAAAAATTTTTAAGGCTTGAAATACAATACGTACTAGCTTGCTGTCAAAGAAAACTAAAATAACAAGAAAAGAGAAAAAAAAATACAAGTAGACAAAAAAAAAACACTAAAAAGCAAAAAAAAAAACTTCGTCATTTCATAGAATCGTGATATCTACAACGACGGCAACGTTAAATAAGTACAGCGTAAAAATGGTGCTGATAAGAGAAAATTTTGAACTGTTTGCAAAATAGTTTTGATTATTTCAACAGATAATTTCTTTGTTAACAAAGAGTACTCGCACAATACATAAAATATACAAAATTATTGGTATATTTGGTCAGAAATTGTAAAATTTTTCTTAATTTATTGGATTTCATGCTATACGCTTTAATAAAATAACGAACAGCTCGAACTTCTTTGTAAAAATTGCTGACAAATGTCTCAAAACTGAGGCATTTCCATTTACATTCACTGGAATAAATTTGAGAGACAGGCGAAAGGAAAAAAGTTTTTCAAATAAGACATTAACCTTGTTACAGGCTATTTAATTCTATACACATACATACATATGTTTACAACTTACTGCTCACAAGTTAGTTGAAAGGATTTTTAACGTAAAATTTGATTTCTCTTATTACTGAAGCATACTAAAGTGCGATTAGTACCAACTTCTTAGGGCTCTTTTAAGTATTTAAAAAAAAAGTTGAGACGAAATATTTCCGATTAATTAACTGTATTTGTCCAAATTGGAATCCGAATGTTAACATTTGTAATACACTGACTGTATCATAGAATATATGTAGGTGTACTATTTTTAAATTAATTCTTAGGAATTTATGCTCTAAAGTACTTACATAGTTCCAATAATTTCTTGTAAAACTATTTATATATGCAAAGATTCACACTGATTTGTCTTATTATTTATGAGGAACACTTAACTATAAAAAATAAAATTGTACTTTAATATTTAAAATCAAAAATTGAAAATTTTACTTGCAAACACTTATTCAATTAAATATTTAAAATATTTTACATTATTTATTTAAGAATTTATTAAAAACTTCTAATTATAAATATTTTCTGCTCAAATTGAGAAAACAATTGAGTATATTGTTCTCAGGTGTCGAAAATTTGCGTTTCATTTTACAAGTGACTTTATCACTCACCTATAAACAAGAAAAGAGAATCAAAACATTCAAAGTACAAAAAAAAATTAAGAACATTTTATTATTTTTTTAAGAATTTTTATGACTGATGCTTTAAATATGGAATTGTGATGAGTGCTTGTTTGTATATTTACTTGATTTGATTTGATCATTTTTAATTGTCACCTTTAGTAATTATCATCTCCCACTTAACTCATAACAATATTAAAAAATATTGAAAAATTATTCTTTTAAGTTCCAATTTTAGGATTGTTTTCTTGAATTGAATCATTTCATTGGAATTTTTTCAGTTGCCTTATTTAACTGACACATTATATCTACATCTACATGATGATACACACACATATGTACATATATTCGCTTTACATAAAAGGAGACTTTATTGTACAGAAACAACAACAATAATAATGTGAAACAAAAAAATGCGATAAAAATTATTTTTGCTTTTTCTCTCTCTCTTTTTTTTTCATTTTGAATGAAAATTGAATTTTTGTTTTGAATACTAATTAATCACCTTAAAAATACAAAATATTTACCTGCGAAGCATGTGTATAAAAGCAAAGAATACCATATACATACTTACAAATGCTTAATGGAAAAAAAGCGAAACAATGTAAGTTTTCGCGACAATTTCGCTTATTAATCAAAAAAATTTTTAAGTCAGTCAGCATATTTTGCAGGCAAGCAAGCAAGCAAAAAAATAAAAAATGTAGGTATTATTTAATTCAATGACGCATTGTAAATTTTTAACACGATTTTATTCAACACACACACACACACACACAGGCTGTTAAAAAATACAAAATTTATTCAGAGTTATCTCGCAGTAAATAAATTAAAATAATTAATTGAATTTTTTATTTTTTATTAATTTACTTATTTACACTTGCTTATGCTCATATTAGATTCGTTTTCTTTAAAACTGAATTTGAAATTGGCTAGTCTCTTAAGTATATTTGAGTAGTTACTCTTTAAAATATTAATTATTAAAATAGGCCGGTTTGTATATGGTAATTGTTAAGTTGATTGCATATTAATTAAGAAAATAGTGAATTAAAAACAATTAAAATTTAAAACAGAATTTTTATTTAAATATTCAAAAATTGATTTTTATATTGTGTACAATTTTGGTTGGCTATTTAAAATTTATATTTAATTTTAGGTTATATAAGACGAATTTTGAGTTGAAAATTAAAAAGGAAGTCTGTTAAATTTCAATTGTTTTAAGAGCTTAATACGACGTAAATCTAAATTTATAAGAAAATTCGACGTAAATAAATTTAGAATTAAAACTAAGACATTTTATTCTAATAAATGAGATTTATAAAAGCTTTTATTACGCAAGAGAAATAGTCATTTAAAGCAGCATATGTGATCTCATTTTGTTCGGTTTTACAGTGCGACCCGCTTAAAAGCAACACAATTAATGTGTAAAAAATTTTTATTTCTTATGATTTATTGAAGATTATCCAATCAATATTTGTATTTTGTGTGTGAAATTTTTTTTTGAAAAGTATAGTTGTTGGTTCAAACAGGTTAAATTGTTTAGAATGCATATGTTCTCTTTGATTCAATCATTGCAATAAATACTCTTTATTGAGAAGTACTACATTCTGTCATTATTCTAAATTTTAGTAATCAACCAGTTTGAAATTTGTGGTATCAATCCAATGTATACCAATCAATTTTCATCAACAAAATCCAATCTGTACCAACTTATTTTCCTCAAAATATTTTTTACAGAATTTTTCTTGAAAAATAACAAGATTATTAATATATATTGGAACAGGAGTCACCACTGTAATACAAAAAAAAATCTATGGTATTTATGACAACAATTTTTGGTATTATGAAAACTTCAACGTTTTCAATGGTATAATTGAAGATTTTTTTCGGAATTCAAAATCCTATCAAATTGATCAATTGACAAATATGTTGTAAGAAACTATTTAGGCAACAAATAATTATTTTAATCAAAAACTAATAAGAAATTTATGAAATGTCCAAAATTTTACGAAATTAAATGCTTTTGAAACGAAAAGTAAGTGCTTCTTAATAAGAAACTATTTGAAAAAAAATAAAATAAAAATTAAATTTACCGTTAAGCAACGATTAAAAATAAAAATTTGTTCCCAATTTATTTTTTATCTCAAATCATAATTATATTATCCATTAATTGGGATGATTTTAAAATAACATTGGACAATTAAGTGAGGCAAGAAAAAAAAAAATCGGGGAAAAAAAATCTGAAAATGAAAACTTCAAAACATCAATTAATTCTTCATTTACAAAAATTTATTACAAATATTTTTAGTATTTTTCTTTTTGCACCCCTTAGCTATGAACTAAAATTTGATCGCAATCATTATAAAATTTTTATAAAAAATTGTATAAAATTTTTGAATATTTTAATCTTAATTTGCCTCTTAAAAAAATCTTTCTGTTTATCTTGCTTTCCTGCCTTTAAAAACAGTTACTAAAATCTTTTCATTTTTTTTGTCAGTACCAAATTTTTTAATACATTTTCATCATTTTTATTTAAAATAGTCGCGGTATGGCATCAAATAGCCTTGATCAAAGTAATTCATCATTATTTAAAACGTTTTGCCTTAAGTCAATCATTAAAAAAATTTGCCTTCATTTTTTTTAAAGAAAAACAATTACAAATATTTGTTTTTTTTTTTTATATTTAGTACCAATTTGTGTGAATTCACTGCTTGGTAGTTCATTAAAAATGCATCACTTCCAAAAAAAAATTTAATTAATAACTAAATGACTATTAGGAATTGAAACGGTTCTGGAAAAATTGTGTTTATTTGTGTGCGCACTGTAACACTTATTCTCTTTCCATATTTATCACTTAAAATTTAACTTTAAAATTTTTTTGTTCTGCATGAGTCATAAGGACTTTAATTCCTTCGCCACTTAAACACTAAATATAGAAATTGAAAATCTCGTTTAAAATTTCAATATTATTTTGAATTCCTTTTAAACACATAGCAATTTATAATCTTAATCATCATGAGGTAATTGAATATACATACTTACATATATAATATACATACCTATTTAATAACCGTTATCATTATAAATGTAAAAAAACAAATGAAATTTTTTGAAATTTTATTTCGTCATACTTGCTTACTTAATGCAACATCACCGGTGAGTCAATTCATCATAAAATTAATCTTAAAAGGTGATATTTGTGGGTATACGTTTGCAACCTAAAAGTATAATTGTTTAGAAGATTATTATAAATTTGTTGCTGCGTTTATAATTTCGAAAAATATTGTAGTTCAGTAATTATGGTGAACTACACGAACTTTGAACAACTAAGATCTAAAAGGCATAGCAATTTTTAAGTTTCGAATCTCTCCGCCTAGGACTATAACTATGACAAATTTTTCGTATCTTTTCAAATAATGAGAAGTAGTTGAATAAACGCAAAAAATCATCAATTTTTATGGTTGTTTTAGTAAACTGCTTTTATGTCGACTAATTTATGGTCTAAGAAATTTGCGAGTTTGGGCAATAAAAAGTTCTACTTAGGTAGTCGTCTGTGCTCATTAAACTGAAAAAAAAACGAGCATCAGGCATTTATCAAAAATTGTCGTTCAAGAATATTGATTAGTTTTGATTACTGAGTAAAACTAACACGGCTATGTTGTTAAATAATAAATTTTCTCATTTGACTTTCTGATTTGATTGAGCTATGAGTTTCAGAAACGATTGTAGCTGTTGTGACGATTGTAGATTGTGAAACTCTCTGTGATTAATTGTTGAACACGATTTAGTCACATCTCGAAAACTATTCATAGTATAATACTGAAACTTTGACACAAAATAAGTTGTGACGGCCTCTACTGGTCGAGACTGTTTTATGGCATTTCTAATGCATTTCCTAAAATCAATTAAAGTCGTGTCACAAAGTTGACATGGTCAACTCCACCTATTCTCGCTTTTATCTCAAAATTAATTCAAAAACTTTTGACTTTAAATAAAAAAAAATAGAAAAATTTTAAATTTTTCATTCATTTTTCTTAAATTTTAATTTTAAACTGAATCTGAAAAAAAATGGTGTAAATGACAAAATTCCTATACTTAATTTCAAATTTCAACCAAAGAAAAAAAAATGCATGCATACCAATTTATTTTTAACGTTAACGTTTTTAAAATAGATGAAAGAAAAAAACAATTTTTTTTTTGATTAGCATAGAAAACCGGTTAATTGATTATGAAATTTGACTATTCATTTAAGTAATGGTCACAGTATGATGAAAAAAACTGAAATAAAACAAAAACGCAAACACAAAGTATTCAAAAGAAAAAAAACATCTTAGTTAACCAGTCAGATTTTTTTTTATACGGCGTCGAGTTTATGACTCTTTTTTTTTGGTATAATCGCGAATGTAAATTAAAAAGAAATTTTTTTTGGCATTCAATGTTTGGAAGCTCTTATTCTACTGTAAATGAAGGTAACTAAAATTTTAATTTATTCTAGCCTTTTTTACAAAAAAAAAATAAAAAATGGAGAACGCATAAGTAGTGGAGATGCACTTCTAAATAGAGGATCCTTGAAATGTTCGAACAAAATTTTAAGAAATTCCGTTAACTATCAACTTCCATAGTTGGGAATCCGAGCCGTGATATTCTCCAATGATTTCCAAGTTCATTGCTTCAACACGCTGAATTTAATTGTTTAAACACGCTTACATTATATCTCTGTGTATGAGCAGAAATGTAAATTCTGTCACCTGATTTTCTCGAAAAATTAGGTGACTTGTTGTATTGTCGGACAAGGCTTATGTATAAAACGAATAAACACAACAAAGCTGTGTTTACCTTTAATTTTTTACTCACTATCAATATTATTTCGTGTTTCCACACTGGTCGTGTTCCTCTTGTTCTTGGTTTTTTCACTACGATTTGTATGTATGTACCTACAAAACTTTATTCTCTTTCGACAAACCAAATTACATAATTGTAGTTATGGAATTTATGTTTTTCTTTCAATACAAGCTCTCTGCTTCCTCTTTTGTGGTAAAGTAAAGAAGAAGATGAATCGTGTGGAAATAGTTCTTCGTTTTGTATGTCGGTTTGTTACAGGCTTTCAATTGTTGTTTTAAGTTCTTTATCGTACTTATTAACTCGTATAACTATCATACTTTGGTTTAGTACTCTTATGACACACTATAATATATTATGCGCATTTCATACATGTATATATGTACATATATGTACAGTATGTCATTCATATATTGTAGTATGTCATACTTCTATAAGTATTAAATATTTTTATAATGAAAACTCTAAAACATTTTTATCAATAAATTCGAATTAACAATGCCAATAAAAATTATGAATGGATCAGTTAATTTGATTTCTAAACTGTAAAATGAAAGAGACAGACAAAAATAAATGGGTGGCGGGGATAAGTTTTGTTATGTTTAATGAAAGATTTGAGCACAGAAAAAAAAGTTGGTAAATGTTTTTGTGAAACATGGGAAAAAAAATTTCAGTTGTTAAGGAAAACAAACTCAAAACAATAAACAAAAGGAACAAAAAAATTTTTGGTTTGTAGGTCAAAAATGCAGAAATAAAAATAAAATGCAAAATTACTCTATTGCAAATAACGGCAAATATTACGCGATTTAATCGGTTTTTGGCACGTTTTTGTTTCGCATGAGAATTTCTTGAATATTTTTTTAAAATAAAAGTAAAAAAAAAAAGAAAAAAGCAATTTCAAATGATAAAAAATCGAAGCATTTTATTTTTTACTTTTTTCTTTTTATGAATATTGATTAAATAAAAATTATTTTTAAGCGTGTAGGTAAGTTTGTTATTGGTTTTTTCGATTTTACGTTTTGTAGGTTCTTTAAAATCAATCTTATATTATTATATAAGCGAGTGATTATTAAATAATGGAAATTTCAATATTTGCATACATGCCTTTCAAACTATGTGTTGCGTACACCTTAAAAATATCCGGCCATATTGTAAATATCTGGAGCGCATTCTGTATAACTACTTAATTTGCTTTATCTTTTCATTAGTTAACAAAATACTTGAAATTAACAAAAATTCCAAACTTATGACGACTTTAAAATGAACATTTGCTGGTCTACAGTCAATTTCAGCTATTCACTAAAATTTGTCAAAAAATGCGAGCATATCGGGTTTTGGAAAATTGGCACAGATTCTAAATGTTTACCAAATTTTTATACTCGTATGTGTCTAAAATTTGCGCAACTCGCATTACACTGTATTATTGAATTTTCCTATTTCAAATGTACAATTGAGGAAATATAACGTACCACAATCAGAATAAGAGGTTGTGCACCACTGATTAATATAATTATATAAAGAGGAGCTTTGTTAAATAACTTCACGATAATGTTCCATAAGATGTAATGAAGCGTAAAATACACTTTTTATAAGTACATTTAAATAAATAGAGTTGTTATTTGCGGTTTTGAAAATAATACAAAAATATTTTCATTTATGAACTAATAACCTAAAAATGTTTGATTAATTTAATAATTATTTTTAATAAAATTAACAAAGTTTTTTTTGGACACCCCAAACCTTGTAAACGGTTTTGAACGGTACCAATTACCTTGTAAGAAATTTTGAATTTTACCATAGACCTTGTAAATGTCTTTTTATTACTCTTAAATTAAATACACTTGCAATGCATTACTCAATTTTTGTTGTTTTAATAATTATTTTGCGTGTTTATTTGGTGTGTGTTAAATTAATAAATTCATTAACGAATTATGTAAGTAATTCCATTTGTGACTATGTTTTATTGTAATGCACTAAGTTTATACAATCCCTTAGATGGAGATCGGGGTTCATATTTGAACTTGTAGTAAGAACGTCTGCTAGTGCGTGTTTTACAATTGACTCCGAATTTAATTATTATTCAAATTTTCAATTTGCAATGCTTAACTACTTAATTATTAATTAATATACAAATTTGATTTCAAGTTACATAAAGGCTGAATTCATTTGAAGTTAGAACTAATAATCAAATACTTATTAATTAGTTGTCATTTTTGAAAAAAAAATAGAACGCATCACGAATAAATTAAATATCAAATCATACTTAGGTGTTTCTATTAAAATTTTAATTTCATTTGTGACTATTAAATAAAATTTTTAATTCATTTGGGGTTATTATTTTAAAAAATTACTTTTAAATATTAAAATTTATACTTGTAGTATAGAATAAGGTTTTAATGAATTAAAAACATGCACAAGCAAACAGACAAGACCCCATTCAGACATAATATACAATATTTTGTTATTGATTAAAGAATTATAAAATGCGTGAAACCTTATAAGGATTAAAAAAGTAAAGGTTTTCAATTTGATTTTGATGTAAAATTAAATTTGGTTTTAAGAGCTTTGAAATTTTACAATTCAACAACTTTTTATTGCATAATACTGATTCTTTTTTTAGTAAGAAATTTAGGAAAATTTAAATAAAAACAATTCGAGACCACAAGTAGGTACGTATATACAAACATTTCTAAATAACTGACGACTCAAAAAAAAAATACTTTATAAAACTTGTAACTACATAGAAATGGTTTCAGGTCGATGACCTTCTATTTTAATAAAGAAGTAAATAAAATGAAATTTCCGATATGTGAGTCCACAAGTAAGTACAAAATAATTTTAATATCCCAGTCCGTCTAATTACAATAATATAGATTTTTTTTTTAATATTAAGAATATTAGTTTCGCTTTTGCATATTTTTTCTTTAGGTACATATTAAATTCATTTAACAATACAATTATTACACATAGAATCTATTAACGTATATATGTACAAGGTGTCCAAAATTTGATAATATCCCGAAGCAGGAATGTAAAATGTTTCCAAACGAACAAAATGGGGGGGGGAGCATTCCTCTTTTTTCTCGCTTCTTTTTAAGTTATTCTGAAAATTCTTAAATTCTCTGTTATAGGTCAGTAAATATGGCAATATATAGAAAAAAATTGCTTATATCACATTAAAGCTCATGAAAATTCCATATTAGCGACATCCCAAGTTAGTTTTGTTTTTGTAATTCGATTTCCGATCTTCGTTTCTTGTTGATGTTGTTTTGGAAGATTTTGCATTTAAATACGATTTCGTTATTTAAAAAATTTTTGACCATAATGACATTTTTATTTTTGGAAAAGTCATTCCATGTATTTCACAATAAAATAACTAAATTTCTTCTATCTGTCATATTTCCTGATTTGTAATAAAAAGCTTAAAACTTACTCGCCTTATAGAACGAGTAAAATTTCGAGGCGAAATAACTCAAGAAGGGGATCGAAAATCACACCAAATTGGGTGTACCATCGAGTCTTGTACAACCTGTATATAAATATGTATACTTAGTATTAAAATAATAACAATATGTAATAAAATATAAAATAAGAGAGTACAAAATAATCGTATAAAATACACAGAGAGAAAAAAATTCTATAACAAGATTATTTTGAATATTTTTTCATTTTTTTTTGTTATTCTTATAAAATAATAAAATGCATGTACAATTGTATGAATATAAGGCTTCCCTCATCACATACGAGTATAACTTTGCTTATATATATTTGAAATGTAAAACATTGATTCTTGTATTATGTTTTGGTGTTAGAAAATTAAAATTCCTTTACAAAATAGGTTTATGCACTTATGATAAAAATGAATGTTAATCTAATTATAAAAATGATTTTTTCTTTCTACTTCTTCTCTTTTCATGCACATTTACATAATATTAGAATTACTTACTACTGAGTCTTGTAAGTTATTATATACTCTACATTCACTTGTAAGAAAAATGTAAAACATTGCCGCAAAGACTTTTTTTTTGGGATGACAGTCTAGTTTATTGTAATAAATAATAATAAAAGGATTTTAACCTGCAAGTAAAAAATTCAATAAAAATTCATTTAAATTTCATAAATTTTACTTAATGTTATACTTGGAATTATAAAAGTAAATCTTGTTGTTATTATGAATTATTCATTATTTTTTTTTTCTCTTTCCACTTCACCTTATCATTTATTCCAAATTTTAAATATTCACTTGCTTTACTTCATAGTGCAATAAATTTTTATTTAAATTTCATAAAGGATATTATAAGTAAATACAATTTTCGAATTCTCCTTTAATCGGTAAGATATTTTGAAGTACATGTTATATGTATATGTATCTACAAATTATTTACGGTTTTACTGATTGTACTATAAAGTGCGGGTTTATATATGTATATTACATACAAGGTTTCTTGTGAAAATTGTAATTTAATTAAATTTTAGTATTAAGTAGAATTTATGCTCCATTCAACTTGAAAATGTCACAAAAAATACCTACATAATTGTAAGTATATCAAGTCGTTTGAGGTATAAAATTTACCTTGAGAGACCTACAAAACCTTAAATTATTTATAACTAGGTACTTATAAACGAAAGTATTAATAGGAAAATATTTTAGGTGAGTTTGAGAATTGAGGTGAGTTTTTTGATAAACTGCAACTAACTACAAAATCGCCCAATTAAAAAAAAGCCAACATTACCGACATAGCCGAATAATCATAGAAATCTTACTGATATAAATACATGCAAAAATTATATGCCGTCAGTTCTCTAAAGGTGACTAAATTTTCTGGAAACATTAAAGAATTATGTTGACATTGACTGTAAGGAAGCGAAATTTTTTAAACTGTTGAAAATTTTTTTGTCTATAAAACACTCTGCCGTAACAGATGGACCAATAAACATGACATTTTTGTTTGCCTTTTTCTTAACTTAACTAGATTTCGTGGATTTTTGAACGAATTGTTCCAAATTCTAAAGTTTTAACAGGAGAGGTAATAATAAATATGAATATGTGAAGTTTTGAATAATTTGAAGCCATTGTTAAATATGCAAAATTTTCTGATGGCAAGCTCAAAAGCAGCTTTTTTAATTATTAAATAAATACCACAAGGTACACCATATGTTCAAATATTTAACCAGAACTAATACTCACCAACTTTCCCAACTACTCCAACTTTGAAAATTTTTATAAAAAAAATTCGTATTTCATTTCAAAAAGATTATACTCGTATAGTCTACCCTCTTTCCAAATCTACTATAATTTTAATTAAATAGAAAAAAAAACAAACAAATTTCGTATGAATGCTATCAAAATTTTCACTCCACCTCATATACATATTATTTACCTATTGGAGTGAAATTATACAAGAACCTGATACTTTTGATATACAATATAAATAGGTAAAAATTATTTTAATTTAATTCCATTCTACTGTATATTAAATTTCTACCTTTATTTCATTGTAAACAGAAGAAAATACAAAACAAAAAAAAATTGTTTTATGCTATCAAAATAGACTCGAAATCATTAGAATATCAAAAGAAAGAAAGATAGAAAGAATGAAGGGAATCTTATAGGGTACAATAAAAAATTATTATTTTTCTTTTCTTTAACAACAATCCAAGAGGGAGCCATCCATCTAATCTAAACAAAAGAATGAATACCTTCTAGAAATCAAAATATGTAAAAATATTGTTAGGAATGCACGTTACCATTTTTATCGTTCCATTTTATAAAAAAAAAAAGAAAAGAAAAGAAGAGACCTAAAATGTGTCGAAATTCAATTCCTTTCCTTACACACACATTGTTATATTATATTAACATATTTACTCTACTATACATTCTTTGAATACTTACAGTGAACTCATAATAAAATTTGCATATTAAATTATTTCAGATTTTCTTTTGATTTTTAGATTCTTAATATTTTTTTTTTACATTTTTTTAAACAAATTTAAATTTGATTTTGTTTTAAAATCTTGAATAATGTTTAAGTAAAATATGGTTTTAGAAAACTCTCAGTGAATTATAGTTATATGATTTGTAAAATATTTGATTAAATGCACTCACTGGACTCACTGGACTCACTGGAACAAGGCGCAGGGTGAGGTCTGTAGTCTTTGACTAGAAGAATATTTATTGTGTAAATACGAGGCAACAGCTTGGTTACAATCTGATACTTCGAAAGGAGAGGGCCAATTTTTAATAGAGGCTTTATCTTTTTAATGAATATTGTACTCGAATTTAATTTTGAGTATATTCTAAGTCGAAATCCACATAGTATATAATATGTAGCTCTTAAAGTATTTTGATTCTATGATAAAGTGAAAAATGCTATAATTTAGATAACGTACACAAATTCGTTGGCTTGAAATATCAATTAAATTAATTATTGAAGTACTGATGGAAAATTTGTAAGATAAATAATTGTTTCTATATTTTAAATCTAATCCGAATATACTAAAAATTCAATTGCAAATTCTTTTAACCCTCCAAATTACTTTTTTATATTTGCAATGCAAGCTCACGGCTCTATTGCACAGACTTGGCTCAAAGCGTTTAAACTTGGTATTAGCTTCTTAATTAAAGTTTTTCATATTCTGTTTTAACTGTACTTATTTATTCATAAAAACAAAATAAAAATTATTCATAAGAATTCAAAAGGATCATAAATACTGAAAATTACCTGTTGTTTTTAGTGCATGATTTTTAAAAATAAATACAAAATCCAAAAAAAGACCTGAAAAACAAAAAGAAAATTAAATGAAGTTCGTAAACCGATATTTTAACCTGTGATGGTCGAAAAGCAAAAAAAAAAAAAAGAAACGTCAGGTTCTTCTCCGTGGATTTTTTTACTCTATTCTTTCTCATTTTTGAAATTCCACTTTTTTTCCGGAATGATGCGTACCTTACCTATCTGTAAACTTCTCCCTGTTTTTTTCCAATATCATCTCAAATATTTTATTTACATTTCTGCTTTTGATTTTTCTTTGCTTTTGTATCTTTGGGTTTCACATTTTATTTTAGGCCAGTTGATTAAAATAAAAAAAAATTCAATTTAGATCGTGAATGCATTTTTATTTTATGTATACATTGTTGTGTATCTTGTATTTAAATATGTGCATACAGATGAGAATGTGTAAATATCAAGCATATACCTACCTATCTATAATTAAATAGATATATTGAATTCAAATTATTGGACTAATACAACCAGAATTCCAAGTCATATTCAATCAAAACATGCGTTATTCAGTACGTAATACTCAAATGCTCTTCTCGTAACGTCATTAAATTTTATTAAATTGAGAATTTTGAATTATTCCTTATCATCAACTTCTTAGAGACCAAGAAGCGTTAACGATTCGCGCTCACGGATAATCAGAAACGTTCGCGAAGTTTTGCAATTGTGAATCGATTTTAGCTCTATTTCCTTTGATTTTTTTTATTTAAAATTTAATTTAAGTAATTTTAAATTGTATTTAAAATTTATTACTTTTCAAACGTTGAATAACTGACTGAAAAGTAATCGCATAGGATCTCATCAATAATTATTGTAAGAAAATATTTTAAGTATTTCAGAAACAGTATAGTAAACAAAATATCACTATTCTACTAAATTAACAATATACGCTATAATCACAAATTCTACCAATGGATCACTCAATTCAATTTTTAAAAAAATTTCAAGATTTCTTTAATTGTACAACCTATGGCTGGAAAATAGCCATCCTTCTTTATTATAAACGTGTACATACAAAAATATTTTCATACATTTAAATCAAAGAAAAAAAACATTCAAACCAAACTAGTTATCATTTTCGGCAAATAGTTTAATCATAACAGTGCAATATTTATTTGCTTTGCAAGTATGTCTGCAGAAACCACAAATTGTTGCTACATTCAACAATAGCCAATGCAAATCCTCTACTGTAGTTTCATATTATACTCATGCTACTTATTCTTACTTCATTCCACATTTTTAACTTAATATTCATGTCGTATTAAACATAATCTCAGCTACAAAACAACATTTTTGCTGTTGCTGCTGCTGCTGCAATATTATGAAAATAAAAACAACAAAACAAATAATAATATGCAATCAATTAAAATATTTTAATATACAAAACAAGAAAAAAAACAAAAATAACAAAAAATAAAATATTTTTATTTTGAAAGCTTTAAGGCATTAAACCCAGTTTTAATTTTACAAAAACAAAAAGGAAAAAAAAACAGAAAAAAAAAGAATCTCAGCCTTGTATTTATGATTTTTTTTTGTTTGTTATTCCTAAACACATTCATGCACACAAGTACACAAAATTATAATGAAAAACAGAGATAGAAAGAGAGAGAGAAAAAAATTTTTGAAAACTGGTTTTGTTACCTTATATTTTTTTTTTCTTTTTTTTCTTCTTTTCTTTTTATAATATTCCCGTATTTTTATTTCATAAAATAAAAATGAGAAAAACAAAAGAAAAAATTAAAAAAACCTGATTTTTCTTTTTTTTTTTCCTTTTTATAATGAAAATCCATGGCAGGTATGCTTGGTATGCTATGAATTCAATTGCGGTGAGATTAAGAATTTGTAATGATTTTTATGTTTTTATTGTACATGCATAGTATGTATGTGCATATGTATGTAATTATGTATGAAGATGTGTTTATTTGCGTATAATATACAAAATGTGCAATACTACAAACGAAGGTTCATTTCATCGTTCTTCTTCAATATTTTTGTTTATCTTTTCTTTTCGGTTTTCGGTTGATAAAATATTTGCGTGCTAAAGCAAAAAAGGGATAACCCATTTTTCCGTACAATTTTAAAAAAATTCCTCAAAAAAGAGGAATAAGTAAAGGTACATAATGTACGTACGTAGGTATGTGTGAGTACCTACAAATGTATGTATGTACACTCGTATTTCTTAATTACTCGTGTTTAAAATTTATGTTTAAAATATACCCAAATAAACACATAAACATGCATACATATGCGAATATTTGGGTATAAGTACGTATTATTAAGAATTCCGTAGAATATCTTGATCCTGTAACTTGTTTTAGTTAAGTACATGAGTACCCAAGTGCATACATATGAACATATCTACATATGTACATTTGAATAGTGTAGATATGTAAATTTACATTATATTACGTAGATAGGAATACATATGGGAGTATATGTAGTTGAAATAGTGTTAATTGTATAACTACATAAAATTGAAAATTTATATTTGGGTGTAGGTACATATCTAGATATGTACATGTATATATGCATGATCATTTGCTCAAAACCTGTACAAACGTTCAGAATTAAAACATCAAAAAAATTATTTCCATTAAAATTTAAAATCCTTATTTTCTATCTACAAAAGGGAACGCGACAAAAAGCAAATTAAATAACAATTTTTCAAAATCGTACACAAATATCGCAAAACGATATTGTACGCTATTATATCGTAAAACAAATTGATGTACGTTAAACTATGGTTCAGAATAAATATTGTGATTTCATTTCCGTTCTGCGATTCTACTTGTTGATAACCACTAAGGTTTTACGGTATAAAATACGATCTTGAAAAATTGTTATGTTTAGGGAGTTAATCCACAATTGCTCTCACTATAATAATTTGTACTTAAACCTACAGTTCCTACCTACTATGGGGAAAATTATGTATAAAATTGTCATTTCATATAAGATAAATAATAAAATTATTTTAATAACAATAATAAAAAAAATAAATTCTTATTGAAATTCAAATAGAATCGAACCATTTATGATTATACTTATATTTTTTTTTAATCTACATTTTTTATATAAAGAAAAAAACAGGAAAGTAATAAAAAAAAAATTATCCATTCTTTTAAAGGAAACCTTATAAAAGTTTCATTTTCTAACCGGTTCCAAATTCAATACAAAAACTACATGTACATATAAAAGATGCTTGTAAAAATGGAAGTTTGAAATCTATTTGTATTTATTTATTTGTATACGCCAGAACGTAGTGTATGGTATGACAGTACAAGATTACAAGTTACGTGTGCATTTCATATATAATCTCAGGTAGAATGAATAGAAAACTTACGTGTTTTAATATTTCTTTTGTATTGTAAGTAGGCACTTAAAGAACATCCGATTTTTTCCTAGAATTCATCCAACTTTTAATATAAGGAACAGGATTATTTGGTTTATTTTGTCTTGTTCTTGTTTTTACAATGATTTTTTATAATATTACATAAGAGGACAAAATATCTAAATCATATATAATGAGAAATTTACTTACAAAATAAAAAAAAAGGTAAAAATTTATAGTAAATGTCATATAGTTAACGGCTTTTCTACAACCATATTAAAATTATTAATGTGTGTACAGATAAGTGTGAATATTATGTACTTAACTACCTACTCAAATAATAAATGTTCTATGTTATACAGGAAGTGATGCAACAAAGATGAAAATAAAATAAATGTCTATTAGAACAAAATTAAAAAGTACAGGATGTGTTAAGAATGACAATCATATTTCCCTATTATGTTTTTTTTATTACATTCATAAATATTTTACTAAAAAAAAAGAAATTATCTCAATTCTTAAAAAAATCTGTCGTTGAATTTTAATTATGCGGAACCATTTTGTTGCATCCTTTATAATTTTAAATACATAATACAGGAGGAAACCTGATCAAAATTAGAAATGAAAAAAAATGTTGTTTTACATGAAGAAGATGACAAGTTTTTTCAAATTTATTATAAAATAACAAATCTTATTAATGTCTCAAAAGCCGGTGATATTTTAAAATGAAAACTTCCTACTGTAAAATGGAAAAATAATACATAAGCAATATTCAAACTCATTTAAAATTATTAACTTCTCATTAATATTGAAAAATTTGAGTATGGCTCAAATAGCTCATATGTACATACATATATATGTGGATATGCATAGCCAAATAAACATCTTAGAGTAATCGATCTCAAGATCAACCATTATACAAATACAAACAATTGCCCCCTTCAACTAAAGCTACAGCGAAAATGAAGTCGTGCTAACTGTGGAGCATAAATCTCTACTAATTGTGCACCATCGTGGTAGTGGATGGAAAAACGAAACAAGACATAGATCAGAGATTGTCGAAAGCAAGGATGACCTTTTGCTAGCTCGTATCGAAGTCGTCTCACTTGAAAAAGGTTACCAAGATCATAATATTGAGTTCCTGTCAATCGGTACATACGCCTGTGAAGCGTTTAATCAATTTTAATTATTAATTCATTTAATAACAACACTTTCGTTACATGTACGATTCGAATACGTCGTATAAGAAAATTTTAAAATTCACAAATATTAACAAATTTTTTCTTTGCTTTCAATAATTCCTTAGAGACTTTATTCACTTACTTTCTGTATTTCTGATTTAAATCTAGATGAAATTCAGTACTTATTTCTAATTTCAAATATAACTAGAATTATTTAATCTTCTGGAAAAAATCGTCTTAAAATTTTGTTCTTAATTTATTTTTGTTAGGTCTTACACAACAGACCTACCTAAAACCTTATTTTCATATAAAATTTTTGAATAATCTTAATATTTTCAATAAAAATTTCTTTTTTCACATACTTAATTAAAATAAGGTTAAATAGGTTTTAGTCTCAAAATAAGTTTTCTCCCAAATATTTATTATTCTTTATAATACTTATTTTACTTAGTAATGTTAAAGGTTAGGTTACCAGTAACTGGCAATGTATAATAATTCTTTCGCGAATATACTTAAGGCGAAATATAGTTCAACAAATAGTTTGTCAATATAAGAAATCTTTTTTTTAAGACGATTAATTTTTAAAATTGTGATTGAAATGAAAATTATTTTTGTTTTTCATTTTTTTGCAAAAAAGCTCGTATTTCATTCATGTTCTTATAAAAGAAAAATTGGCCATTAAAGAAAGAAATGGTAAAAAATTACGAAAAGTAATTAAAATTGGAAACCGTGTCAACAAACACGTTAATGTCAGTGGTTATTAGTTCATAATTAAGTTTATAAGTTGCAAAAATTAATGTTCATCTTTTATAATAATGAAATTAAGTACAAATAACGCTTACATTACTCTACAGTCATTAAATTTCAGTTCTGTCTAGAAATTGCTTTTGATTTTAGTTTAATTTTTTAGTATAAGTGCAGTCTTTTCAATGTTATCTAAAATTTTTATAAGATCCAATAATTGGATTGAACTTAATTATTGAATAAGGATTTAAACATTGAGAAGAGATACATTTTCATTAAAACACTCTATTTTATTAAGATTTGAAGAGTTAGTACAAAAATATCAATTTTCAATAAATTAATTCAACAAATATAAAGAATGGCAATGTTATTCACATTTGACTTAAACATATTAATTATTGGAATATAATTACACTGCAATTTATTAGAACAAAAAATTTAATTGTATAAGAATAATAATTGTTTAATGAAATTAAATATTGCAATAATTTCTAATGAAATTAATAAAAAATATACTTGGAAAATTTGTTATTTTTCAAAACTATTTCATATATTAGTCACCTTTACCTTCATTTAATTATTACTAAAATAAATATTTATATGTATATATGTATATGAGGTTAAAGAAACTATTAATTAAGAAAAAAAAACTAAGGTGATTTATTAATTTAAATTTAATTTTCTATGATTAATTTTAGGTAATTTAATATTTAACTATAAAGAGAATTATAGAAAGAAAATCACAGGTTGATTCAAATTACTCAATTAATTCTCATTTTAATATTGCGCACATTACTGTCGTGATACTCATTTTTTAAATTGGAGAGAATATCGTGTTACTACAATGTGATATTAATGTTTCGCCAATTCGCGTTAATAAGTTACAGCTACATATTATATTCAGAGTTGTGAATGTAAATGAGTGTAACTCTTTATATGAAATTTTGTTAAAATTTCAATAATCTGAAGACGGGCAGGACAGGTTTAAAACTATAGTATAAGCACATTTTTGTTCATTTTTTTCAACTATTAATGAAATACTTTAATTAAAAAACTTGAAAGCGAACTTGACCTTTGCAAATATCTACTATAAATCTGAAGTAAGAAATTCACTTAGAATATTAATGACTTACTAAGAATTTTATTACCAACTCTTTCTTACTCACATACTCAAATGCAATACAAATAAAATGTGATCTTGTTGTATTAATTATCCTTGAAATACATTTTATTCTACTATTTACACATTCTTATTTAATAAAATAATCATTTTGTGATCAAAAGCAACATCTTTGAATATTAAAACACTATATACTTGATATACTTATATAATTTTTTATGAATATTATAAAAATCATTGACGCATTCTTTTTAAATGACTTGAAAATTAATTTTTATTTTTTATTTTCAGGTAAAAATGTGTTCAAAATAAAATAATTTTCATAATATCTTGACTGTTGATCATCATCTTATTACTCATTTTTTTTTTCAAAAACACTTCGCATAATCATTCGGTTATCAAAAGCTGATTATAACACATTTTAAGGGATTGGTAAGCAAATAATATTTAAGCGGAAGTTGAAGAAATTATCTTTGTTATATACAAGAGATAAAAATCTAAATGGAAAATTCATTTTATTTTTGAGTGTTTTAAGTGAGTGTTTTAAGTGAGTATTGTTGTTTGTAAGTACATAAATTGATTTAAATCTTCTTTTCTTTCAAATTAAAATTGCATTGTTTTAATCATTAATCGGAAATTACATAAAATGCCTTGATACTTAATAAAATTTATAAATGGTTAGGTAGATACTTCCATCACATCCTGTTGTTAGGAATGTTTTCATTTTTATTGAATGAATTTTTAACGCTGTGGAATTACATAAATGTACAACGATTTTAAGCATCTTTAATGCTTTAATAATCATTTAAATTGCCTTATGTCTTAGTTATTCAATTAATTTTACAAAATTTAATAAAGATTTTGTTAAAGAATCATTTGTTAAGCACTAACAAAATTAATTTACGATATTGAATTATTTTCAAAGGAATGAATATGAGTAGTACAGTGAGCGACAAAATTAATTGCTTATTTAAAATTTTTATATATGGTTCGGCAAATAATTATAGTAGATTGTAGATTGTAGATTGCAAGGGATCCGAGTGGGACAGGAGCATCCCCCCAAGCCACCGCAGCCATTTTTGACTTATTGTAGCCAGCCCACTCCCCCGTCTATAATATCCCCGTCCCAATCACAAAGCCGGAGATATCCCTAAGAGAGTTGGACAACAGTTCCCGAACACTTGGGGATCCATGTCCAAAACAATTGCGGCGCCGAACAGCCAGTGCCGGACAGTCGCAGAGAATGTGCACGGCGGTCTCATCGCCATCCCCACAAAATCTGCAAAGGGGGGAGCCCGCCTTTCCCAGCCTATGCAGGTGGTACTTCACCGGGCAGTGCCCCGTGAAGAAATTCGCAATAGTGCGAACCCGGCCCCTGCTCATCCCCAGCAACTCCGCGGCGAATTCGCTGGAGCACGCCGGAAGAAACACTTTCGCATGACGGCACCCTTTCGTGTCCCGCCAGTGACGGCCGCATTCCGCCGCGAGTAGACAGGCAAGCCTGGCCCTCACCGCGGAAGAAGGCAGACCGCAGAAAGGCAGCGGCTGCACAAAGGCAGCCCCAGATCCCCTCCGCGCCAACTCATCGGCAACTTGCCCGCATGGCCACTATGGCCCGGCACCCAAATGAGCATTACTCTGTTCTCCGATGCCAATTCCACAAGTGCAGCAAGGCAACTCCAGACAAGCTTGGATGTAACCTGAGCTGAACGGAGTGCCAGCAGTGCAGCCCTGCTGTCTGAGAACACATAGATGGTGCGGTTTCTATACCCCCTTTCAAAATTGATTCTCAGACAGATCTCTATTGCATGTATTTCGGCCTGGAATAATTATAGTATAATTTAGCTAGAAAAAATTTGTTTCGAAACGACATTTTAACTAATTGATCGATCTTGTCTTTGAAATTCATTGTATTCTCGAATTTCAATTAACATCAAAAGTTTACAGAATAATGTCAGATTTAAATAGCACAATATTGTATAAGACAATTCTGAACAACAACACTAAACAGAGGCACTTCGAATTGAAATGATTTCTTGTTCTAAATAAACAAGATTAAAAGGTATTCGGCACTTACTTCTTTGCTGTAATTTAGACTTTTCAGAAGAATTAAGCTTATATGTATGTGTTGTGATACAAATGAAAATGAGCAATTGTTGTTGACGCGCAAACATTTGAAAAATTTTGTTTTGATGTTTTATTTATTTGATTTTAAACGCAAATCACATACCTAAATGCAGTTTTCACTTTAATATTACAAGTTTTAACAAGCAATTTTTTTTTTTGGAACTCACTGTATGTGCATGAAAATAATTAAATAAGAATGAAAAGAAGAAAAATATTCTCTTAAACAAGAAACGTCAAGTAACAAGAAGGGTTGATTTTACCTTGATATTAACAACAACATCGCGACAAGAAAAAATAATGATATTGTTTAACATTTTAATTAAATTAGTTTAAAAATTAGTTTAAAAATTAAAAATATAAAGGATGTAAGGCTTAAAGTGAAAAGAATGTAAGGGTAGTTTAAAACGAAAATGAGATTGAATTTGTGGTTTTGTAGTTATATTAGAGAATATAAACTTCTTATTGATCGGCAATTTATGCCATACAAAACCGGCGATTTTCGAACCTCTATTGTATAAAAAGTTCATGTGATGGTCCTCCTTTCCAACATTTAATTTCTCTTTCCTTAATGCAAGTAATCTTTTCTCTCGTGTTCTCTTGGAATTAGCGTATTTTTACAATAAAGATTTTATAGTTAAATTTTCAACAATAAAAAGGTGCACTGGGTCGAACACTTGTAGAATTGTCGCTTCAACTCAGTTTAACTTACATATTAAATTTCAAGTATTTAAAACATTACCAACATCAAATTGACAAAATTGTTATGTCACACTCCAACTTAGTTGGATAATTACCATTATTTTATTTAATTTGTTCATTAAACAATAAATTTTTTTTTTTAATTTTAAATTTATTTTTGAAAAAATTATAACATGAAATTATTTTTATTATTATTATTTAATAATAACCACCCATTATTATTTAATAATTGGGTTAAAAAACTTTTTGAAAAATCCTTGTGTTTCAACACCAACTACTAACAACTGCTTTTATTATTCAACAATGCTCTCAATATTAATTGTGATTTATGTTTGTACATATGTATAATTAAGTATATGTACGTTGATGCTGTGGTGTTACATATTTTCAACATGATCTGTTGATTAATTAATATTATTTATTTAAAACAAGTTAAGTCATAAATTTCATTACTTGTTATAATTTTGTTAAAAAATTACACAACTTTTATGCAAATATGAAACAAAAAACAATCAAAAAAACATAACAATAAAATTAAAGCAGTGAATTTGAAATTACAGTGAGAGGTTTTTCACCATCTCTTTTAAGACAATAATACTGCACAAAGCACAACATTTAAATACAACATAAGCATTCATGAGAGCTCGTACATTATGTGAATATTATGAATGTTTATATAGTAATGTAAATAAGCAAAAAATAATAAAAAAAAAAAAAAAAACTTTTTATTTATTTTTGTTTTTTAACTCGATTTTATAATCAAAAATTTTTTAAATTTGTTGGTAATTTACACGAAACTTGTTTTATGTATGTGTTTGTGTGTGTATTTAAAATAAAAAATTTTTCACTCTTTTTCTGTTTTTTTCTTATGATCTTAAAGAAATTTTCACAAAACTTACAAAAAAAAAAAATTAAATTTTCTCAAACTTTTCTTCGAAATTTTTTTCTTATTTTTGTTTTTTATTTCACCTCTTATAACTGTTGCAATACGAGTATGCCGGTTATTGTGTCAATATTGAAAAGAATTAATACGGGGAAAAATAAAACAAAACAAAATTATTCAAAAAATATTTGAGAGTAATTCATTTCCTGGCATCTATGAGATATTTTAAAATTAGGAACAGTTCCGTATAGACTCTTTATTTAAAAAATTTTTTAAATAAAATTTCTAGTTTTACTGTTCTACCAAAATGTCCGTTTGTTTTCTTTAAAAAATAATTTAAGAACCCATATTTTAAAAAATCTGAATGGAACAATTCAAGAAATAAATTGTTGTTGAAAATTTATTAAACGACCACATTTGACGAGCAATTCCATTAAATACGAATCATAGCAATAACTATTGCTATATACAGTATTCTGTGTTACGATTCCCTCTTCCTTAAGGCCTGAAAAGTTCTGTAGTACACTTATGAATTTTGTATAAAAAGTTCTTTGAAAATTTTTCCGGCCTGTATTCTGTAAGAATAAGAATAAGTATACTTACATGTGTAAGTAATACCTGGAAATATAATTATGATCTAGGTTATTTTAGTCATTACTTACAGCTAAGACAAATTATCAACTCATCTAAAATTCACACTTAATAAAAATTTGTCAAAAAACAAGGGGTATCAGAATTACTTATTCCTTATAGAACCCTGTGAGCCTTATAGAACCTGTTCTATAATGAATTTATTGAAATGAAAAACTAGATTTCTTTTGATTTCCTTCAGCGACAATAATATTATTAATTATGATTATTAAATAAGCAAAGCGATTATTTTTAACACGCAATGTGGCAATGCTTTACAACATTGTAACAACAAAATTCATTAATTTTTATTTTCTGTAAGCATAAAGCGACAAATTTATAATACGTGGTCTGAATTAGTTTTTAAAAATATTTTCATTAAAAAAAATTAAATAACGTGAATTAAAAAAAAAAATTTTAATATTATTTCTTGCACATACATGCATATATACATAACGAAATTATTATAATATACAAAATTTACCTGTACAAATGTACACAATATATATCTACCTGTAAGACCTTATATAAATATCCATACATAGTACGATAATTTTTTTTATTTTTAAATTTAAAAATATAGCACAGTAAAAATAACATTACTGTTGTGATGGGATTCCGTCACGTCATTTTTAATTTCAAAGTACATACATTCAATTTAGTACGACACATAAGTACTTATATATGGTACGTATGGTACGGTTCATTGTAACAAAATAAGCTCAATATAGAGTTTTAAAAGAATTTTGTTCCACAATATTTGATTATTTTAATTGCAACTTGTAATAAAAGTGACTGTAAAGAAGAAGAATTATAGTGTGTTGGGAAAAAAAAGAGAGCGGGTGCAGAGGTAAATCAAAAATGATTATTAAGAAAAATAAATAAAAAAAAATTTCAATTACTGATAAGAGAAAATAATGAAAATGGTTGATTTTTTTATGTATGCTTTGCGATTCTTGCAACATAATTTTGTGTTAGTTTTTTTTAAATAAATATTTACGTAGCCTCAAAACATAAGCATAATGAAAAGGGGAAAAAATGTTCCACAAAGAAATCATTTGTTATGTAAAGAAAACAAACACAAAAATGCGCCGATAAGATTCTAAATATGACGCGGTTCTAAAAAAAAAATTTGATCTGAACAGCACATAACCTATCACGTTATTAACAAATCTCCTTTCAATATTTATTTCGAATTATATGGGAGATAGAAAATAGACTTTAGTTATTTTTTGTCTAGAAAAATGTAAATTTGATATTTAGGGCTTTATTTTCTGTGATCCGGTTTTCCTACAAAGTTTCACAGTTAATTTTGTTAAGAACCAAAACTCAAAAATTAAATTTCAAGAAATTTCGGCAATTCATTCCTGAGAAATGATCAAATGTGTAAAATGAAAAGGTCATTTGTGGCAGGCGTCAAAATTTCACATATGAAAATCCGTTGATTATTTTCTTAAAAATAGTCAAATACACAAAATCGGCGGGTAGTAAAAATCGAATTCCAGACACTTGATATATCCAAAAAGTTCTCTATAAATATAGTTTATTTACGCTTCCCTTACATGTAGAAACTCATTTCCGCCGAAAATTCAATATCACGTGAAATTTGATGCCATCACATAACCGCCCCCATATTGTTTGCAATACTGTCGGTAAAAAACATGAAATTAAGAAATATTAATTTTTTTTCTTAGATTTTTTACACCTTTTTACTTTGTTTTTGTAGGATGTTTGCTGATAATTTGATAAGAGAAGAGAATGTTGTATAATTGCGGTTAATTTTATTGCACTCATATATTTTTTTTCTCTGTTTTTTTGTTATCTCTTCCAAAATAAATATTTTGACAGCAAAATTATGTTATTTTCTGTCGAATTAGTCAAATTTTTGGATGTTACTTAAATTTTTTCATCTAATTTGTAAATTTATTAAAACATTTCAATTTTTCTCTTTAATTCTTTTAGAAAAAATCAAATAGTTTCGGGTGATCTTTAAGCTCTTCTAATATATTTTTCACATTCCAATACGGACAATTAACCGATTATAATTTGTGAATGACCTTTAAAAAATTTCTAAAAAATTTTTAAACAACAAAAATTACAAAAATTCAATTTGTTCTTGTTTTTTGTATTTCAAAATTTTTTTTCTATGTTGATTTCTAAAATTAATGCTATTTTATATAATTTGAGAAATAGTTACGGGAGTAATCATAAAGGGTTTATAACTATGTGAACAACTTACCTTAATGTGCCTTTTCCTTTGATTATGAAAAGGTGCATTAAATTTTGAACATTTTGTTTTATCTTCATATCTCTATACCTAATTGGAAACGTCAGAAATTTTCGAATCTAATTTTTAAGCTCAAACTTAATTTAATAAGTATAGAAAAGGAGAAGAAACGATAAGGCCTAAAAGAATGTGTTTTTTTTTGTTGATTTTAAAGAAGAATTTTAATCGTGTAATTAGAAAGTATTTTAATGTTTACTTCTACAGTCTATCCAAATAATATGAAACATTTGCAAGAATTGTATAAAAGTTTTAAAGAAGTGAATATTATCCAAATTAGGTGAGTTAAAACTCATTAATTATTAAAAATTTAAATCATTTTCACAAATCTTATATTGTGATGTGTGTGACAATTGAATTATAATCATTGGACTTGTTTTGTTGCAAAATAAAATTGTACTCAAACTAGAATTAAGAACTTTAAATATAACAGTACTTTCCGAGTCCATTAACTTGTGACGTATACAAAATTTCGATTTCCAAAATTAAAACGCTCTTTTTGTGATTTTTTTAAAAGTAACACTGTAAACTACGGTTGTAGCACTCTAAAAACAGTAATAGAGAGGTGTAAATTTTATACTATACGAAATTTTAAAATAATATTTTGAGAAACAATTTGTGACTGTGGTGATTGGTGTACGGAACAAGTGTGAAATGTATGAAACGAGTGTACTGTTTAGTAATCATAAACAATATCTTGTGTAAACACGCATCACAAGATTCCATGATAGAGTTTCCAAACCCAAATTTGAAAATTTTTAGTGACAACATTAAAAATCATTGTCTTTACGAATTTGCCTTCGTTATACTTTTTGTTACCAGGTGTCTTTGTGCTACACATAGTAAGTCACAATCAGTTTTTTACAAAAAAAAAATCTTTAACGCTTTCTCTAACATTTATTATTGTTCAAAATTATTGAGTTCTTCTGTGTATTCTTGAATTATTTGGACAGATTACACAATTAAAATTCCTCTATAATCCAATAAAAAAAAAAAACAAATTTAATTTTTTTACTATATGAAAACTTGGCCCTTCAAATTTTATTCTAAGCTCGAATTAGAAAAAAAAAAATGAAATTCTTTTTCCTTCATTTTGAAAATATTTTTAAACCAATTTAAGAAAAAGAAACAAAAAAAACTAATTTACTTTATGGAAAAAATGATCTGATCGTGTTACCGCACCATCGTAATCATGTTGTGCAACGTCATGCGTCTATTATTAATTTCGTAAAAAAAAAATTTTCCTTTTGATTCAACAAGAGAGAGAAGTGAACAAGAACACAGAAACCATGACAGGTGCATTCTTTTTATTTATTAAAGCGTGTCCGTTTTTCTCTTGCCTTTTGAATAAAAAAAAAAATTGATGAGTTTTTCTTTTTTTCAATTTTCATTTTTGCTTTTTTTGAGGAACCTAAAAATTAAAAGATGAAACAAAAGAATAGGTTGATTGAACTCCAAAACCACAGGATGAAAACAATTGTTTTTTTCTTCGAAACTTTGTTGCATTTATCTCTTTTTTTATACAGTTGATTTGTCGGTAGAATATAGCCACACTATAATTTTCTAGTGCTACAGGATACAAAATGTTTTGGTCAACTGAACATCAGAGGCATTTTCCAAACAGAAAGCTTATGGCGTATGCAAGATCGGTCTCCCGAATCTAATAAAAGTCTCCACCATCTAATAAGATGACAGAAAACGTCTAGAAATGCTTCATAATCAAACCACGTTTAGAGGGGAAAGGAATGTTACAATGTGTTTGTGTCATTTAAAATTCACTCTGGCTGCTGGATGTCAATACATAATTGAAAATTCAGTTCTATCTAACGCTGTCTTCAAAATTTAAACGAAAATATTAAAATTCGAACCGATTAAAACTTCTTGTACTCGTATAAAGTCTTATTAAATTCTCCAACTATAAGTTATAAAAATTCGATTTTAAAATAAACATGATGTTTTCATGAGCCTTTTTAGAATTTAATGGGTTACATTTCCCCCATTATCTTGGATTATCTTAGATTCAAACCTTTATTACCACATAAATTGCTCGTTATGAACAAACATTAAAAGTTAATGCGCTCATCATATTTAAAAGAAAAAAAAATTATAAATTTACAATTTTTTCCCCCATTTATTTTTAGCAAATTTTAAATAGAATCAAATATTTTACGCCTGTCCGTCCGTGTTTCTCTTTACATATTTTTGATCCTCTTTAAGAAGGCAAAATCCAAACGAATCTTTCATGTTCTTTCCAATTTTTTTTTACTTGTAGGAGAACCTGCTCAAAATATCAATCACTAAAATTTCGTAGGAGGAAGGTAGTAGAAAATTACTTTACGTTATAAGTTTAAAATTTGAGTTTTGATTAGTAAAATGTCATAGACAAATTTTATTTTAACAATTTTGGCCAATTTTGCCATTGAAATTAATTATTTTGAATTTTAATATATAATTTATTAATTATTTGTGGACATTTCTTAATGACTGATTTCGTTAGAGAAAATTTCTTCTGTTCTCAATTTGTCGCCTTTTAATTTCAAGCAAATTAATTCTATCTAGATGCTTGACTAAAATTTAAAGCAAAGGGTTAATACTAATCGTCCCCACTTCGTAAAAAACAGCTTGGTTCAGATGTTATGTAAGCGTATCTGTTAATTTTTTTTGTTCCCCTAAAAATATGCAATTCCAGAACATTATTATAATTACATACTTATAAAATGTGCTAATTTACAAACCATTGTTTTAATTCAAAATTTACTTAACAATTCTTAAGAACTTATGTTAGAAAATATTTTTTTTTTAACGTTTTCATCCGAATAGAAACACCGGAAAAGATAAACAAAAAAACAGAACAGCAGAAAATTAAATTTGAATCATAATTTTTTACTTCCTTTTTTTGTATTTCTTATCAGAAGAAAAAAAATAAAGAAAATAAGAACAAAAAATCAAGGATATCCTCTCATCCTTTTTCTATTATACTTATATATAAGTGAACATACTCTCTAGTAGTAAAGTATTTCAAAAGTTCGTCACTGAATTTCATTATAAATAAATTGTTGCTTAAATGAGAAATTACCCAAAAGAAAAAGGAACGTTTTGTCTCGTTCACAAAAACGAATATTAAAAACGTTTCTTTTCCTAAAATTTTATTATTTTTTTTTTTGTTTTTGCATACTTATATGCATTAATTTGCGTCACGCAGGTGATGAAAATCACAATGATGTTGATAGTGGCACTGATAATAATTACACGCTCAATATATATATATATGTATATAAGACAACTTATGTGTTTAGGTATTCACTTACAAAATAACTTCAAGATATAAAAATATTATTTTTGGTTTTTTTTTTCTTATTTTATTCTTGTTATTCTTTTAATACTTATGGGTGTACTTTAATGTTCTATTCATGATACAATGGTACACAATACTTATCTGTTATATCTCTTATATTTATAGGCATATATGTATATTTATAGGTAATATACAAACATTTATACGTACATTAACTACTCAAAGGTCAAGAAGACCCTTTTGAATGCTTGATGATAAAAATACCACAATTTTTTATTTTCCTTTTTTATTTTTTAATTTTTTTTTTTGGTTTTTTATTTTTCTTGTCATTATTATTATTTTTAGTTTTTTTTTTTTTGTTATTGTTAATGGTTTTATTTTATTTTTGGTCCACGAAACGGTTAAATACAAGCAAACGAGTGAAACCAAAGAAAAAACAAAAAAGAAAAATCAAAAAATATTTTAAGAAAAAATTTTCCCTCTTCTGTTGGTGTTTTTTTGTTTTGTTCTCTTCTTCTTTTCTCTTTGATGCTCGTTTCCTTTTTCTGGCTTCAAAAGTGAAAAAAAAAAAATAATGAAAATTTTTTACAGAATAGCTTTTAATCCCACAAAAAATTAAAAAGAAAAACCAGAAAGTAAAAAATAAACAAACAGAAAGAAAGCATTTTGAAAAGCATATTTGAGAAGAAAAAATTAAAGAGAAATTGTGCGGGAGCATAAAATTTTTGGTTTTTTTTTTGTTTTTCCTGTTTCTTTTATTCTTTTCTTTTTTGGTTTTTGTTTATCTTCCAAAAAAAATAAAAACTTTCCACAAACGAAAATCTGGATGTAGTAACTAAGTATGCTGTTGTTTGTAATGTTGTATATTAAATGACAACAGCGAATTGAGGGAGTAAAGAGAGAGAAATGATTATTTTTAAAATTATGCTCTGAAAATGTTTTGTGCTTTGCAGAATTTTTGAAATTGTTATGAATTTTTCTCTTAAGAAGAAGAAAAATTCTTCTCGCGTTTTCCTTCGGTTTTTGGAATTTTGTTGTGATTATGATGCGCGATTTTGTTTACCTACAAAACATGAAAATTGAGAAAATTATATTTTTTTCCCATATTTTGTTTTTTTTTTTTCATTTTATTTGCTAATGCTTCTTTTTCGTTTTTTTCGTAAATATTAAAAAAAGCTTAAAAATTTTTTTTTTTGTTTCTTTGTAATGTATTTTATTGCCGCTGTCGCCGCCACGCTACTTCTCTGGGAAGATACAGCGAACGAGAGCGCTGAGTCATCACCTACCATTGTCATTGTCAAGAATTTTTTTTTTGTTTTACTTTTTGTCTTTCTTAGGGTTTGCCTTGTTTTTCTTTTTTTCATTTTATACTTTTATTGTTTTGATTTTTTATTCTGACTCAGGTAATTTCTGGGTATTTACCAGCCACAAAAATAAAAATAAAATAAAAATATTTTTCTTATGTGTTGTGTCTGCAGAGAAAACAAAAACAAATAAACAAGTAAACAATGTGAACGAAGAGAAGAAATTATTTTCTAAAAGAGAATTTTTTTTTTTAAAGCTTCCGGATATGTGGGATTTTTCTTTTGCTGCTTATTTTTTCTGTTTTTTATTTTTCTAATTTTTTGAGATAAACTTTACACTTCTTTAATTTTTTTTCTGGTTTTGCTTGTTTTTTTTTTGGTTTTTTAAAGTTAATTTTCTGTTTTTTATTTTTGTCAGGACTGTCAGGACTCAAGAGGGCTGTGGTGTTGTGTTTTTTTGGGTAGTTTCTGTTATTTTTATACGATAATTATATCACGAAGCTATTTTTATTGTATTTTCTTTTGTTGTTATTATTGCTTTTCTATTTTATATAGAGGAAAGTTTTGTTTTTTTTTTTCCCTTTAAATTTGTTTATATTAAAAAGTTCATAAAAATTTTGTTCTCTTCTTTTTTTTTTTTGTTTTTATTTATTTTCTGATTGTATTTGCAGTGGGAAAAATAAATGAATTTTTAAAATTTCGTTTTTGTAGGTTTTAAAATATGGGGTTTGTGTGGTAAAACTGGTGTATGAATAATTAAATCAAAGCATTATGTTATAATGGTTATTTTAAGGAGAAAGTAGGAAAGAGAGATAGAGAGAGAAGATATAAGAAGACAGGCAAAGAGATGACAGAAAGAAAATATAAAAACAAAAGTTCCATGAAATTTTCTTCTAAACAAAGAATAGGTACTTAACTTACATAAAAAAAATAAAAGCTACATGCATACAATACAAGCATGTAATCTTGTGTAACATTACTGAAAAGATATTAAATTATTATAAAAAGATTTTTGGAGAGTGAAGAGGAGAATGGTGACGAGCATTTTGAAGATTTATTTCTGCAGATAATTATTTAATCTATTTGACCTCTTAGTAAACAAAAGATAATTTTTTCTCTATTCTCTCTCTTATTATTAACCTCTTATGGTCTCACACCCTCGCAAAGTAAGCCTACTAGTATACATTTGAAGCATGATTTTGTTATTTGTTTTATATTGTTTGTTTTATTTTTATTTTGGTCATAAATATTTATACTTATATAAAAAAAAAATTCCCTCGCGTAACATAATATTTTCTGGAAATTTCGTAAAAATTCAAAAGAACATTTATATTAATTTAAAGATTAATTGAACGTTGACAATATTATTATAAGAAGAAGAAGAAGAAGAAAAACAAGATATTTTGTAAAAACAAAAAAGAAGCAATGAAAATATACTCAACATACACTTATTATGCTTGTACGTACATATGTACGTAAGTAAGTGTATAATATGCGAAATTATATTAACATTTCATGTAACTTGAATTCTTTATTTATAAGAAGCTCTTCTTCTACTTATTTTAAGAGTAATAATATGTACAACACTACATCAATGAATGTAGAATGAAATATTTTGGAAACAATTTTTCCTTACTAAATTTTCCTGTGAAAAGCAAGAATATCTTGATATAAAAAAAAAAGCTAATTTTCTAATATTATTTTTTTTTTTTTGGTATTTCTTTGATTTGACCTAAATATAAATCGCTTCATTAAAGTAGTAAATAATGTTGAAAACGTAAGAAAAATAATGGAATGATTTCGTTTCAAAAATATTAAGTAAGTAAAATTAGTTTAGGTATAGGTTTCTTAATGTCTTATATATGAAAATTATTTTTTGGTAATTAAATTAATGGCAATAAATGATAATTATTTGGGTTTAGACGTATAGGTCTACCTATATGCCATACTTATAATATACTAATTATATTAATTAATTTGAAGTAAATAATTTTTTTTTCTATGCCAGGTATATGCTCATAAGTATATAAGAAGAGAATTAATCATTTAAGGCGAACATTTATAATTTCTTTAATTAATAATAATTTAATTTTTATTTATAGGGTATAATATGTATAAGTAAGTTATTTATATAGTTGGTAAAGAAGAAAAATGTGAGTGAAAAATATTATTTATTTGATTTTAAGGATACTTATTCAAAATTTCTTGATAATTTATTGTTTTAGTAAATTTTTATGCCATACTGAGTTATAGCTTCAAAATTAAAGTACTTATTGATATAATACAAAGTATACACATACATTACAAAGCATATACATCAAAGTTTGATTAATGAAGTTTACAATTTGATACTTCTCTGTCTCTTTTTATTGAAAAAATTAGAGGGTATTTTATTAAATATTGAAAAAATTGTTGAAAAATTTAATTTTTTTTTCAAATTTTTTTAATAAAATTACTTAAAAAAAAAAAATATTTTTATTAAATTTAATAGATTTAAGCTAGAAAATGGTTATTACTGAAAACTCGGAAATTTCTAAATATGAAATGAGTTAGATTTAAATACACGTATTACTGCAGTATAGTACTCAAGAGTATTAAGGATAGCCTATATATAACGCTGAAAAAATTGCACTTTTCAGTAATTCTCCAAGTTCTGTCTTCTCTATCCTACTTTTTCAAATTTAAAATATATAAAGGTATCAAAATATTTTCAAATTTAGAACTTAATATATTTGAATTAAATTCGGAATAAAAGAGCTTTTTAAATGAAATTGGATTCAGATTTGTGGGTACAAATATTTTTCTACCTTGAGAAAACGTATATGCACCTAGGTATACTTGAAGAAATATTTGTAGCTAAAAGAAAATTCAAATAAGTTGCGGTTTATCCAAAAAAAATCTTTACGGTATTTTGATATTCCTGGTTTCGTAATATTTTTTTGCCTTTTATTTTAGTACTGTATTTATGTTGTGAACTCGGATAGAAGAAATAAATATTGTTATATCAAAGTCACGAACCATTAAATTTGTTAGAGAAATTATTTTATAATATTAGATAGTCACAAAATGAATGCGACATCTATAAGCAAGTAGCAAATTTTTATTTTTAAAATTTAAACAAAAGTAGCTTTTAGAATACGAATGAATAGGGGAAAATATTAAAGCGAAAAATAAAGATAAGCTTTTTTTTTAATACTTTATTCAGCGATTACAGGCGTTTTTATTTTTTTGTAACTAAAATAACTTTTTCTGATAGTAATCGATTACAATATTTTATTAAAAGCGGTTAAAATTAAAAAAAAATGGAATGTAAATGGAATTAGTAAATGCAAAATAGAACGCAGTAAAATAAAATCAAATTATTTTAAGAATAGGTTTATGTAATTTTACAAAAAAAATTTATAGAGAATTAAGGGTTTTATGCATTTGGAATTACCATTGCAAGAATGGATTTATCACTCTTCTTTCAAAATTGCAATACAATATAAAAAATTTTAATACTACTCATGAATTGTAAGTTCTGAATTCTTAATTAACACTTGTTCAGGACTATGTACCTTTCAGAATGAGTGGTACTTTATTAGACCCTTTTCTTACTTTTTAGTCTCAAGTGGTATATGAAACAGGGTGAAGCTAGGAAACACTAGTTCAATGATTCGTATACCCTCTGTGTAATGTCTTAATTAAAAGTCTTGAATTAATGTATGAAACAGGGTAAACTAGGAAACCTAAGTTTATTGATTCATATATTATCTGTCTGAATAAAAAGATTTGTTATTCTTGATCATCAGAGGAAGATTCCTCTTTATTTTTAAAGTTCTTCCTTTTTATAAAAAAACTTATAACTAAAATCTATCCCTACTCTAATTTAATTTTGGTTTTAAATAATTATTTATTTACATAAGTATTGAACATAAGGAGATATCCTTATGTAGTTAAACAAAAAGAAATTGTGTTATCTTGTATTCTTTACAAATAAAAATTGTCTTGTGTTTATAATTATGCTAAATTTAGATTAGTAAAAATTCCTAATTGTTTATTTAGGTTACAAAATAGTTTTAAATTTTATCTCATTCAAATACAAAAACATTGTTATCTAAACTATGTATGTATTTTATTGCTTATGAAAGACTGTACGAGAATAACAACATTTGTTATGCACGTGTACATAATAAATATTTTTCACACTTTTTATTACTCTGTCCTTAAATTTTGAAATGACCTAAATATGTAAATCTAACAAACCATTTGATATAATGTTTAAATAGGCCTAAATGTTTTACAATAGATATTTTTAAACTAAGGTTTTAACAGCCTCCCCGGCATTAATGCATCATGCATTAAACTTGGAAATCTTGCTCGGTGAATTGGATTGTTGGAATTGTACTGTTGTTACGTGTTGAACTTTTCTTATAAGAATTTCTTATGAGGATAATTATTACAATAGTAGTCAGCGTTAAAGCAATATAACTCGTAATGTAATGATGTATATGATGATATAGTGTACTGCTCTCTGTGTTCTCGTTCATTATTAGAATATTTAACCTGTCCTCAATTTTTGTATATTCTGCTTCAAAATTCTTTCCACTTTGATTGTATAATTTTAATAAGTTTAAGCTGGAGATTGTCAAATTCATTTCATCTGGTAATTCTAATATTGGATGATTACACATTTCAATTTCTATTGTTTTTGATTTGTATGATTGTATAGTTAGCTCGTACTCCTTCAATATGCAATCATCATATAATGATAATATTCCACATCCGTATAAGTTGATTTGGTATGTCTGATCGTTACAAACCAAATTATAAACCAGGCATGGGGAACCTGCGGCCTTAAGGCCGCATGCGGCCTTTTAACTGTTTTTTAGTGGCCTTTGTCCTTAAAAAAATTTATTTCTTATATTTCTTAAAAGTTAAAATTTTGCTGCCAAACGAGGCTGGAACCAAATATAAAATTGTTATCGAGCAACAAACAATCACAGAAAAGTCATTGAAATAATGAACCATATTATTTTATTAATAATGTACATACTTACTTATCTATTTTTATTTATGAAATAAACTGTTTTATGTTATTTTTTATATTCTGACATAATTTTGTTTTCATCAACCTACACAAAGCAAAAATTTATAACCTTTGGACTTTTTTTAAACTTTGCGGCCTGATTGACTTTGCATTGACTAAAATTTGGCCTTATATAGAGAAAAGGTTCCCCATCCCTGTTATAAACATTTGCATTATTTAATGAAAACAACCACGTGTTCGGCTGATATAATTGGATCCATGTTTTTGATGGACTATATATTTTCATTTGACATTGTTTTGAAATAGTTTGATGTCTTATTATTGAGAACTCACATTGAAGATTTTGAGCATTTTTTGTGAAAAACGGTCTTTCTCTGCGACAGATAAAATTTTTATTTTCTGTATAAATACAAGCTTTGAAGTCTACTCTTGACAATGTATAAATGATGTCTCTATGTTTGTTAATGATTATATATTCTGTTGTAGGTTCTATTCTCATGTATACGTTATTTAATTTCACTGGAAATGGTACTAAATGTAGAACATCATATTCTGATATTGATAATAATGGTACTTTCAAACTGAAAACTGCATATTTGTTGTTAATTTTACATTTTGCAGAACTTAAACCATATATTTCTGCCAGTTTTGGTAACATTATATTTGATTCAAGTTGTGGCCTTAAGAATTCTAAATGCTCTGATAGTTGTTTTGGTGCTAGTATTAATGGGTTGACTCTCCCTTCATGTAGATCTGTGATAATGTCAACCATTTTATTTTGCATTCTTCGGAATTCGTTTATTGTTACATGAAGATATTGAGAGAAGAATAATACTGATTGTGTTAAGTTATATTTTTGCATGTAGCTGGTTATTTGGTTCACGTTCATAATTACGCCATTTAATTCTGTTTGCATTCTTTTGAAATTGATTAACGATTGTTCGTGAGATTCTTTTATTAAATGATTAGTAGCTTCAATGACAGAGGTTTGTTCTTTCATCAATTGTAGTAAATGATCATGATCATGTTTTACAGCTTCTATAGTGCCTTCAATGTTCTTCGCATACTCATCATCTAATACTCCAAACAATACATTCGCTACATTCCCTACTATATTTAAAAGACCTCGCTTTTTCTTGTTAGAGAATGACTGTCTTGAAAATAACAATTGATTTGTTTCATTTATCTCATGTAATTGATGCTCAAATTTCTGGGTCAGCAGACTTGTGTAACGATGATCGACAGTACCTTCTGATAATTTTTTCATTTTTTCAATTCCTTGATTTATTAATAAATATGTTTGCCAATAATTAGAGAGATTATAGTATATAATAATTTTCCAATCAGTTTCAATCAAATGGCTGGTTCCTATATGATTCAAATAAATTCCCGCATTGTGATTCATTTTCGTAATTCGAAATGGAGTTGAAATATTTTGACACATCGCTAACAAGGGAAGGAATAAGATTGTTATGAAAAGGAACATAGATGCACTGAAAGGTTGATCGTATCTAATTCTTTTTGGTGAAGTGTTATGCCTTTTTTCAGCAGTTCTTTTTGCTGATGTACCATTAACTGCTGAAGTATTTTCATTATCTGTCTCTATTGGCAATGGAGCTAAGTTATGTATAGCACGTTCTAAAATTCCATTCGCCGTTCTGACTTTGACTACTCTAACGAATCCATCTGGACCTTTGCAGACGTCTTCTATTCTTCCCATACGCCACTTTAAAGGAGGATGATTTTCATCTTTTATAATAACCATCATTTCTTTACTAATGTTCTTAGAAGATTTGTTCCATTGGTATCTTTGTTGCAATTGTGTTAAATATTCTTTGTTCCATCTTTTCCAAAATTCCTGACGAATGGCTGAAACCAACTTCCATCTTGATAATAATGTTAATTTTTTATCATTTTGTTCTGTTTCTGGGATTGCTGTCAACGGTTCCCCTATCAAAAAATGCCCTGGTGTAAGAGCACAATAATCATTTGGACTGGAAGATAGTGGAGTAAGTGGTCTTGAATTCAAGACTGCTTCAGCTTCTGCTAACACAGTAGATAATTCTTCATATGTCAATGATGCGGATTTTAATGTTTGTCGTAATAATTTCTTCGTTGATTTAACAGCAGCTTCCCACAGACCACCAAAATGAGGAGAACGTGGGGGAGAAAAGTTAAACTGGATGCCGTTGTTACTGCAAGTTTTTATTATTTTTTCTTTATTTTCCTGTTGTTCAAATATCTTTTTAACTTCTTCCAACTTGTTTTTTGCACCCACAAAATTAGTTGCATTGTCGCAGAAAATATTTTTGCATACTCCTCTTCTTCCAATGAACCTTTTGAGTGCGCCTAAGAATGCTTCTGTTGTAAGATCTGATACTGCTTCTAAATGGATTGCCTTTGTAGTAAAGCAGCAGAATACGGCTATATAAGATTTATGAGGTCTTTTCCCTCTAACATGATAGTGTGTCCATATAGGACCACAGAAATCAACACCAGTATTTAAAAATGCTCTTGCCGGTAAGACTCTTTCTGCTGGTAGGCTTCCCATCAATTGTTGTAGTAACTGAGGCTGGGCTTTTGCACAGTTGACACAATTATTCACCGTTGTTCTTGCCAATGCTCTGCCATTTATTATCCAAAATTTCTGCCTGGAAATTGAAAGTAATGCTAATGGTCCGGCATGTAAATTCTTTTCGTGTAAATGTATCATAAGTAATTTCGATACGAAATCTGTACCTGGAAGTAGTATAGGATACTTGGCATTGTAAGAGATGTCTGCGTTGTCTAATCTTCCGCCAACCCTAAGGATACCTTTTAAATCCAAAAATGGTGATAATGAAACTATTTTGCTATGTTTTGGTACTGAGAATTCTTTCTCCAATTGTCGTATTTCTGTTGAAAAATGTATTCGTTGGATTTCTTTTATTATTTCATTCATTGCTTGGTTAATTTCTGTGGTTGATAAAGAGGTGTCGTTGAGTTGATCATTATTATTTTTCTTAGTTTTATTAATAAATCTTAAGATGTATGCCATAACTCTGAGTAAATATGCAAATGAATTACGGTGATTAATTTCATGAAGAGGATGATTTGTTCTTATTTCGTCACAATTCAAAACTAAAGAAGTTTTCTTTTCTTCTTCTTGAAGCCTCATATGATTTACTCTTCTATCCGGCCACTCATGTTCTGGTAATTTTAGAAATGGTGGACCCAGAAACCAAAGTTCTGAACTGTTAAGCTTATCTGGCGACATTCCTCTAGAGAGCAAATCAGCAGGATTACTTTTGGTGTTCACATAATTCCATTGTCCTGCTGATGATGTTTTATGTATTAAGGATACCCGATGAGCTACAAAGGTTTTTAAAACAGAAGGATCACCATTGATCCAAGATAGTACTATCTGTGAATCACTCCATAGATACATTTCATCAAATTTGTAGTTTAGACTCTGCTGAACCTTTGACATAAGTTTTGACGCTAAATGGGCAGCACAAAGTTCCAATCTTGGAAGTGTTATGAATTTAATTGGTGCTACTTTTGATTTTGAACATAGTAGTTTGCATTTAATATTGTTGTCGCTATCTATGGATCTTATATATGCCGCTGCTCCAAATGCTCGTTCACTGGCATCGCTGAAAACATGCAACTCTGTCCTCGAAACCTCTTTTTGGCTGATGAACATATAACGTGAGATTTTTACACTAGTAAAGTTACTTAAATCTTGACGAAACTCTATCCATTCAGTTTTTAAATTATTTTCTAGTTCATCATCCCAATCATGTTTCAATTTCCAAAGTTTCTGAATGAATATTTTTACAACAACTATGACAGGGTTTACTAAACCTAGAGGATCAAATAGTCGAGAAACCTCTGATATTATTTTTCTCTTTGTAACTTTTTCATCTATATCTGGCCATGCTGTGATAAAAGAAAAGACATCTTGTGAAGGTTGCCAACATAAACCAAGAGTTTTGATATAACCTTCATTATCATTTTTAAACACCTTCTCCTTTTCCCTGTCTGCTTCTGGTATATCTGATAATAATCGTGGATCATTACATCCCCATTTATGTAATTTTAATTGGGCTGATTGTAACATTTTAATTAATTGTCTTTTTAATTCAATCGTACCAGTCATAGTGTCACTGCCAGAAATAATGTCATCTACATAGAAGTCTCTGACAGCTTTCGCTGCTACAGGATATCTCAATTTTTCATCGATTGATAATTGTGTTAAACATCTTGTAGCTAAATAAGGTGCCGATCTTGTACCATATGTGACTGTGTTCAATTGATAATACTTAATTTTATTTTGGGGTTTCGAACGCCACATGATCATCTGCAATTTTCTATCTTCGTCTGCTACCATTATTTGTCGATACATTTGCTTGATGTCTGCTGTAACGACATATTTATACATTCTAAATCTTAATAGAATGTTGAACAGATCACTCTGAACTTTTGGTCCTTTCATCATGATGTCATTTAACGATACTCCGGATGTAGTTTTACATGACGCATCGAAAACCACTCTTAGTTTTGTTGAGCTGCTTGATTCACGAATAACCCCGTGGTGCGGCATAAAATAGTGTGTACGTGGTATATCTTCCAATTCTATTTCTGTCATATGACCCAATTCCAAGTATTCTCTTAAAAAACTTGTATATTCACTTTTTAAAATTGCATCTTTAGATAATTTTCTTTCAAGATTCAGGAATCTTCGAAAAGCGATGTGTTTTGATTCTCCAAGTAAATTCGGACAGCTCAATATAGGTAACTTGACTATAAATCTCCCAGATTTATCTCGTTTATGTTTTACCTTGAAGAATTCTTCGCATTCCATCTCCACTTTGCTGAGAGGTTTGTGTTCTAGTATTTCTTCACATTCCCAAAACTTCTCTAATTCATTTGATAATTGCTGATTTGATAAATTTGTTGTTGTTAATGCTGTGTAGCTTTCTTTATTTGATGCTTTTCCGAGGATCATCCACCCGAATACAGTTTCATGCAATGTTGGCAGATTATCTTTTAATTTAACTTTTCCTGATCTTATTAAGTCACCATATACCTCTGCTCCTAATAACATATCAATACGTTGTGGTTTGTTAAAATTAGGATCAGATAACGTGAGATTTTCTGGAATATTCCAAGAGTCGATGTTGATCAGTCTTTGAGGTTGACACTTGGTGATCTCTTTGATGACTTGAGCATCAATATTTATATTAAAATCTCTTACTTTTGATTCAATAGTTACGTTGACTCTATCAGTTGTAGGAATGAAACCAACATTACCAATTCCATTAATGTCAATTTCAACACTTCGTGTGTCCAATTTTAACTGCTTTTGTAATCTTTCTGAGATGAAGTTTAATTGAGAACCTGAATCCATTAAAACACGGCAATCTATCGTTCTCTTGTTTGGTCCACGTACCGTGACCAAAGCTGTTCCTAAGAACACATAGCTCTCTGCTTCATTTTTATTTGATCCCATATGAACACTAGCTGTTACATCTCTTTTTTCATTGACTGGTTGATTACTTTTTGAAGAAGTTTCTTTCTCCTGATGCAACAATGTATGATGCCTTTGGTTACACTTTTTGCATTTTCTTGATACGCACGATTTTTGAATATGACCAGGCCGCAAACAATTTATACATAATTTTAATGCCCTGATCTTTGCTTCTCTGTTCTGTGTCGTCATCTTTATTAGCTCTGGACAACTGAATATGAAATGCCCGTTATTACACACGGCACATTTAATTGAACTACTTGCTGAAAATGTAGCTGCCTGGTAATTAGGAATTGATTTTATTCTTGAAGTACTTGATTGAATTTGCTTATTTCCAAAGGCCTCGAGCGATTGAAATCTCTTTTCGATGAAGTTTAGGAACTTTTCCAATGATTGAATTTCTTTCGGTTGCTTCAATGATAGCTCATACAATGAATATGTCTCTCTGTCTAGTTTTTTGTAAATGATTTGTAGTAATATAGGATCCCAGCTGCCGACAACATTAAATCCCGAATTCTCTAATGAAAGAACACATTCATTTGTTGTGTCGAACATCTGTTTGATTGATTTCGATGAACCAGGAGTTAAACTTGGTTGATTTAAAAATTTGTCAATGATACTTGATACTAATAAACGTTTATTATCATATCTTTCAGTCAATATCTTCCATGCTATATTGTAGTTTTGGTCAGAAATAGGTAGATGTCTAATTAACTTCTCTGCTTCACCTATTAGATTTGTCTTAAGATACCACATTTTTTCTACTTGTGGAATTGCTTGCACGTCTATAATTTGTGTGAATAAGTCTCTGAACTGTATCCACTTTGTGTATTCTCCATCAAATTTTGGAAGTGTGATGGCAGGTAATTTTCCTTTTATGTTATCTAAAGGTTTCTCAGTTTGCTCCGTCATCTTCATCTTGTCTAATTGCTCTCTCAGATTTTGAATAAGATTCATGGCTTCATTCTCATCTGCAAAAAATTCATCAGGATCATACCCTAATCTTTCAGGAACGTCAATCCTGCTACATACATCTGAATCTTTATCTTGGTAAACCTTCAGTTTGCTTTGAATTTGTTGGATTTTCATCTCATAATAGGGTTTTGATTGGTTATTAATTGTTATTTCGTTTAATAACTTGTTTAACGCGAATTTGCTTCTCTGACACTTTTTAATGACGATTTTCAAGTCTTCCGATATATCCTCTTCTATATCCAAGACTTCGTCTCTTGTTCTGTTCTCTTTCGGCTCATTGTTTGCTACATCAACTTTTAATGATAATGCCTCAAGATTTTCAATTTTTTGAAGCAGTTGTTCTTTTATTTTCATATACTCTTTTTCTAAGACGTTGTATAGATCTTTGGTGAAGTAATCATGATCTATTTCTTTTCCGTGTTTTGTTCTGATTGATTCATCATTCATCTCAAATTCCTGCCACAATTTGTCTAATTTCGTTTGTTTTTCTCTAACCAACTTGGATGTCTTCCTTTCCTCTGCAAGTCGATCGTATTCCAACTTCAGAGACTGTATAGCTTTTTTTATGTCAACTTGTTTCTTTACTAGTTGATCCATTTTCTTAACTTCTGTTGTGTGTTTTTGTTTGCGAATTACTTGATATTGAGAACCTCTTCTGATGAGATCACGTCGGGGTCACCACTGTTCAGGACTATGTACCTTTCAGAATGAGTGGTACTTTATTAGACCCTTTTCTTACTTTTTAGTCTCAAGTGGTATATGAAACAGGGTGAAGCTAGGAAACACTAGTTCAATGATTCGTATACCCTCTGTGTAATGTCTTAATTAAAAGTCTTGAATTAATGTATGAAACAGGGTAAACTAGGAAACCTAAGTTTATTGATTCATATATTATCTGTCTGAATAAAAAGATTTGTTATTCTTGATCATCAGAGGAAGATTCCTCTTTATTTTTAAAGTTCTTCCTTTTTATAAAAAAACTTATAACTAAAATCTATCCCTACTCTAATTTAATTTTGGTTTTAAATAATTATTTATTTACATAAGTATTGAACATAAGGAGATATCCTTATGTAGTTAAACAAAAAGAAATTGTGTTATCTTGTATTCTTTACAAATAAAAATTGTCTTGTGTTTATAATTATGCTAAATTTAGATTAGTAAAAATTCCTAATTGTTTATTTAGGTTACAAAATAGTTTTAAATTTTATCTCATTCAAATACAAAAACATTGTTATCTAAACTATGTATTTTATTGCTTATGAAAGACTGTACGAGAATAACAACATTTGTTATGCACGTGTACATAATAAATATTTTTCACACTTTTTATTACTCTGTCCTTAAATTTTGAAATGACCTAAATATGTAAATCTAACAAACCATTTGATATAATGTTTAAATAGGCCTAAATGTTTTACAATAGATATTTTTAAACTAAGGTTTTAACAACACTAAAATTACTTAAATTAAGTATTTAAATTAACACTAAATTTTATGCTTCTTGTTCTAAACTGTGTACTGAAAACTCCTGTACTTGTCCTGTATGTAGGCTGAATTCGAAAAATATTTCGATGCGTTTATATTGAAGTACTGAGATCATTTCATTAATCGTGCAGATATTTTCAAAACTCTATTGTCATAATAGTGTTTAGTGAAATTAATACAGAAAAATACAATTCCCATTGTCCTGTTTAATCCTATTCATTAGTTTTCTAAGTTTATGAATACCTAAAATAAAATTAATGGTCAATTAATTTAACTATTACTTATATTTTTAAATAAAAATTAAAAATTAATCACGTTTTAAATTTTTTTTTCAATTTTTACATACATACATACACTTACATATTATAGTTAACATCCCCATTCAGGTGCGACCTTGAAATTTCTCTATGTAGTTTAGATTTAATTTTGTTTTTTCGAACACTCATTTAAAACTAAAATTGTTTTGATTAAATTACAAAATTTTATTGAATGCTAAAAAAAAGAAAATTCATAAAAAAGTTCAATTAGTTATCGTGTGTCGTCTCGCAAGAGAGAAAATTACAACAAAAATACCTAAATCGACTTTTGAATAGAAGTTTTTTTCTTCCTCTTTGTAGTTAAGTACATAAATCAGGACCTTAAATCAATCTTCTCTAATATATAAGCAAAAAAGGTAAAAAAAATCTCTTTATACTCGTATCATATCAAGTAAAAATTATACCTGTTGGATAATAAATCATTTTGAAACCTTTTTTTTTCACATTCTTATAATCATCCCATAGTCCAGTTGTATTTGTTTGTAGATCTTTGTTACACGTACCTTTACAGAAGCCAATAAAATTGCGAAAAACAAAGAGAACAAAACAAAAAAACAAAAACATTTTTGAATAACACAACATTGGCTACTGTTCAGAGTATAACATCCTGCTGCAGAATGTTAAACAAAACAAGAAAACAAGGAGAAAACAAATTGAAAAAAATAGAACAAAAAATCCTTGGATTCCTTTTCAAAAACACAATTTTTGTTTTTCTTCTTTTCTTCTTGTTTTTGTTACCCGCATTACTATTTCTGCTATAACTATCAAGTGTAATGTGCTGATATTTCTGATTTTTTATTCATAATTTTTGTTTTTATTCTTAAAATAAAAAATTCTTTCACAGATCCCACCTCACTTGCATGGACCGATTATCATCCGCAACACGTATAATTAGTTGTAAAAATTATGAGCACAATTGTGATTTAAAGATAAACGAACAAAAAAATGATGCAAAAAATTTATAATTTATTTTTTAAAATTAATTTTTAATTTGCTTGTTGTCCATGTTTAGTAGTCTGGTCAGGTTTGTTAAAGAGTTTTTTTTTTTGTTTTCTCCATGTTGAAGAAGTGGTAATTTTGTTTTTGTGCCGGTAATACTTTTTCTATGTCCATTATTTTCTTAAGTACTTACTAAAAAAATTTTGTATGCATGGAAAGAAAGACAAAAAAAAGCAAATTACGAAATAAGACAGGCGGGGATCACTGGTATAGGTAACTAGTTAAAATGCTTGAAGAGAATATGAATGCAAAAATTTAGAATATATTTATTTTTTACCGACCAGAAGACCGGAAGCCAGAAAAAACAAAACGAAAATATAAAAAAAAAATATGGCTTTGTGTGTATTTAAATGAGTTTCTATATAGCAAAAACACTTCGCAAATACATGCACAAATTTTATTTTTGTTTTGTTCACAAGAATTTAGTTAATATGAGACAAATGAAGTTCTTGATTTTGTTTTCATGACTCAGCAAATTATTGGAATAAATTCGGATTTTTTTTTTGACAATTTTTTAAGAATTCGATCATGAAATTAATATTTTTTAATTTCAAAATTTAAAATTTGAAAGATATTCCTATGTAATCGGAATAAATTTGATACGATTCCGAAATTCGGAGTTATTCCGAAAGGCATCAAAAATGAATAAGTGTAAAATTTTTGGCGTGATAAGATAGGTTTGAAATCACGCTCCTACCATTGTTTCTGTATAATTTATAGTAATTGAATATGTAGTTGATTGATTTCAGAGTAGTTAGTTAAACGGGGAATATGTCATAATTCGGAAGTTAGCTGAAAATGCGACCTTGTTTTAAATGTAATTAATTGTATTAGTGTTAATAACTAAATAATTTATAAATTTGTAATTCATGTTTAGTTGACTACTTCTGCAATAATGAATATCATTCGATTACGGACAAAAAATAATATTTCTTACACTAGATGTCGCTTAATGAGTACTTAATCTTTTAATTCGGCCGAAGTTTTTTTGAATTCTTAAATTTGGAAAATAGTACTTAAAAAAAAGGGGAGAATGTCCAAATGATACAATTTTTGGAAAATTAAGCATACACGGAACCCGATTATATGGTTTTAAGGAGGAACTGGATTTACTTTTCTGTCTTTTTTACTACAAAGAGGGAAAAAGTTTCTAAACGAACTTATGTGTTATGACATAATCATTTAAAATCAAATGATGAATTAAATAAATGGTATAAAGATGAAAAATTCTATATAATCTCTAAAGTCCTATACACTATATCACATTGTAGGCTGTCTCACTCGCCTCCTATTAGTTTTGAGTACTTTTTAGCACTTTTCCAAAAATTTTTTGAAAAAAAGTGCTTATTAGTTTCACTCTGTCCGTCCGTCCGTCCGTCCGTCCGTCCGTCCGTCCGTCCGTCCGTCCGTCCGTCCGTCCGTCCGTCCGTCCGTCTGTCCGTGTGTCTGTTTACAAAACTTCTACATTCTTAAAGATAGAAAGCTGAAATTTAATACGTACATAGATCTTTACTAGAAACTTATTTTCGTAGAACAAAATTTTTACCTATCTCCCCCCCTCTAGAAGTTATACCCCCCCAAAGCACTAAAAATTACCTACTTTAACTATTTGTTGCAATGAAACCATAAGCATTTTTGAAATTTTGCAAACGCAGAAAGGCAGCGGCGTGCTTCCCCTACCGTGGTATACTATAGTTAAACTTTAGAAAAACAAAATGGCCGTTCAAATTTACCGTTATCTAAAGTCCTTTTTTTCCAAATTTTTCATGTCGTTTTTCTTCTAGACCCCAGCCTGTAGAAGCTTGAAATTTTAGGAGCTTTTAGATATTAACAAGTAGTTCATTTCTTTAGAAGAAAATTTTTTTCCATCTCCACCCCCTCTCAAGTTATGGCCTCTTGAAATTTGTGAAATATGCATTTTTGACACCTTATATTTCTGAAACCGCAAGTTTTTTCAAATTTCTATAAACGCAAAAAGTTAACAGTAAATTCCATGAAATTAAAAAATATAATTATTTTTCTTAACTCACACAATTAACCCTTAAAATCGAGCATTATGTTAACCCCTGTTTATATTAAATTTTGCTTTATTTCAAAGACTGCATAAATGGTTCATCCTAAATATATGCAATCCTAGAAATAGTTTCGTTTATAAATGAAAATAATTTTAATAGATATGGTGGATATACATAGACTGTTTTTAAAAGCAGTATTTTCACTTGTTTAAGGGAAAAGTGCTACAATACAAACCATTGGTTTGACCCAACTTTATTGTTTTATTACTCCTTTTACTTCAATTGTTTTTTGATCTTACAAAGGTGCACATATTTTATGTGCCTCTTAAAAACCGAAAAACTAAAATTAAAAATATTCCCATAGATGAAAATAAATAAAATTTTTTTTTAATTAAAGTGTTGCCCCTAAAAAAAAATTCCAAAAATGAAAAAAAAAATTCTTTTAACAAAAGAAATCAAAAGAAGGGAAACACCTTCTTTAATGATCGTTGCCCACTTTTTGATTTTTATTTCATTATTCTCTTTGAATACAAGTCAATCTTTCAAAAGAGACGTTTCTAATATAATAGACACCATCATTTTGGACGTACAAACGAATGTAAAAATTTTAAAAAAGAAGTAAAAAATTTTTTTAAATTATCTTAAAAGAAGAAAAACAGAAAATAAATTGTTATATTACGTTTTTGACAAATGTTTTAAATCAAATTGAGACTATGAAACAACTTAATAATTAAGTAAAGAGAAAAATTAACCACCATTCCACACACACAAGTCAACACTCAATATTAAAAAAATCCAACGGCAACATTCTTTCCACTTATAGAATGACTCCCATCTTCCCCTCAAAATTTAAGTACAAAGCATGAATTTATATTTAATAAATTTGTGTGTGTTTTTAAGTGTACAGAAAACCGCTTGATAAAAATTTTCCACGATTAAACTACCGTTCTTCAAGTTTAAAATTATTTAATATCCAAAATTTTTTTTAATATCTATGTAAGTGTTTTGATTCCCAAAATTACAAAACAAAAAATGGAAACTATTTAAAAAATAGAAGAACAGCAAAAAAAAAAAACAAAAAAGAAATGGAAAATTAAGCACAGCTTGTCTTTTTCTATTCACTGACTTTGCGGCTGATTTATTAACAATTTAATACACTATGATTATTATTCACCATACCATCACACCGCCACCATCACCAAAAAAAAAATGTCGATTTGACTACCATACCATGTGTTTATAAAAATTTTGTTAAAGAAAAAAAAAAACTGTACAAATTACTTAAGTTCAGTGACCGGTAATAATTGATTTTTAATAGCCGGCGCGGCGCATTGAAACGCATATATGCGACGTCAGCAATATTTTTTTGCTGTTCTTATTGTTTTTTCAGGTATTTTATGTTGCTCATTTAATGTTTTTTTTTCATTTACTTATTTTTTTCAAAAAAAAAAAAAAAATGTTTAATTATCAATAATGTCTTAAAATATTAAATGTGTTGCCCGATATGTTGTTACCTGGACTTAAGTGATATCAGTATTAATAATTATTGATTGACAAATAAATCAGGAAAAAAAAACAATAACAAAATGTCGGATTTAGGGTAAACAAATCAACAAAGCATTTTAGTTAACAAATGAGAATGAAATTTGTGATTTTGACTGTGTTCTAGGAAATTAAGGCTATTCGGGAAAGTGGTTATATATATGAGAAGTATCAATGCTCTCATGATGCTTAAGCTCATTATTGGAAGGTTTCGGGTGCAGTTTGATAAAAAAAATTATTATAGACACGAATCATTTGTATGAATAGGTTTGTGTTTACAATAAAAATACGGAACTATGTACAATAAATATCACTGTTATTTAGTGATTTTAGTGATTCGATATTCAGAATCACCCCCACTATTTTTCATTTTAAGAGGTTAAACTTTTTCTTATATGACACTGAATTGCTGTCCAGTGGAGTTGTTGAATTGGTGATTACTGAATATTGCTTTGTTTTTTATTTCACGTATACATTTTGTCCACTTCTATAATACAAAATGAATTGGTAACCCTAATAAATGTGTTATTTATTCTCTAGTTTTTAAAATTTATGTTTTAATAATAATTTTGACTTGTGCTAAGGCTCAAATTTAATTTAGGTAGGAAAAACAAAAACAAGAAAAAAAAACCATGCTGTTTTAAAATTTTTTCCGTTCCTTTTCTCTCAAATTTGTAACAAAAACTTTAACTAATATAAATTATTCATGCCAGCTTTAAAACTTAGGAACTAACTTAGTATATAAGAAAAGCTACACAAAAAAAAAAAACAAAGGAGGAAAAATAAATTAATTTTTTTTTGTTTTCTAACCAAAAAGCGACGGTTTGCATGATTTATTTTATTAATCGCGGAATTTAATAACCTAAGTGAAAATGAATGAATGAGAGAAGCTGCTGAACAAAAACAAAAAAAAGTGGCAATCATAAAATATAGGCAAAAAAAAATGATAGATTTGAAAGAGTTTAAAAAAAAAGTAAAAAAAACTCCCGATCTTTATCCGATCATTATACACGTTAATTGCAAATTAAGAGATGATTCAAAAAACAAAAGCCAAGTTATGTAAGAGACTGAAGTGTTCGTTCGTTCGACAAAAAAAAAAACTCGATTTTTTTTTTCTAATATTTTTGATATTAACGGTGCAAATCTTCTGGTTTATTGGCCTGGTCGTGTACAATATTGGATTGCATTGCTTTATTGGGAGGTTTTTTTCTCCTCTTTGAAAGATCACACTGCTGCTATTTTGTTTTTTCATTTCTCCATATTTATGTATTTCAAGTTATTTTCATCTTCATCCGTCTGAAATAAGTATACAAAATTTTAATGAGCTCAATTATGGTCAACAATGGTTTATTATTAAAAAAATTGATAAAAAGTTTGCCATTTTTTATGCGTATTTTTTTATTTTTTTGAATTTTTAATGATTTTCAATTTTTCTTTTCCCTATATATGTATGATTTTTGATGAGTATGGCAGCGTTGATGATATAATAATTTTAAACTTATGATCGGTGTTTTTAAAAAATAATTTCACTTTCAGTCAAAATGACCGTATATGTATGTACAAATGTATGTTCGTATATACAAACATATTTATTATAATAATTATTAAATATTATTATTACGGTTGTAATAAATTTGACTTTCGGATTTTTGACTTACATACTTATAAAGATTTCAAATTATTAATTTTTGTTTTATCGAATATTTATAGAAAAATTTTAATGTTAAATATGTCGAAAATTTTTAAAGAAATCATCGTTTTTAGTAATATTATGTGATTTTGAAAGAAAGTGAATGTTAATGGTAAACGCTGATCGTTATCAACGCAAGCAATATTTGGTGATAAATTCAAAAGTATCAGATCGCAATTGAATTTTGTGTGTCAATATAGAAGTTTATATAACCATAAGTAGGTGCTGTATGGGGTAAAATAGCTAATAAATAAAAGAATGCTGTGATGACTAGTTTTTTGCTAGATCTGATAAAAACTAGATCTGATAAAAAATTAAAAAAAAAAAATTTTTTTGTCGAAATAGTTTGGCAACATTATTATGCTAAGATTACTGGACATACATATATGTAAGTACATTTTTACGAACAGTTGTTAAAAATATGGCAATAGTGGTGATTGCACTTATTTATAATTTAATATTCAGTACGATTTTGTTAAAAATTTAAAAATTGCATAATTTTGGGCAGTCTTATTTTTTTTATTCCATTGTTGAAAATCTAAAAAAAATTTCTCCTTCCTAGAATTATATAAATGTTTTCATATTTTAACGTTATATAATTAAATTTGTGTGTTAGTCAGAATGGCAATAAAATTTAAAGAAATATAGTTAGATTTTAGAATTGAAGGACGTCATCGATTGATCAATGTTACTTAAGAAATTTGACATACAAAATTTTCAAGCAAATTCATTGTAGTATGAAGAGAAATTTACTCATTAAATATTTTCAAATATTTTAAAGAAAGGTTCCACCTACAAAAAGGTTTTCTATTGTAGTTATGGAAAAAATTATAGAAGGAATTTTTAAAAAATGTTCGATAACTTGTGAAATTTGGATAACATTCAGCTTAATTAGAAAATTTATATTATTCTATAAAATATTCAAGGGAAAAGGTTCAATTTTTTCATGGCAAATACTCAATACAATATTAATTTAAAAAATTTTGCAATAATTCGAAAAAAAGACTTTCTCTAAATTTTTACTCAAAGTAACTGATTTCCTAAAAATTTTAACTATCCGTCCATAATAACATTTAAGTTGGTCATTTAAACAAGCAAATTAAATTTTCTAAAATTTCATTTAAGTACGAATGACCAAAAACCTTTATTTTTTTTTTAATATTTTACCTTATTTTCAACCTACTACCATTATAATAATAAATTTTAAACCACAATCAAAACCCATTAAAATGTTGGTTAAATTTGAATTTAGAAAATATAGTTCAAAACATATTAAGTTTCCATAAATTACAGAAGATAGCTGTAAAAATTTTGTTCCTTTTTTTTTTGTTATTATTTATGAATTCATATACTTATAATAAAATATTACTTTTCCATTAGGAAGAGACAACAGAATTTGTTTTTAGTTTTCATGGGATATAAATTTTTGTTTTCAACAAATCGTATAGTAAAAGTATATGTAAACATATTATACAAAATATTCATAATCACCATATTTGTTATATGGAGAACTTTTTACCTCTAGACCAGACATTTCTAACTGCAACAAAAAACGTTCCAATTCATAATTAAATTTTATACCAACAAGAGGAAAATTTTCGTACTCATATCCATTTCATTATAAAAAAACTTGTTATAAAACGAATTGTTTTATAAAATAGCACATTTCGCTTTAAAACGCTACTTAATTTACATTGTTCTTTTAACATTAAAATGCGTTGACATATTGAATACCTTTAGGAAGAAAACATAAATAATTCGACGGCTATTTGGGTCAGTTACGTTGAACAATTAAATATTATTAAAATATTATAGTTCCGAGAAAAGATTAGTGACTGAAAATTGACATATTTCAAGTATGTAAAGAACAAGGTGAAAAGGTTATTTCAAGATAACGTTTAATTCCAACGGAAAGATTTATTTTTGATATTGCGTTATAAGATGAGCAGGCCACTTTTCATTATTCGGCGAATTTGACAACTGCTTCGGACTTCGATCAGTTGGTTTAAAACAATGTCATTTACCGGACTCTGAAGGGGTTGTATAACCTCTAAATGTTATACATTTAGAGGAAGCAGATTAATATTAGAAGTGTTGAGACTTAAAAAAATATTTTTCCTTAGTGAAGGTTTCTCATAAAAATTTATTTGTATATTCAAAAATTTGTTAAAAATTTGCTTTTTTTCTATGAAAAGGCGCAAGGTTTCTTTATACATACGCATGGACGGACCGGACCAGCATTTTTTGCAAAATTTTGTAAGAAATTTGTTAAAAACACAATTTTATTGTGTTTCATCGTTTTTCTCTTATAATTTTTTTTTTGTGTTACATAATGATAATGTGTTGTTGTTTTTCATAAATGTAGCTTGATTTTTGCACATGTTTACTGCTGTATTCAACGAACCAATGTGCAATTCTATAAAACAAACAAAATGACAAAAGAAACAAAGAAAAATTTTGTCGTTGTTTTTTCTTTATTATTATTGTTTTGTTTAAAATTTTCATTTTGTAAAATTGAAAACTTGAAAAATTTTTCCTAAGTGGACTTTGTTTTTGATTTCTGTGATTCATTTCTAAAGTTTTAGCTCTTTTCTTTCATAATGTTTTCGTAATATGGTTGAGAAAATTTTTAATTAATAAAATATCAGATTCTATTGCAGTAAGTAAGTTTTAATTCATGTAACGTTCGTGATCGTCAACCCACTGCAAATATGAATTTTTATAGGAAATTGTACTTTTGTTCTTTGTAATTATACTGACCTGATTTCATTAAAGTCGCATTGAATTCGAATCATTACTCATTTATAGTGCTAAGTTGCGTATTAATATTGACAATTACTATAATTTTAGTGAATCATTTTAGATATCGAATAATATTGAAATTATATTAATATTATTTCATCTACTTTCCATGCGTTGGGTAGAGTATCGAAAGAGCTTATTTCTCAAAAATTAAAAATATTGTCTAACAAGCAGTAATGTCAACGTGTTAAAACGTAATGTGAAATATTATAGTAAATACTCTGTGACTCAATTATTACTCAAATTACAAAATACAATTATCTTGCTTATATTAGCAATGCCTTTTAAAACTCTACTTTTGAAAATAAATATGCTTAAATTAAATGTGTGAACAATAATAAATTCAATGCGTCAGTACATTTCCTGAATTTTTTTTTATTCTATAATAATTTTATTCTTATCTAAGTTTCGTTAACGACTTGAAGAAAAATTTAAAAGTTCTAATCACCTTTCAACGTGTTATCAGAATAATATCAAATCAAGACAAAACAAAATAGGAAATACCCTTTTCTTTATAGCGTCTCACAACTATTATATTTATCTATGACATTTTAAATGAATTTATCAAATAACGTTCTATGATGATGATGATGAATTGCAGGTGTATACACGTATAATATACAGGTGTACAGTACTTTTAAATCATTTCAACTCTGTAGGTATGTATGTACTCTCTTATATGTGAATATTTTCCCTTCTATATTTCCTTAGAATTAATTCTAATCTTTTTATCGTTACTAACAATAAAATGAAAATTATCTCAGGTGAAAAATTAAAACTAAAAAAAAGTTATATTCTCTAGATTCTATTACATACATACAAGTAACAACGACATCTACAAACAACAATAGTACAAACAAACATAAAAATTAAAAATACAAAAAAAAATTATACCAGAAAAATTAAATAGTGATGGCGACGAACAATTCGCATGGTCAACAGACCGTAAACATAATGAAAATTTTTCATAGTACGTACTTACATATTATTTTCTATCTTTTATTACTTTACGTATGTATATATGTATGTATAAAATAAACAGCGTGCTTTTGTTATTGCAATGTAGAAGGAGTATAGAAAAATCTCTAAAAAAATTCTATAATACATTATAAGTATGTACGTACGTGTATAAAAAGTATACTATACAATTTAAGCCATTGTTGAGTAAAACCGTCAACAATCGACTACAATAATATAGAATTAACAAAAAAAGAAGAGCACTGATGAAAATATAGAGAATTTTACACAAACACAAAAATTGTTTACTTTGTGTATTTCCTTTTGATTTAAGTTTGTTGTTTTTGTTTTATTTGTAAGACACAGTCAACCGAAATGATTATAAATCATAATAAAATACTATCTTGATATATAAATAAGCCAACAGGTATTTTTTTACAGGTATTTTCATAGAATCACTACATACACTTTAAATTACATATTTAAACTAGTTTGAATTCGTAATGGGTGATTTTTTAAGCATTTAGTTTCTTAAATTCACTCCATAATTTCGAATATTCATTTGGATTTAATTTGAATCGATTAAATATAATCGATTTATGCAAATACTTGCTATCGCTACTGATTAGGTGGTCTATTGTGAGACTCTACTTTTGAAGATATTCCATTTTTCAGATATTTCGGCCGGAATATCACCAATTGATAGTTGAACATCGATTTGTAAAGCTTTGCTCCTTGTCGCATGGTAGATTAACAAATTTCCATAGCACGAATCCCCGAAAGTTTAAAAATGTAAAATTTGATGACGTCGACGAGCAATTGGCACACGTTAAACGTCAACTTAAATGACACATTAAGTAACTTGGAATCGCTTTTCAGGTTGTTCCACATTATGAAATGGCAAATCAAACTTAATTAAATTGACATTGACAACTGTAAGGAATCACTCTCAAAGTCTAAATAATGACAAAACGAAAAATCGAATATAAAAAAGTCACACTATAAATGTACACTCCAAGTGCATATAAGCAAAATTTGTAAAAAAAATATGTTTTATTTGCTAGCCAACCATTAGACCTGTTGGTAACGAACTAAATACATTACATTCATACACACACTCAAACTGCAAGTTGTTTTGTTTTTATATGTACATTTTTATTGAAAAATGATGACAACTGATATAATAGTGGTGAAGAAGAGCGAAGTAGATATTTCTTTTTCAAATGGCTATGTTTACATTTTTACACAACAAACACAATTTTTGTCTCGAGTGAAAATTCACTCAAATGAAACGTTATAAAAATTCTTGTAAATATTTAGAATATACGAGATTTTGTTGTACTTTTTTCACTACATATAAATTATATATTAAAAATGCAAAGTAGAGTGAAAATGTAAAATAAATGAGAGTAAAGAAGAGTTGTAAAAAAAAACAAAAAATAAAATAAAATTGTAGTTACTTTACTAGTTTTAAAAATAACAAGTAAAAACGTTTCAGTCGGTATAAACCGATTGAATTATACCCTGCACCTTTCGTTATTATGTAGCAATTACACGAACCCGTGAAGTCATTCTATAGAAACTTCACGGATATGTCTGACCTATAATTGGACATCCGACTGCCAAGTTTCATGAATCTGACTTCATAATTTTTCCAAATATTTAAAATTAGCGTTAAGAGTTGTATGGCAAGTACCTGAACCTGTCAAGCAATTCCATCAAAACTTCATATATCTGATCTACAATCGGACACACAACTGCCAAGTTTCATGAATCTGACTTTATTATTTTTCCAAATATTAAGAATAAGCTTTTAGGCTTGTATGGTATCTACTTGAACCTGTCAAGCAATTCCACCAAAACTTCAGAAATATATCTGACCTATAACTCGACATACAACTGCCAAGTTTCATGAATCTGACTTTATTATTTTTCCAAATATTTAAAATAAGCTTTTGGAGTTGTATGGCAAGTACCCGAACCTGTCAAGCAATTCCACTAAAACTTCACAAATATATTTGATCTACAATCGGACACACAACTGCCAAGTTTCATGAATCTCACTTTATTGTTTTTCCAAATATTTAAAATTAGCTTCTGGAGTTGTATGGCAGGTACCCAAACCTGTCAAGCAATTCTTCTAAAACTTCAGAAATATATCTGACCTATAACTCGACATACAACTGCCAAGTTTCATGAATCTGACTTTATTATTTTCCAAATATTTAAAATAAGCTTTTGGAGTTGTATGGCAAGTACCCGAACCTGTCAAGCAATTCCACTAAAACTTCACAAATATATTTGATCTACAATCGGACACACAACTGCCAAGTTTCATGAATCTCACTTTATTGTTTTTCCAAATATTTAAAATTAGCTTCTGGAGTTGTATGGCAGGTACCCGAACCTGTCAAGCAATTCTTCTAAAACTTCAGAAATACATTTGACCTATAATTGGACACATGACTACCAAGTTTCACGAATCTGACTTTATTATTTTGCCAAATATAAAAAATTTGCTGTTGGAGTTGTATGGCAGCCACCCGAACCGGTGCAGCTATCCCATTATAATTTTTAGAGCATGTGTAGAATATAATTGGACACATGTATACAAAATTTTATATTAATAGCTTTGTTAGTTTTCGAAATATTTAAAATAAACTCTTTGAGTTGTATGGCAGCTACCCGAACCCGTTGTCCGAATTAGTTCAATAACAATAGGGTTCGTCCTTGGCACAAAAGAAAAAACTTGTGAAAGTTTGGTGTCGATAGCATTATTCGTTTTTGAGTTATCGTGCGATCGGACGGACGGACGGACGGACGGACGGACGGACGGACATGTCTAAATCGACGCAGAATTTTACGCTGAGCAAGAATATACACTTTGTCAAGAAATGCTTTTCACACTGAAAAAAATTGTTAATTTTCATGAAATATTTGTAATTTAAAGTCTTTAAATGCGAATTTTTAATTTTTTTTCAATTAATATATTTTTATTAAATAATTTCAAATTCATAACATAATTTTTTTTTTTAATTCAGTGCTTTAAACCAAAAAAATAACAATAAAAACAAAAACAAGTCTAAAATTAAATTGTCAAACAATGCTTTTCACAAATTCGTTTAATACTTTTTCGTGAGAAAAAATAAAACAAATAGGCGTCTTAATGTCCCAAACACTTAAAATTCCTGTTACTTAATGTTTTATCAATATCAAGTGCCGCTTGTTAGACTGAAATTCTCAATTAGAAAAAGTTGGAAGCTGAAAAGTAAAACATTAATATTTTTATCAAAATGCCGGGTAAATGGATTAACGAAAACGTCGTTCAATTAGTTTATTATAATTATTACCAGGGCAAAAGTGCAACAGAATTATCAGAAATGTTCCAAATAAATATAAGAACGATTTACAATATAATAAATCGTGCTGAAAAAGATGGAAGGCTGGAGCAAAGTAAGTCGACAGGCAGAAAAAGAAAAATAACGCCTAGAATAAAGAGACAATTAGTGAAAGAAATAGAGAATAACCCAAGAAACTCGATTAGATCTTTGGCTTCGGGGATGCAAAATAAATACGGGTTTACTGTCAGCCATGAAACAATAAGAAAAACCCTGAAGGAAAATGGTTTTTCTTCAAGAATTGCAAGAAAAAAACCACTTCTTTCTAAGAGCAATATCGAAAAACGACTAAAATTCGCTCAGGAAAATGTATCTAGGCCACAGGAATATTGGAATGACGTAATATTTTGTGACGAAGTGAAAATTATGCTATATTGCAATAATGGACCCAATAGAGTTTGGAGAAAGCCTTTACAAGCTCTTTCAAACAAAAATATTACGCCTACTGTAAAATTTGGCAAATTGTCCGTTATGGTTTGGGCATGTATTTCAAGTCAGGGCGTTGGGTCACTACATTTTATTGACAACACAATGACCGCTGAATCATATTTAGACATATTGAAGGTCCATTTGATTGACAGCGTTAACAGCTTTGAGCTTCAAGGCCGTTATAAGTTTTATCAAGATAATGACCCGAAGCATAAGTCGTATTTGGTGAGGAGCTGGTTACTGTACAACTGTCCCAAAGTGATCGATACCCCTCCCCAAAGTCCGGATTTGAACCCGATAGAAAACTTATGGACGCATCTCAAACGAAAAGTGGGGCAAAGAAGCCCAACGAATAGTGCGGACTTAAAAAAATTTATTAAAGAAGAATGGTCGAAAATACCCCAGGAATATGACATTCCCAAGTTAATTTCATCCATGAATCGAAGACTAAGGGCTGTAATTGCTGCAAATGGTGGTCATACACCATATTAGTCTTAAGTTACCTAAATAAAATTAAATGAAAAAAAAAAATTTATTTTGTGAAAAGCATTGTTTGACAATTTAATTTTAGACTTGTTTTTGTTTTTATTGTTATTTTTTTGGTTTAAAGCACTGAATTAAAAAAAAAAATTATGTTATGAATTTGAAATTATTTAATAAAAATATATTAATTGAAAAAAAATTAAAAATTCGCATTTAAAGACTTTAAATTACAAATATTTCATGAAAATTAACAATTTTTTTCAGTGTGAAAAGCATTTCTTGACAAAGTGTATATATATGTCCATACCGCAGATGACTCCTTCAAGTAGTTACAAACTCCATACCAAAGTTAATATACCCTTCACGAAGTGCAGGGTATAAAAAATTATGATGACCACCAGTTCTAAAAGAGTTAGTCATGTGTGTCGTTCTGCATTTAATTTCATGTTTTATGATATATACATATATACGTGTATGCATGGATATGTTCATATATACAATGCCGTTTTTCATTATTTTTATGCGTTGTTTAAAATGCACGCAAATTTAAATTTTTATTAAGAGCGACGATCACTCTCTGGGGCAAGTGGGAAAAGAGAATATTAAAATAACATAATCACGATAGAATATTTTATGATTTTGAAAATTTATTTTATAATAGAGACTTATTTGAATACATACATACATGCATGTATATATGTACATACATAGATCTACATACGTCTACTGATTTACTTGCAATGTTTCTTATTTTTGATCTAATTACGAAGTCAGTCAATTGTAAAAATTATTATGCTATGTTATAAATGTTGAGAATATTTTTGGTCTACCATACGGTTAATATTTATCTGAACGTATTTGTATATGTGCATGTATATGTACATGTATGTCTGTTAATAAGTAAATAAAATAATTTTAAATTTAAAATTCCAAAAATTCTGAAAAAATTGAAAAAATTTTGAAAAAATTTAAGTAAATTGGCTTTAAGTAGTGCGGTTAATTTTAATGATATGACAAAAAATGACAAATGATTAAAATTACAGCTCTAGTTGCGGGCAAAAGATAAACTTTTAAGACAGTGTGTCAAAAATTAATACAAAAGTCGTCGTATAAACACAGATATTCGCAGTTATAGTCAAATTGTCTTTTAAACAGTTATTTTCTCAATGAATAACGAATTACCAAGAAAATATAAGCTGAATGAGTTGAAAAAATGTTAAAATTTGTTTAAACATCAAAATTTGATTTGTAAATTGTCAAAATTTGTACTAACAATAATGAAATTAATGTATGAATGTGAAGTTCGGCGTCAAAAATTTTTGTATACTTGCAGCAAAACATTAAGTTCAAATTTTCATAGCAATCCTAGTAGGTTTTCAGGTTATATTATAAAAAAAATTTACGAAATCGTTGTTTATGTATGATCTATGCATTAAACATAAGTTACGCTGCAAAATAATCGATATGTCAAAAATGAAAGCTACATATTATGTGGAATATGTCATTCACTTCAAAACTTTTAATGTATTAAAAATTAAATTTTTTCGATTTAAAGCAAGCAAATATTCTGTGCTTCATTAAATTTTCTCATTTTTATCTTTTTACAAAAATTCTGTATATTTATTAAAAACCTTTTTATAATTAAATTTAGGTCAAACTCAGGTATTAAATCTTATACCTCTTTTATCGTTTTAAAGATAGCAAAATGTTTTATTGTTGTTTAAGTGAAAGTGTTCATAGATAAAGTTCATTAGTACCTATTAAATTTTGTTTAATCGTTTCTTTTCTCTATAGATAAAATAAATATATTTGTATATATACATGTACATACGTATTAATCTTAACGTAACCCTCATTATAAGAATAATTGTAAGTGTATGCTTGGTCTTAAAAAAAAAATATTTATATTCTTTTTAATTTGTTTAATAGCAAATTACTTTTAAATAATTTCAAGCTTTTAGCATTTTATATAGAATTTAATTAAAATTATGATAGAAGTAAATTTTTATTTTATAATTCAAAATTTAAAGAGTAATTATAAAAATTTTTTTGAAGTGGGTTTCTTTCAGTAAGAAATTTATAATATAAAAGAATACTTTCTTCGGATGAACTCTGAATAGAATTTATTATTTGCTAGCCGATGTTAAACACCAAATTTCATGACAAGTGACAAGAATACAAAACACTTATTATTTGATTTTATAATTTAATTAAATTTTGACAGATTGTATTAACTGTAATTCAGGTATTTTGTTTTTCAAATCAGAAATTAAATAAAATGTCTGATTTGGAATACAATGAGCAAATTTCTTTTGTACAACTTCAATTTTTTGATTTTGTTTTTCATCACCTAACAAAATGTCCTTCCTTTTTAATAATTTTATCCTTGAGTTTTTTTTGTTTTCTCTTTCTTGATTTCTTCATTTAAAACAATTTTTGGTTTTCATTCTCTTAATTTTCATTTTGCACAGACAATAAAAACCAGAAATAATTTCAAAGCAAATTAAAATTATCTTAAATGTTATTCACTTCCACCCGAAAAAATAAATGTAAAAAATAAGAAGAAAAACATCTGTTTACAGACGTAATTTTGCACATAATTTTCATGTTACACTGTTAATTTGTCACCAAATTGTTTGTTATATCGTTGTCATTATCGCGGTATATACTGTAATTATCTAACGGAACTATGTAATTTCAGTTTTGTTTCAGTTATTTTTAACTGCAGAGAATTAAGAGACAATCAAATTAAATACAACAAAAAACGTTAACTATATGAATTTTTCCACCTTGTCACTGTCATATTAAACATCCGATGTTAGTTAATTCAAATATCATTAAGTGTTTTGTCAAGAGTTTTGTTGAATACAAAAGGTATATGTATAAAAACAAGTGGTGGTGATAAAAAAAAACACGAAGAAAACAAAAATTATCTTCAAAATAAAAGTTTTCTCAATGGAACAAAAGGTGTCACTTTTATATTATATTTGACACTTTTTTAAGTTGCTCTTGCTGCCATCTTGCATTTTATTTTATAATTTTTTTCTATTTTTTTTTCTCCTTTCTTCAATTCACTTTAATATTCTTGTTGTTATCCCAGTTTATTTCAGAGACACCAGAGTTTAAGGTCTTCTGATAACCTTGAAAGATTTTTTTTTCTTTTTATTAGTTGTATTGTGTTATTATTGCTTTTTTTTCGTATTTCTTAAATCTTAACTCAAGCGTTATACTCTCGAGTTCGTATTCAAAAACAGAAAATGCGTAGCAAATTTTTTTTCGTAAATTTTCCTGATACAATTTTGAAAACGGGTGGAAAAACAAGGAGAGAAAGGCACGGAGAGAAGAGGCATAGAAAAAAATTGTGAATGACTATGTTTTGTACATATTATAATAGATGTACTTTATGATTTTACAACAATTTCCTCGTATTTCTTATGCCTACTTATTCAGAAATTAACTCTGTACTTTTTGAAAAAAAAAATTACAATTTCATTTAAAAAAAACAGTACAAATAGATATTCCATGAAAAAGCGAATGAATAGGTTATATAGATAATATAAATGTGAAACAGAAGAAAGAGAGAAAAGAGAAGAAATAAAAAAAAAATTTTGTGAAACAAATTTTATTATTGTTGAACATACCATTGTAATGTGTAATTGCTGTTAAGCTCGGTGAATTCTAGTAGATTAGTTAAATATTATGGCGATGTAATTTTACATGCGTGAAAAACTGTTCCTTTTGACTGATTCCTTCGAATTTTGTTAGCACCTTTTTGAAAGATACATGTCTTATGTTATTTTTTTGTTTCTTATTTTTTGAGTGTATTAAAGGCAGTGTGTTTAACACAATTTCTTTTAATCACAAATCCAATGTTATTTTCACCACATAAAATGTTACCATTTTGCCCATTAATTACAATTATTTGACCTCTATGATTTGACAGCCAATCTAAAATTGAATATTAAGTAACCGGATTAATTGCTTATTATGAAATTAGATAATTTGACATTTTTAATCAAAGTATTTCAATACTTGTAATAAAGCGATCTTAAGCGCCACCTTGCATTTAAATACTAAAAAAATTACTTAAAATGGGTATATGTTAATAAAACTTTTAATCGGTTGACTTTTTTAAGTCAAATCTGTCATATTTTTGACATGGACATTCTCGTATCGGATCATAGAAGCAAAATTAAGCAAGTTTTAAATTGGAAACATTTATAATTTTATTGTGATATTTTATTCAACATTTTATTATGAACTACATTCTTGTAAACGCCTAATTCTTCGCTAAAATTCAAATCTGCAAAATTTGATTTTACACATAGAGAAATATCCTTTATGTGTATTGTAAATTCAAATTACTCTCATTACCCAAATTACATACATACATACAAATATAAAACAATCATCAAATATCAAATTGTTATAATGATAATGGGATGTTTAAAACGTGTTTAGAATTTTCAAATTTTTTAAAAATAAGAAAGAGCAAAATTGATAGTTGAGACAAGCAATTTATTGTACAAGTACCTGAATAATGAGAATCGGAAGCAATAATACGTAAAAAAGAAAAATAAGAGCAAAAAATAAAAGGAGTATACTTTAAGGAAAAATCATAAAATTAGTATGTACTCTAAACAGCCACGTATGTGTTCTTCTAAATTGATAACACCGTTTAGATAAGATATAAAAATTTATTGAAACGATTGAATATGAACTACAAGAAGTAATCATTAAGTTTAAGAATCACATAAATTTCAATGAATCAAGGAAAAATTAGTATTGAAGTAAAACAATTGGTTTGAAATCCGTTGTCTTATTTAATGAATTTCACTTTTAAACATCAGCCATTTTCGAATGTACTTGTAATATTGCATATTCATTGTTACGACTGACAAATCAAATGTTTTGTCCAACACAAATTATTGCAATTAATAAGTATGTACACGTATATGAAATCTCTCGTTATTTTTTATGCCTAGATATAATAGGCAATCATCATATCATAGACATTTTAAAGTTAATGAAAGTCAATCAATCAGGAACAGCAGTACTCTTTTTATTTTACAGACACCACAATTCATTAATCTTTTTCTCATTTTTTATTCTTTAAGTCTATTGTCCAGTCACTGCTACTGTTATTGTTTTCTTGTCAAAATGACATGTTCATGTCACATTATTATTATTTTTTTTTGGTTTTTATCATATTTAATTGTATAATGTATTTTTTTTTTCTATCTTCCTGATGGATTACTTCCATCTTGAAGACAAGAAGTTCATGTTATGTAAATATTGATATTTTAGTTTGAAATGTGTATGGAGAGAGAGTTAGGGAGAGAGGAGATTTGTATAACGTATAATAAACACGAGAGAATGAAAATAAAGCATCAAAAAAATACTAAAGGGGAATGAAATATAATTGCAAAATTTAATTGCAAAGTAAATCTTTCTTCCTCATCTCTTTTAATTCCCCTGGTAACCATTTTCAACATTTTAAGTGGAAATTTTTCATATAAATATAATTTTTTTTTTCTCTCTCTCTCTCTCTGTTATCTTTTGGGAAATTCTATAATTTTCTTTTTTTTTTTTTTAATAGCTGAAATAGCTCGAGAAGTGATGGTGTATAACTAATATGTATGAGAAATATTTAACGAGTTAAAAAAGAATAATTATGTACTCGTATTTTTTGCTTTTATACCCAGGTGTTTAACAATGCGCGATATTTTCTATACTTACTTTTGTACTCAGTAATGAAATTTGTACATGCTTTAAAATAAACTTAAGAATGGAAATTTTTGTCTATCTTTTAATAGTTTTATGTATGTATATGTACTTAAAGTATGAAAAAAATTTAAAATGATAGCCTTGCATTGCTATAATATTAAGTAGTTATAGTTTTAATAAAGAGAGAGTTAAATTAATAGCTTTTGAGTAATTTTATTGTCAAAGATAATTTACTTAAGATTTTGTTTTTTTTCTAGAAAAGCTTCTATAATGTCCGGATGCACGATAGTGTACTTTAGTACTATAGAATTATTAAATTTTCAGTACTTTTTTTGTTAAAATTCCCAGAATTAGATTTTGTGTAATTTTTTTTGATTCAATTGAATTGAATAACAATTGTGTTCACCCAATAAAAATGTTCTATAACGGTTAAGGTACATGGCTTCAAAATTAACATTGTTAAGATAAAGTAGTCAAATTGTTATTGCATAACATAGCCAAATGTAATACTTATACAAGGCATATGTCGAAATTGTTAAGCTTTAGCAAATTCCGTGGTAATTTACAAGAGCACGATATTTTAAATTAAAATATTCTTAAATATTGTTAAAGAAATTTTATTTTTCATACACAACTAACTTAATCAATCATTTTTGCGTTTAATTTCAGACTCTTACACATTACACAAAATCTATGAATATCTCAAATATTTAAATAACAATTTCGCTAAATCTATATTATTTCTCATACTTGTCAATGAATTTTGTATATGTAGTTACATACAGACATACTTGTCATTCTAATTTGGGTCATAAATTACCAGTTTTAATCAATCGATAACCACATACCATTACCTATTATTGACTCACTAACACATGCTCAGTTTTCGTTGATTTTTTAATATCAAAATTGAAATTTTTTATTTTTCATTTTTTTTTTCGTTTTTTGGATTTTCATTCAACTATGCTGTCTATTCTATTAAATTTGTAAATTTCGTTTTAAATATTTTAGTCAGTAAGTATGCAATATATTTTACCCATATTTGGCAAACCACAAACATAGTTAAGAAATTTTTTTTGTAAAAAGCAAAAAAAAAAAAGAATGTTGAATGAAATTTAATTAAAAACTAATTTAAATTGAATTGCTAAATATTTACAAAACTGAAAAGAATTTGCAATTTTGAAATTTTTTTCCCCAACAATTTTTCAATGATAATTAGAAAAAAAAGCAAGTAAATTTTTCATTTACCATTCAAGGGAGAATTTTTTTTGTAAAAGTTTTTTCTATTATTATGATAGAATTTCGATTGCATATTTTATAATTCAAGAATATGACACTTGACACTTGACTCGTACTAATTGCATAAATTTGTTTAAAAAAATTTTTTTATTGGTATGTGTTGGTGTGGTATCCTTTTAAGATATTAAAGTTCATTTCGAAATAAAGCAATTTCCAATTATGTATTTTCAATTCTCAGGAATAATATTTTGTATTATACTATAAAGTAAGTCGTATAGCTATTGTAACCTCTTTCAGGCCCTAATTGATAATAATTCTTAGAATTTGCTTTTGTATACTTATTTCATGGAGTTATCACACCTATAGCCTTTTTGTTATTTAAATAATGTTATTGTCAGTCAAAGGAAAAGAAATTCAATATAAAAAATTATTTTTCTCCTTAAAACAGTTATCAAGGTCATTTCATCCTACAGATATTGTCTAAGTAAAAATAAATCAATTATATTATAGAGTTAAGGCGACCAGATTTATGTGTGTATAATAGTGGGTATAAAAAATTTGTTACAATTAAATTGATGTAATAGTACTTTATACTTATAAATATACACAATTCAGCGGATGTGCTGCAATTTATGAACTATTTACAGGCCCGGTTCTGACTTGTTGCCCTACGCAGATTCCACAAAACTGCGCCTCCTTTCAAAGCCCTTAACAAGTTTTGGAGAACACCTAAAGTACTAGAGAAAAATTTTTATTCAAGTTTTCAATGGAGCCCCTTTTTCCGGAGATCCGTCGCTGAATGTAAAGCATTTCAGTATTTTTTAAGTTATGCGAAAATAAAAAGTTCACAAAACTGTAAATATATATATTGCTTAACTGCATGTGATCATACAGTTTCATGTGTGCGCACTTGAACATAGACCTATAGAATACAAATACGGAATCAAATAGTTGCAAAACTAAATATTCCATGTCGGTTTGAGTCTTTAATCTATTGATCGTATTTAAATAAGTAGGCTTGAGCTGCTGATTGAAAAATGCCAAAATATTGCCAAATTTCACAATTACATACCGAGAAAAAATTTAATTGTCTGTACGATTTTTCGTTTTTTCATTTTCAAAATAAAATGGACCAAAACTTTTTCATTTGACATCTTTAGTCTAATATGAGATTTTAAACCTCTCTATAATTACATTCTGTCTATTAAATAATTTTTCATAATAACATATAAAAAATTAGAGAAGAAACCAACAAAAATTCCCGCTAATTTCTAAATTTTATTCGATTTTACTTTTAATTACAAAATTTTTTCTTTATAGTGTGTGAGAATTTTCTTAAAAACAATAGATTTCAGTTATGAAAATTAATGAATTTCATTATTAAAATACAATATTGAAATAAATGAGAGTATATGTATATGTACATTTGTACATATGTCTATGCGTGCCTTAAATATGCGGCTCCTAAAAGTACATCCTAAAAATTTCAATATTTCAATAAAATCTGTGAAATTTGAAATGTCAGTCTACATTTTTAATTAAAGTTTTCAATTAAAAGATGGCGTGTAAATAGAGACGCGATTGATTCACTCAGCATTTTTAAATTCAACATGGTAGCTAGTTGTCGTAACGCTTTTCTGTCACATTACAAAAAATGTACTTTAAGGAATTTTTGAAAATTAATTAAAAACAAAAATTAAATTAAAATACGAGTATCAACATAAAAAAAATATTATTAACAAATACGCTTGAAAAAAAACAATTCGCATATTTTCGAAAAAAAAAAAAAAACAATTTTTAGGAATTTTTAATGTGGGAGTTTTGTTTTGTGCTGTTTGATTGTTAAAACATCTTAAACATTTGATTTTTTATTATTCATTATTCGAATTTTCACGAGTACAATGCGCGCACAATAAAACCATAATACAATGTTAACGTTATAAAATTTTTTATGTTATCTTGTCGATGATTATTAAAGTATGGTTTAAAAGGGTGGTTTAATATATTAAATAAAATGCAGAATATTAATTTTTTTTTTTTATAAAATAACATAACAATCTATTTAATATGTTTATTGTTAAAATATGGAAATTATTTTAAACATTTATTTTTTGAAAGAAAATTTTTGCGTGCGAATGAATATTGTGTAAATATGCTTTTTTATAATGATATTGCCATACGTCTAGTTTTATTGAAGAATAAAATATATACAATTTGAGTATAGTAGATGATCGATTTATAAATAATCTTATTTATTCAATATTTTACATTTAATTTTGATATCACGTATCACAATACATACATTATGCAGTATATTTACATGTACTTATGCTTTGTAATACAAATAAGAGTCATTTATTCAACAAGGATTTATATAAGTTGTCATAAAAATACAGGGATTGTAACTTACTTGAATATTTATGCGATTTATGCGTATGCGTCGTTCTTGTCATTTTATATACAAATCAACTGTATAAAATACTGGAGTGTTTATTGGTGAGGCCATCAAAAAAATTATTAGTTTATTGCAGGTATTATAGTATTTTCCCTATAATCAGGTCTTTACACAAATGCCTCCAGTTCAATATTTTCAACATCGAATGATAAAAAATTAATAACATACATGATATAGTGAAAAATTAATAGAGATAGAAAGTACTCACAAAGTAATAAATGAAAGATGCCAAAATCCAAAACGACATTTTCCTTAAAAATCTCTATAGAATATAATGACGATAAAGTCTCAGCAAATTAATCACTATCCTATAAGAGAAACTTTGTAACACATAGTCCTTTGCGCTATGTCCAAACGAGGAAAGAAAGACAAAAAAAAAACCTATTTCGCCTGATACGCAATTAAAGAGTTTCTTTTTCATTTACACAATCAAATTAAAATTTATCGCAAATTTTAGCAACTGTAAATTGAGAAGTTTAAATGAAAATTAATTTTTCGGACACCAAATAATTTTATACACAAATTGCACAAAAAAAATTTAATCACATTTTATATAACTGTGAAGTGTTGTGCTTGTGGAGCTCAGTAAACTTTTTTTCAAGTCTTTGAACATGTGACGTTCAATCTTTTGAATCAGACGTTGTGAAAAGACTTCAGGATTGCAGTGAAGTCGGTTAACAAGATGGCTTTCACTACTTTATATATTTTTATTGTAAAATTATGAACGCCCTCTATACTACAAAATAAAATTACAATGTTTTTGACAGAAATTTGACGTTTATTTGACGTTATATTTTTGCATTTTTTTTTAATAATTTGATCGAAACTGAACTTATTACTGAACATACACGTAAAATAAATCGACCCTGATGTTTTTCATAAGAAAAATGGCATTTTAAATAAGTCTATTTTGTATGCTAATTCCTTTTTATACCCTGCACTTCGTGAAGGGTATATTAACTTTGGTATGGAGTTTGTAACTACTTGAAGGAGTCATCTGCGGTATGGACATATATATATATTCTTGCTCAGCGTAAAATTCTGCGTCGATTTAGACATGTCCGTCCGTCCGTCCGTCCGTCCGTCCGTCCGTCCGTCCGATCGCACGATAACTCAAAAACGAATAATGCTATCGACACCAAACTTTCACAAGTTTTTTCTTTTGTGCCAAGGACGAACCCTATTGTTATTGGACTAATTCGGACAACGGGTTCGGGTAGCTGCCATACAACTCAAAGAGTTTATTTTAAATATTTCGAAAACTAATAAAGCTATAAATATAAAATTTTGTACACATGTGTCCAATTACATTTTACACATGCTCTAAAAATTATAATGGGATAGCTGCACCGGTTCGGGTGGCTGCCATACAACTCCAACAGCAAATTTTTTATATTCGGCAAAATAATAAAGTCAGATTCATGAAACTTGGCAGTCATGTGTCCAATTATAGGTCAAATATATTTCTGAAGTTTTAGAAGAATTGCTTGACAGGTTCGGGTACCTGCCATACAACTCCAGAAGCTAATTTTAAATATTTGGAAAAATAATAAAGTCAGATTCATGAAACTTGGCAGTTGTGTGTCCGATTGTAGATCAGACATATTTGTGAAGTTTTAGTAGAATTGCTTGACAGGTTCGGGTACTTGCCATGCAAGTCTAAAAGCTTATTTTAAATATTTGGAAAAATAATAAAGTCAGATTCATGAAACTTGGCAGTTGTATGTCGAGTTATAGGTCAGATATATTTCTGAAGTTTTGGTGGGATTGCTTGGCAGGTTCGAGTAGCTCCCATACAAGTCCAAAAGCTTATTCTTAATATTTCGAAAAATAATAAAGTCAGATTCATGAAACTTGGCAGTTGTGTGTCCGATTATAGATCAGATATATTTGTGAAGTTTTAGTGGAATTGCTTAACAGGTTCGGGTACTTGCCATACAACTTCAACAGCAAATTTTTTATATTCGGCAAAATAATAAAGTCAGATTCATGAAACTTGGCAGTCATGTGTCCAATTATAGGCCAAATATATTTCTGAAGTTTTAGAAGAATTGCTTGACAGGTTCGGGTACCTGCCATATAACTCCAGAAGTTAATTTTTAATATTTGAAAAAATAATAAAGCCAGATTCATGAAACTTGGCAGTTGTGTGTCCAATTGTAGATCAGATATATGAAGTTTTGATGGAATTGCTTGACAGGTTCAGGTACCTGCCATACAACTGTAAAAGCTAATTTTAAATATTTGGAAAAATTATAAAGTCAGATTCATGAAACTTGACAGTCGGATGTCCAATAATAGGTCAGACATATCCGTGAAGTTTCTATAGAATGTCTTCACGTGTTCGAGTAATTGCTACACAATAACGAAAGGTGCAGGGTATAATTCAATCGGTTTATACCGACTGAAACGTTTTTACTTGTTTGTACTTCATTCGACACAAAATAAACATTGGTTGTATGCGAATATTTTTAAATTTTTTTTTTTTTATTTTAATATTATTATATTGCGTTCCTTACGAGCATATCATTGGAAAACAATGCAACAAGCTCCATTTTTTTTTTTATGAATTAGCTCAGATTATTGCAATATTATGTAAAATAAATAAATATTTTACAATTTTACACTACAGCATTATTATTTATGCAATTTGAATAAAAGCAAATTTTGAACACCTTTTTCTTGTTATTTGTTTTTTCTCTTTGCGAATGAATTGCTGAGGGTGATTTGCATGCAAAAAAAATAAAAATATTCATATATAATTTTTATGCATTTTCAAATCTAAAAATATATTTTAAATCCATGTTGTATGTTGAAGAAGGCATTGGTTGTACAAAAAAAAAAATAACAAAATATATAAAAAAATAAATAGGTGAGAAAAATAACGTTTCTCTTTTTAATAACATTGCAAAAATATGTAAAATATTCTTTGTAACATTCACTCTGGTATCAATTTAAATCAGTACCACGACACGAAGATTTTATATAATGTAAGTACATATGTGTGAATGATGAATATTTAAGAATTCTTTAAATGGGATAAAAGATATACAATTTAATAAAAAATATAATATATGAAAAAATAGAAAAAAAAATTAAGATTTAAAAAAGATTTTCTTTCCCTTTTACCAGCAATCCAATCTTTTCCAATTCAATGCATTTTGAATCACTATGTAAATTTGCACTTTAACATGAATAAATTATCATATAGTGAAAGAATTCCATTTATCATTATAATTTCTATACATAAATAAATATAGATACATTTAAACATATTCATATAAATACAGGGTACTTATAACATTTGAATTAATTTCGAGGAAATTGAAAGATCCACGTTCCGTAGCGAATACATAGTTCCCCAGTATTTTTCTTCCTCACAATTTCCCAAAAATTGTACTGAGGTCTCCTCAACCTACCCTCGAAATCTGCATGCTCCCTCACTTTCTTAGCCTAATCTCGTGAGGTGATGCTTACAATGTTCGTTAAGACACCGGTTGATGTTGCTGCCGTCCAACCTCATGACCTTATCGTCGAAGTCATGGAATACCCCTCCAGTGCTCTTAAAATCCTTTCCCCATTTCCTTTTTAAATTCTCCACGAACCGTATATGGTTTTTTTTTTGCAGAAACACAAGATTATTTTTTTCAAATTTTATTTTCTTATGTTTCTGAAACATTTTGTAATATTGATAAATATGCAAACAAACAACATATTGTCGAGTCTTGGACGAAAAAAATCAACGAGGAATACTGGCAAACCAACTAATGCTAAATCTACAGACTAGTTTGGTTGAAGAAAATCGCCATTTTCTCTATTAAAACTTTTTAACAATGAAAACTCATAGTTTAATTGTGTTCTTTCCCACATATGCTAATGGAATTGTTTGCATTTGACAGCTGTCAACAGTATCATTTCAACATTGAAATTTAAAAATACTAGACTGACAGGAAATTTAAAATCGAACACCCTATACTTATATATATTTGCATAATGAGGAGAACATTTTTCAATGTTGGAATATTAATAAACTATGGTTAAATTCTTTTAGTAAGAAAAATACTATGATACTTAAAATACCCTTATTGTATATTGTTTCGATAAAATAATAAAATTTAGTGTTATACACATTCGATGTTATCGCACAAAAAAAAAATATTAATAATAATGAAGGCGTTAACACATTTAAAATTCTAATATAATTTTTTTTTTTGTAATATCATTAAATTTTCTTCTATTGTTTCGGGTATTTGCTATCGCGTTCAAGACAAATTGTTTTCGTATATATAGGAATTATTATTTTTGCATACAGAAAATATTATTGTACCTAAAATATAGTTGGTTTTCATGTTGTTCTTAAATAATTAATTAATGAATGTTATTCTTGATTAATTAATATTAATAATAATAAAAATAATGGCCTTTCTTTTTAACAATAATGTGAGATTTTTAGGTTCTTATTATTTTTGATATACAAAATATTGTTCTTATAATATCTCTTTTCTTACCGTTCGTTTAATTTAAATAAACACATATGTGTATCCCAATTGTGTATAACAGTTATAAATAATTTATTTCTAAATGAGAGGGACTTTTAAAAAAGGAATTAAAATAATTTATCATTGAATTTTACATTTCCGTTACAGACTTAAAGTTATATTGAGCACGTTTGTTTTACCTATTTTATATGAGAAATCTGTTATACAGTTGTAAAAATTGATCAATCATTGTTTAAATATCAATTGTAATGTTATTTTCATATAAAACTATTAATATACCTGGTCTCACAGTTACCTATTCCTTTGTATAACTTGGTATAATTCAGGACTATCATACGTTCTGGAAAACTATAAATAGAGTGCCAAGTTTGAATTAACCTATCAATATTTTGGATTATTCCATTCAAAATTCAGTTTTAATCTTTTAAATATTAAATAACTTTTTTTTCGAATTTGAAAATAATAATTGTTTTTTTTTTTTTATTTTCATTTCAGGTAACATAAATTTGATTAATTAATTAAAATGAATTGCGGAAAACAATACGTACAAACATATTGCACACATAAAATTCACAGTATACACATATTGTGTTGTGTATTGTGATTAACATGTGAATCAATAAATAAACAATAAGTCGTGGTTAATTAGCTGATTAAATTTAAGTCAAACAGCATTGCAGTAAATGACGAAATATTCAGGTATAATATGTTGAATTTTTATGTTATTTTTTTAAATAATTTTGAATTTTTGATTAATGGAGTATTAAGAAAATTGTATTTGAATTACATACTTGAAGGCGTCTGTCATATAAAATTTCTTTGCAGTATACGATTGAATATTCAGAACAAAATTTAGTTGTTAAGTTCGTCTGTTATCAATCTATATGATAACACAGCCCTATTAACTCCAATATTACGGCCCGCCAACTAAAGCTTGTTAAAAAATAAAAAAACTCAATATTAAGCAAATTCATGCACCCACAATTTATGAATAAAAAATTTTTAAAAATTTCTTATGAATTATTACAAAAAAATTAAAATTTTAGAAAATCACGAAGTTAATTTCATTTTCAATTTATTAAACAGTTTGATTTCATGCTTTCTTACCATTTTTTCTGTACTTAATTTAAATTTTTATACTTTTTTTAAAGTATATATATGTACATGCATGGAGCTCATAGTTTACATATCTATACAAGCATATATACAAACTTACTCATTAGTCATTAATCACTAATATATACATAATCTCTGCTCATAAAATTAAAATAAAATTTTCATAATTTGTGGAAAAACTTTATGCAACATTTCACATGTGAAAAATTTTTTATTATTAATTATATTCTCTCCATATTTATACCAAATACAATCAAACAAACATCATATGTTTTGGTTTCAATGCAATCTTAATAACAATACATACATAAATAATTATGTATATCAAAAACCGCAAATTTATTATGCGAATATTAAATAGTGAAAATATTTTTAAATGATATTCAAAAAAAAAAAATGCATAATTAAAAAATTTTATTTATTTAATACTAAATGTCATTGTGCTCTGAGAGTACACAATTTTTATATCTCTTCTTAAAACACTCATTCTTTATCAAATATTTCGTGAGAGAGAATTTTTTGAAGATTGTAAATTTTGTAATAAATCTGACTGATTAGTTTGTGTAAAATATAAAACGAATTAATTTTCTATGAGATATTCATGATTAATGTCAATTAATCATTTTATTTCGTGAATATTTTCCTTTCAAATCACAGTGAAAAATAACATTAATTTGATTGAATTGAGTGTAAATACAATTTGAACAAGTTTGAGAAGCTAATGTGTATGATAATGTCTTTTTTTTTTTGATCGGGTTGTTGCGCGAAAATATCTGGTTGCAAATAAAATATACGCAGTTTCAAATTGCTCTCGAGCTCTGCAAATTAGGACTATTAGCAGATTTCTATTAAAACTTTTGAACTTCCACTACCTTGCTTTTGTTTTGCTAGATGTCAACAAATTTTTGATAAATTGATAATATTTTTTCCATAAAAATATTCGCGCATTCCTCTACTTGATCGCTTGATTTCATTAAATGTATGCTGAAATGAAAATTTATGCGCCGATAATATTTAACGTGAACGGCGAAAATATAAGTCTCTCTAATAAATTTTCTATTGATATTCTACAAGCAAACTGACAGTTCATTTATCATAACCCTGGGTTTTTGATCAGTTTTTGCAGATATTTCTTTGGAAGGAGATTGCGGAATATATTATGTGTACTTGCCGTACTTTAACCAGTAACAATAAACGTCAAATTTATTGAACAAATCTCGCAATTAGTCAAAAAAAAATATGAAAAATTTTGAGAATAACGCTTATTATATTTTCTCAATGCATTTATTTAATTTTTATTTTTCTCAGAGTAACAAATACTAATATGTTTATTCCATACTTTTAATAATATAAACATATACATATACATATAATAAAATTTTAAACGAAAAGGTAATATGAGAGCAAAACAAATAACAAAAAATAACTGCGATAATGCAATTATAAACACCTGTAAGATACGATTTACAAACAAATTCTGAACCATAATATGAAAAAAAAAATACTAATACACATATAATATTATTAATACCACTACACTAACACATTATTTATAATAGTAGTAATAAAAGAAAATGAAAAATAACCTTCTCGCGCAAAACTTCAACCAAACTTATCTCTCAACTACATATGGATGGATTTACTAAAACCAGTAGAACAACTACAATTACCTAAATACCTTTTCAGTTTACCTAAATACTCGGTTATGGTACGATCAATTTTTTTTTAAATGTGAAAAGCAAAAATATAGCGGTAGATCGTGCGCTTGAAAAATTTATACGAGAATTTCGGCAAAAATTTAATTTTGAAAAAACGACGACGACGAATTTTATTTTTTATTTTAACAAAATTTATTTAATAAAATTTCGATCGATATTTTTATTCTTTTTTATGTATTTTAAGAAATTTATTATTTAAAAAAAGAAAAAATTAGTTGTTCGTGTTATTTACTTACTTGTTATTTAAAAAAAAGTATATACACACTTTATTTACTTTAGTGAACGAACAACACTCTTGTTTCTACAATAAGTGTAAATACCAAAGATACAAATTAAAAAAAATTATATAAAATATATAAAAAATTGGGAAATTTATTCTAAAAAAAATATTTATTATAAAATTCTAAAATAAAGATAAAATAACGTAAATAAATAATTAAATATTTAATTTGAAAAAAAAAATGAAAATTAAATTGCTAATTTAATTAAGAAAAAGTTTTATTATTTTGTATTCACAAAAAAAAATTATAAAAATATTCATTTAATGTGTGTGGTGAATTTCATAATTTTTGGTGTAATTAAAATTATTTTCACTCATTTTACTTAAAAATGGCATATTGCAATTACGAAGCGAGAAGAAATGCTCTCTTCTCTCTTCCCTGCTTCGTTCTCTTTTAAGTGTAACCAAAAATATTATAAGTAAACGTGTAGATTTGTTCAATTAAATTCAACAAATTTTGTTTTTGTTTTTACATTTTAAGTGATTATAATATTTATTTAATTAAAATTACCATACCTCAGGTAGGTACATAACTACATATACCTACAATACCTATACGCCATTGCATTGAAAAAGAAGAACATAATTGTGAGTCATGAATAGAAGATAACCGAGATATCTAGTATAGAAAATTTTAAAAATTTTTATTTCTAGAAAAATTTTATATTTTAGTTTTCTAAGTCATAAATGAGCATTCTTCGTGTGTACATACAGAAATACTTTGTGTATACGCTGTACTTGTAGTCACCATAAATGAAGTCTAAATTTTGTTTTTCTACTTTTGTTACCTAGCAAATATCTGTTACCTTTTTGTTTGAAACTATTATTTTTATCGTCATTGTTTTACTCTTCTTATGTTTTTGTTGTTTTTTTTTATATTTTTGTAAATATTAAATGTTATGTACCTATTTTATGATTTTTTTCCCATTATTTCAGTTCTATATATATATATATATACTTAGTGTAAGCATATGGTGTACTTATTATACAAGTACCTACTTATATTTAGTTATATTTATAGTACGGTTAGTATTTAAGTGATATTTTGGGTCAGATACCAATCCAACCATTATGAAAATAAAAATATAATTTTTAAATTGTTTTTAAATGTATTTTAAATATGTACAAGAAAAATTTTTTGTTTGAATTTTTTCAAAAAATAATAGTTAGGGTAATAAGATCCGTTATTGGTTTTAGAATTTCTTATAATTTTATTGTCACTAATCACTTTAGATTTTACATATAATTCTTACTAAGTTCGTAATTAAACTGGTATGTTCCTACAAAATGTGATTTCCTTAGAAATACGTATTCATAACGTTAGAAGGACGCATAACGAAGGACAAATTCTTAATTAAATAATTGTCTTATATACTTATAATTTAAGTAATCTAGTTAAAATTTGAAGAAGGAAACAGGAAAATCTCCATTTATTGTTATTGTTAGAAATATTCATAATTTTGAAATTACTCCCATAATCATAGCTTTAATAATAATATTGTTCTAGTCTAATTGCTGATAGTGGCTTGGATTAATAACTTTTAAAAATTGAGCAATGCAATCGCACATTTGAGCGATTTCTAATAATTTAAGACTAATATTCGTAATGTTTTCGCTCAATCATACTTAACACCAACAATATGTTGTAGACAAATATTTTGTCTCTGAAAATTTGTATGGTAAGAGAAACGGTCGTGTGCATGGTCGCGACTGCTTGCATTGACATCATAAAACACATATTTATATATGTATATGCTTAATTAAATAATTAATTGAAAATGAAATTTTTTTTTAAATACATGCAAGTATATTTACTTGGCAAAGATAATGAAAATAAAAATAATAATTAATGAACTTGTATTAGAAACAAAAAATAAGTTTGTGTTGTACAAAGTCTTGATATACGATAATTATATACCATTATTTATTTAATTTAAGATAAGATTTAAATAAATTTACATAATAAATGAATATAAGAAAAAAATTTATAAATTTGCATGAAAATTCAAAAAGCAAAAAAGAAAAAAAAATTTGCATGAAAAATGCATGTTGCATGAAACATCCTGATTTTACTAATTTATAATAATAATAATGTTTTTTTTTTCAAAGTTTTTCAAGTATGATAGCAGAATTGAAACGATATTGAACAACATGAGTATTTTAAGAGTAAGCAAGTCGAGAACAAGTTTGAAATAATCAATTTCTAATTTTCTTGTACTTATTTATGTATGTAAAACTTGTATCTGATTAGGTGGTATATTTACTGACAGGTTTTAATATGTAAATTAAAAATTTAATGTAAAATAAAATTTAAGTTAAGTATATTAAGTATGAAACAAAACATTTTTCTCAAATTGTATGCTATACTAGTATTAATAAGGCATAATATTTAAAGCATCGAACAAAATTTTGATAAACTTTTAGGTTTAAACGGTTTGAGCGATTTTTTTTGTCCGAAAAAATAAAGCGTTATCAAACAAATTGTATGAACAATGTTTGACGTTTTAATTCTTAAATTCCAGTTGAAATCCATTATTCTGTATTATTACATACATTCATTGCTCATTTTTACGGTAAATTACAAACATTTTTTTAAATTTTTTAGGTTTTATAACTATTTTTACCTAAAAAAAAAATATTAACTTAATTAACAATATTTTGTTTTGTTATCGATTCCCATTGTTGTTGGTTATGAATTCCAATAAATATTTGTATATTATTTTTGTATTGAAAATCGAAATCGTACAAGTGTTAATTAAGTGTTAATTGAATTGAATTTAGAATTTTACGGTAAAAACAATATATATATATATATATATATATATATATATATATAGGTAACTTATTTTTTTTCTTTAATAATAGATGAAAATAGATTAATTTAATTTAATACTAATATTTTCATTTTATTTATAAATGTTACTAATTTCTGCTAATATTTTACCATTTAGAAAATACTCGCATATTACATATACGTATTAGTAGAGACATCTGATGTCAAAATTATACATGATTAGTGACAAATTATTATGAATTTAACATTAATTATATTGTCAGATCAAAAAAGAAAGAAAAAGATAAAATTGAAATTACAATCTAATGCAAATAGTTTCGATATCGAATATATTGTTATATTATTCCAAAAAATTAAAACAAATATTTTGTTGACAAAATAATTTTGATAAACCTATCGATTTAATTGTTAATTAACAATTAATAAATTAGTAAATATGATAAAATTAATACTAATTACATATTTTTATTAAATTACTTTAGTTAACACAAATAAATATTTTAGCATTAAAAAACCGAAGAAGGAATTTATAAATACAACAATTACTGAATTTAGTTATTTTTTTACCACATAGTGAGGTAAAAATTCGTTCAAACAATTTAATTGCGACAAATCAACTATATACATAGGTGGATAAAATCATCGATTCGATAGATAAAATATAATAAAATTTAGTATGAATTCTAAAAAAGAATTTTATTGTCAAGCCCAAAAACTTAGTATTTAAGTGATTTAATTAACAAATTTTGCATGTTGCTTGTTATAACTAAATATATGTTGCATGTCATACATATACATATGTTGCATGTTATACAATATGTTGCATGTCGTTTATATATGTTGCAAATTACATACATGTTGCATGTTATACATATATGTTGCATGTCATACAAATATGTTGCATGTCATACAATATGTTGCATGTTAATATTAAAAATTATCTAATTAAATTTCATTGTTATAAGTACAATTCAATTTCTAAAGTTAATTTAATTCGAAAACAACCTGTTCTCTCAATAATGTCGAAACAAAAATAAAAAAAAAATAATATATTTTCAGTTTTATCTATGCTTAATGCAAAACATTATTTTTTTTCAACACTCTTTGAATAAAAAAAAAAGTGAATCTTGATTAAAATTTTCAAGTTGTGATAAAGATACTCGTAAGCACAGCGAACAAAAGTGATGACTAAGATTTAAAATTTACGTTTTTACTTAATTTTCAGTTTATTTTTAGGTTATCGGATACAAAAAATAAGAAAACAAAAAATATATAATCGAATTAAATTTGATTGTATTATAAATGACAAAAGGCCGAATATTTTATGAGAATAATACAATAGAACAACAAAAACAAAAAAAAAATCAATGAAATTCTAGATTTGATAAAGAAAACATTTGATACGATTTTTGAAATTCTTCTTTTATTACTAAACATTTTTTTTAGACACTTTTATTTATCGTTATCAAATCCTTGCATCGAAATTGATTTGATTACAAAATAAAAATTAATTAAAATTCCTTTATTACAGCCGTTTGAATTATAGGGTACTATAAATTTATCACCGCGTTTATAACACTGTAAAGGCAATTAACAATTAAGATTGAAATTCACCCAAAGTTTTACGAATTGTCGATTAAAAATCATAAGCGCAATTAAATTTTACGACAGTCTTGAATTGAAAAATCATTTGTGTCTCAATTAATTCTCCTAATAATTCTCTAAACAATCTTAATTCAAAGCAGGGCGATAAAAATGTTACGACAACTTCAATTCGGTTGTTGTATTCATTTACAGCGGATTTAAAATTTTGCCTACTTATCACTTTTACGATGATCACAGTTTTGGTGTTGCAGCGCTCCGGTAATATCAGAACTAAAAAAAATTTACATTGAAGATGAAAATTTTAACTTATACTGCAAAAATGCAGCCCTAGAATCTATTTTGTATAGTGACTTCTATGCGATAGAAATTGAAAAATATATCGATAAGGTAAAAAATGTTCACTTTTTCAAACAATTCTCACAGTAATGCTCATTTCTACTGGAATCACAAATATCATATTTAGTTTTTCACTTAGGTATTACAAATTGTTTACACTTGAATTTAATGAAGGGGAAAATCCTTGTACGTTTTATAAGTTCTTATTTTACTAATGAAATTGTGAATTCCCAAATTATTGTTAAATAAAAAAAGTAATATGAGGGTGGACAACTATGTATAGCTCAAAGAGTAATTGAATAAATTTCGATTAGTTACGAATTTCTTTAAAACAGAAAAATATTTTTCAACTTAAAACCATCAAATAGACCAGCTGTATTTTTCTTATTGTTATATTTTTTTTTTTCGATTTTTATATGAACAAATTTTAATCCTTTTTTATACAGTTGAATTATTTTACATTTAAAATATTGTTTTCTATATAAGATTATGTAAGATATTGCATTGGAATTTTTTGAAATCATAAACCAACCAACAATATAATACCGATGTAGTGGGTGTTCCAATAATGGTCGTGATTTTTTTTTAAAACCAAAATTTAGAGCAAAAAAAAAAAATAATTGAATTTTATTAGTTTAAACAAATTATGAAATTTTTTAAGGAATTTTCATTGTTTTCAATAAATATTTTAAAATTTTTGGTTTTATTATCAGAAAATTTTATATAGACAAATGGATGACATAGGAATTCTAACAAAGAATTTCATTTTGATATTTGAATTACCAATGCTTTTATTAGAATTATTAAATAAGAACAAATGACACATTCTACAAGTGTAGAAGTGATTCTTTAATATTCCAAATTTGGTATCGAAATTTTGTAAGACCATATGTGAGAAGACAACAATTATAATATTGCCTTGAGAATTTCATTGTTTTTAGTATACAAATAATTCAATTTATGCTGATTTTTGTCTTACTTCCTTGTTATGTGAAACAATTACAATTTAATTTTGCTAAAATTAATTTTAACAAAATTAAATTGAACTAATTGCTAATTTTTAAAGCGTTTTATTGCGTAATAAGTTAAATAACAAACTCTAATTTAATTTTATCGTGAGAATTGCATTCTAAATACAATACGAGTATTAAAAATTTGTATTCTTCCTTAATCTTAATCTAAATCTTAACATCAACATTGATTAAGATTATAGCGTTAAAAATCTAAAATCGTATTTGACTTCGATATTATTTCATTTCACTGCTTAGAGAATTATTCATTTTTAAACTTGATTCGGTTTTATTATTTGCGATTATTCATTATATGTTTGCATATTTTAATATTCAAATTTATTCTATATATATTTATTTAATTTATTCTAAATATTTACTGCTGCTGCTCTTATATAATATTATTAAGTATGTATCTATATCTGATTACTAGTTTTTAACCACATTCTACACTCGATTGATTATATTACCATGGTCACTCAAATAACTAAAATATCTAAAACCTTATAACTAATATAAAAAGAAAATTAAAATAATTAAGTTATCGATAGCAGCACTGCTGGTATCTGTTATCTAAATATACTAGTTAAATGTAAATAATCTTCTGTAGATTGAATTAAAAATTAATTATAAAATTTTTTTGATTTACTTGTGCAATTAAATGGAACGATTCTACTATGTGGTACATGTAATATTTAAAAGAGAAAACAATTGCATAACCAACTTGTTTTAGAAAAATATGAGAATACGCGATGATAATTATCAAGTAGTGGCTATTGTTATTGCAACTATTTTAGTTATTCTCAATAATTATTGTTGCTGATATTTTATATACTTAAATATTATTTTTAGTTTTGTTTGTTCCTATATTTTATTTGTATATATACATGTATATATTATAAACATAATTATATTACAAAGGTATAAAATTGAAAATTGCGTTAAATATAAAATTAAGGTTAAAGTAACTGCAAATAATTGAAATTTCCGGAATTAAAAAAAATACTAAGTAATATTGAGAAATTCAACAAAAAAAAAAAAAAAACAAAGTTGACATTAAATGTTTCATTGTCAGTTTGTTATTTACTTATTGTTTTATTATACTTACGCAAAAATGGATACTGAAATATTGAATAATGGCTATTAATATGTCAAATTAAAATAAGAAGCTTATAAAGTGTTAAACTTGCAAAATACGTGTTGAATTTTCTATTCAATAATTAATGTGAGCTACTATGTATGTACATATATGTATTTTCAATTACAAATATAGAGAATTTGCAGTTGGAACGCATAAAATAATGTACGTTGAATAAAAAAATGAAAAATTTCATTCACAAATTGATGGCGTTTCTTTTATGAATTCCTTACGTAATCTCAACAGTAAAAATTTTAACTAATCAGTTAAAGAATAATTGTGAATATTTTTTAATGTTCACCTTGTCAACTTGTCGATGCCACCGATAGATGCCTTTAATAATGTTTATTAATTAAATTACAACCGAAAATGTTTGACACTAAGTAGAAATTTTAGAGTTCATTTAGTAAAAAAACGATGCAGTTCTATTATGTTTCTTGACAACTATTAAATATTAAAATTACAAAAATTATTATGGAAATTGTTTTGATTTACTTATAAATTAAGAAAATGTTGGCTAATGAACTCTGATTTTATACAATTTTTAATGTACTGTAGTTTAATTTCTTCACAGTGTTCTAATTATGGAGTTGCATAATTATTAATGACAAGTTGAGTAACTAATACAAAAAACTAAAAACTGCCAACGTATATTAAAAATTGTTGAAGCTTTATCTTTTTTTTCCCTCTAATTATGTGTTCTTATTTTAAAATTAAAGGCTGGCTTGAATGCCATGCAAAAAATTATTAAGTAAACATAAAATAAAAAAAATCGACATTTTATGAAAAATGAACCAAAAATGAAAAAAAATCAAGCGGAAACTCTGTGCTAACCTAAAATATTTTGCATATTATAAAAGAATTCTGGCACGTAAACGTTTTTATTTTCGAATTTTTGTTGGTAAAACGATTAACGGTAGTTGTAATTTTATTAAGTATGTATAAACTAACGATGGTTATGCACAGAATTGTTATAGGTACTTACTTTAATTACAATGGTGACTAGGAATAAAATATAGCTTGAGTGTTAATGTAATATGATCGTTTTTAATACAAAAAAAAAAGTTTACTAAACTAAAATATTTTTATGCCTTTTACATATTTTTTTTTACCATAGTTAACTTACGAATTTCTTACATTTTGCTTTGTAAATATAATTTGAAAGTAAAATTTACTTAGAAGCGTTTAAATATGGAAAATAAGATCTTGTAGTGCAACACCATTAAAAAGAAATCCGTTTTAGTTACGAACTGTTGAGATCTCTGTATCGTACACGGTATTGGTTTAATTATATTTCATAATTGGTATTCCATATGTACACACATGTGTTGGTGTGTTTATGCACTATGTCAGATTAGTATTGTGAAAAGTAATAAGAATAAATAGTTAAATTTCATTTGAAAATCATAAAATATAGAAGTCCAACTCTAAATAATATTTTCAAATTATTTTTACTTTCTTATTTTGTTATAAAAAATTCTTTTTATCTTTAATTCTCCAGGTTTCAGCTTTAATATTAAATTTCTTTAAATAAATAATTTAATGAATAGCGTGTCGAAACTAAAATGCGATTGGAAAACATACTTTTTCGCTTTAATTTTTTGTATAAATATTTATTAATATTAGATTCCATGTCGGACCGTATTTTCTGATTACAGTAAAATTAGAAAATGTTATATTTTTTGTAACCGTACTTATGTATAAAAATTAGCAAAATAGCAGCTAGTCAAATGATGAATTTATGTTCTTATTTTTCAATTTCTATTATTTATCGTACTATGTTGCCGATTTATAATTTATGTGTTTGCTTGTATACGTATATATACTATTATTTATGGAGTTATTAATGGTCTTACTGTTGTATATGATTACAGTCTTATTGTATAGCGATAGTACACATGCTTGTAAGAGTCTTGCAATAACTAAAAATTTATTATTAAGCGTTGTTATTTTTTTTATCTTAACCCTTTTTTCTCATTAAAAAGGTAGCTTTTACTCGAAAACTACAGATCAAATATAATTGATTTTAAAAACAAAAATAAAGATCTGTGAATTATCTTTCAAATAAGTGTCTAGTGGTTACTACATTTTGCACGACTTCGAATTTATTAGTATTTATTTACATTAAGGAAAAATCTGGGGTCGGTTAACAAGCTGCCGTTCGAAAACAAATATGTCGGCTATTTTATATATTTTGTCAAAAATTTTAATTCTAAATCGAAAAATTTGAAAACAATTTTAATTTTTTTTTTATTACTTTAATTTTTTTTCCATATTCTAATCAAATATATTTTTAAATATTGTGTGAAAACTGAAATATTTTAGATTATTTTTTTATTCTTAAATTTTCCTATTTTGTAAACCTAACCTAATTTATTTGCTGTTAATTTAGAAAACATTTAAATAGAAATTATTAATCTTAAGATTAAACTATAAGAGTTTGATTAAAATATTTTCCAAAAATATTCTAAAATGGCAAAATTAGTAAAAAAAATATTTTTATAGTTTTTAAACTAAGAATGTCTGTAGGTGGTATAAAATGCTTGTTTTTTAACAACTTTAAAATTTATTGTATTTTTAATTGTATTTGTTTAAGTAAACTGTTAAATTTGTTGTTTTTCATTTTTACTTTAGCACTTATTGTGATTCAAAGAAACGATTAGAAAATAAAAAAAAAAACATTTTTCAAAATGTCTTCAAATAAGGAAGTCCATATATATTTTTGATAATTTACTATTAAGTCTAAAAATTATAAAAGTATATATATCGTACCAGGTATCTAGGTAAGTGTATTTTAAAACTCATCAATTTATAATGTTTGTATAGAACATAATCGTTAAAAGGTAGCCTAATTTCGAAAAAAGAATTAAAATGGCAAAATTTTTCTAGTAAAAGAGGAAAAATTCAAAGAGGTAAAAATAGTATGCATAGGCTGATGTTTAAATAATATAGGGTGATTCTATTGCTGCTTACTCTTTGTGCTTTTACACTAGATAATTTAAGTAAGGTTTGGGTTCAGCTGTCATCATGAAATTCCGAATTTGTTTACTAATTCACCAGTGAGAGACAAACACTCAAAATAATATTTATAGAAAATATAGTTAATATTTACTTTAATTATATTTAGTATGAGTTATTAATTCCAAATTTTGAACGTGTCATTTTACTACCAAGATCGTACATTTTGGAGGCCTTATTAACATTTGCTGGTGTCTGAAATCGTTTGTTTATATAGATCAACTGGCACATATTGCAGCTTTCGGTTGAGTAGGTATCTATAGAATTGAATTAATTTTATACATTCAAGTACATATGTATGTTAATTGGCCCGTTCCTTTTGTTTATTGAAATCTCTTTATATAAGTAACAATTTCATTTAACTTTTCTATAGCTATATTTATTTTCTTATTTTGCATTATATTTTATACAGTATAGTGAAGCACATACATATACATATGCACCTGTATGTGCTTAATAACGCTTTACACCATCTACTATACATGTACATATAAGTATGTCAAATTATTTTAGCGTAAATTTTATGTAAAAGGAAATTAAAGTAAAACTTTACATATTTACATGCCAAATAGGATATCAAATTCTCATTTCCTTTAAACAACATAATATCGTCAACCATTTTTTCTTTTAAACATAAAATGTATTGGATATACTTACATAATAAAGTTAGTATTTGAGCGAGTATTCATAATCTTTGCAAATATATCAAGTCTTTTTTGTAAAATTTGTATATGTACCAGTATATATTTGCATGTTACTCAAAAAAAAAAGATTAAAAAGACATGTAAGGTATAACGAGCATAAAGCAATAACAATAACGAGGGTATTATCGTCAATCAAGAAACTGAGAATTAAATTTTGACATGATATAAAGAAAAGAAGAGTACAAGTATAGTTGAGTCAAACCAATGGTAGATAAAGTTAGTAGCACTTTGCAAATATTGCTTTTAAAAACAATTTATTTTCATTCACATACTAAAATATTTCAAATGATTGCATACATTTAGGATGACAATAAATAAAAATTATTAAAAATTAAAAATGTTAATATAATGATTAATGAAACATGTCGAATTCGACGTTTAATTACGTGAGTTAAAATTAATAATTATATTTTTTGATGGCATGGCTTTCTGCATTCAAAGAAACATATGGAAAAGCTCGCAAGTTTTGGAAATATAAAGTACAGAAATTTTAAATTTTATAAATGTCGAGTGACTATGACTTTTATAAAGGAGCCGATAGGTAAAAATATTCTTCTACGGAAATACGTTTCTATAGTAAAGATCTATTTACATATAAAATTTCAGCTCTCTACAAGGGTGTAAACGGACGGACGGACAGAGTGAAACTAATAAGAACTTATTTTGAAAATTTTTCTGGAACTTTGAATTTTTAAATTTTTTTTTTATAATCTGAAAATATTCTATCAGGTCATAATAGAATTTCATATGAATGAATTTTTGATTAAACCCTTGTAACTAAGAAGCATTTTTTTTTGTATTCTTCTTTTCAAATCAAAAGTCTTTTCGTTTTTTGCAAAGCAATCCAATACATTTAGTCTTCAGCTATGCTATTGAATGAATTTTCATAAACGAGTACTTTATACTTATCAGATTACTTGAATAGATGCAATTTTTTTCTTATTTTTCTTTATTTTTCATTTTGATTTTTTCTATTAATAAAATAATTTATTTTCTTCTCGTGTTTGCTATAAAATATTTAAAAGTTGGAATATTGATCTTGAAGAAAGAGCATTTTTTAGTTTGTTAATTTGTGAATGAATAATTTTTTTATTTTTTATATAAGCATAAGTATTAAATGTAATTTTTAAGATGATGGAATTGTTATTGCTTATGAAGTAGATTTTTTTTTATTAATGAATTTAGTTTTTGATGGGGTATTAAAAATTTAAACATTAAATGAATAAGTTTTAACCAAAAAAAAAAAAAAATTAAAATATTGTTATAGTTGAGAATAAATTTTGTAATTTGAACCAAACAATTTTGTTACAAAAATGTAAAAAATTAAGATTTAAATTCATTTATATTAGAAAACTCAGATATTGTATTTCAAATTACAGCATAGAGGGAAATATTACACCCTCTTAGAATACTGAAATTGTTTTAAATATTTTCAAGCATTTCAACAAAAAAATTTATGCAGTGTAAATAAGCCTCATGCCTGCTCTTATATTATAATTCACATAAGACCTACATTACTTATGAAATTTATGAAAAAACACGAAATCTATCAGAAACGCTTGCTAAAACAAACAATATTTATGTATATGGTTAGCCTATACAAGTCCGAATTAAATCATGTTTTGTAAAATCATAAACATATTGTAATTTTAAATCTGTATTCGGCAACTCCATTAAATTTAGAAACAATTTCTCTGCTTCAAATATAACTTCCTTTATATAATACTCGTATGCAAATCGATAAAGGAAATATAAAATTTAAAAAAGTTACAAGTAGAATCTTTAAAAAAAATTTTAATTTAAAACTCAACCTTATTTTAATGCAAATCTCTGTATACTTAAATATATATGTACAATATTCAGAATTAGTATAATAAAATACTTTTAAAAATAACAATTTATTATGTAACTATAATTAGAAATAATTGTATATCGAGTGTTATTTAAAGGTTATTCTTATGCATATAACGCAGTGATTACAACAAAAAAGAGGTATTAATATAATAATGATGTAATTGCCGGTATAAATTGTTACTATCATAGTGTGTACCTTATACATACATACATACATAAATTAAGTTCAATTTTTAATTAGTATACATATCTTTACACTACAGGTGATTGTATTCAACAAAATGTAACTATATATAAATTCATAAACAGTACAAATACACACTTACAATTTAAATTAGATTTTACTTCTCAATTAAATTTATATAATTTATTTTTTACGATTTCTTCAAATTTAAATAAAAATCAGTAAAAGAGAGTTAAAAGAATCGCGTTTTGAATACAAATTAAATTTTTTAATTACAATTTTCCTATTCAATAGCGTTCAATATACAAGATACATAAATTTCTATATAGTGTGTATGTAATATTATAATTATGCACACAAAATACATACAAATTATAATGTATATATATATGTATATTTTACAAAATCTGGAAAATTATTTTTATTATTATTATAAAATCAAAATGAAATAGGAAAACGAAAAAAATAGCAAAATTGATTCGGAATGAACAATAAATTTTAAAAATTAACAAAATGACAATTTATAACTTTGATTTTGCTTTAAATAAATATTAAATTAATGGTAATTATGTATTCATAATTCGTTTAAATAGAGGTTTTTCTTATTTATTAATATTAAAATTTTGCTTAATAATACAATCAGTTTTTTTGCTTGATTTTTGTTATACGTATCTAGTATGATTTGCAATAAAATTGATAAGGTCATTGAATGTCAAAAAAAAAAAAAGCATATGACTTTTTTATTTCATTAAAAATGGAATCGTTAGTGAGTTGAATTTGAAAGTGTTAATTACTCTTATTCTTAGTTTTTTCAAAATATTTTGTTATTCAATCATGAGTCTAATGTGATATAATTATAATTATATTCTAACCTAAAAGTCTTATAAATTTTCTTAAAAAAATTGTATAACATTCTATTTCTTATTTTCGATCCAAAGTCCCTAAAACTTCGGGATACCTTAAACTTCTCATTTGCAATAACTTAACACGTAATATTTATGGTACGTGCAATCTGATTCTGAATATGGAAGCTTTATATTAAAATTCCCGTCAAAAAGTGTTCAATTACCGGATTGCTAAAATAAATAAGAAATTATTCTTTTGTTATTTACATAAATGTAAGTTCCAACTATATTATATACTTACCTACACAATTCCTACACCATTAAAATCATGCTTTTCTGTATTGAACTAAGCCATTTTTGATTAAATTATTTTAATTTTCCAAAATCCTGAATCTTTTTTTATTCTTCCATGACCCATTGTAATTCTAAATATTTAACTTGTTGATTTTTATTTGAAATAAATAGAATAATATTTGTGGGAAAATTTTTTTATTTTTTCAAAAGTTTTCAAACAAGAATTTTTATTTTATAATTAATAGCTTTTCTCCTGTCTACATTTTTAAAATATTAAAAATGTTATTATATTACCAAGGCTGTTTTAAATTAACAATTCCATTTTAATTACTTATTTGAATGAAAAAAAAAAAATAGTAATTATTTCTTAACTTTAAACTTTGAAATTTATACCCATATAAAATTTATTTAAACATTTGATATTTGACATTTTGAAAAAAATTGTTGCCATACTTATTCACTTTAATGTTTTAATGCAATAATTAAAATGTTTTTAGTTTTTGTTGTTATTTTTTAATATTTTTAATACCAGTAGTGCAATTAAATTTTGATCCAAGATTAAGTATTATTATTAAAATAAAATAAGAAAAAACAAAAATACAAAGAAGAAAAATTAAAATCCCGTCAGGCATTTTATATTTAAAAGTAGCGTAGTGTTTACACATCAAATATTTTATATGGTCAGTTCGATTGGTTTTGAAATTGTTTGATCTTATGACAATTTAATGAATATAATGTAAAATTGTTTGACATAATGTAAAATTGTTTGACATAATGTATAAATAATGTAAAATTGTTTGACATAAAATTTTTTTAGAGGCAGAAAATTACTGCGTTTTAACGCGGCTGTATATGAAGCCGACTTTCAAACTCATATAAACGCTACTAGGTTTGAAAATTTCCAAGTCAAATCCGGTCTGATATAATTATTAGTGTGACATGAAAATTGACTGCAAATACGAGGATTTTAAGATTTAAAGTGACAAATTAATGTATAATGCTTATACAGCTAACGCCAACCTCAACTTGATTTCAATCAATATTATTCCAATCTGTACAGGGTACACGCAGGTTATACGCCATACAAACGAAGTTAATAAGAATGTTATTCAATTCTTAAAAGTTTTAATACAAAACAAAATGGTGTAATTTTTTATTCGTAAGATTTTTCATCGGCATTTTTTTGTATTTTAAACGTCATTTTAATGTCATTTATTTTTACTTAAGTATGTAATTTTTAATGGCATGTAAACATATTTTAGATTTTGTATATGTATTCATTAAATGAAAAATTTTTGATGTCTAAACAACTCCTTTGAAATTTTTATCTCTGATTATATCTAATGTCATTTTTTATCTTTTTCTGTGTTATTATTTTTAATTTTTCCATTTTATGTGTTTATTTTTTTTTTATGGTCAGATCAGATTGATTTATGAATTTAATGCGAAAGCATATTTATGTTCAAACACGATTTGTATAGACATACTTTTTTGTTTTTTGCCCGTATTACATGAAAATTGCATTCACGAAAATTTACATGAATGATAATTGCTTTTCTATATATTTTTTTTTTATGAACCGCTTACTTCTGGAATTCAAAATAAAAAGCAACAACAAGGTTTAGAATTGAAAAAAAATGAAATGAAATATTTTTTTATGTAGATTTTGTAAAGTAACACAAATTGCTTTAGTCGTGCAATATTTTTTCTAGATAACAAAAAAAAAAAAAAGAGAGAAAAAAATTTGATCGAGGAATTTATTTAACTTGTTTACAGTTACATACCGCCACACTTACAATTTAACAATCGAATAACAATATTTTAATGCAAAAATATGCAGTGAGTTTTCATTTTTCTTAGTAGTAATGCAGAAATATAGGAATATTTGTGCTAAAATACAATTTGCATTTGTACATTTTAATATACGAATAGATAGGGTTTAAATTTTCAAAAATTGAATTATTTATTATTACAGTCAGATGAAACACTTCATTGTTAACACTACATATAATGATCACACTTATAGTGTATGTGTTCCGAATAATAACAAAAAAAAACTGCCATATTCCTGTTCTGTTTGCAGATTTTTGTAAATTATTAAGACTAATAATTTTACTGAGCATATACAACAAAATTTGGCTATATTTGTGTTTAAAGCAGTTTTCTTCGACGGGCCCATGTTATAGCTTGACATTACAATGATTAACAACGAAAAATTGAAAACCATCAATAAGTTCATTAGCCTAATATTATATTTTTAAATTTGAATGTAGATAAAGCAGGTGGTGGTTATGTTCCATCGATCTGCTTATGATTAATGACATAAAATTTATGTTTAATTAAATTTTCTCCTTCTGTTCTTCTTGTCTCTTCTCTACAAAAATACCGAAATTATTTTTCCATAAATTTAATTACATATTTTTTATGAGCACTTACATTAAGTGTGTTTAATTGAAAGTAAAATATTTAAGTAATTTAAATTTTAATTTTTTCTTTTTTTTTTTACACAGTAAAAAGATACGACGTGTTGGAATTTATGATTAACTTAATTAGCTATAAAACTTTTTGTTTTTTTGAATGAGTGATAAAAAAACATCTACAGAAGTTGACACATTTTTTGTACTAATTTCAATTGAATTTTTAAAACAAAACTGACTTTCGTTGTATTCAATAGAATTTGTTTTTTAATATGTAAAAATTCAAATTAATTTTTAAATGTTAAATTTTTCCAATAAAAAATTATACAATATTTGATATAAGGGGATTTTCCATAATTTACACATGCATAATAAAAATCCTAATTTGATGCACAGTGTGGCAGCACTTTAAACTGCAAAATTTGACAATTTGCAATATTGATATTTAAATATAAATTTTGATATTATTAAAATTAATGACTTTGGAATGATTTGAGTTTGAGTAGAGTGCAAATGACTTTTGGGTTATTTGAGTAGTTTGTATAGTTTTCGGATGTGCATACATTTAAGTAGTTTGCATAGTTGTTTTCTATGGATAAGATTTTTAGCAAAAAGTTTTGCCAAAAAAGAAAAAAAAATAAACTATTTAAGTTCTATAAAATAAACTATACCTATAAGTAATTGCTTTTTTTCATTTTGGAATGAAGTGTTCAATAAAAAATTGACAGCTTCATTTACAATTTTGACATATATGTACATTTATAACGTGTTCAATTTTATAATTCAAAATATTCAAAATATGCAGCTTTACATTTTTTACCTGATAACATAAATTCAATACCCAACATAATATACCAATATTTTTCGATATAATATTAAACATCTAGTTATGTGTGTATGTACGTTATGTAGTTTTGTTTATATTTAAAAATGACGTTATACAGTTCAAGATTAATCAGCTGTTTATTATTGAATACACGTCATATTATTTAAATAACAAAAAGCAAAGATCAAGTGAGAGCGAAAATTAAAAATTCGCAAAGCAAAAAAAAAAAAATTATTTATGAATGTCGGTGAAAAAAATAAAGATGACTGCGTTTTGTGTTTCTTTCGGAATAAACTTTTTAATTTAAAAATTGTACACTCATTTCTCTATCAATTTGATGTTAAGTCAGAAAAAAAGAGAGAGTAAATCCGAGCTGCGATGATAGTTGAAAAAAGAAAACAAAAAACTTGAAAGTTGAATAATTTTTTTTAATTTATTTCGATTTTTTTTCTCTTTTGTTTTTCACATCTTTTTCAAAAATTTTATTTTTCATAATTGGGCGCTTCCATAATAGGAGTTTTCGGACAATAAATTGTTTTAAGAGTTTTTTAAGAGATCATAGATTTTTTTTTTGGTTTTTGTTTTTCAAATTAAATTGTTGTAAATGAAACCAATGAAATAAAAAATATCAGCAGGGAAAGGAAAGGAAATTAAATAAAAATTAATTTTTTTTTTGTTATTAAAGAAGAAAACAAAAAATCAAAAAAATTGTTAAAATATTTACGAGCGTTGTTTTTTTTTGTTATTTTTGAAAAATGAACTCACATGAGGAGGATGATGTGATGCGATTCTTATTAGGTTTCAATACCTGTTGTTGTTGATAGATTGACTCAATTGACTGCTTTATTATTGATACTTAATGCTTTCAATGCTCATATACAATTTTAAAATGAAATTTGAGATTTCCGAAGAAAAGCAAAAGTAAAAAAAAAAAAAATCGTGGATTCTTATGATTTTTTTTTTTGCTTTCTTTTGTGCTTTTCTTTCACATGAATGAAAAAAAAAAGTTTATATAATTGCGCAATTAGTTTTTTTGTTTTTTCTTTGTTGCTTTTCTTCTTTTATATTTTGTTACGGTTTTGTATGCGAGCGATCATATTTCAATATTTATTGGCTTTTTTTTTGTTTAATACTTTTACGGAAATGAGTTTTGAATTTTAAAAGTTAAAATTAAATTTCTTTAGCAATAAAGATCAAGTAAAATTGTAATTTTGGTTAAGTAAAAGTATGTATGTATGTATAAAGTTGTAGGGGGCTAAAAGCGAGAAAATGCGGGCAATTCGGGGGCAATTTGTAAAAGAATCCAAAATATTGAACGCAATTCAGTTCAAAAAATTGTTACTCGTATATCCTTCATATAAGTTTCCGGCGGACAACCATTAATATGACGAAAATAAGACAATAATTTCAAAATTTTTTCTATTCTGACTTGATTTCGCCGTTCTTTTCTATTTTCTAAGCCGAAAACGATTAATATTTTTTGTGACGTTTTGCAAAATTTTGTGTTTAGAAATGTAATTTTTAATTTTATGCTTACATTATGTCGTTTAAATTTTTGTAATATTGTTTTTCCCTATACTTATTAACAATGTGCTTAATGTTTATGTGAATGTTCCTGTTGAATCAATGTCACGTCACTTTATTGTTTTATAACTAACATAGAAAAAATTTTATATTGACCAAATTCTCTTTCTATAAAAGTGAACTTTTTGATGATTTTGGTCATGCTTTAAGTGTACATCTTACTCATAAGTCATAAATTTAATTTAGGACTAAATTTAGAAAAATGAATTTGATTAATTAAAAGCATTTCATTTTGAAGTTGTTTTCATTAAATTTTCATTACACGTCGTATTATTTGATTAAATGTCAAAAATATAATGTTCTGCCTGGAACTAAAAGTATTTTAAAAAAAAATTACAGTGGTAAATTTTTGTTTTCAAACTTTAAAATTTTAATTTGTTTGGAAATTATTTTGATTATCAAGAAAAATTATAAAAAAAATTAAAAAAACCTAAAAACAATTTCATGGCAACTAAAGAACTACGAATAATACATAAGTAGCTCACATTTCGTGCAACATAGTCAGTGCAATTATAATAAATTTATGTTTTATCTCTAATATATGATTAAGTACCTCTATACAAATTTAAAATTGTAAATACATTTATAATTTGTTTGCGTTCTTTATCGATTGCAACATTTTTCTAAGCTCTTACTTTCAATTAAATCTGAATCAACAATTTAGATTGATTTTTTTTTTTTTTTACGTTTCTATCCTAAAGAACTTGTCGTACTTGACTTTAATTGATTTTGAAATATAGGGGAATGGCAAATACTAAATAATAAAAAGTCAAAGAGCGAATAATAAAAAAAAAATTAAATACGAAAGAGAGCCGAAGGGGTGAGAAAAGGAAATAGAAAAGTTATTGAAACAAAATTCCAATTTGTTGATGAAGAGAACAAGCAACAACAAGAAAAACACAGAAAACAAAATTGTCTTTTCAATTCAAATACACTAAAACTAGCAATAGCAACAAATAAGATTTTTTTATGTTGTAAAGGTAACATAGCACCTGAGAGTATCAATAAATCACCCACAATTCAATATAGCTGGCATGGTATACTTTTACCACTGCACGACTGAACATACTTACATATACATACATAGTTAGGTTTTTTTGTATTTGACAGATACTTACTAGAAATTTTTCTTTGCTTTTTTTTATTGGGATTTCTAATCTTTTATTTATAAGTCCATAAAATAGAAATAATAAATGTCGAATATAAAAATCTCGAATATCTTAAAATTTTCTAAAATCTTTTATGAATTATTGCAAGTATTGAAATCTAGAATAATTTCTAATTAATATAGCTTAACGTTGTGTTCCGATTTGCATGATAATTGAGTTTTGAGAAATATCGACATCTATGTAATAATATATAAAATAACTTAGGTACTTTTAATTTGCACGTGGCCCTCTAGGGGAGGATGGATTAGAAAGAACAAGATTTTTCACCAAAATATTTGAAAAAATTTACGAAATATGTCAAAAACGTCAAAAATTATACAAATTCGAACATACAAGTACGTAAATAAAAAAAATTTGAACAAATTATTTCACTTGCAAGGGAAATAGTGTCCGGACCTTACAAAAAAAAATTTTTTTTTAGACCTTTTACATGTGGTACGTTTACATGTACACATACACTTAAGTATTATAACAAGTAAAGATATGTATGTTATGTATGCACATTTTCATATTCTTTTACTCTGTACATACATACATAAAAAAAAAATCACGAATCAATCATCTGTTACGAACATTCCATAGTATTCAAATTTCAATTGACAGAAAATTATTATAGACAGATTTTTGAGAGTGCCTTTCAATTCGAATCTACAAAAAACAAAAAAAAAATTATTTTCAAAGAACATGCATGCATTTATGTATGTACTCTATTTTAGATACAATCTAACAATTAAAAAGAAAAACGCCAAAAAAAAAATCACATGAAATTTTGTAAATTAGAGAGAAAAGAAACCAAAAGAAAAAAACCAACAAATTGTATTTGACTTTGAGAAAGCTGTTTTGATTTTTTTTTTTTTGTTTTTGACAAGGATCATGCAACATAATAAAGTATGTATGTATGATAGTAAGGTATGTACACTGAAAATGGAGTTTACACATGTTAACAAACGTACGAAAGAAAAAAATCAATTATTCTTTAACTAGTAGACACTCGAGATGTTGTCAATGTTATTAATAGTTTATTGATTCAGAAATAGTAAAATGAAATACGATAGGAAGGGAGAGGGGAAGGATGGGAAGTCAATGAATAAAATTTTGAAAATTCAATGATATTCGATAGCTTGGATATTGTTGATTTTAGTTGCAATGCAATATTTTCGTTGTAATCAAACGTTTTATTTTTATTATCTTTGTATATGTATTTGCTTGTAATGTATTATGTATGTATGTACATGTGCATTTGGGCATTAATGGAAATTTACAATAGTTTTACTATGTTTTCTCTATGCTTATTTTTTGATTATCTTTCTTGTTTTTTTATATTTTGCTATAATTTCAAATAAAAGGTAATTGTACTTGTGAACGTTTCAGTATTGACTGTGATTTTTGAATGTAAAATTGTCATACCTTTATTTAAGAACTACATACTTGTATTTTAAGTGTGCACCACTTATACGTATACGTATGTGTGTATTGCTGGTGTTCCCATCTACTTTGTTTGTACCTACGTTCATGGGTTTGTTATAAAAACTTAATTTTTCCCATTCAATGAAATTTATTCAAAAAAATAATTGTTGTAGATTACTGACTGGCATAAGAATAATGTAAATTAAGTAAAAATGTAAAAAAAATTAAAATTAACGTGGAAAATTTATACGAATTTTCGCTATACATATGTACATGTATTACATACATAAAGTTGACAAAAATATACACTCATTTGGTTTGAATTAATGAATTAAAAAATAACAAAAAAATTGCAATAATTTTTTGTTTTAAATTTTTAATGGTTCCTGTATGGCTTTAGTGTATAAAAATGTAAAATACGCGAGAATATATGGCAAGTAACTGAACTGAAATCAAAGTATGTATACCATCGTGTGTCGGATAGTGATTTGGCACACCTTTTTATATGGGTACCTATATAATAATTATTACAAAGTGAGAAGAGAATAGTGAATTAAAATTTTTATTTTTTTCGATTTTTGAATTATGCTCACAATATTGTATAAGTGTGTATGTTTATTAGGTACGGTAATTTAAGTTTATACATAATAAATATACGAGTACATATACATAAGTAAGCATAATTTAAAATTATAGCCATGACTGATTCCCTAAGCTGTTGAACTGTTGAACTACCGTCATTTTAATTTGTGCGATTATTTATTATGTAGGTACTTTTATTATAGTTTCTTTCTTTAACATTATTTTCTTTTTAATTTTGCTTTGAAATTTTTCTCGTACAAAATAAGAATTAAAAAAAAAAAATTTGTATTTTAATAAAAATTTAAAAAAACACTTGTATAATTTTTGCTCTTTTGTGTTTTTTTCTTGTATGACTCATTTGTTATAACATGGCTCAAAAGTATGTACTTGCCCATTTAAATAAAATAAAATTTTGCAAAGAAAGAGGTTTAAGTATAATTAGTGATAAAATTAAGAAATGAATTAAAAAAAATTATTATAGTTAAAAAAGAGTGCGTCTATAAGTGATTTGGACTACATTAAATAGTGTAAAACAACTGTTATTACGAACATTGTGAATGTAGAAAAATTAATTACCGTAATTATGAACTATAAAATTTATATTAATAATAATTTAAAATCTTAATGAGCGATTTTTATATTAAATTTCGAAAATTTCGGAAATGTATATTTGCCATTTATACATTTTGTATATGTATATGGCAATGTCTCCCTATGACGTTTTGTTAGAAATGGTCAATTGTGAAACTAAATCAATTTAGTCTATTGTTTTGAGCTCTATAGTATTTTAGTTTGTTGAATCGATTGTTAAGCTTCTCAATTTGTAAAATGGCAACTTGAGTTGTGTTTTTTTAATTTAATTTAATACCAAATAATTCCTTCAAATAAATGCTTAGAGTCAGGTGCCTTATCTTAAACTGATTTGTTATAGTGTAATATGCGTGTATTTCCGATCAAGTGATTTTTATAAACTAAATCAAATTCCTCTAATAAATACAGAGGGAGAGGTGAATATCAAGTAATTATTCTCAATAAATGAGAACATCAAACATATCTTATTTCTAACCTTTCTCATATTTATGTTCAGAGCGTTCAAGACAGGTTTATTGCTGCATTAGTATTAAAAGTTCATAATAAAAGAACGTAAATCATTAGGGCTTAAAAAATATTTAAAAATCTTAACAATTTATTATGCTTAATAATTTCTATAATTTTTAATAATTATGCTTTACCCTCCCACAAAAGTTCCATTCGAATTTGAATATTACGTATAGCGGGTTTTTCTTTAAACATTAAAACTTAAAATAGTTTTATTTAATTATTTAAGTTTAAAAGAAATTAAAATTAAATGAGATTTTTATTTTTATGTTTCTAAAAAGAAAACCTACAGATATTTTCATTTGTGAGCGCTGTTTGAAAAAATGAAAACAAAAAAAAAATTTAATTAACCCATTGGTTTGTAATATAGCACTTTTTCCTTCAACAAATGAAAATACTGCTTTTAAAAACAATCTCTTACGTATACTTTCATTACCATACCAAAATATTTTAAAATATTGCATACATTCAGGATGAACAAAAGAAAAATTAAAAGAGGCGTTAAGATAAGGGTCCAATTGAAGGGCTAATTGCGTGAGTAAAGAATTATTATTTTGTTTTTGGTGAGATTTTCTGCATTTATAGAAATTTAGAAAAGCTTGTAGTTTCAGAAATATAAGATGCCGAAAAATTTCAGACTCCTGCGATATCCATTTAGATATTGATTAATTTAAGCGGTTATTTTGTCATTTTCATGCTTAATTATGGTATGCGACGGATGGACGGAATAAACACATTTTTTTTCAATTTATTATTTGGAAAAATACTAAAAATGGTAGGTAAAAATATCTTGAAAACTCCGTTAATTTAGATGTTTTTAAATTATACAATAATGTTTAACCGTAAGCATTCGCGTTTTCATTGCATTTTTCTATACAAAATAGCTTTAAGATATAGAAAAAAAACAATAAAAAGAAACAGAAGCTGTAACCTCTATGTGTTCAAGTATAAAATAAGGTAAAACTTTATTAACGTTCTCCCTTCTCTTTACAAAGTGTTCAAATATTATTTTTAAAAAATTAACGTGAAATATATAAAAATACCAACTTAAACCCATTATAGCTTGCTTAATTCATCAATAGCTCACTTTTTTCTTCTATGAAATTTTTGACCTATATATGCAGAGTTTAACAAAAATGTTGTTGTTTTAACAATATAAAGAAAAAATGCTTCATTTTTTTTAAGAAAAAATAAAGATGCAGTTAAAATGTTACGAAGAGCAGACAGAAAAAAAAAGATGCGAAACTAAAAAGAAAACTTACACAATGTTAGTAATTTAGAAAAAAAATCATTAACAAAAAAAAACAAAGGTTCGTTTTTCTTATTTTCAACTTCAAAATTGTAAAATTACAACAAATTTACAAATAAATTTGAATATTTAACATATTTATAGTAATAAAATAAATCAACACTAAACGCTTTTGTGTTTATTTAAAAAAGAAATGTTGCCGTGTACACTTTTAATTGAAGATCAAATTTTACTACAATTTTTTTGTTTGAAATATTGAGATTCGCTGTTGGGCAACAAAGAATGAAGGTTTAATTGAAACTATGAATGTGTTGGGAAACTTATTGCGGTACTGTAGCTGCGGTATTTAAGAATAGTATCTTATCATTGTCACTATATTCATGAATAATCTGTTATTGTTAATAGTTGATCCCAACCTCCAACCTCACTTCAAAATATATTCTTCGTTTCAAACTTCTAATTTAAATTCTAATATTGTAAAGTAATTTGATCAAAATTAAATCTTATTTTAATTTAATTTGAGTTTCTGAGTTATGGTGTTGCCATGATGTGCTAATATTTAATCGTTTCAGTTACATTGAAAGAACGGGGTGAATAAGTTTTGTAAACGTGGTGAGTAAGTGAATTAAAATTATTTTTTTGATTCCATTGAAAACCTTACATATTACAAAAAAAAACAACTCGTTACAATAACAATTAACTGAATAATTTTCCTTCTATAATAAAAACATTTCCAATTATATTGTAACTCTTAATTTACCAAATTGATAGTGTTACCAATTAAAATTCACTAAAAATTTTTAACCGAATTGTAATTGAACACGGGATTCGCCACAAAGTTTGTAATTTTTCAAATTGAACATTTCTTAATTTGTGAATCATGGGACATCTTTCAAGAAGTTTATCGAAAATTTCTGTTAAAAATTGTTTGGTACATTTTGTAACTGTTTGAAAGTTGTTCGATATTGCCTTAAAATGGTAGAGAAAACCGCGGAAAATTCTGAATTGTGTTTTAAACCAAGGAGATTAATTCTATTCATGAATAAGAAGCACATCAAATACTTGAAATTCAAAATTTAAATTTGCAAACTTTATTAAAATTTTTTTTATGAATAATTTTTCTTTTAATGCTCTTTAATTTATGTTTTTCTCTTTAAGCCTCTAAATATGTATGCAAATATGTTCAAAAATATTAATAATTTTCAACCTATTTTTATACAAAGCCAAAGTTGATTATTATTATGAAAATTATATTGTGATTTTTATACAAGCAAAAAGAAAATTCACATGACCTTTGTACAGCTAAAACTTATTTTATTTTACTTTTTTAATCGACAATTTTTTGAACAGTTTTTCTTTCTGAAAATAAGAAAATAACTATAGCAGTACGCAATTATTTTATTTTTTTTTCTAATGCCAAACTTAAAATAGCGGCGCTTATGTTATGATTTTTCTCTATATAAAGTTTCTATTTTTTCGAGATTGCTCCAATTATTACAACTAATGAAATGCATAGTAAAAGCCATAAATTTTAAATTGTAAGAAAAAAACTGGTAAACAATAAATGTAAAGAAAACAGAACGAAAAAAAATAAAAACAGTCCCACCCGAATAAATGATTTTTCTAACATGGTAATAATTTTACTAATGAGGTCAAATTATCTGAAAATGGAGCGTTAAAGCAATTAAACTTTTAAGAAAATAAAAACAGTTTTCTTATGCATTTTTTTCTTTTTGGTTTTGGTATCGTCATTTTGTTGGTATTAAAAGTTATTGTTGTTAATTGCTCTCTAAAATAAAAGTTAATGTTTTTTTTTGAATTTTATGCAATCTCTTTAGTTTTAGAGTGTTTTCTTTTTTTTTTAATATATTTTGTTTGACAAACGATAAGACTTTATTTAAGTAAATTTAAAGTTCAAGTTTTTTTAATAATTAGTGTTATGTATTTTATCCAAAAAAATAAGTTACGTTGGTAACACCTAAAAGTTTCACTTTTGTGTACAAACTTGAACTAATACATTCCGAATTTGCTTCTGAAAACTTGCTAAATCCTCTTTTAAAAATTTGTGTATTTTGAAACAAACTTTTTGAATATTTGTGGTCTTGTTCAAAATAATCATTTCGAAATGTGTTGAACTTTAATAATATTGAAACCATCAAATTTAATATGGATATTTTTTGGTTTGATTAAAGTTTGTTGAATGTTTGACATGTAAATGTTCGTTTGACTTGATGTATAATTGTTGATTTTGTTTGAAAGAAAGAAGAAAAATTGCAAATTAAAACATATCAGACAAAAAACGGGAAGCATGAGAAATATTTGATGCCCATAAGGGCGAAGACAGACATATAAGGTGTATATACAGTTTGAACATACAAGTTTTAGTTTTACGATTACTGTTTGATTGTAAAATCGTTGCGCGTCCATTTAAGCAAGTAAACCATTGCGTTAATTCAAATCTATCTGCCAACTAAAAATTACAAACTGTTTGATTGCTTATAATTGCATGCGATCATACAGTTGCATGTGTGCATCAATACATGAGAAATTCAGCATTTCCACTATTGGACCGCATAATTCACACAATTGCACTTTTAGAATAATTTTACAATGAAAATTCTAAAATTTATGTTTACCTTGATATTATTAACTTATCTTATAGTTGAATGGCAAAATTATTAATTTTTTTTTTAGTTTTTATTGCATTTTATGAAATCTACACGAGTGAATCATCCATCTTGATTTTATTTTATTTTCTCTGTTTTGTACTTGTATTGTATTTTGTTTACAAAAAAATGTCAGTTGTTGATTTTGGCGCTATGGTGTTGGTACATTTGTATATTTAATCCTCAAGGTTTCTTCTTTTTATCAATAATTTTAACAGGTAAATAATAAAATTGTGTTGGGTGTAATATGACATTTGATTACTTTTTTCATTTTTATATTAAATTATTTCCATATTTTTAGAATGTAATCAAAAAAAAAAATGTAATCATTTGAGTTATCACAATTGTTTTTTTTTAAATTTGATGATTTTTTTCTCTTATTTTTGTAAACAGAATTTTTTTTTAAATATTATTTTGAGTGATTATTTATTCTTTATTTAATTCTTTTTTTCTCTTGTTTGCTTTGCCAATACTAGCCTTTTGTTTTATTCAAATTTCGTTTGTACATCAATTATATGTTTGCACATGACGTTAGCACAATACATGTTGTAAAAGCGTAATTGTTTTGTATGATCAATACCAATGGCACAGCACATCCTATTCAAAGAAGCATATGTATAGTATGTTTGAGTAACACCAATACATCAGTAAAATTGTGTACGTATATTTAAACATTATTCAATTATGACAGGTTGTAAATAAATCATCAACAGGTGCAAAATATAATTTACTAAAATTTCTGTAAAAATAATTGTGTGGGAATATTTGATTAATCCCTTAAGTTGCGTCATTATTAATATTTTTCTACCTCCGTATACTTATTGACATACTGTGAAATTTTTAATCATTAAAGAGTACATAAGGGTACACAAAAAATTTGAAAATCCATGAATCTGTTTCAAATATTTCTAGATTTAAAATGAACCGAACTACCTAAACAAAATATTGAAATCTTCAAATTTTAAGGAAATTTTCTGAAAATAATAATTGACATTTTAAATACCTATGGATATACCTCCTCTTTTTTTTGTTAAGGATAATAACAAAATTCTTTATAATTCTTTTCATTCATTATATCCGGCATAATCTGTAACAATAAATATGAAAAACAAAGGCTAAAATAAATTCCTATACTTTTTCTTTTGTTCTACGCTCAGACAAGAATTCTTAAAGGATCTGAATTGAAAGAAAAAAGGAAAAATATTGCGGTTGGGGTACTAAACATCGAATGAATGATGATGGATGAATCACGCAACGGAATGTGCGAATAAAAAAATAATAATAAATTGCTTTTGTAAGAAAAAAAATCTTTACATTTTTTTTCATATTTTTTTTTTTTAAAGTTGCATTCTTTTAAAAAAACTTCCATAATACAATTAAAAGAACTCTGAAAAAGAAAGGATCATACCGAAATTTTATATTATTTATCCACAATGCAGGGATTGCATTAAATTCAAAAGAAATATTTGAGATTTTATACTAAGAATTCGGATAAATGTTGTAAAAGATAAACACACTCTATTTGAGTTGAGTTAGTGTTAAAAACACTAAAAGAGAATTTTATTTAATTATGTGTAAAGAATACATTCTAGAGTTGTCTTCCTCTTAACCCTAGAATGTTATACCCCAGAATGCTGATATTTTTCTGTTTGCCTTTTAATTACTTTTAATTATGTACATTTGTATTAAGTAAGTTAAATACTCTTCAAAATTAAAGGTTAATTTTCGATTTAATATAACAGAAATATTGGAAATTTGATTAAATTTTTGAGATCGAATGATCATCAATCGTCAATATTTGAAAAATTATTATTCCGAGAAAGCTGTATGTAGCTTAAAATACATACATATGTATGTACGTAAATATAAGCTCAATGTTGCAGTTGTAAATTATTACTGATTTATTTGTTGAATCAGCTGATCAGCATTGCCTTTGTATCTCAATCAAAATGTAGTGTAAAATCAGATAAAACGTAACTGTGATCATATTTGACACTTTTACACTGAAATGTTTTTTTTACTTTTATTTACATATACAATGTATATATATATAATATTATATATGTAACACGTCTGTCATATATCTACAAACGTCCATATTTGTTATTTGATATTTGATTTAAAATATTACTCTTTGTTTATTTACTTGAAAAATAAATATCATTTATTTTGTCTACAATAAAGTGAGTACATGTGTATATATATCATATGTTCGATATTACATATAAATACATTCATATATGAACGGGTGTATGTATATTATGAAAATAAGAAAATTATTAAACAAACATGTCGCTGGAAATGCTATGACAAAATGTAAACAAGTCATGTGAATCTAATAACCTTGGAATGTTGCTAAACTTTCATGTTTCTATTTATATTATTATGAGATTTAAACGTTACAGCTACAATATAGAAAATGTATAGAATATAAAATGTGATATAAGTTCAGTTAGGTGTTCATTATGGATTTGTATATGTTTTAAAAGGTGTAATTTTTAGAATACATAAATGCAATGCAGACAGGTTACAGGCAGAGTAATTAATCTTTATTAAATCACATAAGTATTATTTATTTAATGAAAATTGTATTATTGTCTTTTCATCACGATAAAGAATTCTTTTTAGAATGAATATAAAGGAGACAATTTAAAAAAGAAATCTTAATTTAAAGATATCTTGATAAAAGATAAAAATTGAAGTCAACAATAACAAAGTACACACTTTCTTAAACCTCGTATGTAAAAAATTATAATATTACGTTTTCTATACGTAATAAGCATTACAAAAAAAAATTGTAATAAATTTTAAAACAATTTTTGTTGACAGAGGTTAAAAATTTCAAAATAAATTAAACCCTAATCTTACTTATGTAGTAGATTTACTACCTAAGCTAGTTTATTTTATTAAGCCGAAAAATATGCAAAATTTTCAAAACACAAGACTTAATTACAAAATAATAAGACTTAACACTTATCAAAAATTTAAAAAAATAAATAAATAATTAATTGAAATTTTTGTTCATTTAAAAAATATGAAGAAAATGTCAAAAATAAACTAAAATGGAACTGTTCTATATAGAAGACTGGCTTCAAATGCCAGTAAAAGGTCTTAATCCAAATACTTGTTAGTTAAAATCCAAATCCAAATAAAAGAACCAAAGTGTTAATATTTAAAAAAACCTACATACTTACATAAATAATTTTTTAAAATAATTAAAAAATAATTTGACAAGAGAGGAAAAAAATTCTTGAGAAACCAAAAAAATTGTCATTTTAATAAATTACTTAAATAAGAGCTATTAAAAATGTTCGATATACCACCAAAATGTCCAGCTTTAGCTGATAAATTAACTGGTATATTTGGTTGGCGTGCCACATATCGTGTTTCACAGAAACACAAAGGTCTTCAGCATACATATTTGCAGAAGTCATACTCAATGACACTGCCTTCTAAAGGATCTAATGGATCGTTTTGTAAGGTAAAATTTAAAGTGTAAAATTCATTATTTCCCGGTATAAAATTTGATGCAAAATTGTATTCCGCAATTATTTAAATCTGAATATTTCTGTATAAAATTATTAATTATCTCTTTTTTTTTTTGTATTTTTTAATAGGAGCCTGATTCATGGGTAGCAGTACATCATTTACAAACACAGTCTGGTATATTAGATCCAGATGACTGCATTGGTGATGTAGCAGATGATAGAGAACAAATTCTTGCAAGTTTTGAAGATTCTGGGCCAGACCCAGGAGTTCAGCAAGGTGGAGGAGATGGTGCCAGTGGAAGTTCGTCTGTCGGAACCGGTAGTCCAGATATATTTAGAGATCCAACAAATCAGGATGCAGCGACACGAACAAATGCATCTAGTGCATCTACACCTCATATTGAGGTAACAAGCACTACATCCAATGGATCACATACAGGACTTGGTCTACAAGTTCGTCGCAGTAGTGATCCAAGCCTAATACAAACTCTTCAAACAGCTGATAATGTTACAAATAAGAGATGGTCAGCTGCAGCGCCCGCTTGTGGTTCGGAATCAGCTGAGCGAATATTAGATAAAGTAGGTTATTTATCACCACAATGGGAAGAAGAAGATGATGCTCCTCACAGTTATACTAGTATGCATAATAGTTTAACAACACCGGCATTTGCTCGTTCTGGGCGGTTATCCATGCAGTTTTTAGGTGATGGTTCTGGTTATAAATGGATGGAAGCAGCGGAGAAATTACAACATAATCATTTACCTCACCATAATCACCACAATCATCATAATCATCACACAAGTCCATATTCTTCATATAATGCACATAATCAGCAAATATTTACTTCCAAATCATTACCTAGAGAGAGTAGCAAGCGAAAAGAACCCCTAGGGCAAGCATATGAATCTATTCGCGAAGGTGAAATGCTTTTAATTACAAATGAATATGGTGGAAAATTAGGTTTGACTGCCATTCCTGATAGAGAATTTGGTGGTTTATTGGTGCAATTTGTCGAACCCGGAAGCAGAGCAGAACAGGGACGTTTACGGAAAGGTGATAGAATTTTAGAAATTAATGGCAATAAACTAGTCGGTTTAGCTGAAGATAAAGTTCAAGAATATTTACGGAAAAGTTTAACGGCAAGTGAACTTAGAGTGCGAGTTATTAGAGCAAATAAACTATGTGGCCATAGCAGAAAAGACTCAAAAGTTTCAGAAATGGTAGAGGTGGGTGAAAAATCAGTTGGTACAAAAGTAGCGACTGTTTCACCCACGAAAAAAATTCCAGGAGCGCAAGTTGGTACTTCATTACAAGTTGCAAATACTCGAAAATTAGGGAAAAAAATTGAAATAGTGTTAAAGAAAGGCCCGCAAGGGCTTGGTTTTAGTTTAACAGCACGCGATAACCCTGCTGGCGGACATTGTCCTATATATATTAAGACGATACTTCCAAGGGGAGCTGCAATTGAAGATGGAAGACTAAAGCCAGGTGATAGACTATTAGAAGTTGATGGTCTTCAAATGGATGGAAAATCTCAAGCTGATGCAGTAGCTTTATTTAGAGCAATTCAACCAGGTTCAACAGTCAAAATAATAGTTTCTAGACAGCAAGAATTAGCAGATGCAGAAGAAAAAGAAATTGTAAGTAGTAAATTAGTTCAATTAAGGTTTAATAAAAATTTACTTTCGTTTTAAAAAGATGTTGACAAATGAAGAAATTGATAACAAGAATAGCTCTCCCCCAAAACCACCAGCTCCAGTATTTCCAAATAATCACTCAAATTCAGAAAGACAAATGGCGTCTCAAGCTAATGCTAATAATTCTAAAAACGACACGATAATTGGTTTCAATATAAGCAACGATCAACATTTTATTGACGGTGGAAACGAATCTGCAGCGTCTACCGTAAGTTTTTTTTATTTTTATCGTTTGTACATTTCTGATATAACTAAACAAATAATTTTCGTTTTAACTATTACAGGATAGCATACAACCAGGAAGTGCATGGCGTCATCGGGAAGTCTTAACTCTTCACATACCAGTACACGATACAGAAAAAGCAGGGTTGGGTGTTAGTGTTAAAGGCAAAACTACTTCCGCAAATAGCTCAAGTGGCAGTAATAAATCAATGAAGCATGATGGTGACCTAGGAATTTTCGTGAAAAATGTGATTCATGGCGGGGCAGCTTCTCGTGATGGGAGATTGCGTATGAATGATCAACTTTTAAGTGTTAATGGCGTCTCATTGCTGGGTCAGAATAATGCTGAAGCTATGGAGACATTACGAAGAGCTATGCTTCATATACCCGCTAAACACCCAGGAGTAATAACCTTGACTGTTGCAAGAAAAATTGCTAGATCTCAAAGTTCTGGGGACATTATTGAAAGAGAGAGTTTGCAAGAATCCAGGGAGACCCTTGATAGTTCTAACAATAGCGAAAATTCAGGTGCCACTGTTATTTATTTGAGTCCAGACAAAAAGGAAAAACAAGATAGTGATAAGTAAGTAGTTGGAAAAAAATAATTTCGAATAAGATAATTTTTCTATGCAAATACAATTGCCTTAGATTAAACAACCCTTTGTTGGAGCGCTTATCAAGTGGAATCTATTCTTCAACTTCAAAACAACGTCCTTCTACATTGTATACCCATGGTCTACGTAATGACAGTTACTTTATGGCTACAAATGACTCATGGACTCCAATGAAAGCAAGGAACGATTCAGTATTTATGGAGGATGAACCAGAGCCTCCACTAACTCCGTAAGTTTTTGTAGTGTTTCTAGTTGTATTTTGTTTTGTTTTTTGTACATAAATAAGTGAAAGTGTCTCTTCTAAATAATTTTTTTATAAACAGTCTTTTATCCCAATTGAACGATTCTGTATCTAACCAAAATTCTAGTAATCCATGTGATGCCACATATTCATCTCAACTTAGTTTAGACACCAATACTTCAGCAGAAGCATTTAGTAGAGATGCAATAGGGCGTAGATCTATTTCTGAGAAACATCATGCCGCTTTGGATGCTAGAGAAACTGGTACTTATCAAAGAAATAAAAAATTAAGAGAAGAAAGAGAGCGAGAGAGACGACTACAGCTAACGAAATCAGCTTATATTAGTGGTTCAATTGAATCATTAGCAAAAATGGCAAACGAATTGAAGAATCGCAATGGACAATCCGATTTAACTGCAGAGGCTTTGGACAAAATTGGTGAACTAGGACCATCTTTAGGTTTGAAAAAATCTTCCAGTTTAGAATCATTACAAACGATGGTACAAGAAATTCAAATGTCTGAAGATATTAGAACTGGACCTAGTGCATTAAAAGCTCCAAGGGGCAGAGGTAGGGAAGATAGTTTAAGAGCGGCTGTAGTGAGTGCGCCAGACAAAAACAGTAAGTTTTATTAACGGCTCTTGAACTAATAATATTAAAATAATTGACAAAATATCATTTTTTTTGTTCCTATTGTAGAACCTAGAAAGCATTGGCTTCTTGAAGATGGTGGTGATTCTGAGGGTGGATTTTCACATCGTAACGGACCTTTCCAAAGTTCTCTGAATGATGGAAAAAGTAAAAGCAGAGCGAAAAAACCGAGCATATTACGTGGTATTGGTCATATGTTTCGATTTGGAAAACACCGTAAGGATGGTGTAATGCCAGTTGAAGCAAACAATGAGTTTACTTCTGGTTTACCACCGCAACTTCCTTCAGCTCATAAATTACATCAACAACAGCAACAACAGCATCAGTTACACCATAATCAGCAACACCACCAACATTTAAAAAACACAGAACATCAACAACATTCGAATAATCAACATCAAAGAATGAATGGACATCATGTACATAATTCTGATAATAGACCAAAGGACGGACCACCGATTTACCAACCACCACCACCGCCTAACGGTATTCATCAACCTGAAATTTTTACTCATCGTTATCAACATTATGTTAATTTTGAAGAATTACAACATCAGATAAGGTAGGAATTGCATGTGGTTTCCCGTGTGTGTTCATCATGATTTATAATATGTGTTTTTTTTTTCATTTTTTTTTTCTTTCATCTCTTTATTGCTTCACCAATACATATTCGAAACGTTAATTATACAGTTATGTTTGAAATGTCAAACTGTATACGAAACAAAAAGCATTATTTCCTTTTTCATTTACGTGTGTCTCATTTTTGATTTGTGTTTTGAAAAAAAATTTTTTTTTTTTGCTAAAAATTATTTTTTGTTCCCTATTTCTATCTCTTTCTTTTTATATGAACGCGTCAAATTTTTTGTTTTGATGTGTATGATTATAGCGAAGAACCAAACGATGATGATGTTTTATCAGAATCAATATTAGAAAGTATGAGGCGTCAAGTTATGATACAGCGAAATAAAGTTGAATTAGAAAGGTAAATACACAAATTACACGGTTTTTTAAAACTGTTTTTCATATACTTGTTATTTTGTATGTTTTCTATTGTGAAACTAATTAATTTTTATGCGAAATTTTTGAATTTTTTTTTTTATTAGATTTGAGAAATGTTTTAATGTAGATAGAAGAAAAATTAGAAGAAAACCTAAATTTTATCGAAAATGCGCCAAAATTTTGGAAACGAACTGAAGTATTGACATTTTAGTATAATTGTAGATGAGTAATTATTTATAAATACTTGAGTAAATTAATTTCTGGAGATTTATGCAACTGAAAAAAATATTAAATATTTTTCTCACTAAATTTAATAACAGATTAGTTACGAATTTTTTTTCTTAAGAATTGAGAATTTCCATTATTTCCATTACCCCCTCAAATTGTTATTTAATTTAAAAAAAATTTACCCTACAAATTTTTATAAACTTTTGTAAGTTATTGTGTAATAAAATATTTTACCAAAAATTTTACAAATTCACCTTGTTAATTAATTTAAATAAAATTAAAAAAAGTTTGAATGCCAAAATCTTGTTATTAATTTTTTAATTTGTAATATGAACCACGATTTTGTTTTATGATGTTTATGATTTTCATATGATTTACATGAGGAAGTATGCCAAACCCTTTTTACCCAAAAGGGTTCTATTAATTAAGTATACAGAAAACTGCACAAATAAATTATAAAAAATTTGCAAAATAAAGTTGCCTTTTTTTTTTTTTTTGGGATTTTAATATTAAAAATGAGCCTTTACCAACTGAGCTTTTTGTGAATATAAATTACTCTTGAACATTTGTGACTTTAAATAATCTTTTGATTAATAAATATTATGTCAGATAAATTATAACGATTATTTGCACAACACTTTTTAGTTTAGAATTAAAATTATTTAACAATTAATTCTAATTAATGTTTTATAAAGGATATATAAAAAAAATAAGTTTAAAAATATTGGCTTTGGTTTTAATTTTATTAAAAACTCACAAAACAAAATCACACTACACAGAACACAGGGTGTTTGAACCTCTTTATATTTTCGGTGAGAGCCAAATAATTATTGAAACAAAATTTGTAGTAATTTTAAAAATATTGGTGAAACAACAAAATATTGAATTAACCGAATTGGTGATAAACCAAAAATTCAACTTATATTCAAAAAAATTAAAGTAGGCATTATAAATTTTGTTTTTTTTTTTATGAAATAATTTAAAATCATAGTATGTTTTTAACACAATTTATTATTTTCATTAATTAATTATTTATTTAAATTGGCACACTTACACTTTTAGCACAATTATTTAAAATTTTAATTCACCCTACATATTATTTTAAAAAATATGATAAAAAGTAATTGTTTATCAGGACATAAGTAAAATATTATACATAAGTATGTACATATAATTTTGTATAAATAATTTATAGAAAACATTTTATTCAGGTATAAACTATGGTATATAAGAGTTAATGTAAATATTTTTAATTTTTATAAATGTTAATTGTTATACAATATGTTTTTGCGATATAAATGAATGTATGATATGCGGGCATGATTTTTTTGTTATAAAAATATAAAACTGTTATAACATTATACGGCGCTTAATATTTGAATGATTAAAACAAAAAATAATTATTCAGTGTAATAAGGCAAGGATCTGAATAAAGGAAGCTAAAATTTTAATGGGATCAGGCATATTATATTCAGGTATATTTTTATTTAATATATAGTTGTTGTATTTTATGTTATTTAAATGCACTAACAAAATACAATAAAATGCACTTCTGATAATATTGTTTTATCGTTTTAATAAATTTATGTAAGTTGTGTTCAATTTAAAATGTTATTTATCGTCAAATTTACTTTAAAAAATTTTTCTATTAAATGAAATTCAAAAATTTCTGGGAATTAATTAAATGGTAACCTTAACTTTGACTTCTAAATACTAAAACTCTGATTTCATTTATTTTTTTTCAATGTTTTTTATGTCTTGTAATTGCAAAATTTTTTGTTTTGTGCAATATTAATATTTGTTTGTGTCACATTTAATGTTTTTCCGACTAATAGGATAGTGAAATACATATTTAGAAATTATTGCAGGATTTTTACTATATTTTGTTTACGACTCCTTTTTGAGTAAACCTGAAGAGCTTAAATTGAAATTTTCAAATTTTGTATTTGAAGAAATTTTAATGCTTCAAATTAAAAAATTAATTTAAGTATTGTTAGAAATCATGTTGAAATTGTTAAAATTTACTCTGGACTTTAATTTAAATTAAGAAATTTAATAAAAAGCCCAATTATTTTATACAAAGGTTCAATACTTCAGTTTGCATTCGATTTTACTCAATCAAAAAAAAAAATAAAATAAAATTATGTGAAAAATATTTATTTATTTTTGTTTTATCAATTTTTTTTTTCATTGAATTTAAATCTTTTTTTTTTTATCATTTTAGCAATGCAGTAGAATTTTTGACTTATTTTCAATAGTATATTCAAAATTGAATTTTGACAAGAATAAAATTTTTTAAATTAAAACTTGCGTTGTATATTGCCATCTATTCTATGCTTATAATTTTGTGATTTTATTTTTAAAAAAAAATATATTTTTGGTATTTAATTTATTTATTTTTTTTTTTGTATAAATAATCTTTGTAAAAATTTATACATTGTGAAACTAACAACAAACTGTCCAAATATGTCTGGCATTTTACATTTTTACAATATTATTCGATAAATTTACAATACTAGTCTAGCTACTTATAAATAATTAAATTTTACAGACGTTTGTTGTGTGTTTATTTTTTATGTTTAATTTAATTTTGAATTTTACATTTTGTGATTTTGTATTTTGTTATGTAGATTTTTTTTGTAGTACTTATGTATATATATATTCACTTTTTAGACAAACTTATTTAATTACATATTATGTGTTAAAATTATTGTAAATAAATTATACAGAATAATAAAGATGTTTTCTTTCCCACAAAATTTCTAAAATTTATCTGAACAAAAATTCATTGTTGTATTTCGTTAAGTTAATGAATAATGCAATTAAATTTTTCTGTAAAATTCTGGGAGAAAATCAATATTTTCGGAATATTAGATGAAAAATTTGAAAAAAAAAAGGTCAAAATTCATAAGGAGAAAGCAACTTAATATTTTAATTGTATAATTCTTTTGAAAAATGAATGTTAAAGGTAAAAAAAAATAAAATAAAATTTTTTTAGGAATCATAATGCTTATATATAGATTTTAAGATTATTTTGGAATATTTTCTCTCTATAGAACTCCCTTTCGAAAAAATGTGTATGTGTGTTGAAAACGATATTAAGATGAAAGAAAAACTAACAATACATTTTAAAAATACTAATAAACGAATAACAAACACAAAATTTACTCATTCTATCAAGTTTTCGACTGAATTGAGGATATTTTAAATAATACAACATGCTATTACAAAATATCGGATGAATTGCTTAGGCCAAGCATCAATTATGCAAATTATGAAAAAATATTGCGCCAAAACAATCATAATTTGGACACTTAAAAGGCGCCTATCGGATTGAGTAGCAAAATAAAATAATAGCTGTTGTAAAAATTTAAAATTTTCCAATTGTTTAAATTAAAAATTTTATGTTTAATTTTTTTAAAATTTTAATTTTTTGTAATTTAAATAAATTATTTTCATTCTGAATTTAATTACCACTGTCTTTATGAATTTTTATAAAACACAGTGCAGTAATATTTTACTTTTTTAATTCAAATTTGATTTATTGTTTTTAATCAATATAGTTTTTAATTAATAATTCTCATAATTTTTTACATAAGATTTCTTTACAACGTTATCCACTGGGGACGAACTCTTAAAAAATCGCGATATTTCATATACATTATACATGTGTGCACATAATATGTGTGCATTTTCAAGCTTGTTATTTTTTTTTAATTTGATTCTATCGTGAAAATGCTTTTTAAAAATTTATAGATATTTTTAATTTTGTTTTCCAAATTTGATATTGTTTCTTTTTCATTTTCTTTTATCCCTTGCGTACTTTTTGATTTCAATATCTAGAAAAGCTTGTTTTAAAATTAAATATTTGATTTAATTTTTTTTTTGAAATTTTAATTTTATTTATTACATTTTTTATTAGTTTTTATTTTTTCTTGAATTTATTCAATTTGCCCTTGAATATATTTTATAAACAGACATGTTTTTTTTATTTTATGTGTTTTTTTCTTGTTTCTCATTTCTAGTCGACGCCATCAACACTATCATTCACAACGAAGTGCACGTAGTCAAGATATTAATTTTTCACCAACAAAACATCAACATCTTCAACAACAGCAACAAACACAACTTCATAATTATCCTCAAATACAAGCACAAATTGGTGGCCGTCCAATATCTAGTTATTATGAATATGAAACTGTTCAGCATAATGTTACACCATTATCAGGTAGTGGTCGTTCTGGAAAATTTACTAGTCCCCCACAACGTTCATCTCCATCAAAAAATTGGAAATCATCAACATTAAATGGTTTTCAACAAGGTAATTTAAATGGAAGCGGTCGTAGTAGAGGACCATTTATAACACATGTTCAAATACGAGATCAAAGCCAAATTATTACTACAAATGGTAATTCAATATCAACTGGTCAAAATAATTCAAATCAAAATTTACGAGATAGAGAACCATTATATAATATGAAACCGACACCACAACCTCATGCATCTAAAGTATGACTATAATAGAATAACTTTAATGTATTTATTTAAAGTTATAATAATATAAAATCGAAAATAAAAATGAAAATTTAGCTGGCCTAATAAAATAACGATATACGTTAAATTTAAAACAATAAAATATGAAAAATTCATCAAGAAGTAAATTATATTTTAATATCGTAAATATTAAGCTTTAAGTATGATTATTAGTTAAATTACGAACATATTATTTTTAATTAAGTTCATTATTCGGTATTTTTTCAAATTAATCGCTTTTTTTTTTGTATATACTACTATTCAATTGTTTAGCTGCCATATTTTGAATTTCAATAAATTCAATCAAATACAACCATTCCAATTATTTTTAAATATAATGTTCGATATTCTGGTACTAAATTTATTGAAATTTTTTTTTTTCATTTTCCTCATCTTCTTATTCAAGTATTGCGAACATATTTTTTAAAATCATTACTGTGATTTTCAAAAGGTGGTTTAATTTGCCGGAAATTAAAAATTATATTAAATAAAATGAAAACTTATTAATTATATTCCATATTAAAGAATAAATTTTTAATAAAACTCATATTATATGTAATTTATTTAAAATTATAAATAAAGTTTCGAAAAAAGAATAACGATAGTATATAAAATAATTTTTATTTGTAAATGCAAAATAAAAATAAAAATAAATTAATTAATTTAATATTTTTTTAATTTTTTGTAATTAAAAAATTGTAAATTAATATTTCATATACATAATTAGAAAGTTACATAGATATTATGTTCTATGATGATAAAGATTAACAAAAAAAGAATAAAAAAATTGCTCGAATAAGTAATAATAAGAAGTTTGTGCGCTAATTTACGAAGAGTTTAAAAAATAACTAATCATCTAAGATCAACAATCTCTAAAATTCTATAACAACCACTTTAATTTCAAATATGCTAACAATTCAGTAATTCCATAGTTAAAAATTAACTTTGTCATCACAATATTACTAGTTGTATAAGAATAATATTTAATTAAAATTTTTAACATTATTATAATTTAAAGTATTAATGTATATATAATAAAAATTTAACTTTAAAATAAAATTCTAAAAAATTTCTAAAAATTCTAAAAAAATTTAAAATATTTTCAGTATTTTACATTATTCACATCCGATCCATTTCGAATATTTTTCTCTTATGAACTTTAAAAAATTCAAAAATTCTGCTTTCTAACTATCAAATTAGCGTATCGAGCTGCGTTTATATAATTTATGTTGTACAATGTTAAAATATAATTCAAGTATATACTTCAAATATTTTATTTTGTTTTTTGTAAATCGAACATTTTTAATAAAAATATTTTTTTTTTGTATTCAATAAATTATTATCTAGTGTAATTAAAATGTTAAACAAAATATAGTTATACTTTTAAAACTAAGATGTTTAACTTAAATTATTTTCATCATATTAATTATTAAATTCATTTTCATTAATAACAAAGCAAAATAAAAAAGTAAATTAAAATAAAGAAAGAAAATTTTTGTTTTATCATCACCAACTATCATAAATATTATTTAAATTATATTTAAGTTTTGAATTTGTAAAATATTTAAAATATTTTGTACTTAATTATGTTATCATAAAAATTAATATCATATAATTAATTAAAAAATATTTTGTTAAATTAAAAAATATAAAATATTTGTCTTTAATTAAATAAAAGAAAGTTATATATAAGAAGTTGTATATAAAATTTTATTATTAATTTTAGAAATAAAAATTTATAATTAATTATACAAAAAAGTGAAAATTATGTTGGTTATAAAAAAAGTTAAAGAAAAAAGGAAATACATATAAAATTAAACGAAATAATAATTATAATTAATAAAAAATTATATAATATTAATATGCTAAATTCATATATTTTAGATATTAGTTATTGCAAACTAAGAGAATATTAAGTGTTAAAAAAAAACTCTAATATAAAATTAAAGAAAATTAAGAATAAAATTAAGATATTTAAATGCAAGTATTAAAAAGCAAAATAGTTTTTTTTTTCAATTATTAATTATAAATCAAAAGGTTTATTCAATAATTTATGTTGTAATTTTTGCCGTTTTTGTAGATTAAGAATACCCTCACATTGCATGGAATTATTAGTATGTGTAGTGCGAAAATTTTAGAGTCACTATATTCAGTGCAGCATTAATTGCAGATGGGATTGAGACTATTCCAGTCCAATATTAGAAAAATTATTGTTAAAACATATTAATATTTAATATACTAAAGAACTTTTTGTATACATTATGTTTTATATATATATGTTATTGACATGGAAAAACTCGCTATTGAAATAAATGGTCGTACCTGTAGGAACAATATAAAACAGAAGATACTTAATATAATTTTTTGCATAAATTTTAAAATTATGAAAGATCGTTAAAATCGCCAATTAGTAATGTACTTTTTGTGTTCTTAATAATAATTTCATAAGTATAATTTAAAATTATGATGAGATTAATGACTTTGCTATTATAAATTTTAAAATTTTTATAGTACTTATCTACCTAATTTTTTTAAATAATGATGTGAACCTTTATATTTTTCAAAATTTATGCCTTTTTTTTTGTTTTTTTAAAAAAGTTTATTATCACTTTATAAAAACATGATGTTCAACATAATAAATTTTAATGATTAAATGATTTTTCATGAGTTTACAGAATTTTCAAAATAACTTATTTAAAAAAAAAAAAGTTTTATTTTTTCAACAAAGTTTTGGTTCTTAATTAAAATATTAGAACATATCCTTAGATTCATAAGGAAAATTCATTGTTATCCTTAAATTTTTGTGTTTACTTTATTTTTTTATTATAGAATACTACAATAAATTTTATATATTTATGAGTAAAACGATAAAAATTATGATTATGTAGATGCTTGAAACTTTTTCATTTTAAATTTAAATTGTTGAATAATAACACTAATTGTAAATTAGTAGGAGATCACTTTTTAATTATTTTAAGCTATTTAAGATGTAATTGACTATAAATTTTTTATAAAATTTAATTTTATATGGCATCTTGAATAGAATTTTTAAATATATATATATATATATACTTATATTACATACAAAAGTGTAGGATATTATGAAGAATTTGTGCTATGTAAAGACACCAATTTTCGAAAGCGCTTCAAATTTGATGTAAAATATTTTTAAAAAGGATTATATTCTTACCAAATTTTATTATAGTATTAGATTTAGTATTAAAGCAGCCCGAAAAGTTATTATTAGGGAGTAGTTATATTCCTTTCAAATCCGTGTTTAAGAATAAAAATTTATACATATTGGTACATACAAATAGAACTATTACCGGATCCACAATTAAATACTTTTAATTAACCAATTAATAACAATGAAGTACATTTTATTAATTTAAAACGTAATGGAATAAAAAAGTGGGTAGCTTAAAATCTAATGAAAATTAAAATTTACTTAAAAAATTTACATAATAAAAATTTTGCCTCATATATCCGATAATTTAAAAATCAAATATTTCTTACTCAAAAAAATTTATTAACATAGATAAACTAAAATAAGTATGAAAAAGTTTTTACTCTTTTTCCTATTTCTATTCTGAAAATTTATTAATTACCTTTTAAAAATTACAGAATATAAACAGAATAAATACAAAATATTCTCTATTTTAATTTTATTTTGATATCCTTGAAAATAAACAGATTCAAAGAAATCTCTAGTATTACCAAAAGATTTTAATTTTATAAAACAAAAAAAAAACATCCAAAACTAGAAAGAAAAAACAAGGAAAACAAATTCTATGCTTAGTTGTTCTACAAATTTAATATCATTAATTATTTTAAAGATTAAATTTTTTTGATAAAAAAATTTTACACCCTGAAAATTCTTCGCGAAAAAAAAATCTAAAAATATTTAATTACCATCCTTACAGGATATTAAGTAAAAGGAGAAGAAGGGTAGTTTGAATGAACAAAAAAAAATTTTTTTACAAAATGATGAAAAATTTATTTTTTTTTTGTATTTATTTAAGGATTCTGTTTACGTATAAAATATAAGCGTGGAAATATTTGTTTCTTAAAAAAAATTACTGCTTGTTATATTTTTACTTCCTTTTTGCTTATTAATTTGCGCCTTTACGTTCTCTTTTCTTGATGTTCTCTTAATTTTAAGAAAAGAAACCTAAAAAAGGATTTAAGGAAAAAACAAAAAGTATAAAAATGAAACTTTTTGTATACCTTATGACTTTGAGAAATTTAAAACCAAAAGAAAAAAAAATATTGTAAAAAATCATGATTTCCAGAAAAAAAAAGAAATTAATTGTATAGAAAACGATTTTTACCTATATACAATGAATTATAATAATGATGAAAACGTGGTATTCAAAATTGTTTTTATTTTGTTTTTTCCTGGTTATGGGTCTTCTTAAATTGGGTTGATATAGGTCAAGGATATTATTATGAAAATTAGGAATTATTGTTTTCATTTTGTTTTTCTTTTAAATAATTCTATAATTTTATGAAAATTAGCAAATTTTCAAATTAGTTAATATTTATTTACAATTAGAAATTTTTGAAATTAACTTAAAACTTTTTTTTGTTTTGGTTAGAATCCAAAAGGAGGGTTCATCTTATATTTTCTAATAAATTAATTTTTTTCCTTTTAAAGTTAAAATATAAAATGATTTCTAAGAATATTTATTTAATATTTTTATATAACTTTAAGGATATAATATTTAAAATAAGATAAGTAGTTATAGAGAAAATTGTTTATTTAAGTGTTAAATCTGGGTTAATTCACAGAAGGGTAAAATTAAATACTTTAATATTCTGCATAATTTCATAAATAATTTAATAAAATAGTTGTAGTTTTAGGAATTACAAATGTTTTTTTACATGCATATGTATGTATAAATAAATTTAAGTAAATATAAATTCTTTTTAGAAGAAAATTGTAATTAATATAAATTTTTTGTTTTTGTTTAGCTCTAGGGATAATCAACAGAAACACATCACAAGTCAAAACGTTATTTGAATGTAGAATTGATGTTATTCATGAAATGTTATGAAAGAGAAATACTTGGAAGTTTTATTAAAGTTTTGGGGTTTTATCTTATTTTGTCTTATTTTACTTTATTTTTATTCCGCATTCTTAACACTACAGGACAATTATTTAGGAATATTGTAATATTTTATGTAGAAGATAAAACTATGATCAAAAATATATTTGTGTTAAAATAGATTAGTGAATTTGCTCGTATGTTGCCGATATTTCAAGGTACATAACTTAAGTTCTTAGTTTTCAGATTTACACTTACATGAATTTCTCAAAATATCTTCAACTGCATCGCGTATTGTTACTCGAAGAGTATTCCTACTTTAAGAAGCCTTCTATTGTTCCTTTGCTCTCCAATAAGAAATGTTATACTACTTATTAATATCCTTAAATATTAAGTTTATTATTTATAATTACAAAGAATAATTGATATTATTGTAAATATGTCTATTAATCGTCTATTAATTCAGAAAATCTACTTAGCGATTTTGTAACAGAAACTTAAAATGAACAAAATTTAGTCCCTTAAGATGAGGCTTTAATTTTTCGGTTCATTATCGTGGAATTACTAAGACAATGTCGAATTTTTTAAATTGCGTTGTTTTTAAAATTTAAAATTGTTTTATGTGTTATAACATTTTTGCGCATTCTAGAGTCGAATCTCAGAATAACTTTTCTAAATTATTCTTTATATTATGAATTAACAGATTCAATGACAAATATTTTATACAATACGTTCATTAATAAAAAAAACTGAAACAAGAACAACTGTTCCAAATTTAAAAATATTATTAATAATTAGAATAAAAGCGATTTATCTTATTCGTGTAGGGTGGATATGAAATATGAAAAATTACTTTTATTTAAGGAAAGGATAAAACAAAAAAAAAACAAAACAAAAACCTTATAATAATCTTTTGTATTTAATCTTTTTAATCAGAGTGTGTGAACATCATATTATTAAATTAATTCCATCTCACGAAAATTTATTTACATTATTTTTATTAATATTCTGAAAATTATTTGACGAATGTTTTATTAGTGATGAAATGATTCCAAAACAAAACTCATAATAAGTTTTTAAACCAGTTAGTTTTCATTTCCTTTCTACCAAATATAATACTATAATACAGAGTTGAATATACTTAAGTCTAATACTTCATTGACCTAGTTTTTGCTCATCTTTTTCATACAAACTAAATAAAATTTAACACTCTTGTTTGTACTTATGTATCTATATCTCTATGTACTTATTTTGAAATCCCAGACAAAATAAAACTCTTGAAATGAAAATATTCCCACACTCCATTCTTATGCTTCTCAATGAAGTGCGACAAAAGTTTATTTAAGTTAATAAACATAACAAAAAAAAAAAAAAAGAAGCAAAACAAATAAACGTAAATTTTCAGGCGAAAAGAAAAATAAAAAAAAATAAAATAATTTAAGTAAAATCATTGCGTCACTACAGGAACTAAAATTGTAGCACCAAGCACCATGTTACCACCCCATTTATTTACCAGAAGTGTCAGAATATTCAAATATTGTACTACTGAATAAAATAAGAAAAAATAAAAAAAAAAAACAGAAAATTTAATTTTGTTTTTGTCATGAATAAATAATAGAGAGAATAAAAAAAAGGATTATAGTAAAAAAGGATATACAACCGGTATACCTAAGCACATGTGTACATTACTTTCATATACATAGGTAGGAAAGTACGAACGAATGATGATGATGATGAAACACATACTAAAAATGACATAATTGAGTTAAGACTTCCTAGAATGTTTTTTTTGTTTTTGTTTTATATTTTACTCAGCTTCTTTTGAATTTTCTATAGAATAGGTGCTCTGTGATGTAAACTGTGTTTACTTTTCACTCTCTTTATATCAGGGATGCTATATACCAAAGATATTGACCGCGTAACAATTGGATTTTATTTTCTTACATCGAAATGTTGGATCTCATAAAAACAGTGTTTTTCAAGAAATTTTTAGGGAAGGTGGCTAATATGGATCGTATTGTTCAAACAAAGAGGACGAAAGACTCAGTAAAAGCTGGTTGGATTCGAACAAAACTATGTAAGAATTGTTTATATTGCGTTCGCTTGTAACTAATTTTTGAACATAAATCTATATTTTTTTGTAGAGCTTGAACAACTGCTTTAGGTATAATTTTCTGGCCATATGTTTTCTAAAGGCAAATGCATTTTTTGCAGCAGCAAATTAGATTATCTTCTTGGGAAATATTTTCTTCTATGTAATGAAAAATAAATTATGTATGCATTTAATATTACAATATTAAAAATCGGACCATGCACAGTGTTACAAGTTTTTGTTAATGAATAACAGAAATATATGTTATAGGGTCAAACATTAATTTTTTCAACGATTTCCTAAATTTGACTGCAAACACTTGGAATAATACCGAGGCGGTATTTCACAAGAACAAATCTAGTCAAAAGGTCGCCCGCGTGATTTGAAAAATTTACAATCCCTGATATAAAAATTAAATAAATGTGAAACGGAATATGTGTGTGCGTATGTATGAAGTAAATTAAGTTTCACGTGAGTTTTTATTTCGAAATAAACAAGCTTTACGATAAGCAAACAAAATGTTAGCTAATTCAATTTAAAAATTATCCTTTTAACGTTTTAGATAAACAAAACTTAATGCTTAAAGGATGAGAATGGATGCGTGAAATTTTTTTTTATTTTTTTTTTCGCATTTAATTTTATTTTCAATTTCTTTTTTCACAATATTTTTTTTTTTTTTCAATTTTTGCAGATCATTCAGAAAGGAATGGAAATTTTGGGTGATTTAATAAATAAACTTGAAAAATGTATAAAATTCTCGAAATCTTTTATTTAAGAATCATACACATGCTGATTATATTATTATGTAAGAAGGTGTTGAAGTGTTAAATCAAAGAATTAGAAAAATAAAATTGAAACTTCTTTGTAGGTATTCTATAACACCAAATAAGTTAATAAATGGTGCAGATGTGTGTATGTGCTTATTCAGTGGGTTTTATTTGACTTATAGTCTTTCCGTTCTAAAATTTTTTTTTTATATTCATGAGATTTGTCACTTTGATTAAATATAACCAATAACAAAGTTATTGACATATAAAAATCTCAACATTTCTAATGTGTATTCAGTCATCAGTGTTAACGTACGTAAATAAATTACATAAAATGAACACGAAATCTTATTGGGCTTATATTTAAAGAAGAATGTACGCATCAGAATGCTTGCATACATTTTTTTCAAAATTTCTGTTTATAGACTTTTGCATCATGGGTTGACATACGTTTCATTCCCCTTGTCAACAAAGTTTTTCGACATAATATACGGTACGAGTATTTATTTTAGGTAATTAAAAGTATGTCAACCATCGACATACTTTTAATTACCTTTTGACATAAAAATTCGAATTTCGTGTATGACATAGTACACAAAATGCATTCGTTTGAAGCGGAGCATTTGCTAGAAGAGTAACAAAAAATTTTGTGAGAATACTGCATGCATACTCGTGTAAACACGGAACTTACTAATGCTAGTTTTATTGCGTTAACAGAACCAATATTATTTTATACAAAGTTGGCGTTGAAATTTTTTTTTTTTGAAATTCCAATATTATTTAAAATGAATTTTCATAAAAATTCTTTTTAGTTTTCAATAAATTTTTTTTGTGAAAATAGTGAATTGCGAACAATTAATCAAGAATTATAATATAGTGTGGTTCAAAGAGTTAATAGCTAGTTGGATTTTAAAAATATGACAAATTCTTATAACCTTAATGGATTGGAATTAATGATGGTGGATCTTCAATAAAGAGTTGGAGTTGTCTATCTGCTTGGATTATCTACAATTATTTATTGAAAATTTGATAAAGATTGAAAGAATTTGAAAAGGTATGTACAAAACAATAATTTTTCTTTCTTTTTGCATTCAACCAGGCGAGGATTAATTCCTCTTAATATTGAATTATAACTTTTGAATTGTGATTGACTTTCGAAACATGTGAAATAATCATTTTATAGTTCACTAGTATTCAAGCAATAATATTGTCAGAAACTCATGTTGCTTCATATCGTGATATCACCCTGGTCCTTATATAAAATATTTGAATTAACAAATAATTTTCATTGCGCTTAAAATTTTGGTTTAAATTATTAATTGTATTTTTGGTGAATCAGGATTAACGCTAAATTAATATTTTTATAAAATTATTGCCAATTTGTCGCTTTTCTTTTAAATTTACAAAAGTGTATGATTTATTTGAAATACCGAGCCCAAGGGAAAACAATGAAAAACAAAATGAAAAATTACAAAATTTATTAAAAATTTTTCTTTTAAATACAAAATTTTCATAAATTATTTTTCTTCCATTTCTTCCATTTCTATGAGAGTATCTTTATATCTTTTCTGCAAGAAAAATGTAGAATTATCTTTTACAATTTAAGAGAAATTTTTTATTCACAATAAAAATTTGAAAATAGAAATTATTGACAGTATTTAAGCAATAATTTATGGAAAAAGCAACAGCTGCTTTGCTTTGAAATAAAAATGAAAGAAAAGAAAAGCAAACGATTTCTTCAAATTAATCAATATTTTAATAATAAAGGACAATATTTTAATAATAAAGGACACCTTCATTCAATTTTGAACCTCAGTGTTTCAAAAAAATTCTGGTAAGATTTGCAAGAATAGCAATAGCAATTTATGAAAGTTTCTTCCAGTGAACATCGTAAATTATTGGCATTCGGGAAATATTGCTAATATGCGATGTTTATAACATATTTTATGAACAAAAAACTAAAATCATATTGGAATTAAATCCACAAACTCAAAGAATCATCTGCAATAGAATAGAAATAAATTTATAGAAGAAAATTTAAATAAAACCGAACAATATTTGCTCTTAGTGGATGAAATATCTGAAGATAAGGATCACTAACATATAAGAATATTCAACACTTATTTAGATCTAGAATATTAGAACCAAAAACTAGAATATTATATGGAAATGAAACAAAGTTCTGAATCAATAAATCCCATCAAGTGTTCGGGTGACAAAGAAGGAAGAACATCAAGGAAGAACATGGTGACAAGACTCTATCTCAGAATAGATAAAAATGAATATGCTCTGTGGGAGCAATATACTATACACCAAGAAGATGTGAATACAGAAGCAAAAAGTAAAAGAAATTAAATTTTAAATATTTTTTTTTAATTTCTAACTGCAAAACCATTACACCAATATAAAATTCAAAATTCCATAAAACAATTGACTTTAATAATATTTTGATTGTAAAGTGTCATTCAGATTTATTTGTAATGTTTAAGACTTACTATAGAATTCACAATTCTTTCGAACAATACAAGGACCCGAACATAAAAAATCAAACATAAAAAAAAATTATTTTTCATATTAACAATTTGTATTCAAGCAATGCTCTATATGTTACGGCTCCAATATCATTAATGAAGGCATATATAAAAGGTCAATGTACATTAAATGAATTTGTTTTTTTTGCTTTAGTTCCTTATACAATACATACAAGTACATTTATATATCAATGTGTACATATGTATATAGAATACTAGAAAATTTATGAATCATTTCGAACCCTTAAATTAAATTATTATTGTTCTAGAGAAGCCTTTTTTTTCTATCCTAATTTTCTATTCTTTAAAATAAAGAGTTGCATGTTCATTGAAACTAAGAAGCAAAAAATAAATAAATAAAATGGAATTATTAATGATCGTCCGAGGTAATGTAAAAAAATAAAGAAACCACACACATACACAACAAAATAAAAAAAAAAAAATAAAATAAAAATTATACAAAAGGATGTTAAAAAATTAAATGAGAACATAATTAAATTATTTCGAAAAATTTCATTTCATTTTCATTTTATCATTTTATATAAATGGTTATGATAAACAATTAAGAGAATAAAATTTAATTTGTAAGGTCTTTATCAAATCACCAGGGTGTATTTTAAGGATATTAACAATAATAAATATATAGAAAAGAATTTTTAAATGAATTAAATATAAAAACAAAGAATTCTTAGGAATTCTGTGTGTAAGTGTGCAATAATTATAAAAATTTTGAAAACGTCGGGGGTGGGGGGAGGGGGGGTGGGGGGTTGAAAGTATTATAAAGTTTAATTTCTTTACATTTTCTATTTTAGTCACAATGACATTTTATTTATAACTAGTTTTTGTTTTTCTTGAATTTTGAGTCAATGCCTTCATTTAACATGTATAGGTCGTATACCGTGTTGTACGGGTAATAAATTCAATTTAATTTTAAAATAAAACTTTTGTGCCAAAAGTCAATTATTTTCGGACCATATTCATGAAAATAGATACATATGAAAATTTAATGTTTTAATATAATAAAGTTGAAGATCTTGACCTTTTTACATTGAAAAATTATTAAGAATGCAGAGTTCAATTTGCTAATTATCGTAATTAAGTTAAAAAAAAGCTGGAATATAGCCGTATATTCCCGTAATTTGAGAGATTGTAATTCATTGGAAAAGCAGCCTTTTCATTTATTTGTGTAATTCAAGTTTTTATACTGAAATCAAATATTTAAAATCGCGTGAGAGCGAAATAAATGATGATTCTATGTTATTATAGTAATCAATTTCTATATGATAGCTTTGAATCAAAGGGAATGAACGACTTCGGATTACAGCATAACACAGCGAGTCGAGGAGCGAGTCGAGTATTATTTTATAATATGGTTTCCAATGCATCAGAAAAATTTTTAATTTTAGCTTCTTTTGAACTTTCTATGTCTTTTCACTATTTACCGTTAGATGGTTTTTGACATATAACGGTTTTTTTTTTTTTTTGAAGGGAGATTTAGTTTGAAAAATAAGGGTTTTCCACAGAAATTTCTGTGCTAATAATAACATTTTTTTTTTTGTTCATTAAAACATTCAGAATAAGTTATATTCTTACGGTTATTCTAAGTCTAAGCCGCATAGGGTTATTCTATTCACCTAAACTTTTGGTATCATTTAATATATTGTTTACCGAACATTTACATTGCCGGAATATCGGAGGCTATCCATTACGTCACAAAATATGAATCGATTTGTTCACTCCAATTCTTTTGAATATGAAATTGAGAAAATTTAATAAAGTTACGTAGATATTTTATTTCGTTACAAGAATTTCTTGGATAAATCTCGACAATTTATAGGTTCATTCTTCTTTTATAATTATAAAAAATTTTTATGTAGAAAGTTTTCTTGGGAAATCACAAAAAGAATTCATGAATTTCAATTAAAAATGGAAATTTTATGTTTTGTGGCATACAAAAGAATAAGGAAAACTTTCAAAAAAATATAAATTTTATTTAAATAAATCTCATTTTCACTCCTATACTGTTTAGTTTATGAATACAAAATAATTCGCGTGAAAATATCAAAAAAAATATAAGATTATAAATAAATCTTACAATTGTAATCTTTTACTATTTAACAGGAAGAGTCAGTGAAGTTTTGTAATTTTGAAGTTTCTTTACTCATAAATTGAGTTTACAAAACATGACATACAAAATATACATTCGTTCTCACTTATCTCTCTTGTTTTATTTTAGTGTTCTAAAACATATGAAATTAATTTCCATATAAGAAAACAAAATCTTTACAACATTTTCATTTATTATTAATGGAATATATATATATAGGTCTATAATAATGAATAGAAGGATCTGCTACTATATGTAAGGGTATTAGATGAAGGTATTGATTAATACCATCTTTCCTTTTTATTATTTGCCTTATTTATATCTCATATAATCATATATGCCTTAAGCTACGCGTATACTCTTTGAGGAAAGGGAAATGATGAAATATAAAATGTTGGACGCATCCTGTAAACAGAATCACGTTCTAATTCCATTCATTTTACTTTGAAAGACACAATTTTTTTTTTATTTCTTGTTTCATATTCATTTTGTCTTCCTCCCCCTTCCCTTACACTACTACATATAGGAGGACTCAAACCATTCATTTATTTAGCACTCCATAATATTTCATACTTATATATATTGCATGTTGTAGCCTCCATCCATTAAAAAAAAAACCACGTGCCCAAATCATTTTTCTCCTTCTCTCTCTCTATTTCTCTCCCTCTCTCCCTTTTTTTATCTTTATTGATTGTATTATGTTATAACATAGATTTTTTAGTAGATTTGTTAAGAGATGTGTTAAAAACCGATCAGTAAAACTTTTGATGATGGTAAAAACTATACAAAAAAGCATATTACATGATTTGGTTATAAATTTAGCCCGCACTTTATTTTAGACTCTATACACGTATGAAAATATGTTGACTGTAAACTTATATACGAAGATGAGATAAATAAGTAAAGCAAATACAATTTCTCTAATTCAGTCCGGAAACAAAACTTTTAAAAGCAGTTTACTTAGTTGCTCCTTTTTTTTATATAGGTACATATAGGTATGTACATACCTAACTATATATACTATAAAATTAGGTCAAATACTTGAATATTTTATCAAAATTTAATTTAAAGAACAAAAAAACACACGAAAAACAAGAAAATGAAATGAGAACAGGATTTCATTTTAGGATTTATAAAAGGATGAGTTTTGTATTAGAGAGAAACAACAACAATTAAACAAAAAACAAAAAACATAAGCAAAATAAAAAGAAATCCCAATATTATATTTCAAATGATTTAGTAGTTTTTGCTATGATTTGCACGCAAAAAACGTTCGAGAATCATCAATGGGGGACCCATAAATTCTGAAATTGATTAAATTTTTTCTTGTTTTTTTGGTGATATTCTATGATTTACAACTCATCTCTGAATTTAATTCATATTCTAAAGAAGTTTTCTCATCTATCAACTTTTTCCATTCCTCTAATATTTATTTACCTCAACGTGATATACATATACACACCCCAATATACACGTACCTACTACCTATATAAATATATTATAATATGTTTTTGTAAAAAAATTTAATAAAATTTTAATAAAAGAAATGGTCAATCTGGAGATAAAAAAAATCATATAAAAAATTAGAGTTTCGAAAATAAAATAATTTCCCGTTTTAAAATTCAACAAAAGGACGAGAAAGGGCGATAAATAAGACACCTAATTAAAAAATTGTACACACCTATCTTAAAAAATTGTTTAATGAAATATTTTCATTTTCCTTTCCAAGCTTAATCATTAATAACTCGATTAATCAAGGCCCTAATAAATAAAAAAGAGTAAATACTTAAAAGTAAACAGTGAATGAAAAAGTACTTTATTACATTTTTAGTGATAGCAATGCTAATAAACAAATAGGGAATATTTTAATTATTGCATTTGGCTCTGCAAATATTTCAGCGCGGTGATGAAATCGTGAAAAATAAAATCGTTGCAGGTTGACTATTTTTCATAAATTTGTTAAAAAATAATTCAATTGTACTGCAAAAATCAATATGGTTCCAAATGTGGTGGCAGAAAAAGAAAAGGCCTGTTTTTTTAAAACGTTCTTGCCACTTTCCTTTTACTTCTTTCAATAATTAGAATTGTCGGGAATTTAAATCTATTTTTTTTGCTTTCTCGCATATTTTGTAAAGAACGATGAATTTAGTAAATGGTTTTGCAAACTGTAGTACGATGAACTCCAAAATTTTCTGCAATAACCCGAGTCACTTACTTAATAACGTAAAAATATCTTAATTTTTTTTTCGAGTAATTGATCTCCCTCTGGTTTCGGTATTTCTTCGTCATTGCATAGATATTAGTAGATGAAAATTTCTATAGTCTTTTCGATTTATCAGTAACTTGCACTAAATATTGATTCTTTACTTATTTTTTATTCTCTTATCATTAAATATTTACTTACTATTTCCTTATGGTAAAAGCATTTACTATTTTTTATTCTAAATGTCATTTTAATTATTAATCAATGAGACGCATTTTGATTTTTGACAACCCAAGCGTAAATCATCAATGTCAATTCCGCTCAGTTTAATTTCCCATTTTATTATTGATATGAATTTACGCTCGGACAAACCCTGTTAAAGTGAGATTCTTTGTTTCTATCATGCCATTATTCCTGGCAATAACCAATCTTAAAATAATAATATAAGTTCTACACGGCAACACTAATTTCTTAAATCTTTATTATGAATTTTTAATTTTTCTTCTTAAGAAATTGCATTTCAAAATTTTTCAAGTACAATACTACAAAAAAAGAATCTAAAAATGAATCATAAATTTTTTTTATTTTTTCTTCTTTTTTATGATTTATAATATTGCCAGATATTGCTAAAATATTTTTGTTTTTGTCACTTTAATAAATTTCCTAACCTACGATTTTTTTTTTATTTTTTTATAATTATGACATTTCAATGTTATTATAAGTAACATAATATTGTGATTTAATGTTTTTATTTTCTGAAGTTAAAATTATAAACAAATTTACATAAAATCTAAATATACTCAATATATAAGTAAGTATATTTAATGCACATCCATAAATTTAATTTACTCAATTATTATATGAACATAAAAAGAAAAAAAAACAAGAAAATTGTGTCATATAATAAAAAAAATGTGTGTAAGAGAGTATTATAAAAGTATTATAAGAGAATTTGAAAAGATAAATGCACTAAATACTGAATTATAAGCCCATTTATATAAAAAAATAAAATAAAGAGAACATAAACCATAACCTTACTCAAATAAGTCCTTCAAATTCACTTTAAAAAGATATACTGATTTTCCCTTATGAATTCTATATATATAGTATATTCGTATGTGTGTATATGCATATAATGCGATTATTATTATATTTGAACTTAGTATATATAAATATATTTGCTGTTAAATTTATGGTCAGGCATAAAAAGACATTAAATAAAAATATCTTTATACTCAAATGATAATAATCTGATATTATTATCCGTTATATATTATGTTATTATGTATATCCGATAAAGGACATAAAACAGGATATTTCAATATGGGTGTCATAATGGTTTTTAACATATAAATTTGTTCCTTCTCTCACATAACATATTTTTATATTCGTAGAGTAAAGTGTATAAAAGAATGTTATACTTTTTATTTTTATTTTTTTTTTTATATTTTTGGTGTGTTGCTTCTTTCCATCTTGATTTATTTTTATTTTATGTATAATATTCTTTAATATTTTATTAGATTACAATAATGTCATTTGTTTTCTAGAAAAACAAAAATGAATACAAATTATGTCTGATAAAAAAATATTATTTTTGCTTTTTAAAATAAAAATAACTTTTTTTTTTTTGATATTTGATACTCGAAATATGAATGGAACAAAAAACATAAATAATAAAATATTGTTCAGCCTATATATATGCAAATTTTTTTTAAAGTGTTATATACGAGTGTTGTATTACATTTCATTATTGATATTATTTGGCAATTTTTAGTGCGGATTGTTTTTTGTTAAGTACTAAATTTAGATAGAATAGAAGTAGTATGCGCAATGCGGTAATCGAAGTAACCGCATTATCGGTGTAGCATACAGCGCGGCATTATACATTTTGTTGATACATATAAAAATGTGAATAACTTCTGTATAAAATGTCAAAGACAATGAAATTAAAAATACGAGTAGAATGCTTAGAATTAGAATTTCGAATCGGTTGCCGTACGGCAATTTCGCTTCTTTATACATTTAAAGACATCGCCCGCGCGGCAATTTCAGTATTTTACATATTATATAACAAAATACATAAAGCCAATTTTTTTTTCGGCAACCGCATGCTGCATACCGCATCTATTCAGCGTTTGGTCGTGTATAGAAAAATAAAACAAAAATTTTTAAATTTCTGGTTACGAATAACAAAAAAAAAACATTAAATATTTTTTTATGTTCTCCAATAAAAAAAAAAAAAATTTGATTTTTTGTGATTTCGTGAATAATACAATCAGATTGTCAAAATATAACGGGTATTGTATTGCGCCAAAATTATGTTAGTAAAAGAAAAGTAGGTCATATTTTTTTAATATGAAAAATTTTGAATTGACTTATTTTTGTATTGTAATTGTAGTTATTATAGAGATAAAATTCCAATATTAAATAAAATATTTCTGCATATACGTAAGTGATTTGTACTTCACATAATATTTCACTTATTGTTATACATTAAAACTTTAATAAAATTCACATTACGGTTTTCTAGAGTTTTTGAAGATCTCATCATTTTCCAATTTCTCATTCTCTCGAATAATCTCTATAATATACAAATTTATAGATTCTCGAGAAATTCGAATTTCTTAAAAATTTTCATCATTTAAAAATTCTTTAAATTTGAAAAAATGTGACAAACGAAAAATATCAAAATTTTAAAAAATTTGAATTTGTGAATTCCTTCGGAATTTTATGAAAGAATTTTTGATATTTGAAAGGCACTTTTTACAATTTAAAGCACTTTTAATTAAATCAGGCGCTTTAAGCTGTTAAGCTTTAAAATTAGATGACAACAATTTCGGATTAAGAGTTGAATAGGGGGTTTTTGCTTTTTAAAGGCTAAAATAACCATAGAATAATATAGAATTCCAATAACCATAGAATATTTTTTTTGCATTTAATTTTATTTTGAAATCAATGAGTAGATAGAAATATTTCTGAATTTTTTTTAAAATAAAATTTTTTCAAAAAAAAATTCAATTTCCCTTTAATTTTCAAGTCATTTTTCTCAAGAATTCTAGAGAATTTTTTATATGCAGGCTTAAAAATCCAAGAGAATAAGAAAATTTTTTAATTCGAAATTTTCCGATTCTAGAAAATTAAAAAAGTTCTAGAAATTACAAAACTCTAGTTTTACTTTTTTTTATAGGAAAATTTATAGGTTCTTTTAAATCTATGTGAAAGCAAAATGTGAGCTTAAAAAATTTCAAATTCATTAAGAATTTTTTTGAAATTTTTCATTTTTAACATTAATTCTGTTAATCGTCTCTGTTCTTTTATATTCTTTCCAGATTCAAGTAAAATTTTTAATAATATTCTAAGTACTTAATGGCCAATAATAATTTATTTGCAAAAAAATAAAGAAAACAAATAAAAATTTTTAAATCTTAACTTTTTTTTTGTTGTTTTTCCATTGAATTCTTCAATTTGTGTATAAGAGATTTTTTCTTAAGAACACTTAAGAAGAATTTTTAATAAACTTGAAAAATCATCTCAAATATTTTTTGTTATTTTAAAATTATGAAATTAATCTTTTTAGCCTATTCTCCATTTCTACACCATTCCAATTCAGTTCCATTCCACTCCGACTCTCTACTTAAAATTTTTTTGATAAAATTTACAAAATTGTTTTATTCATTCCAATAAAAAGAAAAACAATGTCCAAAAATACAAAAATTTAAATTCTATTCGAACAAATTGTAAATTTAAAATTTGACCCAATTTCAAAATTATTTCAAGTACAAAAAAAAACCAATAAATAAATTTTGGCAAAAATTTGGTAAATTTGTACTTTTTCCATTATGAGGAGGTTAAAATTTGGAAATTGTATAGAGTAACACTCTTGTGACATCACCAAATTGATTTTCAAAAACAAATTTTCTCGCATATAAAAATAAATTCCAATTATGAGAAGAGAAGAAACGATATTATAGTAGACAGACTCCTTGAATTAAAATAAATAGGAAAATAAAAAATATTGAAAACTGGATTTGTTAAAATTCTTTCATGTAAAAATACTCGATTTTTCGATATTTCTATGATGTTCCAAAAACAAAAAAAAGTGAATAAAAATATTCGTAATGCCAAATAAAATAAAATATAAAAAGTTGTTCGGAAATTCTTGAACTATACAAGTGTCTATAAATAGATTCCAAAAGTATAAGAAAAAAAAAATTATTTAGGATAAAAAAAAAATTTTTTTTTCTTTCTTATTTTTCAATTCTTTAAGGTTGTGCGAGAAAATTTTTGAATATCATATGAGAAAAGATGGGGGAAAAACAGAGAAAAACTTTTTTCTTTTGTGTTTTTTAATTTTTCTTTTATTTTTTTCCTGAAATCGATAAAGAATTTCTCGACTTCAATACGCCAATAAAATTTGATTTGAATGTGTTGTTTTTTTTTGCCTTTGGAATTTCTGTTTTATTTTAATGCAGTTTTATGACCCTTAAAAAATTGTAACGTAATCTAAATAAAATCACATTATTTTCCGGGTTAAGGTTATAAATTTTTTTCACATTTTCAATTCTTTTTATTTCGATTTTTGGTTTCTTGTGCGACATTTAATTTGTGGGTTTTGTGGGAGACATGAATATTCTTTTGGTAGATGTTAAATTAAAATTCGTTCCCGCATCTACAAAATCACAAATCTGTAGAATTTGCTAAATGTGTAAGTGTGATCGTGGCGAAGAGTGGAGTGACCTTTGTATTTAATTTGAATTTCTCTTTCTCTTATAAACTCAAATGAAGTGATTTGGAATTGTACTCAAAGCGAGATAATTCTAATATTGTACTCGCATATTTCATATGACATGGAATTTTTTGATGACCTTATTCTAGAGAAATGAATTGTAAAGTTGTTCACATAATATGAAATAATTTTTAATAATTTAATTAAAATTGTATATTGCCTATAGTTGGCAATTATAGTGCTTACAGTTCTATAGCATGATTTGAACTCGCTTATAATTTGTTTCGTTTCATAAATTTTCGAAATTTTCAAAATCCTCGAATTTGAATGTTTAAGCAGAATTGGTAGGCAGACCCATAATTAGCATTGATCAGGTTAAAATGAAATTCTTTTGTAATTTCTTATTTATCATTCTAAATGTACTGTTAAAAATTAGTTAGTAAAGTAGGATCATCTTTCTTTCCCATTTCCTTAATCAACTGAATTGTTCATTTTAATTTTCTTGAACATTTCTTTAAATTTCTCAATTCATTTCAATTCTTATAACAAGTCTATAAACTTATATGCGTAATAATTTTTTATTGCTTCCACCACGTTCCTTTATTTGCAATAGAAAAGAATTTTTTTTTTTTGATAAAAAAGTATAGAAAAAGCAAAAACAAAAAAACATATATATATATATGAAAAATTGAAAAAACATTTATTTTTCCGTACTTAAGGCAATTCAACAGTACGATAAATTTTCTAAAAAAGTACCGATAAATTTCTAATGTAATTCTATTCTAAGTACCATTCTTTTCTAAACATACACATATAGATTTACACAAACAAATACACACATATACAATAATATACATTAAAATATTTTTATATGTGCGTAAAATTGTGTAATTTATCTTTATATATAAACTTAAATCACATTAAATAAAAAAAAATGAGAAAAATAAAGAAGCGAACAAAAAAAAAAAAAAAAATTTTCTTCGCTTTACCAATTTTCCAATTACCAATTTTACTCATATTTCAAAGTTTTTCTCAAGTATTCTGTACATTTTTTTTTTCTCTTCTTCTTTTTCTTCTTATTTTTTGTATTTACACAATAATTTTATATATACGAGAGCGGGAGCTATTCAACACTTTTTAAATACGTTTTTATCGACAAATATTCTAAAGAGTTTACATTTTTTGTTTTTCTTCTTATTATTTTCACATAACCTTAAAACAAATACTGAAATTGAAAGAAAATAATAAAAAAAAAGAAAGAATAACAATAAAAAGTGAGAAAACAAGAAAATTTCAAATGATAGAAAGAGAGAGAGAGAGAAAGAAAAAAATTTAGTATCCGGTTTACCTCTGTGTTATTCATTTCATTCAAGGATCAATGTACACATATTATATAATATGCAAGTATAGATTTTGTGTTCACATTCTTTTCAAGAACACCAAAGAATTTCCTGATATACTCTTGTATACAGGGTGAATGCGTGTATGTAGTGATGCATTGACATATACCGCTTTGTAAAAATCTTCTTTACTTAGAAAAGGCAAGTGTTCCAATGGTATTTATTTCGGGAAATTTGTAACGCTTAATATTATCTTTGCTCAAGTTGACTCTTTAAAGAAGATGAAAAGGTGTTAGAAAACGCAACTGTGAGAAAATTATAAAAAAAACTCATTACTTTTCTAAAATTTTATTTTTGATTCAATAATTTTTCATGAATTTGTTCTGATTTATTTCGCAAACCGTAATATCTACGCCAAAGAATACTGTAAATAAAATTAAAGAGTGCAAGTCTAATTTTTGGAAAATACCGTTATTTAAAAAAGAAAACGAAAACTATTTTCTAAGGTTCATTTTTCAAACGATTATGGTATTTGAGCTGAAAGTGCTATGAAATTCGTTTCATATGCATGCTAAATAGTCATAATTGTGCCAACTTTCTAGATAATGTCAAAAAAAATACCGTTATAGTTGATGCAGTCATAATCACCAGCAGTCAACTTTCAAATGCTCCTAGCTCCTAAATCAGTTGCAATAAAAACAGAATAACCGATTGCTCACTAACGAAGATTTTAATTCTGGTATATGTCACTGCATTTTCATAAAAAGCACCCTGTATAAATATTAACACTGCATTTTTCTTTATATTTTTTTTATGTTTTATTTTTTTCTTGTTTTAAATCAGGAATATACACGATACTATATAAGAAAGTGTAAAAATGAACGGAAAAGAATCCTTTAATAAAACGGAAGTGTATATGAAAAGTTTTTTCTTTTATAGCAAAACAGAAATATCGGAAGCTTTAAACAAAAAAAAATATAAAAAACACAAAAAAAAAAACAAATCAAATAGAGAACAAATACAAGTTGCACTCATGCACTTTAACTGTAATTTTTTTTTTCTTCTTATCATGTAAAATGTTGGAAAAAGTTTTCACTTGAAATTTTTCTCACAATTAAAAGCATAAAAACTTAAGAATTTCCGATTTATTTATTTATTTTATTGCTCTTGTTCTTTCATTTCTTGTTTTTTATTGCACATGGAAGAATTTTTGCAATTTTTTACACTATACTTGAGAATTTTTTATAATAATTTTTTTTTTTTTTTTGAATAATTTCTTTATTATTTTGGTTCACTTACATAAAAGTGATCAAAAAGCAGGAACATTTTTTTGTGTTACTTGCATAAAATATGCTGTGGTTTGCTTATTTTTAAATGTTATTTTACACTCGCATCACACGTGATGAGAAAAAGTTTTTTCAAAATGGGAGAGGGTCACATATGTTTTAAGAAAGCATTAAGTATTTAATTAGATATTCTCACATTTTGCGTCGTTACTCTCATTTGTGGTATAGCTATACTAATGTACTGCAAAGCAAAGTGTTTTCTGTGTTACGATAATGGTGTGCGAAATTTTTTTCTTAAGTATTTTTGTGGTGTGAGAAGTTTTTCATATGTTATATTGCTGTAAACATAGGAAAAAAATTGCCTTTCTTAATAAATTATGATATGAGATGAGAGCCTTTTAAAACTTTCTTAAAACTTTGAAAATCTTTAGAAATGTTTTTAGAAGTTTTAGTAAAATATAATAAGTATAAAAAATGTGTCCATCATGATTTTGGTAGCATATAAAGAAATTAAATTTTATCCCAGAATTCTATCTCTCTCCCATGTTGAAAATATAACAATTTATAGATTTTATAAATTTGAGTTTTACAAAAACTTTGGCCTACTTTTTCTAATAAATGACAATTTTTTGTTTTTTGTTGTTTGAATAGCATAAAAGTGTAATTAAAGTGATAGACTTGCATTAGATTAAAATATGCTTCAATATAGCTTCAATTCTCCCTATATAGTAGAGTTTTTTGTATATGCAATAAATTAAATTTCATCTATAGAATGTTATACAGAATAAAGTTTTCGAAAAGTTTAATTAACTTTTTTTAACTACTATAATTTTTCTTTTTTTAAATATGTTTCTCTCTTTCTATGCTCCTGTATTAATGTTTTGGCATTCAACAATATTACCAGCTCCTTTTGAAATAGATTAAAATTAAAAATTTTTTAAAATTCATCTCATGATAAATTGTATAAAAGTTTTGTATTAATTTGTTATATATCAAGCCATAAAAACTTGTTTTTATACATTAAAATCGATTAAAAATAAAATTTCAAATAGATTTATTTAAAATAGAGAATTTGTCCTGCTTTGCATACCTATTCGAAAGAGTAATGAATAAAAGTAAAAAATTAAATTGCATCAGATTTAGAATTTATGTTCAATATGCTACTTTTGATGCAATAGTAAAAGGATAATTTATACTTTTTTAAGAGCATTGTAATAAAAATAAAATGCAAAATTATAATAGTTATGTAGCTAGTTATATAAATGTCCATATAAAGATTTACTCCAATGATAAGGTTGTTTAGTCGCAGTCAGATTACATAAAATCTGTACAATGTAAAATTATTATTCAGACTTTTTGCCGCATACGGTATGTAATAAAATTTTTTAATCGTAATATTTTATAGCTTACAAAGTTTGTTCTCTTCATTTTACCCCTTTATATTTTGAGTTTACTTATTTTGTGATTCTTATCACATTTTCCATTTAGAGTAAATGAAGTTATTCTTTTCTCTTTACTGCCTTGTAGTTCTTGTAGCTGTTGTAGTTTATAATAAATATATTGAAGTTAAATTTGTAAAATCGCGCGTTTATTAAATATAAAAACTTTGTTTTTTTTATTTCATTTTGTATAACAATAAATTTGCATTGGATGAAAAAGTAATAAATAGTCTGGACAAAGAGTAATTATTATGTAATTAAATATAATCGTATAAAATTTTTTTAGGATTTATTCATGTACAGGATAAAAAGGGTACGCACTGTTAAAATGTTATATAAAAAAGTTTTAACAGTTTTTTTTAGTATTATTTTAAGTTTATATTTAAAATTTAAATGTATAAATTGTAAATTAAAAAATTTTATTTAGGGAATGATATTAACTAGCATAGCAACTTGGCATATCTTAAAATTTTACACTGAAATGCGGGTAAATTTTAAATTCTGTCTGTCTTCAGACTTAATGACGCTATTATGTAAAATTGATGTAAAGAATTACAGAAAAAAAAAATTAATAATAAATCGGGCAAATAAAATCACTCCTGAATTGTGCATACAATGGATACTTACTAAACCATGCCTTCCTAATAACATACGAACTTCTGATAAAACTCGAATTAATTAAACCCTCCTTTTTGTGTCCATTTGATCCAAATTAATGTCATGATAATGCTATAATAACTAAAATTGAGAAAGTATTACCAAACAATCACATATTGCTGCACTAGAACCAGTCTGCAATACAACAAAACATTTCTTATAATTAAATCTATTATACAACATTAAATTTCTCTTGTTTCTTAGCTCTCAATTTCTGATTTTCAAAAATTTGAATAATTTTCAACAAAAATGTGTAGCTAGTATAAAATTCTCGTGATAATCAAAATCGAAAATTGCATACTTTTAGGATCAAATCATATTTTACATTAGGATCAATTAAATTAACAAAATTTCATTTTATTTGTAAGAAAATTAAAGTTTATGAAATTTGAAAGAGAAATCTTAAAAATTCTGTTATATTCTTTATAAAATATTTCTTAGGAATTCATGCAGAATTTTTAAATATATGAAGTTTTTCTAAATTCAAGGAACGTAAAAGAATTCAGAAAATGTAAATATTATTTTAATTTTACTACTTTCTCTTAAAAGTTCATCATCATCAGAAATTATTATCAAAAATGTTAATAAATTTGTAATAAATTTTTCAAAAATTTAATGGTTTATACTATAAAATTTATTTCATCAAACTGTTATACATATATCCTTTTTCTATACATCCTTCTTTCTAAACTTGTTTATTACTTACTGTTATTGTTACATAAAATTTAACAATAATCCTTTTATAATAAAACCAACTGATATATAGTACAATATAACACTTATAAAATATACATTGAAATTTTATTTTAATATTTTCCTGAATTCTTTTCTAGACTTTAGACGTCCTTAAACTATTCGTATACACATATATTTATATACCTATACACGTTCATATTAAAATATGAATTACTTTAACTCTTTTGATGACTTCTTATCTTTAATTCGAAAAAAAAAAATGTGATATTAAACTTGAATATCCTTTTTAAAGTTAGGAAGGAAAGAAAAATTTTTTTTCAGTCCTTTTTATTTTATTTAATGTTTAACTTTTATCCTTAGTTTAATTCACATACAATAAAAGTAGAAAATATAAGGAAAATATGTTTTAACTGATATTTACACAATGTTAAAGGAATAAGAAAGTTAATATAGAAAAATTGTATGTATGAGATGAAATTTAATTCGCTTGTATAACAGCAGTATATTTTATGGTTTATATTTTGTGTAGTAAAAATACTTTATAATATTTGATGTGTTAAGGACGTGTACTGATTTCTTTTAGTTTTAAGTTTGAATAAGCTTTGTAATAGAGACGGAATTCGATTGTATATGAAAGTTTGAATATTCAAAGCGTGTAATTTAATAATAGTGCTGAAAGGCTATCTGGCTTGATTAATAAAATCTTTGCAACAATTTAACAGTTTAGTCTAGTGAAAATGGAATTAATATTTTCAATAAATTATCTTGGCTTTCACCAAAATTAATTTCGACTACAGATTATTTGTAAGTCCGAGACTCATTTCAAAATTTTAATAATTATTATTCTGTATTATCGCTCATTTTCTGTAATATAATTGGAATACTTTACTTTAAATTTTAATTAAATAAAATTTTATTTATTAATATTCAATTTATTAACCCTTAAGTACAATATTACCGTAATTCGGTTTTGAAATTCGAATTAGTTTTCAAATAAGTTTGCAAATTTAGCTTTAAATAACAATTTGTGAATCGCAAAATTTTGAACCATTTTACTATCAAAGTCTAACTCAAAATTCAAAGTCGAATAATTTTATTTAATTTTGTTCTAATAGAACCTTAAATACTCATAATTTAAATTTGCATAATTATAGGGGCACAATATTAAAGTACTAATTACATATCTTTTAGTTGCTATAGCTATTTGTTACATATTTTCTCTGTTTGTAATTTTATTATTGAAATTCTAAGAAGTCGCTCTGTAATTCAAATTTAAATAATTTCAAAATTGAAAATGGATTCCATTTAATTTTGTTTTTATTCGCTGTAGAATCAGCATTTAATATTCAATATTTATATTTGCATAATTATAGGGACAGACCGCTAATTATTTTGTGTTTGTAATTTTATTATTGATGAAAATTCTGAGAAGTTCCTTTTATAAGTGAAATAACATTGTCATTTCTCATAAATTTTTTATTATTTTTTAACATGATGTACTGTTTTTGTACAATCTCCTGCAATATAAGCGATGAGAGCGGTACATTATTTAATTTATTTTTAAAATTACTTAATTTTGTCAATATTCTTCAAAACTGCCCCCCGAACTCGTAAAATCTAATCAGAATTTTGATTCGGAAATATAAAAATATCAAACGGAAAGCGTATAAATATTGGAAACTAGTGGAATAAAATAAAGAACTTTAATAAAATATTTTTATCTTAAAAAACCTTTATATAATACACAACAGCTTTGCACTTCTTTTATTGCAAGGACTCTCCCTCTCTGTCTCCATACATAACGTATACTTATAAATACATTTATTTTTTTCATTCTTTCGGTTTAAAACATTTCTTAACTGTTGTGTTTGTGTGTTACTGTACTTTTATTCATCATTATTTTCATATAGATTTTTGTATACGGAAGTGTTAACATGCATTAGAACATATACGAGGATTATATAACATACATTTTATATCACTAAATAACTAAGAGTTTATATATTTATAAAAGTTTATGTATATATGAAAGAATGTATATGAATATCAAATTAGCCTTCAATATGATTCTAAACTTTATATATGCATTTACGTTTCCTTGACTTTTATTGTGTATTCTCAATGTACATAAACACAATTGTTGTAAAAGAATCTTATAAGATGAAATGTGCATCTGGCAGATGTTTATTAGTTTATTATAAAATAAGTAATGCATTCATACCCTCTATACATGCATGTGTACGTTAAACCCATATACATGTCCAAAGATAATGTACAGGAAAAAAGTTTTTTAAAATTTTATAAAACAAAAAAAAGGAAGACAAAAAAAAAACAAAAGTCAATTTTTAAAATGAACATTTAACTTTCATGTAAATGGCAAACATGCATGCTTGCATACATGCAATGTGTGTTTGTATGTAGAGTTTTTATATGGCAATGAAATTTATAAAAATGTCACTTGATACTCATAATATCCTTTTAAGAAAATTTCAAAAATACAAAAAACAAATCCAAATTTTTCAAATCTCATTTATTGGCAAAAAAAAAATTAAGCAAAAAATAGGAGTGGGAGGTCCTTTATGTGCATGACTTTATGGAAATAAATGAAAAAATTTTAATCTGATTAAAAAATAAACAAATTCTTACATAGATTTTTTTTTTTTTTGAAAATTTAATGTCAAAATTAAAGGACATTTCTAATGGTATAGAAATTATTTCGTTGCTAAGATTCTAATCTCTTAAAATTTAGAAAATTAAAAGAATTTTTATAGCCAATTAGAGAGATTTAAAAATTATAGGAAGAATGATTGAAACGTGTTTTATATATGAGTTCTCTGATTTTTAAAATTTTTGTGTAGAAGTAGATTATGACGTTCCTATTGTAAGAATATTAGGTATTTTCCGTTTTTATGATAATTTACGGACAGGGAGCCTTGTCTCTCTGGAAGGATTTCTATAAAAAAAATTTAGAAAATTTAAGAAAATATGAAATTTTTTCTATCTGGAACGCATTTTATATCAAAATTTCAAAAAACGAGAAATTTTGACTCCCTCAAACAGTTTTTATATGAAAATTCAACAAAATGGAATATTTTGTCTGTCTACGAGCCATTTTGTACACAAAAATTATGGGGAATAGGAAATTTTGTCTGTGCGGAAAATTTTTTGTATGAAAATTTAACAAAATGGGAAGTGTTGTCTATTTTGAACTCTTTTTCTCTAAATATTTAGCAAAATAGCAAATTTTGTCTGTTTAAAGTGTTTTTTACATGAATGTTTTTAGAAAAATGGAAAGAATTTTCTCTGTGTAGAAGGCCATAAGGCCTAAAGGCCTATAAAACGTAAAAAGTTAAGAAAACGGGTAATGTTGTCTCTCTGGAACCCTTTTTCTCTAAAAGGAAATTTTGTTTGTCTTGAACGCATTTTATTGGAAAATTTAAGAAAATATAAAAATATTGTCTAACTGGAATGCTTTTCATACGGAAATTTAACAAAAATTTTGTCTGTCTTCTGAAATAACTTTTAAATAAAAATTTGGAAAACAGGAAATTTTTGTTCATTTGCAACGAAAATTCACTAGAAATGGAAATTTTTTCCTTACTGAGAGCACAATTACATGATTTTCTGCAATCACGCCCGTATACTCCGCCGAAATTTCAATTTTTCCCCTTAAAATTTCTCAGTTTCAGTACACATGTAACAATAGAGCTGTAATTTTTGCAATTCAAATGAATGTCCTCCAAGAATTATTCTTATTTTCCGGTTCAAATATTAAAATGCTACGAAAATATTTTTGTTGGACAATTTGGATTCAAACTTCAATATTACCACTACTCTTTAGCATTCATTAACAAAAAAAAACCAAATTATTTTGCATAATTCTCAAAACTTAATTTCATTTTTGATATTTCTCTACTTGCTTAAAATAGTTTCCATTGAAATAATTCCTATATTTGCATGTAAAAAATATTTTGAATGAAATTTTTGAAAATATTTAATAATTTTTTTTTTTTTATTTTTTATAATAATGCACGTCAAATCCAATTTAATCAAAAAAAAAGAAAAAAAGACCAGCACTAAAAATGGAAATTATTTTAAAAACTGGAAGCAAATTCTTGTAACTATAGTCTGATTAAAAATATACCCATAAAAAAGGATTAAAGATTAAAAAAATAAAAACAAGAATGAAAAAATCAAAAAAAAATTATTTTCAATGTTGAATAAAATCAAAATTTTAACCAGGGATGTTTTTGTCCTTAAAAAAAAAAATAACTGAAAATGTATGTATGGATGTAGGTAGGTAGGTACTTGTACATTTTAAATGCAAATGAAAGTAAAGAGTTAATTTACTATATTCATACTAGTTATATACATGTATGTCTGTATATTTGTATAAAACACCCTAGGAAATTATATATATACATAGTATATACGAGTGTATGTATAAGGGAATCATTATACATTCAAAAACAAGGATATGTTTTGCATCAGATTCAAGGTTATCAATGGATGGGAAAAAGCTCTTTGTTTTTGTATATTCCTTTTGTTTTTGTTTTTATTTTAGTTTTGCTTTTCTACACTCTCTTTCATTCTTGTATAACATTATTTTTGTTTTAGTATATATAGACGAAATTCATTTAAAAAGCTCCTTTTTTTTACCTGGAAACTGAATGGCATAACAAGTTTTGTAACAGTAACAATGTATAAGTATAATAACATTTAAGGAAAGAGTGGTATATACTGCACAATGTGTGCAATATTACGATATTATTGCATTATTATTAGAGTTATTCCTATATTTATGTAATGTAATAAATTTATGTATATAAATTGTTGGACATTAATCAGAAATTACAATTATATAACATTATATTTACTTTATATACACGTATAATTATGTGTTTGTATGCGTTATTCAATGAATTCAATAGTAAAAATATCTATATACATACAATATGCACCTGTTCGAATGAATGAAACAAATACAATATAAATATATATTTTAAGTGTGTATTTGTGCAGTATATTCAAAATTATATTTTCAAATCTAAATATTATGATTATTAATTAAAATGTTTACAAATACACTTATACATACACCTGAATGTATACACAAATAATTGCATATTATTGTTTACAATTTTAAAAAATTATAAAATGCATACATACACTACCTTACATAAAAAATTTTTAATTAATATTAAAAGCTTTTTGTATAAGAATGTAATTATATTATATACGTTATTATGTAAATTTTTATATACACTCGTATATATATTTGCATTAATATTATGAACAAGGATAATTGTAAAACACGTCATACAATGCACAGTATGGAAAATATTTATTATTGCTGCTGTTACTATTATTATCCTTTTTTGCATATTATACAATACATACATACACATTATATAACATTTGTTTTGATTTTATTTTGCCATGTCTGGGTCACAAGGATTTTAATTTTTGGTCTTTTAAACTTCCGTATTTGATTTTTTCTTGTTTTTTGTTATTTTTAGTTTACACAGGTATAAATTTTATTTTTATATATGTATATATATTTGCATAATAAAGCACTATATTTTCAGTGAGTATATTCAACGAGAGTGTATATAGTGACAAGAATAGAACAGAAAAACAATAAGAAAATGAAAAAAAAAGTAAAAAAAGAAAAGGAAAAATAGAAAATTTATATCCTTATTTCTGACGTTAAAAAAGTAGAAATTTCATATTAAATTGTAAAATTATCTGTGGTATAATTTCATATACACATATACATATATACACATAATCATAATAATACAAAATCAGTTTCGAAAAGGTCAAAGGTTTGTTCTTGAAATTTATAGTTTTAAATATTGTTTTACACTATTTTTATTCTCGATATAATCGGGAGTTATTGTATATGTTTACGTAAATATTATTATGGTTATGTACACATAACTATAAAATATTAATGATTCATATACTAGATTAAAAAATCTACTTAATACAAACCAATATGCATAATATCTACGTACACATACATACGTAAATAGAGAAAAAAATTTATATTTTTGTATAATTTAGAAGTTTTAGTTATAAAAAGTCACAGTTGCAATATAAAAATTTCATTCACGTTTCTTGTTTCTTTTCTGTTTTTTGTTTTTTTTTTTTTATTTAATTGCCATTTTTATTGATACAATGTCCTTTTTTGTAATTAAAAACTCGTTCATTTAAAATTTTATATATGTATATGTAAAAATAAGAATATCAAATTAGAAAATAAATGTATATACGTAAACATGTAAGAGGGATCTATTTTTATTATAATGATAAAAAGAAAATCGTGATAAATTTTCTTATAAGAAATCATTATCCTTCAATTTATAATTCAAAGTTTTATATAACAATGCGACGGTATTTAAATTTATTTGCGTTCCATTTCACGGTATAATATGAAATTCAAACTGTTATATGTATAACAGTTATATAATATATGACAGTTATATATATAACAGTAGTATATAGAAGTGAGTATATATAGGAGATATATATAGGAGATATATATGTATAACAGTTATATATAGAATAATATATAACAGTTATATATAGGGGTAAACATATAAATTTAAAATATTAAAAATTTGAGAGTTATTGTTAACGAAGAAATATAAAGCCATCTACTAGAATAAACGCCTGTTACTATACTCCGTTCAACTATTTCTTTCACTTTTGTATTCCCTTTTCAACAATATAGCATTCTAAACTGCTCCGAAAATAAATATATGTAAATAAATTGTAAATGGAGCAGTTGTATCGCACAGAAATTCTGTTACATTCGGGAGAAAGACGAACCTGTAAATTTAATTATGCTATAACGTTTATTGTTTATATAGAAAATAAAGCCATCTATAGGAATGAATATGAAATACTATCATTTTCTCATCTATTATTTTATTGCATACCTCTTGTTGTAGTTTTTTTGCGCTAGTATGTAAATGAGAATGGTATGCACCTTGAATGTTCCCAGATGTTTGGCGTTTTATATATCCATGAATGGATCGGGAAATTCACTATATGTTTAAACATTATTAGCAAAAGTTTTGATAAAAATTTCAAATTTTTTCTTTAATGTTATGAACTCATTTTTAAACAGTTTTAAGAGAACTAAGTATAATATAATAAATACAACTGTACAATTGTACTACACACTTATGTATATGATAGGGCAAAGAAATCAGTGTTTTATTATGATCCTTTTTGATGTGACTACAAGTAGATAAAGGATTGGAAGAGAGCAGAAATATTTTTATAATGCTTATAAGGGCAATTATCGTATATAAGTGTTATACTACATAACTTATATAAGTATTATACGTATACACTGTAATAAAAATGGCATTAAATGGTAATTTGGAAAGAATGTTAAGAACAATAAAAATTTTCAAAATTGCTATGCCGAAAAGAACAAAAAACCATTCGTATCAAATGTTGCAGCAGTGTTACTTTGTGTATAATTTTTGACTCAAATTATTATTATGAAGGTCACTGAACAAGTCGCCTTCTATTTTTTTATTATATTAAAAACTTTTATTAATTTTTCAAGTTTCAAGTTTTTTTTATATAACAGTATGTATGTACATATATAAAATTCTCCAATTTCAATTGAAATGAAATCGAACTTAAGTTTTAATGCCTTAAAATTTTTTTATTACTTTAGAATTTGTAATTAATTTTCATCAATCAAAAAAATTTTTTTTCTGAAAATTCTTATACAATTTATGTGTTGTAAAAAAAAATTCTTGAATTACTTTATAATTTGTCTACATAGATTTAAGGGTCCCAAATTGTAGGTTTTATTTTGTTGAAGGTCTTCCCTCATTTTGCCTCTATTTTTATTTAAAAATAAAGAGTGGCCATTTGAGTTTTTAATGATTTTTTTCTTATATAATCAAAAAAAAATGTTGTAGTTTGGGCGGTGTTCCGAGTACATTTAGAGTTTCATCAAAATGTTATGTCAGAAGTGTGGTCTTTTGTATTCATTTAATTTATTGAAATCTTATTTATTGTTAATGATTGATTAGTTTAAGATGAAATTCAACAATGAAGATTTGTTATTGTGTTTATGTGTGTGTTTTTGCTGATTATTTATAATGTTTTATAATGGACATTGATCTACAAGTTCAGAACTTGTAGATCAATGTTCAGAACGCCACCACACCTAATGTATTCAAAAATTAAATTACATCCCCTCGCCCACTCATTAACAACATTTTTATTATTATGAACTCTTTCTCTCATTCTGTTTCTCCTATTCTCTTTAAATTTTTTGGAGAGAAGAACGTGTGAAATGAAGATGGAAGCTTTCACTCTATTGAACCCTCTTATAGAATTTATAAGTGTATATAAATTTAAAGAGGGTAATGGATAAGAGGATCTAGTCTTATTTGCTGTTTGTATTTTTCATCTTCTCAAAATATCTAGATGACACATTGTTATATGTAGATGTCAAAATAATTTGTTTGTTAATGTCACAAAAGGGAACTTTTAATTTCTCGCACTGCATTTTATTTGCTTTGAAAATAATTATTTTAAAAGTTTATTTAAGAATATTTTTAAAGATTCATAAAATATTTTTAATGTATATGTTTGCATGTTTGTACATTTGTACATGAAACAATAGCAGAAGTTCCAATAATTAAAATTTATCTGAAATAAAAAGATTTTTTAAGTTATTTCTCAGAAAAATTCCGTAATTTAAAATTTTAAATATGCTTTACGACCTGAAGATCACTCATTTGTCTTACTCATTTAACTTCAATATAATTTCCTTTTGAAATTAAATTTTAGGAATTTAAAATATCCCACATTTTACTGTTTTAACAGTACTTAAATTCAAGAAAATATCCTTAAATCAATTTTTCCATCATATCAAATATCAATTTCTCCCTATGATGTCAATAATTTTCTAATAATTATCTCTGACGTATTTAATTGTTTGCTTTGAATTTGTTGATTTGGTTTTCAATGTGCGATTTTTACAAATGCCTACACAAATTTATGCAAGCAAAAGTCTCGTAATAAAGCTACAGGAAATGTGTTATGAATTTGCGTTCAAAAATTTTATTCTCTTTAATTTGAAATTCAAAATTTATGTAGGCGAAAATTTTCTTTTCTAATAAAAAACGTCATTACAATTTAGGCATTTTTCATTTCATAATAATTTTAAAATTCATTGGCGACAATCAGATAGTTATTTACATTTAGGGTCATAGGAGAATATTTCACTCTTCATTTCATATTTTCTGCCGTACAAGACTTTTTGATTCTTCCTCTAACATTTAATATTCTCTTCTCTCCCCTATTGGTTTTTCTTTAAAATATTAATGTGAATGAGAGTTTGCCGTGTAACAGTTACTGTATAGCACAGTAGTGTAAAAAATGTTAAAGCAGAAGTTTATTAATTTACCAAGATTAAATGTTATTACGGTAAAAGTTCTACAATGTAAATATAAGAAGATTCTGGCATTACTATAATTTTTTTCTCAAAGATTAACAAAAGAAATACTGTAAATATATTTTATATAAAATAAAAAAGAAAAGAACGAGGAAAAAAAAAATTTATCCTTAATGTCTATAACGATTAACCTTGAAACCTTTAACATCAGTGTTTCCTTACTTTTTTTTTTCTTTCATTTGTTTCATTTTTTCTTTCCTCTTATTTTTGTTATTTGTTATGTCCGGTTTTATCGATTAAAAATCTTTAATTTTTAGGTCAAATTTAGCTTAAGGCAGGCATCAAAACGGAAATCATTTACTTTTGAATTTTTTTTCTATTCCTCTTTCTATGTATATATGTGTATATGAATGTATATATGGATTTTGATTCCTTTTAATAATTTGATATAAATAATTTTGGGTAGTATGATGAAAAATGAAAGGAAAACAATGTACTGCGTTGTGATTGAAAAACAATCCGAGCTAAATCATACCGAAAAATTCTTTAAGGATTACAATCTTCTATAGTTAGGACTTTTATAATAATGTTCGTGAATATTAAAAGTATTAAATGTTGGTATAAATGTATATGCAAAAATAATCCTCAATAACACCCAAATAGCAAAACAGAGAAAAAAAACCAGAAATTCTACATTGAAATTCGAAAAAAACAATGAAATTTTTTTTCTTTCTTACACTCTGTTGCTCTTTTTGTTTTTATTATTTTTATTGTTTAGCTTTAATTAAAATATTTTTATATAATACTCTCTTATTTCATTTCATTAAAATATAGGTATAGGGGAAAGTAAATTATAGGAGAGTTGGGCATTATAATAATAAAGAAATGTTAATCAGCGTATATTAGAGAGAATTGGAGTGTAAGTATTATGAGAATAAGCGAAATCTATTAATTGTTATGTGAAAATTCTTTGAAAACTTTTTCAATTAAGATTACTGTTCAGATTTATTTCATTTAATTTTTCTTTTGCTGTATTTTTGACTTATTTAACTTCTCATTTTATATTTTAATACTATATTAATTATTATTATGATACTTTTCATTTGCACAATAATAATGAATAAATAAATTTTCATTATGTAATTTGGGAAAAGTTTATATTTATTTATTGCGTTTATATTGTAATGTATTTGTAAATTTACGATAAAATATAGGGATTGAAATAGTGCTTGTATAATAATTTTGATAGAAATTTAAAATATTGTTGAAAATTTAATTGAACTTAAAGGTGTTCATTTAGTTATACAAGCATTTCAAATATTTAATGTAAGAATCAATTGGTGAAGAGTACTTGAAAGAGAGAGCTTAACTTATGTTGCTCACATGCAGAAGAAGTACTTAAGCGAAATGGTTTTAAAAAAGAGAAGTACTCAAATTAAATGGTTTGTGGCTTCATCTTTGCCCGTATTTATGTGGTTTTTGAATATTAACAATGTAAACGGTTTTTTACGGTAATTAATGATTTACTCAATAATTAAGTAAATTCATGACTTGTTCTCTTTGTTTCGTAATTCCCAAATTAATGTATTCATTAAAATAAAAGAGTAAGAGAATAAATATTCGGAAACCCTAGTAACTAGCAATTAGCATAACAGTAAATATTTATTGCGAGACTAATAACTTTAATATGCGCTTTAATAATGCGATAAATATCAAATAGTAGTTTTCATATGTTTGTTTTTACTTGCATACGAGTACTCGTAATGAAAAATTTTTGTTCAACATTTTAAGAACTGAAAATTATTAAAATTCTTAAAGCTTTAAAAATGAATAAATACTGTAGACTATATAATAATGTATTTTAAATCCCTAATGTGATATTTCAGGATAATGTGTATGAAAACATTGACTAGATGTGCCCATACTCATATATCATGCATGTATACAAAAATTGATTGTACGCGACAAATAATATAAAAATAAAAAGTTTAAATGTAATAAACAAAGCAAATCCCAAAAATCAACAAATTTATTCTTAAATCTTGTTATACCACAGTAAATAAAATATATATATATATATATATATGTATAATGTAATAATACCAATAAAGTAATTTATCATAGAAATGACATTCTAAACAAAATTATTGTCGTATGCTATATTTTGTTGACAAAAAATAAAATAAAAAAAAAAATTATAAAATGAAAACGATATAAAAATCAAAAATCATAAAAGAGATAAAAATCGTTGTTCAGAGATCAAAACTGAACAGTCATTGCATTTCTCTTAAAAGTCATAAATCTTAGTATTTTGTACAAATTTGTTTATTGTTGTTTTTTTTTGTTCTTTTAAAATGAAAATTTATTCTCATACTATATTGTATGTATATCGTATATTATATGCGATGATTTTTGAAGACAAAATCTCGCAGGATATTGCAAGATCACATTATATCGTTCCAGTATTTAGATATAAAATCTTGCATAATGCTTTTTTATAATAAGAATGTAATATATAGTAAAGGGTGTTGAACGTTTATTTCAAATTTATTTATTCAGTCTAAAAGTTAAACCTACTATATTACTCGTTTTCTGTTGTATACCTCAAGAAGTAACGCGTTTATTTCGGTTGGATCAAAATAATAAAAATATTAATAGTAATTCTACTGCCCGTTTTTATTGCTTTGTGAGTCATTGTTAAGAATATCAAACATGATATTGAAATATCGTTAAATTTGGGGATAACATAAAAACGGATCATATAACTGTTCGAAATTGCAGAAATCTTATCTAAGCACATTATTGGAAAATCGTAATTATGAAACTTAGGGAGAAATGAGATGCTTAATAATGTCGTCAAAATTTAAGACATGTTAACAATATCGTAAATATTGTATTGTAATAACGTAAAATTTTAAACAAGTCTTAAAACCGTACAACAATAATTTTTCATATCATAATATTTTTTAAAATCATAGGAATAAACAAAAAATTTTAAACAATAAAAAATTTTAACCACAACTTACGTCCAAAAACACGATATTTATTTAAACAAAAAAAATCTATAACGATGTAAATTTTAGTTAGTAATTCCAGGAATTTTGTTAAATTGCGAGAGAAGTTCAAAATTATTATCGTAAAAATTTAATATCGTAAAATTTTATACCACGATAAAAATAAAATTTCAATATCGTAAAATTTAAAAATTTTAAAATAATTTAATTTATCACTTTTGTCAAAATTTTCGTAAAAAAACCACCCTGTAAAAAAAAATATATTTTTTTTTTATTTTACCCTTACTAGTTACAAAAAAAAAAACGAAAAAAAAAAACGAGACAATAACAAAAAAGTCAAATATTTGAACTATAACATTTTTATAAACCCTTATACTTACGAAAAAAAAAAAAAAATTGAAATTGAAAACTGTCAAACTTTACTTTATGGCTCATTTAATAAATTGGTGAACACCAAATAAATTATTAGGGTTTACTATTATGGCGGCATTGGTCGTATATACAAACATCTTTTGAATTCATGTGTACATTTAAGTATTGCAATGTATAAACATTACAACATGTGCAAAATTCAATTCCAATCCCATATATACAGAAATGGTTAATGAACCTTATAACATTTTTCTATACGCAGCATGTGAAATTTACTATTTTATATAGAAAATATGGGATTGCAATTGTACGTATACTCATATGTACTCATGTTTAGTATTGCGATTCATTACATGCAATGAAGTAACGACATCTAGTTAAAATAATGAAAATTTCTGCAATGAACTATAGCATTTATCAGCACCTATCCCACAAAATTCACTGAGTATTTCAAAAGATTTAAATCAGATTTTCTTCATAATTTTTTTTTTTTTTTCATATTTATCACTTTCATATTAAATGTGATGGCACGGCACTTATAATAATTTTACATTTAACTAAAATATTTTCTTATAATGGTAAATAATTTTGTCTGGCAGACACAAAAACAAAATTTTAATACCAAAATTAATTTTAAAAAATAATTCCATTTAAATAAAATGAAATTGAATTATTTTTTTTTTATTTATTTTTTCTGGTCTTTTAATTAAAATTTTCTATTTTCAAAATATTAAATAAATTTATGCTTACTGTAAGAGAACAAGAACGTAAAAATTTTTTAAAAAATTTCAAAAATAATTTCTCCATAAAAGCTTTGTGTACAAAATTGTAAATATTTTTTTTATATAAATATAAAAATAGACACTAAATGTAAAATAAAATGTTGTTCAAACATATTTGTGTAAATAAAGCACACACAACAACATACAAATTTTCACTTTTAATGTACCTTTCGTGTTGCCTGTTACCTTGCCACCGCAATAACAAAATCTTTTTCAATTTTGTATAACAATAATAATAATGAACGCTTTTATTTTAAAATTAAAATAGAATCAAGGCTATAGCTATGTATATCAGTTATTTATCATGGTTTTTCTGCCTCTATACATACATGCACACATTTTCATTAACAATTTAAAAAGGAAACATTCAACAAGTGGTATGATGGTCACAGGTGTTAATAATTTTTATAAAAAGTATACGGAAAATTTATGATTATTATTATTATGAAAAATTATGACACACATTATATAATGGCTCTAGTATGAGGTTATTAAAAGGAAATTAAAATTAAAGAAAAACGGATGCTCTTTAACCACTATATTAATGATGCTCGGAAAATGAATAGACAAACTGAAACTGAGAAAACAAATAAGGAGAAAAAAGGATAATATTTAATTTAATTTGTGTGAAAATTAAAAAGCAACAACCATTTTATTATTAAATAATGTCGAAAATAATTAAAAATAATTTTTATTAATTTTTCATTTTTTCATTTTTAGGCCAAATTTTAAGTATATTAGAGTTAAGGAAAAATGAAAATTTTCATATAGAAAACATAGAAAATTGTTTTTTTTTTTTTGTAATTTAGAAGAAAAAATCTTTTGTTTATTGTTTTAGGTAAGTTTTTCTGATTGCGGAAAAAGTAATAAACCAGGATTTTAATGTAAAAATATTAAGATTTTTATGGAGAAATTAGAGAAATTATGAAAATATTTTATTTCGTATAGTTTTTAAGTATCTCATTTTAATACAGAAAGTGAGAGTGTAATAAATGTTGCTAGTGAGAGTGAGTATAATTGGATAGAATATTATTTTATATTTCTCTTTCATTTCTGTTCTATTAATCGTAAAAAATTCATTTCATGCTCTCTTTTAAACGATAATAATTGTTACTTTTATGTAAGTAATAATTTGTTGAACATTTGGAGATAATTATTATTACAAAAATTATTTGTCATTATTGTTTTGGAAATTATTGCTATAAAATATAGATGATTAATGAATGAAAGAATTCGTTTGAATGTAAAAGTGTTATAAGTTTGACATTTTTGTTTTATGGAAAATTTGCATAAATTTTCATAAATTTTTTACTTTCGAATGGCGAAGCAATCCCCATGATAGACTGTAATAGGGTCCGTCGTCAGGGCGTCAGTGATCCGTTCAATATTCGCTTTCGTTTTAAAAAAAGCAGGTACGGAAAAAACATATTCATTAGGAGCGTTTCGAATAGACTCAAATCTATAGAATGAGGCAACCGGACCCCGATACATTTCTTCTAACAAATGTAAACTGCTTGTGATCGGACATAGATGTCTTATTTGAAACATGTCATTTATCAACCCTATTGTTCATAAGCTCGTAGCCAATAGAGCGATGTCAAGAACCTGTTATTTAATTGCATTTTAAACGCCGATTGTTTCATTCAGAATTGTTATCCTCATTTATAATTGTTAGTTTTTTGCTATATATAAATTTAAGCAAGCACTCACCCCTTTTATTTATATCTGTACTGCCCCAGACGGTTCGGCGGACATTGGCATCACTTTCCATTATTAGCTGGATAATGGAAAATGAATCATTCTTTCACTAGTTTTTTTCAGCTGTTCGTGAAAATGGACACAATTTTCTCAGGGGGTAAGATGAGCATACAACAAACTCTGTCTAGTTTACGAAGGACCTCATCTGCTTTACAATATTGCGAGTCTTTATGAAATGTAATTGCAGTGAATAATTTTTGTAATTGAATGCAATAGCAATCAATAGTTTAATATTTATATTTTGTGAAAATTCGGTAAATAAGCGTCAGTTAACCCGAAATGATAGGCATGTAAAAAATTGCATTTTTTTTAATTTTCTCTAAAACATGGATTTTTTTGACTTAATCACTTTTTGTCCACAAAACCACAAAATTATTTAAATTTTTTATTCTTCGTTTCTAATATTTTTTTTTGAAAAATATTTCGAAAACAAAACTTTTACATTATAATTAATTAATTTTGAACCACAATAAATCTTTAAAAGGAATGCAATTAATTTTCATAGAATCTGATATGATGAACTGCAAAAACTGCACCATCACTTAATGCCATGAGGAAAAAATAACAAATTTCCATATTTTCTCTATTTTCTATTAATTTTTTTTTTCTCTTAAAAGTTTTTCTTTTATGCATTTTTTTCCCAAACTCTCTAGTAAAATAAAAAAAAAAACTCATTTCATTTTCTCTTTACAAGCAAATTTAAGTAGATGAAAAATATTTTGTTTTTTATTTTGTGTTGCCTTGAATTTGTTGATAGCATCTGAGAAATGAAAAACAAGAAAAAAAAAACAAAACTAATTATAATTTTTACTACTATGGTTCTGCAACAGAATTAAACTGTAATGGATTTTCTTGTATATACTAGATAATTATAAATTAAAACTGATAAATTAATAGAAAAATTTTCAGTACAGAAGCAATTCATTGTCGAATTTGTTAAGAAATTAGTTTTCTGCTGTTTTCTACTTTTTTCGTATTTTGTTTTCTGTTCTTTAATTATTTATATTTAACAGGATAATTAATAGAGAGTATATATTGTTCGAGTTCATGGAAAATGCACTCTTAGGCATCATTATGAATGAAAATAAAATTAAAAACTAATGTAGATAAAAGAGAATAACAATTTATATTGCAACAGATCTGGAAAATTTTGAAAAAAAAAATTAAAGTTTATAAAAATTATGAAAATAATAAAAAAAATAATACCACAAAAAAGACACTTAAAAAATATTTTGTTTACATAAAAAGGATATTCAGAGATGGTTCTCGATTTACTTGCATATTGCAACGTAATAAAAACTTGAGAAATGGATGGTTACAAGTTCAAGTCGTAATCTATATTTATAACCGAATTAATTAATAAATTTTGTGAAAGATGGTTTGTTAACAGATACAATCCATATATAGCCTTAGTTATAGTGATCTATAAAACTGACCACATTTATATTTTATTGTTAATTAATAAATTAATACAATAACTTGGAAGTTTTTGTAGTAGACAATTGAGTAATAGTAGTAGTACTAACAGTCATGGTAAGGCGAGAAAATACAAAGAAAAATTTCATTAATGAGTAAATTTTGCTGTTCTTCATTATTTTCACACAATTTTATTCTCACTGTTACTCAATACATAAGACATTCAATATAAAAAATTGTTTAAGTCAGGGTGTTTTCAAATTGTTCATGGATTTTGTTTGAAGTGAGTTTAACTTTTTTAATGTTTTAAGCCCAAGTTTTCGCATGATAGAAATATTATTCCTAAGACTTTTGCAATATTATGTTATACCAAAATGAAGGCCAGAATACAAGGCTTTACTTTCTATAAGAAAAAAATGTTAGGTTAATAGTAATTATGAGTAAGGGGTGATGGCCATTCCTGATACTCTATTAGAAGGAGAATTTTATGAGCTTTAAAACAAGTTGTTGACTTTACCTGTCATATCTCTTCAGCCATTAATAAAATTATAAAATTTATATGGTTTTCAGAAATTTTTATTTGAAGTCTTATAAATCAGGAAATAGGGCCCATTAAACAAAATGTCATTAAGTGTTTTTTGTTCATCTAGAGCCATTCTATTATCCTTCTGTGGAAGAATGGCTAATGTGTAGTCTCGGATAATCCGTTTATCCGAAAGAAAGAAAATTTTCACAATTCTATTTTAAATATTTTTAATTCTGACATGAAGTTGAGAATTGAGAAAAATTGAGAATAGATTACAGTTAATGAGAAATAATTACTTTTCTCTTAGTATTTAAATTGAAACCGGAGAGCAGTACTTTATCAGTAATGCTTTTAATGCGAAGATAAAGAGAAAATCAATATGACAATAGATTCTTAAATAATTTATAATATTGAAAAACAATATTTTTGCAACTTTTGCCGCAGCCAGCAAAGCAAATTAAATACTACTTTGCTAGATAGAATTTTTGAAAAAAATTATTCTCTTACAAGTTGTAGGACACGAAAAACACTTCATTTCATTTCATAATTATTTCTTTATATGCGTAATATTGCAACAATTACACACGGAATTTATAAATAACTACAATAGCATTTCATTTAGGAGTGCAATCCAATGCCAAATGAACACAACACAGTTAATCTCACAGAATATTCACTCACAGACAATCAGATTTCTATTAACAAGCGAATATCATTTTAAATCTGGAAATCTATATGAAAACTATTGAATTCTAAAATATTATGAAATCTTAAAGAACAAGATACTATTATGCTTGTACGCATAAGTTTTTGCATTTATTTAGAATAAATTAGATTTATAAATAAAAAAAAAAAATATTCAATTTCATATTTCATCCAAGTATATGAGAAAATTCTAGAGAATTTCATGATTTCATTTTGAAAATATTATAAGATAATTTTTATTTATTTTTTTTTTATTGTATTTGATATTCAATTAAACTCTATATTTATTTTTCTATATTAAATAATATTATTATATATAGAAAATTTCAATTTGAAAGTCATTGACACTGCAGAATATTTTTAACCTATTTTAACCTATTTCATATACCGCAACAAGCAATCTACCACAATTTTGCGTATTTTTCTCTAAAACAAGCTTAATATAGTAAAAATTTTCTGATGTGGAGGAAAAGGTTTTCACATAAGTAAGAAATTTTCACATATGGTAATATTTATGGTTTCTATAAGTTTAATAGAATAAATATAAAAAAAAAAAAGAAACCTGAACCTTTCAGTTTAAAAAATAGAAAAAAAAAAAACAAAGAATACTTAACAATGCAAATAAATAATAAATTGTAAAAAGGATATTAGAAAAAAAGGATATAGAAGAATTACATTTTTGAAAGACGTTTTTCTCTTTATTTTGCCATTATTTTTTTTTTTACTTCACCTTTTTTTTTGTTCTCATTTTCATTTTTATATGCCCATTTTCAATTTAATTTCATTCAAGCATCCATTATCGCTCAAACGAAACGATTTCAGTTCAATGTATTATTGCCCATCTTGTGTTGATATGTTTTGGGGGATGAGAGTGTTTTGTGTTTGTGTAGCATTAGTGTAGAATAGAAAATGTTATAAATGAAAAATATACGCATTGGGTTGAATGTACTTTTAAGTGTCAATTTTATTTTTTGATTCATAATTTTCTTCTCAGTTTTCTTTTCTAATATTGATTTAGAGTTTCAATTTAAATTGAATTTGTAAATAACAAAAAAAAAAAAAAAAATTATTAATTTTAATGCGTTTTTCCATTTTTTTTTTGTTAACTTATTTTGATTGTTTTTTTTTTTTTTTTTTTTGGCGAATACCATCAAAATATTATGGGGATTTTTCATTAATGTTTTTTGGTTATATTGTTGTTGGGCAGATTTTATATATACGGTTTACGATTGTAAATTAATTGTAGCACACAATTGCGAAGAAATAATTCAAAAATTTGATATAACTTTGAGTTTAAGGTTCTAAGACGAAAAATTAGCCAAAATGCATCATAATTGATTTGAGTATCGAGTACGCATCAGATTGTTAAAAGCATCAAATCTCTCTTTAGATTTAAATTCCCTATTTATGCTAGAATAGACTGCAAAAGTCTGTAATTTTAATATGTGATATTCTTCTCTTAGCTTTCGAAGGGAATACGAAATATAAAATTATAAAAATATTAAAGAAATACTCGTAAAAATATTGAAGAAATCAAAAAATGTGACTATAGTTAGAATTAGATTAATTATATAAGAGTACAAAACAATTTTCAAAATAATGAACTAATGACAGAATAATGACGTTGCTGATTTGATCTTAATTGTGATAAGCTTAAATAATTAAGGGAACATTTCGACTTCTATAGAAAGTTTAAGTCGCCTTCTTATAGCGATTAAAAAAATTCATCTACCAATGATGCGAAACAGTAAAAGTTCGTCAGGTTTTTTTTCAAAAATTTCCAACTAGCGCCAGTAATAATTCAAGTTCTTTTATAAAGTAATTTCCTTAAGGTGTAAGTAACTATTCAGAATTTTAAAGTAAAATGAAATATTTAATTATTAAATATTAAATTAAAAAAATTAGAATTTTTCATAAATTTTCAGAAATTTTACTGCTCTTTTGTTGAATTCTTTACTATTGATATTTTAATTTATTAATTTATTAATATTTTTAAAATTTTTAATACATTTAATTCAGGCAAAATAAGAGCTCATTAAAGCTAATAATTGTCTTACATTTTTGAATAAATAGTTCCTATAAATTCTTTAGTTGAATGAATTTTTAGATTCATAATGCCAACAAATTTTATAATAGCCACCATTAATTCATGGATTTATTAATTCGGCGAAAGAGAATTGTGTCGAATTAGTGAACACATCTTTCGAATAAATAAAGGCAATTACAATTAAATCTCAACTAAGTAACCGAATATTTATTAATAGGTTCACTACAAAATGAGCGAGTATTTTTAATTATACCCAGGCTGAATAATATTGATATGTCGGATTTTAAACAAACCAAAATATCTTGAAATGCATTATGAATTTATTAAATTCTTTAAAGAGCAACTAAATAATTCTGAACGTATAATGAACCCGTAGACGACAATTAGATTTATACCATTTGTACTTAGCCATGATTCTATATACTTATATTTATACTGTACTATATACCAAGTGTATTCATATATTTTTAATATAATAAAATTAATTAGATGATGTCAATATGACATAACAGCAGGTGACTACTCTAACAAAAATATTATTCACTGCCATTAAACGTAGAAATAGAAATAACATTTATGAATATATTTGTATGAATATAAGGAATTTTGTATACGTAAATAAAAAAGCTCACTAACACTCACCCATTTTAAATTATTTTCTGCATATTTAATTTTCAACTTTTAATCGACTTTAATTTCCATGAACTTTAAAATAAAAATTGCATAAAAGTTTTGAAAAAAAAAAAACTTACTTGATTTTTTTTTTCCTTGCTATTCAACAAACTAAAATTAAAAACATAATTTATTTTAACCCCGACTGATACAATCTTTCTCTCTTTATATTTTTCCTATAAAAACAAAAATTTTCTATGTAAATATGCAGAAGAAAAAAATAAAAAAAATAAAAATGTAAAATTGACAAGGTTTAAGCCTTGAATTTTCAACTCTTCCTTCACAAACACAAACCAAATATTCATCACTCATATACACTGATATTTAAAAAAAAATAAATTTGATATAAACCAATGGTTTGTAAAGAAGCACATTTCCCTCGAACAAATGAGAACTTTTGCTTTAAAAAGTACTAAAATTTGTACTAATTATTGCATACTTTTAGGAGATGAGCAAAACTATTGAAAAAGTCTTAACAAATTGATGGGTTTTTAAGGCTATAATTAGGTGGTTTAAAAATTTTAATTATTATTTGGTATATGAAAAATATTACCGTTACTTATTGGTTTTTACAGAAATTTTATAAAATTAATTGCTGTGCAATTTTGATCTGCTGAAATTTGAAAAATTTCCAGAGAAGGGAAAAAGTAACTCGAAAAAGGAAAAAATAAGAAAAAAATTATTGTTTCGGTTACAGTTTAGACGATACTTAGAAAGAAAAACAATGTTGACATGGACAGCCTTTTTTTTTTCCAAATTTTACTTATGCCGTTTCGTGGTATAGGAAACAATTTGCCACTTTTCTTTGAGGAACTTAAATAAAAATTTTGTATTTTGTGACACCATAAATTGCCAAAAAAATTTCATTTTTAGAAATCTTACCGTTAACTTTCCGGTGAAGAGGGTATCGAGGATAGGTAAGAGGTAGTTTCAAAAGTAAACAAAGAAAATTTCTTCATAGAAATACAGAACAGATGGATGAAGAAACAAAACTAACGAGTCAAGACAACAAAATTTAAGATTTCTTTGAACTGGGCTCAAACTTAATTGAGCTGCCGCCTATAAGACCTCTGCTTATTTCTGCTTATTCTGCTTATTCTAAAGCAAAGGTCTTAAAGCAGAGGTTTTTTTTCTTAAAGCAGAGGTCTGACTTAAACTAACAAACACAATTTGTTTTTTAATTTTCTTAAGAATATGCTAAAATAAAACAACAAATCTCTGTTTTTTTACATGAATTTTTCTGTTCCAAAAAAAAAAAAAAACACATTTTCCATATTAACATTTTTAAAAACTCATTACACGGAACGTGCTTTTGAATCCTTTTGAAGACTTTAAACTTCAATTTATTTTCATTCATATTTGTATATTTCATGAATTATTTTCATTCACCAACACCACAGGACTTAATTAGCCTTGGGTTGTCGTGCAGAAAAACAACTTTTGACGTTTTATTTATGCTTATTTTTTGTTGTTTTTGGTTTCTGCGTATTTGTTTTTTGTTTTTATTTTAATTTTTCTTTTAAAGAATTACACTTATTATAATAAAGTCCTTAATGCAATTCAAGTTCAGTGCTAAAAGGGGAAATTATATATATATACATATATATGTATATACGAAAGGATAATAATAATAAAAAAAATTCTATGCCTTGAAGTTATTTTTACCGTTAAGGGTAGCGAATATATATTTTTTTTTTATTACTAACTACGTTAAATTGAATTTCCTATTTATTTTCTATAAATAAATTTTACTCAATTTTTTTTTTTAATACAAATTAATTGAAAAAGAAGGGAGGCTTTAAGAATTATGCCGCGCTCATTTTGTAATCGATAATCGCGTATATTGTGTGTTAAAAAGGAGGAATTTGCCTAAAAATATGCAAAGATTATAATTAAAATCTGACATTAATATCGGAGATTTCTTAGAATACGGTAGTCATTAAAATAAGCGATTCTTGGAATTAAAGAAAAAAGCTATCGATTTTTTTTATGTAATGTTCGAAGTAATTGTCTTCTCCTTTGTTGCCTATTGTGAATTTACACGCATACATGCACACACCTACATTTATATATATATAGAATTTATTGTTTCATAATCCCATTTCACGAGTAATTGATTTTAATTCCCATCTTCTTTTGTATTTTGTTTTTTGGCATTTCTATATTCTTTTTATTTATTAAATAAATATTAATTAAATAAAAATAATTGTTATTTATATAACAACATTGAAATTTTATTATTGTACAAAAATACGCATTGTAATCATAGCTAAGAAATTCAATTGGTAATAACAAGTTTTTTTTTTCCTGGATAAAAAAAAAACAAAATTTATACAAAGTGATAGAATAATTGACTTGTTTGTCCTTTAAACCTATGTGTGTAATGTAAGAGCGGCACAACAATCTGTATTGACAGTCCATTTGGAAAATGAATTAATAAAATAATATGGCTGTAGTATGCTACTCGTATGTAGTAGTATACGTGTAGTAAATATACGTGAATTATTTAAATTTAATTGAAATATAACAATAATGTAATCAACGGGTGTCCCTAACTCTCTGTCTCTTTTTCTTTCTCTCTATTAACATATAATATTATTTCACATTATGATTTTATAAAAAAAGATAAAACAGAATAAAGTTTGTACGGGCAATATTAAATGAAAAGAAAAGAGAAAAGAGTAGAAAGTGAGAGAGAAAAGGGGAGTAGAATCTTTAATGAATGTAAATTATAAAAATGGCTCCATATAGGCTAAAAGATTCTAATTTTGAAATGTCAAACAAAAGAAATATTTATAACTTACCTTAAATTCTCTCGAGTAATTGTATAGGAGAAAGTTTGTTGTGTTAAAATCAACTTCGAAGCTTTGAAATTTGGGAACAGTTTAAGGCCCGATTGGGTAAAATTTTATAAAAAGCAAATTTTGAAATACTCATTTTTGCTCCAATTAAATATGTTCAACTCTTGACTAATTTTTCAGACGACACATCTACGTATAGGCCCAATTATTCGGCAAAACTGAAATTCAGATTTATTAAAATTACTTTAATAAATATAAAATATTTTCTCAAATAAAATATAAGAGAGAATCTTGTGCAAAAGCCACTCTTCCCAAAATATTTCGAAATACAATAAATTTTTATTTTGTATCTGGTCGATATTGAGCCAATCTAATTCGCATATTTCCAGCTTCAAAAAATAAGAAAATCTTTTAAAGAAAGAACTTTCAATTCTGTGGACATAAATTTTGTCAAGTAATTTTGAATTGACAATTTACTCTCTCAACGACGATCTCTATTCTCTGTATAATTTAGTGTAAAACAAACCTTAATATCACTTCCCTCTAGTTTTAGTAGTAATGACTTTCAAAAGCAGATATGTTTGTGGATGAATACATTTCTGGGAACTTGGTAATTGTTAGTGCTTAGCAAAATAAGAAAATGTTAAAATTGAAAATAATAATTCTTGGAAAACCCATGAGAATTAATGAGGAATTTCTCGGCCTATAACCTAATACTCTAGTAATTAGCATATAATGATCTATGACCTAAATTCCAATATTTGAATCTAATCTAATCCCAATATTTGAATTACCGAGTAACTTACTGGCTTAATTTTCCTAATTTCAAAAAATTTTAAAAATTTTCTACCGAAATTTTATGAAATTTCTGTTTCTTTAATTATCCCCTATAAAAACCTTGAAATACTATACAATTACTATACATATATACACATACGCATAAGATGGACGACATAAAAAGAAACCAATTTATATATAAAAAAAAAACTCACTTAAATCTGACGGGAAAAATTTCCCGAGACCCATTGTTGTTTACTTATTTACTTTTTTTGTCTTTTTTTTTTTTTATTTTATATAAGGGAAATTGAATAATCGTATTATGGTAAAAGCCACTTAATTTTATTAAAGTTCATGAAATTAGTATAATATGGTTGGCGTATCCGCCCATCTTTCAATATTTTCCATATACTTATACTCGTATTGATAAAAATAAACAATGTAATATGACTTATTTTTTTTTTAGACCGATTTCAAAATGATATTTAAATAATTTCCCAATTAACAAATTTGGGATTTTTTTTCTGAAAATTTTTGAATTGAGATTTCTATATAAGAAGAAATTTTAATAATGTCGTTCCTATCTTTCATTCCACTGACATAAATTGTCATAGCATTTTATTTCAATATTAATAAAATTCAAAGAGAAAATTAAAAGTCCACGAATAAGAATGAATTTTCGGGAGTTGACTCGTTTGAGGCCAATTTAAGGAGAAAAATTTGCACTACTTTTTTCTTCTCTCTGTGCTCCATATCTACCGTTCATATTGGACTGTTCGAAATTTTTCCTAAAGCAATCGACTGCCATGCCAATTACTTGTAACTCTCAATTTCAAATTATTTTCGTGCCATTTAAATAATTCCAACCTTAAACAAAGTTGAAGTTAAAAATTTCTCGTCCCGCGGCGGCCATTTAACAAATCATCAGTTTGGAATTAAATAAAATCGAGTTTCACTTACATGTTTAAATAATCGGGCCTGTTTAAATATATCCCAACAATTTTAATTGAAGGATTCTAATAGTCAGATAGATTTAAAAGTGAAAGTTCACTTGACTTCTCATCACTTTCATTTTCAGTTTGTAAATTTTTTTTGAATCAGAAAAGCTACTTGGGTCTCGATCAAGTTCTTAAATATATTTTTTTCATACCATGTATTGAAAATGAAGAAAACTAGGTCATTACAAATGGAGGGAGTAATCACACTTGGATCCATTTCAATTTTTCATCGATTGTTATTCAAAGGAAAAAAAAAAATTTTTGTTTACTTTTTACCGTGCGATAAAGATAATGAGTTGTTTGTATTTTTTTAGGATTATGTTTCTTCCTCCCGGTATAATCTTAAGCTTTTATTATGTATGGTGTAACAATAAACTTCTTTTATTATATTATTGACTTTATTTTTTTTTTCTGTTTATTCCCCCCAATACTTTATCTCAAGAGGCCACAGAGAATGATACAGAAATTTTTTTCTATTTTCATATTGACTAGTAGACTAATTTGTGAAAAAAAATTGAGAAAAAAATTTGTTTAAGTCAAAAAATGTACAAGAAACTCTTAAGATTCATCATTTTCGCATATATACTCGGTATATGAATTTTATAAGCACATATGTAATTTGTGTATACGTAATTGTGTATGTTTGTGTATCTTTTATATATCAAGGATTAATCGTTATTTTTATTGTCTGAAATTTATCCAAGAAGTAGGACATTGTCTTGTTTTATAAAATAATATGTTGGAGGATTCTTGTATCCATTTCCTATATTTGATATTATACATATAAAATGTTTTGACAATAAAGAATAAAAAGTAATAAAAAGTCATTTGAACCAATGCCAAAAAAAAAAAAAATTTTTTTTTTACTTAAACAGTGAAGAATGAGGAATTGAAATTATTTGTAATTTTTAAGATGAAAATCAGAAGAAAGAAGCAAAAGAAAAAATTAAATTTATGGATTTTCATATTTTTTTCTTGCTGCTGCCTTCTCTTTTGCAAGTAATTTGCGAGGGTTTGACAAATGACTTTGCAATAAAACTATATTACCATAGATCTCTTAAATATTCTCTCAATTTCCGTTCATTTCATTCCTCTAATATAATCTGACAAATTGGGTCAAGTTATTTGAATATGTGAAGGATGATAAGTAGAAGGATGTTGTTTGCTTTTGAACTTTTTGTATATGCAAAAAATTGATTTTGTTTATCTGTGTCAAATGGCGAAAATTATAAGTGTATGAGAAGTTTTCCCTTACAAAATGACTTTGTAATGCCTAAAAATTGTTTTCCTTATTTTTTTGAAAAATCATTTTTTAAATTTGTTTTTCGGCTCAATCTCCTCAAATATTTGTTCGCAAAGAATACAAAATTATTCCATTATTTTTCTTTTTCTTCCTTAATTTTCATTATTAAGGCGTTTACGAAAATAAAAAAAAATTTTTTTTTTGAGAGCAAATCTTTCAAATGTCATTCGAAATGTCTAAGAAATCCTTTTTACAGGAATGTTATTTTTGCAATGGTTTTTTGTTTTCTATAATTTTTTTTTTTTCTTGATAAAGGAAAAGTTTTTCTTCTATATTGGATTGGATTTTATTATTCAAAATAAAAATTGTAACCCATCCCTAATCTAGGAAAATAAGAACAGAAACAAATAACAATTCATGAGATTTTTTATAAATTCAATGATTTTTGTATGATTGAAAAGACAAGCGCGTGATTTATTCAAAATCAAATTAAAATGTAAATAAGTAAATTTATGCATAAATATGTTTGGATGTGTATACATCCATGCAAAACGCACTATTATATTGTAAAAATAATTTCAAGATTTAAAAAATATTTTGAAAACAAAAAATTTTCTCATACTACAATAAAAATCTTCGAAATTCCAAGAAACTTTGCAAATTAAGTCTTTATATAAAATCTATTAAATAATAAAAATCTTCATAAAAAGAAGAAAATATTTTGTTACAATAACGATTAGATCTCAGTTAAAATAGCAGATTTTCAGAAAGGACAACATAAAATTCAGGGAATTTTAAATGAAATCATCAACAATGTTGGGAGCACAAATAATTTATCAGTTTTGAATAAATAATTAGAATGAAAATTACGAAAATACGAAAGGTGCAGTGGTTATATGTCCTTTAGGTCAAGTCATTATAAAAATTATCTTTAATATTTAATATTTTTAAGCTTAATTTACAATATCATTTAATAAATATGTTAATATAAAAATAATTACACATATATTCACAATATTACATATTGAATACCAAACAGAAATGAACAATAAATTACAATAACCTTTAATATTCAATATTCGAATTAAACTAGCCCAGGGATGGAGTAGATTTAATTTGTTTTTCTTAATTAAATTGTTAAAAATCATTTGTCTTACACAATCTTGCAACAAAAGAGACACGATCATATTTAAATTTCAACCAAAAGGTGCACATTCTAACTGGCCAAAGCACATCAGTATATAAATGAAGTATTTGAAATTTGAATCTATTAGGTAGGCAATTTATAATTCCCGATTTATATACATTTATCCCTTCAAATCAAGTGCGAGTTTTGAAATGTTAAAATGTAAATTATATATGAGATTTCTGAAACTATATAAATTTAAAGTAGGAATATAATTGAGTATATATACTAATAGCAAGTGATATACTGTTAAGTGATAAGAGAAATTTATTAATATCATGACGTCATTATGTACTCAATTTAACATTGCTCTTTACTGAATTTTCAGTTTCACTGAAGCCCAAAAAAAAATATGTTCAAAATGAATATGTGCAGCAAATTCTGTTAAAATACTGTTATTAAATAATACTTTTAAGTAATTATACTTTAAATTATTAAAACTCTTATAATAATAAAATTTTGTCATTGATTGTATTTTGAACAAAATTCTAATTTTCATCTATATGCTATATGATTTATGAATAGAACAATTATTTATTTAATTACACTAAACCTGTTCAAATTTATTCAAATAATTAATTAATTTAATTTAATGACTTTATAAATTTGAAAAACTAGCTGTAGTAATGCGTATACGAGCTTCATCGGACTAATTTATGAGATAAGAAATGTTATCGCATTTTGAAGTTTTGTTGCTTATCCAATTTCTCATTTAAAATTTTTAATATTAACTGTTACAAGAAAACTTTAACTCTCTCTCTCTCTCTTTCTAAAAATTTATAATTCTAATAACAATTCTGAGAATATTCAATGCTCTTACCTTTTTCTCTATTTACATATTTTTTATTTTTCTATTAAACACATGCAAACAAACTCTAAATACGAAATTTATTTTTGTATCAAAAACAATAACGTTAAAAATATTATTTATAATTTTTTTTTTTTTTGTTATAAATAATTTGTTTAGCCTAAAGTAATAAATTTTCCATAAAATTCTTGAAAAATTAAAAATCTTAATATTATATGTAATTTAATTGTTTTTCGTCCTTGAACACAAATTATTTAAGATTAAATAGGAATTTTTTTTTCTCTTTTTTAATATTTTTTTTTTATTTATTTAATTTCTTAATTAGTTTTATTGTTGAATTTATTTAAAATTAAAAATTTAATTAAAATTTAATTAAAAAATTTGTAATGTGTCCGAGTAATTTTTAGAACAGTTTAAAAAAAAAAAATAAAATTAATTAATTTCTAAATTATTCTTAATATTTTTCTGTTAAATGTCCTTAAAATTCATAATTGTTTCTTGTGTTTTGTATTTTAAAAGAACAAATTAAAAAATTCATAAAATTGAGAAAATTAAAATAAAAAAATATTTCTTAATGTTTTCACTTATGAAAAATTCTCATATATTTAAAATGTAAGGACGAAATCGTGCCTTGAATTTTATTGTCTTCTATATGTTTTTTGATTAAAAGAATATTATAATAAGTATTTACATGGAGTAGCAATCTCTCTCTCTCTCTCTTATGTTTATGATATCACCATTTTATTTTAATGCAATAAATGGTACAATGACCTTAAAATTTGAAAATAATAAAATGGTAAACACCAACAAAGTAAAAATTGCTTTTTAAAAATTTTGTATTATAATATTGAGATATGTATAACACTTAAGGATATTTTATATATATATATATACAATAAGTAATATTAACAAAACAATACCGTTATATCTATGTAAGTATGTGTGTAACAAATCATAATGATTTTCAGTCATTTACAATAATAAACTTTATGTAATAATTCATTTTGAAGAATAAAAACGACAAGAGTCCTGTATTGTACGAGTATGCTTGCTTGCTTGTCTTAAAAGCAAAAAATAAAAAAAAAAATTTATTCTGATTTTTAAACAGAAGCCTGTTCTGTTTTCTTTCTTATTTTTTTTTTTGCTCTCTCTTTTTCTTATTCTTCCTTCCGTTATTATTCTTTTTTTACCGACCGTATTGTGTAAACAATAGGTAGGTTATGTGATGGCAACAAATTTTGCATATCGAGTTTTCGGTGGGAACGTACTTCTCCATAGTAGGGAAGTGTAAATAAACTATTTTTAGCAACCTGTCGGTCTGTCGGTCTGTCGGTCTGTCGGTCTGTCCGTCTGTCGGTCTGTCGGTCTGTCGGTCTGTCGGTCTGTGTGTGCACGCGTGTATCTCAAGTTCGGCTGAACCGATTTTGATGAAATTTTATATGTAAGTTTGTTTCCACCATGGCACGGATCGACCAACTTTTGGTATATATCAGGCCTCGGGAACTGCACTTTTTAGCGGGCCTGTTTTACATTTTTGAACATTTTGAAGAAAATATTCAACCGATTTACTTGAAATTTTATATATAAGCTCAGCTCGACCGTCCGCAAAAATTCATATGTTTTGGAAGAAATCAGGCATCGGCAACTAGACGTTTACTACGGGCCAAATATACATTTTTGTGTATATAAAGAGAAATAATCAACCGATTTCATTGAAATTTAATATATGAACTCCTCGTATTAAAACAATGAACATATAACTTTTTCGGAAAGATCAGGGCTCGAAAACTGATTTGCGGACCGATTTTACATTTTTCACCATATCCACAGAACAAATTGATGGAATTTCTTGAAATTTGATATTTGAGTTCTGGTTGTTACCGAAACTAACTGGCGAGCATTTCAGGGAATTCGGGTAGCACAAAGCGAAACTCTACTAGAGCCAAATTTACATTTTTCTAAGTATGTTAACTATAAGCTTACTAATATCCTAAAAATTGGAAAAAAGTGTTTAACAGACATTTTTATAATATTCTGTAACACTTTCATTTAACTAGACAATACACAATGCGGTCGGTTATGTGCTGACCACATCAGATTTTTTTTTTATGCGTTTTCTTTTCAATATTGTACGTATTTTTATTTTTTTTAGGTACTTAATTCGTTAAGAAAATGCTTTTTGAGTGAAGGATATGTTTTATATCCTTATAGTGTTATACAAGAAGAGCAAAAGAAAAAATATAATAAAATATGACTGTAATAAAGATTACATAAGAAAGGCGGAATTATAATAAGAATTATCACCGGGTAAAACACTTTTAAAAATTACTTATATACTCTTATACATTTTGTATTATATACGAGATATGTGCCTTATATATGTACGAAGAGCTGGGTTTTATCTTGTGTGAAAATTAAATTATTTTCATATTACATACACAAGCCCATATACGAATAATTCCAACAATTTTAAAGTCAATGAACTTTAAATTTCAATTTTTTTTTTTTTTTTGGTATTTTATTCTTTGAAAATTTTAAAATACTTTAATACAAACGATAATAGCAATATTTTAAAAACAAGCTAATCCCGTAAAATACTAAAATTTAATATAAAAGTACTTGAAATTGTAAAAGCAATGTTTTCTTCATTATTACACAAAAGACTGATGGTATTTCAAGTATTTTATAGGTATAAGGGTGTCTTTGGTTTGGAACAATTTAATTGAATGCTCATAATATCGTTTTGATAAAGTTTTATGCATGTATGTAATACTATATAATTACATGAACTGTTATATATAATAAAATAATATAATAATAAATAAAATTTAGAATTACACGTGTGTTTACTAAATAAATTATCAAATTCATCTTAATGACATATAGGGAAAACAAATATACACGCTTAATTCAATATTTAATTTTTATTGTGTTTCCTTTTGTTGTTTTTTCTTATGACCTTCAATATAGCACGTTTTTTTTTTTTTTACATAATATTTATTTAATTTCATATTATACAACATATGAAATTTTCAAGAGTAATTTTATATAACAAGGACATTAGTGTTGTATTCTGGAGCTTAATCTAATATAAAAATAATTTTACGGTAATAAAATTAATTAAAAATTTGATGTGCGGTAGCACTTAACTGAACGGAAGGCATATTGTTTATATTAGCAAAAATGTTGCATAAGATTATGAAAATGCCCTTGAAATACTTCTTTCAAATTTTAAGGACACTATAATAAGTATTTAGTTAACATATACTAGGAAAATTCTATTACCGTATATATATCTAAGAAAACGAATTTTGCTTCTTTCTGAAATTCATTTTATGTGAAATTTGTTGCCATTATACATTAACACCCTTATCGTATGCAAAGAACTCTGTAATTAATTATGAACTTACTTATATATTTAGATTAATTAAAATTTTCAATTTTAAATTATTCTTAATTAGCCATGCTAGTAGTATTCCCTAAACGAGTTTAATTTTAAAAATTTCGCACATAAATTTTCAGATTTTGATTGCATAGAACAAGAACAAAAAAATTTTTTTCCCATTTAATATTTTACTTGTAGTGTTAAATATTGTATATGTGTAGCATTTATGTAGCATACTGTATTTTGAGTGATATGGAAGCTTTATGCTACATATTATGTCACTATATGTAACATTGTCTCAATTCTGTCAATTTCTTATCAGTGTCAATTTTATTTTGAGTAAATATTGTTTGTTTTTATAATTCTCATATTATTTATTGCAACAGTAAATTTTTTGTATTATGAAGGTTTTATGGTTTTATCCAGTATCACGTTCATTATATTTTATCAGTGTGCTACAAATAAAATATTTTAACAGAGAGAAAGAAAATGTGAAAAATTATAGGTTATAAATAAAATTTTTATATAAATATATTTTGTAATCGACTACATTAATATCAGAAATCTACTACAGTTTAATGAATATTCTTTGTACTAGAGAGAATATTCTTCAATGAAATTGACATGCTAATGAATTATGAGTTGCTTATTTTTTTATTTTTAATCCTCGAATATGCCACTAATTTGCCTGTTCATTTCTAGTTCCATATTAAGAATTTTTATTTTTTTAAAAAATAACAAAATTTTTAATTTAAATATTTAAGAATCCAGAATGGATTTGGTTTTAGAAATTCTTACACATTTTCCGAATTTTCCCTTTATGTATATGTAATTTTTAAAATTAAATGCATTCGTATAAAATTATATTATTAAAATCTTCTTCAATAATGAAAACTTTCACTTAATAATCATTATTATTAAAAATTTCTATGGAAACCACCAAAAATTTTTTAAACATAATCCCAATTGTATTGATGAATTTTATTAAAATTCTTAAAAATTATGCAAAATTTCTATCTCAAAAATCTTAAAATTGATAGAAGAATATTTTGGAAAGCGGAAGTGGAAGGGAATCGCTATCTATACACAATTTTAGTTTAATGCTAATTTATTTTAATATAGAAAAAGAAAAGAAGAACAAAAATATTTATCTAACAATAATCCTGGTACATGAGATTAAAGGCAGAAAGGATTGATTGATCGCTTTCAGTTTATTTAAAAAAAAAAAAAAAATTTTTTGTTATTCATGTAAGCCTGTTTAAGATAAAAATAGATTTATTTTGTTTGAATGAATTTTGACTCAGAATAATTTTTTTATATATACATACACATACATACATACTAATATAAATAAATAATTCATCATAAATATTTTCCAGGCAAAAATGAGTACATACAGGAAAATTTATCATAAAAAATTTGCATATTTTTTATTATTTTTTTTAAATTTCTTTCATTAAATCATCTTAAAAGTGAAATGAAAAATTTCAGTCGCTCACATGTAAAATACGATTGTAGTAAATTTCAGCTTTATCTAGAGGAAATTCCTGTTTATTCCTGAGAGTTATAAAAATTACAAAATTCTTAAGATTAAATACTTAAGGTGGTAAAGTGTTTATGGATACTTTGTAAGAGGCATAATTAATTCTAAAAAACCTGAAGAACAGTAATTGAATTACCAATAACAATAAAGATCTCGTGTAATTTTCAAAAACGAAAATTTCTTATGAAACTCGGGGGAATTCCATACTTTTAAATTTCCTGGGAAACATTCAAAATTAATTGTAAATATTCTGTTATTACTTTTTTCTACTAGTGTACTAGTGGAATTTATAATTACTTATTATCCATATTATTTCTTTTAAAAAGCAGCCACTACCCCCGTGTCTAATATTATGGTTTCCGTGTCTAATTGCTTTTAGCCATATAAGGATTTAATTCAACTGATCCGTACTAAATTCTATTTTCTACCTGGCTCATAGAACTCTGACGTGAATAATTATTAATTTTCAAAATTTTAAGAATAGTATATCTTCAAAATCATTGGCAACTGAATTATTGAATCATTATTTGTACAATCAACCCTGAAATTGCATACATATGCATCTAATGGAAATAATTTTTGTATTATACCCAATCAAAAATTTGTATACAATTCATTTCATTCTCAACAAATCTGAATTACATTCAAGCCCCAAACTTTATTCAATATACATGTATGTATATATATGTACACAGTCCAATATTAAAATTACAAATTACAAATCTTTTGTCATAATTACTCAAAAAACAAAAAAAAATTTTCTTTTCAGCAACCTTGTCAATAACATAATTTTTATACCCTGCACTTCGTGAAGGGTATATTAACTTTGGTATGGAGTTTGTAACTACTTGAAGGAGTCATCTGCGGTATGGACATATATATATATTCTTGCTCAGCGTAAAATTCTGCGTTGATTTAGACATGTCCGTCCGTCCGTCCGTCCGTCCGTCCGTCCGTCCGTCCGTCCGATCGCACGATAACTCAAAAACGAATAATGCAATCGATACCAAACTTTCACAAGTTTTTTCTTTTGTGCCAAGGACGAACCCTATTGTTATTGGACTAAGTCGGACAACGGGTTCGGGTAGCTGCCATACAACTCCAAGAGTTTATTTTAAATATTTCAAAAACTAATAAAGGTATAAATATAAAATTTTGTATACATGTGTCCAATTATATTCTACACATGCTCTAAAAATTATAATTAGATAGCTGCACCGGTTCGGGTGGCTGCCATACAACTCCAATAGCAAATTTCTTATATTCGGCAAAATAATAAAGTCAGATTCATGAAACTTGGCAGTCATGTGTCCAATTATAGGTCAAATATATTTCTGAAGTTTTAGAGGAATCGCTTGACAGGTTCGGGTACCTGCCATACAACTCCAGAAGCTAATTTTAAATATTTGGAAAAATAATAAAGTCAGATTCATGAAACTTGGCAGTCGTGTGTCCAATTATAGGTCAAAGATATTTCTGAAGTTTTGGTGGAATTGCTTGACAGGTTCGAGCAGCTCCCATACAAGTCCAAAAGCTTATTTTAAATATTTGGAAAAATAATAAAGTCAGATTCATGAAACTTGGCAGTTATGTGTCCAATTATAGGTCAAAGATATTTCTGAAGTTTTGGTGGAATTGCTTGACAGGTTCGAGTGGCTCCCATACAAGTCCAAAAGCTTATTTTAAATATTTGGAAAAGTAATAAAGTTAGATTCTTGAAACTTGGCAGTTGTGTGTCCAATTATAGATCAGATATATTAGCGAAGTTTTAGTGGAATTGCTTGACAGGTTCGGGTACCTGCCATACAACTCCAAAAGCTAATTTTAAATATTTGGAAAAATAATAAAGTCAAATTCATGAAACTTGGCAGTTGTGTGTCCAATTATAGATCAGATTGCGAAATTTTAGTGGAATTGCTTGGCAGGTTCGGGTACCTGCCATACAACTTCAAAAGCTAATTTTAAATATTTGGAAAAATAACAAAGACAGATTCATGAAACTTGGCAGTTGTGTGTCCAATTATAGGTCAAAGATATTTCTGAAGTTTTGGTGGAATTGCTTGACAGGTTCGAGTGGCTCCCATACAAGTCCAAAAGGTTATTTTAAATATTTGGAAAAGTAATAAAGTTAGATTCATGAAACTTGGCAGTTGTGTGTCCAATTATAGATCAGATATATTAGCGAAGTTTTAGTGGAATTGCTTGGCAGGTTCGGGTACCTGCCATACAACTCCAAAAACTAATTTTAAATATTTTGAAAAATAATAAAGTCAGATTCACGAAACTTGTGTGTTCAGTTATAGATCAGACATATCCGTGAAGTTTCTATAGAATGGTTTCACAGGTTTAAGTAATTGCTATACAACAATGAAAGGTGCAGGGTATAATTCAATCGGTTCATACCGACTGAAACATTTTTACTTGTTTCTTATTAAATTTATGTTTTCAATTGAATTAAAATTATATGCCTACTTACATTATATCGTACACATATACATATACATTTATTTTATTATCGTAATTTAACATTATAATGGAAATATTTTTTTTTAATATTCTTATACGTACACACATTTAATGTTCATAATCCTTGCAATTTGAGGCTTCATTACTTTCAAATGAAAATTTCAATAATCCAATTTTCATGAACAGCTTTTATATATTATATACCGTATATCGTATCCCTTTAAATTTTTAAAATTTAATAAATTTTTTCATATAATAGTATTAATGTTAGAGGAATACCTTGTATTTATATGGGGAATCTTATTACATTTCATGGTATGGGACTGTGTTTGAAATTTTTTTTTGTTGTTCAAATGATTCTCTCTTTCTCTCCCTCTCTCTCTCTCTCTCTGTTCCCATAAAATTAATGAATCACTTAGAAGTTTTTATTGAAGCAATTTAACGTTGTATAAAAATATTACTGCCATGCTATAAGGATGCTTCTGTTTTTCTTTGTTTTCTTGCTCTTATTTTCTTCGTTCTTTTAAATTTTTAAGTATAAGGTGCTCTTTAAGTATAGAAAATTTTTTTTTTCTTCTTCTTTTCTTTATTTTCTCTCTCGTTTGTATTGTTTATAATTTTTGTTCCTCATATCTATGGCAATATTATATTTTGTGTACATCACAATGTTATACTATGTGTATAATATCATTATAACCTATATGTCATGTTAATGTTATACAGCCGCCGTAAATCAATAAAAATATGCCTATATATACCATTATTATAAAAAATTTTTGGTAATACCAGGTATAGTGGTATAGGTCAAAATATTATAATGATTTTTTATTTTATGGTAGGTCGTGGGTCGTTTTTCATGTACGAGTATACATTTTTCTATCTGTTATACATACGTTATGTATACACTAGAGAAAAAATAAAAATAAAACTCACATTTTCATTTTAAATATATATAGATAGATTGGGTATGAATTTTGAATCCCTTTAGAAAATTTCATAAATATTTGTTTCAACATCAACATTTACATAAAATTACTGTTATACATGTATATTTCTCGCGAAATGAATATACATATGTATATGATAATAATTTTTTAATATCCTTTTTTCGCCATATTAGAAAATTGAATAATATTCTAGGAATTGAAATGATTGAGGGAATCAATCATTCTTACCCCTTTTGCTAGAAAAATATCCAAAAAAATAAAAACAACAAAATTTAAAATTAAAGTTTGTTAAAGAGGAGTAGAGCGGAGCGCGGAAGCAAAGAAGTGGAGTGGCATAGAGGCTGAAAGTCAGAGAGGCTGAAATGCAAAGAGTATGAAATAGCAAAAAAAGAGATAAATGCGTAAAAGAAGAAAATTTCTGAAGTATTTTTTTTTAAGAAAAGGAAAAAAGGACAACTTAAAGCACAAAACACAGCGAAAAATAATTAAAAGAGGTTTGAAAATTTCTTAATGATGAGTTTTTTATCTTCTTCTTGGAAAAACTTTTTACAATTCTTAATTAGCGTTAAATTCATTATGTAAAAAAATTTTTTCTATAAAAAAAAAAAAGGAAAAATCATAAAATAAATTAAAAAGTTTTTAAAACTATAAAAAAAAATTTTTTTTTTTCATAGTGTAAGCAAGAAAAATATCGCAATTTTCCTTCAATTTGTCTTTTCTATAAAGAAATTTTTTTTTTGCTTTGGCGCGATGTGAAACCATTCGGAAAATTTTCCATGTAATAACACGAATAACTGTAAATTATGTGAATAGAAAAAAAAAAATAAGAAAAGAAAAACTAGTAGTTCAATAAAATGTTAAGGAACAATTAAATGGCTCATTAAATTTTTATGTTAATTTTCAAGGTTCTTCAAATTATAATTAAAAATTATTAAAAAAAAAAAAACAAACCATAATGTTGGATTTTAAAGAGCTTCCGTTTTTGTTCAATTTTCTATTCGAGGAATTTATGAAATTTATAAAAATTACGAAATATTGTGAATTGTTATAATTTAGGATCAAGAATATTGCCACTTGAAATATACATTGTAAAATTTCTTAGAAGATTTCACAAAAGGTTTCAATTATGTCTACATCATTTTTTAAATCTAAGATATTTTTAGTGTAAAATGAGTTTTGGGATAGAGAAATTTAAGTGTGAGAGAAATTATAGAAAGGTGGAATATATAAAGCTACAAAACTTCAAAAGAATTAAGAATCTCTCATTCTAAGTCTCACATTTTTTATTTTCCTAGTACAAAATATTGAGTGAATAATTACGTAATGCTAGAACTCATATATAAAGTACTTTTTGACTCTTGTTTAGTAAATTGAGAAAATGAGGTGAGAAATTTAGTTAAAATGAGAAAGAAATGATTAATTGAGAAACAGAGTTACAACTTGCATTCAATTTCATTATTGAAATGAGAAAACGACTGTCGGTAACTAAAATAGTGAGATACAAAATGAAATTGTATAACAGTTTTTTTTTTTTAATTCAAAATTGCTTCCAAAATTTATCAGAGAAATGTTTTTTTTGTCTCTTCAAATATCATGTATTGTTAATAGTCCAGATTATACACCCAATTAAAGTAAAGGTTGGCAACCTTATTTTTTACATAAACAGTAATTTTTTTTTACATACCATCTGTTTTATTTTGCTTCTGATTTAATACACGAAAATTAGATTAAGTATTGGGTTTCAAGGAGTATTGGGAACATTGCAAAATTTTTTTTTTGTACTTGATCTTGAATTGCATGTAAAATTAAAGTTTTAGTCTTTTATTTTGGTTGTTGAGCTACATTAACATTCTAAATTATTATTTTACAAAGCAATAAATTGAATGAGCGTGTGTCTGTGTGATCATTCATAAATTTTAACATTCTTTTTTAAAATCTAAATCGGATTAAAATTTAACAGTTTTTTATTATATTTTTAAGTGGTACCTCTCCATAAATATATGAAACCCTCTCCATAACGAACATTAAGATCTAATCAATGGAGTACAATATATGTGTGAATGTGTGTATATGAATGTGTATGTGTGTGTGTTTATCACACGATATGACTAGTAATTATTTGTGCTCAATTTGAATGGCATTGTCAAGTAGATCGCATATAAGAAAAGTAAAACATTTTCAACACAGAAACCAATTTTTTCATTTTCTTTCACCTTATTTTACGCATGTTATCTAATTTCATTTAATTAATAGGCTTTTTTCCACTTTAAGGATTTTATTTTTGATGTAATGTTCATTTTATTTTTTGATTTTTTTTTTTTTTATTGGTGTAGGTTACAATTAATTTGAAAAAAGACTAGCTATATAAAGAGTAAACGACGTATTTTGTATAAGCGGAAAATATAATGATCTTTTGTGTATATATATATATATATATATATATATATATTTTAAAAATTATAACACCTACAATAATAATATAAATGAAAAATAAAATTTAAACGGGTGTCAAATTAAATGAGGTGTGATAACAGACAGATTTCAATGGAATGGATTGCTTGTGTGTGTGTGTGTGTGTGTATAGAAATAATTAAAATTAAATTTTCTTTGAAATTAATTAATATTGCATTAGATTAAAAATACAATTTGAGTAAAATTTTCTAGTTAGTGTTGTGAAACAGATGACAGTCTATAGGTGCAAGACCACAAAATATTTTAGGAGCTTCGAAATGGAACATAAATGATTAATAGCATTATTATTTTTTTTTTCGAATTTAATTACAAAATATTCTTATATCTCTTAATTTAAATTTTATTTTTAAATATTTTTAATGAACAACCAAAAATAGACTAAAATTCTTAAAATATTTTCTTCCTCCCATTGTATATTGTATGAAATAATATTTTTCAAGCTAAGGATTAATAGCTATGTATGAATAATTAAATGTGGGAAACGTACGGTAATTAAATCGATTGCAGGAGAACATTTTCCTGGTAGTTAATTACAACTAAAAATGTGGAGGTTTGAACTGTAAATAAAAATTTATTTAAACCTTTAAGTAAAAATAAAATCAAAAATTCAAAAATAATTTAATTAATTAATGCTTGTTTTGCATTTTATAAAATTAAGATTAAAATATTATTGGCGTCTTAAACTGTAAAAATCTTTAATATGACAAATTACGCCAATTGTTATCTTATATACAATTATAAACAAAATTTATTTAAAAACTAACGTAGAATAAGATTCCAGGCAATCCGTTCAATATTTCATAAAATTTCTGAATAATTATAAAAAAATTAAAATTTTGCATAACTCAAGGGGCATTTGATATATAGCAAAACATGCTTAATATCAACCCTCTTTAATAATCACAACTCGGTTATATTCACAATATTTTTGACAAGAAAAATTTTCATATACTTTTACACATATTCAAATTCGCTTAATAGAAACTTTCCTCATAAATCAAGTAATTCTCGATATCAAAATATCTAATTTCATTCAATTTAAAGCTCACATAATATTAATTCATTCAACCATCGGTGAATCACTTAATTTCAAAAATTCGCTTAAAATCACAATCATCAATTCTTAGATGTGATATTAACCATGTTCGAATGTTTACTATTATAAAATTAAAATAATAAAAAATTTGCATACTGTAAGGGGCACATCATATAGAACGTAATCATTGCATGATTATTATTTGCAAATGGCTAAAATTTCAGCTTTTTCCTTTTTGCTTTATAGAAATTTGTTATATGAACAGTTCAAACATTTATTTAGAGTTATTGAAGGGATAGAATACGCAACAAAATAAGTTCCAAAACTATTTTCAAAATTTCACCTGAAAAAAATTCATCCTGAATCTCAATTTGAATTTCCAGTGAAAAGAGATAAATGAATTTAAAAACAGAATAAAAATTTTCAACACTTTTTTACTCTTCTTACTCTTTAATTAATTGGAAAAGTGTTAAGAGGGAAAGGGAAACTTGTTCTACAAAATGATTACAATTTAATCCTGAACGATAAACAAACCGTGTGAATTATGTTAATCTCATTAAAACCATTTAATAAATATTAAAAGTATTAAAATATTTGAAAATAAAAAAAAAATTCCTCACTTTTCTTTTCTATTTTACTTTAGAGACCTACGCATTTTCTTCATCTCTATTACTCTTAACTGTGTACTTTGTATTCTTATTTAAAATCCTTCATCACCTTAAAGTGGCAGATATTTAATCCTTTCGTTTTTTCATTATTTCTTATAATTTTCAATTTTTCGCCTTATTTTTCTCATATTCTTCTATATGAAAGGCGAGAGAGAGTTCAATAAACTTTTTTTGTGAAAATATTCGAGAGAAGGATTTTTGTATCAAATTTTCCTGACTGTTTAAAGAATTATTATGTCTCAATTTGATTATATAAGATAAATTACTTATTATAAAAATTTATAAATTACTTTTTATGTCTTAAAATTTCCATCTGGTTATTATTGTGGCTTTATTAAAGGATAATACAACAAATGAAAAAGAAGAAGAATTGAAATAGATTTTAGAGAACAATTTAATTTTCTCTTTTCTACAGAAATAATTTTTTTTTTTAATTTATAGCGAATTTCTTTGAATTAGCCTCCAAATTTTGAAAAATATTTAAATAGATATTATCAAATAATATTTTGAATTTCGTGTAATAATGAAAGAAAATGTGCTATTTATAAGTAACTGCCTGCTTGTTTGTCTGTTCGTTGTTGCAAAACCTCTACACCCTTTGAAACTAAGTTTAGAGTTTTTTTTTAAGATTTTGCTATAAAAACCTCATTTCTCTAGAAAAGAATGTACTTGTCTACACATAAAACTAATTATAGTCTGAAAATTTCAGCCAGAAAAATGTCATATTTTGACAATTCATTGTGTCAAAGTCATATAAATTTTCTAAATTTCACAAACATAGTAAAAATTCCATTTGCTTTTTCTGTTCCGAAATAGCACAAGCTGAAAATTCAACGACAAAATGGCGAATGGGAGGCAGTATTTTGAAAACGCCTTTTTAAAATAATTTTTCACTTAGACGGGTTAAAACAATATAAGAATCTGAAATTCAAGACAACTTCTAACCGTTAATAAAAAATTTACTTCGTTAGAAAAAAAATTTTGTTCCACTTCTTCCTAAAATCAAGTTCTAAATGAAAAATTTCGTAATTTTCTTGATAGTTGCTTCCTGCTAGTCTAGTATTATTGTTATCTTTATAATTATTCGCATTCCAAATTTCTATCGATCTTCAATTTCATCTTACAATTATAATTAGTCTTGATACAGTAAAAATTAGTACAATCTTGAACTCTTCCATATGAAATATGTCATCTGTTCCATTACATTTACTCACGTAACTGGCAAGACTTGGCGAAAATAATTTTTTTTTGATTCAACCGAGAGTTTAAGTGTATGTTAATATAAGTAAGATTCCAAAATAAAGCTAAGAGTTCGTAAAGTTTATTTAAATTTTGTTCGCCCCTGAAAGTATGCAATATTCACTTGAATATGTCGTACTCAATATAATTTGCAAAATAAATCAAATGTTATCGAGCATAATAAAATTACATCCTTAAAATGTAAAAATTCAATTCCAGGAATTTTTATAAATTTTTTTATTCCCATTAATACACGAAAAATTCAAATATACAATAAAAAATTTGATTTTTTCAAAATCGCATAATAATTTTTAAACATACTGTAAAATAAACATTTATTTTAACATTTATTGATCCTTTCGTTTTTCGAATAAAATCTAAGTAAAAATTTAAATCATAAATAGCTAGGCTACATAAGATATTAAAAATGTTTCACAACCACAAAGAAATAGAACAAAATTTTAGGGAAAATAACAATAAACAAAAGAACAAAAAAAAATTTTTTTTTTTTTAAATTACTTTCGCTCAAGGATATTTTAGTTGAAAACAGAACAAAAAAATATTCTAGAAATTTTACTTTTCACAACGTACGCATTTTCATTTCCAATTTAATTTTACTTTCTTTTTATATAAATAAAAACCGCCCTACCCTACCCGCCTTTATACAATCCCAATAATTATTTAGAGTTATCTATCAATAAAATTACAACGCCAACAACAACAACAACAACATAAAACAGGAAAATTTTTTACAAAATATTACACAATATTCCATATCAATATCCTGTCAAAAATATCCTTAATAAAAAAAAAATTACATATTTACATATCTTGAATTTTCTTTTCTTTTCCCTAAAAAAAAACAAGCGAAAATAAAACAAAAACAACAAAAAAAAAGGAAAAACTTTCGCATTCTCTGTGTTTTTTTTATGATTTTGTTTTACCGCCGCACAACAACCACCACAACTCATTTATTTTTCACCATCCCTAATAAAAAAAAAAGAATAAAAATAAATAAGAGAAAAAAAAACTATTTATAGAAAATGAAAAGTTACCAAAAGTAGGTAAATGGCTTGTAAATTTGTTTCTCAATAAAAAAAAAAAACAAGAAAAAAAAACAGAAAAAAATTCCAGACGTTCTCATCCCTCACAATTTTTATAGTTTAAGAAGCAACTTTTGCATGTGATAAGCAATTTTTTCTTCTAGAATTTTTTCTAGTATTTTGTGGCTTTTTTTAAGACGAGTTAAAAAACAAAAATTCAATGTGTATATGCGTGTTTGTTTGTGTGTGAGGAAAACAGAAAGAGAGAAAAAGTAAATTAGGTCAACTATATTGTTTGTAAGTTTATTTTTAGAATTTTTTGCTATAAAAAGGGGTGGGGGGTGGTGGCGAGAACATTTTGTTAATTCAGTAATTTAGGAAATTTGACACACTCACACGTAAACAAATTGTACATTAATTCGAATTTTTTTTTTCTTTTTTAGATAAACATTGAATTGTCATAAAAAAAAAAAAATAGTTTTTTGTTATTTTGTTCGGGACATTAAAAATGTTCGAATCTCTAAACGTTCACGTATCCTAAATATAATAATTTGCGTGACGAAGCAAAAGTTGAATATAAAAATAAAATAAAAATCATAACTTTCTAAATTGATAAATAGAGTTATAAAAGGACATCAAAACCAAAAAAAAAGGACACAATATTAAATTTTCGTTTCTGGACTGAAATATGAAATTTTTTGTTGTTCTTTTCTTCAAGAAAAAGTTTATTAAAACTTTATTGGACATAAATTTCCTGGCTCATCCCTTTCCATTTTCTCACACACAACAATTTTCATTCCCTGAATTTTTCTTTATATAGAAAATGTATGTATGTATACGCTGTAGATGCGTTGAGTAACGCGGCGTGGCGGTTTCCATAAAATTTATTATCCATTTATCCTGTTTACTTTAATGACAGCAGTTTTAATCTTCGTAAATCTAATACTGTAAAGCTTTATATTCCTAAATTAAATATTACATACATACATACATACGTGCGTGTATGAATGTATAGAGAAGAAGAATATGAAGCCCACGAGTTCATTTTAAAAGGATGAAAAAAAAATATGTAGAAAGGATAAAAATTTTTATAGAATGAAAATTGCGTTTATGTTTTTTATTTTTTGGAAAGCATTTTTCATATTTCCTTATTGAATTGTTGTTATTGAAAGCGAACTTATAACAGGTTGAGCCCATAAGTCACTGAAGGTTTTATTTTAAGAATAAGTTTAAGGATTTTCATGCCAAGCGTTGGTCTCCTCGCAAATCTGTGCTTTTTGTAAAACGTTTCCTGTAACTACAATAAAAACAGTTTGGAAAAATTTTGATTTGTAACTGCTTGCTTTAGTATTTTTTGCGTTAACTAATCTCCCACATTTTCCTTGTTGTTCCCATTTTGTATTTCAATATTTTTGTATTTCAATACGTGTTGGTTAGAATCCTAAAAAAAAATTGAGAGAAAAAATTTAAAAACTTATAATCCAAAACAAAATCTTCAATAATTTTTGGTCCACACCCTGTTTACATAATAATATTGAGGTTAGAGTTGATCAATATTAATAATTTATTATCGTTTTGTGCATTTGTGTGGTGTTATCAATAAATAATAAACAATTACGTTCTGACACACAATGTTGGAGGAAGTTAAAAATTATTTTCTTTTATATGGGGATGTTGTGTTTTGTTAAATTGGAAATTTGAAAATTTTTTTTTAAGATGCAGAAATTTTCGAAAAATATTTATTATATAGGCTGAAAAATCCCCAAAACGATCAAATTGCAACTATACGCCTTAAAATTATTGAAATTTAAATGTCATCATGTGGGTAGATGACATTATAAAATGCGGTAGTGGTGATGAAACAAAATCTTTATGGTATGTGAAATGTTTAACAGATAACCAAGATGATGGTTCGCAAATTAGTTTTAAATTAGGATGAATTTCGTAAAATAAAAATATTCTTATGGAAAAAATTAAATTTATCATTGAAAAGAGAAGGGAAATTAAAATTTAGCTGCGGTTTAAGATGTTAATTTGTATTAAATGAGATTAACGTGAAAGTTGAATGAATATCAGGATTGGATACAAGCCTTATATATGATCGGATATCAAGAACTCATTTGAAAATAAAGAAGAACCCTAAAATTATTAATTCCATTAGTGTCTATCGCCCTTAACATAAGAATTGAACTTAGCTTGCGTTCTTAACCAATTCGTTCTTAACCAGTCAACGATTTCGTTAGTCGGCATGTTATAAGTAAACATGTTTGTCAAGAGCTCACTTGGTATTTTTAGTATTGAAACATGAAAATTATTTTGACACACTGACAGTTTAGTCTCTTCAAGGTAAACTGATTCCTTTTAAATAAATTCTCTCATTTCACCTTAATTATTCATATAACCATAATAAAATATATATATATACATACATTTGCATATTCCCATATAACATAAATAATTTTTGTACCATTTCAAATACTAAAACTAGAAAACAATTTTATCGAAGATCAGTTTATCCCATATTCTAAATAAAAATGTGTATGTATGTACCTACAATTACAGGCGGTAATTTTATATACATATACATATATATACCAGATATACGAGACTGAATATCTGGTTTTATCTGCCATATTATCCAAATTCTAAAAAAAAATATAAAAATTAAAATTGGCAAAAATTCCAATTTTGTTGCCTAATAATTTCGATAAGGGGCTGGAGGAATTCTATCACCTTGGTTCAGGAGTTCTATCACTATGAAGTTTAACATACCCTGCCAATAATCAATCAAAAAAATTAAATTTCACTAAAATAAACCTTTTTTTTTTTCTAAAAATTTTAAATGTCAAATTTTTAATTTACATTTTAATTTATATAATGATTTTGTTACTTACTCACCACACCCCACCCATAATAGCAATGGTGAAAAAACTGAAAAAATAAAATTTCTGTCAAATTCAAAATAAATAGAGTTCTCTCTTTACTTCTTGAATTGAGAGAGTTTATTTAATATTGATCTTAATAAAAAAAAATAAAGAAATTTCCTAGAAGACCCTTGTAAATTCCATTTTAGTTGAAACAATTATTATTATTAGCCTTTTCTTTCTGTTTTATTAAAAAAAAAGAATAAAAAAAAAACGACAATGAAAAATTGCTCCTTTTTTGTTTCAATTTTTCCATTTTTACATTTTCATTGCTCCTTTACTTTATTTATTGAAATTGGTTTACAAAAAAAAGCACAGAAACAAAAGTTGAATTTTTAACAATTCTATGCAAAAAAAAAATTGCAAAAATTGAAATTTGTTTTTCAAAAAAATTATTTCGATGCCGGAATAAATTTAAAGGATGATTGGAATTTATTATAAGTGGGTTTCTCTGGTAGTTCTCTTCTTTGTTTCTTGTTTTAAACATTTTTTTTTTCATTATGTCCTTTTGCAAAAATAATAAAATAACAATTCTATATTTACAATAAATTTTATAGAAAAAGACAAAATTTAAGAGAATAAAAGGACAAACTGTAGAGTGGATTGAGAGTGAGGAAATTTTAAAAAAAAAAATAATTTTCTCATTTTTTCTGTCGCTTAAAGCCATTAACTACCATTACTTTTAAGGCAACAAAAGAGTTGGAGAAGAAAACTTAATTTTGCACTCAATTTTACAAAAAATTCATTCAAATTTTCTCTTTCTTTTTTTTTTTATTTTAAAAATAAATACGTGATATTTTTGCAATTTCTAAAAATTTTATTGAAAATTTTTTTTTTTTTGAAATTTTATGCAATGACGAAAATTTGTATGTTTAATTTTTGCATTTTAAATGGAAATTTTATTAGTAATAAGCGCAATTCTCTCAACTCTTAATTGAATCAAATCTCACCAGTCAGCTGTCTCTAACTCTCTCAATTATTTAAATCAAAACTTGCATTAAAACTAGTTTCAATACTGCAGTCTGGAGTTGCACTTTAAAAAATGCAAATTTTTTTTAATAATTTTCAACTCTCCTCAATTATTTTTCAATTCTCTCAATTAATTAAAACTCTCAATTAGTTGTCATTTATATTCCCGCTTATCAACACAATTCTCTCACTGTTTTCAGCAAACTTCCATTATTACACAATTCATAATATTTTTCATATGTCAATGACTTCATGTTTTGTAATTTTAGTATATAAAATTTAAGATTAAGGTACAATTAGACAAACCACTTAAAAAAATCCAATATTCTTTTATCAAAAAACACACAAAAAAAAATTCATATGACCTTTAAAGCCAAAATTAAATCAAAAAATGTAAAATGGCTTTCATTCGAAATTTTTTTTTATATATTGTTCAATTATTTATATACACACATATATATATAAATACGAGTAGAGTAGTAATGACATTTTTTCCGAAACAAAACAAAAGAAAAAGACACATTATATTTTATTAGAAATTGATCCTTTTCGGAATGACATCAATAACATTTTATCTGCACAGAACACATACATTGTTAGTGCAATAAGAATATAATACAAGAGATGCCACTTTTGATTAAACTTCAAAATTTCAATATTAATAAACCCATACACACACAATATATTAGACACCTACCTATACATATTGGCTCAAACTTTTAATTTTATGCTCACATAATGCGAAAACATTTAAAGAATTTCAAAATCGAATTTTTTTTTTTTTTGATAACACACACGCAGTATGAGATTTTCTTTATGGTCCTTAAATATTTTCATTTTCATTTTTCTTATTTTTCTTAAATCATAATTTTTTAGTATGCTTATTATAACTACATATAAGATTTTTATTTAAAATTTTTAGAATATAAAAAACAAGCAAGAGAAAGCATTTCCAAGTCAATTTTTGTATTCAAAAGCATTTTTCATCGTTTTTTTTTTCTGTGTATTCTTTAATATGATGTCAAAAAATTTATAATAACCATGTATGCATGTTCTTATTTTTTTTACGATAATAAAAATATAAATCCTTAATTCGTGAAATATTTTTGAAAAAAAAAAGAATGAAACAAGTGGTTTTAAGTATAAGAATTTTAAAAGGCACTGTAATAAAATTCTAATGAAAATTTTTTAAATAAAAAATCAAAAAATTCAAATACATATTTTAAGACTCAAAAGCATCAAAATGCATTTTAAGACCCTCTCCGTCTGATGTGGTGTAGTGGTGTATTTCTGTAAGGATTTTAATTTAATCTTCAATATGAAATCCAAATCAAAATCAAATAATAAGCACTTTTTATATTTCTAGTTTTCTTATATTTTTTTTTTCTAAGAATTTGAAAATTTATTCTGCAAGACTATCGCATATTTACGTCAAAACTATTGATATCCCAGGATGACAATGATATTTTGATTCGAAGGTATTAGAAGCACCATTAGAAATATAAAATGTAGGTACAAAATTTTCCAAGAAGATTTTAATGATTCAAATTAAAATCGAATGTAGAAAGAAAAAGAGTTGACCTTTTCCTTGCAACTTTTATTCTTCTTTAAAAATAATTCTTTACTTTATTTTAAATTTAAAATTTGAAAAATGGGAAAAAAAAACAGAACAGAAAATAAATCGAATTATCCTTAAATTTCAAAATTTTTTTGAAATGCAAAAATTTTCCTTTATTCGTTCTACTTCTCATCTTTTCCAACTTTTCTCTTTTATAAAATTTCAGTTTGAGTTTATGCAATTGTGTTTATTCCATTTTTTCTTTTTAATATCAATTGAATATTTAACAAAAAAAACAAAAAAATAATTTTTTTCTACAGGTTATTTTTTCATTCATAATATTTGTTATACTCATAGGTATACAGAATTTTCTTATATATACACGCCAATATTCATACATACATACACACTATTATTTTATTATCCTCGCTTATAAGAATAATACAGACGTCATCAATATTGGATCAGCTGTTTACAATAAAATATTGTGTGTATATAAAAAAATATGTATACTATATATGAGTTATACATACACATACATATATATATAAAAAGTGTATTGACATCCTTGAATATTTTTCTTTTCTTTTGGTTTTTGTTTTTTTATTTGTGTGCCTGCCTTGCCTGCCTTGTTAAATAATTTTGTATAAAAAACAATATGGAAAATGAAAAAAAAAAATATCATTAAAAATAACTTTTATACTGGAAACATAAAAATGAGAGGAGAAATAATAGTGGAATTAAAAAATTAACATTAAAATTAACAGATTTCCAAAAATGTTAAAAATAATGTTATCAATTATTTTATAACAGAATTTTTTACATAACAGAAATTTAAGAATTTTCATTTTTCGTTAAAATTTTCGTTAATTCTCCATTTCTGTTATTTCTTTACATTAACATTAAGTGTTATACTGTAATTGTATATATTGTAATTTTCATGTAATGTTAATGTTGTCTGTTATAATTATTTAACAAAAATTAAATGAAATTTCAAGGATAATTTTTGCATTTCAAGTATAAATGTTAAATTGAAAGTCAAATTTTAGTACAGGATTTTTGCTATTTATTTTGATTAAAGAATAATTGCTGCATATGCCATAATAAACTTTTAATAGAACTGAATTTCGAATGAAAATTTTAATACATCCTTAAACGCTAATTCAATGGAACGGGAGTGTTTAATTCAGCCACCTCGAAATTACCAAAAATTTTAAAAGCTCTATTAAAATTATTAAATTTAATAGTATTTAGCCTTAGCTTAGACGTTACAATGCACTGTGTTTCTAAGGAATCCATTGTGCTCCCGGCTACAATTTGAGTTCTTGGTCTAAAACATCCTCTAGAGAACCCTCTATCCCATCATAAATTCTTGTATTTTATTTATCTCAAGCGTAGAAAGCCTTTCCATCTGAAAAATTGTAAGATCACAGAAGCCTTTACTCCTGTAGATCTTTTCTCATGTGAAATATGTTTTCCAAATATATCCTTTCCCTTTGAAATTGAAACCTTTCCAAATTAAAAAATTACGAATTTCTCAAATTTTATGCTTATGAAGAGAATTTGAGTCTTCGACAATCTTTAAAAAATTAAAGATTTTTTATTTAAAGAACGAAACCAAGAATAATTACAAAAACAAAATAACGAAACGATGAAACAATTTCAAAATTAAAATAAATAGTTCTTGTAATCCCCTACTAAACTAATTACGTTAATGCATTGCTATAATATATACACGCATATACATATCTATATGCATATAAAAAAACTAATAAATTTCTTAACAGGATTAAATTACAAATTATTGCAATTTCCTTCATGACATCACCAAAATGCATTATCACCAAAAAAAAAAAAAATGGAAATCTAATTTATATTTTCAATTTATGCAATTTTATGCGGGATTATTCTTATATAATTTATTTGTCATATTAATACGTACATGTATATGTGGAAACTAAACGCAATAAATGGAAAATTCCTTAAAATATTTTACCAAACTTCTTTGCTTGTCAATGCCACAAAGGCAAAATTTGCTATGTGCATGTATACGTGTATAAAAATATATTTAATGAAAACAGATTTGTATAAATTTTTAATTTTAAACTCCTACATCTCTACATATATCCAAGGTATATACGTAAATAATATTACAATTTAATATTACATCATATGTGTTAAATATTCCAAGAAATACAATTTCCTATATATAATTGAACTTATGGCTTCATTTTAAATTTCCCTGTTAAATTAACCAAAAATATCTTGTATACATTAAATTTTTGCCCCCCCCCCCCCTCACCAAATCCTCTACGTTATCTCATACTTTTCTCGGTACAAAATTAAATTCTATTTGAAGAAAAAAAAATTTAATAAAAAATGATTCTAGGAGATTATTTGTAATTGTTTACGTGTATGTGAGTATGCATATACATACTCTTATACATACTGTGTTAGTTTGAAAAAAAAAATAAAGGAATTATGGTTAACCAATAAAAAGTGTTTGATAATCTTGGGTCTATTGTTAAATGTTAATTATTAAGTTAGAGAAAAATAGAAAAGGTTAATGATAAAAAATTGAAAAAAAAAACTAAATTGATCCTTTTTTTTCGAATTTTTTACAAAATTTAACCTTGAATTCTTTATTATGTAATGTCCTTAAAATTTTTATCCTTTTAATCTATAATATATGTAATACTTTACAAATTTTAACTGTAATAATTTACAATATAATAATTATTGAAGCCGTAATTAGTAAAGGTTCTCTATATTAAATTTTATTTTAAATTAAGGGACAATAGTATCAAAACCGAGATAAAGAAGATTAAATTTCCAAAAATTATTCACCATCAGTAATTAGTGTAGTATACTACTAATTTACTTTCCGCAAATTATTATTTGTGGTATTATGGAGATTTGTTTAAATAATAGTGATTGCAATTGCTAATAATCAATGAAAGGATTACAGCAGGAGTCATTTTGTGACAGGATTTGAGTCAGGATTTTGTGAATAAATTTGTAATGCAATAGAAAGAAAAAATTGAATAAATTTATTTACACAAGAAATGATATGAAATCCATTGGACAGGGATTCATCGGGTACCAAAATTATATAGTACTCCTAATAAACCTCTTTAGGAATTCGCAACAAGACATGTGAACTGAAACTCTATTATATACAAAAAATTATTGCACCTTTATAGATCTAGGGTCAGTAAAATTAAATTTTCAAAGAAACTATTCGAATAAAAGTTGTAAAGCCGAAATCTTCTCAATAATATGACACATAATCATATATATTTTCGAATGCTTTAAGTTTCGAATGAAAATTAGATGATTCAATTATTTCAAACTCAGCAAACCCCAAAATTATTTGACTATTTGTGTATGACACATGTCTGTCAGTTGATTTTGACAACATTTGATTTCATGTCACTAAAATATCGGAGAATAACTTCAATGTCGATAAATACGATTGTGACAGAATGCCATAGAAATAAATCTACAAAAACGTGAAGATTTTAAATAACTTTTCAGTAGTAAAACAAGTTCAATGCACTCCTGTTAAAATTTAGAAACACTATACTTAAATCACAGTTATTTTTACAGAAATATTCTAGTTCTAGACAAATGGTTTAAATGAAATATTCTAATAATTTAATCAACTTTTACAATAACCAATAACTGAGATTCAATATAAGCAATTTCAAATAAATTGAGTAAAAAAAAAAAATTTATAAAACAAAAACAAAATATTTTAATAATTGAGATATCGAACTTTCTCCCTGCCTCTCTTCCTTCCTCTCTTCCTCTCTTTTCTATTTTTTAATCAGAGTATCAGACAAACTTAAATATGCTTATTAAATTATGTGTAAAATTTTTCAAAATGTATTAAAGATCACATTTACATACACTGCAAGAAAAATTATTAAAATCTGCTTGGGTTCGATAAAATTTATTTTAAATGAATTTCTCTCTGATAAATTCATTTGTGAGTGTTCTCATTCATTTGGGAATGAAAATTTTAATACAAAATATTCGTGCATTTTACAATCAAATTAAATATTTTGTATAACAAAATTCCAATTTAAAATAAGAGTACAAAATATTCTAAAATTATAGTTGGAATTAAAAATAAATTGGTATTATTATTATTTTTTCGAATTATAATATGAGATTAGGTTATTTACCTACATATATATACGCAAAATCTTTAACATAATCCTAAAAATTAAATTTTAGAAAAACTTTGATTTTACTTCAATATTTTCTATTTTCATGTTTTTATGTTTTTCTTTTTCTCTCTTAAATATTTAATATGAAACTATTATATTCCCACACATTTTCATATCTAATTCTAAATATATTATGAGTGTATTGTTGAAAACTGTTCTATAAATAGAATAATACCCAGACACTTTACATATACTAGTGAAATAGTGTGTTGCATCCAAAATGCATTTAAATTTTGATTATTTTGTTTTTTTTTTGTTCTACAATATTGTTGTGTCTGGCTGGTAGTAAATCCCTATAATTCAGTAAAATGAAGCTTATTATATTGTTACTTTTCTTATGATTTTTTGCAAAAAATATAATTTGCATTTAAATTTCACGAAATTGTTGTTGTTGCAGGGATACGATCAAAATAATGGGTATATAACAAATGAAAAGTAGCTCTAATGAAAAGTGAAAGTAATCCAATCCAAATTTCTATTATTTTCTAAGAATATTTCGTTTATTATACAAAATTGAATGTTGCATTATCCCAAAATAACATTATTTTTCTAACTAGAAATTTGATACAAATGGCTGAAACAAGAAAAATAAAAACAAGGCAAAAAAAAAATTATACGAAAAATAAATTAGAACTTAATTTAGCAAATAACTGAAATTTTTAGAAAAAGAAAAAAATTTGTAAACGAAAAATTCTTTAAATCCTTAAAATCCTTAATGGTCCTCTCTAAATGATGATGAATTTTTTATTTATTTAATTTCTGCTGCTTCTCATCCACTTCTTAATTTTTGCTCTTTTTGAAATTTAAATTTTATGTAAATACTTAAAATATAATTTCTAAATTATGACATTTAAGGATCTGACAAGGATTACGTTTGGAAAACCAGCAAGAAGAGAACAGCAAAATCAGTACAAATTTAACAGAAATTATTTTATAAAAGAGTAAGGATTTATTATCCTGTTTATTTTTTATCTGCTCACACTCTTTCTCTCGCTCTCTCTCTCTTCTTACATAGAACAAATTCAATTAAATTAACTTTTCATAATAATTGTATTAATTTAAATTTTAATAATTTCTTAATGTGTATTATGTACAAATTTATTTTGAACGTGTAAAATGAAAATCTTTATAAGAGACTCAATGTCACCATTTGAATTTTCTTCCTGAAGGTGAAAATGTTGAAGAAGAAAAAAAACAAGAAAAAATTGATGAAAAAAATCTGAAAAACAACAAATTAAAAACTTTTTTTTTTTTCTATAAAATTATAAAGTAAAACTTTTCTTTTTACCAGTTAGAAAATTTGCATAATTCCTAGTTAAACCGTTATTCTAGAGAAAAGTTTCTCTCGCAAAACCAAAAAAAAAAAAATAGAGAAAACAAAAAAAAGAGAACGAAAAAACGAAAATAGAGCAAAAAAATTAAATGAAATTTTTTCGAGTTGAGAGCATACTTGTTGCCATAATGGTAATTTAGCAGCAAAAATACTACTTTTTTGGGTAATTTTTAATTGCTATTTAATTTTCGGCATTGATAATTTTTGATCATTTCCGAATTGTAATTTTTTCTGTTATGAATATATTAAGTTTGCCATACAATCTAATGTAACTGAACTGGTTTTCTCCTCAATCATGTTCAATCAGAAGCAATTTTAATTGAAGAAGCTGGAAACCGTAGAGGCATTTCATAAAATTCGACAAACCAATGAACTTTTGTGAATCATTATATAAATCTGATCTTAACCCTTTTTGATATTTAGAGCAATTTTATTTTATTTTTAAAAATTATTTTTTGAATAAAACAACTCTACTACTTTCATGCTACCTTTTTTAACCCATAATTTCTACTACCTTCCTACATTCTTGCTTGCACAAAGATTTTTTGTTACATTCATTTTTTTTTTTGGAGTGGCAACACTGAAAATTCAAAAACAGTAAGTTTGCTTTGCCTTGCCTAACATATTTTGTTGATTTGTGAGTGTGAGTATTCAGGTGACTGAGTAAAGTGAGAATAAAACTGGAAAAAAAAATTTTTCAAACAAAACAAATTTGTGTTTTTTTTCCACATTTTTACAAAAAAAAAAAAAAAAAATTCATTTTAACTTTATTTCAGTTGGAAAATTTAAAGTTGAAACTAAAAGGTGAAACAAAAATTTTCTTATTTTTGTCTCTCTCTTTCTATCTCATTCTCTCTCCCATCTTGCTATAAGTTTTTTTTTTATAATTTTGTAAAGTTAAGAGAACAGAAAACTTTAAAATCTAGTTTACGAAACAATAAAAATTATTTTTTCGCTACAAACCACAAATTTTATGCTTTGTAATTTACAAAATTTTTCAAATTTGAACAATAAAATGGTGTGTAAAAATTAGCCATGAATTTGCTATAGTTTTCGTACCTTGCTTATCGAAAATTCGGTCTGAATTTTCTAAAAGCAGCTTCAGCTTTATACGATTCTTCGTACGAAGTACGCAATTCATTTCATATCATCAATTTTGTATTTTTCAGTGAGCAACGAATTTTTTGAAAGTTACGCTCAACATATTTGTCAGCAGATGTCAAATTCTTTCTCAAATTATTAAGTGTTGCCATATCATAATCCAAATAAACTCATTTAATGCACAGATTTTGGCATTTTAATTTAGAATTTGAATTGTCTAACTAATTTGGAGTTGCAAATTTGGGTAGTACCCACACATCACATAAAATTTATTACAAGGCATTACAAACCTTAATTCAAATCAACACTATACCCAAAATTTTTATAACAAAAAATAAAAAAAAAAAACCAAAAATATTTTCTCTTCATTTTATTTTTTTCTATAATTTTAACAACATTTTTAACTTTAAATAAAAAAAAGCAAAAAAATAATTCAAAAAATATTCAGTAAAGGTAAACAAAATTTATTAAAAAAAAAAAAGCAGAAAAAAGTTTTACGTGTCAGTTAAGAAAAGTTTTAGTTTTTACACTGTGTATGATATCACGGAGGAGGTCTCATATTATTTGAAAACTTTTTGAATGATTTTGGCGCCTGATGCATTCAAAAACATTTTTATTGCTAGTAGTTTACGAATTTTGAATAACAAAATGTTTTCGAACAAGAGAAGCAGACAAACAAATCAGGAAAAAAACAATAAAGTATTCCACTTTTAAACCTTTGAAATCAATCGCGATTCGAAGTAAAAAAAATCTAATATAAATTTGAAAACTTTTGAACTCTTTTATATTTTATTTTTGCAATAGGAGAAGCAAGTAATAAAAATAAATATTAAATTGACATATACGGGATGCATTTTTAACCCTATACAACCTTACATGTCATATATAGAATAGGTTCACATACAGGTCCACATATATTAGAACATCAAAATTGTAATTTGACTCTGACACCTACAGATACATAAATCTTAATTTCAATGATTTCAATAGCCCACCAACAATAATAATAATAATAATAAAATACAAGCACAATAATCTGTTATATTCGCTATCTACATTCATTTTTGTGTATAAAACTTAATAAAAAGATACAGCTTATAGAACACTATGATTAATTATCCTTGATCCTTGATAAATATTACATATTATATTGTTATATTTTTGTATATGTATACCGTTATATAACAATGATTATCGATATGTAATATACGGTCTTTTTTTAAACAACATCAAAAAATATTTATCAAAGGTGACCTACTAATCAAAAGTTGCTTGTATACCATTTTGTTATATTTATATAGTAATATAGAGATTTGATTGAAGCAAGTTAAATAAACATTTTAGATAAAGTTATATATATATATAATGTTTATACAATATTTTTTTTTCTGATAGATTTATATAACAGAATCAAAGTTAAGAGTGTGTATCTTAAGTTTTTGTCAATATTTTCTATTAGAATTTTATGTGATTACAAAAGTTAAGGTGAAAAATATTTGCTTAGCAATATTTCAAATTATTTGTAATATAACAATAAAAAGAAGAGAAATAGAACAGGAAAAAATTGTTATATATGAATTATAAAAATTAGTCATAATTTCTCATATAATTTGGTATTTCGAGTATTTCGAGTATTTCAAGTAAATTTTCACTAATAATTTTGTCTGAAGCATTTCATTCGCTTTTATTTTTGGAAAATATTTTAGGAAATTTGTTTTTATTCTGATTAGCACGTGTGTATAGGTTGACGTTTACTCACTAAAATTATTTTTATTATTATGTGAAAGCTTTTGGTATAAGAACAACGGGTAAATGGGCTCTGATTCACAATTACATACAAAAATATTTAGAACTTATAATGTTTTTATAATTTTCATACAAAAAACCTGTGATTATTCTTTATAAATTTGAAATTAAATCTACATAAAATTTTAACATATTTAATAATTATTATACTCTCACACAATCAGAAACTTAAACAAAATTCAGTTGACTATGACAACACATGTTGTGTAGCTATACTCTCATACGACAGTATATTAAATTATAATATGCTTATTAAAAATTAATACCCAATTGTAATGTATTACATTTTAGTATGACCTTATATTATAAAAAAAAAATCTGATCTGGTCAGCACATAACCGACCGCATTGTGTATTGTCTAGTTAAATGAAAGTGTTACAGAATATTATAAAAATGCCTGTTAATTACCTCTTTCCAATTTTTAGGACAATAGTAAGCTTATAGTTAACATTCCTAGAAAAATGTAAATTTGGCTCTTAGTAGAGTTTCGCTTTGTGCTACCCGAATTCCCTGAAATGCTCGCCAGTTAGTTTCGGTAACAACTAGAACTCAAATATCAAATTTCAAGAAATTCCATCAATGGCTTCCGTAGATATGGTGAAAAATGTAAAATCGGCCCGCAGATCACTTTTCGAGCCCTGATCTTTCCAAAAAATTTACATGTTCATTGTTTTAATACGAGGAATTCAAATATTAAATTTCAATGAAATCGGTTGATTATTTCTCTTTATATACACAAAAATGCCCGTAGTAAACGTCTAGTTGCCGATGCCTGATTTCTTTAAAAACATAGGAATTTTCGCAACGGTGGAGCTGAGCTTATATATAAAATTTCAAGTAAATGGGTTAAATATTTTCTTCAAAATGTTCAAAAATGTAAAACAGGCCCGCTAAAAAGTGCAGTTCCCGAGGCCTGATATATACCAAAAGTTGATCAATCCGTGCCATGGTGGAAATAAACTTACATATAAAATTTCATCAAAATCGGTTCAGCAGAACTTGAGATACACGCGTGCACACACAGACCGACAGACCGACAGGTTGCTAAAAATAGTTTATTTACACTTCCCTACTATGAAGAAGTACGTTCCCACCGAAAACTCGATATGCAAAATTTGTTGCCATCACATAACCTACCTATTGTTTACACAATACGGTCGGTAAAAATCTCTTTAAGTCTCTCTCAATATTTAATGAGTTAAAAATCTACCTGAAATGAGTTAAAAATTATTATTTATAACATTGTATTGCAATGGCAGTCAATACAAGCATTCAATATTTATAAATTACTATCATAACAGTAATAATTAAACCACAATATCAATAAAACAATTAAAATTATTTATAACATTTTTATTCATTCAGTGGTATATGATCTCTCAAATAAGTTTTCTCTCTAATTAAAAAAAAAAAACAAACCTGAAACAACTTTTAATTTATTGCCATCGCAGTGTTATAATAGTAAAAAAATATTTCAATTTCTGATCTTTAATAACAATGTTATTATTATAATAACTTCATTTTAGGTTCAGTTAATTTCTGTTGTACAACAGTGATAATTCCTGTAATTAATTCGATTCAATTTAGTATAATATATATATATATATATATATATATGGTTCTGTTATAATAATACCGATTAAATGTTTTTAATAAAATACACGTCTTATGGGAGAATACACATAAATTCGGTTCTTGCTCTTTTGAAAAAACAAGAAAAGGAAAACTAAAGCAATTAGCAATGTTATTAGCTTAATATCATATTTTCCTTCTCATATCCTTCTCTTCTCTTATTTTCTATAGTAAATATTTAATATTCTCAAACAAGTTTGTACAATAAAATATTTTGAGAAATTCAAAACCATGTAACATATTTACAATAATTTCGGTACATCGTTTGCAGGACTTTTGTATATATTTACAATTTTTTGTTCGTTTTTGGTTTCTTCTACATCATTGTACACATATGACCCAATTTTCGTGCATTGTATATCGATAATATTATGAGTTTGTTTCTCTCATACATAAAGTAATAGCACATACTAGAGTAATAGTTTCTTAATATTCTTTACTATTTTTTTTTTTGCTTTTAAACAGACAAAAACCATTATCCTGTTAGAAAACGAGATGAAGAAAAAAAAAAAATACACAAAAAATTAATCTTTATAATAAAAATATAGAGAAAAAAAAATTAAATTTTGTTACAAAAATTGTAAGTATAAAAATGAGAAATAGAAAAGTAGAAAAGAGAAACTAGAAAAAGTGAAGAGTAGAGAAGTAGAAGACAACGTAGGAAAATGCCAATTTTAGAAATGTAAAGAAAATTTTCCAGACCAATAAAATTTTTCTTAAATGGTCTTATAATAGCTGTACACAAAGGATTATTTTGGGAGAGTGTTGTAATCTCTTGAAGAAAATCTTTATTCCTTATATAACTTTTATGAATGACTTTAATTTTTTTTTAGCTTTTATTCATAAAAATTATTATTAACTGGGGACGCATATGAACTTTAGAAATCTTATATAAGATCTAAAAAATTGTGAAAAGATGTGAAAGTAATTTGTGTGCTTTACCTTATTAGCTTTATTATTCTTACTATGGAGACCGAGTCGAATAAAAATTAACTCTTTATTTGGAGATAAAATTAAAGGAAGTTCTACATTGAGTTTTAAAAGAAATTGATGTATTCGAATAATTCTGTATCCAAAAATAAGTCAAATTAATTAAAATTAGATTTGGTCAGGTTTGTGTTATTTATGCAGGTTTGATGCAGGTTTGTGTTATTTATTCATTGGTTTTGAATTCTAGATTAAAAACTAAAAATATCAGCAGTTGAGAGTTGAAATTCATTTGCATTTGATTCGCTCTCTTAGATTTTTACCTTAGATAAATAATAAATTCTTAGAAATTCACAATTTCCCAAGAATTTCTACAAATTGTTAATTTGAATTTTAAACTCTATGTTGAACAGCAGTTTAGATTTACTGAAGAAATAGCGATTCAATGCAAAATCTAAACAATGCAAGCGTGTAACACGCTTAGCAAGTGATTTCGAAGCGCTTAATAGTTCTTTAAAAACTTTATCGAAATTCATTGAACTGTTATGACTACTAAAATTTACCTCTTAAAATCATATATCGCCCCATTATTAAAGGATTGAAATGGTCATCTCATTCTGTCAGCGAATAATAAAAATCAATTTTAGTACAACAGTATATACCTTACAACAGTATATACTCGTAGTATAATAATATATAACTATCATAACAGTTGCTGTCCTCAAGTTTAAAAAACCGTTACAGATTTTGGAAACAAGAAATTAATTCACAACTTTATGAACAAAATTGAAAATTTCAGAAAAAGAAGACAATCTATGGATTAGACATATTTTGGAGACTCTGAGACTCTTTCTAAATCCCTTCGTATAATTGGGGAACAATAAATTCAAAAATTTAATATACAAAATTCATAAATTTCGACTTTATCGTTTCCCCCACGAAATTTAATATTTATTTTAAACTTCATTATCTCTTCTAAATATTACACTTTATAATATTCTCTTGACATAAGAGAAAACAATACACAAACCTATAACTTACACTAAATTCAAAATATAAATTTAAAATTTACAATAAAAATAGGAAAAAAAAAAATATCCTTTTCGATTCGAAAATTCGGAAAATTCAAACATCAATTTTTAATGATATCAAAAATGTAAAAAGAATAAAAATTTTTTTTTTTGTTTTTTGTCAATCGATTCGTAAAAGTTTTCCTAATTTTCTTCTGTTTTGGCATAATCTATGTGTTTGTCTAAAAGTTAAAAGTAACAAAATAAAAAAAAATTTGCTCTTACTTTTGTATCTGTACGAAAGCAGGGTATAAGAAATTTGCCTTACCGTTTGTAACACAACAAATAGTGGTTTCCGTCTGTTCGTCCCTCCATCCTAACGAGAACTCAACTAATAGGGCTAACCTCAACAAATTATCACAAATGATTTATAATAGGAAATGCCAACACCCCCAGAAACCATTAATGCGATAATATCCACATTTCTCACAAGCAAATAGATTATTGGTGCTAGACTCTTTATGGTATCTGCTATACAACTTCAAAAATTTTTTGGTTTAAAAATTTACTCATTGTTTTCTATAGTGTCATAGCCCAATATGTTTGAAAATTTTAGTTGACAGCATACATGTTCATCATTTAACTTCCAATGCGAAAGCTGTATAATTTTATTATACTAGATTAGCAACTAACCTATAAGTTTTAAATGTCAAATTGTCAAAATTAATAAAATCTGAAGCCAATGTTCCCAATTACTATGCTCCATCATTCTTTTATTTTAAATGTTATTCATAACTGTTATACACAAGCATATAATTTTCTGCTCTTTATGTCCATGTTCAATAGATTTTGTGCACCGTAAGTTGACAAGACCAACCAAAAATTTTTATTTAATAAATTCGTTTTGTTTCTGTCATCTCATCTTTACACAATGAATATTTAATTTAGTTCTATTTTTAAAGTAGTTCCGTAAAAAAAAAATATTATTTATAAGCTTACAGAAGCCTATAACGTAAATTTGATCTACATTGTAGATTTAGGTTAATAAAGAAGAAAAAAAGGATTTTCGTTTCCTTATTTTCTTCTCAAATCATTCCAAAATATTTTCGTAACATTGTATAACATAAAATGAATGATAACTTTACTTTTCAATTTGTAATAATTTGAAATATACTTGAGTTTGTCGGTTTGTTCATATGTGTAACTCATATTTTATGGTTGTTGTTTTTTGATAGCACAACAAAAATAAATTTAAATTTATTTTTTTTACTTTTTCTCATGTTATTTTAAAATTTTTGTCCTTCCAAGTGCATAATATATACATATTTACATACACATATATCCGATATATGTGGGTTGAATACATTGATTTGTTTTACGAGGTCAGAGACATTTTGGAAGATCGAAATATTTTAATATTAAAATTACTAAAATTTTTAATAATAAAGACGACATTTTTAATTTATTGTTGTTATTTAAATTCCCAATACATTTCGAGATTTACTATAAGTAAATCCAGTGTATTTTGTTGGCGATATAGGAAGGAGTTGACGGTTTGTAATTAAACAAAGAAATCATTTAAAGCTCTTACTAAATTTTAATAAACAATATGCTATTGAAGAGTTTCAGTTCAAGCTCAGATTTCAAACAATACAATTGTGATTTCAGCAAGACTCTGGACGATGAGCTTTTATACATGAATTTGATTGCAAAGTCACACACACTATGATGAATTAAAAACCTAAGTTACCATTATGGCCCATTATGGCGCAGTCGGGCTTCCCAATTTTTTTTCTTAATTCAAACTAGCCTAAATTTTTTATAAAAATCGTCTTGTTTTTTGAAAGAAGTGAAACGCAAGAAATCTCTGCCCATAGCTTACCATAGCGGTACAAGAGCATATGAGGTCGTTCACCGTTTAGTCTAACTTCTAGAATTGCCCTAATCAGAAAATGCCACTATAGGATTCACATTACTGCATATCGATATTCTTTCGCCGGAGAAATACCAAATCCCTTTTTCAAATTTTCTTCTCTATAACAATTATTTATAAGTCATCTATAATCTACCAGTCCTCCTTAATACACAATATACCATATACATATTCAATATTTTATTTCATATGCACAAAATCATCATAAATTTTATTCAATTGTGTTCAAAATGCACCACACCAAAGCACAACTACAATAAAGAAAAATGAAAAAAAAAAAAAAATTATTTATAAAAACCTATGAAAAGATTCTCTTTTATTACTCTTATATCTTACAAATATGACACGTTTCTAATAATAAAAAAAAAAAATCCTGTTTATCGATTTTCGGTGTAGATAACTCTTAAGTCTCGTATCTACATCTGCAAAAAAGAAATGAAATTCATCTCGAATTTTATTACTAAAACATGATGTGATTTTGAAAAAAAAAAAAACTAAAATTCAATATAACTAAAGTACACACACACACAAATAATTTGATATACAAAAAAAGAAAAAAAAACAAAAATAATAAAATCCTGTTTACATTGTATAAGAAGTTTAAGTAAAAAATTGCCAGATGTCGCTTTTAAAAATCAAAATAGTAAAAGTTGAATGTATACTAAAAAAGAAAATATCATACTAGAATAATAAAAGTCCCATATGGTAGCAAACACACACAAACACACACGTACTCATTTTAAGTCTCTAAGAGAACAAAATTGCATTCAAACTTTAAAATTTTTACAATTTTTACCAATCACATTGCAATGAGTGAGTGAGGTTATGTGATGGCATCAAATTTTGTATGACAAGTTTTTTTTACCAGATAACAGAGGGCGGCGTTAATAAAATACTTTTATTGAGATTTCGATTTGTCGATCGATCGATCCATGTGCACATGCGTGTATCTCTAGTTCGGCTGAACTGATTTTAATAAAATTTTTATCTTAACTTGCTTTGACTTTTTCACGAGATTTTACTATAAGGGAGGATTTTACATTTTTTAACTGTTTCAAGAAAGTATTCAACAGATTGACTTGGAATCTCCAATAAGCTCCATTTGAAAATCGCGACAAGATACTATCGAGTAAATTAAGTTTTTTGAAAATATCAGAGCTCGGAAGCTTTCACTGTTTACCATTCAACATTTTATAGCATACTATATCGAACTAGTTGCCGGATTTTCTTGTTACCGAAAACTCTAACGGGCCAATTTTTCAGATAACTCTGATAGCACAAGGCAAAACCCTACTAAGAAGCAAATTCCTATTTCTTCAGATATGTTAATTAAAATCCTACTAGAGCTCTTAAAAATTGAAATAAATAACTAAAGCACATTTGGTTTCTGTTATGTGCTCACCGCATCAGATTTTTGTTTGTTATTAGATGAGTTGAGAAACTTAATAAAAAAAAAATAAATATTTATTTTTGCTCTGAGTATAAAATTTAAACATTTTTAAAATAAAAATAAAAAAAAAAGAACAAACAAAAATAAATTAAATTCTAAAATTTTTTGTTGGTATCCTTGGAAAATGCTCAACAAAATTTTAGAAATAACCAAAAAAAAAGAAATTTTACAATTTTTAAAAATATTTTTGTAACGCATGAAGTGTTCGCGAGTTCAGAATAAACAAAAACTGAAAAAAAAATTAATGGAAAATTTTCATTTTCCTTTTTATTTTTTAATTTTCGGAAACTGTACTCTGCAACACGTTCTGGACGTGAAAATTTTTGTCAACAGTGTACGCATCACATAAATTAATTCGTTTACCGTTAATGTAACTGTGCCAAAATTTTACTGTTTTTACCAAATTTTGGCTTGGTTACTTTAAAAAAATCCTTGACATACATAAATGAAGTACAAGCCAATATGCAATTTTTGTGGTTGAAATTATTTTCCTTATAGAATATTGAATTCTTTAATGAGTCACCACAATAACAATTGAGTTGTTCTTAAAGAGAAAAATCAGTAGAGTTTAGAAATCAAATGTTAGCCAGCTTATTAAGTTTTTTGTTAAAAATAATATTAATAAGAGCCCTTCAGTTTCAGAACTCAATAATACTGCGTATCTTTATCCACGTTCAGTTTAAGCATGGAAAGGAAACATTGATTGATTAATTAAATCATAATTTTGAGAGCCTATCAAAAGGGCCTATATACACAGGGCCAGAGAGAACATTAGTTTTGAAGTCTCTGTGTGGCATCAAAAGAACTGTGAGCAATCGATCAATAAAAGATACTTGAATTTGTCAAAAGGATGAGCCTCGAAACAACGCTATTGAAATGATAATCTAATCTAATCTTGTTTTGGACTCAAATTACAGAAAATAAACAAATTTTTATAAAAACTAAATTTCCAAATTAGGTTGAAATATTCAAGTCGAACGAGCTTTCTGGGTCTGAGGAACTGGGTTTGAAGAAAGTAGGAAAACTACTTGTAAATTTTGTATAAAATCTAAACATAATCGATTAATATTCGAGTTATCGAAAATATTGGAATTTCCATGTAATTATGGTCATTATCATTACATCCTTCAAATATTAAATACATTCACACATAGCATTGAAAATACACCCTCAACTGTGTACAAATTCACGTTTTGTTCTTCATTTTCTAATGTCTAACTTGTCTGCTCATTGTTTTTGCATATGCTGTAACAATCCCAGTGTATACTTTACACATCCTTTTTCTTTTCTTCAAGTTTCGGAAAAAAATAAAATTCATGTAAAATTTCATGTAAAAAATAAATGAAAATCATTCTATAAAATTATAACAAACAAATTATACAAGTGCCTGTATGTGTAACAAACAATTCAAAATATTTTACATCAAACTGCCAGAAATTGTAAGGGCAATAAAAAAGAATAACATCCTTTGTTTAGGAGCATGTTTCCGTTTTATTTTTGTTTTCCTTTTGTTTATTGTTACCCACTGTAATTTTTGGTTATCAAAGAAATTATGAAAGTGGAATATTACAAGAAAATGAAATGAAAATCGTCGTGTATTAGTGGTGAGACATTTTCAAGAATTAATTACAAGGATAAAGAAATTTTTGAACTGATGGCAGCTTATATTTTGTATTCCAATATTGCACACGCTTGTTGCGATGTTTATTAATTATACATTGAAATTAATTGGACGGTAATTAAAAATTAAAGATGATTATTAAAATTTTCAAATCAAAATTTTAATATTTTTGAATTAATTATCGGGATTTTATCTGGAAAATCAAAATGAGATTTCTTTGAAATTTTCATAATTAAAAATAATATTTTAGTTAAATATTTTTATTTCATTAATTAATTCGGCACATCAAGCTCTGAAATTGAAAGTTTAAAATTGTAATAAGCAAATTTTATATTCGACTTTGCAGACTATTTTAAGCATAAATTCGCAGTTATGAGAGTAAAAAGAGTTTCGTTATTAATGAACTGTCAAGACTGATTCTGTTAATTATTTAAAATATGAAAATTAATTTGACTCCTGTTTTTGATTTCTTCTCAGAAAAGAGCCATTACAATTTGCGCCTTAAAGTTATGCAATTATTTATAACAAAGCATTTTCATAAACATTGAAATTTGACCAACATCGTTTCATATAAAAAATTCTTCCATATTAAGTGCGCCTTTAAGTTATGCAATTTTTTTTTGGAAATTTATATTTTATAATCAGAAAAGAAATCAAAACTAAATCAGAGTCATATAAAGTACCTAAAGCTTTAGTTTTCACTTTCCTTAGAGTCTTGTAAAAATTGCTCAAAAATTTTGAGCAATATTAGAGCTCAACAACACAATATCGAAAATTCATGGACCCAATATAATTTAAAACGAATTTTGAATGTTTTTTTTTGGTTCCAATTGTAATTGAAACATTTTAATACTGAAATTTTCAAAATTTTCTATTAAATTCCGCTAAATCCCGGAGCATTTAATTTACAGTATGGTGCCTGTATTAATCCTTTATGTATAATGTTATGGTAAAAATGTAAATATGTAGAACTACTTCACAATTCTCCTTTCAAAAAGTTTTAGTATTCTAAAACTATTCTAATAATCTCATTTTTACAATAAACGCGAAAGAATCTTAAGTAAAAAGAAAATTTTTTAAAACAAAAAGTTTTGTAATGGACTCTAAAAGTTTTTCCTCTTAACTATTTTAAGAAAATTGCACATTTTCTCTTATACAACCATTATACAAAGGCTATTTTGAAAAGAACAGTAAATTGAAAATTGAAAATTCAAATATTTTTAGAGAATTTTCGTGTCGATGTTTCACTTTTGTACAGTAAAGAGTAAAAATTACTTTACATACAAATTTTACTATAGCGACAAATTTCTTAATTAGAATTTTCTTTTAAGATTTCCACATGGTTCCATATTCATTGCTTCTTCTTCTATGTTTTTTTGTTCCTAATTTCATTTTAAATTAAAATCACTTCAATCTCTTTCATAAGCTTTTATTTGCAGTTTTGTATAATCAATTTTTTGTTTTTCGAATTTTCTTTTTAAAAAATTTTAAAATTTTGTTTGTTTTTTGAATAAAAATTACTCTCATGGTACTTTACACTATGAAATTTATTTCATAAGAAACTTCATAATAAAATGCACTCTTGAGACGAGCTTAAGATGTTGTCATGTCTTTTTCCGAACAATTCATATACATAAAGGAATGAATAAAAGAAAAAATTTTTGGAAAATTTTTTTTTGCTCATTTCGTTATTTTTTCTCACAAAAAATTTATGAGCAAGTTTCGTCTAAAAGAAATTAAAAGGAAAAAAAAAGTCCTTCCGAAAAAAAAACTTGAGAGAAAAATAAGAAAAACTTAAAAATTCAAAAGAAACAAAGAAATACAAAAAAAAAAAAACAAAAATTAACAACAAAATATCAAAATATTTTTGTCCTTAGTTTTATAATGGAAGCAGATGACAAGGTGAAGGACTCTTAAAAATAAAATGGGTTATAAATGTTGGTATAGAAAAGAGAGTGGATCTATATGAATCTATTGTTATTATGAATGGCACATTCGAAAATGTATTGTGGGAATCATAAATTATGAAAGAGCATAGAAAAAATAAAGCCCTCTGTTAAAATTTTTAGTTTTTAAAATTATTTTAAAATGAAGGTGTAGTCGAACACGAATATCCTTATCAATAGTCGTGTATAAAATTTCATCTATTGAAAATTTTCGCATAATAATGTTTTGTCTATATTAAGAGCTCATATTGGTTCTTAATATGTCGTGACACAAAGCAAATATTGGAGCAAAGCAAATTTTCAAAATTATCATGTTAATTTTTTTTTTGAACTTGTTATTCTGTCAATTCTTTTGTTGTAGCATTAAGGCTATATCAACTTGTAACGAAAACAGATATTTTTCATTGCAGTACTTTATGGAAGGAAAGAAATCGCTGTTCAAACACTGAAAATTTACCGGAAATATTCCATATTAGTAGCCGGTTTAAAAATGTTAATAATGTTATTGGGTATTTCTTATGAAATATATGATCTTTTTATAATACATGGATATGAAAGGCTTAACCATTTCATCTATTATATTGCCCAATTGTCAGAATCTAAACGACCTAAGCTAGAGATTCGTAGATGCTAGATTCGTAGATTCTAAGGGAACCGAGTGGGACAGGAGCAACCCCCCAAGCTACCGCGGCCATTTTTGACTTATTGTAGCCCCCCCACCCTCCCGTCTATAATATCCCCGTCCCAACCACAAAGCAGGAGATATCCTGCTCATCCCCAGCAACTCTGCGGTGAATCCGCTGGAGCACGCCGAAAGAAACACTTTCGCATGACGGCACCCTTTCGTGTCCCGCCAGTGACGGCCGCATTCCGCCGCGAGCAGGCAGGCAAGCCTGGCCCCCACGGCGGAAGAAGGCAGACCGCAGAAAGGCAGCGGCTGCACAAAGTCAGCCCCAGATTCCCTCCGCGCCAGCTCATTGGCAAATTCGTTGCTCGCATGGCCACTATGGCCCGGCACCCAAATGAGCGTCACTCTGTTCTCCGATGCCAATTCCATAAGTGCAGCAAGGCAGCTCCAGACCAGCTTGGATCTAACCGGAGCTAAACGAAGCGCCAGCAGTGCAGCCCTGCTGTCTGAGAACACATAGATGGTGTGGTTTCCATACCCCCGATCCCACGTCTATCGATCAGGAAACAGAACCCTGTACCTGTGGTCAAAGTTGTACCGCGGCAGACAGGTATCCGACGTGGTTATTCTTAGAATCGGATCGCTCTCAATGAAGTCTCTGTGAGTCCTGTGGGCCAACTTTAGCCCTGCCCCGTCCTCGCCAGAAAGAAGTCGGTAAGTCACTAGCCGAGCTTCCTTCAATATATGGAGGTGCAGTGGCGGCAATCCGATCATCACCTCCAATGCAGTGGTGGGAGCCGTCCGCAATTCTCCGGTCACTCCCAGGCAGGCCAGCCTCTGTAGCTTTTTCAGCTTGGCCCGCACACCCGCCTGCTGAGCCTTACGACACCATACAATCGTCGCATAGGTGACGATGGGCCTAGCAAGGGCCGTATATAGCCACAGTGCTATTCTGGGACTAATTCCTCAGGTCCCCCCGTCCACAAGCCGCCGTAGCTCTCCCGATAACTCTATCTATATGGGTAGAGACGATCATCTAGGGTTACCCTCAGACACTTCACCTCCCTAGAGTAACTAATACGTTCACCAAACAGAATTGAGCTCGTTAATCTGTCCCTGCTTCTCCGTCTGGTGAAGGCGACTAAAGTGCTCTTGCTTGGATTTATATTTAACTCAACGCTTTTGCACCACCTTTCCACAACACGTAAATTTTGCTGTAGAAGATCAGAAATAGTGCTCTCAAATTTTCCCCGCACGACGAAGGCCACATCGTCGGCGTATCCCCAGACACGCGCCCCGGAGCCCCTGAGAGCAACGATTAGATCATCCACTACAATGGACTACAGGAGGGGCGAAAGAACCCCGCCCTGCGGACATCCTTTTGCAGCGGAGATGAAGAGTATATCGTCAGCTATGGTGGACTTAATAATCCTATCCTGTAGCATCCATGACATGATATGGGGTCATGTCAAAAGCTCCCTCTATATCAAGGGAGCAGCCAACTGCCACCTCCCGCACCTCCAGTGAGTTTTCAAGGACCCCCACTAGGCTCTGCAGAGCGAGTACAGTAGACCATCCCGACTGATAGGCGTACTGAGATTCATGCAAGGGATTGCTTCCCAGTGCATCGTTCCATATAAATCTATCAATCACTTTTTCCATTGCTTTCAACAGAAAAGAAGTAAGGCTGATTGGACGGAAAGACCTTGGGTGGTTGCTTGGTCGCTTACCCACCTTTGGAATATACGTCACTTTAGCCACCCTCCATGCCTGAGGGATGAACACTACGCATAGCTGGCACGAAAAATTTCCAACAGTGCTCTGGCGATATGTTGGAAACCCTTCTGCAAAAATGCAGGATATATCCCGTCATCACCTGGAGATTTGAAGGGCCTGAAAGAGAAAACAGCCCATCTAATCCTGCCCATCGTGAAGACTAGACGGGATCGTTGCCAGACATCCCTCCTGGGCCAGGATGCCCTGGGTTCAATGACCGCATTTGAGTGATTCCGAAGAATCTCCGAGTCAGGAAAGTGCGTTGACGCCATAAGCTCCAAGGTCTGCTTTCCGTTCTCAGTCATGGAGCCATCAGGCCGTTCCATTAGGCCCAACCCGCTAGCATACTTTTTGGAAAGCACCCTTCGAAGACGCGCATTCCATTTCATCCATGATGGCTACTTTGATTTTCCCTATCTGAACTTCGGATAGCCTTTCCTCTAGATGCAGTCTATGAGTGATGGCCACTTTGACCTGTGCTACTGCATCCCGATAAGAAGTCATTTTCGGGTTTTGTTGGGGAATGAATGCTGCATCAGGGGAGTGGTTTTCCGACCTTTCCCTCTTCTGGGGATGGTCGGCCACAACACCCGATCCGCAGGCCCTCAGCTTTTCTAGCCTTTCCTTCTCATATCTGCGAGCTTCCTCTGGGGACATGCCATCCCTGATGTAAGCCGCGATACGCCGCTTGAATGCACCAGAGAAATATCGTTTTCTTCCCCTGATGTCCAACCTTTACAGGTCCTCCTCAGTTTGTTGAATAATAGGTCCAAGAGGATCCTGATTATCCGTCTCCATCGGAGGCGCCGCCTTTTCCTCTACTGGCGTGAGAAGGAGTTCCTCCTCTGCGTCAGTCGAGAGAAGCTCTGGTTCCGAAGACCCTTGAGCACTAACTGGGTTCGTATTAATGTTGCCCTTATTATTGTTGTTGTTGTTGTTATTGTCACTGTTGTTATTGTTGCTGTTGTTGCAGTTGTTGTTGTGTTTGTCACAGTTGTTGTTCTTGTTGTTGCTGTTTTTGTTGTTATTGTTTATGTTCTCCATTTTTGGTCCCACGAATAGCGCGGGAAAGTAAAGTCACCCATGGCAGAGCCCGGTATACCATGAGAAGACTCGTTTGAACTGGAGGGCGCCTGGTATCTAGAGTCCGCATACGACGACGCAGTCATCGGCATATCCTTTTTCACCTCGACTTGGGACGCCTGTCGTCAGCTGACGTATAGATATAGGGCTGAAACTCACAAAGTAAGAGGCTCGCCCGAGACATGACCACGACTCGAACGTAACTTTGATCGTTTCAATCACCCCTTTATCCTCCGACCTAAGCTAAACGACCTAAGCTAAAAAACGGAATTCCAATGTTAAAATTACCATGACAAGCAGAACATATTTAAAATATATATTTACTTACAGATATTCGTGGGCTACTCTCCGCAAAATCAACAAGGTTCTCAACTCAAGAACTGTGATTCAAATTTTAAATTACAAAATACACACTTCTGTTAATTGTTGGGTGTTCACGCATTAAATATTTGCTTTTACGCATTATTGTGAGAAGATGAAACTCACGTTTGTAATATTTAAAAACCCTTGATAATAGCCATATTTTAATTGCCAAATTCTCCAAATACATTGAGAAAATAGGTTTGACTAATATCTGGGAATTAGGTTGAGTACGTTGTTTTTCTTCCCAATGATTGCATTAATGACTTGTAAAAGCAATGTACTTTATGAAAGTTGAATAAAGTCTCATGAAATTAAAAGTAAATTAATTTAGGAATTAGACGAACTGGTGACTTCTATGTTCAAATTCAGCTTTGAAATTTTTCTTGAATTTTTTTTGCTTTATAAATATTTACATTACGATTAGTAATAATTATAAGGAAGAATTTTTGTATATTTAAGATTTAGATCTGAAAATTTCATAGCCATTCAAGTTAAGTGAACATTTTTATTACAATTTTTAACAAAAAATCCTTTTATATTTTGCATTCTTGATTACATTTCTTGTTACTTCTTAAATTAAGAACAATTACCATTTAAAAAAAAAAAAAACAAATTGTCTTTTTTGAACCCTAGAGAATTCCATGTAACCCCCCTTTCTTCTCCTCATTCTTTGTTACATCTATATAAGAAAATGTCCTTTGTTTTTCAGTTATGGTTGTATAAGAAAAGTTCTTGAACTTCAATTTAAAGCGGATATGAAAATGTGCATATTATGAAAAATTGCATTGTTTTTCTTACAATATTCACATTAGTCACTGTCAAATTGATCTGACATATTTCCTTTGTTAAGTGACAATTATTATTTTTATACTGCCATTTTGTTTTTTCTCTTTTTCTCTCGTTTCGTTTTTTGTTTTCTAACGGTTTGAAGTGACAAATTTCGATCTTAAAAATAAAATTAATCAAAATATTTTTCTAAAATAAAAAAATTATTGTAGAAAATATATAAAAAAAATCCTTATTAAAAAATATAAAGGAATTGAGTTTTGTGCATTTAGAAATGAAGTAAAAAGAAATTTACGAGAATAATTTTGACGTTTATAGAGAGAGCATAGAGCATGACACAAACAATTTGTATTTTATAACATGAAATTCAGTCACGTATTAAAAATACATTAAAAAATAAAATTATAGAAAATTTTGTAAAGCAACTTAAGACTTATTAAAGATTAATGTGTTTTATAAAAGAAGATGGGCCAAGAGGGAGTTTATTAAAACAGTGAAATTATTTTGTTACATCCATCGCAGAGAAATTAATAATTTTTTAAATTTCACCCCAATTTGCTTATAATACAAATTGGGCAAACTTTCATTATTGAAAAATAGACAACGAATCATTAACGAAATTGTCAAAGAATTCACCTTCCTAATGACGTGAAGTTTCTCGAAAGTTTGTGTTTGGAAACGGTTCCCATCTGAATTCAAAAAAATTTAATGTATTTAACAACAAGTCGTCTGATAATTGTTTACTTTTTACTTGTATGAAAGACCAATATAATCTCAAATAATTTCGAATAGCGAAACAGCTTTAAGTGTTGAGTCTCAGACGACTAACATACTTTTGCCGCGAGGTGTTGCAAACTTTTGAGACGCCTGTACTCAGAGCCTGCTGCTGATGGAAGACTTTCTGCGTGTTATGAGTGGCTAGAAGGTATAGGCGTCAGTGAGATGATTCCGCACTACCACACTATCAATTTTTTTTTGAAAAACTGTACAGCTATGGCAACACTGTTCTGTGTATCATAAGTATTATACCCAGTCACCATTTCTCAAAAAAATAAGTATGTTATAAATGAAACAAGAAAGAGTGCATGACATATAAAAGTTATTAAAATTTTTTTTCTAAAGGACCTCATCCTCCCTCCTCTCAATTATTACAACTATTTCACCTGGGTATTTAACATCATTTTTTGGTTTTACAAAATATACCGTTATGTTTTTCTTTTTAAAATCCCGTATTTTATATTTTTAAGGACATCATTCTATCGAATTAAAAGATTTATAACATTTTTGTAAAACGATTTCGAAAAAGAAAAAATTTTCTCTTTTTTTATGAAATTTATAGGTTTTTTTTTTTCATACAAACTTTTATAAACTCACACATTTATACATATTTAAATACTTACAAACAAACAAACAAACCTTTTTTTAAATTTTTTATTTTTTAAAAATCTGCTTATATTGTTCCTTTTCTTTCTTTCTGTAGTCTCAATTTTCCAACTTTGTAAAATTCTCGTCGTCGTCTTCGTCGTCACCGTCGCCGTCGCCACCATCGTTGTACAATAACCAAGAACGAACAATGAAAAATGTAAAAAAGAAAAGGCAAAATCATTGATTCGTAATCGGTTTACAAATTTTTCATCTGTAAATACATGGAACTGCTGAAAAATCATTTTAATCTCTTAAAAAAAGAAAAAAAATATTACTCATACATAACCTATAAATAAAATTGCATACATGTATAATATTACATGTATTATGTGATTGTACTGTGTGTTCTATGAGATTTTTCGCATACGAAAGAATTCCGTACCTCCCAGAAAACAAAAAACTTCCCATACATATTTTTGTATGTCAACATAAATACAGAGAAAATGGTTACAAAATAAAATTTCTCATATGGTAGACTTTTGGGTAAAACAGAGAGAGAACCCCAAGACCAAAAAGAAAAAAGAAATATTTAATTTTTTTTTTTGTTCTTCGGAACTTTTCATTTTGGTTAAACCAAGTGATTTTTTTTATTATTTTCAATAGGTTATTGTCCTTGCCACATCACTAGTTACAATGAGGCTCTATTGAATAATAAATAAGTATAAAATTAATCTTTTACAAATGTAATATGTAATTTAAACACATACATCTACATAATGTAATAAATATATAAGGAACTGTTTAATAATGTTGTACTATAAAACAGGGATGCTTCGATGGAATATGATTTTTGTCAAGTATATCAAAATTAATATTTAATTTTATTATTATAATCAATGGTTTTATACAATTCGTAGAAATCTTATAAAGTGGAATACAATAATTAGAAATTGGAGGCAAATTTAATGTGTGTATGGAATCTCTCTATGCGTCAGCTTAAATTTTCAACTGGTTATACAATTGCCAGTAATATCGAATAACTTTGACGCAACTTGAAGTTTTTTTCACACTCAAAATCTCAGTCTCAAGTTTTTTTCACACTCAAAATCTCATATTAAAAATAGGAGGTAAATTTAATGAGGGTAGATTTTTTCTATACGTCAGTCTGAATTATGATCTGATTGTAAAATTGACGATGATCTCGAAGAGGTTTGACGCAAATTGGAATCGGATCAATTCATAAAATGCAAATTGTTTTGCGGCAAATGCAAACTTAAGGTACCTTACAATTTTCATACTAAATAACCTCGCAATTACTGCACGTTATACATCATACTTAGTGAAATTACACGCAAAAGATATTCTCCATTTACCGCACATACATACTCGTATTACTAAATTGGTAAAATTTTTCAGATTTCAGATAATCGTTGATACATCCCCGACATGTACAGCTTACATAATCTACATTGTAATTACATATTATGTATATTTGTATGTGTATAATATATGTAGATTTTTTAAATAAAAATCAATCATTCATTTTCCGTATCCTTACAAAAAAAAAAAAAATAATCATAAAGTAAATTCTCATTCATTGTGAAATAATCTACACAAGTATGTGTGCTTGTACATGGGTATGTATTGCACAACATTTTAATATTATGTTTATGCGTTTGTATGTATGCATGTTAATATTTTCAAGGATATTCCGATTTTTTTTCCCTTTAAATATATCGAAAACAAATTAAATGAAAATTTATTATTATTCAAAATTGAACAAAATTAAAATTCATAGGTTAAAAAAAAATTTTTTTTTGCAATCCTTTTTTTGGTTTTTTTTTTCTTCTTTAAATTCTGACTTTTTGTAAATTAATGTTTAACAATTACGATATACTATCATTTTGCATCAAAAGGATTTTCATATAGCATTGAATTATAAACCGAGTTGAATGATGTTCTAAATGAAATTTTTTGCAGTTTGAATTGATGAGTGACTCATTAGTGTTGCATATATGATAAGTGAAGCATTTATGGAGATGAACAAATTTATTTTAATTTTATGATTAAAGCAATCTTATGCTAAAAGTAGCGAATTTTTGAATAGTTGGTCATTTTTCGAGCAAACTAATATAAAAGACTTTCGTTCTCAACGCATCTCATATAAATTTTAATAGCAATAATAGAATATGCTAAAGTAGTTTGTAATTTTAATATAGAATGTAAAATTCAACTGATACACCCAAGAAATAATATAAAATTTTAGAAAAATTCAAAATTTTTACATTTAATCTAAAATCTACCATTTTATTTTTCCTTCCGCTTTAATATTCCGGTACTAATTCAAAAATATTTACTAAATTTTCTTAAAAAAATTAATCCTACCATTTTGTAATTACAATTTCTATTAGATTTATGCTCAGAATTTTTAGAATAAATATTTGGGAGAAAATTAACCATGAAAATATGATGTTATCCTTACTAAGATTGTAAATGCTCACACCTTCATACATGCACGTAACAAGAAAACAAACATATTTATTAATGAAAATTTTCTTCTAAATTTTTATTTTTTAAATACGGGAGAAGATTTACACTAGATTTATGGTCTACTAAACTTTTAAATCTTTAAAATCATTTTTAACCTATAGATATAGAAGCTAAAGGCAAAAAGGACTCAAAAATTTTTGCAAGGAAAATCTTTTTACCGTATTATTTCTTTTCTTTTTTTTTTGTCTGTTTTAAAGAATTGTGAGTTCTTTTCCTTGTTTTTCTTTTCTTCAACTTATCTTTTACAAAAATCAATTTTCTTTAATAAGATGACCTCAATTATTTGCACAATTTAGGTAGAATTGTTTCCTTTCGCTTAACCTTTTTATTTTCCTTATACTCTCTCTCTCTCTCTCATTTATATTCTCTCTTATTCTCTCTTATATTTGTAATTTTGAGGACCACAACATTTTTTTTTTATTTTTTTAATATTTTATAGATTTCCGTTTGTTTTCTTCCTTTTCGTTTTTTTTTTGAAAAAGAAAGCACAGATAATTTCCTTTAACTAAATTTTCAATAAAAATTACTTCTATTATTCTTTCTTTTCCAGGATGAAAATATTACAGTTATGTGGTACAAATCTTGCATACATATATATATATATGTATGCTTAGTACCGTATCTTTTTGTATTATTTAATTTTATAATATGGTCTGATGGTCTGGGCAAATAGATCCTGTTATATAAAGAAATAATATGCTACTACTATTTTATTTTAAACCTAAACATATTATATATATAGTGTAAAAAGGTGACCGATTTATTTTAAAATTGAAATTGATCTTTTTCAACAATATATCGTATAATATAGAAAGAAAAGGCAGGAAAAATAAGAGAAAAAAATTTTTAGTCTAAAAATATTTATTAATGTAATTTGTACTGTCTTTTTTATGTTCAATCAAATTAATTTTATTTTTTTGTGAATAAGGTCAAAATTTGAAAAAAAAAAATGTTAAAATATATTTAATATTTTGGAAATTTAATATTCTACATTCAGTTATTTAAAGGGAAATATTACTTTGGAAAGTGAGAATGAAAATGTGCTAAAATTTGTTAAAATATTTGAAAATTTTCCATTTTTCAAAGATTTTTCTAAAAACTACAAGCTAAAATACAAAAATATAATTTAAATATTCATAAAATTTCAATAATATTCCAACTATATTTTAATAAAGTAATTATATTTAATAATAATTTATATTAAATCAAGAAAACAAAGTACTTCATCCGTAAAGTATGCAATTTTTACTCATATTATGTGATAATGCATTAAAATCTATTGTTAATATTTTGTTTTGTAAATTCTATATTTCTTGTATTCCATTTATTTCTTTATAACTATATTTTCTATAAAGCAGATGTATAACACTCTAGTTGTATAACACTTCTAATTACATTAACCGCTACACAAAAACGTTTAAAGAGTTGTATTTTTTCATTTATTCCAACAGATGACTAAAATTATTTGTAAAAAATAAATCCTATTAATTTAATCCTCTGTGTGGTAATTGGTTTATTAGCGTGGTATGGTAACTAAAATGTTAGAAAGTGTAATTCGACGAGATTTATGTGCAATACCTATGAGAAATTGTGAGGTGTATAATATTAGAATTTTGAAATACTTCAATCATACTGCCAGAATTAAAGAATTTCGGAAATAACAAAATATACTTCATTGCTCTTATAGTTCAGCAATTATAAATTTGAAGTAAGTAATTAGGGTGACTATCGAAATTTGCTTCACAAATTTAACAAAAATTTCTTAATTAAAGCAATTATTGTGCTGTGCTTGTCTCTAGTACAGTTTTAAATTGGAGACAATTAATTTACCAAATAATAATCGCATAAATTATGGGGTACGTTAAAACTAATTTACAAGTTTCGAATCTATTCTCCAGTTATCACCCCAAAGACTAGTATCTAACCCATATGAACTGTAATATTTTCATCCCATTTCATTCATTAAAATCAATATTTTTATATGGTAATCATTGAACTTTACTCTTATGAATAAAATAAGTGTAATAAAAAAAATTAAACTAATCATAAATATTTATTTTTCATGTCACATACTTTATAATAAATTTTTAATTCGAATTCAAAACAAAATTTTTTTTTGAATAAAATTCTTTACATTCTATGATAATTTATTTAAAATATTATGAATTCCAAAATGGACCAAGCAAAAAAATGTGACTTCCTTTCATCAAGGTTAATTTATAACTTTATAATATGAAAAATATTTTTTAACTAGCAAACATTTCAATTCAGAAAAACTTTTTATTGCTCATCATTTTTGTATGTATCTATATACACATATTCATTTATAGGAAATAAATTCAATTGGACCGGAAATAAAATTTTATAACATTTTCAAAATAAAATTTTTTCATATTTTGTATAACGAATTAAAGTTTAATAGAAAATATATAATAATAAATATTATAATTTCAGAAATATGCCAAAAATATAAAATTCCTACACGTGTTGTAATTATACAATTAATTTTCAAAACGACAAATAATATTGGGCATTCGGGATACGCAGGGATATAAAATAGAATAATATATTTGAATAGAATTTTCTAGAAGAGAAGAAAAAAAAAATTTTTAATTCATCACAACATTTTTGATTTTCAGAACATTATTGAAATGATAACGGTATGGAGGAGGTGGGGTAGAATGTTATACATATGAATATATTTAAATTTGAACGACAATAAGGACGACGTCCGTTTAAAAATATTTGGGTTGTAAAATTCATTCAACTAAATTTGAAAATTCATTACATTCTTGCAAAATAAAATTTAATGGAATTTGACTTTTCCAATTATGAAAATTTTTTGTTCTTTTCTTACTTTTAAATTGGAAAATAATGAAGATTTTTTTTTTTTTTTTGGAAATTTATAACTTGTGTCATATAGAGGTCACATTAAAATGTAATTCGTATATGTGTACAATGTAAATAATATTCAGTAATGAGTAAAAATTTTTTTCTCCAAAAATATACATCAAAAATATTTACATGAAAATTTATAAATGATGAGTGACAAGTGCAGTGAATTCGAATATATGCATATGTGTAGAAGGTATTCGGAAACCAAATAATGGTAAAAGATTTTGGAACAAAATGGCAATAAAAAGAAAATCAATTTTAATATTATTTCAAAAACTTACAAATATATAGTTGTTATAACACTATAATGTAAGGCAACACGATTTTCAAATCCAAAGTAGCATAGATATATGAGTTGTTGAACTCGGTCTCCAGTTTGACTATAGTTTAATACTTCCTTCAATTGCACTATATTTTATGGAATTGAATTTGAATTGATTTTAATTAAATTTTTATATTTTTTAATTCAATTAGTATTTTTTAGGTTTTAGAAAAGCCACAAAATTTTCTTAAAACAATAAGTACCTCTAAAAATTCAATTTTAAACTAATGTACATTAATTTATTCCAAATTTTGTTAGAAATTCCTAGCCTCTGAGACTGAATAAGCTTCTGAACGGCATTGCGACAGCGACAGTCGCACAAAGTATTAAAATATTAATCAATTTACTAATTTGAATAGGATTGGTTTTATTGCTGTTATATGCAACACCGGAAATTGCAAAATTTCGGCAAATTAATTATTTGTCGCTGCAAAACGCAATGACAATTGAATGAAAATAGAAATTGCTAAAAAAAAACAGCCATTTATTATAATTTCAACAGAAAAATGAAAAAAAAAGTTAAAAAAAAAATTTATTGCCGCTGACAAAACAAACTAAATTGCCCCAACCACATCTCGTGCGACTCTCGCTATCACATTATCGCAACAACATAAAGAGCGCATTAACCATATCACACACAGAAGTGCTGTGTACTTGCAAAATTACCGAAAAAATTATACAATAACATTTCAAATTACAAAAATTTTAAGAATTTGGTTGTTAAACAAATTTTGAATGTAAACATTAAAAAGAAACATAAGTACTTAGCTGCCAGCTGATCTGTCACTTAAGCGTCATAATCAAGCTAAGAAGATGCTAGCTGAACTTGCATTAAGCGTCATTAAAATTGTAAGTTAATATAAAAATTTAAGAAATAGTTTTGACAATTTACAATCATTTGACAATTAAATTAACTTCAAAAATTTTTTGAAATAAAAGCAAAGCTGTCAAAAAAAAATATTTATTTCAATAAAATAAATTTTATTTTTTAACTCATTTGTTTGATCTATTGGAATGATTTAAAGATTTTCTCAATTTTTTTCGAAAATAAATTAAATAATTTAAAATAAAAAGTACAAAAATTTCTATTGTTATTTCTTATAAGATTAAAATTAAAAGTTTGTTGACTTCATTGAAATTTTTTCCAATCTGTATGAACAATGTCTGAAAATTACATGAAGAAGAAGAAGAAAAAAAAATTTATTTCAATTTTCCATTTTAATTAAGTAAATTAAAATGACAAACGCTTTGATTGCATATAAAAGAGCAGAAAAAAAAATTACTTAAATTAGATGTTGTCCAAGATGTTCTTCAATTCTGTATAATAGAGCATATACTTTAATAATATCAAATGAATATTTTTCTTCTTATTTAAAATGAAGCTGAAATGCTGGTTACATTCCAAGAGTATATAAGAGAGAAATTATTCAATTGCATCATACACAATTTGTTAGAGAACCAAAATGAAATTTATTTATGTCTTCTACTTTAATAGAAAAGTTTTTATACTTTAATCGTCTTTGAAGATTCTTTGGGATTTTTTTATTTCTTATTGTTTTGTTTAGTGCTGATAGGATTCACGTTTCACTGATTAATTAATTATGAAACAACACAGACTTAAACTATAAATCTATCTAAAAAGAGAAAAAGAGAAAATGAAAAAAAAAAATTGATAAATTTTTTGTAATTTCATTTCTCCAAGTTCTCATTATTTGACGTATATACGAAATGAAAATGTATGTGATTGTGTGAATGTATTAGAGGAGCTCATTAATGATTTGGAATAATCTAATTTTAATTTTTTTTCTCTTATATTTGAGTTGATTGTTGTTGTAATGTTATGACAAAAAATCAGACAATGAAATAATCTCTTTGATTATTTTTTTTGTGCTGCGATGACGCGTCATATAGCTTCTATGTCCTTATATAAAAATTCAATTACCGCTGCGATATTGGCTGTCCTGCGATATGTGATGTAAACTTCTAATATAAGCAAAAATAACTTTAGATAAATGTTGATGAAGAAAACAATCACTTAAATAATGTATGTATGTCCTTGAATTAAATTTTCAAATTTCTAATTTTTTTTGAATATTTTACATAATTCGTAATTTCTTACAGTTGCAATATCGCAAATTCCATAATATTCAAGCTAAAGAATATTTTGCTTTTTACTAACTGTTTACTCAGCAGCCAATATCCAATCTGATGACTAATGAAATTCATTTGAATAAGTTTATATAATTTTTCTAAAAAATCAAGACCAGAAACAGGAAACTGCAAAAGAGCTCCAATTTAAGTGGCAAGCAAATAAAAATTGGTGTGGAGGTAAGAAAGGGTAATTAATTCATGAAGGAGTTACTAGTAAAATTTTCTGAAGACAAATATTTGTTTAGGTTGAGCAAATACAAAAGTGCACTCACGAAATATCGCAAAGTCTTCCAAAACAATAAGAAGAACGTGATGATAATTCTAAATACATTGTTATCGGAAGCTAGCGGAATAAAATCTGAACCGAACAGAACAGTGAACTGTCATGCCAAAGATATAACCGAAGACACACCTTGTATACAAGATATAACCGAACAAAAACCAAATTCAAATCATCAAGTATACATTACAGATAAAAAAATAAGTAAAAGGCTTAACTATAACTCAAGTGAATTATGAAGTTCCACTGATGGGAAGTGATTAATGAACTTAAGTAGAAACCAGATAATAAGTGTATAACGCAAATGGTTTTGTAGACTGCGTTCTATATAAGGTGAACCGAAGTTCTTCTGCATCTCTTCTAAGGAAAATTAAAAGTGAATTAGTACATAATACAAAAGTTCTGTTTAAATGTATGTGGTACTACCATTCTTTAGGTGTCGTAGTAATGTAAGAACAAATTTTATTATTAAAGAGCATGGTTCATACGCCTTTAATAATTCCACATACGAAAATTTTCGGGCCCTTTTATTCTAATTAAAATTTTTTTTTATAAATACGTGTAATATGTAAAATACCAATATTTAATTAATAATTCAATTCAGTACAATTTTTATTAAAATGCTTTTTTATTTCTTAATTTTATTTAAAATGGAATTTTTTCCACGTCTTCTTCCAATTTTTTTTTTTTTGTATCATAACCAAATTATACGTTCTCGCATAATCTCAAAAATATCATATCCGCCATCTTAAATAAAACATCTTCAACAAAAAAAAAAAAAAACAATTTTTAACAATATTATAAAAGAAAAAAAAAATTAAAATTTTGGAAAAAATTAAAAATCTTCTCATGCCATACGTTGTTTGCCAACTAAATTAGATCCGGAAGTTAAAAATATAAGAGCCTCCTGTTTATACATACACAAACACATATACATTAAATATGAACAAACAAAATTACGTGAGTTATGCGTGTGCACGTTTCACAAAACAAAAAAAAAACAAAAATGTAAAAAAAATTCAACGTTACTAAAAATTGGCGAAAAAGAAAAAAAAAATTTTCTACAAATATTACGAGCGAAAAGAAAAAAGCAAAACAAAACAAGAAAAAAAAAGTCTCTTAGTAAAAAAGAGAAAATAGGTCACCAGACGGGGATGTTTTACTGACGTAGTTATGAAATTTTTTCATTGAAAATTTTTTAAAATATGCCATTACTCGTACGAATAACTGTAATTTGTTTAATAGAAAATACCAAATAACAGTAATAATTCAATATTTTCTCTTTTGTTGTTGTTTTCTTCTTGTTGTTTATTTTTCACTCGTTCTCTTTTATTATAATGACTATTGATCCCAAAAAAAAAAAAAAAAATTATAAGTGTATGTAATGTTAAGTACAAAACATAATATTTACATTCAAATATACATAGATGGCGTTGTAATATATTTTTTGTCTCTTCATTGACATTTCCTGTTTTGAATATTAAAAAAAAAATTTTTTGTTGAAAGGGGAAGTGAACTGTATAATTCCAAAAAGGATAAAATATTAAAAATTCTAAAATAAAATATAATTGTTATTGGAGTAGTGAGAGGGCGTAAGGGGTCGAGAAATAATGCAATTTTGTATTTTCTTTTTTTTTCACCGAAATTCTATAGCAATTCTTTTAAATATTCTAAACAGACATATTCTCGCGTTTATATTTTATAACCTAAAAATTTATTTTTGTATTTTTCTCGTATTTTTGTTTTTTCTTTATTTCTATACGAATTCAATTAAAATTTAATAGAATATTTGAAATATTTTTGAAATTTATCACTTAAATAAAGATGACAGCTTGTGTCCTATATCATATCTTACAACCATTTTATTCGTAATAAGGGGTTCGGAACCCTAATATAAACTTAAGTTTCTTAAGTTTTATGCTTGATTTCCAATTAAATTTATGTATATTCCGAACTAATCCAGAATAGATTGCAACAAACTTTAAATGGAACATATTATGCGGTCTGGAAATTCTGTTACGCTGCGGCTAAAAATAATTGTTGAAATTTAAATATTAAAGACTTGAGATTTATTTTTAATTTCTACAAATATAGAACTAGATTAATACTAAAAGAATTTGTGCGTGACTCAGCTACTATCTGACCTATTCTGCTTTGTTTATGTTTACTATAATTTAGTAGGAATTGTTATTATTGTACTCCTGGAGAATCACAAACCCGTGACATAAGTCTTGTTTGTCTTTTACTACAAAAATACAATTTTTTTCTGTATTTCACACTTTCTTCTAATTTATAAATAGAATTTAAGAAAAAATTTATTTAAAATGAAATTTCTTTCAATTCCAAATTTCTTAAAAAAAAATTAATGAAGAATAAGTAAATTTAATTGCGTGCAGTTCCTTTTTGTCTCCTTTTTTTATTACGACTGCTTCCCATATTCCTGATATCTTTTGTTATTAATATTGAAATTTATCCTAAATTTTAAACGAAGAATTCGTGCCCATTCACAATAATTCTCTCTTAATATTGATATTGACCCTAATTTCCTATAATATAGCGTTTTATTTTAAGAATGTAAAACTCTTAAAATCAAATTTAGAACAAACTGATATTTCAAAAAGCCCAAAAAAAAGAAACGGGACTAAGAAGAAATTATAAAAACGATTTTGAATAAGATTAAGTCTTGACCCAAAAAACAAAAAGAAAATTGAAGATTATATTGTTTTAAATATAAAATGGAAAAAATTAGGCAAAAAAAAAAAACAAAAAGGATTTAATTGAGTGAACACAAGATTTCCCTATTCGTTTTTTTTTGTCCTTATATTTGTTCCTGAATATTGCTATAATGTTCATGTGGGCCAAAACTTAATTTCATTCACAATGAAAAAAAAAAAAGAGAAAAAAAAAATTAAGAAGAAAATAATTAGAGCGTAGAACGTATCAATTACTGTCGTGTGCGTATGTCATCTAAACTTTTGCGAAAATAGAAAAAAAAAAAATAGCAAATAGCGTGATTTTTAATAAAGAAAAAAATCCTTTTTTATTTCAATTACACACTCAGCCATTCTCACTCACTCAATTTCTCTCTGTCTCTCTCTCCCCCTCTCACTCTTTCAACAAATCAATATTTTATTTTATAATATTAAATTTCATTTTGAATTTATCGTAGAATGAGTACAAAACTTTTATGTGTATTAATCAAATGATTCGGAAAGTCCTGCTTTATTTTTTTTTCCTGTTTTTTTATGTCTCTGATTTCTTTTTAATGGCATAATATTCATAGAAATTCATTCGTTAAGTGTTACGCCACCATTATATACTTCTAAAATATTTCTATGAATAATTATAATGAATGAACAAAAGGATATGAAAATTATATTATAGAATTTCTTTCGCCCTTCCTCATGTATTTGTATTAAAGTATCCTTTCAATCGATTATTATTATTGTTATTATCGTTATTATGTTTACATGCTAAATCAATCAATCAATACCACATATACTTCAGAAAAATTCATACATTAATTGTTACATTTTTACATACACACACACATGTATGCATGATAATTGATTTTGTTTTACCTTTCCACACATACAATTAAGGTTATTGAACTTGCTGTTCTAGGCTGACTTTACATTTTATTATACAAAATTTCTACATTCATTGTACTTGTATAAAGGTAAACAAATTTAAGAATAAAAAAAAAAAACAAGAAAACAGGAAGAGAAAAACATCAAAGTAGAAAAAAAGAAGCGAAAAAACAAAATTTTTATTGTGTACTTTATGACTGAAAGGAATTTTAATGAAAAGCCTACAGAAACATTAAAATACATAGAAATATTATTTTAGTACGTATGTACAGGGTTTCGTATAAGGTTGCAAATAATATAAGAAATGATTTTTTGTTCAATTTCTAGCAAAAAATCGAATTATTGAAGAGAGGGCAAAGCAAGAATTTTCTATATTTTGCTTACTGTTAAAAAAAAAATTTCGAGAAATTTCTTGCTTTTGAAAAACAATCCAATTTCTCGAAAACTAAAGGTCAAATATAATTTATTGTAAGAACAAAAATAAAGATCTGCCAATTATCTCTAAAAGAAGTGTCTAATGGTTATTCTATGTTGTACAGTTTCGAAGTTATTAGCATTCATTTATATGAAGTAAAAATCTAGGACCGATTTTTTTCAACAGGATGCAGTTCGAAAACAGGCTGTTGATTATGCATACATGCATCATTCCCCCATGTGATTTTTTGCTGGAAATTTAACTAAACATCATTTCCGAATTAATTTGCAACACTATGTGAAACACCCTGTATATGCTTGTAAACAAATATTCACAACTTTCTGATAAAAAAAAAACACAAAAACAAAAAAAATATCCTCAGAAGAAAAAATTAAATTTAAATTTGTTCGCACCTACTTTAATAAAATTCTTATTTTCTTTTCTTAAATAGGCAAAACACCTTGCGAATATGAACGCTGAATATTTTATGCGATATGACAAGCAAAACTCACAATATTTTCTATTTTTCATTTTCCATATGCTTTCTTATATTTCAATTTTTTTTTTCGGAATTGAATCCTACACGTTGAACACCTTGAATTCAAATGACATTTGTTTTTCTTCTCTCTCGTTCTTTTGCCTACTCAAAATCAAAATTCACTATCATGTAGAACAAAAATGTTGAAAAGTTCATTGCTCATTTAAATTTTTTTGGTTTTTCTGTTATTTTAGAATTTTTTCTTTTCTTATTTATTTTTATAATTATTGATAAATAAAAATTTATCATTGCAGGATTTTTTTTGAAAATATTTTGATTTTTTTTCTTTGTCCTTTAATAATTTTATGGGTGTTTTAATAGAATTAAATTAGTGAATTTTATGGTTGGTTAAACATGAATATTGAATTTATCAAGTTGGTTTTTTTTTGATAGAAAAATTCCTGAGCTATTGAACGAGTATTATTGATTGTAAATTGTAGATTTCGAGGGAATAGAATGGAAGCAAAAAGACATTTTCCTCCCAGGCTACCGCAGGCAGAGTATTGAAAGAAATAATTTAGATTGATAGTTTTTTTATCGAAATCCAGGTGTATTTCATGACTGCCGACCGTAACAAAAGTTACAGGTACTATTAATAATAAGGTCTTATTAAATTAAATAAATGAAAACTTTTCCGTCAGCCTTAGCCGATTACATAATCCCCTTAACTGCAAAAATCTGATCATATAATCAAAACCTATTCAGCCAAATAAGATATTTGAGGGGTGTATTAAGTACAATTCGAACTTTCGTACCAAATTTAATAAGGTTGCCTCAATTAATTTTTGACATAATTGAAACTGGCTTACGTATTGATCCAATTACAGCAGCAACCGTTCTTGGGAGCAAAACAATCACTTGTGAATGTTTGGTGGTGTTTCATTGATTCATTTTCGATAATCGTCGAGTAATGGTCCTATCAGACAGACGTTTCATACCGCAAATGACTCCCTCAAGTGATTGCAAAGCCCATACCAAAGTGTATAAAAAGGCCAAAGAGAAATGTGAATTGATTACTTCAACAATACAACTTGTCCATCGGTTTGTCCTTTGTACATTTGTCGATTCAACTATTACAAAATTTCTATAATATTAAACATGAATAATTGAAATTGGAACATATTAAAAGAGACCTCCAAAAATTAAATATTAGAAATTCAGGGTGAGCAATTGTAATCTAGGCAAGAAAATAGACTAAGAAAACAAAAACTTTCATTTACTTTTCTGAAATTTTCTCTTATAATTTAAATGAAATGTGCTTCTTTATAAAACCATTTACTTAGACAGGCACTTTTAATAAATCAATTTGAATTTGGAGTGCCATTTGGTGCTATAATATCAATTTGTGTTTAATTTATGAAATTATTTATGGATTGAAAATACAGGAAAAAATGCACGTTTCCCGATAAAATGTTAATAATTTATAATTTATCATCCATGTTTGTAGCAATGTGTAAACTATAGTAGTCACGCAAAAAATCCAAAATCCCAGGGTAAACAAAAAAATTTAAATTTACTTTCTTTCCGTCTTTCTTTTTTTTCAAAAATCCTTTAAATTTATTGGGACCCTGACTATGTTTGGGTATGTTAGATTTTCTTTAATTCTTAAATTCTTTTCACGTTTGTTTCTCTGATTTAAAATTTATTTTTCAAGTATATGTCTAAAATAGGAAAAGTAAGACTTATTTGATAAATGAGAAAGGAAACAATATTTGATTATGATAAGGATTGTAGGTGTATGAATAGCTTCGTTCACATGATCTAAAATTTGTGTATGTTTGTTTCTTATATTTAAACATAATATGCACACTTCGCAACCAAATAGATAAAGTACTATAAATCGAAAATAAAAGTAGGTTTTTATATTTGAGAAATGTTAGTATATTTGCAATTGAGAACTGATAGAAAGAACTGCTAGAAAGAACAGCATTGAGTAATTTCCTGTCATTGTACCAGAGTAGATATTTAGATATGTCAAAAAATAGACTCTTGTTCATTTTCGAAGCATTTGCAGAACTAGAAATTTGTGTTCCTTTTCACGACCAGAACATTTCAAAATTGTGTGCTGAGAAAAAAAAATTTTAAGATTTCACACAGCTCATTACATCAATTACAAAAATAACTGTTTTTTCTGTTTTTTAATAATTTATTCCAGTTTGGTTCACAATGTAAATTTTAATAAAATTTATCGTGTCCGTTTTCAAAATCAGGGTTCTCAGTTTAGAATTTCAAATTATTCAACTATTATTTGACCTCAAAGTGAATCTGGCTCCTTATTCCACCTAGAAGTAAAGAAAAAAGCGAGCACTTTTCAAATTGTAAGAAATACGAGCACTTCATAAATTAAATAAGAATTTTACAAAATCAATTAAAAAGTTTCTGAATCTGTAACTTGGAAATATTCCAAAAAAAATTTCAAATACCTAAATCTTCTTTGGTAAATTCATAAAATTGCAATTTTTAATAAAAAATAAAATTTTCACAAAATTTAAAATTTTGCTAAGAATTTAAAACTTCGCCTGTAAGTATGCAATTAATACAAAATAAACTTTTACTTTATGTACATCTCATTTTAATAAAAATTTAAAAAAAAAAAAATCGAAATAATTTATATAAAGAATTTTATATAATATTATATAAAAATATTGTATATAAGCCGAAAAAATTTATTATAAGATCTTTAAGATTACGTCTATAGTACGGTACCTGCCTACCATCATCATCATTATTGCGTATACCTATATGTAGTTATTTTATAACCGATCCCTCTTATCAGAAGACATATTTTTTCACCCTTATCTAATCTAACAGATCTTTAACCTAATTCCTTACTTTTTTTTCAAGAAAAAAAAAGAAATATATTAAAATCTAGAAAGGAGCCATAAGGCACCTTTCAAATGAATGAAAGCAAAAAAATAAAGGAATTTTTTTTCCCTTTATCACGTACTTCTTGATTTAAAAGAAGTTTTGATAAAATTTTCCAGATTATCAGAAATAGAATAGGTTTTTTTTTTCTCCTTCTTTTCTTACCTACTTACCTATTTCATTCCTTTATCCATTTGTATGATTGTATGTGTATATATGTGAATTTTTGTTCTCCTAAAATTTATTTAAATTTGAAAGCAATATTAAGTTAAAAAACAGAATGAGATCTTTGACTACATGCTAATTTATATATATATATATATACAAATTATACTTGTACATTACTAATATTAAAAAGGGAGAAACCAGGAAGAATGAGAAAGAAATAGCATCCTAATTTAAAAATGGTAGCAGAGTGTCGCTGCCGCAAATATGCTTTACTTCTTATTTATTATAGAAACAAAAAAAACAAGATTTTTTATGTTATAAGGCGAAAATTGTTTATAAAAAACAAAAAAACATAAAAAATACGTGAAGTACTGGGTGTTCACGTCCGTGACAAATCATAATATTAAAAGTAGGTCACTGGTATAACCAGACATTGTGCATAAGTCAATGGCAATTTCTACTTTTTTTCTCTTTTAGTCATTTTATTCTATTTGTTTTCTTGTTTTTATTGTTTTTTTTTCTATATTTAACCCGGAAACAGAAAGAAATTATTTTGTTTTTCAAAGGATACATGTAAGGAAGAAAGGATTTTTACTATTTTGCTTCTTCTTCTTCTTTTTTATTTGTTGTTGTTTTCTGTTTATCTTCGTTATTTAAATATGAACGTAAAATTTTATTCCTGTTTTTTTGTTCTTATTCCTTATATATGATTGTCGTCATTTTTCTAATTTCATTCTGCAAGGATGATATTTTATTCGTATTGAGAAGAAGAAAAAGACAACAAAAAAAAAAGGAGTCATAAAATTTTGTTGAGAATTTTTATGGTGTCATAATTTTTGTTTTTTTTTTTTGTTGTTTTCTGATTTTTTTCTAATTTTCATGAAAGAATAGATTTTTGTTTTTTTGTTATTAAAATTTTAATATTTTTTAAAATTATTTTTTATGCTATTTAGAGGAAAAATTCTTTGAAATGTTTTAAATTCCAGGAAATGAAAGCGGAACCGCGAATCTAAAATGAAAGCTCAGGAATTGGCAAATTTCTATTTATTTTTCTAAAATTTTAACACAACTTGGATAGGCAGAAAAAAATGAATTGTGCAACCGATTTGTTAATTAATGGAAACTCATAAATTGTTGATCAAATCCTGATTTTGAATTTCAAATACGAAGCCAACCCAATTCGAGTTCTTGTAATCAGCAGAGCTTTGATAAATTTATTTCAATTCAATTTGAAAAAAAATTTCTGAAAAAATTTAATAAAAAAAAAATAATTTTATTATTTTCTACCTGTCTTTCCGTTGATTCGTCTTTCCCTTTGCTTAGAAAACGTTCAACACAGGTTGAAACAAAAAGGTGAAATTTTGGTCTTTAGTTCAGGCATTTCTGGAATAAAATTTTTCTTATCGCCTATTAAACTATAGCACTCTAATATTTGTGAAAATGGTAGTTTCTGGCAAGTTGCTGTATCCAAACCAAAGTCAATTTACTAGTTACATGAACGCATAAAGGACAGGAATTATCTCTCCTGAGTATCATAAAAAATTATACTCAAATGTATGGTTTTTTAACTTGATCTTTCAAATTAAAAATTATATGAAGCCGGTTTTAAACTACAATTTGTATTGTTAATTTGCAATACCTTAATGTAATTGGCATAATACCTACATTAATGTGATCTTGTGATTGTGTGTTTCAAAAAGACGCTTGTATTTTTGGCAGTTGGAGGAGCAATTTTGCCAGTATAATTTTCATACCTCTGTTACTCAGTTCATAGAATGTCCGCCTAGAAAGCGGTAGCTCACTGGTTCGACTCCAATTCGAGGAGAGAATTCTTTTAATTTTTCTGCCTTCATTCGTTTCTTTGACTACGCCATTTATCTGTTCTGCAGTTGTATGAAGGAATTTCCATTAGTTATTCTTATAAGAAATTGATAGTATCCCTCGTATTCTTAATTTGTAATATTTCAAACCCGTTATTTTTCATTAAGTTTTGGTATATTTCTTCTCCAATACATACGGCGACTCAGACTCCAATACATAACTTATAAATTTTAATTGCTTATAGATATCAATAAATAATTTATTTTACTCGACAACCACCGACTTTAAAGTTTTCAAATTTTTTAGTTCAATAAGATTCTTACCCACCTCATTCCCTACCAAAATTAATTAGCAATAAAATTCAAACTTTATGCTACCATTACATTTTTTTAATAATATAATTATTTTAAAGTTCATCCTAAATTTATGCAAAGTTATATGATAAAAAGAGAATTATTTCTATAGAACTTTGTAATTTTCATTATTAAGACCGCAAATTATATACTGAATTCAAAACTCTAGACTAAAATTATAAAAGTGGGGAATGATACTAGCACGTATAAAAACCACGAGTTTGATCGACTACATGTGTTTTTTTTTTTTATTTGGTGAGAAATTTCTCGTTTTTACATTAGGCGGCATAAAAACTGATTGACCTCATTTCCATATTACCACTTTATTATAACATTTTTATGATGCTATTTTACAACGTGCTGAAATTTGGCTGATTTCATTTTTTTTAAATTAAGCATCTTTTATTATACATATACATATAAACACGTTCCAAAAGATCATATTAAAAAAATTTTATATTTTATATTAAAATTTTTATTACTAATAATCACTGCAGTCCGAAAGGAATTTAAAAAAAAAAATTATGCCTTATCTTGGTTATAAATCAGCAAATTTAATAAGTAAAGAAATTTTGGCCTTTTCAAAATTAAAATGGGCGCCTATATTGCAAGTGTATAATGTCAGTTTTATGATTTAAATTTATCATATATAATTTTCAGGGCATAAACAAAGGATGCATTGTGGAGGCATAAACAAAGGATATGGGAAAAGTTCGGAAACAAAATTGTTTCGAACTTGTTGTCTGACTTTCTGCGAGTTCAATCGAAAATTTTTTCGTTATGTCGTAATTTATATCAAAGTATTACTCATGTTGGGTGAGAAATTACCCATAACATGAAAAAAAGGCGTTAAAGAGAAAGTTTTTCTCTATATGGTAATATACAAATTTGAAAATAAAAAAAAAAATTTTGGGCGCAGCTCTCGATTCCCTCCGAAATATATTATTAGCTTGGAATATTCTAAAAATGTGAAGAATTGTAAATTAGTGGCAAAAGTCTACATTTATAGTAGAAAATAAGGCATATACACTTGATTTAAGTGAATATTTCAACAACAAAGAGCTAGACAGATAAATGAAGACAATCACTGTACAAATATCAAGTTCAATTTTGAATTCTGAGCAAGAATATTATAATTCACTCTACATATCAGATCAGAAATGTCTCCTTCTTGTCACTACGTGCTTATAGAAATAAATTGAATACATTCTCTACGTTGAATTATTTAAAGACGGGCATAGAGAGTTCAATAAACTTATTAAAACTTTTCAAATAACTAAAATACTCTCCGAAGAAATTAAAAATTATAAAAAATTAAGTGAATAACTTGTGTAAAACATTTAATACATAATTTTTATAAAAAAAGTTCTACAATGAAAATTTTAGCATGCAATAAAAGACTTTTCAAATTAAAATAATTTTTTTAAACTCCTTTTTTTTTTTGTTGAATCCTTTTTAACATTTTTTTATCTTCAATTTAAATTTTACAATTATTATCCATAAAAGTCCAGATGCTCATTTTGTTCACAGCCAATTGTGAAAATTTAATTTATTCAATGATATTCGCTTTATTATTCAAAATTTTTTTGGTTTTGTTTTTATTTTCATTTTTCCTTTTATAGGTTTCAAGGGCATCATTTAAAGTTCATTAAATCCTGTGAATATAGAATGAACTTATTCGTAAAATTTTCTTATTTCACTACCTACATGAATATTCTGGGATTTTTTGGCTCTAGATTCTTAAATAAAACTATTTGGTTCCATATATTTTTTGACTATGAATCAAATTACTCGAATATTTGTATATATAAAAAATTATGTGTTTTACATTATTATTATTTTGTGTATCCTTGTTGAGATAATTTGGATAGAAAATTTTTTTTGTTTATCATTTTTCTTACATTGTCTTCCTATTTTGTTTTTGCAAAACAAAAATTTACATAATAAGAGTGAAAAAATATGAATACATTAAAATTAGTAGATAGAATCCTTGTAAAATATATCCTTCTAAAAATATACAAATGAAATAGGATACTAATGGACTTTTTAGAATAGAAAACAAAGAAGCAAATAGGGAAAAACAAAATATAATTTTTGATGTTACAAAATGAAAACAATTTCCTCAATAAAATTGAATCCTTATAAAATTTTTCTAGATAAAATGTAAATTGATTGAATATTGTGCCTGTGTCTTTGTGTGTTTATTGCATCGCTAATTAAATTTTTTTTTTTTTGGAAAAACAACGAAAATTAAATTGTGTACAGAAATTTTAGTTTATTTATGATTTTACCAAAAAATTTTCATTCAAATGGAAATTAATTGTGTTGTGTTTATTAGTTGCAGTTCTAGTAATTTTGCTGATTAATATTTCCATTGTTTTTCAAACTTTGACTGGCCTAAAATAAGTTGCTATATTGAACAATTTTGTAACTATTGTTATCGGACAATAGGTAAATTTTTCATAAAGGTAATAAATTGGGTATCATTTTGGGTATCATAGATAAAAAATCGTTTTAAACACATCAAAATTAGGGTAACTTTTTCGAATTTTACACATTGTATGTTGCATTGAGAATCACAAGCAAAATGTTAGCCTGTAAGACGTCATGCTTTATTGCATAATGCAACGAGCATGGTTATAAATTGATCTGGTTATAAATTGATCCTGCTAGGCTTCTGAGCAAATCTTCCCATGTTTTGGTATTCTTCAAGTACAATAGTCTGGATAATTTCTCGTAAGTTCTACAATGCGTATAATTATTACAAATTCAAAGAAGTGAGTACACTATTGAAGGCCGTTTAACATTTAACTCTAAGGCTAATTTCAACAAGCAAACAAAACTACAATTTATTGGTTTTTACATTTCTATGCCATTTCCCCGCATGTTGCGGTGAAAATTCGAAATAAAAATTGTCTCATTTTTTAAATAACGCTTTAAACTCTCATACCAGTACAACATCCTGTCCAGATAATCGCTTGAAATTCAAAAAAGATATTTGAATTTTCGGTACAATAAGATTACTAGCAAAATTCAATTATAAGAATTTTTTAATTCAATTGGCATTAACTATTTTCGCAGTCTCATCCAAGATATTATAAAATTATTTCCATTAACGAAATTTCTGCAATCCAATTAAAGGATTTTTATTTGTTGAAAATAATTGACAGAAAAAATTATAATGAATTTCCACAAATTTATTACACTACTCGTAGATTTTACATATTGTTTATCTGGTATTAATCAACAGGAAAATCTGTATTTGTTTAAGAATTTCCATTTCCCTATTTAAACACAAAAAATAATTAAACGTTTCGTCATGTCATGCAGAAAAACAAATTTTGCAGCTCATTCTCTTAAGGAAAACAAATGATACTTATTCATTGCCAACATTTTGATTGATACTCTCTTGCCTCATGTACACTTTACCTCATATTCTCTAATTCTTATCTTAAATCTTTAGATATTAGGGGTTTAAGCATAAATTCTTAGCGTAGGTCGCAACAATTTCTTGTTAAATATGAAAATATTCCGGTTAGATTTATTTTATCTTTCATATCATACCAACGCTCTATAAACAAATTAATTTCTGACACTATTGAAAATTCTATTATCCTTAATAATAATTACTTGTAACTTTTATAAAACATCCTTAATTGTGTTTTTATCTAATAAAGTTTCTAGAGCTTATGTAATCTAAATCCATTCCAAAACATTACAATTAACAAAATTAGTTTCTCATTTATTTTTTTGTTTCAAATTTTTAATAAACATAGAAACCGATTAAAATATAAAGTTCTGACATTTTTATTAAATTTATTGCCAAATTTTTTATTTTCTGTTTTTCTATTTAAATATCAGAAAATAATTTAATTTTCATCTAAAATACTATAATCAGCAGAAAATATAAGAAAAATCCAATAAAATTCAGTGAAACAGCATAAATTTTTTACCATAAATCAAAATCTTTATGTATAATCTTTCCGATCTCAATCGAACAGGTAAATGACCTTCAGATCAAGCTTTATTTTTTTATATATAAATATTCCTCATAAATATCTGTGTGGATGTGTGTATTTGTTAGGTAACGCTTTAAGTTGAAAACTTACACATTAGAATTTTAGGGAAAAATAAAATTTTATACACAAATTTACACACTGTCACATAACCACAAAGCCTCAAGGATACTTTTACTCCATTTCCATCCTATATACTTACCTACTTATATATTTTATATTTATATTAGTTAAATTATAAATATATTTGTTCATTCTGTTTATTTTATTTCGCAGCTTAAAACGCAAATTAACCGATATCAAAAAGTTTCGCAAATTAACTGTTTTCAGTACTTAAAAAGCTTAATCAGTATAGATTTCCTGTCTTGTCTTTAACTTAAATATGCTACGCTTCTCTTGGGGTAAGAAAACAAATTTGAATTAAAAAATTTTCCTTACATTGCTGTCGTAGAATTGACTAAAATAAATCTGAATCAAGACTATTGTCAAAGCATTAATCGTAATCTACTTGAAATAAACTATGACTTGTTGATGAAAAATAAAAGAAGCTCAATCGCTCAGTTTTTGATGATATCTTGGAAGAAAATAGCTCAACTGGCGGCGGCCTGTAAAATACGACTAATTTCGGCTTACACATTAATCAAATTTCTCGCAATTATTAGCAGATGGAAAAACAGAATTGAATACCTTCTACTATCTCCTCGAATGCCTAGATCAACATGAAATCAAAGTATTTGCATTTGACCCGACCGGTGTAGCGGAATTCGGTGGATTATTATTCCATTGGCAAGCAAATATCGAAAAGTACGAAAAACTAAAAAAATCGGACAAATTTTCGTAAAACTTCCGTAATGTTCGTAAATTTCATTATTATTTGGTTATCCTTATTCCTTACCCAAAAAACTTTGAAACAAAAATTTTAAAAATTGCATACATTTAGGGGTACAATATTTATATAAATTTTTTACATTTAGTTTATTTACCTTTTTTTTATCATGACGTTTACATATACACTTACACACATATATTAAGGTATCAAAAGTTTTGTGTGATGGCGGAAAACCATTTTATTGAATCCTTTTTTTTCCCTAACAGTTTTCCTTTTTGTTTTTTTTTTCTGATAAAATATTTATTATTAGTGTATTATTTTTATCCTTCGTAAATATCCTTGAAAATGAAAACTTTACATGTTTTATTTTAATCAACGTGTATTTATATTTACATTTGTGTACATTTATAACAATAGAAAAAAAAACTAAAAAATTTTTTTTTTCAAAACGCAAAGGAATACTCAACTCTACACAACTTCTTAGAACAACCATTTTTAGAATTTTCAAGGATTCAATTGGGTTTTCTTTTTTTTTTACTTGTAGTTCCTTATTGTTATTATAAAGACAAGTAAAATGTGAACTTAAAATGTGAAATATAAAAAACAAAATTTTTCTATGCGAATGTGTGTATGTGCTCACATATGAAACATTAAGATGCCAAAAAATATTTTACAATCCTGTCAAAATAAAATAATAAGAAGAAGAGTTAAAAAAAAGAGTAAGAAATTTTTACGGAAGACAATATTTTGGAATGTCTCCACTGAAGTATAAAATTGAATTTATCTAGAAGAAAAAAAAACAAGAAAATATAAAAAAGTGAAAATCATAAAATTTTATTTTTATTTTTATAGTTTTTTTAAAAAAAAAAATACAAAAAGGCAAAAATATCCTTTTTTTATATGCGATAATCATTTCCAAATGACATTTATATTATGGTTGATGTACGCGACAAACACAAACCATAACTAGATATTTGAATTATCATGAGATTTTCATTTATGTATGCTTCGATTGTTAAAAATAAGGATTTTTCAGCTCACTTTTTATGCAAACAATTTCCGGGTAAAATTTTCTAGTTTTGAATTATCAAAAATTTTTCAAAATAAATTTTGATTTTTGTAACTAGGTAAATAAGATGTTTTGCTAAGAGTCATAGAATTTATAATATTCAAAATTGAAATTCAATAATTTTTTTTTATATTTTCATATAAGAGCCACGCTGAAACATGGTTTGTTTGCTCGGCTATTGAACAACAATTGAAAAGGTATGACGACCAATACCTTGTTTTACAGAAAATTTCAATTTAATTATTTAATGTGTCCGAATTCAAATGTTCCAGTTCAATTTTAATTTTATAACAGAAATAAAAATTTTTACAGTTTATCTGAGAACTGTGAAATTATAAGAAAATTTAAGATTTTTTAAGTTATATATATATATATATTTAAATGGAGATGTTACTGAGTATAACTATAAGTATTTTTATTCTTTTAATTTACATATTTTTAATTGAATTACTTTGAAAAATTTCACTTTATTAAAATTATTAAGAATTCATTTCTTATAACACAAGTATACAATATGGGTAACTAATGATATTTTGTAGACTCAAAGCAATGAAGTTGAATTTTTAGAAATGAAAATAATCAATTTGTAAAAAATCTAGCACTTACCCGAAACCACTGTTTGATAACACCCGCATCAATATTTTTTTATTTGCATCACACCTCTTCATAATTTTATTAAATATTTCCACTTAAGAAATGGTACTCTTATTTAGCGAAAAGGTTCCTATTTCATAACTTTCAAAAGTTCCTATCATAATATAGCCCTAAAAACAATTTGTTCGTTCTTATACGCAGAGCGACACTGTACAAAGCAAAATATTCAATTTAATCATTCAATTTAAAATGCACAATGGTAATGAAAATTAATAAAATACCATAGAAAGAAACCAGAATAAAAAAATAAGAAAAAAAAAATTTAAATTAAATATTTATAAAAATGTCTAAAAAGGATTTTCATTTAGCCATGAAATACGCAAATAATTCAATTTCTAATAAGAAAAAAAAAAATTAAGCTTAAGGCAAAATGCATTCTTAATTTAATTAATTTTTTACTTTAATTTTTTTTTTTATTTTTTTCAGTGTATTTTAATTTAATTGGATTTTCTTGAATTCAAAACAGAAAATCAGAATTAGTTCATCATATAATATAGGGAGTGAATAAGTATAACTATAGCACTAGAATTCTTTATATAACAAAAACAGAAACAAAATGTACCAAAATATAAATTGGGAAAAGAAAATCGAGTTTCTAACGGATTAATAAAATCTCAAGAACAATAAAAAATAGAATTTATAAGAATAAAAAATTCTAAGGTTTGTTAAATACACTTTGAGAGAGTAAATTACTTCTACACATATGTAAAACTTATGGAAAACAATACAAAATTCTTCATTTTAGTGGAAAAATTCGATATAATTTTCTTTAAATTACGAATTAAATTACAATCGAACATGTTGGAATTGAAGACGAACATGTTCGATTGAAATTTTATTAATTTTCAATTAAATTTCAATCGAACATGTTGGAAATGAAAACGAACATGTTCGATTGAAATTTTATTTTTCAATTTTGTATCTAATCCCTAAACTAATTTTATTTAGTTTAAATTGGATATGGTCAAATAAATTTAATTAATTGCTCTCAATTATATAAAAATTAAATAAAATTATCAAATAAATATCACTGTCTGTATCAAGTTTAATAATATACAATAGCAACTATTCAACTCAAACAAAAATTTAGTAATTGAACTAAATGGTGAGTTTAGATAATCTTACTGTCAATCATATTTTAACGCTTATCTCCTGGATCCGTCTACAATGTCCAATATTGATTTTTATAGATTTTTATATATTTTTTTTTTTTGTAAAACCATTAATAATGTCCTACACAAAGAATTCTTTAACGAAAAATTATAGTTTAGAAAGAATCTTTAATAAAGTTTTAAATGAATTTTAAAGATTATGACTGTTTAAAATATTTAAAATATTTCTGTATAACGCAATACAAAAAAAAAAGAAAAATAACAAAAATATCAAAACAAAATGAAGAAAAGTTTTTCCTTTTTTTTTTAATATCTCAACTGTACTAAACACTAACGAATCATTTATTTTCTGCATTAATGTACATGAGAGTTTTTTTTTTTTGAAAGGGACTCTTTGGCGTCCTACTGTGATCTTTTGTAATTCCATTAAGAATTTCTTTCTTTTTATACTCTCTTACAATATAAATACTTAGCATGTATGTGTATGTGTATATTATTAATTTTTGTTTTTGTTTTAATATCATGTTTCCCATAACTTCATATTATAATATCCTTGTGTCCTCAACTATCATAAAAATGAATGTGCTATGTTGTACATTATATGCAAAATGCAAAAATAAATAGTTTTAAAATGTCTGGCAGAAATATTGTTTAAAAGTTTATTGTTTTCTCTATTTCTTTCTTTTCTTAATAAATGTCAGCGTCTAATGGCTGAATTGACTCAGTCCTATAATATATAGGTTTTAACATTAAAATATTTTAGATATTTTGATATTTCTAACATTAAGAATGAAACGTAGCAATTTAATCAAAAATTTACTTCCCAGAGCACAAAAGGCACAACTTTCTCTAATGGTCAAGTTTCTTTAGCTGAAAAAATTCCTTCATTACTCTAAAGTTCAATTTTCCCGGATAATTCGTTTACATAATAAATTAAAACTGAAATTTTTATCCTATGATCGCGTGGCACAGAAGCGTTAGAGAACATGAGACCCAATAGGATGAATTGCAAGAACTTAAAGTATATTTTTTACTAAATACAATCGAGTATGTGAACACTATAATTGATATTTTGATGGGACGTTGTGTGTTTTGGGTATATGGTATTGTCTCTTCGAAAGATTGGTGTGCAAGCTTCTGAAATGACAGAAAGCCCCCAGGCTGAAGTATTTTACAATTGCCCTAGTCTCAGCCCCAAGATGATAAATTTATGACCTTGGAAGAGCATTTGAAAATGCAGGGGTTTTGTTGGATTCAAGTAGTTGAATGATTCTGAGCATACCCATGAAAATTGTGTAACGGAAAGTTTTCAATGGAAATATTATTGGTCTAGAGCTGGGTGGCAGTACTAAAGATGCCCTCCACTCTTTTAAATAAAATAAATTTATCACACTTGTTATTTGACTGACTGACTGGCCCCTCTCTATCTACCTGGATTTTATCTGCAGTTGATTTGTCACTCATTTTTCTTTTTAAATTACAAAATGAAATTTCCATGACTGCAAATTCATTTTGTAATTTTTTGTGCATTGAGAACAACATCATTTTCTATTTCAAAATTCAAAAAATAATTAAATCCTTTTTTCTGGATTTTCGTGCCATTCAAATCAAATATTTATATAATATTGACACATTTCAAATAAATTTAGAATTTTATAACAATCTGCCGCTAACATTTACATTTTCCATTCTACTCACTATATACATAAACATATTACATATAGACATTGTATATTATTAATTTTAAAAACATAATATCCTGTGAATTTAGCATAAAAACCATGAAAAAAAAACATAGCAACAAAAAATCAAAAAATAATAATGTTAACCGACAGCAACCGTTCTTATATAGTAAAAGCATCTAGCTATACAAGTCAACCATAAATTTTTTTGTTATTTCATGTGGTTTATATATTTATAACATAGAGTTGCCATCACTTAAACAATTAAAAGGTGCATTTTCCGTATAGTAAATTTTAATATTCAAATTTGCAGGAGTAATTTCTTTCGTAATGACGGTCGTGCTCAGAAACTGGAAGTCCCTTAAGTTAGCCAAATTCGGGTTGAAATTTTCTCCTTATAACTTTTGAATGAGCAAAACCAGAACATTGAAAGCATTAAATTGAGTGAACATTATAGTCGTCGAATAATGGTTTTTCCGATTTCACGTGAGTTTGTAAGCACCAATTAAAAAGTTTATTAAAAGCACCAATTATAAACTGCTAAAAAATAAACCTAAAGTGCAAAGTACGAATGGCAACCCTTATAAACGCATGAAATACAAATACATATATATTTTATAAATGAATGTGTTTTTAAAAAAAAAAATATAAAAGAGTTTGAGGTTAAAAACAAAAAAAAAACAAAAAGATTTATCAAAGTGCTTTAGGACCACCAAAGGGCTGTGTCTCCTATTTTAATTATTTTGTTTCGTCATTATAAAACATGTTATATTATAAATATGTATACCATAGACATTTATATATGTATATCATGCCATATATTTATTAAATACAACATACACAAACGGGGATTAACAATGGTCCTGACCTAAATTATATTCAAGTTTTTAATGATAAAAGTTATGTCAGGAATTGAGGAATAATAATGATTTGCAAAACAAAAAACACACAAGAGTGGAAAGACAACATGAGAAAACAGAAAAATAAATAAATGTTAAAACGGTCATTATAAAAACGGACGGATTCAAAATTGTTATGTAATGCTTATATCTTAGACTAATTAACAGTATTTACATCAGATTTAGTAGTTATGCAATTATTAAAATGTTTTCTTTTCATTTATTTTATTAAATTAATTTTTTTTTTACTTAAAGTATACAATCACGTTTATAATAAATAATTGTCAAAAGAAATTTTTGATAAAAGATTAACTTAGCCTTTGTGAATTTTCAGGGAAGTGGTAAAATTTTAAATGATACCACTTACTTAATAATAGGGTTAGCTGAACATGTTATACCCAAATATTTTGTTTATTAAAACATTAAATTTATTAATGATTTAAGAACCCAGTCTGAAATCAAGAGAAAGTAGAGTTGTTTCGCTTAGAATAAAGCTACATGAAATGGATAATCTACAAATAAATTACAAATAAATTTTGCATCCATACGGTAAGATATTAAATAAGCCAAACAGGTTTTTTTTCGTCAACTAAAATAGATTTAATCATGCCTTTCATTTGATTCTGAAGGATTTGTTGCATAACCAGCAGTCAAAATTCCGCTCTATATAAAATTCTTTGAACTCGGATTTGAAAGATTCCAGAGAAAAATAACAAAAAGTTGAACAACAGTTTTCAATAATTTTATGGTTGGTCATAAGAATATCAACGGAGAAGATCAAAAATTATTAAGTGTTCAAGATTTTTAATTTATTGAAATTTTTCCGTACCTTTACAAAGAAATATTGGTAAAAGATAGAGAATATTCAAAAAATTCGTATAATACTTTATTAATTTTCCAAAAGAATAATATTTCCGAGAAGAGCTGAATATTAATAATTATTTTAAAAAATAAAATTGAACTCTAATTAATTTAATAATTAAATAAACTTCGAAATTTAATTTACTACACTGTAGTTCAAAATATTGTAAAAATAAAGCCAAAATACTCACCCTGAAATTTTCAAATACATCTTGAAGTTTTTTACCATCAACTTTTCAAAATTGACATCGTTCGCGATATTTAAACTTTATGACCAATTAAATGAAATATTTCAGAAATTTATAAAAATTTAAGAATTTTAGTAATAAAAATTATAATTTTATCTATAGTCTTGAGAATGGCATTCATTCATTTATAATTATTACAATGACCTGAATAATTTCATGATTTATTATTTATTTGCGCCTATAAATTATTAAGGACATCTCTGTACAATATTTAAAATAATAAATTCTTGGATATGCCAAGTACGAATATAGTAATTATGAATTTTTTCTTTTGTATACATTTTTCTAGTGATTAACAGTTAATATGAAATATGTGAAGGAATACGCGTTTTTTTTTTTTGGTTTTAAATTAATTTTCATCTTAAGAGAAAAATAATATCTTAATAATTTATTATAGTATAAAATTAAGAGATTTTTGAGCTCTTTTCAGAGTTAATTAATAAAAATATATTTTGACATGGCTCTGCTCGTCTCGTTACGTATTAAATTATTCTCTCGATACATATTGTAGAGTTCTAATTTTTTTTCAGAGTATAAAGCAAAAATTTGTAATTACCTTTATTATCAGTCACATTTTCCATTGTTTTAGAGAATCAATTGATCTCACATAATATTTTTACTCACATTACTTTGAAATAGAGTGAAATATATAATTAAAAAAAAAACTCTTCTCAATTTGAAAAATTCATGACATACCACATAAATGAGAACAAAACAATGTCATCTCTCTATTCTCACAATGAATAGCTTAAAAACGAGAAACTCTATAAAAAAAAAAGCTCTTAATTCTGAATCTAAAATTTGTAATCATGCTAAAATCGAAATTGAAAACCTAATTACTGCAACGTTTCCCATGTATGATCTTCTTGTATAAAATCAAAGTCATCTCTTTCACAATATATTTGATCTGAATCTCTCATATGTTATACAATAGCTATGATCTCATCAATTATACTGAGCATAAATTTTTAATTGACAAATTTTAATATTTATTAAAGTAAAATACTAAAAAAAAACATCTTATACAATATTTTTCATTAAAAGCCTCTTAAATTCCAATAAAATACAAAAGCTAAAACAAAAACTTCATTTAAAAATTCTCTATAAACTCTTTGTAATTTGTACAAAAGATTATACGAGTATTGATACTTTTTTTTTCCGATTTTCAATTTCGCTGTTAAGATAATTACAAAGAATATAACTTGTAATTTAAGACGATTAAATTGTAAGATATGAGATAAAAAACAATTATTTACAATACTTTATTTTTTACCCCCTCCCCTCTCCCAAATAGCATTAAAATTAATTCCATACTGAAGAAAACCTGTGAAATGACAAAAACAAAACCTGAAAAAAGAAAAACAATAAAATTCAATGAAACAGATTTTAAAAAGCTTGTAAGAACTTCTCTCTGTCTGTAATAATGAAAATTGAATTACGATTTCAGAGCACACAATTTTCAATCAGAGTACACCGCAGTGAACGTGCTTTTAGAGTCGACAATAAGGATGAAATTATATTATATATTACGAGTATAATATAAAAAGGATATATGGATCATTTTCTTTTCTGTTTTTTATTTTTATATTCGGTTTTCCATCTCTTCATCACAATTCAATTTTCCTTTTCTGTTTTTTATTTTATTTGCGCTCTTCATTTATTTTATACGTTATATATGGAATGGTTAAACAATAATTTTTGTCTGATATATTTCAGTCATAATAAATGAAAAATATAGGGGGAAAATATAACCGCAGCTATATAAATATACAAACACACTAATTCATGTATTATGAAATACATATTGTGATATTGTACTTAAGTGCATTCCGACTGATTTAAAGTTTTCTAAATGACACTCACATATTATTCCGTCGAGCACATTATTTTCATAAAATATTATTTTCAATTGTTTTATTTTTCCTCAACTATAATACCCAACACATGTTTGTATACATATGTGTATGTCTAGATTTATGCATGTATATTTTGGTATAGATTAAATTGAAACTTTTAATCGCGAAATTATTTTCAATACAGTGATTTTGCAATATGTCATGTTGTTTACATCGCGTTACAATATATTTCGAAAAAAAAAAAGAAACATCAAGGATATGGAAAAAAGCCATGTTAAACAATTTTAATATCATGTATAAATGTATATACTGTGCTGTACATATATATTTGTACTCATATATCCTTGTATTTTTACAATAGATTATAATTCTCTCAATATATAATGTGTTTGATAAAAATAATTGTTATGCACAAAATTCAATCAATTGAATAGATCTTATAAAAGAAATTTTTTTTTGATTCAAATAATTGGGCTATGCATATATGTAGTTTCCTATTAAAACCAATATATTCGGTAATTTGACGCAATTGAACAAAAAAAAATTCTAATTAATGAAAAAATATGAGAACGAATTATTTTCACGAAAATTTTGCGTTGTTGCGCTGGTCTTATTCAAGTAAGTTGCAATTTAAGAACTCTCGCTTTCTCTAAAATGGTTTCGAAACTCCTTACAGGTGAAACAAATTTTTCTACTTCTCGAATCCTAAAAGGAGCAAATATTCAGAAAATATAGTTGGTAAACTTATCCCTTTTTTTAGAAACACAATATTTCTGATTTCTTTTCGGGTGTTTTATAATAGAATTGAATGGATCTACTAACTGAACCGCAAAATATCGTAAAAAATCCATGATATTTCAACATCACTGGTCCTCGATCAGATAATCGATTACTTGGGTCAGAGATTTTGCAGGATTCCAATTATAAATTGATATTGATATTTTTGATAGTAAGATCAGATTTTTTTATAATTAAAATGTTTTTCGTGTTTATACGCAAGTTATTAATTTTTATAGTATGTTTATTCACTCATATTTTGTTGTATTTTCATAAAAACTATAATCCAAGTGATAAATTTTTATATTTTCCACATTAATCTACTCTAAATCCTATAATAGCCTCTTACTATTCCCCTTTCATCGTTGATAAAATGATGACGATTTTCCTCGATTTGACAATTTATTTCATTTTAACGATGATTGCTTGATTTGAGGGTAGACCTAAAGAATTCACCTGATAAGGAATTAATAAATGATTGATTACATTTTATTGGAATAGAAATTTTGTACTTCAAATACGAACAGCTGAACAAGTTCGTAATTAGGTTCTCATATTTTATTGAGAATTTTTTTATTTTTATTATAAATTACTAGGTTGTACATTGTTCATCGTAGCGAAAGCTTTATAAGCCGAGAACTATAAGCTCTTTAATGAATTATAAACTAATCTAAGAACACGAGATAAACAGAACACGAAATGAATTTAAAAGCTCTCAATACGTCCAAAATTGCAAAACAATAAAATTATTAAGTGTGCATTATCCTTTAAAATCGAAAGTTCAATTGCCATAAACATTTACATTTCAGCCTTATTTTATGCAAAATTTATAACTAAATAAAATAAATTATGACTTTTATATTTTATATTCAATAAAAATTAAATGATGTTTTTTTTAACTACCTACTAGAAAAAAATTAATTTTCCCCCCTCAATGTTTGCCGGTAGCCATAAAACAATTTTAAAATTTAAAAAAAAAATTATTATAAAAATTTTTTTATTATTATTTTTTTATTTTAACATTTTAACATATTCCATTTAATTTTTTAAAAAATACCGTTATAATATCCTTTTTATTTTCATTTTTTTTCTCTTATTTTTACTAAATTCCCCATGGTATCTCAATAATAATAATAATATTTTTTTTTATTAGCAATTTACCTCATGTTCTTAAACATTTAAAGCATCGTTTACTTTTATGACATTTTCATTGCAAATTGCTCATTTGCAAAAAAAAATAAAAAATAAAACGAAATAAAAAGGACATCGGTCAGTTTTTAAAGTCAAAAATTCAACAAAAAGGCCAAATAATAAGAAGAGGGAAAAAAAAATTTTACATAAAAATAAAGAGACGGAATGGAAAATAAAATGAGCATTAAAATTTTCATCTCTCTTTCTCTTTTTGTAAATATAAAGTGTGCTTATTTAAATTTCTTGTTATCGTCCTTTAAACTACTAAAAATTCTTATTACAATCAGTATTTGTATGTAAAAATATGGTTTCATATGATGAGACTGCAAAAGAATCCTTATTATTTACTATATAAGTTATAAATTTGTATGGTTGTATATGTAAATTCCAAAATTTTCCTTTGATTAGCATTTATTTTGTGAATTTGAATAAAAAGCTATTTTTAGAAATATTGTTCTGTCAACTTTCACTAAAATTCTAATATTTTCAGAATAAAACATATTATTATTTGCCTTTAAGACTTAAGAATGTAATTTCAATGCAAAATACACAGAGCACTTCATTTATAGTGCTTATAATTTATTGTAATATGATTTTTGTCTAATGCAAATTTTATTAAAGATCCTTTGAATGCTTTGATATCTAAAATTTTCCCTTGTGATTCTTATTTTAAATTTCATTTAATTTTAATATATTCTGCCGACTATTGTATACTATTATAATTTCACATTCAAGTTAATTTAAATAATTTCATTATTATACTTATACGCAATGTTATCATCGCATCTCATATCAAATATTAAAGGAATGCCGTCAAAACTATTGTCATAAACATATTTTCTTGTTCTTTTGTTTTCGAAATATTTTTTTTTTATTAAAGCAGTTGAGTATTAAACATATTTTAGAATTTCCATAATTTAAAAATTTTTTAAATGATGGAAAATTCCATTTACATTTACTATATACGAATACACACATATTTAATGTAAAAGGAAAATTTGAAGTTTATTTACATACACATACAAACATATAAAATTTAAATAGAATATTTTACATTGCTAAAACGAAAATGAAACAAGAAAAAAAATATTCATTCATTCATTGGTTTTTTTCTTTCATTCCATATACATTTGTATGTAAGTGTATTCACAAAAACATAGACAGAAAACCATTATTACAATAAAAAAAAAAAAGTTATTTTTAGCGCCAAAACAAATGCCTTAAAAGTAATTTTTTTTTGTTTGTTTGTTTTTATTTGTTATTATTATTGTTATTCTTTCATTGCTCCTTAGGCACTTAACTGCTTAAAATTAGGTCAACGCAACACATTGCGTATTAAAGTAAAATTCTCATAATTTGTAAAAATATCGTAAAAAAAAAAAACAAACACAAACCAAAATACAAACAAATGATGACACCCTTGAATTTTGTTTTTAATTTTTCTTTTCATTTTTTTTGTTTTGTAAAATTTATTACAGTGTTTTTAATATTATATAATGGTGAATCTAAAGAAGAAGGAGCAAATGGCGAGGAAAGATACTCCCTTATTCTATTGCCATATCATTTGTGTATTTAAGACAAAAACAAAAAAACATAACTAACTATAAACTGAAATGATAATTTCATTTTTAATAGAAAACCATTATTTTTGAAATTTTTGGTGGCAGGCAAGTATATTATAAGAATAATAAAAATAAGAACTCTATCACAGTCGTTAGCGCGGTTCAAAATAATTTGAAAATAAAAGTATTTTTTTTTTTTATTAACACTACAATGACAATTATTACGTTATTCAAATAATAGGATGTGGTATAAATACATACATATATGTATATATTATACAGGAAGTAACAATACACATAAGTATAGGGTGTTTTTCAATTTTCCACTCTAGTAAAACTTGAAATTGTTAAAACAAATTATAGAAATTATACGAGATATGTGAAAGTTCAATTTATCTTTATATTTCTCGAATATCAAATTTTGATTTTAATAATTTGATAACCTCGTTGTGCATAATTGAATCTGTTTCAAATAAATTTCAACGATATTTCCGGGGAAGAAATCATTAATAATGGTTATTAGTTCTCTACAGAGCGAAAAGTTAATTCCAACCTTAATTTTAGAAACATTATAAGTCCGACAAAACAGCAATGTATAAATTGTAGTGGACCGCACATTTTTTTGAAGTGATTAGATTTTCTTAAATTGAAAGCTTTATTCGAATATCTTGGGTCTTAAGAAAAATAGAGACAAAAACTATGGCTTCGCTGCTAAACGAAATTTTTCGATATAGCAATCTTTACATGTTGTGCAAATTGAAGAATAATTTTCAAAGCACAAAGATGTACTTTGAAAATTATGATTAAATTTGTCCAAATATTTTCCTTATGGAGTGTGACCATCAGTAATTATTTTCAAAGTAATGTAGCAAAAAATTTTTACTGGAATTTGAACAAATTCGTACAACACCCTGCATATATTCACATAAAAACCTATAGGGTATATTCTAGCATATTTTTATATTTGAAAAGCCCCATCAATGGGTCTGTATTTTATATTTTTTCGCATTATTTTATTGTACAATCAAATAAAAATATTATATATGTCTTTTTTTTATTTCATTTCTTTTATAAAAATTCCATTAAAATTTATTATTTCATAAGTTAAAGTTTTGGGGCGCTTTTTATTTTAAAGGATTATCTACATTAAATTATATATGATTGTCTTCAGGATAGCATAGTTATGATACAAAATTTCGAAATTCAAGTTTTCATTTTTAAACAAAATTTTTCATTTAAAATATGTAAAATTTAAAATTATTATTCTTTATGTTTATATATAAAATACGTGATATTAGTTAGAATTCATAAATTATAATTATTAAAAAAAATTATATTTTCTACTAAAAAATGCAAATAACAAAAATTTATGGAAACTATTATATCATTTAATTACGAAATTCATAATAATTTTGTTGTTATATAAAAAAAAAATCATTCTTTTCATAAAATTATCCTTCAACTCCTTTCTATTACTATTTTTTAATTATCGTAAATTCTTTATTTTCATGAAAATATTAAAATTAAAATTTTAAAAGAAAAATAATGCTTTTAATTACCTAGCTAAATATTAAATTTTATTTAACAATAAAAACAAAATTCTCATTCCATTAGGCATCATATGTATGCGTTAATGTTATATTGCATATTTTTAGGCTAACACTCATATAAAATCATATAAACATTTTTGTTTCTGTTGTTAAACTACACAAAACAAAATAAAATTTTTTTTCCTTTTATGTTCTTGGAATTTTAATATTAAATGTTAGAAAATATGTGTATAATTAGTATAATTTTTTATTTTTCAAATTAATTAATTATCTACCTACATATTATACACAAGGATTCTCTTTTGTATAATAATAATAAAATTTGTTCTGTTGTTCTATTATACATATAAATACTAATATGAATCAGGACCTTAAAAATCTCTTTAAATTGCAAATATTTAATTAAATTTTATTGTAAATGTGTACACAAACACATTCAGTCTTAATAATTACAATTATTATTATAAAATTTTATATGGAAATTTCTAAAAATTTAATATCATAAGTGTAGTGGGTAATTTTCTTTATTATATGAATTGTTAATCAATATAAAATCAGCTGATAAAAAAATTTAATAAAAAAATATGTAAATATAATTAATTGGATTATAATATATGTACATATGGATGTATAGCTACATAATATACATAAAAATGCGTTGTATGTAAAAAATATTTTAAAAATATGTAAATCAAATTTACGAGTACTAAAAATTTTAAATGATAAAATAAAATTTTACATTTTAGAATTTTTTAACTTTATTTTCTGTTAAACCTATACATTTTATAGCCATATTTTTAATTTAAAATTCATGTTAATGTTAATGTTATTATATGTTATCAATTAACATTTAACAGAAAGTAGGAATTGAGAGAAAAATTTTATTTAACGTGTTTTTTATTCTTGTTATTTCTGTTTTTTGTTTTCTTTTTGTGTGTGTACTTAAAATGCCTTAAAAAATAACAGCCCATTTTATTGGAGACTTTCCATTCCATATTTTTCTTCAATTTTTTTTTTTCAATCAGTTTGTGATTTGATGTCAGCTTGAATAGTATGTGATTAATGTTGTGATTTATGCCGGTTAAAGAAAAAAAAAAATAGAAATAAAATAAAATAAAAAATTTACGTAAAATTGGAGACCGGCCTTTAAAAATAATAAAATTGAATATTGCAATAGAATTTTTTTTTTTAATAAATTTTTATTCTAAAATGAGGTAAAAAATTTACAAGAGTGTGGTAAAATAAAAAATTTGAATTTAATTATAAGAAGAAAATTAAAATTTGTGAGGCTTTCTTGGAAACAATTTCTACATTTGTTTTAAATTTAATTTTTCACAAATCAAAGAAGGCATTTAATGTAAAAGTTTCTCTCTTTTTTCTACATTTCTTTAAAAAATTAAAAATTAAACAAAATTTTTGAAAATTTTGAACACAATCAAAAATCTCTGAAAGTTAATAATAAATTTTTTTTGTTACAATTTTATGATAAAAAAGTCTAAAGGAAAAACTTTTTTTTTTGTTCCAAAAATTTATCTTTGCCTATAATAGAAGCAAAGAACAGAACAACAGAAAATAAAAAGCAAAACAAGAAAATTATAAAACTTTAAAATGAGAATTAAAAATTTAAAAGCGTGCATCAGAGGAAAAAACAAAAACAGAAAAACAAAAGTAAAAACACAAGAGTGTGAAAGTTCGTCACAAAATTAATTTCTTTTTCAAGATAAAACAAAAAAAAACACAACGGAGGTTGAAGGACACACGAAAGGATTTCTCATGTATGTAACACCATATATGTACGTATACATGTAATACAATATTATATGAATGTGCATATATATAAATAACATATAAGATCGCTAAAAATTCATCTTTTTCTTAATATTAATAATAATAATAATAATGAAACAACGGAAATTTCTTAATAAAAAGAACAGAAGCATAAAAAAAAAAAACAGAAAATTCATTTTGTTTTTCTCTTTCTTTTGATGTGCCTAATGGGGTAATATAGCAACCGGAAATACACATACATACATATATAAAATGAAAGATTATAAATAGAAGAAAAACAAAAACCTCTTAACGAAGGAATGCAATAATGAAAAAAAAACAGTTAGCGTTAATATTGTAGGTACATAATGGATTTTTGACTTACAAAAGATTTTTTTTTTTAATAATAATAATAATAAAAAACTTATCTCTTTCCATTCTCTCTGTTATATGACCTTAAGTATACCTAACACATATTTTAATTTTAGAAAAAAGAATAAAAAACAAACAATAAAAAAAACGAAAGAATTTACTTTCTATGAGCTGTGAATTTACCTTGAAAACATGGCTGAAACAAAAATCACAATATAACAAGAAGTAATATTCACAATATACAAAAAACAAGAGAGTGATTTGAGCGTTATTCTTTTATGTATATACAATTTCTATACATACATTTACATACACATTTTAATACTTATTTATTAATATATATACATACATACTATTAATAGAAAATATCTAGATATAGATACATGAAAAGTAAGCAAAATATGGAAAAAAAAAACAAAAAAAAAATCCTTGATAACATTGTGAATTTCAAAAGAAAATTTAAGATAAATGTGTTGATGAAATTATTAATACACAAACAAAAAGAGAAAATCAAAAAAAAAAATGAAAAGCTCGTTTGATTTTTTAACATTTTTAAATTTTTTTCTATTTTTCTGATATTTTGTTTTTTTGAAATTTCATTTGTGATTCATTACATACAATGAATTTTTAAGGATTATAAAAAAAAAGGAAAAAAAAAAATTGAAATATACAATCAAATTATTTTGTTTGAATTTCCAGGAATATGAAAAAAAAAAAAAGTGGAAACACAAAAACGAGACAGCAGAAAAAAATCAAAGTGAATTCAATTTGAAAATTGAATCCGAAAAGATTTTCATGTCACATTTGATTGATAAAATAGGTAAAATAAATACTTTTTTTTAATTTTTAATTAAAAACAAAAAAAAACAAAATTCGATTCATTCGAAAATCTATTCAATAAAGAATAAACCTTGGGGGGGGGGGGGATTTTCAAAATAAAAATTCATTTTTAATTTTAATTTTAATTTTAAAAATAAAAAATTGAATTTTCTACAATAGATAAATTGGTATTATATGTATGTATGTGTATATTTGAGGTAATGAAATTATAAACGCCCATTTAATAGTAAAACACCTTGAAATTCAATGTGATGCTACAATACAAAATAAAATTTGAACGTCATATGTAAAATATTTGTGTAAATGTATGTATGTATGCATTGTATTACAAAATTTTTTTTTAATTAAATTGGTCAATTTTTGAATTTATTTTAAAATTTTTTATAATGTATTCGTATATATATGATATTTTCGAAATAATTCTGATTTTTAAGAAAATCTCATTAATTAATTTACTACAATTAAAAATTACTGTAATTAAAATGTAATCCTTTAAGAGAAATTTGGATTTCAATAGTAAATTATAATGTCCTTATAGGTGCATATATGGATGTTATTATGTAAATTCCTTTAAGGACATTAATATTGTTAATTTCTAAGGTAATTATGCCTTCAAGGCCAATTGCTAGTAGTAATTACAATTAAAATTTTATTTAGTACAAGTTTTTTAATTTAATTGAATAATATGAGAGCTAATTTTAATTAAAAATTTTGAATAATTGCTTCATTCACCTAGATATACAATTAAAATAATACTGAATTACAGAAACATGCTATTATTTTCTAAAATTTTATTAAAATTTTGGAATTTTAATAATTCACTAATTAATTTCGTACAAAAATAATTTCGTAAAATATTTTTGAATTGAAATTTCAAAAAATTTTAATTTAACACTCAAGCAAATTTCTTTAATTTAAAATTTTTGGAAAAATCTAATTAAATCTAGATAATTTTCAAATTTTGGTTAAGGCAGCTTAGCCTCCTCCTTCTCAAATATATATTACATTATACATGATCCTTGAACCATAAAAATGAACATATTTAAGCAAATTTTCCTTAAAATTCCACACTTTTCCAATTTTCCAATAAGCATTATTATAACATGATGAGTAAAGAAGTTTTAAATGAAATTGAAAACAAAAAAAATTTCTTTTATTACAGATGTCATCTTCAGAAAATCAATGGAATGGGCCATATAACATTTGTCAACTAAAAACAAAAAAAAACAAAGAAAAATTACAGGTAAAATTTTTTTATTTTTATAAATTTAAAAATACGTGCAATGCGAAATAAAAAATCCTGCAAAATCTCAATATAAAATAAAAATTTCGCTAAAATTTATAAAAGTTATTCTTTAATATTATGTACTTAGTACAGTTTGGGTCCCACATAACAAAAGCCAACAACACGTAAACGACAAACATTATGAAGAAATCGAATTAAATAAAAAATTTCCTTGTTTAAATTAAAACGATTTTCATATCTAACATTTTACTCTTAGTGCTCTCGTATACCCATACATTTAGTGTGAAGGACCAAACTTAAGCACCAAAATTCAAAAATATATTTAAGTTTGAAACTTTGTAGAAAAAAAAAAACCAAAAATAAAAATTATTACAAATTTTTCTGAGGCAATGAAAATTGGAATATTTTGAAAATAAAAATGTTGGCACCTATTCCTGTATATAAAAATAAATTTCTTCAATAAACTTAATAAATAAATGACTTGTTAAAGTCTCTTGAGAATTCATAGGATAACAAAAATCTTTGAAACTAAATGATGAGAAAGTTTTTACTTTATTTATGGATTTTGCTGTTTTTTCTCTCCTGTTTCTTTTTTTTTTTTTGCTTTTCATATAAAAACTAATTTAATAGTATGTGAAAATTTCGTATATTTTAATAGTAATGTTCTCAAAACGATAATTTCTAATATTTTGTAAATGCGAGTAAAATAAATATTTTCGATTTTTATATGTATAAGAATTTGAAGTCAAAAAAATAAAAGTTCTACCATTTTGAATGAAAAAATTATTGGATTCTTACCACTACTGAAATACTAACATTAATACTTGGCACTTTCAATCGCTTAAATTCTTAACTGTAATGATACTGCAGATTTATCTAGATTAGACAAGGTAATGAGGCGGTATTTTCAATGTGTAGATCTTAATTGAGTTCATAGCAATCTTTAATGATGGTAAACAAACGTGCTGGTCTTAAAAATGAATATTGAATCGAATTTGTAAAGTTCAGCATCTTAAATTTTTTACCCTGTATATTTTTAAGTGTTCTTTTCGTCTTTCAGCAAAAACAAAACAGTGATAATGAACAGATGTTCTAAAATTTCCGTATTCTGTTGGTCCTTTGCCAATCAGTGATTTGTCTTTGTTTTTAAAATTCTGGGAGTACACTAGTCTGACTGCATCTAACAAATTTCGATTATTCCAGAAGAAAAACCTTTCAGAGAATCTTGATAAGCGTCACACTCCCGCATTTCTGAAAAGATCCTGAATATCAAAATTGATATTCTGAATAACAAATCCTGAATAACAAATCTCTACCTTACTTACCATTCTCTTTAACGGCTACATTGCATACAATAAGGAAGGTTTTGACGTCGCACGGAAATTCTAATGCTGTGTTCTTAACGAAAATGTGTTTCCTCATGTTTGCGGAGACGTACGTATACGCAGTAATGTCATAGTGATGTCAGTCAGATGGTCTGTTTGCGTACTTTTCCATCTCCATTTCGGCTGAACTTTCGCCAGTTTCCACATTTTTAGGTCTATTTGAGGAACTATTTAAGGGAATTTTCCTACAATACACAATTCGTTCGATGATGTGCTGATCGCATCAACTTTTTTTGCGTATACATTGGTTGTTGTTTAATATTAAGAAAAATTTCTATCGAATTATGTAAGCACCTTAAATTATTATAAAGTTTAGTGAAACGAAGAATTTAATTGAATGATTTAGGTTTTGTAAGTAATATTGAACAGTTTTCACAAAAGTTCTTTTATATTAAGGAAAACATTTACTTATATTTTATTTTACTTTTTTTTTTTGTTCATTGTTTTTCTTTTGTTTCAGATATTTTCTTTTCCGTTTTGGGAATTTATTAGTGTAACAAAATTATGGTATGCCTCATGCATATAATCGTGTACACATGTAAGATTTGTGAATGTTATGTAATTTGTATATAGTTTATACATAACTTCTACATAATGTTGTTAGTGGTCCCATACACAAAAAGAAAATTATTACATTTGAAAAGTATAGAAAACAAAACATCTCCTGTGGACTTCTTAGGAATTTAAAAAGATTTTTTATTAGAAATGACAGACTGAGTTCCTTAAAAAAAATTTGAAATGAAATTTTTATCAAATATTCATAAGAATTACATACACAACAATTAAATATGTTATAAAACAATGTTATTTTTGTTAACAGTAACATCAAAATCAAGTTGTCTTGTAGAAATATTTTATTTTTAGAGTACAACCTTGATAATTTTGAAAGATTCTTAAATTAAATTAAGATGCAATGAAATTTTCATTTTTATACCCTGCACTTTCGTGGCGGGTGTATTAACTTTGGTATGGTTCAACTTATAATTACTTGAAGAGATCGTTTGCGGTATGAACTGTACATTCTTGTTAAACATTAAATTCTTAGTTCATTTACAAATGTTCGTCCTTCCGTCCAATCGTAGAAAATAACTCAAAAAACTAATAAAGCCAACCCAACGAAATTTTTGTATTATTTTTCTCCTCTTTCAACAATACCTGCGTTTGTAACAGTACTAAATCGATGAAGGGGTTCGGATAGCTGCCATACAACTGAAGCAGATTATTTTAAATATTTCAAAAACTAACAAATATATTAACGGGTAGCTGCCATATAACTCTAAATGCTAGTTTTAAATATTTTAAAAACAAGTTTTTGTACTCCGATTCTTAAGATGCTAGGTATAATTCAGTCGATTAAGGCCACTTAAACAGTTTTACCAAAAATAACTCTAAACTGGGGCATACACAACTGACTTCATTAATTTATTTGAATATTTTTTGATTTTAATTAGTGCTGATTATTTTGTTAAAATAAAGAAATAATATGTTGTACAAGTCCGTTCATTTATTGATCAAAAGTAAAAGTTGTAACCATTCTAGACATAATACACTCAGAAAATTATAGACAGAAATATTTGACTATAAAAATTTAATGATTTTTTATAGTACAATCAAATAAGATGACTGATTATCAATAATTTAGTATATACGTTTAGTACACACAGCACAATTCCATATTTTAAATTAAATGCCTATCAAATGAATTCTTCGACACTTCAACTATTTCGCTATATTTTCCTTAACGAATCTAACACGTAAAATTATTATCCTTTTATCGAATTCAATTCTACGTACAATACAAAAATTACCTACACCAATATACAAACAAATTAAATTTTTTAGGTAACCTTGACTAAACTTAACAAAATTTTCTTTTTATCGATTCCACGGATTCTTTTAACTACTTAAATTTTATTAGAAAAAACCAAAACCCAAAATAAGTAATTTTTTTAATTCGAAGCCACTTAAAAAACCATAAAAAAAAGAGGTGATGAAGAAATTTTCAATAAAATCATCAAATTGATAATAAACATGAAATTTTTTTATATTCTATAAACCTCTATAGCAATAAGTACACTCAAAAAAAAAAAAAAACAAATATTAGGTATACCATTTAGTAGTTAGGGAAACATGTAGTTTATAAAACACCAATAACAACAATAAAAAAAAGTGCTTATGTAAAAGGAAGTAAAATTTTTTAAAGGATATTTTTTCAAGGTTAAATACTTTAATCACACTTGAAATAAATTTCTTTTAAAGATTAAAGTAAAAAAAAAATACGAGAACCACAGAAAAAAAATATTTATTACACTTAACAATTTTTTTTTATCGAAACCATTTTTGAAGTATTACAAACATTTTAATGTTATGGAAAAAAAAGGATTTTAAAGTTTATCAAGAACAAAAAAAAAAATTGGGAAAATACTTTTGTAAAAAATCGTAAAAATTTTTCAATATTTTTGAATGCCAAAGAACAGCAACTTTTTATGTTAATGTTGAGTGTTCCTTGCCAACTATTATGCTCGTTGTAAACAAGAGCCTCTCTAAACTTGAAATAATTATACACAAATATAGCCAAATCTTGTACTGCTAAAAAAGCATCACTTTTGTTTCTAATTTAAACGTATTTAAACTACTATAAATAAAACAGCCTCTATTAAAAATCTAGTTGCTGGGGGTTTAATGTATCCAAAAAGCTGGTTAATTCGTCAATCCCACAAATTAAGTTTATAAATAAATTTTCATTAAAATCGGTTCAACTTAACCTGAGATAACAAATTGACCGAGGCAGCTTAAAATAAAAGTGAAATTACCGAGACAGGCTCTTTAGGAAGATTCTATTGTGTCTTGCCGAGTGATGATTAGGAGATACGGCTCTGAGAAAAACTACACCTCAAACCTTGGTGGCAAAAAGAGTTGGAGAAGGGAGTAGGTTAGCTATCTGATGGAATACTACCACGAGTGCTTGTGGGCCAAGGACCAAATACTTCGAACCTATATTGGGATGTTCCCCACTTACTAAGCTTCTTGCAGACGAAATTTTTATTAACTTCAGCATGGAGTTTCCATAAGCACTTCAAGGAGCCATCTTTGTGTTCATTCTTGCTCAGCATACAATTCTTGATTTAAACATGTCCGAACGATCTCGCGATAACTGAAAAACGAATTAAACAAATACCACCAAATTTTCGCAGATTTTTTTTTCTAACAAAAACCGCTTCTACAGTAATTAGCATAATTAGGAAAACGAGTTTGTGTAGCTGCCATACAGTTCAGGTCCGGGGTATGCTTCTGTCTATTAACACCAACTGAAATATTAAAACTCTCTTTGCATAATTTTCACATTATTATATTGAGAAATCGTATTAAATTTAAGAGAGTAACAGTGTTTTTGAGATACAATGTGCCTAAATGATTCTAAAAGTTCTATACAGCAACTGCAATCTCAAGAGAGAAAGGAGTAAGTTCACACAGAATGTCATTAATTTAAAATTTCTTATGAGATACAATTTACAATTTAAGTTAAATAAATTTTTAATTTGACATTTTTATTTTATATACTTTTCTAATTAAAATATTTTCAATGTTAAATGAAATTTAATTATCAAATTTTTTTAACCAAAAACGTTAACATAATAAATCAACTGTCATCATTTTAATAATTATCGCATAAATAACTTAAATGAACTATCAAAGCAATTAAAATGTTGATAATAACAAAAACAAAATTAAAATAAAATGAAAAGAAAGGGAAAAAACCAAAATTCTTTTATAAAAAAAAAAACCGGAATACTGTTGCGCCCCATCTTGTCTTTGAGTTGAAAGAACAATATATTTTATCAAAGGAATTTAGTACAATAGCAAAATATATTTACAAACACATATCTATACATAGAGCCTAGCACATATCTCAACTTATATAAGGAGTCACATTTTTTTATTATGTACATTAATTTAAGTATATATGGTATAGGATGCGTGTATTAAATAAGGATAAAAAAATGTTATATATATATATACATATATATAAAATATTAATGTATGTCAAGGACGTTTCAAATTGCTTGCTTAATGTAGTTAAAATATATACGAAACCATATAAGATAATCATCATCTCATCCTGGCAATGAATCCTTAATAATATGTAAACTTAAAAGTAAAAATGAAAAAAAAAGGAAAAATTACGTGTTTATGTTCTATGCACGACTTTATGACATGACAATTAAAAATTTTACGAACAAACCTAAAAAAAAAACAATGAAAAACAAAAAAATTCCTTTACTCTTCCTTGAATTCTGGTTTTTCTTCTGTTGTTTCATTTTTGTTTTGCCGTTTTTGTAATCATAAATTACTCGGTATTTGTTGATTTTTCATTCATATACGAGCGTATAATTCATATAGTATAAATATTAATTATCATATCATAAGTCTTATACAAAAAATCAAACATTTTATACGAAATAATCATAATATACCAATTAATTATTCAAGGAGGACGACTAACCTAGAATTTTAAATTGTTTTTTTTTGTTAAAAAGAAGAAAGAATTTTCACCCTTTCATTTAAAATAAAGAGTAAAATCCACGCAAAAAATATATAGCCTTTCTCAGCTTAAAGGCAGCAGGTATAGATAGGTGGTCTTACATTTAAATTTATTAATTCTTTTTATTTATGTATAACAGTCACTGAACGCTCACAGTACGCTCCCAGCTCATTTGAAGTATACATGTATTTCAAAATATTTTCAAGACAAAAACTGATATTTATATTTAAAATCACTTCATACATATATACTTTATATTGAATTGGTATACAAATTGAGATTTAAGTAGGTCTATATATATATAAAACTCGATAACAACCTTTAAAACAGGAAAATAATCACATATTCTCAAGGTAACAATTCGATTTCGAGTAAATGATAAAAAAAAATTGTATAATTCTTTTATTTAACATTGAAATCTCTGATAGGAGTACTTTTATATAAAAGTATAACAGTTATATAATATAATTATTATTTAATATTATATTTTTATTATATATATACATAAGTACTTGTATATCATCCTTTATATCAACCTTGAAAATAACATCAAATTTTTTTTCCGTATTACACAATTTTCTTTTTTGCCATTTCAATCTTCTTTCTTCTCTATTTTTGTTGTTGTTGTTATTGAAAAAGCGTATACTACCTTTAATATTTTGTATAGCACGTCTAAAGCTACAATAAATGTCCATTGTTTGAACAATTATTATTATTATTTTTTTTGTTTTTCCTTGGTTGAATGTTATATAAGAAAAATTGCGGAAAGATTAACAACATGGGGAACAATTTAACAAAAAAAAAAAACCATGAACACATTAAAAGCATTATCGTGAGCGCGCACTGTTGTACTTTATGAACCACAGGAGAATTTTTTTTCTAGATTTAGATTTATAGATTTTAAGTGATCCCAAGAATTTTATATTATATATGTATATATATAAGTATTTGAAATCGTTCCAAATATTATATTTCTGTGACATTAAAATATAAGTACCTACACATATTTTAATGATTTTATTTTAATTCAAAAAAATTCAAAGTTCCTACCCTCACCTCACCTACACCTGCCTATATAAAAGAGCATAGAATTTAAGATTGCTATACGCGTATATAAAACACCTTCTATGTAAGAATTTCATTTTCTTTTCCCGGTTTTGTACATTTTTGTAGTATTATTATCGATTTTTTACTTGAAACTGTGTATAAAGGAACTATAAAGAAAATTTAACCCGAAATGACATTCACGTGATAAGTTTTTTGTTGTATTTTTTTTTTTTTTGGTTTTTCTTCCTTCTATATAGAGGCCACAGGTTGGCAATCAACAACAATTATTTTCATTGATTTAAAATATTAAAATATATATAATAGTCTTAGAGTAATACTTGATTTATAAAACAAAAGTTAAGAATTAAATAAGGGAACAAAGTAATAAATCAGAGGAAAGTGACAAGAGTGAAGAATTTTTTCAGTGACCTAACCCGACTAATGAAATTTAGAGGATAATTTGTACAAAATAAAATAAAAACGAATTGTGACGTGCCTATTTCTGATAATGATGCCATGCACTACCGATTGCAGAAGATATTCAAGATCAAGAAACCTTAACTAATTGGAATTGAAATCGGTGGTTATGAATTTGTGTATTCAAAATTACGAATAAACGATTAATAAAAGCTGAATTTCTTTAATATGTTTTTGACTACAACTCTGGTATTGTGCTAAAATTATAACTAAATATAACGTTAAGGGTTTACCGATCTGGTGCTCAATCAGATTCTGATTGAGCAAGCAATCTACAGCAGAATCCATCTTTTAAATGATATTTAAGGTTGCAGTGAAAACAACAAACAAGACCTATTGTTTTAACAAGTTCTTTTTTTCCTTATGTCAAAAACTCAAATGTTACCCTACTTGATAGATCATACTAATGAAAAATTTGAACTATTTTATACTGTGCTATTCTCCTTAATAAGACGCTTATGTTAATAAAGAATCCGCTCCTTTTGAAGAACTTTTAATTAACATCCTGAGAGACCCCCGAATTCTGACCAGGAATCAAATTGCGAAAGAGTTCTTCATTCATATTATCACCTATAGAAGTCGAAACCTATATGATAACAGGAATTGTTTGTCTTTTATACTCAATTCAACTCTTCTATCGAATATAAGCTCTTCACCCAATATTCTTGTTGTAATTATGCAAGGGAAATTAATTTTCGATCTAAAAGGTGAATTATTGATTTCTCATATTTATTGAAATTTAATTAACATATAAGCACCAGTATTTGGGTACATACCGAATGCATTAACAAAATTCACGTAATAATTTTCCACAAAATTTTATATAATTTTCACGTTTTTTCTTATGTTACCGGTTTTTTTAATAATACCGGTGATCCATATGTGCTCCAAATTTATTATAATAAAAATTGTTTTTCTTCATAATTACCGGCAGGAAAGGTGAAATAAAACTTTAATAATAATTTTTTACTAAACATACTCTCCACTACACATTTATGAGGATTTTTTAAGCCTCATCTGTTCAATAATAAACTAATTTACCACAAACAAAAAAATTAATTTTATAACAATATGAGATTGTAACGAGAGCTACTATCGCTTAAGTCTACACCATACATTTACAAAGGTACCAACATACCGACCATATGAACTCATACAAAATCTATAAACTTTTAATTTAAATTCCATTCTCAGTTTTTTATATTTTCTGATTTTTTTCTTGTTTTTTTTTTGCGATTTTCTAACAAAACTTCTATATACTTTTATTTTTATTGTTGTTATTACCGAAAAAGTATTTCGGAAAATTTTATTTTTTATTGAAATTCTATCAGCTTCTCTTGTAAGAATTTCGTTCATATAGGGATAAAAATACCTTACTCAAAAATACTTTCATACTCTATATATACACAGTAAACCAAACGCGTACATTCAGTAAACATCATCCCTTAAACAGAGTTATTTAATTTTTAATTTTTATTTTTTTTTCCATTTTATGTGGTCCTAGATCAACAAAATTTAAGTTGAAGTAGTTTACTTAAACCTTAAACATTATCATCGTAACCATACGTTAAAAAATTCATGCCGTATATACCTGCAGACTCATATACCTACATATAAACTTAAAATATAATTGTTGGAAACTGCTGAACTGAACTGTTCAAGAATACAATCAGATTTTAGGTTGAAAGGTCAAAACAAAAAAATTTTATATTGTGAATGTAATGCACAAATAAGAGGGAAAAAAACCAAAAATATAAAAAGGATATGCCGATAAAAAAAAATTTTTTTTTCGTTTTACAAGGATAAAAAAAAAATTTTAACTAAAAAATTTAAGAAAGTTTTCAGTTTAAACGTGAGAGATTTTTTAAAACATTTTTTTTTTATATGCACAGCGACGAGACCATACACGCGGTTATACAAGTATATAAGATTCTAGACATGATTCAGTTGCTTAAAAGTAATTCGTGAAAAAAAAAGGATGTTGAAAAGAAAAAACTTAGGCAAATAAAACGTGTGGTCCAAAAACAAAAAAAAATGCAAAGAGAAAGAAATTCGATATTTTTAATTTGACTCTGTGAGATTTTCCTGTGTATGCACATACTGAGTGCGTTTGCCTTAATTTACGATTTGAATAATTTAATTTTGTCTAAAAAAAAAAAAAACAAATATTTTTTCGGCTTTAAAAATAAAAAAAATAAAATTAATGATTAATTTAAAAAGTCAACAACCGATAAAAAATAATTAAACTTTCAAAATATTTACTTTGGTTGTTAAAAGTTTAGAATAGAGGGGCAGGCAAAAGGTGTTTGTTATTTCAAAATGTTTTTGCTATAAAATATAAAAGTAAAAAATTTTACTTCTCTGATACACAAGCATGTTAAAATTTTTTATTTGCAATTAATCTTGTTGTTATTAAAAAAATATGAGAAAAATTTTTTCAGTTCGGACACTGAACTTTAATGTCCGGGCAATGACAATGAAATAATTTTAACCATAATATTTTTTATTTTTATTTTCAAGGAACGTAATTAACTATAACTACAATAATTAAAAAATAAAGAATTTTTTTTTCTCAAACATCTGAAATTAAGAAAGTTGAAGCATAATTAAATAAAAAATATATAACTTTTATTAGGGTTGATGGTCCGAATTTAATTTTCATACTGCCTGCATTAAAAACATTCAAAACGAAATCTTTTTAAATCTACTTTATTGAAAAATTAAAAACATGTTACAAACATGTTCGATTGCAAATGCAACATGTTTGATTCTACATGCAACATGTTCGATTGCAACATTTTTATAACTCATTTAATACATAATTGTCCCTTCTCTTCAATATTCTTTAAATTTTTTAAAATATGTAGGAAATGTGGGAATTTTCAATTTAAACATTTTTCGATAAAAATTTTGTAAATTTGCAAAGAATTCAATTCTGTGGTTGCGAGCAAAAGCATCCCTAGCAAGGTGTAATTTTCAATTGAATAACGATTTAAATTCTGTAGACTTGAATTTTTAGTCTGCCAAAGTTTTTTTGTATCTGTGTCAAAAATTAGTTCTATCTAGCAGATGGGGCTATAATAAATTTTGTTCATTTTAATAATTGTGTAATTTATCAATATTGGGGTCACTTTATATAAAAGTCATTTTTTTAAGTTTATTCGTAGATTTTTGAACTAAGACTCAACTCAATATCTTTACTAATTTAATTTTAAACCTTAAACTTATTTGCTGCTTTGTGGTAATTAAACTTCATTGAAAATTATTTTAGTTTCAATTGGCATTAATTAATTAATACCATCATCCTAAAATTTTATAGTAAATGATTAATAAATAGGCATAAATGTAAATTCAATAACTTAATCCTCACTAATTAAGCAATAATTAATTAAATTTAAAAAAAATTCCACATGCTCTTCATAATATTTTAATTTTATATTCTATAACAGCTTACTCAAACTCTTTCATATTCAGACTTCTTAACAAAAAATCAATCTATAGTGTACTCAATATCTATAAAAATACAAAGTATGTAATAATGGCATGAAAAAACAATTGTACACATGAATATTAATAATATGTAAATATTAAGAAAATAAAAAAAAATTTGATGAAAAAAAATAGAATTGACAAACTCCATTATCTTTCAATTTCATTTTATTTTAATAATTTCTTAAATATTCCTAATTGAATGGGCCATAATAAAAAAAAACCGAAAAAACAAAACAAGAAAATTTGCCATCGAAATTATTGCATACTTTAAAAATTATTCTAGAGCTCCTAATCAGAGTATCCTTTTTTTTTATTATTCTTCTCTTACTTTTTCTTGTTACAAACACAGAACGTATACAAAATTATGTCTCTCTTTAAAAATCTCATTCTCTTTATTAAAAATAACAGAAATAAAAGTAGAACAAAAAAAATACAAAATCTAGATCATTAAAAACGTTCTTTCTATCATTACACTCAGTTCGTTACACCAGTTTTTCTCTCTGATTAACTTGATAAAAGTTGGGAAATTGAAAATTTCTGTTTTATCCCTCCTCTTTTATTTCAATTATATAATATACAAATGTCCTTTTTACCCATGATTTTAACTGTTTAACATCATTTCTTTTTGTATAAATATCGCCAATTTTATTAAAGCTTCTTCTTCTTTTTTTAATAATAATCATTTCTATAATCATGAATATTTTCTATGTGAATAAAACAAAAAAAAAATAAAAGAAAATCTTTTCTTAAACCATTTTTTTTTTCAGAATTAACGAAAGTCATCAACATCTGCTTTATAAGTGAAATATAAAAGTACAAAAATGTCCTTCTATTACGACAAAATAATTGTAAACATTTGCAGGATTCCCGCCTTTCACCGCTCTCCTCCGTCTTTCCCATCCTCTTTATCGATTACAATTTTCACTAGAATTTAAATATTTTAAGAGAGAAAAAGAAAATATAGAATCTTTGAAAAATTTTGTAGTATTTCCAGTATTTTGTAAAATTTCTGGTTCCTCTACATAAACGTATAGAAATTTATAGTACATACATTTAATCTTAAATTACCAAAAAGAAAAAAAAACAGAGAGAAGGAAATAAAAATAGAACAAAAAAGCAAAATCAAAAAATCTCAAAAATTGATGAAAACTCAAACACAAAACAAAGGACGATTTTGACTAAAAGTTATGAAACAGAATAAACAAAAAAATTTTCTTAAAATGTTCAAAATTTGTCAAGGATAAAAAAAAAATCAAAATAAGATGAAAATATTCATTTTTCTTATGCTCATATACACTCAAAAATTATGAATTCCTTAAAAGTTGAATGAACTCTAAAGTACTAAATATTTGTTTATAAAATCACTCCCAAGGATAATAATAGTGTATAATGAAAATTTCACAGGCTCTTTCTTATATACTTTATAAAATATACAAAAACAAAAGAAAAACAACAAAATAAATGCCATATTATAAAAATATAATATGCACGTATATAAATGTCGAACCGATTTGTTTGTAAAACAAATCTTAAATTTTTATATCCTTTCGTTATCTCTTTCTATACATAAACTCTTAATACATATTTTTTTCTTGTTAATATACACGTACAATATAGAAGTACACATATATAAAAATATTAAATAAAATAATATTGTTCACGAACGTTAAAGATTTTTAAAGAGAGCCATGAGCATACGAGTATAAAAATCATCCTAATAAAAAACAATATTGTAATTCTGAGTATATTTTTAGGCATTCGACGAATACAAAGAAAAAAAATTAAAAAAGAAAAAAATGTAGTTGATCCAAGTGCATATGGTTTGTAAAACAGCAAATTTTTATTTAACAATTTGAAACTCAGGAACTTTTTTAAATGGATTAAAATATTCACTTATAATTTTGCATAAATTTAGGAGAAATCTTAAAATTATGTAATGATGATTTTAATAAAAGCATAAATTTATTTAAAAAAAAAACGTTTCTTCTTTTATAGATGTTCCAAGGAGTCTATCCAATCCGGAAGAAACACTTAATTTCAAAATTGCAGTTTGAAACAAACCGAAATTATGAAGGCGAAACATTTCCACAAAAAATAAGGAAAACAGGTAGTTGTGGGCAGCGATTAATTTAAAGGTGTAATTCAAGCAAATATCTCACATTTGTTGATAATTTACAATTTCAAAGTTTATAACATTTTAATAAGGGGGGCAGGGGTATACTTCTAAACTTGTGTTCTACAAAAATAATTTTCTCACTGAGGAAAATGAAATTGTAGTATTCTATCTTAATGAGTTAAGAAGTTTTGTAAATAACCGGAATAGCCGTATAGATAGACAGACAAAGCAATACTAATGTAGCCCTTATTTATTCATAATAAAAATATGCTCAAAAACAAGCCATGAAGTGAGGATATTAGAAATTCCGACCAAAATTTATTATTATTCTATAGCTGGAATCAACTATTATAGATTGGTTATTGAAGAAGAAAATGATAATTTGAAAAACAAAAAAAAAAATTAATAATCGAAATTTGAATAAATTTTCAATATTTTTCTCAAATTTTATCCTTCTTTAATTCAGTTGTAATTCATATATAAAAAATCTACGTTTGAAAAACAAGTCATTTTTTTTTCAATTTAACAACAAAATTTCATTCTTTTCATTGTTATTTGGGAAGTCAATGACCTCATATATAATATTGTATAATTATTTAATAATATTAACGATTGAAACTATTGTTGAATTAATGTTAAATATGAAAACCATAATATTTCTGAATTAACATTTATAGAAATGTTGTAAGACCAAAAAAATTTTTGAATTTTGAAAGAATTGCTTAAATAAGCAAAAAATATATTTTCAATTTTCTCTTGCTATACGAGGGTCACTATTTATATTTCGGGTCTAGCAATAAAAAACAAACATTTATCATTGGAAATGGTTTTATTGTTTTTCAAAATATTCCCCATGAAGATCAATACACTTTTGCATGCGCTGAAACCAATTTTCGTAGCACTTTTTCCACTCCGATTGAGACACCTCCAAAACATGGTTTTTGAACGCATCGACTGCTTCTTCAGGTGTTGAAAATCGTTGTCCACGTTGTTTTTTTTGATGTGAGGGAATAAGAAGAAGTCATTGGGTGCTAAATCAGGACTGTACGGCGGATGACCCATCAATTCGACATTTTGAGTGCTCAAATAGTCCATTGTTTCAGCTGATTTGTGAGAGCTTGCATTGTCATGATGAAGAACGATTCGCCGGCGCTTGTTTATTTCCTTATTTTTCAAGTCACTGTAAACAAAACAATTCGCGCTCGAATGACAAAACGTTCTGAGTGAAGTTGTCCTAAAAAATGTCAAACTTTCCAATGGAAGTGTCAGATTGCACCTGGCAGCACTAGTATTGCCAGGACCCGAAATATAAATAGTGCCCCTCGTAGTAATTTTTCAACTTAAGAAATACATAAACGGCTCAATATCTTGGAAAATTTCTAATTAGAATAATCACAAATAATGTTATTAATTTTTTATTCAAATCACGGCCATTTTCCAAATCCAAGGAAATTAATACAGCCATTATTTATTTGGTAATTAAAAAAATTAAATTCAATTTCATTACAAATATTTTTAAATACTTACTGGTACCGGTCAAATTTTCTGCGAAATATGAAAATTTTTAAAGTTCAGCATCACATAATGAAGGAAGTTTTTAAATTTTTAAATCCCTTCCTACTTTTCTACCGTACCTTTAAAAAAAACATATTTAATTGATCAAATAGTAAATTAGATTTTATGGAAAATTTTCAGTTTACTGTAAAAAATATTATTGTTTACTCACCTTGGAATACTGTAATATTTTTCATGTTAAATTGGTTATTTCCATTCCATTCTAAAACGATTTAGATTTTTAGAAATTTTAGTTGAAATTACGTTTCACGAGAAAATTTTTAATTACACCTTGAATTATTCGAAAATTCACATTAGTATAAAAAATTCAAAGCTTACCCAATTTAGCAGGCACATTACCATTTCTTTTACTCTCCATTATTACATCAATTGTATAAATAAATAGTTCCAAATGAATTCATAGTTGTGAGAATCATCCTGTAATGAGTCTACTTATTTTACAAACAAACAATTTCATTTTATCAAAAAATTATTTGATATCAAATTTCCAAGGTAATGCATACAAAAAATAATTCTAATATTTATTTACATAGGTGTGCAAAAGGAAAATTTCAATTTTAACATTAAAATTCCTATTAGGCTATGATCTATTATTATTTGAAGAACCTTGAAATATTTATTTTAAAAACTATGTTTATATTTGAATTTACTTAACTGCATACTACTAGACTCGACTCTTTTACCATATTTTTATTTTAAAATTAACTTTAAACTCATATTTAAAATTTATAAAAAAAATATTTGAATTTAATTTCTTTATTTACAAAGGCAAATAATTCTTTATAATTTCCCAATTTATAATTTGTCTATTTTAATATAAATAAAAACAAATTTTACAAATCCTTTAGAATAACAAAAATTATTGTGAATTTTATAAATTTATTACCTACAAACCTAGATCAGATTGTATGTACAAATACTGTAAATAACAACAATATTTATAATAGTCCCCTCTTACAAATATATTGTATAGTTTGTGTATTTAAGAAAATATCACCTAATAAAAATCTTAAATTTATACAACATTTACTATTAAGAAGAAAAAAATTCTAATGTTAATAATGCCAAAAGAATATTAATTTACCTATGCAAACATTTTTATTTTACTTTTCATATAAAAAATTCATATTAATTGAGGACCATTTACCATTACTCTCAAATATTTCATTACATTATATACTCTTAAAAAGGATTATAACCATATAAATGTTATAATCAGATAGTGACAAATTACTAAACAAAAACAAAACCCTCCATGTATGAAATGAACACATTCCCAAAACACAAAATACATAAACTCTTTAATATTATGTATACTATGGTGAAAATAATAAAAATAACAAAAAAATAATAAAAAGGATTTTTTTCATGTTACTTTATCACTTTATCAATTTATGAAATGTAAAATGAGTTTCATAAGTTTTTTTCCTTTTTCTTGTTATATACGCTCTCACAAAAATTCTTTCCTCTTCTTTATATTATTTTACTGCGATTGTGAAAAATTTTTTTCCTGAAAAAAAAAATTTATTATTAATAAGAAAATATACATACATATATATATATATATATATAATCTAAAGTACATGAACAAAATTACATACATATATTTACATTTATTTGAAGACAAAAAAAAACATACAAGAAGTCAAACATCTTATATACAGAGAGATTTTTAATATTATACTGTAGGCCGTGCACATGTATTTTATGTACCCTACATACTACATACAATGTACAAGAATGAAAAATAAAAACCCTAAAGTTTTTGGAATTTAACCTTTAACAAAAATAATGTTGTCTTACATGGCAAAGGAAAAATAATAAAAGTATAAAAAAGAAAAAACAAAATTCACAGAAAAAATTCATTGTCAAGGTCGGAGATTGGGAATTAAATTCCCCCCCTTTTATTTGTTTATTCTTCTTCTTATTCTTGTTTTTTGATATTATTATTATTTTGTAGGTGGAATGGAATTGGAAATATGAAAACATACAAAGAGCAAAAAAAAATGAGAAACTTTATAATTCTTCTCTTGTGTATTAAGCTTAAATTTTTGTTGTTGTTGTACTTTACTCTCGCCGGTACATTAAAATTAAATACCATATATATATATATATATATATATAAAGGAGACAACCGAAATTACAAATTATTTTAATATAAAATCTAAATTCGTTTCGATTAAAACCAAGAAAATTTAAAACAGTAAAGAAAAACAAATGCAGAAAAAAAAGGGTAAGAGAAATTCCGCCTATATTTTAAGTTGACTCATGCGAGAATTTAAGGATATTTTGTACGCACATACATAAATATATGAAAAATTTTACCCACATTTGAATATTCTTCTTCATTACATACATATATACTACATATGTATATATATGTATATATATTGAATGTATATATAAGATTATCATATTGGGTCACATAATTGGAATTTTAAAGATTTATATACAAGATTTTGGAGTTAATTTAAATAATACAATTTACAAATAAAAGAAGAGAATATAAGAAAATAAGAAAATGAAAAAAATAAAACGAAGAAATATGGAAATTAAATATTATGAAAAATTCCTTTTTTATTTTCCAAGGACTTTTGATTTTACATTATATTCAAACATGAAATTTATTCACAATACAAAAACCTACTTATATACTATTACGATAACAAAAATATCCTTTTGTTTTATATACATACAATAAATAACAGTCGTCCAATGATTTATTTTTCATTGTAAGGTTCATTTACCAAAAGTAACCAAAATAAGGGATTTTCTAATCAAATCCTCCCAGTTTATAAATATCGTATATAAAGTCACTTTAAATCTTGAACAGACAAAGTATAAAAACAAAAATAAAAGACAAAAAATAAATTTGTTTATCAAATCTATATAAACCTTAATGGTGTGTTGGTTGGTGGTGTAATGATGGTGGCTGGTTGCGTAGGATTCTTAAATTGTCTTAAATTCAATTTCATTTTTTTTTTTTCAACAAAACTTTTTAGAAAACTTTTCTATTTTGTTTTTTTTTTTTTTGGAAAAACAACCATAACCAAATTAAAGTATATAAATCTGAGACACAGAAAAATAATGAAATTTTTGTTAATAAAATATTGTAGAAGAAAAAATAACAAAAAATAAATCGGAATCGTAAATCAAAGGTTTGCAAAGTAGCACATTTCTGATAAACAAAACTGAGAGCACTCTTTTAGAACAAAATCATATTCTATTTAGCTATGTATATTATTCTCTTACTAGTGTAAAATTTTTTCTCATTGCACACTTTTAGGGAAATAAAAAATATTGAAAAAACCCTTACCCAATTTTAGCTATAATAGAACTGATAACGTCATTTAAAGTACAATGGAACCTCAAGTCGGTGATTACTCAAGAGTGGGAAAAAAATGTTTACCATATAGAGTTGGTCTACATGTTTCTGTTTTTGCTTTCTTTGAATGAAGGAATGAAAAATCATCTAGAAGTAAAGATAGAAGGACTCAAATTGTCGTTAGACCTATCGATTGTGGTGGACTTTAACCGAACCTAGTCAAACTGAATAGCCCTTGTTTTTTGCTCTATCGTTTCCTTGTCTCCTTAAAGGAAGACACGAAAGTACTGTCACAGCACTTTAGATTAAATCAAGAGGTCCCGCTCCTTTCAATTATTCATTCCTAACTTTCTCCTCTATAATTGGAGAGGGCTCAATATTTACATGTTGCTCTGCCTTATATTTCAATACATAGTTCCTTATGTCACTGTTTCGTAATTACTAAAGTACATACACCATATTATGAATTGCAAAATTCGTTTAATTCGAGTTGCAATGATTTTGATAGTAGGAAAAGAGAAAATAAAATTTTGTTCTAAAGAGATGTCTATAAAATTGTTTGTATTTCAGCTTACTAATTAAAAGACAGTGTAGAAATTTTATAGAAAAAAATATACGGACAGTTGAGCGAAACGACTGTTTTTATACTTCCAAATTTTTGTAAATGTACTATAAAATTTACATATTTTTGTAAATAGAGAAAAATATAGAGTAACACGACAACAATCAGTGTATTATAAAACAAAAAAGAAAGGATAATAGCAATAAATATTTTTCTATATTTGCCTATACATATAGGTACATAAATACATACATATATAATTTGGGATTAATATACTGAAATAATGTTATAATATTCGCAAAACGTTCGCAGTATTCGACAGAATGTTTTTTTTATAAATATTTTAAATATTTTTATAAATATCTATGAGTCTGTATGTATGTTTAATACTTGTAGCTAAGATATTTTTTGATATGATATCGCTATTATTATATCCATACATATATACGCTTATATCGTATATATGCAAACTTAATTGTAATTTAATAAAGTTTCTGTATTTGAAAACATACTTTGTCTTAAGATTTATGTATAATTAAAGAAAATTTTTATATTTTAAAGGATATTATAAAGGATAAAATATAAAATTTTTATAAAATATAAAATAAAAATTAATTTTTTAGAAAATTTTGAATTACTGACATAATTTCAATTATATTTGTATATAGAAAGCTAGCTATGGTGTGATTTTAAATTAAAAATTATTTTTATTTTCTAAATAAATATATTTTAAATATTCTAAATTTGAATATTAATTACATATGTAAAAAATTTATAAGTAATATAAAGAAAATTGTAGAATATCAGGTTTTAAAAACAATTTTCCTTCACAAAATATGCTATCACATTTCATAGTATTAACTTTAATCTAATATTTGTACATGAAAACTCATTAGAGAGAAGAGATTCCAAAAAAGACGGTTTTCAACTATTATAAATAAACTCATTATGTAGGGTTCTCTCATTCAGAAGGCAAGGTCTTACTTTTGGCGCTGCGTTATATTTGAATATAAAAGTAGATTTTCGAAATTGTTTTACGAAAAAAATATGATTTTAAAATTGATTTAGCTAATAAATACAAAAACGCAACAAAATCGTAAATTTAATGAGTTTAAAGCTTAATTCTATAATCAAAAAATTACAATGAAAATTAAATATTGTAATCTATATCTCATTTGAACGAAATTAATTTTGAAAAATTTTAATATAACTGTTATATGCATATAAAATATAACTATTTAACAGTTATAGATCACCGTGGACAAATTTACTACGCGACCAGAATTATTTCATACATAATGACAAGATCATAATATGAGCAAAAGTGGCAGTTCTCACCCGAATTATACAACAAAATTTAGGCAATTTTTTAATAAATTAAAAAAATTAAAGGCAAATTAAACTTATTTTAAGACTTGATTTTCAAAACTTCTCATACCTCTGTAGTTCGTTAGTGGTTTTAAAAATAAATCAAATTCCACCTTATAGAAACTCTAAAATAGCTGAAAAATATCTACTTAATCACAAATATCAATGTGATTTATAGTTTATGTCTAACTTGCCCTTATAATCAAATTATATGATATTCAATCTAACAAATAAATTTCTATAAAAATCACAAAAACTTTATTGGTGCCAAAATTTTTTTTAATATTTTCTAATATATGCATATGTATATTTTCTTATAAATGGGTGGACACAAAAATAATTTCTGAATTAAATTAAAACCAAACTTAATTGAATGAAATTAAATACTTCGAAAAATAAATTACTTACATATTTATTCACTTTCATCACCCATTCTCTAATTTCATTTCATTATTCTTTCATTCATATTCCTATTTTCTTATATATATGTTGTGTATGTATGTACTGAAAATCACGTTTAATACGAAAAGAATCAAAAAGGGATAAATATGTCCTAAAATTCTTAATTTATTGGAGTGGAATCTAATTTCTATATCTTTAGAAAACAATACAATAAACTCGTATATCATTATTGTATAATACGAGTATAAGACTATGCATTCATAATAAATGGAGGAAAAGAGATAGAAATATCATATAGAATATTATTTATTGCGATAAAAAAGAAAAAGATTCTTATACGTTAAAAGAATTTTTAATTTTCTTAATTTAATTTTTTTGTTTTATCAAATTTTCAATTAATTAAAACGAATAAGGCAAAAAGCAAATTTCTATAGTATTGTAGAATTTATTTTTGCCTCAATATGAACAAAATTGATTTATCACCCACATTTTATCATTAGAATTGAGTTTTTTTTTCTTTCTTACTTTAGTTGGAGTATATATAAAATTAAATTAACCTCATACATTGAATTTGTCACACCACACATATATGAAGGCATAACATAAAGATCTAATCTATGTAATGCCATAAATAAATTAAGAATTTAACCGCACGAATCAACAAAAAATTACATGTATATGTGTATATATTACAGACCTACTTATATAAATGAAAATTCAGAGTTTTGTTGATTAAATAATATGTACACCTATCCTGTATTTAATAAGGAAAATTTGTTCTCTATTAAATTATGAGCAATTCAAATAATTAATTTTTATGTACATATGAAAAAACCACATGAAACGAACAGAAAATAAACAGAAGTTTATTTATCATTTATCATAAACATAGGACCGTCTTGGTTTTTCAAGAATTAAAATTTTTTTATTATTTAATGCACATAATGAAAATTTCGTTCTTCCCGGACTGTCTGAGCTTTTAAAATTTTTGCCAGTCCAACTTTCTAGTAAAGAAAAGTGTTGATGATTAGGAAAAGTGCTGTCGTACAAAAAGCGAAAATATTATAGTATTAAATTTCGCAGGTCCATTTTTCAACAAAAATAGTGGAGAGAGAAGTAAGAATTCACAATTAAAACAAAATTTAAATTTTTCAAGGTAGTTGGATTATTCTGAATTTCTATTAAAATTTGAAAAAATTAATGCTGGCCACACTATAGATTGATTGTCCATTAACACCAAAGAAGTAATGTCCTACAAACCCACAGCAACGCACAGCAAAAACCGTGTTAAACTAGTACCATGCTAAAGAGGGTATGAGTGTAGTAAATTCAAACATTAAATATAATGTAAAACGGGTGCTCAAGAAGCTCGAAGAAGCTGCATATATAAAAAATATCAAGAGATTAATTAAGTTCTTAGTTTAGATAGCCTTAAACTTTTATAGTCTAATAAAAATCTAATTTACAAATTCAATAAAATTAAAAATTTTTTAAATAAACTAAAGAATTGATTTGTTTGAATTTTAAATTTAACACTTCAATTGGAAAATCCTTTAAAAATATTCAAAAAATTATCATTCACTCCCATTTTTGGTTTCCATTTACACTCTTATTTACATTTAATTAGCATAGCATATATTGAAAGCCATTTTACCAATAATATAAAATCAATGAATACTAAAATTTTCGATTACCTACATAATATTATATAAAAATTATTTTCGTCTTTAAATCCCCAACAAACGTATTATGTACGAATAGATTTTCTTTGTAGAAATGAAAATCTTTTTCATATTCGTACCGCATTCTAATAACAATAAAAGAAAATTTTTTATTTTGTTTTCTGTTTTTCTTTTACCACAATTCTTTATATTGCATTCAATATACACACAAGTTTTACAAAAGTGATAAGTACCCTAACGCGTTAATAATGCTATGATCAACTAGTGTTTGCATTTTATAGCTGAACTCGTCTATTAAAGAATATATTCATACGAGTATATACACGTATATATATATATATATTTGTATGGATGTATATATAAATAAATGGAATCATGCTTAAGTATGTGGGCGCCTTTCGTACTTAAATGTCAACAATTAAATCCTTTTAAGGATAAACTTGTTGACTTTAAGGATCTTTTTCTTTTTAAAAATTTTTTTCTTTACTGTTTTTTTTTTTTGTTTTTCCTTATACTTTCTCTTTATTGTTTGTTATTAAAACAATAATCAGTGGAAAAACATAAAAAGGAACAAGAAAATAAAGAGAATGTTATATAGTAGTATTAAGGAATTTTTATAATATGCACTTTTACGGTGATTATAAATAAATATTGCACTATTTCAAAAAGGATATTATGTATAAAGGATATTATATAAAAATTTCGTAAATAAAAATCAAAATTTAAGAAAGCAAATCTAATCAATTTCTTGATTATTTGATTAAAATCACAATGATTTTTTTTTTTTTGTTAATTCAAATTTCTGATTGAAATAAGCAAAAATTTAAATTGTTGCAATTATTAAATTGAAAAATTTATTTAAAATTTATTTATTAATAATTTAATTATTTGAGGATTAATGCATATACAGTGAAAATATATTCACAGTATTGAAAATCACTTAGATTTATTCCGGTGACGTCAATAATTCTTTTATTTAATTGGTTCACAGTAACTACAGTAGGCTTATGTAACTTGAGTGAAATTATATATACAGGTGGTACTGAAAACGTGAAAAATTGCACCGGTGCCAGTATGAATACCTTAAAATTGATTATCGACAACAAATTGCAAATCGATTAACTAATGTAATGGTACGGCTATTAGAGAATTATTCAATAAAATAAAAAAAAAATAATTCAGTAAATTTAGAGTTAGTTCGATTTGAAATTCTGCCATCTCATCATAATCAAAAACAAATAATAAAATCAAATATTATCAAAAGAAATTTTAAAATTTGACTACTTATTTAACATTAAATTAGATGCACTTCTTAGCGGAAATTTTCTTGTATATAAAACAACGACTTTTGCCGTAGACGTTGCACACGCCTGTTCCAGTTTGATAAATACTTTAAACATATTTAAAAAAAATTAAAGAATTAAAAATAATATTACTAATTATATTTGCATATTTTTAGGGGACGTAAGAATCAATTGATGCGATACATGTTAATATTTCATGCGTAGGATTGAGTTATAACAAAAATTATAATACTTATAATACTAATAGCCAATCATCATAAACAGTGTCGTTCTGAAAACCTTACGAATCATGAAAAGTAGGTATTTATATTAGTTTTTATATCCTGCACTTCGTGAAGAGTATATTAACTTTGGTATGGAGTTTTTTAGCTACTTGAAGGAGTTATCTGCGGTATGGACATATATATTCTTGCTCAGCGTAAAATTCTGCGTCGATTTAGATATGTCCTTCCGTCCGTCCGTCCGTTTGTCCGATCGCACGATAACTCAAAAACGAATAATGCAATCTACACCAAACTTTCACAAGTTTTTTCTTTTGTGCCAAGGACGAACCCTATTGTTATTGGACTAATTCGGACAACGGGTTCGGGTAGCTGCCATACAACTCAAAGAGTTTATTTTAAATATTTCAAAAACTAATAAAGCTATAAATATAAAATTTTGTATACATGTGTCCAATTATATTCTACACATTCTCTAAATATTTTAACGGGATAGCTGCACTAGTTCGGGTGGCTGCCATATAACTCCAAAGGCAAATTTTTTATTTTCGGAAAAATAATAAAGTCAGATTCAAGAAACTTGGCAGTTGTGTGTCCAATTATATATCAGATATATTTGTGAAGTTTTAGTGGAATTGCTTGACAGGTTCAGGTACTTACCATACAACTCCAAAATTCATGAAACTTGGCAGCTGGGTCATATCCGTGAAGTTTCTATAGAATGGATAGAAATTTGATTTCATCTTTGTATGTTTAAGGAATTAAATTTATTGACTTACCATACATGCGACATAAAATTTTCAAGGATAAAATTTTCTAATTATCCTCATCAATTAATTGAAATTTGATCACATTGTTATATTGACACACAAACATATCAGATTTCAATAATTTTGAAATATTCCACAATAAAAGAAATTAAAATTTGAAATTAACCGTTATTCATACACTTTTTTTTATTTTCAGGTTTTATAGAAGGACAAAATTAAGTAAAATTCTTTTATTTTTTCACATATTTTGGGATTTTAATGTAAATAAAACTTTTAGGGTTTAAAAGCATTTTTATTTTATTTCGAATTTTTGTATGTTTGCATTGTTTGTACTAAAATATAAAAATAAATTTTTATAGAAAACACAAAAAAAAAAGTTTTTAATTTTTTAAAGACGAAAATACTTTAAAATTTTTTTTTGTATTTATTTTATTTAAAATAATTTAAGCAATAAAATTGTGTTTTATGTTTAAATTTAAAATTCTAGACAGCTTAGACTTAATATTGTGGAGGAATATGTGCTGCTTTAGAAACTGCGTTGAGCAACTACGATATCACATTTTTAATTTAATGAAAAAATTTTTCACAATTTTCATTATAATATTAATCTTATAATTTAATAAGATAATTTAATCGCAAACCTTCTTTCCTTGGGGACTCAATTTCATGAGTAAAATAAAATTTTTCCAAACAAAATTTTATTTTTTTCATTAGTTGAATGGCAAACGTTTAACAAGTTAGAATGAAAACTATTTTTTTTGTTATATTTTCACTTTTAATCATTCTAACGATAGAGTCGGCCATAAATTCAAAACAAATTCAACACTGGTTTGACAATTTATTGCAATTTTACAATTTCACCACAATAATAATCTACCGCAGTTCCGCTTCGAAGAAAAATTCAGAAACTTTGCCATTATACAAAACTTTAATGCAAGTACCTGTGATCCAATTAAATACCAACAATTCAATTCAGTTCTGGAAAATCATAAATAACAACATTCTTGCAATAGTACAGCTCGCCAACAAATCTGATTTTAATATATTGAAAATAGTCGACGCTTCTTTAACAAAATTACGAGAGGCAAAATTAATTTTTATAATTGAGGAAAGAATCCATACAGTCGATGATTTACAAGCACTAGTTAATTGGTGTTGGAGCAACATGTTTGTTAATATAATAATTTTATTTCAAATGCATGATAACAACAGTTTGCAAATATTTAGCTATGATCCGTTTCCGAAAATCGCTTTACAAAATATCAGCCATATTGAAAATATTTCTAAAATATTTCCAAATAAATACAAGGATTTAAGAGGTTTCATAATAAATGCTTATATAACAGTCAGCCCTCCACAATTTTTTGAATATACAACTTTAAACGGCAATAGAAAAAAAACCGGTTATGTTTACAAATTTTTTCTAGAACTTTCGAAAAAACTTAATTTTTCTATTACTTGGACAACAAAACATTCATATATGAATAAGTTGGAACTAATTGAAAATAGGAAAATAGACGTTTGCTTATCTCCAATAATTAAAACACCTAAAACTATGGAGCAATACGCTCTAACTGATAGCTATGGTCTTCATAATATTAGAATTATGCTTCCCAATGGAGCTGAAATAAAAAAGGAATTTTATTTTTCCAAGCCATTCGAACAAGATGTTTGGTTAACAATTCTTTTGCTTGCAATTTATTGTTCAATCATTGCGGCTCTTATGAACTTTTTAATTGACGGTAAATTCAGATTTGGTTATTTTTTGAGTCAAACAATTCAATTTATCCTCTTCATACCAATTTATGTCCATCAAAAGTTAAATAAATGGAACATATTATGGTTAATTTTGATGACACAACTAGGATTCATTTTATCAAATTTATATCTGGCAAATTTATCTAGCTTTTTAACTAATATTTTGTATGAAAAACAAATTGAAAGTATTCAAGATATCATTGATCATAATTTGACACTTTTATGTCATGACGAACGAACTTTGAATTTGTTTCTGCAAGCTAATCAAAAACAGTTTCCTAAAAAGTTTGTACAACTTCTCAGTATAACAGAAGAAGAAAAATATTTAAATTATCTAACGAATTTAAATCCTAATTATGGTTATATTTTATTGCCACAAACTATGTCCTACTATATTCAGCAACAAATGTTTTTAAAAAGACCAAAAGTACACCAGAGTGCATTCGAATGTTTTCAAGTACACGGAACATTTGTTCTTCACAAAAATGATGTATTTGAAAGAGAAGTGAGTCGATATTATTTGTGGACTCATTCATCTGGATTACTAAGCATAAAGTGGCAAAAGAATGACGCGCTTTATGAAGGAATTGAAGCTCAAATATTAAAATTTTTAAAAGATGGTGAAATGGCAGAAATTGTCTTAACTTTGGCACACTTCAAAATGGCGTTGTACGTTTTAGTTATCGGAAATGCGTTGTCTATATTTTGTTTTATGTTGGAGTTTTTTTATTATAATCTTATAAAATCTAAAACAGAAATTAAGTTTTAGTTTAAAATCAATGATCACAACCTTAATCAATTAAACTGTCTGCACACTATTTAAAGGCAGTGCTCTATGGAAAATTCAGTTGCATGTTTTATTTTTAATTAAGAGAACAAGTAATAATTTGATATTAATCTTCCTTCAAAATCTAATCTCTAATATGTGCTGCCTTTTGGGATTTATTTCCATGGAGAATAAAAAATTTTTTCAAACAAAATTTTATTATTTTCATTAGTTGAATGGCAAACGTTTAACAAGTTAGAATGAAAGCAATTTTTTCTATTATATTTTCACTTTTAATCATTCTAACGATAGAGTCGGCTATAAATTCAAAACAAATTCAGCACTGGTTTAACAATTTATTGCAATTTTACAATTTTACCACAATAATAATCTACCGGAGCTCCACTTCGAAGGAAAACTCAGAAACTTTCCAATTACACAAAATTTTAATGCAAGTACCTGTGATCCAATTAAATACCAACAATTCAATTCAGTTCCGCAAAATCATAAATAACAACATTCTTGCAATAGTACAGCTCGCCAACAAATCTGATTTTAATATATTGAAAATAGTCGATGTTTCTTTAACAAAATTACGAGAGGCAAAATTAATTTTTATAATTGAGGACAAAATCAATTCTAATGATGGTTTACAAACATTAATTAATTGGTCTTGGAGCAACATGTTTGTTAATATAATAATTTTATTTCAAATGCATGATAACAACAGTTTGCAAATATTTAGCTATGATCCGTTTCCGCAAATCGCTTTACAAAATATCAGCCATATTGAAAATATTTCTAAAATGTTCCCCAATAAATACAAGAATTTAAAAGGTTTTGTAATAAATACTTATATTATTACAAGCCCTCCGCAATATTTCGAATACAAAAACTTAAAAGGCGATAGAAATAAAACCGGTTATGTTTACAAATTTTTTTTAGAATTTTCAAAAAAATTAAATTTTTCTATTAATTGGACGACAGGACTTTCATATTTGAACAAGCAGGAACTAATTGAAAATAGGAAAATAGAAGTTTCCTTATCTGCAATTACTCAAACGCCTAAAACTATGGAAGAATACGCATTTACTGATGATTATGATCTACATAATATTAGAATTATGCTTCCGAACGCAGCCGAAATAAAAAAGGAATTTTATTTTTCCAAGCCGTTCGAACAAGATGTTTGGTTAACAATTTTTTTGCTTGGAATTTATTGTTCAATCATTGCGGGTCTTATGAACTTTTTAATTGACGGTAAATTCAGATTTGGTTATTTTTTGAGTCAAACAATTCAATTTATCCTCTTCATACCAATTTATGTCCATCAAAAGTTAAATAAGTGGAATATATTATGGTTAATTTTAATGACACAACTTGGATTCATTTTATCAAATTTATATCTGGCAAATTTATCTAGCTTTTTAACTAATATTTTGTATGAAAAACAGATTAAAACTATTCAGGATATCATTGATCATAATTTAACGATTTTGTGCCGTGACGAACGATCAATAAACTTATTTCAACAAGCTGGTCAAAAATATTTTCCTAAAAAATTTTTGAAACTTCTTACCAAAGTAGACGAGGAAAAATATTTAAATTACCTTACAAATTTGAATCCTAACTATGGTTATGTTTTAATACCGCAAGCTATGTCCTATTATATTCAACAACAAATGTTTTTAAAAAGACCAAAAGTACGTCAAAGTTTATTTTCATGTTTTCAAATTCATGGAGGATTTTTTCTTCATAAGAATAATATATTTGAAAGAGAAATGAGCCGATATTTGTTGTGGGCATTTTCATCTGGAATATTTACCATAAAATGGCGTAACAACGATGCTCTTTCCGATGGAATTGAAGCTAAAATATTAAAATTTTTAAAAGATGGTGAAATGGCAGAAATTGTTTTAACTTTGGCACACTTTAAGATGGCCTTGTACGTTTTAGTTATCGGAAATGCGTTGTCTATATTTTGCTTTATGTTGGAGTTTTTTTATTATAATCTTATAAAATCTAAAACAGAAATTAAGTTTTAGTTTAAAACCAATGATCACAACTTGAATCAATTTAACTGTCTGCACACTATTTAAAGGCAGTGTTCTATGGAACACACACATGTTTATATACATTATTTATGGATAAAATTAATATAAAAATGAAAAATTCAGTTGCATGTTTGAACAAGTAATAATTTGATATTAATCTTCCTTCTAAATCTAATCTCTAATATGTACGCCTTTTGGGATTTAAATCCATGGAGAATAAAAAATTTTTCCAAACAAAATCTTATTTTTTTTCATTAGTTGAATGGCAAACGTTTAACAAGTTAGAATGAAAACTATTTTTTTTGTTATATTTTCACTTTTAATCATTCTAACGATAGAGTCGGCCATAAATTCAAAACAAATTCAACACTGGTTTGACAATTTATTGCAATTTTACAATTTCACCACAATAATAATCTACCGCAGTTCCGCTTCGAAGAAAAATTCAGAAACTTTGCCATTATACAAAACTTTAATGCAAGTACCTGTGATCCAATTAAATACCAACAATTCAATTCAGTTTCGCAAAATCATAAATAACAACATTCTTGCAATAGTACAGCTCGCCAACAAATCTGATTTTAATATATTGAAAATAGTCGACGCTTCTTTAACAAAATTACGAGAGACGAAACTAATTTTTATAATTGAGGAAAGAATCCATACAGTCGATGATTTACAAGCACTAGTTAATTGGTGTTTTAGCAACATGTTTGTTAATATAATAATTTTATTTCAAATGCATGATAACAACAGTTTGCAAATATTTAGCTATGATCCGTTTCCGAAAATCGCTTTACAAAATATCAGCCATATTGAAAATATTTCTAAAATGTTTCCCAATAAATACAAGGATTTAAGAGGTTTCATAATAAATGCTTATATAACAGTCAGCCCTCCACAATTTTTTGAATATACAACTTTAAACGGCGATAGAAAAAAAACCGGTTATGTTTACAAATTTTTTCTAGAACTTTCGAAAAAACTTAATTTTTCTATTACTTGGACAACAAAACATTCATATATGAATAAGTTGGAACTAATTGAAAATAGGAAAATAGACGTTTGCTTATCTACTATTATTGAAACATCTGAAGCTAGGGAAGAATTCGCATTAACCGATGATTATGAGCTTCATAATATCAAAATTATGGTTCCGAATGCAGCTGAAATAAAAAAAGAATTTTATTTTATTAAACCATTTACAAATGAAGTGTGGCTATTAATTTTATTTCTCATAATTTATTGTTCTATCATTGCAGCTCTTATGAACTTTTTAAGTGACGGTAAATTAAAATTTGCTTATTTTTTATGTCAAACAATTCAAATTATACTTCGTATGCCGATTTATGTTAAATATGAAAAACTAAATACATGGAGAATATGTTGGATAATTTTGGTGACGCAACTTGGATTAATTCTATCAAATTTATATTTAGCAAATTTATCAAATTTTCTTATTAACATCTTATATGAAAATCAAATTGAAAGTATTTCAGACATAATTAATAATAAACTGACTATTTTATGCCATGATGAAAGAGGATACGATTTATTTCAACAACACGGAAAGAATATTTTTCCAAAAGAATTTTTGCATTTGATGAAAGTTATCGATGAAAATGACTATTTTAATTATTTAACAAATTTAAATCCAAATTTTGCTTATGCTCTAATACCACAAACGATGTCCTACTATATTCAACAACAAAAATTTTTAAAAAGACCTAAAGTACGTGAAAGTTCTTTTATCTGTTTTCAATTACATCGAGCATTTGTTCTTCACAAAAATGATGTATTTGAAAGAGAAATTAGCAAGTATTTATTGTGGGCAGATTCATCTGGTTTATTAAATATAAAATGGCGTAAAAATGATGCACTTCTCGAAGGAATACAAGGTAAAATAATAAAATTTTTAAAAGACGAAAATGTGCCAGATATTATTTTAACTTTATCACATCTTAAAATGGCTATATATGTATTGGTTATCGGAAATATAATCTCTATACTAAGTTTCATATTGGAATTTTCACTCTAACAAAGACTCAAAATTGTGAAAATTGTAAAATATTGCAGAAAGAATTAAAAAATAAAATTTAATTTTTATCTATTCTCAGTACGGCAATATAATAACTCATACAGAGTATACGTTTTTACAATTTCAGGAACACAGTGTACCTATTTCAATCAGTTTTATTTGTAAATAAAGTCAAGATTATTAAATTTACAAATGCCAATATTCAAATGACAGAAAAATGATAATCGTACTAAATTATAATATGAATTTTGTAAAAAAAAATTCAAAATTTAAAAAAAAGGAAAATTTGCCTATTATTTGTAAGTTCATATTCAAAAATTTCCTAAATAACTATGTATTAATAACAGTCTAAATTCATTACAAGAGAAATTAAATAGAAAAACAATAGAATAAAGAAAGTGTTACATATTTTTGCTCTTTTCTTTAAAATGGTTTCAATTCAGCTGCTTGACATGAATTGGTAGAAATTTGCACGATTAAATTGCTGTTTTCATTATTGATTAACAAATGTTTAACAAAACAAAACGAAAATAACTAGCAATTCTTGTTGGATAACCATGTATTTGATTACTAATTACAATGACTGAATTTAATTCAATAAGATTTGCGTTCATATTATTAATTGGAATCATCTGAATTAAGTTCTTTTGACCTTCAACTTTTAAGATGTCAAATTTAATATGCAACTCATTCGTTAGCATTCCCTAATTTAACTCAAATTTAATGCTTTGTTTTGTATTCATTGCAGCATGCCAATATTTTTTCGAGAAAGTTAAAATGCTATGAAAAATGCTATAAAATACAGCCATCTTTTCGTCACATGAAATATATAGCTAAAATGAAATTCTATTGTAAAAATAAATTATTATTGAATTTGTACAATGTGAACAACCTTAGATTTAAATATTAAGAATTTACACTTTAAGAAATATGTAAAAGTGAGCATGTATTTTCTCATTTTATCCAAATACTTTCAATTTATTTATTTGATATAACAAAGGTCTACCACCTTCGTGAAATAATATATTTAATGAATCTAAAATAAATTTACACAATCGCTCTAAAAACAAAAACATTTTAAAATTTTTAAAAGAAAAATAAAATTATGTTTGTGTCTCAAAAATAATTTTTGTGCAGATATTAATTTTTTTTTTAATGTCAATACCTTTTTGAGGTAAATTGTAAATATATTCCATGAACTTACACAAAGTGTAAAATAATAAAGTATAATAAAGCTTTTTCTTTCTTAAAAACTAAATAATATTTTTATAATTCTAAAATTTTCTATCCTAAATTCTTATTTCAAAAATATATAATATTTTTTTTCTGTTTGTAAAACTTAAACTGACTTAATCAATTGCTCATTTTTAGTTGAAATAATATTTGTGGGTTTTGAATTTATAGATGATAAAGTTGAACATGTTCCTTCTGTTACAGTTTTTCTTTCATTTTCAATCAATGATAAACATTCTCTGAATCCTAATAAAAATTCATCAGCATTTTCACGATTAAATAACATTGGAGGCTTTAGTTTTACAACATTATCATCTGGGCCATCAGAACTAACTAATATTTTATGAACAGTTTTCATTCGATTAACAACCCATCTAGCATATTCTGTTGCTGGTTGCCGATTTTTTCTATTTGTTACCAATTCTATTCCTACAAATAAACCAATTCCACGTACATCACCAATTATTTCGAATTCTTCTTTTAATTGTTCACACATTTTCAATAGATATTTGCCAGTTTCTTTGGCTTTCTGTTGTAAATCTTCTTCATCAATGACTCGCATTACAGCATTTGCAATTGCACATGAAACTGGATTACCGCCATAAGTATTAAAATAACAAATTCCACTAGCTGCAAAACTTTCAGCAATTTCAGGTGTTGTTACAACAGCACCAACTGGATGTCCATTACCCATAGGTTTAGCTACTGTTACAATATCTGGAACAACATCTTGTGTTTCGAATGCCCAATAATGTGAACCTACACGTCCAAAACCAACTTGAACTTCATCAGCAATACAAACACCACCAGAAGCACGAACAGCTTTATAAACTCTACGAAAATAACCTTCTGGTGGTATTATTTGACCACCACAACTTTGTAAACTTTCTGCAATAAATCCAGCAATTCCTTTCCCTTCATTTTCTAAAGTTGAAATTATTGTTTCAACATCATTTGCATATAATTTTCCCATATCTGCACCAGGATAATTTTTATCTTGATATTTTCCACGATATATATCAGGACAAGCAGCAACATGAGTATAATCAGGTTTTGGTTCACCACCTGGTTGATTAAATTTGTAAGGAGAAATTTCCATAACTGAACTCAAATGACCATGGTAAGCGCTAAAAAATACAATATATATTAATTACTTGTAATAATTTCATCATAATTTTGAAAATAAAAAAAAAAACCAACAAAATAAACTTACTGATCAAGTGTTATAATATCTTTCCGTTTTGTATGTGTTCTAGCCAAACGTAATGCCAAATCATTTGCTTCAGATCCTGAATTGACAAAGTAACAAACTGAAAGATTTCCGGGCATTTTACTAACTAAATTTGCTGCACATTGGACAAGTTCATCATGTAAAAATCTATTGTTTGTTGAAAGTGCTGCCATTTGAAAGCAACCAGCTTGTACAACTTTTGGGTGACAATGGCCAACTAGAAATAATATTAAAAAATAAATAAAATTTAATACAAATAAAACTATTTTTTAAATTTATTTAATTACAAATTGTAAAATTATTTAAAATGTAAGCATATTTTAAAACTAGGTATTTATTTTTATTTTAGCGTCATAATTTTCAATTCTATATTTGTGTCTGTAATATTTATTTTGTATACATACATATTATATTATATATATGTATGTATATATGTACGTTTTTAATTATGTGCAAAAAAAGAAATCATTTTGTTGCATGAAATATTTCAAGCAAAATACAATATTGCAATTAATTTGATCACGCGATTAACAATATTTAATTCTATTAAAAGGTGAACTCAAGGCTCTTAAGACCTCAATATGTAAAATAAAAAAAAAACTTTAACAAAATTCAGTTATTCAATTGCAAAATTTTCATTGTTTGACGCATACCATATCAATTGCACGTTGATCGACAAATATTGGAATCAAATTTTTTAACAACATATAATTAAGATTAGTTAAGTGGTATAAATAGTTAAGTGCCACTCAAAAGCTCTAAATAATTTTTATAATTTATGGTTAATTAGGCAACTCTAGATATAATAAGTATTATGAATTATTTAGGTGTTTTTAAATCAGTTTAAGCTTTTTATTCTTGACCTCGTACAAGGTTTTTTGTAAATAACACATGTATGTATATATAGTAGCTTAGAAACGGAAAATATTAAGAAAAATTAAGGTTTTTTTCTTCATTTAAAATTTCAACTTCAATGAACTGCAAAGTTTTTGAAAATTAAAATAGGTAAGTATTTGCATTTGTTTCTTAAAACATATTTATATGTAACTGCATACATACATTTGTATGTACGTATGCGAAGCAAAAAATTATCAATCGTTATACGATTATAATTTTTAAGCCGCATAAAACTAATAACGGTAAAACTTATTAAGTAAATGAAGTTTATACTTTTTTTACTCTATTCTTAAATAAAAATCGAATTTATGCCATAAAACTATAGAACAATCGAAACAATGGGAAAACAAAAGAACATTTGATGTATAAAAAAGCTCAATAGATAGTTGAATAGACAGTTTAGCGATCAGCAGGTTTCTTTTATTTTGTTTATAATTTTCGTAGCAAATTGTTACATTTTGACGTAAAGTCTTAACTGCAATAAATATTTTCGGTCAAATATGTAAACAGTATAATCAGATTTTATTGCAGATATTTAATTTTAAATTTTTTCGTTTCTAAAATATGTAAACGGCACCTTAAACTTCAATGCAGATTATACTCGTATGTCATCTTATTTTAGTTGTCAAAGTTGAGCGAATTGTAGTTACAATCATATGCAATCACATCCAATTTGAACAGGATTTTGATATTTACTATTGTAAATACCAAAATCATTTGTGAATATTTGCAGAGTTCAATTAGTTTTTGGTTTATCACTGACGGACGGACGTACAAACATTGCCAAGTCAACTCATAATTTGATACTAATGAAAAGGACATATACCTATGTCTATTCTAATAAGAAAGAAAATCTATTTGCATATTTTGTATTAAACACACTCCATACTCCGCATTCCGCATAAATATGACAATTTTTGCATTCTTTCACAAACTATGTGTGTATAAAAAACTATAAAAGCTAGAAAAAAAATCCATTCAATTTTACTTATTTTTTTTCTTCTTTTGCATGTCAGGTTAATTGCCCTCATATTTTTTTATAAAAATTTTTATCAAATAATAATATTGGCCCACTTTAAACGTAGGCTTACTACTATTTTTTTTTTCTACTTATAAATAACTCATTCTATATATAAAATACTTATGTACAAATAAATAAATACTATATTATAATATGTGTATATATATGTAGCTCCATAAAATATTTTAAAAATAAAATTTAGCTTATCTCACTAAAATATAAAATAGTAAAAATTTATTTACTTTATAATTTTTCTAATTCAAATAAACTTAAAACAAAACAAAAAAACAAAAATCTTTGCAGATCTCATTTTAAAATGTAAACTAAATTTATTAATATTGGATTAAGTGACAGACTAAAGAGCTTTTATCAATGTTTTATACGTATATGAAGAAAAAAATAATATTAAATGCCTTTTATATTACTCGTGACTTGAAACATTTTTATAATTTTTTTAATTAATCAGCCGACTTTAAACACTCTCTGATTCTTATTTTATTTTGTTATATAAATATAGAGTATAACAAAGTATGATTATCACGTGTATTAAGTATGGTTTATTGTCCTACTATATAAAAATATAATTATATTTTATGTTGGATTTTACTCTTATCATTAAATTTATATCAATGTACACATATTGTAATTGAAATCTAAAACAATTAAAAAATCGTAATGGAAAAAAAAATTATTATGATTGAAAATAATAATTGAAATACAAATTATACAATATAATAAAAAGGGCGAATGATAACATCGATGCCATTCTAATTTTTTTTTTATTTTTCTTTATAATCTTTGGACTGAAGAAATTTAAAAAAAAAAATTAAAATTATTTTAAAAAATTATAAAAATACTTAATTAATATTGTGTGCTACTAAATACCGCATCCAGAAATCATGATTGAAAAAGTGGCACAAAACGTGAAAACAAACAAACCATCTTAATATTTTGTTTCGAAGCAAATAATCAAATAAAAATATCACATTGTATAAAAGATTGAAAACAAAAACAGTTTGAGAAACAAACATTTGAGATAATTATTTGTATAACAAAAAAAAAAATTTGAAAATAATATTTATATACAACTTAAAGCAGATTTAGAATGCAAATATAACAGATCTAGTCAAATTAAGCTAAAACCAAGAAAATAATAGCCTAGTCAAAAAAAAACAAAGGCGAGTTGAAACGCATAAGACAAAAATCCGGCATAACGACTGCCATTAATATAATACTTTTATACTGACATTACAACGTAATACATGAATTCATTGCCTGTTCGGCCAAAAAGCAGAATATTGAAAATAGAATACGCAATATTTTATGTTTTCAAAATTTTAAGTTTAAAACAAAAATTTTAGTTACTATCTGCATTAGAAATTTTCATTTAGTCTGCTTAAAACCGCTTTCTTCTTTAACATTTTAATTCAATAAATTAACATTGACAACATTTAGTTAAAGGTTTTACTAAATAATTAATTTAAATGTATAAAAGTTTAAAATTGGTATATACAATTAAAATTTATTGAAATTTAATTGATATTTTGTGATTTTAAAAGTTTATTTTCACAAGAATTTAAACGAAACTAGTCATAATTAACCAATTAATAGCTATACGAGTTCTACTGCTATTAGGAGTGAAAAAAGGATAGTAGGGCTACTCTAAATTCCTAAATAAAGTCGTAAATTTATTAAAATGGAACAGATTTAAAGCAAACATATGTACGTTTTTCAAATATATTCGGGTGTTCGGATATTTTCGAAATAGGTATGTCTTCTAAGAATTTAAGAAATAAAGTTAAATTTGATTGTTCCATACTTGTTCCATTGGCCTGTTATGAGTTCAAAAAATTACAGAAAATTTCTGCTTTTTACTTAATTAATTGCCACCCATTTAATGTTTTTATTAATTGAAAATTGACCTTTTTCATATCACTATAATATTAAAAAAAAAAAAGAGGAATAAAAAAATTTAGTAAAATTTCCATTGAAACATAAACAATTTTTTCTTTTCTTATCATAAATTAATTATTTTTTGTTTTGTCGTTGTTATTGCCTTTTGTTAATTTCTTTATTCAATAATTACAGAATCCAAAATTTTTTTTTTATTAGGGGAGACACATGTACATTATACATATGTATATACATGAATAATTTGACGTATAAGATATTTCTGTCGCATACAAATGTACATATACATATTATACAAATACAGAATGTCATAAATCAAAATTATCGGCTCTTAGAGATATCACTCTCCTTCTAATATTTCGTACACATATTCGACCTCTAAATTTTTTTTTTTGCCCAATTAATATTATTTTTTTTTGTGAATCTAAAATTATTATTTGCGTAAATGTCAATAAAATCACGTGACGGCGCTAAAAATTTTATTTAGGTACTATGGAAGAAAGTAATTATGAATATTGTACATAAAAATTATTTGCTATCAAAATTATGTTGTTAAATTATTATTTTTTTTAATAGCAACAAAGTATAATTGGACGCTATAATTTAATGTTATCAATATTAAATTCAATAAAAAAAAAATTACATACATAAAATAAATTTATATTTAGAAAAAAAAATTTTTTTTTTTTCAAATTTTTTAAATTAATTAAAAATTATTAAATTTTTTTTTTGTTTTTATAATAAATTAATGTAAATAACATTCAACCTTTATTTTTGTAATATAGTTATCTCTCGTCTTTGTTAATAGTCAAAATGTATGTGCATATATACTGTATGTAATTAAAGCTCTCTTAATAATTTCAAAATATTTACACAATATTTTTATTTATTAAATAATCTACTGCAATTCACGATTGTAATAAAAAACAATAACAATAATAAAATTAATTGTCACTGTTACAATTGCATACAATAAAATTTTTATTTTAAATTAAATATTTTTAAGAGCCCCCACTCTGTATATTACATATTATTATTTATATATAATATTTTTATTGAAATTAAATATAATGTATTACGTAACATGAAAATTATAATTTATAAATATTCTAAATTTATTTAGACTCAAAAATATGACAAAAAAAAAGTGTACATAGGTAAAAATAAAAATGTGTAAACATTTTATTTGCGCATAGTGAGCAAAATTTGTGTATAAAATTTTGTTATCTAAGCGTTTAACTATATCACATTATTACGTATAATACATAAATGTATATTATAATATATATACATATATATACATAGGTTCTTACGTTTATTGCAAAATATTATGCGAGACTAAAAATGTTTGTTTTCATACAATAAAAGCTCATTAACCAAAAAAAATTTTTATAATAACATGCGACTATTTCATATAAAAGTGAGGTTAGTTCTTTTATTTTAAAATGAAAATAATAAAGAAAAACAAACAAAAAAAAAAAAAAAGCTTACCATGAGCAACATTATTAATGCAATCCAAATATCGGGTACCTTCTTCATCAAACATATATTGACCTTGACCGCGGACAATTTTTAGAGGGTCATTACGATAGAATAATTGGCATGATTTCCTGTAAAAAAAAAATGTGAAACACTCGGTTAATACAAAATAAAAATTATATAGACTTAAAAAATTGTGTGCATATTTTTTTTTTTGCTATTTTTTTTTTATGCACATATTTTATTTATCAAACAATTTACCTATGCGTATACAAAAGTGATTCTAAATCTTTATGTTATGATTAATTTAAATTAAGAAGATTGGTGTTAATGCAAACATCCTGTGGGAGCATAAAATTTTTGACATAATATACGAAAATACACATACCTCCTGTACATATATTTAAAGGCGTTAAAACAAATATATTTTGCAAAAAAAAAAATAATAATATAAATGATTGTTAATTGAAAAATATTTACCCTTTTCCTATTTATTATATAATATATGCAACCGGTAGTAAAATATTAAATCTACATATTTTCATTTAAAATATGCAATAAAAAAACAAGGGTGCGAAATTATTTAAATATTATAAAATATGGAACAGCACGTATCTATTTTGTATTTATTTCCTTTTCTGTTTAAATATAAAATTTTACTGTTATGTCACAAGTCATAATATCACAGATTATGCATATAATTTTTCTATAAAATAATATGGCATTTTTCAATAAAATTTTAACTATAAAGAATTGATTTTAAATAATAATATAAAATATTTCAAAATAATAAAATTAATTATTGAAAAATTTGGTTTATTCTAAATTGAAAATGTGGAAAAAATTTATGGCACATACTTAGTAATCATGTGGATTACAGTATAAAGCACTGTAGATAACATTTCGTCGGCAATTTCTTCATGCCTCTGTAGCTCATTTGGTAGAACGTCCGCTTAGAAAGAGGTAGGTCACTGGTTCGAGTCCAGTTCGAAGAGAAAAATTTTTTAATTAATTTTTCTGCGTTTAACTCGTTCCTTTGATTACGTCATTCATCTGTTCTGCAGTTGCATGAAGAAATTTCCATTAAGTTAAATTATTAGTGTAATAAGCACATTACTTATTAATTTCACAACTATGATATTTGTATTAGTAAAATTCATAGAATAAACTGTTCTTACATTCTGATAATATTAAATTTTTATAAAGTATTATCAGAATGTAAATAGATTTATGACATAAACTGGTTTCAAATTTTCAATTTAATAAAATATTTAATGATTGTTGAATATTCTAAATTACTATTTTACATATTCTAAATTAAATATTTAACTATTATATTAATAAATATTTCACAATTTTCATATAGACAATGCATAATATGCAATTTAAGTTAATGATTTGTTTAAACAATTTCAATATTTTTTTATTTATTTTTCACATGAAAATGTAATTTCCATAATTTGTATAACACTTTTCATGATATACTGCAATAATGATTATAGTTTATTGATAATTTTAATTAGATTTTGCATTATAATAAAATTTTTAAATAATTTTCCACACATTGTTCTAAATTTCTATACAAACTATAAACTGTTAATAAATTTCAAATTATAGCAATTTACAAATTATTATTTAGTAAATTTATTATAATTACTAGGAAAATATATAAATTACAAACTCATAATTACATTAATTTAGAAATACAAGCTCATAATTATATTATATTTGAAATAATTATAATCTTGAACAAAATATTGCAAATTAAATATAGCGAATTGAATTTTTATTAAATTAAAAATATTCACGTAAAAGATATTTAACGAGAAACAACAATATAAAGTAAAATATTTTAAAAATGTGCATAGAGTTTAATTTGATTTTTTGAAAGAAAATTCGCATAAAATGATAAAATTTTTTTAATTTTCTAAATTATAGCACTCATAATAAACAAGAGCGTAATTTCGCTACTGATAAAATCATTATTTAATAAATAAAAATATTTTATCTTAATAATATTACGGAAACACTTAATTGAATTAGTTTCGAAGTATATGTAATCAATTTTATTAAAATTACAAAATACTTAAATTTAATATAATAACTTAGATTTGTTACGTAATTCGTATTAAATTTTATCTAATTTAAGTATTACTTTTATATAATAAAAATTAAAATTTAAAATTTTGATGTAATAAAAAAAATAAATTTTAAAATGAATTGCGTATTTTTAAGTACATGGGTCCCAAATATATATATAATATGTACATATATATTTTATTTAATTTTTCTACGCATATTGTCTTAAAACAGCGTCATAGGTTTAATGACCGCAAAAAAAAAAAAATTATATAATCGCAATTTATTATAGGTATACTTATGTCAGAAATATTTTCATTAATAATTTTAGTAACGCAATTTTCGTTGGGGGGCAAATAAATAAAATTAAAATTATGATGACGATAAAGAAAGTATCATTCAAAAAATTTTTGAGTACCACAAAAAAAAAAGCGTTAATTAATTTTGAGTAATCAGTTTTTACCAAATTAAGTTGACAATTTTTAATAAATTAATATAATTTAGTATTGTGAAAATCTTACAGCTTTACAATAAATTTTGAATTATTTTATAAGAAAACAAATTGTCAAGACGGTTGATTAAAGGAAATTGTTTGACAATATCCGAAAATTTCGTCCTTACATTTAATTATTTTATATACCATTTTAAACAAAAGAGTGTAATTATTAATTTTATTAATCTCAATATTAGGAAATGAATGTCAACTGTAAATGGAATTTTGTCCAAGTAGAAAAGAGCAAATTTTCTTTAATTTTTTGCTTAGTTTTTAACTTTTCAACTCTCCTGCATTTCTATGATTATACTTTCATGTCAAAATAGAGGGAATTCGACAGAATTAAGGAAGATTATTAAAATTATTTATTTGCGAATACAGAATATCGAAATTATGTAAAACAATTTAATTATATAAATGTTTGAGGACATTGCAAGTTTACAATTTTAATATCAAAAATTGAAAACAGTTTTGAAATACTTTCACTATTGGAAATATTGATAAATGCAATTGATAATTTTTCCGATAAACTAGCATTAGACATTTTTTCTGATAACTATACTTAATTTTAAGTAATTTCAAGTTAGTTATCTAAAGTATTACAGTTTGGAAATAACTTATACAAAAAACTTTTATACTAATAATTACGTACGAAAATTTTCAAATAAATAGAAAAACTATATTTAAATTAATTTAAAAAAAATATTATTTTAAAAAAAAATATTAAAAATAAATAACAAACAATAATCTAAATTGCAATTCTCATTGCAATCATTTAACAAAAAAAACAAGAGATTAGAAATGACATTGAAAATAAAAACAATAATTTTTTTTATTTTAAACAAAATATTTTCAAAGCAAAACAAAAAATAATAATGATAAGAAATATATAGATTTTTTCTAAAACTATTGATCTCATATAATAAAGGTAAAACGTGTGCATAACATAAAAAAGTATGGTTGTATTATTGTAAAAAAAAAACAAACAACAATCTATTTTTAGTAAAAATTATCATTAATGCAAAATTTTTCAAAATGATTTCAATTCCGAAACATAACAAAAAAAAATTCAAAACAAATTTGTATATTTGTAATTTGAAATTAAAATATTTAATTATAGAAAATGCACAACAATAAATTGAAATATTTAAAATTTTTGATCATATAATTTGAAATTTATGAAAAATTAGCAGTGAAATATTTTCGCCGTCATATTTGATCACAATTACCTATCGTCAAATTGTGAACTAGACAATTATTGCAAGCAAATGAATATAGAATCCTTAAAAACATCCGCAGTAATTTAATTTTTGAAATTCTAAAAATATTTTATAGAATCAATTTTCCGAGATCTATTACAATTAAATTATTACACCTGTACACAAAATTGAATATATATTGTAAATAAAATGCCTAAATACTGTAACCGAAAATTTGCCAAAAAAACAATAACAATCAAAAAAATTCTATACAAACCACTTTGCAAAAAGCTCCTTATAAAAGAAATTTTCTAAAATAAATATTGACATGCGGATATATACATATATATATATATCGGTGCAAATGTACTTTATAAATAAGCACATTTAAACAATAAACTATATATGTATACACGGATATATTTATTTACCATTACTCTTCATATAAATTTTAACATTATATAGGATAAAATTTTAACTACAAGGTCAGAATAACCTTCAAAATAATCTATAAAAAAATATAAGTTCTGTTTAAATAAACACCATCTTACGATTAAATTTATAGCCTATACCTATACCTATTTATAACCTTTATAGTCTTATATTTATGCAATATAATAAAATAATTAACATTTAACTTTAATTATGAAAACTTTTAATTATGAAAAATATTATGAAAGCCTTAGGCTTATAAAATTTAGAAATTAATTTATTAAAACTTACCCAATATGACGATTTCTTAATCTTATTGTATCTGATTTAGTCATCTTCTCTTTACTAATTTCTTCAACAATATCGCGTGTGAATGGCATAATGTTAAATTTTCCTTTTTTCACTTAATTTAAATTAAAAAATTATTTTTTAAAAAAATTCACTTATAAATTATAAAAAATATTTTTTATAAAATAAAAAAATAATAGACCGGTTTTTATTAACACTTTTCTTTTATTATATATTAATGTTTTAAAATTATATTTAGAATAAAATAAAAAACAGTCAGTAAGTGTATTAGAATTGAAATGAATCAACAGAACTTTACTGGCGTTATAAGCAACTTTTCTAAGCACATTTTCCTTTTATTTATATTCTTGCACAATATTTCGCTGAACACATAATATGATAAACATTTATATTTACAATTGTATATATATAAAAATAAATTTATATAGTAACAAAGAACTTTTTCAATAAGCGTGTATACATATGTATGTATATTATATTTTAGAAGAAAAACTAAAATAAAGATTTCACGTGCTTTGAGATTAACAAAATAAAAAAGAGCTTTTATAGATGAAAATTTTTGTTTTTTTCTTTTTTTATATTTTATAACAGAATGTTGCAAATGAAATTGACTTTAAGCTCAATTTATTTTGGCACCTGTCATGAAATCACAATGACAATTATTTTTTTCATTATTGACACAAAAAATTTTATTTATTTATTTTTATTTATTTATTATACTTTATTCTCTGAATTATTACAAAAATTTTTACTTAGAGTAAGAAAACGGCATTATTATTTAAAGAAAAATAGTGTAAATGCCTAATTATGAAAGGAAATTGAATGAAAGGAAAAATGAGTGAACGATAAACAGTTGTAATTTTCATTCATTTTTGCTTTCAACGCTGACATCGAATTTTTTTCAATCTAAAATTATAATGTACAATAACAACTACTCTTGACAGTTCATTTATTAATGATAACACTAAAAATGAACGATGGGTTAAAAAAAATGTGAATGATAAAAACAATGATAACAGGCCCCTTCTTTTTTTAATTCAATAAACTTTTCAATTAATTTTTTCTTTTCATTCAGTTCATAAATTATGTGCCACCCTTTTAAAAAAGTTAATTCTTATAATCGAAATAATTTTTAAGCTCTCTTATCAATACTTTTGTTTTTTTTTTATTTTTTATTTTACACTTCTCTTTTTATACAACCAAAATATTAATATTTATTTTTATTAAGCTTAATCGATTGTTTTTCTTTTCTTTTTTTTGAAAGAAAGAATCGATTCATCGAAAATATTATAAATCGATTATTTTTAAAATAACCGAAATTTCAATATTAATATTTTAAATAATTTTAGAATGAAAATAATAATAATAGCAGAGCAGAGGTCGAATAATGTAGTAAAAGTAATTGTTGTATTATTTACAAGACTTGAGACCAAAACAATTGGAAATAGAATTTATAATATAAATTTCATCCTACATGTTGTATGTACTACAGAAGAAAAAAGTGGGAACTGATTCGTACAATGTAATTTCAAATTGTGAATTGTGTTTTTTGTACTATACTCCGTGTTTTTTCCAAAGAAATGTGTGACTATCTCTAAACTTAAGTTTGGAAAGGTTTTAAAAATAACAAAAGTATATTTGATATTTAAAAATTCAAATGTGAAATCTCAATATACCCACATTTTGAAATTTATTCGAATGAAGTTAAAAATTTGTTAAGCAATAATTTGAAATTTGTTAAACATCACACCATTATTTTGAAAAGTTTAAGAATTCGTTAAGATTAAACTGGAACGAAAACTGGATTGAACATTGAAAACTTGAGAAAAAAAATCCATTTCAATTAAAATCGCAATTATATTCTTTTTGATAAAACTAGGCCTTTTATACAGGGCCTTTTTGAATTTTGGGAAAATCTGCAGAAAGTAAAATTCATTTTACTCCCCATTTATATTAATATCAAATCCACGTCATTTCGATAAATTTTGCAAAAATAAATTTTAGTTGCAGCTTTTAGTCTGAAAAAACAAAATTATATTAACGAACAGCATTTGTTGAGATACGTGTTTTATGTATTATACGCCCGATGTGGTTAGTTTAAATAAAGTTGAGTCCAATGCGGCTGTACTAAATTGGATATGTAAATGTAGAGTTTCTTGTATTTTTGCTTACAGCATATAAATATACATAGTTCAAATTGATGATGATCCAGCGAAAGTTACTATTGCTGTAAAAATAAGAATTTTGAAGGCTTTGGCTTCCTTAGCAAAAAATTTAAATACTTTGTGCAGATATTATTCTTGAATCTTAATTTTTTTGAATACATTTTTCTTTAAGGATCATAAACATGGAAGAAATTTGAAATATATTCGATTTACTTTGCATAGAAATTAAAACAGGAAAAAAATGAACAAATGATGAAATAAATCTACTAATAATTAAAACTTTAAAAATGGAGGAACAGTTCTGTGACGGCTAAAGGAAAAAAGTTGTGTTATGGTGTGTTATTTTAAATAACATAAAAAAAAATTCACCTGACAAAACAGTCTTTTGGATATCACACTTCATTGTGTACCGTAGTTGCACTACAACTGTTGATCTACACACATCACACTTACTTTTGCAGTTTGTAAAAGAAAAACTCAACTTAAATTACCCTTTTGTTTAAACTTTTAAAAATTTAATTTTTTTTTTCAGAATTCAAATAGGTTGAGAAAACTATGATATTGATATTTTTTATGTCTGTCTTGTTGAAGCATTGTTCGATGACAATTTCACCATATGACTTATTTTCCAAGTTTAATCGATTCGAATAGCCATCTAATTAGCCAACCATTAATAAGGCTAGCAAATGTTAAATGAAAAATTTTATTATTATTTTTTTTTTGCAATTTTTTATTTTCCTTTTTTTTGTATATTTTAGTAATATATATGTATATATGTTGTATATATATAATATAATTTATATAATATATCTGTGTGTTTTTTATGTTTTCTCCTTTCTCCTCTATTTATATTTACTTTTTTTTTTTTTTAAAATCGGAAAAATGTACACCAAAAAAACAATTTTTATTTTTTTTTTTACCTTTACTTTTACAATTTATAATTTTTTATGTTTTTTTTTTTTTAATACACGACCAACAGATTTTCCAATGAAGAACACTTCAGTGTTTTTTTTTTATTTTTTAATATTTTTAATATATATATAAATTAGTTTTTTTTTTTTTAAATTTATATTCTGTCATTATAATTGTATAATTAATTTTCAACTAACTTTAAAAAAAATAACTACAACATTTACCCCTTAAAATTTTAATATTTAAAATGTAATTTTATTAATATGTTTAATATTTATGTATATATATAAATATATTGTATAATATATTAATATGTTTTATATATATATATATATTTGTATTATGTAAAATATATGAGAAAGTACAATGAGTGGTAATATAAAATATAAGTGATTATTTATAATTACAATTATATTTTAACTATTAAAATAATATTTTACATTTTTATTACAATATATTATAGTTTTGTTGCAGAATTGAAAATTCACTTTTAAAATTTTTATTCATGTAATTTTGGAATAATTGGGATTTCGAACTTTACAATTAATAGTTTTCATAAAATTTCTAGAGTAAAATTTATTAAATTTTTATTAAGTTCTTAATACTCTTTTATATATGGATATGCATATACGATTTTTTTTTTGTCGGAAGGAAGAGTCAAATTAAAAAAATTTACAAAATCTATTGTTATAACTCAGTACATCTATTTTGTACATATATTTCTTAAATTTTACTTTTAAGTTTTGTTACACAAAAAAAATTTAATTATAATGAATCACTAATATATGAACTGCTTTAATATTCAAGTACATACCACACTATAATTCATAACAGAATTAAAATTCAATTTGTATACTTATATACAAGAACTAGTAATTATTTTTTGCAACCCCTAAATTATAATTAGATTCTGAATTTAACTGTATTAACTGAATTTAAATGTTGAAATATTAAAATTAATCTTTTTTTGTTATTTCAGTTAAATCAGAATAATAATTTCATTATAACATTGAATTATTCATATAATAATAATAATGGCAATAAAAAATATATCTGGATGTGGAGAACATATAACCAACCGTATGGCTTAAGATCGAATGTATTCTAAAGATCTGATATATCACAAAAGTTGATCAATCTGACTCATCCTCAAATTAAACTCAAATATAAATTTGCGTTAAAATCGGATCAGTCAAACTTTTGAGATACTGATCTGAACAGATCTGAACAGACAGACCTATAAATCTAGTTTATTTACGATTCTCTAACATTGAGAAACAGATTCTCGCCAAAAAAAAAAATCGAGATATAAAATTTGATGCCATCACATAAACTACCTTATTATTATTATCCAATGCGATCTGTAATTATTAAATAATCACAATAAAATTATATTTTATAATTTACCACTACAATACATACATATACATATTTAGTATAATTTTCAAAAGGATATCTCAATATAAATACATATATGTAATACCATAAAGCCAATAATTAGCTTAAATTTAATATTATTTATTCTAAAAATATACAGATAATGATATATATATATGTACACATAAAATATTCATTAAGATGAATTAATGTGCATATTTTTATAAATTTAATATTTTTATAAGTATACATAATTTATTAAATATTATATAGATATCTATAATTTATATATAATATTTTATACATCATAATTATATTGTTTTTTTTTTTAATTTTTATTTTTTTCGTTAATTTCACATTTATAATAATAATTTTTACTTAATTTTACTTTATTTTTAATATAAATATATATGTTTATATATATTTAATTATATATATATAAATTTCTTAAAAGAGAAAAGAATGTGCTTTCTTAATTTAAGTTTTTTATTTATATTTTTTTTTTGCTCAATAAATGTTATTTTTTTTAATAATTTTTAAAAATTAATTCTCTCCTTTTTGCAAATAGTATTCAAAAAACAAAAAAAAAAGTATTAATAAATATGTTTTAATATTTTTTAGTTTATTATATATAATTTATGTATTTATAGTATGTATATATATATATATACATATATATATATATATATATATATATATATATATCTTCATTTATATATATATACTTATAGTTAAATACTATACAAATTTTTAATTATAGTTTTTATTTTTTCTTATTAATCTTGGCTTTTTTTTTAAAATACTTAAAAACATTTATTTATTTTCTTCTGTTCCAAAATGATAAAATTTTTTTCCTTTCTGTTTCAAAATTTAGGTCATATTTTTTTTTTTTACAATATTTTTACTTAAATATTAATATTTTTTTTTTTATTTAATTTTATTTTTTATTTTAATATACAAAAATTTGAAATTAGAATAAAATACAATTGGAAATTTATATATAAGTGTGTGTTTTTGTTTTTTAAGTTGAATTAAAATTTATATTAGAAATTTTCAATTATATGAGTTTAATTCTATGTTTTTAAAGAATAATAATGAAAAAAATTTTAATTTGAAATTCTATAACCTAAAATTATTCAAAAATTAAATAAGTGGACTGAAAATAAAATTTATATTAATTAAAAATATTTATTTTTTTTTTTTATTTTAATACTTTGCAAATAAAATTTAAAAAAAAATTTAACAAAATAAAATAAAAATTATTAATAATAGATGTCGCCACATAAATGTAATTCTTAAGCTTTGTGTCAATTTTAAGTTTTAATCTTAAATTATATAGCTTATAAATATTAAATTTATTAAATAATAAATTAAAAAGAATAAATTATTTAATTGACTATAAATATTACATATTTTATATAAGAATAGCTATAGCAAAAGAAAAACAAAAATTTCTAATCAATATTTTTAATTTCAATTAAAAATTTAAAGATTTTTAAATATTTTTAATTTTATATAAATATATTCAGCCCTATCATGAAATTCAAACGTAAAAGCCTTAGTATCAAATTTAGCTACGACTTTGAATGACTTTGAATAGCTAGTGACTTTGAATGATCACAAATTTTACACGTATAAAGATTATAAATCAGCAATGGCAGTACCATTTTTCGAAATGTAAAAATTATCAGTGTTTTATTTCGACTATTAAATATTTATGTTTTTTTGTTGCCATCTGATTAGACAACTTTCATGGAATTTTGCATTTTTTTTTTTTGAATTCAAAATTTTGAATATTTTTTAAAAAGTGGAGAAAAATTTTTTTAGCAAACATGAATTCATTTCTCTTCATGGGACCTGTGTTAGAGGAACAAGAAAACGGTAAAAAAAAATCAAAATTTAAAACAGCCGTTCTCTTTAAATTGCTTGTTACTAGTAAATATTTCTTTCTTAAACATTGGATATTATATTACATACATATATTTAATATGACTATTATTATAAAGTTTTAGTAATTCGGAATTGATAATAAGACATTAATTGTAATTTTCCGAATTTTAGAAGTACGATCGGAATTCATAATAGGGTTGATTATTATGTTTAAAATTACAAAAAAAAAATATTTCATTTCAATACAAATCTAAAGTAAATTATGGATACATAAAATTTTTTTAAATAAATTTCTAATATGAAAATCTGACTTAAAAATTGCAGTAATATAATATTAATATACAATTCAGCATATCAGTAAAATTGCTGAATTATGTAATAATTACAGTAATACTGCATTTTTTGAAATTACAAAGTTATACATAAAATAACTCAAGTGGAAATTTTTTGATTTTTTTTTTTACATCTCGAGTAATACAATGGAGGCTCTTAATAATAAATACAACTTATTTTGTTTTCCTTTTTTCTTGTCTTTCTTTTTAAGTTAAATATATAATATGATAATATTAAGTGTAATATAGTTATAATTATCTAAACTTAAATTTAAAACATTTACGATTTTACAACGATTATAACAATCAACAAAGTTTTTTTTATTTAAAAAAAAAATGAAATGAAATCCTAAATGTCAAAAGAATTTTATTGCTGTTAAACTTGTGCCATTTAGTTTATAGAGGTATATTTTTTGTCTTTTTTTCTTTTTTTTTTTGCTTTTTTTATTTAAATTCTATAATATATACTTTTAATTTGATATTATTCCTTTTTTTTTTTGTTCTTTTATATAATATAATAATTATGTATTCGATTTAAAAAAACAAACAACCAAGTGAGTCAAAAAAAAAATAAAAAATAATTATTCAAAAAAATTCTGATACAATTCGACGTGACTTCAAAATTGCAGTAATAATATATCAATACATAATTCAGCAAATATAACTCATAAGCTGAATAATCTATTTATATAATATTACAGTAGTTTTGAAAATGAGAAATTAAAAAAATGTACACAAATTATAGGCGTCTAGCAAAATATAGATCTAATGTCAGCTTAACTTATTCAGCAATACTGTTTTAATTATATACTGAATAAGTGAATTTGATGTTAGATCTGCATTTTGGTAAACGCCATTTGTTTTTATATCTCTTCATAATTTCTTTTCAAATTTATATAATTCATTATATTGCATTATATAGCGAAATATTAGAAACCTTTCTTAAAATAAATATTTGTATAACAAAATTTAAATAAATTCACAATAATAAAAAATATTACAATAAAAAAAATATTTTTGAAAAATATACAATTTATTTTTAAGCTATTAAAGAATTATAAATTTAGGAAATATTGTAAGGATGATGATAGCAAAAGAAAAATTAAAAATATTTTTTAAAAGCAAATAAAAAGTGAAAAGCTTTACAACGCGTTACAGAAATAAGGTTTTTGTTATGTTAGTCAAAATTTAAAGCAGAGAAGATAAAAGATATCTAAAAAAAATATTCATTTATCATTTTCCAGTATAGAATTTCAAAATTCAAAGTTGATTTTATTCTGTGATGCGATTAACAGAATATGAGTGATTATAATCCTCTTCCCATGGATTTTAAATGATTTGTTTAATGAAATTTTCCATATAATTAAGAAAATTTTCCATATACATATAAGTATTATTGGTAATTTTAAAATTATCATTAAATTACAATTTAATAAAATTTGAATTAAAAAATTATGTTTTTAAAATTTAAAAATTTTAAATATTGAATTCGGAAAAATAATTATATAATATTAACTTAGAAAATTATAGTTTCACAATGAAATGTAAAAAATACTATGAATTTCATAGAGCTATTATGGTTCGCGAAGTGAATGTCGTTGTTCTTCTCCTAAAATAATTTATAATTTTTATAAATATATAAAATATTTTTAAAAAAACTTTTAAAAAATTAAATTCGAATTTAATAGAAATATATTAAAGGAAATGTAGATGAACTTTTGTGATGTTCAACTCTTTGGAATCTATAATGTCCTTTCTGATAACTCCAAATAATTTGATTGATCCCATATATCTTCATATCCTTTCAATATTTGGGTTTTCTTCGTTTTCACTACTATTACTTGTATACTGATCACGATTGAGTAAATCGGCACTCGATTCGTGTTCGCATCTTGAACCATAATCACCTTTTTATAATTAAAATTAAAATTTTAATATAATTTATATTAAAATTAAATTTCTTTTACCTTCATCTTACTTTAATCTGACTTAAATTTAAAATGAAATATTCAATAATTCAATAATATTGGGAAAAACAAACATAATATTTAAAACAATATTTATAAAATAAAAAATAATTTTTTTTTTGATATTATTATAAAATTTCTTGTTGTTTTATATTATTAAATTTTAATAGTATAATTTAATTTTTAATACTTCTGTAGATTAAACACTTATTTGCATATTATTTTTTTATGAGTGTTATAAATTTTCCAAAAATAAAATACTGTTGGTCTTTTATGCTTTTTTTTAAATTTTTTTATATTTCTTTTTTTTGTTTGTTTTGTGTGTTTTTAATTTTCATTTTATTTAATTTTCAACATATAAAATAATCCTTTTTTTTTTTGGTTTTTTTTATAATAGTTGCATGTTGTAAAATTTTTTATATATTTATTTTTTTTTTTTATTTATTAATTATTTATATTTTATGTAGTTATTTTACTTTGATGACTAAGCAAGAAAAAACTTTTTTTTTTAAATTATATGTATATGTAAATGTATATACATATATATATATTATATTTATGTATGTATGCATATTTTTGTGTGTATAATTACAATAATAATAATTCTTAGCTTCATTTAAATTATTACATAATATTATTTTTAATTTCTTTTAATTAAATTTCCTTTTTTACTTTATGTTTAATTTAATTACAAATATTTTAAAATCTACTAAAACTTTCAAATACTACTTATATTTTTTTTTTTGTTATATCTAAATAATTCATAGATCAAGAAATTAATTATCTAATACTTTATTTATTATTTCATGCTTTATGTAGGATCCATCATTTTTTAATATGTGTGTGTATTTCGAATTTTTTATATTATTAAATATTTATTTCGTCTCAGTTTTAAATTTTAAAATTCTTTCTTTTTTCATTATTTTTTTTTTGTTTTTTTTTTTTTTTACAATTTTTACATTAAAACAATGTTGTTTTTTTTTTAATTTTATTTTTATTAATTTTTTTGGATAGAATAAAAATGACGCAAAATTGATAAAATTTATTATATATACAAATGATAGATAATTTCAATAGAAAAAATATGATGAAACACCTTTTTTTTTTAAATCAGACCAACTCTTACTGAAATTAATTAATTAATTAATTAAGATACCTTTTCAATTTGAAAAAAAAAAACTATATTTCAAACCGAAATTTTGAGTATATTATTTTAAAATATAATTTTTATTGGGAAACTTTAAGTTGCAATCAAATTGATTCCTTCTATTAATCAATTAAATTATTTATTTATATTAAAACGTTTTTATTGACCTTTATAATCCTTTTTGAATAATCAGTTCAATTACAGCAAAAAATATTGAAGTATTTTATTAAAGTTTACCCATTGCAAATTAAATTGAATTTTATTAATTACTGTATTAATGCGGAATTCAACTTATAAATGCCAATTGCTGAATTGTGTATCGATACGGAAATATTACAATTCTGATGTCAGGGTAGCTATTGTTATATTATTTACAATTCATTCGATATTTTTAAAAAATTCAAATAAATTTCAAAATCTAAATTTAAATATTTAAAAGAATTTTTATATTAACTTTAATATTAAGGACATAAAATGATTTCAAATGAAAAAGTGAAAACGATCATCCTAACAACATTGAATTAAAAATAAATTTCAAAGTTACCAAGCGTTTCCAAGCAGGACAAACAATCAAGTAAATAGTATATCGGTTTTTAAATTTATATTATAATTATCGAGTTTCCAATTCACATTAAATTTTTTTAAAATTATGGAACACATAATTAAAAAATCTTAGCGCAGGAAATTATTATTTCAAAAATAAAAATTTCAAAAATCGCCTTACACAAGAACAAAATTTTACATCTCTCCAGCGAAACGATGATAATTCCACTTCGAATCAACATTATTTACTCATAAATAAAAAAAAAATTTAAAAAACAAATCGTGAAAAATTAAAAAACATATTTTACTTTTGTCAAAATACATAAATATATTTAAAAAGAAAAAAAAAAATAGAACAAAGATAAAAAAAAAAAATATATATATATATATATATATATATATGTATATGTAAATGAATGTGAAAAATATATGAAAAAATATTCTTAAATTTAAAAAAAAAAATTTAACTAAATATTTTTTTTAATAACTAATAACTATACCTTTATATATTTTAAATAAACTTTCTATCATAACTGAAATAAAGTTTATTTTTTTAAGAGCTAAATAATATTATTCTGTTTCTTTTAGTCTTATGGAATAATTTGTTTTATAAGAGCAATTTTGCAATAATTTTATTAAAAAAAAAAAAAATAAAAAAAAACTTGCAATTTATACAAAAAAAATTTTCAACACAAAACCGATTTGCAAAATCTCTATTTTTAGATAAAACAATTTATTTAATTATTTTATGCAGTCCATATGAACAAAATCAAAACTTAATTGAACAATGTTTTAGTCCAAGACTAAAAACAAGTTGTTTTTAAAAATTTTCATATATTTAATCTATATATAAGTAAACAATTCTATAAAATTTTAGATTATGTAGCTCTAATTCTGTTATATAAATCTAAAATAAAACTTATTATAAAAACTTTATATTAAAATAAAAGTAATTTACAATTACTTAATATCCAAAATTTATAAATTATAATTATTTATATTATGATAAAATTAAACATAAACTTAAAACAAATAAAAATTATAATGTAAAAAAAAAAATAATGTGTAATCAAATTAAAAAAAAAAGTCAGTATATATATTTAATCCTTATAATTTATTTCTTAAAATAAAATTTTACTTTATGAACACAATGGAAAAATAAAATAAAAAATATTTTTTTTTTTTTGCTCAACAACAAAATAAAAGAATTTCTTTTCAATTTCTGTATCTGTGCCTATTAAAAAAAACATCGCAATAACAAAATTTTAATTATAGGATTAATTCCAAAAAAAAAAAATATTTTAAAATTAATCTTTAAATAAATTGAAAATACAATAATATTTTTTTAAATAACAAAGTAGAGGTTTTTTAATAAATTTCTTTTTTTTTTTAATGTAAATTTTCTTTAATAACACACAAATTGCATTTTGTACACAATTTCCATGCAAAAGATTTTCTATAATTTCATATTTTAAATTATTTAGTTGAATAAATAAGACAATAATTTCAAGAGCTTTAATCATTTATCAAAAAAAATTTTAACTATCAAAAAAAATTTCCTTTGTAATCATCATTTTAACCGAGGAAAAGTGATAAATTCGCACAGTGATAATTCAAAAACTATATCAGATTTAATATAGAGCTATAGCAAATAAAATAAAATTTTATTTCTGGCCAAGCTATAAAAATTTAGCAAATAAAAAATTTTTTGCGATTTGATAATTTTTTATTTTATTAATTTAATATTAATACTGAAGCAAGATAGTTTTTATATGTATTTAAATTTTCAAACGATTGTCCTGCCCCATTTCGTATCCGAATCACATACAATTTTTCACATTTAACATATTCTGTTACATTCGTTTTTCATAACATTTGTCTAAATTTTAGAATGAAACGAATATGTAAATACAATGATTTTAGTAGTTAATTAAAAAAAAATTATTTCATGAAATAAAATAGGAAAAAATAAATTATATTATATAAGGGCGTCGGTCAACATGCAAATCTAATTTTAAATTGACTTATTCCGTAATTAAAACAGTATTACTAAATATGTCACGTTATCGTTAGGTCTACATCTTTTTTATTCAACATAAAAAAGATTTCCTAAATGAAAATTTGTAAATCCGATTGCAGTACAGTTTTAAAAGACCTTCTTCATGAAATTAAAGAAATCTACATATTTCCCTGTCGCGATTATCAAAGGTATAAAATTAAATTTAATTCATAGAATAAAGATATGTTATGTATTACGCTATTAAGAATTTATAATAATATATTTTTAAATTTTTATCGTATATGAATTGGTAAACTTTTATATATTATTCTTATATAGAATATAATTTGTATAAAATTATACATACATTTATGTTAAAAATTGAAATTTATTGTTAAGCTTCAATTAATTAATCAAAATTTTTTTAAAAAAAATAATAATAATAAAGATATTTAACCTGCATATTAAGATATTAAACTTAATAATGTTTTCTCATCAAAAATTTTAGTCAGTTTTCATTTAAATAATTATTAATTACACAAGCTTGATTTGAAAACTCCTGACATCTTATTTTTAGAAAAAAAAATTCCATACAAAAATACCTTGTCTTCTTTGAACAAATATTTTTTTTTTGTTAGAAAAAAGTAAAATTTTTTTGTTATCTTCAAAGAATAAAGAAACTTTTAAATTTTTTTGTATCCTATATTATGGAATTTAAAGTGAATTTTTCTTGTAAGTAAGCTTCCAAATATTTTTCAGAAAGGCGTCATTTTCCCATTTATACATTCAGCTGTTAAATTTTAATATCCTTTTTTTTTTAATTTTCTATTTTTCAATAATGAAGCTTCATTACATTTAATTTTTGTTTAACAATTAATTTTTGAATCATATTTCAATTAAAACTGAACAAGCGTTTTGTTCAGTTAAAGTAAATATGTATTTATTTATTTTTTATTAATTATTTTTGTTTAATTATTTAGTCTTCACTTATTGGAATAACATTTTCCGATAATATTCGACATCATTTTTTAAGATAAATATACATAATTTTATCTATTCATTTTTATTTATAGATAAGTAAAAAATAAAATCTGAATTACAAGGACTTCTTTTTTAAAAGTTCATTACAAAAATGAAATTAATCATAATATTTATATAAGAACTGAGATCAAAAAAAAAACATTTTATTAATTTTTACAGATTACTTTTATATCCATTCTAACTATGATTTTTTTTTTTAAATTGATTCAATTTATTTTTATATTTTTTTAATTATTAGAACAAAGTTTCAAGAATAATTATCAAGACAGTTGAAAGAGCCGTTTCTTTTGTTTCTTTGATTTATTTGTGACAGTCAACTACAATATACTAACACTGATTAAAATGATTAAATTAATGACAAATTCGTAAACTTTATAAAGCACTTTTGAAAATTTTCTAAAACCGAAATTTTTGAAAATATCTCAGTTTTAAAATTTTATATCAACTGTGTTTCTTTTCATGAAATAGACAGTTAAAAAAAGAAGTTTTCATGGGAACTGTAAAAGAAAATTGGAATAAAAAAAAGTCTAGTTTCCTATTATCAAATCGGATGACTAACAAATCCAATTTGAGTTAATAATAAAGTTCGTGGATTGATTTGTCGAAGATGTAACTAAATTAGATTCTGTTGCTGTTACTCCATTACTGCTGGTTGCAGCTTGTTGGGAAACAATTGAACTTATGCTACCACTGTTTTGATTTACACTTGTTGTATTTAGTGTCTGATGATTTGTATTATTACTTGAACTTACATGTTGTTGTTGAATAATATCGGATTGTTGTACCGAATCAAATCTTTGTCATTTAGAATTACTTTGAAGCGCAGTATTTATTTGAGCCCAAAGGTCTTTTTTACATGATTTTGATCTATTTATTTAATATGAAATAAATAAATTAAAATAAGTAAATGGATAATTGAAAACTTGTTAAACGTACCTTTTAATAGATTGTAGCCAATCTTTAAATTGTGCATTACCTTCCGGTGTAATTTGAAAAGCTGCTCGAGCAGCTAATATAATACTTGCAAATTCTTCATAGTCAGCTTGAGTTAGATGATATAATTTTTGATGAATACATTGGATATACCTATATTGAAATTTTGGGAAAATATTGTTAGAATTAAAAATAAAAAACCACCAAAACTAATTGTTAAATTACATTTGTTGACATTTTTGAACTAAAGGAGTTAAAGCAGATCTTAAATGTTGCATAACCAGTGTTGGATTGTTTCTGCCTAAATAATGTGCTGATTCTATAGCAACGTCATGTAAAACAAAGGGACTAACAATAGAATTTACTGCACATATGCAAAATTGATGTAAGTATTGAGTTCCAAGCTTTTTGGAAATTCTCAATAGCCATTTAACATCTTCTCCATAAGGGGGATTTCTTGCATATTTTGCTTGTGGTCGATCATCATGAACACGTCTAGCGAGTGTTTCCATAGCTAACATGCCAACATTGTAAGCAGCCAGTAAATAACGTAATTGGGTTTGCCTAGTAAAATTAATTATAATATAAAATGAAATTAATTTGTTTGTTTGAGAAAACTTACGTGAACTGATGTGGATGACGCTGCCTTTGCATTGAAGGCTGTTGAACCATTGGATATATAAGACCATGATGGTTAGGTTGACCTCTTACAGAAGAACTTTGACCCGAATTAGACTGCTGAGAATTTTGTTGAGCTTGTGATTGGGGTACCATAACTTGTGGAGGCGGAGGGAGCAAAGCCATTGATTGGCCATAATATTGCATACTTTGTTGCATTTGTGGTGGTGGAACTGATGATGTGTTTACTTGCATTTGAGAAGGAATTTGTCCATAAGCGCCTGGTTGACCTGGTTGTGGAGCACCTACAACAGGTCCGTTTGCTTGGCAGGGGATTGGCTGACCATAGCTTTGAGGTGGTGGTGGATGTTGCATTGGAGCAAAACTACCAGGCGGAGGATAAGGTGGAACCTGAGCAACATTTGGCGGTTGTGATGCTGTTTGTTGAGGTGGTTGCGGAGCGTACTGATAGGGCTGCGGAGGGCCCGCTGATATATACATTTGCATTTGATTACCTGGATAAGAAATATTATGATGGTGATATATGCCCTGACAGAAACTGTATGGAGCTCCATATGGACCTATTCCTATTGGTGCTATTGTAGTAACTCCTTGTTGGAATGGTGGTGGGGCAGTGGTAACAACAACTTGTTGGCTTGGAGGCATTCCAGCTTGGGGGGGACCTGATTGCTGAACTTGCTGTTGTTGTTGCTGAGCTTGTTCTGCTTGTGATTCTATTAAAGCACTTAAGCTTACTGAATGATCAACATCGTTGATATCATGCTCTTCGCGTTCACTATTTGGAGTATTCCTTAAATATAACTCGTACCAGTAATGTGCTACCTGGAATAACACTTCTGGATAAACACCCCCGCCTTTTGCAGCTGTTTCTACTGTAATGCAAGCCCGTTCCAACATTTGATCGCTTTGTTCTTTGCATTGAGAAATAGCTCGTTGAATTTCATTTGGATTCAAAGCGGCTGCATGTGGTAAAACGGAAAGAGCCAATTCAGCAGCAGGATATACCATATTGTTATCCCAACCTTTAGAAGCACGATCTGCCATGCTAGCAGCTTCTGGTGGAGTAAGATGGCCCTCCCAAGTGTCTATCAAAAACGAAATTGCTGGAGCGCCAATTTCCATTGCTTGTCCAATAATCCAAGAAACATGTGAGCTATAAGTTCTGCTTAGCCAATTAGGACTTACACAATTGTGTAAACCCAAAGCATAAAGCCCTAATTGAAAAGCGCACATGTGTAATCCTCTATGTGGACCATGATGATTTTGGTTTGTTGTAGCCTGAGTGAATAATGATGTTGAGCTTGTACCTCCTGCTTTTGTCAAAACATTTTTCGACAATTCAAACATAAAATGAGCGCTGGCCTCGGATGGTTGATTAGGTATGGACGGATACGCACGTTTTCCTTTGTAGCGTATATCTTTGGTGCGACTCGTAGCACCAGTAACTGTAGTAGTAGTTTGTAATTGTCCTGTCCCATTACTACCGATAGGACACGATATAGAAGTTTGCGGTGAAGATATATTTAATTGATTCATTCCAATTTCAAGTTCCGCACTTGTACTTGAATGTGGACGGCTGTTACCACCACCATTTCCACTCAAATTAGCTGCCGCGTAATCTGAGGAATATACTTCAGGATTTGAAGCATATATTGTCTCATGCTCATGTTCACGACGCGTTTGTGATGCTGGTGTCCGCACAGGTGGGTTATTAGAATAATAGGCTGGTAGAAGAGGTTGTTTTAAGAGTATATGAATTTCTCTGTCTAATAATTTTTCCATAATTTTTGCAATTTTTCTCGGCTCATCCTTGTAATAATATAGTAAGGTAAGAGCCAAATCACCTCTTTGCCTCCTAGTACCCTCACACAAGAGTGGATGTTCAGCTTCAGATACGTTAGCTTTAAGGCCAAGGGCGGCAACTGCAGCTTCAAAACCTAAATTTTCATCAGTTGGGATGCGATAAGATAAACTCATTACTTTATTACGATTCTCTTTACCGGCTACAGATGGCATTACCAACGCGTCAAAAATAAAACTGGCCAAGTTAATTGGAAGCAAAGCTTCACCTCTTGACTTTAACGTACCATTACGTAACTGTTCAGCCCTTTCGCGTATAACTCTCAATTCTGGCTGATTTAGAGGAATTTTTTTCAGTAGACCCAGTAAATCAGCTTCTTGGTTAGCTAATTTTACTTCTAAAGGTTTTGTACTTGCTGGTGGTCTCGGCATTTCCAAAGCAAATAAACATATTCTAAAAGCCAAATGATAATGCTCAGAATTCTCGGCAAGTACAGTGCACAAAAATACACATTTTGAAAGCGTTGTAGATGCCAAAACACTCAACTGATGCGATATTGGATTTATGTTTTGTTTTTTGCCCTTTCGTCTTGGTGGCATTGGCAATTCAATCATTAAATTCGGTGGATGTGCCAACATTTCCTCAGCTAAACGAACTGCTAGTATGCAAGCTTCCCGCCCGTGTCCATGCGCATGTAAACCTTCAGCTCTAGCTAAAAGAATATCCCAAGCATCTTCGGTTGGTCGGAGATTTGAAAAAATCTGTTGCTTTGAATTACCAGGTTGTCTATGATAAACGTATTGAGAATAATGCAAATTATTTATATATTGTGGAACAGTTGAGGTTGTTGGTAGTGTGGTCGGTGGTAGTGAAGCCGTTATAGTTGCCACAATCGGAGCTTTCGTTGGAATATGTTTGTATTCAGAGGCGGCCGCAATATTAGAAGAACATGAGGGGCCAGATACAATTGCAATAGAATTTGAACATTCTTGGGGTTGAGCTAATGGAGCACTAAGACTCGATTTAACAATTGATGTATCGTTGGCAGTTTTATTGTTGTGAGAAACATTTTCTATAGTCGCTGAAGTTCTTATATTATCATTGGCAGTAAACTCGTCGGATGAACTGGAAAGGAACTCGTCCTTAGCTGACTGACGCCTACAAAACAAATAAGTTATTTATGTATTTTTGTTTTTTTTTTTGTAAAGCCCAATATCTTACCTATGATCTTTAGAAGAAATTTTTAAATGTTTCTCATTTCCCCCTGATGTGTCAGCAGTTAGTGCATTTGAGGATATTGAACCTGAGACGGACGAAGCTGAAGATGAAGAGGAAGAGCTAGATGATGACATTTGTGATGATGTAAGAACTCCTTCATTTCCTTCAACGTTTTGTCTTATCTGATTATTTAGCAATTTATTAACTTCTGTAACAGTTACAATCGATTTTCCTGTTGTAACCGCTGCTGCACGAGCTTTGTCACACACTTTTTCCATATTTTTAGATAACGATGATGCTACTGCCAAATGAGCATCTCCCTTATTTTCACTTACAGTAACGTTTTTCATAAAATTACTACCTGAGGTTGAAGTCGTAGCAAAATCAAACTTATCTTGATTATTTTCCCGGCTTAAATCTTTGTCAACTTGTATAGAATTTTTAACAATAGAAGTGGTGCCATTACAAGATGAAGATGAAGAGATTTCAATACTAGCTTGAGAGTCAGATTCACTTTCCAAAGACTTCAATACGTTTGAAGTGCTTGATATTTTTGATTTTTCACCTGCAGATGTAATTACTTGCTTAGATGTTAACAAACATGATGGTTGTATGGTTCGGCCGCCTTCGATTGTGTCAATATTATTTCCACTACTATCTCCTCCAAAATCTTCATTTTCACAAAATCCTTCACTGCTTGCACTTGACCTATTACCATCGTTCATAATAGAATTTTTTACAGGCAAGCTACCTCCATTTCCCTTATTAACGTTACTTGATCCTGATAGCGCAAGACCTAACGCACCTCCATTTGTTGATATATTTATACTAGAAGCAACAACATTCCCTGTATGATGGTGCGTAGATGACTTAATTAAAATATTCATGCTGTCACTACTACTATTACTACTATTATTACTACTAGAAACATAGCTCCTGTCTCCACGCCCGTACAAAGGTCTTTCATACCGAGATTTCATAACTGAATGGTGATGATGTGATTGCTGATTATCAGTGCTGATGTAATTGTAATGTTTGTTTTGTGTCGCCATTAAAGTAGCTTGAGTGGAATTGATTTGACTACTATTGGGAAATTCACTTTTTGTATCACTATGCTTAAAACATGTGAACGGAGAATAATAAATTGGATTGGTTTCTTGCGTATGTGTTATTCCTGCAATTGGATAGTCTTCCCAATCTAAATAACATGCTTCTATAGCTGGTTTAAAACCAATAAAGAGTTCTGCATCAGATCTACAAGAAAACATAAACAAAACTTGTAATTGTTCAAATCAATGAATATTTCAAGATATATACTTACCTTGAGTTTTGTTGATGTTTGTTACTATAAGAAGGAGGTTGCATTCGTCCACACTTAACAACCCGATCCAAAATTTTTAAATGCCAAGCCGTAAACTGCGCATGTAACATGTCGCGTTCATCAGGTGCCAAACCAGGATTTAAAGCAGCCAAACGCCATAGAACTACAATTTCGTCACACAAAGAAGCACATGCATGTTGTGAAGCATTCGAATTTGAATGCGTATTTGAATGTTTCCCTCCACCATGGCCATTTGTTCCAACTAACAAGGATAATTTTGTATAAAACCACCAAATCAAAATTTGATCGCATGCCATGCACTCCTCAGTAATAATTTCGAGCAAACGAACAGCGTTTCGGTCACATCTACGGTACATTTCACGAACAATAGATAACAAATTCCACATACCTTCAGGTTCACGGCCGCGTAGTGGGCGCAATAAAGAGCTCCATTCAGCAGCCGCTGGAGGAGCGGAATTAGTTAAATAATTAACGTCACTGCAAGTTAAAAATTTCATACAGAATAATAAAACAAATCCAATTATAAATTACAACAAAAAAAAATTTTACCTAAACACGATTGGAGCTGGTAAGCAGAATTTTATTAAAATTCTTTTAATATTTTCATGCAACGTTTTTTCATCCAAATACCAACTTGTTTGATCATTCGCTGAAGCACCAGCCGTAGGATCTGGAGCACCGCATACTGTATTTATAGCTGTTGGTTGACTACTTAATAGTTCGTCTAACAATCTTTGAGCCGTTGGTAAAATTTGTTGCGGTAATTCACTTATAAGGTATTGAGCGAATTTTTGTAGTTGATCACGTTGCAAACGTGTTAAAGATTCTGATACAGGTGCACGAAGGCAAACTTCATTTGGACAGTGTATGCGATGGAGACATACCGCAACTACGTGTGAACACCAATATGCCGACGAAGTACAAGTACAATTGCATGAAGAAATTCTCCGTCTATCGAATGTCACCGCGACATTAAATTGGTCTCTTGGTTGTTGGCTAATAACACTTGCGGACAAATGGAAACCTTATTAAAAGCAAAAAAAACTTAAATGTTAAAATGTAAAGTTTTTATTTCAAGACAATAATTTACCAATTTGCAGAGGATCTTTGACTGCTCTATTTCTAAAAAGCTGATCACCTCTATGGAATTCATCAGCTGAACTATTCGCCAGACATGAATATAATCTAATATCCTCCTCATTATCTGGAAAGCTCCAAAATGCAATACGCAATTGCAATTGCTCTGGAACCGGTGGATATACATGCTCGACTAATTCAAATGGTATGTAAGACGCCACGCACTTAGCAGCTAATTCTGTTAAACTTATGACTTGATCTGAAAACAAAAAATATTCATTTACAGATTTAAAAATCTTAATCGAAAACGGTAAAAGAATTACACAAGAAAAATAAATTTAACAAAACCGATTCTTGATTCAATTTCTAATTTTAATAAGGCTTTCCTATTGTTCCAAATTTCACAGTTTGTCATCACTTTCATGGATAATGTTAGGCCAAAGTAGTATTTTTAAATAATTTTAGTTAATTCAAAATTTATTTTTTTATATGTTTTCTTTCCTTTTCCTCAGATTGCTGCTCAAGTAAATAAAATAATTTAACTTGTGCAATAATTAAACAAAATAAAATTCATGAAGGACCCGAAATGATTTATTTCAACAAAAGGAAATGCCTAGGTTTAGCATTTTGGACTAATGAACAAAAATATTACAAAGAACCTTTTTAAAAACTAACTTTTTAAAAACAACTAATTTTAGTACTAACCACTATCTTGTTGCTTTTTCTGAGATACCCAATTTCCAATTCCTGTGTTATTAGATGGTCTCTTCCAACCTCTCCAATTATTACATACACTTTCAGGCTCGGAGCTCCAACTACATAATGAATCTTCTTCAAAACGGTCTGAGTCATCAAAACTAAATCGGTCGCATTCCTCGGGATTCCAATCAGCAGCATTACCAGCAGCTCCGTTTGAAGTACCACTTCCACCTGCTTGCTGATGTTGCTGATGTGATGATCCTGCTAACCTATTGCCTCCGCTTGTAGTTTGATTATTTTGAGCAGCACTCTGTTGTGCCTGATGACCACCATTGGAGGAAGCTGCTGCTGCACCACTGCTACCAACTCCACCAGGGTTCGCCAGGGTTGTTAATGTATCACCACACGAGTGGGTACAAAATACTCAGTTTGCTTTTTATATATTATAATATTAAATTTACACTATTTGAATAAGTATTACGAACTTTCTGTTTCTTTTTTCTTTTTTCTTTTTTTTTTATGGGTAATCTAAATTAGTGTAGGCGGTCTCTTTTTAAACAATGATTTGATTCAAATTTTATTACGAAAACAACTTTTAATTTTACAAAACACTTTACAAAAGTTCTGCATTAAAACAATGTTGCGGGGGATATTTTCTTTACCTTTATTGCAAGAAAAATAATTTTAATAAAAACACACAAAAAGGGCTTGCATTATGGGTAACTTATCATTGTAGTCAGTATCTCCCGTCAGCTGCTTCGTGGGTGGGAAAAATTAATAAATATATTTGACAACATTTAGGGAAATATTTCATATACACATAATTATAAACTATAAAGTTAAATATTTTTACAAAAAAAAGGTTCAATCAGTAAGAATTTTCTATTCTGATATTTTCAATTCTTGTGAATGCTAACTTTTCTTTGTTTTCAATTTCCAAACATTTTGTTGTTGCTCTTTGCTTGTGAATCTTGAAATTCCCTATCCCTTCACTACTTTTCACTTTGACAAAAAAAAATCTACTTGCACACAAAACTCGAAATTTTCGATTTTTCTCGTATATATGGAAAAAATGACTGCACAAAAATTAACACTTTTTATTGTTTATTATACAATTTTCTTTTATATTTTTGATTTATAAATTAACTAATTATAACTCCGAATTCATATGAGCACGGGAAGCCAATTTTTAATAAGGGAAAATATTTTTTCTCTAATAAAATTAAAATGAAAAATAATGTAAAAAAATTTCTGTCCCCACACAACAAATATGGCAATGTAGACTTTTTGACACTTACTTTGTAAGGGTATGGGAGAAGATTTTTATTCTAAAGTGGCATCTCCGCTATATTGAAATTGGTACACTTGATAAAAATTAAGATTTATATTAATTTATGTCAGTATCGTTAAATATAACTTAATATTTATTTTTGGTTCGTGTATGAACTTCTCAGCACCCACAGCAGTTGTATAAATGACATAAGTGTTGATTACGATTCAAATAACATTTTATATTGACATTCCACACTATATGTATCCTTTAAATACAATATTATATTTTAAAAATTAGTATTCCAAATTTATATTTGAAATATTTCCCTTCAATATCTGAAAAGTCACTTTACTTAAATTTTTTCGAAAAAAACTATCAAAAACCACTTTCAAACTGGTTTGCTGTCATTATTTAGATAAAATTTAACTAATCAAGCGCAATACTTTGTTAGCTCTAAGAGTAGCCTATGTAGAATATTTAGAAAACTTCAAATATTATTTTCATATAAAAATTAGGAAATGAAGATATTTAATGACGTCCTTATGAAACATTTTTACAAAATCAAAATAAAATAATGCTGAAATGGCAAATGTGAAAACATCTATATTATTAATCGAAACGAAAAAAAAGTTGTACACAGCCCTTGACTTTTTATTCTGCCAAGATTTGTACAGCTGCTAAAATTTCAACAATAAAAACATTGCATTTTATTTTTCAAAACCAGTAATAGAAGTACTCGTAGTAATAGGAAATAGTTTTCTTTGTTTTCAACGTGCAATATTTCGTCAAAGAAAACTTTTAATATACTTAGTAAATGAAAATATTTTTATTTTAGATCGCGACAATCAATGGTCACATTTTAGCCATTGTTAGAATATTACGTTTAACAATCAAATTCTAAAGCAGGGTAATCACTTATAGCAAATAAACTAGAAAACATTTTTAACCAACATCAAGGATATTAAAAGATAAAAATGGAATTTATCGAAAAATACTCAATTTTAATATAATATCAATTTTTAAATTAAAAAAGACTTTTGTATTCACTATCTTAGCTCTACAATATTCACATACAAATAGAAGTATATTTTATAACTAGTTCGTTTCTGGAAGTGATTCGGTCTTCTTTTCACTATCATTGTTTATCTTTCTTTTCTTTGCAGTAGATTGTGAATTACGTCCGTCGGCATGTAATTTCATATGAATCTTAGGAAAAATGAAAATTTAGGAAATTTTACTATCTTTATGAAACAAAATACAAACCTTAAGAGCTCCGTTTTGCTGGAAGGCTGAACCGCAAACAGAACACACATAAGGTCGTTCTCCAGTATGAGTTCTTTCATGTGTAACACGATCGCTTTGCTGTAAGTTTTGAAAATAATTTAGCAACAATATGTATATGTACATAAAAATAAACATACTTGAGCAAAACCTCTCCCACAAAATCTACACAAATATGGTTTTTCGCCAGTATGAGTTCGTCTATGGTTTTTAAGAGTGCCTAAAGCAGCAAACCTCATAGGACAAAAATCACATGCATAAGGTCTCTCCCCAGTGTGAATACGAATATGCTTTTTTAAACTTGATGATGTTGTGAAGCCTGATCCACAAGTGTCACAAACAAATGGATGTTCGCCTTGAAAATTCATATGCTGTATTTTTTATGAAGCGAAAATTACTTTTAAATATTTACCTGTATGTTTCCTCATATGAGAGTTCAGTTCACCTAAAAAATTTTAAACAATCACGCTGAAATTTTTATATTCAATTGTTTTATGTATGTATTTCATTAACACAAACCTTTGCTTACAAATTCACAAGGACATTGCGCACATTTAAATGGTTTAGTATTGGAATGCCTCATAGTATGCTGTTTAAGATTCGTACTTTGACTAAACCCTCTTCCACATGTTTCGCAAATAAAAGGCTTTTCTCCTAAAAATTTTAGAATGACAAAGAGAAACACCTAAGTAAAACAATTCTTACCGCTATGTACTCTCATATGATCCTTTAAAGCAGAGAGCATTGTAAAACCTTTAATACAAATTTTTTTAATATAGAAATAGAGTATTTGCACAATCAGTCAAAGTTTAACTTACATTTTTTACATATGGGGCATTGATTTTTAATGGATTTTCCAGAAACATGTTCATTATCCATGTGATTTTTAAAGTCCTCTTCTGAATCAAATTCCTTCATACATTTTGAGCATTGAAAATTTTCAGTGTGAATTTTTATATGCTCTATTAAAGTAACTTTACTTATAAATATTTTGTGACAAACCAGGCACTCGAATTGCTTTTCTGTACACCGATTTAGTTTTCTGTGAAAATTTAGAGATCTTTCTGTCTGAAAACCAGCTCCACAGTTTTCGCAATTATACGCACAACTTTCTGGTATATCCTTTACAATCGGTTCAATAGCAGATTCTTCAACTATTTCATCAATTGTTGTAGCTGTTAAAATTTCTTCTCCATGAACTCCAATAGTTGATGTTTCAAAAACTATTTCTTCTTTTGGGAGACTTATTGCACATTCATTCTCTGCTGGAGCTATTTCAGCCGTATTCTTCTTAAAGTGTGATTGTGTTTCGAAAGCTTTTTTGTGCCATTCTAAATGTTTGTTCAAATTTTTTAAAAACACAAAATCTGATGGACAATGTGGACATTTAATGGGTTCTTTTGACCTTTTTTTCCCAGTCGTGGATGATTCTGAAGTACTATTAGGAATTTCAGTGGTAACATCAGGGTCGTTTTCATTTATTTTAAGTGTTTTGTATAAATTTGAAGTCTCTGAGTTCCCGTCCTGCAAATGGTCCTCTACGTTTTTACTTTTCCCATAACCTTGGCTATTTGATTCCTTTTTTTCAGGGTTAGATGGCTCTTCTTCAAATATATACTCAGTATCATTCTTTAAGACTAATTTATTATTCATTAACAAGTCTTCATTTCCATCTGAAAATTCTGAATCATCTATGTTATCTATATTATCTTCGAAATGTTCATCCTTATCGTAATATGTCTCCGCTTTTTTTGTGCCTGTGGTGTTTTCAAGTTCTACTTCATCATTCTCTCCAATTTCAGTCTTTACATTTTCATCACTACTATAGTTTTCTTCATTCTCACTCTTACTAATTCCAATCAATTTTCTTAAGGTCTGCTCGGAGGCTTCGCATTTGATTTTGAATGAATAAGCCCTATTAATTTCTGTGAAGCATGCAATGCAAATTTTTTCTGGTAAACCGTCATTGATTTCCGCCTAAAATATTAACAATACTACCATATTCAGAAGGAAAGTGATTTAATACTATGCATTTACTTTAATAGAGGTGATTGATTGAAACATTTCAAATACACTTGAAGCTTTACCCGGCTTTTTATCGAATAAAGGAATCTTAAAATATAAAATTTTTTGAATTTAATTAAAATTCTAAACTTGTAAATAACAAAACACTAGCCTCACCATACACGGTTTCTCCGTTTCCAAACAAGTTCTGCACATGTTACTTAAAACTAAAGCCATTATATTACTAAATTAAAACAAATATTTTTCTAAAAACTATTTTCTAATATAAAAATTATTTAATTCAATGAAGTAAACAAACTTGGAAACCTAAGAAGTCAAAATTTTTTTTTAAATTGTCAATTCTAAACCTATAATTATTGTTTGTGGATACAAAATTTTGAAACTGTCAAGTATTCATTTATACTTTAAAAAGAAAATTTACTGAGTTTTCTGAACGCAAAAATTTTATAACGATAAGCTACGAAGCGACAATTTCTGCTAAATACAACTTTAATGTTCATTGTGCATAAAATAAAAATCTAAAGGTAGTACTAGGTTACAAGTGGTCTAACAAACCTAAATAGGATTTACAACATACCGAATTTGTACTTGTGTACGTTGATATGACAACGTATATCAAAATCAGTGCGTAAAACAGTCGATATTGTAAAAAAAATTTATTGGAAATTGTGGAATTATTGAAAATTGTATGCATATCTTCTTCTTTATGTTGGGCGTCTTGGTTTTTTCGTCATTTATTTCGTTTATTAGAAGGGAATCATCTCAAAGGATCCGCCTTAAAAATAGAATGCAGAATGACAAAAATTTCTAAATCAATAACATCTAATGTAAAATTAATTTCCTGTTATTCTGGATTATGGTCGTTTATCCCTCACGTTATGAATTTTAATACATTTTACTTTACTTTTGCGAACAATATAACCTTTTTTAAATAATGATAATTTCAAAATAAAAAAAAAGGAAAGCAAAAATATAAGCACAAATGATTTTTATACTTCTTGTCAGCTTATATATTCCATAGCGTACATTATAAAAGTGCATATTTAAAATAATTTAAACTGAAAGTGTATATCGTACGTCGCTATTTAGATTATGTAATAAATCATGGGTTGTAGCGTGAGAATATTTCCTTCGTAGACTTCTTTAAAAATATGAAATTCGTAGTTTTCAGGGCTACGAACGAAATTCATGATAGGGCTCATAATTTCAGTACCTTATTCCAAATTTCATAAAATAATGTTAAAGTAATGCGACGCAGCATTTTCCTATATTGAGCGCACATAATACAGTTTCCCCGAAATTTAAATAAATTAATCAATGGAACGCATCCCTTCACGAATCTTAAAACTGTAACCAGTAATCGCATCGATTATTTTGAAGGGTCATTTTAGCGTTCAGATGGCTGTCAATGTATTGTCAAATATTATTCAAACATGAAAGTCGGTTTTTTCAAATGCATAGTTTCAAAAAGAAGTCTCTAGCTTTATGCTTTTAGATATAATTTGTTAAATTAATCTGTTAAATTTTTGTTTTGAAGAGCTATATAAATAAAACAAATATCTAATAATTATAAAGTTATATAAGTTTGTTAAATTTAGCGAAAATGAATCACTACAATTGGGATAATCTTGAGGTCGGCAGATATGATTTGAACCACTCGGAGAATTTTTTTGGTAAAAAGTAATTTTTTTTCTTTTTAATATTTAACCCTAATTTTGGTTTTATTAGCTTTTAAACATTCGAAACATGAAAAATTTGATCTTGAATTGGAAAATGGTAATTTCATACAAATAATTTTTAATACATATGTACATATGGGCTAATATAAACCTTCTCATTAATTTACAGAAGCTATGATAGATGAAGAAGATGTTAAAGGAAGCTATAATGAAGTTTTACGAGAAAAACTTTTGCAGGACCCATTAAACTATGAAAAAGATTCTAGAGTTAATTTAGAAAAAAATCTTATCAATACCTCGAACTTGAAAAATTCTGCACATCAAAAAAATGAGGAATGTGTTTATAGCAATGAAGGTGTTTCTATGAAACTACGCAAGTCGAATGATAAAATGAAAACGGATTCGCAGAATACAACAGATGATAATAAAGAAAATTGCGTAGAAAACTTAACAAAATCTAATAATTTCGAAGTTAAATCTCAAATTTCAAAAAAGGAACTTTCGGAAAAGAAGTTACCGGAACCTACAGAAACAGATGCAAAAAATTTTGAACTTAAGAAAAATTCTCCAAATATGAAAATAAATCCTCCAACTAATTTGCTGCAGCATCCTATAAAGAGCTGGTCTGGGTCATCAGTTCAAAATAAGGAAAAGATACCAGTTCCAAATGTGATTAAATATGTGGAAATTTATGAAAAGAAAAGGCAAGATTATTTAAAAAAGCAAAAAGAAGAAGATCGAAAAAATAGAATTTTTCATAGTAAACCTGCACCTAACTTCGCTTTAGTAAGAGAAAATTCTAAAAAGCAATATATTGAAAAGAAAATAACCGAGCCTATTACGCCAAGGGTTTTAAAAAATTCATTTAAAGCTAGCGAAAAGTTGAAAAAGGTATTTAAGTTTTTTTTTTTAATAATAAAAAGCTATGTTTTTTCAATTAATTTTTAGTTAGAAAACATAAAACAAAAATCTCCAAAAAAATATCACGCAAGAGAAGCCAGGGTTTTAAATGAAAGCCCTTTTGTTCCAAAGAAGGAAACTCACGTTCTAGAAACTCAACCTTTTAAATTACATATTGAAAAAAGATTGTGCGAACGTAAATATTTTGATGAAAAGATTCACAGGTTAATGGAAGAAAAGAAGAAGAAAGTAAGATATTTAATTTACTTTATTTATGATATTATTTTAAATTTACTTTTTAATCTCAAATAGGAAGAAGAGGAACGAATTAAAAGAGATGAAGAACTATCAAAAGAATTCAGAAAAATGACAACATTCAAAGCACGTCCAAACCCATTTAAATAGGTAAAGAAAATGAAATAATAACAATTATTTTGTGAATTGATTTGAGAAGTTCTTTTAAATTGACCATTAAAACCACTTTTTTTTATTTAAAAATAAACTAAAAACTATTTTAGCAACCACTTATTATGAATTGAGTTTCTTCGTCATAAAAATATAGTCAATCACAATCTAATATTTTTTTTTTTTAATTAGTAATAATCCTTAATTTGTTAAGTAGAAATCTTTCGGAAAGGATTCTTGAAACAAAAATTCTGTATTTTGTGTTGAAATTTAAAAAAATATTCTAGTACGCTGCGATGTAAAAATTCAATAAATAAAAGTATTAGAATTTTAGTGTTAATAAACAGATAGCTTTTGTATCCCAAAAGACTTTATTAAAAATTTACTTTTTGCAATCTCAAAAAGAATAAATAAATTTCACATATTATGTTTTTGATAGTTTTTTTCATTTATGTATGTAGTGATACATACAAATTTGTAATATACATAAAATTTGTTTAACAAACAATTGTTTTCATGTACAGATTATAAAATGATCCTTAAAATTAAATCCTGCCTTTATAAAAAATTTTTTCTAATTTAACTTTGGTTTCGTTTTTTTTTTCTTTTTTTTTATATATATATATATTCTGTTCTTAGTTAATTGATTTTTAGGATTTTATAATTTATTATGTATGACAAATATTTTAATTCTTGTCAGTGATGAATACATTCCCACTATGTATAACATTGTACTCATCATTAAGAAGAATTTTTTAACATTCCCAATTATCAGGAAAAATTATTTAAAAAAAACTCAAATAACTAAAAATGTCGAAAAATTAATATAAAATCTATTTTATATTTTTGGAACTAAAAATTAAAATTCAAGGCAAGGTAGGCACTATTTTACTGTTGCTAGAACAAAAAATGGGATTTATTTTTTTTTTAATTGGAAAATATTTTCGAATCATAATCGTTATTTAATAACCTTTCTCGCATTTAGTTTGATTTTTTAACATCTTTTGCTTCAGCTTCTTTTGCAGCAGCACGATTTCCTAAAATTTTAGCTAAACTATCCCAAATTCCGCCAAAGAAAATAGCTGATGATAAATTTTCAAATGGTACAAAAGGATCATGAATTCCCAGTAAAATTGAAGATAATTTGAAATAGACTAAGAAGATAACTATTCCGAAGTAGACAAGAGCGTGTGGTGCTGAAATCCAATCAGTTTTTTTATCAATCACAAAAATAATTGATGCAACCAATGAAGCTTTTGTATAGCTAAAAACAAAACAACGTTTAAACAAATAAATTCTAATAATATAATAAATGTTTATACAATGACGGTTGCATGAATTCCATTGCGGTTGGAGTCCAGGCTCCACGAATCAATCTTTCTAAAAGTTTTGTAAAACCTGCTCCATTGCCTTTCAATGTTCCAATAATGATCATTATAACGTAAGCATTCGGATATAACTTTGCTGCATGTGAAACACCATCATACACTTTTTTTGCTCGATAAATTTCTTTCATTGCACTTGCAACAATTTTAATTGGCAAGAATTTACCAATTTTATAACCAATGTCGAATGGTGTATAAAACACCATATACCTTTAATATGAATATATTTATTTCAAAATCAATACAAACTTATTTATAATAAAAAATGGAAATTTGTAATTTTTATAATTACCAAACAGCTGTTCCAACTAATAATTGAGGTGTATTTTTCAAAGGAGCCAATATTGGTTCACCTAATAACCCATTAGCAACCATTGCACCCGAAAATATAACTAACATTGTAGATAACCAACAAGCAAGTGGATGTTTTCTTGAAAAAGCTTGAGCATTTGCACCCAAATCTTCCCGAACTGCTAATGCTGATAGTAAACTATGTGCAATATCAAAATATGGGAACATTTTTAATTTTATGACCTGATTGGCCATATCCAAAAATGCTTCGGGATCCATTGTACTAATTTATTTATTTGCTTTTCTCTGAAAATAAATTTTAAAATTGCTTTAATCAACTAGAAAATATGAAAGAGAATAAAATAGAAAATACTTATCATACTGCAATTGTATCTATAATGTATAATAAAGAATTAATATAATACATTTGGCATATAATAATATGATAGGGTTTTTAAATTTTTGAGCATGCCCTGTTGTATTTTCTATATAATATTCATTGTTATTTAATAATATAAGCAAAGTAATTTATTCTTCTTCTAAAAACAACAAAAAAAAAAGAAAACGTAACGTAAACATTTTTGTAATACAAAAAATTTTTGTGACGTGTAGTTTCAGAAGAGTAATGCATACATTTTGTGTACATATTTGCACGTATTTAAATGCATAACTTAATGAGTAACATAATTAGGTTTATTGCAGATTTACACATTAATTTAAAAGAATATTCATTTTTGAAATTTTATTTTATGCAGATTATACTAGTAAAAGTTTTAAAAATATAATCTCAAACCGGTACCCTACGGGTAACTTCTTTACAACGGGTAGTTCTTTACAATGAATCCTATTCAATTAATCTGCTACATAATATTAAAATTAACTTTAAAATTTAAAGCAGAAAACAAACAATATTTAACGAGAAAACAATACCGGCTTAAATTTTTCTGATAAAACTTAATTTTATCTTATCGGCACAAAAATTACTTAAAAGAAAAAATATTTAGACTTAATCATTTTTTAATATTGTTCCACTTACAATTTATACAGTAATTTATATTTTAATTAAATATCAAATAATTCAATTTTTATCATAATTTAATCGAAGATTAATTTCTTATCGATATTTATGATTACTGTGTATGTAAATGAATACATGACCTATACAAAATAGAATGCCCGGCAATATTCTATAAAAAGAGTAGGCAACGAAATGTGTACAAAATAGTAAACATACTTAACAAATATTTTTTATATCCTCTATGTTATAGAATTAATTTTTTTTAGAAAAACCATCATATTACTTTACATTATTAACCCTAATTTTATTTATTTTAGGAAGTTCTTATCGTAGTTATGTGTAACAAACCAATCATCGTATACAAAATTAATTGTCACAAAATGTCATTCTAAGGATAACATAGAAACTTTTTGTTTTCAAAACATCATACATATTATTCTTTTACTACTACTTTCATGCCAGTGTTGGATCAACATTTAAATAATAGTATAAAGATACTACACATTTATTAAAATTGTAAAACTTTTTGTTGCAATCAATTAAATACAACATGTTTTATTAGTATATATGACAAGTATTACACGAATTTAAAGTATTATTTGAAATTTTTGTATAAAAGTGCAAAGATATTTTTTTTATCTCAAATAAAAATTTTGGATTTAAATTTTTGGAATATGCATAAGTATTATAAAATTTGTGAAATTTGCATAAGTATTAAGGCGTAGGCAGACATGCAATTTTACAACAGTTCTTTTACAACAGTTTGACTGTTTACTATAGTATTCCATAGATTTATACTCAAGGGCGCAACCATACAATAGTATGATGGCATGTAATTAAGCAATCAGTTTGTAATTTTTTAACAAACTGCAATTTTTGCAACAATATTACAATCAAGCACTAATTGCAAAATTAAAAATTACATGTCTGCCTGCACCTTACTCAAATTTGTTATACCACATTTGTATAATACTTGTGCTAAATAAAGATAACCATAGCAACAACCGTATGTAGAAGAATCATTAAAAGAATATTTTAATTACTATATGTATATAAATTGCCCAATATCTAATTTTAATATTACTTTTAAAAGAAAAATCACAAGAACAGACTTTTTTATGAACGTAAGTGATGAAGATCGTGCAAAATCGACTTTATTCCTTGTAAATTAATTTTTGAGATTTTTAAAAATCCTATACAATGTGTACAATCTATTTTTTTATTTCTTATTGCAGACACACATTTTTACACATTCCTCCGGTGATTTTTCATTTTTCTACTCCAAAAATAAATTTGTTGAGAGAAAAAACTGCTCATCTGACTCACTTTTTGCACTCAATTTTTTTTTATTATTTTCCTTTTTTTTGTTAATTATAACAATCATAGGATTTTTTTATTTTTCTTTTTCTGTAATTTATCTATAGAATTAAATTTTTTATGATTTCAAAAAAAAAAGAATAATATTTTTCTTATAAGGTATAGAGCTACACGTATGAATATTTCATAATCAATCATAAAATTTATAAAATTATTGAACTCACTTTTTTTTCTTCCGATTTTATTAACAATTTTTTCTAAAAAATTTTTGACCTTTTGCACTTATACAATTTTTCAATATAAAAAACTTTCGCGTGTATTACACAAACTTATTTATTTGCTTTTTTCTCAATTTTCCAAATTTTATAAAAAAAAACTTTTCTAATGAAATTTAGGACATAATTTTTTTATTAAATTTGTAAATAATACTTTTTATTGAAATTATTCAAACATATATAAAAAAAATAATAGTAGTTTATTTAGAATTAAAAAAAACTTAATGGAAAAGGAAAACTAAAAATTAAAAATATCCCAACGGTGCTAGCGGCCTGCTTGCCTCAAATGTTAAATTTAGACAAATCTCGTAGTCTGCACCAAAAAAAAAAAACAAAATAAAAATAAAAAATTAAATAGAAAAAAAAGAATTAAAAAGAACGAAAAGAAAATTAAACTTCCGTCTCATTTCTCAAAAGAAGAAAAATTTCAAAAAAGCATGTTTACTTAATTTTTTGGTGGAGAAATTTTCATTTCAATTATATGTTGCATGTAGGTGTTAGTGAGAGATCTTTTGATAAAATAATTATTGTTTAGAATAGCTATCTTATCTTTCGATTATTGTACAATAAGGGAAAAAAGGACTCCGTGATAATTTAAAACCCTGAAAAACCGGTACCTACACATACCAAATTTTTATTTCGATGTTTCTCATACATACTCTTTATTTTAAAATTCAGTTAATAAATAATTTAATAGCTTTTAATTGAGAGTTTTTAATTAAAAATAAATGTTCACAATGTAAAAATAAATTTCTTTTTCTTTTGGAATGATTAATTTTAAATGATGATTAAAAAACTTTATATATAGGAATACCTAGGGGATTTTCGATAATTAAGTTCTAACTTAGATGTAAAGCATGTTTGATTAATCCAAATTGTAAAACCTACAAAAATAACATGTTCGCAAATGACATTTTGGTTGTGCTTAAAGTTCTAAAGAAATTTTAATGTTCTTTTAAAAACTATTATATTATAAATGTTATATTAAAATGTTGGATATTAAAGAATTACATCTAGCATGTTGCAAATCTGCAAAAGTGAAGTAATCAGTTTCTGTAGAATTGTTAGCAAATATGTAGGGAAAGACGTTTTAAGATATAATTTTTAGAAACTATTCAGTACATGTCTGAATTATCAAAAATCCCCTATAACTATATAGGAATAGTAATTGTTTTTAATATTCTCAAATTAATATGTAGATACATAAAAAAATAAATTCGTTTCAAAGATTTTTATTTTTTTCTTTTGTATAAATAACATTTGGTATACATACACATTTCATATATATATATATATATTTATTTTTATATTTTGAGTAATGTAATGTTTATAATAATTATGAATTTTGTATAAGTTTTTTATATTTTTAACATGAAATTGAAATTTACAATGTACGTTATTATATTTAATTCCAACATGGTTATTTTTTTACACCGATAATGTATAGCATTTTGTTTTTTCTTTTTTTTTGTATAAGATAGAAGCAAATAATGAAATTTTTTCAAATACTATTTTTACACATTAACAATTACAATGTAATTTTATTCATTTTTATAAAATAAACGAACAAAAAAAAAACAAAATAAATTAATTTAAATCTTTATAATACAAAAATTGTAGATTTTTGTCTTTTTTTTCTTTTCTAAAAAAGAACCAGCAGGTTCTACTTGAGTGTATTTATTGATTATGTGTATGAATATGGGGATTTTTGAAAACTCAGTTCTAACTTAGATCATGATTTAAAGCAAGTTCGATAAAACAAAACTGCAAAATCTTCAATTGTGGTAAAACCTTATAAACCTTTACTACAAAAGAAATAAAATCAAAGTTCGTAGCACTTAAATTTCTAAAGCATTTTTAATTTTTTTTTTTGAATTCTGCAAAAATATCTCAAGTTTCAAAAAAATTACATAGAAAAATGTGAAATAATAAAAATCTTTAAAAGTTAATCAGTTAGTTCCTGTAGATCTGAAATGAGGTAAAGAAAAATATTTTTTTGAGATTTAAGGTAAAGCTTTAAGTGCATATCTGAGTTATCAAAAATCCCCTATTTCTTAAGTAAACTTTACATATTCTTTAAATTTTAAATTAATGATTTAATTCTCCGTTTAATAATTGAAAATCGATAAAATTAATAAAATTGACCGTAATCAAGATTTTTCATAAACTGATAATTTGGTTTTTTTTTCTGCTATTCATATATCATAATATGTCTTTGTACAAAATTTTTTTTTTAATATATTGGCATAACGAAATTATAAAATATTATAATATTGAAAGCAATAATAAATAATTTCTTATCACAAATAATATTTAATGCTCAGTCGAAAGAAATAATTTCATAAAATATTTTCAAAACTTATTTACCCGTTCAGTTATTTAATATTATATGTATGCATTCTTTTTTTAACTATTTTCACTGGTTATTTTATATAATGTATTACATATAACAAACTAATTCTTAAAAATAAAATACATAAATAATGTTTATTGTGTGAAAAAAAGGAAGCTGTGATTACATAAAAATTAAATCAATGTTTCTAACAAAACTCCTTAAAAAAAATGTACGTATTTATTTATTATATATATAAACATTTAACATCAAAAAAATGTACTATAAAACTTTTTATTCTTTATGTCCTATATTTCCTCGCTTAATAACGATACCATGAATATAATATTGTGATAAGAATATGAAGTTATATATTTAATTTTAAAATCTCGACCTCTGATAGATAATCATATTATTTAATTATGTTTTATTTTTTATTAAATTAACTAAAGCTACAACAGGAATTCGTCTTTTTAGCCGTTTTATAAAATGCCTTACTTTGAACTGATAAATTTTCTGATTTAACTACCAAATCTTCAAGTTTTTCACCTCGATTCAAAACTGCAGCTATCGTATCTTTCAAAATAATATGTGTTTCATCTAAATCATTTTGCATTTTTGTTAATGCATCAGCCTCCTTTGGATCTTGATATTTTGCTAAAAAATTAGGCAATGAGGTAAAATTAATATTTGTTTCATTTCCATTTTCCCATTGATCACTGCTGACTGTTGCAGAAAATTCATCTAAAACTTTTGTAATTAATGTATGGGCAACACGTTGAGGATATTCATGATCAGCGATTAACACACCTCCCAAGTTATCATGCCGAACATATACGTGACACATATACGCATCTTGCTTAATTGATTGACGAGTAGCTGGATTAGTTCTCTCCACTATTGTCTGCGAAGCAAACCTACAAAAATAAATTATAAAACATCCTAAGTTAATAATAATTTTATTTAGTAAGTAAGAATTTTATAAAGAAAATGATTAAATATCTACATACATACACCTACATATTTAAGCATAGTTCCATATAGCTAGACAATTTAACTTACGTCATAAATTCCTGTATGGCTCCGCGTTGAAAAAATGAAAATGACTGTAAGTCATATGTGGATTTTAAAGGTCGTGCCACAGTTGGAGTTTTATAAAAAACAATCATAGCATATAATTTAACCATGTTTTAAGAAAACAAAAAAAATATCCAAAATAATTGTTAAGCTTCTTTCAAAATAAGACTTTGATGAGTCAACAAAAATATTCTTTTGTTTTTTCTTTATGCTAAATTTCCCAGGCACCAAATAGTTTCTCTCTTTTCTTTTAATTATAATTTGATATAATAGATATTATTTTATAATGTAGTTTATTATTCTGTTATAAAATATTTTTATTATGTTTTTTAACTTCTTTTTTAAATTTCTCCCTTTAATAATTTTATATCAAAAACTTTAATTCAACTGATAATGGGATGCATATTACTTATGACAAAAGTAAAATGTCAATCTGACTTAGTTTAGTTGGTGTTGTCGTTTATCTACTAAATTTTTATTTGACATTTCCGAAATTGTACTAAAATAAAACCAAATCGTACTTCGAAATACATTTTTTCAAATTCTTCAGATCTAATTGTAATAGTCTCAAAACACCATATGGCACGCTTTCAAATAATGCTTAAGATTGCTTAAGTTTCCGCTAAAACTTTAAGATCTTGAAATGAACTTCAATAGACTTAAGGGGCTTGCTTCATACGGTTATGTGTAAGTTGACGTAACACTATTATATTTGGGTATATTACATTTTATACACTCGTACAAGAAGTTAAGTCAACTTAAGCTTCAATAAGTTTTTTTATTGTTAATTCTTTCTACCAATTTGGGATTTGCATTTATTGGATTTCATTCAAGCGCATATTTAAAAAATTTATTACTAAAATAAAAAAATTATATATATACTTGACGTTTCAAGTGAGTGAGGCAAGTTGAACAACTGAACGACACAAAATCAAAAAACGACAAAAAAAAACTAGACAATTTAATTTTTTGACCTTATTATTTAGATTTGCCGCATTTTCTAAACAACTTTACAGGTAAAATACATGACGGATTTTTAAGTTTCAACTCATTTGAAAATAAAAATTAAGTTTTAAATTTAGTACATTCCGCATATTTTAACTTACTAAATTTATACGACTTGAGTTGACCACTGTGTATTTAAAATTACTATTGTGTTTGCGATTTGTTTGAATGTATTTTGAAGAAATAAAGAGAAAAAATCTTTGAAAGCAAAAGAGAAGCATTTTATACAGAAAAAAGAAGAAAACGAATAAAACTTGTGAAAAATGAAATAAAAAAAACTCTTTTTACACCAAATAAAAAAGTAAGAGAGCAAAAGAATTAAAAAAAACCTTATAAAAACATCGTTTCATTCATGGAAAAAGCAAAAACGAAAAATTGCTTTGTGTGAACAAAAATATTGTACATAAATATTTAAAAAAAATTTTTTTTTTGAATTTTGTTTAATTTTAGTTTACCACTCTATTAACTTTTACGAAATCTTATATTTTTATGAAATTCAAAAATACATTTGATATACACACATTTTATATTTTATTTATTTTATTAATATAAAATGCAATTATTTTATCACGTGCAATGGTAAAGATGAAAAAACTAACATTAAGTCTTAACATATCACTGTTGTACACCAATTAATTAGCTTCAATTCTCTTTCACCGGTAAAGTAACAATTGGGATCGTTCACCGGCGATTTCAAAATTATTTTGTCCAATTATGATAGCGTTCTTAACTCAAAACAGCACTAAAATAAAAACAGCATGGGTTGTTTAGCCGTTTATTTTATAGTTAATTAATACAAAATTGTCAATTACATGATAATATATGTGCAAACACTTATAACCAAAGAGTATATCTACAATAAGTAGTTCGACTCTCCGTTTACATCACACTAATGCAATCACTCACCAATCTTTGTATACAAAAAATTCCCTTAGTTAAAAGAGTTAAGCAGTATATCTTCTTATTTTCATTTTTATACACATAAGAATTTTTGGGAAAGGGAAAGGGTACGCAATAGATGTAAATCTGTTTTTTTATAATGTATTTTGAAAGGCGACACTTTATAATTTGCTCGTATATAAAGTATAGGGAAAAATATTAAGAATTTTAAAAGCGACACAATAATATATGTAATTCATTCCAGTACAAGGTGGCAAAAAATGTGTATTATATTATAAAAGCGAAGAAGGAAAAAAGTGTTTAAAAAAATTATTATAGTTTATATAATATAATTTTAAAAATAATAAAAATAAATTTTGAAAAGACGTACAATATTAAAAAAAAATTTAAATAGTTGTGAAAAAAATATTTTTTTTATAAAAATGGGTAAACATTATTTGAAGTGTTTGGGATGAAAAAAAGAACACGAAAATTTCATTTGTTGCCATAAGATGTGAAGAGGTAAATATGTACTTTTGAAAATATTTTAAATATTTAGTGTTAGGCATTTGTAATTAATAAATAAAATAAATAAATTATCTTCAAATTTTTTATTTTTATTTCAATCTTAATAAATTTAGAACATATTTCCCATGAATAATATATTTCCCGTAATAATTATATTTCATAAAGTAATCAGTATGCATACACCTTTTTTTCTTTATAAATTATTTTATTTCTATGTCACTGTGATATAGTATAGTAGATACTGTGTATCTACTGTACCAGGTACATGCACGTGTACATTCATACATGAAATTTCAAACTCTTTTGCTTTCATACATTCGAATTTTTTACCATTCATTCGAAGTTTTATAAAATGAAAAATAAATTTTGTTATTATCAAAATAAAAATAACAAAATTTTTACCTAACTTAATTTAATTTTATTTTAGTTCAATGTTTTTGATACACTTGTTTGTTTACAATATTTTGTTTCTTTCTTGCCTACACAACTCTTGCCTCTAACGGAATGGAACGAGTCGAATTACTTATTAGTAGATATACTTTGCTTATAACAACCATAGTTGCACCTGCCCAATTATGTATTAATGTACCGTTATATTAAAATGTTGAATTCAGTTAACGCGCTACAACAAAAACTTAATTATAAAATTAATTACCCACATTGTGTGTATGTCCTACAACTCTATTCTTATGCAAAAAACATTAAAATAAAATTTAAAGTAGTAATTGAAAATAAAATTAGTGCCAGAATCTATATACAGGTTATCAGTTATAAAATATTTTATTTATCATAAAATATAATAGATTTTTTTTTTTTTGTTCCAAGAAATGAATTTTTCCTACCAAAAGCTGTCATTTTATATTCGTTAAATTCAGAAAAAAAAAACAATAACAAAATACATGCAAAAAAAACTTCGTAAATTTTCGTTTTTAATTTTTTGTTTTTGTTTTTAATTTGGTTTTTGAAAAAATGTTCATATTTTGTTTTGAATTTTTGTCTCAAAAGCAAATAGATAGCCGAGCGAACGGTTACGTTTGGAAAATTTTTAAAATTCCGTTTTAGAATATTTTTTTAACGTTTTGAAAAAAAATTAAAGAAAAAAAAAAAAGTTAAATAATTTTTTTTTGTACTTTGTTCTAAACAAAAATTCTGAATACATAAAAAACACAATTTTTTTATAATTTTAATAGTATACATATATACATACATAAATAATAATATCTTTTATAATTCAGTATACATATTGTATGTATATATTACAGTATATTGGTATACAAGTATGTGCAATTTATATTTTAAATAAAGGAGAAAAAAAAGAATAACAAAAAGCAAATCATTTGAACTTTTTTAGTTTTTGTTGTTAAAACGTTGAATCAAAGTGTTTTTTTTTGTTTTTATAAATGTATGTATATTTTTAAGTGTGTGTATGTGCATTGACATGATAATAAAGAAAATGTAAACAAAAAAGTGAACAACAGAAAATAGAAGAAAAAAAAAAACAAATTTTTTTTTATAAAATAATTTAAAATTATTATTGTTCTTATTGGAGGTATGTATGTGTGTATGTTTTTAAACATGTTCACCACAGTAGAATGTAGAAAACTAGGAAATTTTTTTACATATTTATTATTTTTTTTTCTTTTCTTGTGAAAATAAAAATTAATAAAATCAATTAAGTGAAAAAATGAAATTTATTCGATTTATATACATACATATTTATTTATACATATTCATATAATTATATGTATGTTTGTATGCAATATGTATCTATAGCTTATATGCATACATATGTATGTACATTTTTTATGAAATTCTAAATTTATTAAATTACTTTGAAAATGAAACAATTTTCTCATTTTGTTTCCTAATACAAAAATAACTGTCAACATTTCAACATTATCATATGTTTTACTGATATCGCACTATGCACATACTTATTTATAACCACATACTCATATATGTACATTTGTATGTGCATTCGTTTTGTGCTTATTTATGTACATACATACATATATTCACTAATTTTAATTTTGGATAAAGAACACTTGTTAAAAGAATCAGAATTTCTCGCGATTCTGATTTGTATTTGTTTGTTTAAATTTTTACATAGTTTACTTACTCTTTCAGCAGAAATAAATTATTTTAATTGCAATTTAAAATTTTTTGTTTTGGTTACTTAAATGTATGGATTTAAATAAAATAATTACATGCATACATACATGCATTCATACGCACATACTTATATATACATATATGTATGTATTTTTATCTTTAATTTTGGTATTTTTTTTGGTTTTGAAAGATATTCCGAAAAATAAATAAATTTTGTTAGATAAATCAAAGAAAATTTACCTACATACATATTTATATTGTATATATAATTATAGACATACATTAGTGCATATGTACTTACATATATATGTATATACTTATGTATATACATACATAATATAAATTTTCTAACATGTGCATCAATACATAACTTGTCAATTTTTTTATTTCATTTTATTTCTTTTTTTTTTTTAAATTTCGTGTATTTATCGAAAAAAAGAAAAAAAAAAACAAATCTATAACCACAAAATTTTATTATTTCTAATATACTTAACATACAAACATAGAAATATACTTAATATGTATACCCAGTTATAAATAAAATATGTATATAGATACTATTTTTGCAATCATATCGAAATGCAAATTGGCACATGTGTATGAATGAAAGTGCATATGCATATTATAATTATGTACATATCTGCTTATATATATATTTATATATCCAAATATATATACATAATATAACATCATGTGTGTATGTACATTTACATTTTCCGATAGTTCTAATTTTTCTAATATAACATTTTTTATCTAAAAATTCTAACAGAATTTAAAATGTTATTTTATTTACCTAGATACATACATATGTACATATGTACATATATCATATGGGATAATATTTATATAAAATATATTTTAATATATTAAGGGTTATACAAAAATTTTGACAGTAAACATATAATTTTTTTTTTGATAAACAATAGCATCATTGTGAATGATTTCAAATTTGCTCAGGTACCTATGTACATATGTATATTTAATATGATTTTTTAAAATTTCTTATCACTCAATTTGAAAGATCTACTTAAATGTGTTAAGTAAAATTGAGCAGCATATTTCCCAAATATAAAAATATTTCCCAAATTAGAAATATTAGAAATATTTATATTCCCAAATAGAAATATTTCCCAAATATAATCTTTCATGAAATATAATAAATTTTTTGAATTTTATAAACTATGATTATTGAGAATGAAATTTATTGTTTTAATGTATAAATGTGTATAGTTAAACACTACACAAGTGCTGTAGCGGAAGCAATGATAACAAAAGTGTATTCAGTGATTTACAATAATTAAATAAATAATTATTAAGTAAATAATCATTAAAAGTAATGATTATTATTTTTATTCACATATTGTAGGTCTTTACCTATTAGAAATTAATTATTTCGCTATTATTAGGAATAAAATATAATTTACTTGATATCTATGGCATTATTTAGGTGTGTATGTAAGTATGTACCTACAATATCCATACATGTTTGACAAGTTTGTTTGGTACTTATTCACCTGTTTTTATTACACAGAATACTTGTGTAAAAGTATGCTGGTCATAACTTACCTTATTTCAAAATGTATTTATTAAATTTAAAATTTTTTTTTTTTTAAATTTTATTTTTAAAAATAAAAATCGGAAACTAATTAAATAGAACGGTGGAAATTAAAAATTATATATGTACATACATATATGCATGTACATAATGTACCTATTTAATTATAATTTTTTATTTTTTTATATAGGTATTTAGAGCTTTTACTTTATTTCGAAAAAAAAAATAAAAAATTTATAAAGAACATTCTAAAATATAAAAATTAGTTACGTTTTTGTATTAATGCCCTTTTACTATAGGTACATGCAAATTAATTATTATCGTAAATTAAATTTACGGTAAAGTCTAATGACTGTTAATGATATCGGACTGAAATTATTTGATTGATGATCATCAGACTTAAGATGTTCGTTGTCATAAACTTCCACAAAATAAAAATTTCTGTCATTTTATATTTTAAAAATCTTACAGTGACAGTCACGTTCGGACAAAAATTGATATTAAACAAGTTCTATATGCTATACGAATTTCATTAGACTCATAATTAAATTGTAGATTAAAATAGTTAGAATTCTAAAATTGTTTATGAATTCCATTAATTGTGGCCTTTAATTAAATCTAAACAAATAATTAAAAATCTGGACATTTCTTTTTTGTTTTCATGATAAAAATGCATCGTGCAAAGAAACAGTTTACCATTCTGCTGCAATTTAGTTATATATGTATATATATCATGCTCATATTTATGCAAGTACGTATGTATGTAATTTAAACATACATATCTACAAACAATATTTAGTTTTTGTTTATATCTCGAGTTTTTATGAGAAAAATTAAAAAAGTATATACGTTTGCCTATGTTGTGTATACTTACTTGTGTAGTATGTACAGACTTTTATATTGCAATCAAGCAATTGAACTGATTTTTTTTTTGTTCTTTTTTATTTTATATGATTTTTTTTTACTTATGCGCCTGGAACTAGGCGCGCAAAATGTATCTGTGCATATTTTTTTTTTTTTGTTGTTATTATCTTTTATTACAATTTTTTTCTCCATACATATTTTATATTCATATGTACTTGCATACATACATAATATATTTTTATACATACTTATATTTTTTAAAAATAATTTTCTTGACCTCAAAAATAAAATAAAACAACAAAAAAAAAGTTAATTTTTTACTTCTTCTCTTCTAGGTATAGGATAGGATATTTATGCACATATAATGGAAAAATGCTAAAATAGTGGAAAAATAATAAAAAAAACTACTTTCGAAGAAATATAACAGCGATAATAAAAAAAAAGACAAAAGCAAAACTATACGATTGAAAAACAAGTGGAGAAAACAACAACAACAACTACAATAGCAAAGAACGAAAAGAAAAACAACTGTTTTTTTTGCTTTGTTTTTGTTTACCTATGAGCCTATAACGGATATATGAACATATACCTACACAGAAACATAAAAATATCATAAATATATTTTGTAGGTAGCCGCGGCGAGATTCAAGAAAAAAGTGAGTAAGCTCTTAAATTTTATTTTGTTTTTAAATCAAATTAAAAAGTGCAAACAGAAAATTATTTTGAAAAAAAAAATTTTGTTTTTTATAAATTTTTATTATAATTTATAATCGCAATTACAATTATTAAGTACACATAATATTACAATATTCATACATACATACACACATTTAGGTATGTTTTTTTGTATATGCATTGATACAGAAAATGTGCAGCTCATTCTGGTTTTTTAAATAAATCTCCTAATAAATCTATTGCATTATGTTTGAATACATGCAGCAAAAGAAATTAACAGGGGGTAATTAAAAAGTCACAAATTTTTCTAAATGAGTATGCAAATTTCTTGTTAAAATAAAAATTAATAAGAACAAATTTGATATACAAGTATATACATGTGTCTATTTCTGACAGTTCCTGCAATAATTATTTACTCAATGTATTTTTTAGAGATTAGAAAAAAAAGTTTATACCTAAAAGTTTATAATATTAACAGAGTTAAATTTCATTACTTTAAAAATGTAATGAAATTTAACTCTGTTAATATTATACAATGTGGATTATGCTGGCAATAATAAATTTTCTTACATTCTTCAATTAATTTTCCATTTCTTATGTAAGTACGGGTTTAGAAATCAAATATAGAGTAAAGAGCACGAATCAACGCTAAAATATTATAGTGTATTTAATTTAGTTTTGAACTTAAAAAGTTGATTTTTAAAAATTTTCTCGTTACTGTCAATAATTTTTTTCAATTTACCTATTCATACATATGTACATATTTCTTTCTTGACCAACACTGTCAAGTACAAATTTTGCGATTACGAAAATACTGTAACGCGCATCAAATTAATTTGAAAAACTGATCAACGTTTAGTGATTAGTCACAAGATTCAGAGAATTAAATTAAAAAAATCATGCCAATTATGGAGTATTATATTTTTTTAATTAATTATGTATGTAAATGTTAAAATATATTTTAGAATTCCCGTAAAGCCATATACAAGTAAACTAAGAAATGAATTACTTAATTAATTTAATTGCTGACATTTATTATAATATATACTTGTATTGATTAAATTAAATTATTACTGAAGACAAAAATTTTCAAATTCAAATTTAAATATTTTATTAATTATAAAAAAATTAAAATTTCCAACGATTTTGTTAATTCACTTGAAATCCTTCCAATAAATTTAATTGCACAGATACATAATATATGTACATATGTATGTGGCGTTAAACTCAAATACCATTTTACCACAATCTAGATATAACATTTTAATATTGAATTGCATTTTTCGACTTTACATATAAAATTCGTAAAATTCGGACATAACAATAAAATGACATTTTTCAATTCAATTATCAAATAAAAATTTTGTTTTGTACTGATTCTGATAACGTTACTGTCATCCTTCAGCTGTGTGTATGTATGTACATATTAAGCATGCAGAAATTTTTCTGCATTCGAAATATTTACATATCATCTGCATATTTTGCACGAATATAACATAAATTACGTTAAATTTTAATCGACCTGGACAATTGAAGTCAGGGCGGCATTTCTAGCGTTTATTTTAAAATTATTATTTTTTTTTTTTTTAATATATTCGCTTCATTTGAGCTGAGCCTCAACTCAAACTGAAATTGTTAATATGAATTTTAAGTTTGAATATGTACATACATACATACATACATAATGCAAAAAAAAATTTACACAATCCAAATGAAGAAAATCCAAAAAAAAAAAGCAAAAAACGAAGCAAATTTGTTTTTTTTTTTTTTTTTGGTAGATTTGAGAAACAATTTTTAATTTATAAAATCGAAAAAAAAAAAAAAAAAAAAAAAGAAATTAATGAACGTCAAAAACAAAAGAAAGGCAAAAAACAAATTTTATTTTTCTTGTTTTTTTTTATATATTTTCAAAATCCCGAGCAAAAAACGAAAAATAATGAAAAACCAAAAAAAATTAATGGAATTTCATCTTATTTTTCATTTTTTCATGTTTTTTTTTCTGTTTTTTGCCTCTATGATTGTTTTTTTTTTGTATATTTTTATTTTAATTTTTTTTTTGGTTTTTGTCATGAATGTTGCTTTAACCATTTTTTTTTTCTTCTTGTTATTAATAACGAAACCTTTTTTTTTCGTTTTGTTTATTATGCTTTTTGTTTTTGTTTTTTTTTTTTTGAGAATTTTGACCTTTTTAAAAATTTTTTATTCAATTTTTTTTTCCTTTATAAGCGTTTCTTAAATAATGAAAATAAAATAATATTATACATACATACGTATACGTATGTAAATATGTATATATATAAATATAAATTACATCCACATAAAAATGAAAAATAAATATAATTTGTTTTTTTTTTTTTTATGGTAAGCAAAGTATAAAATTTTTTTTTCATACATAAATTTAGGGCAACGTACTCACACATAGAAGGAAAAAATTTAATACAGAACTTGGGTTTTTATTATTATTATTTTTTTTTTAACTATACATATACTAAAAAACATAATGGTACAAAGTAAATATGAAAAAAAAAATATATATAAGTATGTAAACATGTGTGCATACTATATTTTTGTCAGTATATATTTTGTGTTTTTTAAATTAAACGAAAAATGAAAAAAAAAAAATAATAACAACAATTTATATTGGAAGGGTTTCGAAATCAAAAAAAAAAAAAAAATTGTCCACAATTTAATTTTAATAACAAAAAAACAAGAAAAACGAAAAAATTGTAAATTGAATAAAATGTGCTGAACGCTAAAAAAACACTGTAAGAGTTTGCGTGTTTGTCTACTTTAAAATATTACGTACGCTGTCAGTTGGCATAGAAAAAGTAGAAAGAGTAAAGAGAGGGGGGACATGAAAAAAAGAGAGTCATTTGAAAAAAATTTTTTTTTCGTTATTTAAATAAAAAAATTAAATAAAATAAAATTGGAATTGAATAATAAAAAAAAAAATTTTTTTTTTCTATTTTTTTATTTTTTTTTTTTGTTGATGTTACCATATTTAGTTTTTTTTTATTGTTTTAATTTAAACATTATTATTGATAAAAAGAATTTAAAAAAAAAATTTTTTTAATTTATTAAAAATGTTTGTTTTTTAAATAGATAGTCAAATATTTTATAAAACTATAGCAGTGCTATTATGAACACGTTAAAGAGTTTATTAAAGCTCGGCCGTGTTTATTTTACACACTCATATTTATGTACATATGTACATCAAAGCTCAAAAAAATTCCTGAATTTGACATTTAACTAAAATGTTACAATTTATGTGCAATGAATTCCAATTTCTACCAGTAACATACGGCAACAAAATCGCCTACGAACAGCCACCACAACACATTACGCCCCTTACGCCCAACATTTTTCATTAACCTCATCAGGTACCCTCACAGATATTCTGACAACTACTTCAAATCCTCTAACTCGAACCGTTTCATATATATATATTTACTTCTTTTCGAGATCAGGTGCGGTCATTTGCAGAGCACTGAATTACAATTACTAAAATTACTACACTGTAAATTTTAGATTGTATATTGAAGACTATCTAATGAACTTATTGAAATTTCGAAAATTATTGAGCAACTTAAGAATGTGTACCAAGATGAACAGAAAAAAAGTATAATTATGTAGAAGTTTTATATGCAGAGAGACTGTGTCTTATTGCAATACCTAAATACGTTTTATAAATTTTTTGAATTTCCATTTTTAATTGAAACTATAATACTTTTTTAATTTTTCTAATAGAATAATTAATATTTCAAACAAAATTATATTTTCAGTTGAGAGCAAATTTACTATAATATAATACATACTTACAATTACATACCCATACAATAAATACGAAATTGTGTTCTCTCTATGCCTCGGCATAGCGAGAACACAATGCGAAAGCGAATATTAAAGTTCGTTTTTAAAGCAATGCATTACAAATTAGACTGTTTATAATACATATATGAAAAGATAAATGCACAAACATACATACATAATACTCGTATATGTACATATGTACGTTATTTTTCAATTAGTCCTTTTTGATAAAAATTTGTTTAGAATCCGTCCAAACGAATCCGTTAAAATTATGTTCTTAACGTTAAAATTATGTATTTACTCATATATCTATGTTCATTTAAACTATCCACATACATATATTTGTAGATATTAAGTAAATGTACACTTACGCTCAAACAAACATATATACATATACATATGTACACACAGAATAGTAATTTTTGAAAAATATTAAAAAAAAAGTTGTTGTTTTCACTTTGAAAGTGACAAAAAAAACATATTTGATCTTAGAGAAAAATTTTTTGTATCTTGAGATACTATTTAATAAAATGGAAAAAACACACACACACACACATTCAACCATACATATTGACGCATACTATAACTGAAGCTTTTCTTTCTAAGTGATAAATAATTTTTTTACAATTGAAAACAATTCGTATGAAAATGCAAAGAGAAAAATTTTTTTTTTTTTTTTTTCATTTTTCCATTTTTTTATGTTTTTTAATGACTCATTTTGAAATATTGATTTTAATTTTTATATCTAGCTATTGTGCTGCGCCATTAAGCTGTTGTTGATTTTTTTTTTTATAAAAAATTTTTTTATATTTTATATTTTTTAATTTTTTTTCGTTGAATTCTTATTTCCGGGATTTTTTTTAATCATTTTTTTTTCTTCTATGCTTTAAGTCGTGTTGAATGTTTGTCAGTTCTAAAACCAAAAATAAAAAATATACATACTTACTTATGTATATACTCGTACATACATACATAAATACAAATTCATGAAAAGAACAGAAATATGAGACAAGATTTATTTGTACATAACAATTTAAAAAATATAAAAAAAAAGTAGCTAAAATGTTGTAATTTTAAAAATATTTTTAGTACATACATACATACATACATATACATATGTACTTAGAAACTCAAATTATTAGCAAGAACAATTTGAAAAATAACAAATAAAATTCTTATCGACACCTACCCTAAAATTTACGTTAATGTCATTTTGATCGTATAAATTTATGAAAATTAACAACGATTTTTAAACTTCAAATTTTATTTGTATTCCTTCCTGAATTAGAATTTTCGGTGATAATACTGCTGCTTTACTAAATAATTCAGTAAATTACTACTAATAAATTGACAGTGACAGTGTGTTTCTATTAAAAAAATTTAACTTCTTCAGTTGGTGTGTATGCGTAAAATTGACATTTAGTTTTACATTTTAAATGACATTTTTAATTTGAAAATTCTTAATTAGCAAAAACTCTATATGTATACTTAATTGTGCAGTAACATACATACAAAAATTCAAATATTAAGGTGAAAAAGATTTTTTCAACTTCAAACTACTAAAGTTATTCTACAATTAAATTGCGTAAATAAACAATAAAAGTAATGTCGTATGGTATACTTAAATACATACATAAAAAATTCGAAGGCTATTACAGTTACAGTGCTTATTTATATAGAAAAGGGACATATACTTATACAAATAATTATGCATACATAAGGGATGAAAATGCAAATCCAAAAAAAAAAACAAACGTTGAGAACTCTTTCTCTTAGTCGAGAACATTTTAAGTAATAATTTTTAAAATAAATGCACATACATATACACATACGCATATATTTTCATTTTTTCGTCGTATTTGTATGTTTTTATGTAAATTAAATTAAAATGAGTTTTATATAAAAATTTACGTTACACATTCTACAATATAACTGCATCCAGCTTTAGTTCGTATTCCTCTATTATACCTGCTCAAAAAGAAAATCCAAGGGAAAATTTTTAATACTTCAAATTTACACTAATTAACATACATACTTATGTATACATATATCCCTCAGCTTAATAGCATATTAATGCTATGCAGATTTTAAATTTTCAAATAATTTATACAGTAAAGTAAATTCCGCACATTTATAAGAAATCGCCTGTAATACTCCTGTTCGTATTGGACGGTACTGTTTACACATATACGACAAAATCTAAGATTAAATTTATGATAAAGTCTGATGAGTAGTTTATTAGATTGATATTATCCGATGACCCGACATTATTTTTTTTCAAGTACAAAATACATAGTTTTCGCAACAATAAAATCAAAACTGAGTTATTGTGCGTACATCTTAAAAATCTTAACATGCTGTTGTAGTTTTAAAACAAACTGCAAAAATAGTACCGCATTATCAAACACATTTCTTTTGGCAGTACGAGCAGTTCTTGTTTGTCGAACAAAGAACTAGTACTTAATTAAAATTAAGTTATCAAAAACGTAGAATCTAACAGTAAGTCTGATGAGAATAAAGAAATTTCTTTTATTTGCCGTCAGATAAAATTTGATGTCGAACCGAGTCTACCATATATAACTTTCAATCATTGATTTTGTCGCATAATGTCAACTGTAACTAAGGACAAATATTTTTATTGGCTTAATGGTAGCTTTTTTGCTTTTCTAAAATAAAATTTGCTAATATTTTATTTTTATACTTTTCAAATTATTATGAAGTAAGTAATTGTCATATAGAATACTAAAAAAATTTTTTAACGCTTTGTGTTGAGTCATGTTGTTGTTGTTTATTTTTTTGTTTTTTTTTTACAAAATTTAATAATTTCCGTAATTATTGAGTTAATTTTTCAAAAAAAAATAAAAAAAAGAAAAAAAAAATTTTTTTTTTATTTTTACTCTGTACTTTTTTTCTTAAATTTTAATTTTTTTGTCGGTTTATTTTTTAATTTTTTCATTTTTTTTTTATTTTTGCTTTTTTTTTCTTTGTGTGTTTCATTTCCATATAATCTGGAATTTAATCATAAACGAAAAAAAAACGATGAAAAATTTTTCGTTTCGATTGGTAACTATTTTTCAAAGTTTTGTTGTTGTTGTTGTTTTTTTTTTTTTGCTCTGAACATTTAATATTTATCGTTAAATGAATTTTTTTTTTTTATGAAGTTAATTCATTTTTTATTTTGAATTTTGTGTTTTTTTGTTGTTTTTTTTAAAGTGAGGCACAAAAAACAAAATTTAAAGTATCACTTGCCTTGCTTGCCGTATACACTCATAGGAGCAAAATATTATGAATTTTACCATTTTAGGACCATAAAAATAAAATTTTATGAAAAAAAAAATATGCTGAAATTATTTTATTAAACAAAAAAGAAAAAAAATAAAAAAACTAAATAAATAAAAACTAAATAAAAATTAATAACAAAAAAAAAACAAGAGAAGACGAGAAAATTTGTAGGGTTGATCGAGCCAACTGTGGGATAATTTGTGCGTAGGAATAATAAAATTTAAATGGCAACCAAAATGAGCACATATGTATCTGATCGGAACGTAAAAGAATGAATAACACAAAGAAATAAATGTGTTCAATCAAAATAAACATATCAGAAGAGCAGAAATTCGTTATGTTTTGAACTGTCATATTATATGAAGAGTAAAGATACGTCAATACGATGTCATTCCTATTGAAGATTGCGTTATAAAAACAAATATATTGTACGAACTTCAAAGCAAAGCTGATTTAAAATTTTAAAAAATGTAAGAGCGTCTATTTTCATCAGTAAAATAGAATATGTCAAAACTAACGTCTCCGATAAGTTTGAATGTGTTCTTGACATTTACATTTTTATTTTGGTTATACGTCAAAAGTGTTCTTTATTTATATTGTATAGCAAAAACCATTAATTTTAGAAGTTCATAATTCCAAGCGGACAATTTAATTTTTCGAATTCGAAAACCTGTCTTTATGTTTATTATATTATAAATGGAAGGAGAAATTTTATATAACGCTGTGAACCGTATTTGTCCGGGTAAATACATATGTGTACAATAATAAAGCTAAAATTGAAAAGCATTCTAAACTCTGACGCAAATGATTACGTCAAATTCAATTTAATTTAATGCTAAAATTTTGGTTTCGAAATTATTGAATATTTTTCTTTTATCTAGTTTTTTTTTTTTATATAATTTTGGTTTTAGGGGATTTTTTTTTTCCATTTTGTTTTCATATTAGAATTTTTTTTTTATTTTTCTTATGACAAAATTTTTTTAAAGCTCAATATTTTTACAAATGAATGGAAAAAACCTAAAGTTATTTTAAAGATTAAATAAATTAAATATTTAAATTATATTTATTATACTTGTTTAATATATATTTATATTATGAACTATTTAAATATATTAAATGCCTATTTTAAAATGCAATTAAATTTTCAATTCTTTTATAAGATTCTAGAGAGTAGGCAAGAGTAGCTAAGAGGGTTTTCGGTTATGCACGCTGCGCTTAAACTTCTACATTAGAACTTAAATTTCTCAGGCACACCGTTAAACAGTATGCAAAAACTTCAGTAAAGTTTTTTGTATTCATTACAACAGGTAATTTCCCAACGATCTTTATTTTCAGTCTGATTTAAACTATTCTAGAACTGAACTAACGAAAATCCTCTTAGCTATGCATAAGTTTTCATAATTTCATTTTTTCATTTTTGTATTTGTGTATGTACGAATTTATTTGTTATAATTTAATTTAAATTTACTAGTTTTATGATTTCTGTGAAACAAAAAAAACAAGGCCAAATCAATAAAAAAAATATGTATATATGTATATGAGAGATCTGAGACATTTTTGGAAATAATATTTTAAAAGGTTAAAAGTTCATAAAATAAAAAATTACTGATCGTATTTTCTTTCATTGAATTTTTTTGAGTATTTGCTTGTTTTTTATCCGTATAGTTACTGTACACTACACACTACTGAGTACACAGTACGCCGTAACGCATAATTCGAACATAAAAGCCACAAAGAAATTAAAAACAAAGCAAAAAAACAAATCAATTAAAAAACCTCTATGTACAAAAAAATTTCAAAAAAGAAATAAAATTTTATTCATTATTTTGTGTGTGCCTCTATAGTTAAAAAAAAATAATTATTTTTAATTGTGTTGGAAAAATTGAATTTTTTTTTGAAAATGACGACACATTTGTAATTTTAAAAAATATTATGAGAAAATAAAATGTTATAAGCCCCTGATTTTAAATGTTACTTAATTTGAACGTGTTGTGTATGACTGTAATTATTATTATGACATAAAAGTTCTGAGCATTTATTATATTATTGGTTATTTTGGGGGTGTATGTGGTATACACTTTACATTACATTTTATATTTTTAAAAATTTAATAACTAGATTTAAATAAAATATAATTTTATTTAAATCTAGATTAAATTCTGCCAAAAAAAAGGGGGATACTTACAGTAGGCATACTACTTCTGCATAAAAATAAAAATTTCTGCACAGTTACAGAATATTCATTTACTTATTAAATTTTGAATTTGATTTAAATTAGACAAGCATCAACACTTTAAATTCCTTATTATTGACAAAAAGAGCTATTTTTTTATATTTTAAACCCATATGACGTACTTATATACACGTATCTTTGAATACAATGTGATTTTTCAATTTTTTGTCAACTGCCAATTCTAGTTACTTCTTCAGTTATGCTTTTTTTTTTTTTTTGAATGTTTTCTGTAATCGGAATGTTGCAAGTGTGTAAACGGCTGAGAAATATTCCCAACAAAATTTTTCAGGCTTTCTGTACACATATACTTAATAAAAAACATCTTGAATTGCAGATTGCAGAATTTATTGATTGCACTTATATAAATACAAATTTCCGCAAAAATGAGCTGCTTTATAAAACATATTTCATAAGATAACTGCAGAAATAAGTATTAAATGCAGATTTCACTGCGTAACGATATTTCTTTCCTGCAATCTAGAAAAAAAATATTATGCACACATATACATATATATAAATTTTTAAAGGTAATTCAATTAATTAACACCGAAGGTAATAAATAATTTTATGGTATGAACATACTTATTAATTTTTAAATATGTATACATGAAATTTGAATGCTTAATTAAAATAATAATAAACATTTTGTTATTTGAAACATACATACATAGGGACATAGGTACAAATAAGCATCGAATTATACTTAGAGTCATGAAACTCCTTTTTTTGTGTATCGAGAAAAACTCATTTGAAAATATACACCATAATGTCAATTTGTAAATACGTGTAAAATTTGTTAGTATTTAGTATTTTTCTGAAAATACTAACGTTAAGGTTTTTTTTAAAGATAGTTTAAAAAATTCTAAATTTTTCTTTCTCAAAAAAAGCAGTTTCGTGACTCTTTCATAATACCGACGACATATTTTCGGAAATCACTCACTATATTACGTTTCAGAATTTAGAAAGCACTGCAAATTACATTTGTATCCTATTTTGAACTGTTTTTTTTGCGAATACCTTAAAAATCCTCAAAATCTATTAAATCACTAATAAAATTTTTTATAAAAATAATTTGCTATTAAAATATTAAATATCAAAAATATTGGTTTAAAAATTTCTGTTTAACTCATTACACACACATGTATGTATATAAGCAAATACTAGTACAATTCTTACAATATTCTTTATTTTACGAGTATTTTACATTTGAGAACTATTAAGACTAACCACAATTTTTGCGTTAATGTTGAACGAAATATAAAAATTCATAATAAAAATTTAATGATATTAATATTTAAAAAAAAAAGTATTTGTATCTACTACATAATTTCACCACAAGAAAAAAATTACAAAAAAAAAGAAATAAAAATTGTATTCTTTTAATTGTATGTATAATAATTAACTAACTGCTCCAAACCTTGATAAGGACATGACAAAATACATACATACATATGTATATAAATTGTCACTTTTTGCTGAAACTCACCAAAAGAAAATAGAAAACAGAAACGTTACGTACGGTAATACCCATTTTGTTAATTGTCAAAGAACAGAAGAAAAGGAAGAAAAATAATCTTCTAAATTTAGAATGTTTGGTACTCAACTCATTGAATAGAATTTTTTTTTGCTTTCTTTCATTTTTAAATAAAGTCTAAGCTAAGTATATTTAATTTTTTATAGAATAAAATCTGTATGGAAATACATACATACATACATATACAATATAGAGTATGTAAACTAAGTACAATAAATATACCCTATATGGGTATTTTTAAATTTTACTAAATAATTTTAATCAATATTTTTTTTTTCATATTTTTATTCTTAAATGAACTTATATACATATGTATGTATGTATAACAATTTATAAATATACATATGTATATAATGTATGTATGTATGTGCACATAATTTTTTGTTTTTCATCATCATTTTCTACTGTTGTGTTTTTTTTTATAATTTTTTGTAAAAAATCTTGATCATTTTTGTATATTTATTAATGTATGAATATATATACATATTATATACATATGTACATATATATTTTATATATTATTATGTTTTTTGCGCTTATTTTATATTCGTTAATAATAATGTATGTTTGTATGGTTGTTTGTATGAAAATTTTTCTTTTAATTCTGACGTACTTACCACAAAAAAAAACGTTGTTGTTTTTTTCCTCATTTTTGCTTTTGCTAAAAAAAGTATGTATGTATGTATGTACGTTTGTATATTTATAAAAAAAAAATTCAAAAGGAAAAAAAACACAATATTAAAAAAAAAAGCAAAATAAGAGAATAATAAGAAAAAAGTAAAAAAAAAAAGCAAAAAAAAAATCCAAGTAGAAAAAAACGTTCGTAGAAACATAGAGAAAAAAAATTAAAAAAAAATTAAACAGAAAATGAAAAATGAAAAAAAAAGCAGAAAATAAAAATGGTGGCAGCCATAAAAAACCTAAAATGCAAAAAAGAAATATTCCTTGGCGTCGCTAAAAATAAAAAAACAAAAAAAAAAAAAGCAAATTAAAAACTTATTAAATTTTTTTTTTTTTTTTCAAAATATTTTATTTAGGAAAAAAAAAATGCGCTTGCTTTTTTTACTTATTTTCTAAAAATAAAAATATCTGTAAAGAAATGAAGAAAAATGGTAGCTGAAATAAAAAAAAAAAATAGTAGTTTTTGTAAAAACAATAATTTATTAAACAAAACAAAAAAAAAAAACAAAAAAAAAATTATAAAAATAAGAGAGAGAAATTTCGTCATGGTTTTTTTTTTTTTTTACCGTCTCCGCTAAAATGTAATTTTTTTTTTTATTAAATTTGACCCCTTTTTTAATTTTTTCAGTTTAAAACTGTTTTTTTTTGTTGAAATAAAAATTTTTTTTTTTAAGATTCTCGTTGGAAAACAAGAAGGTTCCTTTTTTTTCTTTTTACATAAGTATTAAGTCTGTATAATCGAAAATTTTATTTTTACAAAAGTAATCAACTAAAAGTAATCAAAGGGACAAGTGAGTTAAGAAATTTAAAATTTAATATGGAATTCAGTTAATAAGCACTAATAGAGCCGATTTAGTACAATAAAAATTACACAGGCTGTAATCAACTTTCAAAATGACATTTTAGATTAAACGATTTAAGGCCTTGCGTACGATATTATCAGTCAATACTTAATCTATCAAACATATGTACGTACATGTACAATTATGAACGTATACATACATATGTATGAACTTATAAGAAAAAATAAGTTGAATAGTATTTAATTCTAATCATACAAAATGTTTGATGTTCGAACTTAGCTTTACTTTTCAAATTTATGTATTTTTTGACATCAAAATTGCAATAATACGGTATGAATTTCCTTAAAATGCAGCAATTACAATTTACATAAGCTGTTACAATGTGCAGTAACCGTTTTGCTGCATATTGTTGTTTTAACTTTTTAAAACAACAATATGTATATAGGTAGTTGTTCATGTTCAAAAACATACGCATGCATATACATACGTATCTACATTATTGTTGATAAAAATTTTGTAAAACAAAATCAAATTAAGTAATAATGAAATCAATTATAGATGGCATAAAATTGTAAATTTCTAGTTACAATAATAATGATGCACATAAGTACATACACACATACATATGTACATATGTACCGGAATGTATGTATGAAATAAAGAGACGAACTTAGATTGAAATATCCAATCTTACCATTCTTTTACAAATTTTTGGATATTTTTATTAAAAATCTTAAAAATAAAAATATTCTCATAATATTTTATCTACACATTCATTATTTATGTACAAAAGTATATAAGTACGTACATATAATGTATACATACAAATAAAGCGTGCAATATGGTAAATGTATGTATATTTAGAAACGTATACACAATGTACATACATACGTACGTCGATAAGCAGAAAAGTAATATTTTCAAAATTTTAATTTACATTTAAATTAAATATTAATGTATGTACGTACAAAATTTATATAGTACATCATAATTATATACATGTAAGTATGAATATAAATTAATTAGAAAATTTTAATAATATTTTTACAATTTATATTTTAATTTTACTATGTCCATATAAAGTTTTATGTTTTGTAAAATACATAATTTTTCTTCTTCCTTTCCATCTCTTCTACATTAATTTACATCCTTTCATTTTTGTTTCCTACAATATTTTTCTTTCAAGATTGTCTATACAAATAAGCATACATAAATGTACATTACGTATCTGTACGACGCACATTATGCATTAGTCACATCACGATAAAATTTAAGAAATAATTCAATTAAATTTTAGTCAGCTGATCAGCTGGTCAATCAGCTATAATCATAGTCAGCTGCTTTTTCATTCCGTTCATACTTATAAAGTTGCGACTATTTAGTGAATTGTATGTTGAAAGTATGTTGTGCGTTGTATGACGTTGAATGTTGTATGTATTAGTGTCCTTAAGCTATTTGTATTGATATATATATATGTATTTATGTATGTATATGTACATATCCTGTGAATTAAGATTTAAATATGTACATATAATATGTATATCGGAATTTTATCAATAATGGTTCCAGTTAACTTTTTTTTTTACAAAATGCATACATACATTCATTGCTACACATTATGTATGGCATGAATTTGAATTCATAATATATGTATGTATGTATGATTTCATTGAAACATAGTTCACATTCTTTAGTATTACATACGTATGTATGTATTTGTATATGTATACATATATATTTTTTGAAAAAAAATGTTGATTTGTTAAGTGTCCTCAAAAAGTACTAAATTATATTTCAAATAAGTAATTTAATATATCTCTCTACAAAATCGTTCTAAAACGAATATGGTTATACATACATACATACATATGTAAATACATTCCGTATGTACTATGTGCCTACACTTACTTGTTTTTTAATTGAATTAGAATGAAGGCTTATAAAGCCGTTCTTAATTTTTTACAAAATGTTTTCTATAAAACTTTTTTTGGATTTTTTTTTTTAATTTTTATGCTTTTAAAATATGATTTTAAACAAAAGATCTTGTACATAAAATAGGAACTATATGTACATACATATATATGTACATATCTACTCATGGGCATTTGTACATACCTACATATGTACATAGTGCATATTAAATATAAAAAAAATTGTACACAATTTCTTCATAATAGCTCTCACTCTCTGTGCATATTTCTTATGTATATGCATGTTTGTTTCTACGTGCATTGTACTTACGTACGTACATACATACGTACATAAATTTGTTCATACAAGTAATGTTGAAAAAAACTACGGGACAAAGGGAATGAAGAAGACAAGTTTTTTTTTTATTCCTTTTAATAATAATTTTTTTTTTTTGCTTGTTTTTGCTTTTGTATTTTTAATAAGAAATTTTATTTTCTTTCTAAAATAAAATGAAAAATAAAAAAAAAATTTGAAATTCTGAAAAATTCTAGAAAAAAAAGCATATTTTTCAACATTTTATGAGTAAAAAAAAAAAAAATAAAATAAAATAGAAAACGTGTTATTTTTCTTTTTTTTTTCCTTTTTTTTCATTTCTCCTTGTTTTTAATGGGGCTTTTTCATTTTCCGTTTTTTTTCTGCATACTACATTTTTTGTATGTAAAAATGTGTACATTATATTCGTATGTATGTTCGTATATAAAATTTTCAAAAAAAAAATCTGAAAAATCGATATTTTTTTTTTTAGTAGAAGAAAAATTAAATAACAAAAAAAAAAAACAAAAAAAGCGACAGCGTCTACATTTTAGGTAAAAATAGGTGGATTTTTCTTTTTTATAAATTTAATATGAAGTGACATTTTTTATTTTGAAAATTAAGTATAAAGTACAAAATATGAAATTTATGTATGTACATACATATCTATGTATGTATGTACATTGTACATAATGTGGGGATTCGGACACTTAGTATAAGAATATTTAATTTTTTGCAGATTTCTAACATACTCGAATAATAATTCTTCAATATCCAACAACAAAGTACTTTAGATTAAAACCTAGGTTAAAACTGAGTATGTTGAAAATTCCCATATTATTTTTAAATTCATACCCATCTATACATATGTATGTATGTAATGTACATGTATGTATATTTCAGCAACATATGACTATATTTTCTGAATAAATTGACGCTATGTTAACATTTAAGCCTCTTTCCATATACTGTAAAAACTCGATTCCATTAACACTATCATTAGGTCACTAAATTGCTGAATTAATTGGAAAATTTTTTTTTTTTGATTTGTTATTACGATTTCGAAGTCAAAGAAACTTACATACATAATATTAATATAATCTAATTAATTAGAATATTGTAAATTATAGGTAGGTACATATATACATACGTTTTTTTGGAATTGTAACAACATACAATTCATTATAATTTTACACGGTAATTAACTCCTTTTTCAATTAATGACTATTTAATTGTATATAGGAAATAAGCATGGTGAATGAATGAATGTAAGTTCATTAAATTTGTTGTTTATTTATTCGAAAATAAAATTTATTTTATACCTAATTTGTTTATATTATAATAATCGAATTTCTATTAATCGAATCGAATGAATAAAATGTTAAAATTTGATTCTTATAATAAGGATACAAAAATTTTCCTAAATTTTTAATGAATTTGAAAGTTTAATGTTAAAGAAATCATAATAAATTTTGAATAAAATTTTGAAAACAATTAAAATAAATAAAAATTTAAAAGAAAATTATATTCAGATTGCAAAATATTAGAGAAAATTTTAATATTTATTAAATGTAGACAATAATATTATGCAACGTATATCTTATCTCACAATTGTAATATTCAGTATATGTATATAATATAATAGGCATACTAAATTCTGAAATTATAATTGCAACATTGAAGTTTTGAATTAAATTTATTATAATGTCATTCAATTAACATAAAATTTACACTTAAATTTAATTAAAATAAAAAAATTTATGAGAGTAATATTATGCCTATAATTTGTTCTCATTCGTATACACATGTGTACATACATGAATTAATACATCCTTCATATTTAGATTTCTCTCAGGTTTTTTTTAGTTACGAGTATCTATGATATTTTGAGTTTTTCTTGTTAAAAAAAAAGGGGCATAGTGTAGGTAAACAAAAATCCCAACTTTAATGAAAGTTTTTGAAACTTCCATGAGCTTAAGTTTTTTTTTCCCAAGTATAGGTATTTCGTATATGCATATTTTATTATATGTATACATATTTATATATACGTGTGTATATATGTATATTATTGTACATGATATACAAATATATTTCAAAAAAAAAAAATTATAATTTTTTTTTTCCATTGTACATCTTTATAGTTGAAACGAGCATTTTTTTGTAAGAATTTGTATATATGTGTATGTATGTATGTATATATTTTCTACAAAATTTTTTTTTCCACTTTTTATGTTATATATTAAAATTTATCTATGTATATACTAGTAGTATATCCTACATATACAATAGGAAAAAAAAATAAGCTGTTTTTTTCTCATTCGAAATTACTAAAAGAGAAAAATTGTCGGTACAAAAAAAAACAGAAAAACAGAAAATATGGGGACGAGTAAAAAAATTTAAGGACAAAAAATATATAAAAAAATGAACCGGGGTAAAAAAGGACATAAAAAAGACGGTAAAAAATATATTTTATTTTCTTCATTTATAACAAAAAAAAAATTCCTTTTTTTTTTATTTTGGTTTTCGTTAGAACTAATTTTAATATTGATTTTATGTTTTTTTTTTCTTTCTTTCTTATTTTCCTTTTCATTTTTTTTTGTGTTTCATCCTGAAAAATATTTTCAACTTTTTTTCTCTCTCTATAAAAAATCTATATGTATGTATGTATGTATGTACAATTATGTAAAGTTAAAAACATAAAAAATTTGTATATAAAAATTTTTTTCCTCCTTTTTTTATGTGTTTAAATGCTTTAATTAAAGTAAAATTTTAATTAATAAAATTACAAAAAAAAAAAATATAAAAATAAAATGAAAAATTTAATTCAAAATGAATAAGGACATTTTTTTTTTATATTTTAATCAATTTATTCTGGCATTTTTGTATTTCAATTTTTTTTTGTTGAAGAAAAATTTTATTTAAAAGTTTTAGAAAAAAATATTTTTAATTTATAATATGAGAATATTGTGATATAGAATTATTGATATTATAAATATTATTTATACAAAATTATCTTTTAAAAAAATTTAATTAAATTTATTAAATAATAAGAAATTTCTTTTCAATAATTTAAAATCCTGATTGTGTTTTATTTCAACTCGATTTGAACACAGAATTTTTTATTATTTTCCTTCTCTATTATGATGGGAGAAGAGCAATTTAAGTAGAGATTTTCATAAATGCCAATACTGTAAAACAATAGCTGCTCCATAACGCTATGAATATAAATACATACATTGTATTTATAGCAATTTAACAATATTCTTTAAAATCAAAACAGTTCATATGATTTAACTATGCTACAAATCATAAACATTACGAAAATTTAGCAAAAATTTATGAATAAACTAGATTAAAAACTTATGAACACAAATATAGCGTAGTTTTCGCTATTATATCGCGATTTATTACGTTTCTTACAATCTTATGCGACTACCACAACACAACTCAATAATAGAAATTTGCTAAATTTACTCTCTCTTGCCTTTTTAGGCCTTTACTATAAGAGTTTTTATTAATCAAAAAATATTTAGTATATTTAGTAATCAACAAACACTAGTTGCGAATATTATAATTTAGAATGGAATTTAATAATATACTTAAGAATATTATATAATTCAAATATGAAATTTAATTTTAAGTATATTAATAATAAAATTTTATTGTTTATTAATGTACTCGTACTTGACATTAAATTTCAAATTTGAGAGAGTAAGAAAATAAAAAGAATTTCGAAATATTTTTCTTATTTGCAAGTACAAGAACGTTTGTTTTACAAAAATTTGCAAAAACTTCATAAAAATCATTTATTAAAATTATTTAACATTTTATAAAGCAAAGAAAAATTTTAAGAGTCGTACAAAGTAAAGAGACCAAAAACAAGTAATCAAAATAAAAAGTAAATGATAACAAGTTTTTGTAAATTCTTATATAACGACAAAATTTATTGTGATTAATTTTATTTGAAAATACTTCGAAAAAAGAGAATTTGTTTTGCGATTGACTTTCTTTTTGAGCTTCTCTTTAAAGAAGACTCGAGAATTTATTCAATAAACAAAGGTTTTTTCTATGATATTTTACAAAAACTTATTTATTTACATACATACATACAATGTAAATTTTCCACCAATAGATAAAGCTACATACATACATACATCCATATACGAGTATTACTTACAGTTTTTTGACAATCATCTGTAGAACATCAACATTAAACTGAAATTAAGAAACGTGATTATAATTATTTTACAAAAGTACTTTAGAACTTATTAGATGTAATATGTGTATGTAATAATAAAATAAAAATATAAAACATAAAACTTTTAATTACTTTAAAAGTATAACATTGTTATCAAATGAATGACAACAAATAAAAATATAGGAGATTTTATGTTCTAAAACAAAATCGATTTTTTGCATATTTTGACAGTTTACCGTTTTTTACTCTTCAAAAGAGAAAAAAACATGTGTATAAAATATTTGAAATTAGGTATATAGATCTAACTCTATGTGTATAAAGTTAAATGGAGAAAATCTTATAATTTTCAACCAAATTTGATTTTGTATAATAATCAAAATAATATTTTTGTGTATTTCGTTTTGAACTTCAAACATAATAAATATTTCGGATATTTGAAAAATTTTTCTTTTGAATCAAACAAGTGGTGCAAGAATATACCATAATAAAATATAAATAGAAATTATTTGACCTCAAAAATATGTATGTTGTATAGGAACGCATACGTATGTTGTATGCTGTATAGGAATGAAGGTGTACTATATTATGTAAAAAACGAATAAAATCCAATGAAAATGCAAGGAAAATTTATTCAATATTATTATTATATAAATGAATGTATGCATGTATGTTTGTATGCAAAATAATTTCATTATATGTTTGTATGTACATAATGGATTTAGAACTTAGCGAGTGACGAAACTTCCGTAAAGGAAATTAATTTACTTAATGTATGTATTTACTTTTGTAAAATAAATTAAATTCTTAAGCCATGCACATTTTTTTTTTTGTTTTTTTTGTAAATATTTGATTACAAAATAAATCAATATAATAAATATTTTGACTACGGTTGTCAGACTTTTAATTTTTATAATTAGTTTAGATATAATAAATTAATAATTATAATACTTTATAAATAATATACACCTACATATTAATTTCTCCAATTGATATTTGGACATTGTGTATACACTTATTGTGTGTATTTGGACATTGTGTATGCACCATTTTTAATGTTGGGGCAAAATTTAAAACAGTTTGATTAATTTTAATTTAATTGAGAAATAGTTTTCAGTAATTGAATTTAAAATCTGAGTTATGATGATTATATTAATGCTATAAGACTTATTCTTAATTGTATGTAATAAAGTAATGTAGGCAAGAATTGGCAAGAATTCTATAATAATTATTAGCCCTTTCATAAACTCATGTATGTTTATAAACAAATGTTGTAAATAGGTGTGCTCATAAACGTTTCTGACTTACCTGACAAATATATTTAAATTATTATGTTATTGCTAACGCAGTTAAATTAGATGAATTGGTTTTGTTTTATAAGAAAGATTGAAAATGAATTAGTTATGAATGTTATGTTAAAATAGTTATATTAGTTATGTTAAAATGAATTAAAGTAAATATAATTTTAAGGGAAATATAATTAAGGAAAATATAATTTTAATAAAATTTTGAGATTTACTGGGACGCGAAACTGATAATGTGCAGGAAAACAAAAATCAATGGACCAGAAAATTTTTGTTCATAAACAAAATTCTGTGAATTCAAAATAGATGCATTTTTTTTTAACTGTCTAAAATGTATTGTATATGTATCACGTTGTTGTTTTGCAGTATTGTGTTTATAAAAATTTCTTTGCTTTCTTGTTTTATGTATATTTTTCGTTTTTATAAATGTGTAAATATGATGAATAGAATTTCTGAACACTATGTCAGCAAATTATTTCCTTATATATTATTTTTGCGTAATCTCTTTCAAATATATTGCATTTTACACTACGTCACTGGTCTCTGGTATTATAGGAATACGCGTATACATTATGTAAATGTTCATACCCACAATTCTTTATATTAAAAGTACATTCATATGTCTACACTTATGTCATAAATAAATATGTAACCTTTATACTCGTATTATTATTTACGTGCATAGACATTTTATATTGATTGTGTGTATCCAAAAACTAAAACACTAACTTTGTGGCCTAGTTTCTGTCAGTTATCATTTTGTATATCTTCTTTGTCTCGTCTGATTATATTTTGTTTATAATATATTTTACAAATATGTATTATTTTGAGTGTATACATAAAATTTGTTGCGCATTTGTATAATATTATATCCTTCTGTTTTTCATGAAAATTTTATTTTAATATTTCATTCTCATCTGAAGTATTAAAAACTTTACTTCTTATTACTTTTTATTAAGTTGTTTGATATTATTCGTTTATATTGTACACGTTGATTCTTTTCTAATGTAAGGGTTTTATGTAAGTTCATACATACATATATGTACATGCATACAAAGGATATTGTTTCGGTTTATATAATAGTTTGATAAATGATTTTAATAAAATAATGTAATTTTATTAAAAAAACTTTCATAGGTTAGATTTTGGCATTATTTTGGATCCAAGGTCATGTAGATTTTTGAATTTAATGAATTTGTGACCGCGATTTATTACAGTGAATAATTTCTAGACGATCTACATAAGGCTGAGTTCACGTTCGAAATTCTGACTACGAGAGACCTTGTTAGTTAACACTGCACTGCAATAGAGCTGTTAAAGCAGCGCTCTCAACAAAATTCTGGTGTAATCTCAATAATATAAGCAAACATACTTATTATGTACATATTCTATAATATGTGAATTTAAGAATGAGGCAATTAGTTTGAAATAGAATAATGAGTAAAATATTGAATACACACTTGATTATTTTATAAAAAGAATGCATGTATTTTATTAAAAATAAGAGAAATAAGGTTAACATTTTAATTTAAATCAATTATTTCTTTTTTAACAACAATATTATTTGTGGAATTTTTGTAGCGATCCGATGTATCTCGTTGATTTGTTGTATTTAAAGATGGTTGCGAGGAAGATGTTGCTAATAAATGGTTATTATGATGGTTTTGATCACTATCATTTAATATAATATCACTATCGTTTAATATATCTTCCATTAAAGATATTACTTTCTTGCGAAATCTTCGATTTTGTATTTTATTCATACTATTGAAATCTGGTAGTAAACTTTTTAAGAAACAAAAATTTGCTTCTTCTTGTTCCAATTCTCTATTTTTAACAAAGGGAATAGAATGAGAGTTTTCACAATCAACCCTTTTTCTTTTAGTTGCTGCAACATAATCGTCTTGTAATGGATCTAAATTCTGTGTATGATGTTGCAATTGTATTTTCTTTTGAAATTTTATTTGAGATTGTAATTTTGTTTTATAATGAATTTGCTGTGATTGCTGTTGATTGATTTCATCAGTTGTAATTTCTGGTTCTTGATAATTTGTTGTCGGTGATAATTCACCTGGATCTTCTATTGTAAAAGAAATTTTATTATTACTAGTTTCATTATTTGCACTTTCATTTTCATAATCTTCATCATCTGAGCTAATAGCTGCTATTTCTGTTTGGTCTTCGGGATACAATATATTATAATCGAAATCGAAATGATGCCGTATGTGGGGTAACAAAAATTGTAAATATTTTGCTAAATAATATCCCTTTGATTTACTGCCTGGAGGATTATCTTTAGCTGATTTTTTCATACTTCTAATAAATGTATTTCTAATATTACGCCAACGTTCACGCAGTACTGGAATTGGTTCTTGAAATTCATGTGAAATTATTTTCCATGTTGCTTTGATTTGACTCCTTTTATTTAGTTCTGGAATTCTGTTATTCCAAAGGCACTCATGTTTTTCAATTGTTTTTATGAAATCAATTATACTACTATAAACTGTTTTTTCCGCCATTTTGAATAAAAAGAAAAATCACTTTTTTCTTCTTAATAAACGTCAAACGTGATTTACTTATGAAACTTTAAAACTTTTCTCTTTGAAAGTTTTTCGATCACTAACACTAAACTAAACGAATCAAATTGAATACGAGTAAATGTAGTAAAAACAACGTGCAGTATAAAAACAGTACAACAAAAAACAATGTGTAGTTTGGAAAAACAAGGAGAAAAAATTTCGTATGTTTTTTACTGCGCAACATTTACAGTTGTATTTGTGAAGAGTTTCTCAGTTAAGTCATAATCATATGTTCAAACGTATTTATAAAACTGTTTCGTGTTATATTGCAGGTTATATACCACCACAAAAGTTTTTGTATAGCGTAATTTGACGTACCAAACTATATTTGTGTTTTTATATTTCTGCTTCAAAGGTTATTTTTCTTTTATAAAATATAAAATACAATACCTATACAAATAAGGTATATAGCAAATAAGAGAGAAAAAAATTATATTTTGAGTGAGATAAGATTGAAGAGTAATAAAAAAGTTACACGTTGTATTTTATCGCATGTTAATGTTTTCTGTTTGAAGATCTTTAGCTATATGAGATATTAAGCATGTGCAATATGTTATTTTATTTTTTATGTTAACATGTTGGTATAACTGGTATATGCGTGAATATAAGCAGTATGTAAATGGGTACATATGTATGTATATGTATATAAGTATTTAGGTATTTATTGTAGGGATTTATGTATAATCATAAATAATAATAATATGTATGCATAGAGTGCCTGTTATATATCAACTTGTTGAAATTTGGTTTACTTTATAGAAGCGAAATTTACAAAAATAAAGTGCATAATATATTTAATTAAGTATGTATGTATGTATGTATTAGGAATTAATTTATTTTAATTAAAAAAAAAAATTAGCAAGTGACTAATGAATAATGAGTAACAAATAAATGTAAAATTACTCTCTCTTGTCCTTTTTAAAATGGTTAGGTATTTTGAGAAATTTATATAAAAAAAATTTGCTGCCGTTTGCTGTTTCTTTCATAGAAAATCATCAATACTTATTCCAAATGGGAGAATTATCTTAGAAAATGTGTTTTTTTTTTGATTCTCTCAAATTTTCCACATTTAAAATTTTTGTAAGTACCAACATACGTACATACATACATAATTATAAATATGTAAATTGTTTAAGTATTAGAATTACATACATATTTTAAAATTATTTTCATGGAAAATAGTTTTCAAGAAAATTTTGTTACATTTTTCTTAGCAGAATGAAACAGGTTCTTATATACATACAAACATACATATGTACATGAGAATGTAGATATCTAGCAGACAGTTAGAATCTGGTGAGAAACAAGATAAAACAAAAAAAAACAAGGTTCGGAAGGTTGTATCTTTGATATTATATTTTTTTGCAATTAAGCTATAATTATTACCTAGTCAATATTATGCATTTTAATTTCAACGTCTCACTCTCACGTATCTCATGATAATTATATGTACATATTTGAGTATTTATGTACATAAAATTAAATACATATGTATGTATGTATGTACATAAGTGGAAAAATTAAATTTCCCGTTTTAAAATTCAATATAAATAATAAATTATTTTAAAAAGTTTTCGAGATAAAAATTTTTTTATTAAAATGAAAATGTTATTATTAGAATTTTTTTTTTTAATAATTAAGCTTCAAATAAGAATTTATAAACAAAAACATTTATTATTTGCACATATGTATGTATATACATACATACATACATATATACCCTACATAAATACATATTTACCTACAAATTCATATTACTAATAACATGTTCTATACAAAATGTGTACATATCTATATTTCCTTTAAATAATAAACACTATAGAAAAAAAAAATATTAACAATTTAAAAAAAAAAATTAAAAAAAAAAATAAAAACGGAAAACAGAAAAAACCATTTTTTTCTTTCTTTTTGTTTATTAGAAAAAAAAACTCCCCTTACAACTTTAAACCCTCTCTAGTTAGTTGAACGTCGTTGAAACGACGAACAAACAACGCAATTCAACACGGGTGGTTATAACCAAGCTACATACATAGCTGGTAATTTTTTTGATGTAATTTTATTAAGAAAAAAAAAAAAACAAGTCACAATTTATTTTTTTTCAAAAATTAAAAAAAAAAATAATAAAAATAACAAAAAAAAAATGCTATTAAAAACGAACACTGAATTCTCTAGAAAAAAAAGTACAAATATTATGTACATACATACAAATTATAATAAATTTAAAAACATACTTATATACTTACATAACATATACAACTGTATGAGCAAATAAATGGATATACATATGAATGTATGTATGTATGTATGTATATAAAAATATAAAATAGTACAATTAAACTTGGCTTTTGTAAAAAAACAAAAATTCAAAAAATAAAAAAAAATTGAGTTAGCTTTCAAAATAAGAACTTGTGACAAGCAATTTATGCTTTAACTATTTATAAATTTTTGTATGTATATTGTAGTTTTTATATTAAGTGTAAATTAAAACCACAGTCAAAGCGTTTAACAGCAACGACGAACAATTTCCGTTGTTAAATAACGAAACCATAACGGAACGTCAAAAACACCTGTTCATTATTTTGTTTACAATTTTACACACACATGGTAACATATGATGTTAAAAAAAATCACCAGCGGTAAAATAAAATTTTAGATAAAATCTAAGGCGGTAATTTCGGTTCATTCTGGATAATCCCTTTTATATAAAGTGTATTCTATACGAATGTTGATATTTTGATGCGACAAATCACTCTTGTTCTGTTCTCAACTTAGCTGCGAGCTCCTCTTTTTATAATTGATAGATGGAGCTTGTTGTTTGCTTAACTAATGGTTAATTTTTTGTTATTGCATATTAAAAATTTTTTATTTTTTAAAAAAGGATACTAGTATTAAAATAGATCGGAAATAAGTCATAGTTATAATTATTTTCAAAAAAAAATCTTTTGCATACAATATTTCTGATAATGTTTATTTATTTATTATTTATTTAAGAATTAAGCAAAATTAACCTCATAATTTAATATAAAATGTTAAATATAGTCATATTTTCTCATATAGGTATGTATGTATATTGTACATATATTGCACTTAATTTAGATTTGTTAAGAAAATTGATAAAATGGATGGGCTACTTAAAGAATTCTAGCTGAAATTTTCAATTGAAATGTTTTTGAAAAATATGCTCAAAAACACAAGAAAAAAAAATTATAAAGTAAAAATCTGTGTCTTTTTTGTACCATTATTGTTGTGATTATTATTATTATTTTCATTTATTTTTATTATTTTTATTATTATTTTTTAAATATTGTGAACTTGTATATTATGAAAATTTACAATAGCACTGAATACACAAGTTATTGTAAATAATTTTTCCAGCGAGAGGAAACTCAATGCGATTTTTTTTTGTTTTTTAATATCGTAAATGTATATGTACATATATATGTAAAAAAGTATTTCATTTTTCTTGTTAATTGTATGGTTCACACACTACATGAATATATAAGTTTGTATATTATTAGTTTTTATTGCAACACAAATTATTATAATATTTTATTTTGTAATTTTCCTATTTGTTACTGCAGTATTAGCGCTAGTGTTATGATGCATTTTGTAGAATTTTTACTTCTCGGTATTTTTTGCATTCATTCATAATTGATTGTCTTTTACATTACTTATGTACGTATTTTCTCAACATTTCAACCTGTTGATGAATTTGTTATCTATCAGGTATAAATTTTAAAGGCCAAGTTTTAAGAAAAATTAAATTTGATTTGATGACGGGCGGAAACGGGAGGGTATGTTTATTTTTCTTTTAATTTTCAATACCACAATAATAATTGGCTACATAATAAAAAGTATTTAAAAAATTTCGATTTAGTTATGTACATTTGTTCTAAAATATAATCTCATTTAGCAGCACTTGCGAATAATTGATCGAATAGACATACAAAATCACAAATCTCAAAACACCACATTAATCTATTGTACATATAAAAAATCTCATGTTAGATGAAAATACATATACATACATACACGTGTGTTTGCTTACACATTCATATTATTCGAATAAAAAAACTATATTTTCAATTGAAATTAAATTTTAAATTTTTTAATTTTAATTAAATTTTGAATATTTTAGATAAAAAATTAAAACCTTTCCAATATTTTCTTTATTTGCAGTTTTAAAATCTGAAAACAAACAAAAACACAAAAATCATGTTGCCCCAACAGTATTGTCTCCGATGGAAATACCATCACAGCAATTTACAAACAATGTTCTCTCAATTGCTTGATCGTGGATGCTTTTGTGATGTTACTTTAGCATGCGATGGTCAAATAATACGAGCACACAGGGTAGTACTTTGCGCTTGCAGTACATTTTTTGATACAATTTTAACAAATTATGCAACAGACAAAGACCCAATTATTATAATGAAAGATGCGAAATATGCTGATGTTAAATATTTAGTAGAATTCATGTACAAAGGGGAGATTAACGTGGAGCATGTAAAATTGAAATTTTTATACATAATGTTAAATTGTTTGTTTATTATTTATTTTATACTTTTAGGCAAATTTAGCATCGCTATTAAAAACTGCAGAAGAACTTAAAATTAAAGGTTTAGCAGAAGTATCTTGGCGAGATGATGATGCTATGGATCAACCAATCGCTGAACCAGAAACAAAACTTCATGGTTGCAGCGCCTCCCAAGAAAAAGAATTAAGTGCTCATCAGTTTAATAATTATATGAACAATAATAACAATAATATTAATGCTATCGATGAAATAAGCCAAATACCAAATCATAGAATTCCAAGGATGCCTCTCTTAACTCCAATACCATCACCAAACCAAAATTTAGATCAATTTAGTTTAAAAAGGAAACGAGGCAGACCACCTTTAGATGATACATATGACATCTTCAGTGCGTAAGTTAATGATTTGAAGATAATATGAAGCCCAATATTTTTTTTTTGATATGTTTTATATATTTTTAGACAAAAAATATCTCAAATAAAATCTCTTTCATCTGGAATTCACAATATTTCTGCAACAGAAAAAAACAACATTAATTCAAATTCTTTTAAACGGGTGTCCCCAAATCGAGATAATTCTGATATGAACTCTCTTATAACTGAAACAAATCAATTGGTTAATAATGAAACTGAAGCTAATAATATCAAAGGGGATGCAGGCAATTTGAAAGAACAGAAACTTCAAAACAAAGACTGGTCTAAAAGAAAAAGTCAAGAAAATAGTCAAGACAATGATTCCGAAATCGATGAAAAACCAAGTGTTGAACAATTAGAAAAATCTGTGGCAGCGGCAGTAGCAGCTGCATCGGCAAATGAAGTTTCTGATTCCAATGAGAAAAATGACACAAATAATCAAAATATTACAGAAAATGTTCAAACTGGAAATGAGTATTTCGATGATATTGATGATGCTAGTTTACTAGATAGTCAAAATAATGGAGAAGATGAAATGAGTGATGGGCAAGAACATGATTCCGGTGAACTTGGAGATACTAAACATTATGTTTTAACACAAGCAGAACTTGAAGAATGGAAAGATGTAATAAAAATGGATGCTTATTTAGCTATTGGAAGAAGACCACAATTTTGGGAAGAACCGTTTACAAAAAGAGTAATTTTATATTTTAATAAAAAGTATTAAATTAAACAACAAAAAAAAATATTAATATTTTAGGTATTGGAAGCTATAAAAACAAAGAAATTGGAAATGAAAAAAGCGGCACAAGTTTTGGGTGTTTCATATGGTACATTGTATGGTAGATATCGAGAAGTTTATGGATGCCTAAAACATCCTTACAGGTATGGATATTGTATTTCTTTTATTAAAAAATAAGATGGGGAAAACTAAGTCCTAGATTGACAAAACTTGTTCAGTAAGTCGAAAAGTGTTTAAATTCAGAAAAATGAGAAGCAAATATTAATAAATATAGAATAAGCTCTTAGATTGAAAAATTATCTACCTTAAATTTATTGAAATAACTTATTCTTTACTTTAATGAATATGTTTTGCAAATATTTCCAAAACATCAATTGTTTTTTTCATTTAAATATGTAATTAAAGTAAATGTAAATAATTCTAATTGTTTGCAGACTTTCTTTGGCAGTTCTGTCTCTAGATTTATACTCAGATATTTTCTAGATTTTTGCTTGTTTAATATATCCTTCAGATTTTACGTTTAATATCCTAAATTTAATTACTAGATTTTGTCAATTCGGATTTTGTGCACAACCATCTATTTTTACCATCCTCATTTTTCTTTAGTTTCACCTAATTTAAATTGAAAACTTTCAATCATTGTTATGAATTGTTCATCACTTTACTTAAATTAATCATCATGCATAACTAAGTTTTTATTTTGAATAAGTTAAAAATTGATCGGCCTTCTTTTTAATAAAATTCACATATTACGTGTGCCATAAAGAATTGGTGTTATCATTCACAAATACATATATGTAATTTTATTCTTGGTTTTTACAATTGTTCTTTGTAAATTTCAGAATTCGTGATTAATATCATTTCTTTTTTTCCAGATAAATAAAAGTTTTCTATAATTAAAAATTAAAAATAATGTGAAAAGAATGAATGGTACATACCTACTTTACTCTTGGTGGATTCACTGCAAATTTTTTTTCAGCTACTTAAAACTGAAATATGTTTTTAAAATTAATTAATTTTTTTCTTTCTTATTTTTTTTAAATTATCAAATTAATGAAGCGCTTATACAATGCCCCATCAATTTAAAAGTTGCTCTTTAATATTTTAATTATCATTAAATATTTATATTAATTTCTGATTTTGTTTATTTTAATATTAATTTAAAAATTGAAATTTTATTTAAATTGTGTTTGAAAAAGCTATATTTGGCGCAAATCAATTTTCATCTAAGAATGAATTAGAAATTTAAAACACAATTTCAATTTCATCTCACTTTTGCAAAAATGAGTTTTAAAAAACATAAAATAAAATTTTATATTTTTTGGTCAAACAAGTATTTTTTAAAAGGATTCCAATCAATTGTTTTGTGTAATCGATATTGTAAAATGCGCATTGAATTGTTTTGAATCCTAATCGATATTGCAGTTAAATAAAAGCATTGAACATTTTATTAAAATGTCAAATAACATTTAAGTGAAATTTCAAGTTATTTTATCAATTTTACAAATTATCAAAAACAATTTGCTGCATTCAAAAGTTGTATACGAAAATATGCAAAAAAATTTTTAGCATAAGTTATTCATTGCCGGTTGGTGAGCGTCAGATACAATTGTTGTCGACCGGCATTTAATATTATCGATTCTACATACCTGTAACATATTAAAAATTAATTTTAAACAAATTTTATTTTTTAACTTTTTTTTCTACATAGTTTAAATTTTAAAGTTCTATTTTAAATTAACTTTAGTTTCAGAAATTTTTAGTTCATATTTGATTCAAAATAAAAACAAAATTTTAGTTACTGTATTAGAATTATCGCTATCGCGATTTTATTACCAATTAATTTTATTACAATTTTTTATTTTTAATTTTTTATTTTGTATATTTATTTTTGATTATTTTGCAGAGGACTAGTTTCTAGATTCGAAACATGGCAAGTTGAACAGATAACTGGTAAAAACTAATTTCAGAAAATAAAATTACATGCATTAAGAAAACAATAGAAGAAGTTAAAAGAAAAAAAATTATATATTATTAATTTTTCTGTAATATTTTTTTTTTATAAAAAGTAAAAGACATTTATGTAATTCCAATTTTTAAATATGAAATGTGAATGCAAATAATGAATTATATTTTATTTTTAATTCAATTTTTGTTCCTTATAAATTTTATAAAGACAGTATTATTAAAACAAAATAAAAACAAAAAAAAAAACAATACAATTCAACAAATTGGTTAAATTTAGTAATTTATTGAAAAAAATATTCAACCATGTTTTTACTTAAAACAAAAAAAAAAAACAATTTTTTTAGTAAATATTAAATTACCGTCATTTAACAATATTTAAATTTAAATAGCTCTTATTTTGAGTAATCTTGTAAATATTATACCTTTTTTATTTTTATTATTAGACTTTGTTAAGAATAATAAAAAAAAAATTTGAAACATTCGAAAATTTAATCGTAATCGTATAACTGTTAAGATAATTATTTTAAAATGTATAATGTACCTCTATATTATTATACAAAATTAACTGTAAGTGTAATAAATAAAAGACAATTTTATGTCAATATTTATAATTCTTTATACGTTTTTTTTATAATACCGAACCTATAAGAGACCGAACAAAAAAGTTAGTTGACCAAACCTATAGCAGGAAAAAAACACAGCCTGATTTTAACTTAAACTATCAAAGCAAAATTATTTGTTCGAAACTAGAATTGTATTTTAAACTAAGAGTTAAAATAATTTCTTATACAACAAGGAATGTTGTTTGCTCCTGAAAATTTGTGACATATACATAAAAAGTATAATGTTTGTAAACTTTTTTTTATTGATAACCGGCCACCCTGTTATATTCTTCTAAGTTCTTACTATTGTATTTTGACAGATGCTGTCTTCTATAAAAGCACGGCTGACAGAAAAATTTGATATTTTTATTATGTCAAGTACAAAAGCTTTATTTCTCATTTATCACCTGTTGTTTGTCAAGATTTGTTTTGAATTAAATAGTGGAACAAAAAACTTTTAATTATTTTAAAATAGAAAATAATGTGGAGGTACTTAAATTCCCACAAATGTTTTTTTAATTTTAATTTTGAAACAAACACATTTTTGTATACTGATTTAAATCATGTTTATCAGGAGAAAAACGTAACGAACGCTTTTATTAAGAATAGATTTGAAGTAAGTAGGTAGCTATCTACCCGAATCTTATATTTTATTTTGAAATAATAAAAATGATATTTTTAGGAAGTGAATCCCCGTATTGATTTCGATGAGGAATTAGTAATGAATACTTTAGGTGACCTTCCTTCAGCTTGCGAAATTCAGAAAGAGAACAAAATAATAATTTTGAATTTAAAATATAATGTTGATAGTGATGTATTGAAATTTTACTGGAAACTTCAGCCTTCAGAGGATAATGTAATAATATTTTCTTAATAAGAGCAATATGCTAATAAAAAAATTAGTTTCGTTTTGAGATAATGAATTAAAAAAAGAATTGTTTTAGATTAAAGAAGTATTAATTCATCCCATCTTGTTGGCTTTAAATTCGTTTATTTTACAAAATGATGAACTTGTAAATATAATTAGAAAAAAAGATATCGAAATTGAACAATACAAAGCTGAGGGTGCTATTTTGAAGAGAAGTATAGTACTCACTTCACTTTACTTTCAGTTTTTGCATTTAGATACTAATTATAGGGCTTGTTGCAACGAAAAAGTTCAGTCACTCAAATTTCAACTCAAATTACGTGCACGTTGATGTAGATGAGTTTTTGTCATATGCTAAGAACAACATTGATAGCTTAGAAAATTCTAGCAAGCATATGATTAAGAAACTCGAAATAACTTCTCCAGAAAAAGAAAGTACCTTAGAAAGCATTAGTCCCGATAAAAGAGGAGGAAAATCAAAGTATGTACAGATATATGTAGGTAAACTTATGTAGAAAATCTTCGTACATATGTATAACGTTTATCATATTAATTTTATATTATAAATTTTTAGGCGAAAACGAGCTCTAGAAGCAAGGAGACAAGAAAATTTGGCTAAGATTAAAAAGTTGGGTCAGAATTTGTATGAAAATGAATAATTGTAATTTTTGTAAATATGTTTATAACTTTGTGCGTGCAAATTTTATTTGTTCTTTTAACACATTGACATCATGTATGTACTTATATATGTTTGTTTGTTGTACAAAATGTATAAATAAATTTTACCTGTTTTTATAAATTATATACTAGAATTTCCAAAAAATGTTTAACCAAATTTCTGTTTTTGTCGCCAAAAATGTTTAACTTATTCTAATTTTTTAAGTAGCATCAAATTCAGTTACTTAGGATCTTAACGTAAATCGCGTATACGAATTTTCGAACTGTTGAATACGCCTAAATTTTAAGAGAATGAACGAGCTGTCGAACAAAAACTCTGTGTGATAGTTGAATGAATGAAAACTTGATCACACATAGGTAAATTTTAGAACAAACTATTGCTGATGTTTGATCAATAATTGCAATTTTCAAATTAATTTTATAAAATGCTTTTGAATTTAAAAAAATTGATTATAACATATACATACATATATACAATATACACAGTTGCATACTTATGTATAAAAGTGTTAGTAAATAGTTTCGAAAACGAAATTTCAGAAAATTTTACAAGATTAAAAGTTTTCCAATTTTGGAACACACCCTTTATTCTTATTTATTGTAAACATGTCATTTTAGACGTTTGAGGCAACATTTTTTGACATTTGCTAATAAAGTAAAACACAACAAAAAATAATGCCAAAATTTGTTTACATATTACATTTTGACATTTCATGAAATTTTGTGTACATTTGTAAGAGTTAGTGAATATTTGTAATCTGCTATGGAAGTTGAATATGAAGAAGATGGTTGGATCCAAAAGTCTAAAACCGGTGAAGATGAGGTAAAATATTAAGAAAATAAAACGGAAATATACATGTATATGTAACAATAAAATGCATATCTTTGCAGGAGAATCCTGAGTTGGAGAACCCGCAAGAAGTATTGCGGGAGTGTTTAGAAAGGTTCTCAACTCCCGATTATATTATGGAACCTGGTATTTTTACACAATTGAAAAAATACTTTCAAGCCGGTGGCACTCCTGAACAAGTTATTAACCTATTGTCGGAAAACTATAAAGCTGTTGCTCAAATGGCTAATCTGCTGGCCGAATGGTTGATTTTAGCAGGAGTAAAAGTAACAGACGTTCAAGCAATGGTTGAAAACCATTTGAAAGACATGATTTTAAGAACTTTTGATCCTAAAAAAGCAGACACCATATTTACAGAAGAAGGTGAAACACCAGACTGGTTAACTGAAATGATTGACCATCATACGTGGCGTTCTTTAATATACCGCCTTGCTGAAGAATATCCTGATTGCTTAATGTTAAATTTTACTATAAAGGTATAAAATTCAATGTGTTTTGATATGTATCTCATAATTTATTAGTATTATGTGTTATAATTTATAACAGCTTATATCAGATGCCGGTTTCCAAAGCGAAATAACATCAATTTCTACAGCGGCACAGCAAATTGAAGTATTTTCCAGAGTTTTAAAAACTGCTATTTCAAAATATCTCAGTAATCCAGAAGACATTCAAAGCGCTATACAAGAATGTGCTCGAATGGTATGTCATGGCCAACACACATATGTTTACTCGCAAGTATTAGTCGGAGTTCTGGCACAAGAATCTAAAGGGGGATTCGTAATGAAAAGACTTTCGCAGGAAATTACAAAATACGCTCTGACGATGTAAATCACCAACTTATAATTCTATATATTAATAGTAAATTTTTATATTTTAGAAACCAAAATGTTACTCCTATAACAATGGCATTGAATGGTTCTGCGGCCTATCCACAAGCTTGTCAAGCTTTATCATCCATGCTTTCAAGAAATACATTGAACCCCGCTGATATAACCGTTTTATTCAGAAACTATTCTGTTGCAGATCCACCTCCAATTGATTTAATACGAAATCCACAATTTCTGGATTTGCTTGTAGATTCGCTATTTAAAGCTGGTGTGAAAATTAATCCAGAACATAAATCCAAATATATATATTTGTTGGCTTATGCGGCAAGCGTTGTTGACACACCAGGAAAGAAAGGCCCACAAGGTAAAAGAACCCTTAATAAAGAGGAGTTGAAGTCAACTAGCCAAGCCATTGAAAAGGTTCACCAAATCTGTAATGTTAATAAGGGATCAACAGAATTAATAGCTGAACTTTCGACCATCTATAATTGTATCAGATATCCAGTAGTAGGTGTTGGTGTTATTAGATGGATTGAAAATACTGTTACGGAGCCTTCGTATTTTAAATTGTCTACTGACAGTTGTCCAACGCATTTAGCAATATTAGATGAAGTTGCATCTATACATTCTTCTTTACACGGAACAATTTTAAATTTATTGATTCGCCTTTTTGAATCAAAACAAGATGAGTTAGAAATTTTAGTGCAGGTTAATTTTTTTATATTATAATAAAAAAGAAATTTTTTATATTACAAAATCTTCTTTTTTAGCTTGAAATGAAAAAAATGTTATTAGATAGAATGGTAAACCTCTTAACACGAGGATGTGTTGTTCCAGTTGTAAAATATGTTAAACAATGTTGTCAAAAAGGAGATACAGATATCTCTTTAATTAGATATTTTGTAACTGAAGTTCTAGAAACAATAACTCATCCTTATTCACTTGAATTTGTTCAATTATTTTTACCTATGGTAGAAAATGAAGAAATCACTGGTTCAATGAGAGGTGAAGGTGATAATGATCCTGTATCAGAATTTATTGGTAATATTTTAAAATTTCATTGAAATTAATTTTGTTATGTATTTATTTTTCTTTACAGTTCATTGTAAAGCGCATTATACGACAGTATAGAATTTTCGTATAAATAAAATAATTTAAAATGAATTATGCACAAAAATAAATAAATAATTTTAGGACGGAATGAAAAACAAAATAAAAACTATAATTTAGGAATAAGTACATTTAATTATTAAAATTTTTATAAAAATGAAAATTTTATAACTGCATTATTTTTAAAAATTAAGTATATATATTTAATTTTATTACCTCCAGGTTTTAACTTTAAAAAGCTCCGAAATTTGGAGAGTTAATTTAATTTTTTCTATAATATTATATTTTTCTCACAAACTAATAAATCTTTTATAATTTGTATAAATGTTTCTTTATATTAAAATTCAGTCATATTGAAATTCAGTTGTTAAACTAATTAATTCTCAATTAGATTAATATTGAAAAATTGTTTTTAATATAGAATAGGTACATTATGTTATTTGTACGTTCGTTCTTTAGCATTAGTACTAACGGCCAAACAGAAAACGAAATTGAAGCGATTTAGTATCTATAAACTTTTATATAATTCTCTTTAAAATAAATTTCATTCATTCTTTAAATGATTCATTACCAAAATCTTCATAAATTATATTAAAAGAAAATATAATAAACTTTTCACTATCAACTTAGATTTGGACAATCCGCAGGGTTCTATTACACCTTTCGCTTTTTACCCTTTTTTAATTAATTAATGAAAAAAATTTTAAAAATGCAAATATACATTAGCAGCAAACGGCAACAGATCGGAATGATTGGAGGCGTTTTATAAATCAGGCTAACCGGGCTCTAACGCCATGAAAGAAGAAGAAGAATCAAAAAATTTTATAAAGTTCTATTGCACCAAGAGTTAAAACGCTAAAAAATTATACCAACAAAAAAAGTATTTTTTTTAAAAAGTCACAAAGTAAATTCAAAAGAAATAGTAAAAATCAGTTGGTGCAATAGTGCTCAGATATAATATAAAAAGTAATTAAAGAAAAATAGTAATTATCAAGATCATCAAGTACGAGTATAATATATACAATAAAGAGTATAAATAAAATAGAATTTATATAGTATTGGGTATTAAAATTAAATAAACGTGGATTTTTCACGATCTCATCTTGATGATAGTTATTTGATTTAAATTAAGAAATGTACATAAAAAGCATAAAATCTAGCAATTTTATTGTCGGTGGGTAATTTATGATGCCGCTATATATTTAATAATTATATCAATATTATATATTTTATAGCTTTAAACTTATATTAATAATAATATATAAACTTAATAACATGTCATCAGATTTTATTAAAATAAGAAATGAAAAAAAAAAATTAGATATGTTACGTATACTTTTAAAATCAGGTTTATTTCTTTACAAAACTTATCATTTTTTATATTGTATTTTGTTAGCAAATAATAATGAAAAAAAAAAAGAAATAGGTAATATAAAAAAAGCTTTTTAATTATTGAAACAATTAACTTAAGTCTTTCGCAGTACGCTCTAGAGATGTGTAGAAAACAATGAAGAATTTTTTATCTATATGAAAATACAAAAAATTCAAAAGAAAAGTTTAGTAAATAAATAAAAATGATCTCTTAAAACTCTAAACAAACAAAACAAAACAAAAAAAAAAGCAGAGTAATATTTTTATTCACACATTTGGATTTAATTTCATTAAGTACCTAGGTATTTCTTTTACTTAACAAAAAGTTTCATTTATTTATTAGGTGTACGTTAATACGTGTAGTGCTTATAGACCATACATAATATGTACATTAGGTGTAGTGCTCACAGTCCATACACTATATATTTTTACTTATATTCTCGCACTTGTACCTACTAAATATAAAAATGTTTAATTCTTTACCAATTTTAAAGGTAAAAACAATGATACATTCAAGTTTTAGAAAAAAAAAAAAGTTATAATAGTTAAGAGTTAAAAAAAAAATATTAATAATAAAAAACCCGTTTTCGTGATTATTAATAATTTTTTTTTTTTGCTTGGGGAGAGCTTTATTAAAAGTTTTTGCCGGTGACTTTGTTTTCAAATTAAATTTTAACCAGTTATCCAAAGTACCACCAATAATACTGTTCGTGTTAATAAAATTGTACGTGAAATATAAGAGTAAAGAAGTGTGTGGTGTATATAGTTGGTTACAAAATCCAATTTTATTTACTAATTTTTTTTTTGTAATTTTAATTCTTTGAGTTTTTTGTTTTTTTTTTGTACCAAATAACCATTTTATAATTTTAGTGACAAAAAAATATTGAAAAATTTAATTTTGTATTTATAAAATATATTTAAAATTATATTAAACTAAAATAAGTTTATTTATGTTAAAATTTAAGTCATAATTAAAATATTAATTTTAACTAGATTTAGGTTAATCTTTAGAAAATAAAGTAACATCTTCTATTTAGAGTACTTACACATTATTTCCATGTGTTTATTATTATATTTAAGAGAAGTGGTAGCCCTAGCCATATAAACAACCCACATTCTCTTTTTAAAAAATTGTGCATATTATCAATTTAAATAGTGTTACATTATAAGTAATAATATACTGGTTATATAAATAAATCGTGTATAAATTATTATATATTAATTAATATACTTGTGCTGTTTACATTAAAATTAATTATTAAAGTGATATTTCGATTTATTTTTTTTTTTTAATTTCGTTTAACATAAAATTCAAAAGTTTATGCAAATTTTCAAAGTTTTTCAAATGAAAATGTAAATTAATATATTGTATATATATATATATATACACTTATTCAATGATTTTTAGTAATTAATTTTTAAATTCTAAAGTTATTAAAAAGTGAGAGACATTATTTTTCAATATTATTGAAATTTTTTTTTGAAAAAGTTGTTTGTTAAATTGTAAAAAAAAAAACCATACTGTTATGACCTCCAAACGTATCAAATGGAAACATGTTTTTGAAATGGTGCAGGGTAAGTAACAATTAATATTTATATTTATATATATATATATATATACGAGTATAAATTATTTAAATTTTATTTAAAAAATAATAATTGCAATGTAATAAATTTAAAAGTTATTTGAATTTATTTTTAAAAATTTTTTTTTTAATTCAATTTAAATAGCTTGATGATAGATAATAATATGATTATAGTTTAACACAGTTTATGTATGTACATATGTGTAATTGTATATCTAATTTGTATAAGTATACAAACATATATGCACATATTTGCCGAGGTAATATATATCTATCTGTTATAATGGTAAAAAGAATATTATTTATTTAAGGTATTTCCCAATATATGTATGTATTATAACATGTAGTCTTAGCTTCTAGCTAAAAGCTTATAATAAATAACATTGAATAAAAAACTATAAATAGTAGCTATAAAGTTAGTAAAATTAATAAAATTATTATTGAGTTTTTTTTTGTACATAAATAATCGATTATTGTAAAATTTTACATAAACTTAATTTGTATAAAGTCGCTTGTTTGCTGGGCAATACTGACATAACTCAAAATTTGATTATTTCAGAAAAGAAAATTTTAAAGTTTTTGGAGTAAATATAAGGATTTTCAATAATTTGGACATGCACTGAAAGTACTAGATTAAATCTTAAAAGTCTTTTCAGAAATTTTGTAGTTTGGATTTATCGAATATGCTTTATATTAACACTTTAGTCAGTAGAGAATTATCGAAAATTCCCTTATAAACATATTTTTCTCTCTACTTACAACATTATTTTTATTTTATAAAGTTATTGTTATAGCGACAGAGAAATAGTGTTTCGGCGCGTAGGTAATCTCAAAAAACCGTATTTTTAGAGTTATGTCACTATTCCAGTACACGAGCGATATATTCAATAGAATATTAATCTGTATATTGTAAGAAAATAGAATAATGAGCTATTATGGTAGCTATTTTGCTATTCGATTATTGCCACATGTTAAATTTTTTCGATTTTTCAATTTAAGATTTTAAAATTTTGCAAAAAAAAACAACAGTAATTTTCAATTAAAGAAAAATATGAATTTTTGAAAAAATCTTGAGATATCTTAAAAAATATTTTGTAATTTTCAATTAAATATTTACTTTTTGCGAGAATTGAATGCAATAAAAAAACTTTTTTTAAATATTTGCGAGCAAATGATTTTGTTTTTTCTTTTCCTGTGCTTGTTCTCTCTATTTTTTTATTACATATGAATTGTAGGAACTAAGGTATATAAATGATGAAGTTTCTTCATAGTAATTGCAAAATATGTACTCGTAGTATTGAAAGCTTTCTGTTTTTGCCTCTTTTTTTACTTTTTCTTGTAATAGGTACAATAAAGAAATATCGAAAAAGCCTTATTTGAACTTTAAGTATATAATTATACCTTATTTATTTATGATACTCTCTCGTATTGTGTATAGCGGTATATATGTGTGTATGTATATAATATAAAGTTATTAATGTGGGCAAAAGTGATAATGCTGAAATTGTTTATGATCTAATGTGTAAAATTTATAAGTTCATTTTCTCAGTTTTTTTTAATTTATTTTAATTTCAAGATAAAAATATTTTACGTTTGTAATAAATGGGAATAATATTTCTGTTTGAAATTACTAAAATTAATTAAATTTCTAATTAGGTATTTAGGGGGTAAATAAGAGGTGGAAATAAGAGGTGTAAGGATTTTATTTTTATTTGACAACAATAATTGCTCTAAGAATATATTTAATGCTTGAATAAATTTTTGTAATTTAAGGATTTTAAATTCATTTTAGGTTTGTGTATTTAAGGCAATTTTAGCTTTATAAATATATTCTGAATAAAGTTGGGTGGGTATTGACAAGTCTAATCGAACAGTCACATAATTATGTCCACTGTATTAAATGCTATAACTTAGATTTTTTTACATGAGGGGCATTATGAAAATGCAATAGATCCTGAAAGTTAAAAGCAGTTCGCTTCATACAGGAAAACCTTTTCAACATAACAAAATATCGATTTTCCTTCACTCATTAGTTGATAAAATTCTATTCTATTCACAGAAGCCATTCAACAATTAATGTTTATTGAGCAAAAGGGAACTATTTTTAAATAAATTATGTTGTGTATTCACATAAATTCAACCTACGTAACTTACACATATAGTTGCATTCTAAACATAAATTGAATCCATATCTTGTTTCTAAATACATCCGTCATTCAAAATTTGCATGATTCAAACTACTTTATGCTTTTAAAGTAAAATTTACCTTACAGTTGCCAATATTTATTGGAAAAAAAAGTTTTTTTTTTGGAAATGTAAACATTTTGTACACACACATGCATATTTACATGGGTAATTTTTTGGAAATATTTCAATTATTTCTTTGAATTTTTGAAAACAAAGACATCTCTTGTTTAATTAGCATAGTTTATAAACAATATTTTTGATATTATCAGAAAAGAAAATCAAATAAAATGAAAAAGCTTGGAAATTACGCGATGACTTGTAAAATTTTTTTTTATAATGTTGTAAAATGTAAATGTAAGTAAGTAAATGAAATGCATTTTAAATAAATGAATAATCAAAGATTTTCATTATGTACAAATAAAATAAGCAAATTCAAATTTAAAATCAGTATATGTATGTATGTATATAACTTCTTATGTACATACATACATATGTATGTTTGTATGCAGGTGTGATTGTTTTGTTGCTTTATTGTTTGGTTTTTTTATTTTCTTAAATACTTAGCTAGTAAATGAATTAATTTTCAACTTACGAAAGAAAATTTTAAATAAACGATAAAATTAAGGTAGCTGGTAATTAAAAAGTTCATATTGATGATCTGACAACCCCCGGAACAACACTCGATAAAATTTTTAAGAAAACGATTCGAAATTGACGGTTTTACTAGGAAATCATTTTATATTCGTTCTATTTTTTAAATAGGGTAACAGAATTAGGTTAAGTCAATAGAAGTTTTTTTTTACAAATTTATTGTCAAGAAGTGGTGCTATTAAAGACTTCTTTTAATTTAAAATGTTTTAAAGTTCTACCGTTTACAAATTTTCAGCTCAAAAACTAAATAGAATTTTTATTTATTACTAAACATACAAAATAATAATTACAATATTCTTTATTAATGATAATCTTTATTATTGTATTAGCACAATTTTATAATTATCATATTAATTAATTTACAAAATTGCATATTAAAATGGCATATCGTAAATGATTTATTCTAATTATGGGCTTTTTAAAGCTTTATAATTCAATTACTTGACACTGATTTAAAAAAACAATTAAAATTTGCTGTAAACAAAATGCAAAAAAAAAGTACTAGGTAATGGATATTTATGCGTTCTATGAGAGCTTCTACATCAAGAAGACTTTTAAAATTTTCGCTTTTATTAAAAAGAAAAGAAATAAGTATGTTACAGTTTTACTATATTTATTTATTTTTCTAAGACTATACTTGCATACAACAAGGAAGGTCAGGTGATGGCATCAAAATAAGCATTCCGAACTTTCGGTGGGAACGCACTTCTACAATGTTAGGGATTCATATTTATATAAATTATTTTTGGAGAGATGTTTACCATTCTCTCAGCCCAGTTCAGTATATCAAATTGGGATGAACTGATTTTCAACATTGTCGTCCTCTAGAATATAAAAGAATTATTTACAAGTCACTATTATATTCTTATGAAACATTGACAGTAAATTGGATAATTTCTTGCGGTCGGCTATATGCTGATCCTACATCAGATTTTTTTTTATTATCAAGTACAAATCAAAATTAACTGACTTCAATAATCACTAGTGTGAATCAGAATTTTATTGACTATCAAAATATTTAATTTTAAAATTAATAATAAAATTATCAGACAAGAAAGAAAAAAAAAACTTGAAATGTGTAAATAAATTTGTAAAATGAAAGTAAAGAAAATAATTAAGGTATAGGTTAGTTAACTTAACTGGAAAAACTGAATGATAAACCAGAAAAGATGTTAAAAGTCGAACACAATGTCATATTAATTACCTATTTTTGACTTAAAATTTTAAGATAAGGTAGTGTTTAATCGAATGGTAATGTAAAACAAGGTTATTAAAAATTTTATAATCATGTTTGAGGGAGACAAAATATGGTAGACAATTTTTAATTTAATTAATATTTTCGTTACATTTCAATAAAAAAAAAAATTTACCAACTCATTCAACAAATTTGATTAAAAACATAGTGATGTCACTTGTAAGTTTTTTTTTCGATAAAAACCGGAAATCGATTAGAACTTAAAAAAAATATTAAACTTTATATTTCCTTAAATTTTAATCCATATTTGTTAATTTCTGCCTATTCCTGCTATAAAAATAATTAATTAAAATCTATACAACAAATTGATAAATTTAAAATAAATTAAAAACTTTGAAAAATGAAAATAAAAATAAAATAAACCTTATGACTGTGTATACCACCTTTTATCAATATTTTAAATTATATAATGTTATGTACATTATAGAAATGAACAAATTATAACACGAGAAAAATATTTTAAAATAAAATTTTTAAATATTGGTTATGCTAATAAGAACCAGAACGTGATACACGTTTTGTTTTATAACTATATATAAACTATGTTAGGTTATTTTTATACATATATATTGTGTTAATATTATTAGCACTTTTCTAAAAAAATTTTGATAAAAAAAAATCTCATTATAGTTTCACTCTGTTCGCTTGTCCGTGCGGTTCGTCCGTGTGTCTGTTTACAAAATGTCTACACTTTTGAAGATAGAAAAATAAAATTTTATGAAATTTTTTTCTTTTTCTACCGTGGAATATCATAGTTGAGCATTGAAATGACTAAATTTCCATTAAAATTGTTCGAGAAGAAAACTTTTAGAAGTCTGAAATTTTAATAGCTTTAAGATATTAATAAGTAGTTTCGGTAGAAAAAAAACTTATATTTCCGAAACGCGAACTTTTCTAAATTTCTGTAAAAGTGAAACTGTAATTGTAAATTCCATTCCATTAAAAATACAATTATTTTTTTAACTTACACAATTAACCCTTAAGTTCGACCATTGTGCTATCATCTATTTAATTTTTTTTTTTTATCTCATCCTAGATGTATGCAATAAATATATATTTTTTGGCATATGAATAATAAAGTAGTAAATATGTAATGTTTTTAAAAGCAGTATTTTCACTTATCGAAAGGAAAATTTCTACATTACAAACCATCGGTTCGACTCAAATTTATTTTTTTTTATATATTGAATTGTGTAATATTCAATCAATTGTTTTTTTTTATAAAAAAATTTAAAATATATTTTTAGGATAATTAATTTTATACAATAGTTAATTTCTAGAAGATTTTCAAGTTTTCTGCGAGAGTTATAAAAATAATTTTTTAATATTTAAAGAAATTCATTATAGCTAATATTTATGTATTATGTTTGAAGTTATACGAAAATATACAATATATATTTGTTTTAGGAAAATATGACGATTGCTAATGAATGCTGTGACGTTCATATTAATTTTTTTTTCGCAAATCATGTTCAAAAAAACCAAAAAAGTTTATTGTTCAAATAAAATAGAAAATATTTACGAACCTTGTTTCATGATTTTAAATGAAAAAATTAAAAAAATCAATTTTATTTTAAAGGAATTTTATCTCAAAACATGACCTAAAAGGTTGTGGTAAAGTTGATTTTTAATGTTAAATTTAATAGCAATAAATAATATTTATGAATCAGGAATAAATTACACAGGGGGATATTTGAAAATGTTGGAGTTTCGAAGTAAAAATCGCTTGTAAAAGTAAAAAAAAATTTAATTCTTTAAAAGATTGCAAAAATTATTTAAGATTTTTTTTAATTAAAATATTGCCGTAAGGGAAAAAAAAATTTACTATGAGTAGAAATTGGGTTACCGAGTACGTGCAAATTGAGTTTAAATTGCTAAGTAAAAATTGCTTTGATTGCAAACCAAATTGCTAAATTCTAATTAATCTGAGCGGAAACTGAATTAAAATTACCAAATGCCTTTACTAAATAAAGTGTTTAGTTAAAAAGTGATGTCCCAAATAATCTAAAACAGAATTTATTTATTTTTAGAAATTTGTTTTGCCATAGACCAGAAAAATTTCGTGGTTGAGAGAAAAATTAAATTATTTTTGTTAGAACCGGTTGGTTTAATACTTTGGTGTTCCTCTGTTCGTGTACCTTTTGCTATCCAAAATTAATTGCACCCTTTAATCGTAGCTCCTGTCAAATTGAAGGTTGATAAAAAAAATAATTGGCTGATTGAAATTTTTATAATTTTCTCCAAAAATTATTTTATTTAAATTATCGAATTAACATCAATTATAATTATTGATAATGTTTACTTATCAAAATATTCTTATCTTATCTTATCTATATTTCAAATCTATATAAAAAAAATATGTATATATACATAAATTATAGATAGAAAAAAATTATTAAATTTCGATGTAGTTATCTTTTTAATGATTTTATATTATTGATAAGTTTGGAGACTTCTATATTATATTAGACATAAGAGTAAGGGTATTTTCTATTTAAAAAATTATTCACATACTTACATATCCACACTTATGTTTACATATTTATATTTGATTATTTAGTTTGCTAAATTTCATGAGTATATAAATATGTATATAGGTGACTTATAATATCTTACTCATATCATATCGGGAAGTGATATCATGTTGTATAACGTTGTTTTTTTGAGTTAAGAAATCAGTCTAAAAAAATGGTTGAAATACCAATATTTAGTTATTTTTTTTTTATTTTTCCTTTGCTAAATTGATAAAAATATTTTAACCTGTTGATAAATTTAGAACATAATTTTTTAAATGAATATACTATCTTATAACGCGCAGTATGTGATCGATATTCGACGAGTTCAATAAATTTTGCTGTACTTATATAAATTTCCAATAAATTTTTTTTTTTTTACTTAACCGCCAACATATTATTTGTAAAATTATTTGCCAAAATGTTTAAATGGAAAAAAGTAAGTTTAATATAGAATTTAAAATATTTTAGTAACATTATTTATAATTGTAATAATATTAAGCCAAACAAGTAATTAATAATTTCATTAGAATTTGGGAAATCTTATATTAATTGTATAGTTTAGAAACGCAAATATTAAAATTAATATTTTAATAATTATGCAGTCAAACAATTCATTTAAGTGGTGTAGTTAAGGCTTATCTAATGGTAATTAGGTTTTTAAAAAACTATTTTAATTTTTTTTATGGTAAATTTCAATAAATAGACTATTATGTAACTACATATTTATAATATTCTAATAGAATTAACTATGAGTAATTTAAATTTATTATATTCTAATATACATACATAATTTATTAATACAGTTGGGATAAAAAAATATTTATAAATAATTTGATATTAAATACAATTTATTTGAGAGAGAATAAGATTATTGCCTGGTTATGGCAATTTAAATACTTAGTGTAAACAATCTTAATACCACCCTGGACACATATGCATATGTTGGACATAAATATGTACATAATATGTAAATTACTCTGTTTCGTTCACCACTACAACATTTTTATACTCAAGTCACTGAAGCAATAAAATTCACCACAGGACAAATTTACTTTGTGATTTAATTTGTGATTAAAAAAAACTATTGCTAATTTTCTAAAATAAAATTCTCCAACAGGATGAAAAATTTACAATTAAAGTAATTATGAATATGCATATGTATGTATGTATAAATGTTTTTTAATAAATGCATATTATATCTACATACTTACATATGCACATAAGAACTTATAAATTATAATATAAACTGCAATCTATAATCAGGGTTGCCGTTTTGAAATAAGTATTTCTTCTAAAAAGTTCAATATTTTTTTTGAACCTGAAAGAATCTTTGTCAATTTGGTTTATTTTCCATCAAATTGTTTGTGCCACGTTACGTTATAGAATTCTTTTTGTATGAGAAATGTTTTTTTTTATTGGAATATTATAGCTACATAGTACATACTCGTATTATATAGATTTTTTTTTTTGGTTATTTCATACAGATATTTCTTTAATATTCAGAACGCAGCTATTAATTCTCTTCTTAACAATTGTTAATGAACGCAACTATTAATGAACGCAATTATAAATGCACTTTTAATATACTTTTCCCAAAGATTTAAAAGAAAACTACTTTAGTGATATTTAAATTGTTAAAAATTACTGACCTATCATTATTTTTACTATCTTTATAATTATATATGTTCTAACTGTAAGTTATAGTTTTATACGTAGAGCTGCAATAAGTTTGGGTTTAAAATATAGAAAAATGTAGATGAGAAAATGCCTTTTACTGTTCATAATGTTAAAATTTGAATTGCTTGTAAATAAAATGGATAATTTTCCTTCGGTTTAAAATATTTTTTTCTTGCCGAAATCGTTTAAAAAATTTTTTACTGAACGGCAACTCTGTTTGTAATACCGTATATCGAGAATACTAACAATACTATTAAATGAGCAAATGTTATACATATATATGTACCTACATACATATATGCACACAAACATAAAAATTCCCTAAACGCATTTTTAAAATTAACCTAAATTAAATAAAAAAATTCATGAGGGATATGAATATTACGATAAAACAAAAGTTTATCATACATTCCTTACCTTTATGACCGATTTCTTCTGTGTATAAAAAACATAATATATAAACATTTGCAAACATATATATATATATTATATATATAGATACATCTATAACAAATCGCCATATATATTTTTATGTACATAATATTGAGAATTTGACAACAAATCTTATATAAACCTATAGCAAGACAGCAAAGTACATATTATTATGTATGCATAAAAACTCTTGAAGTTTTGATAAAAGAAAAAAAAAACTTAAAACTTCAATTTGTCGAAGCTTTAAGTAACAAAAAGCTTTTAATTTTGTATTGTAGTGGTTTTGTTATTTATGTTTTTATTGTAAATGTATTTTGTTGACGATCGATGATTTTTGTATGAAAGCAATTAATATACAAACAAACGATTGTACAATTATGATGAGAGACAGAGAACCTTAATATCCAAAAAAAAAGAAGAAAAACAAAAAAAATTAAATTATTCTTTTGTTAAAATAAATTGACTGTATGAGCTCTCCAGCTGATCGTTAGAGAAAGCTTAATATTTTAATTATGTACATAAAAATTTTGTTTAGTTCGAACTTCGATATTTGGTTAAGAAAACATTACTTATTTAATATCCGCGTGTGAGTTTTCGCATTCGAGTGCTTTTATTTTTCAACATTATTTTTCATTTATTTAATTTCCATTTAAATTTAAATAAAATATATTATGAGTGTTTTATTAAACAATTATTTAGAAAAATAAGTTGCAAAACAATGTTTTACAACATTTTTATTACAACAAAATTATTTTAACTTGCATATTATTTTTTCTAGAAATGTAGGGTACATAATTCGAAATTTTTTTAAATTCAATAATTTAGAAATGTGATGATCACATAGTGCATAGAAATATTTTTTATATGTGTGTATGTCTGTATGTATAATGCAAATATATATTAATTATGGAGCTACATATCTATCTACCCACATGTAGTAAATGATAAAATATAATAGAATTTACAGTATGTATAACAATATTGTGAATTGGTGTGATGTTTTGAAATTGAAAAAAAAAAAATTAAAAAGCTTTTGGAGAACTTTTCCTTTTTTTTTTATTACTTTTTAATAACTTCTGTTTATTTTGATCATTTACGAATTTTCTATTTTTAATTTTGGTTTGGTAAGGCTTGAACGGGTTGTTGTCGGTCGTGTGTTTTCTTCTCTTTTTTTTTTTGAATTTATTGGTTAATATTGTTGTGGCAGAATCTAGTTCAAATATTACCGAAAATATTTTCTATGTCATAAAGAAACTGAATTTCTTAAGAGTTATACACAATATAAAGTAAAAAGACAAAATTCGCGTAGCGTATAAAAGAAAAAAAAAAGCGTTGCTTAAAAAATGAAGTCAATAATAAAAAAAATAAAATGTAAATAAGAAAAAATTTTTAACCAAGCTAAAAAGTTATTTGAACATTTTTTTAAAGCTTTAAAATATTTTTTGGTTTTTGTGTTTTTTTTTTTCTTTTTTTTCCAAATTTAAGTGGAGTAGTAGTACAGATAAACAACTTTGAAGTCAAGTTTATATTGCGTTTATTTTTCTAAAAAACAAAAAAAAAATTGTAATGGATTACCTTCGATTTGACTTAATGAAAAAATGACTAATACTAGAAAAAAAATAATTATATAAAACTTACGGTGCATTAAGTACATGTGTACCGATATTTACCTATTTAAAAATTATTTCTTTAATTTTTTTGTGTGTTTGAAAATAAAAATTTGAAAGAACTTTGAAATGAAGTAAATACATAAGTTGTTTACACTTACATTACACTTACTTAGTTATCTACATAGTTTTTTACTGAAATACATTGAAACTTTAAAGTTAATACCTAACCTATTTTGACAAATGAAATTTTTTGACGCAAAACAAAATAATTTTGGATTTTTTTTTTTAATGTTTTGCGATCAATCAGTGTTGGAAATGTGCTTACAAAATAATGTGTAATGAAAAATTAATTAAAAAATCTTTTAATTTAAAATTTAAATAGTTTTTAGAATTCATAACATGTAAATAAATTTATGTTATGTTTACGTAGGTGTTATATTTACGTTGCAATGTACCTATGAAGGTACAAATTTACCTTTTTATACTTTTGCCTAGCTACATATGTATGTACTTCGGGCACATATTCATTTACTTAAATCTTCTTAAATTCTAATAAAAAAAAAATTTTTATAGTTAATTTTTTATTAAAGAATGATTGTGTGTGTTCATAGCTTCAGTTTACGTTAAAATTTTATATGATGGTGCAAAATTATTAGTTAAATAGCGAAAAATTATAATAAATTTTTGAAAAACATGTTTTTATTTTTGAGTTTCTTTAAGTGTAAGTAAGAATATATATATGTATTGCTCCTGACCCGAGATCTAAAACGGAAAATATTAAATACATACAATTCTTTATTATTTATATTTTAATAGCTTTGTTAAATGGACCGTACAACAAAATATAAAAATTTGTTTATTTTATTGATTAACATCAAAATTATGTTATTGTACCCTAGTTAAGTAGGTATACCCAACTTGATATTAAAATGTGTCCATATTGGATTTAAATTATTGGAGGTTTGATAATTACCTATACTAATCCTAAATTTTTTTACATTTTAATAGACTAACTTATATAGAACGAGATTTTAATTCAAATCTGTTTAAATTATAAAAATCAAATACAAAAAGGTATCCATACCTGTGTATATACTCACCTATTTATAAATAAAATTGCATATTTTTGCAATCCAATTACTATTGTGCACTCATTACATGTAATTTAATTGTTCTTTATTAATTACAAAGGTATTGGGTGCATAATCTAGACAGATAGGAAAACATCTGCCAAGATTTCCTATAAAGTTCAGAATCTGGCTACTTATTGGTAATCAAATAAGTATCCGAATTTATAATTTTTAAAAAATTTAATTGAAATTATTTGGATGTGCACTTTTAAATATGTAAAGCTAGTTGCCTTAATTTCTACATTTAATTGAAGATACCTATATGATAAGCATCTACCAACTTACATAAAAGCATTTCCAAAAATGCAGAATAGCGTTAAATTTGTGTTCATAAGCAAATGTTGCTAGTGAAATTAGTTTATAAAAATTATTAAATTTTCTTAATTTAGAGAAGTTAATATTAGTTCTTGTTTTGCAGTATTGCGTTAATGGAAATTTCTATGTTTATAAGGTATATTTGCACAACAAATAATGTTATTTAAGCTTCATGTGTTAGAAGTTACATACTTCTTAAAACTCTAAATCTCGTTTAAGATTCTAAATTTAAAATATCTAAATCGCTATCTAGTTAAGTATGCAGGTACTGAAATTGTAATTAATTGTGTCTGATGTGATCTTTAAGTTATTATCAAGTAAAAAATATGAACCTTCCAGTTTAATTAACACACATAAGTAACATGTATTTAAAAAAAATAAATAAATAATGTTTAAATTAAAAATTATGTGTCTATTACGTAGTATAAACCATAATATTTACCGACAATCAATCTACTTATGTATATTTACGAGTATAATATATTAATAAAAGACTATAAAACATTTCAAATTTTATTCTAAATAGGTACATACATAACTAGGCACCTAGGTATTTGTAGGTACTTAAATATCTCAAATAAAATAACAATATTTATTACTTGTATACATAATTATCATTCTAATAAAAATCTTTTAACAATAGGTACGAATGATATTTAATTTATGAAATGTTACAAACATACTCACTTATATTAAATACTTTTTTTATTATAAAACTTTTTTTTAGTTTCTTACTTAACCAGAGTCAAATTATTTTTAAAAAATTTATTTTGCGCATTAAATAACAATTATTTTCCATATTTAATTTATTAATTTACTTACATATTAAAAAATAAAAACACAATCAAAATTTTATTAGGAACCTCTACAGAAATATCTAAAAATTTAAAGAAGGCAAAAAAAATTTTCTCATTCAGTTTAAAAATTTCTTTTAACAAATGCAAAAAACTAAGCAAAGAAAAAAAATTAAATATTTTAGTGAAATAAAATTATTAGAAAAAATTTAAAGAAAAGTTTAAAAAAAAAAATAATCTAAAAAATAAAGTAAAAGAAAATAAAATTATTAAAATAAAATAAAATAAGAAAAAATTATTCTTCTTCTTTAATATTAATAAATTATGAATATTCTTCATCGTCATGATCATTTGGGTTCATATAGAAGAGTTGAAAATGGTTATCAATTACCAAATTGGTCTAAAATTGAATCATCGATTTTTGATAAAACTGGTTATTCTTGGCGACATTTCAGAAAAGTAAGTAAATAGAAATATTTAAATAATATTTAAGTAATTACTAGTAACTAATACTTATAAGTGATTTAGAAATTATTAGAAGTTTAGGAGGGCAGCAAATGAATTGAAATTTTAAATTTCAAGACATTTTATTGTTATAATAAAAAATAAATTTTATTAAGTAATAATTGCATTCAATAAAGGTTTGTGTATATGATACGCAATTTACAATCATTAATGGTTTTATTAATAAGTAAATATGGAATTGCTTTTTCTAATTTAACTACCAACCCGGAAATAAAATGTGAATTTTTTGAAGGACATTGTGTTCTACTTTTAGAAATATGAGAATATTTTAGTGAAGGAATTTGTATTGTTTCTCTTCAATTAATTGTTTTTCAATTAAGTATATAAGTAATTGAAAAACAATTCCGCTAAATATTTTGTTCTTATTAAAGTTCTACACTTACTTCTTATCGTTATAATACCGTTGTCATAGGTATTGCATAATTAAAAGTATAAAGTTAATTAATTATAAGGGGATTTTCGAAAATTCTGTTTTAATTTGGATCTTAATATAAAGGCACGTTAGGAAATTTTAACATTCTTAAAGTTCTAATGTATTTTGAATGATTTTATTTTCAAATTTTGTACAAAATATTTTAAGTTTGATAAAAATCATATAGAAAAATGTGAGATATTAAAAATTTGTAAAAGTAAACAAGTTAGCTCCTGTAGATCTACAAGGATGCAAAAAGAGATTTTTAAGATTTAAGTTAGAATCGTAAGTGTATACGAATTTAAATTATCAAAAAATTCCCCAATGAAGGATATTATACAATACAGAATTCAATGCATAATAAAAAAAAAATCTTTGGAGTTGTATTCAAATTTTTCAATAAATTTTGAGAAATTTAAAATCCTCATGTTTAGGGAATTTTTAATTTTCTGTTAAGCATCATAAAAAATCCTGGAATTTTATTATGAATCCAAATTAATTTTATTGGGTTTGACGAATTTTAAATTGTTGCCAATTAACCATTATGCAACTAATTTTGAACTGTTCCCACTTTGGTATCAAATTGAAAATAGAAATGTGCTTCTTTGGAGGTAGGAAGTTTACCTATATTTGAAAAAATAAGTACAATATTACATTACTTATGAATACTTTGGTTTAAAAAGTATTTTTTCTCAAATAATCTTTACTTATTTATTTTGGAAGAAGTGTAACTCTATGAATATATTCAAATTGTACATACATATACTTACCTACAAAAGCAAATGCATGCTCATATTTCGCTTATTTACTTACTTACTAATAAGTATATGTAAGTACTTATGTAGTATAAGTATTGATATTCGATATGAATTTTCAATCATACTTACATACTTACATATGTATATATATGTACATTCAATTGAAATTTTATGAGTGAAAATAAAATAAGGAACACATAAAATGTTTAAAAGAATTTTCAATAAAAATAAAAAAAAAACGATTAATTATTTTGTTATTGTATTCGAAAAAAAAAAAAAACAAAAATTTAAGAATGAAAAAATTTATAAAATATTTATTTTTAATATGATTAAGTAAGTATACTTATGTTCTGCGCATAATAATTTGCAACAATGCAAAAAACTCAATTTTTGTTTTTATTTCTCAAACTGCTCAAGTAATTTGTGTTTTTTTTTTGTCGTTTTCATTTGTTAACAATTAAGTAACTTATAGTTGTGTATTTAACTACAATAAACTGCAATTTAAATATTCAGTTTGGCCTTACTTACATACATAACTGTATATTATTATAATAATATACATATAAAAAATTAAAGGGTACACAATAATTTTATTGGTAATTTGTATAGGCACTTACCCATCTTACGTCTCAATAAACCAAAGTTAGACGCTGATATTTATTTTAATTTAATTATTCGGAAGAAATATTTTTTATTCAATTTACGTAATTGCAACTAATCACTTATTTGTTATACTTTCTTACTTATACAAACTCTCTTAAATTATTCTTTTGTATTTTTATTCAAAAATTTCTAAATGTTGCCCAAATATGGATTCGAACATTGTTTTAGTAATTGAGTATACATTTTTGATTCTAAATTTACCTTATAATTTAATAGACAATATTCATATTGATTTTCGTGTTACTTATATAAGTGAGTAAGAAATTCATAAGAATTTATATATAAAACTAATTTCAATTAAGTATTTTATTGTTTAAAAAGAAAAAATTTCAGGACTACAATGAGTACTTAGTTACGTGTTAAAAAAAATAAAATGATTCCATTCAATTGCATTCGATTCAAATATTAGATTTAAATTGGTTAATAAAATAATTAAATGGTTTTATTTATTGATTTTATTCATAAATAATTTAAGAATTATTTTTTAATAAATATGTTTAAGTGTAAAAAATTAAAAATGCTAGTTCGAACCGGTATACGGACTATTTAAAGAATTGAATTTTGAGATTCTTTTATTATAAGTAGTTAAAAAATTCAGCTAAATTTTTGGTTTTTAAGCTTGGTGGCAACAGAAATCATTGCTTCTTTAATATTTTATTCTAATTTTTATAAAATTAATTAAATTAATTTAGTGTCAGGGAATCAAAATTCAAAAATAATAAGGTGCCTCGGGGTAATAATACTAAAACTAAGAGAAAACGATTAAAACATCAAAAAATATCAAATTTATTTTTATAATTTTAATATATTTTCAAAAAGTAAAGCGTTTTGAGTAAATCAATGCAAAATAAGACATTTCGGTTCATTATAATAAAAGTTATTTATAAAATAGAAAAATATGCGTCTTTATTTACTCTAACGCAAATGCGATATTTAAATAATGAATGAATGAAAAAGCATGTTCTATATATGAGCAGGTGTCTACTTTGCATTATTAACTAAGAAAAAACATTTTAGTTTTGCTTTTATCTGTTTTTGACATATCCACCAGGCAAGCATGCCTTGTTACCCGCCAGGGCTTATTATCCGGAGTTACTTTAAATTAAATTTAAGAATTTTTTTTTAAAATTTTCATAATAATTCAAAATTAAATAGTTAAGTATACGAGTGTCAATTAACTGAGTAAATTAATTTAAATTTGGTTATTAGTTCTAATTTAAGTATTTAAAATTTGAAGTTTTGAGTTACAATTAACATTTATTGTTGCAATGACTAGTAATTAACTACTTTTACGACTATTTTTAATACAAAAGTACTTAATTAGTTTTTCCTATTTTGAATTTAATATTTATTTCTAGTTTAAATGAGTATTTTATGGCTTATGTTGTCATTTGATAAAAAACGTAACTTTTTAATCTGTGCGTACGCAATTTTGTGATTCATAAAACCCTACCTTTATTTTAATATGAAATTTTCGTTATGACCTAAGATGATTAAGTTTTTTTTTTCTTTCTAAAAAACTGGCATGTATAGTAGGACAAATAAAAAAAATTGTTTTTGTTTGCTCTAATTCGTATTACCTATGTATGCACTGACAATTACAAATGAAAAATATTGAGTAATTAGTTACAGTCTTTTAAGTATACGTGTATTATATGTATACTTAGTAATTTATTTGGCATCTAACATGAGTATTTAAATAAATAGTTGTATACTTCTTACTAATGATATGATCTACGAAATAATTTTAAAATTTTTTTTTTTTTTTGAAATATGCCGGTTTAGTCATAAAATTTGTGACGCTAAAATAAATCCAAAAAAATATTTGTTAATAACAAACTTCAAAAAGGCGAGTAAATTTTAATAACGTTTGTATTTTATATTTTTTAATGGTGGGATAAAGTTGTATAATGTGGGCAAGTACGGTAATATCAGGGAGGGTATTTTTATTAAAATGAATATAGTGTACTACTTACTCATGAGTTTTATTACAAACTAATTTGTAATAAGTATTGTAAAAACGGTGTGATATTTGCACAAATATGAGTATTAGTAGTACTTGTATTTTTGCTTATCATCGAATTCTCAGTCAATATTCTTAGGTCTGCCCCTGTATGTCTGGTCGTCCGTCTCTGTATCTGTGCTCAACAAATGGTTTTTACTAGTATATTTCGAAGCATATATGGAGCTATTCCAACAAATTGTGCTACAAAAAAAAAAAAGTGTTTTACATTTTTTCTTGTAAGTTGTTGGGTTTCACAAAGCCAAACCAATAAAGAGCACATTTTTGCCTCATTTAACACACATACGTTATTCTCTTCTTATACAAAAATATGCCATCTTATTGCATATTATCAGGATGAAAACAAAAACACAATTTTGTTCGAAAACAAATCAAAGCGATATTAATTCTTCTGGAAGATTATGTTGTAACAAGAGTATCACAGACTTGAATTCTAACAGTTGTCGTTTTGAATTAATTTAACTATAAATATTCAATTTTCAAAACAATTAAATTTTTAATTTTTTAAAGTTAAATTCTATACCATTAGTTTTTATATGGTAAACGTGTTCGGTAATAATTAATTGAACAAATCATTAAGCATTGTTTATAACATTCAGAACAGTATCTCTTGAGTAATTAAGTATAGAAACGCTTTGTCACTGACTTATGCATTACAAATAATTTACATTTTGTAATGACACAAGAACACACATTTGTATTTGTATATTTTATTGTTTTTTTTTATTCAATCTTAGCTCAAACTTAACAATTTGTTGCATAACAAATTTAACATTGGACTATGTAATAAACAAAAATAAATAATTGTAATTCAAATTAATTCATAATTTTACTACATACTTACATAATTGATAATTAAATTATTATATATTATATAAGTATATAAGTATGTAAGTTAAGTATGCAAACTAAATGTGCTTGTAACTAAAAACTAGGCTATCGCTTACTTAAATCTTTTAAATATCTAGTTATTCTTGTTGTAAAGCTTAGATTTTTCCAAATAATTGAAAAGAAAAATAAAAGTTTCTTTTTCGACCTTGAGTCTTTTTAGAATTATCGGTGTTTTCAAATAATTTACTTATATTTTTTTTAATACTTTATTACATGCAACGCATTAATGAGTTGTAATTAAATTTTTAATTATTTCTAATTTGAATTTTTATAGCATTAGAATTAAAACAGAAAGTACGTACTCAGTTACTTATGAATGTGACAGAAATTTTGACTTAACTAAGTACAATTCAAGGTTATGTCAGATTTGTTTTTTTTTTTTGCATTAAATTTAAAATACTTAAATAAAATCGTACTCACAGTAACATCGAAGAATTTTAAAAATGTAAAATAAAAATTTTTAAAATTTTATTTTTTACTCACAAAATTTTGACTAGGTAGTTAAGTAAATTAAGTTGAAAAGTTGAAAAAAATTCATAACCTAACTTTTGAATAATAATTAAAAATTGGTGACATCTTAAGAATAAAATAATAAAATATTCAAAAACAAAAATTTTTAAATAAATTGTTTTTGTTTTTAATTTAAAATTAATGAGTTTAAAACCAGAGTGAAGTTGTTTTGGTTATTAAAAATCACTTTCAGTTAAAATTTAATTTTTCTGTGTTACGTGTTAAAAATTTCATTAAATAATTTCGTTTAAAATTTTTTTTTTTAATAATTTTTTTGAATTTTAATTGAAGTATTTTTTATCAAATATCGAAAATGTTATTATTTTTGAAATTTAGAAAGTAAATGTGCGCCACGAACTTGTTAATTGATTGTAGTACTTGTAAAATGTAAACTTTACTTTAAATTTAAAATTTTATTCCCCCTAAAATATGAAATTAAAACTCCAATGGAATCAATATGCTGGTAATTATTATTGCTTTCTTATTAATTGCTGTTGTTCTTCTTTAAGTAGTTCCCTTATAATTTATTTATCCTTTATCTAACTATTTCCTAGCATGTAGAAAAAATTTTTTTGGCAAAAACTCAAGATGTGAAATTTGATACCATCACATAACCTGCCTTATTGTATAAAATGCAATGCGGTTGGTACTAAAGAATTTATTATATAGTATAAAGTATTTAATATGCAATTTCGGAAACTAAAAAATAAATCCGAAAATTTTTAAAATTCCTGTTACAGCTTTAATCTCGATTTATAACCATTCTAAACGTTTCTGAAACGTTGAAGTTTCAAAAGATTTAAGTCGTAAAGAATTTCAAAAAGCAATAACAATTTATGGATGTTTGTATATAAAGTGCAGTGCGTGCTAGGAACTTATATATATAAATATTTTTTGATTTGTTCTAAGTCACAATCGAAAAGCCATTTTGAATAAAATCAATCATTTAAGTTATAACTAAGTATTTAAAAAAAAAAACAAATTGATTTTTTTGGAACAAATGAACAAAAATGAGAAGAAATTAGCATTTAAATGCTGTAAGTATAAAAGGCACATGTGTAAATTGAAGGGGTTTAAATTGAGATCAAAATGTATTTCATTTCTTATATTACTTATGCCTTTTTGATATATTTTAACAGCAATCTTTGCCTAGAGGAAGTCGAGACGGTGAAGCTGTACATATCGAGGTGGTGGTTCGCTTAAGGCTAATTTGTTTTGTGGAAGGCTTTGTAAACTAGGCGAAAAAAAAAGTACTGAAATTTTATTTATAAGTATAAAACATATTCAATTTTCCATTCAAAACTATGTCCCTGAAGTTGAAAAGTTTCGAATGTACTTTTAAACCGCTCTTCGTACTTAAATAAGCTTGAAAGGTTATGTCTTAAAAAAATTTAGTCGTAAATTCACTGTTATATAAAAAACCAAAAAAACCTATAAAATGAAAAACAAATTGTTTATTTAATTTTATTTTCGACACTTGTGTTTTTTCTTTTGATTTTTGATAAATTTCTAACTTATTTGTTAATTAATTAAAACTTCACATAAAATTCATTGTTTAAGGTGTATATATGTATGTATGTATATGTACGATTTCTTATACATATACATATGTAGGTTATTGCAGTTATTTAGAATTAGTACATAGAAATTTGCTTTTACTTATTAATTGGTTCAAGTTCAAATATAAGGCGATTTCATGTTTTAAGTAGTTATTTGTAGTTATTACTTAATATTTTTTTTTAGTGTATATTTAATTAGTAAAATAGGTTTAATTTAATTTTGATTGTATACTACAGAATATTGTCATATTTGTGTTAGTAAAGTATTTAATAATAATTATTATTTTAGTATTGAAAAATTCTTTTCACATAAAGTAGTATTTTTAAGTGCTTTTTCATGGTTGAAATTTTGAAAATTAAATAATAATAATAGTGATTGTACAGATTTAATTTGCAATAATTTAATAAATTATTGATGTTATTAAATATTTTTATATAAGTAAGTAATGAAATTTGGTAGGTGGAATTAAAATTATATTTTATATTAAATTTGAAATTACAAAATAAAAAGTTTATAGTTATGACGTAGTTAGTAAGAAAATTTTGAAGAATGAAATTATAATAGAATTTCGAATTATTAGAATTAAATATTTTTCAATAAGCGTTTACTTAATTGTGAATAGTTGCAAAACATATAGCAAGAAAAAGGTACATGCGCTAATAATAAATTTTATTGCCTATCCTAATACATGCGCTTTGTCTATCCTAATTTCGTTAATGTTTTGAAGCGAAGTTTAAAAAATCTTCTCTGTATAACTTATTACAAAGCATTTTAATTGTTTTAATTATTACTTCATACACACTTTTTTTAATATTCACCTCAGAAGGTCTTAATCACAAAATGATGAAATGTTCTCGCTATTTTTACTTATGCGTAAAGATCGTATTTATAAACCCCACATGATTTAAAACTTCTCAAGAACAGCGTTAAAATTTAAGATTTACAAAATTTTTCATATGGGATATCAGTTTTGGACCATTTTTTCGAATGCTCTTTAAATATTTACGCACGTTCTTTCCAAGTGCAAGTAACTATGACGATTATGTATGCGCACTTCAAATTTAAATATTTTTTATAGCGGTGTTCAAGTTTGAATATAGCATATGCATAAACCATTTTCAAACAAGTGTAAAGTCTTGATCTATTTATAAGATGCAAAATTTTCTAACCCAACATTCTCACTTTAAAAATATAATATTATATTGTGAATACCTGCATTTGTATAGGTAAGTGAACATAAATTTTGAAGTCATATAAGTACTTACAAAAAATGAATCAGAAAAATTTGTAACCACAATTTTTTTTTAGCATAAAATAATTTATTGGTAAAAAACATATTTTAATTGTACGGTCACGTATAACCTAGGCATTTGTTTTCTTACAAATAAAAATAATAAATTAGAAAAGAAGTTTTTTTTCTTGAATTTTTTTTAAAACTTAAAATTGTGAATTTGCAGTGACAAATTTTTAGTAATATTTTGATTTCCAGAATGGAAAAAGAAAAGTATCGGTTCAATTTATGTGCTTTGCCACATTTAATTTTCAATTTCTTGTTATCATTTTTTAAAAAATCTGAAACTCTGGAGGTATTATAAAATTAAATTAATACTTATATGCATTTAAAATAAATAAAAAATATCTAGACCCTGGCAGATGTTCATTTAATTAAGTAGTAAGATTGAATTTCGTATTTAATATTAAGAACTTGGACGAAATTTCGATATTAAATAATTGTAGGGGAATTAGAAATAATTTTTAACATTAAATCCAATTATCATAACCTATTCATATAAAATATACTGTTATATGTATTAAATATTTTGTGTTAGACAAGGTTTTTCTCTTCTGAAAACGTTAAGATAATTTAATGAAAATATTTTCCAAAACAATTACTTAAACAGAAAATTTTATTTAAATGTGGTTACATGAGTTTAGTACAATTTATTATTTATATAGTTGTAATTATTACATAATTACAAATTATTACATAATTTTTAAAAGAATATCGCAAAGGAAAATTGTGGAATTTATGATAAGTAACTGATAACTGATTAATTTTTATTCATGTTATATTTATTTTGTATGACTAAGAATAAATTGTTTTATAACCAATTGTTATAATTAGTACAGTGCAAAAGGAAGTGAGCTTATACTCGTATGTAATATTTAAAAATGTTTTAATAATTTTTTGAAATTGAAACCTTGAAATTATACTTAAGCACTAAATTTATTTTATGAAATGCGATAAGGTCTTATAAATAAATAAATTAAAGGTACATTTCGCATGTTTATTTATAAGCTCTCAATCATCTTTCGACATTTGTAATTGAAATTAAATTTTTAATTTTGAAACAAATACATATAACATATAGATAACTAAAGTGGAAACGTAAGCCTATATGTCAGAAATTTTTGATTACATTACAGTTTATGACATTTACTCTGTTATATAAGTTAATAAATTACTCAGTTCGTAAATATTTGATTAGTTACTGTGTACCTATTTTATTGTTACTTTAGTTACTTTGTTACTTATTAGTTATTTTATATTTTAATTTTACTCGTAACGATTTGTTTTTATGCATTTCTTTAAGCCTACATTTCTACCATTTAAGAAGATTAATTTTGACATAATTATGTATATTAAATCCGTTTACAATTTAACAGCTTTAAGCTTAGATTTTTATTAAATTACCGAAAATATGTATATTAAAAGTAAATATTTTTAAACTTTAAATTTGAATTTTTCTTTTTTCTTTACAGAATACTCGAGTTGGCAACAAGAATAATGAACCGGTAGTAATAAAAATCGGTGGCGTTAAAGGAAAAAAGAAACGTCAATTTTTAAAAAATAAATCACACAATAGGATAGTATCAACTAAATATACGTTATTAACATTTTTACCATTAAATTTATTTGAACAATTCAGAAGGATAGCAAACTTTTATTTTCTATGTATAACAATTATCGGATTGTCAATTGGTAAGTGAAATTATTTCTATACAAATATAGTTATTAAATTTAATTTTAGGATTATTTTATTATTATAAATAGAATATAAATATAGAAATATAAAATAGATGTAGACAAAATAAATTCTCTAAAAATGAAATCAACTGCCCGTCTAGCAAATTAAAAGATTACTTTAAAAGCAATTAGAATTTTAAAGTTATAATTAAAAAAGTTGATCTTTTGAAAAATAGATGTAGACACAAGAAATGAAATGCGTGAGTGTAATCAAAATTTCTCAGTTAAATCGATAATTTATTGCAACAGTGACATAACTCAAAAAATACGATTTCTGAGCTATTTGTCCAGAAATAAGCGCCTATAACATTTCTATTCTGTGCAAATACACCATTTCTTTAACTTGAAATCTGTTTGTTACAATAATGCTGTAACGAGAAAGATTCTATTAACTTAATGTGTAAATTTCGCATGTCATGTCAGTGTTGCAGTGAACAAGCGAAATTTCTCCTTGTTTTTCCATTTGTTTCAAATAAATAATTAAGTAGTAGATAAAAAGAACTTTTTTCCGAAAGTAAAATAAAATTTTCTAGATTTAATTATTTTAAAGTCCATTTCAGTGAAATTAAGAAATGTTTATTCAAAAATGCAATTCATTGTAATAAAATTACATACATAGTTAAGTATTTTAATTATTATCTGGAAAAAAAAAATATTGTCGCTAACAAAAATAAATATTTAAACAAAAATCAATTAATTCTACAATGTAATTCGAAGCATACTGAAGCATAAGCAATTAAAATTGTTGAATAAACAAAAGAAATTTTTTATATTAAACTAAAATCAGGAAATTGAAAAAATATTATTTAATAAAATGAAGCTTTAAAAAAAAAAATTCTAATTAAAAAAAATATAATTACAAAACCGAAAGAAGTTTTAATGCTATTGAAATTGAAATAAAAAAATAATAAATAAATTATTTGTTTACAATATCAATAAACTTGCTTACAAAAGTGGAAATAAGTTAAGGTTTTTGATCTTACTCTTACCGTAAATACTTAAATGTTAACGTATGTGTGTAGGTTGTTTTTGCGCTTTATTACAATCATAGTTTATTTATTCAAATCACATAAATTATTATAACGCTTAAATTTTTAAATTAAAATCATTTTGTTTTTTGATCACATGTTTTCCAATTTTGAGTATGAATTTTTGTTTTTTTTTTTTTTGTTTCTATTTAATTGTTAAAGTAATAAAAATGATAAATCAAGCCGCCGCCACCGGTAATTTTTTAAATCAAAATATTTATGTGAAGTATATGTATGTGTGTATATTTTGGATAGGATATTTGTTATACTTGTAATTATAATATGAAAGCTAGTTATTATACAGGTGTCATATAATAGTTAGTAGAACAGATACAATTAACATATTATTATGCTTTAGGGGGAAAAACAATATGCTCATTCGGGTTAGTTTTGAATTCTGAAATTGCTGAAGTAATATACAGTGCATGTAAATAAGTATATAAAGGGTGACATTTAAAGTTTGTTTGTATTACAGTTCCGACATAATTACATATAATATTTTTCCATTATTGTTAGTAGAAAAAATCCAAGTCTTATCAATCATGAAAATTTTCTTAACTTCAGTTTATTTAATTATTAAAAAATAATTAAATGCTTTTATAGTCAAATTTCGTTTGAAGTTCCCTTTTCTTTTGATCTTGACATACAAAATATAGAATTATTTTTTAATAGAATTGAAAAATACTCACAATATTCACAACTACATGCTTCTATGTATGTACCAACTCTATTAAAATTTGAATGTTGCATATAACATTGAATTGCAGAATGCGATTTAATGATATCAAAATCTTTCAACTGTTATACAATATATAAATATTTCTAAACTGATATCAATTAATTTTTTTTTAAATAAATGATAATTTTTAATTAAAAATTATTTTTAGCAATAAAATTCATGCATTTTTTTTCAATTTGTGTAAATATGTAAATTTATTATACTTAATAAAAATGAATATTTTACTTATAGTTGTATAAAGAAAAGGGTGTAATACATACAAACCAGCAGAATGATATCACAAATTTGGTGCTATAATTGCCAAACAACTGTTATAAATGTAATGTTCAAGTAAACTTTAACTTTTTAAGAATTCAAGAAATTTTTACTTAAAATTCTATAATTGGAGTAGAAAGCTTATACGGTTTTGTTCAAAAATACATAGTCGATTTTTAGCCAATTTGTCTTAAAAATATATTTTTTTTGGTGGTTAGAGAAAAAATTCTGCCAAAAATTCATAATTTTATGTTAAATAATGTCGTAATATTAAAAATTGTTTTTGAAACATGCTGTTAATGTTATGTTATTTTTAACATTACACATACAAGTTGTGGCTATTTGTTATCTGAAATTAAATATAGATACGTGTTAGGTTATGTTATAGGTACTCCTACAAATATTATGTATATAAATCGAAACATGATAAGTAACATAGCATAAGCAATCGATTCAAGTAACTAAGCTTATAGTTTTACAAGAACAAATTTGTTAGAACAAATAATATCATAAAATAAATTTAAAATAAGTATTTATTAATTTTTTTAGCAATATTTTTCTCAAAAAAATTATTTATTAAATTTCATACACAGATATGTATTTCTCTCTCACGACAATTATCAGAGGTATTTTTTTTGAAACCAAAAGTGTTAACTTGTTTTATCCCAATAAATTATTAAACATTTTTCAGAAAAATTAAATACAAACACAAATTATTAATACATTAATATATAGAATTATATGTTATATTAGGTTCCATATATAGGATTTTTATATAGCTCTTTCTATCCGGATACAATTTTTGTGTGGCATTTTCTATCATTAATCAGTTTCAAAAGTTCTACTTAATTATTCAACATAATTTTTTTTTATTCGGAACAAATAATTCAAAAAACTCAAAGTAGTATCAAAAAATTACTGAATACTTCAATAGTATACTAGAATGATTTTAGATTTACGATTTTAACACGAATTTTAAGCCTAAAATTTAATTTTCCTAATTTTTTTCTCATTGTTCTTCAAGTTTTACTATGAATCGGAAAAAAAGATTAAATCAGTCTCGCAAAACACAAACTCAACAACACATATTAAATGCGTGTGTAGAATAAATAGTTATACATATAGTGTTATATTGATGATTTGATTCTGAAAATATTAAGATCTTTTCCTCTTCATTAATAACCCAAGTATGATAATAATTTTTTTTTTGTTTAAATTAAAGAAAAAAATCTGAAAAATAACAAACAGACAAAAAAAAGACGAAGATTTTAAAATAAGGCGAGGCGAGTTTGTGTTGTTCTATTGTGTGTTCCCAATGTATTGCGTAATTAATAAAAATTTATGTTCGTTTATTATGAAATATTCTTTAAATCTAATATTAATAATAATGAATATACGAGCATAAGAGAAGGTTCAGTACATTTTTTCTAAAATACAATTTATCTAATTAATTTATTTAATTTTTAATTTTGTTGAAATTTAATCAAGAATTGTTTTCGTTCGTGTTCTATAAAAATTGTGATTTCTATAATTGATTCGTAAATCACAAATGATGTTCGTGTTGTATAACACTTTTATAAAATACCTACTAACGGTGGAATTAAATGATTTTCTTATTAAAAACATTGATTATAAAATATTTTTCATATAATATTTGTGCTACCCATTCTAGGGTTGTCAGATTTTCAACAAAACAAATCATGACAAAAAATTTATATAAAAAAAGTATGCTTCCTAGTTGAACTTGTATTTAAGTTGTTAATGGGAGAAGCAGTATAAGGCAAACTTAAGACGGACAGACAGGCAAACATGGCTAAGTATTATATTTATGTATACGTTTATGTATACAATTTCTACCTTGCCTAACAAATTTTCAGCTTGTTTTTTAAAGTAAGAAATCGAAGGGCGACATTCTCTCCTTTTACCACTATAGAAAAAATGTTTATGTGAGTATAAAGAAGAATATTGAGATTTTGTTAGCGACACTTCGGTATTCAATTCAAACTCAATAGAAATATTTAAGTATAACAAATTTTTTTTTCTGCTTACACACACACACATGCTTTTGTTCTCTCCGATGTAAAAAAAATTCTCAATTTTAATTTTTTCTCTTTCCTAAAAGTATTGTATTTACCTACTTATAATTGAAAACTTTTAAAAATAAAAAAAAACTGTTACGGCTTATTTTGTGTTGTGACACTGTTATGTTGTTATTTGAACTAAACAATTACAATTAATCATTTGGCAAAACAGGAAACTTTTTCATCTGAAAGCATAATATTACTGTTTAGAAAGGCAGCACTTTAAAAACAAAGTGAAACTCTAGATTCTTAGAATTATTTTAATTAATATTTTTTTTGTTTAAAAATTCTAAACTGGGACGATTTACCGTCTCGAGAACCTTTTTTTTGGGATGTGAATTTTAATAAAAATCTGTACTATCCCGGAAAATTGGGTGCTGGACAATTTTAAATCTAAGCTCGGTTACGTAACATTATGGTTATCCACATTAAAATTCAATATTGCATTTTTAACTAATTTAAATTGTTTAAAACAAAAGTAGGTAGGTAGGTAGGTAGGTAGGTAATTTTTATGATGTAATAAATGTGTTTGTACAATGTATAACAAGTATAAAAGTTTTAATATAACAATAGAAATTATAAATTAAAATTCAATAAATGTTTTTTTTAATAATTTTTAAAATATGCAGGAAAAAAGGCTTTGTAAAAATTTTAAAATCTTTGTGTTTCATTTAAAACAAAAATTGAATACTAAATAAAATTTTAATAAATAAAAAATTTTAAGTTTATATCATTTCTTAAAAATTCTTATTAATTAAATTATCATTCAAATTAACAATTCCTCTTTTTCCTCTTCTTCTTCTTCTTCATTTTTAAAAGTGTACATAAAGCAAGACTTTACAATCACGGTCATTTAAAAAAATTCTAAAAAATTGAAAAAAAAAAATTTTTTTTTGTTAAAAAGTTTACGTAATTTTTTTTTTCTTTTTGTTCAATCTTATTTAATTTGAATTGATTAAGTGTGTATTAATGATTTGAAATTTGAAAAATTAAATATTAAGTACATGTGTACTTGAAAGACAACAAAATCATACTTAAACATTTAAATTTAACAGTATTTTCTATTTTAACAGCGTTGGTTTGTGACTTTAATAAAGAAAATATTTGCGATTTATTTGAAAATTGTTATATGTACACGCTTTGTATATTAGAATAAATTTATTAAATATAGTGGTTTTCAATTAAAAACAATTTAAATGTAATAAAAAAAAGGACTGAGATTTTTATGTCATTCTTTTATACTTTTTAATTTTTTGTTTTATATAAAAAGTTATATTTAACCCATTGGTGGACGAGGGCGTATTATTAAATATGTAGGTATATTATTATAAATTTGAGTATTTTCTTTTAATAGCCGTTAGGGGCCATTTTGAGTATTGGAAAGATAATTCGATTATTCGGTATTGTCTCATTAATAATTGTGATAAAATTTTTTTTGTGTTATACTATTGTGTATGGATATAGTTCATAGTGATATAGAGAAAACAATTTTTGTAATTACATTAACGAACTAATTTTTTTGAGTGGCGCTAGTTAGTAATAAAAATTTTAATTTAGAATAGTGTTCATTTGCATTCTAATTCAATTTTATATTCGGAATTGAGCGACTTTGTTTATCTTTTTTATAATTTGCATATATACAGGCGTAATTTTGAACAAATTTCAGTTGAATTTTGTTATCCAAAGTAAATTCGTAAATTTTGTATAATAAATTTCAAATACGAATCGATTTAAGTAATTATTTATAAAATATCAAGAAATAATTAGTGCCTAAATATGGGGACACTATAGCATTTTTTTTAGCACTTTTCCAAAAAATTTTTTGAAAAAAGTGCTTATTAGTTTCACTCTGTCCGTCCGTCCGTCCGTCCGTCCGTCCGTCCGTCCGTCCGTCCGTCCGTCCGTCCGTCCGTCCGTCCGTCCGTCCGTCCGTCCGTCCGTCCGTCCGTCCGTCCGTCTGTCCGTGTGTCTGTTTACAAAACTTCTACACCTTTGAAGATAGAAAGCTGAAATTTCATACGTACATAGATCTTCACTAGAAACTTATTTCCGTAGAACAAAATTTTTACCTATCTCCCCTCCTCTAGAAGTTATACCCCCCCAAAACCCTAAAAATGGCCTTTTTTAAATATTAGTTGCAATGAAACCATAAGCATTTTTGAAATTTTGCAAACGCAGAAAGGCAGTGGCTTGCTTCCCTTTGCGCGGTATACTATAGTTCAACTTAAGAAAAACAAAATGGCCGCTCAAATTTACCGTTATCTAAAGTCCTTTTTTTCCAAATTTTTGATGTCGTTTTTCTTCTAGACCCCAGACTGTAGAAGCTTGAAATTTTAGGAGCTTTTAGATATTAATAAGTAGTTCATTTTGTTACAAGAAAATTTTTTTGCATCTGCACCCCCTCTCAAGTTATCACCTCTTGAAATTCGTAAAATTTGAATTTTTGACACCTTATATTTCCGAAACCGCAAGCTTTTCCAAATTTTTATAAACGCAAAAAGCTAACGGTAAATTCCATGAAATTAAAAAATATAATAATTTTTCTTAACTCACACAATTAACCCTTAAAATCGAGCATTATGTTAACCCCTTTTTATATTAATTTTTGCTTTATTTCAAAGACTGCATATATGCGTCATCCTAAATATATGCAATCCTAGAAATAGTTTTGTATATGAATGAAAATAATTTTAATAGTGTGATAGCTATACATAGACTGTATTTAAAAGCAGAATTTTCACTTGTTGAAGGGAAAAGTGCTACAATACAAACCATTGGTTTGACCCAACTTTATTAATTATTATAACCTCTCTTAAAAGTACATACATATGTACATATATATTTTCTGTATGTACTGAATAAATATTATTTGGGTTAAGTTTGAAAACAAACGTAGGCTGAACATGTGTTATTATTTTTTTATTGCGCCCATAATATGGATGAAAGCAAAAAAAAAAAAAAACGTATAGTGTAGACAAAGTAAAAAACACAAAAAAAAAAGCTTAAGAAAAATTGACTACGTCATAGTTTTGTTTAAGTTCAAGGTTTAGGTGAAATATTTATATTGTATAAGAGAACTATAAGGAATTATTTAAAAATATTAAATTTCATAAAAATATTTTGCATAAATTCCATTGCAAAAAGTAAAAATTGTAAGAAAGTTTTTTTTTTTTTTTTTTTATAGTTAATTGACATTGCTATATTGGATGTGTCAAATAGTAAACAACAAAAACAAAATTTTGTTTTTGTTGTTTTTATGTTAAAATTTTTTACAATTTTATTATTTTGTACTTTAAAAGCTCGACTTTGAGTACTTGTGTTTTGGAGAGTTATTGTGTTCAAAATTTAGAGAGTTATTTCAGTTTTTTTGTTTAAAAATATGTGCATATGTATGTGTGAAAAAATTTATGATATATGGACTTTGTTGTTTTGTATGATGTTGGAGACTATTTGGAGATTATACCCAATCTTGATATTTTTGCATTTGTTGGCAAGACGAGCTTGCTAAATTCTATTTGAAAATTGAGACTACACCTATGATTTGATTTTCGTAATAATATTCGCAGTATGTTTTCCTCTCTTTTAAATTAATTTTAATTCAATCATGTTTATCAATGATAAAATGTTAAAAATAATATCTATGTATATGGTAACACTCTTAATTTTCATTTAGTAAGAGAATTCTGCTATGATTACAGAAATTATATGTAAATGTATCTAGACATGAATTTAATTTTTAAAAAATTGTTTAAAGAATACGATTAAATTAATTTCTTTTTGTTCCTTTTAATAGATAGCCCAGTGAATCCTATAACATCACTTCTACCATTAGCATTTGTTATATCTGTTACAGCTGGCAAGCAAGGATATGAAGACTATTTAAGATATAAAACGGATAATATAGTTAATAATTCACCAGGTAATCAAAATAATTCATTTCATACATATATTATAATTGAGCACATACCAATTTTTTTCTTGCCATAAACTAAATATAAATAATAAATAAATATATAATATGTAAATACTCGTATAATTAATAATATTTATTTTAAATTTTTAGTAACAGTAATACGTAATGGTGAAGAATATAATATTAAATGTCAGGATGTGGTAGAAGGAGATCTAGTCTTAGTTGAACGAGATTGTGATGTACCATGTGATTTAGTAATTATGCAATCATCAGATCCCAGTGGAAAATGTTTTATAACAACTGCAAATTTAGATGGTGAAACAAATTTAAAAACATTGGTTGTACCAAAAGGTGTACCTAAAGTTGAAACAAATAAAATTCATACATTGGGTACAATTGAATGTGAAAAATCACGTTCGGATTTATATAGTTTTAATGGAAAAATAATTTTATCAAATGCAGCTAGTAATGATTCACAGTATTATACAAATATAAATAATGAGATGGTCTCACCGGTATTACCATTAAGTACACAAAATTTATTATTACGTGGTTCTAGACTTAAAAATACTGATTTTGTTATTGGTTGTGCTGTATATACTGGAATGGATACAAAATTAGCTTTAAATATGACAATGACACGTAATAAAGTTTCATCGGCCGAAGAGTATATTAATAAATTTATAATATTTATATTAGTAACATTATTGGTATTAGTAACATTAATGTTTTTTACAAAACGTTATATGGAAATGTTTAGAGTTGAAAAACATGGCTATTTAGGACCAAAAATAGATATTGAAAGTCCATCCAGTATCGTTCAAGATTTTTTAGGATTTTTCATATTATTTAATTATTTAATACCGATATCATTATATGTAACAATTGAATTACATCGAATTATTGGAGCATTCTTTATGGAATGGGATAATGATTTATACTGTAAGGATATGGATCAGCAATGCATTGTTAATTCATCAAGTTTAAATGAAGAATTGGGGCAGGTGCATTTTTCATAATATTCTTATATTGTGTGCATAATACATTAATTTTTGTTCATAATATTTCAGATTAATATTTTGTTTTCTGATAAAACTGGGACATTAACAAAAAATGAAATGTCATTTCAACAGTGTTCTATTAATGGCAAAAAATATTATTTTAATAATACGAAATTACGAGATATGGAAACCTCAAGTGAAATAGATTTAAGTGATTTTAAAGTGAGCAAAATTTTAAATATAACAAGTACACAAAATAATGTTCTCAAATTTGTTTTTGTTTTAGGAAAAACATATGAACTTTTTTACTGCCATAGCATTGTGTCATTCAATTCAAATAGGTGGAAAACTAACAGAAGAACCTGAACTTGAAAATGGTATTAAACGATTGGATCAAACTGGTGCAATGTCAGACATAGCAGAAGAAAGCCAGTCCTCGCTCAATGATGATACTGAAAGTGCCACAAAAGAAATTATTTCTGTTTTAAAGAAAGATGACAACAATCCATTATTGAACAAAATAGAAAATGCAAGAGTCAAGGCAGTGAAAATAAGTCCGAAACTTCATTCATCACGACGGGTTCATCCTGCAACAATAGCAGCTTCAGCTCCTGTTTTAGATCACGACACAGTATCATTTCCAACCTCTATGGATTTAAGAAAATCAAAAGCACGTGCTATAAATAGATCAATCTCGCAGATTGATTTATCTAGTAGTAGTTATAATAGTAAAATTCTTAGACCAAAAAGTCATAGGAGAACCCAGAGTTATGGATCGAATCCAAATGCTCCAAGAACTATTGATACAGGTAACAAACCATTAAAATATTAAAAAAAAAAATTTCCATGTTATTGGTCTTCTTTTTATTTTAGAAGATGTGGTGGATTTTGTAGATCAAAATATTACTTCTTCGCGTGAATCATATGCTTTACCAATTTTTACATCAAGATTATCTTTATCTCGTACTGATTCGAAGAAAATTAAAAGGAAAATTCAATACGTCATAGAGTAAATTTGTAGAATATTTAAATATTACAGAAAAATATGTAATTTTAATTTTTTTTTTAGAAACCTAGATTATATGGCATCTAGTCCGGACGAAAAAGCTCTCTTGGAGGCCTGTGCTTTTCTTGGTGTTGTTTTTGTTGGTGATGAAAACAATAAACTTAAACTTAAGATATGTCCACCCTATCTAGATTTTAAAATTCCAAAAGTGCTAAATACATGTCAAGTAGTTGAATATGAGCGTTTATATACATTAGATTTTACGTCTGATAGAAAAAGAATGAGTGTGGTTGTAAAAGATAACAATGGAACGATTTGGGTGCTTACAAAGGGTGCTGAAAATATAATATTCCCATTGTGCTCTAGGGAATGTCGTAATTTAATTGAAAAGACTGGTTTACATATAGATCAATTTGCTAAAAGTGGTTTAAGAACATTGGCCATAGCACGCAAAAAAATAAGTTTGGAAGAATTCCAAAAATTTGAAGCTGAAATGGATTTATCGAATCGTGATTTAGAAAGACGAGATATATTAAGGAATGCAGCATATGCTAATCTAGAAAAAGGTTTATTGTCGTTAACTAATTTCTTTCTTATGAAATATTAAATTTAAACGTTTTTCAGATTTAGATCTTCTAGGAGCTACTGGTGTAGAAGATGCTCTTCAGGATAATCTTTATGAAACATTAGTATCGTTAAAGTCAGCTGGTATAAAAGTATGGGTTTTGACTGGTGATAAAATAGAAACAGCATTAAATATTGCTTTGGCCTCAGGCCATATATCAGGATCATCATTTAAATACTTTATAATTGGATGTAAAAGTAAAGAAGAACTTGAAATGCATTTGAAATTATTTGATCAAGAGTATGATCAAAATAATATTAAAGAAGCATCTTTATTAATAGACGGTGAAAGTCTGAAATACGTTCTTTCTGATTTTTCGGAACATTTTCGAAAAATTGCATTAAAATGCGACTCAGTTTTATGTTGTCGCCTTACACCTTTACAGAAATCAGAAATTGTTAGATTAATAAAAAGTAGTAAAGAGAAAAAATATATTACAGCAGCTATTGGAGATGGTGCCAATGACGTTTCAATGATTCAAGAAGCACATGTTGGCGTTGGTATATTTGGAAAGGAAGGCAGACAAGCAGCAAGATGTTCAGATTTTGCTATAGCAAAATTTCAAATGGTGAAAAGAATATTTTTATTACATGGACATTATCATACCTCTAGATTGTCCTTACTTGTATTGTATTTTTTTTATAAAAATACAGCTTTCATGGGAATTCAAGCATTTTTTCAATTTGATTCAATGTTTTCTGCAACTTCAGTTTATGATCCTTTTTTCTTAATGTGTTTCAATGTAGTATATACAGCACTTCCAATTTTATTTATTTCATTGACTGAACAACCGTATTCTATTAATACATTATTAAAGTGAGTACGATTTAAATTAAGTTAATCACAAAGTAAATAAGATAATGATATACAAATATATTTTCTTTTAATTTAGAGAACCAGCTCTTTATCAAAAAAATACTGGGAATAAAGCACTTCAATGGAATGTATTTTTAACTTGGATATTTTTTGCCATATATCATTCAATAATAATTTATTACATGACCTACGCAACATTCTTTATAAGTGATGTTTTAATGTCAAATAGTGTACCTTCTGATTTATCAGGATTTTCAATTATTATAACACAAAGTCTAGTTCTGGTTACAAATTTTAAACTTTGGATTGAATCAAAATATCACAGTTATTTTTATATTGCAACAATTTGGCTTTCAATTTTAGTATTTGTTGCAACTACTGTAGTGTATAATGTCATACCTATGTAAGTATTTATAAATTTTATATTTTATTCAGAACATGTGTATGTATTTATTTAAACTTTTCTTTTCTATTTCAGAATTTTCGATACACATATTTATTTCTCATATATTTACCTGATGTCGTCGATACCATTTTATTTGCTATCAATATTTATAATAGTAGTCAGTTTACTGCCAGATTACGTTTTTCTAACAGCTAAAAATGCATTAAACATTCCAAAGAGAAAATTTTTCCCGGGTGATGAGAAGGCTAGAAGAATAAAATTACAACGTAATGGTTTAAATCATTTGCAAGTACAATCAACTTATTTATAAAATATTTGATGGATGAACAAGGCTAATCTAGCCAAATTTCCATTACATTATATTTTTTTTTTAATTTTTTAGAATAAGAATTTAATCTTAAAATGTTTATTTTATTACTATTATTGTTATATTTAAAATAGTTAAGAAATATGTATAAAAGTTTTTAAAAAAAAATGAAGAAAAATATGCCAAAATGTTCCAAATAACTAATCTATGTACGTTATAATATGAATTAAAAATTTTTATTTTTATATAAAAAAAAAAAGTAGGTAAAACCTTAGATAATAACAAAGTATGTAGTCGAAGTTCTAAATGTGATAGTAATTAGTATTTGTTTTATTTTTGTACAAAAGTCATTATTTTAAGAATTTTGTTATTTTTGTCGATAATTTGTTGGAAGGAAGAATGAAATAAAATGCAAAATTAATTATTTAAATAATGTTTTGTTAATGAAAAATTATTATTAAAATAGTAGTATAATAATAATAACGAAATTTAGGTAAATCAAATGCAGCTAACCTAGATTATAAATTATTGGTGATAACTATTACAGTAAACTACTTTGGTTGAAAATCTCTTTGCAAGTCAGAGAACCTTAACTCTTTAATACAATTTTAGAAAAATTTTTAATATTATTGTTATTCAATGTTCAATGTTAAAAATTATTCATAATTTTATTCGAAACAAGGAACTTGAGAGGGACTAAAAATTTGCAAAACGTATTATGTATTATCACGCTTTAGGTCAATCTAAAATTAAAAGAAAACTTTTGCTGTTGGCTTCCATAAAATTTTGATAAAGCTTGTAGTTTTGAATAAAGAAGGTGCTAAATAGTAACATTTTCAATGAAATTCCTATTGACTTAAAGTTACTTAAAAAGAAAATAAATAAATGATATTTAAATTTCAGACTGTTAATAAATGTGAATAGAAAATAAAATTTTTGGAAAATTCTAAAAGTAAATAAAACAACTTCTTTTAGTATTTCTTTTGTATGAAATGAGCAAACAATGGAATTTATTTATACGTTAATAAATAGAGAATATATTTTAAAATTTTCAAAACATATAATAAATAAATTTTAAAAGTAATTTTCTCTTTAACGAGGTAAAATATTTTTTTATTCTTTTTATCTTAATTAATCGAAATTTTCGTTTGATTTTTTTTTTTCTTCTTTACAATATACATAACAATATTCACACATAATGTTAATAAGTTTCTTTTGATTAGTTTTAATATTTTTTTTTTTTATACTATTAACAACATGTTGATTTTAAATGACTTCTATTTCAGATTTGATATGATTGCATCACAGCAAAGTAACAAGCATTGTTTTCAATTTTAACAAATTTTTATTTAATTTATTCGATTTCGATGATCGTCTGGTTCTTTTTGCTAAAATTATCTTAGGCGCCTAACATTTTCTTAACAGTATAACCAGGCACAGAATAAAAGAATAATAAAATCATAAGGGCTAAACCGAATATAATTAAACCTTTGAGAATAGCCCATTTATAATTATGCCATACAATGTAACGAATTGATTTTAGAGGATTTAGGAACCACATAAATGATGCATCTGGGCGGCTATAAATTAAAAAAAAGAAAAAAAATTAAAAATTTATATACATGTATATGTACTTATCATTAAAATATTATTCCAAAATACATACTTTGGTTTTTCTAATGGATCGGGTTCATTCCGTCCAAAACCAGCTGGATTTTGTTCAGCTTCTTCTTTAGTCAATAAATGAATTTCAGCTTCAACCTTACCGGTTAATTCCATTTCGTCATTTGCTTTTTTAATAAAGAAGGGCCACCAGCCGCGGACACGTTTTTGTTTGAAAATATTAACAGTTGGTACATTTTCTGTTTTCAACATATCCAATGTACATAATTTTGAGGATTTTGCTCCTCTGGGAAACCTATTTAAATTTAAAGATATTGCACCTGAAAAAAAATAAAACAAAAAATTGATTTGATTTTAGTTTTAAGTTAAAATATTTCATTTCATTACCCAAAAAATCATCAGCAGAAAAGTGATCAGCATCCCAAACCTGTAACTCTAATCTTGCCGGAATTTTAACTTCAGTTTCATCCCAACTAAAAAGTGATTCCTTTCTTGACAATACTATTCTCTCCTCTGCTGCTAAATAATCAAATGGAAAAATAAATCTCCAATTGAAATTGCCTTCTCCTGTTAGGGATCGGTAATGTATATCAGTAGCTTGAATATCTTGTGGGCCCTTTAACCACCTATAAGTATAGTTTATAATTGATTAACTTTGATAACAAATATGTTAAGTGTGTACCCTTTGACATATATATCAGACATTTTTTCGCCGGTGAAAAATGCATCATCTTCTAGAACAACATCATCAGTATTCCAAATAACTATTCGGAGTTCATAAGATTTTGGTTTTCTTGGAGAAATATCAACAGCAGGACCAGGTAATGGCATATCCATTGGAAACATATCAACCCACATTTCGAGTTTTCCTTGTTCAATGCCAGGTTTATCAGGATTATATAGTGGACGTGATTCAATATGCTCAGGAACAATCTAAGCACATAATACAAGAAGTTGTTAAATATTGATTAACAAGTTGAAAGAGTTATAAAAAAAACTAAAACTTACTTTACAACCAAATTTAGGAATTTCTTGCCAACGGTGAAGTACAGCTAAAGCCAAGTGTTCATCTCGATTCTTGCACGTTGTTGGACCATTCCAAGCTACCACTTCCTCTTCTGAAAAAGCCATACAATACTTTCCGATCACTACTCGATCTTGAAAATAATGCGGGCTCTCTAATTTATTTTCTTTACACAGTTTAGATAATATTTGCGTTGGCTTCATTGGATCACGCCATCTGTTGTATCCGAATCTGAATAAAAATATTGTAGGTTAATAAAATTAAAATTTATTTTTAAATTTAATAAGCATAATTCTTACTCTTCATATTTATAAGCCAAACCACAAGTTGCTCTATGTTTGCTGTAAAATCTATTTTCTAAATCAATTTTAGTTTCCCCAATCAAATCATCGGCACCTACAAGATCCCAATCGAGTATTTGAACGGTCAACATTGAATCTTGTGGAAATGTTGCTTCTACTTCAAAGCATTTTCCAAATATTGGGTTTAATTGTTTGCTAACATAATTTTCTTTATCCGAAATTCGTTTGCTCCCCAAATGTAATACTACATATGGATCAGCTTTTCCATTCAAATCCATTGGATGCAAGTCAGTAGCTTTAACTATGTAAACCCTCACTAGAACGTGAATTGGGTCATTGCCCGGTAAAACCGGTAACTGGATTTCAAAGCCTTTCGGTAATGGTAAGTTGTAAACTTTAATAGCTCCCTTAAAGAAACCTACTATTCGATTGTCGTCTTCTGTAGAATCACCAGTCTTTTTACCTCTATACAATGGAAAAGAATGTAACCATTCCTTAAAATGATTATATTCAAATTGTGATTCAAGCTCGTTTGGAAGAATCTGAAAATTTTATTTACATAAATTTTATAAATTTGAAGTGCAAAAAAGTTACCTGACACAAAGCTGTGTTTAATTTTGTTGACGGTTTAGTATGTCTAGGACTCAGTTTTTGAGCAAGTTTCGCTCCTTTTGCCACACTGAGTTTTTGCTTTTCATCTCTATTGTAAGCATTTCTTAAATTCTTCGCCGCTATATGGTCTTTTGTGTCTTCAATGAGCTTTTCGTATGACCAAAAATATTTAGTCCACCAATCCTTACTGTTTTCATCATCACTGTCTTCTTCTTGTGTGGGTTCTGGCGGTGGATTTTTCTTTTTCGTTGCTTGTCTTTTTAGTCTGAAAGGGCTGAAAACAAATATAAATCATGATCACAATTTGAAGGAATAAATTTTATTAAACACATTATAAAAATATTTTTGCATTACATTTTTGTTACACATGCAGCTCCGTACTGAGTTAAATTTTCACATGAAGTTTGTCTCATAACTTTTCCATCTTTACCAATCCTTAATTGATTATTTGAAGGTGAAATGGGCTCATCCGTATCTTTGTTAGGCGCCTCTAATAAAATTTGGCCTCCAATGGTTTTGTATTTAGTTAAATCTTCTTTTGGCGGTGGTTTGTACATGTAGCGGTGGATAGACGTTATTTGATGTGTTCCAACTAAAGTATAACGACCAAAAGAACGACAATCAACACAACGAATAGTTATCGGTGGTGCATAAGTTTCTTCTAAAGGTAACTCTAAATCAATTGATTTTAACATATTTGGGAAATTTGGATTCTTTTTTGCATTTTGAATTATACTAGAACTCAATATTCGTCCAGAACATTCAACATCTATTCGCGGCTTATCAACAGACATAAAATGTATTCTTTTAAGGTCTCTCAGACCCCAAAATAAAACTTCTAACTTAAAACGAGCTAAATGAGGACGAACTTCCCTTGGTACTGGTAAAATAGTACCTGGTGGTGGATATGGTTGGAGTTTGTCTTTCTTATCTTTATTGTCGGGTATTACGACTTTGGGTTCAGTCAATTTTGGCATGTCTTGTGAACCAATTTCCAACATTTCAAATGCAGCTAATAATTCTCCAGCATTCTCAGTACCCCGTATAATATCAAACCATTCAAGAGCTGGTGTTGCGTATGCATTTTCTTTTAATTTAACTCTGGGCTTTGCTATTGCACGTCCTATAAATTCCGATTTTCCAACCTTATCTTGATCATAAATTTCAATTATAATGGTTGGTGGGTCCTTTTTGATTTCATCTTTAGCACCATACACTAAAATTTCCTCAAAGACCAAAAGTTCATCCCACGTTGGACTAAGTGTTTCTTCAATCACTTGAGTAGTTTTAGCATATTCAGTTATAAAAACAGTTGCATAAGGATCACTTAATCCTGATGCATCCGATCCAATTAAGGATCTTGCTTGATATATATGAGCTCTTAGTTGGAATGTCTGAAAAAAATTAAGTTTAGAAATTTAAAGCGTCTATCGAATTTTAATCATGCTAACTCACAAATTTTTCTAAATAATGTATATTACTTGGTGCAAGTGCTCTCGGTCTATCAGCATTTCTTAGTTCTTGAGAGAGGTCATAACCAATAGGAAGACCATTGAAAAAATTTCCTTTGTCTTTTACTACACCTAGCCATAAGAAGATGCTCAATTTAGCTTGAACTACCCAACCAGCTGGACCATGTCCTTGTTTTCCTGGCAACTAATTTATTTAGTTTCATTTAAAATAGCATGTTATTTTTACTTGTTATATAGTGGGGTGAACATTTTGTCCTACCTTAAGAAATATTGTTTGAATTTTTCCACAATGTATTCCAGATTCTTCTTCAACATCAGAATATATTAGATCTCTGGAAGGTATTCTACGATAAGCATAACGTTTTCCTCCGGCTATTAACCAAATAAATATATCTGGCAATGAGTCTTGAGGCTAAATAATATTTTCAAAATTTAAAATTGTATTTGATTAGGAGTAAATAAATGCATATGACAACTTACGTCACTTATTAAAAATTTAAGCTTTTGTAAATATGTTTGAGCTGTTTTATAACGTTCCTTCATTGAGCTTTTTGTCACAAGGGCACGTAAATTTCTTGACGTATTTCCAATAGATTCCTATTTAACGTGATATAAAGATAATTATCGATGAAAATTATTATTAAAAAGCTTCTTGATTACTTACAAGTTCTCTTTGACAAAGCTTCATTCTTTCTTTATCCAATTTAGTTTTTCCGCTTCCTGGTCCCAATAAATTTGCTCTAGTTATTGTCAAATATTTTGTACAAGCGACTGCTAAATCTTCTAGAGTTCCTCTTAGCTTAACTTCTGCTTTTGGATCTTCCTCTTCCAATAATCGATAAGTTTCGTTTAAACCATCTTCATAATTTTCCGTCATTTTAGAAATCATATTACTATTGTACATTCGTCTTCTTAAATCTGGCAGTGTACATCTTACATCCATACACGGTTTATAATCCCAATATGGTAGATAATAATGTGATTTATCATGTGATATTGGCTTACACGCACTCGTTGTACTATTATAGGTGGTGGTATCAATTACTTCTAATTCTTCATCTTCATTAGCTGTTAAACTTTCGTTATGTCCGTCTAAAGAATTTCCTGCATTTCCTAAGCTCAATTCAAAAAATATTGTTTTATCAGATAATTTTTTATCTAACATTGATGCTTCAAGTATAGTTGAAAATAAAAAAAATTCTTCATTTTTTGAGTATGAAGATTCCGTAATTGGATAAGTTGGTTCCAATTCTACATTCTTTTCAGTCACTGTATCAATATTATCAGCAATTTCAGTACGAATTGCTATTAATAGACGACCTCTATAACTTACACCTTCACCTAATCCTGTATTTAAATTAGAATGTTGGTCCAAAATTGTATAATCACGTGTTGAGCCGTATAAATGAATAAAAGAAGGTCCAAAAGTTGGTAGAAAACCTTTTTCTCCATCATTTGATATTTGTTTTAAATCTATATAATGAGTACCAATTATTGAAGGCTTAACAGGATCTGCATCACGCAATTGTACCTTTGTAGAGCACACATTTAAATTTTTAAAATTTCTTATAGAAGAAAAATTGGAAAACTTTTGGAAAAAAAAATTTTACTTACTTTAATTCTTTGACATAATGGTGGAAACATTTCAGTGAAGACTAACTGTTCGTTCCATATTGGTGTATAAGCATTCTTTTTTACTGTAGTTTTCCCCTTTGAAAGAAAAATGTTTCATACTATTTGATCATATATAATTATTTTCTTTTCCTTACTGTAAGACCGGCAAAAGATACTTGAACATATGGACTAACTAAATCTCTTGATTCGCCTGTAAAAGCTTTTTTAACATTTGCCATTAATGATGAATACATTCGGGGAAGTCCATCGGCTCTATAAATTTTTACAATAAATTTTCCTCGTTGTCTTTCGATAGGCACTCCATCAGGAAGAAGTAAATTTCTACAATATTATACAAATATCACAAGATTAAAAATTTAAACCAAAATATAAATTAATAAAATAGAATTTTGAAAGTTTTTTTTAGTCACAAAATTGGGCTTACGCTTCTATATCATCAGGATCTTTTTCAGATTTTTGAGGTACTTTTACGGAATCGCCTTTACCGATAATTCCAATATCACATTTTAAATATCCTTTTGGTCCACTATAAAAATCTTCCGGATCGGAAAGAAGAGCCCATTTGTGATAAAATTGATGATCTAAATTAATTTAAAATTAATATAATTAATATATTTAAAAATTAGCTGAGACAAATTGAAAGAAATGAGTGTACAGAATTGGTTGTTGATTAAAATAAAGAAAGTATATTAAGGAGAATAAAAATTACATAAATTTAAATACAGAGGTCGCATAGATTAGGTGCGTAAGTGTACGTTAACCCTTTTGTTAATGTCAAAACACGATACTTTGCTTTTAAAAAGCATGTTTGAATAAGAAAATTGCATTATAACTGCTTTCATTTTTATATTTAATTAAATTTAACCCTCACCTTATGTGCTACATAAAGTGCATCAGAATATTTTATTTTAAAACTTTCAGTAGTTTTAAAAAAAAAAAAATTTTTAAATTGAGCAATAACAAATGCACTCAATTCTTTTTTTTTAGTTGACATAAGATCAATTTTTTTAGTGATTGTAATCGTGATTTGACTTTAGCATACATGCAGTAACGTAAGAAAATACAAACTAATTACACAAATGAATTAATTACAACGATATGTTGACATACATACACACATACATAGGTAAGTAAGTACATACATTAATCCAATTTTTATTTTTTAATTTCGTTCAAAATATGCAAAATTAAAGATAAGGTAAAAAAAAAAATTGATAAAAAGCATGCAAAATATGAAAGAGAAAGAGAATTGAAAAGGATTATTAAAAATACAACATGTATAACAGATATGTATGATTGCATGTACGAACGAATTGTATGAAAAAAAAAAAAACAAAATTCTTCTTTTAGAAAATTTTTATAAAAAAAAATTTAAAGTAAAGTTGCATGACAAAATTTTTCTTTTCAATCTAATTTCTAGGTCAGTAAAAAGGTCAGTTAGAAAAGTTAAAATTGCATTTTTGTTGTGTGAGTTGGTAGAACATTTGTAGTAAAAGGAAATTTTTTTTAAAGAATTAGTTAATTAAGTACGATAAAGTTAAAAAATAATTTTATAACTAAAAAATCCAAAGTCAGAACGAGTGTGTTTTGCATAATTTTGTGCACGAAAAAATACAGTTTTCTTCAATTTAACTTTAAATTATAGGACCGAAAATATCGAAAACCAATCAATTTTTAACAAAATTTTAAGATCTTCTTTACCCAAAAAGAAAATTTTGATTTTCTATTTATTTTTACATCAAATTGTATTTCAGAAAATTGTTTTCATATAAAAATTAAAATTTGTAAAATTAAAAAAAAAAGTTAAAAAAATTTCAATAATAAAATTTCAATAAAAATGGCCCATATTTCTTCCTCTTAACACTTTGTAGGCAATGAAATAATGCAAAATTTTCGGTTTTATACAATCATAAAATATATAAAATCATTCTATAATCAAATGGATCATGTTACGCTCCCAGTCACAAACAATTATACCATATTATCCAAAATCAAAGCATATAAAAATTGATGAAATTTCAGTATGGTGGTTCGAAGAAAATTTTTGTCAATCACGATACGGTGAAAATCGTAATCATGGGAAGAATTCATGTACATTAATAGTTATTTTGACAGCTAATAAGATAGCATCAAAAATGATTGATACAACATCAATGACACTCTATCGTTTACCAAAACAACTTATTATAGAATATTCTAAAGCTATATTGGATGCAAATAGTATATATGCTGAATTAGAAAATGCTGGACGTATTGAAAATGTTAATTTTAATATACCAGAAGCAATGTCAATAATAAGAGAATTTATTTGTCATGATAATTGTCTAAGAGAATGGTTTTATGTACATGTTAAAATACCAATCTCAAATAGTGAATCATATCAAAAAGATGCTGCTTTAAAATTATTTCATGCCTTAAAAAATGGTATACAAATGTGGAGTACATTAAATTTTAAAAAAGATTATATTTTTATAATATTAATTGGTGATAGTAGATCAATTTTATTAACATTTCAATTTAAAAATCGTATTGCAACAATATTTGATTCACATTGTCATCATTCAGAAAGAAGAGGAGCAGTTATTGCTCAAACACAATGGAATAATTTACATAGTTTAACATATTGGATAACTGGCATGTTTACAAGTGTTTATAATAGAAGACCAAAAGTATATGAGCTTTCATTTATTCCGTTGAAGAATTAAAAAAAAAATATTATGAATTAATATGGATAAAATGAAATTTGACGTAAAATTTTTTTTTGGATAAAAAAAAATGATTGAAAAAATTAAAAATTTTAAAACAATTTCAATTTTGGGAATTTTTATTCAAATTAATTGATAAATATTTGAATGAATAAGATATTTGACATTATTACTGTTGACAGATGTCATAATTTTAATTATATTTAGTATTACAGGATTTTCTAAATTTTTTACTAATCACAAATTATTCGCATTACTATTCAATAATTCTGTAGTTAAAAATATCGACCGTATTAGATACGAACGAATATGAACAAATATAAAAAGTATTAAAATATAGGTTTCAATTTTCAAATTTCCTTGGTTGTTATTAAGATTCCTCTGGCTATTTTCATTTATCAATATATCAATATTGTCTATATAAATTAATATTTTGTATTCATCATTGTAAAATATAACAAAAACATAATTTGTTTTTATAATTATTTATAAATTATCAAAAACTATTAAGAGAAATAGCAAATTTAAATTAATATGAAATTGGTTAAAGCATTTCATGCAAAACATTTTGAATAATTGTGTGTGATATAGTACATGATTGTATTCAAGTTATATACAAAATTAATATGAATGATCGATTAGCGGGATTAAATTCAATAAAATTTAGGAAAATTATCGTATGTTGTGTATTATACATTAATATATGTACATATGTATATGTCTGTATAAAATGTTATATTTTTAAAATATTTATGTATAGAAATATGTACCTGTTTAAAAATTCATAAATATTACAAAAAATTATTTGGTATATTATGTATGTATGTATAGTTGCCTAAGGTTAAAATTATAGTTTAATTATACAATATGGGTGGTATATGCGTACATAATTTCTATACAGTGATTATTCTGGAGTATACGTGGAATATAAACGAAATGATTTATTTATAATAAATGAGTGTATATAGTAAAATATTACTAAATTAATATATATATAATATTCTTTTATGCATAAAAGCTTTGTAAAATCAGTAAATTCTAATTATATACATATATGGTGGTATACGTTTATATACATTGTAATGGGTGATATTTTCATTCTTTGGTTTTTACATTTAAGGGGGTTACGTTTACGACAAATGTTGGTCGTGGCTTTATTTTTTAACTGTATCATTCGAAAGATCGAATTTGCAGCAAGTCTTTCATACATTTCGACTGTCAATATCAATAATTTCAGTCAAAATCAGTGTTAAGTTAAAATCAGTGTGGTAAATATAAAGAAGATTTTTTGTTTGGTTTGAAAATTTAACAACGTATACATACTACTTTACTGAAAGAAAAAAATAATTAAATAAATAAAAAATCTTTCAAAAACAAAATAATGGTGTTTAATCGACTGCTGATTTTGGTGATTGATTGACAAATCTAAAACATCATGAAATTAATGGCTTAAATTTCAATAATTTAAACACATAATTAAATAGTTTAGTAAATCGCTAGTGTTGTTCCGGCATCAGTTTCTTCATAAATGGTTAAATAATGACAAAAGAAATTTTAAGTTGACGTTGACATTTGAAATATATCACGCCTGAAATGACAGAAATGAAAGCACGAAAAACCAAATAGAATTCACCCATTATATGTATAAAACAAATAATTTTGCTTAATTTATATACATATATATACATAAATATATGTATACATATATAAATTTAAATATATATTTGTATTATTTGCAAATTATTTGAATATGTATTTGCTTTTATAACAATAAAATTATTTTTAGACAATATTATTATTTTTTACCTTTTTGACTCCATACAGTAGCAAGATCCAACTTGAAACTGCCAATTAATTTATTTGGGCGTAAAACATTTCTACTTTGAAGAACCTTCAAAATCGCCAGTATATTGTGTATATTGAGTTTTTGTTTGGCAAATGGCCAATGGTGTTTTTTTTTTTTAATATTTTAATTTTTGTTTTTTGCAATATAGTTTTTTAATAATGTAAGTATGTATGTTGTGATGTAAATAACGAAATATGTGTGTAATATAATATTTTAATTATTTAATAAACGAATTGTGCAAAAATTGTGTTTTTTTTTTTATTTGTGTGTTTTATAAAGCAACAACATTCAGCAACGTTAAACGGTTTCCAAGAATGAATAGAAAAAAAAATAAATAAAATGAAACAAATATAAAAAATATAAAGAGAAGAAACGTTTTAATTACTTAATAATTATTATAAATCTTACTTTTAATTATAATTAGCTATAATCGAATATATTTAAATATAAGATTGTCGTACATTTTTTTGAAAACAATTCTTTAAATCTCATAATTAATAATTTTCTTCATTAAAATAAAAATTTCTATTTATAATAATAATATAATTGGCCTCATTTTAATTTTTATAATAAAATAAATTGAAAACAATTTTGACATTCTCAATTTTGTCAATAACATTTGTAATACAGAGAAATTTTATAGTACATAACGCACATTACAAGGTATATATTTCTCTTGAAGAGAAAACGTAAAATATTTTGAATAGACAATGAGAATATTTTCATTTCGTTCAATTGTACATTGCAGTCGTTTGTATATGATTGCAAATTTGTTTTTCATTTATTGAATAGTACACTATTCAATATCACTGTGATTGTGCTTCGCAGCGCAATGACAAACACCCTTATTGTAAACCTCACTCGGAGCACTGAAATTACGAATTTTCGAATTTTTTACGAATTTACTCAGAGAAGTTACGAATTTCATATTGTGAATTCCGAAGTAGTAGAATTGTATGCCGAAATTCGTAATACAGTAACATTAATAATCGTAGATTGCCGTTGTTATAACTTTTTTTCATTAATAACATTTTTAGCGGAAAACAACTAATTTTAGGAAAAATCTCAAGTAACTGTATAGACTATATTAAATGAATTAAGTACATATATATCTATAGCATTATCGAGACATCAAAAAAAAGGTGAACAGACACACAAGAAAAATACAATTATAAGTACGTATATAGCAATAAAATAGTATATCAAAAAAAAAAAAACATATAAGATGAGAAAAAACGGTGGAAATAATTAAAATTTTTAAAGTATAACAGTTATTTAAAATTATTTTTATAACATAATATTTTTGTATAAAAGAATATTGTATAGTAAATTTGGCAGCAATGAAGTTCCAAATAGAAAATGAATCAAAAACTTGAAAAAAAGGAAAATAATTTTTTTAATTTTTGAGATGAAGGAAATTTTCTTGTATTTTTTTTTTGCAGTTTTAAAAAGAATTGAAAACATTTAATATAAAATAATCACATTTAATATTAAAGATTTTTATATTATTTAAAAAAATATAATATATATATTTTATTTTATATACCAGGTGCATCATAAACGGTCTTCAAATCAATTTTGAATGAACCAACTAATGTTCCTGAACCAAAAAATTTTCTCGAATGTATAACCTATATATATATATACATATATATTTATATAAAGAGTATATAAAATCAAATAAAATTCTTTTTATATTAATTTTACTATTAACATCATATAAAATTTTTTTAAAATTGTAAAATTTGAAGATTAATGAACAAAAATGTAAATTTTCTAAATGAAATTGATAATATCATTTTTAGGGTTTAAAACTACACTATTTTCACATACTTATTAGAAATTGGGAAACAAAAGACAGCAGTACATGACCATGGTTTGTAAGGTAGCATGTTTTCACTTAAAAATTCTAGTTCAGAGCTTCTTGAATTTATATTGGTATAATGGTAACGATGTTATATTGAAATAATTCTATATTAATTGCATACCGTCAGGATGAATATAAATTAACAAACTCCTATCATGAGGAGAGGAGGGGATGCAGAAAAATTTTATTCCAGGCAAATAATATTTTCAATAATATCTAATTGTATACATTTAATTTTAGCTTCCTATCTTAAACGGCGTAGCAGTTTTGTAAACAAACGCGCGGAGGGAAAATAGAGTAAAAGTGATAAGCACATTTTTATTTTCAATATTCGCAAGAAATTTTCCTTTCACTATAATACTTAAAAGTTTAACGAAGTTCAAGATAATTAATCAATTTGTGTAATAAAAAGTTCAGTTTAAGGTCTTTAATATTTTTATGAATATTATCAAGTTTTAAGTAAAAATTGTTGTCTAATAATGTTGTTAATTTATTCTTGATCCTTTTCAATCCTTAAAACTTCATTTAAGAATTATAATTTTTCTGTTACCTAGATATACATATTTTGACTGTACATATACATAAGAAACTAACCATATATTTAAGGCAAATACATAATTAATAACATTCATAACATTCATGTATGTGAACACATTAGGTTTTGTTACTCTTTTAACCTCAATTTTCGCTTTAATTCAATTTTCTCAATATAAGATGTAAATGGGAAAACCTAGCACAAAAAGGAATTTACACTTACTATATGAATAAAAGAGGCAATGTTATATAATTGAATAAAAGAAAATTTCATTAATCTTTTTTACTATGTACAAAAATATTCTTTTACTACTTTAAATAAAACAACAAGGTCTTTTTATTTAAAAAGTAGTAAAACAATTTTCTTTGATTTTCTAATTGTAAAAGAATTCAAAAAGGACTTGATTCTATTTAAAAAATGCATTTGGTGTTGATTTAAACAAAAATTTTTAAGAAAATTAATTTATTTTTGAAAGCAAAGAGTTTGAATTTAAATTATTTTTCTTTATTGTGAATGAATAAGTTAATTAACAAAACAAAAATAGTGTTGCCATAAGCCGGAATTATTATTATTCAAATTTTAAGTTCCTAGTTATATATTCGATTTGAGTTTGATGAAAGTCTTAAAGTAAGTAAATTAAACTCTGTTTGACATCAGATTTTGTTTACTTCAAATAATAGAAAGTACTCTATCCTCATCAGACTTGCTGTCAGATTTAAATTGCAAAGCAAAATGGTGATAACTAAATTTTTATGGGAAATAGGAGCAACGATCAGCTGATTTTTTCTTGGTTATAATTTTCGTAGCAAATTATAAAATAAAAATTTGGAAAATTTTAACGTTAAATCTGACGGCCATCCGATAATTTCAGTCTGATATGTAGATAGTTATCAGACTTCATCGTGAATGTAATCTTAAATTTTGTCTAAAAATAATAGAAATTTTTATTTCATTTTAAATTTTTCTATTTATTCATCTTATATTAGTAATTAATTAGCGATATATTAATGGAATATTAAAACTGTCAAACAAAGAATGGCCAATGTTTTGCAATTGAATTCAGTGTGCTTAAACTTAAGTTTCTTCTGTATTGTAAAATTTACATAATTAACTTTTTTCAAGTTGTAATAATGAAAAATAATTTTATTTATTCAAGTTTATAACTTTGTTCTTTATAATTATGTGTACATGTATAAAATATTGAAGTTGGAAAAATGTTAATTAATTTTGTTTTTCTTTTTTAACAAAACAAGAATAAGAATTTTTTTATTAAAGTTTTCAGTTTCTTTGTATTTAAAATAAGAAAAATGAAACAAACATTTTAAAAATAAATAAATGTTGTTTTTCATTTTTAAAGTTCAGGTGTCTATAATTTTTATACAACTGTGAAATTATAGTTATTTCCACAATTTGTTTTGTCTTTGAAAATTCCAGTTTTTAAGTAAAAAATTAATTAATAAAGAAAATATTCCAAAAGATGACAATATTAAGGTCAAGGGTAAGGACATTGTGGTCTCGGATTTTTATTCAAGTTTATTAAGTTTTTCCAAAAATTTAGATCGTCTTCTTAGAACTTAAAACATCTCATTTTTGAAAAATCATCCCTAACTTTTCTACTAGAAAGTTTTTATCGGAAGAATTTTAGTTTAATAAGAAATAGCAACTAAGTATTTTTGTATAATAAAGCGCTGACTTTTCAGTATTTTTGAAAATTAAATACTGCCAATAAGTTATCTAAGAAATATTTAAAAAGGCAGTTGTATGTTCTGTCAATAACCAACTGAAATTTATTTTTAAATTAGAAGTGCACAACAGCGATATGGAGGTGAATTTTTTAAGCGACTTGCTTTACAAGAACTTGAAATCAGAATCAAAATATATCTCCCACTTGAGATATTCCATCATGAGTTCTCAATATAAAAGATTTATCGTTTTGATTTAGAATTATCACGGTAAGCTAAGTAAGGATCACGGTAAGCTATACAAGAGAAACCTACTTATGTATAAAGTATGAGGAAATTCCCTATGAAATATTGCATGTATTCTAATGTATACATACATATGTATATATATAAATCTATACCTTTAACGTTAACATATTTCAATAATATTACACAATACATACAATATATAATATAGGTATAGCTATAAACAAGTTTACAAAATAGTTTTCATCACACAAAAAAAAAAACCTTTTTAAATGAAAAAAAATAAAAAAGGAAAATTATAATAATTTACCGATAGCGTTATGATTTTATCAAAAAGCATCACAGGTGGCATATGGAAGTCAAAAACGAAATACTGAAATAATAATTAAATAATTATATAATATACATTCTTATATATATATACTTATAAAACATTCACAATATTAAAGAATTTATTAAAATATTTTAATCACTAAATAAAAAGCGAACGAACCTCATTAAAATATGGGCAATTTGTACTTTCCTTGACACTAGTATATTTCTTTTGATCACCTGCATGTCAAATAAAGAAAAAGTAAAATCAATTAACAATTTCTTGTAATATTTAATATTGTAATTTTTTATGTTTTACCAATTTGTATACAAACAACTGGATCCATATTAAGACCAGGTAGTTGACGTGCTTCAATTATTGTTATACAAACTTGAAAATCTTGTGATTTTAAATGATCTGATGTGTTTGCCATAGCTTTGATCCTTTAAAAATTAAAAATACAAATAACATCATACAATAAAATCATCATATTGTCATCTATACAAAATTCAATCACTAACATTTTTCCTTTATCAAATATAGGAATTTCTTCAAGGTCACTTGTTTGAGCTGATTGTCCACTTTCGAATTGTTGTGACTTTGCATCTTCTTCACCTTCAGTAGCTGATGTTAAATTTGTTTGATCCGATTCAATAATTAAAGGTGATCTATTTTAAATATAATTTTTTTTTTTATAAAATAAATCCAACTAAAAAAAAAATGAAATAAATTACCTTCCTTCATCTTCTGTACTACTATCTCGAGATTGTGATCTTTGTCTACCACGTCCCAATCTCATCATATTTCTAACTGTACGAAGTGTCATTCTTTTATCTCTTGATGGTGATTTGCCTAATTCAAGTGTACCAGTCATACCACCTCCATCTGCAACACCTTGTTGATTTGATGTTGTTGTTGAAGAGCTAGTTAATTTAACATTTTGTGCGGATGATATAACACGTCGTAACAAATGTCTTTTTTTATTTGGTTGATTTGATGAAGAACCGCAACCATTTCCACTAGAGCCATCTGTAATGGAGAAAAGGAAGGAAAAAATTTTAATTTTAATGCTCTTCAAAATGTTTATCGATTTTAAAATATAAAAAATATTACTTTTTGAATAAAATGTAAAATTTTAAAAAATCTTTTTTAATAAAATTACAAAACGTTTAAACCATCCAGCTATTTAAATTGTTGTAATTATTAAATATCATAATTAAAATTTATATATTATATGTCAGTTTTAATAATGATTTATTAAAAGCTCAAAAATATTAAGATTAACAGAACTAATCTAAGCTTTTCTTTTTGTTGATTTTTTTCATTGTATAGAAAATTTATGATTGTAATAAATTCAAAAATTAATTTATTAATAAAATAATAAAATTTAATTGATTATCTTATAATACTATCAATATTTTATCATCTTACAAAATATAATTATTTTGTAATTTATGGAATAATTTTGTATAATTAAATGAAATGATTTAAAATTTAGAAAACACAGCGTGTATGCAGCGATAAATTAATTTCAATTTAAGTGTTTTAATTAAAACTAAAGAAAAAATAGAGAATATAATTTATAAAAAAGTTAGTGAGAAAATTGACCACTAGGATTTTTTTTAAATTACTAATATTACTCAATAGAGGTCACAATAAAACGAAATGATCATGTACACAGAAAAAAATCAAAATGAAAAATTGAGATGAATGAAAAAGTGTTGCTCACTCTACATTAAAATGAAGCTAAATACTCTCGTATTTCCAATTTAAATTTTGTTTTTTAAATTACTCTTTAAATTCTTTTCGTGGAAAATTCAATTAATGTTTGGCTGCACATTTTATAAAATTTAATCAAAAAATATTTAAAAAATAACTTTTCTTTTAAATTTAAAAAAAAATATATTAAATTATAATTTATTGTAGTATTCAAGTTAAAAAAGAGCTACATATTTATTTTAAACGCTTAATATAAGAAGGAAACACTGACCTTCGTTAATTGATTGTAAAGTAATATCACATAATAATTTTTTTGATTTTAATCTCCAACATCCTTTATTATAATTTTCTTCATTTTTAGATTTCATTTTAAATTTTTCTTTTCTTAATACATAAAATTTTTTTGTTAATTAATCAAGTATATATGGAGCGAGTTACACAATTTTTTTATGAAATATTTTTTTTACACTAATATCCTTTTAGCAAAAAAATGAATAATTTTTAATTTATTTTGATATTGTTAATAAAATCGTTGCCAAATAACCTTGAACATTAGTTATACATATATATATATACCTATGTGTACTTATGAATAATATAAAGTTCGATCACTTCTCTCTTATTTTCCTAAGTAATTAATATTGTATGTATTGTGTTATCCTCATAGTATTTCTTATTTTAACCAAAAATTTAAAAGTAAATTTCAGTAATAATATAACAGTAATCATAGGAATATGTAACACATTCCTATGATTACTGTTATATTAATTTACTGTTACATTTATTTACTGTTACGTTAATTTACTGTTACATTTATAAATAGCACAATAAAAAATCTTTTATTTTTTTCAAAATAATTTGTGTAAAATTTTTTTCTAATAAAAAAAACAGTTCTGGCTTTAATTTTTTGGAAGAAAACCGAAAAAAAAACAAAAAATATTTAATGGTTTGGAAAATATTTTCTATAATAACCTAAAAAAATTATTAATTTGTTATTAAATTTTGTTCTATTCCAATTTTCTAAATAATTTATTTATTTATTTTTTTTTCTAACATCATTTCGCCTCAGAGTTTAAGTCTATATAAATTTAATTATAAATGACAAATTCAGAATTTAAGTCTGTGTGTATACGTTAATACTCAAAAACAGAAGTATTAAAAATTAATTTAATATTTTTATTCTTCTACATTTTATTTATACATAATACACGTGTATTTGAAGAAAATACAGGGGTACAAGAAAGGGAAAAAATAGAAGTAAACAACTTTGATTTTGTAAATTATTTTTGTAGAAATTGCAAATACATATATAAAATATTGGAAAGGAAATAAGTAAATAATTTATTACAAAAAGGATGTTGTTAATTGAAATTCACATGTAATTTGAGTAAATAATAAAAAATAAGAAATTCTTTTATAGATGCCATTTATGTATAGTTTATTTGTATGTATGCACAAAATTTTATTTACAAAAATAATAATGGGCAATAAGTGAGTAATTTGTAATTTTCGAATTAATAAAATAAAAACAAAAATAGATGATAATATTAAATTTGATTCGAGACTCGAAATGTCACAGGGATTCAATTTTTTTTTTGTTATTTTGAAAATTTTTGTATCCAAAAATTTATTTTCTCGGAAGTCCTTTTTTTCTTATTTAAACACAATAAGGTGTGGTAAATAAAATTATTATGTTTGTATAGGAGAAAAATGTCGTTATGTGCGTCCTTTGTATTTTCTTTTACCGTTATTAAATACTGTTGTTTTTGGTTTTTGTTTTCATATTTATACAAACTTTTTTTTTCACTTTTTATTTGAGCTTATTTTTTTTTTTTGCTTTGTTTTGTTTGCCATAAATCACCCAAAATAAAGAAACCAAGTAAAAAAAAATTATAGACTTTTTAAAAAGTTAAGTAAAAATAAATTGAAAAATATGAAAACCTTTCCAGAAAACACAAAAAAAAAAATAAAAAAAAAAATTTCCAATTTTATCCTTTTAATTTTATTATTTTTGTTGTTATTATTTTCTTATACTTTTTAAACCAAAAAAAAAAAAAACTCCGATATAAAATTTTACCTCTGTTCAGACTTCTTTCGAGGTTAGCGATATTCTGTTCAATATCGAGTAACATCTGTTGATCATCGTCTAGGCTAGAATTATTTTGTTGTTGTTGCTTATGTAAAAATTCTTGTTGTTGCTGTTGTTGTTGATTTTGTATCTGTTGCTCTGATTGTAGTTGTTGTGGTTGTTGTTGTTGCTGATGCCGTTGTTGTTTTTCATATTGTTGATGTAAAATTAAATGTTCTTGTTGAAGATGTTGTTGTTGAATAGAATTAATAAGATTAGAAGGTTCAAAATTGCCTGAAGCATCATCTGGAGATGTATATTTGGCTTCAAAAACAACAATTACCTAGAAAATAATATGAAAAAAATTTTTTTTTTGTTTTTCAGTGAAAAAATATTAAAAATAATGTTAAGAGATTTTTTTTTTCTATATATTAAGAAAATGTAAATTAAGAGATTGTTGCATATTTTGAAGAGGATTCTGAAATTTTTTAATATTAAATTTTAGGTATAGCGAGTATTTAAGTATGCGAGTGGGTTATTAACAAAAATATCTTGGTTTTTTATTTTTAACGTATTCGATTATTTTCTCTTTAACTGAGAGTATTTACAAAAATATAAAAAAAAGGCATGTAAGGTATTTGTTTATTTTCTAGTGGGAATATTTTTCAATTTTCTTGCATTATAAAAATTTAGATGGAAATACAAATTTTATATGCGCTGTTAATTTTGAATTGCGTTCGAATTGGTTTTTTAAAATTATTTTTAAATATTATAATGTTATCAAATAAAAATACAGATTTTTAAGTAATTTTGAAGACTTACTACACAAAAATCAGGGTTACTACAGAAATTTTATAGAAAGTCTTTGGTGTGGCTCTTGAGATTCCTTTAAAGAAATTGATATTTGAGGATTTTAACTCTCTCTGCCTCAATGGCATGGGGGTTACCGAATTTTTAGTTTTAGGATTGTCCATGAGCTTTTTTGTTGGGTTACTACATGGCCTTCGCGTTAATGACAGAAAGGGGATTCCCCTCTCTTACTATAACGGTAAGTAAGTTTGAATACCATGAAAATACAGACAAGTTGTAGCAGTTAATATTTGCGAGTTTCTCTTAAAGCATATTCAATTTTCAATTGAATTTTAAATTAACAATGGCAATTTACTTCTTAAATGTAGTTTCATGTAAACATTGGTTTCGTGTAAACATTGGTTGGATTGGTAACAATGATTACATTTGGCTTCCATCGTTTATTCGAAGGATTAAATTTTAAGCAAAGTATCCTGAATATTCCGGCCGCAGTATTATCAATCGAATGTTCAAAAAATGGAGAAAGCAGAATTCATTCGATATTATCACATACTCTCAGAGGCTAATCTAAATGTCTCGAATGGTACGCAGTGATCATAATTGATAGGTTCAAAATATGAAATTAAATTGGTCGGTGCGTTTGTTTTGCACACAAAAATAACTTGAAAAGGCTGTTCGGGCGCCAGTATTTTCATATTGAATATTGGCGGTATATTCTAAATTAGCATTTTTTTAAACTTCCTAACAATAACGAACGTAAGTAAAGCATTTGCTACCAGGTCTATATTATTAACATAATACAAGAATAAAAGGATATTTGTGCTTGTCCTAAATATTTAAAATGTGTTTAACATGATATCAAATGTATTTCTACATTTCTTTTGCTACAAAAACAAAAAAAAATCCGTTTTTCTAACGTATATTGTTTTTTCTTTCATACATTTGTATATGTAAATTTATTTGTTTTCTTTTTTTACAGATTAATGTAGTGCATGTGTATATACGCATATATTTTGAATTTTACATGGAAAAAAATATAATCTGAAAGCAAAAGAAGTATTGGTTTTGGGTGCCAAGAATCAAAATTTTAATACTTTTAAATGTGTGTATATGTGTATTTTGTGGGAAATAAATGTAGCTAAAGGTATAATATTTCTCATTGTCTTAAATTGTTAAATAAGAATCAACAAGCAATTTCTTTATTTTTAGTTGTTAGATGGCACGGGTATTAAAATTCACCTTTTATGTTTAAATACTGTAAAAAATTTTATTGAATTTAATATTCTTAAAGTTTTTATATTTGAAATAAGAATAAAGGGTATGAGTAGGTATGTAGATTATTTTTCTTATATGGTTTATTTTCATTTTTATGAGGTTATAATCCGTATGTGTATAGCATGTATGTGAAAAATATATTCTTTAATCAGATATGTGAAGTTCTTGTTTCCTTTTTTATCGAATCATCTACTGAACTTAAATATTAAAATAAAAAATTCTGCTTTGAAATTTTAGATTTAATATAGACATTAATCAGTTTTGATAACCAATATTGAATACAGCAGTATGCATAGAGCTACAATAAAATGTTGCATTGTCGCAATTATATAGAGTGAGGTATTACAGAATATGAAGCAATATTTCAATAAGTTGTTGTGTATACCTGCAGTTGAGGTAATTTTGTTTATTCAGAAAGTTTTATTTAACTTTATGATCTTTATGGTCATATACTTTGAAAGGTTTTGTCCTAACTGGCACCGTAACTAAAGAATGCACGGAGTTGTGGCCTGTGTCATAACGTATTGTATAAAATACAAGTTTATAATATTGTAACAAGAATTAATTATTAAAATATAATACTAATGAATTTATAAATTAAATAATCTAATAAAATTTCTGGTTGCTTTGATCTTCTAAGTAACTAATTGCATTATTTCTCTTTGAAATCCTATACACCTATATAATCTACAACAAATTCATTTTAATCATTAATGATTATAGGTTCAAGGTAAAATTTAATAAAAATTTTTGTTTTTTTAGTAATCATGAGTAAGTGGAATATGAGCAACAAACTATCTCTATATGCTTAGAACTTTTATTTTTTTATCTAATTGCATAGTTTACTAGTTCATTACAATTACACACTACAAAACGTAGATCCTTTTTTTACATTATACAAAAGTTTATTTCATAGCATAGTATAAGCGAGTTATTTATGGGTATGAAGTGTTTTTTTTTCTCTCTTAATCTTCTGTGTGCCTTCCGGTTATTTTTACATCAAATAAACTGTGTGTATACTCTAATACGATATAAGGTCTAAAATATTCAATGCTTTGTAATTCAACTTATGTATCTATAGATAATTTCTGTGTACTAATGTAATTTATATAAGCATGTATAGGTATGCCCTATAAAAATAAGTAAAACATAAAATAAGTTTATTTAATTATAATTAATAGGATAATCGTCCTTATAAAAGGATAAAAGTATTGAAAGCTTTTTTAAAGATTTCCTAAATACGTGTTCAAAGTAAAATTCTAAAAATCAATCTGATTTTATTTATTGTACTTTATCCATTGAGCATTGATTGGTAATCACTTAATATATACATATATGTATTAAAAAAATCTGAAATTTTGCAAGTGTACATTGAATTCTATTGAGAATTTTTAAATAATAAACGCGAATCTGAGCAGCACGTTTATCTTAAACAAGAGAAATAATTTGTTTTTTTTTTTTTGTTGAAAGAACGTTTTACGTACATTGTTCTCCCAATATCATATGTAAAGAACTACAAATAATGCATACTTTTGGGTGCACAACAAAAAATTAAAAGAGACATGGGTGTGGAACTTTATATAATGTAAAAATAATGAGTTGCAAAAAATTGAAATTTTGCGGGCTTTAAGAGGTCAAATTGCAAAATTTAAAGGTTGTTTTCGAATTTGAAGGACGATTATTTTTTTAATAAAAATGCGGAAGTTTAATAAACAGATAGAAGAATAGAAGTAATTTCTGAACTAGTTTGGACTAATTTAAATAAACGATTCATGTAGCTGCCATACAACTCAAAAATATTAAATATTTCAAAAATTAATAAAGATATTTAAAATGAAATTTTTAAATGAGTGTCCAATCACATTTCAGATATTATCTGAAAATTGTGGAACAGCTTTACTGGTTTTGGTAGCTGCCATATAAACTTAAAAGCTGATATAAAATAGTTGAAAAAAACAAAAAAACTAGCGCGAAATTTGACAGTTGTATTTCCAATTATAGTCTAGATATATTCTTAAAGTTTTCGTGGAATTGCTTAACAAGTTTGCGTAACTGCCATTGAATCATAAAAACTAATTTTAAATATTTTAAAAACAAGTTTTCAAGTCAAGGTACAGGATACAATTTAGCCAGTATAAACTGACTAAAACAATTTTTCATACTTGTTTTCAATTAGGTTGGAAACGCCACAAAATTTCCCATTTTTTCTATAATTTCTTTTTACGATCATACGAATATTATATACGCAAGTATATATGTGTTAGTATCTATTCACGTACATAATTATATTCACATTAAAAATATTATTTCTGGTATTATTTCCCAGTCATAATAATATAACAACTTGGATATTATACTCATAACTACATAATAATGTTATAATCTGTCTAAACTCGTGTATACATTAATATTATATATAGGTATGTAATTATTATAACAGTGTTGTACCGGGGATTTTGTTAGAAAAAAAAAATATGTTCCATCATATTTTTTCATTCCTTCATTATTTTCGCATATTATGAAAAGTCTATAAAAATTTATTTTCATTCGTTTATTTTTACAAAAAATAATCATAAAATAATAAAGTATAACAGTTATCCTTAAGTCATTTCTTAATTTTGAAAATGTTGCTATATTAAATACATAATAATTTTATCCTTTAGTAATTATTATAAAATGTATATACGAGCCCAATATTAAAATAATCGTACGGTAACTTTTATGAAGGTATGTCCGACAAGGTTTCATGTCCCATATATCGTTGAAAAATTTTGTTAAGACCTGTTTCTGCAATTATCAATTAATGACATGATGGAAAATCGGTATGATGACACCCAAGAATAAGAAGGAATGTGTTGAACTAAAAATTGAAAAACAAGTTGAACTCTAACTTTTTTAATCAGTCAGAGTCTACGGAATCAAACATTTTGTTGGATTTGACTAAAATTTGTTGTGTAAATGTCTTTGAAATTTGTTCGGTGCGGAACAAATCAAACACAAATCAATTCTCATCAGGCAGATTCCATTAATTTTGTTAATTGTCTAAGATCAAACCCTGCTTGAGAATAGAACTTGTGATCTGTACCGGTAAATAAGCAGACTACCATATTGCAATTTTTTAATATTTAAACTACGGTGCCATATTGGTATATTAATGACATTTGAATAAGGTTTTTGGTACGGGCTACATCATAAGTATTTACAATTATTATTCTTGGTACGACAACTATTTGATGTTAAGGATTGTTAAATTAAGATTATCTTTTTTTAATTATTATAATTAAATTCTAAATATGTTTGTTATACACACACATATATATGTGTGTATGTACTTAAATATAGTCATATAAAAATATTTTTATGATATTTTCATTCTATTATGTATGTATGTATATATATTTTAATAATTATTATGCCAATAACATTTAAATTAAGATAATCAAAGTTTATATATGACGTAAGTAAGGATTATACTTACCTCAATAGGTTTGTTTGTACTTAAATCAACTAGTTGGTCTTCAATATAAATTCGTCCTCTTGAAATAAGACCTATAAAATATAAAATTTTTTTTTGAAGAATTATAAAATGTCATAATAAAATTTTTGATATTTTTATGCATAAATTTTTTTTTTTTCAAAAATATTGTTAATTAAGAAATGATCTAAGAATCATAAATTTTTCTCTTTTATTGTCAAATTTAATAAAAATTACAAAATTGCTGTTCAAAATAAATAAAATGTATATATAAATATTTCAATCTCAATGAAAAATTCAAGATTATTAATGAATAATGAGAATGATGGCTGCAAAAAGTTTATATAAGAAAAACCTTGAAACTTTATACTTGAAAATTTCGAAGAAGAAAAAATATTAAAATTTTTTTTTATTTCAAAATGTTTATTGGGTAAGAGTGCAATAAAATTTTTTTTTTTTTTGCTTTTTGGTATTGATTATTTTATTTTTAATGTGCCTTTTTCATAATTATTTGCAAAAGGAATGTTAAATTGTTTTTATTTAAGAACAAGAGCGTTTTTCTTAAAATAATGAAACATATTTGGATTAATAACGTGGCCAAGAATTGAGAAAAATTTACAGATGATATTTTGAACTTTCGCCGATAAGTCCGATTTTTAATCTGAATAAAAATTATATATTCGAGTCTCTTCATTGTGAATAATTTGAAACGTAAAGATTTGTATCAATGGTAAGAGTTGGTTACTTGTAGTTCATGTATCTCACCGGAAAAATTCCATTTTCCATTAACTCATCTCTTTATTTATTTATGTATTACAGCTTTATCTTCATACTCGTATATTTTAAATGAACAAAAATTTAAAACGCCTCTACATGTATTTCAGTTTATGTTAATTTGTAAAAATTTCATCTCAAATGATGCAGACAATAATTTTTTTTTTGGTTTTTATAAGTATGCTATTACCAAATATAAAAAATATTTTTTAATTTTCATCTCATCTTGAAATATTCTTGCGGAATTTACGTTTATAAAGAGAAAGAGAGCCATTATACAATTGTAGCTACGTAAAATTAAATTCTTATGTATAAATATAGCATAATTTTAGGAGAATATATTTCTTTTGTACATAGGTGCTTAAGTATGTATATATACAAATATGCACAAATTTCGCACCATTAAAATATAATTTTTTACATTTAATGCGACAGTATGAAATTGTTTAAATAAGAATGGTATTTTGATTTTTTCATTTCGTTTGAAATACTTGAAAAATAATAATAAAGTTAATGACAATATTAAATAATATTGTCATATTAATAAATTATGATAATATTGTTTAGTGTGACCATCGAAAAATATGACTAAATTTGAAATGTACTGCGAAGAGTAATATTGTGAGAGAAGAGTAACACTTCTTTAAGAGCGTGTTAGACAGTGGCGTATTTTGTTAATTTACTAAGAAAGATAAGCTAGAGTTGTCAAGTTATCGAAGTGCCTTAAAAAACTTAACAAATTCTCTGAATAAAAATTAATTTTTCCAAATTTAATTTTACCATTAATGTCACAGTATTTTTCACAACAGTGAAAAATACTGTGACATTATTCAAGAATAATTTAATGTAATTAACCTTAACAAAGGCACTTTAACATTGATTCGAACTGCTAAGGTACATACAATTATTGTATATCACTGTAAGATAAATGAAAAATTTTATTTCGACTATTTATAATTTAAGAATACTCTACCTTTATAGGTTCCTACCTAAGAATTGATTGATCTAAACCTATATACTCTTATCCTCGTTTAATTTTTAAGTACACATATGTAATTGTATATTACATTCTGTATAAATTCTACATGCATGTTTGTAAATAAATATTTACAAGTAAAAAATTTTACAAAATGAAAACAACTACAAAACAAAATGCAAAAAAAAAAATCAACCATTAAAGGTAAAAGTACCGTAAATTTCCGATTTACTTTTTCTTTATTTTGTTTTTCTCATATAATGTTTAATTGTATATATAAGAGTCAACGAGTACTTTAACAAGAACTTGATACATACCCAGACATTATAACGTGTCACGTATACATTAAAATGTATAAGAAAAATAAAAATATAAAAAAATTGCTATAATCTGTTTATATGCCGTAAAAGTAAGCATCTTACAGCTCAATTCAAAGTAAAGTGGTTTAAAATTTTAATCTCTGAATTTCCCTTTTCCTTTTCCTATGTACATATACATATTTGAGAATAGTGTTGTTGTGTTTGTTGTTCTTGTGTTTTCATGTTTTTTTTTTACAAAAAATAAAAAAAATAAAATTTATAGGTAAATAACTTTTAATACAAGCATGTACGCATACATTATAGGCATAAGTACAAAGATTGTGTGCGTTTGTGTAGTGAAAATGTTAAAAAATAAAGTTGGGTCAAACCAATGGTTTGTAAAGTAGCATTTTTCCCTTCAACAACTTATTACAACATTATTTAAGTTATTTTCATTCATGTACTGAAATATTTATTACTGAATTATTGCATAAATTTAGGGATGAGACAAAAAAAATTAAAGATAACATAGTGGTCGAACTCAGGGGTAATTGCGTGAGTTGAAATAAATAATTATATTTTTTTGATGGCATGACATTAATCGCTACCTTTTCACTTATGTAGAAAATTAGAAAAGCTTACAGTTTCGGAAACATAAGTTACTGAAAATTCAAATTTTACAAAATTTTTAGAGGGTTCACGGACGGACGGGCGCACGGACAGAGTGCAACTAATAAGCACTTTTTTTTTCAAAACTGTTTAAAAATTATGTCTAAGACCAACATTCAATTTATTACAATATAAAATTTGTTTTTTGAAAAAAAATTTTTTCTATCAATCGAAGTTTTTGCCTAGAATATTTTTGATCTTAAAATACTACACACGTTTGTATTTATGTAACGTGCTGTGTGTGTATGAAGTCATGATTTCATAAAAATTACAAAGTAAAAAAAAAATATTTACAAATTGTGTAGAAGTTTTGATTTTTTTGTTTTTTTCCTTGTAGAGAAAGAAGACTGATTTGAAATTTTGTAAATTTCATGAGAAAGCCAAGTTTTTGTGAAAAAAAGAAAAAAAAAAAATTTCTTTTTAGCTTTTTGTCTAAAAAAAAAAATTATAAAAAATAAAATATTCATAAAGCAAAGGACATGACGTAATCTCATTGCCATTACATATTCCACTTTATATTTTCTGTAAATAATATTCAAATAGTGTATAGAAGGCCAACAAAAAAAAGATGAAGATTTACTCATTATCTATGACATTATACAAAGTGGGCATGGATTTGTGTCAGAGTAAGGAAATGTTAAAAAATCTTATAAAAGTTTTTGGGTCATTAAGGATAGAAATTGAATAAAAAATTAACCTCGACGTAGGGGGAGGGGGACGGAGTAATGAATATTTATAAATTTAGAATTTTAATTAACAATAATCTATGAAAATTGGCCAATAGTATTATAAAATCATCATAATTTATATGCTACTAGAATTTAGAAGTATTTTGCTTTTTAGTTGTTCATAATTCAAAGGCTTTAATCAAAAATTTCAATCGGATGTTTACAATGTATGTATACAGTTCCCAAAGCATCCACATGAATTCACTCTATTACCTAAATAATTTCTTAATTAGTAACTTCTTTTTACATACATTAGAACTACAATTTATTGAAAGAATATACTGTCTCGCTTTAAATTGCGGCAGTCACATTTCAAAACTTTACTTTGTAAGGTTTTAATATTAAAAGTTTACTAATATTTTTACGATATTAGAAGAGTTCTATAATATATTAAGTTGAGATGAGGAAGCCTTATTCTACAATGGCGATATATTTTAAATTCGAATGCATGATAAATTATGGATTCTAACAGATTGTATGATGCCACAAATTGTATGACTCAGCTAACTGTATAATTAAACTACATATGTTTTTTTACATTAAATACACTATGAACGCAAGTATGAATACGATTAAAGTAATTAGCATCGATTGGAGTAATTACCCATTAAAAAAAAATTATTTAGTATTTTTTGTAAGTTCATTTGGTTTTTCGTTTTTAGATGAACTCATTCGTATAAGATTTCCTACAATTGTTAATGATTTTCCAGTTATAATTTCATTTATAAATCATGAAAAAAATGTAGAATATTCAAGTTTTTGAATGCTGATATATGTAGCAGGAAAATAGTCTTGCATACTTATAGAAAACAATTATTAATCGTGACTTCAATCTAAATTTTTGATAATTAAGAATGTTCAAAAATAAACGTCATCTTGGCGTCAGCATAAATACTTGTAAGCATAATTATAAATTTTAATTTAAAAAATTAATACAAAAATTTCTGTTCTACGTGATCAATTATTAAATTTCTGCAATAATGGTCAAAGAGAAATAATTATAAAAAATTTCCATCTTCTTAAAATTATAATAATTACATATAGAAATGTACGCCCATTAAATAAAACGAGTAATCTAGTACAGTGGATGAAGCATAACGATTATAAATAACAGTCTTTGAATGAAAGTATTTAAAAGATTTCCTTTAAATTTTCTTCCATTTTGTATAAAAAAAAATAACTTTTTTTTTACAATGAAAATATGAAGAATGAAATTAGAGAGGCAAGAAACTTGGTTTGATTACAAGCAACAAGAAAAATTGAAAATTTTTATTTGAGTTTTTTTTCTTCCTATTCTCAGCGATTTCTCGATAATGGGATGTTATGTGGGTAAAAATATTTAAATGCTAATAACTCGACTATGAATACGAGAGTTTCTAAGAAGCACCAGATGGCGTTATTGTAATTTTTTTTTTGTTTTCATTAAGTTATTGTTGTTTTTTAAAGATATTTTTTAAATAGGTATTACCACAATCATTTGCTTGGATAATCCCGATATAACGCTTGTTTTTTATAGAAAGATAAAATTTACCTAATTAAAAATACATCAAAAGACTTCCAAACCAATTTATCAGAAATTTGAAACTTTTCTTTTTTTTTTCTTTGGCTCTCAATAAAAACAAGTTGCTCTTTTTTTTTGTTATTGTTAAAGAATCCTGAATAAAACGAGAAAGAGAGGCAGATAAGGATAAGAAGCAGAGCTGAAAACAAAAGCAGGAAAAAAAATTAAAATTTAATTTCAATGAAAAGCAACTTAATTTTATGTGAGTTAAGATTTTTCTTTTAAAATTTATATTGAAAAAAATTTTTATACACGCTATTAAATTTATATTGAAGCTGGGTAGTTAATAAATTCCTTCCATTGAATTTTTTGGAATAAAAGAGTGGAAAATAACAAAAAAATTTTTTTTGGAAAAAGGATTAAATTTTTTTTGGTTAGTATTTTTCGAAATAACATTAATAATAATTTTAATTTAGGTTTTTGTTTTCGATGCTCTGTGCATAATAATCTAAATTTTAAAATGCTTAAACTCAAATCAAATAAAATGTTAAACAGTGTAACCGCCTTATATGCGAATAATATTTAAATTTAAATTTACAGATGGTGCGTCCAACTTGTTAAATACTCGTAGTAACTTCAAGTTTATTGAGGAAAAAATTGAATGTAGATAGCAACCGCTCATACTGGCCACCGGTAATATTGGAATGAGATACTTTAATTTTGTAATTTATTCCAATCTAATTCAAGTAACCGCATAATTTAAAAACAGTAAAATGGATAAACTCAGGAAATCTTGAAAATTTTCGAATATATTCGAATTGCCAATTTGTCATTTCCATTTGTTTTTCCACAAATTAAAAAAGTTTTTTGCTTGACTTCATAAAATTTCATGAAATTTTATGAAAATTTAAATTTTATGAAGTCGCAAAATGAATTATGTATAGAATTTTAGACGGATTCAATTTAAATTTTTCGAGGCAAAAATACATATTATAATTTCAGATCTTCTAGAATTAATCTGAATTTTACGGATGGAATTATTTTTTTATTAAATAACAATTTTTCTCTTCTTTTTTCGAATTTAGATTTTTTTTTCGCATGTTAATGTTATGTAAAAAATCTCAATTTCATTTTCGAAATCCATTTTGGCAAGTAATTTTTCGAAATCACATTCGAATATTAATTCACTTTTCAATTTCAATCAGATTTTTTAATTTACACTTCATTTATCACTTTTAATGTGTTTTAACAGAACACACAGACGATATTAAATTATTTTCTTGATCCATATAATATTTTTCTATTAACCATATAACCATAAATTCTAAATTTTATTATACCAATAAATTAAACCGTAATACTGACTGCATAAAAAAGAAAAAAAAGAAACCAAATTACTTTTCCCATTACAAAATGGTGTAAATTTTATCAGGTCTCTTAATTCTATTTTAATTAATGCACATTATATACATATATACACCATTAATATTTGTTACATTAAAATTATATATATATATATATACACTTAGTTACAATGCAATTAATTATGATTTTAACTGTTCATAATAATGAAAATTTATATTGTTCTATGGTGATGCAAAATGCAACAGTGTTGAAAATATAAAGATCTTGTATACATTCATGTATATAGGTTTGTTTTGTATATATAGGGTAATAAAATTATAGTTTTTCTGAATTTGACATTGACCTAGTTACCTGCAGAAAAAGAGTTTTTGACCTTGATATTCATTTTGTGTATACTACATATAGTATACCTAAGTATATCAAGTGCATTCTTATCTATATATAATATAATCAATTCAATTCGGTAGGTATATATTTATGTGTATGTATACTTAATTCAAGGTTATAAAGTTTTCTGTTTACCATTATTGTAGGTATGTACATAATATGAATCTAGAAGTTTCACCACAAAATATGGTATAGTAATATAATGTTGGTATGATGGCGTTCAAGGTAAACAGTAAAATTTCTTTAACATTTTTAACTTATGATTGAACATTGAATGTATACAAGGAAACTTTAATATACGCAGATTATATTAAAACAACTAGATATTGGACGTACATTTTATGAATATAAAATAATCTATAGTTCCATATACAGAAAGTTTAAGGTTTAAGTTTTTATGTATATTGCTACTGGTATACATCCATATGCACAATATTGTATTTTATTGGTTAGAAAATTGTTATCAAATATCTTTTAAATGTATGCTAAGAAAAATTTGTTATTTTTTAATGTTATTGAAAGTTTTCATTTTCAATGTCCTATACATATACATACATATTATATACTCATGTTATCCTTATAACTAATTATTTATTCAGGTGTTGTATTCAATATACATAGAATATACATTTTATTGAAGTTACGTGTTAAATTTCAAAAATGAATTATCATTGAATGATGGGTGAGATATTTTTTTTTTAAATTTTGCGTAAATCCATATGTATAGAGGATTTAATATGTATGATTTTTGAGGAACGTATACATGTGTTAAGAGAACAGAATACATAATTGATATACAAAGCATTGGAATTTATTGGCACGTCGTATTGATTTAATGCTTAAAATTTCATTTAAAATCAATTTTTTTTATTTTGTCCCGTAGATTTCACATATTGTGACACGTGCATATATATATGTACATATATGTGGAATTTTGGGATAGTAAATTTGGATTTTTTTTCTTGGTTATTGATTGTTATTTGATGAACAAGCTATTTTTAACATTTTTTATTATTTTTCTGAAGAAATATATATTTGGGATCCCAAAATTTCAGTGGGAATTGAATTTTGAAGTTTTTTTTTCTTTTAAAAAAATTTTCCATTTTTTTTTCATGGCCTTATGATGTATATCCTTATGATCGTTTGTTAATTCAGTTTATTGGGGATAAAATTTCTGTTGATAATAGCATTAATAGCATCATAGTTTTCTCTTTTTCCTGTTATAATAAGAAATCTTTCTATTATTATTTTACTCAAACAATTACTCACATCACAGTATTAATCCAAATTGAGCATATTTCTCAGCTTTTGCGTCAGTTTTACCGCAAAATCTGTCTCCTCTTTAAGGAAAATTTAACTAGAAAATTTTATACATACATATTTAACTACAAGGAAATTTGTGTAATGAAATTATTGTCTGTATGTATACATTCTGAAAAAATATTCGAAGATTATTTAAAAATATTGCATATATTTAGGCGAAAATTTTTAAGTACTGTAATGATTCATTTTACATTTTAAATACAAAAGATTTAATTTTATTAATTAAAATGCAATTATACATTTAAGATAGTTTTATATTCAGCCGGTAATAAATTATTGCCTTAAAAAGCCTGGCGGCTACATTTTAGCTCATTTGAGTTAGGAGACAGATATATAAATTTTCCTATATAATTGCTATCCACTAATCTAGCAATATTTAATACACATATTTTATTCTAATCTTGTACAATTTTTATAAATAAAATATTAAAGAAAGCATTTTTAAAATTTGAAAAATTTTTCCATATTAATATGGTGATGGTGATAAAGGAATAAAAATTACAGTAAATTTAATTCTTTATTTATTAAAACAGAAAAAAATTTACAAGACAAAATAGTGCTCATATGTTTTCTCGGATTAAATCTTAAAATTGAATTAAACAATATGGAGGTGAATCCATTTTGTATAATAGAAGAGGTGAGCATATATGAAATGATGGTTCTTGTAATATGAATGCATTTACTTTGAGATGAATGTGATGATAAAACATTGAATTCTTCTTCTTTTATTTTTATTATTATTATAATTTTTAAAGTTTATAAACTCCCAAGTATTTTCTAAAAGATTTATCGTCTTGAAATTGAGTAAAAATTTTTCTTTTACTTATCCATGCAAGTATGCTTGAATATTTTCTGAAAAATTTCTTTTTTATACTTTTGAAATTTATCTTCTGTTGTGTGTGTGCCACAGTTATATTTAATAGAAACTATTTATACTCTCACTTTTGAATACGATGTACGTAAATGTAAACCTTAAAGGTTTCGTAGTACAGTGAACATTTATGTAGTTCTCAAGGATAGAATTTATATTTGCGTTGACTTATGTTTTTATGAACTGTTGCTTTTGTACACATCCTTTTTAACATTAAATATTTGTCATAATAAAACTAATACGTATATATGTTGGATAGCGTAAATATACAATAAAATAAATAATTGAATTTGTACTATATGTATACATATGTATATGTGAACCGAGTCTTAGATATTGTGTCTGAATCGTATATTTTTTGTTTTATAATGAAGCTTATTTAACATGCATTCCTCAATTCAACAGAATTTTTTTCATTTTATTCAATTTTCAAAGAAATAGTGGAAACCTTCTTCGTATTCATTCATCTGTATAATGTGTAAATATACATACGTATACTTGTATATTATGGGAATAAAGACTTGTGTATTATTGTTGTACTGCTAATATTTAATGTTTTCTGTATATTATTTGTTAAATGGTCAAAATGGAAAAAAAACTGAATGAATAAATTTTGTTTTTAATATGTATTTACGTATGTATTTACTATGTATATATACATATATTATAGAAGTGTGTTTGTATATTGTTAAAAAGAGTACATTTGCAAATAAAGTTAATTTTGTGCAAATAAATTATTGAGAATTTTTTATCAAGAGACTATTATAAGAGGCTCCAATATAAAAATTGTATATTTGAGCCAGTTGAATGTTAGAATTCAAAATAATTTTATACGATATTGAACATTATTAGTAATTCAGATTTGCATTTAACACTATGATTTAAATTTTTGTTATTAAATTTTTCTTTTTCATTTACCTTGCATAAGAATAACATATTGTCCAACACATTTACTGCTGCTTGTAATTGTACCTCTTGAACCACCACCACCAATTCCTTGTCTCGAACTAGATGAACCACCAAGACCAGTTTTAAGTAATATTTTTGTTGTTTGTGATCTTAATTCAACAATAACACTTTCATCGGGATTAGCTGGTCTTGCAAGAGGCCAAATGAATGACTAAAAATTAAAAATAAATTATAAAAATTTTATTATAAAAATTGCTAAAGAAGAAATTTTATTAAACAGAATTCTAATTGCGCAATATGTCAAAATAATTTTATAGGCCAAACTGTTAAAATTCTACTAAAATACGAATAAACGTAAAAGAGCAGTTATGATACAGAATATGTCCAGCCAATCAATGGCAGCAAAATATGTTTGAAAATTTAAATGAACCTTAAGGTGCATATAAAATTTTTAAAACTTTGTGAATTTTCTAAGGCTAAGATCAAACTTAAGAGTTAAATATAAGGAAACCACAAATATATAAAAGAAATAAAAAACATTTACCATAAAATATTATTCAGGATTAACTTTTAACAAGAAAGAAGAAAGGAGATAAATTATAAAATTTATAAATTTAATTATACTTTGTGTCTTTTCCTATTTAACAACTTAGCAACATTTCTTTTATTCAAATGAAAAATTTAAATTGTTAAAAGTTTTCTTATTTTTTATTTGTGGTTCTCTAGAACTTTTAAGTTGATAATCGAATCAAAAACAAATTGTAGCTTTTGCTATAGTAATTTTATTGTAGCTAACTACACAATCTGTGTCACATCTAGTATCTTGTATAGTTTAAGAATGCATAACGGAATAATGCTTCCAAACAAAATTTATTTTATTTCCGGACCAGGATAAAATTTAAATTATCTACCATGAATGTGAGATTTTAATTTATTAAAATTATTTAAAATTCATTTAAATCACACTTACCTGATTCACTTCAATCACATTTGAATTGTAATTCAATTCGGAAGTTGTATGAGCCACACCTGGAATTAAAATACAAAAAAAAAATGAAAAAATAATTGTATGTGATCTTTTAACATCAAAAGAATAAAAATGGTTTATGTTTAAAAAAATTATGTGAAATTTTTAAATATTCGATTTTTTTAATAGCTGTCACATTTCGCCTATATTGCACAACATATAGTTAATAGATAGTCAACATGCACAACAGACGCTTGAAAAAAGGACTTTTTGCAAAACACCAAAATCAGCAGACTAATTATTTATCAACTAAGGAAAATTAGAAAGGTTGTTATCATCATCACTTAGAATTTTTATTTTGGAAACGGTAGACATTGTTTAGTAAAACATTGGGTAGTCACCTGCAGGCTGTTTCGGCACCTGGTGATGTTACAAGAAGTGATTTTGTATTCTAGAAAAGAGGATTAGCTTTGAGCGTAAAGTTACCGTGATTACTAGAACTGGACTGAAAAGTTGAACTGGAGGCAAGTATATAAAGGATGTATGACATGGAAGTGCACTTAGAACAATATTCGTAGAGACTGATAAGCTATGATCGAAATATAGTAACATATCTACGTTATTCAGAAAAGCCGATAGAGACACAAAACTCAGAAGATCAGAAGAAATAGGTGAATTTCAATTTGGTGACCGACCAAAAATAATGAGAATTTTTTTATATTTCAGACTTAGGTAGTTTTTTTTTCGGGTACGTTATCCGTATGTTCTGTAGTTAAATAAAGAAATATGCTTTGCTTATTTCTTTTGGGAATGAGGATGTCAATTCAGCAGACCATGAGCTTAATAAATGCAAATGCTGCAGATTTTGGCCTTACAACGAAGTGGTTTAAGAAAAATTCGCATTAATGGGGTGAGTAGCTTCGTTTTTACTTTATTTTATTCGACAACAACCTTATTAAAGTGTGCAACTTTTTTATTGTTAATTCAATTTAAAAATTTTTAAAGTAAAATTAATAAAATTAAATTGTTTTAAAGCTTCATATTTATTTCTTTTCTTGCTTTACTTAAGTGCTTCTGCTTTATTACTTTTGTAATATTAAAAATATTTTCTTAAACAGAAAGCATTAAAAATAACTCATATATAATTAAAAGATCTTTTTAAAATAACTTTAAATTTGCAAATTATCATAAAATTAACAATAATGAAAAATTTTAATTGAAATAGAGAATAAATGATAGAGAGAGATAGATACAAAGAGTAAATGGGTATATGAGGTGGGAAAATGATAAATTTTTTCTCTGTTAAAATAAAACAAAAATTATTATTCAAAAAAATAAAGTGTCCTTTGTATATAAATAAGTAAGGATAATATTTTTCAACACTTTCTTTAAATTTTTTCTCATTTTTCATTACTAAATATTGACCTTATCCTTTATGAAAGGACACAATTATAAAAGATAAAAATAAAATGTGTATATGTATATATGTATATTTATATCATTAATTACTTTACAGTATAAATGCATAACAAATAATAATTAATAAGAAACTCATGAAACTCATACCAATGATATTTCAATCCATATAAATACATACGTACATAATTTATTATTTGTCATGTGACAAGCTATTGATTAAGGTTGACCAACGTTTCAAATCATTTTATGGATCAGGTATAAACTCTCATTAAGAGCGAAGAAAGTAGTTGTATATTAAAAAACATTATTATTAATCGATATATTTATACAATATACAAGCTCATTTATAATAAGCATTCGATAAAGTTAACTACAATATTCTTGATGACAGGACGAAAATTAAATATAATAAAGTCATGTGTAGGTGAACAACAACAAATTAATATAGAAAATAATATCGATTTATACAATATAATTTAATATTATTTAATGTTTTCATTATTAAGTGTAATTATTATTAACAAAAATGAATTACGTTACAATTATGACCGGAAGTGTTTGGTGGAATTCTGTTTTAAATACTGTCTTCTTTTTTTTTATTTTTGATGAAATTCATTGATTGCTCCTAGCAATTTCTTTCAGTAATTTATTTGATCGTTGATTAAAAGTCATACATTTTTAGGTCATTAGATTGTAGATTGTAGCTTCCATAAATAGTGTGATATTAAAATTAACGAAATTTATAAATTTATTTATAAAATTATACAATTTATCATTTATTTTCTTTGTTTTTAAATGTGTCAAGTATATTTATGGCAAGGTTGGAAAAAAATTTCGAATTTTTAAAGTGTAATAAAGGAATATCAATTTTCATTTTAATTTATTTAAATTCGAAAATTTTCTGAGCTTAAATAAATAATTTTTTTTTAGTTATTTATTTTAATTTTAATTCAAACTCTAACTCTTTATAATACTATAATTTGAAAATGATTGGGGTTGTTCACGAGTTGGTGCAAAAGTGCAAATTTTTTTTTGCACCGGTGTATATGTATATTTGCACTAATCTGGGAACGACCGTTGTATAAATTTTTATTAAACTGTCCAAAAAAAATTAATTGTGCATATCTTTACATGAAAATTGGATTTAATTGGATATGAACAGAATGGAAGGATTCTCACCTCCACTAGCTTGTAATTAATAAATATTCAGAAATAACCATATTTTTCCACTTAGCACTAAGAAAATATCTAAACAAACATTGCAAGAGATGTTCAAAACTATGTAATAGGTTTTAGGACATGCAAAGTTGCGTGTAATTTTGCACTTTTTTATACATGAAAATGAATAATTTTGCACCGCAGTGCGCAACAAATTCCAAACAACTCGTAAATGGCCCTATTATTAGAAAATTTGAATTTCTTTTGGAACAAATTGGATAATCCTCTCAAATGGCAAATTTTTTCACTAATTGGCAGATGACGGATGTCAAAATTATTAATTGAAATTTGTTATACAAATATTTTGTATAGTTTTTGTCATTTCTTCTTGCATTCGAAAAATGGTTTTATAATTGTATACGGCGATATTAAGATGATATCAAATTTAGCCTTAACAATTTAGTTTGTTCTAGAAATTTGAATCTACTTGCTGTGGAAATACATTTATTAATGAGAAAAAATATACTTAAAACTGACAAAAAAATAACAAAATATACTGCCCTCTGTACCACGTAATTTCTTATTTCAAAAAAAAAGAGAAAAAAGTTCACGGTTATATTTTAATAAATTCTATTTAAATATTTTTCACTTTAAGTGAAAAAGCATTAACACAGTTCTTCTTTTAAATGTTATACCTACATATATACAATATTAAATTGCTTAAATTTATTTACATATTATAGAACTATTTAGAACCCCAAAAATAAAAAGAGAGAAAAAAAAAGTGTTTATTTTAAAATTTCTTGTTAATTGCTCTTCTCTATAATAAGATATGTTGGTATATATGGTGTAATATTATAGTACGGTACGGTATGGCAGCCATACTATAAATGTCAAATTATTATAGTTGGTACTATTAAAACAAGAAATTGTATGCATTTTTTTCTCTGTTTGTTTTTCTTTTCTGATTTTACTTAAAAAAATCCTTGTATAAAAATATAACATTTATTTTACAAATGAGACTTTTCAGGACCCTAGAATTTTATTTTTTTTTCTTTTTTTTTTCAATGAAAGTTTACTTTTTGGTGTATGACGGTGATATACTCTACTTGTATTTTGTAAAGAATCTTTTAATATCAAATTGAATGAGTATTTATTCACATATTATATGTATATGTACATAAAATATAAGTATTTTTTAAGAATGAAAGCATGTATAACAGATATGTGTGTATTGAACATACTTATATTCAATGTATATTACGTTTTTATTATTTTTAATAATTTATAAGTAATCATTATCCATTCACTTTCAGTATTAAAAATTTTTAAGTAACTTAACGTAAAAATTATTGTGATTTCAAAAACAAAATATTATTGTTCAAGTACGTTAGAATTTTAACACTGGGAATGAAATAGTATGCTATAGAATTAAGCTTAAGTTGTTAAAATACATTTATGTAGGTTGGATGTAACATGCAACTAAGTGGAAATCGAAATTGGTTTAAACAGAAAAATTTTAGCTTTCTTAGTTTATTGAAGAATTAAGAATAAAATCTGAAATCGTATTGTTGGCCAATTTTTTGTTAATTTAACGGAAAATGACATTGAAATCATTAATGAAGCTTGAAAACTTCCATTAAAAAAACAAAATTTGAAAATTACTCTAGAATTTTTTAATTTTAAGAAAATTACTCTTGAATTTTTGATGTTGTAAATTGAAGTATCTTGTTTTAATACAATTCAGTGGAAATTATTAAATTATTTATGTAGAGTTGGTTTGTATACGCCCCAAAAAGCCTGATTTCGAACTAAAACATTGATAATTTGTAAAATGTATCAATTGTAACCTGATATTGTTACTTTTAAAAGCTTTATTTCTAAATATTGTTTGAAATTTTCTTAAAGAAATCAGACTTTAATTTAATATTAAGAAGAATTTAATCTCCTTAAAGAAGAGATTAAATTTAATAATTGCCACAAATTCCTAAAATAACTTCATTGAAATATCTTAACCTTAATTGTAACCCTATAACTTCGCACTAAATAAAAATTCAATCCTTTTGCACACAATTAAGAATCAATCCCTAATCAAAAAGTAAAACAATCTTTTAAATTAAAAATTTTTTTTCATAAAATAATTTCTTGTCACTTAAATTACTTTTATTTTAGCATATATATATATATATATACACAATTTTATCCAAGATAGGAACAACATTTACTATATAGATATGATCATAAATTTATACATATACACATACAGAATATTATTGAACATAAAAAGGATTATTGACAAATCAAATATAACTTTTATGCACCATGAATAAAAAATTGTAAGAATTTATGAGTATTTTGTTTTTTGTTTTTTCAATTTATGAGCATTTTGTTCAACAGCTTGTTGAATTATTAAACTCAATTATTATTCTATTCTATTCTTACATTTATATGTATGTATATATGCAAATTTATGGACCTTCTATGTCTGTATATATATCAATTTATTGTCTGAGAAAATTGGAAAAAAAAACTGCACTCAATGAAATTTTTTTTTCAAATGTAAAATGAAATTTATTAGAAAATTTTTTTAAGACACAAGATTTAATTTTAATTTGCATTATGACAAGAATTTTCAATTTTTTTTCACAATGAAAAATGACACATATAAATACTTTTAAATAAATGCCTTTGTCTGGAGAAGATTTTCTCCTTTAATAAAATTGTCACAAAAAAGAGAATTATTTTAAAAGCCTTTTTCCTATATAATGCACTCGTAGTTATGCATAAGTTTTTTTTCTCTCTATTTTTTCTCATACTCGTAATATTATTATCTACTGCTTTGCTACTATTTCAGAAAAATTACTCTTTTTTTACTATAAATTATTCTGCAAAGAGTAAGATAGTGTTTTAATGCATTCAATTAAAAATATGAAGTGTGTGTTTATGTGTCTGTATACTTTTGAAGTTTTAATAATTTCTTTTCTTTGTAATTTATATACCTTACACAGTTACACATACTACTTATATTTAATTATTGCTCTTTTATAATTGAGAGCACTTTTCAGTTCTCAATTTGATGATAAAGATATTAGCATAATTCATTAAGGAAATGTTAATGAATAAAACAGAGGTTGAAAAGTACAAAACAAAAAAGAAATAAAAATTTTCTTTTTGTTAAAAGCAATTAATTTTGGAATTTGTTTTTTTTTTTTTGTAAAAATTTTCGAAGAAGTATTTTAAGTAAAAAATATTAGACTTGCTTTAGGCTAAAAAAAAGGAAATTTTAACAGAAAATTTAATATTTTCTCTAAAGAGAACAAATTGTTTTTTTTTTGCTGATTTTTTGGTTTTCTATAATTTTTTAAAATTTCTTAATATAAAAACTAAGAATTTTTATAAATATTATTTTGGTAATGAAAAAGACACAGTTATTTAAAGAGATGAGAATACGCTTGTAAGCAGTTTTTTTTTCGATTACTGTCATAAATTTTTGAATAAATTAAAATTTATTTTTAAAAAATTCAATACTACTTTGGTCTACATATTTTGAAATTCTGGGAATTTTTTTTATTAAAAGTTTTTATGAAAAATTTTATGAAATTAAAGAATAATTGCATACTATTTATTTTTAACGCTTAAATAAATTTACTACAGTACAGTACTGGAGCAGAAATATCTACACAAAAAGTAAAAAAATTATGAGAGTTCACAATGATTAAATTTTTATTCCACGATGGAACTTTTTAATAGTTGCAAAAATGGCTTGGAATTTTCTAACTTTCAAAATTGAAAATTTTTGTATTCAAATATTGTACATGTATTTGAATATTCTTTAATATTAAATGTTAATACCAAATCATTTAGAAATATTATCTCAAAACTATGTGTCAATCTTATAATAAATGAAGTAAAAATGTCATAGACTCAAATATTTCAAAAAATGTTTCATTAAAATATTAATTTTTTTTCTTTCCGGTTCTACACATGATATTACAAATCAAAAATGTCATTCAAAATATAAATTTACACATAATATGAAAATACGTAGCAGTGCGATGACTACACTTCCTGTCAGACAAAATGATTATTTTAATGTATTTTTTGTAAAGGAAGCTTTAATTTTACAACAGATGCTGTCAATGAAATTGACATTGCATAGTACAATAATTGTTATAAAAATTTTTTCAATACATTGAACAATATTCAAAATTTAATTTCAAATACGTTCAATATGTATGTATTATATAGATTTGTATATCAAAATTGCTTACCGTTATCAAAAAATAATTATATCGGCTTCAATAAGAATGATTGAATGTTGGTATGGTATGACAATAATAGTGTTTATAAATGTGTGAACACATCTAAGATTACAAAATGATGATGTCATTTGATTACATATTCAATTACTTACTGTTTGCTTATACGAAAAAATTTACGATTTAATCGGAGTCTAATAAAAGCAGTATATTATGTAAAAGCAGCTTCAAATCAAACTTTGTCTGACGAAAAATAAGAGTTATAATTCTGTTCTTATCAGACTTACTTTACTGGCAGATATTTTAAAAGTAAAATGGCGACAATTAATTTTTTTTGGTTATTTCAAGTAACGATCAGCTGACTTTCGTTATGATTATAATTTTTGTAGCAAAATTATTAAATTTTGATTCCGCCATCAGATATGTAAACAGTCATCAGATTTTATCTACGGTTTAATCTTAGATTTCGTCTTGTATGTAAGCAGTACATAATATTTTCAAGAATGGCATGACGTTTAAAACAAAGCCTAAACAGACATGACTGAATATTTTTTTAAAATTTTGTTCTATAAATCTTGAAAGTTCATAAAGGATCTGCATATAAATGTTGAAGGTTACATTTTAATTCCAAATTGTGTAAAAATCATAAATAAGAATGAGAAAATTTTTTAATTAACTGTTTAATAGAGAACCGTCAAGAAATGTAAACATTTCGCTCTTGCTTTGACAACATGTTAATATTACATTTTTTCATTTTAGAATGATTATTCCATTGTAGTAATTACTTAACTCTTATATAATATTTATACACTTTGACTGCAATGAAATTTTGTTGCATTGCAATTTGTATTGCATAAAACCATACACGAACACATCCTTTTTGTACTTCTCAAACCCATGTAAGCACGAGTACATATACATAAATCGAATATAAGAGAACCAAATTTAATTTAAAGGTAAAATGAATCCAAAAGGGTTATAATATTATTTTTGAAAAGAGTAAGTAAGCTGTAATGTTAAATAAAAAGTTTTTAATATAGAAACTCAATTAAATGTGGTCTTTTGTGAATATTTCTGTTCTTTTTCCATTATATTTGATTAAAGTGACATTGCAATATGCTGGTTTCTTTTTTCAATGATAATGCAAGTAATAATTGTGAGTAACATATGGAACCGAGGATTTTTTTAAGCTCTTTGGCAATTAAAAAGAATTTTGAATAAAAAGTTGATTACAAAGAGAAAATTATAGTTTTAAATAATATTAAGGGTTTGTAAAATAGAACACTTCTTTGTAAGGATGAAAGAAGTGAAAATTACATTAAGATTGTTAGATTAAATATCCTATGTATATTAAAAAATACCAAAATTTTACGAAGAATAACGTTAATGGAAAACATTAAAGTTTCTTGTAACAAAAAACAAAATAACTGGTTTACAGACAAGTAAAATTAATAAAGAGAAATAGCAGCTTTTTGAATTAAACACATGCAAAAAGTTGGTTAGTCTATAATAGACATATATTTGAATTGAAGACCCACCAGCAGGCGTAGAAGATTACATGAGGTAGACCAAATAATACCAGTAAATAAAAAATGATACAAATTTCTTTCTCCCTTCGTAAATAATTAAATATTACATGATTGGAAATCAAATTTAAATATTTTGTAATGAAACCGATAAATAACAGCCGACTAAAGACAAACAAACAGACTTTGTCTTAAGTTGTTTTTCTTTTTGTGAAAAAATTTTGAATTTTGTTCAATTCAACGTTTGGAAATGGTGGACAAATACCTGTGGGTATTCAAAGGATTAATGAAAATATTATTGTAGTCTTGTTGAATATTTTGTGTTCTTTTTTTATTTTTTTTACTTTGACACACAATAGCACTTAATAGTTTTTACAATTCAACGACTCTTAATGAAAAGAGTCTCTTGCTTTTTTTTTTTTGTTTCACGGTTATGCTTTTTAATTGAAACTTTAACAATTTTTTTTTAAGTTGTCTGAAAACAAATTATATTCACTCAACTGAAAACTTGGTTCTGCAAAAACTTTATGGAGTGAATATTAGACAATTATTATATTTTGAAGTAAAAACTTTTTATTATAAAGGAAAAATAAGTGCTAAAAATTTTCCAAAAGAGATTAATAACATCAAAAGCATAAAGTGATTAAAGTAAGTGAAAATTTTATTTTACAATTTTACAAACAGTTTTGTGAATACTGTCTGGTTTTTAATTTTGTGAAAATTTATAATGTGTAGACCCCAGTGGAAGCTTGAAAAATTAATTAAAAGAATGGTTATGCTGCATGGTATTTATGAAAATTTTAAAGCAACCTTAAAATTTAAAATTATTTTAAAATTATTCAAATACTAAAATTAAATTTGTGACAGATGGACACATGGAAACTATTAGTTTCTATATTATTTTGAAATTTGTTTGTAATTTACTTTCACGTGAAATACAATATTTAAAACAAATTTTTTTTTTCATTTTCAGGCTGTCAATTTAATTTGTATAAACTTAATTAACTCAATTGAAAGCCCATTCCCATATGTAAGCGTATTATCTACGTATGTATATACATATGTATGTTCTAAGGTGTCAATTCCGATAGCAGAAAGAAATAAAGTTGAAGCAAACCAATGGTTTGTATAGCAGCACTTTCGCTTTAATATAATGGCAAATTCAAGAGCAATATAATTGCGTGAGCATGACATTTTACTGCCTGCTTTCTGCATTTATAGAAATTTGGAAATTCTTTCAGTTTCGAAAATATAAGGTGCCGAAAATTTAAATTTTATAAATTCAGAAAAGCGATACCTTTAGAGGAGATTCAGGTAGAAAACAATTTTAATCCAACGAAATAAACAATTTATTATTATCTAAAAACTGTTAGAATTTCAGACTACTTCACCTTATCGTCTAGAAGAAAATCGAAAAACTGTATCAAAAATTTTCTCCTACGTTTCTAAGTTTTTAGTGAAAATCTGTTTATTTTATATGTAAATTTAAATACTTTCAGCTTTCTATCCTAAAACGCTTAGATGTTTTGTAAACAGCTCCACAGACGGACAAACGGACGAACAAGAAGAGCTGTGAAACTAAAAAATACTTTTTTTCAATTTTTTTTATAAAAGTGCTGAAAAAAGAAAAACTTAAAATTTTAATGTTTAATTTTTGTTTTAAAAGGAGAACATTTTGTATATTGTGTACATTTTGAATTAAAATATACTTATGTAAATAAATTACAAACAAACACATATTCGTGTAAAATACACATTTATGGCATAAGTACTTACAATTCTGTAAACGCACATATTGTTAAAAGAAAAACAAGAAATATTTAATATCGGGCACGTTATAAGGCACACTCTTTATAAGTGTATAGATGCCATAGAGCATACGAAAATGATATTAAAAGAACAAACAAGAACGAAAATTTTTTTTTTTTTGAAAATGGTTTCAAATCACGGAAATAAATTTAATGGAAGAGGATATCCGGTATAAGGATTGAGTGGCGGACTACTATTTATATAAATATACATACGGATATACTTATAAAATATTTTATATTAAAGTTTTTAGATTAGAAATCGTCACGAGAAAAATTATGACATTATACAAGTTTCATATATCATTGTGGACATAAATTATTTAAGTATATTCGTTTAAGTGTTTTATTGGTTTTTAGTTGCGTCAGCTTTATAACTATATTACATAACCGCAGCACAATACACAAATATCAATTTTTAATGTTATTCATTCACACAAATATTTTTGTTAAATATTTTCAATTATGTCCATACGTATTACATAAGTTGAAAGCAATGAAGAACTTGAGTCTAAAAAATGAAAGGCTTAAAAAAAGTATAAAGTTCAAAAAACTTAAACATGCCATTGAGCAAAAATTTTAATGTCTTTCGAGAACTTTTCAACATTGAACTAATTTTTCTAAAATCTAAAATTTTAAAAAACGTTCCTGCATAAAACTTGTAACGATTTTGGCCCTTTTCGAAGGTAAATTGAAAGATGAATTTATTTTAAACATAAATATGTTAATATGTTAAAATAATACACACACAAATATATTTATCACAATTCGCAGCCTTTTCTCAATAGAAAATCTTTTAAAGTCTTTTCATAATCTTTAACAGCTATGTGTCTAAATCCAATCATCGGTTACAAAATAATAAAATAAATAAAAATTCTTTTAATAAATTATCGTTTATGAGATTCTAAAAATAAACAAAATGGTAAGTGGAAAATACTCTTGAAAATAAAGTGGGAAATGTAAAGAAAAATGAAATTTATACTTTTTAAATAAAGTAGATAGCGTATATTTTTGGAAAATTTTTGAAACATTATTTTGTTAACACAGGTTTTCTCTTTAAAATTTGTAGATCAAAGTGTTTCTACTCATCTCATTACAGTAAGGAGCGTGAAACTTTCAACGGAATAATGTTTCTCAAAAAATATATTCAGAGCATAAACAAAGTATTTTTGGATAAACTGTCTGATTGTAGAACAATGTTTAATAAGATGAATTGGAAACTTCTTGGAAAGATCGAAATTCAAGAACTTAATGCTTGTTTTCAAAGGGTCTCTTTTCATGCTTTTAACGCATAACTTACAACAATAAAAGGCAATAATAATAATATAAATATACTTTCTTTAAATTTTAAATCTTAAGCTCTCCTAATGTTGGCAAACTGATATAACTTTCCTGCAACGCAGTTGTACATAATAATATGTTAAATGAGCTTAAATAAGTTTATAGTTTAAATTATCAATGAAAATAATAAAAATTAAATTCTATTATGGATAAATTAAATTATAGATAAATAAAAATGGTAAACTTACCCCTAAACTCCACACGGCCAATTAAATTCGATTTCGCTTTAGGTAAACGAAATTGTATTAATTTAACTGTAAGAGACATTTTGTTTAATTTGTTTCCTTGATGATGCTTGTTGCTTCCTTATTTTTTCAACTTATTAGTTCTAAATACAGTTATAGTCATAAAGTACAATTACTATATTTTGTATATACAATAGTTTCCAAGCGTCCGCTCTTTCTCCCTTACTGTGTTTTGTATATCAAAAAATATTTAACCTTGACATGCTTTATAAGATGCTGCTTTGTTCAATCTAAGAAAACTTTGTAAGTTATTGCATATAATTAATTCCATTGTATATATACATATGTATATATATACTTATATTATGTACAAAAATTTTATTTGCTTGAGATGGAAAATATTTTTTCCTTTGTGCTATATACAGTAATATAAATACACTTAGACATCTTCTGCAATGCTTGAATGATCGCTTGAATGGTACATAATTGTCGTTAAAGTTTTTTCTTTTATTTCTGAAGAAATTGATAAGTTCATCTGAAAATAATAAGAAAAAATATATATAAGTATGTAGCTATATATTAAATGAATTGGAATAATTTTTTTTTCTTAAGAGTAAACTGTTGTGTAAAAGGACGCTCTTCTTAAATACATATAAGAAAAGCAAAAAAAAACTTTTATTGGAATTGAATTTGAAATTTGAATTATTTCTATTGTGAATGAAATTAATAATAAGAAAAAGAAAAACACCATAGACAACTTGATAAGAGATGGGTACTTAATTTTGTGTTTTGTTTTCTCTTTTGTTTGTTTATGATTTTTGGTTTTATAAATAATAGTGTTGCTGTTGCTCTTAACTTAATTATATATTCGATAAAAGAGACGTTTATAAGAATAACTTTATTTTGAAAGGTGTCACATTGATACTATTTTATTATCGTTAATTAAAATAGTAATTCAAATTTTATGTTGTTTTTATTTAATTAAATATTGTTTAAATATTTATATATGTGCATCATAAATACACACATGCAATCAACCACAAAATTGATCAACCAAAAAAACCATATTAATTATGTATTTAAATCCATAATCAAGTGTTTTATTTTACTTTTGGGGTTTAATTCATTTAATTATATAGAATTTTTCTGTATATGATTTTTGAAATATATAATTTCTTATTTGAAAATACAAAGTTCCGAATCAATGAATTTTAAAGTTCCCTTAGGGGCCTATATTGTTTTTTTTTTTTGCTTTATCTATTAGTGTAGTAATTTTTGTGTTGTTTTGACATAATTATTAAATTCTTAAATAATCCAATACAAATACGCCATCTGTACACAAAGCAAAAAAAAAAAAAAATAAATAAATCCAAAGTAAAAGCTTTTTAAACACGAGCGCACAAATTTTGAATTATTTTAAAACTACAAACAATTTTTTCATTCATTTTGTTTATTACGAAGACATCAAACAAGGAAACAGAAATAAGTAAAACTAATAACACTTTATTTGATGTGAAACTATTTTTTCAAATAATTTTTTAGAATTCTGTACACTAAGTTTTATAAAAATTGGGCATCAAAACGAAGATATCAATAATTTTAAATACGCTAAGATTAAGGACTAAAGCGCTTTTTTTTAATAAGATTTTGGTTTATTTACTTCAGAGTAACTCGTAAAAAAATTCAATAAAATAAAAGTTTTGTGACATCTGATAACAAAAAGGTTTGTTTACATTCTACAAGTTAATTATCTCACACTTCCATTAAGGTTGATGACTTTTGAATTTTTCTACAAATTCAACAAAACTTTTTCTTTGATACTTATTATCTTGTACTTCATTCTATTTTAACAAAAATTTAAATGTCAAAAAATTAAATTTTGATATTCATGTAAAATTTTTATATGTATATACATATATATATTTATAGTTTCAAGTACATATGCATATTTAATATAAATTATATTTACTACCCATATAATTTTGAAATAAATATTTATATTCATGTTGTGTTTGGATATTAAATTTTCCAATTTCCCCTAATACTGAATTTCACCTTTAATACTACTACACCATAATTTAGTTTCGTAAGGCAGAAGAGAAAATTAGAACCATATAATAATGCAAAAAGTTGAAGACTAAAAATATAAGGTTCAAAATTTAAGGCCCAAAAATATTCTTAAAAACTTTTTCACTTATTTACTAAAGTATATTGTGAAAGTTTTTGTAATAACTTTTCGCGTTCTTTATTCTGGTGTTCTTCTATGTTATCTTTATAATATACATATAAAAGTAAAGGTAGAGAAATGTTTTCATTATTTCAATGTTTTTTTAAAGACCTTGAATATTTTATTACTTATGGTAATTATATTAAAGGTATTCGGATTTGGGGTGCAAATATGTTTTAATATAATATTTCCGCTTTCAGTTCTGTGCGTAATACGGATAGTTTTATTAATTTGTCCTTATGTAAATTAGTGATTTTTATAAAATTTCAATTCCAAAAGAACAAAACAGAAGTATCACTTTAAAAATGTAAGATACATAATACTTTAAAGTCCCCTTAGTAAATATTTATTTTGTATGCGAGAAAGATAAAAATAATAAAAAACGATCTTCGCTTAATAAAGAAATTGGGGTTATTGTTAGTCTGATTGCTTAACAAGTGACATTTACTACTGCACATTTAACAAATAGGTAAGTCGATAACTAAAATGTTTTCTTAGAATGTCAAGTAATTTTTAATTGTGATTGACAATAATGCCTTTCGCGGTTTTTATACTAGTTTTTTTATTCAAAGGTCTTTAAAATACAACATAAATTTTTTAAGACACTAAAAATGTAGAAAATAAAAAAAATTGTTAATGATAACATTGAAGGGGTCTTTTATTAAATGTATGTACGTACATACATATGTATGCGATGCTATAACTTGAATCTGAAAATCCATATTCATTAATCATCTTTGAATCTGAGTGAGAACTTTAACTGTTTGGAAATTTGGAATAATATATCTAAGTGAAAATTTAGGAATGCAGGTTAACTTATAACCTATGCTCGACTGATTATTGGAATGTGATTTGTACTTGAAGTTTCATCCGCTTGTGTAATGTGTATATGGCCAGCACAAAAGGAATTTCGATTACAAAATTAAAAAGCAGAACAAAAAAATTAAGGTAAGAAATTTCAAATTAAAGTAATTTAAAATTTAAAGTTGACATTAACTATTTTACGAATATTTTTGTATGCATGTGTGTAATTCGGTTTCTCCCATATGAACGGTTCTAAGTATAAATTGGCAATTGTTAGACTTTATTAAAGCGTAATTCAATTGTGTACCTACCCATGTATGATACAAAAGTGTAATAAAATGTAAAACTTATATAATTTTGTAGTGTCTGAAGTATATTAACATACCTACTGAAAAAATTATTGTTATTGCCAAAATATTTATAATTTGGGAAACTTTTTTCAAACATCAGAAAAATAATATTTTTATAAAAAATACTTTTGAATTATTTTTATTTTAACAATAATAATTTGAAATTTGAAAAGTTTTTCAACAAAAGTTGAGCATATAAACCATAGTTTTATAAAATCTAGGGTATGTAGTACCTACATTCCCTAAATATTTTGATGAACGACTTTTAGTTTGACATTTTTAAAATATTTTCTTTTGAATAATTGTGAAAACTTTTTAATTTTTATTTCATTAATTTAAATTTTATTGTATTCATTCAAAACCTACACAATTATTTTGTTTTATGATACCCCAAAAAATTGTTTTTTTTTTTTTAAATTTGAATCGAGAATGTGTGATTTTTGACTATTTATTTCTTTTAGGGTTTAAAACATCCAAAAACTTAATTTTTACATTTTTGCATGACACAGAAATGTTCAACTTTTCTACTAGAATCCTTTTTCCCTATTCGAATGTAAGAACAAGATATTTTTATATTAAATATGTGTGTATGTGTTTATGCTAAGAGATCAGGTGCAATTGTATGTTCAAATATTTTCCTAAATAACTTATTTGTATTATACAAAAAACTGTTTTATTAATGTTGGATCATGCTTACAGCTCCATATTAATTTGCATATAGAAAGAAGTAATTAAATATTCAAATCATAATTAATAAACCTTTCCTTGCAAGAAAGACTAATACAATAAAATATTAGTTCTTCTTGCAAAAAGAGACTGAAGCACAAGTGGAATCAGTGTTTATTTTAAATATTTAAAGCTTGGTATTTGCTTTGTTGCTATCACATTTTTTTAAGTAAAACAAGTAGTGGCAAATTTTTGTGTCCTTAAATCGAACGTACCAGCTCAGTTCATATTGGTCTTACATGACCATTTTTCATTAATAATAAAAGCAAATAAATTGAGTTCTGGTTCAATTTTAATGTATACTACAAACTTTAAAAGCACGTTCCTAAAATATTCCAATTTGCCTGATGAAAAAATTTCCTGGTACCTACCTAATATCCTACCAATTTTACAATAGAATTTTACGTTTTCTTACAATATAAAAAAAAAAACAACTTTTATTTCGATCTTCTCAGTAATTCTTTGGGTTCTTTTACTTTTATACGTGCAGTTATTTTATAAATTCAAGCATAATATACACAATATTTTAATATGAGTCTTTTTTTGAGTCCACATTTAATATTTCATGACTATGATACTTTTTGCAACAAAACAATACAAAAAAAAAAAGGAAAAAGGAACATATTTTCTCAATAAAGGTTATTTCTAATGTAAGTTCATAATAAAACTTTTCTTTGTTCGTTCAGAAATGAAGAAAAAAAAACAAAATCAAAAAATAAATCCCAGTCATCTAAAACGAAAAGGTTACAAAAATGTAAATGACCCAAAGGATTTGAGGAACAAAAACAAAAATAATAACACAACAAAACATTATCACACTATGGGCTATCAAAAATTTATTTTTACACAATGGCCAGCCCCAAACATATTACAAAAATATACCGAAAACAAAAACAGAAAAGATTAAACCAAATAATTACTACTGAAAAAGAAAAAAATATTTTTCTTTTTGGTTGTACTCTTTAAATTAAGTTCTGAGGTATTTCTGGTATATTTTTTTGTGTTTGAATATTTTTAAATTTCGTAGAAACACTGTAATTTTTAACTTAATCAGTAGAACTATTTACAATCCGTTGCAATTTATATAAATTATAATAATTTATTGTAAAGCGACACAAAGGAAGGTAAAAAATATTTTTGTCTTTCTTAACCTTAAAAATTATTCAAATTTCCTGTTAAAATAGCAGTCATAGAATGGTGCAATCGACTTTGAATTAATGTTAGCGCATATATTATTTTTAATTTAATTAGGCACAGTTGAATTGTACATGAGCAATTAAGTATAATTTCAAATATAGCTATAAATTTAATATAGAATTCAAAATTTTTTCATTAAATACAATGTAAATTCGAAGAAGTTTCAGTATAATTTTTAAATAGTATGTGTTAGTATGTAGTCGTGTTGTTCTATTCAAAATATAAATTTTAATATTTTTATTATAAGAATAGTGTTCAATGCTATCAAGCAGTTTAAATTATATTTGAGAACAGTACAGAATACTTTTAGTGATAGAATACTTTTTGATGAAATTTTGTAGCTAAATGGCTCTGTTGCTTTAAGAGACCTAATTTTAAAGTATTTATTACGATTTTGAAGTGTCGTAATTGCACTAAATAAATATAAATAAAAATGTGATACTAGATGCGTGCAATACTAATTTTCGTAATAGTTGGGTATGTTATTGTCCAAAGAAATTCGTGATAATAATGAAACCCCACGTCACAATATTACAATTTCTAAGTATAGAGTAAGCACCCATATTTCTTATACTCCTATTAAATATTATTCCATTTCCGAAAATAATATTTAAATTAACAATTTTCAAAATACATAATAAAACAATTTTCTTAAATTCATTTAGTAAAAGCAACAATATTTTTTACCAAGTTATTTATACATCTAATAAAAATATGTTATTTTACATAAAAAGGATTTTTCAATAATAAAATTTTGATTTTGGTTTACCTTTAAACACCATAATAAAATTTTATTGGATGACCATTCAATTTGAATAAAAGGCACCTACGTATGATATAAGTATGTATAAGACTGAAATTAATAAATTAAAAGAGGTTTTGCTTTTTTGTAATATGCTAAATGACGAGATGTTCAATTTTCCACATTTACCCCGGATGTTTTACTTCCACTCTACACATGTAATTCCAATATGCATACAATCAAATTAACATCAACAATAAAATATTCGATTATCATGTTTACATGATTAGACACAATTTGAATGAGTATAAAAACTGAAAAAGTTTTTTCTTTTTCTGTAATTTCTCCAAATTCAAAAGGATTATCAAAATGTTATTTGGAATAGCAAATTCATGTTTTATTATTTGAATACGGTGAAAAATTTATAATGCAAAATCCCTAAGGATATTTTTTTGGATTATGTTTTGGCTTGTTTGTTTTCGTATAAATTTTTTCGTAGGCAATGAAATTTTTCATAAATTAAATATTAAAACTGAGTTACCAATCGAAATAAATTTAAAATGTCGGAAAATGTGAAGTGAAATAATAATTAAAAAAAAAAAATGAAATAAAAATGAAAAACTGAAAAAATAAAAATATAAAATTGTTAACTTTTCTCTTGTGGAGAGCGAACAAATTAAAATAAATTAATTGAAAAGAGCTGTTCGCCTTAGAGTGTGTTGATTGTAAAACAAACGTGTGTATGCATGTTGAAAATAATATAAAAAGAAATTAGCTGCAGTGTGTTATTGTGAATGATTTTTCAAATATTTTCGTAGTAATTTCGTAATTATTGTGAAGCTCAGTTTTGGCTACTCATATGAGTAGTTTTAACATGTAAATAGAACGCAAAAATGAACAAAAATTAATTTATTAATCTGAAGTTTTTTTCATACCCATGTATGTATGTATATTGGAAAGCTTAATATTTAGAGTATTAAACATTAAGAGAGTTTTGAACATTAAGAGATGCTAAAAATTTAAATATGCAGGATACTCAGAAATCTTTGTTTTCGGTTTAAAAAATAATATTTTTGTTTTCTTTTTGAAAATTTTTTAATGAAATTAGAAAGGCATAAAATTGAAAGGTAGGAAATTTCATTCTACTTAATGTATATATAAAAATTCATTTTCTTTAAATTTATCTTCACTTTTCTTTAATTAATTTACCTTTTATAAATTAAAATTAATTACATTAAAAAATATATATAAATAATTGGATTTTTAATAAAAGAAAAAAGAGAGAGGGAAAAATAATACAGAGTGTATAATTTTGACTTTGTTAATGTTTTAATTATTTCGCTTTTTTTTCTGAATGAGTACATGAAGTTCTTTTAATTCTATCTAGTCATCTAACGGAGTAAACGTGCATAACTACAATTATCTCAATTACTCGAAAGACACAATTGAAAAAGTTGAAATTTTAGGGTGTTATACACCTCATAAGGGAACTCAAAAATTATTGGGAATTGACTACAATTGTGATATCTCACAGTTTTATATATATTCGATTAATTCACAATTTTTTTGATGAAAAAATTAAATGAAAATTTCCAACATGAATAGCTTTGAAAAACGTTTTCTAAATATAAGATTCTAAGAATGCTGGCAGCAGTCTGAGTTGTCAATAAACTATGTATTCATCAATTATACTTCACTTTATGTCAATTAAGTCACTTATTAATTAAAATAATATTAAAATAAACCATAATTTTTTCGCATTATCATTCAATTTGCTTTCATTAAAATTTACAAATAAGGTTCATATCACATTTATTATAAATTTTGATTTTACTAATTGACATTTACCCACAGATGCATGGAGGTAGACCTACTACTAAATATGTACATATGTATATATAATTGATTGCCTTATTTTAATGATCAAAAATACATAAAATTGCGTTACTACAATTTCGATTGCTTTCGTTTTGTAATTTCAAAAATAAACCCACTTGCAACAAATTTTCAAATGTTTAAAACCACATAAAATCATTTTTTATTGACATTTAAATAATTAACTTTAATATCTATAATTATCAAGGATTTTTTCGAATAATATGACATTTAAGTTTCAATAATATTTTAGCCATCGTTTTTGTATTGGGTTGACAAATTATTAAGGTTTTTGGTTTACTTTATTTTTTAAATTACCATGAAATGTGAAATTTTTTTTTACAAATCCAATTATGTTTCGCCTCCCGTATAATATTGAAGCTATGTATATTGAATATCAATAAATTATTTATTCATTAAAGAGGCGTTAAAAAACGAAGAAACTAGAAAAAAAATTAGACAAGGCAATTTGTCGATTTTATAAATGTAATTACAAAATATGCTTATATACACAGTCATCCCATATCAATGTTAGTCGATTATTCTACATTCACTTAGGTAGTATGTAATGTTCTACGTAATATTCCCCTATTTATTATTATTTTATATTAAGCTGAACACAGTATAAATGTAGATTGCTTAACTTTTACTCAATCTTAATCAAAAAAATTTTGATAGCCTATTTTGTTTTTTCTGTTGCGAATTTGAAGATAATTTAAAAAAGATGAAAAGTTCAGGCGATATCATTACAACCATAAACAGAACATTAGCTTTCATATTACATACTTGTAAGTCATTGTAATAATTTCTCATCCTTCGTATACAATTTTTTATGTAGGTAGATAAGTATTCATATATGTATGTGCTTGTGTATACAGGATATAATTTGTAATATTTCTGTTTCTTGTAAATTTCAATCTCACTTTCTTTGGAGGGAATTGAAAGGAAAAACACAAAATATTAAAGAAATATTGGAAATTAAGGGGTCAAGGGTAAAGTTTCTCATTTACATAATAACTTTTTAGTCGTTTATATATGTATGTTCACTCAAATATAAAAAAAATTGCGAAGGATACTATAAATTCCTGCTTATATTATACGAGTTCTATGTTATTTTTCTAGATAATATTTTTATATTTTTCATTATATTTTGTGTATTTAAGGTTATTTTTTTTTCTGCCACGGATTTTTTTGATTTAAATTTATCCCACCTGATGTTCTGCTTGTTTTTTCTCGCCTTTTTGTTAGTTCGTTGGTGTTCTCATGTACAGGAAAAGAAAGATAAACAAAAAATAAAATAGAAATTCAGAAAAGAACCATTGCCAACGTACAAAAATAATGGACTAACAAAAATGTTGGACTTGAGAAAATTTTCGTGGTAATATGCGGGGTAGGGCTATAAGTCATTGAAGGGATTTCTTTTCTTATTGTATTGAAATTTTTTAATTTTTATTTTCAATTTTTCTGTTTTTTAAACTTCAAGGCAACATCTGTGAGATTTATGACAACGTATATTCTATAGAGCGGCGATTAAAATAGAGAAGCTATATTTGTTTAGCCGAAACTTAGTATTTAAAATTACAAAAAAATTTGAAGAATTTTTAGTGCAAGAAATACACGGATAGTGTCTGCATTAATAATTAAAAAAGCAACAATTTGAAAAATTGGTATTGCATTCTCGTAGCGTGCCACACTGCTGGCAATATAAAATAATTTACTTTTTATTATATTAGAATTGAAATCTAATTAAACACTCAAAAGAGTAACAAAGTTCTTTTGATTTTTTAAATCAAAAAACAGAAGTTTGCGCAAATGTCGGAAATCTGTAAGATTTAATTCTACTTTATAATTTACTTTTTTCCCTCCAATTCTATGAATCAAACTCGATTTTAAAAAAATAATTTTCAGTGACTTATGGCCTATCCCTAATATACGTTATGGATTTAATGAAAAATTTATAAAATATAAAGATAAAAGATAAAATTTGTTATAATGAAAGAAGATGAACTGATTTTCATTCCAAGTATAATAAAAGGTATGATACTCGCTTTATATACAAACATTAAAGACGGTAAAACCCTAAGACAAAATACAATCAGAAGAAGAAGTAGAAGAAGTAGAAAAAAGAGAAAAACAAACATTTATTTTAATTTTATTATTTTCTTCACTTATTCCGTTATGCTTTTCGGTTTCATTTTTTTTTTGTATGTGTATTTTATATTCCATAATAACGGTTTATGAAGGAAGCTAAATAAAGTAATTTGTTTATATTTTTATATAATGAAATGTATAACAGGTCAATATGAAACTATTCACAAATTCAAAATTTTTTTTCCAAATACCCAAAATACATCATCTACGAATTATTTTGGATTTCATAATAGGAAATTATTATGTTTACATATACACACGTATTGTTTACTGTTATATTTACTTAAGGATTATAAAAAATACCTACTATAAACATAATGCTTTGCTCTTAAAATATTTTCTGAGTTATTCTGTGGTAATATGCAAAAATAAAGTTAAATAAAACTATAAGATTTTGTGGTCATTGTTTAAGAAAGGTTCATTTGAATAGGATATATGAGAATTTAATAATTAGAACAGGAATATAAAAAGACGAGAAGCGACTGAGAACACTTATCTTAGATACTATTAGATCTCCTATACAGAAATGAAAGAGAATGAAATTTCGATCCATGGTTATTTCGTTTCATAATCTCGTACAACCAAAAATATAACTATGCGAAGTTTTGATTTATTTATAACCTGTTTGTTGATTCTTCCATTTTTCAAAAAGACAACAAGACGCGAGTGCTTTGCTTAGAAAAATTTTATAAAAGTTAATAAATTCTCTTAGTAAAGATATGAACGATTTTTTGGGAGAATTTTAATGAACTTCGAAAATTTCATAGTCTATGTCATATTTAAGTACACAAAATTTATTAATATTTTAATTACAAAATGGCCAGTCATTCGTGAATAAAATTAAAATTTTTTAAAAAAATTATTGTTAAAAAGTTAGTATACACTTACACCTGTATAATAATTTGCAGTTTGATAAGATAAATAATAAATTTTAAATAAATTATAAATTGCAGACATAGTGCACATACTAAATTATTGAAATCTCATGTGGAATTATCCTTTTTGATATTATTATTATTGTATATGTGTGTTGTGTTTTTGATTAGTTTATAATATCGTTTTTTTTTTCGTTCTCATATTATTGGATTACTGTAGCGAAAAATTAACAAAAGAAATTGGGAATAATCAAAAAAAAATAAAGTATGTATGTACTCGTAGATAGTATATAACAGGCTTTATATACTTACGAGAAAACCATTTCTGTTATAAATCTACAAAGAATTCGAAAATAAGAATCTGATAATATTGGAATTTATATTTTTCTGAACTGAACTGAGAATATTAAAATTAATATACAAATTATGTATACTTTGCGTTCCCTGAACTTTGTATACGGTATGAATATTAAAAAATTCATTGATTTTGCATGTAAAATTGAAAGAGAAAACTTTTTTTTTATCCAAAAAGCATTTTTACATAATATGTATGTATAAACAATATAAAAATATTAAAAATATTAAATTGTTTTTTATTTATTTGTACTTGTATATGAAATTTCTTTGTTTTTGAAGACGCCTATACATTATTCTTTCCTCTGAAAGCAATAAATATGATTAAGAAAAATTTGTAATTATATGAAATTGATTCATTGTTAACATAAATTTTGTAATGAAGGCACCTACACATTAATTCACATGTAAACATTCTTCACAATTTGATTCACTAGAATTTTTTTTTTGTGAAAACCCTCATGAAATTTAAATTTCAGCTTTAATATTTCTCTTTTTGGTAAATTATTTAAAAAGAACAACCAAAATCTTTTATAACATTTTACATTAAAATTAATTTTAAATATTTTTTTCCTACTATTTTAAATTTTAGAGTTCAAATAATGACGAAATTTTTAATCAATATAGTGAAATAAAATTTTAAATTCTAGTTAAAATTATAAATTTGGACAAAAAAAAATACTGAAGTTGAAAGAAAATTATTGTCACGGCATTTGCACAAATTCAATTCTTGGAAAAATAAATTAATTTTAGCAAATTTTTGAAAAAATGTACTTATTATTTTGATTCGGATTATTCGTTCTATATTCTTCTCTTACAAATACGAAATAGGAAGCTGAAATTCTGTAAGCATATTGATTTAAGTATAAAAAGTAGTTTTTGTAGGAGAAAATTTGTATGTTATTCCCTTCTTCTTTAAATTATAGCACTTCGAAAACATAGATTTTGTTTATATTTTTGATTCATTTGTCTAATGGTAGTACAGTGTAGTATAATGTTAGTGTTAAAATTCTTACAAAACTAAATTTCTTTCAATTTTATTTCATTGAGCATTACTATTTGTAGTTTTCGAAATGCGAATTTATTCACTTGTGTTTTCGGCACTACATAAGCCCCGTCGCATTTTCATATCTTGCTTGTACCAATAGTATTTGAGTGAAATAATTCAACAGTTACTGCTTTCACATTGAGAGCTATACCCGTATTCCCTGAAAGTTGAATTAATTAAGCGATTCTAAACTCAGCTATATTACTGAAGTTATTACCCACATTTACACAATTATTACCCACATTGATAAGAAGATTAATTTATCCAATTAAAAATCCTTTTTATAATACTAAGACCTAAAATTATGTAAATGTAAGGTTCTAGAATTAAAATTTTAAAAGGATGTGTGCTGTTTTATACACCAAGGCTTTCATAAATGGCATTTTTTTTTGCTCTAGTTTCTAAATTATTTCTGAAAATAAATCTTTAATAAATACCACGATTTTCATATTTTACAAATTTTTTTTTATTAATTTTTACAAAAAAAAAATAGAAAACTCTATTAAATATTCGGAAAAGAAATAAAAAATTTAGAATAAAAAAAAAAAATTTAAAAAACCTTATGTATTCATTGCATGCTTATACTTAGTTTATGTATATGGGAAAAACCCACATTTAGAGTGAGAATTTATTTATGATATTTAAGAACTTAATAAATTATAAAGAAAAATATTTTAAAGTTTTAATTTTTCTTTTTATTTTATTTTTAAATCAAAAGAAAATCCAAGGATTGAATTTATAATTATACAACAATAACAACAACAACAAAACAAACCGATATCAAGGATTCTAACATAAAATTTCTAAATTTATAAAGAAAATTCAATATGTATACATTTATGCACAAACATACATACATCAATATTATGTATATACATATGTATATGTGTGAATATACGGGAATTTTTTCATTAAAAATGTTAAAAGTTGTAAATATGAAAGATTATGACTATGCATTGTGCATATATACATACATACACATACATAAAGTAATATACAAGACTATAAGTTTCCTTATTTGAATATTTAATCAAGAAAACCACACGTTCAACATAAAATCATTTAAGGTTAACCTGACCGTATGAGTCCCGTGATATTACCATCCGAGTTTTTTTTGTTTCAATGTTAAAATTGTCACACACAATTTATATTTTATTTAACGAAAATAAAGTTTTATGTTTGATAATATTATGTGCATTACATATATTTATATACATAGATTTCTAAATGAAAAGTATATACTAACATATTATATATAGGGTGATATTGTTGCTGTTTGGTGATTATTAATTTTCGATACTGCCAGCGTAATTCGTAGCAATTGTCAACGTAAAATCAAACTAATTTGTATCGTAATTCAATTATGGAAGTGCGGTTCCAAATTTAATTTAAAGAGAGTGGCACCCGAACTGCGCTCTAGTAATAAATTTTATAAATTTTTCTGTCATGAGTAATATTGAATAAATTTTAATTATGAATACGTTCGCCTTTTCTAAAACTTCTTTTGTAGGAAGCGGGATTGGCTGTAATACTACAACTCTTGCAAGTAACATTTAAAGTTGAAATTGGTTACAATCCTGCCATTATATATGCAAAAAGGTGATTCAACTTTTTGACCATATTTATTGTGGTTCTAACCAATTCCTGTATGTAATTAAATGGGAAAAAGTGAATTACAACGATTAATTTACCGACTGAAATGAAAATTACCTGAAAATTTGCAATTGTTTTGCATTTTACTTGAAATTTAATAATCAAATACTGAAAAAATTCACCCTATAGTTCAAGAATATTTTAACAGCGTGCATATATTTAGGGAAAATTTTTCTTTCAAAAATTTTTTATTTTCGTACCAAAACCAAAATCATTTTTTATATTACAAACTATGTGAGCTGTGCTCGTTCTTTCTCATGTACAATAACAATTTCCATTTTGGAAATTTCATAAATGTATGTGGCAAATGGCATACAATAAGGAAAATTTACTTTAAAAAAAAAATGTTTTTTTTTCCTTCATCTCGGTTATATAAATTTAAATTTTGTTTTAAAAGAATATTTTCTATACCCTTATGTATGAATACGGAAATTGTAACGAGTTGTAATAGTGCTCATGCAAAAAAATTTTTTAAAGAAAAATATTTCTGCTTTAGGCTTTTTTAATTAATTAATCAATTATTAACCATCATAATGAAGAATATAAAATCAGAAAAAAATTAAGCAGGAAGTAGTCATTCAGATGTACTCGTAAAATCTATTTAAGGATGATATTAAAGTTTGTTTTTAATTTACATGAATAATTTGAGATGATTTTTTTTTATTTTGTTCTACCCTTGATTCAATAAAATTTTTCAATTTTCACATATAACCTTGACTTTTGCACCAATATACAAAATAACATAAAAAATAATTTTAAATCAATATTGAAACCTTTTTCAATTCACTATAAAATAAAAATTACAATTTCTATTTGATTAAAAATTCCTTTAGGATTTAAAAAAATAAAAAACAGATTTAATAAATAAAATTGGGGGAAAATTTTTATAGCTGCATAGCTAGCAATTTATTTCTTTAATTTCGATGATAACAATTTTGATTGCATAAAATGGGGCGTACAAAGTTGGAACGTTCAATTTTTTTTTATAAATGACACATAATAGAGTAAGTAAATTTCAAGATTACCTATACGGTGAAGAAATTCAACTTAAAATTTATAATATAAGGGTATCTTGTGATTTTATAAAATCTATTTGAAATAAAATTCTATAAAATATTTATGTATCTACAGACATTTTAACGTATGTAAAACAAAGGACTTTGAAATTTAAAACTTCGTGTTTTTTATACTTATTGTCAAAAAATCTAAAATTTGTGGCAATAAAATAATTTTTTTTTTTGAATATTTTAAGAATTTGTTTGGAAACAAATAATTTTTATATTCCATTGTCCTATAATTTTTGTTTCTATTTTTTAAAATAATAGCACTAATTTTTTACTTTACTTAAAGTAAAATATTTTTAGAGTAAACGACATAGACGATAATTACATATATAATATATAGATAACATGAGAGCGAAAACAAAATTTTAAATTCTCTCTTTCTTTTTGGATGTTTAGCAATATTAGTTTACTTATCCGTGTATTTCAAAAGAAATTGGTAAAAATAAATTTGCCGGTATTACTGTAAAAATAGAACCAAAGCAGTCGATTTTCGTTTTCATAACTCAGAAGAAGAGCGAGCGCGAAATGGCAAAATCAACTGTACAGTATTTTGTCTACAGTATTACACACACGTAGAAAGAAATAATGTGAAAAAAAAACGCCAGCGGTAAAATAGGAATTTAGACTATTTTACCGGCGGCAGCTAAATTCGCGGTAAAGTTTTCTAAACAGTCTCATTTAAATATCTGTATTCTATTTTAACTCTGAAATTTCGCCGCTCAATATTTTAAAGTGACATAGACATAAAAAGATAGTAGCAACATCTTTTGTTTACTAATTTTCGGCTATATTTAAGATGTTGCTCAAAGTAATAAAGTAGTTCGGTATCTGATTGTGTTGTGATCCTATTTGTAGTATAACAAAAACAACGAAACAATGACAACTAAAATATTGGAAAATCTTTAATACAAAAAATTCAAACAATATTTTTAGTTAAAAAAAAATGATTTCAGATGAATAATAGGAGGCATATCTAATGGTACGTTTAAATAAAATTGAGGGAAATAGTTTGACGGTACAGGTTTTTATTACAGGGACTATAGGTGTTACAAGCTAAGAGTGCGGCTGGAAGTTAGTGTTTATAAAATTACAAAACAAATTTTTTTTCTGAATTATTCAAAAATATGATGAAATACAAAGTTGTTGCTTAATAACCATAAGGTTATCAGTCTGTATAACTATATTATAGTTAATATATGTATGTATTCTTAGTTAACATTTTTATGATATAAAACACTAATTGATAATACCAGTATACTTACTTTTAAATGAATGTCTTCCCTATATATCCACAGGAACATAAAAAAAAATTGTTAAAATATGGAATGAACTTGACGTATAAGTGAACATTACAAACATACAAGGACTTTTAATCTCTAGATATTTCAATGTAAATGCAAATGTTACAAATTTAGATATTTTAGTGATGGAAAAAAATTTCTAATTTGCAAAATGGAAGTATGTATACAACACATACCATAACATCACATATAATTTAGTAATATATTATATAATAAAAGGAAATGCTTTCATTCTAATTATAATAAAATAATAAATGTACAAATGTACATATAGAATACATATAGAATCTCCTGTAACATGAATGTACTTGCACATTAAGAGGCAATATTTTCATTATTTTCATTGTCTATCATTACGTACGTACGAATGTTTGTATACGGATGTAAGGTTTCTTAAAAATTGTATAACTACATTTATCATCCGTTTGGGTCCATAAGCAATTACATTACTTTTTATTTTTTTTTTGTTTTTTTTATTAAATAATTTTTTTCTATAAATATATAAAATAAAAGTTTTCCGTATTTAACAATAATTTGAAATATTTTGTATAGAAAATATAAAAAATTTAATTTTTAAAATAAAAAGAGTTGTTATGACCATAGGAATAATATAAGCCCATTAGGCAGAATACCATTTCAACGGTATGAGCATATTCTTGTTCAGAAAAAATTTTTGCATTTGAAACGTGTTCGTTCGTCCTACCGATTGCTAACTGAAAAACGAATGAAGAAATCATCACCGAATTTTTACAAATTGTTTCTTTTCTGCCAGGGGCGGTTGCTTTTGTAATTTGATTAATTTAGCCATATCCATATTTCAAAAACAATTTTTCATTCTCAGATAATCAAGGTGCAGGGTATAATTCAGGTACTTTAGACCGAATGAAACGTTTTTACTTGGTTTAAAAATAAGTTCCTGCACATCAATAAAGATAAAAGTTTTGAGAGTAAAAATTTCAAAAAACTTTTTTAAAAATTTTTGTTGTTTTTTTATAGTCTTCCGCTGATTTGTACAAATTGAATTGCTGTTTAAATATTTAATCTAGAATTTTAAAATTATGCAAACTTCTCTCGGAATTCGGGAGTATTTAAAACAAATTTTTTTATATAACCAATACTATTCATTTCTAAGTAAACGATACTAAGATGTTTATAGAAATATTTTAAAAACAGAATTAGAGAAGGGAGCGAAGTTAATGCATTCTGTTGGTATTTTAAATGAAAAGTTAATATTTAAGTGTTAACCTGATTTTAATTGAAATTACAACTACGTTAGACGATAACGTTCTAACCTACTTAACACATACATTAAACCTATTAATCAAACATAAAAGAAGGAAGGAACAGTAAAACTGACTTAAAGAAAATATTAAAAATGTTTTGTAACAAATTTGTTCTATCATTATAGTCTTCTTACTTCTTCTTTAAATTATGGTTTAAAATCATAATTTATTGTAGAAAAGTATGGCACAATATTTATTTTGTGAATGCTTATTTCTCTCTACAATTTTACATTAATCATACAATACTCAGGAAGAGATAATTTTTACTTGTTTATTTTAAAGAAATTCAAAGAAAATATCAATATTGGCGAGAGAGATAAGAGAGTTCTCACAATTTCACTATTAAAATGTTCTTTGCTGAAATCTATTATATTTTGTTTAGTAAAATTTAAGAGAGAATTATTATACTTTTGCATACAAGAATGTTTTTAAATATTTAATCAAAACCCAATTTTGTCAGGTGTCTCAAGAGAATTTCAACTGCTTTTTTCTTATCGCAATTTTATTACAGAGCCGCCTTTTGTTATTGTTACCCAGAAGCCCTTTCGCTTGCTCAACAACCGGAAGATTTCTCCAGAGCTTCGAATAAGACTTGACTACTGGCTTTTGATAATTTTCTTGTCTTTTTGAATAATGGTAACTATGGAAGAGAGTCGAAGAGCCATATCTTTTACAATTCAAGTAATGATATTTCATAAAATTTCCAAAAACTTTTTCTGTTTTCCACTAAATTCCGCAACTTTTTTTTGCAATATTTTGCATGTTTGTACAAAAAAGTTAATTGTTGTTCTAATACAAATATCAAAAAAAAAAAATATTATTATATCTTAACAGTATCAAGCAAAATAATAATAACAGCAAAATAACTACACTCCATTTTTATTAATAACTATAACGTATGCATAACATTCGCGTATATACCAGAGACAAATAACATAATTCCACAAAAGCTTTCATTGATTTATTATACTTCAAAATACACAGAGAGAGTAAATGTGTTATGAGAATTCACAAATCATGTTGACAAAATTGTTCTTAATGTGTGCAGCAAATTACTAAAACCTCATAAAATACATTTTTTCCAGTTGACATTTGCGTTAAAAGGATTTCGAAACAAAGCCATGCCATACCATACATCTACATGTGCGTATATTTTATGTTTTTACTATAATTCAGCGCTAATGTGAAATTCTGAAAAGTTGTTTTTGAAAAAAACAAAAGAACTTTTATTTTTGCTGGAGGTTTGTTTTTTTTTATTCTGAAACAAAATCAAAGCAAAGTTTTCTATTTAACAATAAATCAACTTTTAAAAGTATGCATAATTTTTTTTTTTTTGGTATTTCAAAAATCTACATTACTTTAACATTAACTTGTGTCTACTCTTTTCATTTTAAATCATTCATGTGTGCATTATTTAGAGATTTATGAAAATCATTATTTGAGCTATAATAAACCTTCTCTATAATAATTTTATAATAAACTGAAAACGTATAATAATAATATACTCGTACACACACACACACATATTTTGCTTTCTTTATAAATGCAAAATAAATTATTTATTCATCTGTTAACCGCCAACAAAAAGTTTTATACATATATATCCACCGTAATAATATATATATAGAGGCACAGGAAAAATAAAAAAAAATTTGTAATGAGAAAATTTTCAAGAATTTTAAAGTATTTTTCAACATTTTATATACTAAAAATTGAAAATGCGAAAAGTATTATATTAGATTTTCGTGATATATATATAGAATTTCGTTATATATATATACATATTATATTTTATATATAATATTTGCAAATGTAAAAATTTAATATTAATAGCATATGACCGATTACACGTATCGCGAATTTACAGCATAATATGCAAATAAACCTACAATAGCACGAGTCTAACTTACTGAAAAAACAACAGCTAAAACAGAAGCCTTCCCAAAATCAAGTTTCTGAAACATAATTTCATTAAAATGCTTATTAGTTGTTCCATCTATAAATTTTGTTTTATTGTAGGAAATATTTTCCTTATGACCTGCTTAATTATATAACTGCATTCTGTGATTTTTTTTAAATTAGATGTAATACGTAGTCAGTTACGTTGCCAGAAATTGGGACTCACTGTATCCTAAAAGAAAGTATAATGTAAGTTCAATTTTCTTTGGCCCACTTTACCATTAATGTTTAACAATAAAGGCAAATAAAATATAAATTTCAATGTAAATTGCTTTAACTGAAATTGAAGTACAGAACAGTAGAAACAGATAGATAAGCAGCTCAAAATATCTTATATCTTCTTAAAGACAACAAACCTCAACACGTACAAGGCCATTAAATTACCGATTGAAGCTCGATATTGGAATTTTAGTACAATTATAATACCTCCCTTGTTGTATGCAATAATATTACTAAAAATAATACAAGAATTCATATATTGATATATATTTGAATAAAGTGATACACTTAGTACCACGGTATTTATTATGGGTTTTGGGTAAGTATTATATTATATTATATATCTATTATACTATGTTATACACGCAACATTTACAATGCATATGAACATAATATCTGTACATACAATTATATAAAAAAATATTGTGATGCTCGAAGCCTTTAAAAACTTTTTGACTTTGAAATCTATTTCGTATATTTTATGAATAATATTGTGAGAATATTAAAGATATAATTTGAAATATACGTATAAGTACATAAATATACACACATCCATTGGAACATAGTACAATATAGGTATATGTATATGCCAAAATTTAAAACGGTATTTTATTAAAACAATACGGTTAAACTTTTCATATTTTTCATTGTTTTTTTTCTTATAAAACATTTGTTTCCCTTTCACATACGTGCATGTATTTTGCGGTAATATTTTTTGTATTTCTTTCTATACTCCTTAACTTTTGACATATTCTATATAATTCTTTATTAAAATGATCATATTAAAATTTCCCCTGCAATTATTAAATACTTTAAACTTTTTAAAGCTTTTTAAGAATTTTAAAATATTCGCATATATGTATATAGTTATGTACCGAAACGTACGTGCATATATATATCCGAAATTTAATAGAAAAATGAGTTGATCATGTCAACTCTGTGGTACCTGTACGAACTTGTTATTCTATTGGTGGATTTATAACATTCTTGAAAATACATTCACACGATAATAACAGTTGCCGTATTACCGTATTTATGTAAAATTTCAGTACTTTAATTTCGTTAGTTTCTAAAATATGAGCAAATGACTTTTAAAGTTGGAGGGCAACTATCCTAATAACTCTCATATTCAATTTAAATAGGGTTGCGGTATTTAGTATTATAAACAATTTGTGAAAGTTTAGTTAATGAGCTTAGTTCAATTAGTTTTTCAGTTAGGCCCGATTGACGGACAGGCATGGTTAAATCCACTCTGAATTAGACGCTGATCAAAAACCTCACTTATGTCGATATTTCAGACATTTATTCCTTAGCGTTACAAACGGTAAGGCAAATTAATAAGGCTCTTCGAACATACATTGTCACGGATATCACAATTTGAAGTTTAAGGTTATAATAATTATAGTTTTCAAAGTAACTTACTGAAATTTTAACTGATTTTTATTATCTTACTATTATTATTCATTTTTACTAACCTGTATATTATTAACATTTAATAACTTGTGCGTGTTCCGATACTACCCACATAAGTATTTAATATTGTTAGTTAATTATTATTTTTGATTTGTAAATGTCAAGTTTTTATTTAATTACTATAATTTAAGATAGACAATATAAATTAATATCAGGTTTTTGTACTTACATACATACATATAATATAATGTATATTTATAGTGAGCTCACAAGGCATACTATATATACCTCCACATATTACACATACAATTTTTTTTTACAAATAAATAAATACCTACAATATAATATATGGATGTATAAAAGTTTAGATGAAACTTTTCTAACTATATTACAAAGTTTTCCGGCTATCTTCTTTTCAATAATGTGCGTAAGTATATCTTAGTTTTATTAATCTATAGGTCTTACATTATTTTAATGTGTTAACGTTTAAAACCCAATATATAGAATCGTAGATTTTTGATTTATTTATTTATTGTATACTTTTAAATAATGTACTTTAGAAAAATAACTCATGTTACAGGTTATATGTATACTAATATTCAATTAATTTATGATTACAAATTTCTTAATAAAAAATGAAGTCGTTTAAAATCCTGGTTTATAAAAAAAACATGTTTTTCTTTAACAAATTTCAATCTGGAACTTTGGTATTTTATACATGTACAAACAATATTTAACAAAATGATGCTCTGTTAAAACTATCTTATCACATATCTTATCATAGAAATTGCATACTTTTAGGATTAATCTTCAACTAATAATTAAATTGCAAATTAATTAGTTCAGGTATAACATTTTTAATTACTGCCATATTTTTACTTTTATAGAAGTAAGACGAAGATTGTTAAATTGAAGAAATAGGAGATAAAAAAATCAACTTTTTTCAAAGATTTGATTCTAGTACAAAGTAAAATGCTTATTAATATCTAGAATATTTATCAAAACTTAAAAGGAAACCGAAGCAAAGCATTCACTAGACGGAGCTTTGCGGGCATAAAGCATAACCGAATCTCACTGCATCTTCTCGGAAACTGTGCGGTCCTCATTTGCAAAGGAAGGGAAATTGTGGGGAACTACGTATACATCGCGGCGGAGCTGTGATCGGCAGAACCTTTTAAGTTACACAATTCACTTAGTTCAACTTGACTCGAATTCAACAGAGGGATAGTCGTCGAGGGGTTGTTGTATTTGCGTGTCCCAAACCTGATGGGGAAGAGGCACATTATATTTTTTATGCTGGTCGCGGTGCACTGTTACTGTTATCTGTAAAATTTACAATTTATGTAAATATGTGCAAATCATATTCCTATAGTCAGCGTGCAACATTACACAATAATTTACCATATCCATTATCTTTTTATGATGAAGGTTTTCATATTATTAATTTTAATAAAAACTTATAATATAATTTCATTCAAAAATTTTTTTATTAAATTTTATAACTAAAAATAATTTAAATAGAAAAATGTCCGTTTATACTTGTCACATCTCTACCGACGTTTGCCTAATCCAATCATAAAATGATTTACTCTTTATTAAATTTATCATATATTTATTTTATATATGCATATACATATGGACAACATATATGTGAACATGTTTGTAAGCAAAACTTTAAACAAAAGCTTTGCATTTATAATAGTTTGTCATTATCGCATGAGATAAAAAGCAAAATTTTATGTAAGTACATTATGAACGTGTGTATATAGGGTTGTCATTATGAATGTGTGTATATAGGGTTGTCTATTACTCTATTTCTACTCAAAAAAATATTCTCATAAAAAGTGTAAAAATTCATACGTAATCATTTTAATTTGATTGATCGCGGAATGTGTAGGAGAATGAGAGATAAATAAACTTTTTTTTGTTTATAAGTTTCAATATTGAGATTATTAGTAGTTTTGTTCGGCAGTCGTCACATCAAGTTTACGGGTGTTTTGTAAAATTGTAAGAGTGTTTTTTAATAATTTTTTTTTTCAGTAATAAAATTTTATAAAATTTATTGATCTCACGTTTTTTTTTTGTTGTTTTTTGTTGTACGTTGTAATATTTTTATTTTTATTAAAAAGTGTTGCCATATATATCAAATATATAGTGAAATATTATAAGAATTTTTAAAACAAATTTATTGTTACCTGCTTTTTTGTTTTATTTTCTTTTGTTTGTTTTGAATTTTATTTCAAGGAGTTTTCTGTTTACTGAAATTACTTTTAAGTGTGTCAATATATTTTTTTTTTGTTATTTGTAAAATTTTATTATGTTGTAAAATTGTTTTTTCAATAAACATTTTATGTATAAATAAAGCGCGAAAGATTGTAATAATTTTTTTATATTTTTTCTTTGCAATTTTTTTTTTATTTTTTTGTTAAATAAAGAAAGAAAAGTTTATCTATTGTAAATAGTTGAAGCAATTGTTGTAAAGCAAAAATTAAAAAAAAAATTAATTATATAATTTTAAGTGTTGTTGAAATTATAATGATAATAGCATGAATAAATTCGCAATTAAGATTTAATGAAACAATTTGTTCATTTTATGAATAAATTTTGAAATACTTATGTAATTTTAGAAAACACTAAAATTCCAAAAAAATTAGACGCAAATGACTAATTTTCTATTGAAAAAGAAAAATAATAATAATAAAAAGAAATAATAGATAATTAAGAAGCTTTTACAATAATCTAAACTTTATTAATTGATAAATTAAACACATAATGAAGAAATTTAAACGACTTTTAAATAATTTTTATGTAAATGTATAATAGAATTTTACAATAAATATTTATTCTTTAAATTATATGTTATATTTCATTAGAATTTCATATATGTATGTATGAATGAATAAGATAATAATTACAATTTGGCGAGAAAATTCATATAAGAAAAAAATTTATTACAAAATTTACATTGTAATTTTTACACACGCAAATAAATTTATGAATAAATTTGTTCTTAGAATTTTATGTCCATTACTGATTTAATCAAAACTCTACCTACCTATTGGTATAATATGTAAATTAATATTTGCTATATTAATTTCAAAATGTTATACGTGTACTGAAATTATCAGTGTATGAATTGCTTAAAAAATAATTGTAATTTTTATAAAAATTATTTTCAATGAAAGTTATTATTGTGGTGTAGTTTTACAATGCAAAATCTACTACATTGATACTGGTTATGTAGAGTTATACAATATACAAAAAGAGCTTTCAACGGTAAAACATTGATTATTTGAAAATTTTTGACTATTTCAACTGAATTATTTCAAAATTAATTTTCAATATGTCAGTTTGTTCGTTTGTATATTTCCAGTATTACAGTTATATATATATCAAGAAGTTAATAGTTAAATGAGATTTAATGCATATTAATTATTCCTAAACATAAATCGATATTTGTATTCAAAATGACATTATTACCCAGACTTGGCATTTTACTGACATCAAACTCATTATACAATCGAGGGTAATGGTTAACGTTATTTTATTAAATTTTCATACTTCAACTCTGATACAAATAAATTAAACTACGATTAATAGACCCCATAGATTTTATGCATAGAAACTATTATGCATAAAATACATACAGTTCAAGTGGTTGCCCATGTACTGTTCAAACATTTAATTTTTTCAGAGAGAATCACAATTTTAGGAATTACTTTAATATTACAATAAAAAATAAGTAAAAATATAATAATTGATTTCAATTATTGATTGTTTAAAAGTTTATTCATCATAATTTTATCATTATTTCAATAAAATTACAATAAAATAATAAGAATTAATTTTATTACACAATAATTATGATGATAACTATTAATAGTTACATATGTACATATATATGTACATATTGCTAAATTGTTTATTATAAAAATTTACCTATGAATTCAATAATAATTTTGAAATTAAAAAGTTTTACGTAGGCAGAACTTTTAATGTACATAACAGTGCTGAATTAAAAGCAGTTAAAATATTTAAATTTTTATTTTGGATTTCTTATTAAATACCATAAAAATCAGCATCAATATGGCAACCGAATTAAATGTGACAAAGTTATAATTTTATTTTTAATAAGAAATCATTTTTTTTTAATGGTATTACCAAAATTTCGGTAAATTTTCAATTACATAATTTCAATTTCATATGAACTTAATATTAACATTGCTACACAAACGAGTATGCATGTATGTACTAGTATTATAATTAAAGAAAATTTTGTATTTGTCATGTTCTGGATGGAAGACTTGTTTCGCATTTTAATCATATGTAATAAATAAGTTATGACTTTTTTTTGCCATGTAAATGAAATATAAAAAGTTTTAAAATAATTTTTGAATTCTTAAATTAAAATGTATAGTTTATTTTATTGTTATACTAATTCATAATCAAACGAATGATCTCATGAATTTAAAATTTTATTTGTATGTCGTCACAATTGAATAATATCAGATTACTAAAATATATAATTGATACTTTTGTTTGATTACTTATATTGTAAATAGTTTTATGTTTAGGTATATTATGCATTGGCTTTCTGAAAAATTTTTCTGGAAACAACTACAAATAAAATATAAATAGTTTTTTTTTAATTTTTGTAAAAAAAATTAGTCATTTTAACAAAATAATTTGACTGTCTGTCCGTATACTTGATTAATTTCATAGATTTTAAAATAGGGAGTGTGTATTCTATGAATAATTGGGGAAAATAAATTAATCGTCCGTTCGTATACTTTTTATTATAGGAAGGATATATCCAACGCACAAATTGATTTTAATAAAAAACTTGTTGTTCTGGAAGAAAATTTTTGTTTCAATTTCAAAATTCTAGCCTCTTTAAAATTGAAAAATGTACTTTTTTCACAATTTATTATGTCAAAACTAGAAAATGCTTTTAAATTCCAAAAATGTATAACAAAATTATTTTCTCATTTTCTTTTATTCTATGTTATACAGCTTGTATAAGCGTAGTAGTTTATTTTTAACAGTTTTTCAGACTGTAATACATATTACAAAATCTTCATACAGCTAAAAGTTGTGTTTCAGGAAAATGTCCCACTTTCGAATCCATTTGTTTTATACAAGCATATTTTGTTTTCAAAACACAATTACATTTTCAACAATTACTTTGTTTCATTTCAATTTAAAATAATTAAACAACACTTTTAAACACTTATTTTGTAATTTTTAAGACAATCATTGCAGTTTTGTAGCTATATAGTTGCAATAAACCACAATATGTATGACATAAGTGAAGACATTCATATTGTAATAATTTGTTTACTATTGTGAATTTAATTTATGTAACTATATCAAGATTGTACTCATTATTAGCTCATTACATAAATATAATTCGAAAATCGTAAAATAAGTAGATATGTACTTAAAAATATGTGCTATCAAATCTTTCAAATCATAATTATTTTGTAATAAAATTTATCTCCGTCAATAAACGTAACGTGTACCTTATATTTTATAAGTACAATTTAAATTTTTTTCTATTATCACAATTATTTATTGTACACACACACTTTACTTTAATAATTTAAAGATTAGATAAACATAAATTTTTAATAGTTTCTTAGTTTTAATATTGAAAAATAAAATTATTTTTAAAATAAAATTTGAATGATTTAGTTCATACATGACTTGTTTTCCGAAACTCTGTTCTATATTTTTTCGCAGTAAAAAATCGAAAAAAATGGCTAATGATAAAAATGAAACTGAAACATTAAAATCAGTTAAAGAAGAGTACATTACTGAGGTTATTGAAAAGGAGTTTGGAAAAAATGCAAAAGTTAAAAAAATCGAAGAAGTTTTAACTTCTGGTGCTGGTGAAAATTATGCTTCAGATTTGCATCGTATTCAAGTTGATGTTGAACTTGAAGGTAAATAAAATTACATTAAAAATTTAATATTTTAATTTTATTTGAAATAATATGCATGTTATAGATAAGACCGAAACTACTGTTTCATACATTTATAAAGCTATGCCAAATTCTGAATTTGGTGGTCAAATGCTTAAAGCAATGAATATATTTCCAAGAGAAATAGAAATTTATACAAAAATTATACCGAAATTTGAAGAACTATATAAAGAGGCTGGAAAAACTGTACGTTTCTCTCCAAAATGTGTTTTTGTAGCACCCGGTGAAGAAGCTTTCCTAATGGAAGATTTAAAACCAAAGAAATTTGTAAATGCTAAACGACAAATCGGTTTAAATATTGATCAAGTTAAAAGAACTTTAGAAAAACTTGCAGAATATCATGCAGCATCTGTTATTGTATACGAAAGAGATGGTTATGCAGCCACTTATATAGAAGGAATATTTAAAGAAGAAATAATGAAACCAATGTTAGAAATGCAAAAATCTCTAATGAACATTTATATTGATTGTTTAAAACAAAATGAAAATGTGCAACCGTATATACATAAAATGGTAATTTATATTTTTAAATTTTAAATTTATATTTTTAAATTGGAATTTACTTTTAGCTAAAAATGTTAGATTATGGTTTTGATAAATTTTTGGATGCTATGAAAGTTAATGAAAATGAATTTAATGTTTTAAATCATGGAGATTTATGGTGTAATAATATTATGTTTCAATATGATGATAATGATAATATTACAGAAACATATTTTGTTGATTATGCAGCAGCAAAATATGGTAGTCCTTCACAAGATTTATGGTATTTTTTGTTATCATCTTGTGAAAAAAGTATTAAAATTGATAAATTTGAATATTTTGTTAAATTTTATCATGATAAATTAATAGAAAATTTAAAATTACTACAGTATACAAAAGAATTACCGAAACTTTTAGATTTACAAATACAATTATTAAAAAATTCATTATGGGCATTTTCAACCGTTCAAGGATTACTACCCATCATTTTAGTTGATCCAACAGAATTAGCTACAATGGATAATTTTATGGACACCGGTGACGCTGGAATGAAATTTAAAATCATGTCATTTTCGAATCCCCGTTATTTAGACGCTTTGGAAGAATTATTACCATGGCTGGATAATAAAGGAATAATGGATTAAAAATGAAAATGTTCGAACATTTTCTTCTTACCGCTATTTCTTTTTCATATCACGATGTAAAAATATAAGAGATTATGCCAAATTTTATTTATGGTAATGAATTTTTTAATTGTGAATTAATTAAATTCAAATTATTGTAATAATTATGAATATAGAATTCACATAAATTTTTATTTTTTCAATTTTTTGATTTTAAAACTTTTTAAATAATTTCTAATAAAAATGTCATTAATCAATAAAATCAGCACGTTTTGTTAAAGTATTTTTCCTTTTTTCTATATTGTAGTAGATTTAAGGAAAAAAAACTTTGTTAAAAAAGTTTGTAAGACATTTTAAAAGTTAATTTTTCAAGGGCATAAAAAATATCCTTATTGTAATTATCTATCATTATTTATTAATGTAAACACAGCCCCATTTTTTATTTGTGTGAATGTTTTTTATTTCCCTTTAACTAATTTAGTTTTTTTTTTTTGTATAAATGACTTTTATAAAATTATCAATCAATTCTTATAATAGCACATAATAAATATATACTCTATTAACCCTGAAATTTGAGTTGGGACAAACAAGACGAATATTAGTTTTTGTTTATTAATGGCAAAATATTTAATAAAAGATATTGCAAGTTCTTTCGGTCTTTGACAATTTCAAAAATACTTTAAGTCTTGTAACATCAGAAACTATTTACTGTATATAAGTAAATAAATGTAGCACAATATTTATTAGAATATTATGTAAGTGTGATTTTAAATTACTCTAAGGTTAAATTTTATTTACTTTCCGTTTTCTCAAGGAAATTTATTATTATAGAAGTGCCATTAAAAATAAACTGATAAGTGTTTGTCTCATACCGGAATAGTTATTTTATGGATAAAAATAAAGAAATTGTTTTCAAACTCATTATAAAACATTTTTTTATATTATAAGAAAATTTTTTATTCAACTATGCAATTACGTGATGGTAATAGCAAAATAAAATTAAAATTTTAAAATGGAAAATTAATACCAAATAAATTCTCTTACCCAAATTTAATTGTAGTTGATTTGTGAGTTAATTATTCTATTGAAAATAAGTTCAGGGTTATTAATAATGAATAATAAAATGCAGATTGGTTTTTGTTTTGAAAATATTGAAAATTTAAATTAAAAAATTACTTTTAAGCACATTTCTATAACACCATTTTGAGGAAAGTAATAATTTCTATTTAAAAACTAGAAATCTTAAATTTTTGCAAAACAAATAGATTACACAAAGAAACCTGTTTCTTTTGAAAATAATTTGTGCCTACCATCTTCTACTCCTAAGTTATAGCCTCTCAAAATTAACGAAAAATATTAATAAATAACGGTAAATTACATTTTTTTCGCTGAATATAATTAATTATTATAAACGATCTCTTTTATTTTGTCGTCATCCTATCAGTATGCAATTTTTGCAGCTTGTTAATCCGATGTTAAGAGAACAATATGCAAAAAGAAATCGTTTCTTTGCAGAAAAAATATTTTGGACCAAAAATGTGATAACCTACAAGTTTGGTTAAATCGGGATTTATCTAATTAGTTAAGCATGTAAAGAACGTTAAACTGATATTTGAAAAAATTTATTAAGAAACTGCACAAGGTTAGAATTAAGTAAGTAACAAGGTTAAAATTCTTAGTTTAAGATTGAGAAATAATTTTAAATAAATGAAATATTGATTAACAATTCCGGGGTTTTAAGTATTATGAAGTAGATTAGTGAGAACTAAATAAATGGAATAGCTCTGAAAATATTATTATTGCATTTCAATGTAGCAAGTTTTTTTGCAATTACTTTCTATTCTATAAAATTCTGATTCAGGTCATGGAATGGCACCAAACTAATTTGAAATTAAAAATTTTTTTCAATAAACAACAATTATTTTTCAGTTCTCATATACTCGTACAGAGCATGGAAATATTTTAATAATTTTATGGAATAAGTTAAAGTTCATATAAAAATTCCTAAAACCCAAAACCTTTTTTATTGATTATTTTCATTATTATCTGTCATCAACATTTTTTTTTTTACTAGACGTGATTTTATTTTATTCTCTATATATTTTATTACAAAATTATAATTTATTTCAAAGCAAAATATACACACGATATCTTCTCATACAACACATACAACTACACATAATATACCAGTATATCCTCAGGATCAACATTTTAATGCTATAGGTGGCATTTTATAGAAGCAAGAATAACCTTATAATTGAAAATATCAATTTTTTTCTTTTTTCTATTGTTACATTTTATTACACAAAAAAATTTCAATTCACGTACAAAATAGCACCACCATATCCCTTATGAAATTCATAGCTTTTGGTAATGACTTCTTAAGGACGAAAATATAACGTGAATAACACTTTTAATAAATTCTTTAAAAATTTGAAATTTTTGAAATTCTTTGAATGTAGTAGAAAAGTAGATCTATGATGAGATGTAACCAAAAGTAATGCTATTTTCATTATATTGCTTAAAGAAAAGATATCAAATTTACGCGACCATGATTTGAAATTTATTTTCTTCGAAATGTAAATGATATTTTGCTAATATTTAAAAATTTGTGTAGAATATTTAATCATCAAATAAACCAAATAGAAAATTTCTGATATTTATTTCTGTAGGATTGCAGAGAAAGGAGAACATAACAATTTTAAAACCACAGCTCTTATAATAATCCCAGTTAAATAAATTTATTTGGTTCCGTTGAATGACTGTATGAAGGTATAATCTTCCAAAAAGAACCAAACACAAAGAATGAAATAAAATATGTACTATTCAACAATGGATAACTTTACAACACCATTATTTTGTGTTATTCGACTGCCTATAAGTTATGCAATAAATATGATTGATAAATTTGTTTGCATCTCCTGACATCTGTTGAAAGTAGAGAACATTTTAGGGTAATTGTTTTTAAATAATAAAGAAGATGAAACTAAACACCTGCTTTTTTTAGATTTTATTGCAAAGCCTATCACAAGTCTTTTAACGTCATTTAATTTTACAATAATCGAAGTTGTGAAACCTGAAATTTGCTTTTGATTGATTATTTTATTGCGACTTCTATGTTGCCAGCTTTTTACTATAAACGAACCGTGACTTCAATAATGCCTTATAAAAAGTTTAAGTACGGTATTAATACGGTTGTAGTACCGTCTCAGAGCTTGCAATACCTTTAAATTGTAAAAAAAACTGCTAAGGCTTTTGATACATTTTTTTGATTTTGCAAATGTTAATTTTTAACAAACGTTAAAAATTAAAAACATGGCACTTTTATGCTGCATTTTAGAAAAAAAAACTCAATAACTAGCACTCTATTGCTGAAAATATATGCTGGTTTATTTAATTGGTTATTTCTGGCAACGTTTATATGACATGTATAAGAAAAGCGTGCACGATTTTTTCGATACCCGATTTACGTTTATTTTACGTATCCACTACGTAGAGAACGCATTTTGGAAAAGTGTACAAGAGCTTTTACTAAACTTTTTGGAATGTGGTACTTTGTAAAGTTTACGTCGAAAGCGCATTATTGAAGTCACGGGAATATTAAATGCACGTCTCTTGCAAAAGTTTAATAATAATATTCACACTAACACACATATGTATGTAAATCCATGTTCGAATCGAGTGCACAATATTTTTACCCAACATTTTATGGATGTTGCCGTCACATAAAATTCTTCTTTATTCATGTATGTATATAGGTGAAAAAAAAAATGTAGTAAGTGAGAAGATATACGCTCTCCATCTCCAAGAACAAAATTTTTGACAAAGTCACAAAAAAAATAAATAATTTTTTTTGCTTTAATTTTCTTTTAAAAGAATTTATAATGACTTTTACTTTAAATCTCATATATGGAAAATAAGAAAAATCTGTTTATTTCGTTGGACTCATATTTTTCTTCATTTTTAAGCATATTTTTCAAAAATTTGTGCGAAAAATGTGGATAATAATTTTTCTCTGCTTGTCTGTTTGCCATTAAACTTCTACATCGTTTAAGATATACAAGTAGAGAAACAATCTATAATTTCTATTTAGAAAAAGAAAAAAAATTTCTCTCCACTCCAAGATATGGTTTTTAAGGTCTGTTAAGGAAGAAATGTTAAAAACTACTTCTTCAGTTACCAAAAATTTAAAAAAAAATTTGAAGCTGTCGAAACGGACCATTTATTATGATTTGGGTATTCGCAAAATTTCGAAGTAATTTTATACGTATGCGATATCGTTATTCCGTCACTTAAAACTGAAGCTATAGAAAATACCAGCTTTAAACTTAAATTATTAAAAGGAAATGTGATATTTTACAAACCATGGATTTAACAACTACACATATTTTATTATATTTTAAATTTTTTTATTCAAACTCATATGGGTTGAATTTTTTTAACCCGGTTAATGTTAAAATTTTATGGGAACAAACAGACAAATGCATGACTTCACAATGATCCTCACATAATGTATGAAGGCTCATTAATATTTACCTTAACATAATTTAGACGTACATATGTGTGTGAATCGTCTGTATCATCTGGATGTACATTATATTAATTTGTATGTGTAAAGATATTGTGTTATACGCTATGTATAATAATCTTATTGCTCGTTTAAAAAATTTGTAATGTTTTTGAAATTTATTTCACATTAATTTAGCAAAATAAATTGTAACTTATTTGTCTGAAATTTTCAAATGGTAGTGTGGAATTGCCTTTTTTAACTTAAAGTATAAACTTTAAGGTTTTTTTATTCAATATTTTCATTGGAAACTTCTCAATAGGCACAATTTAGTTGCCTATTTAACGCTCGGTAATTTTACTTTCTTAAAAAACCGTGCATAACTTTATTTTACAAAATTATAAAAAAAGATTGACTTTCCAATAAATTAATTTTTCCAAAAAAAAAAATCCAATTCAATTTTCAATCAAAGAATTTTTTTTTTTCTTGAGCGAAAGAGTGATTTTGTAAACAAAATTAGTAAACGTCTAAAAGATTTGTTAAAGGATCTTTTATTTAATAAAATAATTTGATTGCTTTTAATTTACAAGTAACTTTTTCGGAAGAAAGCGTTCCTTTTTTGCCAGAAACTTAATAAAATTGTAGATTAATTTTAAAAAGTTGTAGAAATGTTAAAATAAAATTTTTTGTTTGAAATACAAAGGATACAACAAATTAGCAATCTGTGTGTGATCCTATATAGTACTAGTCGTATTTTGTTTAAACAAAAGAACAGACATTTAAAGATCTTCACATATTTTAAAGAAAATTACTTGAATTTTAATATTTACTTGAAGAACATTAATATTAATTCCCAATTTGACTGAAATAAATCTGCTTATTGCTTTACACAGCCTTGGGCGCACTACTAAAACATCGAGCTAATAGTTTATGTGGAAAAAATATTTTAAATAGAAATATGTAATTTAAAAACAAGGATTTCAATAATTTAAATAGATTCCTAGAGTACGAAACTACAACTAACTCTCTTAACACATTATCCAAAAAAAAAGTGAATTAACGTGGCAAACTAAAACCACCGTGTACCATATTAATGTATGTTAATACGTCACTGCGATAGTGGCACTTGCTCGAAGTGTCAAAAAATTATTCAATATACTATAGATTAATATATATACCCCATAAACGCAAAACCATAATTACGAAACGCAATACTGCAAAAACATTGCATGAAATCAAAACAGCTCATATGATTTAACTTTGTTACTCATACAAATTTTGCCATATTACGAAAATTTAGTCATGTTGATATGAGCAAATAACATCAGCAACATTTTGTTGATGATCACAAATATAGCGCAATTTTTCTCGAACAAAGAAAATAATAAAATTTAGGCATGTATGAAAGGATTAGACACATGTATGAATGACATGTTTGAAACGAAAACCTTTATAGTCCTAGAATTTTTTTCGATTTTTCAATAAATTTAAAAATTCTAATTTGAAATTTAAATTAATTTTTTTTTTTTAGAAAAATAAAAAATGCACTTTAAAAATTAAATATTTTTTTTTCTTTATTTATTTTATACGTAAATAATTTATTTGAATTGTTTTCCAAGGAAAAATTTTATTTTATTCAAAATGTAATTGTCATTCAATTAAGTTTCCCGCTACTCGCACAAAATTTTTTCCCATGTGACGAAAAAACCACAAAAAAAAAAACCATCCGTATATAAAAAAAAAAATAAAGAGAAAAAAAAATTCAATTCAATTTCTTAATGGGAAAATTAACCGTTGTGAATTCTTCATATTTTTATATTTTTTTCTTTCTTCAGAAAGATCAACAATAATAATAAATTCATCATTTCCATTTTTTCTTGTTCTTTTCCATGACCCTTTAAAAATTTCTTTAACTACAAGTATAGTAACTGAACTGCAAAAATGCTTTCATATCAACTTTACTAATATTCAATCAAACACATATACATATGTACACATTTATTTATTTCAATGTTATTAAAATAAAATTTGTAACAAGGATCACATCCTTAAGGTTCGATTTCATTATTATGTACATATATTTATGTGTATATGTTGAATAATGTATAATATAGAGTCTGCTTAATAATAATTCGTTTCGTATATAATAATATTATGTAATTGTATATCGTAAATATACAATAATATTAAAAGAAAATTCCATTGATTGTATTAGAACTGAAAAAAAAAAATGGAAATTTTTTCCTTTATTTTTTGAAGGAATCAAAAGAGAATTCGCATTTTTTTGTGTTTGTGTATAGTTGCCATGAAATTGATATGGAAAAATAAAAGAGAATTGAATGAGTTTTAAACTATATTAAAGAATAACCCTATGACAAATAAGAAGAAAAGAACAAGAATATTACCATTTTCCAAAGTTACCATTTATAAATTGAACCGCAAATTGTTTGAAATTTGTTTAAAAATTATATAATAAAAAGGTTTTGCCTTCTATATATGTTGTGTGTGCGTGTGTTTTTGTCTAGTTATTCCTTAAACCACAAAAAATATTGTAATCAATCAATTTTGCTTCTATTTATCTAAAAAAAATTTTTATATTACTTGTTTATACCATTTATATCAGCTATGAAATTTGAAACTGATTTTTTTATTTTGAAAATTTTAAAGGTTTTTTTAATGCTTTTTGTTTATTTTTACTGACTGTAAACTTTTTCTCAAAAGAAAAAAGATCCTTTTTTGCTCCTCTTCTGTTTTTTTTTTTTTAAATTTTTTCTAAAATAATCATTTTTAAAGAATACCTTTTTTTTATTGAAAGTTTCGGCATGAGAAAATAATCAATAGGTAGTGGAATTTGTTTTATATTGAAAATAGTGAGATTGTTTATGGTTTTTAAGAATGTTGTGTGGGAATTTGGAGATACATAAGAATTTTAACCTATTTATGGATTTTCTATAGATTCATCTAAAGAGAATTGAAAAAAAAGAAAATAAAAATTAAATCTAACATTTCAAAGTACAGCAATTATCGGAGCAGCAGTAGTTTTGGGATTTTTAAGATAAATGTAAGAAAAATGAGAATTTGCCTCGTGTATGGAGAATTTAACAAATATTGCATTATAACAGAAACGTCAAAATTGATTCTCTTCGTGAAAGCCTATAGTAACCACAACTACAAATGCAATTGTTAAGATTTAATAAAATAATCTTACTTAATAATAACATAAAATAATCTTTTGTAATACGCTGACAAAGAAAGAAAAGGGACACACAAGCAATTGATTAATTGAATTAGGGTAGGGTCTAAGTGGTCAAATTGAATGTAATCACTCTTTTGTAGTTTGTTAAATTATTACGAACTGTACGAATAAGATCAGTGTTTAAGACATCTTTCCATTGTAAAAAATCTTATGCATATACCTTAATTTAATCTTAAAGAAGACTAAGTTAGAGGCAACTAAAATACATTTGTTGTTCTTGCAGTATATCCGCAGGTGAGAGTTATTTTGAAAGACTATATCCAAAAATTTTCAAGATAACAACAGGAATAAGCGGTGACTAGGTGAGGAGGGATTAACCATTAATACATTATACAATCTGCAAGTTCCAAGGAAAACATACATACATACATACATACAAACATATTTCAAATTTCAAAAATTATGAATTATAAGAGAGTCTTATCATGATCCTCCAATATTTTAAATTTTTTATTTATATTCTAAATTTAAATTGGCTGTTAAAAACCAAAATAATTTTCTATTTTAATTAATTCTCTATATCGATCAAAATTTTACGATATAAAAAAAAATATAAAATTTTACGTTAGGAAAACATTAAAATGCATAAAATTACCATAAAATAAAATTTTTTTTAAACATATTTTTGGAATTTTTTATGAACTCACATAATTAATACAAAATTTCATAAATTTTAATATTTCGAATCAGATAAAGTACCTTGAAATATCTATATACAAGTAGGTATACTTCTATCTAAGCATAGATTAACGAAATAGACACACGAGCTTAGAATAAATTTTGGAAAAAAGGAAAAAATAATTTGCCTCTTGCCATTTAATAATTGTATTTGAATATTTTTTTTATTATCTCTAAAGTTAAGCTGATGACTGCTCTTTTAAAAGATTAAATTAAATTTTTGCTGATGTTGTTGACTATAGAAGATGAAAAAGAAAATGGTTTCTTTTATTTTTTTATGAAAAATGCTTGAATTTCTTTTCATTTTATATTTAATTGCAAAACGAAAAATAGCAAAAATTCGTTTTTTTTCCCCCAAAAAATTCTTCATTTATTTTTCTGTATTACCTTTGTTTCATGAACCTGTAATAAATTTTCTGAAAAACCACTTTATGTGACCATTTTTGTAATTAAATTTTCTTTTGACTTTTCCAGAATCTTATTTAGTTCTTAATAAAAAAAAAAAAATTTTTTTTATAATGTTTCTTCATTAGCATTCGCCATATACAAACACACATTTAACAATATACCAAAAATAAAGAATTCCAAGAATATTTCCAACACGAATTTTAAAATTCATAATTTTCTCTTAATTTATGAATGTATGTACGAATGAATGTACGGATGAATGTAGGGAATTATACAGATGGCTTGGTTTGTGCTTCATAAATTGAATTGTATATGACTGTACTGAAATTAAATAAATTTTTTTAAAATCGTCTACACGAAGGAAATTTTGATTTTTAAAATATTAAAAAATCTCAATCAAATTTAAAGTAGAATTTTTTTAAAAATTTGTTCTATCTGGAATTTGTAAAAATATAGAGTCCATCAAACCAATGATTTGTTTTGAGGACTTCAATAGTGGGAAGGCAAAAAAAAAGAAGTTTAATTTAAATTATTTACGTGCAATCATTTTTTTGCATAAATTTAGGGGAAATATTAATAAAATGCAATTCAACAATTTTGCCTGATCTCAGCCTGTCAAGTATTGGTACTTTCATAACATTGAGAAAGGAGGAAGACAGAGTCAAATTTTGTTTTTAAAGAAATTCTATTCACACTGATAGCGGGATCAACGTACAGAGTGGGAGTCAAATAATTTTTCAAAAATTTCTATAGAGAACATGATAAAAAGTATAATGATACAAAAAAAAGTAAACTGACCTCTGAAGTATTTTGACCACATATAAAGAGTAACAGGAGAAACAACAAAACCTCAAAATTGTGGTTTTTTTTTTAAGTTTTTTTTTCATTTATGTGTAAATGTGGTCGTATAGTTGATAATTCGAAAAACCTCTCGGAAATATTCAAGCGAATTGAAGTCGAAGTGTTGAACTTTTGATTTTTTTTACATTTTTTTTTACGATTTTTCCTCATTTACGTATTGTTCTCTTTATAACATTCCATATATATTTCTCTTTATTAATTGAAAATTTTAAATACAAAAGAAAGAGAAGACATAAAAGTAAAGAAGACAACAAAAAAAAATTGTTTTTTATAATATGAAGGGCACACCACAAAATATAAAGTAAATGTAAATAAAATGTTTTTAAATATTTTTAAATTTATTTTTATTGAAAATTTTCCTTACTTTATGCCCCAAGTCTTTAAAAAGTTTTCTTTTATTTTTTCAAAAAACAAACCTTCCCTAAAACTAATTTAACTTTACCTTTACCTTTAATATTTTTATAATAAGTTGTTGTTTAATTTTCTAATACTAATATTTAATTTCAAACAAAATTTTTAACGCCATGCTCTCCAAATACATGTGTATGTGGATGTATATGTAAAGATGTACAGTGAAATTTATTATATTTTAAGATTCATCATATACATAGAAATTATAATGTAGTATAAAAATTTTAAACATGTACATATAGCTACAAATACTATACATATGGGCATAAGTTCTTATAATAATTTACACACTTACTCAATAAATTCTTCAATGGCGAAAGTATTTTTATGTAATTTTAAAGTTAAAGTTATACAATGGTTGTGATGCCGGTGGGACATTTTTTTTTCCTAAAGTTATTGTAAACTGGAACTGAGTATCTAATTCTGTACAATTAATGTATAAAAATCACGATTTTTTTGAATACAACAACACTAATTAAAAAATTGACCTAAAAATTTGTTAGGTCAAAAATTATCTACAAGTCGTAATGCATATGGTAAAGAATAGATGTGCATAACGCAAATGTATTCAAGTGTCAGACACAAAATAATTCAAATTACATTGAAGAATTTTTCACTATAAGCGTGGTTAAAAACGAATTTTCCTCCCATTTGGTTAATTCAAAAGGTACCATCTTCACGTACGTAAAGTTCACATTAATGGAAAACATTTAAATTTATTTTTTCAGAAATTAAATTTGTAATGCCAATGAATCGAAATGACATTAATTGCAAAAACAGGACCAAGGGGGAAAAAGAAAACGGAAAACAATTTCCGTTTTTAACACAGAACAACAGCGGAACGGCAACATTCAAAAAGCTATTGAGTATTTACACGTACATGGAAACGAATCATGTCAAAAAAAAAGATCGTCAGCGATAAAACAGGGTAGGTTAAATCCGTGACAGTAATTTCGTTTATGTATGTGTATTTTATGTGAAATTTTACAAATCGTCGCGAAAAAATGCTCTCTTTCTGTTTCACTTTAAATTTGCATTCAAGTAAACGATCAGTTAAATCATTGTGTATCAAACTTTTTTTTTGAAAATTTTTAAATTTAATTTTAATTGTACCTCAATAATTTCCTTGCGGTTGGAAAGGATTATTGAAACAATGTATTTTCCTACATATTATAAAAAAAATTGTTAATGTTAACTTTTCAGATGAAACACAATTGATACATTCTATATCTATAGCATTACAAATTTACGTTATTCTTAGTTAAAAAATTTAGATTAAATTAGAAACATCTCAATATATTTCAATTCACAGTTCATTTAACATTCACAATATTATAAATCTAACGAAAGAATCAAACGTAAAGACAGAACTAGCACAAGTAAACGTAAGAGATTTACAATTCTTGATCATTTCTAAAGGGCATACAATTGTTCATTATAAACAGTTGTATGCTCATAGAAAATTTTCCATTTTCTAAATCCATTCATGAACTACAATAAATTATATATACTAAAACATAGTTACATTAAATGTTAATGGCCTTCTTCAAAAATATTCATAATATAACCGCCCTCTATATACCGAATTCATAATTATTTAAAAAAATTCTTTACACAATATTCAAAAGATTGTATACACAATAAAAGCTATACAAGTAGCTTTTATTTCATATATAGGACCAGCACAAAGATGTTTACAAAATTTACATTGAAAAGTTGAACTTTTCCTTTTAACCAAATTTTTTTTTATTATTACAATTAGTCCTACATGAATTAAGTAGAATTCTAAAAAGAATTTTTTTTTTTTTTTAAAACAATTATTCACTTTAGAATTTAAATAAACTGAATGTTATGTAAACGCTTAAATTTAGCTTATTAGAGCATAATTTCAAAAAAGGATCTAACTGTGTAATACTTTGTGTTTAATGAAAGATAGCCGTCGTTTTCTCCTTATCTCTGCCGTTTTTATTTTTTGTTTTTTTTTGCACATAAATTTTCTTTGATGTTTGTATTATAATACTGGGTTAAATAAACGCAAGAAAAAAAAAAAAAGTGAAAAGGATTCTGAAAGGAATTGTTTATTTATTTCAGAGAAAACAAAAGAAAAAAGAAAAATTTTTTGAAAAGAAAAATGACTGCATAGTGGCTGCTATGCTATGTGCTGTGTGAATAAAGATATGAAAAGAATTTGTTTATTGTTTTAGGATATTTACTTTTTTGCTTTACTTCTAAACATCTTGGTCGCCCCCGTTACGTCCCATCTTCCCCCCCCCCCCCCCCCAAACTCCCTCCCACATTAATTCTATTTTTTTTTTTTTCAAAAGTACATTTGAATGGAAATGAAAATTTTTGACAAAGTAATCAATCTACTCCGTTTGTTATTGTATAAAAAGTTTTCTTCTTTATTTTTAACTTTTATTCTAACCCATTCATTATTCCCATATATATATACAAGGACAGCTGACTTAAGGGTATTAGAGGTATGTATGTATGTATGTGTGGTGCAAACAAATTCTTATATAACATTATATTTTTTATTTTATTGCTTTAGAACAACGACCATCAATATTAAAAGTAAATTTAAAGATTTTTTATGTCTTTTTCTTACTGTTCATATAAAAATATAAAAGTAATTTAATTCAAATAAATTTTCTAATAATATTTACGCCTTCTCATGAAATATACAAGTTCGATAAAATATTATTGTTATATAACGTATAAGGAAAGAATTCAAGGATTAAGCAATCATTCATTTTTCTTAAGCATATTCGTATTATATAAGACAACAAATCGAGAAAAAAACTACTCCAGTGCCATGTATTAAAAAGAAAAGTTTTATTGTTTTCCAATCCTATCTAGAACTTTCAAATATTATTTTAATAAAAATATGTTTTATGTCAGTGTTTCTCAACTAATTTAATGCTAGATTATTGTCAAATATGTCAAAATAAAAATAACAGAAATTTATCATATCAAAATAGTTATGTGGTCGAAAACTTTTATACTAAAACTGCGTAGTGGGAATAAAAATTTTGGTAGGTGGTCAAAAGTATTTTCTGTCAAAATTGATTGGTGTACATAATTTTGTGAATAAAATAGTTTTTAAGCTAATTTCTCATAGTCAAGTTGTATAACAGTACGAATCAGAAATATTGCAATAAGGTGACAATTTTTAAATTTTATTGAAAATAACAACAAAAATTTGTGTAAAAAAAAAACAAGATTAAGCAAACAATTTTTTCTTCATTTTCTGTAGATGAGACAAAATTTGAAAGTGTCAATGTCAAACTTTATCTCTGTCTGTTTAAATAATGTGTTGAACACTCCATATAAAAAATTGACAATTCAACACTTTTAATATTTCAACTCTTCAATTCAATTTCAATTATTTCAATTTATCTCTGAAGCATGTGTTAGTTACGAGTATTTTGAATTATTTTAATTATGTAAGAGAGTATTTTTAAAAATTATAAAAATTTATGTATCAAATTCAAATTGTTCGGAAATATTAATTGTATTCTCTTGGTAAACAAAAGTATGAAAACTATATTTGAAAAACTATGATGAAATTTTTCGAAAATTAAATAAAATAAGAAAGATGTCAACTAAAAAAATGATTATAGTTGTTATACTCTTGTTATAAAGCAAATTGACGTTGATCTAGATTAAAGTACGGTGAATGAAATTTTTCTTCTTTGTAATTCCATATTATATAAAAGCATATTCAAATTTTGTAAACACAAAAGAGAGTAAAATAAAAGTAAAGATAAATTTTGAAAAAGATATTACAAGGTTATCTGGAGAAAATTCCTTTGATATACGAGTATTAATAAAATTGTAATTATGTAAATTTTTTTTTTTTACTTAAAAGAAAACTATTTTACATAATAATTTTACATTTTCCTTTAACAACACTACTTTTCAATTAAAGAATTAATTTTGAGTAGAGTTGTTTACAAAAGTGCGACCGAATAGACTTGTAAATATTAAATATTGCAAATGACAAACTATGAACTCTTTCACAAATTTATTAAAGGTTAAATTACTAAAGTCTTGGATCAATGAATTTTTATTTATAAAATATTTCCGGTATGTTACTTTAATTTTCTGCTTTTCCTCAAATGATTAAATTGGAAAAGGAGAAAATTATTTTTTTTATGCCAAATTTGCAAACGACTTTATTTTTATTTATTTTAACTAAAGTGTGAATTGTGTTTTTTGCTCTAGAACAAAATTAATTTCGATTGTCTCTGTATAACAGGCTTTTGCAATCTATGGTCCGATAATACTTTTAAAAATATTGTTGAATCTGGCCCATTAATTTTGATTGTAAATTTACACAAAATTAATTAAGGATAAAATTTTTAATTTGCAAAAACTCGGTCTTTCCTCGAAAGTTAATACATTAATCTATATTTTTATTGAGCGCATTTCATACAATAAGGGAGCTCATGTGATGGCATCAAATTTTACATGTCGAGTTTTCATATGGTGTCTAGGTAATAGCAAACACTAAAAAAAATCAGGAACTACTAAAACGAAGAGCTTACATCACAAAATTTTTTCTTTTCACTGGAAGTACTCTGTGATAATAGTGAGATTTTTGTCAATAGATTGATTTCGTCACTTCGGCTCGCTTAACCTTTATACTTCTTAATCTGGCCCATTATCCTACAATGGTTGCACACATTTACTCTGCATCATTTATCATAAGTAATAATATATGTAAGTTTGTATATAAAATAAAAATTTTATTAAACAACTAACTCCCAGTCTCAATAAGTAAGCAAAAAAAACCAAAAAGAATAACAGAAAAGGAAAGGTAAAACAAAAAAGTAATAAAATGGATAAATAAAAAAAAATAAAAATAAATGAAAAAATAAAATGAAAACTGAGAAACATGACAAGAAAACGAAGCAAAATGTCGTCAAGAAAATCGCTGATGGGTAAAAAAATTTAAGAATTAAAGACAAGAAAACAAAACCATAAATAAAAAGCACACAGAATATCAAATTGAAAAGTTGAATTTAGAAACAAAAGGAGCAAGGAAAAAAAAAATATTAAAATTTTTCTGAGAAAAAAAAAATTTTTTTTTTTACTAAAACAAAAAATTTGATAAATTTTTTTATCTTTATTTAGAGGTACGTAAAGCATCATACAACAAAGCATTATAGCCTTTACAAACAAAACAGTTATTTTTTTTCTTAGGTATTGGGGCTGAATTTTGTTGGTTTATGTACCCTTTTCAATTATAAACTCTACTGATAAAGAAACGAAATACCTTACGCATGTTTAGGTTGCTATATAGACCTACATAAACCAATCCACCTATACCATATCAAAATTCTAGCATTGCTAATTCAGAAAATGTTAAAAATTTCTGTTATACTTTTTTGAACGGTTCACAAATCATCGAATTACATTTGTTTTTGTTGTTTTTTTTTTGTATTTTATATTTTGTAATTAATCTTAGAATAAATTACAATTAATTAAATTAATATGGTCATATCATTAATTATATTTTTCAGCATGATTATTTTATATAAGCACACCTACAATTTATTAAAAATATATTCAAATTGACAGGAATATTTTATGTATTATACGTTGTTTTCCCATATTTCACTATTGTGAATGTAGGCACGTACTCATATATGTATGTGTGCATAATATGTAGATGACATTCACGTAATAAGGTCACGATTTGTTAAAGCATTGGCAATGATTTATTCCGCAACCATAGATCATAATTCGTTTTGAGGTTTTCATTTTATTTAGTTTAAGAAGATTTTAAAATAGAGAAAAGATGCTGAGGATTTGACTCAATTTATTTAGAGAACAGTTTTGTGTATAAGAGATATTTCAAATTGAAATTCAATAACTTAGTACAGAATAATGCAATTCTTTATAATTTTAGAGATGGCCTGTAACAAAATGTAACTTAATCTACTTATATAAAGACCGCAATCAATGATTGTAAATTGAATAACTTTTAATTTATAATTTTAAAGCTTATTATGTACTAATAGTCCTTTAATATAATAGTTTTAAAATCCTTTCTATAATAAACTATATACAGTGTGGCTCAGTACTAGCGTGAAACCCCTACTAGAATAATTTCTTGTAGTTTTTTTAAGAAAAATATCATATTTAGGGTGTTCGAAGTTGTTGACGCTGGAACATTGTTCTTTTCAAAGAATTTTTTTTTTCAAAATTGATACAACAAAGTGGTGTTCTATTGCTAGATGCCAGACTTACCGTTTTTGAATAATGGCTTCTCAAGCAGGAAATTTTGGGTTTGAAAACTGAAATTATTTTCCGTATCCCTCTTCTATATATATACGATTAAAAATATTTTTCCTAAAAAATTCTAGGAAATCACCCCACTGATCACTAGAATCGGAGCATCCTGCAGAGTAAACATTTATGCATATATGTATAACAAAAAATATTGTATATAACAAAATATTTACTTTAGAGAGCAGGGATTTTATTCAAAAGCAAATTTATTTTATAAAGAAAAGGATTATTTTATTGCAATACAAATCCTTGCATATATACCTGTTACTTAATCAAACAATTTTATTTAATAGTGTAAGTGTATAGAATAAAGCAGAATAGATTTATCTGTTGCTTTGCCAACTCTGAAGAAGTATGATAATCAAAGGTATCAAAAGTAGGAATTGAGAATTGAAAAAAATTCAATTGAAAATATTTTTATTTAACAAGAATTGAACAATAGAATTAAATTTTTAGATTTGCTGTAATAGGAAACCTTTAAGCACCCTATTTATATATATAAAATATATAAATATGTATAAACAATATTAAGGTACATGAATTTCAATTTTAAACTGAAATATTTTCTCACTGTGTTAAAATAAAGACACAAAAATATTTTTAAGTAAATGTTCTTCTTCCTCTTTATAAAATTGAATTTAGTCTTTAGAAATTTCATCCATGAAATCCAAAGCAAATGAATTTTACTTTAAAAAAATCTGATGTGGTCAGCACCATATCTGACTGCAATGTGTATTGTCTAGTTTAGCGAAAGTGTTACAGAAGATTGCCAGAACAGTAAAAAAAATTAAAATTGGTCCCTATTTCGCTTTTCGAACCCTGATCTTTCCAAAATAATTTATAGATTCATTGTCGTAACAACCCGAATTTAAATATTAACTAGTTGGTTAATCCTCTTTGTATGTACAAAAATGTAAAATCGGCCAGCAAACAAGTTCAGTTTTCTGAAATTGAAATTTTTTACCATCACATAACCTCTTTTATTGTATACAATGAAGTCGGTAAAAATCACTTTGAGAAATTGGTTAATGAGAAAATTTCCATGGAAAGCATTATCTGATTGTAATTATTACTTTTAAGTTTTTGTATATATACGAATATACGAGTACAAGGTGGCAGAGTATAGTAGGGTGGTAGCGAGTAGTATCGAAAAATTTTGCTTTTTTTCCAATGTTTTGAATAAAATTATAAAAAAGTTTTTAATAGACTTTAAAAACACTTTATAGAAATTAAATCAAAACTTATTTTAAATGTTTTTATTATCCCTTAAAATTCTTTTAATTTAAAGTTATAAAAATATTAAAAAAAATTTTTAATTCAATTAAAAAAATAATACCGAAATTGCATATTCGGGCTTTTAAATATTTTGTTTCAGATTTGTTTTTGGTCTTTATATAGAAAAAAAATTCAATGTTATCTTTTAAATCAACTAATAAAAAATCAAGTATAATTGAAAAATTTTATATATAGGGTGTTTGTTACATTTTTAATTCAAATTTTGTATACAAATTTTTAAATTTGCAGCTAGCGGGGGAGCATGCAATGAAAAATTTTGTCACTATCTCTGCGAATGTTTTACTGTAGGCGAAGCCCGACTGGTCACGTGAGGTCAGGCAAACGTAGCAGGGCTGAACGAGGAGTAGAATATTGAGATCGGGGATCCAGATTGGTTCCTCAAAGATAAGCAATCACATTTTAGATCCTCTGAAAATCAACAAAAAGGGAAAGAGAAGGCTATGATACTATATACAAACACATAATATGTGCTCAATTTTTAATTTATTTAAAAAAATGTGCTACACTCTTAATTGTAAGGTAATTAAAAATTCTTTACAACTTCTTTAATATTTATTTTAGAAACACTGTGTGTATGTTTTATGCATTTAAGTATATGGGTACACACATACATATATTGTGGGTATACTTGGAAAAAAAAATTATATTTTACGTGTACATAATTTGAAAGAAGAAAAATAAAACTAAAGTGTAAATTCAAAAAAAAAAAAATTTTCGAAATTAGCCTAAGGTATTTTTCTTTTTTCTGTTCTTCTGTTTTGTTTTCGAGATTAACTTGAAAAAAAAAAGTAACTTTGAAGTTAAATCAATTATATAAAGGTATTTTTCATTATTTTAATTTTGGTCACGACTTACGGTTGCCTATATACAGTCAACAAACCTAAGGAATATGTTCAAACAGTATAATGTTATATGTACATACGAGTACATATATATGTTCAATTAAAAAATAATGTTGCATATACAAATACACCTCAAAAATTTATTTTGGTTTGGTTACCTTGTGCGCCTCCAAAAAGATTCCACATTAAGGATAATAAGTTAAAAAAATTTGTTTTTACCTTGTAATAAGCTATTCTTTACTTTATTAACTGAAAATTATTTTACACAGTAGCTTATTTAGGAGGGGAGAAGTGGGCCCTGTGACATTTGACATTGTCATTTAAATATATTGACATTTTGAAAGTTATATAAAAATAAAAATTGTTTTGTGAATTTTCATTAAAAGTTCATCTGGAAACTCATTACTTACTATTATTTAGTAAAAAAAAATTCTTTTAAAATATAAAAATAAATTTTTGAATATAAATGAATTTTTCATAAGAAATTCATGTTTGTATGATCTTTTGTTGGAGTACCATTACAATATTTTTTTTAGAAAAAAATTTGTTTTAATTAAAATTTTCATGGATGGCAACACTTTTGAAAACTTCTACTTGAATTATTTGGATTTAAATTCAAATTATAATTTTGTTAAAATTTAAAAGTATGTAATCAAAACTGAAGATTTTCATAAACGCAATACTGCAAAACAGTAACTGCATGAAACTTAATACTGCAGTATCATAACGTGATGAATATGCAATACATTTTTAATTATTCTTTAAAATGAAAATATTTCATACGATTTAATTGTACTCACACTAATTTTGTTATATTGCATAAAATTAGGAACGTTTGGGACTAAACTAGATTAGCAGTATTTGTTTACGAACACAAATATACTGCTATATACATATATCGTAATATATTGCGTTTATGAAAAGATTCATTTACTCTCTTTTCTTAAACAGTTCAAGCCAGAGTCATTATTCTCCCAGAGTCATTATTCTCTCAATTGAATGTGCCGTTATACTCTCAATAACACATAAAAATTTTAAAATATAAGTGTGAAAATTTTTCACTTTTCTATAAATAAAGTGAATGAGTAGTGATTAAATTTGTGAAGAAAGCGTCATAAATGTAGAAAAGTACTGAATTTTTTTTCAAAACTATCCATTATTATAGAATTTAGCTCACTCTCTCATTCACTATTCTTGCGGTGAGAAAAAAAAATGAGATAGGTATAGAATGAGCCCGCATTAATATGTTTAATTGCGAAATATTGAGATAAATTTGGATTTCTTGAATGAAATCTTGAACACAAACACCTGTGCAACTTATTTTCAAAAATACTAAATCAGTTTAGAAATTGTGTGTGCGTATTTGGAAATATAACAATAAACAAAAGAATAGAGGGAAAAAACTGATCAATTTTTATCCTTACAAATTATCCTTTTAAATTATAAAAGAAGCGTAAAAAAAAATGTAATAAAAATAATGAAAAAAAAACTTAAATTGTTAAAATAATTCGCAAAATACACTTCTATAATACTTATCTAAACAAATAAATTTATTTTCAATATTGAATTAGTATAGAGAAGAAGGTCATGAATTTATGAGACTTCTCACATTTTCTGATATACCTAAAGACACATCAATACCATCAGTATATTTTTAGCCTCTACGAGTATACCATACGTCACGAGTTAATTCAAAATTTATTTGAAAAAACAACAATAATAAAAATAATATAAAAATTCTTAACAAAAGATTAGTAAAAAAAATTCTTTTAAGAAATTTAGCAATCATACCCAACCTTCATACTATAATCAAATAATGTTGTTGATGATTTTACTAATTATGAATTTATTTTTAAAATAATAGATCTGGAAGCTATACTATCATATACACATAGATAAAAATATTTATAAAACAAAAAGAATTTATTTTACAAACTTGAAATATCCTTCATTTTTTGTATTCTGATTTTCTTGTTTTTTCTTAATGAAAACTAAATCGAATAATATAGAAAGAAGCAGCCTATTTTAATTCAAAAATAAATAAATATTTGCTTTCTCCTTTTGTTCCTTAAATTGTATATAAGGAGCACTTAAAATAACAAAAAAATATTTGTATAGAAATTTTCATTGTTTTTCTTCTCTATATTTTACTTTTTTTTTTGTTTTTGGTATGATATTGTGAAAATTAGAAATATTTAGAAGAAAAATTAGAAAATAGAAATATTTTCAATTAAGCGAATTATTTTTTAATAAAATTATTAGAATAATAATATAAAAAGAATAGAAAATTTACGATATTTATATTTTAAATAAAATTTTAATATGATTATGGAAAAATATTTTCTCTAAAGGGGGGAGGAAAGTTGTAAATAACTTAAAATATTCAAATTAAATTTCTTGAATTAAAGTTTTCATTTCATTCAAGGAAAAATTCACTATTTATACCTATATAGCCTTTAGCATTATTTATTTAAAAATTTCTTACGAAAAATCATCATAAATCCTTCGAAAAATTCCATATCTAAATGAAATATGAAAAATATGAAAACAATGAATAAAATTTGTTATAAAAATCCTATGATTATGAAACATTGAGTCTGTTAAAATTCATTTTCATTTATGATGACCTCCCTTTCAATATCAGGGTCCATTTTAGCATAAATATAAAAAAAGACAAAATATTTGATGTCATTATTAAAAAAAATACCAATTTTTTTTTTATTTTATGAACCACAAAAAGAAATATCAGATTTTGTAATTTAAAGCAGCTGGTATGTGACCTTTATCCTGGTGACCTTTATGCAAGGTTTTATTCAACCAGATGGTTTTACAAATATTTTTTCATATATGTATGTACAAAGGTATGAAGTCTTAAAATATTTTTGTTTTTTGTTTTGTATAAATTAATAATATGAGTATGAATAAAACATAAGTTACAAATGCACAATAAAAATGTTAATCTGTTTGACAAAGCATTTCAAGTGTAATTCTAGGAATAGCGTTGGTCTTTTCCAAAATCTGATTATTCATATATTTCAATTTTCACACTTTGACATATTAATTTTTATAACAAAATCATATTGTGAAGAAAATATTTTCCGGGTTTAAACATTCCAATCAGCATTCATACACGATTTCAGATCATATCCTTGATATAAAATATTCGAAGTCAAAAGTACAACACCCACAATAAAAGGAAAAAGAAAGTAAGAAAAAATCTTAACGTGAAAATTATGCTAATCAAATAACAGAAAGTTTTATTGTCGCCCCCCCCCCCCCACTCTTGATAATATTTTCGTTTTCTTAAATCTAAAAGTCTTAAAGGCGTGAATAGGCCTTTAACTGTACTCGTAAAAGAGAAATTCGTAAAAAAGAAAATTTTTTAGTAAATTAATTTTTTTGCTTTTCAAATTTAGGCCTGTTTAGCATTGGAAGTTTACCTTAATTGGCTCCCAGAATTATGTTCTTTTAGTTTGGAAATTTTTCAGACTAAACTTGAATTTCAAATTTGTTAGAATTTTGCCTGTACTTCTTATAACAAAAACACACTTTGCTTAAATATTTAGTAATCGTATTTTTTTTTGCTGAAGATCTTATTTCACTTCTTTAGTAATGTGCCACATAATAATGTTCGCTTAGCATATCAACATAAACACTCCCAAAATTTCATGGCGACCATTAACGAATGGTGTAATAACGCATAAGAAACCTGAACATATTCATTTATTACTCACAAATACAGATAAAATCGTGATAAATGAACTGTTAGTTCCTTTAAAATACCTCACATATGTACATAATTAAATCAAAAACTCGTCATCTAATTGATATCGTAACAGAAGGACATTTGTATACAACCATTATCTTTCAAAATCAAAAAAAAAAATTTAACATGATATTTAATGAAATTTTTAACACCATTGTAATTTATATTAATGACGGTGTTATTTTTACCTTGAATGCTTTCCATTTTGTTGTTTTTTTCTTTTCATTCTTTGACAATAACAAAAATCAATATTTTACCGGAACTATTAGTTAAACATAATAAGAATTTTTTGATTAAAATGGTTGGGGGCCGCGTAACGCGTATTAAAAAATCTTAAATAAATTTTTAAACAAAAAAAAATAAATTTTAAAGAAACTTGACAATTAATTTTAAAATAAATGACAGAAACCTTTCAACATTTTCAAAAAAAAAAAAAAATAACAAAAGGAGAGGAAATGAAAATTTCATTACCCAAAAAATATTCAAATTATTTTTGACATTTTAATTTTATTCTTCGTAAAATTTATGTTTACGTTTTTAAATTCTTGATTAGCATTAAGTCATTCAAAAATTTTGTAAAATGTTGCTTGAATTTTTAAAAAAAATTTTAAAATTTGAAAAATGTTTATTGTAAATAAAATTGAAAAAAAAATTGCATATATTGAGGGGTTTTAGAAAAATTTTCAATTCTTCACTTATAAATTTTTATAAGAAATGAATTTTGTGAGTTCAATTTGTTGAAATAAATCAAAAGTTTTAAATTGTTAAGAATATTTTTCAATCAATATAGGAAAATGTTTCAGAAATATTAATATTGATTATCTAGTTAATTTGTATAAAATAATAAACAGGTCACAATTCTTTAAAGAAATTTATGAAATTTGAAATTTTTTCACAATTTAAAAATTTGTTCGATCATTTTCAAGTACGAAATCTTCAATCACTTTCAAATTCATTGTCATTTAATTTTAGCCGAATTGAAGAAGAAAATTTACTAAATTTTTAGAGAAAAGCCATTACCTAAACCTAAAGCATAATTTCTTTAAACTATTCTTTTTGCTAACAAACTATTATTTCTTCAACTTGTCTTCTATATTAAGGCAGTTAAGAAAAATTTGTATTTTGCTCTTATTAATAATACATCAATGGCACATTTTTGAAGGTATGCGTTTCCTTTAATAATTTTAGAATTAAAAATATTTTGCCTTTTTAATATCAATATTATTGAGAACCAATTTTAATTATTTTGGACTAAATTTAACACTCCCCAATTAATCTATAATCAAAATAAACAACCGACAAAATATTTATATTCAGTTGAAATATAATTTTTACTAAAATTATTTATAAATGATTAGAAATTTAATTAAATTCAGATTATATTACGGTGTTCAAAATCTAAAATTTAAATCGAAATAATTGATATAAAAATTAATTACAATTATTTATATATGTATAACAAATTTAATTTTTTTTACTAAATAATTTGTATAACCAATAATAATTTAATTAAATCCATATATAAATACCTAAAAGTTATGAATATTTAAATAAGTGAGTGTGTAACATATACATGCGTGTAGAATTACCACTTTATACCAAAGGCTATTGTAATTAATAATGTAAAATATTTAACCACAAAATATTACACAATAAAAGCCAGTTTATATAATTTTTTTTTCATTAATCACACAAATATTATTTACCACATAATATTATTTTTTTATGATAAATATACAAAAATTTATTTTATTTTATTTTTAAATTATTATATTTTAGAAATACACTGCATTCACATTACATAAAAGTTAAACACATTTTTAAATATATTAGTTAATTGTTATTATAAAAAGGATATTTATGTATACATATATATATATATATTTTATTTATTTTTTAAAAATTTTTTTTTTACTATATTAACCTTGTATCGTAAAATGAAAAAAATATCCTTTGTTTGCATAACAAAACAGAAAAACATAATAATGTACACTCGTGCTTTTGAAATTGTAATGAAATTAAAATTGTTATCCTTATTATTTATAATTCATTACTATTATACACACATTGTGTAGTAAAATTTTCTAAAGAAATAATTTTTATTTTTGCCTTTTTTCTTTTCTTTTTTTATTCTCTTATGATTTATTTTTATACAGGTAAGTAACGTGAAAATATTAAAAATATTTCTTTTTTTAATTTACAAAAACAAAAATTTTCTTATAAATTTTCTCTTTCTCTCTCTCTCATTTTAAAATCTCAAGTCATTTATATTACAAGATTATTTTTGTTTTGTTTATAACCACAATATTGTACGGGTGCGTGCACGTCCACAATGTTTGAAATCTCACTCAAAACTAAAGCAGCAACAGAAAAGAAAAAAATATTATTCTAACATTTTTTCAAGGTATAACAAAAAACATAAAAGGAAAAACAACTGTAAAAGGATGACGCTGAAGCACACAAACATTTTGTTTTCTTTTGTTTTTTTGTTTTTATTTTTATTTTAACATAATGGATAAGTTATACGGACACATAAGTTAAAAAATTTGTATACTATATGTATACGGTATGATGATGGTAAATTTAGCATTGAATAACGGTAAATATTTAAAATAAAAAAAGAGAAAAGAAAAAAAAAAAATTTTTTTTGAATGGTTAGCCGCAGTCTCTCAATGAATTGTGAAATAATAATTTTGTACTAAAAAAGCAAAATCATATTGAGAGAATTTTATTTTTTGTTTTTTTTTTTTCAAAAAGCTTTAATACACAAAATTATTTTATGATATGTTTACGAAAAGGGTCTATTAAATTTTTTGTGTTGTCGCCAAATTTTATTGAATTTCTTTAAAATCCTAATTTAAATATTTAAAAAATTAGAACTAAAAAGGCCAAACTGATAAAGCAACACAGCTATGTAAATATTAATATTAAAATTTAAAAAATTGCATATCTTCAGGCAAAATATTTTTTTATAAATGTGATCTTCTGTTTATAAGTTTACAAGGAATAAAAAGTTTAACAAAAATATTTATTAATCTTAGGTTGGGAATTGAGCTTAGGATTAGATTTTAATTTCTTATTAAAGTAAAGCTTTTCATTGAAAGAATGTTATCCCCTTAACATAATGATTTTTCCGTCCTGCATCTCTATATATATATAAAGGCAAGTAATTGGAAGGTATCAAATTTAGTAAATTAAATATGTTAAGATAATCGATTCTAAATATCTATCATCTCAAAAATTATAATGTTTTATACTTCTTTCTTGTAGCTCAGGAAATATGACACCAACCTCAAATTAGTAAACTCATTTTCTATTCTTATTTTCTACATCCACTCAGATGTAAAACATGAAATTTTTAAATGCAAAATGTAAATTTTGAAATTTTTTTTAATTTTTCCTTTAGTACATGCTTAATCCTTATTTTCTGGCATTCAATAAAATACAAAATGCAGGGCAAAATACTGAATAACGTCGAATTGTAAAAGTGAAACTAAAATTATTCACACTGTCTTTTATTTTGCATTATACTAAAAGTAACTGGAAATTAATTTTATATACATAGTAGCTTAGCTATATGACTATAAAAATATTTATGTTTAAAAGCTATTCGGAATATTCTTTGAATTTAAATTAAGAATATTAAACACAAAAGTATTCAGGAACTTTTCATTTCAATTTGGTTATTTTTAAAAGCTAGACTTGTTGCAGGTATGTTTTTACATAATAAGAGTATGTAAAGTAATAAAATGTAAAAAAAAAATGATTTTTTATTAAAAAGCTCCCAAAAATGCCAGTTACGTCATTTAATTTTTAGTACAGAAAAATTCTCCAAAAATTAAAAAAAAATTTTAATAAAATTATCGTTTATAGTTATGTATATGGTTTTTATAGCAAAACTCCCTCCAAAAATGAAAGAGAAAACACACAAAATAGAATTTTTGTGTACAAACAGAAACGCACATGGCCTATCTACATAATATAATGGAAAAGCTTTTTATTATTTCAATTTTGTATGTACACAAAAATATTTATTTACTTTATTCAATTTTGATTTTAAAACCATGACTTACACTTTTCACACTACACTATATAATATACAATCGAGGTCAAGGGCTTTACACCTTTCTTTATATGTGATATTGAAATTTACTATATTTTTATAGTCCTTGTATGTATGTACATACGTGACATACAATTTTTTATAGAATGTTGACGAAATATAATTAAAAGCGTAAAATTCTTATTTTTCCACATATCGAAATGAAAATAAATAGTCAAAATATTGTATATCATAAATTAGAGACATACAAATTGGATACGTATTAGATACAAAAATAATGTGCATATATACATAATGTATATCTGGATAGTAAATAGATAGATATATAGGCCACATTTAAAATATGAAATTTATTAGAATTGGAATTGTTTTTTAGATGAAAATTCCTGAAACAGCTAATTGTTTTGAAAATCAAAGGGATTAAGAAAATTATGGTTAAAGCAATTGCACATTATAAATTATATTAATACTTGTAATAAAATTATTGGAGATTTTGTAAATTAATTAGTAATAAAACTTAACTTGATCGAGATATTATAAACATATAAATATTTTACAAGTTGAATATTAATTAATATAAAAATTTTATACTGTTAAAAATTCAAGACCGCCTTAAGTGCTTACAATTTCAAATTCTCACACCCCATATAATACGAGTATGTCCTAATATAAATTTTAGCGAAGAATGCAAAACAAATGTAAGCACAAGAGACTCATAAGAGCAAGTAATTTAAATAATTGCATGTAATTGGCCAAATTGTATAAGAAATATATGCCGAAATATAAAATTATTGAGTACCAAATTTGATTGGCTTTTTATGTAAATTTTATTTAAATGTGTTCCGAGTGATTTTCCTAGTCCGTTCTCGAATGTATATAACTAAAAAGTTTAAATAATAAAATTTGAAAAGAATATTGCGAAAATCAAATATCTTAAGTTTTATAGTTTATTTATAAAATATTAAAATAAATTTAAATTTTATTTATAAAACATTAAAATTGAACAATTAAAAATCAATTATGAAATTTGACATTTCTCTATAAATACTCACCTTTTGAGTTATTATAAAATAATAAAGGTGAATTTATTGGAACATTGCATTAAGACGATCTACTTTATTTAAAGACGATCTCATTTCTCTTATGAAAATCAATCGCCTCGTCTGAAAGATTTGAACTTATTTCTTTTTTTTATATTTTTTTATTCCATTTCAAAATGTAAGTGAAATTTTACGTCACTTTTTTGAAGTGTACAAAATGACATTTTTGAAAAACCTACGTACTGAAATTGAAGTTGATTGAAATTTTTCAGAGAGAGAAAAAAAGCTACGCAGAAAATATAGACAAAATGAGAAAAATTCACGTACAACAAACCAATGAATTCACCTTGCAAAATATAAGACGATCTAGTGTATTCACCATAAATATATGTACCTACTTAAATGATTAGTACTGTAGCGAGAAAAAAGAAAAGCTTTTCTTATCATATTTTGATATCACGTAGATAAAAGTTTCTGGCGAGAGTTAAAAATGTTGTTAAATTAAAAAAAAAAAATCTAACCATATGTTCGAAAATTTTATCAGAGTTTTGTTTAAAAAGGGGAGGACTTCTACGTTATCGTTATTAATAACTGTAATATGAAAAGATTGCGATTTTTTTTTCACACTTTTTATTAATTTTTTAATTCAAATTATTAATTCGCATTTTATATAATGTGATAAGAAATTTTTATTTATTATTTATGAAAAAAAAACACTTGTAATGAAAAATATTTTATGATAAAATTTTTTTTTTTATATTTAAGAATTAGTTAATTAAGAGGCGTAGCATAACTTGGAAGCAAAAAATTTCAATTGAAATTAAAAATAATATTTAATTTTTCAAAAAAATATTTAAAAAGAAATTAATTATTATTTAATTTATTCGAAAAATTTTACCTACGTCTTGTTGAAAATTTAAAATGTAAATTAAATAACCTTAAAAAGATAAGGGTTTTATTTACGATCGTAAATAATAATTAAGTTATGAATACCGTTTATGCAAGCTTCATGCATTGAATATATAAAATAATTTTTATAAGCTCTCAGTGGTGTCTACAGTGTATATAAAACTTTATGTATGCTAAAGTGGAAGGCAAATACAAAAATTTATTATAAAACAAATATTGCAAATTCTAATTTAAAAATAATGGATGGTTCTGATAGCAGTGGAATTGATACCCTAAAAAAGGGTAATATTATTACAGATTCGAAACGGAGTTCTTTAAAAGTAACTTATGAGAAAACTTCATGTTATTTTTGTAATGAATGGTTGGATACACAAACTTTTAAGGTAAATTTGATTTAAAATTATAAAAACGTGCTAGTGCAATTCTTTTCTAGTTGTATACTTTCATATACATTATTGCGTGACTAAAACAAAATATGTAGGCTAACATTTAATTACATAAGATTAAAATTAAAAATTCAAGATTTAATTATATACGTATGTATATACAATAAAACAGTTTTAAAATATTAACAATAAGGCAGGTACCTTTTTACACCAGAACTATAATTACTCGATTATCTACATGTTTATATATAGATGTACTTTTATGTTATATGTAAAACATTCTGTCGGTCCCTAATTGTTCCTTTGATTGAACAATGAAAGTAATTTACATTACAATAAATTTCTTTTCACACGAAATTATATGGGCTTTTATATGAAGCAAGCAATATGTAAATATTTTAAATTGCACAAACATTTATTTTCTAATTAGTATACAAGGTGGTCCAGTTTAAGTTTTAAAGCTCTCCGGAGTTGATTCGGTTAAAGAGTTTAGAAAAAAAATCGTATTGCGAACCGAACATCAAATAGTCAAACCTTTACTTGTATTTTTCTTTCGTATTGTCGTCATTTTTACAGGTATCGAAAAAATTACTTACACAAATTCTCAATTTGCCTGCAAAACGGCACATGTGCCATGAAAGTTAATTATAGTAAAGTTGTAAAGGTTGATGTTGCGCATCTAGAAAAAAATAGTGGACTTTATCAAGATAATTAGAATTTTTTGAAAAATTTTCTAGGTCTCAAATTCAAAATTTCGTGTTGGAGCAGCTATTATTTGAAAACTATCCCCTCAACCGCACAATAAGAAAAAAACTATATAAGAAAAAAACTTAAAAAACTCGAACGAATAATCTCCCGGGAGCTTTAACACTTGGAGTGGATCACCCTGTATAAATAGTTCTGCATATAATCATATAGGTCCGTGAATTGCGCTATATAAATTCTTGGTTAATTTGTTTCACTTATACATGAGTTTTATTTTGAGCTCTACATATACATCTGTTTACACACTTACTAAGAAAAATAAATAACTATCAAGGTTTCTTGTTATTTATTTATTTTCTGTTTTTTTTTGTAGTAAAAAAATCTTATCTACATTTAATGTAGATTTCATTTGTTTTTTTTTCATTTATGAATATTTATGAATCACTACGTACATATATAACATGCTTTTCGGCAACAGGTGAATATTCGAAAAATGTTTTGTTGTTGACATATTAATATAAATCGTGTATAGCCTATGTATATATGTATTTATATGTATTTGAAATATGCAGGTAAAAAGCAAATTAATCATTATGTATTTCATATTATTGCACCCAATATAATGTCAAACGTGATAAACGCAAATATTTCACCTATAGAATTAATAATGTTTACAATTATTCTGTATACAATGGCAACTCTGCGTCAATATTTACCTTTCTACTTAAATGTCATAAAACAAAAATATTATTTTATTATGAAAACACAAAAAATAAAACTCTTTCTTTTATCATATATTTTAAGGAACACATAATCCATTGCGGACAAGTATTAGAGAAATGCCCACAATCATGTGAAGTTTATGTACAGCGAAAAAGAATGAGAAATCATTTAAGAGAATGTCCGAAAGTAATAAAACGAAATTCTTCAACAAATATTTCAACAAATGAAAATCAAAATGAGACTACAGAATTCATTAATCGAATATCAGTTCTTGAACAAGATATAAATGCACTTAGATCAGTTCTTAATGAGGAAATCAAACAGAGACTTCATCTTATTACAGATGTCGGTAGTTTAAGGAAACATAATCAAGTACAATAATGTTTTTCTAATAGAATAAATTGAATAAATTTCGTTTTCATTTTTAGATTTCGGATGAATGGACACAGAAAGTTGGAGATGTGTTATTTAATATGAAACGATGTATAAATGAGGAAGCTTCTTTTCGTACTAGTGAAATTAATAGATTAAATGATGAAATATCAAAATTATTACATGAAAATCATGTGGGTTATCAACTTTTTATTTTTTTTTAATTTTTATTCAAAATTTTATCTCCTTTTTTTATTTTATGTACATAAGGATTTAAAACGTTACAACATGAATTTGTCAAGACGTTTAGATGAAGTACAAAATATTTTAAGTGATGAGGAAAATTTTCGACAAAATTTCTTATCTTTGACTGAAGATGGCAGAAATAATGCTATAGAAAATCAGACATCATTAAGTAAGAATGTCCAAATGTTAGCAATTCAGTGTTTTTAAATTTAATTACATACTTATTATCAATTAAATTATATTCAGCCATTAAAGTTATTAAATGTGGATTGTAAATGGTATTATCGAACTCACAATTTTAATATTCTTACATATTGATAATAAATATTAGTTTAGGAACATTGAATTACATGAAGTAAACTAATTAATTTTTCTCAAAATAATTAATTATTTTTATTAATTTTACCGTTTCTGAACACTAGAAAATGAAATTGATGCAATTCTGAATAAAATATCTATGATGAGCTTTCATAATGAAAATAATCATATGCTAATTACGGAAAATATAACAAGTATAGAAAATCAAATATCACAACAAGAGGCTACATTTTGGTCAAAAATTCAAAAAGTTGAAGAAATTCTCAATGAAATACAAGCAAATTTACAAACAAAATTCATTTCAAACACAGAATTAAACACAAAACAAATAAATTTAGATTATGAGGTGAAAAGTATGAAAAATATTGTATGTGAAACTGAAGAAAAATGTGAAAAATTAGAAAAAATAGTTTATAATGTAGAAAAAGCTATACAAAGAACTCATCAAGGTTTATTAGATTTAGAAGGTCATTTATTGTATCAAAAGAAAATGGTTGCAATTCAAAATACAAGAGGTTGGTATAACATAAATCTCTGTTTTTTTTATTTTAGAGTAATTTAAATTCAAATAATGATTTCAGGTCATTTAATATGGAGATTAAGCGAATATACACAAAGATTTGAGGAGGCACGGAAATTTGATGGTAGCATTCAGGGACCACTATTTACTAATAAACCATTTGGATATACGCTTAGGGTATAAATCAAAATTTCAATATCAAGAAAAGAAGATTAATATTTTTTCAAAGAATCATACAATATTTTTATTTGAAAAATTTTTAGAAATTAAAAATTAATTATATTTTTATTTCCATTTTAGCTTGATGTCTTTTTAAATGGTATCGGTAATTGGAAAGGTCGAAATATTATAGCATGTTTAAATGTAATACCAGGAGAATTCGATACATTACTTTCATGGCCATGTAAATTACAAGCAGATATTATATTAAAAGATCAAACTTATAATGAAGATTCATCACAGGATTATATTAGACAGACTATTGTAAAAAGGAAAAATGATGATTTTCATAGTAATCAATATATACATATACCGCATAAAATAGTTGAAAGTCGAAATTATATAAAAAATGATTCTATTGTATTTGAAATTAGAGTCCAAAAAATAAAATAGAATAAATTATTTTCTTCCACAAATTTTAATTTTAAATTCTTTTCAACATTTCATATTATAACTTCACCATAGTTTTAATATAATATAACAATATGTAGTCGATATAATATTAATTTTTTTTGTATAATATATACATACATATTAAATGCATTATGTACATATAAGACATTATGTATTTAAAACATTTTTCAAAAACAATTATAAATAATTTTGTTCACATTTTTTTTTATACATCTATATAATATTTTAACAGTATAATAATTACAACCACATTGATGAAACAATTTAAGTCTAAAAGATATATATATATATATATATATATTGTTTGTATAGCAAATTATATATGCAAGAACATATTTTAACAATTACATTTTCTTTTACTATTTGACTTATTGTCTTGCGAATAATTATCTAATCGGATAGCTTGTGGACCACTTCCAAGAAAACATTTTGGTAAACTACTTTTTCTACAACCTTCTAATTTTGCTTTTGTTACAGCAATTTCCATACGATTCATAACTCTATCTAATAAAACATCTACAGCATGTCGTATATTTAATCCGGTACAAGCACTCGTTTCAACATATGGTAAATTATAACGTTCTGCTAATTCTCTTGCTTGTTGATCACTAATTACCCTATAAGATTCTAAATCACATTTATTTCCACATAATACAACATCAGGATTTTCACAATATGCATGTGTTCTAAGTTGTTCTAACCAATTTGTTACTTCTAAAAATGATTTTTCATTAGTTAAATCGAATATTAATAAAAAGCCCATTGCATCACGATAAAAAGCTGTTGTTAAACTTCGAAAACGTTCTTGACCAGCTGTATCCCATAATTGTAAATGAATTCGATAATTTCGTCCTCGAGATGAATAAATCTGTGATAAATATAAAAAAAATTTATAATGTATAAAAAAATTCTTAAGGATATTTTTTTGTTATCTTTTAATATACTAATATTAATTTTATATTGAAAGCATTATTCTTATAAAAGCTTACCAAACGCTTTTCTCGAAAATCTATACCAACTGTTGATATAAACCTTGAATGAAAAACACCATCTGTATACTGATAGAGTAAACTTGTTTTACCAACACCAGAATCACCAAGCGCCAAAAATTTTATAAGATAGTCATAATCAATTGCATTTGCCAACATGATATTAGATTTAATTCAGTTTATGATGGTCCTTGGAAAATTTTCAATACTCTTGTATTCTTTGTTTTTATATTAAAGCTATATTATTGTTTCTGTACTCCAATTATCCCTGATATCTTCCGAGAATAATGTTTTTTTTTATTATTTTTATAGATGATATTATTTATTTTTTTCCGACTATTTATAAATATAATGCTTTCTGTATATATCACATAGAAAAATTAGATTCACTTGAAGCATACAAGCATATTTTAAATAAATAAAAAGCATGTGAAAAATTCAAATCCTTTATTGAAATATTCTAAAAATAGAGGAAAAAAAATAGGATATGAAATGTGCATTTATATAAAATAAATTTATAATATAAAAATTTTTTGAAAATTTTTAATCAATATGAAATTTAATTATAAAAAAAAATATAGGCTAGTTGAAATTATTATCAATTTATAAATATAATTAAAAGAGAAAATAATTTTATGTGGTTGCGCTAATCAGCTTATATTAGAAAAATATATATATGTAATATTTATGTCTATATGTATGTATGTAGACATGAATATTTAAATTTAAATATTTTTGAACATGAATAGATGAAGCGGCATTTTTGCTATTTTCAATACAATAAATGTGCCTAGATAATTAAATATAGAGAAAATATTTAAAATTATCATGTTGACATACATATATATATCAGTAAATAAACGAATATAATATATATATATATGTACATACAGTTCATATTTATGTATAAATTTCACTTTAGTTCTTTCAAAAATATTTTCCTAATAAAAAACTAATTAGAAGATTTAATAATATTTGACATAAAATGATGATGAATAACTCATGTTTTTCAACAATAAATTATAAACGCAAATGTATGTATAGTTTATTAGAATTTAATAATAATATATACATATCTATCTTTTATTTATACATATTATACGTTTTCAATGAAATTAAATAAAATAAGTGATTATTATCAATAATAATAAATTGCTACAGGTACTGTCACTTTGCATTATGGTTTTAATTAAATTGAATATTAAAATAAAAATTTAAATCTTGATTAATTGGAGAAAGAGAGAGAGAGAGAGAATTCATGTGCGAAATATTTTCAATTGTGAAAAGTAAGTTTCATAATAAAATACTCTTTTAATTAAGATTACATTTTATGACAGCATTTTTAATTTGAATTGAACTTTACCATTAGTAATTATAACAAAATTTCATTTTTTCTCGTTATAATTGTAAATATTTATTTTTCAGGGAGATATGATTTTTTATGTGCATTCGCTTCTCTGTATTTATAATGAAAACAAAATAATGCAAGAAATAAATCATTAGAAATTCACTAGTCATTTTAGAGATATTTTATAAACGCAATACTGCAAAACAATAACTGTGAAACGCAATATTGCAAAAATTTATGACTGTTGTCATTCTATAAAATCAAAATAGTTGATACGATTTAACAACGCTACTAACATTAATTTCGCTATATCGCGAAAAATTTCTTATGTTTATAAACAAACTAAATTAATAATATTTGTTAATTAACAGTTTTCGCTATATATCGCCATATACTGCGTTTATGAAGAGGCCTATTGCACTGAATGTAGTCTTTTACAACATCTAGTATTGCCATACGTAATATATTCTTAGTCTTTTTTATACATAATATAAATACAGAGAAATATTTTCATGTATACGACCACCTCTTGCGAAGCAAATTAAAATAAAAATATTTTTCTTATTGCCGTATAAATCGTGTAAAATTTTTTGCCCTTAAAATTAAATTAAAAACTATTGAAGAATATTTTATATATTTCCAAACATATAAAATATAATTAAGCTATTTTGCTCCTTTTTGAAGACAAAATACCTTTTAAAAATAATGTGACCTTGCCTTTGAAGAGATGAATTTAAAAATATGAAATAAAATTTTTAGACGAATATACATAAATATATATGTATATATATATTTTCTGTAATGTTATATAATGCGTATTATATAACAAATAAATAAGGATCTATATATTATTAAATATGACAAAAAAAAAATTTCATATTCGTTCCTAAGAAATAATTTACTTAAAATATGTATATAGCACTCGAGAGATATTGTCCTTATTTATTATAAAAAAGTTTATTCAATATCGATTACAGTAAATTTAATTCGTTTATTAAAGAAGAAAAATTGATATTTTGTCAAAGATTTTTTTATTTTATTTTTTTATCATTTTCATTTTCCTCCTTTACTTTTTATTAATTTATTCCAAATAGGGTCCTTTTATATTTTTTAATAAACGAATTTTCCCGGAAAATTAAATATACCTATATATGTATATATATATATATACACATATACATATATATATATAATGTATATATAGTTAAGTGTGAGCGAATTGCAAAAATGAAACCGATCACGTGTTAGTTTTCCCCTAAAAATGTGTTCTTTTCCAATACAAACGCTTGTAACGTTTAAATAAACCGTTGTCCACTTTATTTATTTAAAAAATAAATTCTCTATAATTTTATTTAAAAATTTAAAGAATTGCTATTTATTGTATACTTAAGAAATAAAATGTAAAAAAATTTTGCTGAGTTAAAATTAAGTACATAAGTAAATACGTGCAAGTATTTAATAAAAATTTTTTTGCTTATATAAAAGACCATGAAATTGAAGGCCATTTAAATTTAATTTTGTAAAAAAAAAAATTTTAATTTAAATATATTACACTCAAAATTATTTAAAAAAATTTACGTTTTCATAAAAAAAATTAGTAAATTTCATTAAAATATTTTTACAATACTAATTTTTACGAAAATCAGTTCAAAAACTAAAAACTTCGAAATTATTCATGCTTTTGACAAAATGACCGTCATTTGACCGTTATCATAAGCGTTCCGTATTGCAACTGACACACTAGCCATTTTTAGCCATTCTGTAACTTATGACAAAATTATTGTCAATTATTGTCAGAAACTGCACCTTTTTGTTATATGACAAGATTTTGTGTTATTAAGTTATAAGGTTAGTCTTTAGTATAGGTATTTGAAATGAAGTTTAACGTTGATGGATGAATACTTTGAGGACAGCAATATTTCATAAGTATTATCTTAGAAAAAAAAATTTTCGTATATGCAAAAATAAAAAATTTAAAACAAAAATATTTTAAGTGAAACGATTCCTCTATTATAATGTGGAACCATTTTGATTTTCAAATATTAAATTTGTCTAAATTGGGTTCGACAAAATCAAATGATAATCAACAACTATTTGACAATTGCAATTATTATATATTTTTTGTTACAGTACAATTTATCACTTTGAATAACGACCATTTTAACTGCGCTGAGAGCAGCCTATTTGAAAATAACCAAATGCCATTTAGCATAAAAAGTCAGTCATCTTGTCATTTCGAACACATAAATCATATTTCTAATTTGTCATGTAAATACAAAAATATATCAATAAACAAACCTACATAAAGTAAAGTAAATAAATAATATGTCGTATAACATTTTAATATTTGAATTAATTTTAAATAATTCTAACGCAATTCACTATTTACATGGTTTTTTTTTTTTTGGTATATTTTCAATCCAAATTCACATAGTACGTTTATTAATTCATTAAGTACGTGTTTATGTAACCAAAACTGGGAATTAATAAATTTACAAATGTGTATACACGTTATACACACAGTATATTATCACTCGAGAATTATATAAATAAATTGTGAAAATAAAACCGACCTAATACAATTTCCAACTAATTAATTCTTTTAAAATTAAAAAAAAAAGTAATCAACATGACCTGATTTTATTGAATTACTTTTTATCACTATTTCCCCCCCCCCCCCCACTCCACTTAATTTGTATCGCAAAAAAATACAAGGAAAAGAAGAATAGCAAAAAAAAAGGAATACAAATAATTTATTGACTTTTGTTTTACATTTAAAAATGTTATATGTAAAATTGTAACTTAATAACACCACTTCACCACTTCATTATAATTAAAACACTATATAAAACCATAAATTAGCCGTATACACACATAATTATTGTAATTTTTCTATTAAATTTATGTATGTGCACAAATTATACATAGTGTATGTAGTTAAAAAAAAATAGTGTTACGGTAAAAGTTAATTTTTAAATGAATAATTTTTCGAGACATTTAATCTACCGTATTCATTATGGTAGTGAAATGACAAAAATCTATTGACTTCAATTATGTGCTATCAAAAAATATCCCGGAAAATTCAAAATATAATTACGGAGCGCCTCGTAAATTTTCAAACACCCATTACAAGTGGTTGCAAAATATTTGACTAAAATCTAAAAACTGACCTAAAAAGTTATGAAATGGAACACTCAATTGGAACTGTTTTCCCAATGTCAATAAGAATTGATGCAATTAAAATTTAACATCAAATTTCAATTGTTTTAAATTTGAAAAAACTCAAATAATTCGATATACTTATGTATTCACAATTAAAAATTCAATTTTTGTAATTTGAATTGGCAAAGTATTATGCAACTTTAAATTTTTCAACAAAATCCACATTTTTACAAAAATAATGTAAAAATGTTGAATAATTCACCACTTTAAAAATTATCAAATAAAAATTCAATAAAACAGTAGGTACATTTAATTTATATATTTTAGATTATATACAATTGTAGCAGTAGCAGTAATTTTTGCAGTTTAAGTGTTGTGAAACTTTGATATAGAATGAAATTATTGTTTCGTCGAATTGCTGCGAGCCTTACTACAATTACTCAAACCGACTCAAACTTAATTATTGTAAATTATTATAATCAACATATTATGGCATTCTCATTAAGAGCGCAAGCAACAGTAAAATAACACTATGTTATGTGTACATTAATATAATTTAATATATCGAGTATTCTAATTAAAATAAATGAGTATAAAATTTAATCTTAAAACCAAATAATAATGAGCTGATTAAATTGTGCTATATATTAATAAATTCAAATATAACAATGAACTATTATCACTTTTAATATACGTTATATTCTTTCTATTATTTCTATTCTTGATCCTTAATTACGGATTTAATTCAATTTTAATTATTTGTAATCAGGCTCAGTATGGATAAATGACAGACTATATAGACATTTTCAATATGGATAAATGACAGACTATATAGAAAGTGTTATACACATAATAACGTATTATACGAGTAATGTATAAATCTTATAAAATAATAACAAAAGATTTAAATAAAATTATACAAATATTCATGTACATATGCACAAGTACTCATATAAACTATAACTATGCTACATTACACACGCATAACTAAATATAACAAAAAACGTGATACTTATATACTCAATTTACTTAAATGAAAATTTCTTCATTTTGTTTTTGTTTTTTTTGGTATAAAAACCTCAGAAAAGCAATTATTCTATATCAATAGAATAATTATGATAAAGTTTTAAATCTACTCTTATATACATACATACATTATATACCCTTAATATTTTGTTAAGGTTATACGCAATATACATAAATATATGTATGTACGGTATACAAGTATAAGTCACCAAAATAAACAATATAAAACATTTTTCCATGTACACATGCATACATACACTCTAATATTTTTTGATATCGTTTTTTTGGGGCTCACATATGTACATAAAAAAGTCTATATCGTTTTGTTCACAGTTTTTCTTGAAAATTGATTAAACCATAATAATTAGCTTTAAATATCTTAGCAACAAGTTGAATAATTTATTATGTTACTCGTAAAAAGAACATTGAAAAATTTTCCATATTTACTTATGCACATACATATATACATACATAGCCATATACTTATACTTTCCATTACCTCTGCTATGAGTGAAGACAGTTAATTATGAGGTATGTATATGGGGTTTTGCAATGTGTGTATTTTGTGTTTTTGTGTTTATTTAGGCGTTTTTAAAAATTTTGAGGTTTTCATTAATTGTAAATTAAGTGTTACAGTTTTTTGTCTTGTTTTGTAGAACCAATTCCAATTCAAACATGATTTTATTTTTAGGTTATGATTAAAACGGTTTAAAACAGGTGTTGTTGCTTATGTGTAATGTGTGACATGTAAAAAAAACTGTTTTTAAGTAAATATTTGAATTGATCGTATTTACTTCAGTTAGGCAAGGAAATTTTTGTATTTTTAAAAATTATGTCTCGAAAATTCAAATAGTATGTACTGTGCAATTTCTTCAGCTGTGATTAATATTTTAATTCTGCGATGAAAATTATGTACAAACATATAAACTTTTTGCAAATTTTTTACTGAACGACTCAATCGACATTATTTAATCTTTTACCTAGCAACTTAAGCGACATCTCAATTTGAAATCAATAAAACTATATATATAAATGTTGTTCGACTTGTTATTTTAATGCGTCAGAATCTGTGACATAAGTCAGATTATTTATGTCCAATTTTTGGTGTATACAAAATTTGTATTTTTTACAAACAAAGTCTCAATTTTGTAAATAACATAAAAAAAATAATGTAACTGAACAGATCATTTACTCATTTTTTCGAAGCATTGTAGTTGTACTCAGTTTTGACAACTCATCAAGAGTAGTTTGAATAGGTAAATGAAACGCAAATGAAAACTTAAACGTATCCGATTTTTATTTAAACAATTTTATATTAGAACAGTAATATAACAAATATACAAAGCATATAATAAAAGTAATATTACTAGTATACATAACTAATTATACAAGTATAAAACCAAATACACATTATCCTTATAAGAAGTCTTTTCATCCCAAAACAAAATTGAAGAAAAGCAAAAGAAAAAAGCAAATTATATTAAAAATGAGAAAAATATTTTATTAATTACTCCCCTCACCTCTTGACAGAAAAAAAAATATTTTTCATTGAAAAAGAAAGTTAATAAAAAATTTTTTTCTGATGGCTTTATACAATATGCATGTGACAATTTAGTTTTTTAATATTTCATGGCTTCTCCAAGCTCGCGCACGAAATAATATTTTAATACATAATTTGGAAGTTAATATAAAAAAGTGAGGGAATTAAAGCAATAAACAAAAGAAATCAACGTCATTTGTTGTAAAGTGTTAAATTTACACACATGTTACAAACACAATACATATACAAATATATGTATACATAATCCGCTTATCCTTTCCTTTTTTTTTTCGTTATGATATAAATTTTATGCCATCAAAATTTTTCCTATATACCCTTTAAAAAAATAAAACAAAAAAAATAAGTAAAAACCTAATCTTATAAAGAAAATTTAAGTAAAATTGGAATTTAAAATTATTTTTTTCACAAATATTTTCTTTTTACCGAAGCGGATTGTATCGAAGATAAGGGGCGGTAATGTGATTACAACAAATTTCCCATGTCAAGTTTAATATGAAAATGCATTTCTCTATGGTAGGGAAACGTAAGTAAATTTTAGTTTTTTTTTTTGGAAATTAGTCTGCCTGTGCACTCCTGCAACTTAATATTGACTAAAGAGATTTAAATATAAAATTATATTTGTTTTTAACCACGTGACGGATTGATAAATTTTCGGAGGCTTGATAAGTCTCTCCAACTGGCCCTTTACGTAAAAGCTTATTTCGCGTAATATATTTTTGAGAAAATGATTAGTGGATTTTCTTGATATTATATGTATGATCTCTCTTTGATAATACAGCGATGCCACTTGGCAGTTGTAAGTAAGAAAACTCAAGCGCCAAGTAATTGAACTTTTACACCCGGCCAATTGAAATTTTTTCCTATTTTATATGTTTAAAATAATAAACCAATTTCTTTGAAATTAAATATTTGGAAATATCAGCTATGGCTAAAGGTCTTTCCTCCTCTTTCGAAATAAGTGCCTCTTTCGTCGAAATAATAAAAATAAATTATTTAACGGTTTAGGAAAATATACGCACTGTAGTCGATTATGTGCTGCCGACATCCGATTTTTTTTTTTTATTATTAATTTTTTATTATATATAAAATCATAATATTAATAAATTTATATAATAAAAAAAATATTAGTTCTTGAACTGGGGGTCTGCTCCTCTATATACATATCCCAATATATATACCTATATATATATGTATATATATATATACTTTAAAAAACATTTATTTTTAAGCCAACATGATGATGAAAAAGCAAGAAAAAGAAAAAAATTCCACTACAAAACATTTTATTTCTCATAGAAACAGAGAGTATCAGTTGTACAAAGTACTTCTAATCTTCGCATTCAAACAGCTAGTATATATAAAATAAAAAAGAGAAGAAAAAGAAAAAAAAAAAACAAAAATATTGGCAATAAAAAAAAATTGTTGGAAGCAAAAGTCAACGAAGCAAACATTTTTGTATCATAAAATAAAAGGAAAACATCCTGATAATGTTCTAAGAAAAGAAAACGAAAAAAAAGGGACATTGCCATATACAATAAGTTTTCTTATATATACACGAATTTAATATATATGTAAGCGCGTAGACACATAGACCTACACTTGCAATTGATCGTATATACATACTTAATAATATCTTTATTGTCCTTTTGATTCAACATTTTTTTTTTATATTTAATTTGTTTTCATAGACGAAGCTTATGATATTTGAATTGGAGATTGCTTTTTTTTCAAAAAATATATAAGAATTAAAAATAAAAAAAAAATAATTTTTCTCTTTCAGTAATTTTCAAAATATACAAAGAATACTTACGTAATAATAGTATACGCAAAGGTACAATCTACATAAAATCTATATGTCCTTATATCAAAATATACGTATAGGTGAGGTGAATGAGGTGGGTTTATGTATATAGATTTTTAAGCTCGGTCATAGTAACGAATTTAATTTATTTTCTATAATATTTGTGTATTACAATTAAATTTATGTACATATGTATGTGCTTATATTTATAGAAATTCCATGAAAATATTCTCTTATATTAATGTCAGTGTCGGATTAGAATAAAATGAAAACTGTAATGTGTGGGAAACAGCCCACAAATTCAATATCAGTTATGTAATAAAACAAGTGACCATAACATAAAATAAATTTGTTTCGACATATGAAATATTCTTTGAAGTAATCGCCTACTACTTCCCTATAATGATTTTTTGTTTTTTATTTAGAATCTTAAGATATCATTCAATTTTATTTGATCAACAATTTATAAAATTAATTATTAGTTATTAAAACTACATGGCCCACAATTTTTGCTCAACTATACCTTATTTTTTTTAAAGGTAGAAAAGGTTATGTGACACGAACACGATAAACGTAAATTTTTTTTTTGAAATTAATCTTCTATATTGGAAAACGATAGTTATTTAGGTTTATTACGCAAACAAAAAAAACAATCCAATAATAATTGAATAGCCTGTAAGAAGGCAATATTTTCATTGAATATTCATATGTACATATGTATGTATTTAAGAAATTATGATAGAGAAAGTCAAATTAAAAGACATTATTTTTAATGGCATTGCGATTAAATGCAATATAAGATGTATTAAGCAGTTTGTTTTTTGTTAAAACGAGAAAACATTGAACATTATAACTCAGTAATTATCCATAGAAATGCTTTCCAAAAATTACATAATATATGATAGTTGATTTACACTTTTTTAAAAATGACTGAACGTTAGTTCACGGTTACAAACCTTGATTTAGAATTTGAATAATTCTAAATGGCGACTATTCTAAAAACTTATACAACTACAATCGAGTTTTATTAAAATATTACAAAACTCTCCTATTGAAAAACTTATTTAAATGAAAAATTATGTATGTTATTCTTTGAAGTAGTATGGCCGCTACTCGAACTGATACCTCGATTGAACTCAAATTAAATGAGGTTCATCCGGGGCAATAAATCTATTTTTGTAAAAATTTATTTATTGCAGCTAAAAACGTTTTCTGTAGTATATCGCCGGAGTAAGACAACTCAATATTTCTTCGTACATAGTACAAAGATTCCAAATCATTCGTGCTCATATAAAATACTAGAATATGAATCGTAAAAGGAAATACACACACAGAATTTAAATTATTTGAAAGATAAGCAATTTTTAAAAATTCTCAAATATTTTGTGTTTTTTTTAAATTAATCCGGCCCTGTTTATAATGTACAAGTATAAATCTACAAAAGACAAATATTGGAATCTATAATAAAAAATAAAAAAAGGAAAATAAATAAGAATGTCTCATCGTGTTTATTTTTTATATTTTTACTCCATATAGTTTTTAATTACACGTACCTAAATTTTTTTATCGTATTTTAACTTTAAGGCAAAAAAAAATAAGAACAAATCCCTAAAATATTGATTACACTTAAGTCCTTCTTTAAATTATGTTATAATTTTTTTTCCAAAATTTCACATGTACTTTACATTTTTTGTGTGCCTTTTCTTAACTACCCACAATACCTTAGATTACTCTTTACATTTTAAATCTTTGAAGTTTTAAAACTAAATAAAGAAAAAGAAAACAAGGTTCTTTGTTCAAAAACTGAATAGCTATATAGAATACCAATATAGGTTCCCCAAAAAAAAAAAGAAAAAATTCAACTGAAATAAAAAGTTCTAAAGTTTTTCTCCCTTTAAAAGTATCATTAAAAAATTTTAAAAAGAAGGTAAGATATTCGTGTTCTAATTATTGAAATTAAAAGGAAAATGTCTACATGAAAGTTTTAGAAAGTAAATTACTTCAAAATAAATTTATTTTTTTCTTTATTCTTTCTTGTTTTTTGCAATAAAAGGACCTTGTAATAAACGTATTTTTCCAGTAATTATACTTAAACAACGTTGTTCCAAAGTAAATTGTGGTATAAAAATAGAAATTTTTAGGATTTATATTAGACAATCGATTTTGTATTAATGACAAAATAGGATTTTTAATGGTCCAGCACCAACAAGCGGAAAAAAAATTTTTTGGTTTTTGTTTTGTTTTCGTCCTTATTGAAGTGGAAAAAATACAAAGACAAAAAAAAAAATCCCCAATAGATTATCAAAACAAAAAATAAATATGGTCATAAAATTTGATTAATTACCGTTATATACAATAAATGTGTACATATAAAAATTTCCATGTGACATAAGATAACTCGCACACATATACGCATTATATATTTAATCATCTTTTCTATTCGAGTGTTATTTTATGTTTGCACATCGATATACCCTGACATCCAAAATGCAATATTAATCTAGTACTACATTGTATTTATGATCCATATTGTAGCAAAATTCTCGAGACAATAGTTTTTTACTACAATGTCAAAACTGTGTTGCTATGCTTATTCAATTAAAAAATTTGACCAGGCCAAACAAAATTGTTTAGTACTTTCGTGCCGGATTTAACGCTTTAATAGCTAAAAAATATATTTTTAAAATATTTGACGACCAAAATTCGTTCATATGATATTAATTTGTTTTCAACTGCCGATATTGTGATCCAAAATTTTTAAAATATTTTGAAATTTTACAATGTAGTCATTTTTGAAGTTTTACTACAATATTAATACTGCAATTAAACTGTAGTAAAACTTTTTTCCACTGCATTTTGGATGTCATGAATGCAACATAAAAAATCAAAATAATTGGGATTTACATTATGAAACTTAATATCACGACAAAAATGTTAACCTCAAATTATTTGAAAAATTTCTCAAATACAAAAGAAAAATTTAAATAAAAAATATGTTTTTTTTTTTAACAAATACAACTATGTATGTAATACCGTCATTCTATAATAATATAAAAATTCTTTATAAAATTCCAAAAATATTTAAAAAAAAAATATTTAAATGGACTTTAACAACATCTGTCAGAAAATTTCATTAAATACGCAGATAAAAGTTCATTTTTGTTTTTCTCTTTTTTTTTTGCAAATGAAATATTTACCTTAATTAAAACGTAACAAAGTGAAACAAAACTTTTGAATACAAAACAAAAAAAAGAATTTAAATTAAGAAAAATAAAATGACTAAAAATGGTAAAATTAGTATTGAGTTGAACGTATCAACTCTGTGATATCAGAAGTCATGTAATATTAGCTGTTATATAGAAGCTCAATAGATTCCATGTTGCTCAGCAATTGTTATAAGAAATAAGAGCAATCGATTAGTTTTTGAGAGTTTAATTTATTTAGTTTTGTAGTAAAGCTCTTGGCATATCTAGGGTTTGGCCAGAACTAAATGTTTTGAGAAAGTTCGTCTGAATACTAAAACTGTTCACAATTTCGTTGAAACCAATTTTTTTTTTACTAACATAAGGCGACTTGTATAAAATGTTAACTACTCTGAGTTAAAATTGTGGTCATAACATAACATTACACAACATCTGTGCGACATTTTTATTACTACATACAGTAGTAATAGTTTCTACAATAAATTAAACTTTCCAATATAAATAAAACTGTTAAAGTCGCATAATAACAGCAATCCGAACTGAAATAGAGTTCGTACATTTACTGTTATAACAATTTGTAAAAAATCGGTTATACACGAGAAAACATATATCTGTTATATCCTTTCAGTAGACTATACCCTTTCAGATATATTTTTATATAAAAATATATATGAATATACATAAATCAGACAATTATTTGCCACCGTTACAAACAAAATTGTAAATTTATTATAACAATTTTAATGTACCAAATCTTTCTTTCAAAATTTTCTTTGTCTAACTTTTAAACAATAAAATATTACAATTGTATATTCATATGTACATTATTTTATTTACTTTGACTTTGTATATATACGGGTATATTTATGTAAATTTATATTACAAAATTTTTCCCAATTAAAACATAATTTTTATAAGTCTTATGCTTTGTATGTTTTCTTCATTTAATGTATTTAACAGAATTAACTTAATATTTAATACCAGTCTGTTGTTTCTTTACCTAACCTTACATTTATAGTTTAAAATATGATTTTAATTTTGTATATGAATGGCAACAGATGCTCTCAAACTACCACAGCTGAATTTCGGAACAATTCATAAATCAAATGATACGATAATTAAGTTTTGGATTTAATTGTATAAAATCTAATTGCTTAGTTCATGATTTATTTTAAATTGTGGATAATTAAAGAAGCAAGGATGATTATATTGTATCATACAATAAATATTCTATGATAATTTTTCACATGATGGTCTATATTTGCACATCTTCAGCGGCCACTTCTTTCCCATCAAAAAATTATTTTCGAATAGCTATACCAAATTTTGCCTACTTCGCGGGAAGATGTAAATTCTAATCAGTAGAAAAATTATTGCGAATTGCATATAATAAATATTCTATGTACATATACTTTACTATATAGAAAATTCAAATTTCTGTTTCAGATTTAAAAAAATTTATAAATACCCACACACCAAATTAGTAATTATTACTGTTACCAGAATATCATGTAAATATGCTCTAAAAATAACATATTATGTAAAAACATCAAAGTGTAAGAAAGTTCATGTTCAATTTATGTATATACATCTACACATACTTCTAAATATGAGCTATAATTTTTTTTTTGTTTTTACCTAATGGTAACATATTATGAAAATATTACAAAAAGTTATTCCCCAAAGGATATAATCGACCTTCTCTACTCATTCTTATTACACAACTGTTGCCAATAACTTCAGAGAATTAAATTATATAATAAAAAAAACCATAATTGTTCATCTTTTCAACAAAAAGAAAAAAAAAATAAGAAGAAAAAGTTATATAGTCTTAAATTCCCAACATGATAAAAATTTCAAGATTTTTGGAATTTTTTCGTTTTTTTTTCTATAATACAAATAAGCAAATTATACAAGTTGCATCCGCTATATGTTCAGGTTCAGCATAATTTTATAATTAAAATTTTGGAGAAAACAAATTAGTCGTGGAATGTTGAAAATTGTAGTCAATTGAAATTCAAAAAATGTTATTGCACGTTTTTTAATTTTCACATTTTTGAATTCAAGGGTAAGATTTTGTATTGAGATGTTAATTCGAGTTGCATTTAGTGATAATATGGTAAGTAAAGTAAGTTTGCTTAAAGCAATAACACACATAATAAGAAAGTCACCACTCAACAAACATATTTTCTTTCCAATTATCATTTAAATATTTAAATTCAAATTATAATAATTTTGTATTAAAGATTTCTAATATTTTGTACATGTTACAAAATTATTCCAGTGCCCAATCTTCACAATATTTCTTATATAAGTATACAATTATCAAAAGTAGAACTCAAATTAAATCAAAATATTTATCTACATGCTACCCATGCCACGTTTTTACGGGTGCTTCTATTACAACGAAATTGAACAAAAACTTTTATTGGTATACCCATTACATTACCAAACAAATGAATGAAAAAGTACTTCAATTTTTTAATCGTAAGTATAAAGATTATTTCAGTTGAAATTTTTTTTTTTTCGTTTTTTATTATAAAAGTTAAATAAACTGAAAGATGATTCTTGTTGTGATTATGTTATAACAAATGAATAGCTTATAATCATGTTATTGAAATTTTTCAAATTAAGTAATGCATATATACAATATACACAGATATTTAATTGCTTCTATCATATTATTTTATGTATACATACATGATTTACAAGGATAATTTCATAAAATCACATACATACATATATGGTTCGAATATCTAAATATAGATATAAAATAAATCTATGCATATTTACATGAACATACAAAAAATTCAGTGTTATCAAATATACAGCTCATTATGTTAGAATACCAGGAATATGAAACTTAATTGGTTTTTAGAATTTCTATACTTTTTTCTATTACTTGAATTTTTCTTAATATAAAAAGAGAGAGATTATGTGACGATTATGTGAAAAATTTTGAAAGATATGTACTTTGATTTGATGGGAAGAGCTAGGAACTAGAAGAAAATATTATCAATCAACTTGATCGTATTCAGTGTTTCGAACGATCAGTAATCCTTGCTAAAAAAATTCAAACATAAATTCATAAAAAAAATTGCTTCAAATTCATTAAAAAAAAATATTCTTCAATGCTTCAAAATAATGGGCTGAATAAGAAATATTCAAATATTAAACCCCAATTATGAATTTTTATTTGAAATAAATCAAAATATTTCATTCAATAATTGCAATCAACAAACAAATTGTTGTAATCTGTAATATTGAAAATACAACCCGTAAATCCCACATATTAATAAGCATATTAAATGCATTAAACTCCAACACAGTTTTAATTTTATTTTGAATTCTTTATAATTTCTCAATTTTATAAAACTGAAACCCATCTGGATAGGAAAATTTTATTTATTTTAATAAATAAGTTTCGAATATGCAACAGGTGCACGTCATTAAAACTAAAAGAAAAAAATACATCACAATTTTTTCTATTTTTAGTAAAATTATTTTTAGCTTTGTAGCACTTATTAAAATTACAACTTCTTATAAGCATTTAATATTATGTAAATATAAAATTAAAAAAAATGTAAACTTACCATCGGCTTACATACTCAATATAACCAATGAAAACTATCCTATTCTTCTGATTTTCAACCCACAAGTTTTCTTATTTTTCAATTTACATACGTATTGTCTTTACCGGAAATAAAACATATTGAAATGCAAATATTCAAATAAATTTTCCTGGTATTTCAATATCCTGTAAATTATCAAATATCTAAAAATTTAACAAGAAAAATGATTAAGGATAAAGCAAAATCCTTTTTCAACATAACATCCAAACAAAAATATTTTTTTCTTCTATTAAGATTTTTTTTTTTTTAATTTTTCTTCTCTTATTTCGCACGAACAAAGCAGTATTTAGTTACATATATGAAAAATTTCAATCGGACAATACTTGCAAATTGGTTTTAAAACATCTTAGCAATATTCGTTTTCGAAATATACAAATTTTTACAACCTGTTGCCTTTGCTTGAGTTCAAAAATAACTAAAATTCGTTTATTCTATGAAGTATTACTTTGTATACCTTGAATTATCAAAAATATAAAAAGTTAAGTGTCTACCGAGAAAAGGTATAATTTATCAAAGCTTTTTTTTCAAAAAATATTTAATATAAAGCTTTAAATATTATTTTAAAAAGTGTTTAAAAAATTTTCTTACGATATTAGTATATTTATTATTAGAGAATTTGGGTATACGACTAAATTGCATCATGTTACTGAATAATGTAATGACGTAGCTATCATACGACAATATTCATCCATACGGAGTGAAAATAGGACGATTTTTATGGACTAATTTCGCATTCATTTGAATGAATATTTCGTATAAAAAAAGAATTTAATAAACAAAAATGTTTCAACATAAAATTTTAAAATAACAAAAATCTTTTGACATAAACCTTACATTTAAATTTGTTTTCAAATCCGAAATTAATGATTAAAAAAACAGACAACAAACATAACTAATTTCAAAAATAACTATTACAAGCTGAAAGCATATTTTAAAATTAAACTGCTTCAGCATCTGCAATCTATATTGCCGATAATAATGACTAAAATATTATTAAAATTTCCGATTTGATTTATGAAAACGGAAAAACTGACTCTAATTATGTAAACGATAACATATTGCTTAAAATCTGAAAAATATTAAATAAAGTATAATATTAAAAGACGTACATGTATATATCAAATTTTTAAAATGAAATACTTGAATTATCTAAACTACTTTTATTACAAAATCTAGAAAAAATAACATGATTAACTCTCAATTAAAATATCTAACTGTTGCTGCATTGTTTAATTTCCTTAGTCAATTTAAATTCTTCTATTCAAAGCGAAAATTTTGTTCAAGTTAATTTTTAGATACCGATTCACAAGTTCTGGTTAAAGATGTAAATAAGTTTTGATGAAATCCATACACAAAATTTCTAACTCACTTCTCCTGCAGATAGGGAAAAATACAATTTTTGGATAAAACTATATTTTTTGCAATGAGCTTATCAAAACATCCTTGACAATTTTCTTTTTTCAAATTTGGACAGGAAATATGCAAATTTTTATCAAAGTAATATTATACACAAATTCAGAATTGGACGAAATCACTGAAGTACTCCATATTTATGACAAACAGCAATCATTAATTTTTTGTTCTTGAATTTTTTCTAATGTTTTTCCTTCAGCTGCTCGCTGAACGTTATCAGCTACAGATGAATAATCTGGAAAAGCTACGCGTTGAATTTTCGAATAAACCAATTCATCATCTATTTTTACTTCGAAAGCTCCCTGCCTTCCCTTGTGACAATTTACTGATGCATCTGGTGATCTACTTTTAATGACTTCTGAAATTTCATGACATTGTTTTTCAAAATTACAAAAACCACTATTAATATAAAATAAAATCAGACGAATCAAAGAATCAAAATAATGTTAAGTAATAAATAATTACCAATATTCTATGTCAACCTTAACCATTATAATTTCGATATGTGAAATTTAGAATCGCATTTAGAATCACCAAAACCAAAACAAAGTTATCGAGAATTCTTATTATCATTAATATTTTGACATTTTCCTTCATTTATGTTTGCAGTCTACAGATTATTAAATGACATTTTAAAATCTTTTTGAATATTGCCATTATACCTTATAATAGGGCTAAGGTGCCATATTAGTGTTACTGAACTATTGAAAATCTTATGTTCACTAGTAACAACTACTGATTTTTAACAGTAATTAAATTTTGCCTAATTTGTAAAAATAATGATAAATGTTAAATGCTATAAAATGAAAGCGGTTGTTATTTAAGTCGTAAAAACATTAATTCCATGGAACATACTTCAAAGTCATATTCTCTTTCTTTCCGACATTTCTTTATTCTATATTATTCTGTATTATTAATCAATACTTTAATCGTCCCTAATAATTAAATCATTGTTCATTTAGCTAATTTGTAAAAAATATAAATCAATAAAAGTTGCATAGCCTACAATTAAAATTCAATTGTGAATGATAAATTGATTTTTGTCAAATTGTGAATAAATAATTTTTTGCTCCCAATACACAAATCAAAAATTAGTCATATAGTTTTATGGGTTATATTTTAAGAAAAAAAAACACGTCATTATGACAGCTGCACTGAAAAATGACAATATAAGTAGTAATGTCAAATCTGATTCAGAAGCTGCGAAGTCGACCACAAAAAATTATACGCTAGTTAGCAATAAAATGGAATTTATTTATAATTTATTGTTTTTTTGGTCGCGCTAAAATCTCGAAATTGTAACTATAACTGTGCATTTAATATTTAATTTAATATAAGAAAAATAAAATCAAAGAAATAAATATTTTATCTTGAGTGAACTTTAATTATGCGATCAAATTTTTGTATACTCTATGGATATTAGAAGACAGTAGTTTAAAAATACTGCAAAAACAAATATATATATGTAGATATTATATTTTAAGCTAAAAATACTTAATGGTCGACAAACCCTAAAATCAGAATATTTTTACAAGTGTAATCTCAGTTTTGTTCGAATTTGGTAACATTTATTTTTTAATTATATTGAAAAAAAGATTTTCAGTGGTTTTTAATCGAATATATGACAGCTGCAGCATCCATCATTTTTAAGAAAAACACTGCCAGCAAATGAAAGTGAATTTTTATTGAATTCTCAGGATAAAAGCCAAATAAATATAAAATACTTAAATAAAAATTAATTTAGAAACATTATTTAACATTTGTGATATTATTTATGAAGATAACAAATTTAACGTAGTAATAAACGCAATAAAATGCTACCACAATACAACAGATTAGGTGGTCCAATAACAACAAGACGTTCTTTTCATTCAAGAGAAAAATGTCTGATTGCGCTGGTATTAGCGACATTAGTTATAGTATGTTTTGGTGGGTTCTTCCTTTTACCAGATAATTTTGGTGGTGAACGGGTTCTTAAAGTTTATAAGCAAATACAAAAAGCGGGGCCAGAAATATTTATTCCAGCACCACCATTGGCTGGTCATAGTATAAGTGGAAAAGAAGATCCTCATGTTGTTGGGGACAGACAAAAATTACAAGAAAAAATTCGACAAGAATTAGATGATATCCTTGATCGTCCAGATTTAGCTGCTGGAGACAGAAATAAGATAGCTTTAATGAATAATAAATTTGATAGTAATGACGGAGGTGAAAAAATTGCAAATCAAGAAGAACAAGTTCCAGTACCAGGACCACCTGAAGAGAAAACTATTGATGAAACAAATAAAAATAATGCAGCAGAAGCAAATGATAAGCCTGAAATAATGAAATATAATGTTGACGGACACGAAGATCCAGATCCAAGCATCCGGATCAAACGAAATAAAGTCAAAGAGGTAATTAAATATTTTTTTATATTTCAAAACTAAAATATTTTGCTAAAAAAAAATTGTATAAAATTCTAATATTGTGTAATTCAAAATGCTTTCTATATAGAAAGTAGGTATACCTACAAATACCTGCAAATTTATTTACTATATAAATATTTTATTTACATACTAACTGTATGCTGCTGTTGTGAGTTTGTTTCGTGTACGAGACTTAAATTTTGCCCCTATTTGCATTGCAAAAAATTCTAATTTTAATATGTAATGAAAAATATCGTAAAATTTAATTTCAACTTTCTTTTTTAAATTGCTTTATCTTTTATGATTGCATACTTACGTTAAAAAAGTGTGAAGATTTGTTTAGGAAATTCATTTATTGAGAAAGTAGAAAGCAAATGGGTATCTACTTAATTAATTTTTAATGCCAACTTCTATTATTACAACTACATATTTTGTGTTGTTTTGAAGAGTTAGTTATTCGTCAGTTTTTTTTTTTTATAAAAGAGTATCCCATTTCATTTATAAATTTTCAAATTTAGCAAAGCTTCTGTCAATCATCAAAATAAATATTCATTAAGCGTAAAATTTTTCATATTATATTAATAAACTTATTAATATTAAATAAGTTAACTTATTAATTATTAATAAAGGCACCTTTTTTTAAGAATTAGTAACTATAATGTCTTTTATCCTATGAAAAGTTGTGTATTTTGTAGTAGTTACAAACCAAAATTATAATTTTTATAAAATTAATTTGACAACAATGCGATTGTACACGAAAAGTTGGTTAAAGTTTTAATATACAAAATTTATTACAAAGTTTATTAAAAATGTTTGGCAAACGTGGCATTTGTTTCAATAAACAAGAAATGAATACATAACTACATACTTTATGCATTTCAAAATTTTCTATTTAATTGAATTGCCAAAAAATTTTTTGTTAAATAATTTGAAACTTGCATATACATACATACTTTAATTACTATCATGTTCATACTGTTGAATCTATCGTTTCTCTTTTACAAAATTTTGCATATTTAATATTAATAAAAAAAATCTTTTTATTTGCAAAATTGTGCCAAAAATTTTCAATTTTTTGTGCATACAATTTTTTGCTTTATAAATTTGAATAAATATATACATACATATATGTACTTCCATATAATATGTACGTATGTACATATATCAACACCTTCTGAGTCAATAACATTTTCTGTTCTGCTTTTACTAAAAATATTTTTAGTTTCATGAAGTATAAATTACATAAAACGCAATTTAGAAATCTTATGGTTATCAGAAATGTTTTAATTATCAGTAAAGCCGTGTATATTTTTAAGTTCTTGTATTATTTTATAATATTTCGTCAGAACTATAATTACCTAGGTAGGCACACGTTACAAAAATTTTAAACAATAAGTATGTACTTATATTTTTTTCTCATATTCTTATTGAATAAAATAATGAGATACTTTTGCAGTATTTTATACCCAAAAAAAAGAAAATAATAAATTTACCTATTTTTACAGTTATCTAACCCACTTAAAAAAAAGTTAAAAGAAAAAAAACAAAAAATACATTCTTTTAACATCAGCTGTACTGTAGGGCGTTACAATTTCGTAACGTAAACATTTTATAAGTTCATTGTTTTTTAGTTTCTCTTTGGCTAGCAAATATTTCTTCTAAAAATTTACGTTATTGTAATTTTACATTGATAGGTACATTTGCGAACTTCGTGAAATACAATATTTGTAATAATATGTAAAATAGCAATGAATTCAAGTACATACATAATATGTATTGTTGTAATGTGTGCAATAATTTATGTATGTATATAAGCATGTATATTATATTTAAGTTATTAAATAACTATACTTGTAGGGTCACATATATAACGTAAAATATGTTATATTTCTGTTCTCATTTAACATGCACAAATAGAACAATATTCCATACTTATATATAAAAAAAAAACAAATAGAAAACTTTAGAATAAAAATAAAATTAAATAAAATAAAAAAAAGAAAAAACGATAAACCACAATTAATAAAAATAAAATAAAAGGAATAGGAATAGAAAATAAACTCAATTGACGACTCAAAAATATTACGATGATTATAAAATAATACTGGTTTTGTATTTGTTTTTTACAATGATTCTTAAAATTTAACACACTTTTTATAACATAATGAAATACTGAAGTTTAAGGAGAAATATAAAAATTATTTTGTAGTATGAGAATATATTTTTGCTTTCAGAAATTAATTAGCAAGATATTTTTTCAGCTCAATACAATTATAAATTAATATTAAGTTGCAAATTAATGAAATTTTCCAAAAATAAAAAAATTTTATATTATAAAATAGGTAATAAGTAATGCCTCGTACCTACAATATAAGAAATCAAGTAATTAAATTATTATTGTGATTTATTTTTGCTTAAATATAAAATTTTAATTCAACTGATATTATTTAGTTAATGTGGCTTGTAATTTATACGAATTAGTTGATTAAATTAATTTAAAAGCATGATTATAATATAAATGCAATAAAACATGGTGGTCTTAACAAGTTTATCATTATATTCGTTATTAAATTCTGTTTTCAAATACCTGTACGAAGCAATCAATTAATTTTCACTCATTTTGAAAAAAATATTCTCATTTAAAAAACACTAAATCTATGCCTTCTAAAGAATATAGAGGTAGATCAACGCCGTCTTTCAAATGTCTAGACCAGGTAATAGATAGCTGAAAAAACATTAAAATAATTTTCCTAAAATAATTAAAATAATATCATTCTTTGTAAAATTAATAATTCATTGTGTACGCAGTTCTCAGTTTCGTACTACCGTAATCTAGTATTACGTATACATTTGCAAAAATAAATTATCAGTTGTACCAAAAATTAGTCATAATTTTTATCTAACCAAATTTACTGAAAAATTCAATCAACAGTTTCCAAAATGAATGAAAGCCATTTTTTCTTCATCTATACGCTTAACATATACCCCAAAACATCTGGACTACTACGTTTATAGTTAATTAGTAGATATTGCATAATTTTAATTTTTTTAAATATTTTTAATATTTAAGTAAATTTATTATCAAGCATAAAAATTAAATTGTTTCTTAATAAATGCATATTTAAAATGGAAAAATGAAAAAAAAAAAGTAATTATGCGTGCACATAAAATTCAAAAAGTTGAACGAATTTCATGTTAAATAAGCACAAAAAAATTAAAATTTCTGTCCAAATGTTTTTCAAGATAAGTAAAATTTTAAAAACATAGTGTTTCCACTTTATTTTACATATTTTCTAGTAATTTTTAATAGCCTATTTGGGGAAAAACATTGTCACCTATTATTTGATGAATTTGTAAAATGATTTGCTGTCGAACTGAAAATGTTTCTGATTGTTATAAATTCGCCCCAGTCGAGCTTATGTAATAACTGTAGTAATAATATTGCAACTTTGTGTTATTAAATATCCTCCAAGAAATTTATAGTAGGTATTGATAATCATTAAATTTTTTCAAGATCAAAGCAGAACAGTCGAATTTTACAGCCATTCTTGTTCATACAAATATTAGTTTTACTATATATTTCGCTTTATTTCGAGAAATAATACTCTCGTCTTGTTGATATTTTTTAATTTTCATTATAAGCGAACACTATTTTAGAAAAACAATAAAAAAAAAACTGTGTATAGGTTTCACTTTTAAATATAATTTTTGAATATTTATTAACTTATGAATTTCTCGAATAAGAAAAAGTGGAACGTGAGGTCATCAAAAATATTTTTTTTTTACTTTTTACTTAGTTGTAAAAACATACGTACATACATACATATATAAATTTGCTATTATCTTTATATTTATGATGAAGCACGGACTATGTATGTATACCTACCATTTGTTTTTGTTAAATGAATTAAAATTTGGGACAAGCATAATTGTTAGATTTTTTTTTTCTTTTTGTTTGCATCTGATTTAATTTTTTATCACAGAAAAAAAAAATTTATATAACAAAAGAAAAAAAAACATTTGTATTTGCATGAAACAAAAATTTGATCTCATTTGATCTCATTCAACAAAAAAAAAAAATAAAACAAGTAAAAATAATTTTTATTGATCAATCAACAATCCCTCCCTTTTAAGTTGTTCGACTTGCTTAGCAAACCGAATTTGATGAATTTTAAATATTTGTGTTTCATTGTTGTGTACAACATTGAAAATAAAAAACAACACAGCTGGGAAATTTTTTTTTTGTTTCCGAAGAAAACAAAATGCAAACATGAATTTTATCACGCTTTTTCGAAAACTACTGAGTGCAATACCTTAAGTTAAAATAAAACTCGTGTCTTTATAAAAAAAATTATGTAAATTTTATTGACTTTATAAAGAAAAAAAAATTTATAAATATTATTAAACATTGTACAGAATTTTTTTTTATTTTTTAAATTTAGCAAAAGCCTGTTTTCCAATCAATAAAGTTCAATTCCAGTTTAGCAATTCAATATTAATTTAATTAAGAAAAAAAGACACGAAATAAAAAATCCAATGTAACCAATATTGAGAATTTTTTTTTATTATTACTTTATGATTTTTTTCTGAAATCTCTTAATCTTCTTCTTACTTTATAGGTGTATGTGTATATCTTACTTAATTACAATATTGCAAACACATTTTTGCGTATTAGTTTTTATTTTATTTTGTTAAGAGAAAAAAATAAATAAAAATACATAAATTTTAAAAGAAACAAAGTAAAATGGAAAAACCAAAATGAAAAAAAGAAAAAGCCACTTAAATTATCTATCAGCTTCAGCAATATTTTATGAATCACTTACTAATTCATGAATAATTTTTATTCTCAAAAAAAAAACTTGTTTTCCATTTTATGATTAAGTTAAATTTAACTTTTATAGTAAGTAACTATAAGTATATGGGTAGAAACGCTTTGTCCGATTTCATCTCTCAATAAGTACATATTGTGTTTTTAGTACACATTCTATCGCTAATAAGAATTTGTCAACCTGAAAATTTTGTTATGGTTTTTGATTTCTTTTCAGTTCATTTTCAATGAAATCGAGGAAATAATGAACTTATTATTTTTAAATCTGATTGTTCGTTCGCTCGCCCATGGTTCTGTTCTTAAGATTTTCAAACCGCTTAAGATAGAAGCTTAAACTCTAGATCTTTTAGATTTCCTCCCCTTTTGAAAATTTTTACCATTAAAGTAATAAAAGTGACTATTTTCTTTTTGTTATTGTAATGAAATCTCAAACATTTTTTAAATTTCGCAAACTCAGAAAAATAGTGACTTGTGTCTTCTATTTCGAAATAACACAAGTAAATTTTACAATAAGTAAGAGTACCGTTAAAAATAACCATTATCTTATATCCGGTTTTTGTTTTTTCAAATTTTCGACATTTTTGCCTTTAGATCGTAAATCGTGTTATTTTAACATAGTTTGCAGAATATAATAAATTATTTACCTCGCCAAATTATTTACTTAGTTTTTCTTTGAAGTTTTATGATTTCCATATTTAATAAACACATCTACAAATATCTGCTAGAATTCACCTTAACACGTCTCTGGCATCCACCTTAACACGTCTTCACTTTTTGTTTGTATCCAGAAGGTATGCAATCAAGGGAAATGTGCTACTTTACAAACCGTTTCTTTGATTCGAAATTATTTATTTTTATATGGTAAAAAATGAGCAAATAATATTTAAGAAAAGAAGAAAAAAAAAAGTTTATCAATATTGGATATACAAAATAAAAGCAGCTCTTTTTATTTTTATTTTTTTTTTTGAATTATGTATACATATATATTTTACATTTATACATACATGTGTACATATTTTACATTCCATAGATTTAAATTACTCTCTTATACTAAAAATAAAAAAAATGTCATTGAAGATTTTTGGTCATCTTTCAAAGAGGGAATTGAAAATTAAAATACCACCTACTTAAATGAAAAATATGAAAATTTTTACACTTCTTATATATTTAAAAAAAAAAATAATCTTTACAAAAATAAAAATATTCAAGTTCTATTAAAAAATTTATTATTAGTCATTCTCTAGAAGATCTATTTGTTATAAGATTCTAAATTGCTATTATAAAAATTGCTATATTTGTTCACTTCTCTTTTGAAATGCAACAAACACAGAATTTTATTTTTATTCATAATTAAAATATTTCACTTTCCAGCTTAATGCGAAATTCCAGTAAAATACATTTTTTCTTATGAATAATTGCAAGAATTATAATTATAGGGTGATGCTACTCACGAACTAGCTTTTTGAGGTTTAAAACATTGAAATATAAATTAAATTCGTGATTTGAAAATTTTGTTTAATTATAATGGAATTTAATTGAAATTTTTATTAAATTTTTCTCTTATTTTATAGCAAAATTTATAGCAAAATATGATTAAACATAAAAAAAAACCAAAAAATTTTTCATTCACTTTAAATTAAAGAATTAATATTTTACCCCTTGTTTGTTGACATTACAAATAACAACATTGATTATTTGTAACGTCATTACTCTTACTCTTGCTTATATGCACACTATATCGTAATAAATTTTATACAGTTGAACCTCTATATATGGTCTCTAAAAAAAACAGAAATTTGATGATTGAATTTTGAAAAATTAAAAATATTTAATATAATTTGAGTTAATACTCTAAATCTAATTTTACTTTCCAATTTATTGCATTATTACCTTGAAGTAACAAAAATCACTTAGTAAATTAAATTGGTTAAAATGATAAAAGTATTTAAAATGTGAGGCATTTCATTATTTATTTTCTTATAACAGATAAATGATTCTGACAGGGGTTCTTTATTGATTAACTATAAGAATATATAAAAATTTGACACATTTTCTGTCAAAAATCAAAGTTTTGTATATTTATTTGATTAGTCAAAATTTTCACCCAAATAAATGTAGCATTTTTAAAATTGCTACAAATTTTTTAACTCTTCTTATAAGGCTCATAACACTACGTTTGTAAATTTCATTTTATTGGAAAAATGAGAAATGCTCTAATGAATGAAACAATAATGCTTTTCTCTTTCTATCTCTCTCAATCTCTTTGTATTCCTTCAACCCAAATTTAACTGTAAACATGTAGATAATATGAAAAACTTTAACATTTAAGGTGCCATCTTTCTGAAATAAACTTATTTTAATATTATAATAAAAAAAAATAAAAGCAATTATTTTAAAGCGATTAATATGTTTAAAAATGTAATTATTAAATTTTCTCTTTTCTTTCTTATATTTGTGTTTCTTTTTTTCTTCTCCCACATTTTATATAAATGAACAAATGTACGTGTACATTTGTGTAATTTATATTTGAAATGGAATATTTTTTTTTAACTTCAATGAACGTTATTTATTTTACATTTTGCATAAGTAATTGCACACACTACTATACACATTTTAATTTAGAAATTATTTCGATATAGCACACACACTACATACTACACACACAGGGAGATAAATTTCATTTGTAAAATTTAATCAATCCCATTTTCTTATTATTTTTTCATATTTTTTTTTTAATTATAAAATTTTCATTAAATTAAAATTTTTTACCTCTCTATTATAAAATTCTCATCTTACTTCTCATCCTGTTCTCTTTACGTCTCTCTATTTACCTATGTATTGCATATAATTTTGTGTATTCAAATAATAATATATTTTTTATATATTATGTACAATAGGTACTATAGGTACATTATATTTGTTTTTATAACAATCTCAATCTTTTGTGTGCGTCATTAAAGAAAAAAAAAAAAAAACAGGAGAAAAAAACAAGAAAAGAAAAAGTAGATAACTATCGATTTACACTTATGTATATGTATGTGTATAGTACATAATGCATAATGTTGAATACACATACATAAATAGGGAAATTTAAAGGAGACCTTTGGCTTATTTTTTTTTTTTTGCTAATTTTAATTAAATCTCATCGAAATTTTTTATATAAATTTATAATCTAAAAATTTATAGTCTGTATAATATTAGTTCACAATTTATAAGTATAACAGTTAATAGACTATAAAATTTTAAATTATTAAGAAAATTATTTGCGCTTAGTTTTTTTTTTAATTATATTTGTGATTCGTCTACAATATCGCTGTTACACAGATTCATGATTTAATTCAAATAATTAATGCGTAGATAATAATGTTTTTTTTTTAATTTTATAATAATTTCATAATAATTATTATAAAATTATCAATTTTAAAAGATTTATTCTCTCTAGATTGATTCAACAACATTAAGCATATTTAAATTGAAAAACAAAAAAGAAGAAAACTAAAAAAAAGCTCTGATTTTAACATTTTTATTTAGGCTTCCGGCTGTTGTTTTTTTTTTTGTTGCTGTCATAGCGCATAAATTAAATTAATTAGATTAAAAAAAATTTTGTTCCTTTTGTTGTAAGAATTGAATTCGAGATAATGTATTAGTTGATTTTGTCTAATATATTCACTGATTTTGTGTGTCATTCACTTTTAATTGTTATAATTTTTTGTTATACAAATATTTTCTTACCAGAAATCAAATGTACAATATGTAATTAAATTATGTTGAACTCATAATTGTGAACAATAATATAATTAAAAATTTTCTTTTTATTATACTTATATTATTGTTATATAAATTAGTTAACAAATAATGCCATAATTATAGCAAAAAATTTTAATTAAATTATTTTTTAATTGCCAATTTCCATAATAAAAAACACTTAAAAATTTTATTTAAAATGAATCGTTTGAATGCATTTTCTATGTTAACGTTTATAAAATTGAATTTTCATTTGAATGTTATATTGAAAGTATTCGAAAATTAAATGTTTCTATTTAAATATTTCTATTTAATAACCAATTTATTTAAATATTATTATTATATTCAAAATATAAATTTATTTTAATTACATTTTATTTATTCCATAGCATGTATTTACATTATTTTGTAATTGAGTTTGAAATATAGATAAGTGAAATAAGAGTTAATCACTCATGCAAAAACGCACGCCACCTGTTTTTAGAAATTATGATATAACAAAATTGAGTCAAACCAATGATTTGTAAAGTATAAAACTTTTATCATCAACAAGTTAAAAATATTTCTTTAAATAACAATTTACAATAATGTTTTATTTATTTACAAAAATATATTAATTTATTGCATAAATTTAGGATGAGTGATCTATAAATACATAAGTGGATTAGGATAAGTGATTACATTTTTTGATTATAAAAATTTTAGAAAAGCTTTGCTAAACATTAAAATTATTTGCAAAGTAAAATTAAGTAGGATCTTAACTAATGTATAATATTATTGTAAAACTAAGCCTTGATGTTGTAGCTGAAGTTGCTTGTATATACAAAAATTTGCAATCTATAACAAATTTAATTTATTAAAAACATACTTGGGTTTAACTCAATACTTAAAACATAGTATATGGCAACTATCTAAAACACTCCCATTTTTTGATCTATTTACGAATAGATCTATATTCTTGTATTTCAAATATGAGTAAAATTTTTATTGATTTGTAAAATGTACGTATTTTCTCTTAATCCAATTCCAATGTGCAAAAAGAAATATTAATATTAAAAGAAATTCAAATGAATTTAATAAAATATATTGAACAAAACCCTCTCTCTCTCTATTTACATATATCTCTCCCTTACCTTCCCTTTTTCAACCATTCTCTTCAGAGAATTCAATTTCGAAAAATATTTTTTATGATAAATAAATTCACTTTGATGTTCAATGTATCATTGAATTTTCTACTTTTAAATCTAATTTGAATATTTTTTTTTCTTTTATTTATTTTCAAAGGTAAAATTTAATAGTTGTTTTTTAACTTATTTAAACATTAATCTTTCAATGTGCCATCAGAAATAAATCATATATAAGGGAAATAAAATAAAAAAAAAATATTTTCAATTCCGTTTTTTTTGTTTTTTCAATTTTTCAAAGAAAGTAAATTACAAATTTATATTTGTTTTATTTATGTTTTACCTCGCTTTTCAATGAATTAGTTTCTGAACACAATTCTTGTACATAAACCATAAACAAATTATTTACACATGTATACATATTGAATCATAATGTTGGTTATAATTCAAAGTCAATAACATTACATTGTAAATTTTCTATTTTTATTTGAGCGCATTTCAATTTTATTAAAATATCATTGACAGTATAAAATATTTGAATGTTACAACCGTAACTAATATCCCCCCATTTCTTTATTCTTGCTTTTCCTTTTGTTTTTTTTAGTTATTTTCTATGTTATAGTTTCCTTGTTTTTTTTTTTTCAATTTTCTTTTCAATTTTTCCAATATATAATTATCAAGGTTTTGGTGTTATTGAAATTAAAGTATATGAATACTCGTACACGATATTATTATACAAAATGCGCTGAGAAGAGATTAAAAAATGTAAAAAAATAAAAAAAATAAGAAAGCAAAACAAAAGGTGTATTGACTCGTGACATCATAATTTCACTGATATTCTAGTTTGATTATAATTTTACATAAAAAAAAAAAACAAACACAAAATTTAATTTGTCGCTAGACATGCTATCTGTTTTGTTTTTGTTTTTATTATTTTGGAACACATTTAAAATAATTCAATATTAAAATGTGTTTTTTTTTGTGGTTTTATGAAGCTGAGCGTATAAATTTCATAGTTCTATGTAATATATTTCTGTGGCTACAAGCAATAAATGTCTAAATTGAGTAATCCAGTTCATAACCCATTGACGCAATTAACAAACTATAATTGTCTGAAAAAAATCTTCCAATTTCAAAATAGGATCTATATTTTGTGTTCATAGTGTTTAATTTAATAATCTATCATTTTATCATTTTATCGTTATCATTTGCTCAGAAGTAATTTAAGTTTTGTTACAATAAAAATGACATAAAAAATTCTCATGAAAATTGGACAATTATAATTTTGTAGTTTGCAATTTCAATGCATTAAAGTATTGGTGAACAAATGGTAACTATAATTGCAAAAAATAAATAGCACGTTTCTAAGTGTCAATATCTTAACTTTATTTAGAAAACATGTGTTAAAGTTCCATAATTTACTTATTTCTTAACTCTGTAATTTTTCATTTTAGTTTCTTTTAATTCTTCAGTCAATTTCTGCTAAAAACCCTTTATTTAGTTTGATTTATAAATGATAAATTGCATAATTAATAGCTCTAAAGTTATAAATTAAAAATACGCTTTAAATTTAGTTTCAAAACCTCAGATCTTTAATGATAATTTGAGTTAAATGTAGATAATAGAATTTTACAAAAAATTTGACAATCTTGGAAATAATTGTTGACATTAACTTTCATTATATAAAAATATTGATGCCATCTATCATCGAAACATGAAAATTTATCATAATATTTTTAGGCAATGTTTAAGCTACTGTAACGGAAAGTAAAAAAAAAAAGAAACACATCTAACAAAAATATGGTCAGTATACAAATAAAAAACTCATTGATTGCTAACAGATGTTGTACGTGTAATGTGCTTGTCATTTATAAGAATTTTAAGATAAACTTTTGAATTGCATTAAAAATTTAGATAAGAAATTTAAAAATCATACTAAAATTTTTGTAAAATAATTTTATTCGAAATCTATTATTTTTCAATTTTTTTTGCGATTAAGTTCTACTTATCATTGATTTAGCAAGTATAATTAGAGTTTTCAATTTATGTAAACGAATTTGTAATAAAATCGTGATAAGAGAAGTTTTTTTTTTTAAAGAAAATTAGTAAAATTGTAAAATTTGTTGAAAATCGCGTGCATATCGGCACTACTGTGCACATTTATGCAAAATAACAAAAACCAAATTGTATACAGGGTTTTAATTTTATATTTTGAAAAATGTGGGCGTCTATTTAAAATTATAGCATGATATTGACTAAATATATTCATCATTACGAAATTACGAAATTTCTAAAAAAAATTTCTAATTTTTTTAAAACTTACCATACCTACATATGCGTTTTACTCATTTATTCCAAGGAAATTAAGAAATCTACTTTAATTATATTCGATTATATGAAAAATATGTTATTTTGCACGTACATATGCTGTTGCATAATATGGCCTATAATATCGTCTTTTGAGAAATGAAAAATGTATAACACATACAACATGTTGTAGATCATACACTGCATATTATGTTCCTTATGTTCCTTATTTAATACAGAAAATTAATTTCATATAAAGAATTCATAATTCACTAACTTTATCAAGTTCTTATTCTAATAAAATGGATCCAATATGTAAAATAAATTTAAAAATATTCTTGACTTACCATATTATGTAAAATAGTGCAATATAATTTAAAAATCAATAAAAAAACTAAATCTTTACAAAATTTCTAAAATTATTTAAAATTTTTAAAATCATAATTTTGAATACCTGTGCCTATACACCTATTATATACCTATAATATAATTGATATACCTAAATTAGAATAGCTACATAAGTAATATTAAAATTCAACAATTTTTCTTTTGACATTTTTCTTTTTTTTTGTGTATATTTATGACATTGTTTTAAATAAGCTTATACAAGTCTTAATATTACTCAAATCCACACAATTTCTTATACATATATTCTATGGGTACATTATGTATACATAAATAAATTATACAATGGTGAAGTGAAGAATATATTTAATCCGTAAATAAACAGAGAGAAAAATGATATATTTAGTCTATTAATTCAATTTTATTAAGAAAAAAAATCTACCAAAAAGGACATAATATTAAAAAAAACCAGAAAAAACAAAACAAAGAAAATGTTCAAAAATTCATAACATGTACATAAATTATGGTGTGTACAAGAAGTATAAAAGTTTTGTTATTCATATATTCATAACAGGATTAAACTTCACACCTGATGACGTTCACAAAAAAAAAAAAAGAAACTAAAATTGATGAGTACATAATAATAAATAATATCATACATGTATGTGCACATGTATACTCTCTCTCTCTCTCTATATATATATTATGTTGTCCTCAACCTGAAAAATTTTTTTTAATATATTATTAAACAAATGTACATATACACGTAGTTATAAATATAGAAATGTATATTTATGTATATACTCATATATTATTATAGGAAATTGCAAGATAGGAAAAAAAAATCCTTATTATAGTTGCGTATTTCTATACAAGATGTTTAAAGGAATTACATGACTCCTTAAACCTTTTTTTTGGATTTATATATTTGAAATTTCATTACATATATTGAAAATTATATAAATATATATTTAATATAAAATATTATGTATTAATAATTTTTTTCTTTTATTATGTACATATATATTGTTCTCAAATGATAAATCGTTGTATTTTATTATTATAAAAATTTTAACTCTATATATTCTATTCTTGCTCTCTCGTTCTCCATACTTATATATATATTTCAAATAACAGAATTGAATATTGTTGTCTTAATAAAAGAGACAAAAGAATGATTGATTGTATGCACACACATTTTTTTCACATATTATTTTAATATAAAAAATAAACAAAAGAAATTAAGAAAAGAAAAATTTATTCTTTATTGTACATACATAAAAAATATAAGTAATAGTAAAATAAATATTAAATATTCATACTTACTCGAAAATACAGAAATATATAATTATGTATTTAATAGGATTATAGTATATTTACTTTCCGAAATTTTGCTTAGAATAAAAACGTACACAATTATTGGCACATTTTCAAAAAAAGAATTTGAAAAAAGTTTGGCAATTAGTTTAATGTCATCTGTCCGTTCACTCTGTTCAAATTTTATAGACAAATAGACTTCCTAAACAAAATTTGATATGGTGTATGATGACATCTCCTCTCTTCTTTAAATAGCTGTCCAAAGTCATTAAAAAAAAATTTTTTTCGGCAACCTACTCAAACCATTATTTTTTCTATCATAAGAAAATTTCAAGTTATATGGAGTTGATCGTTCAAATTAACAATTATCACAAGTTGGTTATTGCACTAATTTTAAAAGTAATTTTTTTTTTAATGCATCCTAAATGTATGCAATGTTTATGTGGTTGGTAACTGAGTTATTTTAATTAAAAGTTAAATAATTAAAAGGAAATGTGCTATTATACAAATTATTTATTTGATTGACTACATTTTTTTTGGTTGTTATTTTTTTAACATGCTTTATGTACACAAGAATATTGACCGGAAATAAAAAATTATGAATATGTCAAGTATCTTAATTTTATTTGAAAATTGATATTATTAAATATTTATTATTTAATCAAAGGCGAATAATAATAACAAAAAAAAAAAAAAAAAAATTGTATTTTGTTTGATATTAAAGGAAATTAGGATTAAGATTTTTGTTAGTTCAATATCATAGAAAGTAAACATAAACGTACTTTAATTAAAAGTTATAACTTTCAATATTTAGGTTAATATTTAATTTTGAATTCAATTTTGTTAAACTAACGTAAATCTATATGTAGTTCTGTAATATATAAATATTGTTATATGTATGTATATTACGCTTGGATTAGGATTTTGAATTTTGAAATGTAGTCATGCGTGTGCAAATTTTAGTTTGAATCGGAAAATGTTCTGTTCAATAGTTTTTTTTAGATTCAAATCGTGATTTGAGTTCAAGTTTTCTCCTAGAAAATATCTAACTTTTTTCGAAATATCAAATTAATTTTATTCATTTCTTTAAAAGAAAATTTACATAAAGTGAAATTTTCTTAATTTACTACGAAAAATTCAGTCTTTTTCTAATTTAAAATAAATTGTAATCCGAAATATAGTTTCTAAATAAGGCGCAATATTCTTATAAAATTACAACTAAAAATAGTTAAAAACACTATTAGAGCTGTACAGTAATTTTATAAACAGATTTATAAAAAGTCTACCAAAATATATTGAGCATTTTATAGAAATATTTATAAAACTTAACTGTAACAAGGATAACAGGATTTGATATTCATTTTCAGTGAATTAAAATTTGTGTAGAGGGTTCAATAGAAATCATTTTAAATCAATGAGTTTTTCATAAAATTTATTGTATTTATTTTAATTAAATTAATTTTTATTTAATTCTTTGTATAATTTTTAAATGGAAAAAAATATTATTCAAAAAATTTTTTTAATTTCTCTTAGCATATTTTATGCCTTTCAATTATTTTCAAATACTGCAATAGACGATTTATTTATGATTTTGAAATTTTTCACTTATTTTCGAAATTTTTATTCTGTATTTAACTATTGAAATTATATTCGAACTTTATTCGAATTTCTTCTCACAAGTATATTTAATGTGAATACTATATACTCTCACAAATTGTCATATGATGTTTAATTTGATCTCTCAACTTTGAAAGAGTAATTTCAAAATAAAAATAAATATTTTCGTAATAAAGTTTTAAAAATGATGCTTGAATGTGATGCTTTGATTGTTATAAAATTTACATTGAAAACACAATAATTTAAATATAAAATTGAAAATTTTTTAAAATTTTTACAATTTTCAATGAATACTTTTGTAATTGCATACACTAAACAAAAATTTTTGTGTAGATTTTTTTTTTATTTTAAAAACTCCATTTTTTTTATTATTAAAATTTCACAATATTAAATATGCAATCGAATTCTTAACAATATCGAAAACAACAAAACATGCAAAAAATTTACACAATAAAATTATATATGTATATATGTATGTATATGTGCATGCATATATGTATGTAAAATAACTGACTGTAAGGCGAAAATTACAATATCACAATAAAATAAAAAGTAAACCCTCGAAAATTCAAAAAGAAAAATGAAAAAATCGTAAAAAAAATTTTTTTTTTGCACATAATCAAAAAATTTGATTTGTCAGAGAAAAGAAAAACTTCTCTTACTGCAAGTAAGTAAAGCCGGTATGATGTTTTTAACATCACTGTCAATCCTAAATAACATTCTGCTAAGTCGTTTTACAGCTTATATACCTACATACTTATATGTTTATATATTAACTCTGATTTTACTTGGAAACTTTTCTTATTTTTTTTTATTATTTTATTTATTCCCTCTTTTTTTTTTAAAGTAATCTAGCAATAATATTATAAAACAGGATATACGCATGTTTTTTTCCCATTTATATATGATTTTTTGAACTCTCATTTTTTCTATATATACATATATGGCACATAATATAGGTACCCGAATATTTGTATAAATTATACGATGACTGACCCCCAAGGAAATTTCCGCATTTTGTTTTTTTTTTTTTTTCCAAAAAAAAATGAAACTTATTTAAAATTCTGTTTTCATACAATAGTAAAGAAACCGAAAAACCAAGGAAAAAATTAAAAGATTCTCAAGTCTGTAGCCATATCATACATATAAATTGAATAATTAAATACACATACATATTATGCTTAGATTTTGGTATCCCTAATACTCTTAGTAAACAGAAAAGAAAAAAAAATTAAAAGAGAGAGAATTTTTCTCCCAAAAAATTTTCCTAATTTTTTTTTTTTCAACTCTTTAAGCCATTCATCCCATTAAAATATGTAAAACAAAAATTTGAAAAAAAAAATTCACTAGGGAAGCAAAACAAAGACAAAAACAAAGAAAAAGGAATAATAAAAACCTAGCGAATTCCCTTGTACGCAAGATAGATAAAAGCTTTTTTTTTATATTTGTGGAGAAAACATACAACATTTAAATTTCTCATATTTCTATACACACACAGACATGTGTGTATGTACGTATTTTACGTAAATATACTTGTATATTTTTCTTGTTATTGTTTTAATTTTTACTTTATTGTTTTGGTAAAAAAATTTACTGCATTTTGACTTTTGAAATAGCGCAAATTTTGCTGAAACACAAGAAACAAAACAAAAAATTAAAATAAAAAAAAAAGAAAATTTTCTTTATAGGTCCCATGTAGCTTTTTGTTTTTATTAAGTACACCACATATTATACTTACATATTATATTTTATTATTGGTTTTTTTTTTTTTTGGTTTATTCATGGTAGTAAGTAGTTGATTGTTGTCATGAAAACAACTACTATAGAGAGCTAAAATCAGTGTATGGCGCCAATAAATTTTAATTTTTGACATGTTAAATTGTTACGATATACTTTTGTTTTTCCATATATAATGTAAACCTACCCATTTTTTTTTTTATTTTTTTCGTACAATGTTTATAAAGAAAACAACAAGAAAAAGAAAAAGAGAAAATAAAGTAAAACAAAGTATTCGAGTATTGTTTTTTGTTTTACTTTCCTTGTTTTTTTTTTTCTTTATTTATACATCGGATATAAAGTTTATATAGGGCTACATATTTACATATTATTATATTTTATGAGTTTTGAAAAGAAAAAGAAGGGAGGAAGCTTTTAAAAAGAATATTTTATTATTTTTCTATAAAATTTTTATTTTTTCTTTTCATGTTTTATTTTACAGGCTGGTTTAAAATCCATACATTAAAATTTATTTATATATATATATATATTTGGTGTAATATCTATAATAATAATAATAAAGTATAATATTTAAATTTTTAGTATAAAGAAAATAAGGTTGAACACAATTTTCATGTTGTTTTTTTAAAGTTATATATATAGGCATATGTATACTTAACGCAATAGCTAGACCTATGTATATATGAAATATTATGACAAAAAATTCAAATAAATTCTTGTTCTAGGTAGCTCTAGTTAGCTAATATGAAAATATTAAAATCATTTTAATGATTGGTATTTTATATGTGTCGAAATTGCATATATTAAGGGGATCAATATTATTATTGTGTAGCTTTAACATTTTTCTGTAATTTGAATTTTAAATTTTATGAAATTCAATATTTTTTTTAATAATAATTTAGTAAAAATTGTATTTACATTATTAAATAATTAATTAACATTTTACATAATATTTTATGTAGAAAATTAAAATTGCATACTTTTAGGGGAATTATTTTATTAGTGTTGCAATATTTTATATGATTTACTATATTATTAATATAATTCAATAATAAACTTTGTAATATTCATTTTTTTATTACAAGTATTACAAAATTGTGACATAAATATTTTTGAGGGAGTATTATTGTTATTGTATTAATTTTATATCCAATTTATTGTTATAAACTCAAATTTCTGAATTACGAACAATTTTTCTAATAACAAGTTTCGTACTAGTTATTTGTAATTATGTGTCAAAATAAAATGCAATTAATTACTATTCGAGTTATGTAATATATTTTACATTGTATGCGTTTAAATTGCATATTTTTAGGTGCAAATTTCTATTATTCTCTAAAAATTTTAATAATTCTTTTAAATGATGTACATTTTTGTTTCCAAAATTTTTAAATAATTAAAAAAGAAATTAAAATTTTCTAATAATGTTCTAAAAATATTTAGGCCCTATTAAAAATCTTACTTCCTTTAAACAAAGAACAATAAAAATTCACAGCAAATCTTAATATTTGTTTTTTTCACTTGTGCTTTTCGTTTTTCCTTTTAAATACTTTTTTTATTTTAATTTTTACTTTTCTTTTCTAAAATATATAATCTTTTCCTGTTGTAATAATTAAGTTTTTAAATACCATATACATATACTCGTATACTTAAACTAAATTCATGTTTTTAATAAACTTAATCACGGAAATAAGTACTTGGCCAATAAAAAAACTAAGAATTTTTCTTTTGTTTTTTCATATTTAATATGAGTAAAAAGTATTTTTTTTTTAATATCAAATTTTTAGTAGGAGGTTATATGCATTGTAATACTAAGATACGATTTTATTTTGATTCCCTTGGTTTTCATATTATATTTAGAACATTGCAATGATGCACATATTTTTTTTTTGCTACAAATGAGAAAAGAACAAAAGAGAGAATTAAGGTCAATTAATTAAAAAAAAACAAGCAAAAATAAAAATTGTAATTACATAAATGAAGTAAAGTAGAAAAAAAAATTATTTTAAAAATTAATTTAAATTCATTTTTTCCTCAAATTTACTGTGAATTTTACTGTAAAAGGCAATTTTAGAGAGTTCAAAGAGAGCAAAAATAATGATTTAATTGAAAATTCTTTTATATTGCAAATTAAAACCAACTCAAATTACTTTTAACTTTTAGTAATTAAAAATAATTTGAAAGCTTTTCAAAGGTTGAATAAATTGAGAATCAATTGCATATTTTTGTTTTTAAAATATTATGACTAATTATTTAAGGAAAATTAAAAATAATTTAAATAAAATTTTTCCAATTTCCCTAGACTTTCAACATTGTTCTCACAAGAAAAAATTTTTCAATAATAATATTAAATAAAATTTTAAATTTATTGATTAATTTTGAAAAAAAAAAAATTAATTGTTAAAACACGAAATATTTAAGAAAAAATACTATTTTTAAACATTTTTTCTAAAAAGAAAATCGAAAAAGAAGAAATGAAAATGGATGCATTGTATGAACTTGTATAAGATTTAACCTTTGATAATTTGCTCTATAAGTGTATTTATCGTACGTGACGAATAAATTTTGGTTTTTTGCTGCAGAATAGCTTTAATGTACATATTTATTTTATTTAATCTAAAATGATTTTACTGCAATAAAAAATTCAAAATAAATGCATAAAATTTTTAATATTTAAAAAACAAATTCATCTGGTTCAATGTAAAAATTTATTGAAACCTTTTGGTTTTTGGGCAAAATTTTGAAAGTATCTCCTTAAAATTTAATTTAAATCAGCTGACTTTCACAATTCTTTAAATATATACGGTAATATGAAAGAGTATTAGGAAAAGGCACTACTGGTCTTGACTAATTTCTGACTCGGGAGAGTATGAAATACCAAATTATTATTCAGAAACTATCTTCGAGAGTTTTGCCAACAATATTTTTCGTATTATTTTGTACTAAGTTATCGTGTGTTCTATATTTTTAATTTTTGGAAAAAAAAATATATTTTATTGCGTATTTAAATTTTTAAGAAGAGTAAAAAGTAGAAAGAGATTTTGAAACAAAAATATTTTCACGAGCAATTGCCTGACTGCATTTTTCCGATAGACTTGACAATATTAATATACTTAAATTTCAGTCTTACATTCGCAATAAAATTTTTAATTCAGGAGGTTTGCTCTTGAATTATTCTTTAAATTAAATTCAAATAATCCAAAATGCACAAATATTTGCACATAATGAAAATTCTAATATTAAAATTTCTAAATATCAAATTCTTAAATATATATATATATATATATATATATATATATATATACTTGATTATTCAAATTAAATGCATTATAATAAAAGTTAATTAATATATTAACACATACTTTAAAAACTATACTAATACTAAAATTAAAATGAAAATGAAATTTAATATTTTGTTTTTTATTAACAAAAATACAAAAGAAACATTTAATTTTTTGTTTTTTTGTTATATATGTGATCAAACGACACTCGTATCATATATATATAATTAATTTTAATTATATCCAATTAAATATATAATATAAGGATATTATATACAAAAAATTAAAATTATAATGTTACTTGAATAAAATTTGAATTCACAATAAGTATACTTGTATTATGTATATATATATATATATATATATATATATATACAATATTAATTGTACCGTGTACACACAAAGTATAGGAAAAGAAGTGTACAGGAAAAACTATGCCATATAGAGAGAGATCTTTCAACAACGCAACAAGAAAAGCTTTTTGATTTTTTCTTTTCTTTTTCGGTTTTCTTTTCAAACGAAATATATTTTGCGAAATAGAAAATATTTATATATATACGTATGTGTATATATATAATGGAAAAATTAAAAGAAGAAGAAAGAAAAAACAAGAGGAAAAAATGCAAAAAAGGATTCTTGTATTACAATTTTGCTTTTGCTCTAGATTTTTATTTGTAAGCCTACTATATTTATGTATATATGTACGTATGTGTACTTATGCATACTTATGTGTTTATTCTAAAGTACTTAATATATATATATATATATATATATATATACAAAACAAAACGGAAAAAGTAGAAAAAGACATGGCAAATTAAAAAAAAAAAACTTTTCTTTTTTTTTTAATTTTATACTTTTGTTTTTCCTTCTTTTCTATTTATTGCGAGAATTCTATATTTTTCGAAATTTAATTTTACTCATTCAGTATTCACTGAGTTGTCTTTCATTACGGTTGTCGCTTTTGTAAAAACGGCGACAGCTATTTCGCAATTTTACCGTTTTTTCCACACCGTTTATAGCTTTTCATCTATATATTTTAACTAATTTTTTTTTTATTATTATATACATATATAAATATATTTATATTATGTACTTGTGTTCAATACTTATGTGACTACAATTTTAGTGATTCTATAATATTGAAAAAAAAAAAAATTTTTTTTAGTTTTTTTTATTATTTTTTTTTTCAAATTTTCACATTATAATTAAATTTCTCGGAATTTTCAAAATTAAAAACTACAAAAAAACAAAATAAGGAAAATATTTGAAGAAAAAAAAAACAAATAAAATATTTTGAATTTCATTTGTTTAACCCTATAATTGCTCTTGTTCTTGTTGTTAATTGTATCCTAGCGAAATATTTAAAAAAAAATTTAAAAATTTAAAATTCTACATAAAAAAAATAAAAGTTTTTATTTAGTAAAAAAAAATTATAAAAATGTGAAAATCTTAAAATGAAAATTTTTTTTTCTGAGAAAAAATTAAACACAAAAAAAAAATAAAAGAAAATTATTTACGAAAAGAAAAAGAATTTGTGATATTTTAATGTAGTTAAAAAAAAAATAATAAAAAACAAAAAAATTATTAATACAAACAACCGCAAAACACATTCAAACCCAAAAAAAAAAGCAAAAAGGATACAAAAAAAAACAAACCAAAACATCTTTTACCACACTTCTTTGACTTTGAATAAAAAAAAAAGAGAAAAACAAAACCAAAAACAAAAAAAAAACAAAAAAAAAACGGATAAAAATAACATCAAATTTTTATCTTTTGGCATCTAAAAAAAAAACGGAAAAAAAAACAAACAAAAAAAAGAACGATATTCAATTTTCCGTTATAAATTTTTCTTTTGTTTCTTAAAAACTTAAACTTAATAATAAAAAAAAATAACAAAATAAAATAAAAAAATCGCACTCTATACAATGAATTTTCGTCGTCCCCAAAAAGAAAAAAAATTTTTTTAATACCATAATTTTTATTTGAGGCGAAATCCTTTCATTCACTACTACACCACAATACCACCACCTCCACTACCACCACCGCATACTCTTCTCTGCGTTTTACTTCTCACTCTCTTTGTCTTTCTCTCTCGGTCACTCTCTTTATCTATATTTCTTCTCCACTCAACATCTCACTGATTAAAAGATTAAGTTATTCAAAAAAAAAAAAATAAAAATAAAAAAAAAACAACAAAAATTGCTGTGTTGTACTGCACACATAATAGTGGAAAAACTGCAAATTTAAGCAAAAAATAAAAAAAAAAATTTTTTTGTATACATAAAAGAAATATGCAAAGTATTTAAAAAAAAAAAAAATAAAGAGAAAAATAAAAATTATAGCTCAACAGTGTTCGCCTAAAGTAATTTTAATAAACACTCTAACTACCTTATATTTTTATGTAAATATGTAATTATATATATATATAAATATGTGTATTTAATAAATATAAATAGAGAAAAATAAATAAATTTTTTTTTTTCTATTTGGATACAAAAAGTTTTTGTGCCATAAAAATAATAGGCGTTGATGTACACATTCTATTTTTTTTTTTCTTCTCTTTTTAATATTTTGTTTTGATTGTTATACACACTCATCATCTAAAATGATTTTTTTTTTTGTAACAGAAGAAGAGAATAACCGAGAATAGCATTGCTTTATTACTCTTCTCAATTTCAAGTCTTTTTTTTTCTATTTTTTTTTTTATTCTAAAAATAATCTCTGTGAAACATTGAAATAAAATACATATTTTGAGTATATGAGATAAGTACATAATATGATGAGATGCGAAGAGTCAAAATAATGACACAGAAATAATTTAAAAGACAGTTAAAGACAGTTAATGACTTTAATGACTTTTTTCCTAATCATTTTCTCTCTTCTCAATTCATATACTATACATTTCGTGCATATATACATACTTAAATTTTTAAGTACACACAAAACTTTTCCGTTCTAATGACATGGTTGGTAATAATTTTAATGTTTGCTTGATTTTTATTTTATTATTATTATTGTTATTATTGTTTTTGTAGTCGAACCCTTAAGGCAACAAAAAAAAAATTGTATATAAAATGACATGTCAAAAAGGAAAAATATTCCTATTTTATACTTGTATGTACATAATGTATGTGTACAAAATATAGTTTGTTGGTTTCTTTTTAAATATTAAATTTATGTTTTTTTTCTATGTTTTTGGTTTTCTTCTCCAAATTATAAAATTTTTTAGTCTTTTTTTTTTCTATATATACAAGAACTTTAGAATAATTTGAATAAAAATAATTTTTTTTTTTATGTAACTATTTATGAACTCTTGAAATTAAAATAAAAAAAAAGCAATAATTATATGGTATATAATTATAGTTAAAAAAAATTGCAATATAAAAAAGAAATTATTTTTAAATATAAAGAATTATTTATATTTCAGTACATACATAGTAGCTAGCATGTAGAATTTGTCTCTCTCTCTCTCTGTATATTTGTTCTAATAAAAGATAAAATTACAAATTATAATGACTAGTATACAACTGCCACAACAGTAACATTATATTATATATAAAATTTGTAGTTTTTATATACAATATAAATAAGTAAGGGATGCTTTTTTTTTTTTATATTAATTTATGCCTTTTGGCATAATGATTTTATCATTTATGTATATATATATATGTAATATATAAAAAATAATTGCAAGCATATCCGAGAGCATATATACAAAATAAATAAAATAGCACCCGCATTAAGTACCTACTCTTTTTTAATAGTTATATATATTTATATATATATATATATTCCCCCTAATGGGTACAATTTTATGAGTTTGTAATAAAAAAAAATTGGAGTATTTATATATATATACTCGTATAATACAATATTATAGTTATTTGAAATTTATTTAATTTTTGACTTAAATTTTAAATCCGTTTTCCCAATAGAATGACGCTAGATGGTATATTACTGTAATATACAAGCAGTATTACTATAATATACCAGTAGTATTACTGTAATATTATAAGCATTACACATGTATATATATATTTGTTTAGTTTTATTTGAAATTTTTGAATTTAATGCACACTTAAGTACGATATTATTTTAATGACCTGTTATATAACTATATAATTTATATAAAATAAAATTTCCGTTTCAATTTAATTTTCGTACATATATATATATATCTGTATATATTTCGCATAACCCTTTCATATTTATAGAGTACATAAAATCGAATGATTATAATATTATTCTGTTTATATGTTCAATAAAAAATTTATGTAATTTCATATACTTACATTCAAATATTTTCGATTTAAATTCTTAATTTTCTTCTAAATAATTTCTGTGAAATTAAAGCTTGAATTCACTAACTTCCTGATATTTGAGTTGAACTAAAATTTTATAAATTAATAAGATAAAAAATTCTATATAAAATTTTCAATACAATTCAAAGGATTGCTTAACATAATATCCAATGCCGCCTAATTTTGAATTTAACCAGTGGCATTCGTATTAATAGCTGAATAAGTTACTAAATTCCTAATTTATAACTACGTTTAACTGCCTGCTTTTTCAAATGATATTCCGAATAAGGGTAATTATCTTTAAAAATGAAATATTAATCAAAAAATTTTCATAAACAATTTTTTACAAAAATTTAACTTCTTACTCTTATTTACTTATTACCCTTAGAATTATTACTTCTTTTAACTCATAACAAATTGAATAAAGCTACATGCCACAAAATTAATTTCCTTTTTCACTTAAAATAATAATTGCCGATTAAATTTTATTATTACAATATTTTTCATTTTAATTATTTTAATCTTTTATGTAATAAAAATAAATTTAATCTTATACAGAAAATAAAAATGAAAAAAAAAAAGATTTATTTGAAAGCTATAATAATTATGCTTGACTTAATAATTTTCACTTAAATTATTCCCAATTATATTAACATTAACAGATGATGTTGTGGACCAATTTGAGTCTATTTAATTTTCCTTTCTTTTTTTTGTTTTTATATTACGCCCAACTAATTTTCTAAAAAATCCATATTTTTTTTTTCTCACCACATTTCATAGAATAAGGAAGGTTATGTTGAGGCATCAAATTTCGTATGATGATTTTTTAAGAGAATTGTGTTTCCTCGTCTTACAGAAATCTTAATAAATTACTGTTGGAGAAAGCTATTTGCCGTCCTTTCGGTTTTGTCTGTTTGTGTATTCAAGCGTTTCAATTTTAACTGAACTGATTTTAGTGAAAATCAATATCTGCGTTAATCTTAGCCATATATAACGGAGAGTTCAAGTTTTGAAGTATGTTAGGTGTCAGTAACAAGGCTGACTTTACATTTTTTGATTATTTTTAAAAATATATTTTCTTAAAATTTTGCTTGCAAAATCCAATCAAGAAAACCAATAGCTGAAGCAATAGCTAAACTTTTACTAGACACCGAATTCACGTTTTTGACATGCAAATATTAGGGATCGGATACCAAACTTTTACTATAGGGACCGATTTTACCATTTATAGCATATTTAAGGATCTAATTACAGGATTTAGGGCAATATTTAAATTGTGTTAATTCTGTTCATCTAAATCAGGTCACACAAAGACATATTTATATTTTCTTAATCTGGTGCAGCATTTTTTAAAACTATGCAATACACTTTGTGATCGATTATGTGCTGACCACTTCAAAATGTTCTTTTTTTTTTTTGAATTATATAATTTTAAGGACATTTATTATTGTATATAGTGTATGTATTGCAATATCTTTGTAGATATATAGGAACAGAACAATAAATTAAAATTATATTTTGTATTAAGGCAATGAAATTGATATGATGTGGATAAAATATAAAAAATAGGAGACAAACTGTAATAAAAATAAATTACATACATACTTATTTATGATGATTAATTGCAATTAAATTTTTTTTTCTTTTTTATATATATATATAAATAAAATTTATATATATGAGCCAATATAAATATTTTATGATTATTTCTTTCCCTCCAAAAAAGAAAACCAAAATTTTTCTACTCAAAATAAATATTGTGAATAATCAAAATGCAATCAATTTTTAATATTTTCATTATAATAGAATTTTCCATAAAATATATTTATAAAAAATAATAAAATAATAATGAAATTGAGTGAGAAAAGAAAAAAAAACCGAACTCATTTTCAAGTTCAATGCAAATTTTTTTCTATTTAAGTCTAATTTAAGAATTATTGAAACCACAAACCTGAAAAGTTTTTGAATCATAAAAAACGATAAATTTATTTCGATTTCTAATTTTTTCGGCCTAATTATATGAATAAAATTTTTAGTAATGGAGTGTTATAAATTCACTTAAAATATGAGTTAAATTTTGTCATAAATTTTTGTGCCTTATAAATATAATTGAGATTTCGATGAGATTTTAAATAAAATAATAAAATTTTGTATCCGAATTTTATTTGACTGATTAAGGACAGGGAATAATAATAATATGAAAATCGATACCCTAAAATCTGAATCCGGAAAATTTTGCACTCCTAAAAGTATGCAATATTTTTTAATAAATTTTAAAGAAATTTTTTAGGTTTCATTTAAAAAACAAACTGTAGTGCCTCCAATTGGGATTCACGGCATTTAATGGTGGTATCAAGGATTAAAATACTTAAAATTTTGTCATTATTTTAAGCAAATTAATGATCTACGCTTTTTATTGTAAACAATATCAGCAATATAATGACAAAATGCTTGTATTCGTATAGCTCAATTAATTGAAATTAAAAAAAAATAAAATTTTGCTGCAATTATTTTATTTATCACAATTTTTAACCGACTATATACATTGCAAACAAAGATATTGTGAACAAGATATTGTGATTGTATTAAATTTGAAATGTTAAGTTTTTAGAAATTAGATTCATTCCTCCATGATAGATGATAAATTGAACATTTCACTGAGAATTTGGTCTGATTATCTTCTGTATCTTGAGTTTGTCACTCATGTATTCCAATTTCAGTTAAACCGATTCTGATGAATATTTTTGTGTGTGAATAAATATTTGAAATTAATGAAATTTTTAAAAACTTACAATCCTTCCAGGAAAATCGAAAACTAGAAAGTGAATTTCTACCAAAAGTTTATGGTGTTAAATGGACCTGGAAGATTATTACAGTTTTCTTAAAATTTGAAGATTTTCATAATTTTTAGGGAAGTTCATTTGCTTTAATTACCTGATAAGAATAGACTTATTCGAATTTCAAAATATTATTCTGAAAATATATGATGCAGTCGATTATTTGCTCATCACATCAACATTTTTTGTTTTGTTTTTTTTCTAGGCTCATTAAAAATGATATGAGAACCACTCAAGCGACACTTTGCTATTTAAAAGCGGAATATCAAAGTGTTTACACTTATCATTCACGTCAGATGCGTTTGTAGTACAATAAAAATGATTGTGTTTTTTTTTTTTTTTCATTTTCATCAATGTAGGTTTAGTTTGAGTTTATTTTAAATAATTTGAATGCAACTTGATTGTTATACATTTTTTTTCTTTTGTGACTCGTTCAAAGAAAACAAAAATGCACATAGCTATAAACAATAATCATAATCGTAATTATTGTTCTTTTAAAAATTTTGTTATACGTAGACACTTGTTTCTAAAATTAAAATTAGTATTCTTTATATACGTATATAGAGTTGAAGGAGGAAAATATTGTTTTTGTCACGTTTTTTTTTTTCATATTTTTAAATTTAGATAAATGCATAGTAGCTTGGAAAAAAAAGAACTCTTTCAAAGTTTTTAATTAAACAAAAAAAAATAAAAAAATTTAATTTCAATGATGTCACATTTAAAATATTAAAAATTTTAATGAGTTTTCTTGAATTGCAATAAGGAATTGTTGATAATTTTATTAGATAAAATTTTGCATTTAAAATTTGAATTTAATTCAGAACCATGCGACCTATTTTCATATAGATATATACCAGATATTTAATAAATTTATTAAAAAGTCATAAAAAAAATGCATTAATTTTAAAATGTAAAAACCCCCAAAGGTATGCATTTTTCATTTTTTTCTAATTTCATCTCAATATTTAAAATTAAATACATTTAATTTTAAAATTGAAATGATAAAAAAAATTAAATTTTTCTGTTCCTATTTAAAACGTTTACGTCACTTACATAATATTTATTTATTTATATTTACAATACATATATACATACATACAACACTAAAATATATTTATATATATATATGTGTGTATTGCGGTTTGTGAAACCTTCTAAATCATAATAATGAATTTCTTTTGAAGCATAAAATTAATATATATTAGCCAATATAATAATAAAGGAGAAATTTAAAAAAAAAAAAAGAATTTCATTTTTATAGAAATAAGTAGAGAATATTAAAAATGAATTTATTTTCTTTTATATAAGATATTGTCATATAATCATAAAATATACAGTATTGTCGCGATACTCCGAACACTTGAATTGAGACGATTTGATGGATCGGACAATAGTTCAGACGTTATTGTTTCTCACGACATTAGTAGCAATATTTTTCAAACGAGAAATTATTTTTTGTTTTAAATTACGGGTTTGCACCATATAATCTGAAAATAAGAAATTTTTTAATTTAACCCAAAAGATTCAAGCCATTCGTGCAATATTACATAATTTTCCTAATTATAGTTTAACACCAATTAGAAAAAGAAGGCTTTTAAGCTTTAAAAACTCTTTAATCATCAATTTTTTTTTTATTCATTTGGTAATACGAATAAATCTCTAAGTCTCTAATAGTCCGAATTATCGCGATCCTATTGTATATAAATTTTTTTAGAAAAAATTTTAAAAATTCTTAGCCATATTTAAAATTGCATTTTTTTTTATAGAAGACTGAGTGCAATTATAAAAATTTAATGACCATATAACTTTAAAAAAAAAATCATTTTAATTTTAATAATGGACCCTTTTTCCGTATATATATATACATTAACTATGGGTCGATTACTATGTATAGTCTATACAATAAATTTTATTTTATTTCAAATTCTACAATGCGTACTTCTGTTGATTTGTGAACTATTTTGAAATTTGTTCTATCGCATAGTTAATTTGATTTTTACTAAACCTTTTTCTATTTAATATTTAAAATTCATTCAAAGGATGCGAATACTTAAAGAAATTTTAATTGAGTATTCATATTTTAAGTATTAAAATTAAGGTTATAGGGTTTTGTTAATAACTGATGAAATTGCATAACAATACATATTCGAAATTTCAAAATAATTGCTGCTATTTTAACTATTGCCGTTGCTTTAGTTCCTTTTTTCTTAAAACAAGTTAAAATATCAATAAAGATTTCAGAAACGACCCATCAATAAAGCTGATTTTCTTGCAGTTTTGCTTTGGTAATAAAGAAATTTTAATTTTATGCGATTTGTTTATGTTGTGCGTGTGCGAATGTATATATACAATTAAAATTGGATTACTTGTACTTCACAATTTATTTTTGCAAAAGCATGGTTTTTTTTCTTATTAAAAAATAATTTATTACTGTTAGGAATAAATTTATCATCTTTGAAAATCTCATGATTGCAATTACTTTCTTTCTTTTTGGGAAGATTGTCTCATCAATTATAAAATTAGCAGCAGCACGAAATTGAAGTTTCAAAAAGGTATTCAAAATTGAAGCATGAAAAAAAAAACAAACTCTTGAAAAATACTTTTTGACAACAATTCTTTTCCCATTTCAAAATATTTTTTAACATAAATTTATTTTAAGTTTTAAAATAAGCTTTAAATAAATTACGAGTAGAATATGGAAAAAAATAAATAAATATTGATTGATTTTTTCTTAGAATTTTTGAAGATTACATAAAAACTTGGAAAATACGAGTACTAACAAATTTATTTATTTATTAAAACCAAATCTTCCAAGTTTTTTTTTTTATTAACATAATAAAGGCAAAATTAGAAGAGGAAACAAAAAATGCCTTCTAAAACAAAAACTTGTATAATACTTTGTTTTTTCAGCTTTATCAATTTTGATTGAAATCTAACCCGTAATTTGAACTTTTTACAAAAAAAAAAAAAAAAATATTTTTTTTTCAAAAGCATGGCACAAAACCTTTAAATTCCAATGAAAAAAGACAACAATAAAAACTTTTCCGATTCTTATTCGTTTAATTTTCTTCTTATTTTTTTTCTTTGATTAATTTTTTTACAGCTTTTAAATACACACACAAGATCTCTTTTGAACAGCATTGAAACAAAATAATAAAAATAATAAAATTATTTAGAAATATTCTTACATACATACATACATAATTTAAATGTTATAATTAAAAATATTTGAAATCTATATATTTTTACTCTTCATAAAAAAAAAAAAAAACAAAAAAAAAAATTTTATTAATTGTTACCAGTATTCAATTTTAATATTATAAAAAAAAAAAACGTGTAATAAAAAATGTGAAATTTTAAGTGCCATTTTGAAAAATTTTAAAAAGTAAGTTTAAAAAAAAAAATAAAATTATTAAAATAAATTTTAAGCTCAAGTCAAAAACAAAAAAAAAAAAAGTCATAATTTATGTCAAATTGTTTTGTTTATGATTTTTTGACAAACAAAAACAACAAAAAAACAAAAACTAAAGAACAATTATCAATTTATTCATTTTTTATAAAATAAATTATAATAAAATTATAAAAGAAAATTTTTTTATATATTTTGTGTGTAGAAACAGTAGTGTTTTTAATTACAATATTTAATTACAAATACGTACATATATTTACATACATATATTATTAATATATGGATCAAAACTTATTTGGCGTCTATATACACACATTATACAACAAATAAATAATAAATTGCTCAAGTACTTTTTGTTCAAAAAAAAAAATTAATAAGATTTTAATTGAAATTTAATCTCGCAAGTCGCAAAAATAAAAAGACGACAGCAACAATACAGCAACAACAATAAGAAGAAGAAAAAATCATAAAACAAAGCTTGTGGCAATTAAAATATTTAAAAAAAAAATTCAATTCGAATTCACTCTCTTTTCTTCATAAAAAAATATTTGTTGTTAGTTTTCATTATTATATATATATAGAGTATACAATAAATAGTTATTTTCAAATCTCTCTTTCTCTCTATATATATACTCTCTCTCTCTCTCTCTCATTAATTATTATTACGATTATAACGATTAATTATTAAAATAATTACCTTTATAACAACCAATATTAATGAACACAAAGAAAATATTAAAAAAAAAAAATTAAAATTAAATTAAAATAAATAAAAACCAAAAATAGATTTTTAAGAATTTTTTTACAAAACTAAAATAATTTTTTAAGAAAATCGAAAAAAGAGAAAAGAAAATTTAATAAATTCACAAAAACACAATTTGCAAATTTAATTTTTTAATAAAATTTAAAAAAAAAAACCCATACTATTCATTATTTTATTAAAAATAATAATAAGAGAATTAAGAAGAAAATTATATAAGCTTTAAAAAATTTGTTACGTCTGAATAATATTATAAAATATAAAATAATAATTAAATTAATAAAAATAATAAAAAAAATAAAAAAAAATTTTTTCAAAATTTCTAAAAAAAAAATATTCTTCTTATATATACATAAACACATACATAAAGTTTAAACATAAATATAAGAAATAATTGCTGTTATATTTAGTTAGCAAAAAAAAAAAACACAAAAATACTTTTTACATTATTATATACATATATTATATTATACATATACAATAAAATTAAGAAAAATTAAAAAAAAAAAAAAATAAAATGTGTCAAAAATATATGAAAATGCCAATTATGTGCATAGTACTAATTATATTTATTATTATACTTGTTGTTATAACTGGTGTAACATTAACAAGCCAATTAGATCAAATAAATATATTTAAATTAAATGAAAAAGTTCGTAGTGATTCAGCAAATCAAAATAATGAACATTATCGTGGTACAACATTAGATAGCAGTAATATTAATTATCGACAAAATACTAATAATAATAATAATAATAATAATGATATTGATGATTATAATAATCAAGATGGCGCTGCTGCTTTAGCACTTGAATATTATGGTAAAAATCATCCAAAAAATATTTTTCGCAAGGATTCGAAACATAACGAAAATGGTACTAGTCCCCGATCAACCAATAATTCAATAATTATTTTAAATTATGATATTAATCAAATTAATAATAATAATAATGGTAATGATAATGATAGTAATATAAATAAAATATTTAATTTTAATTATAATAATAACACAAATAATAATAATAGTTATAATAATAATTTTGTTGGTAATAGTCAAAAAGTGATTCGGGGAATCAGTGAAAAAAGTGAATTATTAAATGATAATATTAATATTACAAATGAAAATTATATATTAAATTTAAATATTGAAAGTGTTAGAAACGAATCCAATTTAAATAATATTTTTAAAATTATAAATATATCAATTGCAGAAACAGTAGTGCCATCATCATTAAATTCATCAATTTTAATTAATAATAATAATGATAATGATAATATGAATTTAACGGATGAATTTCATTTAATTAATAATAATAATAATGAAACAATTAATAATTTAAATATATCATTAAATCATCAAAATCAAAATATTACACCAATATTAAATATTGATGATAAAAATCCTAATATGATTGATTTTGAAAAAAGAGAAATAGTTAAACAGGTAAATTGGCAATCAAAAAACAACTTTATGTTTTTTTTTTTTGCTAAAAATAAAAGTATATCAAAAAAAAAATGTTATACTCAATCGATCCTCATCTATTTTTAAACGCCCTTCGAAACATTTATTCACGATTTTATCAAACCATACAAAGTATTTAACATAATATTTACGAAATAATAATCTCAATGTCTCATCACTCTTAAGAAATTGAGTGTTATTTCAAGATTTAGTGCAATCATATAAATCATAGATAATGTAAAGAAAGAGATGTAATATGTACCATATATGAAAAGGGTTGTTTTAAGAAATTTCAAAAATAAAAATATAAGCGATAATGTAGTAATTTGAAAACTACAAGTACTTAAGTACAATAAGGGGTCCTGAAAATCAAAAACAACTTATCCAGATTAAATCACAATAGACACTATTTCAGGTTTAATAATTTTATATGGGAACTGTTATACATATAACTTTTTACCTTGTATTTGCATAAATATTAAATTTCACTGTTAAGACATATTAAAAAATTTTTTATTCTTGAACGTTTTAGACCATCATATCCTTGGTAATCAAGAAAAATTATGTTAAGGGTGTTTTTGGTATTTCGCTTCCATTCTGTTATTAGATTTACATTAAATTTATTATACACATCGTGTAGATCAAGAACCAAGTGTTTTTGAAAATGTAACAATTTTCATAGTTTCGATAGTATTTTTTCTTAAACTGCAACTGCAAATTGTAATTTTAAAAAATTCAGCTGAAATTCGCAATTTTTAATTTTACAATACTCGCAAGTAAAAAGTTTTTATAGTTTAAATTCTAACACTTACAAATATTCAAAAATATCAAGAAGCTTAAGGAAAAATATTAGAGTAATTGGTTGTATTAAAAACATATATAACTGTGGCATTATTTCAACAACTACAAATAGCAACTATGAAGTTTTTTGTAGTCGAAGCTTCTTAAATTCTAAGAAATACAATGCTCTTAATTAAAATGTACTTATATGAATATTATTATTCTTATAGTTTACTAATAATAAATTATTTCATTTCTAGTATAATGTATTTGAAAACACTTGTAAATCTTCACTTATATTTGTATATTCTCTTAATTTTCCTGTCTGTAGCATTAATTCAATTGATGGATCGTAACTGATTTACTACTTTATTATAATAATCTGTTTATGAGCACTTTAAGTAATTCTTTAAGTACTATGTCATTTTCAAGGATACATTAAGTATATTTATTCCGTACATACACACATATGTATGTAATTATATTTTTTTGTGTTAAAATATTTTAATATTTTAAATGATTTGGTGCCAATTTTCATATAATTTATTAATATTCATAATTTGTATAATAATTTCATCATAATTTGTATATAATGTCTAGTAAAATGGTCTAGTGAACTTTGTCCGGAAAAACTGATTACATTGCATAGAATCATGATTTTTTTTTCACAATAAATTTATTACAAAAATCAATATGTAAAAAAAAATACTCTAGCAAAAAGAAACACATGTAATGTCAATTACAACGAAATACAAGAAATGTATCCGATATTTCAGTTTCTAAATGGAATCCAAAGATATCTTTGAGTTTGTTAACAGGAATCTTAGCATTCTAATTTATATAAATTTTAAATATCATCGATTTGATTTTTAACTTTCAATATAAAATTACGGAAAATATAATTATAGAATAAATCTTCTCAACTTGTGAAATTCTTCTAGAAATTCTGATTTAAAAGCCTTATTAAATTCTTATTTTTTCTCCATCAATCTAATTTCACTCCTGATACTCCCATTATTGCTTAATCTTACTTTGTTTTTGTTAATCTTTATATTATTCAATATACATAGGGTGTTCGTCGTCCTTCAGCAGTCAAACCCATATTCTAAATTCAATTAAACTAGAATAATATATTACAAATACACCAATATTTTATTCATATATCTAAGTACTAAAAAGGGTAATATTTTATCTCAATCAATTTTCATTTTGTATAAAAAAAAAGAAAACAAAAAACAAGGATAAATATTTCCAATTCGTATTTATAATTAGTAACAAAACCTCTTATATAACTTCCATTTATTTTCAATACATTTTGTAGATTTTTTGTAGAAAAATTTAAAAAATTCCAATTCACAAAGGATCCTTAAAGATATTTTTATAAAAAATACATGTTTGTATATTTGTAGATAAAAAAAAAATTTATAATTCATTAAAAAAACAAAACCAAAAACTAAATGTCTCTCCATCTACAACCCTAAGGCATATTTTTATGAGTTCAGTAAAAAAAAAACAAAAAAAAAATGTTCCATGTCATTTGTAAATATAAAAAATGTTTATAGATTCCACTGTTAAAAAATTTTTTTTGACATATTTTGTGAGTTTTTCACTCATTTGTTGTTTTTGTTTTGCTTTTTTTTATTATCGATTGTATTTCAGAACATTTACGAATTTTCATTTTGTATGTTCTAAAGGAAAAATAATAATGTGTGTCCGTTAGTTTCACTTAATCTTTATAAGGAAGTTTTTTTTTTGCTACTCGGTTCGTTTCTTGAACAAAGATGTTTAGATATCGAAATTCTTTCCCTTGATTTTAACATACTTTACATACATATTTAGAAAAAAACCTTTACTTGAATGGCCACTTAATCATGTCAAAAACAATTTGATTTCTTGAAAAAGCCCGCCTGATAAAACCATTCATACTTCGTAAAAATTTAAAATGGAACTGGGAATGAAACTTTTTTTTTTTTGACATATTGGGTTTTAAAAATCCTGTAGATATCTTCTAAATGAAGATCAACTGAAAATCAAGCATAATTTTTCTAAAGATTTCACTATTTTAATTAAAATATTAAAATATTGCAAGAATAAATCACAAAATATTTTGATTATGGAAGTAATAGTAGCACGTACCAAAACCAAATTTGTTAAGTATATCTTGAGCTGACCTTTAAAATGTTAGCATTTTATGTGACATAAGCCTTTATTAATTATTAAAAATTTTGTTCTTGAAAGTTCTTGCGTGCTCATCGCTTAAAATACGGTGACGGTGTACTGGAAAAGTTTTTCTAAATCATCCCCTCTACTTTTAATAAAAAATTATTTTCTACTATAGCAAAATAATTTTCATTAACTTACAAACTCACATTTATGTACAAATTGTAAACTTGTCCACCATCTCATCTCATACTTTTCTTGCTGCATTTCAAAATTCTTTTAAAAAGTATACATAAAATTTCTTGCTACCCTTTTTATAATTAAAAGACCTAAGTTTGAAAAATCTTAAAATCTGCGTATATTAATTTTTTGCTCACTTATTACTTACTAAATCAAATTAAATTTACTGTTCAAAAGTAATTGTAAAAGAAATAAATAAAGAGAAATTTTTTGTTAACGAATTTTTTTAATTTTTGTAAATGTACATATATATATACACAAATGTATATATGTATAGACCCATGTTCGTACATAATCCTGCAAATTTACATCTATATTTTTTTCTCTTTGAATATTAATTATTTAATGATTTTTTTTTCAAAGGGTCGTACCATGCCGTAACCTTCTTTTACTATATTAATTAAATTGCCAAAAAAAAAAAAAAAATCTTAAACGATTAATCAAAATATATGAGAAAAAGTTTTGGGAGAAAAAATGTAAAAAAATTTACAGTTTACTTAAAAAATTTTTTATATTTTTTTATTTAATTTAAATGATTTATTATATTTTATTAAATTTAATTAAAAATGAAAATTAAATTTTATTTTTGTTTTCAGTATTGAGAAATAATTAAATTTTCATTCAAACGGAAACACTAATTCAACATTTTGATTCTGTAATAATGAGAATAAGTTTTGATCTTTTAATTTTATTCATTTATAATTACTAATAAATAAAATATGTTATTCAAGATAAAACAGAAAGCTATTTCCGGCTGCGAAATGTCATATTTCAAATAGAATATATAAATAAATGTATATGTAAATGGACATGCATATTTAACCGACAGCGCTAAAATAATCTGCGATTCTATTTTATCGCTTAAGATTTTTCCATGTGAACAGTTGTTCAGTATATTACATTTTGCCGTTTCGATGTTGTTCTGTATTAGCAACGGAAATCGTTCGCCATTTTTGTTTTCCGTTTTGATTATGTTATTACACTGAAAAAAACTCGTAATCGAATATTTTTTGAGTGAAGAAAACTTGAAAAATGACAATACAATTACGAATTTTTTATTTTTCAGATCATAAAGTTTATACAATTATTTTAAATTTGAGAAAGCAGTTCAATTATACTCGTAAAATCAAAATAAATTTGATCTTAAACTTCAAAACTTCAATTTAAAAATGCTAATTCAACTAAATATAGTTAAAACTAAAATATGCCCAAAATAAATTTTTGCGTATTCAATTTTAAAACCTAATTAATAATCCTTGTATACAATCGTTCAGATGACAATGATCCTTAGAAGAAACGTGCTATTACAAGTAAATTACTTGTTTATCGCAATCAGAAAAATCAAAAAATTTTCTTTATATTTTTTTTTTTTTTAAATTATATGTTAAATATTAAATTCAAAAAAAAAAATAATGGAATTAAATTTTTTTTCTATATTTACGTGACAAAATTCACAAATTCAGTTTACTTTTTAAATAAAAATTAAACATCGAATTTAGCCTTAATTTTATAATTAAAATTCATAAAATATTACAAAATATTACAATAGATTTAGAATAAGACTGAACTATATGCGGTACAAATAAAGAATATGAAGACTTCGTTAAATAAGGATTCTCAAGCTCAGATTTTCAGACATTATAAGAATTTCAATGTTATTCACTTGACAATTTCATGTTACTCAAAAATAAGCTGTAATTTTTTTTTTGTTGTTACTGTAATTGTACCGATTTCACTAACATTTCACCAATTTCTACCATCTGCTATGCTTCCCAAATAGTTTTATTATACTTAGTTATTATTTTTATTATCATTCACTTCTTCTCTTCACATTTAGGAAATAAAAACTCAATTTTAAATAAAAAAATGACTACATACACATTTCTAAAAAAGCTCCAACAAGAAAAAAATTCTGTTTTAAAATCCAAAATAAAATTTACATATTTTTCACTATAAAAGATCGGAATACAAAAAGTCCCATAATTCATGTGTCGCATTCAAAAACTTTACATATTCATTGTTCAAAAAATAAAATCAACTTTTCATATAGAATAACAAAAACCATATTATTTTCGATTTGTAAAATCTTAAAGTATTATAAAGCATTTATTATGATAAAATTACAACAAAAAAAAAATATGTAAGAAATCCTTAAGAAGGATAGATAAAACAATAAACAATGAGTTTCTTGATTTTTTCATTTTACTATTTTTCTGTTTCTGTTTTTGTAAACGACCTCATTTTTCATTTTTTACTTCAGCTTCTTTCTGATATAAAAATTCTAAAGGAATAATGTTGTAACAACAACAAAAAAGAAAAAAATTCAAGTCAAGCCCCCAGATTTTAGTTTTTGAAATTTTTTTTTTCTTATTTTTGTCTTTCTATTTTGGTTTTTCTTCTCTCTTGTGTTTTCTTAATGACTAATAGCTGAAACATGATAATAATTTTACAATATTTTCAATTTAAAAGAAAAAATATAATGTGCAAAATGTAGATGAAAAAAAAAAAGAATTAAAGAAGAACAGACCCAGAACTTTAAGTTTTTCACTTAAAATTGGAATTTTTTTTTTCTCCATAATTATTTTATCTATTTTGTTTGGTGTAGTCACATAAGATGTGTAGCTGGCACTTATATTATGTGAATAATTTGTAAAGAATACACGATAACAAAACTATCACATACTTATATGACAGACATGGGGGTGGTTTTTTGAACATTAAAAGTCGAAAAAGTACAAAATCGTTTAAAATCTTAGAAAAATTCAAAAAAAAAAAAAAATTATTGCAGAATCATTTTGAAAATCAAGATATTTTATAGTATGTAGATTTTTTTAGTAAAATATTTGATACAAAACAAGGTAGTTTAGTTTTTACGAGAAAATTATAATATTTTCAATATTGTTCAACTTTATTAAATTAAAGAGATATCGAATTTTATCTCGAAAATCTCTATATATGTAAAATATAATATGCTCATTTCTACAACACATCTTATAATGCTTACTGTTTTGCATTATTAGATGTGTCGAAACTTTTTAATAATTCATTCCATCCATAGCCTTAATGAGCGAGAAAAGAAAATTGTAATAAAAGTAAGAGGAGTAAAATGGAATAATGTGCAAATAGTTCGACACATTCAAAATGGAACAGTATAAAATTCAAATTCAAAATATTTAAGATTTGACATTCCAAAAAAAAGCAGTGAAAAACTATTTGTATGCAAATTAATAGTAAATAAATGACACATTCTGAATGCTCTCTTAAAAGTAATTTGTTAAATTATGGTTTAAATCATAAGAAAATTGCTTGTAATTTCTTATATTAGAAAATTGAAAATATTCCGCTAAGTTATTCGTCTGCAGCCCCATGCCTTCTGTTGTTCTCTGTCACTCTCTTACTTTATTTTAATTTTTTTCTTAATATATTGACTCACATTTAATATTCTTTATTAATATTCTTATATCATAGTTGAATCCAAAAAAATTAATTTATACTTTAGAAGAAATACTTTATTGAAAGCAATTACAAATTGAAAATTAAACTGACAAACATTAAAATAAAACTCATAATTCTCTGTTAAGTCAATTTATTCGTTTTTTTTTTTTTACCAGTCATAACATTTGACAATTGTTTTAAATTTATTATAAATAATAATAATTATGACTTTGCAAAAAGAAACGAAAAATTACATAAAAAATTCGAAAATCTTCTTCTCATATAGTTGTGAAAATAATGACGCCCCATTCTTGATTTCATATTATTCTCTTCAGTTTACTTACAATAAATACAAATGAAACAGATTGAAAATGACAATCTGTTATGAGTATAGTCAGTGATGTTAATTGTATAAGAAAAGGAAGATAATAAAAAATTTCTCCTTTATTTTTTCACTTGTCAATCATAAAATATCCAATAGCAAAATTTGACAACTCCAAAGGTTAAAAAATTTAATTGAAATTTATTCTAGTATCCAATCGGGAATTAAAGAAAAAATTATAATTTTAAAATTTCTACTAATAATTTTAGTTTTATTTTAGAATAATTAAGGGAAAAAAGTTAATTTTTAATTTACTTATTAGTTTTACGCTGTTTGTCCATCTTTTTGTCGATTGCCATTTCTTCTACGAGTACGGATTTCAGTATAAAAAGATTAAACATTAGTTCATATGTTAAAATACATAGATCTCCAGAATTTCAACAGTTTAATTGAAATTCTGGAAAGGCTTATCAATAGAATTTGCTGGTAGTTCTTCGATTATAAGCCCTATTGAACTCCTGCAAAACAAAAATTTTAGGGTAACTGTCCTCTTGTTATGTTTCATAATTGATATAAAATAATAAATTGTATTTATGTGTTCTAATACTCTTGTTTTTTCTTGATATTGTAGATGATGAAGCACGCTTGGGATAATTATAAGTTGTATGCATGGGGTAAAAATGAACTAAGACCATTAAGTCAAAGAGCACATTCAGGTAGTATATTTGGTTCACATGAATTAGGTGCAACAATAATTGACGGCCTAGATACTCTTTTCATTATGGGAATGAATAATGAATACGAAGAAGGTAAAGATTGGATTGCAAGAAAATTCTCTCTGGATAATATTACTGCAGAATTATCTATATTTGAAACTAATATAAGATTTATTGGTGGATTATTAACTCTTTATGCTTTTACTGGGGATCAAATGTATAAAGAAAAAGCACAACATGTAGCTGATAAATTATTACCAGCTTTTCAAACTCCAACTGGAATACCATATGCATTGGTAAATACAAAAACAGGAATTAGTAAAAATTATGGTTGGGCTAGTGGTGGAAGTAGTATACTCTCTGAATTTGGAACATTACATTTGGAATTCTCATATTTAAGTGATATAACTGGAAATCCGTTATATAAAGAACGGGTACAAAATATTCGGCAAGTCCTAAAAGAAATTGAAAAGCCGAAAGGATTATATCCAAATTATTTAAATCCTAAAACTGGTAAATGGGGACAACGTAAGTTTTAAAAATAAAATAAAAATAATAAATGTATACAAATTAAATAATATAAAATTTTAGAACACATGTCTTTGGGTGCATTAGGAGATAGTTTTTATGAATATTTGCTTAAAGCTTGGATACAATCTGGGCAAACAGATGAAGAAGCAAGACAGATGTATGATGATGCAATGAAAGCTATTGTAGAAAAAATGGTTCGAACAAGTAACTCCGGCTTAATATATGTTTCTGATTTAAAATTTGATAGATTGGAACATAAAATGGATCATTTGGCTTGTTTTGCAGGTTAATTTTTTTTTTTTTTTATAAAATATACTATGTTCTTGAAGAAAAATTATTAATTTTTGTTAAACTATTTTAGGTGGTCTTTTTGCTATGGGTGCAAATTCAAGACAAAATGATAATACAGAAAAATTTTGGGAAGTTGGCAAAGGTTTAACAAATACTTGTCATGAAAGTTATGATAGAACGCCTACAAAACTTGGGCCGGAAGCATTTAGGTAATTTTTTAATTATTAAATTAAAGTTTGCCCCTTTCAAACAATGTTAATACTTTATGTCTAAAATTTTTTCAAAATGCTAGCAAAAACTAATTATTTCCTTTCATTTTCTAAATTTCTTGACTATTGCTTTTAAAATGCTATGTGTAATATTTATATAAAATTTCTTTTTTATATTTTATTCAGTTATTATAAAATTTTTTTTAAATAGATTTACAGATGCAATAGAAGCTAGAGCGCTTAAAGCACAAGAAAAGTATTATATTCTGCGACCGGAAACATACGAAAGTTACTTTATATTATGGCGTTTAACCCATGATCAAAAATATAGAGATTGGGGATGGGAAGCTATTCAAGCATTGGAAAAACATTGTAGAACTCCTCACGGTTACTGTGGTTTGAAAAATGTTTATATGGAGGATCCTCAAAAGGACGATGTACAGCAAAGTTTCTTTTTAGCTGAATCTCTAAAAGTATGTTTATAATTTTAATCAATATTTTTTTAATTTTACAATAGATTCCATTGGATAGAAATGCAGTTTTTAATTAATTTTCTTTTTTTTTTTTCTTACAATTGCAGTACTTATATCTTCTTTTTTCTGATGATTCATTATTGTCTTTAGACGAATGGGTTTTCAATACAGAAGCACATCCGTTACCTATCAAAGGAGCAAACATATTATATAGACAAGCTTCAACACCATCAACAGCGCCCTAAGGAATTTTAAATACATTTCATCATCTCATTCAATCTAAATATTTTAACTGGTTTTTATTTTTCTTTTCTTCTATAATTCTTGCATATTTAATTATTGTACACCCAGGAGATAATTACAATTAAGAATTTGATATTTTATATTAAAAAAAAAAAGTACATAGATTAAATAAATAATTTTCTGATTGCAAGTCAATATTTTTAATATAAATTTACATTCTTACCATTCTATTGATGAAACAGCAATCTATTATTAAATAATAGTAAAATCCAATCGAATATTATTTTTGTTTATAGTTTTTCGTTTGTAACTTAAAATAATTAAGAAAACTTTAAAAAATGGGTGATTTATACTTGGTTTCTTTTTAAAAGTTTTTAGCAGTTTGATAATATAAATTAAAATTAAATAATGGTTATTAATACATGCATTATACACTTTTATATTTTAACTTAAGAGAGAAAGAATTTTTCATCTATAATATTTTGGTAATTTCAGAAAAGAAAATTTCAAAAGAACAAATTTTATTATAAATGTAATTGGCAAATTATATGTTAATATCAATATGCTTGACGACATATACTGACGACATTTTTTTATATATTTGATATCAATAATAATATTATGGTAAACTTGTAATTCCAATATAGTTCAATGTTTAAATTAATTTGGTACGGTCAGTCGAATCTTTTTTTAAGTGTAAATATAAAAAATTGTATAATGTTTGTAGTGTGTATTAAAGCATGAATTCTTTTTGTTTCCACAAAACGACTAAATAAATTTTTCTAAATTATAAAATTATTTAAAAAAAAATATCTATTTTATTGTAATTTAAATGTTTTAAATTTATATTTATATATTTTAATTTGAAACTAAAAACAAATTTATATCACACGATGCATAACGGCAGTAAATTGCAAATTATATTCATATAATATTAAAAAAATTACTTAGATTTCTGCGAACTATAATTAGTTAACTACAATCGTAGATTAGATTAAACAGTTAATTGATTTTACATAAAAATTTAAATCAAATGAAAAAATTTAAGTTACGCATTTTAAGCTTTTCAAAAGTTTTTTAGCCTAAGATTAGTGTTATTCCTGTCACTAATTTAAAGAAAATTTAAAAATTATACAACAAAAATTTATGTAAATAAAAAAAAACAAAATGCAATAAAATTTTTATTGTAATAAATACATACAAAATTTTTATATAATAAAATTTTTTGTCAAATTTAATCACATTGCAAAAATTTATTTTAAATGCATATAAGAGATAAATGAAAAAAATTTTGCTAGTATTAAATTTCATTTAAATATTAAATTTTTTGATACAGCTAGTATCCCAGATCTTGATAATCTTGATAATTCTAGCCATTTATAATATCAAAAATCTTTATTTTTTTTTTTCAGTTAAAAATTTTCTTGTAAAGTGAAAGAATGTAAAATGAAATTTGGCTTTAAATATGCTTTTTAAAATTTGACTTTCATCAACCAAAAAGTTTTGTAAGAAATAAACAATTAAAATTTATAAACAGCATACATGACAAATATGTATGTATAAAAAAAAATAAATATCTTATAACACTATATAAAAGAATGGTAAATAAGCTTTTCGATCAATATTTATGTTTCCGAACATCAATTATTTAAGAAAACTAAATTTTGATATTAATTGAATAAATTTTTTTTTGTTTTATACATTCAAGAGTAAAAAATAATTACATTTTTAAATTATCGAAATTGTAAGTATTTTAATTGAAATTCAGGAACTTTGTTGATGCGATTAAGATCATTGAATCAACAGAAGTTTATTAAATTTAAGATTTTCTTTCAGATGATCAAATGTTAATTATTGCAAAACTCTTGAATGAATATTAACAAAAATATGAATTCTCAAATTTTTGATGAAATCAATTTTTTTACATAATTATTATTTATAATTTCTATTTTTTTTTTTTTCTATATTTTTGTTATAAAATTATAAATTGATAGAGGGAATTACTTTGTAACAAATAAAGTTAATTGAACACTTTATATAAAATATTTTAAATCATAAACACTTATTTTTTTTTTTTTTTGTATTTTTATTGAATGTAACTGACACATTCTGTGAATGAATTAATTTTTTTAACGTAATATTAAACATTAAATTTAAAATTGTAAACACGCCTTAAATATAGGATTACCTTAAATTATTAATTTTATAATCATATAATATTAATATTATTATTACAAAAGTACATTTACGAAAAATAAAGTAATGTTATTTAATAATACTAGTAATTTAATTATTGAAAAAAAAATGATTACATTAAATTGTAAATTAAGTGAAAACAACTTAAATAATTTGTAAAAAAAAAAAAAAAAAAAAAAAATAAGAAATTGTAGATAAATTTACATATTATTAAGTAAAAACACAGAATAGAAAAATTTTAAATATTCGATAATTGTGTAAATAAAAAATTTGATGTTATTTTTATTTTATTTCTTATTGAAATTGATTTTTAGTTCTTACGAAAAACACCCATACAGATCATTTGTACACGAGAATCTTATATTTTAATTACAAATTTAATAATGCATAATAAAACGTTTTTTTTTTTTCGTTTTCACTTTTCACCAAATAAATAGTTTCTCTAAAGTTGTAAGCTTTCTGTATTGCAATTTGTATAACTAAGGTCCTTCCATTCGAAATCCATTAACTTTAAAAATGAACTACATCCACATACAATACATATATATATATATATATATATATACATGCGTTTGTGTGTTTATACGGTTTAGAATGCTTAATATAAAAAATGCTTAATGTAAAGTTCGAAATTTCTATAAAAGGCGTCAAATAGTCATGCTCAGAATGCGATCAACATCGGGAAAACAGAGGTATGAACGTATAAAAAAGAAAAATTATAAAAATGTATTTATTCTTGTGTATTTAATTACTCTAAAATTTGTCTGCTTAATATTCAAATTCCTACATTTTATTGTGTCTAAGCAATAAAATTTATTACTAATAAAAAAAAATTACATTTTAGATTGTCGATGCATACATAACCTAAGTATGTATATCTAATAGAACTATCGATAATGTACATACAAACATAATATTATCTTCTTGTTAGTAGCAGCTGTTAATTTTTCATATGTACACATTATATATAAACAAATTTATTAAAAGAAAAAGAAAGTTTAATCTACAAGAGCTCTCTTCATTAGAATTTCAGGTACACGTAAAGAATATTAGATAAAATTTCGCTCAAAAATTGCACAACACGGTTAACATAATTTTGGAGGCCATTTTAAATGTTTATGGACAATGTTTGAAATACTAACGCTTTAAAACTAATTGTTTTCAAAACTTTGATGAACGAAAGAGAAATACAATTAAAGCAAATAAAGCAATTACATATTCATTTTTATAATTAATTAAATTTTTACCCAGCTAAAATATAACAATGCATAAATCTGATTAAAAAAAAACATTTCGGAAAATGCTGCTGCTAAAAATATCGCGCAATTAACTTATTATACATACGAAAAAAGATGATTATTTTCAATGAAAGTTCAAACATCGCACATAAAATTTATGCAAAAAGTGTATGTTTAAATGTACATACATACATATATTGTTCGTTCAACACACATGCTAATGGCAAATATGTTTCTAAATTTTTTAAACTGAAATGAAAACCGATCAAGCAGAATTTAATTTCAATGAGCCAGAAAAAACTTAGGAAATTACGTATAAAATGATTGCATTAAAAAAACAACCTAAAAAATATGTTTTTCATTATCATTCGTTTTGATGAATTCTAAATTGAAAATAGGTATACAACTATGTTAACTTCTTACCCTTACAAGTTCTTATCTTAATTTCAGAAAATGAAACAGTTTTGTCATTTATTACCTATAATTAATAGCATACATTTGTGTCAAAATTCATTTAAGAACTTATAGGGTCTTTTAATTTATATAAAATTGTATTAATTAAATGAGTATTCCTTTTTATTTTAAATAAAGAATTTATTTATTTTATACATATGTACGTGTAATTCATAGAAATTAATAAAAGAAGGATTTCATCTCATTAATAAAGTACCAAAACAAAGTATCTGCTAGAGATAAACGTTCTTCCTCTTTTTCGAATTTGTTTATTTTTTATACATTTCATTTAGAAATTCTGATTTAAGTCAACGTTTCACTCTCCTCCACTTTATCTTTTATCTCTAAATCCGGCATCACCTTAATTTTTTCGTCTGTGGGTGTAGCGCTTTCAGTTATATCGTCAAAAAGAAACATTAATTCCTCTTTAGAATATGATTTAGTTAGCTCCTTGAATTTCTCAACTTGCTCATTAAAATATTCAAAAAATTGTTTATCTTCCTTGCAATCTGGAAATAATGGCCTGAAAGAATCATATATATTTTTGCACAAATCCCTTATTATTTGGGCTTTTTTTTCAAAATTTTCTTTAACTTCGCCAGTTAACTTCCATTCATGATCGTTACCTACATAGCGACGCATTTTTTTAATTACTTCTACTATTTCAGGGACCTTTTTTAGCATTATTGGTGTAAATTTGAATGATTTTTGCAAATTAGTTAATAATTCTATGCATTTATCTAAATCAGTATCGTTAAAATGTAAGCCAAGAGAACACTTAATGTCACAGATTGTTTTTTGTAAATCCATTTCTTCTTCAACTAATTTTCTTTTTTCAGCAAGGATAATGGGATCTGTAGGAATCAGATTCCTAGTATTTGTTAACGCCGATTTTTGAGCCATTTCCATTTTGCTTTCCAAAACATGCTCTTGCGTTGGTGTAGCAATTTTTCGATGCTTGGATTGTGGTTGTTCATTATCATCATCAATATATCTAAAATTTGTACGAAATAATCATTATTGGGAAAATATATCATCAGCATTTTTTACCTTTTGGGCTTTATTTTTCGACCACTTCTACTTGTAATTTCATGTCCTTCTTTATCTTTAATCGTATTTGGAGACATAACACTCATCGAACTATCTATATCGTCAAGTTTATTTACTACCACAGAGGTTTCCATTTTAAGTTGTTCAATATGATCTTTATTATCATTCACATTTTCCTTTTGTTTAGTTATATCTTCTTTATTTCCTGTGGGACTTCCAGATTCCAAATTATCCACTTTAATAGGAGCAGAGTCTTCCCCATTTAAAGCTGCTTCAATTTGCTCTATAGCTTCACGAAAATTTGCTCGTTTCAAATTTTTATCTGTAGCAAATTTTTCTTTACTTTCCGTGTAGTGGAAAATATCTTCTATTTTTATATTCGCTGTTTCACCTGAATCAATTCATAAGAAATATTAGTTTGCACTCCATAGGCCTAACTTATAATTCACTTACCCGTGCCATAAAAGTACACATTGAACTTTTTGCTAGGAAGCAATTTCATTACTTTTGCAGGCCAAGCAGGATAACCTAAAGGTTAAGATTAAAATTGTTTCAAAATTGGAAAATTATTTTGAATTTTGTTTCTTTTTTAAAATTTTTGCACTATCTCAAATTTAAAAACACAAGTTTATTAAAATTCTTTGACAAACAAGACTGTGCTTCATTATTGGAAATTCATTTTTTTACCTTTAACTTTTGCAAACACTAAGTCATCGACTTGGAATGTCTTGTCCTTTTTACCCATTGCTAATTTCTAAACGTCTTTTAATGTATTATTTAACTTCCTCGATCCAAATAATTCTTAACAATTTCTTAAAAACAAAGCATTTACCGCTTTTTAAATAGAGCGTCGTCTAGTAAACCTTAGTTGCAATGCAATTTACTGCTTATTTATCAGTTCACTTTGTAGCTCTGTAGTTTTTACACTGACAGTCTCAGAACAAAATTGACAATTCTAGTTTTCCTTCAATGATTTCGTACCGACTTGCCTTTGCATTATATTCTTTATTATTCACATATTAACCCCTAGGCAAATTATTTTAAAATTTTAATTCATTATGGTATAAGAGATATTTGATTCATTGAAATTTATTATTATAATTTTGTGAAAATACGAATATATCAATTTAAACTTGCAATGAATTTTAAATGAAATGAATAGAACACTTTTAGCATACAACACGAATTAATTATTGTGTTTGGAAATGATTTTTGCATGGAAATTTCAAATTTTGACATTCCTTTTATTTTTAATGCAAACTTTTTCACTCTCAAAACTTAAATGAAATTCTATTTTAATGTGCAGGTTTTTATCACGTCGTCAATTTTATTATTAGTTCACATTTTGTGAAACTACAATTATTCGCTCAATTTATTTCAGACGACTTAGCGACCACTCATTACTCATGAGTAGGAAAACTGCGCTAAACCACTAAATATTTCCACTAAAAACCGTATAATGAGTGAATTCACCTTAACTTAACTACGAATTTGATAAGTTTATCTTCTCAATATTATTAATTATTGAAAAGTAATGTAATTTACATACATATTTTTATGTTATAGATATATCACTTTGTAGTTACTTAAAAATATTTATTTATTCAATTTAATTTTGACATTTGAAATATATATGTGCTGCAATGATCTGCGGAAAAAATCTTGACTTCAGATTGGAGGCAAAGAAAAAACATATTGTGCCGTTCAATTACAAATAATGTTCATTTTATTTTTCTTAGGGAAATCCTCATACAATTGACAATACACCTATCGACGTATATTTTTGAGGTTAAGTTAGTTTATTTTTATTGAGTTTAAAATGTATTTTACTTATACAAATTCAATTTGGAGGAACTTGAAAAATTTTATACATGAAAATTCCGTGATAAGAAGAAAATTTTCTTCAGAAGTGAAACAGGAAGTTAAGTTTGATAATTTCATAGAATTTAGAAGAGCGCAAGCATCGCGAAGTATACTTGTTCAAGTACAATCTGAAAATTCCTATGTGGATCTATGCAACTATTGCAGCAAATTTGGAGACATAATTGGAGCTCACCACTATGAACTCAAAGACAATTCGAATTACATATTGATTGAATATAAAACACTTGAATCAATTAAAGAAGTATTAGATTCCGCACATTACAATTTGGAATCCACGGGAATACCTGCATATTCACCGTTGTTGTGGTTCAAGGCAGCCGGAGTTGTAAAAGGCAATTCTGTGAAACTTTTAAATGACTCAAACAAAAAGGGAATCCTAAAAATTAGCAATGGTCTTTACCAAACTAGAGAAGCAGATGTTATGGAACTAATACTTTCAGCTGAAAATGTCTCTGATCAAATAAAAACATTACATGAATTAACCAAACTGAATGATTTAGAGATACGACTACGCTTTTTGGCAGCCAAACAAATTGAAAATTCAATATCAGGGATATTCCCAAAAGCTTCAGCCCTTCCTTTTGGATCTTCAGTTAATGGATTTGGAAAAATGGGATGTGACCTAGATTTAGTCTTGCGTTTCAATCAAGGCATTGTAAAAGATAATATCAATTCCAGACTCGTTTTTCATACAAAAGAAAATTTAACTAATGAGAGATCCCAAGTTCAAAAACAAATGGAATGTATTAGCGATATTTTGCAAATATTTTTACCTGGAATAACAAGTGTACGAAGAATACTACAAGCAAGAGTGCCTATAATAAAATTCCATCACTTGCTGTTAAACTTAGATGTAGACCTCACAATGAGCAATATGTCAGGTGTTTACATGTCTGAGCTCTTGTATATCCTTGGTGAAATAGATCATCGGATTCGCTCTTTAATTTTTGTAATAAGAAAGTGGGCACAAAGTGTTGGATTAACAAACCCTTCACCAGGCCGTTGGATAACAAATTTCTCATTATCTTGCCTAGCAATTTTTTTCTTACAAAACGTGAAGCATCCTTTGCTGCCCCCAATCGATTTGCTAAACAAATCTGCAACAATTAATGACATTCGTATAACTGAAAATGGACTTAATTGTACATTCTTAAGAGATCACAGTATTCTGGATTTTAGAACTGAAAACAATAGCGAATTAAGTGAGTTATTGCTACAATTTTTCGAGTTTTTTTCCCAATTTGATTTTAGTAATAAAGCTATATCAATGAACAAAGGATCTGCGATTATAAAACCAGACCACTCATCAATTTACATAGTCAATCCTTTAGAACCAAATTTAAATATATCAAAAAATATTAGCCTAGAAGAATGTGAAAGGTTTCGAATCGAAGTTAGAAATGCGGCATGGATATTAGATAATGAGATTGAAAACGCAAAATCGAATTCCAAAAGTACTACAAAACTTTGGGGAATCGCTAATTTATTCAAAACTAGCCAAGAAACGGTTATTAAACCGAATTTCTTTTTCAAACCCCGAATGGTTGAAATAAAGAATTTATTTGATGACAAAGACGAAGAAAAAGTTATTAGTGATGAAAATGATCATTTAAATATAAAAGAAAGTGTAAAAACGTTAGAAACAAATTTAACTAAAAAATTTAAAATTAACAAAACCAGTGATAGGTAATAGTTAGGAAGTTATGTAAAACATTATAGCGTAATATTTAAAAAAACCAAAAACTGTAAATTACAAAGTTTATGCTAAAGAAATAAATGATTTTCCAATTTTTATTCAAATAAACAATAGTAGTAGGTACCTAAAAACTAATTACGTTATAATTAAATGAAATTATGCGACTTGATGTGCGTTGCATAACCGGCCCTTTGGGCAAAAGCTCTCCCGCATATTTCACATACGTGCTTCTTTTCTCCAGTATGCAATTTTTTGTGTTCAGTAAGTCCTCCACGTTTAGCGAACCTTGCCAGGCACATATCACATTCATGTGGTTTTTCTCCAGTATGAGTATATTTATGTTCTCTTAATTGTCTTGGTAACACGAAGGCTTTTTCGCACTGATCGCATTTATGGGGACGGTCTTTCTTATCCATATGTTTTTGTTTTTTATGCAAACTTAATTTGTGCTGAAACCATTAACGTAAATTTTAAATCAAAATAATTGAATGAAGCAAAATAACCTACCTGGAAAGCAAAATGTTCCCCGCACTGTTCACACTGATAAGGCTTTTCACCCGTGTGAATACGCTCGTGCCAAACTCGTTGCCGATCTTTTTTAAATCCCTTTTCACAATTTGGCCAAGTACATATAAAAGGTCTTTCATCAGAATGACATGTAGATTTGTGATGATTTAAGTTTCCACGAGTTGTAAACGCATTTGAACATATTGGACACGCAAACGGTTTCTCTAATATAAAATTATGTTAAAAATTTGATCATTTTGGGACATTTTTAATATGACATACCTCCAGTATGCGACCTCAAATGCTGTTGATATTTTGCTTTTTGGTTTTCAAATAATTTTCCGCAATACTCGCATATTTGAATTTTCTTATGACGTTCTTCATGTTTTTCAAGATTAATCAATTTTTGAAAAACTTTGGGGCAATAGCTGCATTTCTTTAATTTATCTTTTCCATTAACAAATTTTTCATGAGCATAGTTCATATGGATCTCGTAATTTTTTCTTGACGAAAATTTTTTAGAACAAAATTCGCAAAAATTACATTTCCCTTTACTGTCCTTTTTGTGCTTTTCCAATAAACTTTCATTACTGAAATTCCTGCAGCAATGTTTGCAGTTATATATTTGAGGTATTTCCAAATAACTACTTGTATTCTCACTGATTCCTTTTTCGAATGTGTGATTTTCTTGCAAATTTAAAACTTTTTCGTCGTCTGTATTTAACATTAAATGAGGTTGTTTTAGTTCAGACTCCTCTAAAGAGTGAGTTTTGTTAATGAAATTTCTCTGTTTGGAAGAATTCGCGAATTTAGTCTGATAATTTTCTTTATAAGTTTTCAAGTTATCTTCATTCGTAAAATTCTTTTCATAAATACCACACGTCCCATTAATTTTATTATAAATAGATTTTTTGTTAATATTTTCATCTACCAGCTTAGAAATCATAGGAATTGATTGTATTTCTTCTAAGGGTTCAATTTCACTTTTGAGAAATTCAAAACTGCTTTCGTGACTTCGGAGGCTTTTACAAGACTCTTTAAATTTTTCGTTATTCCCACTAAGATTTAAAGTATCTTCTTCTCCAACTTGACATTCTTCACTCATACTTCTTTGAAACATATCTGTTTTATTATCTTTATATTCGGATAATTCACTTAAGTATCCCAGCTCTAAGTGATCAACTAAAATATGGTTCGAAAAAACTACAATACTTTCAAAATCACGATGGCACATAAGGCAAAGGCAAGAAATTATTCCACTTTTAGTAACAAAGATTTCTCCGCACTTAGCTTTTGATTCAACTACAATTTCTAATTTGCAATTTAATCCATTTTTTATTTCAATATGATCCATTTTTATTTGTTTTCTTTTTTTTCCATACACAATTTTGTATTAAATAAACTGAAATGACAGTTCTTTAAAAACAAACCAGAGGTGGATTATTATAGACGTACTAGGCAGAGAAAAATTCAAGGGCAATCTAGACGGGTGTTAAATGATATTTGCCAAAATGACACAGAAAACCTATTGTTTTTTAAATTTTTTTTTAAAAATTAATTTCAACAAAGAAACATGCTATTTTAGCATGTTTCCAAAGCATATTTTAAATTGATTAAAGCATATTTTAAATTAAATTGTTTTAAGAAAATATTTTAAAATTAAAAAAAAAATAAATAAAAATTGTTTGTTTTGTGCAAATGTAATGAAATTAAATAAAATAAATGACTGAAATTCGAAAACTTAAAATAAATATTTTCCAAAACATAATACCCTAACAACAATTACGGCTACGAGTACTAGTTTTACACAAGTGCATTAATACGTTAACGCATACCGAAATTGATACACGCATATCTCTATCTTTTTGTTAACAAAAAAAAAATAAACCTTACATGTAAAAAACAAGCATTACTACATAATGGCAAGCAACAAAAACAAGGAAAAATAAAACAAATGTATAACAAAAGATTTTTGTGCGCTTTGTCATTTAAGTTTTCACATTTGGGTTGGGCCTTAAATGTCAACCCTTATGATTTGTTTTAATGGTGTGACGTTAAAGGACGTAATGATGACTTTGTAGGAAATGACCGTCAACCATATCAAATGAAGCAAATAATTATATTAAGCTTAATTACAAAAGGCACTAAGATACAATTAAGAGGCGTAAGACACAATTACAAGAGGCACTAAGCTCATAGGATTGCATTATTTATTGCAATTTAATAAATTATATATCAAATTTTTTTAATAATTACACATATAAAAATATTTCTACGCATATGCAAATCAATTGAAAAAAATTCGTTTCAGATATAAAAGTACTTATTGCAGTAATGTATCATCAATTAATTAATGTATATACCAGTGGGGTTCATATCATAAAATATAAGCAAACTCATTTACATGAAATGTAGAACTTTAAATATTTAAAAAAAAGTCATAAGAATTAAATTGAACGGCTATATCTATGAGGCTGAACGGTTAAGCTCTAGACTAGTATTTTGCCATTTTGAGTGTTGCGTCGATTTGTTATTTGCAATATATATATGTGGTTTTTTTGTGTACATTTAAAATAACGATTTTTATAACGCTCAAAATCAAATATTTTACATGCCAAATGTCAAAATTGGCATGTAAAATATTTATTATTCACTCCACCCCCATTTATTTTGTAAAATCAACATTCAACAGAAAAATCAAAAATAAGCAAATGCTAATGCTGTTTGCTTGCTTGTTGTTAGTTATAGTTTGTGTTTTAAATTAGTCCTAGTTTATAAAAAACAATAGGAAATTTAATATTAAGTGTACATTTTCTTTAGCGATATGGAGGTGGTTTTAAATTCACACATAGCTTTATTAGTTCTGGGTAATTTTCCTAGATTTTTATATGCTACAATAAAATTTTTACATACTATGTCTTAGGGTATTTATATGAAGAAAAGCTAGATCACGTCTCCAAATATTTTTGCAAATATAGCCCGCATCTTGAAGAAGAATACCAAATTCTTAAAAAAGGATTACGGCCGGTTATGATCAATAGTGACAATCTATCAACCATTGTAAGAGAGCACTGCTACATCAAATCAAAAGGTTTAATTTTTTATTTTGAAAAGTATTATAATGTAAACAAGTCCCCGGCTGTGTATTAAAATGGCGTACATTTAATTTAATAATAACAATTTTTGTTAATGCTCTATGTTTTAATACATAATTATTCGCGATATACATACTCATATACATTAAGCCGTTGTCTTTCTTACTTAATATTTTTTATTGATTAGTGTTAAGTTTATAAATTTTTTTTAGTAAATGAAATAATATCAACATTTCCAAGCAATGTGAAATCCGCCTTTGAGAGGCAAACTTTAACAGGTAAAATAAACCATTTGTTAAAAATAATTAAAAAAACAACAGGCTCATCTGATGAAGAAAATAAATTGAAGAGAAACAGATCAGAAGCCAGTATAAGTTCAAGTGAAAGAAGTACAAACACAACACAAATAGAGGATTTGCCTGGATATTATCAATCCAAACGAAGACGTATTGAAGATTCCTATATGTTTGTCCGAAATGATTTTTCTGAAGGATCCGAAAGCGAAGAAGATAGCTTTGATAATGAAATTAATGTTCAAGTAAATTAAATCAAATGTTTATCATATTCATATAACTTTGTTCTAATTTAATTCCAGTCGGCTTTTACCGATAAAATATTGGAAGACAAAAATTTTCAATCACGACTTCTGGAAAATATCAATACAGTATTAAAAAATGGACCAAATGATAAAAATAAAAAGCAAAATCAATCAGGAATAGATTCTGTACAAAACAACCAATGTGATTATCATCTTGACGAAATGATACAAGATATTATGTCCGTTACAGAGAAGGATCCCTCTTTTGAGGAATTTGTTCAAGATGTTATGGGTAAACTTGCTTCAGGTAATGTAATATAATAAAGAACTACAATTTTATTTCACAGCCAATAATTACGGGGAAGGCATTAAAAAAACTTCAAACGGATTACTGAAAACTGCAAATAAAGGAGTTCAAATGTCTCCAAATAGTGAAAATAATTTAGTTGTCGAAGAAATAAAGCAAAACTCAGGTTTGGACAAACCTTCGGAACAAGTATCAGGTAATAATTTGTAGTATTTCAAATAATATTTAATTATGAAATTTTAACAATTTGAATTTAATTTCTAGTAAATATATTTAATGCTGGAGAAGTAGCAAGTGGCATAGAAAGGAATTCTCCAGCCACAAAATTATTAGTTCTTAATTCGACAGACTTTGTTTCAGCAAATATTCAATCACTAGGTTCGTTTACAACTGATCATCTTTTTTTGGATATCAATGGGGGAACACAACAGTTTCCAATTTTAACCGGTAATGACGGTACTATGTATATTAACAGTAACAGTGTACAATATGACACAAGACCGCCTGGAAATTTTGTAATAGTCAACCCAAATCAAAAAAACTACGAAGCTTCTCAATTATTCATTGGTTCACCTAATATTGAGGAATGCAATAACATAGTTCAAGGAAAAGTCGAAGGAGATTTAAAAGAAAATAATGCAATAAATCAGGAATCAGCATCTGGTGATAACGTTATAATGGATGATAACACCTATTTAAAAGATGTTGCGTCATTAGACTGTAAATTATTAAAAGAAAAGAAAACTCCCGAGTGCAACATGAATTCTTTAAATATATCAATAAGTAAAAGCCTTTCCACACCTCGTAGAAAAAGTTCTCATGTAAGGGTTCTTAATTTTTCGCCTTTAAAAATAATTAACAAAAAATCTGAGTTTCAAAACTTGTTAGCTGATGGGAAACCTTTGGATAAAAATGAAGAAAAATCTGACACAGTCTTAAATCTGCATCAAAAAGTAGTTGGTGCATCCAATCTCATTGTTGAAAATGAATCGTCCAATGGTACAGATATAACTGGCGAACACAGTAATATAACAGTAATTAAAAAACCGGTGAATGAGGATACCCCCAAACGTAAAACTTGTGCATTGTCTTGCAAAAGAAATTTATCTCACTCTAATAGTGAAGAAACAACAGAAAAAATTAATAAAATACCTAAAAAGCAAATAAACAAAACCATCACAGGAACAATTAAAGCTAAAAACAGTAAGACTGAATTCAAAAAGTTGGAAAAAGTTCCCCAAAGTGTTATTACACGACAAACCAGGAAAACCAAATCAAATCAGAGCCCTTTGAAAAAAAATGCCTTAGAAACTACTAATAAAGTGGATCCCGCAGAGGAATGGAAGCAAATGAGGGAAAGATCTAAAAATTCAAACTTTGATCAATTCTTAAGAGAAGTTCATTCAAAAACTCCTTCAGCGGGTAAAGTATAAAATCTTAAAGCATAAGTATATTTGGAGTGCACATTTTAATTGTTTGACTTTTATTTTAACAGAAAATATTGCATTTCACTATCAAGTGAATCGTAGTATTAGAAATCCATAAATTATCTGTTTGTTTAATTTTAGATGCTCATATTCAAAAAAGAAGAAAATTAAGACGAAAAATTGGCCTAAAATCAAAAAAAAACGTTGAACACTCAACGGAAAATAATGAAATTAATGAACCGTGTGAAAATGTTCTTACACAAAACTCGAGTGAAAACAAGGTCAAATGTGGTGTGAATAAAAAAATTGTCAGCAGTGCTAAAAAAATAGTACAGGAAAAAAAACCTAAGAATATTGAGCCTAAAACGAATTTTTTGAATTTTCGTATAAAAACTCCCATAAAAGATTCTTCAAGTGATTTAAGTAAAAAGGTCAATAACTGCATTTCAAAATCAAAATGTGAACAAAAAAAGTGTACTACAAAAAACGCACAAAATTCTAATCTGCAAGATAATTCCAAAGGTTCCGAAAGGCCAATTAATCGACAGGAAAAAGTAAGCAATTGCGAGAAAAATATATTTGAATTAAAAAAATCTAAAGACACAGTGGAGAGCTATGAAAACAATCAAAAAAGGGAAATGTGTAAGGAAGTTGATAATGATCAAGATTCAAGTAAAGAAAAAGAAAGACGAACGGCAAATATTGCACATATACTCGACACGCCTTTCAAATCAGATGATATTAGCTTATTACCACCAACTCCTGGTATAATGTTATCAAGTAATTTAGCACTAAACACTGCTATAACTCCAATAACCAAGATACCGTTTTCCTCATTTTGCAACATGAAATATACTGAAATCAAAACGCCCGCTTTTGCGATAACACCGGGCGGACGTTTCTGTTATTCAACAGATAAGGAGACACCCAAAAGTGGTATTGTGACGGATTATTCTTCAGGTAAAAATATATTTATTAGTAACATAATATTTCGATTTAATCCAATATCGTTATTTAGGCGGCTCATATTACAAACCAGATGATTCTGCAGATTTAATAAAAAAATTAGACCGGGAATTAAATGGAAAACTCGATCAACGAAAAGACAAGTTTGAAAAAGAAGACAATAAATTGTCGCTTGACATTGAAAAAGTTCATACAAAGGAAAATAATCAATTGCCAATATTAGAAAAACAATTAGAAATTTCGACAAACGTAAACCAATCTCCCAATTCTATAATTCCCGATAATGTACCTGGTCAGTTTGAATTAAATGGAGTGGAATCAATTCCTGAAGAAGGTCCTAAAATAAATTCGTACAACAAATTTGAAGAAGCCGGACTACCAGATATTACAGACGAATCTTCTACATCGTCATCCTCAGAGAGCAGCTCTTCAGATTCTTCAGAATCATCATCAGCGAAAACTTCTTTAACTGTAAATAATTTCCCACAGCAAAGCACACAGCCATTATCACTATTATCAAACATTGATTCATCTGAAGATGATAATTGGGAAATTCAGTCAATATCTAAAACCAAAACTTCACAAGGAGAGAAGTCTGAGCTAGTTACCAGCAGCGGAATGAGGTTTAATGTTAGAAGAAAGATAACGCCAAAGAAAATAAAAAGAAAATCTGATCAGAATTTCATTTTGAAAGAAATTATTTCAAAACAAAAAATTTTAAATAAACCTTTTTCAAGCAAAGTGGAGAAAAAAAAAATTGAGTTACAGAAGAAACCAGGAAGAGGAAAGTTATTGAATCGAAACTTGAAATCAGATATAAAGACTACACCGCCAAAAAAAGAAAATAAAATTTTGACGAAAATAAGCAATAAAAAACAAAATTCCAAAATTGAGTCACATGATTTAAGTCCAGAAAAAACTGGAGTAAATGAAAATAAATTAGATGTTTTGACAGCGCTTAATTTATCTGCCAAGAAAAGGGACATAGCTACAAATGATCTTTGTACCAAAGGATTCAAGGATGAAAAGCAAAACGGATCTACATCGGTTGAAGATAATGTTTCTTCTGATTTATTTATTCTTCGAATGGAAGAGGAGTCAGTTTCTAATGATTCTTCTGAAGTAAGAAATGCAGCTTTAACGTTAGCAAAAATGAAATCCAAAAAATTAGATATTGAAACAAAGACAAAGAGCTCAGTCACAATTGAAAATAAAAATATTGTAAATGAAAATAGTCAAAAACCAAGTGAAAACTTTAGTTTGGGAACTGAAATTAAAAAAACAGGTATTTATAAAAATATTATTATGATATAAAAAATAATAGTATAAAAATATTTCAGAGCCGTATTTGAAAAAAACGGATTGTACAAACGTGAATGATAGAATTGGAAGAGAATGCACTTCTTACGATTTCGCAAGTAAAAAGTGTGATACATTAAAAGTTGAAGAAAAAAAACTTGAGTCACAATGCAGTGCAGATCACAATACTCCGGCAGACTTGAAAAATTTAAACACAAGCGAAACTGTTTTAAAACCCAAATCCCCGACACAGCATGCATCCAAAAACATTTCCACCTTAAACGAAAGTAAATTAAATAGTAATTCAGGAAACGAAAATATTTCTAGTAATGTAACTATTCAATCAAACAAAGAAAATATTTCGATAGAAGAAAATGTAGTTAATGAAAAGGCAACTAATGAAAATGAATATAAATCAAAAACCCCGACATCAAACGATTTTGAATCAGAATCGGAAAGTGAAGACGCCTATGATGAATGCGAACCTAAATTTTCTGAAAAATGTGATGAATTTGTAAAACATTTCAATTATGACGAGGATATGATAGATTCATCTTGTAACGTACCCGAGAAGCTTGATTTTGTAAAATCATCTATTAAAATTACAATTAATAATCAAATTCGTAAAATTACTTGCAGCGAAGAATTTAATTTGTTTCATTTAAAACCAAATAATGAAAAAGAGAGGAGTTTTAAACCAGATTGTGACAAAAAATTTATTAAGTCCAGTAAATTAAAAAAAGAAGACTGTAAAATAAAATCAACCACAGAAAATCCAGAAGAACCCACTCTTAATGAAAATAAAAGTTCCACTCCATTTTTGGGCAAAATTAAAATTACTCATAGAAACAAGTTTAGCAATATAGAAGTGTCCCGAAAAAAACATTCACATGTTGATAAAAAATGTTCGCCTGAGAGGTGAGGTGGTAAAATTTGTATTATATTACATTTAATTTTAGTTACTAAATTATTTATATATGTATGATTTTATGTATAATATTGTATATGAACATGTACAAATGCGTATATTTCAGCACCAGTTCCGAGTTAAAAAAAGTTGTTATTAGCGATAATAATGGTGAAGCAGCCAAGATTAATCAAGAGTCTTCATCAAAGAAAAATATAAGAAGTGAAGATATAAATGCAGTTTTATCTCATTTGTACGGAAATGGGAAATAGATTTTATACAATTTGATATTGGAATAAATTAAGTTTTTGCTAATTGTCTGTTTAAAAAAATTATTAAATATTTACATATATTTTTTGTTTAAAAATATGCTCTACGAATAATGAGCCTGAAAATGCCGAAATTAATACAAAAACTTGTTCCATTAATACAAAAAGATAATAAATGTATTTTATAATAAAAATTTAAAAATAATTTTATATGATTAAAGAAGTCCGAAACTTTTATTTATGTTATTTTTTAATTTGTCTCATTAAATTACTGAACTTTTTTAAAACGCTGATGGCTAGAAGATTAAATTTGATGGACAGAATTAAAACATGTACATAGGTATATTCTCTTAAATACGGCTCTTAAATATGTATATTTTTTAAAATGTTATCAAAATTTTAATGAATAAAATAAAAACATCGTGGTCATTAATGGGATATTCGGTTGTCAAAAAAACAGAAATACAAATTTAGATAGATTTACAAATTTGCTTTATATTTGTATGTTTATGAATTTCATAGTAAAGCCATAGGTATCGTATATCTGGGTGTTTCAATTGATTATTAGAAGTTTTATGACATTATTAGGCAACTCTTTTTCGAAATTGTAAGTGACATCGTATTTGACACGAAAATGACATTCAATTTTATTGACTTACTTACTGCATCGATATTGCATATCTAAAAAGTGAAAACATTTAATTTTAATAGCTATTTTGTTGTTTTAAGTGCGATTTTCAACAAAGAAACTATTGTTTGGGAAATTTGGAATTCAGTAAAATTGAAGTTTGTTTATTGAAATTCAAAAAAACCACTGGGATTTCGATATGGCTGACATAAAATCCATGGAGCATGCAACATTAAAGGTAAATAAAACAGTAAAAAATTCTAGAATATCAATTTATTGTTTGAGTTTTCACAGGTTCCATACGAAATTCTCAATAAAAAGTTTCGAATTGCACAGAAAACATTGGATCGTGAAGTAAATCAAATTCAAAATGCTGCAAGTGAAATGGAAAAAAGTTTATGTGCAGGAGTTTCATGTAGTGAAATTCAAAAAATATTTGATGGTGTTGTGGAACGTCTTCAAGTGTTTAAAAGAAAAGCCGAAGAAAACATTAACGAAGAAATTTCTGCAACACATATATGTAAACGAAAACTCAATCATTTAAAAGAAAATATCTCTACAGATTTAAAATCAAGTTACGAAGTCTGGCAGGCTTCCTTGGATCAATGGAAAAAAATAAGAATGGATCGAATGGTTGTTGAACATTTGCTTAGACAAGGTCATTATAAAACAGCAGAACTTTTAGCAGCTCGTACAACCATTCGCCATTTGACAAATTTAGATATATTTCAAACATCAAGGGAGGTTGAGGAAGATTTAGCTAATCATAAAACTTCCAAATGCACTTTATGGTGTAATGACAATAAGTCCAAACTCCGAAAAATCAACTCGAAAATCGAATTTCAACTTCGAGTTCAAGAATTTATAGAGTTGGTTCGAGAAGACAAACGAAAAGATGCTGTTAAGCATGCAAGAAAATATTTTCCTTCCTTTGAAAAGGATCATTTGAAAGAAATTTGCCAAGTAATGGCCATATTGGCTTTTCAATCAGATACCCAATTAGAACCTTATAAAAGTCTTTTCGATCCAGTACGTTGGGATAATTTAGTTTTAAGTTTTAGAAATGAAAATTATCGATTGTATCAACTTTCAAGTCAATCTTTATTGAGTGTGACCCTTCAAACAGGTTTATCAGCTTTGAAAACTCCACAATGTTATTCTACAGGTTCTAAAAACTACAATTGTCCAGTTTGCCAAACTGATTTCAATATAATTGCGAATAATTTACCATACTCACATTGCGCTCAAAGTCGCCTCATTTGCCGTGTGACAGGATTACCTTTAAACGAACATAATCTTCCCATGATGTTACCTAATGGGCAAATATTTGGTCAATTGGCTATACCTCAAATAACTAAAGAAGATGGTATAGTAGTTTGTCCAATAACAAAACAGGTCTGGTGTGATCCAAAAATCGAAAAAGTTTTTGTCATGTAAATTTTAACTGGTCCTCTAAACATTTCTATTTATAAGAACGTTTGATTAAATTTTTAATCATTATTTCTTTAAAAATGTAATAAAAATATTGTAGTTTTTTTTTTAAATAAAGCAAATAAAAATAATTTTTTCTTGAAATTCTATAATAAAGTTTTTGTCAATAATTAAAGGTATTTATACATTTATGATTAAGACTTGAGAATGTACACATTACCAAAAGGTATTTATACATTCTTAAATCTTTATCATAAAAAATATGTATACATACATACTTTCATTCAGATTGTTAGTTGAAGAAGTGCTGAAGACATATTTGTTAATATTTATTTATAAAAAGAATACGTTTTTGGATACTTCATTTCTTATTTCATATAAAATACATACAAAGAAATAAACTAATTCAAATTTTTGCAATGTATACACTTAGTATAATAATGAACATAATATTATTTACGTACATAAGTATGTACACAATAAATACTTTACATGGATTCTTTGAAATAATTAAAAAAATTTGTGGGTATATTCGATAATGCAGTGTTTGTATTAGTTTTAACATACTATTGTAAAAACTTTGAACCCTGTAAAATAATACACAGTAGTAAAATTAAAACAGTTGAACCATTTTATATTACTAAACAATTCCAGCTTGCAGCTTTCAAACATATTGTGACATTATATCTGCACTTTGAAACCAACGTGCAGCACATATTTAATTAATATGTAATTATTATTAAACCGCAAATTTAGTATGCTCTAAGTTAGTTCTGAATTATATATTAAAAACATTATGCTTTAGTTTATTCTTGTACATCAACAGTCAGTAAATTTTGTGAATTATTGGTAAATATTTACTATGTGAGTAGGAGTATGAGCCACTTGAGTTTCTTACATTACCTACTTACAAGAATAAATGACATTTTCAACTGACTTAATTGATTCTGTTGTTTTGACAAATAATAAATTTCTTCGCAATTTTATATCTAATATTATCTATGATCAAGTTCTTAAAATTTTTTCAAATTTTAATAGCCGCAATCGAATATTTGTTTTTCTTGCAACCAGAATAATGGGCCATATTTTGATATTGAATGCTGTACATACTCAGTTTTTTTCATTTAAAGTGAATATTAATATTCATACGGGTATATGATATGCAATCCATTATTGTATTACCTATATCTGTAAAGATTGACATTACCTAGAAACTTTCAACAATTAGTATGAAATTATGGAATGCAAATAATAACATAAATGTTTTGCAAAGACAATATAATTTTAATATTTTTAAATAAGACAAAAACTGAATTTATATATTTTAAATATTTTTTAATATGATTCGATTTCGATTTTCACATTTATCTACAAAAGTTATTTTTATAATTACTATAACTTATGAAATAAATAGTTATTTAATACAAACTTTATTAAATTTTTTTTTTTCTTAAACTAGATTTTTTAATTTTGTTATATTTAAGTTTTATTAGCTTTGTCTAAAATTTTTAAACAGTATATAATTGTACGTAAGCTATTGTTTTTTTTTTTTTACATTTACATATCTAAAGTTAATATATTTACATATAATTGTATATACAACTTAACGTACATGTCAACAAAAAAAAAATATTTCTTTAAATAAATTTTATTTACAGTGAAAAGTGTTATTTGAAATATTAGATTTTCCTAACATTTTCGCTCAATTTTTGTTTTTTTTTTTTTAATGTATAGTTAAAGTTTAAGTTTAATCCACGTTTCAATACGCTTTATACTTATGTATATTAATTTTGGCAGATGATTTTACTAAAATCCCGATGAATTTTTTTTTTTTCAATTTAATTGGTTCAAGTTTAATTCGAAAGAAAAATCATTTATGGATTAAAAAAATGATTTTACTTCTATTAAAATATCGAACATAAATTTCAAAACCATTAATAAAGTTTATAAAACAAAAAAAAAAAACAAAAGGAAAATGAATATACTCCTATAGCAAATTTTCAATACAAAAACAAAAAAATAAAATTTTATAAAACTTTTAAAAATAAAGAAAAAATTTCATTTCAATTTAACAACCATATTTCAAATACTGAATAAATACTATACAAGTGACGAATCTGTAAGTTTTATAAGTGAAAACAAATAGCAATTAATTTAAAGCTACGCAAAATAAAAAATAAAATGTACGCGTAATTGAAATTTTTCTTGTTTTTTGATAATTAGAAATATGTTTGTTGAAAAAGTTTCTTGAAAATAAAAAAAACATAAAATATTTAGTTCTTAAATCCATTTTTTTTTTTTTTTTTTTTAGTACATAATATGAATTTTGTCTTCATGAAAAACGTAATAAATAAAAATAAATTAACTATGTATAGATAGTCCTTCTTTCATGGATCTATATGTAATGAGTAAATATAAAAAGTAAATTATACAAATATTAAAGTATTCAATATGTTCTAATATGAATTTCCAAAAAAAAAAAAAAAAATAATAATTTTTGATTCTTTAATTATTGAAAAAATATTTTTCATTTGATTGATTTATTTCTAAAAGAAGAAATTTGAGATATCTAACGTGCATGCATATAATAATAATTATATATTTAATATTATATTATTATACATATAATAATACGCATATTTAAGTTGCAGTCCAAACAAAATTCCAAGTTGAATAGCAATTTAATTTAAACTTCAATAATATTGTTGATAATAAACATTTGTGTATTCAAAGGATATTATGTTTTTTGTTACAAAAAGGGTTTTATTTTCATTGAAATCCTTATTGCAATTTTTGAAAAAAAAATTACGGAAAACAAAATTCTTTAATAATTAAAGTTATTATATGTGCGCATTATGTTAAAATTTCGGTTGAATACAAAATGCGATATGTACTTTTCTTAAAATTAAAAATTGTTTAGCTTTTTTTTTTTTATCCTAAAAATTTTGTATTTAGATTAAAATGAATAAAGTATAAGAAATCTTAAAAAAAAAAAACAAAACAAAAAGCCAAACAAACTGCAGTACTTCATTTTTCTTTAATATGAGTTACGCAATAAAAATTATAAATTTTATAGCATTATATTGAATATTAAAATAAAATTATTTATATTTTTTCTTAAAAAATTAAAAATCATTTAAAATTTGGAATTTTTTTTTTTAATTTTACAAAATTTGCATTGAAAACATGTGAGAAAATTTTTATGAAATTTATTATTTTTTCTCTTTTGCTAGGTTTACTTTTTTTTTTTTTTTGTGTTGATTAAATGAAAATTTCAACTTAATTACGTGGGAGATCAATTAAAAGAACTAAATATCCTCGGTTTTTTTTTTTTAAATGGAAAAATAAAAAAAGCATTATAGACTCGAAAATGAGATTTTTCTATTTGGTCATTTTCCTATATTGTCATTTTCCTATTTGGTTTTTTCTTCACTGGGTTTATCATAATAATATATAATTAAAATAATCAATGAATTGCAATTTTTGAGAGAAAAATTCTAATAAAATACATAATATTATCTTAAATATCATATACAAATATTTGCAATATCAAGTACATATTTACATTATTTGTCATTTTATCAACAGGTTCATATAAAATGTTTTATGAAATTTACACTAGCAAGTTTTATTGTACATGCAATCTTATTAGCTAATTAATTAATTTACATTAGGAATTATACATAAAAAAATGTATTTCCCTTTAAAATGAAAAATATTTCTTCTTTCTTGTATCACAAAACTTAAATATTGTAGTTGGATTTTATATAGGAAGAAATTTTTGGAAGATAATTATAAAAAAAATTATGTTTTTACTTCCAATTAAATTCCTTATTAGATTAATACGTAAATCATATTTAGTAGTTCACAAGATAAATAATATTTATTAAATGTTTAAACATTTTGGATTTTAAGCCTTTGTAATGTTTATTTATCATCGTGTTGAAGAATCATCTTTTTTATGTATATCTACTGCAACTGCCATGTTATGTTGAGAAATACTGTGCTGCATAGATGGCATGGGTTGTGGTCCACCTTTAATGTTTTGCGGATTTCCAGATTGTGGTGGTCCTACAACTGATTGTGACTGTGGAGTATTCGATATGACATTCATTGCACTTATTCTATGTTGCTGAGGTGCTTGCGAAGATCCACTAGGTGGTGGTACAGGACTTGGTTCTTTACCACGCATTGCTGCCGAATATGCTGCATGCATGCTTAGAGCTTTACGTTCCTCTTCTACTCGTATTACTTCCATCAGTGGATTATACCTTAGCATTTGACCATAAGGATCACGATATGGATCTAGCGACCATCCTGGATGTCCAGTTGGTGGACCAAAATGTGTTAATGGCGGCCCACCTATAGTAGGAGGCATCATAGATCTAGATAAATGAGGTGGAGGTGGCAAAACATGCGGACCATGTCGACCTGTCATAAACTGATGATGAGCTTGCGCTTGCGCTACAGCGAGAGCTGCTGACGAGGGGTGATATCTTGGATCGGCTGCTGCAGCCGCCGCTGCCGCCGCGGAACGCATTAAAAGTTCCTGATCTTCCTTTCTAGGCATTTCTTCCTTTATTCTAATGTCATTAGGATCAGTTCCATTTCTCAATGGAGATCTTTCTCGTGCTGCAGCAGCTGCAGCTTGTGCAGCCGCTAATTTTGTACTTTCATTTAATCGTTGCTGTTGCAACAATCGCTCCCTTTCGGCAATTTCTCTACGTTCGATTTCGCGCCTTTCTCGCTCTTTTCTCTCACGTTCTCTTTCTCTTGCTTCACGTTCTTGCTGTTCTCTTTTTAACTTTTCTTCTTTTTCTTTTCTTTCACGTTCTTCTCTTTCTCTTTGTCTTTGCCGTTCCCTTTCACGATGTTCGCGTTCGCGTATTTCCCGTTCTCGCTCCCTCTCTTCCGCTTCTCTTCTAACTGCATCGATTGTTGGATCTGGCTTTAGAGTAGGCCACGTAGGTTGCCCTGGAATTGGCGAATAGCCAGCAACAGTACGTGATAAACTCCTAAAAATTTTTTAAGTTACATTAGAATTTTCTTTTTGAAACATGTCCAAACTTACGATCTCCATGGGTCATGTAAAGGTGTTCCTATTGGAATATCACGGGCAAATGGTGATAAGGTAAACGGCGTTGAAAATGGGGGAGGTCCATATCTCGTAAACGGTGAAGCTGTAAAACAATATCATTATGTTATATTTCAAGTTGGAACATTAAAAATAAAATAGTTATATGTATAAAAAAAATTTTTTTACCTAAATGACTCGCACCAAAAAGAGTAGGGGGTAAAGGAGCCGTGTCATAAGGCGATCGTCCTGATAAGCTGCTTGGATATGCTGCAGATGGCAACTCGTGAGGTCTTGTTAAACTTGATAATTGCGTTGCTGACGAGGGGAACATATGTGTTGACGGCCGTAACATATCCATAGCAGATGATGAAGGTTTTAGTGAAGCTGCCGCAGCATTTAATGCCGATGATGATGCTGCAGGAGTGACAGCGGATGCACTTGAGGATTTATCAGTATTTTGCTTTTCATTTTGATCTTTATATATTTGCCACGCGATTCTTACATGCATAGCATTCCACCTTCCCGTTTTCTACAAAAATTACGTAGTTATAGTTTTATTTTCTTGAATATTTGAATTTTATTTACAATACTTAAAAAGATTTGTAGAATAATAAAATTTTAATGTGTTATTTATTAAAAAACAAAAACTAAGAATGAAAGTATGTATGTGAATATATGAAAAATAAAACCTACCATAATTTGTGGCTTAATAGGATCTGCGATGGGATTTTGTTGCTGTGGAAAATTTAAATTGATGAATTTAAATGAAAAATGAAATAATTTTTTATGACAAGGATTGAAAAATAGGTAATGTCTATTTGTGATTGTAGTAAGGTAATTGGAATTTAAATGCTTAGTTTTTACAAAAATATTGGCGACCAAAATTTAATGCGAAGTGAAATAAAAAAAATTAAAAAAACAAATCAAACGAGTAACTCCTGGATAAATTCTTTGTCACACAATTTTAAAATAAATAATCAAATTATTACCTTTGGCGCAAATGATGGTAAGTGACTTGGAGGTACGAACGGTGTTGGCCCCCCAAGTCCAGCAGGATGTAATAAGCTAGGGGAATATCCCGGATAAGTGGGAATTCCCAAACCAGTTCTGTAGAATGGAGAATCTACTGCTCCAATTTTGGGTAAATCCTTAAATAGTGGTGGAGGAAAAAGAGGAGCTGCAGTTGGTGGTGCTGCTGACAAAATTTGTTGATGTTGATGTAAATGTGTATGTTGGTGTTGATGATGATGTAGCTCTTGCCGAAGGTATGGTCCAGATTGAACCGCTAAACCCGATCTGTCTAAAAAACGAGAGTCCAACTCTCTTCTTAATAAATCTGCTTGATCCGCTAAAAAAAGGTTTGCTTTTAATTGTAGTTTGTTTTTCTAATATTGGATGAAATTATTTTAATATAACACTACAAAAATAACTCACTTTTATTATTCAACAATGATTCTGCAGAAAAAGGATGAGGTGCTGTTGTGGATGGTGCAGAACTAACAACAGGTGCAGTCGGAGGCAACGGCGTCGCAAATATTGTTTGTTGGTAACTTGAGTGAGATGTTGTTGTTGAAGTCGTTACCGTTGATGAAGATACTGGAGTAATGTTATGATGAGGAGATATAGATACACAACTTACAGGTGGTGGAGTTGGTCGAGTTACAGTATTTGTTACTACAGGTGGCGTGGTTGTAGCGCTAAAACAAAAATATGATTTAAATATTTACTATAAATTAAGAGAAAAATAGGTTGAAAATTGCAATAATTTTTTTTCAAAATGTTTTTACCTGCACCAACCGGAACTTTTGGTGAAATGAAGACTAGAATTTCCGCTTATTGCCGTAGATGGAAGAGGTGAAGAATTGCTTGTTCCGTGAGCACTTGTACTATATGGCAAAGATGGTGAAGGTCCTGTAGGTGCTGAACTGTAAGGTGCTCCGGTACTAGGCGTATTAGACGACCGTGATAAACTACTTACACTACTACTAAAATTATATGTATTTTTTTTTATATATTATTTGTAATATTATGTTTTAAATATTATTACCCATAGCTTTCTCTTTCACGGTTTGGACTATGACCTCTTGGTGAATGGGTTCTAGGTATCACAGACGATGACGATGATGTGTTTTGCGAAGTTGTAATAGGAGGAAAATGTGTGCTTGAAGCTTGCATTGGCTGAGAAGATTGTTGGTGTTGATGAATTTGAGAACGCTGAGATTGTGAATATTGAGTTGGCGTATGTTGTATTTGAGAATTATTTGCGTGATGTGAAGATGCGTGGTGATCTCTGAGACCAGGATTCAACTGCGGAATCCCTGACGGTGGCATATGCGACATTCCCATATTAATAGTTCCCGAATTATTTGCGTTATTAGCACCCATTGCGTTATTGCCAGCATTGTTATTTATACCCACCGGAACGTTAGAATTCACAATAGATGTGTTATTCGAAGGGGTTAAAGGTCTCAGGGTAGATTTAGAAATTAACGCAGATTCACTACGGGAATTATTTGAATTTGCTATACTCCGACTGTCTGCAGCCCTTGGCGAAGCACTTGGTGATGGCACTGAAGGTGGCAAATATGGATTATGTCTATAATCTCCGTATGGCGTATAAAGCGGATAACTAGGATATGAACCTCGATATACTGTTGAAGACAAATTGTTACCATTGTGCATTATAATGTTTTGTTGGTGTGAAGAATTTAATCCATCTTCGAAATTGGGACTTGGTTGAACCGTAGGTAAAGTGCAAGGATTGGATAACGTTCCATTGTTATTTATTTGAGTTGTTGGCAGTGAAATATCTAAATTATGCTGATGTAGCTGCCCTGGTGCTAAAAGCGGAACTGCATTTGCAGTTGATGTCAAACCACCAGCGGAACTAACAGCAACAGGTATAGAATTGCCTGGAACAGAACCATTTATAACAGAAGTTGTTGATATAATTTGATTGCTATTTGTAGATGGAGTAACTGCCATACAGGAATGAGGTGATGCTGATGAGATTCTTGAGCTTGTAATTGGATGTGATACTGTAATTGTTGAGGGTATGGATCCAGGAAAACCATTTGCTAAAGTACTTAAAGAAGAACAAGATAAATTAGATATTGATCCTACAAATGGCTGCTGCTGGTGATGTGTTGTTGAAATATTCAAAGCATTGGTAACGATTTGTTTGTTTGGGTTATTTATGTTAGCTGAAGATAGTGGCGCAGTATTATTTGTAATTGCTCCTGTTGTTAGCGCTAACGTGGCTGAAGTGTTTACAGGAGGTGCTATCGAAACTGTATGCGATGGATTAAAATGAGATGGCGGCAAATTTGCGGAAGTGTATGTACAAATTCCAGAATTGCTTATACAACTTGCGGTTGAGTTGTTCTGAATGAGTTTTGGTATATTATTATTGCTATTTGACTGAGATGATGCAGAAATCGGTGATTGTTGTGTAGTAACTGGACCATTTGAGATCTGGTTAAAAAAATATGTTATTAACTATAAGGCACGTACAAAATTGCAATAAAAAAAAGTTATAAAGTATAGAAAATCAAAATATTGCGCAATTTGTATTGCATTTTATACACTACCTGTGCCGGAAATGACAACGAAACATTTGGCGCGGATAAGGTTGCTGAAGTGGAATTAGGCGTGACGGTTGTACCAGGTACAGTACTTTGTGATACTACGGACACTGGACTTGTTTTTTCTCCTAGTGGCCCATTACTTATTGATAATCCAGTAATTTGCAGTTCGGATGATTTCCTAGGTGTTGTTGGACTTGTAATTTGCGTTGGCGGTGAAGGAAATACCACAGATCCTCCATCTGGGATCTGAAATCAAATGAAATATTTTAACTATTAAAAAAGGACAGAAAATTAGTTCTTAATCTGATACTAATATTTCATGCTCAATAATCAGAAACACGAAGGTTAATTAAACGATCTGTATAAAAGTTGGGTAAATGTTCTAAGGTAGGAATATTCAAATACAATCATAGATCTTAACTTCAAATTTTTAATCTGAACAAAATTTGGAATCCACATCTTGACATTCGTCTGATATTAATTTAAAAACTTCAACTTTAAATACTTATTTTGCATCAATAATTAAAAGTTTATTTATCTAAGCCAGACATGTCATTAAGTTGCTAAATATTAAAACAACATTAAAACGCCAGGATTATATTGAGTTTTTGCTGTATTGTTAAAAAAAATTTTTTTCCCCTAAGTTTAAAATGTCCGCACTCAGACAAGGTTGATCGCTTTTAAATTTGATTTAAAAGTACTTACGACAATATTTTAAATAAGCCTACAAAATTTAATTGCTAAATTGTATCAAAGCATAAATTTGTATTGATTAATTTCAATTTAAATACAACAATCAATCAGCAATCATACCACATAAGTCATTATTACCCGCATAATTTTAAAATTGAAAAAAAAAAATCTACAAAATTAAAATTAATACCTTGTTAATATCTTCTTGAGTTAATGATTGACTTGGCTCCTGATCAGAGACGACAATTTTTTTAGGGCTGTTTGGACCCGCAGTATCCTGCGGAGTACCAGACGGCTCAACTCGAACTATAATAGCAATTTTTACTTTTTATAATTGTCCCTCTGTTATTGATAAATAACAGAATTGGACAATTTTTCCTTATAAAGATTTAAAAATATATGTGTTTTTAGTTAATATATTATTAGGTAGCTAACTATATTATGGCTAGGATAAAACACTGTTATCTTTCCTTTTTTTGACAATAAATTAGAAAAATTTTTAATGTTTTTGTTTTATTAAATTATAATTTAATATTTTATAGCACTTCATGGTTTATATTTTCTAATTATTGAATTAATATCGTTCTAAATTTTCAAAAAGAATTAAGCATTAAAAAATGTTTACAAGTAGGCAATATATAACTATGTAAATATTAATACAGAAATATTATATGCATGTTTGTATATAAATTAAAAATTTGGTTTAAAATTAATAAACATTTAACCTAGTCATAAAACAAAAAGTCGATCTTGAATTCAAGTTAAGAATTCAAATAGGTACCTACCTACCTATAATTTTATTCCAAGTAAGAATATAAACGTATCTTTTTATTATTAAAAATTAAAAACTGAATAATCGCACCTTATTTGACTTTCTCTGGGTTTTGTATGTAAGAGAATAGATTAATTACATATAATACAATTATTTTGATAAAATTATCAATTTTTAAATGATTTCATGACAAAGCGGACTTTCGATAATTCAGGCATACACTAAGTAAAGATTCTAAATTAAATTTTAAAAATATTTTCACACATAAGTACTTAGAAATCTACAGAAATTGAATATTTTGCTTTTGGGGATTTGTAACATAGGTAGGTACTTACTCTAGTAATTCTTCAATATCCAACAATTTTTTATAGTACTATTCTTCTAACTTACAATATTTAATGCAGTAGTTATACAAAAAAAAACTTCAAAATTCCTTTGGAACTTCAAGTGCAATTGTCAATTTCGAATATTCTATTTTTGCAGTTTAGATTTATCGAATGTGCTTTATATTAAGACCTAAGATAGAATTGTAAGATACCTAACTAAAATAATTTTTTGAATTTTATAATTTAAAATTCTTCCTGAGAAATTTTGATAAATTTATGGAAAAATTTGGTAAATAAAGATTTTTTAAGAGAATGTAAAACAGATTAAGATTGCAAATTGTATCGAATCCACTATATTTAGAAATTTCAATTTTGTTTTCTCAAGAATTCTATTTGAAATCTTTCTCTTCGGCCATATTTGCATTAGTTATGTGTAAGATTTGATTTTAATTAGAAAATTAATTTTGAGAATTTGAAAAGAATAATGTAATTGAATATTGGGAGACACACGTGTGCTAACATACATATTGTATGAGTATACAAAGATAGCTAGGACCTACGTAACTACTTCGGTCTACCTTAAGAAATTATAAAAAATTTAAGTTTCAATAAATATAGTACTTACTATATTTAAATTAAAGGCTAATATTCTTGTAGACTTTTCATAATAACATTCTCTAATTCTTATAAGCATCTACCTACCTAAATATATATATAAATATATGTATACATATGCATACATACAGATGTATTTAAAGATATTATTGAATACATTCATGTAATATAACGCGTTTACAAAAAAAAAAAAAAAAAACAAAAAAGAAAGAAACAATCTTATAAGAGTACACAAAATATTTTTAAATGCAATTTCAAAATGTCGCATGGGTAGTAGCTAAGTATGTATGTAAGTTTTCTTTAAAAAAATAAAAAATAAAAATTAAATTGTGTAATATATGTATATACATAATATATGTAGCTCAGTATATATGCTACTTATAATTATTTACATATGCACATAGTTAGATACCAACATACATAATTCAATAATATTATATTTTCACTAAAAATTTATCATGGGTATATGTACATACATACATGCATATACAGGTATCCCTCGTATAACACGGCACTTGTATAACACGTTTTCGATATTACACGGTATAAAATTTGCGACTTTTTTAACACGATTTTCGATATTACACGGAAATTTTTTTTTAAATTTTGATATTCAACACAACAAAAATGGGATTTCCCCTAAAAATAATAACAAATACTTAAACATACAAAATACATTTCGTAATATGTACTTGAATAATTTATATTCTCTGTCAAGCCACTTGTGTTTTTCACTTTGATAAAGAAAGATCGTTCAAGTTTCAACTAACTAAAGGAAAATATTAATGTCAAATATTTTAATTAATTCTTATCTACATAATTAAAAGTGGTATTTATAAAAAATTAAATAAATAGAATAACGTTAATCCTTTATGTTTTGTTAAAGTATACATACAAAGTGAATAATAAAATAACTTTCTCTAGAGTGCTTGTCTTTGTATAAAACAATTTATAATAATTTCAATTCAAGGTAATATTATTCAAGCTTAAATGTCACAATTCGCACTTAATCTATATTTTATTTAACCTTAAATTTAGATAATGTCTGGCAAAATCAAAAAACAAATATTTAAACGAAAATTTATTTCCCTCGATACGAAAATAGAAATTTTGAATCGTAAACAGTCTGGAGAAAAAAACGCAACAATTGCGAAATCCTTAAATTTGAACGAATCTACTATTAGAACTATTTTAAAAAATGAAAGTCAAATCAGACAAAATGTGGCCGCTGGTTGCTCGCAAGGTGCAAAACGTGTGAGCAGAAAGCGAGATATAAATGTCGTAATTTAAAAGAGATCTCAGAAGTTGCTTGGGTCCTTATAGAGAAGTTTTGGCCCAGTTGCAATCTGATTTTGTAGCTGCTTCATCTGATGAAGAAATAACTAGTGACGAGGATTTTCAAGCAAATATGAAAAAAATTAATACTAAGTCACGGGTCATTTTTGATGACAGCGATGATTCAAATTAATCTAATGAAATTGTTTCATTACGATTTATACATTATGAATTTATATTTTTATTTTTGTTCGTTATTACTTATGATTGAATTTATTATTTATTTATATTAAAAAAATAAAGTTAATAAGTTTTTCATTAATTTTTTTATGAAATTTCAGATTTTCTAAAATTTACCTCTCGATATAACACGGAGCATGTTTTCGATATTACACGGAAAATACATTAGTTTTACAGTCTCGTTTAACACGGTTTCGATACAACACGGTTTTTATATAACACGGTCTCGATATTACACGGACAAAAAAATTTTCTTGAATTGATGTAATTACGTTATTTATTGTACCTAACAATATTATGTACATAATTTGTTATCTTTTTAAAAACCTCGTATACCACGGTTTCGATATAACACGGAACCAATTAACCGTGTTATACGAGGGATACCTGTATATGTAAATACAAAATATTACATACATAATTATTTTAAATAATATTTTTATTATTTTTTTAAAAATAATATCACCAAGTATAAAATTCACAAACAAATATTTTTTTTTTATGTTATTTTCATTCCTGTATATTTTTTATGTATATACATATATATAGGAGTATAAGTATATAGACACTTTTTTATTATTTAAGTTATATTACTCCATGAATCTTCATTATTAATAAATATGGGGTAGAAAATTTTTTTTATCCTTCTGCAGTAAAAAATAAATACATTCATTCATATATATATATATATAAATATGAATTATGGTTATATATATAAACTTTTATATACATATACTGTATATATGCTTATGTATGTACATTAAAAATAAAATAAACAATCGACAAGTTTTTTACACAGAAAAAAAAACAAAAAAATCATTGCACTTTATTGCCATTTTTCATCGATACTAGCTAGCTATTTTTTTTTAAAAGAAAATCTATTAAATTTTAAATACACTTATCCATATGTGTGTATATATGTACGTTTAAAAATTATTGTTGTATCCAATATGCATTCACAAGTCACATAATATGGCTACATGTTTATTAATTAAAAAAAAAAAAAAATCTATTTTTTTTTCTTCTTTTATATAAAATAATTAAGATAATTTTTCGGCTAACACTATAATTTATTGTGCAATAAGATCATTATTATTGTATGTAGTAAGTATGTGTTTTTCATAATTTTATTTTAAGAAAAAATTTATTTTTATTTTTATAATATGACTACACATCCGTCAAAAAAAAAAAATTTTTATTTTATTTTTTCTCTTATTTTTCTTTCGGTATATAAAAAAAAAAAAAAAAAATCTACACACTACTAGTTCCCGATTATAAAAAATTTTTTAACCAAACAACGTCGCATTCGCATCTATACTAAAACTCAAAAAGTAGAAATGTTGCGCAATTTTTGAGTAAAATTAAACTCGATAATCAAATCATTTCATTTTTATTGCAAAATATTAAACAAAAATTACTCAATGAGAGAATGAGTTAAAAAACAAAAAAAAAAGAATAAGAGAAGTTGAACACTAGCCTTTTTTTACAATCAATTTTTATTTTTTTAAATTTATTATACATGTGTGCATATGTATGTGTAAAATATATGTACTGTACTTTATATTTTTCTACTTTATACAGTGTTACCATATTGCTAGATTTATTTACAATTGTAAATGTCAATTTTTGGGAATTATTATTCAATTTATTTTACTTGCCATTGCCAGTATCGTCGGCAAATGCGAAATTTTTGTGTCATAAAATGTCAATATCAAATGTAATGTTGTTATGTAAAAACTTAAAAAAAGAATAAACTAATATAATAGGTACATTTTATAATATATAATAATTATTAAAAAATATTATTTTAAATTATTTCAATTCAAAAATGTATATAAAAATACACAGTTTACAGAATAAATTTTCACAGACATTACAGTAGGTATCTTTGAAATTTTAGTATTTTTTATTTTTGGAAGATTTAATTTTACAGCTGGATTCATTGGTTCGTCAGTTAAAGGACGAAATGAAGAAATTTTGGATTTTTGACATTCTCTTTATTTTTAGTAGAGCTTTAATTACATATAATTCCTGTCAAAAAAGTAATAAATACATCATAACAAAAAAAAAAGACCAGCTTTTTTCAGTCGAATCAATCAAGAGAAAAAATAGTTCGACTATAAATAAATCAGCTCAATAGCTAACAATGAAATGATTAAGTTTTTTTTTGTTTTCTCTTACATATTTATTAATTAAAAAACTAGAGTATTTGCGTTTCATTTACGTGTTGTGCATGTATTGTTTTTATCAGATTTTCAAAAATATTTTTCTTTTATAGATTTCTCAGATATTTTAGCGAAATTTTCTAGACTTTTTCTAAAATCAATATGATAACACTGACTCTATACATACAATATTATGTGCATATGTATGAGTTTAATGTATCTCTAATATTTATTATGTATATATATGTATGGATATATTTTAAAATTCACTTTAATTAGCATTAAAAAAGTCACTAAACGCTTCTTTATTTATTGTTATAATAATCATTAAAAAACTAATATCGAAATTAATTTGAAAATTGTTCTAATTAAAAAATTATTTGTACAAATTAAAAAATATATACATATTTTATATATGTATGTATTTAGATAAATTTTATGGAAATTTTTTCTTGTTCTCTCCGTAGGTATATGAAACTTTTTTTATGTATAGAGATCCCACAGAGCGTACGTATTCCACCAAAAATAAAAATTAATATAAGTAAAAATATACTACACACATGCACATACTTAATAAATAAAATTTTTTTTTTTTGAATTTGTGTGTATATGCACTTAATTATATATGCATATAAGAAAGAAAAAAAATTAAAGATGAAAGCTGAATATTTGAATATTGCCAGTTTTAGGTTATGTATTAAGTCTGATATAAAAATTTAAACATAGAGATGGCAACTAGAAAGAAAACAAATTTTTTTTTTTTCTCTTTTTGTAAATAAAATTCAAGGAATTCAATATCTAACTCATTTTATCATAACAGAAAATGTAAAAAATAATCAAAAAGGGGGCAAAAAATTTAGATACTGAAATGCAAAAAAAAAAAAAAACATACGTATGTATGAATGTATGTGACTGTAAGCAATATGCATGTATGTATGTATGCACATATGTATATATGAATTTCCCATTCGTACTAGTCGTACTAAAATATGCATAAATTTATCTATTATATAGTAACAGTAAGTATTTGTGCCTCACTATTGTAAAATAAAAAATCTATCTATATACATAAATATGTATGTACATATATTTTACTTATACTTGATTGAAAATCAGCGCAGAATCACTTTTTTTTTGTCTTTATTTTTATGCAACATTCTTACGTCTATTTAAAATAAAAAGAAAAAAAAAACCGGTTTGATTGTGAAGTGGGGCCATTCTCCTTTTAAATTTAAATTAAATAGCTCTATATGTGTGTGTATGTGTTAGTGAGAACATTCTCCCGATAGCATACGGAAAAAAATATGTGACTTTTTTTTTACTCTTTTTTATTTTCTGTTTTTTTTTTTTACAACATCATTGTGTACAATAATATTGTAATGACGTTTAAATACAGCATGGCGGCATATTTTCACAATATTATACTATCGTACAACTAAATAAATATGTATCTTTAGATATATTATGATTGCATGTAGAATATACATACATATGTGCATATGTTTGTATATCTATAATCCAATAGTGAATGTAAATTTTTTGTCTTTTTTTTTGTATTTTTTTTTTCTCTTTTCTTTTCTTTCTTGTTGTTTTCTGTTGCAGTGAAATAAATTTGTTTGAATTGCTTAGCAAAAAAAAAAAAAGAAAATAACAAAAAAAAACAAAAGATAAAAGAAGAAAAAATTCAAAGAAAAAAAAGTATTCTCGGTTTTTGCTAGGTCTACGTCACTTCCATGTCGTTTACCTTTAGCTCACTTCGTAGAAGCAAAGCTATGTACATTTGTTTTATTTTTTACTTTTTATTTTTCTATTGGAATAAAATACTCCATTATGAATTTTTTTCTTTTTAATAACATTATAGAGTTGACAACGATCAGGGGTTTGAGAGAAAATGTTTGTTTATATTTTCATTTTTTTTTTGTGTATGAATTTTTAATTTTTTGTGTTATTCTTTTGATTATTTTGCTGAAAGGTTTATTTTAGTTTGTGAATTCAATGCAATAATTTTGGATTGCATCGTTGTCAAATTTAAAAATTTTATTATTTTTTTTTCGTTTAAAAAATTTCGTTAAAATAAACTGTACGAAGAACTAATTCTATCGAAACGAGTACAAGTAACAATAAGAAATAGTAGGGGTCGTAATTTGTGATAATGCAAATGAAACTTACGTTAACTATTCTCATCGTTTGTATGGCAGCTAGAGTATTTGTCTTGGAATCATATCGATACTCAAACTATGTTTCTACTATGTATGTCAGCTTGAACACCCTAAAATGACGTTTTGCTATTACATTTTAAGTGAAGTAAACCAAATTTTGTGAATGACTTGAGTGAAATCAAATAACATTTATATGAACATAAAATCAAGTATACGCCTGAAGTCACGATAAAAACTGGGTAATAGATGTAAAAGTCCCCATGTAAACAAAGGTATTAAGTATTGCATGGGTAGAAAAAAAAAGAGATTGATCAACCTACACGTAATTGGATTTAAAATTTAAACTACTTTCAAGTAATTTAATCGCATTTTTTATTAATAAAGGAATATTTCGTATATGTTTCGTAGAAATCCTATATGAAATAATAATTACTTTTCAATGCAACTAAAATTTTCAATTGAAAAGAGTATAAATTACTGATTATTAAGAAGCATAAACAATAAATTTTTGTTAAAAATATTAATTTTTCCTTAAATTCGAAAAAATAACACAGTACAACAATCTATTTAACACTTAAAAAATTTCATATTTTTTTTCTACATTTTTTGTTTTAAAATTTTAAATTATTAATATTTCATTTTAAATTTTTAGTCTGTGAGAAAATCATTTTAAGCAGAATTTATCTTTAGGTTTGTTATAATTGAGTTGCACTGTATATATACCATGTATAAAACTGAAGCGAAATTAATTTGAAAAAGAAAAAAGTAACAAAATGATTACGCTAATTGTTTTAAAATATAAAATAATTATGCAAAAATATTTAAATATTTATGTAAGTATGTATTTACACATGTATACAACGTAACTGACCAATAATTAATTTATACTGTACAATAATGCTCCCTGTATGCAGTATCCAAATAATTTTTATGCTCTGAACATTGCATAAAATTTTCATGTCTACTTACATACATACACATGTACGCAGATGTACAGTGTATATATGCATATACTTATATTATATACGTAAAAATTAAACTTATATATGTACATAAGTACATGGTACATGAATAATAATGCATTCAAATAAATTTATTTCAAAAATTTTGCAGCAATAAATATTATAAAATATTAATGCAAGTGTACTTAATTTCTTGCATACAAACATACATATGATACATAAATTATTATTGAAATAAATAGAAATTTTCCGTTTTGAATGCTTTTTGATTGATTTTTGACAATGATTTTATAATATGCACATAATTATACACTATATCTAATTTTATGATATAGGCAAAGGAATAATAAACATGTCACGAATCTTAGATAAAAAATATACAAATATGCTCATATCACGAATCTTAGATAAAACAATTTATAACTCTTCTATAACTCTATTCGTTCTTATTTTTAGTAAAGATTAAGCTTTTCCTAAAATCTTTTATTATACTTTGATCTCATTACACGATATAATTATAAAAGATTATGGGTAATACATAAATGTATGTACACACATTAACACCGGCAGATGGAGTAAATTTACTTAACATTTTAAATCGGTAATTATAACTATCAAAAGAAAGAGCAAAAAAAACTAATTTTTTATTTTATTTTGTACGAATAATAAATAAAATTAATGTTAAAGATTTTAATTAAATGATAGGTATGAGATATTTTAAATTATGAATTTTAATTTTAGTTTAATTTTACAATTATATTTTATAAAATGCAAAATATGTAAAATTTTTTTGATAAGTTTTCTGAACAGCGCATTTAAAATATAACAAGAAAATTTTTATAACAAAAATTTGTTCATACTCGTAACAATTCTGATGGAATTTTTTATGACAACAATTAGCTTTACCGAAAAACTGTCAGATTTCATTTGGTTGTCATGTATGAATATTAATTAATTCCTAAAGAGAAAATAACCATCTTCTATATCAAATCTTTAAAATTTAAATTTATATGTATTTAATATATTAAATAAGCAATTCATTTATAAATTGCCTCCAACTATTTTAAGAGTAATTTGGAATGTTGCGTTCCTTGCATCAATAGATTCACTGTTCACCATTAAATTTTTATTTGATAACCAATTATTTTACTTCTCTATTTCTCTGATAATAAAGATAAAATAACGATAAAAATTAACCTTTTTATCGTAAACGTAATTGATGTACGTATAACTCTGTTATATTCAGTTACTGAAGTAAGCAATTTACATTTTGTGATGAAAAGAGGAACGGAAAAATAATTTTCGAAATTTCATTTTAATGATTTAATAAAGTAAATACATATACATACTCGTACATATGTACATCCATTATATTATATACTTGTAAATTAGCTATAAAAAGGTATAATTAAATCCATTTATGAATGAAATCACTTAATTTCTATGTTAAGCAAATTAATTTTTATGGTAATATAAGTAATTATGTTGAATTAATAATTATTCTGTTTTATAACTATGAAATTTTAATTATAGAATTCGAATTACAAAAGCTATATATAAATGAAAAAGAGGTAAATCTTATTATTTATTGTGGTTAATTCTTTTAGAAAATTAAAATTATTGAAATTTTTGAAACTAGAAGGATTAGATAAAAATTGAAATGTTCACCATTCAAGACAATTTCAATATCTTAATGGAACCATCAAGAATTATCAAAAAAGTTAATTTAAAATCAATGTCGAATAATATTGAAAATCATGTACATATATATATATATATATATATATATATATATATATTTATTGTAACAAAGTTGTTACTATTAACAGCAATTAATTACAAAAAATTGCTTTAAGAATATTTAATTAAATTACAGTTGTGTCAAATTTTTATCCTTGCATACCTAGACAACTTTAATTTGGTTGCTGAATCTTTATTACAAAAATCATTTTCTTTAAAAATAACTTTTCAATGTTCTCTATCTACATATAAATTCTTATAAGAACAGGATAATTTCATATAATGTATAACAGTTACATGTAATCAGATATATATGTATGTATAAATTGTATACAGTTAGTGTCTTAAATTTCATATCGCCTTTTATAAATGTTATATATGTATGTAATATACTTGTTAACAAATTCATATATATATATATATATATATATATATAATATTATTTAATAACTTTATACATAATGTTAGATAGTTATGCTGTACATATAACAGTATAATATACATTTAAATTATTTTCAAAAAAAATTTATAAATTAATTTTAAATGAATTTTAATGGGAATTATAGCGGAGCGTTAATAAAAAGCTTTCACGGCAATTTATTTTAAATAACATTTTATTAACTACTTGTACACCCACATTTACTGAAAAAAAAAGACTTACGGCAAATTGGTTTTACACACAGTTAAAAACAAACAGAATTATTAAATGCAGTAGCCGCAAACGAGTTTGTTTTTTATTTTTCTCCTTTTTACCCTCTTTCCTCTATACTTTTTATTCTTTTTTCTTTTTTTTTTCATTTTCTTTTTAATTCATTTTGTTAACTAGACATCTTTCTAAGTTTTCTGTTAAGTTACACGGGTATACATATGTACATATAAATTTGTAAAAAGGTTCATGGAAATTTAATCTTTTAAATATCTGATGAATTGTCGTGTAAAGTCACTTAGTCGGCTATTAGTTGGCGTGATAATAAATTAAGAAGCTCGTTATAATGTAAACACGTCGTTGTTAATAAAAAGGGATAAAGAAAAATTAAAGAAAAAAAATTAGTGAGCTAAGAATTTAACATTAAAATATGCAATTCTATCAAATAAAAGACTGTTATGTAATTGTTTTGCATATTGTTCGTAAACGCAATACATAATATATGTACATATGTAAATGAGTACTCATGTAAATATGTGAATGAATGTTTACACAAATATTTGTGCATTTTTTACATAAAACTTACATTCATGCACTTTTTTTATTGTTTAAAGCAACATGTAAAAAAAATGTTAATTTTTTAGGTTATTTATGAATTTTGATTTTGGTTAAAGTTTCGCCAATTACATATACTTTTATAAAAAGGTTACAAAATTTTATGATTTACTTATTTAATAGAGTCACTCATTTAATATAAGGAAACCTTAAAAATTTAAATATTAAAAAATAAATTCCCATTTTTAAATTACATGTTAAAGCCCGTAGTGCTATAAAGTTTTCTTGGAACCTTCAAAATACCAAAAACATTTTTGATAACGTGATGTCACAAAAAAAGCAATTTTCTAAATTCTCCATTATATTTCCAAAAAGTGCTAATTTAATTTGGTTCTAAACCAGCTTGGTTAAAAAATTTTAAGGCCTTGCACTTTAGAGTCAGGATAATTTCTTCAAGTATTTTCCAAATAATATAACTCGAATGTATTTCGAACGCAAAATATAAATATGAGGCACAGAATAAAAATACAAGTGCTGAAGGTTCAGTTTTTCAAAATAGAAAATTTGAGTCTGGTTTTTAACTACAAATGTTAGTAAAAGTTAAATCTATTTAATTTCTATAATTTTTATACATAGATATATCAAAACTGAAAAAAAAATTATGTAAAATTTAAAAAGTACATATAGGTCTGCAAACTAACGTTAAGGACTATATTTTCATTGTTAGGTATTTTTCAGAATTTGCATTTTTAAAATTAAAATGACAAAACTTTATGTATCATATTAGGATTTTTTATATGTACAATTGTACATATTTCATAAACTAACCATAAAATACTTAATAGTAAATTTTTAGCTTAAAATAGAATTTTTCTAGCTTAAAATTTTGATTTCATATAGGTAGATACTTTAGATAGGTAAGTAAAATATTTGATGTCGCACATTTTTTTTTTCCGCGAAAGGCCCTATACATAAAAAAAAACTGCTCTTCCACATAAAAACATGTAGGTATATAATATTTAAATGAGAAAACACGAATTGCTAAAGCGCAGGCTCAATTTATAACCGTGCGATAAAAATGTAAATAAATAATTTGGATATGTGTATACTTTGGAAGTACATATTTCGAATGTCTTCTTTTTTATTTAACAATTATTACAATAAAATGACTCTCCGGATTGAAAGTTTAAAAACCGTCCCAAGGCCATCTGTGTTTTGCTTCATGAAATAAGCTAAACTTTTTTTTAAAGAAAGTTACTGTATGAAGAAAAGCTTTTTAATATCCTACTTTGAAATTCAAAATAGTCAAGGAACGTTTTAAAAGACTGAACAATTACTATGGTACTAAAAATTCAAAAGTTCAAAAAATTGGAAATTACTTTTTATTATAATATTTAATTGTTTATGTTATAATTTGATGAAAATCATTTTTAATAGCCAAGATATTTTTAAGTTTAATATTTTTTGCTCAAATTTTAGGAAAAAATGAAGTAAAATTATTATTTTTAAAACAAAAAAACACCAAATTATTTATGTATATGACACAAAAAGTATGTATGTAAATAATATAGATAAATGAAATATAAAATTACTTACGTGAGGTAAGTTATGTTTTAAAGCTGTATGGCTTTGAGATAAAATAATGTTATCATTATTGCAACTCTTAAAGTTTCGGTTTAACTTGTTTGAACCATTTATGTTACTTGCACTGTTTATGCTATTGTTGTTATTTTTACTGCAATCAGTATTACTAATAATATTTACATCGTTGTTCACATTACTTGAGCTATTATAATTATTATTATTACTAACAGTATCAATGTTGCTATTATTGCTGTTAATACAATTAGCACTATTTAATATAGAATTTAATTTATTTGAACTATCAACATTTTTTCCCATATTACTCATATAATTCAAATTATTACTACAACTTGAATTAAAATTATTTTGATTGTTTTTATTTAATATATTATTATTTTTGTAAATTTCTTTGTGACAACTACTGACATTATCGTTTCGAATATTATCATTTACATATTCTTCATTAATTCTGTTGCTATTATTATTAATATTAATGTTATTGTCATTATTTTTAATATTCTTACTATCATTTATTTCATTACTGACTTTATTACTATTGTTACTGGCATTGTTATTATTTTTGTTACCAATATCATCGACTTTAAGATCACTTATATCATTTGTGTGGAAATTACTTATATTAAAGTTGCTGCTGTTATTACCTTCATTGTTTCCTCTACGTTCATTATTAGGTATATCATTAAGACTTTTATTACTAACATTGGTATTACCAATGTATTTTTTATTATTGCAATTATTATTATTATTAACGCTATCATTATTAATATTATTGCTATTATTATTGTTATTATTATTACTATTATTATTATTATCATTACTAGCTCGATAACTAATATTCTGATCAAATATGTTGCTCTTATTACTACTGCTTTCATTATTGTTGCAGGTATTTTTATTAATTTTGAAGTTATTTTCAATATTAAAAACGATTTCATTATTTTTGCTACTATTTCCACTTCCATTACCAGCATACTGATACGGATTAACAGTGCTGATGTTACTTTTATTATCAATGCTACAACTATTATCAATCATATTATCGTTTTTGCTATTTATATTATGTGAATTTATGCTTTCATCGACGTTTTTACTATTATTAATTTTATAATTTATATTATCATTTTTGTTACTACTACAACTATCGCTATTTTTATCAATACTGTTGTCATTATCATTTTTGTTTTCAAAATTACTATTATTTTTATTAAAATTACTCCTGCTGATGTCAACATTATCATTATTAATACTATTACTAATGTTAATATTTGCGGCACTATTGCAGTTATCACTATTTAGATCATTTTTATTATTTGTATTATCATTATTATTACTATTATTATTATTATTTTTACTATTATTACTATTATTATTATTACTGTTACCATTATTATTATTACTGTTACTACTAATGCTATTATCATTATGTTTACATCGATTTGTGTCAACAACATCGTTTTTATTATTAATATTGATATCTTCATTATTAATACTACTATTACCAATGTTTTCAATTATTTTAGAGCAACTGTTGCGTTTAAGGTTATTATTATCATCGTTACTTTCATGACTATTGTTTTTGCTAGTAGTAACGTTATTATTCATATTGTTGTTATTAGCTTTTTCTATTATTTCATTATTATTATTATTATTGTCGTTATCATCGTTATTATTGCTATTACAATTATTATTGGTATTGTTATTATTATTAATAATATTATTAATGCTATTGATATTATTGTTATTATTATTGTTGTTATTATTATCATTATTATTACCATTATTATTGTTACCATTTTTATTATTGCTATTATTGTTATTATTATTATTAACATTATTGCCATTATTATTATTATTATTATTATTATTATTATTATTATTATTATTATTATTATTAACATTATTAGAATTACTATTATTATTAACATTATTACAATTACTATTATTATTAACATTATTATTATTATTATTATTTTGATTATTATTATTATTATTATTATTATTATTATTATTATTATTATAATTATTATTACCATTAATATTATTACTATTATTTCCGTTATCATTGCCGATGCTTCTATTATTATTATCATTACTATTGTTATTACTATTACGGTTGTCATTATCACTATTAGTGCTATTATTACTCTTTTCATTAGGATTACCGTTGCTATTTTGATTATTGTTTATTATATTGCTATTGCTATTATTATAGTTACCATTGCCGTCATTAATTCTATTGACGCAATTAGCGGTATTATTGTTATCTATACTTTCGTTATTATTACTGTTGACACCAAAATTATTCTGGCATGTATTGTTGTCCATACTATTAATGTTGCTATTATTGTTTCCATTATTAACAATGTTATCACTACTACCATTGTTATTAATCGAAATAGTAGTATTACCACAGTTAAGATTAATATTATTATTATAATTATTAATATTATTATTGGCATTATTATTATTACTATTAGTGTCATTTTCACCAATGATTCTATTGTTGTTGTTTATATTATTATTAGTATTATTAATATTATTACTATTATTGTTATTATTATTCTGATTGTTATTATTGCTAACAGCGATATTATCGACGTTGTTGCTGTTATAGCTATTATTACTAATATTATCAGAAATATCATTATTACTGAAACAGCTGTTATTGTGGTTGTTGTTATAGAAATAATAAAAACTGCTGTTATTATTGCTATTATGTCTATTATTGGCATTATTTGTGTTGCTGTTATTATTACTACTACTATCATTATTATTATTACTAGTATTATTATTATTATTAGTATTGTTGTTGTTATTATTATTATTATTATTACTGTTACTACATGTATTATTATTAATAGTACTATTAATAGTTTTATTATTACTAGTATTACTATTATTATTGTTACTATTATTACTATTAATATTGTTAATAGTATTACTATTAATATTATCATTGTTAATATTATTAGTGTTATTATTGACACAGTTAACATTATTATTAACATTGTTATTGTTGTTGCTGTTGTTGTCATTATTACTGACACTACTGACACAATTATTGTTATTAAAGTTATTTATATTTATAGTATTCTGATTATTGTTGCTATTATTAATTAGTAGATGATTTTCTTGCTGAACATCATTGTTTGAGAAATTATGATGAAAATCATTCCATTCACGCTCTCGATCACGTAAATCTTTTTCCCTATCATTTTGGTGTGGTCCGAATTCAATTATTTTCGGCGATTTTTCTTCTATAGAGTAATTTGAAGTAAGCTCTTCCAATGCTGATAAACGTTTTTCCTTTTTCTTTTGTGCAAATTTTACAGCATACTAAAAATTAAAAGAAATTTTTAATTAAATATTTTTTTAATTTTTACAAGCATTGATTAACCAGCGTAATTTTTGATTTTATAAAAGTTATATTTTTTAAACGTAGTAAATGAGTCAATACGAAATAAGTACAAGAATCAAAAACTTTAAAAAAAGTGTAAATTTCAAAATTGAAAAACAAAAATTCAATTAGTATTGAGAAACAAGAAGTCATTTCAATAGAAAAAACTTATATTTGTTCTTGTAACATAAAAAAAGATATCATATACACAACTTATACAAATGAACACAAAATATACTTACTTCTAAATCTTCATAAGTTTTAAAAGCTAATATTGAAAATCCATCAATTATATCTTCTTCCAATACTGGAGAATCTGGGCTAATAAATCCCAAATTTTTTACTGGAGTTGACTGATTTTTTCTTCCTGCGCAAACATTATTTCTTACTATTTGAGCTCTCGTTGATGTTGGTATTTTTTCTCTAGGTAACAGTAATGTGGAAGATGACGAAGTTGAAAGTAAATCTTCATCAATACTTTCATCATCTTCTTCATACTCTTCCATACCAACTCCGCTAGTTAAACTAATAGGTTGGGGATGTAATAACTGATTAGCTAAAATCGATGCGGGTGTTTGCAACATTACTAAATCGTTAGAATTATTTATGTTAGCGTTAATAATAGAATTTGGTGCTGGTAATAATACTGTTGAAGATGTTGACGAAGTCGTTGTTGAAGACGACGATATATTACAGTTAATATTATTTAATATTTTGCTAGCATTATTATTATTATAATTACTAAAAGAATTTAAACTAATGTTGCTATCAATATTTGGAGTTGCAGCATTATTCAAAGACAATTCTGATCTTTCTTTTATACCACTATTCAAAGTACAATTATTTAGAGCTACCGTAGCTGCATCGGCTGATGTTATTGTTGAATTATTTACAGTCGATGATTTCATTTTGAAATTTGAAGACGCTGCCGGTGACACTCCTATAGCACCTGTAACAGTTACCGTAGCTGAGGATATAGCATTAGTTATCAAGTCATTTGAAGAGCGAAAAATAGTTTTGTTGTTATTCTCATTTTGTAATCTAATTGATAATTGATTAGAAAGAGTTCCAGCCATACGTTCAGCTTGCAGTCGCTGAGCACGTTCTCGACGTTTCTTTTGTTGCCGTTGCAATTTTACATTACTGCTACTATTTGTAGTACTATTACTATTTGTGCTTGAATTACTATTGTTGTTACTATTCAGTTGTGAAAGTTGTAACAATGGAACCGATTCTTCATCAAAATCTGAATCATCTTGAGCATTGTTTTGTAATAAGGATATAGATGTTGTTGTTGTTGGAGGAGGTAATACCGTATTATTATTACTAATAGTGTCATGTAAGTCTTTAAATACGCTAACAGGATTCACATTATTGGTATCTGTTTCATTTGTTGTAATATTACCGCCACTCTCGTTTTTAACAGACGACTTTACATCACTCGACGGATCCATAATAACATATTTTTAAACAGTTCCTCTAAATTAAATTGTCTTATCATTATTAAAACATTCCAAAATTACTGTGTATTAATTTAAAATTAAATATTTCTATAAAATGTTGTGTTGGTCGATCTTCATATTTATTAAGTATTTTTATTTTGTGCTCTCATTTTTCCTCCTTCATATATTGAACTAAAATAAATTAAAAAAATAAAATAAAATGAAAATCAGTAGTTCATTAAGTAAAATTAATCGAATATGTACTTAAAACTGATAACAAATATGCAAGTACCTACTGTATAATTACTTTTGATTAATCAAATATATTGTTTGCTGGGACATATGAAAGTTTTTCAACAAAAACTTCACACATTTGTATTGGAAGAATATGAAAACCTAAAAAAATTTTTAAAAAGGATAATTCATGCGCATATTCTACATCACAAGGACTTTCCACAATTATAAATTCATATTATGAGAGTATATATATTTGTATGGGTGTGTGAATATATAAATGTATATATTATTATATTTAATATAAGTTATTTGTACATACGATATATATATATATATACATTATGGGTATACCAACAACTAAGTATTTTTTTTGACTACGTTAATTTTGTGTGCTTAACAATAAATATATCCTAAAAATTTTTATGAAGAAAAATATCCTATTATAAGCATTATTCAATCCTGAAGGAAGAAAAGTTTTAAAACTTCCTATTTCATTTTTTTCTCAAAATTTTTTGTCTTTATTAATTTAGTATATTGTAAATCATTAATATGATAGTTTTAAATAGACTAATGAAGAAACGAAATGCAAACTTTTAATTTAGCTAATTAAAAATTTTAAGAAACAAGGATTTGAAAAAATTTTACTCTTAAATCAATAAAAAAGTTTTAAAAATTTCATAAATACTCTAATAATTTAAAACTTTTGACCAATTTTATAAATGCGCATTATCAGTCTGAACATTGTATATTGTAAATTAAAAGTTGACAAATATATTTGCTTTTTGTCAATTATTGAATTTTAAATTACATTTGAATCAATATAAGATTTTATCTTTATCTTAAGATCTTGAAACAATTTACTTAATGGACCTTAAACAAAATTTGCTTATTTTTACTTTGTGGAAAAATGTGATTCAATTCTTTTGAAGGAAGTTTTTAAGTCCTAGGATGCAAATTACAAATTTGGATTAGATTTAAACAATAAAAATATTTGGGACATTGTAACTTATCTCATTTATCTGAAGTAGGTGATTGGTTAGGTATAGTTACTACCTGTCAAATTTAATATTTCCAACTTTGGCACTTTTGTATTAATATTTTCATCGAATGACTTAAATTTTACTTTAAAAGGCAGGAAGGTAATAAATATAGATTAAAGGTACGATAAAATATGTAGGTACTTACATACATGTACTATTCATAATTTGATGTTTGAAATAATTCATATAAAAATCTTATAAAACACAAGATAATTATTTTAACTGACAAATCTAAAATATTTATGTAAATAGTAATATTTCCTTAACAAAGGTATGTACATATTAGAAAAGTGAAAGAAAAACAATTATAATAAATAATTCTTGTTGCCTGTTTTAATGCACTCGAATTCATCTAACTACAAGAAGTTATGATCTTCTTCCTTCTGCATCTTGTTAATAAATTTTAATGATTGAAATGTGTTGTTAGCTTTTTTACTCTACTTGGTTAAGGTTGATATATCAGATATCTTTCTCTAGAAGCCTATATTGATGTTTTGTTTGTATTGAGTAAGGTTTAGCAAAGAACTATTAATTTTTTTTTATTCATATACCAATATTGAAATTATATTTTTTATGAAATTTTTATGAACACACACCGAAAAACTATTTTTAAAATGAATTTTCTTTTTAAATATTCCTTTTTGTTTATTTTTGCTTTCTTTTTTAAATTGACGTCTAACATGTGTTTTGTTGTTGTTTATTGTTTTACTTGTTACGCCTTTTCGCCACGAATTTCGGCAAATTCTAAGCTCATCTTCTGAAAATATTTATTTCTGAAGACAATTTTAATAAAACACTTTTCAGAATGAATTATGTAAATTACATATTGTATAGATACTAAATATTTCGACAAAATTATCTATTAATTTTTTTTTAAATATTATTTTCTTAAATGTTAATTTAAACTTAAGTTATTAGGAATTAATTTATAAATTATTAGGAATTAAATTATTGATTCATAGTTAATTTTAATAATTTAGATAATTAATAAAAAAAAAGTTAATTTAAAAAATTGAAAACCAATCAATGAACTTTTGTTTTCAAATTTTTTTCTGATTCTTCGTAACTATGTATATAAAAAAAATCACATACACATTTATATATAAAACAAACACATTCAAACATATTTGCTGTGTACATTAGAAAAAAAAACATTCCAAATTATTTACCATTTAAATTGATGAAATTTAATTTTATTTTTAATTTCTATATTTTGATTTGAAAAAAATTTTTTCTGTATCTTTTATTTAGTTAATACACTAATTTTTCTTCAAAATATTTATTTTTTTTTTAAATCCAATCAGATGAATGTGAAATATCTAGCCATCTTTTTTGATCCGCATGCTTAAACTATATATTCTATTCGTTTCAATATATTCACTTTACTTCTTTTTCTCACCTCCCGCTCTAAATAAAAAATTTAACACGAAAAATTGATTTAAAGCAAGTATTTTTTTTTGTTTCTACTTTTCAATTTTTAACACGTTTTTTAATAGTTATTCATTAAATTTATTCTATTTCTTTTATAATTTTTATTTAATTTATTACATTATTTTAATTGTACAATTATGCCACAAATATTTATTAAAAACATGGCATTTCAATCGCGTTTCATATTTTAATATTTTTTCTTCAAAATTTTACTATACATCACACTCACGAACAGTCCACTCCTCTTTTAGTACTACATATTGCACATACTTGTTAGCTCTTTTCTTCTCTTACAAAAATTTGCCATTACTTTTCCTCATATGTGATATGCGCATTGCCTCTAACACCATCATAAGTTGCATACTTCAAAATCTAATTGCTGCCAACATAAAAAAATGTAAATTTTTTAAAATTATGTTGCAGTTCTTGTATTTGTTTTTGTGCATAGAGTTATGACATATGTATTAAAAATTGCATTTGTTCCATAGCTGAAATAAGTTAGACTGTTGGAGCACAATTTGTTAAAGCTGCATTCTATTAAACCCTAGCTGAATCAATTTAAAGGGGTTGAAATGAAAAAAAAAATAAAAATTGCTATAAAATTAAATAGAATTTATTTTATTACCTAGAATAGACTTTTATTTTTAAAGGTTCAATTTTTTCGTTATAAATTTTTCCACATTTGTTACTAAAGTCTAGGAATAATTAATATATTATATTTTGTAATTGGCTATTCGATATTACTCGTATCTACCTATTATTAATTAAGTTTATATGTTTTTAGCGGTAAGGATTATCGTTTTATGTCTTCTCCTTGTAGAATTTTCAAACCTTTTAACGTACGTACTATATTGTTATATTGTTACTTATCGCTGTCATTATTGTTTATTTTTTCAAATGAAAAATAATTTGGTATTTTGACACATTTCGTTAAAGTGAAAAATTTTGTATGACATTTGATTAAAAAAACTTTTCCACAAACTTTTATTAAGCTCATTCCCAAAAATAGGAATGCTGCTGAAAAACTTGATTGATGCCAGTTTACCTGATTTGACATACTTTGCTTTTTGTGATATGACATACAATGTACATAATTATAACGTTTTAATCTCTTAGCAAAAGATTTCACGAAGTAAAAGTTATGAAAAAAAAAATTAAAGAAGGAATCTATTGTTTCAATTCCACAATTCCAAGTTTTTCTATTTTTGGCAGTAAAAATAACATATCCATCCTACTTTTTAATTCAATATGGGTTTTATATCTCAATTACCTAGCATTTTAATTATTTTTTAAAATGGCAGGTTTGACAATCGCATATCTGAATATCACATACCGTGTTACATATTATCGAGAGATGCGAATATTTCTGTCAAATTAAAGGTAAATTTAAGACAATTTTAAATATTAAATATTTATTGAGTTTTTTAATTAGTGAGATGTAAACTAAAATAAATTATGTACATATATATTAACAATATTTGAAACTATTTTTGATATTCTTCACTTTCATTGAAAAAAATTTTTTGTGATTTTACATATATTAAATTAATTTATTTTTTTTCGTTAAAAAATTTATTACTTTGCTTAATGTAAGGATATGAGAAAAGTAAAAGTAAAATGGGAAAACTACAGTTATTTTTGGGAATTCTGAAAAACGATTTTGACAACTCTAATTTGTATCTCGTACACGAAAAAGAAAATAAAAAAAAATGTGTTGTCATTCGGTAATAATAAAGATTGAAAGTCCAATTGATTAGCCAAAACTTATTTATCAAGATTTATAAATATAAAACAATATTAGTTTAAATAAAAATTATTGTATTGTTCCAGCGGTCAGCATCTGTGAGTAATTAATAAGTATAAGATAAAAATTCGTTTGCACTTTAAATGTTTTAAATTATAAATGTTTTTGTATATTTTTACGCATTTAGATGTAAATGAATCCTTTAAATTACTACGAAATTTTAAACAGCAGAAGCTCAGATAGTATTCAAACCATTAAAGAAAATTATCAAAAATTAATACTTCTGCATCATCCTGATAAAAAGTTAGGTTCCGCAAACACATCGGACTATAATTTTGAAAATAAAAATTATAATGGTGAAGATGTATTTATTTTAGTAAATAAAGCTTGGAATGTTTTAAGAGATCCTATAAAACGGAAACAATATGATGCATTGATTTATGAAAACGAAATAAGTTTGTGTAATAATGTTTTTGCTGAGTTGGACTTCACGGAATTGAAGGAAAATTATGAAACAGATTCTTCAAAATTTTGGACTTATCAGTGTCGGTGCGGAGGAAGTTATATTTTTGAAGATTTAAAACAATTAGATTTACATAAACTTATTGAAATCGAGTGTAATGAATGTTCCTTAATTATAAGAGTTTCAAGAAAATGACGTGATGATTTTGCTCTTTTAGCGTTATTTGTTACTTTTTTGGAAATATGTCTACTTTCTAATTAAAAAAATAATATTTTTAAAGCTTATATATTTTTTTATCTTGAAATGATAATGCATCCTATTTTATTAAAAAGATTCTATTGAGTTTTCCTAACTGGAAATTTCCACCAATTAAAGTTTCGATATTTGGAAACTCTTCGCCAATAATATTGTATACAGCACATTGTTTATTAGATTTTTTACACACACAATTTCTTTATTTTAGCAATACATAAATCTATATAAAGTTGTCTGTAAGCTACTTTTTTATAGTTGAGTATTCAAATAATTTGTGGAAAACAATGTTTTGACAGCTTTAAATAATTCTAATGTTATTAATTAATTTAAATAATATACATATGTATATGGCATTTGGATGTCTTGCATATCTTAAGGTCTTGTGATTGACTTCATACGGCATAGGCCATAATTCTAAACTTTGCTAAATACTTATACAAATATTTTTTTCTATTTGTAGCACTTCCTTATTCTCTTTTGTATAATTTCTTGAAATTTTGTGGTTCCTAGTAGTTGTAGGTTATTTTTTAATTTTATTCTAAATTCAAAAGAAAAGTTTTATCAGTGGGGTTTTTAGAATTCAAAGTATAATTTAATGAAAAAAATTGAGAAAAATTTCACAGTTCACGTAGCGCATATGTGTCACTCGGCAAAATAATACAGTCTTTTGTAGCAGTATTCATTCTAGACTTACATTTATAATAAACACAAGTTCAATTATTTGTTAATATTGTAGAGTTTGTAAGAAATACTTCAATAACATATTATTATTAATTATTTCGTACTTGATTTTGGGGTGATACTGGAATTTTTCCAGCATAGTTATTTCAGGTTAGAGCTAAGAATTAATTGAAGTTTATTGTTATATAACTCATATTTGATCGCTTATTAAATTTCTAATACTTTAACTTTTGCTGTATATTAAAAACTTTGCCTCCGTTTAACCACAATTTTAATTAATTTTCGTTAAATATGTATGTAGTTTCTATGTAGTGCATATTATTTTAATAAAATAATCAGTTTTATAATTTGTTCAAGTTGTTTTTAATTTTATTTTATTGCAAGTATGTATTCACATAAATAAAGTTTTAAATTAAAATTTACAGAAATCTGATAAATTTGAAAGATGAAATCTCCCAGTTCAACTAAGATGGATGATACGTCTTTAAGTGGCAAAAGATTAAAGTATTCTATACTTTTTGTAATTTCAAGCCTTATTGGATTTTCATTATCATTTTATGCCGCATATGTTGAAAGTAAAGTTGAAGAGAACCACGATTATAAAGCAATGTGCGACATAAGTAGTAAAATTAGCTGTACGAAGGTTTTTTCATCAAGGTATAAAAGTCAATATTGGAAAATTTTATTAAAAAAGCTTAAAAATGTTTTTTTTTTTATAGCTATGCGAAAGGTTTCGGTGTACTTGGAAAAGTTTTTGGAGAAAACTCATTGTTAAATCTTCCAAATGGATACTTAGGGATTGCTTTCTATGGTTTTTTTATGGTTTCGGGTATGCTGTTAATTTTAATATTTTTAATGATTTCATGTACATATTTTTATTTTTTAGGTTTTTTAAATAATGTCACGGTGATAAGAATACAATATTTGTTATCGATATTGTCAGTTTTACTATCGTTTTATTTAGCATATTTACTATACTTTGTTTTGGAAAATTTATGCATTCTTTGTGTTTCAACTTATATCGTTAATTTCATCAACTTGATAACAATTAGAAAAAAATTATCGGTTTCCAAAAGTGAAAGAAGCATGACATACCAAAATAAAATTAGTACAAAAAAACATAAATAAAAAATGAATAATAATTATTGTTTTTTCATATTACATTCCAGTTAATCTGATGAAATTATCTAGTCTTAAAAACCGTATAAAACATGTAATATAAAATGTTTATCATTATATTAAAATATATATGTACGTATTTTTAATTTTGCAACAAGTTTTCGTTGTTTTTTTTTTTAATCTGATTCCCTCCTAAAAAAAGAAAACAGTAAATAAGCTGGGAATCATCAAATTTCCGAGGAGTTTTTCGAAATGAATGGCTATATTAAATGGTATAATATATGAATGCTTTCTTAAATAATTATTAGATGGCGGAAAACTTTTGCAAGTACATAATTAACAACATTTTTACTTGCTCAAGAATCCAAGTTATATTTCAAAAAATTTCAACTTTAATTAGTATATACACGCATAATGTATATAAAAACTGTGAATTGGAATTATTAAACCATTGAATCACAAAACGGTTTTTAAATTTGTATTACCTGGTAACTAAAAATGAAGTGCATACATATTTTAAATGTATTGCTTTAAAATAATGATAAAAATAATTTATGGAGAGAAATAAATTGATTGAATTATGTTACGCAATTATGTTATTTATTTTGAAAATTTCTCAAAACCTCAGTACATATTTGAGGTTCAATAGAGCATTGTATGCCCATTTTATTCGCAAAACCTAAACACATTTTATATTTGAACGTTTACTTTTTTATTATAAACTTTTCCGTTTTTGAACACCTTTAAATAATTTCAAACTTTTGAAACGATAATGAGTGAATTAATGTTCATCACTTTTTAAGTTTAAATAAATTAAAATTCTTTTTCTACTCAGTACAATGTACACACTTAACATTTTAGGCAAAGTGGGCGTCATAAATGTATGTATGGATACATATGTACATACATTTATCAAGGTATTAATATATATATATTTATTTTTAGAAAAGAAGAAATGTTATCATAAACTTAAAAGCTTTTTTTTCAATTTCAAACGATCATTAAATTATGAGACATTGGATAAAATGTTCGGGAGTATATGGTATTGAATAATCAAGCCTTTATTTTTCTTACATTAAAATATTTTGAAAATATATTTATGTTTACTTATAATTTTTATTCAAGATTTTTGTCTTCAGTTTATGTTGATTAACATTGAAATAATTCCAGTACAAAAATGTAAAATTTAATATTTGAACAAGTAAATAAATTTGTCATAAATTTTTACTTACTTACATATATATATATACATAAACGTACATACATATATGTAAAAATTTTTCTCAAATTTTGCTAAGTTAAAGAAAAAAAGCAAGCAAATGTAGGTTGAAATCATTATTATTTATGTATGTACATATTTGAAAATGTAAATAGAAATAAAAGAAATATTAAAAATACCTACCACGCGGAATTAGTTCTAGTTTCTATCCAGGTGTATATGGTGAAATATAAAATATTTTATATATTTACGCAATTTTTTTACAGGTATTTTATTATTTATTTAATGAATTCTTTAAATAAACTATTTTTCAAAAAATAATTGGATATACATATATAATATATATGGTATAGATAGTTAATAATCTTATATTAATATTAATATGAAGTTGAAGCGGTTTTTTTTTCTTTAAATTTTAATAAAAATTTAATCTCTTCATTAATAATTGTGTTTCAGTTCCAATAAAAATTGTATAGAAAATAATATAAGACTTGATAAGAGTAGCAGTCTGATGGTAATCTGTTCGAATAGTGTAAGTTAAGTGAAGTAAAATAGTTACCATTTGAATTAAATTTGCATCAAAAATATTTACTTTAGCATATGTATATTGTTGTAAAGTCAGTCAAAAAAATTCACAAGATTCAATAAATACATAATAAATTTTCATTATACTGGTATAATTTAAGAAATGAATTCACTTCCGATTGCATAGCATACAGGCGCAATTTCTTTAATACGTCATGGTATACATTAAGAATATTATTTTCTATATTACGATTAATTCATCTTTGTTAATGCATCCAATTGCATTTTGGTTCTTTTTTAATTAAAAAATAAATTTTTTACTGGTTTATTGTATTATAGAAATTTAGTAGGAATGTAATAAGGTATGGTACATGAATTATTTCTTATAATGAAATACCAACGCAATATTCTATGATATTTTCAATAAATTGTTTGTAAAATTTATAAATTATGTACTCATATCTGTGTTCTCAGAGGATACTTTAGAAAGAACATAATATGCTTCAGAAAATTTAAAATATTATGACGTTAAAATCATTACTCTTGATCGAGGTATACAACCTTCGAAAATTTCATTAAAGTAACGTTAATGAAAATATTGAATAAATTATGTATATTGTAGAATAATTGCAAATTATCAATAAATAGTCAAATATTATGTTTATTATTGTACATCCATTATATTGTACGAGTATACACTATATAGATAAATTAGCAAAAGAAAATTCAGGAAAGTAGATGTTTTCATGAGAAACAAAAAATTAACCACACGACATCTATTACAATAATGTTAAAAATCAGAAAGTCAGTTCTTTTAAAAAAAGTTTGCACCACATACATACGTCCAAAAAATATATTTAATATAGTTTTATTTTCCTGTAATATAATATGTATATATGTGCATATGTATTGCATAAATGCATATTAATAAAGACAGGAAAAAAGAAAATAGTTGCCTGCGACTGACACATTTTGAATATTAAAAAAAAAAATAATTAAATCATTGTTAAGTCATCTATAAGTAATTCTAATAGAATTTATTAAAAAAAAAAAAACAAAACAAAAAAATGAATCTTATAAGTAGGCATTAAGATTATAAACCAGGCTTCAATGTATATATGTATGAATGTATGTAGAAATGTTGAATTTACCATTTAGCTTTGTAATTGCGTCGCATTATTACAAAAGCTTATGTATGTATGTATGTACATATATACACAATTAAATATAATAAAATGTATACAAAATTATTATTTAAAAACAAAAACAAAAAATATATATGTACATATGTATGTATATAAAATATAAAAATTTTGTTGACAATGACTTAGTTGATTGCATATATGGTGTAGGCAGAACATGTTACTTTTTTGGAATTAGTCTTGGAATTTTGAGTTTTTTTTTTTTATATTTTATTATTATTATTATTATGGAATGAAGGTGGTTGTGCAAAATTAGTTCATATCGACTTATTAAGTGTTTTGAAAAACTTTTTAACTTTAAAAAAAAAAACAATTTTTTTTTTTTGTGTAGGAACTTGATTTTAACAAATATGTATATAATGTACATACTGGTATAATAACATCCAAATTATTATTATAAATATATATATGTAAATAGCAATATGTACAGGTACATTATACAGACACTTTTGGTTAAAATAATGGTTAAAAATTATCTTGGAATATTTTCTTTAAAATAATTATTGTTAAATTCAAAGCTACATATTATAAAAATTGAGTTTTATAACTTGTAAATTTAAAATTATTAATTAATATGAAGTAGAAAATATAATTAAATAAAAATTATCTCGATTTTTTTATTTGTTTTTCATATTTTTTTTTAAATCTTGCGAATTTACTCTTCTTCTCTATATGAATACAACGTACGTTTTCCTACATTTTAGTACATTTTTAATTTACGTTTATTAAACAAGGAATTTATTTAATAATTTCCTTGTTATTTTCACTCTATCCGTTCATTCATGCGTCTATTCATAAAATTTCTACATCTTTATAGAAAGTTGAAATTATATTTATACTAATGTGTTTTTTCGAAAGGCCTGTCTCACATTTTTGTTTTTACTTAAAGAAAATTTTTCAAATTCCGTAAAAACAGAATAATAGAAACTTTGTTCTTCTATTTTACTACTTACATATTACAATGACAAAATATGGTAGCTGAAGTTAATTATTAAATACTAAACACTTTTTTTTCCCCAAAATTTTAACATCAATTTTTTCTTAGATGATATAGTTGTACAAGTCTATAATTTTACAATTTTGTGAAAAATATTACAAACGTTTCATTTTGCTTCAAATGATCATCACACAAAATTCTAGCTTTAACTCACTTAACTAAAAATCGTGATCGACTTTTAAGTCAATGCTTCTTTTAATATGTTATTATCCTTGAAAGTATGCAAAAATTATTTATATAGCATAATATAATTTTGATATTATGTAAATTATTTTCATATATGTATGTTTAAGAGAAATGTGCTACTTTGTAAACCCATTTGGTTTATACTCATAGTTTTTCTTAATTCTCACAATAATTTCCTGATTCTTGCAATATATCATAAGGTATTAATCCTATTTTAGTATACGTTTATGTCATATGCACATTTATATTTAAAGATAATATTCTTATGAGTATGTAAAGTAAATAAGGACCAAGAACGTATAATATAATAAAAATGTTTGAACGTACATGTTTCTTATATTTAATTATTACAAAATTTTGAATGAACTTTATGTAATTTTTTACATTAAAAATATAAATAAATATACAAGTTTCTCTAGATTTATACTTTTATTTTGATATTAAATAATAAATACATAATATAATTTTTAATTCAAAACAAACCGGCTTTTTCAATTTCATTCATAAAAAAAATATTTGAATGATATAGAAATAGGAGTTTAATTTTGTTTTTTTTTTAGTTTTTTATAAAGTTGTTAATAAAATTGAAAAAAAAATTGATCGCAATGTAAATTATCTTCAATGCAATTTTTATTCAAGTTTAATTTTCTTATAATTTTTTTTGCGTTTGTTTGTTTGTTTGGTACACAATTTTTGTTTTTAAACAAATTCGACTGGTTTTCAAAAATTTATGAAATTTTTTTTCTTCTTTTGGTTCTTGGTTTTAAACACAAAAGATTGAATTTTTTGCAAAGCTTTCGAAAATTTTTATAAAACAAAGACCTTATATTTTGGTATATAGCATTCATAATCAAAAAAAAAAATTTCAGAAAAAAATTTTCATTTTTAAAATGCTAATCTCATTTACTTGATGATTCAGTTGGAATATAGCTACATACTTATCTGTTTTTAAAAAGAAATTTAGAAATTTAAAGAAAGTTTTTTGTTCCTTATAAGAAATTAATAAAAAATTAATATAGATTAAGAATAAGTGCATATATGTAAGAATATAGCTGATTTTCTCGTGACTACAACCTATTTAAAATTGATGGCTTTATTACTACATACACATATGTACGTACCTCTATATAATATGCTTTTATATTTGAATCCAATATGAATTTTACAGTTTCATTTTAATATTCAAATTTGTATAAATGTATATTTATGTTGTATACAAAAATGTATATTTATGTTGGGTTGATATATATATATATACTTTATGTTAGATATAATTTATATATAATATTATTTTTTTTTTGGTCTTTGTCAATAATATTTATTTATTATTAAAATATAAATTTTTATTCTACTTATATATGAATACTTTTAAGTTCTAAAAATGACATTTAAAAAAAAAATAAATTTTATACTGTGCGGTAAAAGAAATTTTACATTACGCTCCTATATGGAACACATATGCAGTAGCAAAGCAAATTTCTTTTACATAATAAATATGTATTGTATAACAGTACAAATTTTTGCTCTGATACATCAATAAATCGATAATGTTTTGATTCAATCTGTGAAGACACATATATTGTTGATGTACATATAATAAATCAAAAAATAATAATGCTAGTAATATATATAAATAGTAATGCCAATAAAAGTTATTTTAAATAATAATAATATTATAATATATTACATATTATGTTGAATATTATAAATTATTAATAACTTAAAATTTTCAATTTAATTCTGAAATATGTAAACACTTATACATATAAGTATTAAATGTATGCATTCCTGCTTTTGTACTTTATATATGGATACTATTTACTATGCTAAGGCATTCAAAATATCCAAAATGCTATGAGAAAACTGTTACTACATTTTGACTGCAGTATTAATACCATATAGTAAAAATTTAAAAACGACCGCATTATAAAAAAAATCCAAATTTGTTTAAATATTTCGGATCACAAGTCTTTTGAAATGTAGTAAAAATGTAGTCTCGATTTCTTCACTATGCTCTCTGCTTTTTTACTGTGTAATTACAACCCATTTTTAGAATCCTGGATTAACATCTTACTACATTGTATAAATTTTTTATTCTACAATATGAATCTTACATATAATGCAGTACTACATTAATATTGCATTTTGGATGTTAGCCATTAACAATGTAATAAATAAAATCAAAATTTATTCTATTATAATATTTTTTTCTTCCAAATTATTCTTATTATTTATTATATTATAAAATTTAATTTATATAAAAATTGTAAGAAAAGTTTTGACAAACGGACAGAAAGAATCAAAAAAGAATTTATAAAAAATAATAATAATTTGTTAATCTTCGATAATTTATTTCTTAATTTTCTGTTTGTATAACACAAACAAATACAATTTATATGTGTACAAACGTATAAGTTTGTATCTAGTCATCAATCCAAAAAAAAAATTTATATATATATATATATATAGGTATAGGTTGGTATATTATTAAATGTACATGTGGTCCAGCCAGTTATAAAGCTTTATTATTATTATTTTGTCGTTATTCAGGTGAAAAATTCAAAACAATTTAGAAAACACAATTTTTTACGGCGAAATCAGTCATAACATTTTATTCATAGGGTTAACATCGATTATAAAAAAAAAAATAATTTTTTTCTTGTATAAACTTTTTAATTTTTTTTTTTCCTTTTTTTTTTTGTTGTTTAAATTGCAACACATTTTTGTGTTTTTTTTTTTTAGTTTGGTTTTTAAAATTTATAATAAATATGTAATTTGTATTTTAAGTTGGGTTGTTGTCAGTGTATATTTGAAATGATAATTGAATCATAACAATGATATGTGCATAAAAATTTTTGAATTTACAATAACAAAAAAAAAATTAATAATTTTTAGAGCGATATAAAGATATTTTTACATATACATACATATACACACATAGAAAAAATTGAAAAAAAAAAAAAATTGTTTAAAATATTTTATTTATGTAATTTTTATTTTAAATATATATGTACATTTGTACGTTTATTATACATACTTAATATAATAAATAAATTTATTTGGTCATTAAAATTTAAAACAAAACGAGTCAAGAGTTAAACGAGCTCAAAAAGAGAGATGATTTTTGATATTTGATTTTTTTTTCCTATTTTTTTTTTTTGGTTTTTATAAGATGAATGATAATTTTTTGATTAACATTTATATATGTATATGTGCGTTTTCTTTTTAGTTGACGCATTATGTATAACAGATAATTAAGTTTGAAATTTTTATAAAATAAAAATATTAATTATACATTATGTTTATAAAATTAAAAATTTAAAATTATAATAATTATAAATATAATAGTTTCTAAATTTACAAAATTAAAAATAATATTTTGCACACAACTTAAATTTTAAGATATAAAGTGAATTTAATTTAAAAAAGAGAAATTTGTGAAAAAAATAAATTTTTGTATACGAAATTTATATAAGAGTTTTGTGAAAATATTTCTTCAATAATATTCATTTAACAAAAATTAAAAAAAAAAAAAATTCAAATATTTATATTATTATAAAGTGAAATTAAAATATTAAAATATTTGTTATACATAATATGTTTAATTATTTCATCCGAAATACAAAACTGTAATATTAACTTTTTTTTGAAATATACAACGAGTATTTTTTATATTATATTTATAATAAATGCAATATATATAAAAAATTTAATTTAATTAAACAAAAAAGAAGAAATCCATTAAATATACGGAAAACAATAAATAAAATAATTGTTATACGTTATATTGATTTAAGTAATCGATATTAAAAGTAATTGTTATACTGTAATTGATAATTATTATAAATTATCTTTAAATATAAGTACGAAATTAAAAAAATTATTGGTAAGTAATTTAATTTAAAATTAAAATAGTTTTTTATAGCATTTGTAGGTCACTTTTATTATTGTATAATAAAAAGAAACCTTTACTTGTTTAAAGGTTACCATTTGTCCACTTATTCCCAAAAATAAGTTATATATAATTTGTTTCTAAAATATATATGTACATCAGATTTATTTACTTTTTTTTTAATATTCTTCGATTTATCCTATTTTTGGAATTTTGTCACTTTTTTTATAAATAACTATGTAGCCTGCTGGTTTCAATTAAATTTTGATAAACTTTTTTACTGTAAGTTTGAAATTTGAACTCTAAAATGGCTAATATAACACTGTCCTTATCTTATAGTTTTATAAATAGTCTTACATTTAATCTTACATTTTTTAAAATGAGGATTGTAAATCATTAATAGAACAAAGAAATTTCAAAGCAAGAAAATTTTGATGTGCTCTGATTAAAATTGATATATTATACAAAAAACAATAATTTGAGCAATTTCGTTGGTCGAAATATTTGTTTTAGCAAGATGCCAATTCTCTCATGTCCTCTTTTCTACATTATATAAAAATGGTCACTTAATATAGCTCACTTACATAATGTGTATACCTATTTGTAAAAAATTTATATAAAACTATAATAAAATATGCAAAAATTCTTATGACGTAAATATGGTTTTTAAGTTTATTTTAAAACTAACTATCAATTATTTTATTTATATAAGATATTTTTCCTTATAAATTATTAAATCGTTAACATTAATGTAAATACTCCTATACTTTATTTTTTTTCAACTATTTAAGGTATCAAACAAAACTGATAATTTATGAATGAGCATATCTTTTTTTTTATATTTACATATAATTAATTGCATGCAAGTATGTTTATTGTATATATTAATATTTGTATATAGGGTGTTCGAGACTCAATTGTATACTAACGAAATAAAGTAGATACAATGACTCTAGGTTAGAATAGGGTGACTGCTGTGACTGAGTAATAAAGCTTGAAAAATTTTGTTTTTGTTTTGAAAACACCTCGGATTTTAAAATTGCAAAATAATGTTATATCAAAATGAAGATCACAAAATACAAGGTTCCACTTCCTGCAAAAAAAACTCTGTATTAATAAACTGTAATATGAGTAAATTGCGAACATTAAAAATATTTTTGGGAAAATTTTAAAAAATTGCACTTAAATATATCCGAAACTAAAAAATATAACGTAGAAGAAGAATTAAATTAGCTTTGAAATAAGTATACAAAGTTGGCTTTACCTCTCATATTTCTCGACCTTCTCAATAAAAATGTAAAAATCAGGTGGTTTTCAGAAATTTGAGGTGTCACAACTCAAGAAGGAGGACACCCTGTATATTAATATTTGTATATTATAGGTTAACATAATTATTGTGATGTCGCAGCGAATGTCTTGCTATAACAAATGATTTGTTTATTTTCTTTACACTATATATAAAAAATTATTATTGTTGATTTTTCTTTTAACTATTATTTAAATGTCATTGAAATTATTTAAAATAATTGTATAATAATAATAATATAATGTTTAATAATAAGATTTATAATGATATATTTAAACTACATATATGAGATCAAAAATAACCAACATATTATATTAAAATTATAATGTTAAAACTTATATATTAATTATACATATGTATATTTATTTAAATATACGTTCATATACTATTTAATGTTAACAAAGAAAAAATATGAATTTTTTTTCCAAAATCAGAAAAGATATACAATTACAAATTATGTATGTGTGTATGTATGTACATACAAAATGGTTTAATTTATCTTATGTATTGTATTTTGTTTTCTCATAATTTATATGATCATCAATTAAGGTGTCAATTGATTGATAAAACAAAACACATAACAAAAATTATAGCTATAGTTTGCGATCAATTTTTTTTTTCAATTTTATTGTATATTATAGCTTTTCTTCAAAATTAAAGAAATCGTTAACCTATCTTTACACATTCTTCTTTCTTTAATTTTAGGTACATACAATATAACCTAAAATTATTTTATTTGCTAAAAATACTATTTATGCGAGTCAATGAATTACATTCACATTAGTGAAAAATATGTTAGCAAAATTATTTATGCAAATTTACAAAACGATAATGTTTTATGTAGGTACCTACATACACATAACATTAAAATTTTAAAATGAAGAAAACATCTGTAATGTTAATTATAATTAACATATTATGACATTTGGGTTATACATATACAATAATGAAGTATATTAACATAATGGTTTAATACATAAATCTATTCAATTTTTTTATGAGTTAAATTAGAAATTTTGCCTTAGAAGATACGAGTACAGTGCTATTCTAACATAACGAACGAAATAATATCGGGGCCGTTATTTATATCGGGTACATCTCAAATAAGAACGTACTCGTAATGTGCTAAAATTGTATTGATTTTTATTTCAAATATGTACGTAATTAAAAATTAGTATTCATCTTTTCTTGAAAATAATTTTCAATTTTTCTTTCTATATGTTCCATTATACGCTTATTTTACTAGTAGAAATACACACGCAAGCAAAAAGACGATCGATTGCAGGAAAAGCGAATAAAACTGACCAAAAAATATTAAAATATGAATAGAATTTGAATCCATATGTATAATAAAAGTTCTAGATAATAATTGCAATAGAAAACCAAAAATTTGCCTTTCCCTTATATAGAAATAAATATTTTTTTATACTCGTTACATGGTGTATTTAATTCAGAAATTTAGCTGTTCGTTATATTGAAGCATCACTGTATATAATCAAAAAGATTTCAAACATGTCATAATTAAATAAAATTTTATTGACTTTAAATAGAAATTGTATAAGTTTAAATATAAGTTTGATCATTAACATTTATGTGGAACCCCTTACATATTTTTACAATTTCAATAAAATATTTTCGAACAAGCCATTCCGATACATATCTAGGCACTATTCCAATTTAATATCCCACTTTAAAAAAAATTAATTTAAAATTAAGAAAAGACTTTTTCTTGTACTAGCTATTTATATATTTTAATGTTGCGTTGTTTAAATTATAATTTTGATTTGAATTTCTTGTTGCCATTTATTTCTAAAAAAAAAAAGGTTTTTTTTTCTGGTTTTTTTTCGAAATAATTATGGCAATAGAATGAAAACTAGTATTTTCGTAATTATCTTGAATTGGTTAATCATTACCTTATTAAAATTAAAAAATTAAATAATTTCTTTAACTTTGTCTTTTATCTCGTAATATGTATACCTACACGTCTGTTTTTTAATTGAATAAAAAATAATATATATGTAGATAAAATTTGTGAGCATAATTAAAGTACATAAATAAAGAATTTTATATGAACATATAAGAGTATATTATGTACATATATATGTATATATGTACTTATGAAATAATGTTAATACAAGTAAAGTCAAGTATGGAAGCATTTCGTATTGACGAAAATAAAGTTTCGAAAACTCTTTTGAAACACTAAATACAATGACATTGCATTGTCAAACAAACGTAAAGTTTACATTTTTGACATTTTGGAATACAAATTTTGATTTTATGAAAATTTCTCTTTAAATTGACATTATAAATAAGATTTAATAAGTATTATTACCATCCACCTTAAAATTTCCACCTTATTGCTTATTTTATACACCAGAGCAAACGGAAAAAAACAAAAACTAGGGCTATGTCAATTGAAATATTAACTAACGCATATACTAGTAATATTTAATGTCAAAATTTACAAAAATCATCCAGAATTTTTCGGATGCTCGATGTGTTTTTCTTTGCTTTTCAGAAATGCATTTTATATATATGTAATTAGAAACGTATAACATTGTAAAATTTTTTTAAAACACAACATGATACGTTGTCCGTATGTTTACAGTTTTTTTGCAATGCGGATTATTGCCTTATGTCATAACTATAACGTTAGTAAAGTAAGATAAAGTCTCTAAATTCAATATGATTTGTAAATAAATTTTTGTTTAATTACAGAAATTGTATCGTGTAAAGTAGTACTTTTTGATTGTATCGAAAGCTCTATATGGGTACTACCGTAAGTATAGTACAAATTACTGCCTGTAATACAATAAGAGACTAACAACGATTTTCTATATAAAAAAATCACAATGATTGCTTTCATTAAAATTGCTTTAATGATTACGCTTTTTGAATTATAATTGAAAAGTATAAAAGATATTGAAAATTCTTATGGGAATTACACTTTTTAACTAAATACCTTTAATTAACTAAGTGAATTTCTTAATTTTTTATAAATGAATATTAATTAATATATTTGTTTATATGCAATTATTATGTAATTATAAAACATGATTATATATACATAAATAAGTACATCTTGTCCGGTTCCAATTATTACGATTTATTTCTGCTGGCTATTACATGTAAATAATTTAGAAACTTATAGTAGACTTTACTTTAGATATTTTCTAAAATTACAATATTTTCATCTTATTTACTAAGTAGTATATAAGTTCATATGTGTATGTAGGTTAGAAATTAAAAATTATTCAAATTTAAATTCCTAAAATACACTCGGTTCGAAAGAGTTAAATTAAAGAAGCTATTTAATATATTAAAAAAGTGGATGACTGGCGAAGAATAATAAAAATGTAAACAAATTAATTTTATTTTTTTTTTATCTTATAAAAAATTCATAGCACGTCTGTATTTAAAAAATAAAAAATTCTCATAATAAAATTAAAATATATTTAAATTTTTTCAAATTAATTTTTAATTTTTTTCCTATTGATTTCGTATATAAATATTTAACTCGTATATTCTCGATATGCATTTTAATTTTTTTTTTATTTGTTTAATTAATCAGTTGATTGAGTATAGGAAGAAATATTGTAATTTCGATTAAATATCTATTAAAACCTCATTTCTAATTTTAATCTAATTTGAATTTTATTTCCCTGATCTAATTTACAATTTTCTATTTAAAAATTAATTCAATATATAAAATTCAATATATAATATATAAATATATAAAATATAACTCGATATCCCTTGGGAAATTTTATATAATATTCGATAAGAAAGACAATATATTTTATGAATGCACTTGTACCCTATACTTATGTACACACACTTTATATTATATTTGTGAAAATTTTTCATTAATTAACTTATTATTTAATATCTTTTATATTATATAATAAGTGCATTCATTATATGTACGAGTATATCTTTTAGAAAAATCAAATTATCATCATTGAAAAAAACAAAAAATTAAATATGAAAATTTAGTCAATGCGATGAGAAAAAACAAAAAAGAACGAAAAATATTTTGAACAGAAGGTACTAAAAATATTAAATTAAAAAAAATTTTTTGTTAGTTTTTATCACTTTTCCAAAAAAAAATTTAAAAATGTGCTTATTGGTTTCAACCTGTTCGTCTATCCGTCCGTGTGTCTGTTTACAAAATTTCTCATCCTTTATAAGATAGAAAGGCCGATCTCTTATATGTAAATAGATCTTTACTAGGAACTTATTTCTGAAGACGGCAATTTTTAAATATCCCACCCCTATAAAAGTTATAACCCCCCAAAAACCGTAAAAATGCCCCTTTTTAACTATTTTAACATTAGTAGTTGCATTTTCCAATATTTCTTTAACTGAAAAACTTCTCCAAATTTCTATAAATGCATAAAGTTAACGGTAAATTCCATACCATCAAAAAATATAATTATTTTTCATAACTCCAATGCCTTTTTCAATTGATTTAGTCCCTTCCTTAATGTATGCAATAATTTTAAATATTTTGGTATATAATTGAAAGTAATTTAAAAGCAGTATTTTCACTTGTTAAAAGGAAAAGTGCTACTTCACAAATTAATATTTGATTTTATCTAACTTTATTTATTATCAACTTACTTACATATTTAAAAATTATATAATTTAGTTTTCATTCATTTTATATATTAAATTTGTAATATATTAGTTGTGTTGTAGCCTTGAAATTGAGATTTTTAGATTCTATTGAAAAAAAAAATTTATTCGATATTTACTTTGTGGTTTTTGAAACTTTTTTTATACACACACAATCGATATTTCTTGTTAAGTATTATATTTTATATTTTTAACCATAAATATTTGTCTTGGATTACGAAAGAATGAAAAATACTTAGATTAGTTAACTGTGGACATTATTTATAAAATTAATAATATACTCGTAGAAAATATTTTTTCCAAAATAGATTTTTCCAATATAGAAAATTTCCAATATTGTTTTCAGAGTGTTTAAGGTTATGATTATGTAACCTTAAATTTATGATTATGCACTATTATATTAGGTAGTGTTTATTTCGACATTTTATATGATGTGTTTAAATTATTTGACAAGAGAAAATTTATTTTGGGTGTTAAACTTTATTAAAAATGTTCATGAATAAGTGAATGTGTATAAAATTTGACCTACAACTTTTATATTATAAAATATTTATATTTAAAAATTATAATTGATGATTCATTTTGTGACATGTATACTAGATTCATTCCATTTTTGTACTCTCTAGATTTCTAAGCTTCTTCTCTTCTCTCTTCTAAGGCCAAAAGATTTCTAAGCTTCTTCTCTTCTCTCTAGATTTCTATAAGCTTCTTTATAAACTCTCTAGAATTCTAAGTAAAAACATTTTCTTTGAAAACACGAAAAAAAACCTAAACCGTACGTGCAATAGCCAATAATTTATATTAAATTCAATTAAACTATTTCAAATACTTAAACTATATATATATATATACATATATATTCAATAAGTGTATAATTATTATAATTTTAAAATATTATTTTATTAAGTAAACAGAAATTATATAAATATATATACATATATGTATGTATATAAATAATATATCAAAATTATATGTGAGTTTCATCAGATTTAATATGATGAGTTGCACTTAGTCACAAGATAAAGCAAGATTCCTTATATAGAAATATCACTTATATGGTGATATACATATATTTTTTATGCATTTATATACACATATAGATATATATCGATAAACATGTATATATATCTATATATATACGAAAATTTTTACAGAGGCAGGTGTACGTTTTTAAAAAAATTATGTCAAAAAAAAAATTTTCAAAAAAAATTATGGTTGCCACATGCGTAAACAATTTAAATTGAATTCTCAATAATTTTTGACATTGTGCATTGCAAGCATTTAATTTAATTAATTCTTGATTATGAATCAAGTAAAACAACAATTTTATCAATATTTTAATTATATATATATATATATATATATATGTATATATATATATGATATATATATATATATATATATATATATATATATATATATATATATATTATATATATATATATCAAAGTACTTGCAATTTAAGAAATACAGATTAATATTTATTTTTAGGTTTTAGGGCTTATATTGTAGTTATTGTATTGAAACCATTAAGGAATTATCACACAAAAAATGCTAAAATTTCAGATATGATTCTAAAAGTCATATACTCATACACCTGTATCATACTTGAGATTGCAGTTTTGACATAAGAACTTCAGCGGCAGTCCGTTTTTGTTACTTTACTATATTGTACAAAAAGCAGTTCGTTTTAGTTTGTAGTTCTGTGAGAATTTTGTCACAGAATTTGCAGCAAATAAAATATTACTTTGCTACATCAGTTATTTGCTTATTTTTATTTTGACAATATTTACCTTACTTGTTTTTTTTTAATTATCCAGTTTATGTACGTAAGACTAGAGTTGATAAGGGATGCAAACATAAAATCAGTCTTGTTATTCGTTGTAATTTCTTCTGTAATTTCTGATTTTTGTAGTAATACAATCTCTCTAAACCAAAATCGACTAGAAATCAAGTAGCCATAACTAGAAACTGCAGTATCACTCCAAATTTCAACGGCATACAATATTTTCTAAACAACAAAATGTCATTGATTGCTTTACTAGAGTTTTTCAATACAAGCATGCACTAAATATTAAACTTTTACAGTAAAAAATTCAAAACAGTGAAATATACAGTTTAATCATTACTAAAATATGCTATAACAAATAAATGCGGCGAATTGCTGATTCAATTAATTAATAATAATAAAACAACAAATACACCCTTGTAAATAGATAGAGTGACATAACATTTTTATTTCTTTTCAACTATAACGAAATTAAACGAACACTTGAAAAAGTTGTAAGCTATAACATGGACTTTGCTACTTTTTCTAAAAGTTTTAAAAAAAAATGTAAATTAAAAATAACATGCATGTGTTAAAATTTAAGAAGATACAAACGAGTATTTATAATAAAATGAGAGTTAAAATCTTAAATACATAGAAAAGTTCTTCCATATAAACTTTTTTTTCCCCATTTTCTTTAAGAAATTGTCAAAAATTATACACAAGAATAAAAGCATAAAAGAATAAAAAAAAAATAATTTTTTTTTTCAGAATTTTTTATTCACCTTTTTTTTTCTTATTATTTTTATTTTGTTTGTTTACAATTTTTACTTTAATATTTAAAAAAAAAAAAATATTGAGGTGTAGGCAATCATCATCTGATGACAAATTCTTTTTACATTTATCATATTCACGTACATACATCTTATATGATTACGTTTTAATTCCAGTTAAAATTTTATGAATCAAATTAATAAACTTGTTTATACATAACCTACAATAATGTTTATATATACAAAATGTTGTGCTCACTGTAAATGATCGATGCTTACAATAATGACGAAAGCTTAAATTACATTTTTTGTCCGTACGTGCGTTTATATACAATATGTTAAGATAAGCGTCCATATATACATTAAATGCTAGTACATATATAAATAAATTGCTCTTAAGTAATTAAAAATGTATGTTATGCTAACAAGATATGTGGGAAGAGATTTTAATTTGGTTTTTTTTTTTAAAATTGCCGAAGGACATGTGCATATGCATACATACATGTACTTGTATAAGGTAGTATATAAATAAAAAAATTTTGTATTGTATGTGATCAGAATATTTGAATAAGACTATTGTATTTATGTAATTTTCATGTACATATATATAGGTGTATATATTAACTACAAATAAATGCGTATTGAATATATTTATTTAAAACAAAAATGTTAATTAAATCATAATGTATTGGTCATTGTTTACCAATTACGTGATAATCGCGTACAATTTTCTAAATTTTAATTAAATATCAACACTCCTTTAACTCGATTATTTTACTCATTTTAAATTTTCTCAAGTATTTTGCTTAATCTAATTTCTTGTATGCTCTTCAAAAATAATTTTATCTCTTTCGCTGAGTTTTTAATATTGCAATAATTATTTAACATTATCTATAATGACGCGATTTCAAATTTACAGCAAAAGTGTTATGACAGTTGAATTTTTCTCAATTTTATCATCTTTGATTTTTCTGTTTTTAAATTTTTACTCTTATCAAAGTAGTTTTAAATTGCTTTTTTGTCCATACAAATCCAAAGTACGTAATCAATAATTATGTAATCCACTAATAATTATAATTCAATATAATGTATGTGTACATGCATTGCATACACACGGATAATAATTATTGTAAATTACTTATTGCATAAATAAAATATTTTATTGTTTGTTGTTGGAATTGTACGATAATAATAATGTAACAAAGAGTACGTATTGCATATACCACAGGTAAACAAAAATTTCACTTACACTGATATTTTTTTTGCATATGTTTAGGAGCACATATTGTTAAATTTTGCTTTTCTTCTGGATATTTTAGTTACAATAGTTTACGTGCATAGTTTCTTTGTTTTTATTTTCATTATGCACGTTATACTCTCGTGTACTATTAATGGCAGCGGTAGTATACCTATGTTAAATTACTATTATTTTATAAATTCATTTATTTCATTTAATGTTCAATTATTTACTTCACATTCATTATACAAATGGCTTGTAACAATTTGATATTGTATGTATAATTGGTTTGATTAAATATTTTATAGAAAAGGATAAACAATATTAAATACCAATAATTTTTAATTTTTTTAAAAAAATAAAAAAAATAAATTTGTGGTTTTTTTTCCCAATGTAGGAGATTTCAATTCACTTTAAAATTTTTCATTTTTCTGTCACCATTCATAAATGAAACAAAACATTTGAATTAAATAAATTCAAGTTTCCAATACAGGGTGTCCGACACTCAACAGCACTCGCCCAGTTAGATTAATAACATAACATAATGTTCTCAAAAATTAGTATCAAATGTGTAATCTTATTTATAAAAATTTGTAATCAATATCAAATGTAATTTTAAGTTTTCGTTTATGGGCAGATGTTCATGAAACTTTGTTGGCTTTATTTCTTATATTTCCCAAGTTATTAATAAAAAAATAAGAATTAAACGGTTTTCAGAAGTTTAAACTTTGAGGCCTCGTAGTTCGAGAAGGAGGGCCTAAAAAGCAAAATGTCAATAGGTGTTTCATGTTCGTCTGGAGTCATTTTATCACCCTACTGCCAACCGAGGGAGTACTGTTGAGGCTCGGACACCCTGTGTATACAATTATATTATGAGTAAAAATTTATTTGTTTTGATTTATTAAATTTTAATAATTATAACAAGTTTATCTTGATTTATAAATAACTTAAGGCAACGGTTTTTTATGCTGAGAATGAAAATTATTAATGATTGATTTTAAGATTTTGCTTAAACTATACGAGTATGGGGAAATGAATCACATACTCGTATATTGTGTTTTTCCATTATTAGTACTTGAACTCATTTAAATTTTTAGAAATAACATAACATTTTTGAATGGAACTAAGAACACGATCAGCATGAATCTTTGTTGATAATCGGATTTTTTTTCTTTAGAACGAATTCTTTATGTTATTTGTCAAATATATTTCTGTTTTTTTTTATAATTTGTTTTTTTGCATTATTAATAAAAATTTAAAAATAACTAAAATTTAAATAAAATTCTATTTTTAGATTTTTTCATTATGATGTGAAAAAGTGTGGCTATTAAGATGATGAACGATCAAAGCACAATTAAAAATTATTCGTCACCACTACCTGTGCCATTAACAGAAACATCTATTAAAAATGATGACGAAAAAAATATATTATCTCTCAAGAAGTTTGAGGGATTACAGTTAGATTCCAAAGAAAATGTAAGTATTATACATCCATCTCCTAAATTTTAAATGAATTTATATTTTGTAGTTGTATTCCTTACGGAAAATCATCTTTGTAATTGGAAAAATTAATAATGGTTTTGGTTCCTATTCTTGTTTTAAACAAAAAATGTTATAAACACTGCTATAACGATTACCTTCCACCACTGCATATTTTTACAATTCTTTTGTGCGAATTCTTTTTTTTTTATTTCGGTTTTAAGACAAGAAAATATAAAAGAAAAAAAATATTATTTGGGTGGTACGATAATGACATCATGCATAAAATAAATTGATACTTTTATATTATTGATCAAATTTGGTTTTTCCTGTCTTCCTAAAATTTAATCAACTTTTTTTGTCGAACTACCCGTATAATTTGTATATTTGTAAACATTCTTAATAAAGAAAATTTTCTAAAAAGTATGTAAGTACAAGTATACATATATGGTACGGTACGAGATTTACATACAAAATGATATTTAATTTAAGTAAGAAGTATTAGGAAAGTATACCAATAAATTAGTTATGAATCGAATGCATTCATACATATATGTATATGTCATGTGTGTATGTATGTAAGAAGCATAATATGATAATTTCGGCAGAGAAATACCGTATTTCCTACTATATTGAGACTACTCAATATCTTACAAACTTTACTAAAGGGACTTATACATTTGCACTTGTTTTTTTCAATTGGAATGCATATAAGATGATAAATTATGAATGTTGCTCTAAAATTCACGTTAAATATTTACAAAACCACCCAGTTTCAGCAATTTTTAATATGTAAGCAACCATATACGAAAACACTCACACGAAATTGTTAGATCATTTTCATAAAACACGTGATAGAAAAAATTTAAAATTTTTTTTTCAATTTAGTTTTCCTTTTTTTAGGTTTTTAATGGCGCCCTTGTTTTCCGGTGCTCATTATAAATGCTTACTTTGCATATTTTTTTTTTTTTTTTTTTCCTTTCAAACTTCTATTGAGGAGCATAGGGCTTCTATTAAACCTCTCCATCTCTCTCTATTTTGAGCCATAGATCTTATTAACGCCCAAGTCTTGCCTGCAGCTGTTATTTCTTTTTCTATTGTTCTTCGCCATGTATTCTTAGGCCTGCCGATGTTTTTCCTACCCTGGGGATTCCATTCCAATTCCTGCTTTGCTATGGATTGTTCTGCCCTCCTAAGTATGTGACCTACCCATCTATATTTTTTCTTTCTTACTTTGCATATACTATGGTAGATTCGTGAAACTTTGTAGTCCTCAAATTTTTCATTTATTCCAAAACAAAATATAAATTTCTCATTTTATGTAAAATGTCAATAGTTTTTTTTAATTTTTTTAAAATTTTATAAAACTATTTTTAAATTTTCAATAATTGTCAATAAAATTAATTATTATATGAATTTAATTGATTTTAAATTAATTTGTTCAAATAAAACAAACATTGACAGATTATTTTTTGAGGTTAAATTTTAATTAAAAACTTTTCCTGTCTTGCTGTTTTCAATCCATCACGCCATCTTTATTATTTTTAACATTTTTAATTTAAAACATGGGTTTTTAATTCAAGAATAGCATTTTAAATAAATATTACCAATTTATGAATATGAGAAAATTATAAATATTTTCATCATTTCGTTAAATGCAAATATAGGCTAGCTATATTAATTAACAACCACAAACTTCTAATTGAAATTAAGTAGGTACACATACATGTGTTACGGGGGCGCGGAGTTCTATTATAAAAAAAAAACTTAAATTATTAAGCAAAACTTTTTTCATCTTATATTTTGTTCCAAAATCTTGTAAGATTATTTACAATTTTATGAATCGATTTTATATTAAATTGCATTTTGTTATTTGTAAGTAAAAGATTAATTGTATATAAGAGCAATATATATACATAATAGATAGGTATGTAGAAATAAGACAATTTAATGTATCCATTGTCACTAAACAAAAATAGTTTATTTTTTATAAATCATTTATGTTCCATAAAAGTCAATAATATATATGGTACAGAGTTTACAATCATGCTAGTTATGCTGTTCCCATATTGCAATATTTACATGTATTCACTATAAATAAATATACAAGAGAATTAATATATATAAAATAAAGTGTACAAATATAAATTAGGGTGCTTCAAATACAATATGACTTGCACTTGCATTTTATTTAATAAAAACTATATATATTTGTATATACATATGTATATGTGTATCATTATACGTATATAAATGGTAATACTGTACTGGGCTATATGACACCAGCATAATAAAACAAAAAAAAAAAAAAACAAAAAACAACTCCACTATTCAAGTTCTCCCCCCTCTCAATTCTAATGATATTGAATTTAATTTTCCAAGCTTTTTCCAAGTTTTCTTTTGCAAAATATAGTAATAATATGTAAAACGAAGTAATAAGTAAATTTATATACAATACTATGTATCGAAAGTTAAAAATGTAATGCAAGTATAAAAATTTTATACATACATACATATATATATATATAGTGGTATATTCACATAATGTAATAATTATATAAATACAGAACGGTTTACATATATATACGTTGTAGTAAATTTATAGAGATATTTTCAATAGTATATTTTGTAGTATGCATTAAGCAGACGTGGTCTATTTAACTATAGACAATTGCTTTCAGGTAGTCAGCGCGCAAGTTTGTTTGGGTATATTACATCTATTTCACCGGAGAAATTTCTTACCAATGTATATTCCTACCCCTTGTAAAAATTATCGCTTTAATCGAAATTTCAAAACGAGAGACAGTTTCAAAATTAGTCAAATTTATAAATATGACGAATTAAGTTTTTTAGTGTGTTTTTAAATGTCACCATTATAAAATGGTCGTTCGACTTAATAGTGACTTTTTACCACAAAATATAACTACATATAGAAATTTTTAATTGCTGATTTAACAGTATAAAATCGTAATTCTTTGGATATTTGCGATCCTGCCAAATTTGTTCGATGATTATTCGATAATTATATTGACGCGTTCTTGGATTTTTGTTGTCTTTCTATAAATATATATATATAGCACGTTTTATAGCGTAAAAGGAGCATTTTAAACAGAATTGGTTACTGGAGTGGCTATTGGAGAAATAGGTTTTCATTTGCTTGGTGGCACTTTGATTTAAATATTGTATTGAGTACGATTCAATTTATATTATACCAAGTATCGAAATTATATTCAATTTACTCCTTAAAATTTTTCATTAAAATTGCAATTTTTATATTTTGTTTGACTATCGGACGTATGACACCTTTGTATAATATTTTTAAAGTGAATTCCGTTATCTTTAATTATTTTTTTTTATTATTATTATTAAATTTGCACTTATAAAATAATTCGCACCTAAAATCCATATAAAACTTTAATTTTGAAGAAAGAATAAATAAAATTGCCAGCACTGTCAGTACATTCATAAAAGGTTTTGTATGTATGTACATATATGTATAATGTAAAAGCTGTGTAAGTGATTTGTGTCTCATTTCGTGTAGAATAAATTAAATTTTTTGTTTAATAGCTCTATGTTTATTTTTTGTTTATTCTTTATACATATCTATGTAAAATTAACAGTTTTCTTATATTACTAACTGTTTTCTATTTCTCTCAGTTTTCATTTTATATGTACATACGTTATATGTATGTATGTTTGTTTTATAAAGATAATGATAGCACATATCATATTTTTCGTTTGCAATATAATGATTCAACTATATAATAAAATCAAAATCCATTATCTCTATAATAACATTATTATACATTCTGTTTGACCATTGTTTATTGTATACGATATTATGTGATAACAATATGGTGGAAAATTTATTAATTTTTAAAATTCATTGAATTTTATATTGTATGTACATACATATATACATCGATCGCATAATAATTTAATTGATGCCTATCATGTGTGTCACAATATCAAAATATTTTATGTTTAATATTTGATACTAATCTGAAATTGATAGTGAATGTTTTTTATAAATGCTTGTATACTTTATGAGATTTGTAATGATATTTTTTTTCTCAAGAATCTAATTTATTACTTATATTTCAAGTCTTTTGAATCATTTCAAGGGCTTTTGAATAGGATCTGGTCAATCCGTAATTAAGGAGTAGTTAGACACTATATTATGACGTTAATAATTATGTATATGAATTATGATATAGCGCTCCATTTAAAACAACATATTTAATCTTTTAAACATGTAACATTTTATGTATGCAAGACTTTACCAAATACACCTGCCCATAAAAAGAAGTTAGTTGGAACTTCGAATACATCTGTAATTAATCACATAAAATTTATTCTAACAGTTGTCTTAATTAAAATTCTGCCCTCTCCCCTCTGAGTAACGAGAATGTCCTAATAATCGGTCGAGCCTCCCCCCTTTTGAATTTGAGCAACATGAGTGCAAAGTTCCAGTATTTCACTTCTCCTATTAGCGGGAGCTTCAAGACAAGAGCCCAGTGAGAATTCCCAGCTGATCTTTTCTCAACCGTCTGATCTTCCTAAATCGCTTCTGGTCAAAATTTTTCAGAAGTTCCTTGGTTGTCGTAACGCTACAGAAGTCTCCCAGCCCTGGAAAAACCCTGTAGCGCTTCGACCGCCTCCTCTCTGATTCTTTTCTTAGTTTCCAGTAAACAGTATGAGGTACGATTCCACAGAAATGGTTCGGCTCAAACAGAAGTGTGTTATCCTCTCTCTTAGTCACACCGTCAGCTACTGGGTTTGCAATATTTTTTTATGATTAAAATTCTTGAATATCGTCCATAATAAATCTATAATGTTCAAAAACAAAATTCGAGCCCTTTGGTACACACGATTTTAATATTTTGAAATTCTCCTTAATTTATGCAAGGGTATTTCAAATTACTTAATCTATATTGTACATATAATAATTTCTATTTAATTGTACAAATTATTTTCATTCTAATTAATTATAAATTTTATTTGAGTATTGTAAAAGTATCCTAAGATTTAGTTGTGTTATTTTTTTTTATAATTTTTTTTTTTTAATTTTTATTTTTAATATTATATACAAACTATAATAATATCAACTATATTTTATTTTATTTTTTTTTAAGTAACAATACCTAAGCGATCACAAAATAGAAAAAAAAATATTTGCACTGTTTACGTTTTCTATTATATGCCGTTAACTTTTAACTACATATATATACACCTTCAAAAGTCTGTAATGATGGCATGAATGCGATTTTAAACAGTTGCTGAAATAAGTTTAAATGTATACAATTACATACCTAGTTACATACATTCGAAACTTACATAAAAAAAAAAGTTTTAAGCGCAAACGAATTAGACAAACGAATTTTTTTCACTACTTATATATATACATAGATACAAACATACATATATGCATATAATAAATTATATACAAATATAATATGTATGTATAGAAATGTACATTTTATTGTTACAATATTGTGTGAAAAATTCAAAAAGTTTTTTGTTAGCCATAGAATTTTCTGTCCAGTTCAGGTGTAACAGGCTTTGATGAATGAACGCGTTTAACTGTATAATATTATCGTTTTATTATTATTATTACTGTTATTATTATTATAAAAAAAAAGCGAAAAGAATCTACGTATATATATAAAAGTTTAGTAAATTGTGTAATACGTTTTTTTTTTAAATATTGCAATAAAATAATATAAAATTGTTATTTTAAATTTTAAATAAAAAAAATTATAATATATCGGAACGGACTCTTTTAATATAATAATGTAGACCGTTATTAGCACTACATAAATCTAAGTGTTAAATAAATATTTTTAAGAAATTTAAAAAGTAAAATATGTAAATTAAATTGCTTATATTATTTGAGGTGGTGTTCTTCTATGAATTACTCTTAAAAATTATTAAACTGCAATATTATAAATTAATTTTAAAATTTGTAAAATAAAAATTGAATAAAATTAAAAAGAGTTTTTTCATATAATAATTAAAAGTATTTTTATAAATTGCAAATATTTAAATTAAATTCTTCATTTTATATATTCAGAGTTACACTTATATTCTTTTGAATTTGATTGCAATTATTATAAAAATTTTCGTGCGGTTAGAATTTATAAAAGTGAATTTTAAATATAATGTAAGGCTTATAGTGTTTCTTATTGTGAAAATTTACATTAAATGTTTGTGTTTGTATATAAGTACATATAAAAATATGCTATCAGATTACAAAGCTTACATAATGTTGAAATTAAAGTAAATATACCCGTATGCATGAATATACATACATATATACGTACAGTATGTAAGTTAGAGAAAAAAAAAAAATGAAGTTTGAATAAAAATCAACTTGTAAAAAATTACAAAAAATATAAAAACGTTGAAAACTTTTACTTTCCTTGTTAAAACATTTTTTTGCACTTGATTAAATACCATAATAATAAAATATATAAAAATGTACAAATATGTTTGTATGTAAGTGCAATGTTTAAGAGCAGGAAGAAAGAAAGAGAAAAAAATTAGTGTTACATAATATGCATTTTTATCGTTAGAATTACAACAATATCTATGTTTGTTTGTATATGTATGTATGTATGTACAGTATAAAATAATTCAGAGTAAGCACAAATTAAAAAAAAAGAAAAAAATTTAAGTGATTTATGCTAAATGAAAAACTTTTTTTGCATCTTTTGTACATTAAAAGTAAATTCAGAGAAGGTTTTTTTGTGTTGTTTTTTCTACACAATTTAAAAATACAAAAAGAACCCAAATTTTAAAAATTATTTTAAAATAAATAAAATAATTATATATATAAATATGTAGGGAAAAATGTCAATTATAACTTTATAATAATCTAATTTTCTTAAATTTTGTTAATGATTTTCTTAAGAGAAACAAGGGAGTGATGTACTTGAATGATATGTTCGAATTTTGAGTTTTTTAAATGTAGATATAGGGGATTTTCGATAATTCAGACATGCACTGTGAAAATTCTAAATAAAATTTTAGAAGTCTTTTTACACATCTAATTTACTCAGCAGATTAAAACAAAAATGCTCTCCACATTTTTAATATAAAAAGTCAAATGCAATATTGTCTTCAATGTTTCATATCTTTTTTATGTGCCTGTACTGTTACCACAGCCTTTATTTTTCTACTATAATCAAAAGATGTAAATTTTAGCTAGATGTAAGTTTGTAATTACTCCTAAACGGAACCAATTTAGTCCTATAAATTCAGCATTAAAAAGAGATTAACAAACTCTATTCATAACTCTTACTTCTTACAGTTTATTCTAAATATGTTTAAAAAATTTCTATACAAATTCGAACACCATATTTTCCATGTAATATATAAATAACAAAAATTTTTTAGTAAATTTTTTTGTCTGAATCTTCCAAATATTTTATATTTACACTAAAAATTATTAGGAAATATCTATGTATACTAAAATTATTTTTTTTTTTTAAACAATAAATATTTAAAAATCCATTAAAATTTAAAGGGATTTCAATATTTTTTTCTCAACAAATCTTATATTTTACATATAGTTTCCATTGCAGGTAAAGTACAAGCTATTAAAAACAATGGAAATATGGTGCCATAAGCGTGTATAATTAAAAATAAATGAAAGTTTTATTTATGTGTCTTACAAAATCCCATATGTATGTATAACATAATGAAAAATTTCTTACAACACATTATGTGTATTCAAATGTTTGTATGTACCAAATGTATGTACATCTATATTTCCATATACATAACTTTATAATAGTAAAAGTAAACATACAATGTATGAGTAGAATTTGTTGATATAGATAATGAAAAAAAACCACCACTTGCATTGTGAAGGAAATTTTTTGGATTTTGTTTTAAAAATCTTTTTAAATGTGATATTTGTATTAAAAATTAAGTGTTTTAAGGAAATTTATAACTATGAATAGCAAACTAAGTACACCATTTAAAAAGAACAAAAAACAACAGCGGCAACTCATTTTTCATAAATTGTAATGAGAAAAACAAAAAAGCTGGTGTATTTTATTTTATTTTTCGTTTTTTTTTTTCTAAAATTTTGCACATTTTCGATTAAATTTTTTAATATTTATTAGTACATCATAATTTGTAGAAAATAAAAAAAAATTATTTTTAATTAAGTACTTTGCACCATTCGGTTTCATGTTTTTTTTTATCACTTTACAATTATTTATTTTTTTAACAATGGATAAAAAAATTTTAAATATTTTTTGATCCATTAACATCAGCAGCTAAATCCATTAATAAACGATTTTTATGACCAAGTAAACTTTTTTTCTCTGGATCTTTTGTTTTTCTAACCTTAGGTCGATTTGAATCAGTATAACGATTTATAACACCATTTTCTTCATCCATCATTCTTAATATCATTGTTTGATCAGATGAATCAATTGGTGCAATTGAAATATCTCTAACTGCTCTAAATTTACCACAATTATTAAGATGTTCATTTTCTAAACGGAAAAAATTCCATATGAAACGTCGAAAAACTTCTAATATTGATGTTATTGTTCCCATAACATCACCAGTTATATATTTCATTTCTGTTAAATAAAATGATATTATCCATATGAATCTTGCAAATAAATCTTCAATAATTGCAAAATAATAATAGCTAGAATTATAAACAATATTTTCTCTTAAAAATTTATTTTCACCAGCATTTTTATCAAATAAACCCCAATCCATTTTAATATCCCAAAGATATGCATATGTTGATGAAATTGTTGCCATAAGTATCCAAATCCAAGTGAATGGATTTTCATAGGCACTCGAATAATACTGTGCATTATAGCTTCGAAGTGTAGCTGAAATTACAACTAAAAATGTTGTTGAATATTTCCCAGCATTAACTAAATGTGGAAAAGCTTCTTTTGTATCGCGATAACGCCGTAAACATTGTGCAAAACGAAACCATGCTGGTAGACAGTTGACAATTGGTCTTATTATAAAATCATTTTCCAAACAAGATGAATAATTATGAACAAATACCCAATCTGTATTAATTAAATAAAAACAAAGTAAAAATTCAAAATCTAATAAGCCATTTACTAGTGAATTCCATTGATCAGCCAACCAGAAATCAGCAAAATTTACATGATAAAATGGAGCTGCAACCATTCTCCATGTTATTCTTAATAGCCACCAACGTGAATCATAATAAAGTACTTTAAATGGATTTACTAAAAATATTATCATTACCATTGTTAACATTAATGGATTCACATACAATGGTATACTAAGACTTTGACTGTACAAAAAACTTAAAACACTTAAAGTCCAAATAACACCAAAAATGGCAGCTAATTCAATTAGATGTTGTTCTGATAGATGACTTCGAGGATTAAGTTCAAAAATTAAAACATGATTAACACCAGACGATCGCCAACCATAAACGTTTAAACCAATCAAAAAAACAAATTCAATTACAAGTAAAGGTCCACGATATAATCTCAATGCTAATTTAAGATCATCAGCTGTTAAAGATTGAAAATTAGCAGATAATACTACAGCCATTAATAACACAATGAAACTTCCTGAAAATAATCCAACTTTAAATGTTGTCCATGGACTTTGTTTTTCACCTAATGGCGGTACCCTAAGCCTTTTCATAGCTCTTTGACGATCTCCACCTTCGAGTTCATTTGTTACAACACTTTCTGTTTCATTTATAATATTATCAATATCTTTACATAAAAAGAAATGAGATGTTTCAACATGTTCTTTACGCCAACGTTCTCCTCTATCAACTCTTAAAAGTTTATCATGTTTTTTTAAAATTTTCCTGAAACCGGTATGATTTAAATTTTGATAATTTTGTAATAAAATTAAACTTAAATAAAATTCACTGAATGCTAATTTAAATTCTTGAATTTTCCTTCTTGGCAACTCAAATTTATTTGGATCTTTTGCTTTTTTATTAGCCCTTTGTGCTGATTCAATTGATGCTCTTAATTCTGTTGTTAATGTTGCAAATTTTCTTGTTGCCTCCGCTAATTTTTCTGAAAAAAACGTATTAATTTTTTTCAATTCTTGATCACAAAAATGAAAAAAATTTTCATCGAAATTAGCAAAATGTCTTTGTAAAATTTCATCGTCAACATTTTCAGCTGATGGTGCTTGCTCTGAAGCTTGATATAGCATTGCTTTCATTTCCTCATAATTAATATATTGCTTATGCCATTCTGGTGTTAAATGTGCCGCTAAATGCTCAGCAAATTTCATTTTTTTTATTACTTTTCACTTTTATATTATATTTGAATTGTTTATTGTAAAACTCAAATAAATATTTTTTTTTTGTTTTTACTTTATCACATGAAACCTACTTAAACTTTATCAGTTTGTTGTGTGTTTTTTTATTTTATTTTATTAGTTCATCGCTCAAAAGAAGAGTAGGTTTATAGGTATATGCATTTACATTAAAAAAATATATTTTGTCCGACATTAATTATTTTATCGGTTATTTGCAATGAACGACTTCTTTCTGACTGATCAATTCAATCAGTGATCATAGTTAAATTTGGAGAATAAAAATAATAATACAATAATAATAAAATATTGTAAATGTATTTAGGTAGAGTTACGGCGAATTTTTTTTCATTTAATACTCGTTTTAATAACAGCCAGCAAGCACAACGAATGTTCTTTACTTAATAGTCGAAATTAAATTACACAAAAGAACTTTTTCTCTCTGACTTTTATTATTATACCCGTACAACTACATTTACAAAAATATCTGAAGTAAAATAGTATATGTTAAGAGATACTCAACAACAAATAAGTGTATGTATATTTTATGAATAACAGTTTCTTGAGTTTAGTTAGAAAAAGAAGAGAGAAATTAAAAATCTTCTTATTACGTACGTAGAGTAAAAAAAAATTAATTTTAAATTCCGAACTAGTGTAATTGATCTGAAACAATAGAAACTATTTAATATTTATTTTTTAAGGTCGGAAATTAAATCGTAATAAATTTTGTATTTATTTTTGGCTAAAAAAATACAGAAGAATGCCACACATAAACCATTTAAAATTTATTTTTAAATAAAATTTATAGCACCGTTATCTAGTAAAGAAATTTTTTTTTATTGATTCTCGAGAACATTGCATTGGATTTTAATTACAATTTTCAATTTGAATAAGAAAACGTTTAATTAAATTCAAACAATATTTGCTATAATCGAAAAAAAAAACAAATTTTTTTTTTTGTTTTAGTAAACTAATATTTATTTTTGGTATATAAATTTTTAATTTCAAATAATTAAAATTGGAGCAAACAATTTTTATTGTAGAAACAAAGCATTTTTCATACACAAAATTACTTAATTCAAATAATTTTTTTATTAAGAGTTTGCATTAATTAAATTGCTTAACTTCTTTATAATTATAATTAAAATTAAATAATGATGTAATGTGCAAGTAAATTTTTAAGCCGCCATATTTGTATAATTAATTTGTAGGAATTCAAAGCTATATAATTCACTTATAGTTTTAAAATTACACTGATTTATATAATTTCTAAATTCTAAATATGTAGGTATATGGAATTTTGTGTACCACATATAATATTATAAGTTTTATTCATCTCAACTTATCTATTCATTAATATTCGTTTTTTTATTTTATAGCAATCACGTTCGTTAACTTGAAAAATTAAAATGATAAGGTATTAAATATGTACAACAATATACATATATTTACAATTCGTGCAAAACAAAAAATCAAATGCAGAAATCATATTCAAGCTAAAAATAATAAGAGCAAGCAGTTTTTAGTGCAGAAAAAAATATGCTTATTAATTAAGCCCTAGCGGCTGTACGACCGCCTATTTTCTTTAAAGAATGTTCTACACATTTTAAGGTAGAAATTTAAAATTTCATATTAAACTGAATGTTTGTGAAAAACCTATTTTTTTTTTTTTTGAGAAGGTTTTTCAATTTCGCTTTTCAGAAAATCTTACAATAGTTTCGAAATTTTACAGATTGTTTTTACGAAATCGCAAATTCCTTTCAGAATTTCTGTAAAAACAAACAAAAACATAACGGTATTATCTTGCCGAGAAAAAATGTAAATATTTATCGTAAACCCAACATTATTCTATTTTTATCCCGAAAGTATGCAATAATTTTTCATTGAATTATTGATGATACATTTTAGTATTATCATTTGAACTAAAAATTCGTATATGTGAATATACATATAAATAAATCCCGTCTAGCTATTATGTAAACAGAATATTATTTAAAAAAAAAAACAGTATTTCTATTTTTTTAAGTGAAATGTGCTACTTTACAAACCATTCAGTTGATTCAAATTTATTTTTGATCGGTGGTAGTGACAATTATTTTCTTTTGGTATTTGCTGACTGGCTTAATAATTTTAAGATCATTATATTTTACGAAGCTTATGCAGTAACAGATTTGTGTACATATATTTAAAAATTTGTTTATGTTCATTCGCACTTCTTGTTTTATGTGAATACAAAATTCAAGAGTACATTTTATTACGTATTTTGATATTTTCAATCATATTACACTTGTTGCGTGTGAGTTAATCGTAAGCTTTATAATTAATTTTAAGAAATAAACTACTTTTAAAGCTAAATTGAGGGTTATAAAAATTGTTTGTAAAAATTTTACGATCAATGTTCTTGATTTTAATGTTTTGAAATTTTTTGTCCTTGACCTTATAAGCAATTCTCTTTTGAAAAACATTTTTAATTTAAAATCAGAAAAAAAAGAGTTTCATAAAATCATAAGAAAATTACATATACTAACGTACATTTACATTACTTCTAAACTTGAACTTTTAAAATAAATAATATGAAAGTTTGTAGTAATTTGCAGTTTATATTTAAAGGATTTGAATATCTTATCCTTAATGGAATTAAGTGTTTGATTGTATTTTAAAATGTTTGAGCTTTTGAAATCAAAAATAACATCAAAATGAATAAATTAAAAAAACTCAAAATGATAAAATTTAATAAGATTTAAAAAAAAATGGCTTTGCGTCACAAACTCTGACAAATTAAAACTGTAACAGCATTATAAATAGTGTTTTAAATTTATAATTTACTGAGCTTATAATAATCGATTAAAATTATGATCGAATGGTCGTAATTTTATTATTGAAGCCATCTCCAAATCAAAATGGCTGTGATGAAACTACTGAAATATGTGGAAATAAAACTGTATTAACATCCACTGCTGACACATTTGTGATACCTACAACTAATAATCAAGTTCAACATAATGGAAACAAGTTAAATTTTCAAAATAATAATAAAAATAAAAGTTATTATGAGAATTCTTATAATATAAATAAAAATAGAAATTTATATTATGATCATTTTAAAGAATATGATCGAAAAAATATACCAACTTCTACAAATAATTTCAATCAACGTCCTCATCAATCAATTTCTCATGTATATGTTGAACGGGAATCTTATCAAGATATTGATGAGTTACCAAGTAATTCTAGTCATGAAAAATATAATTATAAATATAATTTACCATCTAAGAATAATAATTATTTATCGAATTCAAAAAAATCAAATAATATCAATAATACTAATAGTTATGGAACAAATCATAATCAAGAAACTTCGACACGATCATATAATCGTAAATCACATAATGTTACTTTTGATTTTGATTATTTACCAAATTATGTTCCAAAACCACCCCGACAAAAAGATCAAAGCTTTTATTATTATCATAATAAACCAAAAAATATTAATAATTTATCAACAAATAATCAAAAATATTATGATGACATTTCCAATTACAATGATGATAAAACTAAGGAATACACTCGTCATGTAACAAGGATAAATTTTTATGATTATGATTCTTCACAGGTTGATGCTGATAATGAGGATTATGATGATGATGCCAAGCCAATAACCAAAGAAGGTAAATTTTGTATTTATTTAAATTTTATATTTTTTGTAAGTCTTTTTGCCTCTGACAGTTTTCCATAACGAAAAAAAATTAACAACCGTGATAAAAAAAATTACATATAAAATTTTTTATTTCAAATAATTTTTGATTATTAGTTACAAAAATTTTGTTCATAATGGATTTTAAAACCTCTACCAACGTACATATTGTCACTCTTAAATGATAAAATAATTGGTCCCGTTCCATAATCTGTTATTGAATGAGGGTTATCAGCATCATCATATATTGATTTTGAAGCAATTGTATCACTTAATATTTCTCCACATAAACGATCACCATTTATAGCTAAGAAATCATCTGGACAATAATTTACAAAAGATGGTGAATTTTTATCTATATAAAACATAAAATATTGCATTGAATACGTCATCAATTTAGGTTCTATTTTGATATTTAAGAATATTCATTGTCTTGCTGTACTAGGAATTCTAACATTAATTTTTCTATATCAGGAATCCTTGTACTTATTGCTAATATATCCTATAAGCGTTTTTTTTCATAAAGTTATTATAAGTACAAAACGCATTTATAAATGCAAAGTATTTTGATTATTGGAAGATATTCAACAATAACTTCAAATACCCCATATAATTTATTTATTACCTTGTTAAAATGCAAATAATAAAATCTCAGAATACAGTATAACAGATACAATGAATATCCTTTACTTATATTTATATAAGCAAAATAATTATTATAAAATTACGAACAAGTGTCAACATTTACTATACTGAAATCTGACATCTCATCATTTATTACATTAGTATAAGTAATACTGCACATATTTTCCTCTCTTTCAATGCATATAGCATAGTTAAGATTATTCTACAATATTTGTTATAATTTGAATTTTTAATACCATGTATCAATCAATATTATAATTGCTTACAAAATAACTTGCTTCTTCTTTTGAATCAACAGTATCTCCTACTACATCATAATTAAAACTTTTAATAATACCATTTCTTCCACTGAAATATTGTAAGCATCCTTTTGATGTAATACGGTTCTGAACCTGAATATTATTAGCACAAATAATTAATTTAGGATTTGTAAAGAATTATGAATACATATAAGTATAAGAAAATAAATACCTGTGTGACTTTTATATTAAAAGTTCTCTGGTACGGCAACTTTCCATAAATAGACAAATGAATAATTTTTGTTGGTGATTTATCAACATCTATGAACACTTTAAAATTGAAAATTTTAATTATTTTTTTGTGAATTAGATTTAAATTATTTGTGATTAACTATTTTGAGCAAATAGGGCTTATATTAATTTTAACTTTAGAAAATTTGGTTTCAAATAAGGAATTTTAAAATTTTCACATACTATGTTGACCAGTATTAATTCCACATAATAGAGGCACTATGAAATTTCTATTTTGTCCAGTAACTAAAAATTCATCATCATCACAATTGCCATCTGTTGGACGTCTCAGCTTTATATACATAAAAAGATATTCAATAAAAATATTACAATATATAATATAAAAAAACAAACTTGTATAACAGATAGTATATACCTCAAATATAAGGAACTCCAAAAGAATTTGTTGTATATTTTCATTTAAAGCTATTGTGAATGTACAAACTATAGATTCTAATGATGGTTGTGGATATTCAATATTTTGAAAATAGCTTACAGTTGCCATAGAAAATGAACCGCAGTTATATTTAACTATAAAATTTTAATATTTTTATGCAAACACAATATATATTCTATTATAACATCATACAAACACAACATACTCCATTACCATCCGCACAACTACCCATATTTAAACCACCCATTTTTTGACATTCTTTTTTACTATAACAAGTTCCATTTAATATATTGTCTGTAGTATTTGTTGTACATTGTACATTATCAAAAACAATTACATCAAAAATATTTAAAAATCCTTTAACAGTTCTGGAAGAAATTGAATTATTCTTTACCAATTGATTGGTATTTGGTAAACCATAAAATTTTTTTGAATTTATCGCTGTGTCTTTGTAATACGTTTTTGTTATTATTGTGGAATTAATATTTGAATTAGTTAAAGATTTTCCAAAACAAACATTTTTATGTAACATTATCATTTCGAAACTAATTAAAATCGAAAATATGCAAAATATTTTTTCATTTTTTCCTAGCATTTTAAATGAAATAGAAAATAGGTAAATATGTAAATTAGAGGAGGAACTTTTAAAGATTTTATCTTTTTCGCAACACAATTTATACTGATCGTCTTCTTTTGCAATACGATTTTACAAAACCATTTAACAATTTGGTATTAATAACAATTAGAGCGTATATGTATGTAAAACAAGTTTTCATATTAAAGGTTTTAAACGCATTTAATAATACTCATAACAATTGCTATGCGGTTTATTCAGTGTTCTTATGGTTAAAATTTAAGTTGTCGTGCCTACCAATTAAAAAATAAAATATAAAAAATATTAGACATAGTATATACTTTTTCCGTTACGTATTCATGTATGTATTAAAGAAAAAGAGCATAAGTTCAGATAACAGATAAATAATATTGTAATTTATATTTTAATTTAATTTATGAGGTTATTATGTAATATAAGAAGGCAGTAAGATTTTTTTTATCTACCATTTATTTTAGACATTTTAAATAACCTTGATTGTTGAATACTACATTGTACTTACAAAAATATTGAGAACAAAAGGTTAATGATCTTGCTTGCATACTTTTGGGAGAACACTTTTATTGTATGAAATTGCTAATTCACAATATTTGTATGAAAATTATTTTGGAATCTAATTTTTAGTTCAAATGTACTTGATTTAAATTAAAATTTAGGTTGGGTTAGGTTAAAAAAAAATCCTCTTTAAATATTTTATTGCATTTTCTTAGAACAATTAAATAATTTAAATTTTAATTGATTTTTAATTAATTTTCATTTGGTTTTTTTTTTTGTAGAGGAATGGGTGACAAAGAAAAAAACAGAATTAACAACGACACGTCAAATAGAAACACGAGTTAAACGACAAGTTGTACTTGAAGATGGTAAAGTTGTTGATGATTCAGGACCAATGGTTTCAACAAATACAACCGAGGATACAGATAAAAAAGAATCAGAAACAACTGAGGTAAAAAATAAATTCTAAATATTTTGGAAAAAAAAAAAACCATTTTCATATTACAATTTTATTTCTTTTTCATATTGTTAAGCGTGTTAATTTTGGATCACCTAATTCTGAAAATAATAAAACAAAAGAAATTGATAATGAAATTTTACAACCAATTGAAGATTCAAAAGCTTCATTAAATAAAACACGACGAAAAAAATGGTCAAAAGTAGAACCTGGTAGTTCTATTGTTTTAAAAACTGATGAAGTTGATGATGATGGTCTTGTACTTACACCACGTCAAGAAGATGGACTTGTACGTGAAATTGATAATAAACATATTGTTTCACATGAAGAAATCGAAGAACGTTTAGAAACAGAAGATGTTCGTCATTTAGGAGATTTTCCAGATGAGGTATGTCTCTATAATATTTTGTGAATTAATTTTAATAAAATTAAAAGAAATTAATCAATTAAATTATAACATAAAAAAAAAATTACCTTTGTGAATAATATAACGATCTCGAGGTATTCCCAATGACATTGTAAATGATAATAAAATACCGCTATTCTTCTGAACCATTTGAAAATTACACCGTTATTAAAATAAAATTCACAATAGTTTGTTTCATTTGAACTTGTTAATTTTAATCTTTATTTGTTTTCATTGGGTTTTCCATTTCATTGTTTTGTGTGAAAAAAAAAACTCTGTAAAAAAATAAGAAATTTTTTTTTTCTTATTCAAGTTTCCTCGAAAAATGTTATGATCAAATTATTAATGTAATAAAATTTGATAAAAAGGTTGAAATTCTCATATATTTATATAGAAATGCATTGTATGTGGTTATTATAATTATAATATTACAAGATTATTCACACAATTATTAAAAAAATAACATTGGACAAGGTTATTACAGTATTTATAGTTACTCTTGACTTCATTTTCATTTGATTTTATTATTCTTTTGAATTAGATATAAGTAAATAGAAAAATTTGAACAATTTGTTTTAAATAAAATTAAGAAATTTTTACTATTTATAAGCATCTCATTTATTAAGACTTAATCATAATTCACTTTTTTACCATTGGTTGGTTGGTTGGTTAGAGTGGCCGGTGCGACCCGACTGGCCAACACCCCAATTAGCACTGACGTGCCGTTTTGCTACCACCGCCTCGTGAAACCCGGTTGTCAAAGTACGTTGGTCCAGGGCCAGCGATCAGAGCCACCCCGTTCTTTTAAGGAACCTATTTACGTCCCCGATACTTTTACTAGAAATGTTCCCCAGTTCCATTATGTCCGTTTCCCCAAATGACAACAACCTGGCCCCCTGAAGAGCCGGACACTCGCAGAGATAGTGAAAAAGCGTCTCTTTTTTGTCTATCTCCCGACAACTGCGGCATGACGTATTAAAGGGAATTCCCAGCCTAGCTGCATGATCTCCCACAGGCCAATGCCCCGTGTACACAGCCACTAACTTAGCTATGTCCGGTCGAGGCATCGCCAGGAGGCTCATTGATTTCTTATGGTCGTATTTCGGCCACGTCTTCCTAGCCGTTGCACATGTGCTCAGGCCCCTCCACCTGCGGTCCGCACATGCCACTTGGAAGCGGTATATATCAGTTTTGATGGTGTTTATAGGGACAAGAACTCGCTCGGCCCTGGAGCCGTCCAATGCCGACCCACATCTGGCCAGCCCGTCAGCCCGCTCGTTTCCTGGTATGTTCCTATGTCCCGGAACCCAGAGTAAGGTGATACTATGATGACTGCACAATCTCGTCAGCTCATCGTAGCAAAGCCCTACCAACTTTGAGAATATCTTTGGCGAATTTAGAGCCAGAATCGCAGCCTGACTATCCGTCACAATTGCGACCTCCCGGGCCACAACCAAATCCCTTCCCAGGATTTCGCATGCCTTCCATATGGCGAATACTTCCGCCTGGAACACGCTTGACCCGTTGGGAAGGCGATATGACTCCGATATGTTCTGAGTCTCTGAAAATACTCCAGCACCGACCCCATTCCTATCCTTGGAACCGTCAGTGAAGAGAGCAACATCAAAGCCTTGCAGTGGAAGATTTCTTTTCCACTGCCCGCGAGACGGAAGCTCAACCCGAAACTTCTTGTCAAGCTCAAGTCTAGGGATGCAATAGTCTGTAGCATCCGCAACCACTCCGTCCGGTAGTGACTGAAGGACATTGCCGTGGCCATACGGCCTTTCGTGCCAGCACTCAGCTTCTCTGAGTCTAACGGCGCCTGCCGCGGCCAGATTCTTAATATGGATGTCTGGTGGAAGCAAATGGAGGAGTACATCCATAGCGTCCGTGGGCGTCGATCTCAATGCCCCCGTAATGCTTATGCATGCAGCCCTCTGTACCCTACCGATCTTGGTACAGTTGTAAGCTTTCCCCAACGCCGGCCACCACACGAGTGAACCGTAAGTTAATATAGGTCGTACAATGGCCGTGTATAACCATAAAACCATTCTAGGTTTCAGCCCCCACCTCCTGCCGACCATCTTTTTGCAGGTGTAAAGTGCCGTACAGGCCCTGTTCACCCTCTCTTGCACGTTAAGCTTCCAGTTAAGTTTAGAGTCGAGTATGACTCCCAAATACTTAACTGCCGGACTCAAACTGAGCCGCAAACCACCCAATCGGGGCAGTCCAAAGCTCGGGATTTTTGTCTTAGTCGTAAAAAGTACAAGTTCCGTCTTGGCTGGGTTCACTCCAAGGCCACATCTTTTAGCCCAAGAGCTCACCACATTTAGAGATCCTTCCAAAACCCCACTGATTGTTGGAAGGTCAAAGCCGGAAACCAGGATTACTAGGTCGTCAGCGTATGCCACTGCCCTCACTCGCCTTTCTTCAAGTTGCAGTAGAACCTCGTTCATAACAACAAGCCACAAAAGTGGCGAAATCACCCCACCTTGGGGCGTTCCCCTACTAATGTACCTTGCGACACTACTATCACCAAGATCCGAATACAGGATCCTGGTCCGCAGCATGGATAATATCCAGCGTACCAAAGCATCTTCCAACCCCAACTGAGTCAGAGAATTTTCTATGGCCCACGAACCAATATTGTTGAAAGCCCCTTCCACGTCTAGAAAGGCCGCCAACGTGTATTGCTTATAATGGATAGATTGTTCGATAGTCCTCACTACCTCGTGTAGTGCGGTGTCTGTGGACCTTCCCCCGCAATATGCATGCTGGGAAGGCGAAAGTCGAACTTCCTTCATTCTGTTCCTGAGCCCTAGCTCCAGAACGCGCTCCAGCGCTTTTAGAACGAAGGAAGTCAAACTAATTGGTCGAAAATCTTTGGCGCCCTCATGGCCCCTTCTTCCCGGTTTGGGAATGAAAACAACTTTTACACGTCTCCACGACTTGGGCACGTATCCAAGGATAAGACAACTTCTAAAAACTTTTAGAAGCCACGGAACTATTAGTTCCTTCGTCTCCTGCAACATAGCTGGAAATATCTCATCTATCCCCGCCGTTTTGTATGGAGAGAAGTTATCTATCGCCCAGCTAACCTTCTCCACCGTTATAATAGCTTCAACCATTTCACTCGACACAGGCTGCCCCGGAAGGGAATCCAACTGGATAGCCTCCCGAGCCGACCCGGTATTACCCGGGAAATGCGTGTCCACTAGTAAATTGAGAGTCTCCATAGACGTTTTTGTCCATGTCCCACCCTCATCCTTCAGAAAAGAAGGACTGGTATGGTCCTTGGAAAGCACTCTGCTCAATCTGGCAGAATCCCTGGTACATTCTACAGTTCCGCAAAAATCCCTCCAACCCTGGCTTTTTGCGGAACGGATAGCCCTTTTATACTCTCTCAGGCACTCCTTATAAGGTTGCCAGAACCCATTCTTGTAGCAGATATTGAAGACATCCCTGGTAATCTTCCGGAGATTACTCAAATCTTCGTTCCACCACGGGGGATACTTTTTTTTTGAATATTTCAAAGGACAGGATGCTCTGAAAGCCACGCCCATGACTTTCTCAAATCTACTGATTTGCGCATCAAGTTCTTCGACTTCCTTAATATAGTTGTTAATATCGGGCATGACCATGAGCTTGGCCCGCACGATGGCTCTGAATTTAACCCAATCTGTTCTTTTAGGGTTCCTAAAAGGTTTGGGATTCCCAACTTCGAATCCCACCGTGAAGACTATCCAGGCATGGTCAGAATACGACCTTTTGCTAGATACCCTCCAGTCCTCGATTATACAGTTGTTAGTTTTGAGTGTTATATCTATCACATCTTCCCAGCCAGCAAACCTGTCTGTGCTAGGAAAAGTGAAGGTAGGGGTGTTGCCTCTATTTGCTATCTCTAGATTACTATCTAAGACAAAATTAAATAAAGACTCACCTCGTTCGTTGATCTCTGTGCTGCCCCAGAGGGTATGTCTGGCATTGGCGTCGCAACCCATAAGCAGACTTGCTCCTTCGGCTGCGCCAACCCCTGCTAGGTTTTGAACTTCCGGAGGTGGAGCAGGCCTATCATGAGCCATGTAGACCGAGCTCATTAATAGGTTCCCGCCGTTTCCTTCAATCCTCACCACCGTCATGTCTGCGGTACTGAAATTAGAGCAAAGAAAGGCTTTTATATGTTTTTTAGTTAAGACACAAGTTCTGATCTTACCTTCAGCTGGATCTACAATCCTGTAGAATAGGTTGTATTTCTGGGTGCCCAGTCCCTTTATCCTGTTACCGTTCACCCAAGGCTCCTGAATTAGAGCGATGTCGATGTCTTCCTCTTCTAGGAAGATCAATAGGTTATCCGAGGCTAATCTCGAATGCTTGAGATTAACCTGGATTACCCTCATCGCTCTTGCTCTTATCAGCCACCTCCATCTGTTCAAGGAGCTGGCTCGCTTCTTCTATGGCGTCCCCTTCTGGGTCCGCATTTCGAAATATTTTGAGCTTGGCATGCCGTATGCCAAACCGCAGTCTGTTGTCCCTCCTGTCCAACGGCTGTAGACTCTCCTCATTAATGAGAAGTAGGAAGGACTCACTGTTTTTCTGAGGTTCCTCCTTCTTGATAATTTGCCAATCATCCATCGGCACCTCAGGATTGGCAATCTTTAGGACCTTTAGCAACTTGTCCCCCGCAATATTCATCTTAGGGATCCAAATACGAGCCCGGGGTCTCCTAGGAATTTCCTTAGCTGGGATGAGCTCAATCTTGGACCCATCCCACGTATCGCTAATCTTAGCAACACACGAACTAAGAAAATCCCCGGAAAGCCGGTCCTCGCATTTGATCACCCTGTAGCCCCTGACTACCTCAGATGAATCGAAGCTCAGGACTTCGTTGCCATCGGTCGTTAGGAGATGTTCAACTACCATCTCCGATAATTTTGCTTCGACCTTGCACCATAATTCGGAGGACAACTTCAGGTTGGTAGACTTTCTGTCCACCACCCCAAACTGGAGATGATCACGGACCACCTCGCTCATTGTTCTCCCCTGTGCATGATTTCCACTTGATGTTGAAGGTCTGGTTGTCCCTGGCTTGACGACCTTCGACCTTTTGCTCTCTTGAGCATTTCTGTCTTCATCTTGAGACCTTACTCTTTTTGTGGTCTCCTGAGGCTTCGTGCTCTTATACGCATTGTACTCGTCAATTACCTTCTGGTATTTGACTTTGTCCTCCGCGTCTTTTTCAGAAGTTTTACCTTCTGCTTCATTCTGGGCAATCTTGCCTAAAATGAAGATGGCCTTCGAATATCTCTTCTTGAGTACGAAGGCGGGTCCTTTTGATTTTCTGCTTTTGGAACTATGGCTGGTTCCTTTAGCTTTTTGTGTAGATTGTTTTGGTGGTTTTGCTACCTTACTGGTTTCATCACCACCAATCGATACACCTGCTTCCTGACTGGAAGCTAGTATCTCGTCTTCTGACGAGGTGCCAATTGGCTCTTGTTTTTTTAAAATTTTTTTAATTGAATCTTCCATTTTGATCCCACGAGTGTGTCCGGAAAAACTGTCCATCCTGCCAGAGCCGACTTACCAGGATAAGGTCATCGTTACTCTCTGAGGCGACCCGGTATCAGAGAGACTCCGTTCGCGGTAGCCAGTATACCCCCCGGCTACCAACTAGTCCACTAGGCACGGGTCGTATAACACCATTGGATTGGGGGGGGGGGGTGGGACTTGTTGAAGATTAGCTTACGCTGTTACTTCATGCCCATGGGACTTGCTGAAGATTGGCTTGCGCCGTTACTTCAAGCCCGTGAGATTCTCTTGGTTTTTCTGGTCTCACTTTCGACCTTATCGGCATGGTTGCACCTTCCAGATACCACAGAATTGTAGTACCCGCCGACATCGCTCTCAAGATCATTGACCCTACTTAAGCTCCTTCACCACGGCAAGGTGGAATCCCATCGAAAGAGAAACTTTTTACCATTACAATGCCCATTTTTTATTAGGGCTTAATTATAATTATGATATTTTCAATAATTTATACCTATAAAGTACTTGCAAGAATTTTCAATTAAACTAGGCATAATATGCCATATAAAACTTTATAAATTTAAAATTTCCAAAAAATTTTAAATGACGTATTAGTATAACAATTTATAGAGCACATAAACAATATTATTATACTTTAAAACATCTTGCTTGACTGTGATTTCCGTTTAATATTTTATTTAGGTAAAGGTACTTTTAATACGTAATTACTTACCACATAGTTATAACACTTTTGATTGCATACACTTAGGTTCATCCAAACATAATTTTTTGATTGATCGCAAATCTTTTGAAACTTTTATAATCTTAAATTTTTTTTTTTTGTTATACTAACCATACAGCTAGTGAATAATGTTTACTTTTAAACAAAAAAAAAATAGAAAAATATTCAAAAATATTATAGTATAACAGTATATACGTACAATATTATTACTGTATATTTGTCTAAATGTTCCAATTTTTTAAATATGTAGGTAATTTTGCTCAAATTTGTATAAAATTTCCGGTCAGAACGACATTATTTTTAATTTTTTTTGTTTTTTTTTATTATTATTATTGTTGTTTTTTTTAAAACAAAATCCCACTTATAAATTTTTATCTAATATTTTTCTTTAGTGTTATAAAAATTTTAATAAAAAAAAATTTAAAAACCAAAAAAGCCGAATAAGCTAATTTTTTTTTTTTTATATTTTCAATTATATTATTTTCAAATCTAAATGTATAACATTTTTAGTTTTACAAATTAAATAAAAATTTAATTCCATATTTTACGGTTTATAGATTTTTATAGTAGAAAAATATACAATGAACACAGATTTGAATACAAAAGCACATTATTATCTTTCTTAGATTATTACAACTATACTTTACTAATAATCGCACATATTGAGATATACATAATACCTACATGTTTACATGCACATATGTATATATATACACACGAAATTATACTAATACATTATGTAAATTAATCGATCTTTTTCTTGTTTATTTTCTTTAATTTTTTGTTTTGCAAAAAATATAACAATATAAATATCAATGTTATACAGAAATTTTTTTTTTTTTACAAAGAAAAACTTGCTTAAACAACTATTCATGGATTTCTTCAATATTGTGTTGTGTATGCCTTTGCCTGTGCGGTTATCTTAAAAATTAACAAAAACAAAAATCAGAAAAAGAAAAACAAAAAAAAAATTAAAACCTTTATATCCAAAAAATTTTTATAAAAACAAAAGAAAACAAAAAAAAAATGACTTCAATTTTTATGTTTTTGTTTTTGGTTTTCATATTGAAAATGTATAACAGTTTATGAACAGGTATTAGAATATTGCAACAATACAAAACAAAAACAAAAAAAAAATTTATGTTTATAGCCAAAATTTTATTCTGTTAACTTTAAAGAAATAAGAAAAATAAAAAGAAAAAAAAAATAAAATTGAAAAACAAAAGCAAGAAGAAGAAAACCTGAATTTATTATGATCAAAAAATCTATTATATTCACTTATTATGTATGTTTACTTGTATGTATTTTGATTTTAACATTATTTTATTATGATCTATGCATGTATATATGTATGTATATAATAATGTGTTGGTATGTACGTATAACTTAATTTTATAAACAGGTATTCCATCCCGTCAGTAATTTTACTTTTTCCTTTGCAATTTTTTATTTATTTATATGTATGTATGTTTTTGTGGTAGAACAACTTTCAAGTTTCACTTGAAAAATAGTTGTTTTAAGCATGCCAACCGAATAAGTTCCTTGTGTTGTGTCGCGATCTTTTTATAAAAAATTATAAAAAATAATTTTTTATAAAAAAAAAAATAATAATATCATTTTTTTAATTTATAATCATATTTTTTTTATATACATTACATACATATATTCATATTCTTATTTATTATACGTGCGTGTGTGTGTTTAAGAATATAATAATTTATTAAAATTCATTTTTATGTTTTTTTTTTCATTACTTTGCCTAAAAGCAAAAACAAAAAAAAAAACCATCATATTACATTATAATGTACATGTAGTACATACATACAAATAAATATTTATTTGCATATACTAAAAGAGCATAAAAATCATCTACAGTATAAAAGAAATCATATTATACAATATAACAGAAATAACTTTTGAAGTACCTATATATAATAAAGTAAGTGGTCAAATATGAATTTTTTTGACAAAAAAGAAAAAAGAAAGACAGAAAAAAATGATTTTATAACAATGCAAGGTTTTAATAATTATATAAGTACATGGTGTCTTTTCTTATAAGAAGAAAAAAGGTACCTATATATATATAATATGTGTGTATATAAAAGTACTTACATATTATATCATTGAGATGTAGCTTACCTATAGCATTATATTGTGTATATTTTGGATAAATTTTTGGAATTTTTGTTAATAAATTTAAAATTGAAAGTAAAATTTATACATATATAATATATACATATAACAGTTATATATTAAATTATTGAAATTTGAAATATATTAAGTGTAAAAATGTTAAAAAAAAAAATTGAAGAAAGAAAAAAATATTTTCTATTTTTCTGCAAAATTTATTGATTACGTATGCTTTATTAGAATTTGATTTGTATCTATAGGATATAAAACTATTATACGGGCTCAACTCAAGAGTAGTATACTATTGTGTGTTAAACAAAAATTGATTTTTTAAATACAATAGAAACATAATAAAAGTAAAGATAATTAATTTAAAAAAAAATTTCATACTTATATCTCAAAATATTTTTTATACAAAATATATTGTTATACATTATATTAAACAAGTTTTTTTTTTATAAAAATGCATTAATATAAGAGAATCAAAAATTTGTTTTAATAAATCACAAAAAAAAAAATTTACATATTAAAAATTCAAATATTTCTAAATTATATTTTTAGAGTTATAACAAAATTTTTATTTTAAAAAAAAAAAATTCTCATCAACAATTCACCACAAAAAAAAAATGAAATCTGTGAACATAAAGGATTAAAATTTATGTAGGTACTTCTCAAATACTCATATAAAATACTATTGTATATTTATATACATAAAATTCTCATTATATACATACATAGCTAAATTGATATACAAAGGTACTTTTCAAAAAAAAAAAAAAATGGTAGATAAAAGTATAGCTGTTGACTTATTATAAAATACCTATACCTATTAATTTATTATCCGCTGTTTGTTTTTTATTATATGAGAATAACAACAGGGGTCAATATAACGCGAATTTTTCTTATAATAAACTTTTATACACAATATTATAAAAGAATAATGTACATAAAATGATATATACGAGTATATGTGCATATATACATTAAGTATGTATATAACTAAATCTTTATAACCAATAAATTTATAAATTTAGACAGTAATCGCGTTGTATAACATAAGAATATAATATACAAAGAACATAAACTTTTATAAATTTGATTTTGAATGTATGACATATGTAGAATATGAATTTTTGATGTTAGATTATACCAGAGACCTTTTTATAAAATTCGTGATAAAAAATAAAGAAAATTAATTAATTTTTCACTTAATTTCTTAATAACATAATTAATTTGTACTTAAATATTAAGAAATGTTATTGTTCTACATACAATATTACAGATGCATAACATTAAAAAAAAGTGTTATATTATATAGGGAGCTATGAATATATCATACTATATAAAATAGATAAATAATAAATATTTTTTTCTAAATTTAAAAGAAATCTGCAAAAAATAAATATTTTAATATTAAATTTTTCTTTTTCAAAAATAAAATTGATTGTTCAATGCAACCATTTTATTAAAAAATCTCTTTCGGGTTTTTTTTTTATTTTTTTTTTGTGATATTATTAATTTCAATTGAAGAAATTTTATTTTTTCTTTTTTAATAATTTTCTTTTAACCAATAAAGTATGTATTTTGACCATGATATTAATTGATTAAATAAATAAATTTGAATAGTGAATGAAACCTGTTTTAATAAATAAATATTTTGTGAAATTTTTTTCTTCAATTTTTAATAAATTTTAAAAAAATTTACAATAATTAATTATGTACTTACCTAAGTATCTTTTATAACAAGTATTGTTCAATGATTTTCAAGTATTGCTCCTAAAAGTATGCACTTTGCAGAATTTTTTCTAAAAAAAAAGGAGAATTCAAAAACGTAAAATTTTTTGCATCACATACGACAATTGTAAAGTATCACTGCAACACTGTCATTCCTTGCTGATGCTAGGGCAATTTTGTTGCTTGATTGACGTTTTTGAACATTTTTTTTTATAATTTTGGCAGTAAAATTTTGGTTTTTTTTCATTCTGTAAATTTTGAATAAAAATAATTATAAAATTTTTTAAAATATCGCAAAATTAAACACAAAAAACAACACGGTAGAAAATTACGAATATCCTCACTTATAAATGCAAGCGTGTTGAATAAAGTGAAATTGCCATAATTTTAAATTATTAAACAATTTGACTAATTTTTAATCGTATGTTTACAGATTATAATTTCTTGTCAACGATTCTAATTCCAAAATTTTATTATTAGAAAGCGAACAAAGAATAAATTTTGTAGTGATTTATTAAAGATTTAATTTTCTTTTTGTGTTCCTCCACAAGAAATTTCCTAGAAAAAAAAAGGTTTGCTCTTCATTTGATTTCATTGAATTTTTTCGGTTTTCTACAGTATACTTAAAATATTTATTTTCGCACAAAGTGAAACGTTCGCGTGACTATAAGCACTATCTATATAACAAGTATTGTTAATTATTATAAAGGTTAGATAAAATTGAATATTTTTATATAAAAATGTTTTGATTGGTAGGGAAATAAGAAACTGAAAAATAAATAATAAATGCGTTTAAAACAAAGACCTACTATATGAGAGAAACAGTAAAATATTGTACCTTGATTGTTTGTTATACTTGATTTTGGAAGAAAGTAAAACGAAATGTTGTATACTGTATGTACATATATAAGTATATCAGTCTTTATTTTGAAAAAAAAATATTGCATTTTATTCTTGCATTTAAAATAACAATATGCGATTTATACCTTATTCTTTAATGATTTTAGTTGGAATGATTTTAAAAATTCATATACCATTTGTTTTTAAAACAAATTTCGTTGATATTCTTCATGGGGCAATTGAATTTATTCATGGAAAGGAAATTATATCTATTCAAATTTATCAAATAAATTATAGAAAAAGAGAAAATAAATTTGGCATAAATGCATTATACAGAAAAATTCCAATTTTGTTTTTACATTCTAATAATTTTCTTTTTTCAGGTTTATGTTAAAGCGGTAAATAGCGGAGCGCAAAATTTGGAAGATATATTGTATTCTGAAAAAAATAAGCTAAATATTGCAACAACTGGTCCAAGAATAGTTCATCAGTCTACAAAAAGTCATAAAATTGTTGATTCCGAAGACATTAATCAAAAATCTTTAGTAAAATCAGACGGAACTCTAATAACAGAAAAAAAGAAAACAACAGAACACGAAGAAATTTTTGATAAAGATTCACCAGATAATGATGATTCATCTTATAAAAATCATGCGGATATAAATACGATTGTAAATTTCATTAAAAAAAAAAAATAATAAATAAATTACATATTTTAAAAAAATTTTTATTCTCGCAATAAATAAAATTTTTATTGTAGGAATCTTCTCAACGATTTTTTAAACAAAGAGATGAGCAAAATGTTGAATATGTTGCAGATGACAAAGTTATAGCAAAAGAAATGCGTTACGCGGCTGAAACCGAACAAATGGAAAGAGATGGACCTCATGAGGGTCCTCACGATTGGGATAGTTTATCCGATCGAATTCGTAAAACACGTCGTAATCATAAAACTATACTTCAACATCAACGGGGTAAGAATAATGGTTAAAAAAATAAATAATAAGTAAAATAATCTTAACATGATTAAGTAAACCCATTCATGAAAAAACATTTTTAGAAGCAGCGATCTTAGCTGACCGGAAAGATGCGTTGACTAAACGTCCATTAAATTTTGATCGGGAAGAAGAAACCCGGAAAGGTGAAACAATGAAATGGTTAGAGTCTCATTTTGGGAGCGAATCTACTGCCTCTTCAGATTCACGAGATGGTGATCATGAATCTGATTTAATAGAACCATCAAAAAAGACTTTTTTCAATGTTACTATTAAATCTAATCATACATTAATTGGTAACAATCAAAATGGATATGAAAATTATCAGCAAGGAGCAAATGGAAAACATTCAGATGGAGTTTTACATTTTACTTCAAAAGTATCAGTTCCCGAGAAGAACGCAGTATTAGCCAATAATAAAACAAAATACTTTCAAGGTATTTCAAATTGGTCTGAAAGACGAGAATCGAATCCGAAACACTTTGCATCAAAAGCTTTTAAGGACGAACTTCAGGGTACTGTAGAGAAAAATAACTTAAAACATATTTCTAGAGAAGATTTACGAATTATAAAAACCATAAAAACGGATGACAGTAATAAAAGAGAAAATTTTGTTGAGCATAAAAAGCAGCACTATGGCTCTAAAGGTGATTTGAAATATCATAGAAAGAGCTCAGGCGACGATATCGATGATCCCAAAATTATCAGACTTCAAAAACACGATTTCAGTTATTTGGGAGATTTAAGTAAAGACGGAAGGTGCCATAAAAATGTAAAAGATGATAGAAATTTGCATAGTTTATTAAAAATTAATTCTCGTTTGAAGCGCGAAGACTCTGGTTTCGTAAGAGATTCTAGAGAGGATGTTCACATTACTAATTTAAAAGATGTTGAAAATGAAAGTTTTGTAGATTACAAGCAACCAATACTGCAGAAAGATGAATCAACTTACATGTCTTCTTCTAACTACTTAGAAAGCCCTATAAAAACATCACAATTGGGAACCCCAGATAGTGGTATTCGTTCTCCATCTTCTGAACCATATGATATCAATATGACTTTTCAATCACAACGCCCATCTGTCCCAATTCGTAAAAGAGCTATTGAGAAAAAATTGAGGCAACAACCAAAACCTTTTATTTCATCGCAAACTCGAATTCATGAAAAGCAACGGCATCACGACGAGCCCCCACCAGATTATTCTCCACCACCGCGATCGCGTTCTATTTCCCCTGCGATACATTTACATCCTGAGGTTACACATCAACTTAGCTCCGGTGTTGAATATGCAGACAATCATCAACTATCGAATGGTGTTTCAATACAAACTCCACGTTCCAGATTTTCATCCAACACACCAATATTTAATCAAAGTGTTCAAAACTCTAATTTATCTACACCGAGACCAACGGTATCTACTCAAACATCACCTCAACCAAAACAACCTACCAAAGTAGGACAAGCTATTGGTAATTCTTTCAGAAAGCTTGTGGGAAAAATAAGGTCTGCAAGTGCCGAAAGAAAATTAAAAATGAAATCAAAAAGTAAAAGCTCTGAGCGATCTCCCTCACCTTTACTGCGTAATAAATCGCTTCCAAATGAATCTACATACCAACAGTATAATGTTATCGATAGTCATATCGGTGAAACAACAAATGAAAATAGTAATGGTAATAACTTCGGAAATAATGTGCGTGTGAATAAAACTTATTCAAATAAGGTCTTACAAAATCAACCTCAGAGAAATTCTGTAAATCGCGAATCAAGTTTTGCAAGCAGCTCTGTAACACAAGGTTTAAAAGATCGCCGACAAAATCCAAATAATCGGGAGGAATTAGATTCCTTATCACCTAATAATTTAGACAAAAATGCAGCTGAACTGTATGACAATGACATTTCGAGTCCAAAACAACGATATTATTTAGGTGAAGATCCTTATGGAAACAGTATTTTTGGAAAAGAAAACAAATACAAAAGAAATGTCGAAGACCCCAAGTATGAATCTAAAGCTGCTTTAAACGGAAATCATAGAAGAATAGGAATAATTACAAACGGGACGGAAGGGCAAGAAATTTATAGTCAAAGGTAATGTTTTAAACTTTTAAAATTATTTTTAAAATTAATTAATTATTTAATTTGATTTTTAAATTTCTGTTATGCGTTATTTTAAATCCTAACAGAAACACAAAACTAAAATTAATTACCTTCAGATATTAATTTTGTTAATAATTTTAGAAACGCAGCCTCCACGCTCGGTCGTTATCAAAAATCAAATGCAAAACACCTTGGTTCAACTCCAAATTTAGATTATCACTCCAGAGTGGCGCAAACACTACCGCGAAAATTGGAACATCGTCCTCAACATCATTCGTCTACCATCAACGTCTCTATTGTAAATCAACTTAAACCAGCTTACAATTCAGGACCGGCTAAACCTGCACGTACATATAGTAAACCTATACTTAACAGAAGCAAAAGTTTTAACGTTCATGGTATGAACGGTACAAACGATCCCAGTCCTATTTATTTAGAAAAACTAACGAAAAATAATTACACCGGTAATATACACAAGTCAAATCCACATCTGAATGAAAGTGGACCTCAACTTAAAAGTCCTTCAATAGTTAATTTAATAAGTCGGAGTCAAAAAGATTTATCGCGATTAAATTCAAACGATGACTCTGAAAATAAATATTTGAATTATATATCTGAAAGACAGAATATGGTAAAACCGACTGAAGAAGAAATGCTTCAGAGTGTTGTTCATGCGAACAATAGGATATATAAATACTCAGATGGGCGAAATCAGCATTCGTTGCCAGTAGAACCTCATTCATCGGTTGAGTTTATTAAAGACACTGCTAGTATTTTAAGACGAGGAAGCTCTAGCACTGAAGATTTTGTTGATTCTTATAATTATGTTTCAAAAAATGATAAGCATATAAATATGGGCCAAAATTTTTCTAAAGCTAATGTACCATACAAATCAATAGAGTCTAGTGGAAATGAACTTACTTCATCTAGTCGATATCGTAAAGATCAGTTTCCGAATCTGCAGCATAATGGCGAATACAAAAATCCGAATAGCAGTGGTGGTACAACTATAATTGAAGTCAAGGGAGGAAAATTAAGAAAGTAGCCGTATTTTATTCAACTTGATGAAATATAAAACGTTTATTAGCTGAGTTATGAGCGTTGGCTAAATAGACTGGTTAACGAATGCAACAACATGATTTGCCATAAAAATAACATTAAAATTCGCTAAGTATACAATTAAATGTCGGGTGTTAGTTCGATTTGACTTCGCAAATATATATATATATATATATATAAGTATAATATATATTATAATATAATATATATAGTATATATGAATATATATAAAAGTTATGTGACATTTTAATTTAATATTATACATATTTACAGTTAAAATTAAATTTTTTTAATAATATTATGTATCAGTTCGAATTACTAAATGCTAATTCAAAAAATGCTAATTTGTATCAACTAAATGCTAATTCAAAAATGTTAAAAGATATAAAAAGAAATGAAACTTAATAATTAATTTTTTATATTTTTTACTTCCAATTTTATTTTATTTTAAGCAAAAGATATCTACATATACTTTTGGGAGACAGATAAGGATTAACTCACGGAGAAACTAGGTTTCAAGCGAATCAGATACGTACTACTACTATACTTCCTTTTAGTTGTTTTTTTTAGTGTTTTATAGCTTTAACCTTATGAACTGCATTTTCAGAAATACTCAATATTTAAAGTTTTTTTTTAATAATTACTCACTGAAATTTTGGTGACTCACTAAAATAATGCAAATTATAATTTACTTTAACAATGAAAATGCATTGCAACTATTCTGCAATTTTTTTCATAAACAACTTGTTTGAATATAAAATTGATAAACTTTAAAATTTTAAAGAACGCGGTGGGAAAGCACGCATTTTAGCTTATATAAAATCACGCAATCAATTTTAAGTACATAAAATTTAAAAAATTCGATTTAAAATGATATACTCTAAAATTTAAAAAAAATTATTTATTAAAAATATTTCATTTGAATCGTTTTAATTAATAATTATAATTTATAATTAAAAAACCACACCGTAATTTTAATTTTCAAAATCAAATCATTATATACTATTTAGTTAAAAGTAATTTATATTCTTTTACAATATTTTTTTCTTCTACGAAATTCATATCTAGATATTCGTCTTCTACATTTGACACATCTTCAGCAAATCTTTCATACGCTTCTTTAGCTTCCTTCTCCTTTTTGATTTGCTTTTTAACAATAGAAATAACATTACATTTGTTATCAGTGGAAGGTCCAGCTACATTTTCATTGAAACATAATGAATTTTCATTTTCTATAACTTGTAAAATATTGTCAAAATCATCTTCAGAATGTAGTTTTAACAAAAATTCAATGGCTTCCTCTTTATTGTTCAGAAACGATTTCAAAGCGGTTTCAACCATTTCTTTTTTGAAACCTAAACTGCATAATTCATCGACAAGATCACACTGGGGCTCAACTTTTGGTATTTCTGCTTTCAAAGCTTCTCCATGATTTTGAATTAAATCGATCTACAAAAATAAATATTAGCTATTTTGTTAACGAATAGAAAAAAAGAACGAATGATTATTTTGGGTTGAATAATAAAATTAAGAAAACAAATTGAAAATTATTAAGAAAAGCACTAAACTGTTACAATCAAGAACCACAAAAATCATACTTACAGCTTGTGTTAAATCGTTATTAGTCTTTTTCAATGCCATGATAGCGATTTCGGTCACGAATCCCATTTCCACTAATGTAGTAACACTTTTTGGATTGACCCATTCGCTTCCTTCCAGTTTTCTGATTTTATTGCCGATGTCCAATTCTTTATTAGCCCTTTTCCGTGCTTGTTCTTTAGCTGCTTTGCGTTCCGCAATAAAATTTATAGCTTCATTTATATTATTATAACATGCTCTCAAAGCAATTTTAGTTTCCAGTAGATCATAACCCATATTTAACATGCTTAACAACTTTTCTTCATCTATTTCTAATTGTGATATTTCACTTTCAACTACCAAAAGCTTTTCATAAGCTTCATTGCGCTTATTTTGATGATAATAAAGAACACCTTGCAGTAAATGAAACCGCATGACTAAAGCCCGTTCATTCCCGATCAAATTTCCTTTCAATTTAAAAAGTCGACACATATCGCTACCATAACTTCTTTCAAAATTCTCTTGGCATATTTTTAGCCTTCTATCAGCGTCTTGAAGGTAACTAAAGCTCTAATAAAAGAATTCATTAACTTAAGAAACATAGTTATTTTGAAACAAACCTTCAAACATAAATAACACCATACGATATCCAGGTTCAGTAAGGCATAATTATCTACTTTATTCAAAATTTCAGATTGACAGGATGAAAACTCTTCATCTGATTCTAAAAATAAAACTAAAGCTTCTTCGTATTCCCGTCTTTTTAAGGCACTTCGACCTTTTTCGTATAGAGCTAATGCAAGTATTATTGAATTTCTTTCATTGGGTGGTAAATGTAATAAATTCCCATCTTGATCCTCCATCTAAATAAAATTTGTATTAAATACTAAAATGTTTGCGTACATATATTATAAAGATACAGTCAAAAATTCCTGGTTTTTTGAAGATAATATTAGAAAAGCATCTTCTTTTGCTTTTCTTACTCGCTCATGTATGTTAGAATTTTCTTCAGTGCTAACTAAAATAATGGCTTGAGCTTTGTTTTTAATACCTAAAATGAAAGCACAAGCTGAAATATATTTTGTAAAAATCGATATAAATTTAAGAGATGAATCTAAACTTGCATTACTATCGTAAATGAAATTTAAATGTGAAATTATTTCCTTAACCTTGTGAAATTAAACTGTTTTCTTTTTGCAAAACTTTTCCACCAATTATAATTTTTATGTTATTTTCATCACACTCGAGTTTATGAGATATATCTTCATAAATATTAGCTCCTAAGATTGTGGGAGGATATTTCAAGTTTAGAACGAGAAAATTGTCATTATCTTGATTTTTTTTTTTCACCACTTGCGCTAAAAAGTTGTTGCATTAAAATTGGTAGTTGGATAAATACAGATGATTTTTACCTTTAAGGATTACTTCTCCTAAAATACGAAAAGATTGAAATAATAATTTTTTTAAAATGTACTGCCTATTTCTTCTTTAAAATGTACTGTCTATTTCTTACCTGTTTGTTCCGAAAGAGCCCGTGCTCTCAATTTTTCAATTGCTCCATCTTGGAGCTCACATAACGCAATTTTACAGTCTGTCCATGGTATACTTAAATGTTCTGAAAACTCCTTGGCTAAAATCTTTAAAATATGCCCTTGTTTACCATTTTAATAAAAAAAAAAAAACAAAAAAAATACATCGAGTTCGCTTTCATTAGGACCAATTTCTTCAAAATAATAAGGTTCAAGCCAAAGTTTAACACCCAAACTCCTCAGTTTTTGTCTTACTTGTATTATTATATCTTCAGCTGACAAAGCCATGAGCTCGTTTTGTATTGACAAAATTAAACGAATGAATAGTGTAGTAGCAGTTCTCTTTCCTTATTTATTTTAAGCATTTAATAGAAAAGATGCTCTTTCCGGTGAATACAGGTCTGAATTCTGGGAGTTGCTTCTTGCAATTAATAAATGCTTCGTAATTTCGTCTTTATGTGAAATTGTTGAATTTTTTTATTATTGTTGCGAATTGTTTTTATTTGGTGTTTATTTTTCTTAAAAAAGTGTCAATTGTCAATAGTTTGCTTGTCATGATGAGATGACAGAAAAATACGTAAATTACATGGCAGAATAGTAATGGAACTTTCTTTTACCATCATTAATAGGGATGGAGCAACGATCGCTGAATAGTGATTTTTATTTAGTGTTATATCTAAGGTTTTTTTTAATTTATTACAGCAGTTGAAAATAACAATAAAAGAAATATTGTATTTTTTTTGTTCTCTCAGGGTGTTTACGTTTTTTAGTTCAAAGCTCGAATCTCATCAGATTCACAGTTGTCGGAGAATGTCTGTGACAAAATGAAAAGCTGTGATTTGAAAATTGAAGACATTTTCAATGGGCTATGTTTTAGGAGATCTGAATCGGCTCTGGTGTAAAAAACGGATGCGTCAAGAGAGCGTAGTAAACTTACAAATTCTTCAATTTGTTTTTCATGTTCCTGTTGTAAACAAATAAAACATTATTGTGTTTGAAATTTTTAAAACCGGCGTCGCTAAGCTCTTGTTGGATTGTTGACATAATTAAATTAAAATTATATTTTTTGTGTCCATCCATACAATACAAATGCTGTTAATTTTAGCTTAACAGTTTTTAACAATTATTATGGATAGTAAGTATATCTTTACGTTGCTATTGGAAACTTAAATGTTTTGTACTTATTGTCAAAAGTGTACAACAGTTATCTTAAAATAAATTATTACCATAAACAATATCGAAAGATCTATCAATTCCTGCTTTCTTTTCAAACATAAATTGATAATAAAAGTTTTAATAAATCAATGGCAGAAGAAATAAATCTTCATAAAATTGTGGAAATGCCAGAAAAGGAATTTAGAAAGCATATTTATAACTGGTTACGTGATAAGGATTTATCCAGGGAATTGCAGGCAAAACTAAGAAAGAATCTTATTGAAAATTTCAATAACACTCGCCTTGGTATGTATTAATAATTGTTTTAATGTAGGATAGGTATACAAATTTATTTTTTCTGAATTTATCCGGCACCTACCCACTTAGTTGCCAGTTAACGTATTGATTCAGTTTGATTTAAACACAGACATTTTTATATAGTAGTTTATGGATTTAAATGAATTACGATTTTATAAGTAATAAGTGTCGAATGTCTTCTGGTTAATCCATTTTGCAAATTTAACCAAATGTGGTTGAGTAATATCAATTTCTGCACAATTCATAACAAACAAGGCACAAATTTTATTTTTAACTTTTTAATCGTTATTGAAAAATACAAATTTACAAAAATGTTTTCTCCTTTTTAAAGATCCTAGTTAAAAGTAAAATAAATATAATAGACATTTTGAAAAAGCTTTGCTTTAGAATTGCATATATAACGACATAAGTACATTTATATTTATTTTTCAGGCAAAATAATTAATGTTCAACATAATAGAAAACAGAAATTATTTAAATCTCCCTTAAATTTGATATTAAATACTTTAGTAGCGGAACATCTTTATGTTGAAAACTGTCATTACACTTTATCAGTTTTTTGTGCTGAAATGCCTAACGAAATAGTTCCTCCAAATCTTGAAAGCAGAACCGATTTTCGCTTCTCAAAGGAAAATCTAATAGAAATTTTTGAAGCATTTGGTAATGGAAGCCTTAATGAAAGAATGAGAAATATTGTTTTAGACAATTATATGCAAGATGATAGCGAAGAAAAACCTATTTCATCTTTACTTTATGTAATATTTGAAACTGTATTCAAAAATTTGTTTAAGAAAAATGATGTAGCATTAGATGATTTTACAAATCAGAAACAAACAAAATTAAAACAAAACATATCGAAAGCTTCAAAAAGGCAAACAACTTTGAATTCATCTTATAAATTTAAAAAAATTTTTACACAAAATTTTCGATTTTTGAAAAAATATTTAATATTATTAACGGATAAAATGAAAGAAATATCAATATTCATATATAAACTGCGGCATAAAAACTCCACATTTCCAAACAATAAAAGTGAAATTCTTCCTGAAATAAAAAAAGTTCATCAAAATTTGGATAAAATATCAGAATTGCTTTCTAAACAAAATAACAACAAATTTTCCTCTTTACTTACTGCCACAAATGATATGTCTAAAAAGATGGAAATTTGTATTGACCATTTCAACAATATTTTACGAAATAAAACAAATGTAGAAACAACACCCCAACCAGTAGAAAAAGATTTTCAGCAATGGTTTTCTGAAGTAAAAAATACAAAATCAGGGAAAGAATTTTTATCAAAGGTAAGGTTTTTTTTGATATGATATATTAAGTTTACGTTTTAAGGAAGGGCAGAAACTATAATAAAGTCAAAAATTATTTTATTTTCAATTAGATAGTATTGAACGTAAAAAAAACTAGTTTTTTATTTATTTTTTAAATATTGCCGTAAATAATATTATGCACGTAGGTTTTTGTATGTAGGTGTAGCTTACATGTAAGATAAATAAATATCTTAAAAAATAAAAAAAAATTAAAATACCCTTCATCTTAAGCTTGAATCTTCAATACAAAAAATATTATTAAAACAAAAACATTGCATGTTGCGAAAATTTGAAAAAAAATTGGAAAACGAAAAGAAAAAGCTGAAAATAAGATATAAACAACATTATTTAAACAGTGAAAGATTTTTAGAAATGAAAAATACAAGCACTGATGGTTTGCAAAGTAATCCTTCAAAAAATATAATGCAATTTTCGGAAAAACCGAATGAGTTTAAAGATTTTTCGAAATCATTACACGTTGAAGTCCCTGATGGTATTGCACATAATGAAAATAATATTGTCGGTAGCAGTAAAAACGGAGACGAACTGGTAAATCAACCATTTGTATTACTAAATATTTATTGTATTTCTTTTCCCTTTCAAAGAACCTAGAAAAGTCTAAACAAGAACTATCACGGATTATAGAGTATGAAAAGAATTTGTAAGTATGTGTGGATTGTTTTTATTTGCAAATTTTCTAGAAGAAATTCTTTCAATTCTCCAGCGAAAAAAAGTATGATTTGCACATTTATTTTCTGTTAAGTACAGATGTGATTTTCTTAAAAAGTAGCTCTAAGATCTCTAAGATAATAATTTTCTTTCATTGAAACTTGATTTCAGATTAGAAAGGCATTCAAGACGAACGCAACAGGAAAAATGTATCGATAGCATTGTACATGAAGCTCGGTAAATATACAAAAAACTAAAAATTACTTCATAAAAATGATTGAATTTAAAGTAAAACATTCTTATGTAAATATTTTCGTATTTAGATTAAAAATTCAAGAACTTGAAAATGAAAGCTTAAAAATTGATGGTGCTTTTAAAACCCATTTGTTATCACAACGCGATCATCATGATAAATCGAAACAGAATGTGGAACAAATTTGGGGAAAATACAATTTAGAAAAAACTATACTACATAAAAAATGTAAAATTTTGCAAAAGAATACGAAAATTTCGAAATTTAAATCAGAAAATTTAGAGAGAGATATTACAGCAATATTTGAGGCGGCAGCTGATGTTAAAATTGAACAAAAGGATAAAACATTTTCAATTTCAAATGATGAAGATGGTTATGATACGACAAATAGTATTGTATTCGAAAATCCATTTAAAGAAACCCAAAATAAAGTGTCAGCAAAATTGCGGTCTTCCCAGAATAAAAATTTGAAAGAAAATTACTATTTAGGCAACGATAAAGATACTTTAAAAAATAATGAGTTAGAAACAAAAAACACATATTTGCCAATTACAGTTGAATATCGCGAAGAAATCAATGATCAACAACAAAACTTCAATAAAACAAAATTATTTAAATCGTTTCAAGATAACCAGAAAGAAGAAATGCACACAAAGAAAAATAAACAACCGTTTCCTCACAATGAAAGCGATTCAAAAGCACATATTGAAGAAATTTCGGCAATAAAAAACAGTCATTTATTAAATATACCTAGTCGAAGCAATAGTCAACATTCTGAAGAAAATCTAAGCGGAGATCAATCGAAAAAGGAATTAACAAAGAAAAAAAACAAAGAATCAGGATATTTACAAAATATATTTCAGATCAATTCTTTTGGGAAAACTAAAGAAAATTGAAAGCAAAATATTTGAATCCTCACTATTCTTGATAACTGAATCTGGCATAATGGACTGAAAACTTTTTAATATAAGTATATTACGTAGTTTTATTATAAGGTAATTTTTATGATTTCATTCAATTTATTAATTAATAATAATAGAAAATTAAATGATTTTTACATTTATACAAGAACCAATAACTGAAAATTATTGTTGCTGCCTTAATAAATTCTTTAAGGTTTATTTTAAACAAATTGAATTGTCATTAAATTGGTGATGTGTGTACTGACTATAAAAGTTATTCATCTAACGTAGAAGATAGGGAAAAGACTCACTCTTTGAAAGAAAAATGTTGTAATATTTACAAAAAAAAATGAAACAAGGACAAAATTTTGCATCTTGAATATCCTTTTTTTTCATTGCATTAACTTTTTAGTTCAAATTAAATCACTTTCGAAAGTTCAAATTCCTTTAAAAATAATGAAGAATAAGAAATAAGTGGTGGTTTCTTGTATACTATTGCATCATTGTTTGAAGAGAAAAACACCATAAATCGTGTGCGTTTTAACATTTTTTCATAATCTTTATTTTATGTTATGTTTTTTTTGTTTCTTTAAATCCTTAGAGGAATTTTTTGCTCTAATAACTTCATTAAACTTGAGTTCCGTTGATGGTATCATAATTTCCCTCATTGAATAAGTTTGCATGTGATACTCTGCAGTCTTTTTCGATTTGATCAAGGTCAAATGATTCATTTGTCATAACGTTTGATAATTCATAATTATTATTGAAATATGGTATGAAATTCCTGGGCTTTTTATGTTCACCTAAGTTAGAATTTAATTTTTTGTTTCGTATTATTATTCTTGTAATAAAAAAAAAAAATAATATAGTGGAAAAATTACCTGAAGGAATTCGATTATAAAAATTTGAAGATTTAATTGAATAACTTGGTGATACTGGAATAGCTTGTGGCCATTGTATAGTAGCTATTGATCTTCTTTTTCCATATGAGAATTCCATATCTTCACATGATTTACAAAGTTCTTTATTTGATACATTAAGTCTCATTTTATTATGTAAATCTAATGAATTTTCTTGTGAATAAGCATAATTTTGATTTTCTTCATAATTTTTTTTCATAAAAGATCTCGGTAAAGTTTGACTTTGATGTATGGCATCATTATAATATCCACCTTTTGAAAAGTAAAAATCATTATATTTATTTACATCTTTTATATCACGTTGATGTAAACTAGTAAAACTTTTAATATGAGATTTTTCATAATGATTTTTCAATGATGCATTCGAATCAATGATAGACAAATCTTTTAATGAGTATTGATTTTTTTTTATTTTTGAATAATTATCAACTAGAAAAATATTTTCTTCTGAATTCTCTGTTGGATTTTCAATAAAGTATATATTCTTTGATTTTGGTTTAACTCCAGTTCTTTTGAAAAATTCATTTATTATATCATCTTTAGTTTTTCGTATTCCACGAGAAATTTCTGAAGGAAAACCACAGTAATCATTTCCAGTAACATTTCCATAGGATTTTGTTGATTCCATTTTTTTATTTTCTGAAAATATTTCAGTTGTTGTTGATACACTACGTGTTAATGGAGATCCTTTATGTAACGATAAATCAAAATTTGAAAAACATGGTGCTGGCTCGGTATATAATTGATTAAGACTTTTAGCCAAATTCTGTGAATCATGTTCAATTCTTTTCAATTTTTCAAAGTAATATCTTGAAGATTGAGAATTAAGAAAGGATAAGTTGCTTTTTTCAAATTATGTTTATTAAATTTAATAGTTAATTTTGCTTTTATATTGAAAATATATTAAGAAATTTGTTAAGCAAAATTTTCATATAAGGAAATGTTTGCGTATATTATAATCGTATTACCTTTTACCTGTGTCACTATCAAAAAGTAAATTAATTGGAATGGCATGTTTTTTACAAACAAATTCTGGATCAAGTTTTCGACAAGTTCTTGAAGAATTTTTACTTTTTGGATAAAAAGCAATAAATGACCAGCATGGCAATTTTTTCTGAAATTTAAAATTAATGGTATCTTAAGTATAATATTAAATACTTATTTTTAATCTTACCTCATTATTTTTTAGCTCTAGCAAACTTATATATAAAAAAATGTTCAAAAGTCCTACAAATTCTGTAAAAATAAATCCGAAAACATATATAAAAAAACTTTGTCCGTATGCAAATTTAAAAATTGGTGGCTCAAATACAGATTTGGAACGTAATTTTGATCCTATTTCAGATTTAAATATTGAGATGTAAACAATTAAACCAATTAGCATTAGTAACCCTAAAATTAAATTTTTTTTTTAAATAATATAGAAATATGAAAATTTTGATTTTGAGGTTTACTAATATGTTTACCTGACACAATGAATAATATTCCAGCTGTAAAATAGTATAAATTGTTTTGATAGAAAATTGTTGGAATTAAAAATACCACAAATGATATAATTAACATTACTCCAGAAGTTAAAAAGAATGGACATGAATTGATTATTGTGTCTATAATAGGGAGATAAGAGAATATTAAAATTTAATAATAATTCAATAGTTATATTTTTGTCTAACAATTTCACTCCTAAGTAAAATTAGCATTCATATATTATATATTAAAATTAAATATTAAAGGATTGGCCTATGTGGTACCTATTTAGGCATTGTGTCCGAATATTCAAATTAATTAAATTTAATTTAAACCATAAAATTTATTTCTATTAAATCAAATTATGTATTTTATGAGAATTCCTATATAATTTTTTAAAAATTATTAAAAAGTATGATTGTATAAAAAAATATATAATTTTTATTATATAACTTCCAGGTTACGACCGAAATGGAAGAAATAAAAATTAAGATAATAAGAAAATTCTAGTAAAACATAATGAAATATCCTTTCAGATTTTCAATTTATGTAATTTTTTTTTATTTTCATTTTCTTTTTTCTTATTTTTTCTTATCAATTTTATTGAATTTCCGTTTGCTTTGGGGTTGATAGAAAGAAAGGTGTTAACACAAAAACAAAAAAAAAAGTTATTCAATTCAATTTTGGTTCAAATATAAAATCGATTTTTATAACAATATTAAATTTTAATAGCCTTAAAATGTTAATGGTAATATTTTTTTTGCAATTTTTATAATTGCATTTAAATTACTGAGATGAAAATTAAAACAAAAAAAACCGAAGGTTTTTGAAGTAAAAAATTTTAATAAAAAAAAATATTTTTTTTTACAAGGAATAGCAGAAGTGGAATCATGTGCATCAGCTCTGTATTCCTCCTTTGGAAAGTAATCAATTTTCATGCAGCTATAGCTTTCGGCATCTTGAAAAGGAAAAGAAACAAAATATTTTTATTTTAAAAACGGAGTTGTGTCATTGCAAAATATTTATAAATTTGAAACATTATTTTCGTCTATGTACATACATAAATATAAGGGAATAACATTTGGTCATATAAAAGTAATTTAATTGTGTTATTTAATAAGAGTGAAATTGCGATCGTTGTATTTCGTTATTTTTAGATAAAAGAGTAGATTTATTCTAATAGAAAAAGTTAGGGAGTTTCGACATCAATTTAAGTTATTTGTAAATTTTGTTGAATCAAAATTGAAAACATTGTTTCCTTTTTACCTTTAAAGAAAGTCTACAGACTTTCATTAAATTTTGCTCAAATAAAACAAATTTGACCAACATTTTTTGATGGTCAGAGGGTGTTTTTTAGTTTTATGCTGTATTTTATATTAGAAAATAATTAATTTGGACTTTATTAAGCTTTCTTTATTGTATACTTTTAGGGCTTAATAAAGATATGGATATAGAAGAATTTTAAGAAAATAAATGAAATTTGCAAAACTAAAATTGTGGAAGTTAAACAAAAAAAGAATGAATCAAAATTAGTATGAAGTCTCTAATTGGTTTTATTTGTTTTTATTTTTGTTATTTTTCACTTATTGGAACATTTTCTCCTGAATTGAATCCCATGTTGAAGGTACGTTCCAATTGCATCCCATATGCGAATCGAATTGAAAATATAACCCGATAAGATCTATTTGATGTTATTGTATTTTAATTATTTATCATAAAAAAATATAAAGACTAAAGCTTATATAAATATCAAATTGTGATAATTTCAGTCATATTAATATTTAATTAATTTTAATTTTCTGCTTAATACAGAATTACAAATCGTAAATAAATTAGAGCATTATATATATTAAAACTATACAGTAAATTCGTAAAAATTGTAAAATTTTCGGTTCTTTCTGCGATTATCTATGATTACTTTCATTTTTTCTTTGTTTTAGATTCAAAATAATTGGAAGAATACTTTATTTTACAAGGATTAATAATGCTTTTATAATCATTTATTTATTGTTAATGCAATAATTTAAATGTTATTGTTGTTCTTGTTGTATGCTATTCAAACTCTTCAAATTTTGTCATCTATACATATGTATGAACATAGAATTTTGCATTTTATTAAAATGCTTTATAATGTTATATGATGATTAGTGTACCTTGAACTGATTGAAAGCTACAATTTGTTGAATTATTAAGTATTGCAGAGCATATTATCCATAAACTTGATTTAGTACATTTAGACATAGTAGATCCTTCTTTATCCAATTTTAAATTTGGTCCAATTAATCTTTCTTCAGTTATTAACCATACAGGACCAGCTAAAGCAGCTATAATCATAATAACTGAAAAGCTAATAAAAAAATTTTTGCAAATTGTAAAAAAAATATTTATTATTCTTAAGATTATTTTGGTTAAAAAAAAACTTCTGTATAATAGAATCAAATTTTTTGAAATATAAAATTTACCTGGCAGCCAAAGGTGTTAAAATCCAAAGTATATAACTATTTTTTTCAACTGCTAAAATTGCTGGTTCTGTTGAAACAAATTTATTTATTTGATTTTTATTATTTTCCTCATATCTATTTTCATTTGTCCATTGTCTTTTATTATTCATTGAATTGATAATATTTTTTGATCTCATTTTCATTTCTAATAAAGAATTTTTATTTGTAGTTTCATTAAGGTTTTCCATACTAAAATTTTTAAAAGAATAATATCAAAAATTTCAATTAGCCTTTAATGAAAGAGCCAGTTTGAAAGACTCAAACTCATATTAATTTCTACAAGATTGTTTTGTTCGAAATTGAAATCAAACATGTACGTGATAAGTTTGATTGCATAAATATTTAAAAAAATTTATTTAATTTTCCTCGCGAAATCATTATCCAGCTATTAATAAAAAAATTTTAAATATTCCGAAATATTAAAAATTTTTTTATTTATTCAATTAAAAAATTAATTTAATTTTTTAACAATTTAGAAAATTCTAGATATATATAAAAAACACAAATAGATTAGACAAAACTTTTTTAAAAATAATTACAATTAATTAATTATTTTATAACTTGTATACAAGTCTTCACCATTTAACTTTATTTACGGTATATTATTTACACATTAACACTTAAACAATTTAAAAAATTTTTAATTTATATTTTTTCAAATTCATATTTTATAAAATTTGCTGGTTTCTCAAATTTTTTTCCGTTTAAATTTCTATATTAATTTATTAATAATTATTTAATATCAATTGTTTTGACTTAATTGGTATGCTTAGACGCCAGCATTTCGGCTTTAAAAATTGTAATAATTGGCACCACTTTAATTTTTCTATAATATATGTATATATTCAAGATAAAAATAATTTTCCAAATTTAATATGATGATAACATAACGACGTTTAATATGCAACTGAATTGTTACAAAAAAAAAAGTGCTAAGATTTGTTACAAAAGAATGCGCGCGATGTTGAGATTTTATTCCTATATTTTTCTATATATTTGAAAAAAAAAGAACGATTAATAAATTACTTACACACGTTTGAACAAACATTCAAGTAATATACATATACACATACACAAATGTATAGTATATACATACATATATGGATTTTTAAAAGTAGAAAAGTATTATTTTTTTTATTTTTGTTTGTTTTCCATATATTATACTGGGAGCTTATTATAGTTCTTGCGACAGTTTTCGAAAATTTTATAATTAAAATTAATTGCACGATAGTATATGAGTAGTACAAGCTTTCTCCTATTACAAATTTTATTAAAAAAATATTTTTTATAAAAATTTAACTTACCAATTTCATAACACTCTGTTGTTATTAATAGAACAAAATTATAGGTATGTTTGTGCAACCGTTACGCAATTATGTACCAAATTAAATAGTAAAAAGATTGGTCGGATTTGCAGTGGGGATAATTATAAGAAATGTAATGGAAATTTGTGAGAAATGTAAATAAATGGTAGAATGCGAACTTATAAGCTAAGGATTTCAAAAATTTTTAATTAATTAAGCATTGTCCTTATAAATAAATACGTAAAATAATTATTTAATTAAATTTTTGGAAGAAAGTGTTTTAAAGCAAAATGAATATTTTATTCTTCAGGCCTTTGAGTACGTTTTTAATAATTAAAATTATTTTTACCAGAAATCGGGTTTATTTTTTAGGTTTATTTCGCGGAAAACTGTAAATATGTATACGGATAGTTAGATTTCACATATCTGAAAAACAATAAATATAAATGAGTTATTGTCCCAGAAAGAATCCATTTTATGTTTTTAACACATAGGTAGCCTTTTTTTTTATTTCAGGGATTTATTTTTCGATATTTTGCTAATCAAATTAAAATTGCAATACTTTTAGGATATACAATTTTATTATTTATGTAGGTCTGCAGATGGTATATCTTAATTTTGCAAAATAATTTTAAGGACAAGAATCTATGTATAACGCATTCAAGAATTTTTTCGCTATATACGAAGTTATTTGATGGTTAATATCTAGATTGAATACCACCTTCATCCATTTCTTTTTTATACCATCATTTAGGTATATGTGAACTCCTCATATATAATTTAGATCCTGAATGGTAATTATAACTAAAAACCATTTAAAATAAATTCTTAACATATGTTAGTAGAAGTATGTTACATAATATGTAATTTTAAATTAATTACATTATAATTTTTATTTTGCCCTAGCATTAATTATCTGAACATTGAATTCTTTTCTTTTCTTCCACTTTATATACATATACATATGTACGTATATATTTTGTTTTAGAGTGGAATACTCGTAGAAATAAGTTCTCTAATGAATAAAATTTAATGTGTATTGTGTTTGTAGGGTATTTTTAATGTGATAATTGCAATCATTGTATACAAAATTACCACTCCTTGAAAGAAAAGAAAAGAAAATTTAATATTATATTTATATGTATATATGTAATTAAAAATTATAGAGCCAAACCCATGCTTAGAAACAACTTATACTTTTATAAATACTTGAAAAATTTCAAGGTAAAATATATAATTTATGAATGATTTAATGACGTACACCTACACAATAAGTACATATTATATTTAACATTGTAAATCTAATTTGTCGCATTTTCACCTGTTGAAGGATTTTACAAAATATTTCATAGTTCATAATGTACATGTACATTAATAAAGCAAGTTTAGAAAAAAAGAAATTAAACAAATTATTATCCTTTATTTATACAGTAAATTTCTGTAAGAGAATTTGTTAGAATTTTAATTTAATATTAAATTTTTTTAGCTTTAAAATAAGGTTAATTTTGAGGAAAACAAAATTTTGCTTGTAATATTTAATTGGTATCGTAATTAATCATATTTTATATTGGTAGTGTTATAATTGCCGACTGGTTCTGCCATTTTCAAATTTTCTTCAAAATTTTTTTATTAAATATTTATTAATAAATTAAAAACTCGAAAATGTGTAAAAAATTTCTTAATGGTCGTACGTGATTCTGAAACATGTACACGCTTTATTATATTATTTTTAAAATCATTTATGCATATAATGTGGGTACACATTACCACTTTACTCACATATTACATTTTATGTGTTATAACTAAAATAATCGTTTCTGAATAAATTCGTTGATTACAATCACATTGTCTGTGAATTTACACCAATCGAAGAATAATTTTTTTTCTTGCAGACAAAACATTTTTTTGTTATCCCTTTAAATAATCTATAAATTTTCCAGATTATGACGTTGTTCAAATAATTTTTTAATCAAAATTAAATGAAGAGTTAAAAACTCCAAATAGTTAGTCACACTTAATCGAATAGGTAACTGGGTATCTTTATATCTTGATAAATCAATAAAAAACATTCTATATAGGTGTAAAATTTTTTTTCGCTTCTCGGATTGCACCTAAATCAAAAAAAAATTTTTTTCCTAAAGGAATTTTAACCAAAACTGTGTCAAAATATTTACGTTTCATTAATTTTCACTTTGATCTTCGATGATTATGTTATGTAGTTAAATTTTTATACTCACGGTTCATTTATCTTGTCCACCACGGTTTTTATGTGCATATAATATGTTACTTATGTTATGTGATATATGAAAATTTCCACTTTAATGGTTTTTCATTTGTAAGCGTACCATTCAATATAAGAATTTTTTCGTTTGAACCAATATGTAAGCTCATATATTATAAAAGTTTTAATTTAAAGGTAAAGTTTTTGTATTTTATTTTAATATTTTTGATCAGGAAGTGAAACTCAAAATTTAAAATTTTTTTTTGTATTAAAGTTGATTTGGTATATGTAGGTAGAGTTGAATACTCTTTTATAATAAAAATAAGAAAGTGGGGGTGTTCGTTAATAGTTCTAGAACAATTTTAGCACGTTCCAAATTATACGCTACACACACTGATTAAAGTGCTTTGATTACTCCCTGTATTAAAGTGTATTCCAAAATTCATTCTGGAAGTGTAGCACAGATATTTACTTAAGATTGTACGCTGTCGCTTTTCACTTTTTGTTTTCAATTCATTCAGAGATACATATTGTATATTATTGAAGAATTTTGTTCAAATTGGTTTTCCAGTATTTTGATGAATGCTGGATTAATAAAAGAGATATGAAATCTTCTACTATAGGATAAATTTTATATTTTCAGGATATAATCATCATAAATTTTTCGTATTCTTAGGTAACGCAAATATTCAATTCATTGCCATTACATAGAGCCTACGGTGTACTTTAATAGAAAACAATAGTATTTAATTAAAAGAAAGAATATAAAATTAGAACAATTTTTATTTTGTCGTTTTTTATTTTAACAATGTCATGTCAATTTTATTACATTTTAAATATTATTTTAATATATTTTCTTATATACTATAACCATAGATTAGTACTATTTCACTTATCTATGCTACAACTACAATAAATGTACAATTCAAAATACAAGGTTTTTTTGATAAAATATTTGAAAGCAACTTTTTTTAAACATATTTTGTGATTACAAAAACTTTAAATACATGCAAAAATATGTACTAATTTTTTTTTTTCAATATTTTTCTTATTATGTAATTATTATTTTATTATTTTAAAATATTTTTATTAAGTTTTTTAATAGTATTTTTTGAATATAATTTTACTTGAATTTATTTTAAAAAAAGATTTTACCTGCAGAGATTTCTTAAAAAAAAAATGGAATAAAATATTTGGAAACTAATCATTTTGTAAAAAATTAAAATCTACATTCATAATGTTTATTTAAAAATATTCAAGATAATTTTGGTATAAAAAGTTTATCCATTATAATTATAATTGTATGGTGGTTGTGTAGGATAGTCTTTCTTGGCTGAGGAATATTGTTGATGTGAATTTGTATTAGAACTAGGATTTTCACTAAAAAGTCCACCACGATTCTTTGAACTGAAGAAATCACTTATAGCTCCACCAGCACCACCACCTCCACGATTACTAGAACTGCTACCACCACCACCTATCAAATCTCCAATAAATCCTAATCCACCCCCTGAACCCCCTGAACCTCTATTTTGAGAAGAACTTCCACCTCCTCCACTTAAATAACCACTAATAAGACCACCTATCAAATTACCTGCACCACTACTTCCACTACTGCCGGTACCAGCCCCACCACCGTACCCATCGTTATATCCTCCTCTATTAGGTTGATTAGGTTCATTTCTGCCAGTAATAGCTTTTTGTATTTGACCAGCAATTATACCTGAAATAGCTGAACTAACATGTGGATTTTGTAAAATTCCAGTTAAAAATCCATTTCCTTTATCTTTTTGACCACCAGAAGGATCACTATAACCTCCACGATTATATCCACCACCACCACTGTATCCACCGCCTCCAGCTCCTCCACTATATCCACCAGATCCACCTCCACTATATCCACCGCCGCCGTTATATGCCGGACGATTTCCTCCATTATTATTATTTGGTTGAGGTTGATAACCACCATTACCATAGTATGGGGATTGTCCACCACCTTGTGATGGATTATAACCAGGTGGTACATAACCACCTGGATTAACACCAGGATAATAACTTCCACCTTGCATATTATTTTGATTTGGAAGCGAAGGATATAAGCCACCATTACTTTGAGTATTACCACTATTGCTACCACCATAGGGAGAATTGTTATCAGCGTTTGCATTTGTATTAAATGTTGGCTTGTGTTCTATATCCGAGACTTTTTATATATTTTTTTTTATGATTATTAAGCAGGAAATCATGAAACGGTTAAAATATAAATAAAAATAAAATAAAGAAAAAAAACAAAATAATAAATAAAACAAAAATCAAAATAGCAACACTATGGTTGTTAAAAAAAGTTTAAAAATTAATGTTAGTAAGTAATTTTTGTTAGTAAAAAAAAATTTTTTTTGTTAGTTTTATGCAATCATAAAAAAAAATTTGTTAATATATATTATTTTTTACATGTTTACAAATTTTATAATTAAATTTAATATTTATTTTGTGTTTTTATAAAAATGCATAATAGCAAGCGAGCGTAAACATGAAAATGAAATAATCTTAAATTTAATGAAATTTAAGAGTAAAATAAATCAAACATACTTAAGCATGACATACACAAATAATTTTTGTTAAGTCTGAAATTGTGATCGATCCTATATTAACGTTAACAATAACAATATTTAAATTGAAAAAATATCTCAGATATTATCTAAGAACTAACAATTAAATATCGGTTCTAGGTTTTTAATCAATAATAAATAGGTATTTGATATATTTCAAAAGTTTCTATTGGATTTGTGTAATCAAGAATTAATTAATTAAAAAATATATTTACATATTGTGTGTGAGCAAATGACATTTTGAAATCATAAAAGATTTTTTATCAATTCCCGATTTTAATTATATAAATTTTCGAGAAAAACAAAAAAAAAAAAAACAAGGGAAGCAAAAAATTTCTGCAGAAAATACTCTTTAACTATTCGATTTCATTCGCTAATAGCACCATCATTATAACTATTTTTTATTTTATTTAATAAAATGCTTTTACTTTTTTTAAATAAAATCTACTTTGCTTTATATTCAAATTCTCAAATAATTTCAATTCGGCAGTGCATAATTCTAAAATATAGAATGTAAGTTATATTAAAATGTATGTGTGTGTGTTCGTGTGTCATAATAATTTTAAGTAAATTCCTTGTTTTATAAACCTATTATTGCTTCTTTTGTATTTTTTATAATCATTTTTGTTTTTCTTTTATTTATTTTCTATTATATTTAAATATATTTCATCTAACTACATCAAACGTTGGGTATAGGTAATTTACTAAATATTAATTCAATTTATTAATTTTTTTTTTAATAGAATTAATAGCGATTTTTAGTTATAACTTTTAAGCTTAATTTTTCGATTCATAGAACATGATTCACACTTTTTTTTTCAATTCAAATTTTAGATGATACATTCATATTAACAATTCAACAACCTTATATTTGCACCATTGAAAATTTTATTTTTATTTCTATTTTTATTTAACAATTTAAGATTTTAATTTTCTTTGTTAGCTAAAAATAAGTTTTCGGACAAATTTTATAAAATTAAATAAAATTTTAATTACAAAATTAAATAAATAGTAAAAAAAAAAGAAAATTGGACGAAATTAAAAAAAAAAAATACCATGATGTGATCATATTGGAATTTTTTTTTTCGATTAATTTTAATTGTTTTATTATAGAAACAAAAATATAAAATATGAGATTCCGCAGATCAAAATTAATAAAAGTATAATGTAAGTACAAATATATACCCATATTCTGTTAGTTGCATCACTTGGCGTGATGGATTGTTATTCAAAAATTTTCTAATTTTAAGTATTAATGTAATATCAATTTCGGAATTGCAGATTATATACTGAAAACCAATATATTTATTAACAAATTTCCATCACATCAAGTGATGCGTCTAACAGAATATGATTGATAATAATAATTGTAAGTAAAATCTCGATAGACTATCTTAAAACATAATAATTTTGTATATTATAAAACACGTTTTCTTATTATAATTAATAATTATTATTTGAATATTTACTAATCTATTTTTATTATTTCATACATACATATCCATAAACTGAAATTATATGATAGCATTTTAAAACTTTCATAAATGATTGTTGAAAATTTGTATTTCTTTCATTCAATATTTTCAAAAATTAAGTGTGATTATACAATTTCTTAATTTCTCTATATATTATATATAAATCTAACACGAAGTTAAGATATTTACAACATTTATTTCTTAAAAATTTAGTTTTTTTTTTCTAATAAAAGCCCGAAATTAAAATTATGATTTAGAGTCATACTTAATTTTTGAAAATTGTTTTTGAGTTTATTATTTTACACTATTGCATAATATGATGATAGTCTACCCAAAAGTACATACATAAAATGGAAAATTTAATTTCTTAATACAAATTTTAAATTAGTTTATTGCAATCAATATTTACAAAAATAATTAACAATGGAATTTAATACTTAAGCTCTTTTATTATAAATATTATTTTGGTGCATTTTTTTTAAAAGCCAGAAAACTAAAAAAACATATAACATAATAGCTGTTTCTAATATTAATTTATTAAATTATTTACTTGAATTTAGTTACTGCAATATTTTTATTTTACAATTAAAAAAAAAGACTGTAACATTTTTATAAGAACTTATTTGAAATAATAAATGACTTTTTTTTGTTTTTCCTTATTTTTTTTTTAAGTTAGTCTAATTTCCTGTATCGAAATTTAAAAATCCTCCATTAATTATTTTGTTTATCCTCGTAATGTATCAATAAAAATAGATGAAAACATGCAATTGATAACAATAAAAATTGTAAAATAAATATTCAAACTATTTTGTCCAGATGAATTTGATTGTCGAGGCCGATCTTGTTTATTATACAAGAATTGTTCAAGCAAACCCGGCTCCCTTGTGGTAGCCTGCGGATTATATAGTGAAGGCTGATTTCCAAATACATATGGTGGTTGATACGGATTTTGAGGATTAGGATAAGTTTGAGGTATTTTAGGCACAGAATCAGGATGATGAGCTTGTGGAAATTGTTGTGGTGGTGGAGCTGATGTTGGATGATTAAATGGAAATATTGGTATATTAGGATCGATTTGTGGTTGTTGATTTTGTCTTGAACCAAATATTGTATTAGTATTTTGTGGTGGATATGGATTATTATTTGGCCATTGTTGATTATTATATCCATTTGTATTTGAAGTAGGATTTAAAGATGGTGAATAAAAACTATTATCGGTTGCCGTTGGTTTAAGACTTGGACCTGAAATTGATATGAAATAGTATGGTGCATGCAAATTAAATCGTACGTGTATTTGATGTTTATGTGATTATAAATTCGAAATTATATGAAATAAAACTATTACATTTTTTTTTTTAACCAATTACTTTATGATTATATAAATAGGTGCTCATTTTGATAATGAAAGTGCTTTTGTAAGTCAAATGCTCAAAAATTCTTTTATAATTTGTTTTAATATTTTTATGTGTAGTATGAATGATTTATGAAGAACATATTGTTTTTAATTTGATTATTATGATAATTTGTTAATGTAAGTTAAAGATTGGAGTTATGTGTTAAATATTTTGTGGATTAAATTATGATTTATAAAAAAAAAAAATTAGTTTAATTGTGTGTTTAATTATACCTGGTGGTTTCGCTGCACCAGTGTTTTTACATGTTGGATAAGATCCGCATTCTTTTCCATCACGTTGTCCTAAATTACAAGAATCTTGTGCCATTACACAAACTTGATTTGGTAAACATCCTATATCTTGACAACCACGACCGTATTCTACAAAATAATAATGAAATTAATAAATTATTTGAAAAACAACATTATTTAATTTATATTAAAACTTACTAGTAAATGAGTTCGCTTTGTTTGAAATAGCAATTAGAATTGCTAAAACCAACTGAATTTGAGTGAATTTGGACATTTCAACTGCGTTTTGGAAACGTCACCCAAGTAACCTAAAAAGGAAAAATTATTTTTTTTTTAATTATACAAAAAATATATATATTAAATATTTAATTAGAAATAATTGAGAATTTAAAATTCATTCTGTTAATTTGTGTTAAAATTTCAATACATATTTCAATCTCTTGAAATCATTATTACTTATAGTTAATGTTATACTTGAGTATAACATTAACTTTATGCTATTGTACGTTATTTACGTATATATTTTTATATTTATTGAACTATATACATAAATAACATTCTATAAAATTTATTTTTATTATACATTTACTCATATAAATATAAAAAATTATTATTATAATTACGAGAAATTAATTTTATCACTTATTGTTATACGTATTATTTATCTTCAACACATATATATAAAATTCACCTATACAGTTAATTGATATTAATTAATATTAATTATATCCTGAGTTTATTATATTATTTAGAAATATGTATAATATTATTTATCGAGTGAAATTAGTTTTTAATAATCTACTTAAACGGCAATACTTGTACGTCATTTTGAATTTCAATTAGAGTAAATAATTGACAAAAATGCCGAAATTATTATTTTAATTGATAATTAAAGTCTCTTTATTTTCCACAAAGGAAATTTCTAATTGAGCCCATAAAAACCTAAAAAATAACAATTAAAATTTAAAATTATAACAATTTAATTAGATTTAAGTATCAAAACTATTACGTATATTGTTTATAATTTTTTAATTATGTAGAAGAAATTTAAACTTTAGTTTTCTTAATTTTTTCTTGTAAAAAGTGTTAGAATAGAAAATTTAACGAGGGGGAGAAATAGTACTAAAGCTTTTGTTCTCTTAAAAAAAAAACTCCTTATTAATTTTTTAACAATAGTTGAAATTTCAGTTTTCTGTTTTTCTTTATTTTATTTTAGGGGGGATTAAATATCATGTTTCAAAACTATATGTTCATGTGTATGTACATATATGTAAAAGAATAATATACTCATAGTCTTAAATGAGATTATGTAAACTTTAAGATTTTGATGATAGTTAAAATAGAACAATTGATTTTTTTTTTCATACAAGAAAGTACACATAGCATGTATATTTGAATTCGAATAGTGTATAACTCAAAAAATTATGAATTTAAGGATATTATTGTGAATATGTTTGAATTCATTGCATTTAATTATTGTGAATGTAGATTTAAAATTGTGTAAGTCAAAAATTTTGAATTTAAGATTTATTATTGTGAATACGTTTAAAATTATTGTTTCTAATTGTTGTACATGTAATTTTAAAATTGCACAATTCAAAAATTGTGAATTTTAAGTTATAAAAATATTTGAATATGCTTAATTCTATTGTATTCATGTAATCATTGAAAATTTTTTTTTGTAAAATCTTTCATAATTAAATAAACGATTTTTTTTTCCAGTCATTCATATACGATAGTTACTAATTAATCTGTCTCACATTCCAAATAATAACGAAATATTTTAAAATGAATAATTTTCATATAAATATTTTAATTAATTTCAATTAAATTTAATTTTTTTGTAATTATGAAAATAAAATTTAATTAAATAAAACAAGTTGGCGTACGCAACATTATTATTTAATAAAAAAAAATAATAAAAATTTATTTTTTCAAATTTTCAACCTATACTAAATGCAAAACTATTTAAAAACCAATTAATAAAAAAAAAATTCTGAGAGAGTATATAAAAACTTAATTTAAAATTCGGGAATTTTCTTTACAAAATTAATTTATTGTCAATTTTAAATAATCTACACTTAGTATAGAACCTTTAAAGTAAAAATAATTATCTACTTTTATTTTATTTTTTTTTGGTTGGTTTTTGGGTTTTTGTTTTTGTCCAGAATAGTTTGAAATCAGTAAAAGAATTTAATGTTGAGGAAAAAAAAAATATTAATATACTATTTTTACTTTTTTACTTTTCTCTGACAATATTTTTAGGATTATTATGTACCTATATGCATGTTATAAAGGAATATATATGTACATATATGATTAATCGTTAGATCTTATCATATAGTATAATATATAGGTAGTGTTCCTTTTAAAATGGAATGTTTACCGCAAAAATTTTTCTACATTATACTTATAATGTACGCCAAACTATTTTATTCTTTTTATTACCAGTTTTTGTACAAAAATGTAAAAAAAAAAAAAATAAAAACTAAATTTTTATACTTTGGTTTTCTATACAATAAATATATATATATAAAAATCTTTCTCTCTCTCTAAATAAAAATATGCATGTAATATTATTATTATTGTGTATCTATAAAAGTTTTATGAAGAATATATTTTTTGAATGGGTATAACATATATTATGTATATATACATATATACCTTTTCCCATAAAAATCTATATAGAATAAATAATAAAGCAGAAAAATATATAGAAGAATATTTCTATTCTAACTTCATATTTGAAATGATTCATTTTTACAGAAATAAAATTGCTTTTTTCAATATTATAACTATACGTATATGATGTGTGTATGTTTGAGCTACATATATTATATGCGTTATGTATTTTATAACTATATATTTCCATATGTATACATACATATGTACATATTTAAAATAAATCAATGTAAAAAATAAAATATTCTATAAACTAACTGGAATGACAAAATGAAAATATCAAAAAAAAAAAAAAGGAAGATGAAAATTCGAAGCAGCCTACATTTTATTTTTATATTTTTCCTGTTTTTTTTTTTTTTTTACTGTCTATATCCTTTTTAACATTTTTAAGAAAATCCTAATCGTCCGTACGTAAATTTTAGTAAAAATATGGTTAACCACAAGATTTTAAAAGAGAAAACGAATTAAAATATAAAAAAATAAAAAATAAAAAGCAAAAAAAAAAAAGTTTATATGGAATGTTTACTTAAAAAATTAACTTGTTTTATAAAATATAATTATATATATATATATAATATACACATACTCTATATATATATTAAATTTTGAAAATTTTCTCTTAATTTTAATTTTTCTTCTTCTTCTTCTTCTTGTTAATATAATAATCAAGACATTAATACTTAAGTTAAAGTATGACTATGCCTTTAAAACATTAAGAAATAAAAACTACTAAAAAAATTATTAAACTTACATTTTATATTTAAATGTTATACTCGTATAAGTTCATATATATGTAAATACATATATATGTAAATACATATATATATATATACATATATATATTAAATACAAAATAATATAGTGTTAAAATTTTATGTGACCCAAGGCATTAAAAGACACTATTCTTAAATTTTTGTTTTTTCATCATGTACATACGTACTTATATACGTGTATGTACGTGTGTGTTTATATGCTCACATTAATTGTTTTTAATAAAAGAGAGAAGTATAAATATGTTGCTGTAATACAAATCCTAAGGATATTTAGGTATAAAATTGTTTCATTTTTCGTTTATTTTTTTGTTTTAGAAACTTTATATTATTTTTTATTATAATTATAAGTAAAGCAGACATAGTAGGTACTTATATTATATAGTTGATAGAGTAGTATACGTCATTTGTACTCTTAGATAGTAAGAGAGTACATATACTCTTATAAATTCAAAATGAAATTCAGGAAGTTTTGTAATTTTTAGCGGTTAGGCTGTGTTTTTTCTTCTTTTAATTGTTTTTTTTCTTGTTTTTTTGAAGAAAACTTTTGATGAGATTACAAGAGTACTATATAGTACTACTTATATACTACTACTAATATATAAGGAATTTAAGTAAAGTTCAACTGCATATAATATTCTGTTTCTATTGTTTTTGTTTTTTTTTTTTTTTGGCAAAAATTTTATGAAATTTAAAAAATTTAAAATGAAATTTTAATGCAATTTTCTTAAATATATGAAAAATTTTAAATATTTTATATAAATTTTAAATTCTAATATGAACTTGGAAGAAAAAATTTATTTTGTTTTAAATTATGTGTGTATATAAAAAAATTTTAATATACTAATATAAAAAATATAATATTTTTTTGTCAGTGTACGTGCATGTGTATATTTTTATCGACCATATTGTATTCAATAAAGGGAAATTATGTTATAGCACCAAATTTGGTATATCAAGTTTTCGGCGAAAATATGTTTCTCCTTGCTAGGGAATCGTAATTAAACTATTTTTAGAGAGATGTCTGTTGGTATTTCTATCTGTCAGTCTGTATGTGTAGATCAGTGTAGACCTTAAGTTCTGATGCACTGATTTTCAAAAATTCATATCTTAGTCTACTTCAAGAGTTAGACGATTTGATTAACTTTTGAGATATATCAGATCTCTGGAATTGAATTTTTACTATAGGTCGATTTTGCATTTTTCGTTAATATTAGGGATCGGAAACAGAATTTTTACTAAAGGCCGTTATTATATGCATATTTGATCACATACTTCAGAAACTAATTGTCAAAATTTCTTGAAACTTAATATTTGAGGTTTGTTTGTAAACGAAATTATCTGGGAAAGTGTGCAGGGGAAATCGAATCACGGAAAATGAACTTCTAAGAACTAAAAACCAAATTCACATTTTATCATTTAACATTAACCACTTTCTATGAAAGATAGAAGTTAATATTTTAAGGCAATTTTCATAACCTTATGCAACGCTTCAATAATGTGGTCGGTTATTTGCTGCTTACATCAGATTCTTTTTTGTTTATTTGTTTGTTACTTAACAAAATTTTATTGAACATGTTTTTATTTTAAAATTATAGATGAAAAGAAAATAATCTCGTAAATTTTTCAAAAAGTCAAAATGTGTGTGATCTGTGAAAATGATTGTTTTTTAAAATATTGTCATCGTAAAAAAAAAAGCTTTATGAAAAATGTCGGTTCTTTTTTTTTATTACGTATTAAAAAGTCTGTATTAGGTATAAAAAAAAAAACAAAATTGGAATATGCGATAAATTTAATAAAAAAAAAATATTTGTATAATATTAATGTCTATTAGGAGTGTCCGTTTAAACATTGTAAATCACTTCTTAAATTGTTTTTGTTTGTAAAGTTGTATGACAATTTTTGACGCCTCGTGCGTAGTTCTATGTAGTTGTCAAAGTAAAACTGATTATACTTATTTTAACTATTTCACCATTGAAAGACAGAATGTTCGAACAACGCTTCCAAATCATGATTAATATCACAATTTGGCAAACATTAACTTGATGATTTATTTTGTAAGTAACCAAGGTCCACTTTAATTAAAAATGAAATATTGCTCCGTTTAAGTTTTACTAAAATTTCGTAAGCAAATTATGTGTTTTATACGATATTTAATTTCCTATATTCGACAACATAAGTTTCAATTCCAACTATTGATCGTTATAAGAGTTCATTCGGTGAGTAATTGTATAATTTAGAATTTCAGATTTGCTGAGTTGCCAACGGCATCATATGAGTTTTGATATCCGATGAGTACGTTAAATTTTCAGTTAATATTGACTATTCAGCATCAATTACAGCTTTGGAAAATTATATTTCGAGTGTAATTGGTAATAAATATTTCTCTTAAAATTTCCAAACACCAAATTCCAAAATTCGAATGGGGAACTTACAACATGTAGGTACGATCATACTATTTATATAGGGAATTAAATTTAAAGTAATTTTTAAAGTCTCTTGAATTTTCTTTTAATTTCCAATTTTTCCCTTTAAATTTCAAAATTAAATGCTTATAAAAATCACCTCTTACTTATTATTATTCGAAATAAGATTAGCAAAAAATGTTGGTTTAAATTTAATTTTTGATTCTACAATAATAATAACACAAAAGCTTTACATTTTTATTTAGATTAAATTTAAATATTTTGAAGAAAAATAAAAAAAAAAATTTTTTATGATTTACTTTTTATTTGTATTATAATAGTAGATAACAGATTTTTGGTAGATGAAAAACAATAATAATATATTATATATATATATATATATGTATATATATAAAGATTATAGAAATGATTATATTCCGTAAAGCAAAAAAATAAAATAAAAAGTATTCAAAATTTATTATTTTACATGTAATACAATATGTCTAGTTTCAGTATATATCCATATACATACACATAAATGTATGTATAATAAATATAAGTGGCTATGACGTACATTTTATTTAGGTATATATATGTATATACACGAGAATATGATAATACAGTTAAATATTAATTGTTATATACCTACATTATATATATATATATATATATATATATATATATATATATATATATTATAATGTTATATATATATAGAGTCGCAATTTAAAATTGACAGTCGTAAATAAGTCCTTTTCAAGCGTAAAATATAATAAAATATGAACATAATTTAATCTTTGTAAGATCTAATGGAATTGAAGGCTTTCTGCAGATATATACAAATATACCTATATATATATATATGAATGAAGTAAGATACTTATTTCTATATTTCATATATATTACTTATAATCTTAAAGAGTATAAGGCAAGGAAAAAAAAAGAAAGAAACTTAACGCGACAAAATGTCACCAACGGAGTGGATAAAATATAGAGAGACGATTTATATACAATAATAATATATATACATATATATATACATATAGTTGATTTATGTATATAAAATAATAGAGACAATTTATATACAAATCTGTATGTATGTAAAATAATTTTAGAAATATCGTCTTACATTCCGTAGATCTACTATACTTTATTATATGGTTGATATTTTTTTTTGTATTTATATTCGATTCCTTTTTCATTTTTCAGTTTTTTTTTTTATTTCTTATTTTTTGAATCCTGTGTGTAAGGATCCTTTTTTTATTGGTCAATAAAGCTTTATACTGTATAGAAAGAATAAAAAAGGGACTGGAAGGCAAAACAAAATTAAGGATAATTCACAGAAATCAATGATATATATATATATGCATATGTATATATTTGTGTATTTGAGTAAATAGTTATTTAGTTATTTTTCATAATAATATATACATATAAACAAACATTCAAACATTTCTTTTTAAATACATTTTATATTATAGCGAATTTTGATATTAATATGAAATTTTTCGTTATATTTATGTATGTAAGTATATATATTATAATACATTTTTAATGATAAATTTGTAAATACATACAACTGTATAAAAAATATTTGTCTATAATTATGTATGAAATCTCTTTAATATCATAATACATTATTATTTATACCCGAATATGTTTATAAATGAGGTTCTTTTATAAATATCACAATAGAGAGTAAGAGTGAGTGAATGATAGAGAAAGAGAGAGTAAGAGTGAGTGAGAGATTGAAGTGTGAGAAATTCCTGTTTTTAAAAGTTAATGAAAATAAAATATATATGTGATGCGTGGAAAATTGAATTTCTATAGCCATACATGCATACATATTCATATATATGTATATATATATGATATATAAACACGTAATAATATATTCATTTAACAACCAATATTACATAAAAAAAATAAACAATAAAAAAAAAAGGAAATTTTTAACCATCTTTTATTTTTCATTAAATTTCGTACATATATACGAGTAAATATAGAAAATACCAAAAATTTCTTTCTTCGGCCCCTTTTAAAAAAAATATAAATGAAAAATCTATATTTTGTTTAAGAATTTAAGGTCACAAAAAAATAAATTTAAATACAAATCCTTATATATATACTTGCATGTATATTAAATGCATTATTGTACATGTATGTATATTTTTACAAATATATATACTTAAATATCAATAAATTTTACTTTTATATAAATTCATAATTATTGTTCGTATAAATCATAAACATAAATATGCAATTAATGTTAAACGATCAGTAAGTTCTTAAGTGTTGTAACGAGTAGTAGTATAACTATTAATAATAATAAATACGTACGTACATACATCATTATATATATACATAAATTTTGTTGTTCTAATAAAATATTTATAGTATTTTGTTAATGTTTATTATAATGTTATATATACATATATATATACAAGTATGATTTCTGTTGTTAAATATATTGTAAACGATAATAAGGAATTTTTAACTAAAAATGAAAATTTATTGCATATACATTCAATATATAATAAATTATTTATAAAAAACTTGCTGTAAGAGGAAAATTGAAGAGGATTGAAAAAATTGAAAAAAAAGAAAATGAAATTTTCATAGTCAATAGAAAAAGAGAGAGAGAAAAAAAAATCATTGCCAAATGACCACTTAAATCTGGGTACTCGAAGGCATAAAATATGAAAAGTGATCATTTTCATTTTTTTCAATTTCTCTATAGTCTACATGATCAATCATATCACCTATTCAATCATGCCACCTTTCAAGTACCTATATAAATATACCAACCTAATATATCGTAGCATAAATATCTCAAATACTTGAACAAAAAAAAAAATCAATACGTCCAATTATAAAATAACCTTCCTCTTCTAATTTTATATAAAAAAATTTGTTCTATGCAAAGAAGAAAAACTATAATTGTGTTCACAATTTATTGGAAAAAATAGAAAAAAAAACAAAGAATATTTTTGTAATATTTTGAGTAAATCGGGAAATATTTACGTATATTGATTGCGATTTTTAAAATTTCCTATATAGCTAGCCTATATGTATGTATATAGCACTAAATATATTCATATAAATAATCAAAATAATTGAGGAGAAAAAAATAAAATTTTCAAATTGATTATTTAAAATATTTGAATACCTTGATGATATTAATTTTAGCACGATTTCACAAAATCACGAAATTATATTTAAATTTGTTTAAATATAAAATAAATATGACAATTTGTTTAGGCATAATTTACGTTTGCATACATATGCATAATTAATTATTTACGCCTAATGAGTAATGATCTACAATTAGAATGACAAAGAGTTCTTAATTAATGCAAATACATTGAATTCATTATTTATAATAGGGAAAAAAAACAAAATTATTATGCGCCTAATTATATGCAATGCAATACATATGGAAAAAGAGATATCGGGACCTGCCATCATTACTTTTATGATTTACATTATTGTGAATCCGTTATTCATGTTTGGTGTCAGTTGCCAGCGCTGTGAAAAAAATTAATAAGATAGCCTTTATAATCTATACACTATTTATCATTCACTCATTTTTTAATGACAATAATAACCGGCGTCATTATTTCGTTGCCAAATTTTGTGTCTGAATTTTGAAAATTCATTAATAAACTATTTTGTAACAAATACTATACATAGTTATAAATTTATATCGGTATTACCTGTGTGTTTTAGAATGTCGAAAAATTTAACACAGTATAACAGTTCTTATATGTGATAGCTAAATTTTTTAATAAACTCTATTTAAGTAACATAAAACACCCTATATAATTGTCATTAAATTCCGATTTAAAAAAACAACTAAATCATGCTATTTTATTTTTTTTTCAAATTTAATATTTAGGTAATCAAAATACAATTAACATGACACATATGCATAAACTTCAATTATATTCTAATTATAATGAAATATCAAAGAATGTCAATTTTTTTTAATGTTTTTTTTTAATCCATTGCGCTTGTGTATAGCTATGTTCTAAATTTATTGACATCTATATTGTATGTTTGTTCTCGTTTACATATAATTATTAACAGAAAAATAATAAATTAAAATAAAAATTAAAGTAAATCGCCCCTTTTATAATTTTGAAAAAAATTACGATATAAAATGGTGGTAGTTTTATAGTTCCTATATTATAATTTTTTAAAGTGTGAAGTAGAGCATATAAAAATCGTAATCATAAATAATATTGTGGTTCTTATAATTAAGAATATATATGGAACATAATTTTAATTTTTAATTATAAATTTTAGAATAATAGCTTGTATATTTCTCAAATCAATTTACGAAAATCTTAAGTTTATAATTATTTTAAACACAAACCACTCACTGTTCTGTGTTCACATAGTTGCGTTCTATTAGAATAATGTTATTATATACATTTTAAGCTTCATTTACATACATTTTTTATTTAAAGAAGTGTTAATATTTTAATTAATTCAATTTTGTAATGCAATAAGTATGATTTTTAGAATTTCAATTTTAAAAAGTAATAAAATATGAAATTACTTACAAAAAAGTAACAATAATTACAAACATACATAATTTCTTAGACTTGCATCATTTTCATAATACAAATTCTGTTGTCTAGGTCTTCCTCATATACATATTATTATATTATTACAATAATTTATATAGTAAGTCACATATTTTTATATATTTCTTTTAAATTATGAATATGGCAAATGCGATGATTTTTTTTAATGAAATCAAATATACTACTATACTAGTGATTATACTTAAAATGATGGATAGTGGATTTACTATATGAATATGAAAGTATATATATGTATGTATACTATAAAATAATTTTTTCTTATTTTATTTTTTGTTGTAGGTTTAGTTTAGATTGATATACGGCCTACACAAATAAATATACAATGTATATACATATTTATGAATCGTATAATAATTTATACAGTAAAAAAAACGGGACAAATTATTATTCCCCATATTTATTACAAATTATTATTATTATTATTATATATATGGGAAAAAATTTCATTAATCCTCTCCAAGAGTATAGTATAGTAGGGCTTTTTGCATTTTAATATTTATACATATGTATACGCAGAATGAATAAAAATATAACAAAATCATATTACATCGTCATTAGTTCATTCTTATATAAGAATCAAAAGGAAATTGCTCATTACTAATAAAATGAAAGTTCTACTTTTTATCCTCCATTGTCTCATTTTTTTTTTTTATATTTTTGTATTTTGTTTTCGTTCTGTTTTTTTTTATTATTTTTTTTGTATGTAAAACATATTTATTTACTAAAGGATCATTGTTGATTAAATACTAGAACTGTCAAGATTCTATTTACATGACATATAAAAAAAAAACACAGAGAAAAAAAATAAGGAGAAAATAGAGAAAAATTCAAACATACTATCATATCATAAAAAAAAAATTTCTTGGAGCCTTTCTTCTTGACCTGAATGATGCGTTGTTGTACATGTTCTGCAGCGCATCACAATATACTGCAATTTTCAAACAAAAATTTTTTTTTTGTGTTTTTTCTCGTTTTTTTTTTTGTTTTTTTTTTTAAGAGTCATATCCTTTGTACGTTATTATGCTGACTCTTCAGTTATACAACTGATAAATTCAAGCAGTTTCTGTATTAAGTTTTTTTATTCGTTTTTGTTTTTTTGCTTCTTTTTATTTAATTTTCTGTCTTTTCTGTCTTTTCTGTCTTTTCTTGCTTATTTTTTGCTTAACGTGTAAAACAAAAATTTTTTGTATAAAAATTAAGAATATTTTTTTGTCTTCTGTTTTTTATTATAATATGAGATAATTTTTTTTTTACAATGTGTTGGAAAATAATAAGAAAAAAAAATAGAAAAAAAGCCACGTATTGTAATTACCATTAAGTTTAGTTTAGTTAGTTTTCATTATCGATTCATTCAAAATTCTATGTAAAAAAATAGCAAAAAATCACAGTATTAAAAAATGTTATTAAAACGCACAAAAACAACAAAAAGAAATACAACTTTTTTCATTTTAAAAAAGAGAGAAAACTAATTAGTAATTTAACACTAAAATTACACACACGCTCTTCACAAACAAAAAAACAAAACAAAAGCAAATACTCTCTAATAATAAGCATTTCTATCCTATAGTCTACAGCTCTACACTGTAAAAAAAAATATTTTGATATTTTATACATTGTAGCATGGCAAAATATTTATATGTATGTATGTATGTATATTATTTAATCTCGAATAGAGGTAAACACATACAATGGGTGATTTTATAAATATTTGCTTTTTAAATTTAAAATTAGAAAAAAAAAACATAGAGAAAAATTTCAAGTTTTTTATCGAATTTATAAATCAATGATTTCTAATTGTTTTTAGCACTTTTCCAAAAATTTTTTGAAAAAAAGTGCTTATTAGTTTCACTCTGTCCGTCCGTCCGTCCGTCCGTCTGTCCGTGTGTCTGTTTACAAAACTTCTACACCCTTGAAGATAGAAAGCTGAAATTTTATATGTACATAGATCTTTACTAGAAACTTATTTCTGTAGAACAAAATTTTTACCTATCTCCTCCCCTCTAGAAGTTATACCCCCCCAAAACCCTAAAAATGGCCTTTTTTAACTATTTGTTGCAATGAAACCATAAGCATTTTTGAAATTTTGCAAACGCAGAAAAGCAGCGGCTTGCTTCCCCTAGCGCGGCATACTATATTTGAACTTTAGAAAAACAAAATGGCCGTTCAAATTTACCGTTATCTAAAGTCCCTTTTTTGCAAATTTTTGATGTCGTTTTTTTTTCCAAACTACAGCCTGTAGAAGCTTGAAATTTTAGGAGCTTTTAGACATTATCAAATAGTTCATTTCGCTAGAAGAAAATTTTTTTCCATCTCCACCCCCTCTCAAGTTATCGCCTCTTGAAATTTGTAAAATTTGAATTTTTGACACCTTATATTTCCGAAACCGCAAGCTTTTTCAAATTTCTATTAACGCAAAAAGTTAACGGTAAATTCCATGAAATTAAAAAATATAATTATTTTTCTTAACTCACAAAATTAAACCTTAAAATCGAGCATTATGTTAACCCCACTTTATATTAATTTTTGCTTTATTTCAAAGACTGCATAAATCATTCATCCTAAATATATGCAACCCTAGAAATAGTTTTGTATATGAATGAAAATAATTTTAATAGTGTGATAGGTACATAGACTACATAGACTGTATTTAAAAGCAAAATTTTCATTTGTTGAAGGGAAAAGTGCTACAATACAAACCATTGGTTTGACCCAACTTTATTAAAATATAAATTCATGCTAATGTTGACTATATTACTATGGTTCTTGAGCTTCATTTGACAATGGTTTAATTTTAAGACAATTTTTTTTAGTAGGATCACCCATCGATTTCATTTTAAATATTGTTTTTTAGAGCTTTTAATCAATACCGGTCAGTACAAATATCACATAGTATTATTTCGGCGATCAGATCTAAAATTTAAAATTAATTAATTGCTCATAGAACGCATATTTTGCTAAATATTTGGCAAATATTAGTAACTAAAGTAAGGAAGTGAACGTGATATTTTTCAAAAGCTTTGAGATTTTCCTCTTAATCATGTGGGATGATTAAATACTAAATTTAACTACTGGTTTATATTTAAGATTTTCGCGAATACGGGACGTTCCCTGAAAAATTTCTTCTTAAATTCACCAAATTATATCAAATATTATTAACAAAAAATCTTTATATTCTGTAAACCATTTGACGACTTTGCATTTCAGTATAGGAGGACTTAAAAGGAAAATAATTTTCGAACCGACAAATTTCTTAAAAATTTTTTCAAAAATCATAATTTTCAAATATCGTGGCTTTCGAATGAACAATTTATGTGTAAGGACAAGTCACACAAATTTTTGATATAATTTGTGCAGATATAGAATAGATTTTGAAAAGTTGTTTAGGAATTAAATTTTTCAATTATGAAATGTGAAATAAAGCTGTGTATGCTTGATGTTGATAACTTGAAGAAATCAGATTTTTGAATAGTAAAAAAAATGACCCTGTATAGCATATAGATTTCTTAAAAATAGTAAATATGATAGCCTTTTTAATTTCTAAAATTACGTAATTCATTATTCTACTACATTTTATTTACGTTTCTCCAAAAAAAAAAAAAATTAAATAATTTTGTTTTATTGATTTAAGCTGATTATTTCTAAGGTTACTCATATGTGACCAAAATTATATTCTTCTCATTAGTTGCACTATTTATAATTTATATATACAAACAAAACAAATAAGGCTCTTGTATACACAATTTACTAAGTATTCAAACATAAACAATTTATGAGTTCATGTTTAACTTAACATATGACTTAATTAGCTCTTCTCCGATCATTGAATTCTAAAAAATAAATATTTTCAAAGAAATAAATTACTTTTCTTTGTAATTTAAGACCGCAATAATTAAAAAGTTTTAATTTTTTTAGAAAATCTTTGAAAAATTTTCTGATTCATAATGATTTTGAGTTTTGTTTATTTTTTAGATAAAATAATTTAAAAATTAAAAATGTGTAAAATAAACTTCTATTAATTTTGAGTGGATTTTTCATTACTTTTACATTTAACATTGAAAATAACTACCTTAAGTTAGATAATTAACAGAAAACTGTAAAGTTATTTAGAGATAGATGTAAATTAATTTAAGTATTTGTTTAATAAACAAGATTATTTTAAATCTAATTTGTAAATAATAAAAATTTTTATTTAATTTTTGAAAATTTTACAAGTTGCTAACAAATCATAAGCAATGAGGCTATACCCATACTTATACGCAATATACCGGTTTAAAAAGGGGTGAACGCTTTACAGAACAATATTTGAATTGTGAATTCATTCTACATTTATGAAAAGAGAATTTAAAACTATTTTAGTATATTATATTTACATATTTATGATTATTTTTTAAAACAAAGCTTTTGAAGGTTTAATTTAATTAATATAGAACTTGATTTTTAAAACTGGTTTTTAGCATATTTAATCGTGAAATTTTTTTCGCTTAAAAATACCTAAACCAATTTAAATCTATCTTTATAAGACACTACTATAAGATCTGTAATAAACAATTTATAAATTTATTTGCAATATTTAGCATTTTTCAACTTTTCATGTACGAATACACACAGGACCATTATAAGATCATACAATTTTCATTATTTAGCACAAAAAGTACAGCATAATTGCAGCTTAATGAGAATATAGATTCGTAATTATTGACACATTAGTCATATAAATCGGTTTGCCACATTAGTTTTCATAATAACCATATTTTTAAATTCATCTGATTTAAAATTCGCGTATGTAAGTAGTTTTACAAAATTTCACCTTTTAATTTACAAACTTTTTGTTATTTATTTAAAAATTTTAAAACTATATTAGAATTTTGTGGGAAATAATTCATAAATATTCACTTGTATAACTTTAACAATAAATTCATCATTAATATTTTTTAACAATAACAGGCGGTGTGAATTAATTTGTAATTTTAATAAATAAAAAAATAAATTCTGTTTTCCGCAATTGTTTCCATTTTTTATTCAATTTATTCATTAGTATTCTGACATTGTTAAAATATCAAAAAAATGTTATTGAATTATTATTAGCGTATAATATACAAGTGAATTGTTTTGTTAAGTTTTTCTGTGTATATTATAGTAAATAAAGTTGAGTTGAAACCAATGGTTTGTAATGTAGCACTTTTGACTTCAAAAAATTAAAACATTGTTATAATTCACACGTTTCGGATGAAACAAAAAAGAAAATTAAGGGCGTTAACGTAATTATTGAAATCAAGAGCGAATTGCGTTAGTTGAAATAAATAGTTATATTTATAGATGGCATGATATTTACCGTTACCTTTCTGCGTTAATAGAATTCAAACAATGTTGCAGTTTCGAGAATACGAAGTGTTGAAAACACAAATTTTACAAATTTTGAAAAGTGGCACCTCAAAAGAAAATGAAAGTGAAAAAAAATTTTTTGCTAACGAAATAATTTTAAATATTTGGTATTAAAATTTGAGACTGTTACAATAAAAGAGACTAAAAGGAAAATATCAGAAATTTGAAAAAAATCGGATTTTAGATAACGGTTAATTTTAAGGGCCATTTTGTTTTTTAAATTCAACTTTGTGCGGTAGAAGAAGCCCGCCACTAATTTTCTGCGTTCGCACAATATAAAGAATGTTTGTGGTTTCGTTACGGCAGATAAAACTTAATTTCTACGATCTAAAGATCTACGGCAATTAAGATCTATATTTCTACGGAAATAAAGATCTATTGAATTTTACCTTTCTATCTTAAAGGGGGTAAAAGTTTTGTAAACAAACACACGGACGGAAAGAGTGAAACTAATAAGTACCTTTTTTTCACAATTTTTTTGGAAAAGTGCTAAATATAAAGTAAATAAAATCAATTCTTATATAAAAATTCACAAACACACTTATTGATTATTTTTTTAATTTTATTTTTAAATAGTTATGCTTAGCTAGTTTACTTTCAAATTAACAGCAAAATAATTGTTTTTTAAGAACTTCCTAATAAATACTTAATAAAAAAAAAATTAAATTTTTAATTTAAAAGTTTGTTTTCGACACAAAAAAAACTTGACGCAACGAAATTAGTAGAGAAAATGAAAACAAAATTGTATTCACCACGATGAAATATTAATGACTCTCTCTCCTGTTATTCCCGGATCTACTACCAACTGTTTCAAGGATTTCAAGTTTTGTTTTCATTTTTTTTTTTCTAACCCAAAACCAAAAAAAAACAACATAAAAATTTTAAGAATGTGTTAAATTTTTTAATGAAAGTTAAATTTTATTAAAAGAAAACAAAAAAAAATAGAAAACCTCACTCAAATTATTTAAAAATTAAATGTTTTTTACATTCAAATTTAAATGGTTGTTAAGGTAAAAAAATTCCTACACAAAGGTAATGTAACTTCCTGACTTAAATAAGTATATAACATGTATATGTATATATATATATACATATATATATTTATATATATTCATTTATGTATAGTTTCTTTTACCTAGTTTTTTAAAAATAATTTGCAAATTCACCATTATTTACCATATTTATTTTCTTTCTCCTTATTATTGTAATACCAACTCTATATTCGTATACATAATATTATGTACATAAGTATGTGTTTTTAATTTGTTATTTTCATTTTATATAACTTGAATTTTTTAATTTCTTAAATTAGCAAATAAAATGATATTTAAAAAATGAAAGTATGTATTTTTTTTTAAATGTTATACAAGTGTATGTATGTATGTATGTATAGCTTTTCTTTGAATCGAAAAACTTTAAATGTGGTATTTTTTTTCTTCTTAGTTTTCTCTCTCTCTCTCTCTCTCTCTTTTTGTATTTTATTATTTTTGTTGTTTTATTTTGAAGTACGGATGAAGGTTAATGAAAATTTAACGCGAATGCATAAACAATAATGTAGTTGACATATTTCGACTAAAATAATATGGCAAAAAAAAAAAAAAGAAAAGTGAATAAAAATAAAAATTATGAAAATTGCATATTACATGTATGTTTGTATGTATGTTAATGTACGTGTATATACTTTTAAAAATTTATTATCATCGTTGCTTAATGTCACCTATACTATTATGCATGTATAAATATGAGATAAAAATTAAAATTTTATGTTTTATATTTTTTATTTAAAATAAAAGTTTTACTAATACCGATGGGGAAATATTTATAACAGAATATTAAAAATATTAAAATTAGAAAAAAAATTATAGAAAATTATTTTGTAATAAAATAACAGTAACATTAATTCGATTATACCAAATATATTGCGCCATATGTCGTACATCGTAATTTTGTACGTGCCGTACACCTTATAATACTCTCTTGGGAAAACCGCCACCTATAGTTTTCAGTAATTTGCAGGCTAATTACGGGCTACTAACTTTAAAATTGAAGGTATAGTTTTTGAGAATTAAACTGTTATATTTTGTAGTTAGAGGCCCTGTAAAGTATTTACGAAAATTATTCTGAATAGCTTTACGTTTTGTTTTTTAAACTGAAAAGCAAATACAAGTCGTAATAAGAATTTAAAATGTTTTCAATCATGTCCAATATTTAACCGGCATGAAGATGACCGATTTCAAACAGATTTATATCTACAAAATTGTGTATAATACCAGAAACCAAATATATAGTGAAAAATAGTCATATAGTGTCACCACACCAAAACTGCGAAATAATCAAATATTTTTATATTAAAAATTAAATAGCATATTTAAATGAAATAATTTATAAGTATTTCTTGACAATATTATTTCATATAATTACATACATTAATTTAAATTTTATATATAAAATTTTTGTATTGTATATTAACTTTAATATTATATGTATTACACTTATATTTATATACATATCTTAGAATCTACATATTTATTATCTGTATTTATTATTCGTATATAATAAATATTATTTCCAATTCAATATAACTGTAGGTACTTAATATTATTATGTTTTTAAATTGAATTTATATGTAAGTTCACTATATAAATGATATTTTAAATATATATACATAATATATATATAAATATATCAAAATTACAATGTGTATCTACATTATGTATGTACATACATACATACATATCTTAAAAATACATGTATATCTAGTACATATTTTTTTTTCTTTTTCTCATATTATACTCAACAAAAGAACTTTTATATACATATACATATGTAGTATGTATGTAAAAAAAAATTAATGGCAAATTTTCCATATAGGTAGATACAAATGGAAATATAAGCAAATTATAATATTATAGAAAGAAAGAGATAGAGAAAGAGAAAAAGAAATTTCAATATAGAAAAGAATTACTTAATTAGGTATACGTACATATATGGGTGTGTGTATATAATATGTACATATGTATGTATATCTAGATCTACGTATTATAGTCATGACAATAATCTTGACGAATATCTTATTATTATTGAAGAAATTTCGTTTTTTTTTTCTTTTATATAACGTACAATATTATTTAAAACGACGTAAATATTATAAAATATAAAAAAAATTAAACCAATTCGTAATCATATATAATTTAAATTTTAAAGCTTGGCAAAAAAAAAAATATTCGTATTATTTTATTATGAAAAATAAAGCTTTTTTCTCCTCTTATCGGCTTAAATAACTTGACCTCATCTAAAGTTTCATCACCAGAGGGTAAAATAATCTTATTCTATTTTGCGCGACAATGCTTATTCACGAAAAATAAAAAAGAAAAACAAAAATACTGTCATTATAACATTCATTTTTAAGGTACACATATATACAAACATACACACACATATACATGGAAATATTTTATTATAATATAAATGGTATATAATTTTTACAATTCAATAACTTTCATTATTTCGAAAAAAAAAAAATGAAAATCGTAGAATCGTTTTCAAAATAAAAACAACAAAAACAATGATTTCAATATTAATATATACATTATTATTATTTCTTATTATTATTGCTATTATTATTATTATTCGCAATAGCTTGTGTTATTGTGGTTTTTAATTGCTTCAAAATTGAGAAAATATAATAAAAAGCATAGCACAACACAAACAACACAAACAAAAAACCAATATTAACAACTTAATGACGTCAGTTTTTTTTTGTATCTGTTTTTGTGTTATTATTATTTTTTTTTATAAATTCCTAAATAACATGCAAGCATCCATGGAAAATCCAAATTTGATTGAATGTTATTCTGTTTTATATATTTTTTTTTTAATTTTCTCTCTTTTTTCATTTGTTTTTTTTTTATTATAAATTACTATTGGCATCATGGTAACATGTCATCGCATATTATAAAGTTAAAATACCTATAACCTACCTATATATAATAATATTAATAATAGAATTTGATAATAGTTAATATATTATGCACGTAACATAACTATATAGAAAACTAATAAAATATTTAATAATAATAATACTCGTAATACTCGAACCAGAGTTAAAAAGAGTCATTTAGAAATAAATTCTCTTATATGAAAAACTCTCATCCCAAGTAATTTTTCATATATTACAGATTACAATAGTAATATCGTAAATTATTAAAATTAAAATGCATATGTCTCAAAGGTTACAATATTTATAGAAAACTTTGAAAGGTGTGTTTTGTTATACACTGTTATAATATTATAGAAAACTTAATATATTATATATTATTAAAGTTTTAGAATACTGAGAATTATAAATTATAAAAAGCTTTTCATATTATACAAAAATTTCAACATACGAGTATGCATAATGTTATTCTAAATATTTTAAATGCAAGTTATATATGAAAAATAAATTTTGTGTATTTTCTTTACTGTCAACATAAAATTTCTTATATGATGATAATGATGATAAATTGCATTCAAGTTAATCATATACATATAACACAAGTATGTGTACACAAAAAAATTTGAGTTAATTTTCATACCTCATCAAAGAGTCAAAAATTATTACCTATTTGATAAATTTCCTTTTTGAATTATTCTCTTAATGGTAGGTATTTTTGTTCTCGCTTATTCAAAATTTTTAAAATGCTAAATATGTGTTTTTTTTCATTAAAATTTTCTTAAGTTTCTCATCACACCTTGCTTGAATACATACAAACTTTTTCACTCTTTCTCAAAATAACTTGCATACTGTTACGATTAAAAAGTCAAAAAAAAAATTTTAAATATAGTAATTGTTACAAATTAATAATAATATAAAAAAGAAAACACAAAATTATTATTTCGCAACCTAAATAACAAGGAGGTTTAAAAAAACAAAAAACGGAAAAGGAAATATGGTCAAACGAAAAAAAAAATCGTATACACATACGTACATATTTATGTGTATAAAAGGTATAGCATGTCGTTCATATTCCTATATAATAATGAATAAATAATACATGGGAGTCATATATTGTACAAAATTGTATATATACGCATGTACATACATGCATACAAACATAGATACATAAATATATGTATATCAATATTGTATATTTCTTTTTTTTGTTCTTTTTTGTTACGGTAAGTTTAATTAAAGCATTATGTGTTATATTTAGCTCTACGTATATATAACATTTTTTATAATATATTTGCGTATGCGAGTATACGAGTATAACAACATTTATACATTGTATATATACTAAATAATATGAATTTATATCGAAAATGAGGTTAAATTTTTGTGTCAAATAAGATCGATAACAAATAAAACATTGAATGCCTAATTAACATCGCTCTGCACGAATCATAATATACTCGTGCATATATATATATATATATTTATATATATACAAAACATTTAAGTAGTTAATTGAGAACCTAAGCAATTATTATTATTAGTGTATAATAATAATATACTCACTATATATGATTAATGTGTGTAGAATATATTATTTTTAAAATAGTTGGAAAAAAAAATGGATCACAACACACATTTTAAAAAAAAACAAGTTATTTCCTTAATTGTTAACACTTAATAAAAAAATTTCTATTAATTTTAACTGTTATACATTTTATAATAGGTGAGTTTAAGAGTATATACAAGATATAAGGTTAATTGGTCAATTATCATCATAGGTTAACGAATTGTAAAAATATTACGAAAAGTGTTTAAGTGACTTGGTTTTGTTTATTGTATAATATAGGTAAGATTTATTTATAGACGCTGCTTATTAGTATTATAGTATACTACTATATATGAAAATAAACATGAAAGAATTTTCGGTAAAAAAATATCATATCACATTCTCTGTTCTTTAGTCACTTGCCTATCTCTATATATAACCATTCTCTGTTCTTAACCTAGTTCTAAAATCTTACATATTATCATTTCGCTTTGTATTTTAAAAATTGCAAGAAATTGCAAGAAATTATATGATGGGCAAGATAAAAAGCAAGAATTTTTATTAGAAAAAACATCATTCGTATACATACATACAAAAATGGATAAGCAAACCAAGTCTATATAAAAAATATAAAATTAAAAATAAAAAATCTAAGTTATAAAATATATAATATTTCAATGGAATTCTTGTGATGTATATATGCTGACTGAATTTATGTGACACAAAATTAACAATCCAGACTAATAAGAAACTTACATAAAAAAATTTTTTCAATATTATTATATGTATATAAGAAAATTGCAATTAAAGTTATACGTTTTGAATTCAATTTTCAATTTAATATCATTAGTCTACAATAACTTAGAATTATTATTAAATTCAGTTGCTAAAACAATCACAAATATAAATAAGTATGTATACATTTAATCTATTTTCGGACTTGATGACTTTATATATATACGTTACGTACATATATATATACTGTTATATATTCGCTCATTAAATAAATATACGGTCATTAAATATACTGTACCGTATACATATACTAATATATATAATTTTCGGTTGAGATAATCATAATTAAGATACAAAAAAATGTCTACCTATAATCATTTGTTTGCTCAAATAATTTTATAATAAAATTATCTTTAGGCTTATCAAGAAAGTAATCACTTTATTCATGTTATACAATTTTGTTAACACCTACAACAACCCACAATATATTTTTACCCCTTAAATACAAAAACAAAACAAAAAATCAATTTTTATTATTATAAATACGGTGAAAGCAGAGTGATTTTAAGAGATTAACAAGTATGAAATTTTTATTCAAATTTACTCTCCAACTCATACTTTTCCTTTTTTTTTTGTTCGAATCACTCACCACACATCACACACCATATACATCATCACACATAGTATTTTATAATAAAATTTTTCAATACCTTATCGCACTTGTTGCTTTGTAGTTCAAATTTACAAACAATAATAATGAATGATATAAAAAGAGAAAAAAAAAATTGACATATTCAAAGAGCATCATTGTTTGACTTATTGGGTTTTACTTAAATACAACAATGAATTTAAGTTAACTTGAAATTAATAAAAAGAGGAAAATATTTTCAAAACTAACTACATACGAGTATATAGGAGAAAATCTTTAGAATACTAAAAAGTTCAATTTTTATTTTTCTATATAAAGAAAAAAAAATTAGAAGTATTTAATTGTTAAAAACTTTTGTATAAAAAAAAAATTGTGTTATTGATTTTATTTGTGTTTATACAGTTCTTATTGTTATTTTGTGTGGCATGACAGGAGCTAATATTTTTTTTTTTTTCAAAATCCTCTCCAATATATTAGGTTATAGACTATAGAGGATTTGCAAAAGCATAATATAAAGGAAAAACACAAAAATAGAAATCAAGAATCAATTATTTTTTTAGCAAAATTTTTTTTTTATTTTTTTGTTCCAGGAAATGGAAAAAGGAAATAGATTATTCTTTTATCGTTCGTTTTTTCTTTTTGTTTTTATTTTTGTAAATGTGACCCTTGGGAATTAAAAACGATTTTTTTTTTGGAAAAAAAAAATTTTTTTCTGGTTTAAAACAAAAAAAAAAAGCAATACCAATTTTTTTAATAAACTTCATTTAACATCAAATTTAATATTAATTTAGCGAACGGAAATTTAAAGAAAATATAAAAGAAATAAAAATCAAATTTCGATTATATAATAATTTTTAAATTGACTGACATTAACATAATTGTTTCGGTCTATAAAATGGATAACAAAAAAATTAGTATACAATTTCGAAATTAGAATGGTTTAAATAAATTTTGCTTTGATTGCCTACTTGTAGGCAACATTCTGAAAAATTTATTGAGAAAAATTATTATGCTATAATGATGTAGTGTTCGGTATAGTTTACATGCATTGCTGTGTTGCGATTTGTCAAAAACAAGGTTTTGAAATTGCCAAATTTAAATCCAGAACTAAATAAAATGACACTGCATTGTTAAACAAAAACAAAGCTTAAGAAAATTATTTAGTTTAAATAATTTTCACGAGGAGCGTTATTCCCTTTATATAAGAAAAATTATTATTTTGTTATGCTTTTTTCTAATGCACTAATTTTAATATTGACTCTCTATTCTAAATTTTTTTTTTTTTGTTCTCTTCTTTAAGCTCTTGTATATTAAATGTCTTAAAATAAGAACTTTGTAAACAAAAATCGTGTTAATTAACAATTTTTATACTTGAACTCATCATTTTGTTAGAGCTACTCATATACACACAAATTAGGTGTATAAAACAATTAAATTTTAAATTAAGTATTTTATAAGGTTGCCAGATAATACCACAAATAATTTTTAATCAATTCATATCCTTTAATTTATTAAAGCAAAAATAAATTTCGTTTTGATAAACAATGTTTAAGCTATTTAGAATTTTTAGAACTGCAATAACATATGTCATCAAATTGCATATTTTTAGGGGAGTGTCAAAAAAATATTCTTATTTGACAGATGCATAAACGGGCACAAAGCGTCAGAACTCAAAGTAATAAGCATAGTTTTACAAGTTCCCCGAAATAATAAGCATAGCGTTTTGCTTTTTTTTAGAAATGTGCTAAAAATGAGCATTGTGTACTATATTAGTAATTTAGCAAATTCATATTCAAACGATTACTATTTTATTCTAATATAATAAAAATTCTAATAACCTTAATTCTAATAAAAACCCGGATCAAATTATTTTTACTAGATAATATTTTTCTTAGAATTTACGTAATTAAAAATCTTTAAAATTCTGCGTAACACTATACACTGAAACAGATTTCAATACTTTACAAACAATCTCTTATAATGCTTTTTTAACAAATAAAAAAAGCATTATTATGCGTACATTAGTACATATATGTATATAAAAATAATTCTTGATAATTATTGATGATTAAACTAATTTAATTTTTCTTTTAAAATAGAAATTTCATTGGAATTAACTTATTGAATCATTGTAATAAATCTTAAAGTATATACTTAAATTATACACGCTTATAAAGCTGAAAATACGCTCGTAATCATGCAAAATATAATTATTTTTTTTTTTGTTAAAAAGAAGATTAAACTTTTGTACTATAAACTTCTTTAATATTTCTTTTACTTTTGACAGTATAACAGAAAAAAAAATAGAGAAGTCTTTTTTTTTGGTACACCCATAGTTAAATTATTCGTTATTGAAAAAAAGTAAATTCTTAAGAAAAAAAACAAAAAACAATTTCCCCTGTTTCTTTACTCGTTGTATTTACTTAAGAAAATCAAAAGTAATATACAAAGAAATTTTATTTGAAAAAGATAAAAAACAGGGAGTAAAAGAAGACTTTAAACAAGAATAAAAAAACACACACGCAAAAAAAAAATAGAATAAATTACAAAAATTGAGTAGAGACGGAATTTTGTTCTTTCGCTACTAACATAAGGGAATCTTCTATAGCCACCTTCTTTTCTCTCGTTACTTCTTTAAAAGTTATAATATTCAAGGTACTTTCATATATAAAATAAATTCATATTAAACCAATGGATTGTAAAGTAGAACTTTTCCTCCTTGAACATGTGGAAATACTTTTTTTTTGAAAAATATTCTCACTAATATTGCACAATGTATAATAAAATTATTTTATGCAGTTTAAAATAGCGATTGCATATTTTTTGGAGATATAACAAAAACTAAAACAATCGGTCGAATTCAATGGTTAATTCTATTGTTTTGTATTAGAGAATGGGAAAAACATTACTGACAAGAAAAATTTAGGAGTGTGATTTTACATAAAATTTTAAGCGCTTATCATGTTCTGATAGAAAATCATATAGAAATAACTCGGTTAAGATAAAAAGAATATATATTGTGTAATGGGAGAAAATTAACCGTTAACTTTTTGATTTTAAATTAATTTAGAAAAGCTGACAGTTTATGAAACTACATATATAAAATATACTAGTTTCGAGAGGGGATAGTTTGTAAGAAGACGAATTGCTAAAACTTTCGACTCCCATACAGGTTTACCATCTTAAGCAAAAAACAATAACAAAAATTTGAAGAAAAAAAACAAGTTGGAGGAAGCAGTTAAGATAGCCATTTTGACATTATTTTGTTTGACTATGTTATTTTTTGAGCTTGCAGAATTTTAAGAGGTGCAGAAGATTTTTACAAAAAACACATGAACGGACAGACAGAGTTTAACTAATAAGCATTTTTTTTTTCAATTTAATTGGAAAAGTGCTCAAAACTGAAATGACTTTCAACCATGCATTTTTTCAATAAAAGTAAAAAACTTTTTAAAGAAAACATTGAAGGATTTCTTCGCTTCCATTACATTGAAATTATCGAATACTTAAAGCATTCAGTATTATAAAAGATAATATGGTAATTAAAAAATTTATTTTAAAATTTTAAAATATTAAAAAAATATTTTTACTTTTCTTCAGTCACGGAATCATCATACCACCATCTTCCTTCAAACTTATTATTATATTTTACATATAGTTCAGTGCCAATTGGATATTTCAAAAAAAAAAAGAAAAAGGTAAGAATTTTATAAAAACTTTGAAATAAAAAAATTAAAGGATATGAGAAATAAAAATAAGAAAAGGAAAAAAAAAATTTAAAGACGTTTTAAAAGAAGAGAAGAAAATCATTGAACAAAAATGCATTTTCCAGATCAATATTTTTATTATGTATATATATATATATATATATATATATATAGAAAGATTAAAAATATATAAAAAAAATTAAAAAAGGAATTTTATACAATCATATCTCTTGAGTAATGCAATTTAGAAAAAAAAAAAAGAAAAACAAGAAAAAGTTTTCATGAGGGTTTTGAAGCATTAGATTTTTTAGAAGGTTGCTACGGACTGCCATAATATACTTATATGTTTACATAATTGTTATACTTTATATGTGTTCGAATGTATGTACATATAAATTACATTACAGCGAAATTATTTTTAATGTTAATATTTTTTTTGGCAACATTTTATACTCTTTTTTTTTTTTTTAAGTTATAATAAAAGTTTTGTTGCAAAATGCAGAATTTGCGCAGTTATAGATTGTTTTTTTCTCTGTGTAATTTGTTTTTTTCTTTTTTTGCATCGAAAAGTAAATGTATATCTAGTAGAAGTGTTGAGCAAAGTCATTTTCTATGTTTTGTTAACAAGCATTTGTTTTTTGTTTCTTGTTTTTTTTTGTATTAAACTTAATTATATATGATTATTTTATTTTGATATTTGCAATAGAAATTTTTTTGTAATTTTTTATAATAATTGTCTAACATTTTATTATTTTTACGGTATACATCGATATAGGGGCAATGTTGGCCACTGATCTTTCCTTATGTTAATGATATTAAGTGGAAATTGATATTATTTCGATGATCATAAGATTATTTTTAGCAAAATATATTTTATACACCATTTATAGATTCTTATAGCTCATGTTGAATAAACGTTTTACCTTTTGGGATATTTAAATGAAATACTAAATTGTTAATGACTTCCTGATGATATTATAAGAACTATGCGTTAAGGCAAAGTATCACGTTCAATTTTATTTTTGCAGAAATTTGAACGAAACATACAATTCGATATTGTTTAAAAACCCTTTGAAAATGCATAGGAAAAAGTAGACTGCCTCAAAAAAAATATCTTAACGTTTTTTATAAACTACATAGTATGCACTGTTATAAACTGTTATGGCAGTTCATTTGGCAAATTTTATATTTTTCAAACTAATCATGTATATTTGACTTCTCTTTTGTTATTTTCTGCCTATAAATTATAATGAAATTTGTGAGTTTGAGACAATTTGTTGTAACAAGACAACAAATGTTAAAATTATATGTGAATGCCAAAATATAAGTACAATTATAATAATTTAAATTTCAAAACTAGTTCTAAAATGTAAACATAATATCTTCTAATTCTGTGAATACTCTGTAGATAGGCTTTACAATTTAAATATAATTATTACATTTATTATTGTACTAGAGTATTGTGATAAGTTATTTTTATATTATTACATTGAATCGATTAATATTTCTTGTAAACTGTATTATGCAAAAATTTGTTTTGTGTTTCATTATTGTATACCTAATATGTATGTGTATTTTGTTAAAATATGCTAATAATAACTGATACAATGTGAATGTACAATGCAGAATCTACTAAATTCTATACAGCTTCCGGCTATAATATAATTAATGAACTACAGTTAATATTTTAAAATTATTAAATATTGATAACAATATTTTGTAATAATTATTGTTGTAATTTCAATGTACCTACATATACACTTTGTATATGTATATGTAATAATCTCAAATGAAATTGTTAATATAAAATGTATAAAATAATTATTTTTCAATTGAAGCTCTCGTGTAAAAAAATATTAGTACAATGTACTAAAATATTACACACAAACACAAAGAGAAAATTAGAAATTTTAATGCATCTACTAGGTAGTTGACACCTATTCGTTATAGTCATTTAAAAAATTTAATTACTTATTTATAAAACAATTGCGAAAACAAAACGTATGCACACTTATACAGGTACTTTGCGTGCAAGAGAAAATTTTTAAGTCAAAGTAGCGTGTCGTTATTCAAAACGAAAGAAAAAAGTAACGTGCTACATTACTGACAAGAAAATATTATTAAGCTACAATATTATTGACGTTCTAAGGTTTCTTTATTATTCTATTAGTGTTGCTTAAACATATTACCAATAAATCACACTCTAAAATACAATATAATTATAATCAAATAAATTGCTCATAAATATTTTCATTTATGTCTTTTCTCTCTCACAAAAAAAAAAATTCTCCAATGCTGTTGTCAAAAAAATCAAAAATTTTAATTTTAGGAATTTTTTTTTTAGTTATGCTTAAAAAAAATGTAATTTTTAAAATAAACATGATTTTTAATTTTGTTTTTTTTTTTTTTTTTATTATTGTTGTTATTATAAAAGTTCTGTCTTGCCATATTATTTTTTTTTAAATATAAAATTATGAATATGAATTTTTTTTCTGTTCTTGATTTTTGAAAAACTTGTTCATATAACTCATAATAATATATGTATGTACATATTATATACATTTATGTGTATGAGAGTATAAAATCTAAATAATAAATATTATGTATGTATACAATATGAGAATTTTTACATGATTAAAAAGTATAAAATGAGTTAAAAATAAACTTATGTTATTTACTTTAAAAATTTTTTTATGTAGCAAAAAAGGAAGCAGCAACATAAAAACTACAAAACTGCATTTTTTTTTTAAAGAGAATATTTAGAGAATAATGTTGTCAAAAATAAATAAAACCACTAACTAAGTATATGTCTAAAAATTTTTAAGAAATGAAAATTATATTATGTCTTTTTTTTAATTTATATTGTGTCATTATAATTTACATATACATATTATATAAGTACATAAATATTTATATCATTATGATTATAATATTCTTAAATAGAGATAAAAAATTTGAAAAATGCAATTTTTTTTTCCATTTTTTGTCTATATTATTACAACGACAACAAAATACCAAAATTAAAGAAACTTTAATCATATATGTATGTACATATATCCCGAATATTATATACACTTGTTTACATTCACATTTATTTATGTATATAAAATATTTAATTTCATTAAAATTTTTAATTAAAAATGCATAAATGTATGCAATGTATATAATATACAGAGTGTTTCAGTAATCAATGCTTCATCATACACTATCATTAGGGACATCGAAATTTAGCAAAATTTTCTATTTGAAATTAGATATCAACTCTAGATGTTAACGGATTTTCAAGATACAGGGATTTAAATAATTTTTTGCAGAATTTCTATACTTGGCCAAGTTTCTTTGCCAATTCCAAATCAAAATCTTAGCCTGCTTTGATATCATAAACGATGGTATATTTTAATGTACTGATTACGTGATATCCATTTTGCAAAAGTCATAAAACAAGCCATGTCATATAATTCAAGTTGCTTTGACGCCATCAACAGATGACATGGTTTTGTAGATGAACAAAAAAAAGTTCATAGTGCTTGTGTGTGCTTTGTCATTTGGTTTGTATTGCATACAACTATTCTCTCTAAAACAGATGCTTTCATAGTTAAGTAAAAAATTGTAAGCAAAATGCATTCATTTTTGCAAAGTAAGTGCTTCATTTGTCCTAGCCCGCAAAATGGATGTCTCACGATTTGTATATTCTGTACGTATAAATAAAATGAAAACTTTGCATGAAGTTTTATTATGTTGTATGTGCAATATATATGTATGTACATACTTATGAAACGAACGAAATAAAATAGATTTTTTAAAACAGATTTTGGCTTTCATGAAGGAGGAAAAAATATTTTTTTTTTTTAAATCTATCCCGAAAAAAGTAGGAAATTTTTTTTATGTTTCTAATCGTTTTGCTATTTTCGCTTTTGTTTGTGGTTTTTTTTTTGCCTTATTTATTTAAATGTGAAACTTTAAGAAAGAGACATTAATAAAATTCAGTTTTTTAAATGAACATTATTTCTGAACTAGTCATCTTTTTCCTTCGTTTATTTGTTATTGTTTTGGTTTGTTTTATTTATGAAAAATAAGTCTCTTCTTAATACTAAAAAAAAAAATTTTCATATAGAAGCTAGCTTTCATTTTATACGCTTATACAATATGACAAGTGCATATATACAAACGTATGTATACAAAAAAAAAATATTTAATAAAATTTATTCAAAAAACTTAAAAAACAAAAACAAGAGAGAAGAAAAACCTTTTGCATCTCCATTTTACATGCGTGTTCTATATTCCCACTTTAAGTATCCTAATGAAGCATAATAAAAATAAAAATAAGTCTCATTAGTCATAACGAATGTTTTTTGATTTTATTATTATTATTATTATTTTTGAATAACATATAAGGATACATTCTTTTTCTTTTTTTTTTTATATAATAATGTTTTGCTTGCATATTATATTTTGATATCATCACAGTATAATGTATGTAAGCATATACCATCATAAATATGGTGTGTAAATGTTCGTTTTATTTTTTATTTTGCTTTTTAACTGAAGCAACTCTCTGTTTTACTGTCTGTATTTCATTTACTTCCTGAATGAGAGAAAAAAATCAAAAAAAAAAAAAAGAAAAATTCAAAAAACAGAAAAAAAGAAAGTTATTGCACTTAGTTTTAATGATAATAGGAATGATTTCAACTTCAATGGCTTTTCCGCACAAGAACACAACAACTAACTATCAAATAATATAACAAACCAGGCTGAACAAGTTAAAAAATAGGAAAAATAGAGAAGAAAAAACTCTCCAGGAAGGATTCTGGTAGGTACTTTTGTTGTTATTGTTATTGTTGCTGTTGTTAAACTAAAGAATTTTTGAATTTTTTAATATGACAAAACCAAGTGCTCTGTTTTTACAAAAAAACATTATTTTTGTTTCTCAACTCCCTTCCCTCCTCTCTCCATTTCTTTCTATTTATTTATGTATTTTCCTCTTTCTTTTTTTTTTACTTAACATATAATATCTCTTTTTATTTTTTTTTATTTATCACTCACAGGTTTCCAAATATTCTTCAAAAATAAAAATAGTTAGAATAAAAGAATAGAAAAAAAAATAACTCTAATTCTATAGTTTGAGTTTTTTAAGTTTTTTTTTTGCATTGTAGTAGATTTATTTTTCAACATAGAACGAACGAACTACACCTATACCTTATATTGCTACCACACAATAAAAATGTATGTAGTATAACATTAATTTTAAAATGTAGATATATGCATACATAAATATACATATTTTAAGTTCCTTATATTATTTTGTAACATGCATTAAATGTATGTATAAATTATACATATTAAAATATTTTTATATTTGCAATACAAGTGAATGTACATCCATACAAATATATTAACGTGCATAATATTTTGAAATTTTCTGATTTTACAAAATAATATATGTTTTATACATTAAACATACAAACATATATAAAAAAAATTTTCTAATACATATGATTCAATATATTAGATATATAAACATATACCTTATATGTGCAATAATTATACATGTATAATTATATATGTATATACACGCTCCATATTCTACATAATATTCTAAATCTCCCCCATTGTCACAGCGATTTGCAGTAAATATGAAAAATATATTCTTCTCGAGAGATTTCAGAAAAAAAATTTTGTTTTTATTTTTCTGTTTTTTTTGTTCTGTAACCAAAAACATGCATTTTATACATACATACATTTATTTACATATTTATGTATAATCGTACAATGGGCAAAAGAATTTCTTTGTTATACAGTAAGGATATATGTGAGTAGATGAAACACTATATATGAATTTTTAACAAATATTTTTATTATATACAATAAATATGTATGTATAGTATGTATGCATGAATGCATGTATCATATATAGGTATGTGACTTAACTATAATAATTTTTTTTTTTTAATGATGTGTGCGATGAAAGTATGGTTTTAAAGTTTTAATTTAAAAAAAAAAAATTATTTTTTTTTTTTTTTTGAAAAGCATATGCTACATAGCAGAGAGATTATGACCTAAAGCCATAATGTATGTTAGTCCTTGGTTTTTAATTTATTTTTTTGAAAATTCTCCAAAATATAATAATAATATAATAAAAATTGCAACTCCTGTTAATTTTCAAGGATCTAATATAAAATATAAGATTATCAAATTAAAAGCTTAAAAATTTTTAAAATTAATCGCAAATTCCTATAGTGCACATACTATACATGTATAATATCACAAAAATATACTATATATATATATAATATAAGATAAGCACTATGTAACTAGTATGATATATGGTGTTTAAAATTCAAACTATTACAAAATATTCCGATAATTTTTCTATATAATATTGCATATATTGATTTTTTTGTCGGAAGATGATACCGTAAATTGTTTTCCTTTTGTTTCTTAATTATACAACTGTACAAATATTTTAGTACATTTTGAAACAATAATTAAAAATTTGTCAAATTTGACATTTTTAAAATAAAAATGTTCTAATTAATTAAGGCATATACTTAATTAAAATAGAGAATTCTACTATACATATACATATAGAAACTTTATTAATTTCTATATTATATTACAAGGATAAGAAAACGCACATAAATTATATACATATATATATATATATATATATATGAAAGCATGTATCTATGTAAAATCATTAAATCCTAAACAATGATAATATCTATATCATGTACCTGTACATTATATATTATAATAATAAATAATATTAAAGTCTAAGATTAAAATAGAAAATTTAGAAACTTAAAAACAAAAAAAAAATATAGATTTTTATTAAGACATTTTATTGATATTTACGTAGATATCTTATGTGTACAGCATATTAAAAAAAAAGAGCTTTTTTTCATGGTTTACCTTTATTGTATAAACCGGTTTGGATGAATTTTTTTTTAACATATTCATATCATGCTTTACTAGCGTTTCCATTCCATATTATCAGATGTTTTTTTTTAAACTTTGCCAATAGTGTTGTATGATTAGGTTTTGCAAAAATATAAAAATCATTTTATTTTTTTCTGTTACTTAATTTTGTATTTTCTTTTCAATAATACGGCAATTATTATTTAGCTTAAGGCCAATAGAATTCCAACTATACTATTACATTTTATGTATTTCCGATGATATACTATTAAAATATTTTCTTATTAATTTCCTATTTAAACAATATTTTACTAATATAAAAATTTTACTAATTATAAATATTTTGCTTAGTTTTCTGGAACCAAGATTCATTTAACTTTTTAACCTAAATTAAATTGTAGTGTATGATTATTATGTATTGATTTTAAAAAACTAAAATTTTAATAATATGCTTGAAATTTTATATTGCACTATAAGAATGTGAACTTTATTAATATTAAAAATATATATATATATATACAAGTATATCAAAAATAAAACATTTTTATTAAAGCTTCCTTTCAAAAAAAAAAAAGTAAAATAAAATGTTTTTGCGAAAAAATTCACAAAACTAAAATATACTAACCCAATTAATAAAAAAAAAAATCGAAAAAACAAAGAAAAACCGTACCTACAAGAATTTTTCAAAAAAGGATAGTGTTATAAAACTTCTGATAGTGCTTTCACTATATATTCTTTTTATACTATATATAGTAGAAGGGTGGATATTATATTTCTGTATAATTTTTTTTTATTCAATATTTTCTACGTGTAGCCTCTACTATACTATTCTCATTATATGATTTAAAGCTTGAGAATATTTTTTTTTTCCGTCAAAAATTATTTATAGAATAATATCATAATATAGAGTACGTACTTGAATAAAAATTATATTTATATGAAATAAAAAAAATTACCAAGTAATATTTTCATAAAGCAAGGCTATTTCATATAAAATATTATTCGACTATCTTGTTGTTTACCTATTATACTAGACTATTATTTACATTATTAGAAATTCATAAAAAAGATATTTGAAATTTTTAGAGAAACTATACATAGTACCTACATAATATTCCAAGAATTTGGCGATAATAATTGCAATGATTTTAATTTTCCAAAAATTAATTCAATTGAAAGAAATGATTTAATTTTTTCTAGTTTAATGTTGACAAAAATTAGGACAAGAACATCATAGGTTGAACTTAATATGCACAAAAAAAAAAAATAATATTACTTACCGTTATAATATGCACAATGCACAAAATGATTGACCTAGTATCCTCAAACAAAAAAAAAGCAGCAATTTTTTTGTAATGCTCTCCAAACGTAAAAAGTATTTTTCAATTGTTATAGGAAATCGTGATAGTTTATCTCTCTATCTCTATTTTATTAATAGTTTTGACATTAAAACTTTATAATAATTATTATTATGTAGGTAGGTACCTTATGATACAAACTGATTTATATTTAATAATCACTTAATAAATTCTAAATTTTCTATTTTTTCTTACTTTTTTATTACAATATTATTTGAGTGTACTATTAGTATTCTTATATTCCTTTTTATTTTGGGATTTACACCAATAATTATTAACTTAGATATTGTTATATTCTATAAAAAAAAAAATTGACACTAAAATTCTTTTTCTTGTGTCATAATGTTATTTTTACAATAATCATAAACTCACAATGACTAATCATCAGTTTTTTAATACGTAATTTATAGACAATATTGTAACATTAAATTACCGTGAACTATAAAAAAATATAAACTTCCTAGCAAAGTCGCCAAAAACATACTAAATAAATTTTAAATAACAGCTTCGTATAGTTCGACTTGCTTTGGATTTTTTTTTTGCTTTGTTAGTATCGAATTGATTTCATTTGCATGTGATTTTTGTGTGTGTAAAAAAAAGCTTTTCACTATACTTTAATTTATTTCTTTCAATATTAAAATATTGTAGATATTGTAAGGTATAATCAGCATAATATTATAAAATATTATATTATACGAGAAAAATAATAACTGTGCTTCTGCCTTCTCAGCAAAAAGCACTTTCATACTCTCTATAAAATAATTTTTTAGTGTTATACAAGTATATTTTTAATTTGGCCTTAGTTATGATTTTCATATCATATAAATTTCTCTGTTTTAAGAAGCTTCCTATAAAAGCTACTATATGATTTTAATATTTTCTCTAAAAAATTATATTATATATTTTTATTAAAATATTATGCATTAATATTCTACATTGTAGAGAAATTTAATTTTTTCTTTTTTGTTATTCATATCATAATGTAATTTACATAATTTAAACGTGTTTCTAGCATAAATTAGAAGATTTTGTTCTAATTGAATAATAACTTCATATTAAATGTTTGCCTTACAATATATGGATATACATAACTTCAATATGTATAAGCATTCTCCACCCAAAATCAAAAGCAATATTTACAGATGTAGTAAAATTAAATAAAAGCTGTATTATGAACTGTTTATATACATCTGAGTATATAAAATTATATTGTACAATAAAACTTTTCGAAACGCTGTTCGATCTCGAAAAATTTATCAAAAACAAAACCCAGTGTAGGACTGAAATTGTGCCTCTTTTAGGTAAAGTCTCTCTGTTGATAAAAGTAGGTCGATACATAAATATACAATTGTAAGTCTAACGGTTTCACATTCACAATTCAAATTGGTCCTAATATGTGTTGGAGATTTGCCATGCTTTCAAAATGTTATCAAAGACTTGCCTTATTTTGCGAGTTTAAGAATATAAGAATTTTCGGATGGTTCAAACATTTTTTAAAGAGTTTTTTTTTCGTTTGCCAAATTTGATTCCGATGATTTATTCAAAACTTGTGCTTTACTATTATTTATGCTAAATAATAAATTAATTCTTCAAATGAAACCTTTGTTGAGATTATTTCTTTTGTTATTGTAGTAGGATGAGCATTTTATTAGCTGACAAATTTATGAAAATTATATCTTTTTCGGCTTTCGGAATGGCTTCTTTACTTTGAAATCCATTAATAAAGTTGATTTGTAATGACAATTATAGAAGGTGGTTAAATTTGCATGTGTTATATGAGTATGTTTTACTTAAAGTTCTTTTCCTAATTCATTAGTTGAGAAATTCTAATCTATGCCATTTCTTTGTCAAATAGTCTTTTTATACGTTACCTACTTTAAAGATTATAAATTTTTTCTACAATCGTTTTTTTTTTCAAAATTACATAAATAAATAAATGTATTTAAGTGGTTTGGTACGTGCGTAAATATCATTATTTTACGTTACTTACATAATTTTGGTTTCCGGGTGTAGGTCTAGATAACCTAGGTGTTCCTGGATAAGCAGTGCAAGTTTCAAATTTCTGATTTATATAGAAAAATTATTTTTTTTTCAGAACCAAGTTTCATTATTATTTTTTTTAAAAGATGTTGCACATATGTATAAATTTATAAATATTATAATTGGACTAATAAATTTTACACTAAAATTCTTAAATTATCACAATAATAAAAGCGGTACAAAGAGTAAACACGAACAAGTTGTCGATTTTAAAATTTATGAGACAAGTTGTCATCGATTGTTTACAGTTTTGACAGATCATATTCTACATGCGTGCCAGCACCATACTGTATAACTGTATAAAGTTTTTAACGTTACATTTAGTAACGTTGGTAGTTTCGTCCTTCGTTTCACTGCAAACTCCAAATTTGAAGTTTAATAAAGAATTTCCTAAATGACTGCGACATCTACCCATTTAAATAAACATTTCAATAACAATACAGAAATAGCTGCGCGTCAGCCACATCTGTAGTTATTATCATCGTTTTTGACGTTTTATAAAAATGTTAATATCATATTTTTACAGCGTTAAAGTTAAACCGAAATAAACACGGTATGCAACATGAGTTCGTTCAAAATATTTGGTTAAGTGAGCGTAATATTAGTTTTATTGATATATGTAGCTATATATAACATATGTATATAAATATTATTAGGTAATATTTATACCATCGATATCGTCGATAAAACCGAAAGGTGTAAAACCTTCAATATACATATGTTTCTTCTAAATGTATCAAATTAAAATGAAATGACAGTTTTTGTTGTCAATATAATAGTAGATACCACGGTTGACAGCAACACGCAGGTATTTTTGTTATGTCAAGTTACATACAAATATAACCAGGAAGTGAAAAAGTATGGCATGCGCGGCAGCCTTGCAATTTATTGCTAACAAACTTGTTTTTTCTAATGGCAGACTAGAGCGTAAATAAACTTCAAATTACTAACTTAGTTTTTTTTATAATTTTAAGTTTTTTTATTTATCATTAAAATAAAAATATATCTTATTTATTTTTCTTCAAATTAAATTCATTTAAAATTATTACATTCGCAAGTAAGTGCTGTTGTTTTCACCAATTAGAAACTATTCCACTAAAAACAGTATAAACTATTACACAGAGGGAATGAAATCAATTGTTCATTCAATATAGGGTTATGACAATAAACAATGCTCGTGCAGCTGCATATTTACGTGTTTGACATTGATGTTTCATATTTTTCACTACAATACGAGGCGACAACGCAACATTTGGGTCTCATTCCAAATGTAACTTCTAAGTTAAAGTTATTGAGGTGTTTAACAATGCAAGTTAACTAGTTAAGAAAATAAAATCAAGTAAGACTAATTGTAATTAAAGTAGTAATTTTAAAAGTTACTATTGGGACAATTAAACACTTTTGGTGAGTTTCTACTTCTTACACTTTCGGTAGAATACTGTTTTTTATCTAATGTTACAAACTCTTACTATTATCTGTATATATAAATTCATTTAAGTTATTATATACTAAAAATTCTTCCACATTTTTATAAGTTGCTGATAAACTAACTATGCGTGATTTTGACAAACATTAAAGTTGAAAGCAATGTCTGAAGGAGATGATAATGAGAATACAATAACATTACGCCACAGGAAAGAAAAAAAAGAGCTGCAATCTAAAATTCAAAGTTTGAAAAAGTAATACATACAATTGTGAATCAAATGTTTATAATAAAAAATGTAATTTTCGTTAAGGAATGTAAGACTATTATATCTATTTTTGCTTTTAGGAGTGCCTCTAAGGGTGACAAAAAGAAACGGAAAGAAATTTTAGATGAAATCGCAAAGATAGAATCTGACTTAGCCAAGCGTCATTCGGATGAACTAAATACTGTTAATAATGCCAAAAATAACCAACTTTCGAATAATGGAGAGCTTTTTGACAACACTACTAATGAACAAAATTGCAGCAATGATATAAACGAATTGGAAAATAATGATTCCAATCAAGAAACTCGAATTTCGAAAGCGCAAAGGCGTCGAGATAAAAAAGCTCAAAGGGAAAAGGCAAAGGAAGCAGAACTTGCTGCACAAGAAGGACAGTATAAAAATGGTCCACGAACAACAGAAATGCGAGCACTCAAAGATATTTTAAAAAAACGTGGTTTAAGATTATATTCTATTCCCTCCGATGGAGATTGCTTATACAATGCCATTTGTCATCAGATGAGTTTGGCTGGACTTGAAGTTGGCCCGTGGGAATGTAGCGGTGATTTAGGCATTCATCAAAAAGATCAAATTAAATACCTCAGGAACGAAACTGCCAATTATATAGAAAAACATAAAGAAACTTTAATATTTTATATGACTAGTCAAGGCACTGGAGATTTAATGACTGATGAAGAGTTTCAGATTTATTGCAATCAAATTCGTGATGCGCCTACTTGGGGTGGACAAATTGAAATTCGTGCAATTTCTAATGTTTTGAAAGTTAGAATTGAAGTTTTACAAGCTACAGGACCGCCAACAATTCAAGAGTGTGATGAAGGTACTAAAGACATTGGACCAACCTTAGTTATCACTTATCACAGGCACATGTACAGCTTAGGTGAACATTATAATTCAACAATTCCTTTGGAAATTGACGAAGAACAGGAAGAGTATTTGGATAATGATGTTCCGTAAAAAAATAGATTCAAAAAATATGAAACCTATAGAGGATCTTAAACCTATAGTGTTCTAAATTTAATATTAAAGGGTTTAATATATGTAAATATATACAAATGATGGATTAATATTTTTATTTTATATATTACATATTTAAAAAGGTATATGCATAATTTTATATTACGCAAGTATTCTAAATAATTCTGTACATATTAGAACCCATGCTAAAAGTATTAAAGTTGTTTCATCGTTAAATTCCTAATTTCAAGTTGTTATTTTGCAATTGTAAAAAACTACAACGTGCTAAGAGCTAGCATATTAAGATTTTAGATTTAGCGTATTGTAGCATAGTTTTTAAAACTTAAAAACTAATCACGCATATATGATTGCTTTTTTCTCAATGAATCCTTAACCGGATCTTTCTGCACTTGTGAGAAACTACGCACATATTTATGTGTATATTCATGCTTATAAATGTAGACCGAAAAAACAGACAATACCTCATTAAAATTTTTGAATAAATATCCCATTTGAAATTTCTGTTTGATTTAAATTTACGAATTTTAATATAAAATCTTTTCTTGATTGGATTCTTATTTAAGAAAAAGAAAAATGCAAATTAAATTGTATTTTAAAAACTAGGATCTTTAATTACTGAAAACTTAATATTAATGATTTTACACTTTCGTCAAAGGCGACATCCAAGGAAGTCTGTCCAGCGTCATCTGACAGTTCTTTATTTGCACCATGTTTTAACAAAAATTCCACACATTTATTATGTCCGCAACTAGACGCATAGTGAAGCGCAGTTTGTTGTTCAGTATCCCTTAAATTTATATTTGCGGAACAATGTTCTATAATATATTCTAATATATCAAGAGAATTTCTATCGGCTGCCCAATGAATGATTCCGATTCCTGTTTCGTCTAATTGATTTACATTGTCTGCGTTAACAAAGATCTTTACTTTTTCAAGATTTTCTTCTTTAACGTAATCAAAAATAGTTTTACAGCTATCGGTTTTAGTGTCTTGGGTTTCTATTAACGGTACTGAATGGCAAACCCATTGTGTTTTTGTTTTATTTCCACTCGAATTAGAAATTTCTTCAAGATCTGCACCTAATTTTTCTACAATTTCAATGTATTTTTGCATGCATTCTTCTTTTGATGTAAATTGAAGTTTATTCCAAGCTTCCCATTTCGCTTTAGCTTGAAAATTAAAAATACTTGGCTTCGGCGAATCACATTTTCCGCTTGTAACCTGTTTGTATAATCCATATAATTGTAAAAGAATGTCTTGTTCAAGATTTGAATGTTGCTTTTGAATAAAATCAGCTGCTTTATTAAATTTTGTGTGTAATACTTCAGAACTGCCAGATTCATCCTCATCTTCACTTAGAGAAATATCAGACATTTTGGATTTGTTAGTATCCTTCGACGAACTAAAAGTTTTATTCTGTTTTTTGAATATTCAGATTATTACCCTCAAGAAGGTGAACTGTTTTATTATCTAAATTGTCTAAAGCACTTTTATTTAAAAATGTTACAAAACCATAACCTTTAGAATGACCACTTCTTTTATCAAAAACTACATTAGCATTTAATACCTTCCCAAACTGCTTGAAATAAGACACTAATTCACGATGCCCAACTGTCCACGGCAAGTTTCCAATAAATATTTTAGTTATTCCACGCGATGCCATTCCTAATAAAAATCTAATTTTAATGATAAATATGGAAAAACAGCTTTTTTAACAAACTTATTATTATATATTATTCTTACTCTTCTGCTCTAGAATAGCAAAGCAGTTTGCATGAGGTCGTATGACATTTCTAAATTTTTATTAATTTCATTGAATTTTTAATCAGGGTTGCCATTAGTTATTAAAACTAACTTCTTATAACTGTGAACATGTAGCGTTTTTTCTGCTCATTTCGAAGAAAGTACAAAAAGTGAAATTTTAGATTGCATTATAGAAAAGCAAATTGATATGTAGGTAACCATTTATGTATTTAAATATTTTGAAAATGTAATTTTACTTTAAGATGGCAAAGAAAGATGGTCAAAATTTATGCATATGAAAGCATTAACAGTAGAAAATAAAAATTAATATGTAAATTTTTTTAAATTGAAAAAGTGAGTCGTAATTTTTTCACTCATTTTTTGTCTTCCTTCTGAGTACAAATCAGTTTGGACAAAGATACAAATGCTTACACAAATTTTCGAAAGTGTAAATTTTCTCTAAACAATCCTAAATAATTTTAAAAAAAGTCTTTTTAACAGAATTATGGTAATTCGTTTTTATTATTAATATGGAGAATTGTAATAATTAATAAGTAAAGTTATATGTAAGTTGAAAAACCGGTTAAAATTGAAAAATTACTATTGTAGGTACACAAGTAATTAGATATGTAGGGATGTACATATGTATGTATGTATGTATGCTTAAATGTATGCAGGTAAGTGTTACAAAATATATAAATTTTTGAATAGTGGTTTAAATCAAAATATTAAAAAATATAAAATCAAACAGAAAGTTTTTAATTTGAAAACAATTTATTTTCATCTTATAGATTTAAAGTAAAAAAATCATTAAACATGTTGTAAATATTACAAATGCTAAAATATTACAAAATTCTAATTTATTACTTATACTAAATATAATCATTTTTTTATTGTATTAAATAAAATAATAGATAAGGCAAATGATTATCATCGTCTGCCGTTAAGACTTTGTAAGTAAAATTCACAATTTGTGCAATAAACAGCCGGAGCAATGATATGTCTCTTACGACATAAGTTGCATTCATTGGCTTTCGCTGAAGCCTTTACAATTGCATTATTATAAACCCGCGTTGGGATAGCTGTAACATTAACTGCATTATTTGCCATATTTGACATATTGATATTGTTAGTATTGTGTATTTGATTTTGAGAATTCATTTGTATTCCATTGAAACCTGAAACATCATTTTCCATCTCGCCTTTTGTTCCAGGTTCAAAGCTAACTTTCTTTTGTATTGGTTTCATCGCTTGAGTATATTGCACTATATGAGTTTGTCTTGGAAAATAAGATGAATTATTTATGATACCATGTGTGCCATGTGGTACAGGGATTCTTTGATATATTGAATTCGGTCCAATTGAATTTTGAGGATCTACAATTGGTTGCCTCGAAGAATTCATGTTAAAATTCATGTGTTGTGCTGCTACAGCTCGAGATGTTACTATATTTTGATTATTTACAAATTGTTTTTGAGTTTGCATTGAACGTATTTTTTCATTCTGAGTTTGATTCATAATTTGCCCTTGATTTATAATAGCATTTATGTTGTTCTCAATATGCTGGTACGGATGTTTTTGTGGTATCGTAAAAGGCATGCTTGATTTTTGATTTTTTTGAATACAATTTAAATTAACGCGTGTATTTGTGTTTTGTGGAGTATATTTTTGCAAAGGTATTGCCTGGTTAGTTTTTTGTTTGAATGCTTCTGGAGGATAGGCATAACTTTGAATTGAGCCCATCAATGGACTCATTCCAGTTTGAGGATTTTGACCATTTCCATTATGCCCAATAGAAGCATTAAACATTTCGTTTGAATTTGTCATTAAGTTGTTTTGCGAATTATTGAACTGATGTTCTACTATATCTTCAGATAAGTTCAAATTTGCTTTTGGGACGTTTATTAATTCTTTTGTCATAAAATCTTCATTTGAAATAGTTTGTTGGTCCCTCATGTTATGTGTTAACACATCGATATTGCCGCAATGTTCATTTTGAACTTTCATTTTAGCTAGACGTCTCTGAATATCTTGTTGCACATTTTTGCGCAGATCATTTTGAAGTGCTAAATTTTGCTTTATACTGCACGCGTATGCATTTTGATTATTTGATGGTAGAATAGGATTTGTAATGGAAGCCATTGGGTTTAAAAAGTTCTGTGTAGATTTCAGTTGGTGATTTGGATGCAAGTGTTCATTACGAGATATATTAGCAGGAACTGCCCCTGAATACCTGAAATGCTGTTCATTAACAAACTGTAATACATTTTGTTGTTGGGGTAATTGATGATTTTGTTTCACCACATCGTCAGACAAAAATGCTGAAAGATTCGTGTTGTCGTTCGAACTGTTCTGTGCTGTGCGCAACACTCTTTCAAGAATTGGGTTAGGAATGAAATCTTCTTCTTCTTTATCATCAGCTGTGGCAACTAAAGTGACTTGATCACAGAATGAAACATTTTTCTTTTTTGTTTTTTGTGAGCTTATTTCTTGTTGATTGGGACAATGAACTGTGTCAGGTATATTGTTAGCCAATAGATTCAGTTTTCCACTTGAACCATTTAAGGTTTGTTGGAGAACTTGATTTAATAATTCAACTTCTCGCAGTTCTTCTGCTATTTGGCCTGCTGCAACTACATACTTAGGTTTTAACATTGAATTTTGGACATTGTGTTGAAATCCGTTAACCATGGATTCCGTACTTTTAAAGTTCAAACCGCAACCATCTACTTCGTCAACATCGTTTGTTCGATTTTGTTCAATTTCTTGCTGATGGCGCTTAACATTAGTTTTCTTTTCAAAATTCGGTATTTGGCCGGATGGTTTCAAATTAATTTTGTCTACTTTCTTTATAGAATTCTTCCCAGAAACATCATACGCAATATCTAATGATGTCTTATTTTTCATGTCGGGCTCTTTCTCTTGCATATCTCTTAGCCATTGGACATTAGACGTAACGTATTTATCGCTTCGATTAATTTGATCTGGGATATCATTTTGCTGTTGTTGTCTTATAATTTGCCGTTGCTGTAGTTGCGCTAAAATACTTGTGGTACCTCCAACAATTTTTTCAGCATCATTATAGCACTTTTGCTTACTGATTTCAAGTTGTTGAATTTTTGTTATTTGCTCATTCAATGACTCAAGGTTCAGATCTGGCGGTGGTGGAGGGAAATCTTCGCTAGCTTGACGGGAATGGCAAATTGAAGTGGGTGGGCTAGGATAAGGTGGTAGCTCAAAATTAGGATCATTGTTACCATCTGGTTCATCGAAAATATTTTTCTCTAATCGCTCTGAATTATTTTCTTTGTTATAGGAACTACCTAATCCAACACAGTATGAATCCTCATATTTAGATGGGCTCTGCTCTTGATGAACTTGTGCACAGGTTGTTATTGTCGTCTGACAAGAATCTTCACTTATACTAGTATTAGAGCTCATTGTAGAAATATTTGACATATTGGCTTCATGAAAAGGGTGGTACAAACATGGTTCTTCTTGTTGTTGAGTTAAAGAAGAATTAGTTCTTGTAGGTGGAGGAGGAGGTACCTTTGGCACCACTGTTAAATGCCTGCTACTTCCATGAAAACTTTTTCGCATAAGTCTTGATCTTTCTAAATTTGGATTAGTGTTAGTATCCTTATGATCAAAATGCCCTTCAGAAAGATAGCCACTCATATTTTTTGATTTAGCAAAAATGCCCACTGAGCTATCGTCAACAGATTGAAGGGTTAATACTGAGTTTTCCTTTTGTAAGGCTGAATCATTTTCAACATTCGTGTTTTCCGTTAAATCGGGCATTGATCTATTTTTTCTTCGAATTAAGCCACCCATTAGAAGTTTTCGTCTTATTTTATGTTGCTTTTTATTTGATTTATCTTTTTCTTTTTTTTCTTCTTTTTCTTCTTTATGCTTCTTTAAGGTGTCTTTAGCATTTATGAGCCCTTGCTCTACAAGGGAAAATTCTTTTGAAGATTTATTACGATCTTCACTTCTGCTTCGCTTTTCTTTGTCTTTACTTCTACCAAAAATACTTCGACTTTCTCGTTCGGGTTTTGATTGTGGTTGTATTTCGTTAAATTCTTTAATTTGATCACTTTCGAAGGGAGGTTTGAAAGAGGCTTTCTTTTTAGGTAATGTCGCATAAATTTCTATGCTTTTTACGGCACTTTTATTTACTTCAGTTTTATCTTTACTTGATTGGCGGACGTGTTTGACACTACTATTGCTGTTTTCCCGAGAATGTTTTCCTTCTTGGTGGAAATCAATTTCAGTTCCCTTTTCAAATAATATACGTCGGTGTAAGCTTCTAGCTCGCATTATACATGTGTTGTGTTTCATTCTAGCAAAAGTCATAGTATGTGGATTACTGTATGGAGCATCCATTGCAGCACGAGCACGACCAGCAGCCGCGTTACAAAGGACTAATGCCGTTTCCAGATCACGCGCCTCTTCCATTAATCTTGATTTTTCAAGCAATTGATCCGCCTCATTACATAGTCTCTCACAATCTCCAGTTAGTACAACAAATTCTGGAATTTTAGCTAACATTTGCTGATTGTATGCTTGTTTAGATGGATATGAATCTGTAGAAGATACCGAAAATGAATCATATCCTGCATCATAAGCCATTGTTGTCCCATTACGAACGGGACTTTGGGGAGAATTAGAACTCATCGTCGACATTGGGTTTCGTTTTCCCATTATGTATAGATAAGGATTGTCCAAAGTTGTTGATGAAGCAGAGCTAGCACTATTTCTATCACCACTCCAGTTCCCGGAATCTCTTCGTCTCGGTTGATTCAAATGCTCCGGAACAGTAAATCCATCTTTTAATATATTTTTTCCATTGCGGTTTTGAGTATTTCCATTATTGATCCATTCATTATTTTTATTGTTATGTAAATTTTGGTGATTTTTCTGTTCGGTTGTAATCAAATCTGCTGAAAATTTATCTGATGAAAATTTTGAAGAATTGATTGAACCGTAGACATGAGCAGAATTAATTTTATCAAACAAAGAATTTTGATATTGAGCATTTAATACATTTTCCACAGTTCGGCGGCTAATATAGGAATCTGTTTCTTCTGTAGGTTGAATAATATCTTGCTTAGCAAATATTTTTTGTTGAATTATGTTGAGGTTTTGATATTCAGAAGCTGATCTTAAAGGAGTCGGTGTTATGGCACGTCTCGTTGATCCACTATGTGGTTTTTCTGGACTTGGTGTAACTGCACGTCTCGATTGCTGCTGCAGAACATCTTGAATTTGCATATGTTGCGGTTGTTTAGCATTTATATGAAAATTAGAATGTGATGTTGTGTAAATTAATAATAAGGGTTGATATCGACCTTTAGTGCATTTTAATATGACATGTTCCCATTTAGGTCCGATCTAACAGAGGGAGAGAAAAAAAAATATTTTAATTATTTTAATAGTTTGATTTCAGTTAAACAATTCTTACCTCTTTTACATTTTCATCATCAAAATAAACCCAGATCTTCAATTTAGTGTGAAAAAAGAAAGTCGAATAATGTTTCGAGTAATAAGTTACCATCCCAACTAATTCATATTTGATATTTTCAACCCAATTTTGTGCCAGAACGCGATGGAAAAGATCAGATAACTGTATTGAAGTTCCAACAGTATTTAAAATATTATTAACATGTTCCATGGGAGGAAATTCAGAATCCCATACTATTCCTAAAGAAACGACATCTGGGTTATTTAAAAGAGTTCTACATATTGTTATTTTTGCTCCACACAAATTCTGAAATATAAACATAAAAAAAAATTATATAATTACATATGGTTCAAAAAAATGTATAAATGTAATATGTATTTTTACATACCGGACAATCTCTAATGTCTCCCATATTACCAGCCGAACGTATAAGCTGTCCAAAAGTTTGATGCTGTTCATTGTGTGCTGCGATATTATTTTGTGATATTATGGCTGAAGCAGAAACATAATGTACCATCTGAAACACAAAAAATATTAAATAAAAAATTTGTTTACGCCAACATGCAACATCAAATTGGAATGCAATATTATAATTAATTAAGGAACAAAATTTAAAATTTTTCTAGTTACACTTCTATAAATTATAAATAAAATTTAATAATTTAAATATTAGAATAAAAAACATACTTGTGTAAAAGGCAATTGTTCCGAATTAGCTCCGCATTTGCAAACGCTTTGTTCGATTACTCGCATAGCAAATCGACGATGTGGCACACAAGATAATGTTTCGCAAGAATCAACATCTTCCGATGATAAATGAAGATGAATACGATGAAGAAGTAATTCAAAATATTCTGCAGCTTCACCTAAACATCCTTGTGAAGAACGACGTCCGGTCATCGGACCATTTCGTAAAGCACGTTTTAATTGTTCCGGGCATAAAGATGGTTCAGCACTATTTTGAAGTTGTTGAAATAGTTCCTATTAAAATATAAATTTGTTTTAAAAATTAGTTTATAATTTAGCAATAGTACTCGTAATATTTTTTTAAAAATAACTTTATTTTAATCTAATTTTACTAGCATTTATTTATTAAAATGTCTTTGCAATGTAGAACTTTTGTTGATCATACCAATATTAAATCGAAGCAAATCAGTCTTGCTTACTGTCAGCTTTAACTAAATTGTAAAATTTTAGGTGTGCATGGAGGTAGGGTATCCAAATGCGAAATATGTAATAGTGTAACACATTTCGTCTGAAGTAATTGTTTACTGCGTCACAATATTTTATCTTAATCTATGGTACGAAAATTTCCAATTGAGGTATTTAAAAATTGTTATTAAAATGTTATGTTAGAAAATTTAATTTCTTACATTTTTCATTTGTTTATTAAGTTTAAAAGAATATAACATACGAGTTATAAGAGTTAAGAAAAGTTCAGTATTAATTAATGAACTAAGAATTAATTCTTAAAATTAAATCTTGGCCAAACATATTATTATATGTATTGGTTATATACATATGTATAAACATATATTGGGCTTTTGAATTATACCTTATATGTATATTGAAAGATTTATAAATATAGGGTAGAGAGACTGTTATATGTATTATACAATCTAATACAATTCCAGTACTATAACACGTACTGTGCATTATATTAAAGTTTTTTCTATTAATGAGCATATCTACTAAACATATAGTTTCAAATTACAAAAGAGGGAGAGAGAAAGATATTACAGACCCTCGCTCGCCCCTGCGAAATGCCTTGCGAAATGTAGTAATCAATATTTTACTTAAATATAGATTATTAACTTATTTTTTTTTTTTATTAAAATTGATTTATATAATGCAAACATACAATCATACAATCAAAATAATCAACTCTTAAGTGTTAAAATTTAAAATTTTTTTTGTTTTTGTCCAATTCATAATTTTCATCTAGAAAATTATTTTAAATCATTTAATTTTTTCTTATTATAACCTTCATTCAGTTATTGTTATAAAATCAATACAAGAAAGTTATTCCGCATATATATATATATATATATATATATATATATATACATGTGTACACTTACATACTTGTATGTATATAAAATTAAATATAAAAAATTTAAAAATATAGATTTTTATCCCACTTCAAGTCATTAACTACATTGAGTTTGTGAAAGAAAAAAAAATCCTCTATATAATCACAAATATGAAGTATGACTAAACATTTTAAGAAGAAAAAAAAGAAACAACAACTTAAGTGATACATATGTACAAATATAGATATTTTATTATGTATTTATGTAAATATGTGATTTTTTTTTTATAACCATAATCATTTACGATTTTAATATACAAGTAGTTCAAGCCTAATATTTTATTGAATATTCATTTCACGTTCTCATTTTTAAAAATAAAATTCTTCTTGTTGTTGTTATTTTTACTTGTTTTAACATTAAATTCTATAATACGAGTACAACTATGCTCTCTATTTTAACATGTTGGAATATAAAAAAATTTTTTTTTAAAAATCTGTTATTTTTTATATTATTCAAACATAATTTAAATAAGATTTTAACTCTCTCTCCTTCTCCCCCCTTCACTCTCAATTGCTTTTTATAAAACTGAATAAAAATTATATTTTTTTGAATTGATTATTTTAAAAATTTTTATATTGCAATCACTGATTTTTTTTTCATTCATATTATTATATGTTGTTTAAATGCTGAAAAATTAAAGTGTATTAAGTCAAAAAATTTAATTTTCCAATTTAAGTATGACAACTTGTGAAAAATTTTATTAGAATCATAGGCAAAAAATTATATATTCATGTTTAGTATAAAGTTAATAAATTTTCAGAATTGAATTTAATAAGTTTTATACAACTAAGATATTTTATAATTAATTAATTAACAATTAGTCAAATTTTTTACATTTAAGGCCAAAATGGAAAATGCAAAAATTTTTATTCAATAAGACTTCCTTGCTTAACTAACAATGACACAAATTTTGTATATTTCTGGTATTAAAAATTAGTGCATTTCTACAGAATTGCAAAGAATTAACAGATGAACGTTTTGTCATCTGCTCTAATTTTTAGTTTTCTTATGAAGTTTCTTAACTGGTTTTTTTCCCCATTCTTATTCGGTTTTCAAATGTGAATAACACCCTTGAATTCCTGAATGAAAAGTATATTATCCATTCTGATCTGTGATTTTTGTTATCAATGTTTTTTTATAATTTAAATAAAAAAATAATATAAAAACTAGCAAATTCGAGTTATTACAGTCTTGCAGTAAGCGAAGCAAGCAATATTTTGCGTATGTTTCTCGTTATTCTGGTCAATTTATCTCAATTTTTTTTCCAATAGCAATGAGCAAATCCCAAATTTGTTTAATTGTTTTTTAAATTTATTTTATATTATAAGAAAATTTTAATTTATCAAATTAAAAATAATTATTTTTGAAGAAATTACTTTTCATCTTTAATTGCAATCAATTTTCCAAAAAAAAAAAAACAATTAAAAATCAATTAAAATATGTATATATTTATATATGTATGCATATATACATAGATTATATATAATCACTTAACGAAGTCATTGTATTATAATGGTAAAATTATACAAGAAAAAAAAATACAAATTCAAGAGTATTTTAACATACAAGAGTACAAGTAACAAGATCAGCTTATATCGGTACATATATATGTGTGTAGGAAGGTATATATAAAAAGTTTAGATACTCTAAATGGTATACGTATATTATACTACAAAATATTAAAGCTTATAGAACAAAAAAAACTTACTATAACAACATTTATGCAATTATTCTCTCCATTCTTAATTAGTATTGGATCAACTAAATCATTTTTAATTAAAATAGGATCTTTTCTTGGATTAGATTTAGAATTTTGTTGATTTATGCTAGTTTCTTTATTATTTGATCTTAATAAAGTTCTTTGTTTTTCATCAATATTTTTATCTTCTTCATGTTTTTCAATTGATAAAACTGGAAAAATTGATTTTTTCGATTCCTTTTTCTTATATCGAAATTTAATCATAATGAGAAATTTTTTTTTTTAATTAAATAAATTTTAACAAATCACAATTAATTTTATTGTTAATTTTAAAAATTTAATTCACAATTTCATGCATTTTATTTATAAAAATAAAATAATTTTTAATTTTATATTTTTTATATTCCATTTAGAGAGAACAGAAAAAAAAAAAATGAAAATGTCCAGAATAAATTGTACGGTTGTTCAAATTTGAATAGAAAATCCTTTATATGTAATAAAAACACTACACAAGTTTTCGTCTTAAATCTTTTGATTTCTTTACTATTAAAATCATTATTATTTGTTTAAGGAAATGTTGCTGTTATTGTTGATTTTTTACTTTTTTTTTAAGCTTAAACTATTATACTTTTTATATTTAATGCATATAAATATTAAACAAGTATATATGAGTTTGTGTGTGTGTGTTTAAAGTAGCACACTTAAATAATTTTTTATTCACACTTTAAGACGTTCAACAATTCTTCTCTCTCTACATAAAATTAGTCACGATAAATTTATTTTCATTTTAATTTATTTTCCATTTAAATGCACTTTTTAAAAATCTAAGAATTATTTTTAAAATAAAATTTTTAAATTCGATTATAACAATATTTAAAAATTAATTCACAATTTATATTTAATTACAATTATTCGATAAAAATTTTCTTTTTCTTTAAAAAAATGGCGGATATTATATGTTAGTAGATAAATTATATAAAAACTGTTATCTACAAGACATACAATAAAAAAAGAAAAAAAAAAAAAAAATATTATTATACTTGTAAAATGTTACTATAATTGCGCGGGGCATCCATACTTTAATGTATGTTCGAAAAGACTAAAGTTCTCATACAGTTGTGCAAAGGAGTTAAGCATAATATACAAGAAATACACAAGAAATAAATAAAAGAATATACTCATATGCATACATAATGTAAATATATATACATATATAAATAAAGGTGAGTAATACAGGTTTTTTTTCAAGACACTATACACTATATATACACCTTCATTACTATACAGGTAGATTAAGAACCGGTTTTTTTTTTTCTTTCAATTTTCTTTAATAGTGTAAACGTTGTAGAAAAATAAACTCTTGTGTAAACTTCTTTATTTATTTTAAGATTTTTTTGATTGTGTGAGTTTAGTTTTTTTTTTTTTTGGGCATAAATAAGATGGTTTTTTTTGTAACTGTACATTTTTAAGAGATTTCAGTTTTACTTTATAATAATTTTTAACATTATTTTTCGATGCATTTAACGAAACTTTTTTTTAACTGATCATTGTACACACAATATATGGGTGGATTTTTACCTATACATATTTATTTCGTTGTTGGTGTTGTTGTCTTATTTATATCTTAAGAAAACTTAAGAGGATTTAAATGGAGTCATTGAAGCTTATATTAAAATTAGAATAAATTTAGATAAAATTAAATTAAAAAATTTATTTCTTGTAGTGCTTATTTAATCGAATTGTAAAAAAAATTAACATCAATTAAATTAAAATTAGTTTTATGCTCACAAATTCAACTCTTGAGTATTTCTTGGTTTTCTTATCTTAAATTAAAAATTATTTGCAGAAACTCTACAAATTTTTATTTTATAAAATAAACTTTTTCCCCTATGGTCTTTTAAAAGTGGCCATAATTAAAATTTAATCCATTCTCATCGCATACACTTACACTCACATATAAATTGTACTCGAAGAGTTTAAGATTTTCTGTTTCTTATAAAAAAAAAAACAATATTGTGTGTACTCAGACTGCTCTTTTCTTATTGACTCAAGGTACAAAAAAAAATAAAAAAAAACAGAAAGAAAAAGGTTTCTTCGAAAGCATTGTATCTCTCTTATATGCTTTTTCGTTTTACAAAATTTTGTTATTTAACTGCTAATATTTTTACTTTTTGTTAAATCACATAAATTTCTTGGAAAACAAAAATATAACTACCATTTCGATTTGTAATAGAAACAAAAAAAAAAACCTATTTTCAGTATTTTTTGGGTTTTTCTGTTTTTCGTTTCAAAAACCACTGAACAATCAATTTTATTCTCATAAAAAGTCACGTTTTTTTGTAAAATAAAGGAATATTGTTAATCAGGTAAAAAATTAAGGAATATCCCATATATAATTTTTTTTTTTATATATTTTGTAAATAAAAGTGACAATCACTTGTTTTCAAAATGATTTTTTTTTTTTGAAAAATATTCAATTTTTCACATGGGAATCGTATTCTAACAATAAAGGTTCATAAATCTTAATGTACCTTGTATCCTTAATCCAATTTGTGACAGGTATAAGTATTCCAAAAAAAATAAAATTTATTAAATATGAAATGTTCTTTTACGCATATAAAATTTTAATAGAGAAGAGGGTTCTTCAAGAGGCGTAGAAAGAATTGTAAAAGATTTTTCAAATATATGCTATATTCAGCAGACGCAAAACAAAAAATCGTTTCGAAAACAACTTAAGTTAACGACTACGCGGTTTCCCCTTCTTCTTCATTTTGAAAAAAAAATTGGGACTGCTTTGTATGAATATATTATGACGACTCCGTCGCACCACTAACCATAGGAAATGGTGACTTTATTGGATTCACAATGAGCTTAACATGTACAATTCTTTTAGTGATTATCTAGAAGGGATGAGATTTTCAATTAGTTTAAATGCAGTATATAAATTAGAGATGATCGAACGGTTTTTTTTTAAAATTTGGAATTCAGACAATTTTATTTAAAAAAACTCATTAGATGTAAAATATAAAAAAAATATAGGAATATGAATTTCAAGATTCGAATTCAGTATAGTCAGATGTAATTCTATAGAATCCAAATTTGAAGACTTTTATCAAAGAATACACTGTTCTTTGATTCACCCATTATAAGTAATTATCAATTTATTTTATTTCTATTTTCTTCCTCCAACCTCTCCCCCAACGCTTCTTAATATCGTAATAATTGCATATTATCGATATCAAATCGTTATAATTATAAAAAATAACGTGATTTCTAAATTACAGAGTAAAATTGTTTTATTGTTGAGCCCTATCAAATTCTCAAACGATCAGATGTGTTACGTCTGAGTAACCCTTTACATAAGCCATAATACGTAGATATATAAATAGCACCCTATATCATATTCAATTTGATCTTTGTACCTACCTATATCCTTTCAAAATCGTTAGTGTCTCTATTTTTCTCATACTTGGTTTTTTTTTTATTTTCTGTATAGCTAAGATCATTAAGGATGTATAATATTGAAATATAGATAATATAAATAAATAAAAAACATTAAATTTCCAATAAGTTTGAGAAATTAAAATACATTGATTTGTAACTGTTGGCGGGAAAATCACTGTTGCAACTTATTCTCATAAACTTAGAATGTATACCGTCAGTAATGAGAATAAAATGTCTTAAATTAAAATTTAATTATAAGTTAGGCAGCTATGGTAATAACAATTTTAATTTAACAATATTTATAAAAATCAAAATATTTCAAATTAAATATTTGTTCTATTTTGAATATTATTATATATTGAAGTAAAATCTATTAATGTTAGAAAATATTTGTTATATTTGTAACTTAAAATTCCTATAATAATTCTACTTACTTTTAAGGCGCAAACAATGCAATCTGAACCATAACATGTGTGATTATTTAGTTGTCTAAATGATCTCCGAAAGGCATCTAAATGCCATAGCACCTAATTCAAAATAAAAATTTATTATAAAAATTTTTAAATAAATTATAAATAATTAAATGTTATTAAAAATTTTAATTTAAAATTGTTATTAGAAAACAATTTCTTACTTCTGGTTTTTAAATTTTCTTTTAAAATTAATGTTCAAAAATTAAAAAGTTTATATACCTTGCAAGTTTGAAAAAATGCACCAATATTAACATAAGCGTTATCCATTTTGTCCACTAAATTTTCATTCCTGTGGTTTTAAAACCATTTGAAAAAAAAAAACTCTTATATTATGTATAGTTGTTTGTTTTTATATATATTTATATACACACTATATCTTATGGGCGAACAAAAACTTAAAATTTACTTATAGTTTGCAGTCTTTATAATTTTATCTATATTATATATGTATATATAGATTTAATCACTAATATTATTGGCACCATATTTTATTTTGTTTGTAAAATAAATTTATTAATGAAATTTTCAATTTTACCATAAGTTTTAACACAAAATTTTTAAATTATTTTCAACAATCAAAAATATTTTTCTTGTCTTAAAAATTTTCTTAATCAATTTTATTCTCAATTTTTGTATTTAACCACCATAATAGTATATACATACATATGCACTTGTATGTTGTATATTCAGGGCATAAGTTTCAAATAAGATTTTTAATAACCAAATTTTATACATAATTTTTTTTTTCATTAATATTCATAAATTTCAAATTAAATAATATTTTATTTAATAATTAAATTGTCTTTTATATATAATTTAAATATTTTTAATATTATAAATTTTATATAAAATTTATATTATTATTAGAAAATTAAAATTGAATTGAAACAAAATTTTGTAGTATAATACCGTCCTATTCAACTTAAACTAAAAGTGAGTTCGATGGACGAAAAACAAGTTCGTATATTATACACAAGTTTGGTTATGTATTATTATTATTATAGTTAAATTACCTGTAAAAATGTTTTACCTGTAAGAGAGAGAGCAAGCCAGAAAAGATTGGTGCAACAGTTTAAAGATTTCAAAATGGTGAATATCATCTATTATGATGATGATAATATATATGTAAGTATGTTGGTTCACTCATTTGTAGTATTCAAGTGTTTAATATAGTAAAATATAGATTTGATAGTATTTTATGAACAAATACTTTCATAATACAAAAGATTATAAAGCTTTACACTGTAATATCGAAATCATTTCAATTCAATTTTTTCCATTATCTTGCACAAGTATTAGTGTTTATAAATTTGAATTTGATTTTTAATAATTAAACGTATATATAAATAAAATTTAAATATGTTATTTAAATTTGAAAATTTTATCAATTATATTTGGCACTTTTAAAAAATTAAGAAAATTAAAATTTATTTTAAGTATTATTTTCTCTATTAAATTTCAAAAATTAATTGAATTTTCTTAAATAGTTGTAACATTTAAAATTTTTTAAAGTAAATTATGTTATGAGAACCCATACATACATAGACGTTTACGATATACGTATGCATACTTAAGACATTTTAATATTTCTTTCAAGGAAAATAGGTTTCTTTGTTGCTGAGAAGTAGGTTCTTGATTACCATAATAAAGGAAAATCATAAATTTCTCTCTTCGTATATAATTTACATTTATTTTTAATGAGAAAATAAAATGAGAGATTAGTGTACGAGTAGTGTTTACAAAGTTAAGATTTTATTGTAATTAAAAACAAATTTAGTAAAAGTAATTAAGTTAAAAATTTAATGTTGAATAAAATTTAAAAATTTACTGTACCCTGTACCTATAATATTTGTTGTACAAAAATATTTTTTTAAACAAATAATCAATTATAGTTCAGATTAATGTCACTGGACCCTTAATTTATTGAAGTAAAATTTGGTGTTGTTTGTTGTTAGTAAATTTGCAGGTGGAAATTATCAATCAAATTTTATTTAGTTAATCGAAAAATTTATAGCAAAAAATTTTGATATGAAATGGCATTTGCAGTACTTTATTTTTTTCAAAAACTTCTAAACTGGATAAGATAAAAGTACCACTCATATATTAAAATAAGGCTTATTGACAAAGTTGCCAGCTGTCCTTTAGTAAAAGAGAATTGTAATGTTATGTCACCTAAAAAATTAACAATTTTTTAAAAATGAAAATTTAAAAATTCAAATTTTTAATTAATTGAAAGTAATGTGATTCTGAAATTTGAACAGATTATGGACAATGTAGAATTTCATGAGAAAGTACTTGTCTTGAGTTTTCTAAATCACATTAATAATGTGCCTATCTGAAAAAGGAACGGAGTTATACATTAAATTTCAAAATTTTGAGTATTTGTAACACTTGGAATCTTGGGTTTCCCCGAATTCTTGGCATGCCCAACTAATCGAGTTTTTCATTTTGTACTTCTACAGTCCTATAGTCTTCTATAGTCTTGTATGTATATCAGTTAGTTATATTAAATTTTTAAATTTTTGAATTTAATATCCATGAAACTTAATCAAAATAACAAAAAAATTAGTAGATTAGGTAATGGTATCAAGGTTTCAATATCGTAAAAAACAATTATTAAAATTCATTATTTATTACTGGGTACGTGTTTGTATGTATATATATATATATATATATATATATATATATACGTGTATGAGTACATAGGTAATGTAACACTAAATTATATGTGCGAATATTATGCCTTTTCATGTAAATATCTTGCCTTTTGGCACTCCTTTTCAACTCTATAGAGATTTTCTTATTTTCTTCTATTTTCAATTCTCATTTTACGCACATTTTTACGAGTATACAAAAATAAATTATTTTAAAGTCAATTAAAAAATATTTCGTTAAAAAAATTGGGAAAAAGAAAAATTCTTTTAAAACGCGAGTACCTTCCATAGGAATTAGCTTCCGTTCTTTTTTATATCATATTGGTCTTTGGAGAATATTATACGGACATTATAAAAGTCTTTTAAATCCTTTAGCGTATAATAAATATTATATACTATAATTAAATTAAATATAAAATGTATATGAAATGTCACATTGATGATACAATGATGTAAACATCACACACATATATTATGTACAATTTAATTCTTATGACATCAACCGAAATTTAGTAGCAAGTAATTAAGGCTGTCATAAAAACCTTTTTTTTCTTTATGTTTTATTTGTACACGTGCTAAGGATATTTTAGTGGTGTATACGTGAAAGAATATTGTACAAGGTTAGGGTGAAACATTTTGTATATGATAATTAAGGTGAAGCATTTTATTTTATGAAAATATATATATATATATATATGTATATATATATATATATATTGTGCGGTAAGCATATAAACGAGCACATTGTGTATTCTGGGTTAGATAAAAATTGTGTTGCTTTATGAAAATGAGGTTAAGCTTTCTTCATCGACTTATTTAGAAGTTTATTTTAAAATTTTTAGAAAATTACAATTGTAAAATTGATTATTTTTCCAAATTTATATACAAAAATTAAAGTTCAGCCTATGGAAATGATATCTAGCTGACTCGTTATTTTCATGAAAACATCGTGTGTCTGTTTTTTTGCTATATTTTTACTTATATAAAATTGTATATGAAAATCTTTTCATTGTTTGACAAAAAATCTTTTCATGACAAAAAAATGTAAAGTGACTCGTAGTAAAAGGTGACTCGTAGTAACTGGTTTTGCCCCAAGACTATCAATTATGTCATCATATTCCGAAAATCACAAAGTTCGGAATTATAAACTCAGATATTTAATGCATATAGACCGACAAACATCCCTTTAAAAATAATTCCCTTTTTCATTTATTCAATAAAGAAAAGCATACATTTCTGTGATAGATTCAACAGGTGAAATTTGATTTGTAAATAATACCTAGCTTTATTGTTTGCAATGAGGTCAATAAAAGGAAAAGGATAGCCGAGAAAATTTTGTACATTATTATGGTGATCTTATTATACGTGTATAAAATATGTCCTTTTTCAGTTTCCGAGATAAATTTTCTCCAATTTTTTTCTTTAAAGGTCATTAGTTACTTATATTTTTGAGATTTCATATTATTTAAAATTTTTATATCATTTACGTTTATGCTAAAATTAAGTTTACTAAATTTTAAACAGTTTTGGTATTTTTAATAAACTATTGGAAAGAAAGACTATTGGAAAGCTTTATTTGGAGCAGAAATAAACTGAAATTCCAATCAGTTTTAAAATTAAATAAATACAGATTAGGCTTGTGTATAGCATTACCTGCAAATACATTTACAAATTACATCACCTCTACTTAACTATCAATTATTATTGTTATACAACGCAAATCATATACTATTGTTTTTACCTTTAAAGACCTTTATGATATACTCGTAGCTCTATTTACTATATTATTTGCAAAAAAAAATTCGTACATGAATTATAAAACCAGATTTCAATTATACATACATAAACTGTATAATTAATTCTATTATAATTATTCCTATCAATTCTACCCTAATTATTCCCACAGAAATGTAACCAAATTTGCATATACAATCTATGGTTAATTAGTTTGTCGAACACAGTAACTTACATACATTATGTATACATATATTATTTCTATTGTATATAGATAACTACAATGCATGTTTTGTATTCTGCATTCCTATAATATTTTCACTAACCTCATGGAAAAAATTACAATGAAAAAAATAGAAACGCATAACAGACAATCAGTTTATTGGTACTTTACGAAATTGTTGTTGTAGCTTTAAAATAAAATGATTTTATATAGTAAATTGTGTTTTTATAGAAAACATTTTTTTAAGCTTAAAATCATATAAAACTTGACAAGTATGTGGCACATGTTGCTTTAATTCTAATTTGTTATTTTTCAACTGAAAGCTTTTTATACCCATTCATTCTTAGACTTGTAGAGCATTAGAAATATATTATTACGCTTGTAAACCTGATATATCTAATAATAGTCTGAGCGCGGTTAGATTAAGGTAAATTAATCTGCCATCTACTTTATTCACAAATTAAAATTATAGTTGCTGAAAAATTTATACCCACGGAAGCGGAGTTAATTTTTCATCAATAAAATGTGCCACAGCTACCAGGAGATGGATATAAATAAAGCTCTTTTTCACTAGTGCGGGTTTCCAGCCCTGGGTCGACCCAAACTGATTAAGTGCGATAAGACATTGAAAATTTATATCAGGGATTTAGATATATTCCTCAAAAGGTTGGAGTGGCAAAGATCACCTGTAATCGTACGCTCAAAGATGTCCCAGTGGTCCCGGGGTGGTGGCAGCAAAACGGAATGTGTGCTGCTAATTGGGGTAGGGTCAACCAACCGACCACGTCAACCAGCCAATACACTTCAACTTGAGGTTTAGTTCCGACGACATTTTTATGATTTCTTTCCATAGAACCAATTATGGGAGGCATGCACCTGTTAGTAGAATGCCGACTTTATATGACAAATACAAACATACAGACTTGTTTTCTCTCTGGCAAAAGCCCCAATAACAAAGGTTTTATTTAGTGATAGTTAAATATTGTTTTTTTAGCTTTTATCGTTGTTTCATTGTATTCAATAGTATGTAAGTGGTAAAAATGCTTTTATTGTATAATTTTAAATTATTGATATTATAACAGTTGACTATTTAAAAGAAATATGATTAAATTCTTCTATAATTTTGTAAAATGCAATATGGGAAACGTAACATTCTTTATATTCTCTCTGTTAAAATTTTTCAACTATTGGCATATTATAAAGGGAAAATCTTATTTTCCAAATTTATTTGATTATGTTGTAGAAACATATATGAATAGCATATACATTTAAAAGCTATAGAATATGTAAATAAATCAATAATGAAAATATTTAACAAAAACCAAAACTAACAAAAATTTACATTGTGCTCAATTCATTTATCTAAGATACAAACCAAATAGCAAAGACGAAAACGCAAAGGTTTTCTATCGAGTATTTAGTTTACCTACATATAAAAACTTTTATTGTTATGAAAAAATTTTATTGCCACAGAAATATGGAGTTGAGCCAAAAACAAAAAAAAAAGAAACAAGAAGAAAAACAAAAAACGTTAAAAACTACATGTTAACCCCACCATTGCTTTTGTTTTTCATTGTATATTTCGTCTCAAATAAAGCTTTGTAAAAAAATAACAAATGTTTGTTTCACAAAGTTCAAAACTAAAATGCCATTATTTTGTATAACATTAAAGGAATATTGCTATTTGTTTCGTAAAGTTTTATTGAAAATTTTAATTTTCCAATGGCAATTCCATTTTATTGTTTTATTTACATGTATGGCAATTCTGTTTACGTAATTAGAATCGAATAATGTAAATTAAATAAATAGTTTTACACGTTTTATATATAAAATATTTAATTGAAATAGAAAAATATTTTTGAAAATTTTAATTTATAAGAGTTTTCCCACAGAAATCCAATAAAAAATAATTATAACATTAAATTATTTGAAGAAAATTTTGTGGCGCTCAAATTGTTTCGCTCAGTTGTCATCGTATTTTCACTTTAAAAAATAATAAATTATTAATCTATACAATATTTTATAATTATATACATATATGATATATATAAATATCTATTTCATATACATATAGATTTTCTAAATAATCAAACCCCCCCCCCCATTAAAAAAAAAAAAAATGTAATATTACATCATTCTTGGATGGAAGCTCAATTAAAACTATACGCGACTATATAATAAATATGATGATAAACTTTGACTTCTTCTATATTCGGTTTTGAATTAGTTAATGGCATTTGAAATATATATATATATATATATAAATATACAAACATTGTCATCCACATGAAATTTATTGTTAACAAAACAGAAAAACATTAGTCTGCAAAGAGAGAAAAATTTCCAAATAACTTGTATATTCGACTTCGTATACGATTGCTTTATATACAGCGATTAATATTTACAGCTTTTTCTATTTTTTTTTTTGTTCAAATTCACTCAATTTTTTATATTATTTTTATATACTCATATATCCTTATACATATGTAATATATACGTATAGCTCATGTTTAAACAGAAAAACAGTTTTCTTTTTTCTTTTCTTTTTTGCTTTTGGATGCTCTTTATAATAATTTTTATCCTTTTTTTTTGTTTCCATTTCATTTTAAATTTACCAAAATGTCCTGAAGAGCTTTTTCCAGTGTTAATTCAGTTCGCGATACGTTAAGAACTATATAAACGAAAGGCAAAATATAAAATATTAAAAATATAAAAATACAAAAAAAAAAAAATTATATCAAGAAAAATTTAATATTAAAACTAAATATACATACAAATATACACATATATTTAATACATACATTTATATAATTTATATATTCATATATATATGTATGTATTATTTATATATTTATAATATATATATATAAGTGTATTATTATGTAGCCATGCTAAGCATAGAGTTACGCAAATATATTTCATATATTAATTTATATAATATTTATATATATGTGTATATATACATTATATATATATGTAATATATAAAAGTTAAAAATTTCGTTTAGCTTTATGTTTATTAATATTTTCATTTAGTTTTCATACATTCTTACATGGTGTTATTAAATAAAATCAGTTAACTAACATTGATAATATTTTTGAATATTTTTTTGTTTTTTAAATTTCGTAAAAAAATTTTATAATTTAAATGGAAAATTTTGCATATATTTAGGATGATTATAATTTTAATTAATTGAAATATTCATGTGTTCTTTTTTTAAATACAAATTGCTTTGTAATATTGATGTGGGTTTTGAAATTATAAAAAAATGTAATTTTTTGAAAAATTAATAATATTTTGGTAACCCTTTTGATTTTTTGTGTAATTTTCTTAATATTGTTACATTTGAGCCTATACAGACCATCACATTATTATTACTATAATTAATGATTTTAAATAAGGTCCTTACAAGATTTTATATTATTTATAGCTGTATAGAAATTCATTTAGGGAAAGGAATTTTAAAATCACTGTATATATATATATATATATACAATATATATATATGTACATTATAATATTTTTTTTCTAAGAATCTGCAAAAAAAAAGAAAAAAGTTATTCAAATTTCAGAATTGAATGTGTTTTGACTGACTGAAGAGTATTAAATAAAAAGAATATTACATACATACAAACATACATTCTTTTGTGTAAATTTCTCATTTCTAAAACAAGAAAAAAAAAATAAAATAAAAAAATAATAAGAAAAGTAACAAGAAAATAAAAGAAAAATTTGCCTATTTTTTTTTTTTTTGCTTTTTCTTTGAATGAATTACATAACGTAAAACTTTATAGAAGTAAAAAAAAATAAAAAAAAATTTTTTTTTGTATTATTCTTTTGTGATTTTCTCTTTTTCATATTACTTTTTTTTTTTTTTATATATATCTAAGACGACGACGACTAAGTTTTAATTATTGTGTACAAAACAAGAAAAATAATAAAAATAAAAATTAATAATATTTAAAAAAAAAAAAATTTTTAAATAGAAAAAAATTTATTAACTTTGTTTCCAATTCGAAATTCCAATTGCTTTTTAACTAAAATAACTATGATAACTGCGAAGGATATATAAGGAAAATTTACGTAACAAAATTATTCTTTTGTGTTCTCCGCACATTTTAAATATCATACAAGAAGAAAAGAAATAAAATAAATTCTATTTAATATAAAAATATGAAAAAATATGGAAGTCTAATTTTATTTCAAAAAGGTATGTGAAATTTTTTTATTTTTAAAAATATAAGCTTTTTATATTTATTTTTTTTTTATTATTATTTTCTTTAATTATTTAAAAGTACATTGAACTCATATATATACTTGTTCATATACATATATTTATAAATATACATATATTTTATTATACAATGTGGTGTTTTTGTACATAAAATCACCCCTCGCTCACACATCACACACTACATACACTACACAAGCTATATATATATTATTATTATTCTGTGTTATATGAGAATGATGAAGGCTATTGTGCAACATTTTGAGCAAAGATGAAAATGAAAATAAAAATGAAAATGTCAAATTAGAACTAAAAGCAATATTATTATTAAAGATTTTCATTTTGACAAATATATTTGACATAAGAATAAAATCAATCAACGTAATTAATAATATAACATTTTCATATATATGTATAAGAGTATTGTATATTTACGTAAGTACAATATATATGGGGGTGTATATATTGTATATGGTTGTATTAATATTTTATATAATTTTCAATAGATTATAAAATATATTTGAATATCAAAGAAGAAAAAAGTGAACAACCAACTTATTTAATATCGATTTGTGTTATATTGTATATGAAATGCAAAAAAAAAAAATTTATATACCATAAATTATTTAATAAAAAAAAATCTATTGATTAAAAATTAGTAATATTCAAGCAAAAAATAAAAAGAAGAAGAAGAAGAAAAAACGAATAACCGAAAACAAAAAATAAAAAAAAAAAATATAAAAGAAAAACAAAAATAAGGAGAAAAAGGAGAGAATATAGAAAACTTAATTTTATGTCATTTGGCCTCAAAAGAGGGCGAGCGGCGCACTCCATTCATAGCATACATATAAACATATATATATATATATATATATATATATATATATATATATATATATCAAAAGATAAAGAAACATCGTTTAACATTTTAAACATATTTTTTTCGCAATAGCTCTAGTTAGGTGTATTTGAAATCATATAGAAAATATTTGCATATTTATAGGGGTTTGATGTTGAAATTTTTGTTTTGTTTTCATATTTTTTATTTTTTATTTTTTTTGGTTAACCTTTTATATTAAGTTATTAAGAAAATGAAGAAAACTTTGTTTAAACAATAAAAAATGAAAAGAAGAAGAAGAAAAAGAAAGAGAAAATTAAGAAGATTTCTGTTTGAGGCTTTTTTTTATATATATATACTTTTGTTTTTTATTTATGAATATTTTTTAACTACACAGTCATTCACCATAGTAATTTGCGTTATACATTGTTGTTTGTACTTTTATTATTATTATTAGTGCATTCAATAACAATAACATGTTGCATTGTTAAGTTTTTTTTTTTTTTTGTTTTCTGGAAATTTCACTAATAGCTTATGCGTTTTGTTTCTTATTTTCTCATCCTTTTCTTCCTCGTGTTTTTGTTTTTTTTTTTTTCGAAATTATGAACAAGGATTTTTTTGTTTAAATATATTTAATAGAAAATTAAGAAGTTTCACCTTGAAAATAATATTTTTTTTTTGTATTTGGGAATTATTAAGGTTTTGAGTTAAATTAAAATTAAAAGGAAGGGTTATGTAGAATACATTGTGCAGGGTTTTTGGATTCAGTGATTGCAAACGTTTAAGGTCATACTAGTAGTATTAAGGAGAATATTTAAAAATTAAAATAATTCAAAATGAAATTATTTTTAAGACGTACTAGTACGTGTTAAATATAATTTAAGAATATTAAAGGAATGAATAGTAACTAGATTGCAACTAGCAAATAACGATATTTAAATGCATTATATATATAAATAGCAAATTTAATAATAACGTAGAAACGAAAATGAGGCTCCTATTTTATTTTTTGACCTTTGTTCACTCTCTTTAAAAGAACATAGAGCTTCCATATAGTCTTCTGTTCTTCTCCATCGCATTCTGTTGTTTTGGTAATTTCTTGTTTTTATTATTCTACGCCAAGTTACTTTCGGCCTAAATATTTTAGGTTTTTCTTGTTGGTTCCACTCAAATGCTTGACGTGATATTGCAGATTGTGTTCTCCATAGCGTATGTATCGGACATTGCCATTTTCCTCTTCTTATCTGTCTCATTATGGATTCTTCACCTACCAACTTCTACATTTCCACATTAGAGATTCTTTTTGGCTAAAAGATTGTACATAAAATGTATAAGTAAATGAAAATATTTTTATACATTAATTTGATTAATTTTTATATAAAAACCTATTAAGTTTTAACCCGATTCTCTATTTAAATATTTGAAGACCTGTAGAATCAGAATATAAGATAAATATTATGAGGGGGAGGAGAAACTTTTTCTATAGAACTTTGTTTTATTTCTCTTTTATTTTTGTTTTTCGTTTTTTGGGGTAAATTAGGGAAAAATATAATTAAAAAATGAAAAAAACTTAAACTGGTAATTAAAAAACCTGAGAAGAAAAATAAAAATAAATATAATAATCCCGCGTGTATATATATGAGGGTGTGTGTATGTATGAATGTATGTAGTTTGTATGTATGTAGTGAAGAACAAGAATAAGAAAAAAATGGTATTTGAGGAAATTTCATGGAAAGAAAAATAAAAAAAATTTTTTTTTCCTTTTAAATTTTTTTGTTTTTTTTTTTTTTTTTAAATTAGCTCAAGAATTTTAAATTTTGAATTTTTATTTATCCTAAGTTATGTTTTTCTTTTTTGATTATAACATAGAACCATGAAACATATTATTATTTTAATTATGCCTGGGAATTTTAAATTTTTATTCATTCTACTTGTTTTTAGTGAAAATTTAATTCAAAGATTCTTAAAGGTCTTAATAATTTGAAAATATCATTGCTTATTGCTTATAGTACATATAAAAAAACATACAATTCTTAATGGGAAAGAAATTTGCAAATCCAAAGCAGTTTTCTTTTCAAATAAATCCATAATATTCAGGATATTTTAATTAAGGTTAATTATTGTAGTTTTTTAAGAGCTCCCGCGTTCGAACAGCTTATTTTGCCGCTTTTAATTTTGTAATGAGTGAAAAGATACTTTAATAAATGCCTGGGGATATAAAAAAATTATTAAAGAATGTGCTTCCTAAGTTTCTTTCCAAGATGAAGTTTGAGGTTTTGGTTTTTAAATTTTTATCAAAACATTTTAGTAGGTATCCATTATACATCAATTTTTTTTTATTTTCAAATATTAATGCGGTGAATTTATAGTAATTTTAAAACCAGTTGCTTTCGGAATTTTTATTTTGTGAGATGGCTTGGAAAATATTTAACTAGCTATATTTAAATTAAAGAAAAAAATGACTACACATTTATATTTTTGAAATTTTCTATTAATTTCATTGCTATTAACCTGTTAGCGATTAGTTTTTCTAAGACAGCTCGATTTACTGTGATGAAATAATTTTAAGCGAAGACACGTATTTACGAAATTTTATTAACAGGGAAATTTTCGTTTTTTGTTTAACTTTAAATCTCATAGCAAATGCAATTTTCTTTTTCGGCATGACGCACATATACGACATTAACTAAAAAATGAACTTAATATTTAATATTAATCTTTGAACTCCAATTCAACATTTCTTCTATATCTAGTATTAAAATATGTATATTAGTGCAATGCAATTGATTTTATAGTAAATGAATATAAATAAAAATATTTTCAATGAAATAATTTAAAAATCGAAGTCAAATATCGTAAATCTTTTAAATTTTGATAGAAATTTCGATTTTAACACGGCAAAAAATACTAAAATGTAAAATTGAATATAGAATAAATAAAGTTGGGTCAAACCAATGGTTTGTATTGTAGCACTTTTCCCTTCAACAAGTGAAAATTCTGCTTTTAAATACAGTCTATGTATACCTATCATGCTATTAAAATTATTTTCATTCATATACAAAACTATTGCTAGGATTGCATATATTTAGGATGACGCATATATGCAGTCTTTGAAATAAAGCAAAAATTAATATAAAAAGGGGTTAACATAATGCTCGATTTTAAGGGTTAATTGTGTGAGTTAAGAAAAATAATTATATTTTTTAATTTCACGGATTTTACCGTTAGCTTTTTGCGTTTATAAAAATTTGGAAAAGCTTGCGGTTTCGGAAATATAAGGTGTCAAAAATTCAAATTTTACGAATTTCAAGAGGTGATAACTTGAGAGGGGGTGGAGATGGAAAAAAATTTTCTTCTAACAAAATGAACTATTTATTAATATCTAAAAGCTCCTAATTTCAAACTTCTACAGTCTGGGGTCTAGAAGAAAAACGACATCAAAAATTTGGAAAAAAAGGACTTTAAATAACGGTAAATTTGAGAGGCCATTTTGTTTTTCTTAAGTTGAACTATAGTATACCGCTCAAGGGGAAGCAAGCCACTGCCTTTCTGCGTTTGCAAAATTTCAAAAATGCTTATGGTTTCATTGCAACAAATATTTAAAAAAGGCCATTTTTAGGGTTTTGGGGGGGTATAACTTTTAGAAGGGGGGAGATAGGTAAAAATTTTGTTCTACGGAAATAAGTTTCTAGTGAAGATCTATGTACGTATTAAATTTCAGCTTTCTATCTTCAAAGGTGTAGAAGTTTTGTAAACAGACACACGGACAGACGGACGGACGGACGGACGGACGGACGGACGGACAGACGGACGGACGGACGGACGGACGGACGGACGGACGGACGGACAGAGTGAAACTAATAAGCACTTTTTTCAAAAAAATTTTTGGAAAAGTGCTAAAAAAGAGCAAAAATGTCTGGCTCTATGACGTACCGATTTGCAAATCAATAGTAAAAACTGAAATAAAAAATCTTGCATATTTTGCGGCGAAAGTACTATAATGGAGACATTTAGTGTTTTTAATTAATGAAATTTTGTGTTTTTAATGAAAATGATTAAAAGTTAGAGCAAATGTTGTTGTAGAAAAAATACTAGTTATTTATTGTATATTTTCAATTGTTTTAATGTCACAAGCAGTTTAGTTTTAAGATTCTGGTATAAGAAACATTTTAATTTTTCTGGAAATTTCTGCTTCAAATTTCACTTTCATTCGTTAATTTTAGATGAGTTATTGAAAAAACACTACAATCTATTTGATTTCAATATTAAGTTCATTTAAGCAATTTGATCAAATTGAATGGAAATCAAAAATAAAAACATTAATTTTTAAAATTTATTATTTTTCGTTTTAAAATTAGCAAACTTTGATAAAATATTTTTGAAAAAATGTTATTGTTGTAACGTTATCAAAATTATACTTGATTAATTGTGCGTGTATACCAATAAATTTTTCTTCAAAAAATACTTTCTTATTTTTATATTAAAAATGAAATATTGCTCTTTTAAAATGGGGATGAAATCATTTCATTGCCGAAAAGAAAAACTTGAACTGAAAAGACTGGGTGTTATTTTTTTTTTGTATGTGTGATGTGAGAAAAACTTAAATATAATCAATGATCCGTTATTAACAATGTTTATTCTTTGTAATTAATCATGCGTTTTACAGTGTCATAACAATTTTAAATTATATTTTTCCACCTGTTGAATAAATGTACCTTTGTATAACATGTATTTCGTATTGCATAATCCATTTTTTCTTATACAGTTTTCATTCTTAATTATTTTTATTAGGACTGGAATTCGTAAGGTATCTGTAATTATGTTAGTTGAGCATATATGCGGATTCGATGGTCGCATACCGAGAACGCTAAAAATAAAAATCACACATAATTGTATAAATTTTTAAAAATTTTAAATGACAGATTTTTTGTTTCTCTTCAAATTTTAGGCCAAAAATTAATTTCTATTCAACATACAAAATATAGGTATTGAAAATTATCCGCAATGTATGCAAATTTTTTCTTCTCTTTCTCTTGAATAGAAAAGTTAAATCGAGCACGTCTAAAATTCGTTCATTTAATATATTCGGACATTTACAAATGACCGTTTTTATTTCTCCTCACATTTCATTAGCATTGGGGTCTTTCATTTGACTTGTTTATAGTAAAGCTTCATTGAGTCAATTGAGTTGGGATTTAATATCGAATACTATGGATATATGATGGGTAACTAGACACTTACAATATTGCTACAGTCACCTGATCAGCTTTTGAACCCAGGACCCTTTAATTACTTAAAGAGTAAAAATTATTTTCTAATTTAGAGCGAGTTCTAATATAAAACGATTTAGTTTCTTATGTCTCGTCTAGAATTTAACTGCGTGTTTTAGTAGCCACATTCTTTAATATTTTCAGAATTTTCATTTCTTTTCATCAATTAACTTCTTAACATATAATTTTTCCCCAGAAACTATAATAGATGCGCAAAACTTTTTGGAAAAAAAAAATCTTAATCATAAATAATCTTTACTCTTTTATTTAAAAACCATGTTTTAATTAGTGAAATATTTGTATGGCTAACCACATTTCTAATTAAAATTAAATCTTCATTTTCATTAAAATTAAAATATACACAAACCTATACATGTATATGTGTTATACTTTTGTAAATTTCATTATTCTTTAAAGAAAAGAAAAAAATCTCTCTAACAATATTGGGTTTTTTATTCATTTTATTATTATTGTTTTAATATTAGAAAGTACGCAAAAACAAAAAAAAAAACAAGAAATAACAAAAAATTAAAAATAATAAAAAGAAAAGTGAAAAAAAGAAAACATTTAAATTAAAAGGCTGTGTATTAACTGTGTGTATCCAACCCAAACCTTACAAAAGGCTTCTTATTAAATTGTTTTATTAAAAATTAAAAATTCATGAAGTAAAAAATCGTTAGTTTTAAGCCCCCGAACTTTTTTAAAAGAAAATTTTTTTCTTTGTTTTGTTTTTTTTTTTTTGATAATTGTTTTTCAGCCAGCAGGTATTTTATTTATTTTTCCTTGGATTGCTCCTTGGATTTTTTCTGTTTTGTTTTTTTTTTGGATATGCGATTAAAATGAATTTTTGAAGAATTTAATTGTTGTCAAGGTTACACTGTAAAAAAAAAATATTCAGTCCGATAACCTTCTTTAACTTGCTCGCTGCTTTTATTTTTTTATTTTATAATTTTTTTTGTTTCTTATTATTAAAATGAAAATCCAACCAAAATTTATAATAGAAAGTAAACGATTATTTTTTCTTCTTGTAAAGTTTTTCTTATTTTTCTCAGTGCTTTTTAATAATAATGAAAAAAAAGCTTCTCTTTCACTTTTGTTTGCTCTCGTATAATTGTGGAACTCTTTTCTCTTAAATATTCTGTACGCAATTATTTCTTTTTTTTTTATGTATATACAAACATATATGTATATGGTGCCTCTTAAATTATATAACTGGTATATAATAGTTAATGATAATATTTTGTACATGAATATGGGGGATTATTCAAAGTATATAGAAATTATTTACGAACATGTTGGCGAATTATGTCCTTTATATACAATAATCTCTGATTTACATTATACATATACATATGTAATAATATACTTATATACGCGTTTGTTTATAAAAATATTTGCTCTTATAATTTTTTTGCAGCATATATCTAGAAAATATTTAAGATTTCCTTTCAGTTCCCAAATCTAGCTGTAAGCTATATAACAAAGTATTTTTTTTTAAAATTCGTTCAAGTCGAAAAAAAAGTTACTTGAACTAATATGTGATTAAGTTAATATAGTAGATATTTATATAGATGTTTATATAGACATGTAAGTGTTTCTCTCTTTATTATATAAATCATACCTTAAAAATATACACGTTAAACATTAAACTCTCGTTTACCTATATATGTACATATATATATACATGTATATTATATTTACAAAAATAATAATTGTGTACATTAATACACGTGTATATAAGTATATATATATATATATATATATATACATATATATATATATTATAAATGAAAAATAAAATTTTAATAAAGTCGGATGTAAAACGATAGGGAAATACTTTAATTGTCCTTTTACACACATTGTGCAATACATTCCATATATACATATATATATATATATATATATATATATATATATATATATATATGATTCGATTAAAAATTGAAGTGCTGAAGTGAAACGATATACTTTATTTATATGTACATATATGTATGTAGATATATAGTATATGTGTTCTATGAAATTATATTAGTGTAAAGGGATGAAGAAATCCTGCGTTTTTTTTTTGTTTTTTATTCTTCCGTATATAATAATATTATTTTTTTTTTTATATTGTAGAAAAGAAAAAAAATTTGACGGACTATAGGGGATTCGGTTGTCATGTTAAATGTAATAAATATGTTAATTATAATATTTATTTACTATATTCACGATATTAAAAATATTATGTTGAATATGTTGAATATAATTTTTGAGGTTAGAGTTGATTAAAAATTAGTTTTTCAAATTATATACTTTTTGTCCACTGCTCATCTCAAAAGTAAATTTTGAATTTATTGGTACATGTGAATACTTTTGTATGTATATAGATTGTAACCAACTCAAAAACTAATGTAATTTTTAGTTAAGATAGTTTTTATTTAATATGAAACTTGAAGGGGTGTATTTTTATCCCAAAAACTTCTGAAAACAAATGAACTACTAATTAACTCGGTATTTGGTGTAAAACAATGATCGGTTTTGTGATTGAAATAAATTTTATTAAATTTTTAAAAATCATAAATTTTTTCATTAATTAAATGAGCTTCAAAAGTCTTTAAGAGTTGGGGCAGTTATGTGTCATAATGAATAATCTTGTATTGTAATTAATATTTAAAGATCTTTTAATCATTCTTTTACGAATTAGTAGAGAAGTGAAGAGGATATTGTCAATCATCACTGATTTTGGCAACAGTAAAATAAATTCAAAAAGCCCAAAAAAAAAAAATTTTTTTTTTTAAGCAATTTTGAAGAAATCTTCCCACACCCCTTTTGCTCTGCGGGTCCATTCAACGTTTTTGTACCGTTCGGAGTATATGTCCTATTCACTTCTATTTTGTTCTCTAAATGGTGAATATGTATATTATTTTCTGTGTTTTCAGAGTTCTGTGTTTGTTATTTGTCATGGCCAATGCGTGTTTCAAATGATTCGTAATCACTTTATTTAGCATTGCTAGCAGTTTTTTCAGGTCACTTTTTTGTGCGAGACAGGGTTCATTCCAACATAGAAGGAGCACTTTAACGCAACAATTGAATATTCTCAGTTTTGTGGATCTGGATAAAAGTTTTCATATCTTCCAAAATCGTCCTAAAACTGAAAATACCACTAAGCTAGTTGAAATAAGTAACATTATTTATTGGACTTGTGTCGACTACAAATCTGCCAACGTTATACTTCGTTTTGATTCCAACTCCTTCGACCTGTTTGCCAAGTTTTGGTCTTATGCCTAAGTACGTATGAGACATTAGGGCTATGAGTCTTAAGAGAGTGTATCGTGAGGTTCACTTAGGAGGGCGCTGTAGATCCGTAAGCTTTTCGCGATTCATTGTTACTCCATTTACACGAGCTCCATTTACACGCGTTAGTAAAGACACTAGTGAGTGTGAACTGACAAAAAGAAAACTGAAACTACTTATTATTATAAGAACTCTTAATATTATTCAATTGCTTATTATTGAATTCTCAAATACACAAATAAAGCTCTTCAATCACATCATAAAAATAATTAATATTAAATTGTTTCCAGTATAAATATTTTATTAAAAACTTTAAAATATAAAATTCTTTTAAATTATTTCTGTTTTATTTTTACAGAATACAAACAATGGAATGAGTAAAATCATAAAGTAGACCTACAATCAAGAACAATTTAACAAAATTGAAATAAAGGCTGAATATTAGTACAGAATAATGTTAATATTCCATACCTAAAATTTATGAAAACAGATTAAAGAAGTTACTGGTTAATATTGAAATACCAAAATTTTGTATTTTTACAGAGGTTTCATATTGCTAACAGCAATTTAAATTAAGGAGCTTACGGAACAAGTTTCCTAAAGCATACAAAAATTTTTTTTTGTCCCAAGATTATTCTTTTTTCAAATTAGTAACCCAAAATTTGTATTTACATTGTAATTTTTGAATGAAAAATTTTTTAAAAATAAGAATGGACAAAAATACCGACTGACTGAGAAGTGCATCTAGAATTACAAAATTTTGTCAGTCAAAATCTATACGTATATATATATGCACGAATAAAGCTGAAGAATAGTACTTCCAAATTATATAAATTATTTAAAATATTTAAATAATATAAAAAACAAAAAGGCAATATTGGAAACATATTTTTATACAATTATTATATACTGATATATACTGATATATACTGATATATACTGAAATATACTGATACATATATATATATATATACTAAAAAAATTTAGTGAAGACGAAATATTTTTTAAATAAATTTCAAGAAAAATTTATCAAAACATCAATAAAAATTTAAGGATCGCCAAATTTTTATGAGATATTCGTTGGCTGCTACTATTTAGAATTGTAAATTGTTCTCTATATATAAATATATACAACTCTTAAATATTTTACGTAATTTTTTAATAAATTAAATATGGGGAAAAAAAATTCAAAATTGAAACAAGATACCATCGATCGTCTTACAACAGACACATACTGTAAGTATAAAAATTTATACGACATTAATAAAATATTTTTATTTATAATTTTTTTTGTTAAATTAATTTCTATATTTAAAAATTATTTACTTATAAGTTAAATTAGTATTCATTTTCATAATCGCAATATTACAAAACAATAACTGCAACACATAGTATTGCAGTTCATATGATTTAATTGAGGTATTCATATTAATTTCGCTATATTACGTGAGCGAACGTAACTTATTTAATTGTCAGTTTTCAAATAGGACATACGTAATTAAATTGAAGTACTCAAAATCAAGTTGTTGTTTACGTAGCGTAGAATCACTGTGTCGAATATGTCAAAATAATTTTTTCTTGTTTTGAATTTCATACTTGAAAAATTCAGATGCTAAATTAATTGCTGTTTATATTTATCTTCCGAACGGATACTTAATAATGGGGTAAAAAAACCTACACTAGACTCCGATATTTTTGTTTTAGTTATAGTTTTAGAGAGTAGGTTTGGATCGTTTTACGTATTTTTATTTTCTAGAGCGATTTTCCTGATTTTTTATACTATGCCAAAGTTTGTAAACATAAAAGCTGCTACTCATACATGGTCTTTTTACCCAAAACATAAAATAAACCTAGTGTTAAATAAAGGTTATTTAAAATAATTTTTAAGTAACATTGAAAATGTTAATAATACTAAAAAAATATTATGTAAAATTATTGAAAACCCTAATTCTAAAATATTAAATACACTTCTTGTACTACAATTTTCTATTAACCAATTCTTGTGATATCCTATATCTGTGAATATTGATGGGTATCCGATAGTAGCTAAATCAAATCTTTGTAACATTATACCAGTTAATTTATTATTACAAACTAAAACACCTCCAATATCTGTTTGAATTTCTTCTTGTAAAGTATCTATATGACCAGCACAGAACATTCCATTTTCTAATTGATTATCAAATTTTATGTTGCATTCTTTAAAATTATATGCGGTAACGTTTCCAACTTGAAGTATTTGATCACCTTCATAAAACTAGAAAAAGAATGATATAAAACAATGATATAAAATTATATAGGCCCTAATTTTTCAATTTTACTTTTAACATAATTGTATGTAAACTTTGAAGTATAGAATTTGAAGTTTGGTTTGTTATATAAATTTTTGGCTTCAATTTCGTATGGTAATTTTGTGTACGGCAAGTATATACTGTCATTTAATTACTGTCACAAAAATGACTTTTTAATTTAAAAATTCAATTATATATAATTAAACTAAATATTAAAATAATTACTGTAAAAATTAAAATTGTTAAACTTTATATGTGAGAATGCTGTTCCGAAGATATTGTTTACTTTAATTTTAATTCTCAAAAATGTGCAATAATAGTGGAATTCAACAGCAATAAGTAAATAAACAAAGGTTTAAATCGTGACGTTTGACACATAAAAATGACGCCAAATTTATATTATATACAATCGTAAACTTCAATTAAAAGTTAAATATATAATTAAAATATAAAAACAAGAATTATGTATTACGATAAAAGTATTAATTATATAGCTTCAATCACTCGTTGGGCATCAGTTTCCAAGTTTTATACAAAATTTTATTTATTTTTTTTTTTTACTTTTATTTAAAATGGTAATTTAATTATTACAATACGTGACTTTTATCATAATAGCAATTTAATCAAATGCAGTCTCACATTCAATATGCATTGTTTTTATTACAATAAGGAATAAATTTTATGTAGCACATACATACACATATTGCCATGCATATTCATAACATATAAATATACTTATATATTGTATACTTACTGGTTCTAAATCAGTATTCCAGGAGAATGAGAAACAAAATTGTCTCTGTTCTATTGGTGAAATATTGATTTCGGGTACATTGATTTCCTCTTTCATTAAATATGTACTTAGTTTTATTAAAGCAATATTATAGAAATCAGGAGATTGAATATTAAATTTCTCATGTATTATGTATGAATGAACGTTGTATATTCTCGTTTTAGAATTATATTCATATTTGCTTGGTGTTCCGAAAACTGCTAATAATTCATCAGGTTGTTGTTTTTCGAATCTATAAAATACAAGTTATATATTTAATTTAATTATATACAAATTGGATATGTGTATACATTTAAATTACATGTAAATGCAAGATGCAGAAGTAATTATTAAATTTGATTTTGATTTATTATATGGGATGTAAAATGTTCCACTACAAAAATGTCCACTTCCAAATTTTTTTAATTCTAAAGATTTTCTTCTCAAAGAAATTACGAAGTCAGAATTTTGATTTGAAATTCTTTTTGAAAAATTTGTGAAAGAATTTTCAATCCAATTCTTATAATAAGAAACTTCAGTGTATATCCCTGGCCAATGTGCAACACCACATTTTTCACCCCATGAAACTAATCCAATTAATTTTTTATCACATACTAATGGACCACCAGAGTCACCTGCATATTGAAAAAAACTTTGAAGGTTATACGTCTGTTAAAATGTCTAAATGTTAAAAGAGAATACCTTGACAAGAATCAATACCATCTACTAAAGCTTTAGCACAAATCATGCCAGGTTTTAATCTTTTATTGTAAATTTTTAAGCATTCTTCAATTTTAGTTAAGTAAACATTAGCTACAATTAAAATTCCAGATCCTTGCAAGTCACCCTAAAAAATAAAAAAAAAATTTAATTGATCTTGGACATTTTTCATATCTTTCAAACTATCTGATTAAAAAAAAGAAATAAAATATAAAAATGTCAAATAAATTATCATAATTACCGCTTGTCTTACACCCCAACCGAAAATCTGACATAATGATCCTTCGTTTATATCAGCTGTAGCAAATTCTATTGGTTTCACAATGGGATTATTAATCGGCACGTCTTCTTTTAAAATAAACATCCCAATATCATTTGAAAAATCTTCAGCATTGAATTTTTTATGAATTATTTTATAAACTTCATATATAAGGGTATAATTAGTTTTATTAAATCGAGATAAGGTTCCCATAACAACATGAAATTCATGTTCACTGCGTACTTTGACTGGCTTCTCTTGATAACTAGAAAACAAAGTTACAATTTGAAATTTAAATAATTAATCTTTCTAAATTAATTAGTATACTTAAGAAAGCAATGAGCTGCAGTTAAAACAACATTAATTTTAATTAAAGTACCGCCACATACATGACCAAGTCCAAAATATTTTTCGTCTAAAACTTTTAGTCTAACGGATGCAATGTGCTTAGAGTTTTCAATAAATGCAAATGATCCACCAATAATTTTTTGAGACTGAATTTTTGTTTGATTTTCATTTGAAATATTGTGCAAATTGTTGTAATTCTTAACTAGAAACTGTAGTTCATTGTTTGGAACAGAAAATATATCCTTACAATTGCATAATTTTAAAAATATTATTAAGAGAGTATGATACTTCATTTTCGATTAATTCAATTTTATTAATCAACTTTAATATTTTAAAACGAAAATACAAATAAAAAAATTATGTAATAGCAAATTGAAATCGTTAAAGTCTACGTCTTTTACACATTTAGATCTAGCCTAGCCAACCAAAATAAACAAATTCATTGTTTATGATTCAATCTTTATAAAAAAAAAATAAAAACGATTTAAATAAACATTTCTTTGGAAGAGTTTTATATGCCGCGACATTGTCGTAGTTTATTACACTAAACTACATACTTACATATATACAAACAAAAATTATATTGCATGTACATAATAAGTACATTACCGATATAAATGTATGTCTATGAGTAAGTGTTGTGGTTACATGACGAAATTACTTAAGACAAAATTACATATTTCAATTTTTATTAAAAATTAAAAATTATTTTAAGGTTACAAGACTCCCAGGCTAAAAGATATTGCGTATAAGAAAAATGCTGGATATTATTCGTTTCAATTAAGAGGATTGTTATTATCCAAACCCGTACTTTTGTATATAAAAAAATATAAAATATATACATACATATTTTAAGCCAAATTTTGTAGACCGCTCTGCACTATTAAACCATTTGATCGTCTACAACTTTGAGAGAAGAATATCGAGAATACTTTTAGCAGTAGCACCTTAAAAACTGGTTTTTAATTTAGTTTATTTAACATTTAATATAGTAGACTTGTTCAATAGAATAGCCCGCGTGTGTAATGGGTTCATTGGGACTGATTTCTACTGTACATATATAATTATTGATTTTTAAACAAAATTTCATATAAAATTTGTCATATGAAATTTTGTAATTTTATATTGTGATATTGTTCCGATCCCATTATATAACAGTCTGAAATATAATACATATTATAGCCCAAATTATATTCTTAATAATAATAATTATCACTCAATGAATATAAAATTTAAATACAAGAAGCTAAATTATCAATGAACATATAGAATATAATAAAACTATTCTTTATAGACTATGACTTGTTGGCAAGACTCTTATATATGTATATAGCAATAAGAAATATTTAAATTATAATTTGTTATTATAAGAAATAATATGGCACTAAAGTGAACGTAAAATTAACATTTTTTTTTGTATTTTATAAGAAAAAAAACTCTTTTTAAAATTGAATTTAAAATTGACATATTTGAATCAAAACGACATCTGGAGTACATTGATATAAATTGTCATCAATTATGTAATTATTAAACACTTAAGACTTTGAACAGTACGTAATTTTTAATATGCAACCCAATATTTTGTGTACAGAAAATGTTATCATACATATCATTGAACTAAAGAATTATTTATGTACCGCCGGGCCCTGATTTGAGTATGACAATTTAAATGATTTCGCGATTTGTCATTTAGCAATTCTATTTCCCATTTTTATTAAATTCCACCAAAAATTATAAAAATAATCTCATTTTAATTATTTTTATTATACAAATTTATTTGATATACATAATGTATTTATATATAATTATATTTTAATATTTATTTTACTTTAGTTACTGAGAAGGAAATTAGACAATGGTAAGTAAATATTTTTCTATACATATATCTTTATAATAATTGAAAATAACCCTTTTTTTTCCCCTTGTTCCAATTTAGGCATAAAGGATTCTTAAAAGACTGTCCTAATGGATTACTTACAGAACAAGTGAGAAAACTTATTTAATATTATTAAGAAATTTAATATTTAGCGTTTGTGTAAATTACGGAAATTCAAGTCATAAAAAAACATAATTTTTTGTTATTAAAATTTATAGCCTAAATTTTCATAATATTTTCTATATAGCTATATAAAATATTTCTTATACATATATACATATTTTGTATATAAAACAAATTAAAAAAATTTTATTAGTTAATACTTTTAGCAATAAAAAAATTTATTTACATTAGAAAGAGAGAAAAAAAGGGATACAAGTTAATATACGTTTATTTTCTTCTTTTATAATTCTATATAAAACTTTTGCGGTTTTTCTACTTTCTTCATTTATTATTATTATAAAATAAAATTTCTGTCTTTATGTTCTGCCAATAAGTTTATAAGTATATATGTATATATACGCGAATCTATATAATTTTCCTAATTTAGGGTAGTAGAGGTTAAATATACTGCAAAAGGTTTTCTTTACTTTTCAATCCTTTGATATGAATGAATTACTTACATTCCATTTGAGGGTATATAACAAAATTACTCCACATGAGGGCAAATAAATTATTGTTATGAATATAATATGTAAGTAAAAAAGTACAGTGTAGTTTATTCATAGTGCTATATTACGTTAAACGGAACGCACCATATGTATACTAAACATATATGCATTTAGATATATATATGCATTTAGATATATGCATATAGATATATATGCATATATCTAACATATATGCATTTAGATATATATGCATTTAGAGAACTACATTCACTGCAGCGTCAAAAAATTCATATGACGAAACATGAAACTTAAAAAAAAGGTTTGCGTCTAAAACAAAATGTTATATTGCTATACGTCTTCTATAAAATTTATGATAGAACCTAAGATTTTTAAAATATTTAACTTAAAAGTTGAATTTAATGTTACATACATAGGTAATGTGTTATACGTTTAGAACATTGTATGCCCTTTAATTGGTGTGTTTCTTTTTGCAAAATCAAATTATTATAAATTTCATCCACACTTCATATATATAACTTTTATCACTTTGTTAAAAGAACAATTTTAAAATAAATAATTACAAATTTATTGATTTCTTATTAAAATTAAGAATGCTTAAGCTTGATATTATAATAATCCGATTCAATTAGAATTGAATTTAAAAATCATATTGCTACATTATATAGAACTTAAAGATTTGCAGTATGAATTTTCTAAAATTTTTTTTAATAAATATTTTATTTTCTTATTTTTTATTGCCAAAAATTCAATTTATCCCTTTTAATCATTTTTATCGAGAAAGGGTTTTATAAAGATATACAAACAGTTCTTTCCACAAGGAGATCCTAGCAAATTTGCATCGCTTGTTTTCCGGGTGTTCGATGAAAACAATGTAAGTATAAGTTTTATATTCTCTAATTAATGTTTAATCTCATATATAAAAGAAATTAATGTTAATTCATTGTTACATTTATTTACTTAGGATGGCTCAATAGAATTTGAAGAATTCATTAGAGCGCTTTCAGTGACATCTAGAGGAAATCTTGACGAAAAATTACATTGTAAGCGATTGTCACATAATTGTCAAATTAAGAAACTTGACGTGATCTTTGTTTATAATAAAAACAATAAAATTTTTTGATTTAGAAATTTTAAAACGAATTTTATTTTTTTTATTTTTAGGGGCATTTAGACTATATGATGTTGATAACGATGGTTATATAACTCGTGATGAAATGTATAATATTGTAGATGCTATATATCAAATGGTGGTAGGTATCAAATTAATTTTAAAACTAATTTATACAAGAGCATACATAGGAAAGACTAAAACAACTATTGTAAAGACAACGTGTTTTACTAACCATTTACAATATTAAATATTAATCAATAATAAAAAATTCTATTGAAGATAATGGCTATACATAGTATATGATTTAAGCGTAACCTTTATAGAGTTTTCAGAACTCATAAAGTAGTAAACGTGAAAATGTAATTGCAAATCTTTGCAGTAAATTGGAAATCGAATAAGTAACTTTTTGAGTAAATAAAATACGTTTCAGGCGTATAGAACAGTAAAAAGGTTAAGTCATTTTACTATGAACGAAGGATATTAAAAGCTGTACTTGTGAGCCTAAAGTTTAAGATAAAAGCTTAAATATTTTAATTTTGCATTAAATATAAAATTAATTCAATAATGTATTTATTATTCTTTAATGTATATTTTCAAAATTCTCTATATATTTTAGGTTGTCGTGGAGGCTAACTTTTTATTTATTGTCGTTCTTGATCAAACATACTCTATAGAAGTGACTTCAACCTATTAAAGATTTTGATATTTTTATATAAATATTTTCAATTTAAATTCTTAGAAAACAAGAATATTTTTTAGGAATTCAAAGTTTAATCTTTAAATATCTCAATGCTATAAAATTTATTTAGTTTTGCAATCAACAAAATTAACAATTTCTAATTAAATTTATTACAAAAAGAAATTTTATTATAATTTATTCTTTATTATCTTCGTTATATTTAACTACAGTAAATAGCTTTGGTTAATAATAGAGTTTCGGTTATGACTTATATTTCCTGGGATAATGAAAACAATTCTTGGTATTAAGAAAAAAATATAATTACTTACCCTAAGTCATTTTAATACTTCAAATATAAATTGAATACTTTAAATTTTGAAATATTACTAAATTATATCAGTGAGGTCCGGATTCGATATATAAAGTTAGTATTTATTAAATTAACTTAAAATTATAAAAAAAAAATAAAACCAAAACAAAAGGTAATTTTTTTTTGTATTATCATGTGAATTAAGTAAATTTAGTATACAAACCTTTCCATTTTCATCCCAAGTAAATAATAAACTGTAGTAATATTAAATAATAAATTTAACTTATTCCTTTCATTTATATAACTTTAAATAAGTAAATATTTTTATTGCTTTCATTTATTTGATTTAATTAAAATTTAATATTTAACATAAATAAATAATTGTATACAAATCATTTTAAATTAAAACCAATTCAAATTTTATATTTTTAATTAAATAAAAGTAATTTATTAATTAATAACAAAATTTATTATTTGCATCGTAGGGACAACAACCCCAAACTGAAGATGAAAATACACCACAAAAACGAGTTGATAAAATTTTCGATCAAATGGATAAAAATCATGATGATCGTTTAACTTTAGAAGAATTTCGTGAGGGTAGTAAAGCTGATCCACGTATAGTACAGGCATTAAGTTTAGGTGGTGATTAACTTAACAACTAAAAAAAAAATCAACTTTCAAAATGAAATTTTAGACGAAAAACAAAAAATAATAAGATTATATATATATATAAATATATCGTTAAAATAATTATTACAAAAACATTTTAAAATTTATTATAAGAAAACAACAACAAAACAAAAATAAAAAATATTAAACTGAAATCCTAATTTATAACTGAGAAGAGTTAAGATCTATGCGGTTTTAGTTGGATATTTTGTAGTTAATAAGAATTCAGAAAACTGAATTATTTTTAAGACTCGCTACTTTACTAAGAGAATATGTGTGTATAAATATATATATATAATATATGTATATACATAAATATACAATATTTATTTAAATATATATAAATATGATGAAATATTTTATTGCCTGTATATGCCATACTTTATATATACATACTTAATATGTTTTCTTCTTATTTAATAAATTTTCGACATTGTCGTTTTAAAAATTAAAAAAACAAAAAAATAATCAGAATGAAAAACATTTATTTCGTATATAAAAACGTAATCTAAATATTTTTAATTTTTATTTTTGAAATAGAGAAAAAATGTATCTAATAAAATAATATAATTGCATACTCTATTCAATTTTAACTACACATTAGAAAATTCTTGTATTTCCTTGTAACATAATATGATTTTAATTATTAACATTCTAAAAGCCCAAGCTTTTTTATAGAAATTTAAGAACTACGGATATACATTTATGTTATACAGAATCCATTGATCAAATTAAAATAATTAATATTGAATTAAATTAATTTTAATTTTTTAATTAATTTAATTAAAATAACATTTTCAAATTAAATTATTGTATTTAATAAATTTATTCCTCAAATTAACATAATTTAATTGTGTCAAGCTAAAGTAAAGACTTGCACATATATATATATATATCAATATAATTAATAATAAGCAATATTAAATAATTTTGTTAATTCCAGTGTAACTATTCAGCAGTAATTTAAAATTTTAATCGAATAAATGGAAAATTCATATTCTTCATTTTCATCGAAAAGAAAACTAAAAACATTTGGAAGACATTTCCTCTTCTAATTTTAATATTTGTCATTTATACTTTTGTTAGTTTATTTTAAAAAAAAAAAATAATGTTTTACCTTAATGACAAATAAAAAAATTTCGAGTTTTGCTTTTTTGTCATCTCACATTTAGTGTAATATGGCTGCTTATAAACTGTTCTGTCAAATATGTTTCTATTGACAAGATCGCATATGTTATATTTAAAACGTAAACAAAGAAATGTCAAAAAATTTTTCTATATTTATCTCTTTTTTTTTATTCTTAATGATCTTGTACAAAATGATCTTTTCGAAAGCAGAAAATGTCAGTCTCCAACAAAAGAAAACTTTTGTAGCGAGGAAGAATAATGGTACATAAAATAAACAATAATATTGCATAATTATAATTATTATTATATACAAAAAACAAAAACAAATATACTCACATAATTGTGCATAAATATAATATTAAAATGATTACGTTTTTATTCCATTATACGCTTTCATTTAATTAAATAAATAATTATTATAATGAAAATATTCTCAAAGAGAAACCAATCCACCCGAAATAACATGAATATTATATAGGAATGTGTATATGATAAAAAAAAAACAAAAAAAAACTTTTTACATAAAAAAAATTATAATAAGAAGAGTATTAAGAGCGTTGAAAATAAATATACTCTATAAATACATATATATTATAATATAATTTATATAATAAAATATAATAATTATTATATACATACATTAATATTAATCGCGCTAACTTATATACATAAATTGTTATAAAACAAAAGGAAAACACCAACATAGAAATATTAAAAAAGAAAAATTAAATAAAAAAAAATAAATAAATAAAATAATTATGTTAAAAGTTTTTTATTAACAAAAATTTAATTATTTATTTACATAAATTATGAAGAGAAAAAATTTAAAAAATTAAAAAAAAAATTATGTTACAAAATAAGAATTTAAAAAATCTAAACTAAAACTAAATTTTCAAATTGTTATATACCTTTTTTTAAAAAAAAAAAACAAAATAGCAATTTAAGCAAAAATAAATAATTTGATTAATAATTTAGGTAAATAATCAAAAAAAAAATTAAATAAAAATTTAAAATTTTTTAAAATTAAAATAATCAAATATTAAAAAAAAGTATGAAAGCAATGAAAAAAAAAACAAAAATTAAGTTATGGTTTTAACTCAAATATATAAGCATATATTATATAACACTTTTAAATTATGTTCATATATAATTTATTTTATACTTATATATATATAATAATATTATTGCATTCTTAAATATTTCATAATTGTATACAAGTTATATTAATTATATTATACCAATAAAAAATTAACAAAATTCTATAAAATTACAAAATTATCATTATTGTTATATTGCTTTTACATTATAGTTTTATTTATTTAAATTATTTTCTATTTGTTATTATTATTATTAATTTTCATGTTTGTCATGATTATTATTGCTATTTATATAATAATTATCATGTAAATAATATTTAATCGTCAATAAGTTTATATCAAGGCAAAAACAAAATATTAGAAGAGATAATTGTAATTGAAATATTGTCATTATTATTAAAGAATAAAAATTAAAGGCATATTATATTCAAAAACATGTCAAATTATGTTTACTGTTTCACGTTATGTCAAATTATGATTAAAACTCAAAAATGTGTAAGAGCTCTACAAAAAAACATACAAACTTATTAATAAACTTTTTAAATATTTGAAATAAACACTTTACTAACTATCAAAATAAATTTCACCTAAAATTTCGATTACTGTTTAATTATTTTTATGAATTATTATAAAATTTTTTTTTACAAAAAATTAATTTTCAAGTCAAATATTCGTGCCTTGATTTAAAATTATTGTTTAAAATTTAACATTCAAAATAAATTATCATTATTGCTTTATTTTATTATACCTTATCAATTTCCTCTCTCTTTCTCTCTATCATATTGAAATTATGACAAATATACTTGTACTAAAAATAATTGTGTTAATTTTTCGAATTAACTATTTGAGCATAAATATTATTGTTTGATTCATTGCGTGTAAAAATTAAAATTATTATATGAATACATGTACGAATGTTAACATTACGAATGTAATAATTACAATTCTCAAGCAATAAACGATAAAGTTGACAACAATTTGACATTTAATTGCCTAATAAAATGTCAATCGTAATAATAATATGAAGGTGATAGTTAAATTTCAATATTAGTTTTAATTATGATTTTTTTATTTTTTTAAATTGTTATAAGAAATATATTATATAATAGATATTTACTATTAATTTATAAAAAAAATCAAAACATTTTTTTTTTATTTTACAAAATATAGCTCTATTAGCTGTTTTAACAATTATTCATTGCAAGACATAATTTACATATAATATAAAAACTAATTTCGAAACGAAAATAAATATAAATTATTATTAAAAAAATAAAAAAAAATTAAAAATTAATTTTGAAAATAAAAAAATAAAATATATATTTTAATAATTTTATTATGATATAAAAAATTTTAAAAAATTTGGAAGAAAAAAAAAATTTTATTAAGGAAATTTTAATGTCATCATTCTGATTTAATTTCTTTTCTATATGTGGTTCAGCTTTATAAAAATATACTTTAATTACATAATACATATATACACATATATTTACATATAATTCTATTTAAATATATGTATGTATATATATATATTCAAACATGAATATTTACATTTATATATAAAATATTTTATTTCTCAACTCTTTTTTTTTTTTTTGACTTATTGTATATACATATATATTGTTATTATATATGAATAAAATATGAGAAATAATTAACTCTAGCAAATATGTTGAATTAAATTGATTTCAAAATTGCAGTCACACAGTATTACTATTAAAAATTGAACAATAAAAACTCTGCAGGTGAATGATTTTTAAATTCTGCACGTAATTCTAATTTTCAAGTCAGGAATAGTTTGAAATACTTATACTATTACAAAATTTTGCTATATACTCTATTTTATATTTTCATGCATTTTTTTTTCGCCGAGAGTGGAATGTTGTCTCTTCTGTTGCAAAAATATTCTAGTAAACAAATATTTTTTCATATAATAGACTTATATTTGGTCCAAGAACTTGAAATAATTTAGGAGTGTTCCAATACAATTTTTGATTCCCAACATTATGACTTTTGGTAAAAAAAATAACCCCTATATTATTTGCATTCCACTTATATGTTTAAACTTAACTGAACACAACAACACTATCCGCCACAAATGCGTATATGCGGTTTGTGCAGTTATGTTATTTTTATCTTGGTAAATAGAAACAGTATTTCTTATTTACAACGAATCGGTTGTTTTCGGAGTTATTTTGGCATTTAATCATATGAAGCTATATGAAAGCTATATGAAAAATAAACAATTAAATATGAAAAGAGAAATTTTTATAATTCGCCTCAACGGAATGTGTGGTTGAAAAAGAATTGTTAATTTATTCCCTACTAATTAATAACATCGTCTATTCAAATTTGACAAGTAATTTAAATTTTATTCACTTAAATATTTGCTAGTTTTAATTCTTCAAAATATCTTTGTTCATACATGAATTATTTAAAATATTTTAAATAAATTATATACAGAATTAATTCGAAAATGCGTTAATGAATTTATAATTCAAAATTCAATTTGCTTCTATATTATATATTTACTCTATATAACACCATATACGAATGTAATTTACATTCCCATAATTACATTATAAGATAAATAAATTGTTATTGATTTATTTTTCTGTTGCCACATTAATTCATTTTCGAATTCTTTGTTATTTTAATTTTATTCATTTATATATAATGAATTAGATTTTTGTAATATACAAGAAAACAAAAAATATGCATATATATCACAATATATATAAATAATTACAAAATAATTAAAAATATATATTTTGCATAATGTCTAAAATGTATAATAAATTAAATGCGAATTCGCTTGTTATTTTTATTTTTTTTGAAATTTATTTTTATTAAACATTATTTTCATTTTATTGTCATCAATATTATACTCGTATAATTTATATAATATTTTATATATTTAATTTCATTTAAATTTTAAATTAAATTTTTTCAATTTCTGTGATAAATTAAAAAAAAAAACAATCAAAGCTATATTAATTAAAAAAATAAATTTTGAAGAAAAAAAATATTGGTGATTCGAAATAAATAAAATGTTCGAAATAAATTAAATATTATTCACATTATTACAAATTGTATAATAATACATATATAAATAAATAATAATCGGCCATGTTCTGTATTGAATTTGAAAAGTGGTGAAAATGAAATTTGATGAAAACTAATGAATTGGAGTTTAAAAGCTTCCTTAATAATTCTGAAACTACCTTTAAAACTCGAAAAGAAATAAATTTAATTCTGTTTCCTATTTTTATCGTCAATTAATGAAACAACTGGATTTATCTTTTTTATTTTAATTTTCAAATTTGATTACAAAACCTCTAAGTGAAAATCAATAAAAATTTAAAAAATATTAGCAGTAAATAGCAGATAAGGTGATTTCGAAATTTTTATTCCAAATCACGTGGAATGTAAAACCAGTGATTTTAGAAATCGAATGGGATTCAAATTAACATGCGATTCAGTTCGCAGTGGAATACTAGAACACGACCGATTAAATTCATTAACAACTTTTGATTAAATTTTTTAATTAATTTAAAATTTATTTTGCAATAAAATAAAATATTTGAATAGAAAAGAAAAAAATTTCAATAAATTTATATTTTTATTTTGCTATATAAAAAATTTTTTTTGCTACTACTACACTACTACACATGTACGCGTATATTTAAATACTAAAATATTAATTTATTATTGAATAAAATTAATTCTAAAGCAAAAAAAATGCAAATACAAAAAAAAAAATAAAATTTTAATTATTATATTTTTTATTTTAGAAATTTAATATTTTGATAACTTTGTACTTATAAAAAATTAACAAGTAAATAATAAAAATTAAAAAAAAAAAAAGTAATTAAATTTAAAATTATAAAAATATTATTTTAATAAAACAAATTAAATTAAAATACCAAAAATTAATCTGTTAATAAAATATGATCTTTATAATTATTAAATATTATATAAAATTAAGAAAAAAAAACTTAAACAATTATGTAAGATCAATAAAGAGAAAAAAAAAATATAAATTGCATACTCATAAAATTAAAAATATTTTTAAGTGATTAAATAAAACTCTCTTTATATTAACACTTACGATCTTAAATTTTATACCTTTTTCTCTATATTTTAATTAAATTGTTTAAAATGCCATTAAATTAATTATTATTATAAAAATTATTATATATAATAAATTTATATATTGTATTAAAAAATTATTGAATGCACGCCTCATATTTCTATAGAAAAAAAAAAAAAACAAAATATAAATTTATAATATATTTGCAAGAAAATAACTATCTAAAAAAAAAAATAAAAATTAAAAATGCTTCTTTAAAAATTTTAAATTGATTTAATCAAGGCTTAAAAAGAAATGTTTTTAAATATAAATTCAAATAATTGACTTAAAAATTGGAATAAAATTAAAAACTATAAAAGAAAAATGTTTTTATTTTTTTTTTTTTTTTTCAAAAAAAATATTTTTTTTTTCCATTTATTAATAAAATATTATATATATATATATATATATATCGTATATTAATATATAATAATAATAATTAATATAATTATTAATATAGAGGGCGGCTTAGCAACAAGTTAGTAGCCATATATCTTATTGTAATGGAAAATGAGTAAAATTTTTGTTCAAATCCGATGTTAAATTATGTTTGATATAGAAATATTGCGTCAACATTTCTATATATCTTCTTCACCGTAAAAAAATTTTTTTAATGTTTGATAAATATATTAATAAAATTGAAACTTAAAGAGCGGAGAAAAATTCTGTAAAAAGCATTTAAAAAAAAAATTATTAAACAAATAAAACAAATGAGAGAAATTGGAAAATCCCTAAAATTGAAATGCTTGTATTTCCAAAAACAAAAAAACATGAAAGACTAAATAATATGCTATTCTTTTTTAAGTTCACGATAAGCCTTGTATTCAAAACCGTTTGCTAGATTAAAAAAATTTAGTATGTTAGTATTTCGCCAAATTTTTGCTAAAATTTTTCTAAAAAATTCCTATAAACGATTTCAATTTGAATATATGTTTCAAAAAATATTTTACTCATTTTCGATCATCAACCTGGTGGTATATAGCTCCTAATTTCTTGCTGAATCACTTTGCATTGTTTAAACTAAAACTTCGTTAAAACAATTCAACTCTTAAACAACAAATAAACGAAAAATATCGATAATTAAGATTTAAACACAAATATTTTCAAATAAGATGAAAAAGAAATATTTTAAAAAGTTGGTAATACTCTTATTATTATAAAAATGTGAAATATGACTCGAGAAATTTGATCTGTCAAAAAATAATGTGAAAAATAATAAAACAATCTCAAAATTCCAATTCACTGAAATGTCAATATTCTCTTAATTTTTCTTCAAGTCAAGAGTTTAAAATTTAAATTTTCTCTTTCTCTAGTTAGTATTTTTAAAAAAATGTTCGGACAATTGTCTGATTGTCTGACAAATTAATTGTCAAAATGTAAAATTGTTTTTTTTTTTTCAAGTTTTAACGAAATTTTTGTATTAAACCTTAAAGACAAGTTATATTATTATATTTATATACATTAAATAATGTAGATATTTTGGGTAATTATAATTATAATTGAATATAATAATAAAATATAATAAATATATATATATAAATAAATATGAAATGTATATTATCATTAAAGATTTCTACTTTTGCACTGTTAAAGTTTATGCACTCAAAATAAAATGCACAAAAGTTAATAAAATAAAATAAAAAAAATAAATAAATTAATAAATAAATTAAAAAGACTTATATACATAATGTAAAAAATAAATAGCGTAAATAAATTTCAATATACATACATACATAATATATATATATATACATATATATATACATTTAAATAACATGGAAAGTCAAATAAGAAATCAACCTTAGCTAATTTCTAACACTTTTAACAAATTTATGTTTTCTGCTCAAAAATGCATTTGTATTTTGAAAATTAAATTTTATTTTTTAATTTACCGACATTCTATAATATTATTTTGTTGTCAATTTACACTCAATCCCTAACAAGTTTTATTTCATATATTAAAAATGCATGAAATATTTATACTTTTTTACTCATTTCTGTTGAGATTAAATTTTATATTTAATATTTAGCTATATTATACTACAATTTATTTTATAAAATATTGTAATTAGAATAATGTTTAAAGTATCATAAATAGATAAAAAGAATTCATTTTTAGATTTTGTTGGTCTTTAAATACAGAAAGTGTACACATATGAGTATAAAAATTTCAATAATAATGTTATTGATTTAATTTTTATATTATATGACAAACAGTTGAGGACAGATCTAATGTCAATTTGACTAATTCAATCAATAAAAATTGTGTTGTAGAAAAAGCTGGATTAACGTTATATTTGTCCTTAGTGAGAGTAACATTATATTATATGTCTTATATTTTCAAATAGTGATCCAAAAACGAACAAATTGACGTCACGGCAAATGACACATTATTTAATTTTTATTGTTGACATTTCATAATAGCTCTTGTCCCATGAAATTTTCTATTTAGAAATTAAGAGTCTTAAAGGAGAAAAATTAAGTTTTATTTTTCTAATTTATCCTGAAAGCTATACAAAAATTATAAAATTGGTTTGTTTGAATTGATCTTTGGTACAACAAAACATTCAAATTTTGACTTTTAAGAAAAACATTATTTTGAGTGAATACAATTTTCACTCAAATGTTTCACTTAACAGTGTTCGAACAGTTATCAAGAAATACTGTTTTTACCAGAACTTTCGTGGAACATAAGAATTATTAGTGTTATGACACAATCATATAATTGTGAGCTGTTTATGGAACAAAGCTTAACAAACATAATGTATTCTAGATGATGTAACCGTATTTCCAACGAAATCGGGTTATATAACATAATTTTATGTATGTTACATGGCAATAGTCAGCGAGAAACTGTTTTGTGAAATATTGTACATAATTTCTAATTTAATGGTAGGTATTTTTTTTTAGGTACATACATACATAATTTTTGTTTATTTAAATTTAAAATATTAAAGCATTTATTATTAACATAAATATACCAACCTGCACACATGCACTTACCCAAATTGTTTACTTACTTAAATTAGAATTTAAAATTATTATTAAATTGCACTTACAAATTAGTAGTTGAAAATTTTTGCATAACATTATCATATATGTACGTAACATTAATTTGGAATCCCTCTGAAACACCGATTAAATATGGTAAATCATAGGTATATGTAATATTAAAAAGGAATCCTTACCTTTTAGAATTATCGTATATATATACATATATACATTACAGATATATATAAATTATGAATAAATATATAGGTACATACTATGATTTTTTATGTCTGTTCAAATTCTTAATTAATTATTCAATATACATACATACATATTGAATAATTTCTAATAAATTAAATCCATTCATATATACACAAACTATGAATAAAAATGTTAAATCGTGCCTAGCTGAGTATATATAGTAAATGCACATGCATACATACATTATAATATCTACAAATATTTATAATAGGTAAGTATATAATTCACGTAGTTTGTATATATTGAGATAAATTCTATCAATCAATTTATATGCATATATACATGTATACACAAAATAAAATAATTTACAAATTTCATGTAAATTTCTAAAAATTATATGCATATATATAAATACATACTTATATACATAAAACTTTTTTTTTAATAATATTTCTTTAACCTGAGAACCTGTTATTTATTATAATGTCTTAATTATATAAAGGTGTATATAACCCATACACGTGTGTGTTATTAAAAAAATTATAAATATTATATACTAAAATATAACTATGTATGTATGTATATATATTATTGTATCATATATACATATAAATTAATAATTAACACACAGTAATTTAAAAGGCACATTTAAAATATCTAATTTATTATCTATACGTAAAATAATAGTGTTTGCACTTAATGCAAATTCAACATCAACTTTACTTATCAATGCAATTTTATTTGCAGTATAAAGTATTTTTAAATATACATTAATATGCGCTTAGGTGTAAACGCTTTCTCTCTTTCTATAACTTCACAAATACAGTAATAAGGTAATATCTAAAAATAATTCACCTTACAAGAATTGTAATTGCTGAATTGTATATAATAATATACAATATTAATGCATATTTTATAATTGGCTACACTTTATCAATAGATATAAAATTCAGCAATTCGTACGAGTACATTTAAGCAAGAATCGTCTAATAATACTCAGTATAATTAAAATTCGGATATCAGCTGGAGTTATTTTGTAAATTGCAACTCAATTGAATCTCCGACTTTAAAATAACAGGAATGCGGTATTAATGCACAATTCGGCTTTTAAGTTGCTATTGCAGAATTGTATCACAAAATTTATTTTGAAATCACTGCGTATCTAAAAATAGGTCGGAACTATTTAAAATTAATGTTCATTTCCCTTTTTTATTTTAGTTTATATTATGTATATATAGGGATTCCATATGTTTATTTTTAGCCGTAATTCAGATTACATACATATATAGAGTTTTATATTAAAAATTTATAGGTTATAAATTGTTGATTTCTTTACACATATTAGGAAAATTCATATTATATTCTATAATATATTATATACAACATTATTATTATTATATATATTATATAAATATGTATGTATACTGTATAAATATGTACATAGATATAAGAAAATTAATTAAACACCATTCCATAAGAAAAAAGGAAAGAAAAATGTTGTTTTATTACACTAATTTAATTTCTTTTAAGGAAAAATAATAAAAACAAAACAAACAAAAAATTTCGGATTTACCACAAAATAAAAAGACACCCTCACGGAAATTCTTCTTCTACTTAATTTTTTTTTTTACGCTTCTTATGTCCAAACATTTTATTTTTTATCAAATTAATTTTAAATACAAATGCAAAATAAATGAAAATGTAAAAAATAATTTTTAATATTTAATTTATAGTTTTTATTTTTCTCAGTGTATATAAATATTAAATTAAAAATAACTATACAAAAACCAAAAAAAAAAATCATTCATGCTTTTAAATGTAAAAAAAAATCAAAAAAAGAAAAACCAAAAAAATTAAAAGAAAAAGACAAAAAAATTTAATAAACTAAAATATTGAATAACCCTATTTCTTTAATTATAAATTAAAATGCTTTTGCTAAATCAATTTATTAATGGTACTTATGCGCTAAAAAAAAGGGAAAATTGAAAAAAAATTATGGTTATGAAATTATTAAATTGGGTTACCAAACCTTCTCTTACTGTTGTTAAGTATATGGTAAAAAAAAAAAGAGTACACATAAAATAGAAAAAAAACTTTCATAATTTTTAAGAAAATTTAAAAAAAAAAATAAATTATAAAATGAAATGAAAGCAATTGTAACGAGACACACACACAGAAATTAATAAAGATTGAATAGGTAAAATAAAAAATAGAAAAAAAAAATATAAATATGTCGTTGGAAATTTTAAAAACGCCATATTGAAAAAAAAAAATAAAAAAATTATTTCGTCTTGTTCTATACACAGAAAAAAAAAATTTATTAATATGAAAAATTTTCCAGAAATTTTTTTTCTATTTATATTATATTATAAAAAATAAATTATACATAGATTAAGATTAAGTTAACAAAAAAAAAGAAATACAAAAATTAAATAAAAAAAAGTCGACGATAGCATTCGTATATTAAAAAAACAAAAAAAAAAACATTCGCCAAGCATTAATAATAACATTTTACTTAACTGCATACTTATATATATTAATTACATAAAAATTAAAATTAAATAAAAAAATTATGTAAAATTTTGTTACAAAGAAAAAAAAGACAAGAAAAACTGAAAATATTCACACACATAAAAAATAAAAACAAAAAAACAAATATAATAGAACTCAAAAAATCTCTGGAAAATTGAAAAAAAAGAAAACTGTTAAAAAATAATAAAATAGAAATTAAAATTTGTGAAGAAAAAAAAAATAAAGTTTATAAAATATTGTAATTTGCATATAAATTATATTAATAAAACAAAAAATTGATATATAAAAAAAAAAACAAAAAAGTTTTATCAGAATTTTTTAAAATAAAAGTGTCCAACTGGGAACAATATATCACAAATAAAAACTTTACTCAACAAAGTTTAGGTTCCTAGCCAGATTAAAGTTTAAGAATAAATATTTCATGAAGATAAAAAATTTGACATGGAGATTTGCTATATAAACTTTACAATTCTTGGGGTTATGTGAATTATATTTAACTGAAAGATTTTTTAAGAATTAAACATAAGGGTGATGTGTACTCAAAACTTAGATAAATTGAAGCGGATGTACCTAAAGGCAGTATTCCGAGTCCTATACTATATAAACATACTCTATACAAGTTAGAGTTGGCGAATGTAACAATTGAAAAAAAAAAATGCAAGAAGCATTTAGTTATATATAAATAAAAGTGTAAAAATAGAAGATAAAGCTAAATGAAGGTAAATCTATGCATGTAAATTTCACAAACAAAAATTTAGTAAACCAATGACAATTAAATTTGAATGGTGCTAGAGTATCAATTCGAAATACAGAAAAATACTTATTTGAAAAACACGCTTAGATGGAAAGAACATATCAAAAAGAATTAAATAGAATTAGAAAACAAATATGAAGAAAGCTATTGGTTCCTAGGCCGAAGGCCTAAATTGGCTACAAACAACAAGGTGTTGACATATAATCCTATAATAAAGAATATGTAGACATAGGGTCTATATATGCCAAAGGCATATTATAATGTTTAATTCGTTGGGAAAATTATTTCATATATGTATATCACAACTTCTTAATACATTCGCTAGGAAGTGAAGGAGATGACATGAATATAGTTATACATATAAATCGGTTTAGGTGCAAAGCTTGCAATTTACTATATTCCATTATCACATTTTTCTTTGCTACAAAATACATAGTTGTGATTGGTGTTAAACACACGACTGTCTTTTGGTCCGAATTTTCGATAATTCAGTTCTAATTATGCGCTCAATAACAAACAAAGTGTGCAAAAATTACATGTTCGAAAAAGATTAAAGCAAAAAATATATATAATAATATTTACGAATTCAAATAATACAAAAATAACTTACCTTTTTGCTTAAGTTATTATACATACATTATGTACATATTATTATACATAATTTTATTAATAAGGCTACTATATAGAAAAAATCTCTAACAATTGAATTCAATCTTTAATCTTATCTCTTTTTTTTATTATTTTCAATTTTCTACACAACCTTAAATTTTTTACAAAATTAAACATTATATTTTAAATTTTAATAATCACATACATACATTTTATATACATCAATTTTTTTTATATAATTACATATATATTATGCATTATTATATAACCTTCAATTTTTCAAACTAAAATTGCTTTACAGAATTATGTACATACACACATTATGTATACATTATGTGTTTTCCCATTTTTTTTTAATTAAATCTAAACTGCTAACTGTATACGTTGTGCATTATCTTTGCTTAACAACTACTTGATTTAGCTCCCTTTCTCATACAGCCGTTTGTGTTATACATTCCTTATATCAGATACTACTTGATCTACCAACAACTGTACATAAACCAGAAGTCGTTGTATTTTGTATATGATTTTTTATAGATAATTTATCCATTTTAATTAATGGATTATTTGATTTTAAATGCATCTATATACATATTCAAAAATATACAAAATAATTAAATGAAAACTTAATTAAATTAAATTACAAATTATGATAAAACTTACTTCATCTGTTCTATGATAAAGCATACCGGAAAACCATGGCCATTTGAAAGTTCTAATTAGAGTATTGCGGAAATCTTCACTAAATAAGCAGTAAATATAGAATGTTATTGAATAATTTGTTAATTCCATTAAATTTGCCATAGCTCGAAAAACCTTTTGAAAATATTATTGATTATAGTATTAAGAAGTTATTTATATTTCTATATTCAAATACCTGAAAAGAAAAACTGGATAAATTTTCTTGTGATAGCGTCATATGTAAAATAGCCATAGGTGATACACATACTAAAAAAAGAATTGAAGTGCTACCTGTATGTATTAAAAAAAAAATTAAAATTGTTATTTTTAATAGTTTAGATTTTGTAGAAATATACCTAGCAGCAAAACTAATCGTCGTTCTTCTGCAAATTTTACAGGATCACCATCTTTAACAGATGATACTCGTGACAAAGTCATTCGTCGTCTTTTCTCACATGTTCTTCGATATACAATCATTATTTTTAAATTTAAGCCAGCAATTAGGACGGTTGGTATTAATTTGAAAATAATTTCAAGCGTAACTTTGTACACCTTTAAAAACACAAATTTGTTGACGTATTATAAATGTGTATATAGAAATAAAATTTTTATATTATTAAATAAGGAAAGTAATTAAGTAACTATTTATTTACATATTAATATAATTTTTAAAATTTACAAATATTTAAAGAATTTTATAGTAATATGGTAAAATAAAATAATTGGGATTTACAAATCTTCTTATAGTAAAATACTTGGAATACAAGACCTAAGTATTAATTCCCGGTTAATATCTTGGAGAAAATATTATTTTTCAATTAATATGCTGTATTTAATTAAAATAGGCAAATGTTTATTTCAGAGTGAAACCTTAAATAGTCATTGTAGTAAACATTCTATAAATTTCTCCTTGGGGTTGTAAAACTTGAATTTTCTAACAATTTAAAAACATTATAGCTACAACGTATTATAAATTTTACAACTTTTCTTCATCAGTTTCCAAACTGAATTAATGATAACTAAGTTAAGAATTTCTAAATAAATTCGAAATTAAAGATAAGATTTTTATAATTTATAAAACTTTTGTACTGTTCCCGATAAAGATTAATATTTTCATTTGGAATGCTAACAAGGATGTCCGATGTGTCGTTTTACTATAATATTACTAATAATTGAGGCTACTAATTATTAAGAATCACATTTAGGTTAATCTTAGAATAATAGCAGCAAGTTGTCGTAAAGCTTATTGAAATTTATATACCATTTATTGGAAATTTCTGTATATATTTCATTCTTTTGTAATTCTTAAATATATAAATATTTAATTTAAATTATTATAATACACAAAATGAAAAAATCTTACAGCATAAAATAAAGTTCCTAAAAATTCTTCATTATCTCGCCTATAATAAATGTATACACCTTCAGGTTCAAAAGCACATTTTAATATTTCTCCACGAAAAACACTTGGTAGATATACTATAAAAGTTGCTAGTGGAATTAGTATAACAGTTAGTCTGTGAAAAAAAAATAGAATAAATATACAAAAGAAGTTTACATAAATTAAAAAAATTTAAACGAGAGGAAAAAAAACTATTAAAATGAAAATTAAGTAAAATGAAACTGGGGATAAAAATTTTGCAAAAATAATAGTAACAGCAGTTATTTATAATAAAAAATATTTTCATTTTTTACAATTTATCCAATATTTCATCGGTATATTGCAAAAACCATTTAAGTCCGCCATTCCAAACCATGTTTTACAAAAATAAAAGTACCATTTGCAGAACCCTCTAAGTCCCAATCTTTGTTAGTTTCTTTAGTTTCTCTAATTTCCTCAAAACCTAGATCCAGAAATCTTTCTATGTTTTGTGTCATTTTATGAACTAAAGGTGATTTTGCATTATACCAACATTGCGCAGCTTTGCAATTTTTCCAAAAAATTTTATGCCAATAATTTTGTTAAACATTCAAACTACATTATTTGCTATTTATGGGAAAATGAAAAAAAAGTTTACAAAATCTAACACAAACTCTAACCATTGAAAATAATAAGAGTTTATTTGTATGTACTATGAAAATAAAAAAATTTATAGAAGAATTCAGTGAATGAACCATTAAAAACCGTTATGATTAAATGTTCATTATTTTACCTTGGTGGTCCCATCACTGGCCTATGATATCCTGGATGACAAACAGAAACATAACGTTCTATTGTTAGTACTAAAAGCATCATTACTCCGACTCCTAAAATCAATCGTAAATTTTTTTAAGTAGAAGCTTTTTTCATGATTTTAATAAAAATAAAAAAAAAATAAAAAATATTTTACCTAAACAGCCATTGCCCAGAAATAGTTCTAAATGGGCTGAATAAAATGCTGGACCAAAATCTTGCCATCTACCTTTATCTCTATGAACTAACATACGAATACCAAATGGAATTGCAAAGATAATTGCTAATAATGCAGCAGCCGAATAACCTTTATACAAATAAAAAGTAAAACAAAAAAGGGATAAAAAGAATAAGAAGAGACGAAAGAACAAAAATTTTTTTTTTGAATTATGATTTTCGCCTCAATCAATCCAGCTGAATATGAAAAAGCTTTTTAGAAAAACTTTTAAATATGAAAGTCCTTTTTGAATTTTTGAATAAAAATTGTAATCACTTTTTTTTTCAAACTTAAAAAGATGCCAGAATAATTACATACATATTTCCTTTTTTGTTCCAAGTAAATTTCAATAAGATTTTTTGGAATGTTTTCTAACAGCTTAAACACTTTACTTTACATTAAAATAATTTCGGATTCAATTCAAATCAAAATATTGCTTTAATTATACATATACTGAAATAAAATTGTAAGTACATTTTATGAGACTTGATTCGAATTCCATTGATTTTAAGGACAATTTACACTGGATTTCAATTTATTCTAGTATTTTAATAAGAAAAACTAATTTGAATTCATTAAAATTACCTCTCATATAAATATATGCTGTTCCTCTCATATTTCTCCTAGTTAAAACAATAAGATTTAAAACATTTCCAATTATACCCAATGCACAGATAATTGGAAGTATGATGCCATAAGAAAATTCACGTAGCGCTTCCGTTCTTGGATCTTCCCTTTGCTATAAAAAAAGAAAGATATAAATTATGTGAAAAGCTTAAGAAAACACATGTACATAGATATGTATATGGTATACAAATTGAATTAAAAAATAGACATTTCACATGAAATTTATGTTTTTAGGTAAAATTACAAAGTCACCTATCCAATCTTTTTTTTGGATAATGACGAGATCAAACGCAGCCAAAACAATACGTAGTTCACATTAATAAAATCCAGATACATGTTTACGATTAAATTAAACTTGAAAAATTCTAAAAATTCAAAATAATTAAACTTTAAGCAGCTCTAAAGCTATAAATGCCGGACAGATTCAATCAGTCAACGATTTGACAATTTGTTTTTGAATCAGAATATTATGTCTCTTTATCAAACAGATGTCACTTCTAGCACTAGTTGTATTTATGATGGTAGTTCTAACTTTTAGTAATATTTGTTCAACACGGTGTGCAATAAATTGATGGAAGTGAAGAATAAGAATTATATAAAAATTAGAAAATCGTACTATATATTATATATTGATATATAGTTTTTCAGTAATTTAGTTTTAACGGTACTTCGGTAATTTGCATTTTTTGTATGAATTTGTAATGTGTTTGAAAAAGAAATTAGCAGATTATGAGAGCACATTATTGAACACACCTATAATTATTCAGAACCAAATCTGTCAAATTATTCAAAATATGATCTTTTTATTTCTCCTACTGTCCTCTCAGGGAAGAGTTTGTAGACTTTTTAGAGTTTTCTGAAATATTTTGGTATACAGTAGAACACGGATATATGCACATTGATTTTTTACGAAAATTCTTTACATTTAGCCGAGATTTTTATTTATAAAGCAATTAATGTGTCCTTATCTTAAACTCGTTTATAAAAAGTCAATCCATATAACATTTTCCTCTATCTCTCATAGTTTTGCCTGTAAAACGTGCCAAATGTCTTTTTAAAAAAACATGCGAAATAGGTCCTACAATATTGTCTTTGAAACCAGTTACCGCTGGTTACTCTTGCCGCATGGTTCCGAAGTTGTAAGCATTTATTCGGTACCTTTCTCCCCCCCCCACCCTCCCGCCCATATAATTTTTGGCTGCAAATTGATCAAAGAATCGCCGAAATTATTTGCTACCTTATATAAAACACCCTGTATGTGCAACAACATATAATTATTTTCCCATAAGATCCATCCTCTTCGTAGTTATGAAGAGAATGATTGCATAAATAATTGAATTATTAAAATTAATTTAAGGCTATTTAATTTCGATTCCGTAAAACTTGTACGACAACCAATATAATATTCAACAGAGTATATACATGCTTTATACATATATATATATATATATATATACTTACTTGATTTGCATCTTGATGTACATTGTTAACTTCTTGATAATGATGACTAACAGATGGTGCTGAAGTTACTTGAACTTCTTTACTAACATTTGCTCCCCAAATTACAGAACATAAATTGGGGTTTTCATCGGTAGGTAATAATCGAGTTATCATTATTTAAATCACACTATATAATTATATTTAAAGTTGTTTCTCTATATAATATGTATATGTAAAAAACACCAGCGTTTTGAATATATGATCAGTAAATTGAATCTGATATTTATCCAATTTATTTATGTTGATTTCCTTATAATATTATCTTTGAATACATTTATATAAATGGCAATACATTTTATCACAATTAAATTAAAATTATTTTTTATGTATGTATACGCGAGTGTTTTATGTTAAAGGATATAATAATTTTTAATTTTTATATATTAAATTTATAGATGAAATTATTCATTTGGAAATTTTATAATAATTTTGTTTTTTTTTTTCTATTGAACGTTTCTAATATGGAACTTGTTATGTAAGTAAACATTTTATTTAATTTACAATTAGTTGAAAAGTTTAGTGACTTGCTTGTTAATATCATGTAAGTAATTTTTTCCCTTATTTTTATTTTTTATTTATGTAACGAAATTCTGGAAAAATATTATACATATAGAATGAATTATATTATTTAAGTGTTATACAACATTATCATCATAATTAAATTAAAGATAAATTTAAGAAAATTTATGTAATTTTTTATTTTTGAAAATTTTCTTAAAATTTAAATTTTATTACTGTGTGAACAACACTGTTTTCACTTATTTGTTATACTTAGTATTTGTGTATATATAATATATGAATTACATAAATGTAAATTCTTATACATATCATACATACATATATATAAGATTATTTATATCTATTTAATAATATTATGTAAAATAGTTGAGTACAAACTAAATTTAATTCATTTTGAATAATTTATTTTTTTATTTCAATTTACATATATTTGTAATATACATACAATATATGCATACATATGCATATGTAGGTTGAGATTAAATTGTAATAAAATTAAACTATGAGAAAATTATTTGGAAATTTTCTCAAATATTCAACACATAGTAAATACTATATTTATATCTTAGATTTCAAACCATATATAATAACATTACCTACATATAAATTATTTAAATAAAGCCCCTTCGTTATTATTCTTTAAGTATATTTTTAAGGTACCGAACATATACCTACACATTTGCATATAAAGTACATAAGTACAATGATATTTGATAATTTTATTTTATGTTTTACGTGAATTAAGAGTAAATTATCTTGCATAATTTTGAGATTTTATTTATTTAATTATTATCGTTCGCATCAAATGTAATAAGAGAGGTATTGTGTTCACACTAGAATTTACATGTCAAGTTAGTAAAATCATATTCTTCATGTTAATGGAACGTAAATAAATCACATATTTTTACAAAGTGAGAAGTCTGTCTACCTAATTTTTGTACTCCTGTCTATTCCAATTTCAACTGAATTAATCAGCATATTTAATATGGTAAATAAAATATTGTTATAGTGTATTCCAAAATCTAATGTTTCCATAAAATTGCGTGTATATTAAATACTTGTGCTTAATAAATTTTTATCTAGAAATCACACAACACAACACTTAATGGTCAAATCTAATTTTTTTCCATTTATATTTTTACAATTTCCAAATTCACTCAGTGTTCATTATTTCAATAAAATCCCATCCCATATATATTTAAAACACTATTTTATTTAACGAACTATTCACATAATAAAAATAAAATATTTAAAAAAAAATTTAACTTTCTCGTCTACGTCTATTTAATTTCAAAAATCAAAAATCAATATAAAATTCTGAAAATGATTTGAAATCGTTATCAAAATAGTTTTTTTTACTTCTTTTTCGATTTTTCGAATATTTGAAATTTCCAGATTATTTAACAATTATTTTATTGGGTATATTAAAGTCGCATGTACACTGATTCGTAATATAAAAGAATCACAACTAATCAAATGGGTATAGACTACATTAGAAATAACAAAGTGAACAAAAAATAAAATTCTTTGGACAAGTTGAAAATTTCAGTCAATAATGACAGTGTGCTTAATTTTTCGAATAACGTTAGTCTTTAATATTTAATTAATTCAAAACAATTTTATTGTACTGCATTTACACTATAAGATTTAATTTGCAATCGTTGCAATCTAATTGAATAAAAAGATAAAGAAATTTTGTACAGAAGATTAATAAAAATTTTTTTTGATAGGGTAAGTAAATGTAATTGGGAAGACGACTAATAATAGTTACTTTATGACATAGATATGTCACAGATTTAGTAATACTGTGATAATTTAAAAATGCAGTTAAAAGGTTTACTAAAAGACCTTTACAACTTAGTCAAATTAAAAATTTTATGTCTAAACCGCTTATAATTTGTTGTCTTAAATAAGTTTTCAACACTTAATTATAGTAGGATATTCTACGGTACATTAGTCACTTGTCTCTAGTAGTTAGTACAAAATTATATACAGCAGCCATAATTTTTCCAATAGAAATAAAAAATTTCCCGAAAAATGAAATTAGGAATTTTATCAATTTAGTTAATTGCTATGGACAATTGTTGGTGAAAAAAAATCTCGCTTTATTAAGTCTTTTTTTCCCTTGCCCTTTATGCATAAAACAATTAGCACCTTTCACTTGATTCTTTACAGATTCAAGTTACACTTTCACGAATCATTTAAGGAGTTAACAAGGCGGTGTCCAGCGTGTCGTAGTTTTAAAATGGAATGCACTTTTTAAGTAAATTTTTAAATTTTCTTAAAAATCTCAGTAATTATAATTTTATTCTAAAAAGAAATTAATTTTATAGAAACAAAGACAAAATATTTTTATTCTAATTTACAAAAAAATAATTTAATTAAAATTTGAAATTCTAATTAATTTGCATTTAATTCTTACACTTCTGAATCAATAATGCAAATTAAAAAAAATAGAAGAAGATTCTCATTATAAAATTTAAAAAAAAAATTCTTTTTAAACTAATTAAGAAAAATGAAATATACAAGAAAATTTTTCTGTTATACTTGGTTATACGCATATACATACATACATATAAATGAATGTGAATTGTTATTAAATTACATTTTGTGTTACATATAAAATTTTATGCATTTTAAAATTTTGAAAATCTATATAACAGTTTCAAATCTATATAACACTAGAATAAAATCTGTTGACTCTAAATACCATAAAAATTGCATTACAAAATTGCAAAAAATTTGAACTCTTCTTGCAACTTTATAAAGGTTGTTGAGTACAAATTTTAAAAAAAATTGTATATAAAGACTTGACCTAATCGTGTGTCTGCGATTTTTCTTCTCACCAATTTTCATCTCACTTCTTTTCATTTTTTCCAATAAGATTGCATATTTTTTCAAATTGGATTTTTTATTAAATTTTTCTCAAACTATCGACTGAACCCATATATCACCTTCAAAAACTATAATGTGAATAAATAATGACTAAGTTTTTGCATACAATTTAGAAAAAAAACAAGATACACACACAATATTGGAAAATTCATCTCACTCGAAAATTGCATTGAACAAATATCTTATAGATCATAGTTATTCACCTTCTTCTTACTTGGCGAGTAAAATATCAAAATACAAGATCACGTCCTTAATACATTTGTATGAATTTAATTCAAAATTTCGGCAATTAATTTAAAAAACCACAACTGCATTCGCTGGTTTAAGACTTGCAATGAAAAATTTAAATTATATTGGAATTAAATTAAAAATGCTTTTATAAATATTTCTTTTTGCCTTATAAAAATTATAATGTGCAAATAAATTAAAATTAAAATTTATATCTATTTTCCTTTAATATCCTTTTGTTCTACAGCATATCATACAATATTAAGCTTGAACATTTCAATAAAATTTGCAATATGGTACTTTAATTAATTTAATATTAAATTAATGTAATGTTAAAATTTTATTCCATTTATTTGTAACTAAAACATTCACCAAGACGCATTACTATTTACGTCCGAACGTATATATGGGACAACTTTAAATTAGAAAAATATTTCTTGAGAGTTAAAATCTTCAAAAATATTAACTTATGTATGTATACTTGTGTATATAAGTTGCATTATTATAATTTATTAAAATATTTGTTTTATAGGCTTCAATTTATTCTATTAAATATATTCTTATACTATTTTAAATTAAATTTAATTATATTTCATTTTATTACATTAAATTTTAATATTAGCAATGAAACACACAAATATTTATTTAAATTTTTATATTAACTTTAAAATTTTACAGAATAACATGGTAAACACATGCAATATTTATCCTGTTACGAGTAATGCAAAAACAGGAAAATCCTATTGTTAAAATTTTATTTTTTTTTAGCCCTCATTGTCTTGCTTGTATGTAAGTAGTTTGCAAATTAAAAATTTAAATTTTTCCACTTAAATTCTTTAATTAATGAAATTATTATTAAAATTAAATCTTAATATATAATTTAATTAAAATTATTCAATTTAAATCTCAATTATTATTAAAATTAAATTTTAATTTTTACAAGGTTCTCAATTTTTACAATCTGCAAAGTGTGGGGAGTATCTTAAATACTCGTCATATTCAAGCCACAAATTTAATTTTTTAATATTAAATTGAGTTTGAAGCTTATTAAAATTTAGTACTAAAAATTTTTCTCTTCTCTCAAAATTTATTCTCTTTTAATAATTTTTATTATGATAATGTTAAAGTAATTTAAAATAGAATTTTATAATAGGTGCATGTGTATGTTCATTTATGTTCATGTAAGTAAATTAAAATTCTAAAATATCACATTTATTTTCTTAAATATATTATAAAACATACATACATTTTCATACACACACGTATTTTATATTTTATTTATATTTAGTATTAAAAAATAAAAACAAAAAAAAAACACAAAAAATTTCCGAATAACATTAAAAATTTTGTTTTGTTTTTCGAATTTACTTAAGAGTTTGTAATACGATAGTAAGTATTGTAACAGTACCGCAAAATATTTTCTAGGTACTTATGCTATAATTGTATACAATATGTACATATACCCATACATACATATGTAAAACATTTAGAAATCCAAAAAAAAAATTTTAACTTTTATTTTTTTTAGAAAATGAAAAAATTTTTAATCCTATAAAAAAAAATCACTACTCGCAATATTTTTATTATTTTCTTTTTCTTGTTTCTTTTATTTTGATTTTTGTAAAAAAAAATTTTTTTGTTAATATGCGATCATTTTAAATAGTCATAACTATTCTCTTTCATTTCACCGAACAAACTGAATTTTACAAAAATTTACTTTACCTAACAAGCCTCCTAAAGAAAAATTTCTACACTTATTCAAATTTTATTCCTATGTCTCCTGTTATTTTTCATATTATATGTAAAAAATTTTTACTAAGCCATTTTTAGTAAAAATTTTCCTAAAAATGTTATTATTTTATAATAATACTGTTATAACTGTTAAATATTTTAGATGCTGTGTTGTATAGATTTGGTGTTCTTTATATTGGAATGGAAAGTTTTTCACTTGTTACTTGTTTTTCTCTTTCCAAAAAAGGACTTGTATTTTGCAAGGTATATTTTTTACATATAAATGCTATAACAGTAATATTATTATATTTTTTTGTAAAACTGTTGAATTTTATGTTATGTAATATTAAAACCAGTGTTCCCACTCGGAAAAAACAAAATGTATCCAATTTCGAGAAAAAAATGTATCCAAAATGTATCCAACCTCGTAAAATAGCATTATTATAATAAGTCGTCTTATTTTGTACAAATTAACCCATAATTAATATTAATTTGCTTTATTTCACAATATGAGTTTTGTTATTTTTACTAAATTCTTTAAGAAATCACATACAACTTCTATTATATTTTAAATGTGAAAGTTAAGGTCAGAAAAAAAATATGTATATATGCCTTCTGTAGTTGTTGAACTATGCGGTAAAGATGATTGACCATGAAAACGGACAAATTTTAAAAAATATGTACATCCAATGCATTTTCTATTACATCTAGCTAACACTAAAATATTTTTGGTACGTTCTTGTATGAATTTTCTAAATTTGAATACAGGAAGAGGCAGTTAATAAAGTATCTTTTTAACTTTCTTGTAAAAAATTCGGAAACCTTCTTAGAATAGCCAGCAAATAACATTTATTGATGATAAAGCAACTTCGCGATTTAATATTAGCAGCATTTTAACTGTCTTGTTATACTTATTTAGTGTTTGAAAAAAAATGTATCCATATTTCAGTAAAATTTTAAAATGTAGCCAATTTCGGCATTTTAGCAGATTTGAGTATCTTTGTATCCAAGCTCAAATTTAAAGCAAAAATGTATCCAAATGGATACAATTGTATCCAAGTGGGAACGCTGATTAAAACTTCCAGTATAACAAAAAAATATAATAATAATTAAAAAATTTGTGAGAACTGTAATATCTTCAAAAATTAAAAATTTTTACATTTTATGAGTAAATGTTAAAATAAATGTTAAAAAAAATGTTATTTTATGGTTATGTCTAATCCTTTTTAAAAAAAATAAAATTGCCCATTACTTATTGTAGTCCTTTAAATAACAGGAATGGAAAATATTAAATCAAAAGAAATACTTTTTACAGATCTTAACGAAACAAATTTTTAATATTAAGTGTTATACAATTTTTACATTATTATAAGCAATTGTTATACTGTAAAAATTTTTAACAGTTCTAAATGTTTAATGCATTTGTTTCATAAATATTATTTTGGTAAGTAGATTTATAAAAAAAAATTAATTTATGAATTTTTATTTTTTAATTAAAAAATGAAAACAGGGACAGACAAACATAGTGAAAATGTAAATTATTGTTAACGTTCCTGGGGGTTTTCGCTTTTAAAAGCGTCCGCATGAAAAATATTCGCAAATATTTTTGTTTTTTTTTTTTTTTTTGAGAAATTGGACTATTCTATTTTCTACACAACTAGCAATTATATACAATAAATTCTTCATGCCCTTGAAAACGCAAAACATTGAAAAAAAGAAGTTTTAAAAAAGCAGATCGGTGGTACCTGCACAAAACCAATAAAATTTTTCACTTATAAACGATTTCAATTATTTGCCACTTTAATGTTTCGTGCGTTCCTTTTTGCCAAAAAAAAGCGTAGATAGCTAGTTGGTTGTAGTTGAGCGTAGTTTATTGACGCTTATATTATGTTTCAGGATGGTAGGAGTTGTAGACGGTTGCGAACGGTAAAAAGAACGCTTATTAATTTCAATTTGGTTTACTTAGAGCCTGATACTACAAAAAGATTAAAAAATAAATATTTATTGGAAATTTCGTTTAAAGAAATAAAATTCAGTCAGCTGAATCATTATTTTGAATACAAAATGATATTGCCATTTGCTGCAAATAAAATTTTGGATATATGAATGATTTTCTTAGAGATCACAAAACGAGAGTGGAACGACCAAAATAGTGTTTCTATAATTTAATAATTAGGTATTTGTAATATTCATATTTTTGCACTATAATTAGTGAAAATCATTTCTAAGCCTTTCCTATAATTTCTATAAAATAATTTTGTCGCTCTTTACTTAAAATTGGTATGTGTTGGTAGCGACTCTCTTAATTAATTATTCAATGGTTTTGATAAAATTTTGAGAATTAATAAATTTTTAATAAAGAAAACAGATTATTCAATCAAATTCTAATAATGTATAAAAAAACAATTCAAATATGAAAATTAAAATTATTTACATTATTATTAAAATTATACTTAAATAATATTTTGCGTGCACAAAATAAAGATTAATTTTAAATTTTAAAAATATTCGAAAAGAATTTTGATTAGTAAATTGTATAACGACATCTAGTGTACGTTAATTAAACTTTTTATAAATTTAATTATGTTTTTGATAATAGAAACGATTTTAATATTGTGAATTAAAATTGTTTAACTAAACCGATTTTCATTTTAAACTAAAACAAAAAGGTTTTTGTCTTTGCTAAAATCACTATCAGAAAAATATAATCTTAAAACGCAAATTTTCACATGAACTAGAACAAAATTACATTTATTTCAATTACCAATTTTTATTTAATTCAAACAAAAATAGTAGATGTCAGGCAAAACGTTAAAAGTACAATGCTAACGTAAGAAAGAAACCACAAAACAACATCGAAATTTTGACTGACGCTTGACGGTTTATTTTTTGTTGTTTTGTAGCAGAGAATAATTTTTAAAAAAGATTTTTTGACATTTTGTGTTAAAGGAAAGTAGAGTAGAAGAGAAACACAACACAATTCTACTCAGTGCGGTTTTGACGGAGAATTGTAAATATTTTTTTTTCTTCTGTGAATTAAAAAAGAAAAGTTACAATAAAATTCCCGGTAAAAAAAAAAATAAATGTATAAAATAAATTTTTAATATTCTAATTAAATTGATTAAAATCCTATTTAAAGTGTTCTAAAAAATAAGATTGAATATACATTTTAAATGATTTTTAGGCATCAGATTTCTATCTATAGCGCAAAACTTTAGCCATAAATTTTATTTATGTTTAACCGGTACTATTCCAGTTTAAGTATATTGTGCCAACGCTAAATAAAAACCGAAAAAAAGAAGAAAACAAAGTAAAAAGAAAAAAAAAAATTGATGAAATCTTTTTTAAGTAAAAAAAAAAGTCACGAGATCACCAAGTGAAACAAAAGCCAAAAGAACAAAAAAATTTTGTTTGGAATTCAATTTGATCCCAAAAAAAAAAAAAAAACAAAAATTTCCATAAACATTAATTTTTTTTCTAGTTGTGCTTTTGAAAATGAAAATTTACTACAGAAAAATAAAATCCGTCCGCTATGAATATTTCAAAACCTAAATTAAAATTAAAATTACTTTCAAACCAACATAATATTTTTCGCCCAGAGAGACATTGGTGAAAAATCGATTAATGTAATAAAAAGAATAGAAAAAAAGAAACACAAAAAAAAAAAAAGGAAATTTCCTCTAGCCTTGTAAATGTTTTAAAGGATTTTAATGCTTTAAAAACTTTTTAAAGGATTTCATATTCTTGGTGGATAAATTAATTGAATCTAAAATCTTATGGTAAGTGTTTATATAATTTTTTGTATTATTGTTAGGGGAATCATAAATTTTTCTAATATTTAAATGTCTTATCCTTATTTTGCATAATGTGTATAATATGGATGTACGTTATATATGTCGGTAGGTTCTTTCTATCTACTTACATAATAAATTGAATAAATTATGTATGTATAGTTATCATCCAGCCTATGTAGGTAGGTACACATTTGTAATAAAATTTTTTTGTGATTGTTTTTTTTTTGCTCTACTTACTGCTGCAAAAAGGAATAATGTGCCTCGCCCATTTTTTTTGCAAAAAATACTTTTGGTAGCTACCTTTAAGAAGTGAGTTGAAGTGGGGTTACTGGATCAATACTTTCCAAAACATGTGTATTTTTACTTACAATTATTCAAAGCTGAATTAAAATAATTGCTTGAATTTAATATTTTGTCCAAGAAGAATATTTTAGGAAAAATAATTAATTAGTGGACGTATTCCTGTCCTTTTTATATAAATTAAATCTTGAAAATCTTGGCATAATTAATGTTTTGTCAATCTTTAAAATTAACTGCTTCCTAAATTTTATTTCTTAAAACAAATTAAAAAACTGTGTTAAGAAGGAGGGAGGAAGAGTTGTGTTATTGCTAAAATCCTAATTAGAAGAATAAGGAAACTTTAGCTTATAATAAGATTTCATTGTATTTAATTAGGTATAGTTAGGTAGGTAGGCATCTATTTTCATTGACTCTCTGAATTCGTTCACTAAATTCTAGATTTCGGTAATTACTCGGTAATTAGAAATTCACTATTAATTATATTATTATTATTAATTTCCCAATATTAAGTTACATATCTATATTTTTGAGCAAGTTGTTAAAGTATGTGTATGATCCGTTGATAGATGGGTAGGTACCTACATGCCATTCGAAATTTACTGTTTATTAGAATAAATTGTACAACAAATTTCACTCAATAAAAGAAACAAGCAGTGATATTGTGTTTTGTTGTTCACTTAGTAATTAAATAAATAAATATAAATTAGTTAGTTGCTATAACAACTAGTTAACAACATTGTACTCATGTATTTAATAAAATAAAACAACTTTTAAGTAAGCAAGTGGGTAGTTAGTTGTTTAAATAATAAGCATGTATCTATAAAAATAATATAATAAACTATCTACCTTGCTTATTTATCCAATAAATTATGATTATTTTTTTTATTTTACTTTGGTAGTCATTGTTACTAAAATATAATTAAACAAAATAAAACAAGTGATACGATGGTGAAAAATAGTAAAGAGTATCGTAAAGGGTTCATTGTGTGATAACAGCTTGTCATTATAGTTAAAAAGTTTAAGTACCTACCCAACTAGAAAAAAGGAAGCAAACAAAGTGCTTATTTAATTCTCATATTTTGTGTGTATAAATGATGATTTCATTGTACTTTTTTCTTGCCCCTTAAATATTCTGAAATTTAGCCCTGTTCAAAAAAGAATTTGAAAAATAATTTTCATTACTTTAATTTTTTTTTTTGAATTTGGTCCTCTTATTTTTTTCTTAATTATAATTATTTAAATATAAGTGTAAAACACAAGTAAAACTTGTGAATTTCGGGTAGTTCTTATATTTATTTATTAAGTACTTATAATCAAAAATTCGTCTGCATTTCATTATCTCTAGTTTAATTAGGAATTAGTTGCGATAATAGTATCAGGACAATTAAGTTCTTACGTAATAATATAAATAACATTTTTAAAGTGATTATTTTTATATTCGTATGAACTTTATTATTTATTATTTAAAATTTTATAAGTATGTTGATATATTTTCATATTTAATAAAAGTTTATTGCCTGGAAGCATTATGACTTTAACTTAACTGTTCTAAAGTCAAACTTCAGTGTTTTAATTATGCGGTAACTATTGAATTAAACAGTCTACCGTAGACTCAACTGTTTTAAGTAATATAATTTTATTGAATCGTTTTGCCAAAATATTATTACTATTAGAATTCTAATTAATAATTCTATTTGAATATTAAGTAGAATTTAATATTTTTCACGGTGCAATACTTGTAACCTTATAAAATAATTTATTGATTAACTAATTAATTAAGTATTTATTTTATTCACGTGTTTTTCTATTCAGAAGACGGTTGCGATTGCGAATTGCATTTAAATTCGATACTGTTTTATTCTATAAGTAGTGTTGCCCCTTTTAAGTACTAGATAATAGAAAAAATAAAATTCAAACTACCTATAACTACCTTACTTACTCTATATTTTTATCTCTAATTAAATTTTTGTATAAATATTATTTAAACAAACAAAATATTTACTTATTTACGTATAATAAATAATAATATATTAAATATAAAATCAATTCAATAAAATTATTGTGAATGCAATCATTATTTCAATTTTTAATTTAAAATTCTAAGGAATTAAAATGCATGTTTACTATAATGAAAAAAGTTTCATTATATTTAAGTAATTTAAAAAATTCAATTAAGTAAAAAATTTTATAATTATGATTTAGCATGAAAAAACTATTATTTTCTATTTAATTTAATAATATAAATATTTATTTAAATTAAAATCGAGCAATTAAAAGATAAACTTATAAGTAATACTTTTATATTTATGTAAATATTTATTTTCTAACAATTGGCTCCCATGTGATGTAGATTAAAGAAAAGTAGGTACCTAAGATACATAAACGTGTTTTTGTGAAAAAATAATATGATTTATTTTTTGTATGCGTAAACTTATTATATTTAGTTGTGGAGCGTAGGTGCCTATTGAATATTTTTTTTATAATACTTACATGTACGTGTACATAAACGAATTAAAATTCGACTTTTAGGTATGTTAGCATTTTGCAAAGCTTTCTTTTTAGAACATTTTATATTATATGATATGTTTTGATTTTTGAAATATTTAAAGTAATGAGAACCGAACAATGTGATCGAATTGTACAAATAGAGTGTCTCGAAAATCGAAAGCTTATTACTTTCTTAAAAACTGTAAAATATAAAATCTTTATTGTATGGTGCACGTATATAAATAATAGTTATTAATTTGAAACTTCAATAAGAGCAAATTTAAAATACATTGAACTTGGGGCGTAAAATGAAAATTTATTAATTGTTCATAAAACATTCACTAATTTGATATAATTATTTTTTTAAATATAAACTCTGTCTGCATTTTGCATAATATTTACGTGCAATACTTTAAAAATAAATTAAAGTACTTATAGAATTTTAATATTTATTAAAAATATCGTGAATGTAATAAATATATTCAATGTTAATTGTAGTAAAACATCACATACGAGTAAGTATATGAAAGAGAACTTCAACGTAATTAAGGGTTTAAGGTTCAGAAGTAAACAACTAGTTAGTTTTGTAATTTGAAATGTTTGCGGCTTTTACAAAACTTTCATAAAGCAATTTCTATATCTCTGTATATGAAACTACTTCACGATAGTAGGTACATAGCTATACAATTTAAATAAATTTACCATCTTGACTGCCAAAGTTTGAATTCTAATTTCATTTATATACCTATTAGTTCTGCGATAACATTTTAGACGGCATCATTGTTTTTTACTATTTTGATTATATTAAATAAAACTTTTAGAATTGTAAAGGTTTCCGATAAGTGAAGTCAGTGCTCCTATGGAGTTATGTACATTCTACTGAATATATGTACATATGTGTCTCTCAACGAACATTCGTAAAATTTACTTTGCTCGAGTCATTCCATGAGTTGAAATGCTATACAATTATAATAAGTACTATAATAAAAAACGTCCACTTATACAACAACCTCCAATATTAGTTTGTTCAAAAATCTGTTTTTGAAAAGATCATCAAATTCTAATATTTCGCAAAGGAAAAAAAAACCAAAAAATTTAAACCAAAAAAATTTTAATGTATCATCAGCAGCATATGCATAATATTCAATCTCCTCATTATTTTTTGTATTATTTTTTTCCTGGAATTTTAAACAAAACATTGAAGAAAAAAAACCGCTGATCATTAAATAAAAACCAAAAATGTAGAAGAAGAAAAAAAAAAATAAAATTTTCCGATTAATAAGAAAACTAGACCCGCTCGCCGTTACCCACGCGAATATTCCTCATACTTTTTCTGTTTTTTTTTTTTATTTTTTTTTATTAAAATGCCCCCTAATAACACAAGAACGAAAAACAAAAACAGCTAGGAAAAATAATTTTTTGATATAATCGTGTATCTTTTCATCTTCTTCTCTAGAATTTTTTTGTTATTTAACAAAATGTTCACATTTATGCGCTATATACAAAATATATTCATAATGAAGGTCAGAGTTTTTCTAAATTTAAAAAAGAACAGAACGGAATAAAGAAAAAAATTAAATTAATTTTTGAAACCTTGACTGCATAAATTTTTTTTTAACCTCATTTCATAAAAAGTTTTCTTCAATCCTTTTGCTCTGTTTTTTTTTTTCAAATAATTTAACATAAATTACAAGAGAAAAGAATAATAACAAAAATCGCCACTAACTTTAAATACACTTTTTTTTAGTTATAAAAGTACAAACTGTGTTTGTAATAAATAACGATAATAGATTGACGGTCAAGGTCAATGAATGATATTCTTACTTCATTGCATTATGGGCGTATGAACATTACGTATGACGGAAGTTAAATATAGTTTTTACTCAACCAAACACATTATACATACTTATGTAATTAGTTTGCCTAAGTTAATGAAAACGCACTTTATATTTTTGCCGGTATTCTATAGCAAAAAAAAGGTAAATAAAAGGTGAGGAAAACGTAGAAATGTTTTTTTTTTTGTAATCACAAATGTAATTGGCTTCTTTAATTGGATTATACCCTTACTTCGTATTTGGTATTGGTCGTACGACCATAAGTTCGCCGTCATCAATTTTACCGGAAATTTCATTTTTATAAAAATAATAAGTAACGGTAAAAGTAAACAAATGTATGTAAGTACAATAAGTTTCGTATTACCTTCTCGGACGTTAAATCGTCCTCTATATTTAAAGAATATGAAAATATGTATAATTTACGAACAATCTAAACTAACAACATTGAAACTCATGAATTGAAAATAGATTAGTAGAGATTTTAGAGAGTACTGGTTATTCACTAAAAAAGTTCGGAATTAATGTGAAAAAATATTGCAGTGCAAGCAGATAAAATTTATTTATAAATGATTCGCAATAAAAATAATTTGAAGCAATAATTTGATATTTTACATTGGCGTTATTCTATTATACATTCTGCATAACAATGACACAATTATTGACATATGTACACATGTATGTATTACATACATATGTATGTAAAAATTCCAAATTAAACATGAATTTTAATTATTGGCATATTTTTTGAATTCCAAATTAAAATTTTAATATAGTCCCAATTATACTTGTCTGTCAATATTTTAAGGAAATTTTCGCATAAAACGATCGGGAAAATACCGTAGCGTAAGTGACGCAACAAATAACATAATGAAAATGTAAAATTTTAAATATTACGGTATAACGGAAACATTTTTTAGAAATATATGTATGTAGCCTACATACATGGAAACGCTTGAAAAGGTGCTGGAAAAGAAAAATAAGTGAAGAAAAAAAAATACTTTTTGACATTTTAGAAAAAAGTTTTTCAAATTGACATTTTTTTTTTTATTTTGTAATTTCTTTTATATTGTTATTGTTTTTGTTCAGTATTTTGACACCTTTACTTTAGGTCATTGACATTTCACATTCCATGACGTTGCTGTTTTCAAAGGCATTTTGTAATTTTTTTGTTTTTTTCGTTTTCGTTTCCATAATTTAATTAAACTTAAAGAGAACGCTGACGAATTTTTGACATAAATTATGAAAACAGAATTTCATAAAGAAGAAGAAATAAAATTGATTTGTAATTGAATGAGTTTTTTTTTTTGTTAGAATTTCATTATACTCGTATGTACAATCAATACTTATTCACATACATACATACATACATACATACATATAAGATATTTTTATATTTACTTTGGAACTTGAATTATTTTCTTTATAAATAATATTGAGTGATAATGAAATGAGTAATTAAAAATTCGATTTGTAAATAAATATTTATATATACTGAGTAAGTACTTATGTATGTATATACATAGCTAGGTATTTATGCGAGTATATATGAAAGTATAAACGAATTTAGAAGTTAATGGAATTTTTTTCTTTAGAAATACGAAACGAAATAAAATCAAAATGAATTTAATTTTATTTTGACTTAAAATGTTCATAAAATATGATGTAATTTTGTACGATTGAAATAATTAATTTGACTGTTCTGTTTTCTTGATCGACAGTAATTTGCATTCAATTATAGACAACAATGACAAGTTGAAATATAATATTGTTTATTGTAAACACAAGTATATTATCACCTTTGCATTGAATTAAAATACTTTTGAACTCAATTATTCGTGTAGTAAATATGAACTTTTGGAAGACAAAGTTAGTATAAGAAAAAATTTGCAAATATTTTTGTATAAGTTCATAAAACTGTTGATTATTAGCTATGTAGGTGAAATAATGCAAATAACTAATGCAAACAACTAATTTAATACGAAATTTATAGAGTGTTTTAGTTGAATGTGTGAACGAACTATTATTCTTTAAAAAAATATTTAAAATTTTTCAATCTCAATTTGATTGTTTTAATGATTTCTAATATACATAGTTTCTATTGCAGGAGTTATAAATTAAACTTTTTTATGTACAGTAGAACACGCTTAAATGTTGCATTACACGAGTTGCATTTCGTATTAAAACAAAATTTGACTTAGTAAACAATTTTTTAGTTTCCATGTTACAAATTACACACAACAATGCACAAATTTTAAAATACTCGAGAGTGTGCACTTATCCGTGCTCTACTGTATTGTACCTATTTCGTTCCATTAAATTTTACATATCATTCTTACATATTTGCTCCATTATTAAAATTTTTTTTTGCGTTCTCATACTTTAATTGCATTATATAATATCTTGAAAATTCCTGTATAGGTTGTCATTTTTATATTCGATATTATTAAATTTTGAAATGTTAGTGTTAAATTCTTAGAATTTAATTAGGTATGTGCATATATAGGTAGTATTTCACTTATTTGAAAAAGTTATGGGAAATTTAATGGCTGTTTGAAATTAATTTTTTTTTTTTGTAATAAACTAGTTTATTTTTTTGAACAATTAAATATGAGAAGAATTTGAAATTAGTTGAATAATTCATTTTAGTATGTGTGTGGGTCAACATGTGTATTTCAACAAGTAACTAGTTCTATTATTGTCGTATATTATTAAGAATTTCGTGTTTAATTTGTGATTTTTAAACAATCACAGAATTATAATTTTCCCAAATATTCAAGAAAGCACACGCAAGGCTTCATAAATTTTATTATAGTGTTATAAAATATAGTTGAGTGAAAATTTACTTAAAAAATGAAATTCTTTTGATATTTTATTGAAAATGAATGCAATGCAATGATATTTTTTGAAATTTACAATTTCCAATTAATCTGTTATACAACTGAGTATAACTCAAAATAGTTTTAGCATCAGAATTTTAATTGCAAATTTAAAGATTTTCTTGAAATAACAATAATTGATTGATTAATAAGAATAGAAATCAAAAGCTTGCCAATTTTCTATAACGAGAAATTAAGTTTGCCCTCTTACCTCGAATTAATAATTTCACAAAAATTAAAATTTTTTCAAAATAATTTAATAAAAATGCATAATTTAATTATGGTAGCTGTTACAATCCATACATATATTATTAAAATATAAAAATATGAGTAAGTAAATTGCCCTAATCAACCTTCAAATGATCTTATATGCTTAGGAAAAAATTTTTTAAAAATAAATTAAATATAAAAATTGTTTAACGGAATGCAATTTTTCTTGCCAATTAAAATAATTATTTTTATAGAATTGTTAACCATTCCATTCTAAATTATTTTTAATACCTACATACTTATATAGAATAGCAAGTTCATTTTATTATCATATTTAATAAAGAAATGCACCTAAGGATTGATATTAAACGTACTAAAATTCTCCAAATTCAAATGCTTCTAAATACCGAATTCATTCACTATTGTACTCATTGGTTTGTATTCAATAATAATATTTGCTCAGTACAGTGAATTTGTATTTTTTAGTTTAAATTATTTGATAATTTTTTGATCTGAACGAAACACAAATGTCGGAGTGGTCTCAATTATTAATATATCGCGTTAATCTACTGTGAGGCTAGTTTTGTTCTACTATACAATCTCAAATTTCAATATGCCTATAATTTCATAAAATTTGAAATTTATTGAAAACCTCTCTAGTTTTCTCAATAAAAAAATTTATTAGAAAATGTTTTTTTTTTGTTATTTTATTCTAAAGTGAGCCGGTCGAATATGAAAACATAAATTACAAGAGCAATTACAGGAAAGAAAAATAAACAACAAAAATTTTAATTTTCTTTGATATCAGAGATGGTTTATTTTTTTTCGCTTAAGAACATTTAATGGTTTTAAATAAGAAATAAAAAACAAAAAAAAAACGCCTATTAAAATATTCATTTTAATTTAACAGGAAAAATTTTTCAATAGGAAAAAAAATTTATTTAAAAGCGCTAAAATTCACTCAATTCCTCAGGTACACAAGTGAAAAAGAGTTTTTTCCTTTTCATATTTTATTCTTTTATTTGTTTTTTCTTTTTTTTGCTAAGAGTATTTTTAGATTAGCTTGTGCTCTAAAATATATTTTTCAATTACAATGTCAATTTAGCAATTTTTATCTCTTTTTCTTTTTTCTCTAATCTAGAATATTTTAGTTATTTTGTGGGTAATCTTACTTATAATGTAAAAGAAAAAAAATCAACCGCTATGTTAAAATTTACTGAGATACACCGCAATGTTACAAATATCCACCGCAATGTTAGAACGGAATCGCAATCCTGCAGTGTACGGAATTATTTTTTGTTTTTGGATTAATGTGCATATCAAATGCGAGCAACAGACGTTAATCATGAATTTTCATATGATTGTCAGAACCATGAAATGATTCATGTGATCGTTATATCTTAGACATAATGGAAAAGGGCCTTTGATTTCTATTCATTTCTCTAGAATTATTAGAAAGTTTTTCTAAAAAAAAGTGAGTTACAAAACGGATTAAGGTGGCTTGTACGGCTTTGAACTAATTATGAAAATCCATATAAGCGATTTGAGTTTTAAATCTGTTTCTGAATTTACATTTTTTGGTAGAAATTTCAAATTTCTTATTCATAAATTATTTTTAAAATTTGCTGAACTGAATATTGGACCGAAGATTGTTATCGTACAAGAATTTATTACATGCAATATAGGAATTACATTTTATCTGTTAGGATATAGGAATTTTATTATGAGATCGTCCTTATTATTGAAAGTACTGATGGCAAATTCTTATTGCATAGAGTATTTGCTTTACAATTTTAATGTCTGTTCTTATTACTATATCTAAAAATAATCGCCGGATAACAAACAATATACATATATAATATGTGAATATATTTATACAATTTAAAAAGCTATCTAAAATTTTTCTTTTCTTATTTTTTTTTATGAATCGAATGCAATTTTCAATAACACAAATAATGTTTATAATACAGTGGTTCTCAATCATTTTCCTATTATGTGTTTATTATTATCATTCTTATTTCCTTTGAATTTATGACTAACACGCGACCAAATGTAATAAAACTCATTTGTGACACGAGATAAAATGTGGAAATGAAAAATAAACAATCAAAACAAAAAAAAAAAACTATTTTATTTTTCATTTTCCATTATTTTGTTTGTGTGTATTTTGCTAGTGAAATGGAATTTTATTTCACATTTCCGATATTCATACTTAGGTATACGTACACGTATAATTTATCTCTGTTTTTTTATTCATATGTATATAATATTATAATACAAGTGTGAATATGTTTGTTTTTCTAAAATATATCCAGTATGTTTGCAAATATAAATTATAATAGCAATAGATTTTGTATTCAACTAAGTATTTTATTCTATATGGTCGAATAACTCTTTGTTTAATGAATGAATATGGATGGGAAAATAATATTGCATAAGTTGTATTGTCCAGTAATTTTTCCAAATTATATACATACATATGTACATATGTACATATTTAAATTATTAATTTGTAAGAAAACGTGCGATTTGAATAAAATCGAAATTTTTTATTTGATTTTCATATTTTAAAATTTAAAGAAAATAAAATTTTAATTTGAGTGAATTTTTTTAGAAAAAATCTTGTAGTATTTAAGAAAATCCTAATTAATTTTTTCTTAAAGTTTAAGTGATTCTAATTCATATATTGAGTACTGATATTTTTGCTGAAATAAGATATAAAAATATTTTACGGGGAAGTTAATGACTACAAATAATTATTAAGCGACGAGTGAGATAAATAAAGCTACAATATTATAACGGGCTGCACGAGTTGAAATTAGAGGCTACAGCTACATGATTATAGTGTTTTAAATAACCATATACAAATATCACATTTAAATTAAAGTCGAACATATGTATATAAAATCGAAGAATTGATAGAATCGTTAAGATTGCTTCAAAATTTTTTCTGATGAGCATATTTTTTCTTCATCTTATTTCACCTTCAATTTCAAAAAAAAATTGTTGTCAAGAGTGTGGTGTAAAACGTCCATTATAAGAAATATTAAAATCTACAATGATGAATTAAATGTTGATTAAAAAACTTATTATTTTAAAACTATATTAGAACTTACATAATTTCCAATCACTTGAGTGCATGATTTTCATTTGAAATTTTCCGGATATAATCTGAATTATTGATTATCAGTTGCAATATCACTTTATTAATAAAGATCAGCTTGTTGTTAATCCTTAAATGTCAGTTTACAAAAATTATGCATTTTGGAATACGCAATTATTTCCTAAAAAGTTATTTTTATTACTTATTTTTAAGAGAAAGAGAAAATAATGTCAATGATCTCGCCAATTTATCATCATATCTGTTATATAATAAAGTTACTAATTTGTTTTCGTTTTTTGTTTTGTTTTTACATTCCTATATATTAACCCCAATAAAAATTTTATAAGTCTGACATCATTTTATATAAAATATTACACCCATTTCATTAACTTACTTGCGAATAAAGAAATTTCCACCCCATTATTTTAAATTTTTAAAAATTTTTTTTTTATTGTTGTTCTATACTAGACTCAAATGAAATTTGCATTAATTTAAAAAATTAAAGTCACACTTATGGTGCGATGCGACTTTAAATAGACTCTTCATTGCTCATTTCTGCTATATAAATGTATTTATTTTTTACCATATGATTTACTCGTTTTTAAACTGCTCTCGTATAAATTTGTTTTAAATGGAACTCATATAATATGGCGAATTCTTAAAAATTAATTTTTATGTAAGGTACACATTCATAGATAATTGTTGATATTGAATTAATTTTTAATTGAAAATACAGACGAAAAGTAAAAATGAGAAAAAAATAGTAATTTTGTGGTATTCGTTTGTCATAAATAAAACTACACGCCTTAAACACGTCGCATTTGTGTATATAAATGAATTTCTCACGTTCTAAATTTTATGTTTTCTCTCTCTCTCTCTCTCTCTCGCTTTAAATATTAGTTATAAGTTTTACTTTAGTGACATATTTTATATTTTTAAATTAATTTAATTAAATAAATATACAATGTTAAAGTAAATTAGATGCCTATATTATATATTAATTGATTCCTATATTTATTAGTGAATACACTGAACTATTTCAGAAATTGTTCAAAAAATATTTTGTATGACTACGGCAGTTGTTGCGATTTTGTTTAAATTTCAATTTCAATTACAAAGTTCAATTATAGGTAAGTATATTAAATAGCAAAAAAAAAAGATGTCGCGACATGTCAAATTGTATAATATGAGGAAAAGGAAAATTAATGTCAAATTAATAAAAAAAAAATGCAAAAACAGTTAAATTAAAATTTATTTGAAAGCTTTAATTTTAGCATGTAATTAAAATTATTTAAAACCATTAAAAAAATTTGCTTAAAATTATTTAAAAAAAATAACACGTAAAGTCATCAAAGTGTTAAAAGTTTTATGTATTTTAGTACTTATGTATTTTGCTAAATTATGAATTTTTTACCTATATAGTTTTAATGCGATTGACCTTAATAGAATAAAATTAGTACTAGAGAGCGTCAATCGACACGTCAATTTCAAAAAATTCAAAAATATTATTTTCTTTTATTGTACCTACTCAACAATTCGGAAATAATTAAATTTATAAAGAGATTCAATTAATTTAATTGCTATTAAGTTCTTGGACATTATTTTTAAAAATTAATAAAATTTTTGGATTAAGATTTTATTAAATTTTATAACATATTGGGTATAAAAATTTTTTTAAGGAAATGGTTTTAAAGCACATTTTCATAATTAAATTTTTTTGTTATTTGTTGTTGTTTACAGACGCTCTTTATAAAGTGTTTTCTTTTGTTTTTCAATTTATACACGTCTAATACACGTTCAAGTTCATATGATTTTATTAAATTTTTGGAACTTTTCCAAAATAGTAATAAAAAAAAAAAAGAACAGAAATTTTATATTTGTATCTACATAATAATTTAGTATTAAAAATTACAAGAAATTTGTCTTACAACACCGAAAATTTATTATTAAATCTCGACGCGTCGAGAACTATAGTCTTTAAATACATGGATTTATTATGGAACGGGTGGTTATAATTAGAAAAATGCAATTTAGCATTTAATTTTATTTTATAAATTTTAATTTTTATTTGTTGCATCAATTTTTGCAACTTTATTCTAAAGTTCATTATTTCGTGTAAATATTTGTTACAATTAGGTTTTAAGTGGTTTATTAGAAACATCCAAGTCTGACCATCTTTTCCCAGATTTGGTGTGGAATATCATCAATAACATATTCAACATTATTTTCCAAAACTTTAATCAATATGTTTAATGTTTCGAATATTTATTTTAGCAATAAATGATTCTTTTACTGAAAGATCACAATTTTTAATAATATTGCAAATTACGTCTACATTTATTCTCTTTTTTAATATTATTAAAAATGGAAGCGTCAAATAGCATGATCTCGGTGACAAATTAACAGGTAAAAAATGTCAAGTAAATTACTCTCACTAAGAAGAAATAATTATTTTTTATATTTTCAATATTGAATAATTGCAAAGCGTTGCACGAGCGTCTGTCTCTTTATAGTTACGAATTGCAAACTCTTATAGTGACGAAATAATTAATTTATTAACAATTAAAACACGAAAAATCAAAGTCCAAAGAAAACACCCTGTACAATATGTAGTTATATTAGAATACTTGATAGATACTTAATTTAAAATCGTAAAATTATAATTGAAAATTTATAAAACTAAAAAAAAAACCTATAAATTTTTTTTAGAAACATTAAATTCCTTTAGACGTCATTTATACTATATATACATGCATCAATCATTGAATATATGTATGTAAATAATTTTGTAGAATAGACCTAAATATTTTATGTATAATACGAAAATTTAAAATTTTTTCTTATTTTGAAAAATTTTGAAGAATTTTAGGGTCTGATCTAAATTTCTCATTTAATACAATTTTATATTCTAATAACTGTTTAATAAAATGGCACATTAAAATAAGCGACAAATATTTTTGGAATATTTTAATTTATTCTCTCTAATAATAACTTTTTTTTCTTTAAAATTTAAATTATATGCATACATACATATGTACTCTGTAGGAGGGGTTCTTTTACTAAAATATTCTCAAATACATAAATATTAAAAAAAAATTTTCAATTCCATTTTAAAACATTTGAAATCTTGCATAAATTTTAATTTATGCGTATAGCTTGAAAGTGCCTTTTTCTACATGACTCTTCTTAATTTAAACAACAATCTTGGATACAAAATGTACAGAATGCTATTTTAATTTTAGATGCAAGAAAATCTTAAAATTTTATGTTTATTTTTGCTTATAGAAACGAAAATAAATTCAAAACCATCAACTTAAGCATTTCTTTAATTCTAACAAAGCGCACATATTTGAAGAAACTAAAAAAACTCTTGCAATATCATTCAATTTAGTCTTTTACACCACATATGGTTTTTTAAGCAACGACACAATATTCACATCTCGAAAGAAAGGGAATATTATTTTTTTTTTCAATTTTCTATAAATAGAAAGCAAATCAAAAAATAAAAACTAACAAAATGACAGGCACGGCTGCAATAAAAATTATTTTAAAACTTAAAGGTTGCATTTATATTTCAAAAGTATCTGAAGAATAACAATAAAGTCAAATAAAAATTGCATATTCTCACATATTTATGCATTCTTTATGTGAGTTTTAATTTATGATTAATAGTTTCTTTTGTATTTTTTCATGTTTTTAAGTATGTATGATGCGTATAGCATGTATTCTATACAAAAATTAATATTTTTGAAATGAAAATGACATATGAATACTGGGTGAATACGGAAAAAAAAATGGTTGTCATTAAATATGGTTTTTTTTGCTTGATCTTGCAGCCCGATTCAAGTTCACAATTCATGAAAATAATTTAAAATCTCAATCTACCATTTGAAACCTTCTTGCCTATCTATATAGTCAACTTTGAAAAGAATGAACAACTTAGTTAGTGGTGTTTGTTGTCTTCATTTGAAAACGAACGAGACCGAACTATTATGCCGATTATGCGAAGCGGCAGAAAATTGTAAACTCAAACGTGGCTTGCGATCGACTTTTTGATTCAGTGATAAGATCATCGACCACTAAAGGGGTTTTGAATCAAAAAAACCAAACGGTAAGTTTGTGTGAGTTTTTCTGTGTTTTTTTCTTCAGGAAAGAAAATTTCAATTCACCTAAAGTGGATGAATTATAAAGCTGGGCATGCAAATGCAAGTAGAAATGTATGCATTTTCATAAAAATAAATTTGCTAAACGAATCGATATGCAGATACAACAGAACCTTTAGAAAATTTTAATAAGTATAGCATATATTTTAAACAAAAAAAAATTGTTATAAAAGCAAATTTTTCACCGATTCTATTTGCGACAGAACTCTTATGTATTTCCGGTATTTGCGGTATTTGTGGCGCCAAAATTATAAAGAAAAAACAAAACACTGTTATAGCTTTATAATAACGTTATTCATCGTATGTTTGCTGAAAAATTTACGTTGAATTCCAGATGTATACAACAATTTTTGTTCTCAAATCAAATTATAAATAAAGAATGTCTGCCCGTTTATATAAAATACTGAAATGGCATAATCTGTTAAATAATTTGTAATATTAAGTATAAAAATTTCAATACTTTGCCTTCTATGCTGCATTGATTAAAAGTAAAATTTTAAATAATAAAACTAATATGACATTTGTTGAAACAATTAATGTCATTTATTATTAATTTTTTATTCAGGATTCAGAGAGCCAAAATAATTTTCCATGTCTGCTTTAAACAATCATTTTCGTTAACCAATGATTTATTAGCAATTTTCGTTTTTTGTTTTGCATTGTGACAAATGTCTTTCAAGAATCAAATAGATCACCCTATTCACATAGGAAAGAATTTCTAAAAAAAAAACAATTTTTAATAAGTCAGAAATTTAAAGCAAATTCAGCACATCAAATGCAGGGTAGATTAACCAAACTCGCTTTTCTACATCACAAATATAACAATTTATTCTTTCTTGCACAATATGTTTTTAATTTTATACACAAGTACATAATACGTATGTAGTTATGTATGTAAGTTTGTTGTGTATGTTCTCAATATAAAAATGAATGACAATTCTTGTTTATTTAAAGTTGTCACTTTATGTTTATGTGTACTTGCTATTTAAATTTTTTTTTTGCCAACACAACACAATTAAAAGTGGATTGGGTCTCAATTCTCTTGTCTAAGTGATTTTTTTTTTTCTTAAAAAGAAAACTTTGCTTCATAATTATCATATTAATTTTAATGTGAAATAAAGTTTGGTGAAACGGATGGTTTGTAAAGTAGCACTTTTCCTTCAACATAAGTAAATAAATAAATTTTTTGATTGCATGGCATTTACCGTTAACTTTCTGCATTTATAGATATTGGAAAAAGTTTCCAGTTTCGAAAATATAATATGCCCAAAATTCAAATTTTACTAATTTCAAGTGGCGATGGACTTGAAAAAAAAATTTTCTTTTAATGAAAAAAACTACTTATTGTAAAAGCTGCCAACTCTTAATTATCTACAATTTTTGATTCCTGCCATTTATTGTCTATAAGAAAAACGATATCAAAAATTTAAGCAATACGAAATTTAGGTAACGGTTAATTATAACGATCATTGAGTTATTTACACACTCAACTATTCGTAGTTGCTCGGTAGAAGAAGTCAGCCACTATTTTTTTTGTGTTTGCAGAATTTAAAAAATGTTTTTGATTTCGTTACAATAGGTCTCTAATAAAGATTTATTTGCTTACAAACAAAGACAAGTGGACGGACGAACAGAATGAAACTAATAAGCACGTTTTTTTAATTTTTTTTGAAAAAGTGCTAACAAATGGGAAAAACTCACTTATGTTAATATGTACATTATTATTGCACTTACCCGGTACACAAAAATTCATCCGTTTATTCATCACATATAAATTGAATTGCTTTTGAAGAAGAAGAAGGCAGACAATTGAACAAAAAAAAAAACAAGATGAATAAATAAATAAATTTATAAGTATATGGGTATGCATGCCAGCATTAATTTATTTTTATACTAAATTCAGTGTAAGAATTGAAAGTGTTCACTTTCTAGTGCACAAAAGAAATTATTCATCATTGATTCATTGAGAGATTCTGATTTTCTTTATACAAAATGTACATACATACATATGTATGTACAAAGTATGTATTTATACTGAAAAGAAATTTTGTGTCCATACAAAACAGTTAAGAATTGAAAGTAAAATTTTCATGAAAAAAAGAGCGGAAACACTTTTTCATGTTTTTTTTTTTTTTTTTGCTTTTCTTTTTCAAAATAAAAATTTGATCTTTAACGGCTACTGTTTGCATTCCACAATTTATGGATTCTTTATTAATTATTGTATAATATTTATACTATTAAAGTAAGTGTATGTGTGCATAAGTGTGTATGTACATTAAATATTTACATAAGTATGTATGTTTACATGCGATCATGTGTAATTTATTACAACTTTCATTATTATTTTTAATATAGAAATCGAAAATATCATGGCTATTTTATTTTTTTTTTTTATTACAAAAAGTGAATTAAATTCAGTGTTTTGATTTACTGATCAGAAAATTTATGCTTTCAATTTTTTGTTTTTTAAATTAATGAAAGAAAAATCAAGAATCAGTGATCCAATTCACATAATTTTTAATTTCAATTGTGATTATTATGCGTGATATTAGTTTTCTGTTTTTTAAATGCATGTTGTTATTGTTATTACTGATGATTGTTTATAAGTATGTTTTTACAATTTACATGTATGATCGCTTAATTAGTTCACTATTAAGATTGTAATGAGTATTTCGAGTGTCTTAGTTTAGTTTTGCAAAAATTTGGGTAATTGGCGGATATTCATTTATAAATTAGTTTTTGATTTCAGTGATTGGTTGAGGATGTTTCATTTAGGCACAATTACAGGAACTTGAGGTAATATGTTGGAGTATTTAAACTCAATTCACGATGATAATTCTTAATTTTATGAATCTGCTATTAGTAAGGAGTTTTTAGGGTTATACTTTCTAAAAATGTAAATATATTTTGTGAATTTATGGCGACACTAATTTTTCATTTTAATTTTTATGTTTTCTTTTAATTATTTATTATTCATGTATAAGTAAATCATTCATTACTCTTTTGCTAATTATTTTATTTTAACACTAATCATATTCTCCATTCTCCCGTAACAAATAATGATAGTCTTGTTTAATAATTTATAGCCGCATGTTAACACGAAATAATATTCTGTACGGTGAATAAGCTTAAGTTAATTTCAAAATGCTTGCTCTTTCGGCAATCTTTCGATATATTATGTAAATCTGTTGACGTCGTTATCAGGTACATATGCACTCAAACCAGTCATCATTTTTGAGAAAATGACAAGTTTTATTCCAAAGCTATTTGAAACTAAATTTGGAAATCAAATAAAAATTAATTTTTTAAAATGTTTTAATATATAAGTATGTATGTAAGTACTGTTTTAGTCACAACTCTCAATTTTATTTTCAAAAACGTTCTGTTTAATTAATTTCAATATAATTTATTACATACTTATATATTATAATTACTACTGCTTAAATAAGTTAGTTTATTGCTTTAAATTTGCATGTAACCACGATTAAACTGAACTAATTTAAAATTGAAAAAAAAATGATTTTTACTAAAGGTTTTTCTTTTTATATTTGTTAAGTGAGTCATAAAATTTTAAAAAGACAAATAAAAATTATAGTAATTTTTTGTTATTTTAAAAGTGTTTATCACAAAAATGACTTAACAATACTTTTATAACGAAATGTATTTATTTATCAATATTCATAATAATGGATACCTATGCATGTACATATGTATATGAAAATATGACGCGGAATTAAAGAGTTAATTAGATTAACAATAATTTTAACCTCATTTATTTAAAATATTAATTGATTGAGAATAAAATGAATAAAGTGAGTAAGCGAGTTTAAAGAGAGAGTAATTTTCAATTAATAATATTGAGAGAAACAAAATGTGGCAGAGATTTTTATAGTACTTTTTTCCTGATTATTATTGTTATTTACGTTTAAGTGTTGTGGGAAATTAATTTTTCTCGCAATTATCAATAACACAAAATGAATGACATTTGTAATGTCATTTACCATATAACTAAATGGAATGTCATTAACCAAATAACTTAATGGAAATTTCTTCATACAACTGAAGAACAGATGGATGACGTTGTTATTGACTTCTCGAAAAAGGGAATTGGTACTTGTTTTTAAATAAGAAATTAGTATTTCTGCCAAATATACTAACAATACAATTATGTAGTGATATTTGATATCCACTTATTTTGCAAATTATTTTGCTATCAAATTATATAATTTATTAAATTTACTCCCTAAATAATTTAGTTATTTTTTTTATTTACTTTTGCTATATTTAGTTCGTAAATTATACAATATAAACATTTTCGGTGTCAATAAAAAATTATATAAGCCACATTTTTTTTTTGTAGATTATTGAAAATATTATATTGGCAATAATTAATGAGTAATCTTTATTATAGGAGAGGAAAATAAATAAGTATATTATAGGGGTGCGATTTATTTGTAAAAGATTAGATATACATAGGTACATTTAGGTACAAACATTATTATATTTGGTTATGTAATTGGAATTCTTAATAAAAATTTTTCCATTTATTTTTACAATTATTTTGTAAATTTTGAAATATTTTGGTAAAAATAAATATTGCTTAATAACACAAAATGACAACAGCGAATTATTTTTAATATAAAGTAGGTATACGGAAAATATTATTTGACAATAATTTCTTTTATTCTAAAATTTTTAATAAAATAAACGGCGCCAAATTTAATTCATCCTTGTTAAAAAGTTTTTTTTTTTTGATGCACAGGTTCTTGAAATATATTTCAATAATAATTACATACTTATTATGCTATACATATATGTATATGCACATATAGTTAAAATAAATACATTTGTAATTTTAAGTATATTTTGTACAATGCATAGAAATTATTAACCCTTAAATGCATACATATGTATGTATGTCTTTTTTAGATTTTAATTTCGACGGAGATTTTTATTGTTTAAATCAGTAGAATTTTAATTTTCCGATATTCTTTTTACTAAATTTTGAGATTTTCTTAATAATGAATTCAGTTAAGCCAGTTTGTTTATTTTTATATGTACATTAATATAAAAATTAAATAACAGTATTTCTAAATTATGACAGTAATTACAATATGAATTATAAAATATGAGAAATTAATTTTAAATAAAACTAAAAAATAATTTTTGGTTTAAATGTTAGCAAGACAACATAAAATAGTTTTGTTTTTATGCCAGTTTAGAAGTTCGACTGTATTTCAATTCATTCAATTATTTATTTTCTACTGATACTACTATATTATATATTATAAGATATTAATTTGCATTCATATAAATAACTTGGAAATGCTTAGGTACAATTTTTAGTAATAGAATTTTATAAATAAAGCATGAATTGGTGATATCTAATCTTTTCCTTTTATTACGAATAACCTAAATTATATTACGTATAGGAAAAATTATAATTATAAATAATTCAATTATGTATACCTATACATTTTCTTTTATATGAAAATATTAACTATCATTAATCATAAAATTTTAATAATCAATGTTATAAATTTAATGCAGTGATTATAGCTTTCACAGAACTGTTATCGAAGTGGTATTAAATAATCACTAGAATTATTTCACATATTACTAGAGAATGATATTATTACCTTTTGCTTGTATGGTTCTGCGAACATTCACTCAGTACTTAGTTTTGCATTAAACAGAAACCCTAATTTTAAGTGGCAGAAATTAGTTCTGTTTGTATTCTATAATTCTGAATTAAATTCTTATGAAAACTGATAAGTATGTAAATTGTTGTTTATGTTGTAAGAGAATATTTTAAATTTGAATCATGATTAATTTCAAGTTCAAAGTACAAAACAAATTTTAATAATCATATCGCATCGTTTAATAATTAAAAAAATAATTAATAATAATTTGATTAAATTTTTTTTTTACTAAGTCTCAGAATTCAATTACAATTTTTGCATTCCTACTGTTTTGTTATGACTATTTATATGATAACTTAAAAATACACCCAAAAGAAATTGAAAAATTCTTATCTCAAATTAACATTACAGCTATAATTAAAATAAGAATGATTAAAGTGCACACATTAATGGGTTAAATTTTAATTATATGTTTAGGTGATTATATGATTTTGAATTACATTAATATAGAAACGTTTACTCAGAGTATACAGTCAGAATATATAAGAAGAACGTGAGTCAAAATAAGAAAATTTGTTATAAAAGTCAGACAATTTCATTCTGTTTAAGCTTTATTTTGTGATAACAATTTTCATTTCCTCTAATAATGCGATTGTTGAATTAAAACTTTAGTCATATTACGTTTTTTTTAAATAAATTACTTGTGGAAGAATTTCAAGTTCAAAAATTAAAAAAAAAATAATGTCAAAGATCCTTTAAAAAGAGATATGAATATAAAAAATTTTAAAGCACGATACAATTAGAACAGATAATTGGGTGAAATTCGTATATGGTTAAATTGGTTGAATTCTGATCAAATTCTTCATTTAGTAGATTTCAAATAAATTTGTTTTTATTTTTTTGATTGAATTGAATTCTATTAAAAGAAAATATCAATGCGGTCTGCACATGACCGGTCGCAAGGTTTATTGTCTAGTTTAGCGAAAATGTTGCACAAGATTATAAAAATATCTATTAAACACTTCCTTCAATTTTATAATGATACCAGAAAACTTTTAGATAACATACCAAGAAAAATGTAGTTTTGATTCTAGTTAGAAGACATTCACTTTGTGCCTACCGATTTCCCTGAAAAGTTGATCAGTCTCTTCGGTAGCGAACAACAGCCTGAATTTATATATAATTTAAATTTCAAAATTAGTTGATTATTTTTCTTTATATCAAGCAGATCGACAGACCGACATCTGGCTGGAAATAGTTTAATTACACTTCTATACTATGCAGAATAGTGCATTTCTATCAAAAACTCGATAAGCGAGATTTGGTGTAATCTTATTACCTCCTTTATAGTAGCAATAACGGTCTTTAAAAATTTTTTAATAAAATCACTCAAATATACCCAAATATTTATTAGAAAATTAATTCGTAAAAGTAAACAAATCCTCCCAATGAAATTGAAAATATGTTGCTAACCCAAAGAACTCCTTTCTTCAATTTATTCTTTATTAATTTCTGCGTACTCCTCTGTGAATACTCTCAAATTATTAATCTATATTCTATTATTATGTAAGTATGTTTTGCTTTTAATAAAATGAAATTTCAATGTCATTTAAATTAATAATTTCATTTTCATTTCAGAATGGTTAAAAAAATTGAAGCAATTACGCAGGGTTAATTACATAGTTAAAACATACATAAAATTTGACATAATATACTTATTTTTTTGGGGCTACGATTTGTAAATTTTTTTTTATAAATTTTCTCAATTGAAATACCTACATTATTTTACATACGTGCATACTAAAGCATACAATATGTATGTTTGTTTAGAAAAACTTATACGAGTATGACACTATGAACCGAAAAAAATTAAATTAAAAACACCTTGCACAGTGAATGTGTGAATGTGTCTTTATGTACTTTGTAAATGATAAGAGAACTTATCAGTAATAGCATAAACCTTAAGTAAATTTAAACAAGAGTGGAAAAAAATAAAATGTAAAATTATTTTCTGTTATGTGTCATCAGTGTATAAAAAGAAATGTTGATTAAATGAAACTTAAGCAGACAAAAAATGCTGTACGAATTTGAAAACAAAAAAAAAAAAATTCAATAGAATTTATTAAATTGGAAAATTGACACCATAAGTGCTTGTATGCATTAGCAATTCTATATTATTAATATAAACAACATTATTTGTTGACATACATACATAAGTGGAATTTTTTTAATGAACGATCATTATGTGGACTATTTTGTTTTCCAAATAAATATGTACGTACATATATACATACGTATATGGATGTATGCATATAGCTTGCACATAGCTGCTTGGGTAAAAATCTTATTAATTTACATTTGCCACTGCATGTACTTAATTTGAAATAAGTATAATTTCCTGATCTCAAATTTCAGCTTCCCATATAAAGAACTGATCGTAAAATTTTAATTAAAATTCTATTTATTATTCTTAGATTTTAAATAAAAATTAACAAATATGATTGCAATTAATTTGCTTTGCACTTAAACACGTTCATGACTAACATTTAATTATTAAAACTTTAACAGTGTCATTAATTAAATTTCCAATAATTTTGTTCAGAGAACTTCAAATTGGAATTTTATTTAAAATAATATTACATTGATAATGACTACAATAATTTTTTCAAATTTATCGCAACAAACATCCACAAAAATAAAAATTCTTAAAAAAAAAGCAATATTTAGAGTACAGCCGAACTAATTTATATACCAGTGTAAATTTATGTTTGAAGGGTATTATAAATTTGCCATACCGTTGGCACCGCTAAAAAATAAAATAAAAATTGTTGAAGTTCCGGCAGTTGTTCCGGTAGTTATTTGGGTACAGCTTAAAAATTATTGAAGCAATAATGCCGAAATTTTTCACAAGCAAATATGAATGCGCTATTGTGTTTGATAAAACTAGTTGAAGTTTCTTGATTTGTGATGGTAGCTGTCATAAAACTTCAAAAGTCATTTGAATTTTGCATAAACGAAATATGGGTATTATTTTCAATAAAAGTCTTTGAGATCGGATAAGTGTATTTGGTAACTGGCATTAGTGTATAATGTAAACACATATAAAAAGCGAGGAGTGCTTATGGAACAGTGTGGTAATTAACATACAGCACTTAAAGTCATTCATTCCTTTATGTGTGTCTCATTCTCATTTTATCTAAAATTCCATAAATACTCAAAATTTTTAAAGGATTAATAACTAATCAATTAAAAAAGCATACAAAATGTTGATAAGCGAAGCAATAAGTAATTTAAAAAAAAAATGTGCTCTCATGTTTCATTATTATTAAATTTTTATTTTTTGTTTTTGTGAAAGATTACTACTTATATTTCACTAGCAAAAATAGATTGTAAAAAAAAACTACTAAAAAATAAATTAAAAAACAAACGAAAAATTATTACTGATAAGAAATATGGCATTAACTGTAAAAGTATACACCGCTTCGTATTCGTATATCGGATTTTTAAAACTAATAAAAATAATGAAAAAGAAAAACAAAATATGTTGAGTTATTTAAAAATAACATTAAACGATGAGAAGGTTTGTGTAAATGCCTTGCAGTCGTTTGATGACATTAAGAGCGATAACATTAAAACCGTCAAAGGCTAGACAACGTAAAAATTATAAAGTAAGACTTGTGATTAAAATTGTTGTTTTTTAATGAGCGGTCGGTGTAAAGTTTATTATTAGTATTTTATTTATTTATTTTAGTTTTATTTCGGCTTTTATATTATTTTCATTTGTTTATTATTATTTGTAATACCGCTGCATTATCATAACATTGTATAAAGTTATTTGTGGAAATGCAACACTTTTTTTAAACTTTTGTTGTTAACACTAAACGAATTTACTGTTGTGCTCAAATTACAAAGTTTGAGATTAAGGCACATACAGAGGCACACAGGACAAGTATTGTCGACAATGAGAATGAAGTGATTAAGAAAGTGTTGAATTATGCAAAATAAGATTTTCTTGAAAAAAAAATATAGTAATAGAAATTTACTTTAAAGTGTTAATGATATCGGCATGAATGTAATTTAAATAAGTAATTATTGCAATATTTAATTTGTTATTTATGTGTATATGTAAAAGAGTAGTGTACAGATCTAAGTTTAATTTCATTATGATTTTGTATTAAACCAAAGTTATAACAATTACAATTTTCAATAATACGATAGTGCTTACTTTTAAAGATATATAAATATTCCAACTATTGTTATCCAAATATTACCAAATATTAATTACTTATGCATCAATGCTAGGAATTAAGATCAGAATGTGCTGGAGAAAGTTAACCGCTGAGTTCTTGGGAATGAATAGAAGCAGCGTTCGTGTTATTGCGAATATCTTTACTGGGCACTGAGCAGTAAAATATAATTTGCATAGCCTGGGAAAATCGGGTACCACATTGTGTAGATTTATTTTGGGACACTTCCTGTCCGACTACCCGGCTCCGGCGTCGCAACTGTTTCGGACGATGTTTTTTAAGCCCAACTTCATTGAAGATATCTCTAGTTTTTATGGACGGAAGCGAGGCGATATTATAATAATTTGCGAATGCTGCGGTGGTTCGGCTGAGATCCTCTTGAATAACTGGTACCCTTAAAATCTACTCTTCTACGAAAAATCAAAATGTTTTTTATTTGTTTGTTTCTTTTTTAATCTGCTCAACAAGGAACGAAAGAAGCTTATGTCCTATAACTAAGACATTACCGTAAGCTGTACTTGCAATAACTATATACAAATTAAATTACTTAACTTAACTTAACAATAACTATATACAAATATGAAAATAAATTAAAAAATTTTAAAAATAATGTAATAAAATTTTTACCCTGACTGTGAAACAGCGTAAATATTATAATCGTTTGTAAATTTCCATTCTTACACTTAATTAGTTTTATCTTAACAGGTACTCGTTTATTATAAATTTTGATAGTGTTAACGAAATTTAACGATTCATGTTAATTTTAAACGTTTAAATTGATAAAAAGAGAAATTATATTAAAAAATTAATAAATTAAAATTGAAATTTAATTATTTTATTAATTTTCAAGAAAAATGCAAGTCGTCGTCTAAAACGAAAATGTATGTCTATTCTCTGCTTTGTCAATCCCTATTTATTATGTATTCCTTGTGCCTGTTAATTTGCATTTGAATTTTACTTTTGTATTTTGTATGATTTGTAAATGTTATTTAACTTATTGGTTATTAAAAAATGCATACATTTTGTCAAAAAAAAATTATTGTTTACAAGAGGTGAAAACAATATAAACAACTGCAATTCACTAACAAAACTTCCAGTGTCCAATATAGAGTGTAATGTTAGAATCCGACTAAGCCGACTGTCCGACTAATCTGCATAAGTATATTGGCGCTTTTATGATTAGATTTATTTAAATAATATTTATATAGGCTATAAAAAATATCTTTATTTACTTGAAAAAATTGTTTAATAACAAAAATATTTTTTTTCTCTTTTTAGTTCTCAAAAAATGGCTTCATAGAGGAATTTCAGAATCATCTATAAAAAAGATAATTAAACTTCACTTAAAACTTCTTCAAGTATTTCGAATATAATTGAAGTTTGTTCTTCTAACTTAAAGAAATTTTTACAATAAACGGCTATAAAAGTGCGGACATTTGAAAACTCTTTCATTTTTTTCTTAATTTATTTTTAATTTTTTTTTTTAAGAGAAGAGAAGACTTTAAAACATTTGGAGCGCACGAAAATTTTTCAGCACACGCACATAAATTATATATTAAAAAAAAAAAAAAATAAGCACAAAAATTTTCACAAACAACATTCATATAAATTCATTTTCAGCTTTACAAGCTTCTCAAAGTAAAAACTCTCACAAAACAGAAAAGAAAAAAAAAACAGAAACGCTTTCACAAACCAGAAAAAAATTTTTTTTTACCAAAAATGAATTCAACAGCAAAGCATATTTTACATTGCGCTCTCCTAATATTTGTGATAATAGCATTCGAGTTATTCTCCGGTGGTATTAAAATTAATGAAAATTCATTTACGCTTATTGATCCATGGACTGAATATGGCCAATTGGCAACATGCCTATTGTACTTATTAAGATTTTTAACATTCTTAACATTACCGCAGGTTCTATTCAATTTCTGTGGCTTAGTATTTTATAATGCTTTCCCTGAGAAAGTTGTATTAAAAGGTAGTCCATTATTAGCACCATTTATATGTATACGTGTTGTAACACGTGGTGATTTTCCAGAATTAGTTAAAACAAATGTATTACGTAATATGAATACATGTATTGATACTGGATTAGAAAATTTCTTAATTGAAGTTGTTACTGATAAAGAAATAAATATTGCAAAACATCGTCGTATTAGAGAAATTGTTGTACCAAAAGCATATAAAACAAAAACAGGTGCATTATTTAAATCAAGAGCATTACAATATTGTTTAGAAGATAAAGTTAATTGTTTAAATGATAATGATTGGATTGTTCATTTAGATGAAGAAACATTATTAACTGAAAATTCAGTACGTGGTATCATTAATTTTGTATTAGATGGTAAACATCCATTTGGTCAAGGTTTAATAACATATGCAAATGAAAATGTTGTTAATTGGTTAACAACATTAGCAGATAGTTTTCGTGTCAGTGATGATATGGGAAAATTAAGATTACAATTTAAATTGTTTCATAAGCCATTATTTAGTTGGAAAGGAAGTTATGTTGTAACACAGGTATTTATTTAATATAAATTTAATTAATTTTAAATTTTAATTACACAAAATTTACAATAAAGTTTACTTTTATAATTTGCATCATGTTCAAAAAAAATTGAGAAACGTCATTAACAAGTATGATCTTTTTCAATTGTTATTGCTTTCATTCTTTCATAAATCAAAATAAATATCATATAAAGAGAATGACAGTTTAGAGTAAATTTTATATTTTTGATCGTATGCTATGACATAATCGTAGAATGTCATTTTTTCGCCCAAAATTGATTTAAAACTAGATCTAATATTAAATTCAAAATATTTTTATTTCATTACATTTGAAAAATGTAATGTTGTATTTTTGTTTAAAGTTCTTGTAAATTAAACACTTATTAACAAAGAGAACTCATTACATTCGATTTTTTTTTTATTATCATTTAATAGTTAGGAAATAGTTTAATGCGATAAAAATTGTAATAAATTTTTATCTATTTCAAATAGTTTTCATTATCTTTATTACATAATTGAAAAGTTTTCCGAACAAAGAATGTAAATTTACATTGTAATAATTGTTTTTTCCTCCAATAATACGCCTCTGAATAATTTTATTTTTACTTTTATTAAAATTCTAACAAAAAAATTTTAGTTTGAGAATCAAATGGAATTTTTTAATTTTCCATAAGTTACAATTTCACATTTACAAAAAATTTAATACTTTGCTATTTGTACGAGTATATTTAGTTAGTTTATTAGTTAGTTATGACGAATTTATAAATATTTTACAAGTAAATAACAATTAGTATAAGAATTTTGTGAGAAGCGTAAAAAGGGAAGATTGTAATTGCGTAAAAAATTACAATAGTTCTATTATTTAACAAAAATACAAAAAAAAAAACAACTAAAAACTTTTATTTTTTAATTTAACAATGAAATTGTTGTTGAAAACAAATTTTAATAATAAAAAACAAAAATATAATTATTTGAATTGTTATTCATTGACAATATTATTATTTAATTCCATTCTTAAAATGAACAAAGCGTTAATTTTAAAATTTAGTCTTTAATTCTTATTAAACAAAAAGAAAAATAAAAACAAATTAATTTAGAATTAGACACAAAGTTAATTTTTCCATTGCCTAGAAAAAAATTATTTTTAAGAATTACAATTATTTCAAGCAAGATTCGAAAAGTTTAAATTGTTGTTTTTTAAGAACTTAAAAATGAAATTATTTCCAAAATTAATCTAGATTATAAGAGAAATTTCCCCAGGATGGTTATGGTAATTTGTAATTGTACATATTTAATTATGTTTGATTATAACTTCTAAACCCTTAATAGTTAATTTAATTAAATTAAAAGCTTATTAATAATAATTAATTTTATATTATGTAATTTTATTGTGGCAGTTAATAGATTAATTTCTTTTGTGTATTTTTTTGAAGTAGAGAGCTTAAAAATAAAGAAAACTATATAATAAGTTCCAAGCGAATATTTGGGTCTGAAAATCTTATATTCGAAAATTAAATATAATTATTAACTAGGATTAAATAAACAGCTTTAAGACATAAAATTAAAACTAATTTTTAATATTCTATTAACTAACCTTATATTTCAGGTTGGTGCCGAACGTGCAGTATCATTTGATAATGGACTTGATGGATCAATTGCTGAAGATTGTTTTTTTGCAATGCGTGCATTCAGTCAAGGTTATACATTTAATTTTATTGAAGGTGAAATGTATGAAAAATCACCATTTACATTATGGGATTTTGTACAACAGCGTAAAAGATGGCTACAAGGAATATTATTAGTTGTACATTCAAAAGTAATACCATTAAAACATAAATTATTATTAGGTGTAAGCGTTTATTCATGGGTAACATTACCATTATCAACATCAAATATGATTTTAGCTATACTATATCCGATACCATGTCCAAATTTAATGGATTTTGTTTGTGCTTTTATAGCTGCTGTTAACATATATATGTATGTTTTTGGCGTTATAAAATCATTTTCATTGTATCGGTTTGGTTTAGTTAAATTTTTAGCATGTGTATTTGGTGCTATATGTACAATACCATTTAATATTGTTATTGAAAATGTTGCTGTAATATGGGGTCTAATTGGTAAAAAACATAAATTTTATGTTGTACAAAAAGATATAAGACGAATACTAGAAACTGTGTAAGAAAAAACGAAATAATACTTAAAAACAAAAAAAAAAAAAGAAACAATTATTAGAAAGAAAACCAAAAATTAAAAAAAAAAAAAAAATAAATGAAAATTATAAAAATTAAATATTAAATAAGATTTGTACGCATGCAAAGCACCATGCTTATACATATGTTTGTATTTTTGTAAATTTTGAAAAAAGAAATTTAATTTTGTAATGTTTTTTTTTTTTTTTTTTTTAATTTTTTATGTAATTTGGAACACAGTATTATTAAATATGTAAAAAAAGAAAAAAGAAAACAACAAAAAGATGTTGCATAAAGAAAAGGATGTTGCATTTTTTATGTATCACCTTTTTTTTATTTACTTTATTAAAAAAGAAAATGCTTTGTAATTTTTTTTTAATTACTAAAGCTTAGTGTAATGTTATAATTATATGTAATTATATGAAAGAAATTTATTTTTTAATTTCTGTTCTAGTTTTGTTCAATTTTTCCCTCATTATAAATTATTATTTTTTAATAATTTAAGTTCTAAAACTGCACTGATAATATGATTACTAAACTTAGCGTCAAAATGTGTCTGTCCAAAATTTTGGAAAATAGGAAAACCAAAAAAAAAAAAATTTAATTATTACGATTTTTTTATTATTTAATTATTTTTTAATTATTTTTTTGCGGATCTACCTTCAATTTCTTATTTTTTTAAATTTATTTTTCATTTTGATTTAAAATTCCTAGATATTATAAAGAATGTGACAAAATCTAAAATTTTTGCAAGTTGATTTTTGCTTTAAATCTTTATTATATTAAATTTTAAAATATCTAATAATAAAGCAGAAAGAACAAAATAAAAATTATTTACGATTATTTAAAAAAAAAAAAAATAGATTAATTCACATTAATTTCAATTTAAAGGATCATTTTTTAAAAATAGTTTTTGGTTCACTGACACATTCACGACAATTTTATTTACTTACTTGTATATTTTTTTGTGTACCTTATATAATTAGCTATATATTGTATAAATTTAGAAAATAAAATTTTTTTGTAGATGACTTATTATTATAATAATAAAAAAAGTGAAAACAAAAAAAATAAAAAAATACATACATAATTGCTTTTCAAAAATCCATGGCAGGGTTAATAAATGAAATTTTGTTCATTTCAAGCTATTTATAATTAATAAAATAAAATAATATTAAATTTTAAAAAATAATATACGAAATATTCTTTATATTACGGAAAATATTTATTTTTTAATTTTATAAATTATTTATACCATATAAAATAGCTAGCTCAATAAATATAATATCAAATATAGCACAATTCATTTTTCAAACTATTATTATAAAAATATAAAATCAAATAAAATAAAACATAACTATTGTTAGTTATAAAAAAAAAATACAAAAACAAAATACCAATTTTTATATTATCTTCTATAATATTCAACACAAAATCATAACCAATATGTGCCGTTGCTCACAATATTAATGAATGGTTTATTTTGAAAGTGACTCAAGTTATTTTGTAATTTCAAAAGTCTTACATTTTCAAAGCAATTATAATTTTATAATTGTAATTAAAGCTTAAAACAAATGACCTAACTGAATTTTTACTTTAATTTTTATTTTTAATTAAAGTAGACTTAGGTCACATTCGAAAATAAACCATTCATTTATTTATTCACTACATTTTTTTAATAAAAATCATACTGAATTTTCTCAAATAATTCAAATATTTTTATTAAATAAAATTGCGAACCAAGAATACTAAAAATTAATTAAATATAGGTAAATAAAAATAAAATTTTATCAATTAAAAAAATAATTTTTGAGATTTAATTCCGTAAATAAATAAAAACTATAAGTTTAATTTTAATTAATTTTTATTTTGTTTTAATTGTGAATTATTTATAAATATACGGTGAACTTTCAATTATTTTCAATATATCCGAATTCTTGGTTTCATTTAACTTGCACTTGCATTTAATAAAAATGTTTGAATTAGTTTCTAAAATTCAGTGTTTTTTTTTTTTTATGAAAATAATTTTTGAACGAAAAATATTGTTAGCAACTGTATATACATACATATATAAATATACATAATATCTATTCCCTTTTTTGTCATATTTGTTATTTAAACTTGCATTTCATATATTTACCCCAAAATACTTAAAAAGCTTTACTAAACAATATATTTTATATATTGTAATTATTTATGAATTACTTTTCTACATTTTGACTTCTATGTACATACATACATATTTTATAAATAATAAATATAATTTAAATTTCATTATAAACCTTACAAAACTACTTAGATGAAAATTATAAATTAGATAAAATAATAAAATTAATAAACGTGTAATAAAAATTTATTGAAAAAACAATAAGAAATATTTTTAATTATTGTAAAAATAAGCACATAAGTTACAGTAAATATATATATATATTTTTTATATATATTATTAATTAATTAATTTATATTTTATATAATTTTTAATTCTAAGCAAATTTATTTTTAATTTTTTTTTTTTTTTGTTAATGACTTCTAGTCTATTTAAAGAAAATTAAATTTATTATGATCTTAAGTTTAAAACAAAATTTGAATTAAAAATAAAAAATTTAAAAAAGAAAAAAAATATATAAATTAAATGGATCAAATAATAGTAAATAAAAATAATTAATAAAATTGTTAATTATATTAAAAAATAAAAAATAAATATTAAAGAAAAAAATAAAACAAGAAAAATTTATAAAAAAAAGTATTTGCACAATTTAGAAAACAAAAAGATATTTTGAATGAATGTAAGTTATAAAAAAAAAATTTATGTAACTATTATTAAAATTTAAAACGAACAATATGGCGAAATGAAAAAAATAAAAATTAAATATAATATTTTTCAAAATCTTAAAAGTTCATTTGTTTCAAATTGAGTCCGACCAGTCCGACGCATGATGTGAACATTTTATCCATTCTCTTTTTTTTTTTAATTAAATAAAATTATTTATTTATGATATTTGATGTGCTAGTCTATTGAAGTTCTTCTTTTATAGGCTAACAAATTGCAATAGTTCGTTCATAAAACTATGCAATAATTCATCCTTAAATTTGGTTTGTAACAGAAAATAGATTTATTTTATTCGAAATGAAATGCTTTATTACTTCTAATATGTCATTTTTGCCTTACATATGTATACACTTTAACAAAAGGGATTTTGGAAAATTCAGTTCAAAAATCTTAATATAAAGCGTGTTCGATGGAAGAAGAAAATTACGTTCGAAATCGTAACATACTTAAAATTCTAAAGCATTTTTGAAAATTTTTCTTGAATTATGCAAAAATATTTTAATTGTGAAATAAAATATGGACCACAGAAAAATGTATGATATTAAAAATCTCAAAAATTAAACTAGCTAATCCTTGTATACCTATCCCTTCTTGTTAGATGTTGATGTATTTGATGCATTTTTTAAAAACTTAAAGTATTTGATGTGGTTTGAAATTGCATATTTACTATACAACCAATAAGTGTTTTCTGGGAATATCTGGGAAAGGGAGACAGAACATATTTTACGAACAGAAAATTTTATGGATAAGTGCTTAATAACGAGATATATGAAGGTTAAATGTTAATAAGGTAATGTTTTTTCTTTTAAAGTTTATAAAAGAAGAAATGTATTTAGAGTAAAACGAAAACGCTTCATAATTTTATTTTGTTTTTTGTCTCTAATTTTGAACAGGAATTTGAAACTTTTCGCTGAAGAAATGCAAAGAAAATATCTATTAATCATTAAATATAGAATAAATGTATGTAATAAAAAAGACAAATAATTAGAATTCTAGTTTTTTATCTAAAAACCATTGTAGTTTTTATTCTAAAATCTATTAATATTGATTTGATTGCAACTATTAATTAAGATATTTCTATTGAGCAAATTCTTAATACTGTTGCCGCTCAAATATATGGAAGAATAATAAAATCATTTTCCGTTGGTTGAAATAATTCATCATTTTATTAAATTAATATTCTCATATCTTTGTTTTAGTTGACATGGAAGATAATTGAATATGACGGTCCATTATGTGGTTTTTCTGCTTTAAAGAATAAAATATGTAAAATAAAATCTAAAACAACATATTGTTTTAATACCTTTATTGTTATTATGTTTTTATAGGCGTACAATTTTATTTTATTTTTAAAAGTATTAGAATTTTGAAATTTTCATTATTTCTTCTCTATTTCGAATTTTAAATATAACTACACCGAAACATTAAAATGTTACCATTAAATTAAAAAAAAAAAATATTTCAAAATTCGAATCTAATCTTAAAAGAAAAGTTTCTCTAGAACTTAAACAGCTTGTTTTTATTTTCAAATTATTAACATATGTATAATTATTTTGAACATAAATTACCAATTGTATTTTTCAATTAATGAATATTGTATGTATAATTATAACTATTTTTTAATTTAACAAAGAATAAATACATATATGCTTAATTATATTAGCAAAAATATATAAAAACCCAAAGAATTCTTCACATTAATTTCAAATTTTATTGAAATTTTAATGTAGGTAAGTTCAAAAAATATCATTTTGTTCTAATGCGGCAAGAAAATCTGAACTTTAAATAAAAGATCCTTTTTATTAAACGCAAAATTTGTTTTTCATTACATACGATTCCTTTTCCAAATGCTCGTAAGATCTTCATTTCTATTTTTTGATGCAGTAGTACAATAAAAAATTTTCATTAAATTTAAATATTGTATCTAATAAAGTTTACCTGTTCTTTGTATACGTTTACAAATACACAATTAAGCAATATTTTAAATTGTTCTTTATATAATTGTTTATATAATGGTATATATTAATAAACTTATGTAAAAAATTAAATATGTAAAAAAAAAAAATAATAATAAAAATTCTTAAAATTTAGATAAAATTAAATAACAAATAACAGCAATCAATGCAGCCCCTACAGTACAAAATTGTGTGAAGTAAGAATTATGTATTAAGCTATTGGTGTTTGTTTTAATCTCTTCTATTTTTTGTTTTAATTCACGATTATCGGCAATCAGTTTTTCGTATTTTTCTTTCCATATTATTAATTCTTCTTCATGTCGTATATTTAGGTTACTAATTGTTTCGATATCTTCTTCGATTTCTTGGTCAATATCTTTTATATGATCATTTCCAAAATCTTTTTCAGATTTTACAGCAACAGTTGCAGAAATGTTGATTGTTTCTTCATTTAATGCTGCTGCTTGGGTTTTGTTTTTTAAATTAATGATTTCTTCGCGTAGAGAATTATTTTCATTTTGTAAATCTTTTATTTTCGAATCGGTAGCCGTGATTTGTTCAGAAATTAATTTAGTTTCTTCGTTGCTAATAGAATCCTCATTTTTGTTACTAAAATTTATTTCGATATTTTGATTCGTTCGTTGCTTTTCTAATTCGTCGGTGTATTTTTCAATTTTAGCTTCCATTAATGAAATTTTAAGCAACAATTCTTTAATATGATTTATATTATCTTCATCTTTACCTACAATTTCACTACTTTTGCTGGAAGTTGTTGTTGTAGATAAGCAAAGTAATAATTCTTTGGACGTTTCTCTGAATGCATCGATATCTTTACGCAAGTTAAGCGCATTTTCAAGTTGTACTTGATCGTTTCCTTTTTCATAGCCAATTGAAGTTATGAGGCTTATATCATCATCGTCAGCTTTGGTTGTAGCAATAGATTCAATAGAATCAACTTTATGTTGTAAACTCCTTTGGCTTTCTTCAATTATGTCATTTTCGAACTCTTCAGATTGAGGTGACTGCGATAACGGATCATCGGCACATATAGCTTTGATAATATCATCAGAATCAGAAGTCTTCTTTAAATCTGAGTTTTCAAACCATTTCATAATAATATTTTCCGAAACACCTTTTTCTGAAACGTTATCATCCTCTCCATCAATATTTCTTTCATCTCTACTGTCGTGATGAGAATTTAACTGTTTTCGCAACTCGTTTCTTTCTTTTAATAGTTCAGCTATGTAATTTTTATAGTCCTCGCATTCGTTTCCTTTTTCGATAAGCTGAATATTTTTCTCAGAATCTGCTTTGGAATTTTCACTATTTTCTTTATTGGCAACTTCAATTTGTTCTTTGTACTTCAAATATTCTGTCTCCATATTTTGTAACCTATTATTTAAATCTTCAATATGTTTTTCACTATTTGCAAATTGTTCACGCAAAATTGAACATTCTTCTTGGCTACTATTTAATTCAGATTCAATTACTGACAATTTTTGTATACTTTCGGTTCTGTCTTGATAAACTTTTTCCAATGCCTCTTTAGCTAAATTTTGATATGAGAATTTTTCCTCTTGCAATTTGACAACTTCGTCTTTTAAGCGATCTTCCGTAGCGTTTTTTTGATAAAATTGCAATTTATTTTCCAATGCGTCAATTTTATTCAATAATTTATCTTCATCAATCATAGCTTGCCAACAATTTGCAGCATTTTTCTTAGATAAATCCAATATATTTTGAATATCTTTAAGTTTTACTTCAAGCATTTTTTCCCTTTGAACTGTTTCTTGAAGGTAGTACTGCAGTCTATTAAAATCTTCAAAAGAAATTATACCGTTCCCGCTGTCACTTCCAGATAAGTTCCTTGAAAAATATTCTCTTCCATCTGGTAAATATAACTTTACACAGGCTATAATACACCCATGTATTTCTTTACGAGTATTTTCTATTACATCCACTCCAAATTTAACAACATCTCCGGAATTTAATTCTTCTGGTTCTGAATGATTAATACGCCTGTCATTGATAAATGTACCATTACTGCTTTTAGTATCCTTAACGTAAAATTTTCCATCACTAAACCATAATACAGCATGATTTCTTGATAGCACTTTGCAATCAAAAATACCATTATTTTCAGAAGCTCGACTCCGAGCTATAGAACGGCCAACTTTTATTTCAACATTTTCTTCTAATTGTATTTTCCGTGTTTGAAATAAATGTGAATTTGGTTGACATAGCAAAATTATTTGAGCACAATTGTTCGATAAATTATCCATGTATGCAGCAGCAGATTGATCAGTAACACCACTCCTCCAAATTTGTTCGACGTTTTTTGCGTTTTCATTCTTATCGCTAACTAAAGATTTTACATTTTCCTCATCTTCCTTCCAATTTTTCGAAACCACCATGACCTTTGTATTAGAATTAATTAATAAAATTCTTTAAATAATTAAAATATAAAAAAACAAATATAAATTTACCAGGGAAGTGAAATAGAATCCAAAACGTCTAATGTCAAATATGGCAGTGGTGGTAACTCATAAAAATTATTAATGTTTACTTTCGTTAATAGTTTTGTAAAAAAAACAAAATAAAAATGAAATTGACAGTAACTTTAAATTATATTCTTTTTAATAATATAAATCATAAAATCAATTGCAAAATATATTTTTGTGTTTTAATCAACAAATAAAATTATTAACGCATAAAATTTATGAAATATTATAAGAAATAATATGTGTAGGGGAATAATTTTCACAACATTTAGTTTGTTAGATACTAGGTGGCAGTATTGATTGCAGAATGTCAATATGAACTTTATTTCAAATGTCAATTTTGACATTGACTTACCCAAAAAAAAATAATTATATCAATCAATATCAGTTATTGTCTTAAATTTTATTTCAGAAATAAATAGCAGGTGAAAATATTAAAAAAATATTAAATATATTACATTATTTATTTGAAATTCATAAAGATTATTAAAAATTAACTTCTTTTGATTAAAAGCACTAATAAATAAGAAGGGCGCGACTTATATGACAGCGCTGATTTGAACTTTCTTAGAATTTAATAGCGTTTAAAAATTTTAGAACACGAATTTAGTTAATTATGGATAAAAAAACTAAAGAGCTACTTCGTAAGAGGAAGAAAGTTCGACCTGCTTCTAGCTCGGAAAGTTCAAGTAGTTCGGATTCGGATTCTGGATCAAGTAGTGATTCCTATTCATCTTCGTCATCGGCTGACAAAAAGGGGCGCCATCATAGAAGTAAAAAAGGACGACCGCGACGTTCAAGTAGTTCATCTGATGATGAAAAAGCAAGAAAAAGAGAAAAACATGCCTGTCATAGAAAAGCAGAAGCAAAAAGAAGTCACTTAAAGCGTAAGCAGAAAGAGGCAAAAGCAAAAAAAGGAGCTCTGTCGCTTTTGGTTAAGTTAGGTAGGTACATACTTTTTAAAGCAAATACAATTTTTTCTTAATACTTACTTAATTTTGGGTATATTAGAAAAAAATCATCACGACCAATTGTTGAAGGAACGTCATCAAATGAGAGAAAGAGAGAAACTTCGTTTAGGTCACGCTAGCTCAAAAGAGCTACTGAAAGCGAGGTTGTCCCCTTCGAAAGCTAAACTTGAACGTCATCATCATCACCAGCTATCACCACGAGAAAAGATTATAATACGACGTGAACGAAGTCCTCCAATGCAACAAATTCTATCTCCTCAAAGAGGTCCTAAAGATATTCGACACCGTTTAGAAGATAGACGCTCGGAAAGAGAAAGGATTGAAGCAGCTCGGCAAAAAGAACGTGAAGAAGCTTTAGCGCGTTGCCAAGAACGACAGAGGGAACGTGAAAGAATCGCTAAAGAAAAATTACGTAGAGAACGTCAAGAAAAAGAGTACGATCCTCGTGAGCAAAGATTATTACCTAGACCATCAGAAAGAGAAATGGCGATTGCGGCTGCGAGGGGTCAAGATAGTAGGGAACGTTCTGTAGAAACCCATCCAGATATGCGTCGTTCAGGACATTCTCATTCTTCTCATAGACTTCCTCACGCGTATGAACGTAGTGAAAGTGATTACGATAGGGATTACGAAATGAGGCATCCTGAGCATGATAGGCATGCAGGAGATATTGATCGTGAATATATGATGATGAGAAGAAGAGGAAGTCCTTCTCCAGGAGGACATTATAAAGAGTCACGAGTAAGAGGATCAGAACGGGAATTATATCCCGAAGATGAAAGATACGAAAGGGGCGCTTATCAATCCCGTTCATCTCGAGGTGATGCTTATGTTGATGATATTGCTCACAGGAGAGAGAGAGAAAGTGACGATTGGGAACACGAACGTGGCGAAGGTGTGAGCAGTCATGATTTACGTGAACATCATCCTCGTTCTGAAAAACATCTATATGAGAAACACAGAAGTGCACAGTCTCCTCAATGGGAAGAAAGTAATTGGAAATATCAACAACAACAACATTTGAGACTCGGATCTCACAAAAAAATTCCACCTCAGATGCAAGAGGAAAATTGGGATGAAGAAGTCGATTACAGACCTCCATCCAAAAAGCCATCACAGGCTGATTGGGTCGAAGGACCGGTGCATCATCATACGTCCACACAACCGGGAAGAATGAAAATGGAACATGGACCTCCAATGAAAATGGTCGAACCGAAAATTCCGCATGAGGGTCAGCCACATGGCCATCCTGGAGTGCATATTGTACAACATCCATCAACTCATTCCGCTGCTCATCCCGTACCACATGCTGGACCGCCAATGCCTCATCCTCCACATGGAAAACGTTGGCCACAACAGGAGTGGAGACCAAGAGCACCTCCACCACATGGTGCTGACTTAAGACCTATGCATCCAGGTGGTCCACCTGGCCCTAGAGTACCCGGCTATAGGTATTATGTTTTTAAATTATTATTTTGCAATGAATAAGTATATTAATTTTTCAGGGCCCCTATGCACCGGCATCCTGTTGGTCCTATTAATTATGGTGGCCAAGAGCGTCCACATTATCCTCCTCGTCATGCGCCACCACATATGCAAGGGCAACATCACCTTGGAACTCCTTATCATCCGCGACAACATTTTCCTCCTAAACGGCAAATGGTCTACACCAATCCAAATTTAATAGCAAATCAAAAAGCTGCTGCAGCAGCCGCTGCCTCTTCTCCCAATTTAAATAAACCAAATAGTGCTTTAGTTCCAATTAAACTAGCAACGGCATCTCCGACATTTGTAAATCCTGCAAATAAAATTGCACTGATTAAAAAAATCGAGGAACAAAAAGAACAAGAAAAATTAGCCGCATTGAATGATGCTTTAACAGACACGGGTGATGCTGGAGCTGATGAAATGGAACCTGGAGAAATAAAAAGTACTAATGAAAATGAAAGTGTTGAACCATCTGAGGAGAACTCTGGTGATGGTGTTGGAGGAGAAGGTGAGGGAAGGGATGACTTAAGCGAAATTAGCGATGAAGCAGATGACATTTTAAAAGAGGAAAAAAACAAACAGGCTGCGGCACTTGCTGGAGATAAACAAATTGATGGTGCTAAAGATGATACTAACATAGAAGCTGATACCCCTGGTGACCAAACAGAAAATGATGATTTATTGGATTTTGAAGAAATATCGGATGGTGAGTTAGAGGAGGAAACTAGAAAAAATTTAGGCGATGCTCTTGGTGTTGATTGGGCATCACTTATAAAAGAGTCAAAAATTGTAAAAGGCAATCAAAAAGATAAAAATACTACTGCTAAACAAAAATGGCAACCCCATAGGGTAATTTTAGATGTTGGTATTTCAATGAAATACGCTGGTAAAGAATTTGCTGAAGAACTTCTTAAAGATGCTCAGTTAAAATTAGATGCTGAAAACGCTACAAAAAAAGTTGAAAATGTTGATAAGGATGAAGCCAATATTAAGTTGGAAGAAGAAACGACAACTATCAAAATAGAAAAACTTGATCCAGATGAAAATGAAGAAAAAGTTAAAATACAAGTTGATGCTGTAGTAAAAAACGAATATCAAAGCGACAGTGAAAATGAAAAAGTAACTTCAGAAAATTTTAGCCCTGCTGGTAATGATGACACAAATAAAATTCCAATTGAAAATTTGAGCGAATTGGCTTGTGTTCAAGTCGCCCAGAGAAAAAACAAAGAAATTCAAAATAATTTAGTATTTAATGCCTGTGGAATCAATAGTAGGGCATTAAGTGCTCGCAAAGATTTAAGATTACGTCGACAACTTTGCGGACTACCTGTTAAAGAATTGGAATGTGGACGAGTTGTTAGTGAACAAATGAAATCTTTGGCGTTAAAAGCATTTCAAAAAGCAGTAGGAGAGGTGAAGTAATAGTAAAAAAAAAGTTTTTCTTTTTTATTTTGTTCTCAATTTTACAAAACATAAATCTGATCGGTGTATTTTAGTTCAAAAATTTAGATTTTTTTTCTCTAAGTAGTTCCATATTTTTGAATTTTATGAAATATACAACAATATGCATAATATTATGGAAAAATACATATAAATAAAATGCTTGAGAATTAAGTTGAATCTTTCTTTTTTATACTTAAAACATGAAAATTAAAAATGAATTTTTGTTTTTGTTGAATACTTAATAAACTAACATTTTTTGTTCAATTTTAACTTAATGATTTATTCATATCAACAAATCTTTTAAAACTGCTTTTATAATTTTACTTAATTAAAAGCTAATCGTTCTCATGAATGATAATTTTAATTTCGATATTTATACTTTGTTCAGCTAACAAATATAAATTATTTTGATGGAAAATGGGGAAAACGTTCCCTAAGGTCATTCCCCTTTAAATTAAAATATTTATTAAAATATTATAGAAATATAAATTTTATTAAGATATACATTATTTTCAGGGTCAGTTACCGTGACATTTAAATTTTTAGGTACTATTACTTTTTACTTTATGTTTGACCCTAAAATAGTTTCGTATATTATACCTTAATATAATAATTTTAAAATTTGTATCAAGGGTCTACTTTTAACCTGTAATATATTTCGTATTTGCTTAATATTTTAAATCATTAAAAAACTATTTTAACAATTTTATTATTTTGAATTTATTTCAAAAAATAACCAATCAATTTCATCAATGCGCATTTAATAAAAAAATTAAATTTATTTGTTCATAAAATTATATATTTACAAAAATCATTCAAAAACAAAGAAAAAAATATTAATAAATTTTTTCAATTAATGGCATATTAACGATACTTTTGATTGAGTCCTTGATTTCGAATTTTAATGAATTAATGGCTCATGTGTTAATGTCATCAATAAATATTTCTGAAAAAAATAAATTATTAAATTAAAATCTTGGAAAAAGAAATCTAAAATTAGTTAAAATATATATATTTTGATTTTTTCACGCAATTTTTCAAAATATTTGTGTAAAAAGTAAAGACTATAAATGCAAGGGGTAAGTGAACAAGGAAATTTAAGAATCAATGTATTAATAACAAATTTTAAAAATTTTTAATCATGAATCTGAATCTGCGAATTAATTTCATTATCTATAATTTAAATCAACAATTTTGGCTGGATCAGATTTTTTAATTACGTTAAATTTTTAATATCAGTTTCTTTGCATAGAAATACATACAGAAGTATATTCCCTAAATATTAAGTCAGATTCAGATTAAAGGTAATGCTCATTTCAATATCACATCAAAAACATTAAAAATTTAAAATATAGTTTAAAAAATTTTGTGTTAAGAATAGGCTGGACAAGAGATTTAGCGAATTCGTTCAAAATATAACTCTTATTTTTCAAATCATGATATTTTGGAAGTGTCAAATAAAAGCATTAAAATTATTTAGCCTCAACATTTTTTGGCATTGACCATACGAATTCGATGTTGCGGAATTTCATACAAATTTAATTCAATGTCTGATTTTAATAATTATTAATCAATTTTTATGGATGAATAAATTTAAAATTTTTTAAAAACAAATTTTTTTTCTATTTAATATAGAAATGGTAATAATTACGTTTTTTTCTAATGGTAAGAAGAAAATATAGAATTTAATATTCAAACTATGTACATACATATATTTAAAAAACTCAAATATGTGTGTGTCTGTACTAAAATATAATATGTAAATATATGTAGGTATAGTTTTTGCTTCAATATAAAGATCTATAAATAATAATGATATTTGGAGAAAAGATGTACAAGAAATTCCTGGTTTTCGTTTATCGATAATTCATTTTTTTTTCTTACTTAACAACTACTTTGGTTTCTATGAGTGTATTCCTAAATATATATATATATTTAATAATCGGCTATAAAATTTTTACTTCTCCCCCACCCCTTTTAAATAGTCAAATGTGAATATTGAAGGAACATAATTTTCTACCCCTTCCATTTAAAAAAAAATTTTTAATAAAAAATTTTAAGGTTATTTTATTTTATTTTTTTTGTTTTGGAATTTATAATATGATGTTTTTGAATTTAAATTAAATTATTTTTAATTTTTTACATACATACATACACGCTTATTCATATTGATTTTTTTCCAAAGATTTTTGACGCGACATCAATGCGATATTAAATATTTTTTTCTTTTTAGAAAGTAAATAAAATAAATTTATTATTACATTTTTAATAAATTATCAATGCTGTTGATGACAGGTGCAATAATTTTAATTAAATCAAAACAACAAGTAAAAATAAAAATTTGATTTAAGCACCTTTTAATATGTATCGTTCGTTCATTTGTGTAAAGAAATTTTATTTTCAAATATTGTCAAATTTACATATTATAGTTAAAAATTTATATTTTAATATGCGACATCCAAATTTTAATTGCCATATTATACTACCTACATATTAAATACAATATGGTTGTTATAAAATAACATTTGCACTGAAATTCTTGGCAAAAATTATGGAAAAAATATGCTTACGCCTCATTTTAACCGTTATGCTTTCAAAGTAATATGACAAAATTTCATTTAACTATTAAATTTATAAGGTTGATATGTAAATAGCAGCTGTGATTGTCAAGGCTATATAAAATAATGATTATTTATAAGTATATATAATAATTATTAAAATTTATTAAATAAGAAAAATTACATCATAATTATTGTATAAGTTTTAGTAAATGTAGACATTGGAGTTTCATTAGGATTTCTTAAAATTAACATTACTCTGATGTTTTTCATTGAACTTGTAAAAAACTAAAAAAGCAGTGATGTTTTTGCCCAAAGAGTTTAAAATTCAAAAATGATTTCAAACTTCAATGTCATTTAAATTTAAAGTTTTTGCATCGCTACCACACCTAGAGCGTAAACTAAGCAAACAATCAGATCAGTTGAAGTAATGTCAACAATCAGACTAGTTGCAGTAATGTCTAAAATAAGCTTGAAGTTCGTACATTGCCTTGTCTCTTTCTTTTGTTGTGTTTTTATTAATTTTGATTAAATTTATAAAGTTTGATATTTATGTATATAAATAAAATTATAAAAGTTTTAAAAAAAACAAAATTATTTTCAAAAAAAAAAAAATTCTCCAAAAACTTCCAATTTTGTAGCAGCATAAAAAGATCACATCAACATGAGCAAAACGTTATGTATAATTTTGCAGTCATGTAGTATCAATGTCCAAAATCATCGATCCAAAAAACATTGACATTACTACAAATTTCCTTTTTCAAGGGTAAATCAATAACTTTTCTTTCATAATATGTCATAAGTTTTCATATTTCAAATAGTACGAGTACACAAACAATAATTAGTATTTTGTTATCATAAGTAGTAGTAGCACAAGTATAGGTAAATTTTAAATTTCTGTTCAATATTTGAAATTACAAAAGGAGCACGAATCATTAATCTTTAAGATTATTTTTAGTCTTCATGGGCTTTACGGTTATAAACAAAATACACGTGTAGGAAGCATTAAAAATTCGAACTTCACACAATTATTTCAAAAAATAATCAATAAACTTTTAAAAAATTTTATTGGATATTGAAAATAAAAATGATTTAATATTAATTTTATTTTTTTGGAAATAGCTTAATTAATTTTTAAGATTTTTCTTTGTTGAATGTTTAAAAAATTTAATCTGCTTTAAGCGATTATTAGTCATTTTTCATATTTAAGAATTATTAATTAGTCAAGACTCTTTCGTTAATATTTCGGTCGTCAAAATGATCGTAAAATAAATGATCGTGTTTAAAATGATTGGGAATTCAAATTTCATATAAGTTATTTGCTTTCAATCGCATTGTTTAAATATAATAGGAACTACAATTGTTTTACATTCTTAATCTTACAGTTGTTATAAATTCGCAGACACAGTGTTCATAAGGCATTCTGGTTGACAATATTAAAAATATTTTTTTTTTACTATTTGTACTTTATTTAGCGCACGTTAATATTTATTTAACTTATATTTTAATTATTTTTTTTTTTCAAATTAAAATTTTATACTGTTTGAGAAGACTTTGCTATAATATTTGCAAATGGAAAGCGAAATACCAGAAAATAATAAATAACTTTATTCTCTTCCGCAATATCTTTATAAAATACTTTAATAGTAGGACTCTATATCTTTTTTTATAACAGTATAATTTATATTCTAATTGTTTAATCTTATTTAATTGTAAATTGAATGACGTTAATTTATAACATTAACAACAAGTATTATTTATTTAACACTAACTATTTTATGTTATTTACTCGTTTTAACTGTTATACATGTAAAATTTCCATACATATTATTGTTTTATTTTACCAACTTATTTATGTTTACATCTGATGACATTGTTTTTACCGGTAATTTTTCATTTAATGTGTATATGGATGCCAATGTGTGTCACAAGATTAAAATAGTAAAATTAAATAGACTGAGCATAATTAAAGTTCGTTATTCTTATATAGAGAAATTCGCTTTATCGCTTTTGCTCTATAATTATATACCGTAAAAAATATATGCATTTGTATATAATTATTTAAATAAAGCTTTTATTATTTTGTAACAATTAATTTGTTTTTAATTATTTGTTAATTTCTATTACATATGTTTGCGTTTGATTGAATTTTTTTAAGGTATTTGGCATTGTTATAAAGGTTCAAGTATGTAAAACTTTTGAAAACGAAAACTTAAAAAGCAAAAACAAAAAATAGGTTAAGTACGATAGAACGTATTCGTGAAAAGAAGTACCTAACATAACGGTTTAAGTAGACGTTTACTATATATATATTTTAAATTTGTCAATATTTTTTTAAATTTATCTAACATGTACAAAATAATATAGTTAATAGCAATAATTATTATTTTCAACAAAAATTTAAATGTTAAAAGTAAGTATGAATGTAAAGTCGTAAGTTTAGTCGTAAAAAATAACTGTTAGTTTCTAAATAAATACATGATTGTTTAATGAGAGGAGATGCGTCCAAAGTTAGTTATGGATTCAGAGGCGACAAAGGAATAACGAGAAATAAGTTAATTGTGAAAATTGAATAGGATAAAAATACTTTACATGAATCTTATTCAGAAACCGATCTACCAAAATTGGTAATCTTTTTAGAGTAATCTTAATTAATAATTATGTTAAAGTTAAAGATTAATTATTACGAAAAATTCTTGACACAGGCTCATTTCTATTATAAGAACAATAGAACCATTTTCACTGATAATTTTAGGAAATTTTCATAGTATATTAGAGCTTACTAAACTATCTTTGAGGATAATCTGAAGTAAACGCTTATATTCTAATTGACATAAAGTTTGAAAGGAAATATAAAATTCAATTTTTAGTGACACTTAATCGTTTAAGCAGTATATGATTCGCTATTAATTGATGAATCATATACTACTTAAGTGTTAAGTGAATGATATAATTCGCTATTCTAAGCCTGTCATCCTCATTAATATAAAATAAAATTGTTGAAAGTGCAAAGTAAAAGCCCCAGAATTTCAGGCAACAATTTTCAAATATAAAGTAAAAATTTGTGATTGTGGAAAATTTATACCCACTATTCTTAGTGCTTTTAACTCAATAAAATAAAAAATTTTTAATTACCAAGTAATAGCGAAATTAAATTTATTGGATGAGAATTCTTTATTTTTTTTTTATTAATTAAGAGATTTTTATTCTAAAATAATTAAAAAAGAAAAATTGCGATCGTTTTCCATAGGAAAAAAGCTTATCTATAAATTCGATTTAATTTAATTAATTGCGGAAAGGTAGTAAGTAAGTTTTCACGTGCAACTTTTGGCAATTTGTATAAAAAACAAAAAGTTTTTAGTGATTCTTGAGCAATTTTTACCACATAAATAGAAAATTTTATTGAAATGATTTTTTTTTTTCGTTTTGCTTGTGTTTTTGGTTATTCTAAATTTTGCGTTTTAGTTTGTTTTTTTTTTTATTTTTTTTTTCTTATTTTAATATTTTAAATTAGCGGAGGGAAATCGAAGATGGGGAAAATTAATTTGCGTTAAGGAAAATATCAAGAGTCCTATTGAAAAATTTTAGTTGACGTGAGATTTTCATACAAAACGGTTGCAAAAAACGGTTAAGAACAAGGAAAAAGAAAAAATCAAAATCATTGTATAGTTTGGTGACTATTATAAAAAAAAGAAAAAGAAAAAAAAATTCTATTTAAATAAAATTTTATTAAAATTTAAATAAAAAACAAATTTTTGAAAAATTAATTAAAAAAATTCGAAATGATATCACCGGATCGAGTTCTTGAATTAGTAAAATTACATTTAGCATCGGCTATTGATCCACGTAAAAAGAAACCACCACCAGAGGAACCATCATGGACAATTGGTGTTTCAAAAATCGATGGTCGCGGTGTTATTGCAACCCGTGATATAAAAGCTGGTGAAATTATATTTCGTGAAATGCCATTACTTATTGGATTAACTGGACGTAAAGAATCCGTTTTAAATACATGCAGTCTATGTTATAAACTTTTAGATGAAAAGAAAATGATGTGCCCAAAAGGTTGTTCTTTACCAATATGTGAACAATGTAGCCGTAAACAACAGCATAATAAAGAATGTGAAATTTATAGAAAATATGGACCATTGGAGCCAACAAAAATTGATCCAGCTAGTTTACGTTCTTTAACAGTTATACGTGGTCTTTTTTTGAAAAAAGAACAAAAGCATATGATTTATGCAATGCAAGCAAATACAGATTCAACATATCGTAATGAAATTAATAATGCAGCAAAATGTTTTAAAAATTTTCCAACAGATAGTCAAACTGTTGAATATTTTCATCGTATTGTATCAGTTTTAAATACAAATGCATTTGAAGTTTTAAGTCGTAATAATGGACATGAAATTGCATTACGTGGATTATATCCATTAGCTGGTATTATGAATCATGAGTGTACACCAAATACAGCACATTTATATGAAGATGGAACAAATGAAATGGTTGTTAAAGCAACACGTGCAATACCAAGAGGTGAAGAGATTACAACAACATATACGAAATTATTATGGTCAACAAAATCAAGACAATTATATTTAAGATTGACGAAACAATTCACTTGTAATTGTCCCAGATGTAAAGATCCAACGGTAATTATAAAAATTTTAAAATTTGTTCGATAAGAATAATAGTTAATAGAAATTAATATTAATTAATTAAAAGTGGAAAAATTCGAAATTTCCTATTTTAGCTTGCAAATTTAAATTTGAAATTATTTAAAACGCAGATTGATTTTTTCTTATTCATACAATGCTATAGAGGAAATTTGAATTTTTTTCGTAATTATAAGCTGTACGAAACTTACAAATATTAAAAATATTTATTATAATAGTTTATTTTTTTTTAAATAAAATAATATATATATATATTTTAAAATTAGGAGCGTGGAACATATTTGGGTGCATTTTATTGTCGTACTCAACAATGTGGCGGTTTAATTATACAAGAGGATCCAACAGCACAATCATCAATATGGAAATGTGAAAAATGTAATACACGTTATGATTCTCGTCAAATGACAAAAATAGCTGATTTTGCATTGGGTACAATTAATGGGAAAGCAAATAATGGTACACTTAAAGATATGATACAATTTATAAATGAAATGTTACCAAAAATTGTACCACCATGGAATTATTTAGCACAGGAAGCTAAATTACAAGTTATTTGGAAAATGGGTAAAACTAAAGAAGATTTTGGTTATACAGATTATCAAGATAAAGAGAAATGGTGTAATGAAGCATGTGAAATATTGGATAAATTAGAAGCAGGAGATTGTACATTAAGACATCATCTTCTCGAAGAAGCAAGAAGATTTTAAATTAATTGAAGATATATGAAGAAAAGAAGTGTAAAGATAATTTTCTCATTTATATATAATAAAAATATATAAATATATGTTGGTCTCTTTTTGTTCAGTATATAAAGAAAATTAGAATCTAAAATTCTTTTTTTTTTTCGAAAATTAAAAAAATTTGTTTTCCCTTCGGAAAAAACTCAATATCAAAAAAAAAAATTAATTTTTTTTCTATGTATTATTTAAATTAATTGTAATTTATTGTGAAAATATAATGTTAAAATGCGCATATATTACAAACATAACATATATAATATAAATGTACATACACATACACTTTATTGAAAACTATTTATTATTTATAATCAATATTATAAAATTAATATCATAAAATGTTTCTCTTAAAATTTCTCTATATATTTTTGTATAATATTAAGGACATATTAAAAATTCATTAATGAAAATATCCTTTTCTATTATATTTTAAATTATTCTCCATAATATCATGTTATTTGTTTTTGTTATATAAGTATAATATCTTTTTATTCAAATATTATGTGTGTTTTCTTGTATATACTAATAATTTGAAACTATATTGAATCTATATATAGTTGTAATATAAAATTTTTTAACACGACAATTTAATTAAAAGGATTAGTAAAACCAAAAAAAAAAAAAAACGAAGTTTGTATTAAAAAAAATTTTTTGTTGTAATTTCATTTGTAAAATTTTAATTTAAAACTTAATTAAAAATATACATACATACAGTATACATATATATATATATAGCAACAAAAAGTAGAATTAATTCTGTAGTTTTGTTTTTTTTTTTAACAAGAGCGTCTCATCAGTGAAATTTGTTTTCAATTCGTATTTGTTCATTAATTTTTAAATTTCATTTAGATCATAAAATACAAGGGGGTTTTTGGGCAAAATCACTTATCAGTTTGTTATATAAGCCATTGATAGGTGGATTATCCTTTATATATATATACATAAATTATAAGAATTATAAGGATTTAATATAATTTTGCTTAATTGGTCATCCACATACAATAATTATGTAGCATACATGAACAAAGTTTGTTTAGTAACATTTTCACTAAAAAATTTCATTTTCTTTGACAAAATTTTTTATTGCAAGTCTGCTTGCAGAAAATATACTTGTAACATAATTCATAAATGTCCATATTATTAAATAATGAACATTTATTGGAGAGGAATTTAGAACAATATGAAAATATTTCTGCTACAATGCAAAAATAACCTGAAACTCCTGAGTATTTGTAAATTTCATAAAGTTTTTTTAATTACATACGTATAAGCGCGTTAAACACAGTTCATTGTGAATTATCCTTGAATTTGTGAATATATAATGAAAAATTTAATATTTTTTAATAATATTATAATTTAGATTTGATTCTGGAACAGATACAATATGTAAGTAATTTTGTTTAAAAATTCATTTTGGTTTTTAGTTTATTTTCAAATTTTCTTGCATACTTATCGGATGAAATTAACTCAAATGTGTAATTTGTTACTTAATGTGCTCATTTACGTACATAATATTTTTATTGCTTTCTTTAATGTTAATTATACGTTTTTGCAAAAATCATACAATTAAAAATCTTCTCGAAATTAATTTTAATAAAATTGTAATTTAATTTTATTAAGGCTTTTAATAAATATCAGTTTTAACTAATATTAAAAAATTTGTTGCATACATTAATGTTTGCTCTTCTTGAATCAAATAGGTACGCATAGAAATATTTTACAATAAAATCAGTATTGCTTTTAAAAATATGAGCTGCTAAATATAATTTTCTAGTGTATAAAAAAATAATTTTTGAACATTAGTACAAAAATATTTTTTTCTTCTTTTTTTATTATTTTAATTGTACATAATAGCTAATATAATTCATATTGTACACTCTAAGAAAATGTAGTACATATTTTTAGTATATTAAGGAAAAAACTCTAAATTATAAAATTAAAAATACGAAATAAAAAAAAATCTTTCTGTAAATAGATTTTCGCTAATAATAAAAAAAAAAAAGAATCAAAAAAAAAAAAAGAAAAATGTGAAAGAAAAAAAAATTATTGTCAGAAGTGGGATTCGAACCCACGCCCTCAGAAGAGGACCAGAACGCCCATTACATAACCTTTTTCAACAAAGGCAAGAATTTTAATCTTGAGTCTGGCGCCTTAGACCGCTCGGCCATCCTGACATATAAAAATTGGTCTACCAAAAATATTTTTCGTCTTGTTTTTTTTTTGTTATTTTTGAATATTCATGAAGATACTAAAAAAGAAAAATGTTGGATTTTAAAATTTTCCTGAATTTTTTTTTTTTTATATTTCAATTTTAGTTTTTTAATATGTCTACATGGTATAGAAAATATTTCATGCAAAATATGAATCATATTTGGAAATAATTAGTAATTTTATTAAAAAATGTGCTAAAATTTAAATAGCGTAAATGTACTAAAGTGTGAAATGGAAATTGTCATTCTATACAGTTTGTCATAACATAATGCATGTATGTATGTGTAAGAGAAAATTAAAGTCTGTTGAAGTTATTCCGCTCTCAATCATTTTGCGTAAAGAAGACCAACATAACACACATTTTAAATTGTTAGCCAAATTAATAATATCAATTATAGCAAAAAATATATTTAGAATAAGAGAATTGTCATACACTATTGTAGCCGTCGGCAAAGTGCGGCCAATGACTAGCATACGGTCCATTCACCTTCAAAATGTGGCCCATCATGCTACTTGCGGGAGAAAAATATATTCAAACGCAACTATTTAAATTTTTCAAAAAAAAATTTGAGAATTCAATCATAGATACGAGTAATAGATATAGGAATATAAAATTCGATACAAATTCATTATTGGTCAAAACAAAACAATCAATAAAGTCAGTTGAAAATGTAATTGTTTTTTTGTAAGTAGGTAATGTAAGAAACTCGAGTGGCCGATACTCATACTCAAATAGTACATTTTTGCCCATAATTCATAAAAGTTTGGCAATGGCTAAACTATTGAATTAACTCATCTGTTATCAAAAGTAGAACAGTTCAAGTACACTATCTAAGATCACATATTATTATATCAACACTTAATGGTTGATTTTGAAGGGATAATTAATTTTTTAAAAAATCACTATGTTATTTCATTCTTCTATATCATTATTAAATAAACTATGGATTACAATACAATTTTAGCTATATTTTTCGTATTCAGTTATGTATTTGTCTTACTGAAAATGTGTTTATATACAGTTATATATTTATACGTACAAAATGTAAAAATGACGTAGATTGATAAATAAACCATGAAGGCGAATTACAGGTGGTTACGGAAGTCGAACGACGCAAGTGGATAAGAAATTTTATTATTCTTCTCCCATCTATAGTGAGCTTTGAAATTTATAGCTATAAATAGTAGCGAACCCCTCTTCTAAAATGGGCAAGAACCTTAATAATCGTATCTTACATCATTTAGTTTTCAGTTAATGGTAGAGGCGAGTATTTATCGTCTATGAGTAATTTTAGCGGTAACTAGACACAAAACTTTTTTAAAGAATTCTTAAATTTATATAAGGAATTTCTGGGGGGTGAGGGTCTGTAAGTATATAATTAAATGAAATTTCATTATAGCAATATTAATTTTGTATTTTATATTCATTTTAATTTATTAAATTCATTTTTGTTTTCAATATTTTCATATATTTTTTTTCTTCTTTCTTTTACATTTTAATAAAAAATAAATCTTAAATTAAATTCTTACTTATATATTAAAAAGAAATCAACATTAAATTCTCATTACAATTTACTTTTATTTCTTTGTTTCAATTAACTTTAATATAAGAACAGAAAAAATGGTTTTTATTCAAAATTTTAAAAGAAATTTTTAAAATTTTTATAAATTTAAAATAAATTTCTATTTTACTTTTTGATTTTACCGCGAACTTGCCCGCGATCATTCAATATTTAAAGCGAATCTCATAATATTTTTACAAAATTCTATGGCATATGAAAAATACATTTATTTTGAGCAAATTTTTTGTTTTTGAGCGTAAAAAGTTTTTATGTATTTTTTTTTTTAATTTTTTCCATTTATAATTTTAAATTCACAGCTTTGTTTTTGATTACGCAGATAGATTATAGTTTTGAAAAACAAAATGTCCGAATAATATTTTAATTTTTGAATACAGATTGTTTGGAAGTGTTCATGAGATTTCAGATGTCTCTTGAGCTTCCGTCGAATTTTTTTAGGGATTTTATTAAGAATTTTATTTGCATTAGTTAAAGAATCGTAAAGGTAATGTGTATGTGGACTGGGTCACTCAAAATAATTGAAAATATTTTTGTTTAAAATTAATAGCATTGAAAATTACTTAAAGTCATTGAAATTTAATTTATATTAAAAATTTAGATTATTTTGCAATATAATGAAAATAATATGGAGGTTCTGTAGACCTCTGTGTTTAATTGAATTGAGTAAATGATCAATTATCAAATGATACTGTAAAAATCACTGTTTAAGGCGTTTACTTATGTAACTATGTGTTAGAAAAAGTTTTTTTAATTCGATATGGGTTTTACTGGGACATATAAAGAAATTCTTCAAACAATCTGTATGTATACGTAAGTAGCTAGCTATGTATTTTAAAAATTTATGTATAAAATTTTTGAGCAAAATATTTATTAATTTTTATTATAGTATATTTTTAGGAGGCTTTATTTTAAAATATGAACACGCTATGCATATTTTTTTGGTATTTTGAAAATGGTCTCAATAATTTTGATAATATTTTTATGAAAATTTCTATTTTAAATATATAAATAGCAAATAATTTATGTACATATATGTACACACAAATTCATAATTATTTCTAATATACTTTCTTATATACTTAATACATGTATATAATCGGATTATATACATATAATATACATACATTGTATTTATATAGGAAGGATATGTGAACATTTTCCAAATTTGATATTTTGTTTTCTACTAATTTTCTTTGTTTCAAAAAATAATTATGTACATTTTTGTTTATAGAACAAATTTATACATCTTTTATACAAGAGTACATACATTATATACATACAATGATAGTATTTATTATATAATTTTAAGTTTTTTTTTTTCATTTTAATTTGTTTTACAAAAACATTATATATTTACAATTAAAATTTCTAAATTTATTTGAATTATTGTACTATGATGCCGAAACCGCTAAACGACCACTTGATGTGCTATTTGAACGACTTCGACTTTGATTTGTTGATCTTTTTTTATCTAAATACCTTTGAATTGGAGGAATTAAGAAAAGCATTATACCACTTATAGTTATGAAACCTCCAGCTAATATAAATCCTGGATTATATGATTCAGTAATATCGTATAACCAACCTATACATATACAAAATAAATTAAGGAAAAATAATAAAAATTATTTTAAGATTATAATTGAATTTTATGTATATGAATATTATAATTTCGTCTTTACAAATAGCAACTGCTTAAATCTAGAAAACTATTCTAGAGTTAATTTGCTATAAATACTATGCTTAATTTATTATAGAATAATTTTATTAAAATTACCAGCAAATGGTGGACCAACTAATGAAGCAATTCCTTGGAATAATAATAAAAGCCCAAAGGCATTTGTTAACTTATCGAGTCCTAATAAATCAACTAATATTACGGATGTTAATCCGACATAGGCACCAATTGTGAATCCGAAAACGGACGCATAAAATGCTAATGTATTAAATGTTACACAAAAAACGGAAAAAGTAGTAGCTAGAATAATAAAAAAAAAACAAAATTAATTTTTTAAAATAATTAATTAAAAAAAAAAAATTTTTAATACCTAAACCACATATTGTTAAACATATATTATAGACAAGCAAACGATTAACCCATGGTTTATCCGATATATAACCTAATATTATCCTTCCAACTGTATTAGCAATTCCAATAATTGATATTAAATAACTTCCTTGTTCTGATGATAAATTTAAGAATTCAGCTTGTGCTGCTAAATAAACATAGGGTATATTGAAACCGATGCTTGTACAAAAATTTGATAAAACAAAAAGTATAAAAATTATATCTCGAAATAATGAAAAATCCATCATTTCTTTGAATGTATCACGCGTTTCTTGTGAACAAGCTGCACAGCCAAGTAAATGCTCAACTTTCTGTATATACAAAAAAAAAAAAAACAAGATAGAGAAAAAAAATTACAAAAATGTTACATTAGAGTTACAAATTTATGGATTATTATTTACTGTCATGCAAGTTATTTTTATAGAAGTTTCTGTCATACACGTAATTCAAGTCGAAGTTACTGTAAGAAAAGTATTTTCAGTATGAATTACTGTCCTACAAGTATTTTAAATGAAAGTTTTTGTTAAACAAATATTTTAAATGAAAGTTACTGTCATACAAGTAACTTACATCCAAGTTACTGTTATGAGAATATTTTAAATTAAAGTTACTGTCACAAATTTATTTTAAATTAATTTTTATTTTTTTTACTTTTCATTTGTACAAAGATACTAATTCATAACACTAATGAGATTTTGCTTTTAAAACTGAGAAATAGTTCGTCCATTTAAGTATTTAGTAACAAAAATTGTTAATACATTTTCAATTATTAATCTAAGAACACGTTAGAGAGCAACTAGACTTACCTCTTCATCAGCCAAAATGGCAGGTTTTGATCTTCGCAAGGATCCATAATGTGTCAATTCACCTTTTGTTGATAGATCTGCTTTGGATTTACGGTACTCAGCAATATTCATTAGGGAACCCTTTTAAGTTATTAGAATTTCAATTAGGAACAAAATTGAATTTACATTTACTTAGTAATTTATTAAAACCATTTTAGGGAGGGAAAAAATATTATTTACTTAAAATTTGGAATTTAAGCACAAATTAATATTAACATAAAAAATTTTGAAATCATACAAAGATTATTTATTTTTAATAATTTCAATTAGACCCACCTGATATAAAATATCTGGACGATACATGTAACCACTACCGGCTCTTTGAGTTTTTCTTTCTCTATAATAACTCTCATTATTATCTAAATGAATATGCGGTTGACTAACAGTAGCACGCATTATATTGTGGCTGGCAGGCGGTGATTTATTAGATATTTTACCATTACTGTTATTAGCAGATGTATAGTTTCCCTTTAATAAAATTTAAAATGTAAAATATTTTGAATTTAAAATTAATTTTCAAAAAAATCAAAAGCTTAATTTTAAGTAACTCAAAATTTTTAAACAAAACTAAGGAGAAAATTTTTGTTTTACATCTTTCAAGATCTAAAACTTACTTACATTAGTTGCTAAATCATAACCAATACTATGAGCTCTTGTAATTGGTGAATCACTTTTTTTTTGTATCTCTAAATTATTTGTATTTGAATATTTTTTTTGTAACGGTTGTAATTCCGCTACATAATTATTACTGGAATGTTGTTGTTCTTGTTGTTGCTGCAATGGTATTTGCCTTTGTGACGGAGGTTTTGGTGATTCTAATGGACGAAACATAGCACCAAATATAATACAATTAAGAACAATACCAGCTAATATAAGACATGCACCACGCCAACCATAATTATTTATTAAATTTTCTGATAATGGTGCAAAAATAAATGTACCAAGTCCAGAACCACAAACAGCAATACCAGTTGCTAAAGAACGATATTTTTCAAAATATGTTGTAACACTAACAATTGCTGGTAAATATATTAAACCAAATCCAAGACCAGTACCAATACCAATTGTAAATATTAATGTTAATACATTTTTTGCAAACATACTTATAATCATACATATTGATGCTAAAATTGCACCAGCAATTGTAACAGCACGACATCCATAACGATTAACAAATGACGAAGATATTGGTCCTGTAAAATGAAGGCAAAAATTTTTTTAAAATACACAATCTAATTTTTTCTAATTTTTTGTTTTAAATTAACCCATTAAAACCCAATTTTTTTAGTTCTTATTCTATTTGTTCCGTTGAGGGGCATGACGCTTTCAACTCTGAAGTAATAGAGGGTAACTATTTTATTCTATTGGGTAATTACTCCCAATTAGTTAGTAAAAAGCATGTCTGAGCTACTGTTTTATATATAGACTGTTGTAGTTAAGAGTGTTGTACTCCTAGAATGAGTTGATATGAGTATTGAAAGGGACATATACTCGTAAATGATACGCAAAAATTGTTATCAATAAAAGAATTATTTGTTCATTTTGACTCTCATTTAGGGATCGTAGTGTGTAATGGATTAATGATTATACACTCCATAATCAAGTAGATTTCTTTAAATTGCCAAGCCATGTTTATTTTAACATGGAATTTTAGACCATTAAATTTAGTTTATCTTATAAGAGCTGAAAAATTTTGTACTAATTCATGAAAAAATTTTAAAAATTATTTAAATTTGCAAGTTTCATTGAATTCCGAATGTACACGAAATGTATTCATATTTAATACTTTCCATTTTCATATACATACTATTCAAACCTGTTAGTTATAAGATTTCATCCCAAAGAGATCAAAGTAAAATTGTATATATGTGCAACATATAGCATAAATGAAGAAAAAATCATTGCTTTATACCCTTAAGCAATTTTTTTACAGTTTGCTGTTGGTGTTAATTTAGAAATCTGGCACCCAATTAAAAAATTATTTTGATGTAAAATTGCAATATTACATTATGTTTAATAATTAACATACATATATGTATGTCAAATATAATTATATGTGTATAAACAATTATAATGTTGTACAAAAAATTTATTTAGTGGCTTGAGCAAAACTATTTTAAGAACTTTTTTTTCTCTCTTTATTAATATTCAACAGTTCACATATAGCATAAAATTTTATGCATCAATTATATTTGCTCGTATAACAAAATGTGATTTTTGTACATACACATGATTATTTTTATAACTCTATTGATTATGTATATTTATTTGGATACTATAATAGAAACTGCTCATATTATAGAATATATCAAAAAATATAATTACGAAATTTTCAAACAAATTCTTTATTTAATCGTTCATTTGTCAAGAAAGCATATACCAATTTGGCACTGCACTCACATAATGTCCATACATATACATAAATGTATGTGACGACGTCATGAATAATAAAATTCATAGAGAAAATTTTGAAATTATTTAAATAGGAAAAATAAGAGCGACAAGGTATTTTTTTAAAAATTGCATAATAAATTTTGAAAATAGAATTTTAATATTTTAAAATATTTTCTATTTTTATTGCATTTAATGTGTACTATTTTGTTATATTGCACATAATTATCGTATATATACACCATGTACTTATAATAATATTTAAAGTTAAAATAAAATAATTTATAATTAAAAAGTAAGTGAACCCTATACTCATGAATCTAATAAAGAAGTGAATCTATTTTGTGAATGAAAATTTTTTTTTGCATCATACACTAGTATATAAGATTTATTTACTTTAAGTGTGAACTACTATGAACTTATTACGTACTGTGAATGAAAATATTATTAAGTACTTGCTTTGATATTGTTTTTGCATCGACATAGCATATAATGTAGACTTTAAGACGGCGGAAATTTTATATATGATTTTGCTTTTTAAAAATACTTTGAAATTTTAATTAGTAAAAGTGACATAATGTAGCTATAATAATATAATTGTAATAATAATAGTAGCCCTTTCAAAAGAATATTATGAATGAAAGTATTTTAAAAAGAATTTTCATTCTTAATTTGTTTGCATAATGTAATCATTACCATAACGGAGATAGTTTTCAGGGAGTTTCAGTAAAATTGCGCCAAATCGCGTTTATACTTATAGTGTACGACAAATTTTCTTATCTTGGTATATAAATGCCTAATAATAATAGGACACAAATATCTCGTAATTTCTAGATTTCTCGTAAACTTATAAAAGAAAATTTAATAAATAAAAATAATTTTTCAAATTTCATAAAATATTGTTTTATATTCTTAAAGAATTTTTTTTATGAAATTCCAATCTAAATTTGCTATTTTTTATAAGTATTTATGTAATACTAAAATTATTTAGAAAATGATGCACTTATGTTTGCGTATTAAAATTACGGTATAAGACCGCGAAAAAACATTTAAATTTAATTTAAATATTTCATTAATTTCACGTCTTTTCAAGAGTACCGATGCTTATTTAATCTGTACGTGAGACCGAATACAGACTAATTAAGGGTTGAGATCGGTAGTGTTAAATTTTAAAACCAATTTAGATTATGAGCTTCTTTTCAGAATGATTCAGCACGATTTTATAATATTAATATTAGAATAAAATATTTGCATATGCTTTAAAAGAATTCATCAAAAAGAAAAATCACCCATAAACTTTTCAAATAATTTTTTCCGTATTGATTTACGGTATAACAAGTTAATCAATAATAATAAATTATTTATGTATGTACAAGTATATAGAATATTAGATTTAAAGATAAATCACAATAATATTTAAAGTATACCATTTTTTTAAAAAATTATTGCTATTTATGAGGGTAAAATAAAATAATCTTAATATTTGAATTGTATTAAGAGTTCAATTCAATTTCATTGATCGTTCGCACCCCATCTTAAATTTATTTAATATACCACAAATATATTGCAAAATTTCTATAAATAAACTTACCTGAACACAATGTAACACCCACAAGTATTGATAGAATCAATGACGTATATCCTTTGCCTTCATTAAAATATAAAAGAAATTCAACATAAAACATACCAAAGGAATATGTAATGCCGTCAGCTGTTAAAAAAGAAAGTTAAAAAATAAATAAATAAAATTTTTAGTTTTTTATATGCAATCTTTTGAATATTAAAATTATTTTTTTTTTTTATCCTTCTCTATTGTTATTTTAGGGAGAAGAAAGAGAAAGGAAAAACGATTCAAACTAGACATATTTTGACATTGAAAATCTTTTATACATTGCTCATGTTAAGCATCACCTCTTGGAGAATTCATCAAACTTTTAAGTGATATCTTTTATAAAATTATTGAAATTCTGTTTTTCTTTTGTCCTTCAAAGTTAAAATAAAAATAAAAAGAAAACAAATTGTTTCAATTTCAAAATAAAAATTTTTATGAAATTTACAAAGTTTTGGAGAACATTTTGTAAGCTTGCTATGTAAAGATTTTTATTGAATTTTTATTGTTCCTATACACTTTTGTAAGAGATTTTCAAAGTCAATATTTTTAAAATAAATATTTTTGCATATGTTTAGGCGAACGAATAATTTAATTTTTCTCTTTTGTGCATTCTTAAATGAATTTCATTTACCCTTACTCTCAAAAGCTATTTATTCAATTATGAGGAAATTGAAAGAAAAAGTTGTTGGTTTTAGAATTAAAAATTAAATAAAACTTTTTTTTGGATTGAAAATAATTGAGAATTTCAAGGAAGTTAATAGAATTTTGGAACGATTTCATTACAATATGAGAGCAAAAATGCTTGTAGATACTTTAAGAACCGTATACTTAGAAAGAAAACTAACTACAAGACTTGGGTAAATAAAAAATAATGTATAGTGAATTCGTTTCTGGCATGTTATTAGTTTTCCAGACCAGTATTTGTCTTGGTTTTTTGGATTATTGAAGTTTTCGTGGAGGATATTTGCTTTCAACTACTTGTTGATAATCTTGAATATACTAAATTTTTTTCGTAATTCTGTAGAGGGGAGAGAGAGTTCAATAAGTTGAAAGTTATTGATCTCCGTTTGCAAAAACTGTAAGGGATTTAGGGTTTGCCAGGTTCAGCAATGCGATAATATTAAAGTAAATATTAAATTTATCTTAGTGTGAAAATATTTCAAACGGGTAATACTATTGCAAACAAAATGTATTTGAACTCATTGTGTCACAGAATCTACATTTGCAAGGTTAATTATTTAATTTCGTGCAGACTCCCGTTAAACAACGACGGTCTTTTTACAACCAAAACCAAAGGTTTTTTGACCTGGAAAAGTTTCCGCCTGGAGCTGTTAAGATTCTTAGCATAGATTACCTGTTTGGTAGCTATGACCTGAATTAAATTAACTTTTAAATCTATATGCTTAAAAAATATTTTTAATATATTTATAGTTTCCGATTTTTATAGTTTTTAATAACATAAGCCATATGGAAATTTTCACTATATTAACATGCAATCATGTACAAGTATATATTTTTTAATTTCACTTGATTATACAATTAAAAACTTTATTTTGTAGTCATACACTTGCCGATTTACTATATATAACTATAATAATTTAAGATTTACGATAATAATTGCGTATACTATATAGTGTGTTCCTCTTAGATGCGTGAAATTTTTAAATTAAATTTGTATTTCAACATTTTTAAAATATTTATTTCCGCCGGTAAATCTATTTATTATCATCTTTCTACATTGAGAGTATTCTAAAATTGATAGTTTCCTCACAAATTAATTAAATTTTCAAGCTTGCTGAAATAATGAAAGAAATTTAATATTTTTAATTAAATTTTATTTCATTTAAAAATTTTTTACATTCTTCCGATGTACAAACATGAATTTTATGTAGTAAGAAAATCTTTATTTAGAGTCTTATATTTCTAAAAAATAAAAAGGTTTATTAGGCGAATTTTTGTTATTCAAATAAAATGTATACGGTTGCTCTTACCGGTATAGGTGAAATGTTTTAGGTGAAATTGCTATTAATTTCATAATTTCGCTGAATTTTAATAAATTTAATTTGATATTTTTTATACAGAATTTTAAAGATTGAATTACTTAATTCTTTAATAAAAAATTAAATTGAGAAATGTTTAGAAATTTCATGAATTTCGTCGAATTGTAAATACTGATATCAATTTTAATTAAAGCCTTTAATTTTAACTTAAACACCAAGTAAGCAAGTCAGTTTTTATAATACGTTTTACTTCATATTGATGACTTTCACCTCAATACAGAATTTATACACACCTACTAATTTAAAATCTAGTCAATTACTTATTTAATATTTTTATGACTGAACGAATATTAAACAGAAAATGCAAATTACTTCTTTAGAGAAGAGAATTATTTAAATTAGATTATTAAACGCAGATCAATTTAAATTTTTTAAGATTCATCTCATATTTTATTACTCGTACTTATGATAGTCTGAATGGAAAATTAAATTAAATTGCATCATAATTGAAATGCAAATCATATAAATGGGCGTTAAGCATGTGTGACAGTGTTTAAAGCGGCTATGATTGCTTTTGATATTTTGAATGACATTAACTACACAATACAAATTTCAATTAGATTTAAATTGATTTATAAATTCGCCATTATTATGATTAAAAATTTAGATATTCGTTCCATTTATTTTTTTTAGAATAAGTGAGAACTTGAATTATTGTTGTATGAAATTGGTATGGCAAAATTATTCATGACTGAAGTGTTGAGTGGCTCATAAATATAAAAAATAAGTATGAATTTCAAAATTATTCTAATATTTGAGCGCACTATAATATTAGTGATTTATAACAGTATAAGATCTTCAAACCTATTCAGATAAATAAGTGGTAATAAAGAAGAAAAAGTACTGCTATGTACTTTTCATTATGCTGAAAAAATTTCGGGTATGACAGCACAATTACTCATAACCACATTAGAAATAAATAAAAAGTACTTAAATATTTTGGCACTTAAGAAAATTTTTCAATAAGCAAAATTTTGTTTCAAATTTCCGTTCTGAATTTTATTAATCTTCAATAATTTAATAATGGTAATGCAAATTTTATTGAATTTTTGTAATAAATAAAATAAATTCCTAATGTATTTTTCAGTTTTTTATTCGTAATACTTTGCGTAATAAACGCAAAATGTTTATTAATGCATATAAAAATTTATATTAATGTTTATTACAAAATTTTTTCAAAGTACTTATTACTCACGATTGCTTAATACCAATAATATGTAATTTTAATTTACATTATTTACTTTCCAAGAAGTCTAAGTATAAGGAATAGCTATATACGTGAAAAACTTAATGGGTTGTCGAAATTATTATCGAGTTTAGTGACTATTAAAAATTACTGACTGCCAAAATTTTTGAAAAAAATGTAACTGGTAATATCCGAAATTTTAAGTTCTTAAAAATTTTTAATTCTCTAATATAAATTCAGATAGTTCTAGATGGGCTACATACCTTAAATGAGTGGAACTCGATAGAAGTTTAAAGAATGATACATGCTGTTTAGAGTTATCTATTGTAGTATCATACGACTCTTAAGAAGGTTTTTAAGAGGTCTAAAATATTTTAAGAAGTTGATCAGTTTCTAAAAGAAACGAATAAAAGAAAAGATAAAAATTATCGAATATAATCAAGTGTCATACTATCTAAATTGTCGTAATAAGCTAATTGATCTAAGACATGTTTAAATATCTTGAAATCTGAAAATGTTCTAAAAATCAAGGGGGTATGGTCCTGCGAAATCTTTCATTCGTATGATAAATTCAGGCTGTCACAGACTCGCAATATTGTCTAATTGATAATATTATTTTGCTACATACGAGCAGAAACTATACAGAATTATGTTTATCAATAAATAATTTTTAAAATATAAATGTTTTTTTATTTTTTTTTTTGAAAAATATATGAAAAACTTACTGACAATGTGTATCATAAATGAAGCAAAAGCAACAACCCAACCCCAACCACCATCTGGTGGTGTAGGTAATTGATCATAATCATTATCATCATCATTATTGTATGCAACAATATCACCATTAACTCCATTATTTGTATTATTTTTACGACGAGATCCTGCTGGTGCTCCGTGTGTCATTATGATTCCGTTTTTGTTCTTTTTTTCTTATTATCCTTTTATAATTTTTATAAATTTCTTATGTATTGTAATATTATGTGGTATATAGGTGTATAATAAATATTATACAACTTTAGTAATAAAATATTTTGTGTTCTATATGCGAATATTGAATTGTAAATATATAAATTTTAATTAGGATATAGATAGGATTCTTGTTTTTTAATATTTTAATTAAGTTGATTATAAAATTAAAACGAAAATGTGTACGAGGATAATAATATTCCTTATTATTTTAATTTCTATTATATTATGGGTGTATGTGTATGTATATAGTTTCTTATTATTGATATAAATAATTTGAATTTGAAGTTAAAGTGCGACTGTATAAAATTTGTCTTTTTATTATTGTGATACTTTATTTTAATGGTTATTTAATTTTTTTTTTGCTTTATATATAGATGATTGCTTTTGCGACAATGGAAGTCCTTGATATTGTTTCACTCTAATTTTAGTAAATTAAAGTGTTTAATATTTTTTATGTGTATAAAAAGAAATAATGAATTAGTGTGTAAGAGCACGATAATAAGTTTCATTAAATTCTTAAATATGCTCCTTAAATCTACACACAATGTACATGCATACACATATATTATACATACATATATGCGCGTATATATATTGAGATGGTTGAATGAATATTTCCTTTAACTGCTATATAATTATTATTGAAATGCTACTGTTGTTGCTGCTGTTGTTGTTGATGTTGATTTTATTGCTGATGTTGCTACTTTTATTATTGTTACCGTTATTTTTTGGAATATATCCAAATAAAAAATAAAAAATAATTAAAAGAAAAATACTTCGTCCTTGATGATATTGAATTTTGTACATTGGGTTGAGTTTTTTTTTTTGTTTTTCTTTATCTCTTCCTTTTTTTTTAAATTTCTATTAAATTTTCCTCTTTTTTGTTCTAGTTGTTGTTTTTTTTTTGGTTTCTAATGTATTTGATTCGTGATATGTCCAATTTATTACGTTCTTTTGATATGAAAAAAATTGAATTTTAAAATTACAAGGATATTTGGCAGTAAATCAAAAATATTCTTATGTATATGTATATATAGGATTCTCTCCACAACTACGTTTTGATATGGTATAGAAGAATTTTTTTGCAACTTTATGAGTTTTCAATTAAAATTCTGAAATGAAAATTAAAATAAAATTTTTTTAGTTATTAAATAATTTAAATTAAATTTAATTTTAATTACTAGTATGTAAAATATTATATGAGAAATTAAATTTTAATAGTGGTAAACTAAAATATAAGAGAATATAAAAAAAAATTTAATTTTATAATAAAAAAAAAATTATTTATATAAAAAAAATTATTGTCAGAAGTGGGATTCGAACCCACGCCCTCAGAGAGGACCAGAACGCCCATTTAACCTTTGGATATAAAGGTAAGATATTAATCTTGAGTCTGGCGCCTTAGACCGCTCGGCCATCCTGACACATATACACTTTACCCTCTTAAAACATATTTTAAATGCAACATGAAGAACAAAGTAAACAGAAAACGTCATTAAATTCGGAAAATTTTATTTTTATTTCCCACGTTTTATTATTATAATTTTATAATTTTATTTTTACTAAAGTCTGAACGATGATGCCAAACTATATAAAAAGTACAAGTATAAAAAGAAATTTTAAGAACAAAATTTTAAGAACAAAAAACGAAAAAAAGAAAAAAAAATAAAAATGTTAGAAAATAAATTTGTAAACAAAATTTGTTTTAAAAATAATTCAAAAGCAAAAAATAAAAAAAAAATTAATTCTCTTTTTTTTCTCTTCTCTCATTTAAACAGTTTTACTACACAATGACGTCATGCAAATAAAGTTCATGATCCCGATTAGTTTTCTGACGACATTCACATTGACATTTTGTAAAGAGAATAACAAAAAATATTAGATTATCTTGAAATTTTGAAGCATAAATTTAATACAGTTATTAGTACTCTCCAATCAGTAATCATTTGAAAAAACAAGTTTGATAAAGAAAAAATAAACTGTCACTGACCTTTGCCAAAATTTAAAAAAAATTTTGTTTGATATTATTCTTACTGTATTCCGAGTGTTTTTTTTAATCATATTATACAGATTAGACCAAAAATAGCAGATTTCAGGGCATGTTCATGAAACAATAAAAAAGTGGGAGAGAGCATCAAATCGTTCCGGGTTTTGTACAAATTATAAGGCAATGGCAATTATTTTAAAATATTTTAGGTGAACAGTTAATATACTATACGAGACAATCTGTTATGTCGAAAATACTATAAAATCTGTTCGAATTCTCGTAACTATAAAATTAGTTCAAATTAGCTTCTAGTATGTGAATGAGCGATTGATTCTTAAGCGTTACTGCAACGACGTAAAATAAATTCTGTAATACTAAGATTATAGCGATTAAGTACACAAAATTAATAGAACATAGTCGGAATTAAGAACCCCTATAATCCTCTATATAAGATCCGTTTACAGCGATGTTTTAAAAGAGTTTAAAGACTTTTTTAAATTTTGCGAAAACCTTTATTAAATTTGTGCAATAAAATCAATTCGCCATAAGTACATAATTTTTCAGAGAACAAAATAAGAGAGAGGAAATAACTATGACGTGATCATTTTTCTTCAATAAACTTTTTCGTAAAATATTCTTTTATCCTATTTATGCAACTTAAGTTTATTATCGCGAATGAACTTCGTATATGTGTGTGTATATATAAATATATATATACTTGATTATATGAATATTACATTTACTTACTAAATGATTTTCATGACGATTTTCTTAACGATCTCTAATATCAACGCCAATCATATACAAAATAATTGGTAAAATTAATATTTTTCGAATGTGTGAGTGTAAAAAAGCAATTTAGTGACTTTTTCCTAGAAGTGAATTCTTCTTATCATAGAAAGTATACTTGTAGTGTTTTGGACACATTTATTATTTTCAAGATCACATGTGATGTTGCGAGGTACAAAAAAAAAACCAACAAGTTTTTGATAACACTGTAATTTTTTTTTATTATAAAATAAGAATTGTGAATGGGCGTTGATAGCTATAATAAAAAAAAAATATTGTATAAATTTGAAAAATACAAAATCGTAGATCGCTGTTGACGCGAAATAATAATATTATTGCGTTTAGGTACATATGATTATGGTCTTGAACAATGACAATTAAAGGCGCATTAAGAATTATTTTTAGATTTTTATTCATAAGAATTGAAGCAGTAAAATGAAGGAGCATGGCAGTTTTTTTAAATCTGATAAATTTAATGATTGTTTCTATACAAATATATTTAAAGAAATTGGGGTCTATAAAAATCATCACTGGATTCAAGAAGATATTTTATGAATGAATCGTTAAATAAGTGTTCATACTATTTATATACAAGAATGATTTGATGTTAAGAATTAATTTGAACTTTAAGAATTCTATAAAAATTAGAATGTACTAATTAACTTTTGTTAAGAATTAATTTATTTTATTAATTTATTTAATTAAATCAAAATAAATTTAATAAAATGCTATATTACTTTATTTATTGGGTTAATTATTAACTATTTCTTGGTATTATTATATTTTAGGTTTCAATTAACATTTTAATCTTATATTTCTTAAGAAAATTCAAAAATTTAGTTGAAATAGCAGTGTTATAAAGTTTAGTCATGCTCACTTTCCAACACCATTTTAAGAATTTGGACATTGGCTGAATTTCGTGGAAATTTGTTGAAATCGATATTATTAAAAATTGCTCAACAAGCTTTAGATTGCTTCAAATACTTTATTCCGCAGAATTAATCTGAATAATCTGAATGAGTCTGGCAATGCTATTAATGATAATATTTTATGTATTATATTATTTAGATTGACATATTATTAGCAGACAACAAAATTTAAAAGCTAATTTTCGCATATAAAAATAGATTTTCAATTTTATTCAAATTTGTTTTTACTTTCTTGTTTTTTATTAAATACAAAACAACTTGCCGGATTACTCGGATGTCGTGTGTTGTTTGTTATATATGCATGCAAAGATAATCATTAAATTGTAAAAACTTTTTCTTGTATGTTTGAAATTTGTTAAATAAACTGTTATTAAAATTATTTTAGTTTTCATATGCAAGGAGTTTTATTATAAAACAAGAGAAATAATGACGATGATTTGGAATTTTTCATATTATTTTAATAGTAAGTAACTACAAGGATTTTTGATGTAAAGTCTGGTAAATGTTTAGTTTCTTTTCAGAAATGAAAAATTTCCTTGAACTATATAGACAATATAAATGACGCATGTGTGATATTCCGCAGATAAAGCAGAAACTAGTTTAATATTCTTCAAATAAAATTTATTATACATGATTCAAATAGGTCTTCAAATTGAAAAATTAAATAAATTTTAAAAATTTCCTCCTAATTATTATAAATAAAGAAATAAATGGGAAGAAATGTTTGTAGTCAATGTGGCAATTCCATTTTATTTGTTATTTTATAGGAAAATTTATTTACTGTAAACAATGTTAAAATTTAAGTGTTTTATTTATTATATAGAAAATATTGAAATTAAAATTTTTTTTATTATACGAATTAAATTCTTAACATTTTGTATAAGTAATAAAATTTTTCACATACATACATACATGTGTACATAAATAACCCACACATGTTTTATAATTTTTTTTTCATAAATTTTATTAAAAATTGCATTAAATTATAATATTTAAGTATTCTTGAATATTTGAAAATTCTTTTGAATTAAAAATAAATTAGTTGTTCAAAATGGTTAGAATAGATTCCCAAGCAGACGTTTTTTAGGCAAGAATATACAAAAAATATGAATATTAAATTATTATAGAAAATTTACAAGTATTCATAAAAATGCAACCATGTTGTAAAATGATAACAATTTAGTAGCAAATTCGGGACTTTCGATTATTTTTAAATTTAATGTGTTATTATAGAGTATAATTACTTAGTCAGCAGTTTCTAAAATTTTCAATACAATCTCTTATAGAGTGATTAATTATATTTTAACTTTAAGGTTAATTTAATTAACTGCTACAATTTGTAATTAATATTTACAATTACACACCTTTCAGCATACAAAATAATATAATTGAAATTATAAAAGAATTTAATTTAATTTTCTGTTTGTATGTACACCTTCTATAAGAACAAATTCAAAAATTTTTTCAAGAATATGTGAAGCTTTTCTATAATCCATAAGCCATTAATCAAATTGCAATAAAAAGAAATTGTAGCGCCCAAGGTATTAAGCATCTGTTTTTAAAACAATTGCTCATAAAATATTTGGGTATTTACGTATGTGTGTATCAGTAAATATTTAATTAAAAATATTGATTAAAAACCGGTTATTCACTATAATTTTACAATAACCAATTACCTATTAATTATTAAATGCAAGTATCCGATAAAAGAAAAATGATTTTATTAAGTGCAATCGATTTTTTCTTTGCTTTTTATCAATGGCTGACCTATATATTCTTGCATTCGACAATCAATGGTGTTCGTGTGTTGGTGGGTGATTTATTTATTAAATTCATTAAATTGTGTTGTTCAATCTTGTGTAGCAAAGAATAGATTAATTCGCAAATTATTTAAAATGATTGACAGCTATGCCAATTTATTAATAAAGTCTAAGAATTTTTGATGTAAAAAAATTTTCAAGTGTACATATTATGTGTCCCTAGATATTGATAGACATTGTATATATATCAATAATTGGACGTTATCAACAGACTTCAAAAATTAAATTTAAGTGGAAATTTTGTTAAAAATTAATTTTGATAATTTTTTTTTCTAATCTATATCACCTAACAAATAAAATTTGTATTAAGGTACTGCGAATACTTTGATAAAGAAATGATTTTTAAGTTACTTATATTAAATTTATATGTTTTTCATAAAAAAAAAATATTATTTATTAAAATTTATGGAGGCATCATTGAAAAAACACTTGAATATTTGAAAAATCAAAAAAATATTATCAAATTTTATGAGTCATTATAGTGAATTTATCGGTAGGAATGGTGTTAGCGGTAATATTTTAAATATCTCTTTCAAATCTGGTTAGAAATTATTTTAACAAGTTATAGTTAGTAATAATAGTTCGATTTAAATTTAATTCAAAAGAAATCGATTGATATTTTATTGGAAAATATCGATTATTAGTATTCGGAAATTTGAATATCAAAGGAAATTTCTGAACGCTTCCCAAATTGATTAGCATATACCCTTGAAAAATAAAATACATTTATAACATTTATAACTGAGTCAAGATCAAAATATTTTGATTGAATGAGAATTGGTTGACATAAAAATCACATATATATGTATATGTAAATTTTGTTTTTTGGGCTCTCTTTTTGGTGTTATGAGGCCTTAAACTTAGAATATCTGAAAACCATCTAATTTTTATATTTTGTTTGATAACTCAAAAAATATGGAAATAAAACCGATTTTGTAGGTTATGAAATTCCACTTCTAAAAGAAAAATATCAGTAGGTGCTTCTTGTTGGTCTGGGGTCATTCTATCGCCTTATACTGCGGGAGTATTGTCGAGTCTCGAATACTCTGTATTTTTTGAAAAACATAATATTAAGCAATTTATTCATTCTATAATTTCAAAAAGCAAAATAATAAAAGAGCATAAAAATTAATTAATGTTTTGTGCGTTCTAGTGCAATGGAAAATTTATAAAATTGTGACATGTCACAAATCATAGTATATTATTTGATTTATTTTTTATAAAAACTTTTTAATTTCGCATTAATTATGTTATATTTAAATTCCATTAATAAATAACAATATTGTCAATATTTATTATTTAACCCAAATATGTATTATAATATACATATATACTATACGGATTTACTTTTAATGAATTCAATTCATAAATCCATACACTTTCAGTGCCTTATCGTATATTGAAAGAAGGGAAAAATATCAGGTTCTTGAAAAATTATTTTCCCCTTTTTATTTTCAATTCTGAATAATTGTTATTGTTTATAACGTTGTTAATAATTATTTTTCGATATTCATGAATCGTGATAATCGATAATCCTAAATAGAATCTGTTTACTCTCCACATGTGTAATATACGAAAACAATTTACAGTTATTATAATTGAAAATATATTTGTGTGTATAAGTAACATTTTATCAACTTGTTGTTATTTCTAGCCCCCTTTTGCACATGTTCATAAATAAATTCGTATATACTTAAATGTATTCGTGTATTTTATTGTTTCATGATAAGAAATTTATTTACTTGTAATCAATAAAATTAAAATTTATTTAAATATAAAATCGAAAACATTATCACAAAAATTGATCGGAATAACCATGAAGATCTTATGGATTTTGTTTTCTATTTATTATTTTTCCTATACTTTCTATAGGATTTTGTAATTTTAGAGACAAGAAAATGTCTTATTATGCATAAATATATTATTTTATAAATAGTTTTTTTATTTACATACGTAAATGTATGTATAGTGGGAAATTACAATTATTTTTAGTTATTTAAATAAGAAGGTCTGAGTATGATTTATTTAAAAACGTAATTGAATTCAGGATACAAATTTGTACTTTAGAACCAAATATAGAATAAAATAGTAAATATTAGCTGTAATTCAACAATTCCATTAATGTATGTAAAGAAATATACAATGTAATTCTAATAAAGTGTAAAGATTTAAATAAATGCGTAATTTAAGATGAAAATGAGAAAATGAAGTCACTTTGCAAGGCTATTTCTGAAGGTGCTTTGGCATATTTGGAACAATAACTAAATATGGAAGATATGTAGTATTGTAAAAAAATCATGTACATACATATATAATTTACTTAGAGGGAAAATTTGAACATTGAATATTTAATGTACACATCAAACAGAGTTTTAATAAAAATTAAGTCTAATTTCCTCTGAATACGAGCTCGTGTGTTATTAAGTTGATTAATTGCTATTAGCAAATTGTTCAATTTTTAGATAGATTCCCCCTTAACAAAATATTTTAAATGTATATAGTACGATAAATACCTAAGATTTCTTGTTACTCCAACCTTTGTAGAAGAAAAGAAAAGAGGTGTAGTTTCACACACTTATTCTGATAGATGGTTTTATTTTTATTGTTATATACGTATACGCGGAATATTCAGCTATTTAATATTTAACTAAACTATTTAAATTGATTTGTTTATTTTCATTCCAGTATAACAGAATTTCGCAGTATAACAGTTTTAGCAGTATAACAGTTTTTGCAGTATGACAGAATTTTCAGTATAACAGAATCTGAATTTAAAAATTTCTATTTTTAGAATTGATTATGAAAAATAGAATTGTATATCAATATTATAATAATCTTATCAGATTACTGTTATACTGCTATAAAATATTAAAAAGTTTTAAAATGCAAATATAATACATAAATTTGGGTAGCAAGGTTTTGGCTTTATTTTTAATTGTCTTTTATGTAGACTGGGCCGTTTAGTTCCAAGTTTTATATAATTTATAAAGTTTTCTACTCATGAATACATAAATTTTACTTATCAACATAAAATCATAAATCTTTTAATTCAAATCTAAGTTCAAATAAGTCATAATTCGAATATTATTTTCAATTTTGTATATTATAAAATGTATATATATATAGCTCTTATTTCGCACTCGTGTTCTATTTTTGCAGTTTTGATAACAATAATATTTTCAATTTTGTCAAAATGAAATTGAATATAAATTTTTTTTTGCGCTGATAATTTCTCTGTGTACATTTTAATAATTAAAATACTCAATTTACATATCAGTTGAATATTTAATAATTTTATTTAAAAAAATGAATAAAAAGGAAATCAATACAGTATAGTAGTGATAAATCGTCCATTCAAAGTAGAATACTTTGTCTTCATACACAAGTATTTTTAAATGTTATTGGGGTTAATGTAAAATGTAGATCCATTAATGTAAAATGTAAATTTGAGCATTTCATGTATGTCTCAACATGAAATTTATGATTACTTTCTGGAAGTGCGATTCATTATGTTCTCGTTTTAGAAAAATTTTACATGAAAACATTTTTGGTGCGATTTGGAATTCTTGACGCTATCAATTTTCTACAATTAACGAAGTTAATCATTATATTTGAGAGATAACGAAATAATCACCTATGTAAGTTTATTACATTTGTACATAGTATTTGTAGTTTAATATACTTTTATTGTTATTATAAAATATTTAAATTCTACAATATTATCTAGGTCATAATATACACATTATACTGACATGTATACAAGCATAAATGCAATTTTGATATCATTAAACTCTTATACACATGTACTGATGTGCCACACAATTTATATACACAAATTTTATTTCGATCTAATCTAATCTTAAGTAAGTATAATGTAACTAAGAATGTAATTATTAAAATACATAATATAATTAAATGTAGGTTTCTTTATTTTAGGAGAGAAAGAATGAAGATATAAATAAATAAATATGAAAAATGATAACAATAATTATTATAAATTTTAATTTTAATTGCAAATAAACATAATTTGTTGCAAAACAATTTGTACTTAAAACTATTGAAAATGAAGTAGGTGGCTACACTTGGAAAATATGCATGTAAAATTTTCCTATCCAAGTGCAATGCACTTTATGAAGTATATTGTCCACTTATAAAATATTTTTTTAATTTACTCATTTTTAGTTAATTTGTTGTAAATACCAGAATAATAATTAATTTATAAAAAATTTTAATGAAATTATCAAAATAGGTATGTATACTAATTTACAATGTTATACATTGTATGCTATTTTAAATTATCGTGTAAAAGGTATAATATAAAGTGATAAGATATTAATTATTTGTTATTACGAAGACACGATATGCTATTTGGTGTCACATACCCATATAATTTTAAGAAATCATTGAAAATTTTCTATTATTGATAATTATTATTATTAATTATTATATTGAAATAATAATATTGTAGGAATAAGTTTATTTATTCATTATATCAAATCATAAATTTAATATGGAAAACAAATTATATAATTTTTAGCACTTTTCCAAAAAAATTTTTGAAAAAAGTGCTTATTAGTTTCACTCTGTCCGTCCGTCCGTCCGTCCGTCCGTCCGTCCGTCCGTCCGTCCGTCCGTCCGTCCGTCCGTGTGTCTGTTTACAAAACTTCTACACCTTTGAAGATAGAAAGCTGAAATTTAATACGTACATAGATCTTCACTAGAAACTTATTTCCGTAGAACAAAATTTTTACCTATCTCCCCCCCTCTAGAAGTTATACCCCCCCAAATCCCTAAAAATGGCCTTTTTTAAATATTTGTTGCAATGAAACCATAAGCATTTTTGAAATTTTGCAAAGGCAGAAAGGCAGTGGCTTGCTTCCCCTTGCGCGGTATACTATAGTTCAATTTAAGAAAAACAAAATGGCCGTTCTAATTTACCGTTATTTAAAGTCCTTTTTTTCCAAATTTTTGATGTGGTTTTTCTTCTAGACCCCAGACTGTAGAAGCTTGAAATTTTAGGAGCTTTTAGATATTAATAAATAGTTCATTTTGTTAGAAGAAAATTTTTTTCCATCTCCACCCCCTCTCAAGTTATCACCTCTTGAAATTCGTAAAATTTGAATTTTTGACACCTTATATTTCCGAAACCGCAAGCTTTTCCAAATTTTTATAAACGCAAAAAGCTAACGGTAAATTCAATGAAATTAAAAAATATAATTATTTTTCTTAACTCACACAATTAACCCTTAAAATCGAGCGTTATGTTAACCCCTTTTTATATTAATCTTTGCTTTATTTCAAAGACTGCATATATGCGTCATCCTAAATATATGCAATCCTAGAAATAGTTTTGTATATGAATGAAAATAATTTTAATAGTGTGATAGCTATACATAGACTGTATTTAAAAGCAGAATTTTCACTTGTTGAAGGGAAAAGTGCTACAATACAAACCATTGGTTTGACCCAACTTTATTTTATGATTAAGTTATGTTTTAAAAACTAAAAATATTTGATTAAAATTGTTTGTTTAATTAAGAATTTATTCAGTTTATCAGTTAACCTTATAGAAATTAATTGAATTATATTGAATTTTAAAAATTGAATTAATTTTTAATTATAATTAAAAAGATTTTTTATATTTGAAATATAAAAGTTAATAATAATTTGAAATATTTTAAATTAATAAATTGTGAAATATTTTAAAAAATTATTAAGTATTCTTTACTTCAGTTTCAGCATAGCAAATTTTGATCAAATATTTTACGAGTATGACAAATTTATACCATTTTGTCAATTTAAATTCATAATCTCAATATTCACAATGATATTTCTTATAACAATAATTTAAGGACATTAAATAAATTATCAGTAATCTGATTTTACAAAAATAATGTTATTTACCTACATGCTATATGATTCACGTTTTTTAATACAATGTTCTTTATTCATTCACGTGTTATCAGCATACAAATAAAAATATGCATAAAATGTGAATATGTATACAGCCCATTATGTAAATATAAATTTTTTTTAATCAAATTTATTTAATGTGAAATTAAATTTCATGAATATTTTATTATGTAAGTATAACAAAAAATTCAAAATTTTTAATGTGAATATTCAATGTTATTGCATGATTAATGCATTATTTGTTTATAGAGTGTATTCGTACAAGAACGACCTTAGTTTTTGGAAAGCTTTTTAGGTTTGTTTTCATGACAATATTCATAACAACGTAAAAATCAATCCCATAATTGAAAAATTTTAAGATGTACAGAGATTACGGTAAATTTGACTGACAAATCTCTTTGATGGTAGATTTCTAATATTAACCATTGTAATAAATCAGGAGAGTGTCAGCCAACTATAAAATAATTAAGTACAAATGTCACTCTAGTCGAAACTAATAAAGTGAGTTACAGAGTGGCTTTTAGTGTTTTTCAACTTTATTATTCATTTCGAGATCAAGATGTTATTTAAATATTATTGGTGACTCATATAATTGGAATTAAAGCGGGACTACCAGGAGTTAAATAATTTATACGAGTTAAATAACTTTTATACTAAAATCTTAAATTATATACAAGTACAGTTGTTATCGAAAAGCACACTACGACATACGTAAGTTCTCTGATAATAAACGCAAATATTTAATGTGGTAGGATTTTTTTAAAATTTATCGGTTCTGAGAAAAATTCGACAATATATGGAATTTCCCTTAGTTTAACACAAAATAATGTGTACGTTATATAAATATATTTGTTTTTTAAAGAAATTTATGTTTTGGTAAGCACTTTATTCGTCGTATAGTTTTTTCACAAGAACTTTACTGACAAATATTCAATAAACATCCGTTCACCAATTGTTAAGTTCACCACATTTTCATATCTTAAGTAGAATTTAAGATTTTTGCGTTTTCAAGCAAAAAATTTCATTCGAGTATGTAGATACTCGAATGTAGTTGCATGGTGAGCGTATCTTTTCTCTAAGTTTCACTCTAATTTTAACGTTTGATTAAGTTTACTAAATTTTAAAAGAAAATTAAAGCTTTTTTAAAGCATTGAAACATTGCTGGTAAATAGGAAGCGGAAAAATGTTGAAAATTTTTAATTAATCTTTTGTATTATACTTGGGTCTTTTATACAATATACTTAAGTATATTGCAATCATAAAACAAAAATAAATTTTAAATTTGCATTTTGTTAATAACAATGTAAACTGAGAACAATTTAAGCAATTTGAAAAATTTTTAACAAAATTTCGAATTTTGTTTACATTTTTCGGCATTGTATACACTTAAGTGTTTTTTGCTTAATTTCAAATTAAATAAATTTTGAAATTTTGCCAATTAATATTTTACTATTTTCTATACTATGTAAAAGTTTGTGAAAAGTTTCCAATTTATTTTTGACAAAACTATAAGTATATTATTCTTAGTATTATATGTACATATTATATATTTATATAAATATATACTTAATTTTCAATAGTAAAATTAGTGTCTCTTACATTAACAGAGCCATTATTGAAATTGTTCTTTAACAATGTATCGTTAATCTAAGTGTCTTATAATTATTACATATTATTTTTGAATTTATTTATTGATTTAATGTTAATGTGATTTGGAAAATTCGTCATCTTATTTTAAACCCTCACATAACCTAAAAGTGAAACTTATGAATGAACTTTATTTTCAGTTTCATTTTCATAAAAAAATTTCTTTTAAGTTTTCAACAACATTTCTCTCGCCAAATATAATTTGTGAAAATATTACAACAAAATTATTAAAATTTTCATATATTTTGACTACATAGCCGGTTTTATGTACAATGTGTTATACAAAATGTTATATGTGAATTTAAGTCGAATCAAAATTTGTACTTTAATCAGCACATCATTTAATGAAAACGTGTTATTACGAATATTTTAATTTTATAAATTTTATTGCTATATCCATGCGTACATATACATACCTATATTTAAAAACAAATTCATTCAATTGCGTAAACTGGACAACAAACAAAAACAGCCGATTTTTCTGATAAAAACAAAAAGAATTGTCAAAAAAGAAAAAGAAAAAGCTTTTCTTTTTTTTGACAATTTTTTTAAAAAATATAAAGAAAATTTAATATTGTCAGCATTTTATTAAGCAGTACCTATATTATGAAAACAATGAACTTTCCCGCACAACTTTTTATATTTTCAATTAGGTAAATCTTCTTAGTTAAGAAAAACAACTAAAATTTAGGGAACATTTTTGTGGTTAATCGAAATCTGTGGTTTATTAAGAATTATATAAATAAACATTTATATATACATATATAATATAATTTTAGACTATTCTCTATTTAAGGTTTAACAATTAATTATTTGTGTTTTGAACAGCTATGCGGTTATTCAGTAATGTGCATCAAATATTGGTTATTCCCTTCTACCTATATAATAAAGTTTTTCAATATAGTTGATTTTTTTAATTAAATGCTGAATGTTTCAATAACCTTATTAAATTTCAATGAATTATAGGTTGCTAAGACTTACTTCTTGAATAATTTCAGCATGGAAATTATGTAATTTGAAATACAAAAATTGGACATGATTTGAACAATTGCAGGCCGGATAACAAATTTTTTTAATAACGACACAACCACTGACGTTGAATTATAATATTAATTAAAACCGCAAATTTCAAGTTAACGAGTAATACATGATTCTAATACATAATGTTATCGAAATTCTAAGTTAACAAAAATTTTAGTATCACGTGTGTAATAATGAATTTTTTAAATATGTATAGAACTTTGTATTATGAATTTACTAATACAACATTGTAGTTGTGAAATTAATAAGTAATTGGCTTATTACACTAATAATTTTAACTTAATGGAAATTTCTTCATACAACTGCAGAACAGATGGATGATGTAATCAAAGGAACGAGTTAAAAGCAGAAAAATTAAAAAATTTTTCTCCTCGAATTGGACTCGAACCAGTGACCTACCGCTTTCTAGGCGGACGCTCTACCAACTGGGTTACAGAGGTATTAAGAATCTGCGACGAAATGTTCTTCACATTGCTTTATACTGTAATCCACATGATTACTAAGTATTTGTTTACATTGAGTTGCTACATTGATAACTTTGTACCCACCTTGCTTTTATGTTTCATTTATGAATTTTGTATTAGAGAATGCATTAACCCTGCTTAAAATATAATGTACACAAGTTTTCTATTGTTTTTTAATAATTTCATAAAAATAATATAGTATAATGCTTTTACCTTTCATAATGGGTTCTTTTACTGGAACTCTATTACTGTATTTATAGACACTCACTGTTTTTGCTAATAAATTTAGCGATTTTTTCATTTATTAATAATTTACTTTAAAAAACATATGTTTAAAATTATAATAAAAAATCAAAAAAGGAAAAAATTAGCACCAAAATATAATTTTTAATCAAAAAACTTTTAACATAAAAATTTCACATAAATTTTATTTCCGTGTTATTATTGTTGTTGTTATTATTATTATTCATATAACATTATTATAGCATAATTCTATAATGAAGAAATTTTCAATGTATAATTTTATTTTAAGCTTATATTATTATTATTTTTCTATTTTTAAAATTTTTTTTATGTATTATAGTATTTCTGGAACGAAAACATTAAAAATTTGGAATTTATTTAAAAAAACAATTTTAAAAACTTTTAAAGTTCATATAGTGTTAAAATAAAAAATCACATTATATACACTTAGTTATATTAATATGAGCGTGAAATTTTATATGGGAATATTATCCAGTAAATGTAAGATTTTAAAATTTTAAGAGGATAAATTGTTAATTAAATTATATTATGAATTTATTAATACAACATTGCATTTGTGAAATTAATAAGTAATGTGCTTAATTACACTAATAATTTTAACTTAATGGAAGTTATACAACTGCAGAACAGTTGGATGGCGTAATCAAAGGTGCGAGTTAAAGGCAGAAAAACTAAAAAATTTTACTCCTCAAACTGGAGACTCGAACCAGCAACGTACTGCTTTCTAGGTGGACGCTCTACCAACTGAGCTACAGAGGTATGAAGAAATTGCCGACGTCACCTATGAGGACCTTATAAATAAAGAATAATTAGAATACAATAGTGTTAAAATATTGAAATGTTATCGAGAACCGATATTTGAACTAAATTCAGGGGTAAACAGACGATCACGAAAGCAAGTTAAGAAAAACGTGGTAACTCTTTTTTTACAATAATACTAATGATAATAAATTAAAATAAGATGGGTTAAATACCGAAAAATCAAAAGATTCGTCTGTTTTAATATTCTTTAATAAATTAACACATTTTGATAAAAATATGTGAAAAGATTTTTTCAATTAAAAAAAAAAATAAAAGTGTTTTGTGAGTGAATACATAAAAGTACGCGTCAAGTTCTCTTTTCTGAATTGAAGTCCCGAATTGAAAAGATTACTCTCTGCCTTTTTAACTGATTCACTATGTATACATATGGATGGATACTCGTTTTCAAAATTCGCATATGAATAAAAAAATTTTATATGATTTTAATTCTTTTTTTTTTCCTTATAATGTCAATTAACATACTCTGGCCCGGTAATAGATTAACGTTAATTTAATTAGTATGTACGATAAATTTATTTTTTCTTATTATTTTTATTTTATTACAATATGTAAATACATATGTTTGTTGATTGCGTATGAGAATGTAAATAAATAATAAAATATAATATTGATTCTAAATAAATAATATTCTCTCAAAATAAGTCGATATTTTTATGTATGTATATACGGAAATCGAAATAACGCATGCATATGTAAATAGATCAATAGATCATAGTTGCGTCTGGTGAAACAGAGAGTATTCTTTACTTTTAATTTTAAAATGATTACTCTCACTCTTATTTATGAATGACATTTAATAATACATACATATGTATATCATACAGATTAACTATTAGATAAAAATTATTTAAATTTTTTGTAATATGTGCAAGGACTTTAAATTACCAACAAGCAAATATACTGTAATATACAAAGAAACTGGTAATTTATTAATTATTTCAATTCCAATAATAATTCAATGTGCATAATTATTATTTATTACAAACACAAAATGATCTCGTTTGTGAAAAAAACATTGCATACCGAAAAATTTGATATTTTGATTTTATCGATTTTCTATTTGAAAGTCAATGTTTTGGTATCTTTAAAATACACACATATGTGTATGTATACTTATATGTATACGTTCACTCTGCGTAAAAGTGATTATTTTGAATAATTGATTTGTTAACACAAAAATAGAACTGTCATATTTTTCATGTCAAAAACCAAAATAAAAAATTTATATTAATTAAAGTATAGAGGGATTTCCTTCTTTATTTAAAATTATAACTATATAATAATAAATTTATTAAATATAAAAACAAATAATATTAAAATATTAAAAAAGAAAAGAAAAGAAAAATGTTCTTAATCAGATGATCGAACCAGAAAGTGAGAGACAGAGAGGTCGTTAATTCATAATAAAACAAAGAACTCAAGGTTGAATTGGTGGGATAATAATAAAATATAATAATATGTAGAAAGAAAATATCAAACAATAAAAAAAATATATGCAATATATAAAATTGTTATTCTATTATACAAAAACTTCGAAAATCTATTTAGGTTACTGACTGGCTGAATGCGTAGCGAGAGTTGATGGTGTTGTGTTGTGTGGCATATATGTAGCTATACAAATACACCATAGAACACTTGTGCTTTTTAAATAAGTATATTTTTTTTAATTTTTTTCTTGCTTGTTTTTTGAATTTAGAATATGCATTTAGAAAATAATTTGCTATTTAAACTTATTTTTCAAACATAGAATTTGCAATTATAAATTCATTTTATACTCGTTTATTGAAATTTTAAATAAAAATAAACAAAAGAAACAAACAAAGGAGAACAAATGTTTTTAATAAATATGAAAAAGAACATTAAACAAAGTTTTTATTATTAGGTTTTCATAATTTAATTGTTTAAAATTAAAAATTTTAAAAATTAAAACACACAAACAAAAGTATTTAATTTAAGTATTTAAATTTTTAAAAACATTTGAATGATTTTATTTTTAAAAATTTTATTTCTTAATTTTAAAAATATTTTTTATTATTTATAAATTTTTAGGTGTTAAAATTAAACATCAAAATTAAATATCTGCATATTTTAATAATTACATTAAAATTTTAAATATTTTCTCACATTCCACTTAAAATTTACACTGCTGTGTAATGATAAAGCAAAAAATACTTTGATAATTAAAATTTTATAAAATAAAAAAAAAAATTTTTTTACTATAATTTCATATTTTATAATTATTTTATTTTTTTTATTATTCACTTTTAAATAGAATAAAACAAAAAACCGATCCTGCTATCACAAACAATTTTAATGAACTGGCGATCGCGATTAATAAATTTTTAATTAGCAAGCAGTCCAATTGATACTAAACAACAAGTAATACCAATGAAATGAAAGAAATTAATAATAATACAATAATTATGAATACAAAGTAATATTTTACTCTACTTAGCCGCTGCGGCTAATAATATTACTCGGTTGTCGTTATATTCTATTTAATACGGCTGAAACGGCTGCTCATTTGCGAATAAAACAATGTGTATTAGAAACAAATTGGAAAGTGAAAATTTTTGAATGATAAGAAAAGTTTTAGGAGAGTAATGAAAAAAAAAGCAAGCAAGTAATTAAAAATAATATAAGAAAGAGAAGAGAGAATTATTGTGTTAGCAGAAGAATGCGATTCATGTGATTTGTTGTGAATAGTGAGTTAAGTACAATGAAAATAATACATTATAATGTATAAGTAGTTGTGTATTAGCAAAAATGTCTAATCAGTAAAACTACAGTTGCCAATAATATTTTGTATGAAATAAAAATGTAAATAAATTATTGCTATAATTTTTATCGTCATGACACTATATACTTCACGAAAATAATTCATATTCGCCTTTTTTACTTCCAAAAAATTAGAAACAATTTATGCATAATTACATTAAAAAATATTTGTTATTTATTTCAATATTTCATCAATTTTAAACATGTGCATAATATTTTTAGCATATTTACTGATTTTTCAGCTTTGTTTATGTTGATAACAGAAAAAGAGAAAAGCTTTTGGCGCTCATTTATATTTCTTACTAAATTGTTTTTTTTAGTAATGTAGTTTTGTTGAGATCGGCTGTCAGATCGAAGGAGACGGCAACTTGTATTGTTTATAAATTCTTATACTTCATGCGTTGTGATAGAGAATATTATTATTCTATTGACTAGTCGCCAAAGAAAATAATGATTCAGCTTAATGTAATATATGTACAAAATATATCATGTTAGTCATAAATGTAATGTCATGCATGTATTATTTATGTTAAGTCTAACAATGGGAAATCATGTCAAGAACAACAACAGGTTTTTTTTGTTGCAGGTGTTTATTTAAGCTTTTTTTATGCGATAATTACATACCCATATGTATGTAGATATGTAATTTTAATAATTTATTAGAATTTTTGAAATATTATGGGTATGCCTATTTTGTGAAATATTAAAGCTTTTTATTTTTAGAAAAGAAAAATAAATAATTGTAATTCTTAAATATTTATTTGACTAAGTAAAATTTTCACACATTCATACATATTTTGATTCGAACACCGATTTTGTCGCCGACATAATTTTATAATGTTTAAAAGATCATAAAATTTTAGATTTTATCTCTTCCTTTAAAGGCTGCACTTTTGAAGGTATTAAAAGTTATGATCAGGAATCAAGTGATTAAATATACCTTCAAATAAAATATATTTTCAAATAAATATACATGTAAGTTAACGAGGGATCAAATAGCGGGCATGTTAAAACAAGTTCAAACATGTTTCATCAGACATATTTCATCGTGAGAATTCTTCTACGCTGAATATTAATATTAAAACATGTTCAAATACGTTTCCAGCAAACATCATATTTCAGCATGAGAATTTCTTAACGCAAAAATATGTTCCCACAAAAAGTGCTGACGACATGTCTACGCTGTACTGTGAGAAATTTTTAGTTAGGAAAATAACATAAAATTAAATTTGCTAAATAAGCAAATTTTATACTATAAATTAGGTAACATTTAGATTAAGAATTTAGTCTTAGATAGTCTTAGACATTAATTGAACTAAGCATTAAAGTCTTAGAATAGTCTTAAAATTTAATTGTAAAGTTATATTAAATTTTAACCTAGTGTTGTGAAATAAAACGTATTGTAAAAGTAATCTTAAAGAAATAAAACGTATTATAAAAGTAATTTTAAAATCGAAATAAAATTATTTTTTTTAAACGAATTTTGACACAAAATTCGTAACTGGCGCCCGAGCAGGGACAGGTCGTAACAATAAGGTTCTACAAGTGAAGACAAGGTTAAATAACCCGTCATAAGTGAGCGTAACTCGTACCGCAGTAGGCCGATAGTAAATCTCGAACACTAACAGCCAAAAAGGAACAATACGGTGCCTCCAGTAGAAATCTGCGACCTGCGAACAAAGCACAACACAATCATCTGAGACTCCTGAAGTAACCTTCAGTAACACGGGAACAATAGGACATGCGAACCCGCGCTTTAATAGTCCTCATAATACTAAAGTAAGAAAATTTTTTTAAAAAAAGGAAAATTAAACAATTTAAAAGAAAAACGATTAACAATTCTAATTTAAATAAAAATTAATTAAATATAAAAACCAATAAAAAATTGAAATAAACTTAATAATTAAAAATTAAAAACTTAAATAAAAGTAAAAAAAAAAAAAAAAAATTTTTAAATTAAAAAAAACTTAACCAAAAATTAAACTAAAATTAAATTAATATAAATAACGGTGAATTAAATAAATTAAGAAATCAAAATTAATTTGACTACTAAAATTTAAAACGAAAACTAATAAACGAAAAAAGTAAAGGTAGCAATACCACCAATACACGTAAAACATAGAAACCCTATTACTGGAGAACGAGAGTTGATACGAATAATCAAAATCGAACTATTGTTCAATAAAAAAATTTTTACAAATTCAAAGGCTTAAAAATAAAAAATATAAGAGTATAAAATGGAAGCTCTAACCACAGCAATCAATAATTTAACGGGAATAGTGAACCGGCAAATAGAACAAATCAAAAGTTTAGAACAACGTATCGTAAATCTGGAACATTCTGCAACGGGTAGTGACTTAACACAAGAGCAAGAAGGTTTTATGAAAAGGCTGGAGCAACGGATTCAACATTTAGAATTTTCTGGATCTAGTGGTAATCAAACACAAAGCCAACAAATTCTAGCAACGCCAAAAACCGTTGACGAACTCAAAGAAATAAGCAGACTCCCAGACAGAGTGAAGGAGCTCCAATATTTCGATGGTGATCCAGTACAATATGTCTCTTGGGTGCACGCCGTAGAAAGCATACTAAAAGATTATGAAATCGTTAAAGAAAGACCCATATACCGGACTATTTTACAAAGCATCAGGCAGAAAATCAGAGGCAAGGCTGATCTGGCCTTGATATCGTATAACATCTATGACGAAGACTGGTTAACAATCAAGGAATGCTTGTCGATGCATTACGCCGATAAAAGAGATGTGCGTACCCTCGAGCACCAACTGTTCATGCTTAAACAAGGCAACTCTAGCATAGATTCATTTTACGCTACCGTCAATCATCAATTTTCACTCATCGTGAATAAATTAAAAACGGAAACCTACAATGCTGAAACAATTGCTGTGCTTGTCGAGACATACAGAAATAAAACATTGGACGTCTTTATACGAGGTTTAAATGGTGAATTAGCAAAAATGTTAATGATTCAGAGGCCTCAAACACTGCCAGAGGCGTATGCGTTTTGCCTGGAGATGCAGAATTTAAATCTTAGGAACATAACAGTGCACCAAAAAAATAACAATAATCGAGTTTCGGTACCTATCAATAACATAAGCAGCAAACCAAGAATCCCTATGCCGTTCAGACCATACCAAGATGGTTTACGTAATCCGTATCAGCAAAGTTTCCCACAACGTCACCCAATAGGTGGTAACCAACCCCAACAACAAAATTACCAACAAAATAATCGCTACGCACCTCCAAGACCAACATATCCGAAACCACCTACACCGATGGATGTTGATCCATCGCTACATAGCAAGAGAGTCAACTATATAAACCGGCCAAGAAACAACGAGCCTGAATCCAAGCAACGGCTATTCAACCTGGAGCAGGAAGAAAATGACGATTCTAATCAAGAAACACCAGAAGTAGATGAATATCAGGAATATGAATTTGATGAAGAAAAAGAAGATGATCCGCAAGAGATAAATTTTACGAGCGGAGCCTCTCTAGCGTTCCTTACCTAGAGTACCATACCAGGAACAATGATATCCTAAAGTTCCTAGTTGATACGGGAGCCAATAAAAACTTCATCAGACCCGAGCTTGCTGTCGACACAAAACCAACCAACAAACCATTTAAAATTCGTTCTGCGGGAGGTGATGTTCAAATTACAGAAAAAATGAACGCCAAATTCTTCAAATGCATCGGTAATAATAGTACCTTGGAATTTTTCGTCCTGCCAGGATTAAAATCGTTCGACGGTATTTTGGGCGACGATACATTGAAAGCCTTGGAAGCCGTCATAGACAGAAAGAACAACCTAATTACGATAAAACCTGGTATTACTATACCTCTTAAGGAAAAAACATCAGTTCAAGTCAATAACATTGAAATCAAGGCAGACCATTTGTCTGAAGAACTAAAGGGACGAATCTCAGAAATTATCAGCAAGTATAGCAAGATTTTTGGGCCAATTAATGATAGCGAAATTATAGACACGGAAGTAAGGGCAGAGATCAAAACATCGAATGAAGAACCAATTTACACCAAACAATACCCGTATCCCAGCAACATGAGAGGAGAGGTCGAAGAGCAAATAGGGAATTTACTAAAAGATGGTATCATCCGACCATCAAAGAGTCCTTACAACTCTCCAATTTGGATAGTTTCCAAGAAACCAGATGCCTCAGGAACTAAGAAATACCGAATGGTGATCGACTTCAAAAGATTAAATGCTGTAACCATTCCAGACACGTACCCGATTCCCGACATCACCAACACGCTTTCAAGTTTGGGAAAAGCTAGGTTTTTTACAACTATTGACCTCACATCCGGGTTCCACCAAATCAAAATGTCGGAAAAAGATATACCCAAAACAGCATTCTCCACTATGAATGGGAAGTACGAGTTTACTCGACTACCCTTTGGCTTGAGGAATGCACCGGCCATATTCCAGCGAATGATAGACGACGTGCTAAAGCAACACATAGGAAAGCGCTGCTACGTCTATATAGACGATGTCATCATTTTTGGAGAAACCGAAGAACAACATCTAACAAATATCGAGGAAGTGTTCTCTACATTGGAAAAGGCAAATCTAAGGGTTAACCTGGAAAAAACCCATTTTTTCAAGACAGAAGTGGAATTTTTGGGACACCTGATTACTCACGAAGGAATAAAACCGGATCCCAAAAAGGTCGAAGCCATCAGACAAATTAAACCACCAACAAATCTTAAAGAACTCAAGTCATTCCTAGGACTAACATCTTACTACAGGCGATTCATCAAAGATTTTGCCAAAATTGCAAAACCTCTAACGAACTTGACAAGAGGTAACAATGCGCAAATAAAAGCGAATCAGTCCAAACGGGTGATAGTAAAACTAAACCAAGCAGAACTAAAAGCATTTGATAATTTGAAAAAGCTACTAATGTCATCTGAAGTTCTCATCTTTCCGGATTTCGAGAGCACATTTATACTGACCACAGATGCGTCGAATCAAGCGATTGGTGCTGTCTTATCTCAAGGCGAGATAGGAAAGGATAGGCCTATTACGTACATCTCTAGATCGTTAAACAAGACAGAAGAAGGCTACGCTACTAATGAGAAGGAGATGCTAGCCATCGTATGGGCACTTGATAACCTGCGCAACTATCTGTATGGGGCAAGAAAAATCAAAATACTGACAGACCATCAGCCTCTCACATTTGCTCTAGGCAACCGCAATTACAATGCGAAGCTCAAAAGATGGAAAGCTCGAATTGAAGAATATAATCACGAGCTAGTCTACCGGCCTGGTAAGACCAATGTAGTGGCCGACGCTCTATCAAGGCTGCCGACTGAAATCAATTCACTATCAACTAGCTCCACAGAGACAGCCCATAGTTGTGACGAAGACAGTAGTGATCTTATTCCACATTGCGAAGCTCCGATTAACGTCTTTAAAACTCAAATAATCATCAAACGCAGCAAAGATATCACAGCCTATGAGGAACCTCATCCAGGATATCGAAGATTCACCATTGGAATGCCAAACATAACACGCCAGGAACTCATAACTGCGCTGAAACAAAGGCTCAATCCTACCATTATTAATGGGATCAAGATACCCGAAGAATATCTAAGTATGCTTAATGAAATTTACAAGGAATGCTTCAGTAATTTTAAGATTAGAATTACACAAAGAATGGTAGAAGATGTCGCGAACGAAGAAAGACAGCTCAACATAATTGAAAAAGAACACAAAAGAGCACATAGGAGTTCTGTAGAAAACCGGGAACAGATAATGGAAAAATATTACTTCCCTTCCATGAACAGACTCATCAGGGAGTATATCAAGGTGTGTGAAATATGCAACTGTAATAAATATGATAGACATCCACTCCGCCCACAGCTTCAACCCACGCCCATTCCTGAGTATCCTACGCAGATACTTCATTTAGACATAATGGAAATACAGGGTGAAAAGTATATCACTTGTATAGACAAATTCTCCAAGTTTGTCAAATTCTTTGGAATTAAAGATAAATCAGCATTACATCTCAGAGACAAACTCACAAAGGTACTTCATTATTTCACCGTACCGGAAATAATTGTCACAGATAATGAAGGCGGAATAATCAGTCCTATTGTGTCAACTTACATCAAGGCACTAGGAATAAAAATGTACAATACTCCATCTCAGAAGAGTGAAGTAAATGGAACTATTGAAAGAGCTCACTCAACGATTTTGGAAATCATTAGGTGTCTACGAAAAGAGCATCCCCAACTGTCACATAAGGAGCTAATTACAATTGCAGTAGATCGATACAACAACACATACCACTCAGTAACAAAGAAGAAACCTGCCGATATATTCTACGGAAGAACTTCTCGCGTCAACTATCAGAATTTACTCAATATCAGAGAAAAAATACATAGCGATCTTACGCAGCAAATCCAACGCTCGCAGCAAATAAAGCTCAATCGGGAGAACAAAAAAAGAAATGAACCCACTGACTACAAAAAGGGTCAAATGATCTATGTAAAAGATAAACAGATAAAATCTAAGCATAAACCTATATACAGAAAAGAAACAGTGTTGAAAAACAACAAAGCTACCATCACTACAATATCGGGAAAACGGATTCATAAATCCCACATCAAAAACACCCCTAACTAAAACCTTTTTTATTTCAGATGTTATATGACGGCAGCCTCACTCAAAATTTTCGAGGTTACAGACACAATAGCCACACTTAAATTGGGAGAAGCCCGCATACTAAATGGAAGTTTTAACCTGATCCACACAATAAACCTCAAAAATTACGATGAAATATTGCGAGAATTAATACCATTGGTGAATAACGTCAATGATTCTAGCACCATCAAGCCACAGCTGCAATATCAAGTTGACCAGATAATGGAATCTATAGCCAGAATTCGAGGAACTAAAAGATCTCGGAGATCCATCAATTGGATTGGAACAGCCTGGAAATGGTTAGCAGGCACACCAGACGCCACTGACTGGGAAACTATACTCCAAAACCAGAATCAGCTGACCTATAATAGCAACCAACAGTACAGAATAAACAGTGAAATAATGTCAGTGACAAACAAACTCATGGAACGGTACAATAAGATACTAAAACAACTGGGCAATACCAATGATCATAGATTCGAACAGATGGTATTTAACAAGCTTGTAATCATCAAGGAAGCTATTAACGAAATCATCCTTGCAATTGAACTCGCGAAGCAAAAAATCGTCAATACAAACTTGCTGAGTAGTGATGAAATTCTTAACATACTGAAGGAGGTTAACACTCTACCATATTCTAACGACATTGAAGCAATCGAATACGCTGAACCAAAAGTAATAACTAATGGTCTTACAATCCTTTACGTAATTTCACTACCAAAAGCAGACGAGCGTTTATACGACCATATTTTGATCAAACCAACTATTAGAAACGAGAGTCAGGTATATCTAGAGTGCGAAGAACTGCTCGTTAACGAGGAAATCTATGGCGTAATAGGCAAGTGTGAAAACTTTAATGATGTTACCATTTGCAAGAAAAACAGACTGACAGCGTTGCAACCCGGACATTGCGTAACGCAACTCATCAGGGGATTTAATGCAAGATGTGATTTTCAATACAATGGGAAAGAAATAATAGAGGAAATTACCAAGAATATGATCTTCTTATCCAATTTCCATGGAGATGTTATAACCACCTCTACTGCAAGGAAGCTCTCAGGAAGTTTTCTCCTACAATATTCCAACGATACTATACGCATTAAGGGACTTACGTTCACCAACAACGAAGTAAGATCTCCAGAGGTACTACCAGCGTTCCTTCAAACAAATCTAACCCAGGCAAATAGGAAACTCAATTTGGAGTATCTTCATGATTTACAACAGAACAATATAAGAAAGGTGCAGCAACTAGCCACGTCAAACAATATCACAACATCAATCAACTCAGTTATCACCATTGCGGTAGTTCTAATTATAATAGCGATAATAATTTTCAAGAAGAAAAAGACACAAACAGAAAGGACATTCGTAGCAGAGATCACCCCTAAGGACTTAGCTACTAATCTTACCAAACTCAACGTTGATCTACGGGACGTAGATCTTTAGAGGGGGAAGAGTTAACGAGGGATCAAATAGCGGGCATGTTAAAACAAGTTCAAACATGTTTCATCAGACATATTTCATCGTGAGAATTCTTCTACGCTGAATATTAATATTAAAACATGTTCAAATACGTTTCCAGCAAACATCATATTTCAGCATGAGAATTTCTTAACGCAAAAATATGTTCCCACAAAAAGTGCTGACGACATGTCTACGCTGTACTGTGAGAAATTTTTAGTTAGGAAAATAACATAAAATTAAATTTGCTAAATAAGCAAATTTTATACTATAAATTAGGTAACATTTAGATTAAGAATTTAGTCTTAGATAGTCTTAGACATTAATTGAACTAAGCATTAAAGTCTTAGAATAGTCTTAAAATTTAATTGTAAAGTTATATTAAATTTTAACCTAGTGTTGTGAAATAAAACGTATTGTAAAAGTAATCTTAAAGAAATAAAACGTATTATAAAAGTAATTTTAAAATCGAAATAAAATTATTTTTTTTAAACGAATTTTGACACAAAATTCGTAACTTGTATGTTCATACCTTCATAGAATACATGTTATAATTTGTATGAAGGTAAGTTACATAAAGATTACCTTTTTCAAAGTTTTTTACCTATTATTTTATTTTTCATTTTTAGATTGCATACATAAACTAACTATGTATTTTCTTAAATTATTTTTCGGCTCAATATAGTTAATATAAATTTTAGGATTTAAAATTTATTACAATAAAACAAAATTAGGTTATTGAATTAAAAAAAATATATGATACGTGTGGTGTTTACAAAAAAAATTTCAATTTAGTTGCTAAAACTAATTTCATATACAACGATAATGAATCTTTTATCTTGTTTTAAAATCTTTAATATTGTTCGTAATAAATTTTATGAGCCTATAACCTACATGCTTCAAACATATTTTATTTATTGATTAGATGGAATGCTAATCTTGAATTTAGTTCGAAATGGAAAAAAAATTTAAGATAAGCAAATGTTTTTTTTTTGTTGAGATTAGAAATATTTTTTGAGAGAACATAATAAGAAACAGGCTTCAGGTAACTTATTTGAATAACTTTATTAATTTTATTGCAGGCGATAACGATAATAACTGTTAGGACATTATCATGACAATGTAACTATACATAATAAGTAAAATTTAAGCAAACTTAATTTGTTTTTCAGTTGAAATACATGAAACAAAGCTCAGCTTGTTCTACGGTATACTCAATTTTACGCTATACTCACAAATTTTACGAGATTATATATTGAAGAGGTTATATGAGTATTCTAATTGAATTTGAGTTTATTTTCATAATATAAATTTATTAATACAGTAAAATAATTATGCATTATTTTTGTACATATATTATGCATGTTTTTGATTAGAAATCGGCCCTTAAACGTTTATATACATTATATTTAATTTTTCATTTACATAATTCAAATTTTTGTTGTACAGTTATCTCACGTTGGTCTTATTTTCCATAACATGTGAATGAAATGAAATTGAAAATAAATATCCTTTTATCAACGTGACATTGGTTTATAAGTTTTATATTATTTATGTGTGAAGACGTGTGTATAACTCATATTAGTGAACTGCAAATAATAATATATTCAAACTGTAAATAATAATATGCTAATGTGTTATACCTTTTTAAATTAAATTGTCCTTGGAAAACTATTATACATTTAAGTTTGGATAATGAAAAAGGGAAATATTTTCAAAGATAATTAAATATTTTTTGATATTTCTTTAAACTTATTTAAATTTGATGTTGCTATTTATAATAAAATAAATGAAATTTAGTAAACGTTTGCTAATTAATTTCATAAATTTTATTGTTGTTGAACATCGAAAGAACACAATATAAATATTTAATTAAATTATATTAAAAACTTTTTTATTATAATAATTGAATTTTGGGCTAAAAAATTTGGATTGAATGAGATTAAATTGTTATTTATTATGTTTATTTATTTAAAAATCAATAATGCTTCTTTTTATTTTTCGGAGATTTGCTTTTAGAATTGGTTTCGGCAGTTTCGTGCTTAATACAATTCGCAATTCCATTCCTATATTGGAACGTTCCTTAATTCATTATTCCGTTCCTAAAATGCGTTATTATTCATCTTAAAACTTTTAAATACCACCAGTATTAATTTTTTTCTGACTTAATAGGCAGTGAAATATTTTTTTATTGGATTTTATAGGAACCAGTTTATGTACATATAAATTTAAATATTTCTACTATAATGTTAATTTTTCTAAATATACATAATTATTAATGAATTCAATAAAGATATTCAAATATTTCTAATAATATACATTTTCTTTATCAAAGTTGAGCTAAAAAGAACTTATTAAAATAATTTCATTGTTATTTTTAGCACTTTTCCAAAAAATTTTTTGAAAAAAGTGCTTATTAGTTTCACTCTGTCCGTCCGTCCGTCCGTCTGTCCGTCCGTCCGTCCGTCCGTCCGTCCGTCCGGCCGTCCGTCCGTCCGTCCGTCCGTCCGTCCGTCCGTCCGTCCGTCTGTCCGTGTGTCTGTTTACAAAACTTCTACACCTTTGAAGATAGAAAGCTGAAATTTAATACGTACATAGATCTTCACTAGAAACTTATTTCCGTAGAACAAAATTTTTATCTATCTCCCCCCCTCTATAAGTTATACCCCCCCCAAAACCCTAAAAATGGCCTTTTTTAAATATTGGTTGCAATGAAACCATAAGCATTTTTGAACTTTTGCAAACGCAGAAAGGCAGTGGCTTGCTTGCCCTTGCGCGGTATACTATAATTCAACTTAAGAAAAACAAAATGGCCGCTCAAATTTACCGTTATTTAAAGTCCTTTTTTTCCAAATTTTTGATGTCGTTTTTCTTGTAGACCCCAGACTGTAGAAGCTTGAAATTTTAGGAGCTTTTAGATATTAATAAATAGTTCATTTTGTTAGAAGAAAATTTTTTTCCATCTCCACCCCCTCTCAAGTTATCACCTCTTGAAATTCGTAAAATTTGAATTTTTGACACCTTATATTTCCGAAACCGCAAGCTTTTCCAAATTTTTATAAACGCAAGAAGCTAACGCTAAATTCCGTGAAATTAAAAAATATAATTATTTTTCTTAACTCACACAATTAAACCTTAAAATCGAGCATTATGTTAACCCCTTTTTATATTAATTTTTGCTTTAATTCAAATACATAGACTGTATTTAAAAGCAGAATTTTCACTTGTTGAAGGGAAAAGTGCTACAATACAAACCATTGGTTTGACCCAACTTTATTTAAATGTCATACTCTAAGATAACATTGAACGCCATCTATCAGTTAATTGACTATAACAAAAGTCCCATACTTAATAACAATAGCTTGCTTTGTATATGAAAATATGTATTGTATGGTAATGGTGGTGGATGTAATTTTAGAATAAATGAAAATAAAACTTTTAGAAATAGAATAATAAAAATCAACATTTTTATTGAATTTTGATTTGTTCATTTGAAAAATATTTTATATTCATTTTATTATTTTTCATTAGGTTTCCTTCAAAAACAAAATATTTCATATCAAATGAAAAGAAATCTATATTTATTGTATGGTATGTACTTTAAAACATTTTTCTTTATTTCATGTATCAGACATGACACTTTCGTCACTTGCTATAAATGTGATATATAAATAAATATATAATATGTATATACATAATATATAGGTTCTTATATCCGTTTGCTTGAAATATTTTATACAAAAGGATAATAGCAATATAGCATTGCTTCAAACAAGGAAAGTATTGTTTTCACCTCATATCTTGAATACTTAGATTTCGGTAACTTCTCATGGAATAAACGCATACAATTATTTTTGTTAAACGCATACGGGTACCGAGTGTCCAACTTGCTCAAACAAATTTCTTTGTACTTCACCAAATTATGTAGCACTTTAGAGCATTTCAGAAAATATTCTTGCATTAGTAGGATTTTGTAAATTTGCAATTTGAAATGTGTTTGAGAGTTATATAATTCGACTATAAACGACTAACCAGCTGTACACCTTGTTACAATGTAATTTGATTCTAAAATCGTTTCTTATACTTGAAAATTTTCCTTTTTGAGCAAAATCTGGTGAAGTCTGTTTCAAATAAAAAAATAAATTCCGATCGTTTATGTTTCGTGCACATCCAGTTTTTACTCTATTATTTTTATTTTCCTTTCTTCCCCAATGTGTTATAATAGTGAAGAGAAGCATCACTAATAAAGTTATCGCATTCCCTTTTTTTTCTTGTATATTTTTTTTTTTTTGTGTTAAGATAAAAAAATTTATGTTTTAAATGAAATTGTCTGTAAATAACGCTCTATTGACATTTATTATGTATATATGTGCAATTTTATCTATACGTACGTATATACAATTTGATGAATTATAGAGCGAAGAAAAAAATTATGTGCGGTACATACATTTATATACATATATATATTAAAAGGATATAAAGAATAAATAAAAACCATCCGGAATAAAAAACAGAAATGAATCTTTAATGATTTTGACCTTGTAAATGGATAAAATTTAAACATTGTATGTGTGTGTGCGTATGTTTATATAGATGAAATGCATAATGTGCACTATTTATTTAATATTACATAGTATTGTATTAAAAACAACGTGCGAGCTACTTTGGAAAATTTAATAAAATCAATTTGTGTTAAGATTATTTTTAAGTTGTAGTGCAATGTAAGAATATATTTCGATTTTTAAATTGAGTTATTTCGAATAAATTTTGTATAAGAAATTGTTTGAATGATGTTGGTTATTGATAAATTGGTATACTTAACAAATTAAAATTAAATGCGCTTTATATAAAATAAAAGTTAGTGAAATATCGATTTAGTGGTGAGCAAAATTTAAAGAAAGTATGGTAGAATTTTATTGTTTCCAATGTTTTTCAAAGTAAAATTTTGAAATAATAAAAAATTTCAATAGTTTAATTATTTAATTAGTATAATTAGAATTTTTATAATTAAAAAATTTTAAATTAAATTTCAAAGTTTAGAAAAAATATTGTTAAAAATGCTAAAACTAAAGAGAAAAGCTGATCACATTTTTACCAAAATTGCATATTTTCAGGGGCTTTAAATTTCTATTAGTATAACAAAATAACGAATTCGCATAACAAAATTTTCAATATGAATTTGTTATATTGATTTATTTATAAATATATTAAGCTTTAAAATAATTTTCAAAACGTGTAAGATCTTTAGAGTAAAGAAAGAGGCACTTGGCTGTGTGTATGAAATTTTTATGCAGAAATTTTAAATATTTTGCATTAAACTAAGACCTAATTAAATAATTGATATCTTCATTATTTGAAAAGGAAATGAAAGAAGACAAATAAAATATGATGGTGGAAGAGTAAAAGAAATTGAAAAAAAAATTTAAGGACTTTTTTCTTAATAAATTTAAGGATATTTAAAATTAAAATAGGTGATTGTTATTTTTACTTAAAAAAATTTTTAACAATACTTTTATTTATAATTTAACCTTTTTCAAAATTCTTTAACCTTGAGGCATTTATCCTTAATTTTTAGGAAGTTTACTTGGATAATACTATGGAAGGAACTGGTCAATAAATTGATTTGATTTTTATTGTTTTAGTTTTTTCATTTCGGTTCAAAACTTTTTCTGTTTATTATCTGTAGTACATACTTTCACATTTATACTAACATTTTGTCGTATATCTGTGTGGTCCACATGGTCTCATTATTTTGATAAAGGTTAGAAAATTAGAAAATCAAGGTTTTAAATATGGGATATAATAAATGTGGTTATATTTGGTTATAACAACAATGAATAGATTGTCTTATTTGAGTGATTCAAATACTTTTATTTCAACGTAAATAATTTGAACAAGAAGAATTTAATATAGTTTATATTGATTTTCAATTGATTTTCAATATATACAAAAATTTATCAAACATTATTTGGAAATTTAAATTTATAAATTCTTCAATTTTTGAAATCGAAATTTTGCATTTTATTAGATAGCAGAGCAAGAATATTGTGCTTTATATAAAATACTTTAAATTTCTTAATTTTAAATGAACTTTAATATTTTAAAATTCAATTTCATATGAATGATAAATTAAATGTGACCTTTGTTCACAAGGAAATTTTTTATGTTATTTGTATGAAGTCACAGGATATTGTTGACTTTAGCAGCTCACTAGATTAAAAAGAGTTTATTCACAAGCTCATTGGTTGTTCATTGCGATTTGAGCTAAATGAAATTTTCTGCATTAATTTAAGCTATTTGATCCAGATTAAAATGTTATTAAATATTCAAATAACCTTTAATATTTAACAAAGAAATAAAATGTTATCTTTTGAATACATTGATATTCAAGTTGTTTCAAAAATTTTGTTAAATTTGACATTAAAATGCATTCTTAGAAAAAAACAAAAAACTTGCAAAATAGTGAGTGAATTTTTTAATGTCAAAATGTTCTGATGAAAATTATTTTGAAGGTCATATGTGTAAATATAATTTTAATTCAAGTGAACCTGCATATGACAGCTCATTTAACGAATTGAAAAAAAAAAATCGCATTTATTTCCGAGAATTTTTTTGGAAAACTTTAATGACTTTTTTTTATAACAGTTTTTTTCCCTTCATGTAATTTTTTTCCAATATTAATAATTTTTTTTTAGATTTTTACCGATCGCATTGCGTACAATAAGGGATGCTATGTGTTGGCACCAAGTTAAGGTGTCGGGTTTTCAGTGGAGGAAACGTACTTTTACATAGTAGGAGAGCGTAAATAAACTATTTTCAGAGAGTTGGCGGTGTGTCGGTCTGTTCGTTTGTCTGTCTGTATTTCCGTCATTCTGTTCGTCTGTCTGTTTGTAGGTCTGTGTGTGGACGCGCATATCTCAAGTTCGGAGAACCGATTTTAATGAAATTTCATATTCGGCTGCGTTTATTTCGGCTATATCATGATACTTTTAACATGAAACTTTTGGTGTATGAGCGACTTCGGGCATTTGACCTTTCGGCGAAATAATTAACCAATGTGCTTCAAATTTAATATATTAATTCGTGATCTTAAAGCAACAAACTTATAAAATTTTGGATAATATCAGAGCGCGAAAACCGAACTTGGGGCCAATTTTGCATTTTTTGCTATATCGACTAACCTATTTCACGAAATTTTTTTAAATTTAATATTCGAGTTTCGGTTGTTACCAAATCTAATTGGGGAACTTTTCAGGGAAACTCTATTAAGAGCCAACTTTACATTTTTCTAGGAATGTTATTTTAAAATTCACAGTCCTTAAAATTCTAAAAAAATTTTTAGACAACATACATTGAGGTCGGTTATGTGCTGTTTACATCAATTTTTCTTTAAAGTTTCAAATAATATTGGTTAACTTAATAAACCAAATAAACTAAAAAGGATTTATGAATTAAAAAATTGTAAATAAAATAAGAAAAAAACATCAACAACACATAA